>NC_080405.1:56265000-59030000 GCF_030265065.1 Corythoichthys intestinalis | reverse complement strand
CTTCGGTGGTGCGCGACCGCTTCGGCGGTCCCGTTCCGCCCGGAGGCGCGCGGGGAAGCGGTAACCGGCCTTCGGGCCGACCTCCGCCGTGACCGGCGTTCTCTGTGGGTGACGGGAGGACGGCGGCTTCGCGGCCGCCGTGAATACCGTCCCCTGGGCGTGACGCATTTGGAGTGGGGCTCGCCCTCTCTCCTTACGGCCGATTTCCAGTCCGCGACGGACGCGTTCGCGCCGCCGTGCGTCGGTCTGACCTACGCTTTCCACCGGAATCCGGGGAGGTGCTCGGGTCTCGGGGCGCCGCTCTCGGTGCGCGCGGGCGGGAGCTCTCCTCTCGGAGGCTCCTCGCGCGCCGCCCTGAGTGACGTTCCGTTTCCCTCTCCCGTCGCTTAATTCAATTGTATTCATCCGACTTAATTTATATTGCGTTAGTAATTCATTTAATATAATATGATATATTATTAATTCGTTTAATTCAATCGTATTTATCCGATTTAAGTCATATTGCATTACGCCGTTTTCCAAATTTCGCTAGAATGAGCACCTGGTTGACGCCTCCGGTTCGTTTCGCGCCGTGTGGCTGGGCTTGCGCTAGTGAGTAAAGATGCCTGGGACCTCGCTCCCGTGAGGGACGGGGGATTCCCGGTCTTTGGTCGGCCGGTCATCGTCCGCTTCGGTGGTGCGCGACCGCTTCGGCGGTCCCGTTCCGCCCGGAGGCGCGCGGGGAAGCGGTAACCGGCCTTCGGGCCGACCTCCGCCGTGACCGGCGTTCTCTGTGGGTGGCGGGAGGACGGCGGCTTCGCGGCCGCCGTGAATACCGTCCCCTGGGCGTGACGCATTAGGAGTGGGGCTCGCCCTCTCTCCTTGCGGCCGATTTCCAGTCCGCGACGGACGCGTTCGCGCCGCAGTGCGTCGGTCTGACCTACGCTTTCCACCGGAATCCGGGGAGGTGCTCGGGTCTCGGGGCGCCGCTCTCGGTGCGCGCGGGCGGGAGCTTTCCTCTCGGAGGCTCCTCGCGCGCCGCCCTGAGTGACGTTCCGTTTCCCTCTCCCGTCGCTTAATTCAATTGTATTCATCCGATTTAATTTATATTGCGTTAGTAATTAATTTAATATAATATGATATGTTATTAATTCATTTAATTCAATCGTATTTATCCAATTTAATTCATATTGCATTAGTAATTATTTTAATATAATATTATATACTGTTTATTGATTTAATTCAATTGGATTCATCCAATTTAATTTATACGGCTTTAGTAATTAATTTAATATAATGTTGTATATTATCAATTAATTTAGCTCAATGGTATTCGTCCAATTTAATTTACATTACATTGTTAATTACTTTATCATAATATTAGTTATTATTCGTTCATTTAAATTAATGGTATTTATCCGATTTAATTTATATTGCTTTAGTAATTAATTTAATATAATATTATATATTATCAATTAATTTAGTTCGATTATATTCTTCCAATTTAATTCTTATTGCCTTAGTAATTAGTTTAATATGTTGTCGTTTATTATTAAGTAGTTTTATTCAACTGTATTCTTCCGATTTAATTTTTATCGCATTAGTAATTATTTTAATATACTATTATATAATACTAATTAATTTAATGTCGTCCGGTTAATTTTGGATTAATTTAAAGTACTTTAATTTTAAGTTTAATTAACGCGGAGTCCGACTTGGGTTCTTTGGTCTGGCCGCCAGCGACGCGCTGAAGTTGACTTTATTTGGCTGCTGTCCTCCGCCGCGAGGAATGTTTTTATTCATGCGTTTCCCTGTTTGCACTACACATGCTCACGCTGGTTTTTTAGGTGACTGTTTGCGATGCATTAAATGACTGGTTTGTGTTTTTTGTCTATTTTACAATTAATTCGCGAGGTTGCGCTGGTGACCTTTTTTTTACGGGGCGGGAGGTTTGTCTCCGATAGCCTGGGATGCTTTTTGAAAGTCCCGTTTAAGTCGGGTCCCCGCTTCGGCGGGTGCATAATATTGCAAATGTGAGGACGCGTCCTCATCAAAATAATGTGAAAAATTAGAGGCCATTTGAACAATAAAAATTGAAGCAATATTCTTGGCGGCTTATTTACTGACCTGGACTGACTGACTGCTCGAACGAATGCTAATACGGTCTTTAAAAAACTTTCTCGAGGCTGCAAAATAGGCTTAATGACCAATTGGGCACGGGACACAAGTTGGAGCTTGGTCTCTCCAGCTGGCCGTCCTCTGTGAGGGTGTCTAGACGTAATGGCCGAAACACCCGATGACCCAGAGGTTTTCTACTGATGATGTGTCCTGAAAAGCGTGTTAGGCAAAGTTTTTATGTCAGGGACCTAAAACGAGACCCAAAATAGTGCCTGAATGGTCTCCCAAAACTTCTCAGCGTAGGGACTAATAGAGGAAGAGGTAAAAGAATTGGACCGTTAGCCACGTAGATAACCGTAGAGCGCCACCTTGTGGCGTTTTGCGGTCGTAATACATTGAGTTGATAAGTCTTTGCTTGCTGTTTCATTTAAGCTTTTATTTGTGGTGATGTGATGTTTTCCTGAGGAGTTACGCGAATAAATAGTAGAAGGAATATGGTTGAGGTTGAACCGCAAATTTAATTTTTTTTGAAATTTGGACTTAAATGGGTTACAATTCAACTCGGATGCCCAACGGGCACCTGTCTGGTCAAATTTAAAGTCCTGATTGGCTAAATTAAATTTTTATATGGATTATTAATTTTTTGTACATAATTTGAAAGTGTTTAACCGGAGGGGACGTTGCCTGCTGGTGACTTCTGCCAGCGTTTTGCACTCAACCTGAACCGTTAACCCTTTCGTGCGCCAGTGTTCGCCGCTCGGCGGCGCGCGCCGCTTCGCGGCTTGCGCCGCCTCGCGTCGACTTGGGGTCTGGCTCCAGGTGGCGTTTGACTATGTTGGCGTTGATTAGATTGGCTGTGCTGCTGAGCCGCTTTGCTGTGCTGTTGACTCCGCCTTTCGCGGTGTGCGCCGCTCGACGCCGCGCGCCGCTTCGCGGCTTGCGCCGCCTAGCGGCGACTTGGGGTCTTGCTCCAAGTGGCGTTCGACTAGATTGGTGTTGGATTGTTTTGCTAGGTTGCTGAGCCACTTTATTGTGCTGTTGGCCCCGCCGTTCGCGGTGTGCGCCGCTCGGCGCCGCGGAGCGCTTCGCGCCCCGCGCCGCCTCGCGGCGACTTGGGGTCTTGCTCCAAGTGGTGTCCGGATATGATGGTGTTGGTTCATTGACTAATTGATTTAGTATTGCTTTATCGGTCGGTATATTGTCTAGCGTCGCTTCGCGCCGCTCCGTCGCCCCGCGACGCCGCCGCTGCGCGGCGGATTGGGGTCTTGCTCCGAATGGAGTTCGGCCATATTGGAATTGGTTCAATTGACTAGATTGGTTTATACTACAGGTAAGTATCGGTGTTGGTTTGATCGGGTCTCTGTCCAATTTACTCGGAATTCAGTCTGTTTGCGCGTTGTTTGCTATTTTGGTTTTTATTGACTTAATTTTAATGTTTAACTTTAAAATTGTTAATTTTACTGATAAATACTAATTTTAATTGAGTTTTGATTAGGACAGGATAGGGCGCCCCCAAAGTCTCCCTGTACTGGAAAGGTTATTGGTTTTGTAATGGTCCAATGGATCTCACCTTTTCAGGATCACAGGCTTTGGTATCTGAATTGGTTATTGGTGATTGTTATAGTCCGGAATGGACACTACCTTCTCAGATGTCGGGCTCATGGAATTGAATGGCGTTTTGCTTTTCACATTCCATGTGTGGATTTGATCCACTTGTCGGTCGTCGCGTCCGTCTAGTCTAACACACGTCATGTCCTCCGGACATGACGCGTGTCATTTTATCCTGATTTTCCCTTCTTGAAAAAATAGTCGGAATGACTACATCCCACTTGATGACGGGTGGAGCATAGGTGCATCCAGTCCAGTGGTTGGACCGTGCATTCCTTTGGCCCCTGGTTTTACCATGTCTTGTGACGTGGGGGTGGCCATCGAGTCAATACTTCCACAACCTAACCCGCCAGTGCCCCAAGGACGGATGTTTCCGTATGTGCTCCGGTGTCCTCCTCACCTCCTTTGCCTCCGGGCTTATCCTGCACGACTTCTTTATGTATTTCGTTGACGGGGGTGGACGTGGTCGAAGAGCTGCTAAATTTTCGTTGCTGGCGAGGGTAGTTGGGATTGTTTGAATTCGGAGTGTTGGACAGACGCCCCCTGGTGCCGGTTTTCGATCCCCCTCATTAACCTACTCTAATCCCAAAACTTCCTTCTTAAACGCTAGTTTATTCCCTAGCGTGAGCTAAACCTAGAAAACTTAACCCTAAACCGCCCGCGAAATCGTGAACCCTAAACGAACCCCAAAACTCTACTCTAAACTTAAAACTTCCCTATTTGGCGCTAAATTTAGCCCTAGCGTAATTTAACCCTAAAACGCCTAACCCTAAAACCGCCCACGCGTTCGTGGACGCTAACATGCCCTACCCAAAAACTTTATTCTAAGCCCAAAACTCTCTCTTGGGCGCTAATCTTAGCCCTAGCGTAATTTAACCCTAAAACGCCTAACCCTAAAACCGCCCACGCGTTCGTAGACGCTAACATGCCCTACCCCAATAACTTTATTCTAAGCCCAAAACTCCCTCTTGGGCGCTAACTTTAGCCCTAGCGTATTGTAACCCTAAAATAACGGATCAGGTCGTAATATTAGGGACCCCTAATTCTGGGTCCGATCGTGACTAAAAGTTCGTCACGTGATGCGGAAGGTCTTAATTTTTGTCAAAACTGTCCTCGGTTTTGACCTACGACCTTTTGATCGCACGCTATTGGCTAAAAACCTTATTTGACAAGTCGGGTCATAATATTAGGGACCCCTAATTCTGGGTCCGATCGCGTTAAAAAGTACACCACGTGTTGCGGAAGGTCTTACTCTTTGTCAAAACTGTCCTCGGTTTTGACCTGCGACCTTTAGATCACGTGCTATTGGCTAAAAACCTTAGGTGGATAGGTCATGGTATTAGGGACCCTTATTCTGGGTCCGATCGCGATAAAATGTACACCACGTGATGCGGTAGGCCTTACTTTTTGTCAAAACTGTTCTCGGTCTTGACCTGCGTCCTCTGGTTCACGTGCTAGTGGCTAAAAACCTAATTTTGACAGGTTGAGTCATAATATTAGGGACCCTTAATTCTGGTTCCGATCGCGATAAGATGTACGTCACGTGATGCGGATGGTCTTAGTTTGGATCGAAACTATCTTTGGTTTTGGCCTACGACCTTTTGATCGCGAGTAGTAGTCGAAAATGAGCCTGGTTTTGACAGGTCGTAACAGTAGGGACCCTTAATTTCTGGGCCTGATCGCGATACAAAGTACGTCACGTGATGCGGAATAATAAGCTCTCGTCAGAACTGTCCTTGGTTTTGACCTGCGACCTTTTGATCGCACACTATGAGCCGAAAATCTGAATTTGACAGCTCATTCTATTAAAGGTCACAAAGTGAGTGTCTCCTTCCCGTGGGAAGCACAGGTCAACGGCAGGTTACTCCGTTTGAAGCTCGCCGCGCTTAACTAGCGCCTGGCTGTGATTGGCCGAGCTCTCCCCGTCTCGGCTGGTTCCCACGGCTTGTTTAAGTCGGCGTGATCTTTGAAGTAGTTTAGTTTCGTTTTCCAGTCGGCGCAATTAAGAGTGCTGGCTTGTGATTGGCCGAGCTTTTCTCGTCTCAGCTAGTTCCCACGTGGGGCGTGGGTCGCCGCGGTTTTTTGAAGTAGTCTGGGTCTCGTTTCCCAGGCAACGCAATTAGGAGTGCTGGCTTGTGATTGGCCGGCGCTTCCTCGAATCGGCGAACTTCTATCGTACTAGACGCCAGGCAGTCTGGACTTGGGGCCCTGCAGGTGTTTTCCCACCCGCCTTCTGAGAATCCGCGCCTATCTTTTGATCCGTCAAATTGCGCGCTTTTTTCTCCTTTATAACCGGACCTTCGCGAGGCGATTTCATTCGTTTTCGTCCAGAGGTGCTGTCGCTCGGGCTCGCTGTCGCTCAGGGTAAGTTTCTGCTGGTTGATTTTCACATTATTTGCTGGATTTTATTTTAGTTTGCTGTAATTTTTGCAATATCTGCTTGTTACTATTTTGTCTTTTTCCATGCATGTTTGTGAGGCTCTCGCTAGTGGTCGTGACTTATTTGGGCATGCGCCGTCTCCGCTTGTGTTCCGGCGCGCGCTTTCTTACCGCCGTGAAACGTTGGTCTTACGCCGCTTTCCAAATTACGCTAGAATGGGCACCTGGTCGACGCCTCCGGTCCGTTTCGCGCCGTGTGGCTGGGCTCGCGCTAGTGAGTAAAGATGCCTGGGACCTCGCTCCCGTGAGGGACGGGGGATTCCCGGTCTTTGGTCGGCCGGTCATCGTCCGCTTCGGTGGTGCGCGACCGCTTCGGCGGTCCCGTTCCGCCCGGAGGCGCGCGGGGAAGCGGTAACCGGCCTTCGGGCCGACCTCCGCCGTGACCGGCGTTCTCTGTGGGTGACGGGAGGACGGCGGCTTCGCGGCCGCCGTGAATACCGTCCCCTGGGCGTGACGCATTTGGAGTGGGGCTCGCCCTCTCTCCTTACGGCCGATTTCCAGTCCGCGACGGACGCGTTCGCGCCGCCGTGCGTCGGTCTGACCTACGCTTTCCACCGGAATCCGGGGAGGTGCTCGGGTCTCGGGGCGCCGCTCTCGGTGCGCGCGGGCGGGAGCTCTCCTCTCGGAGGCTCCTCGCGCGCCGCCCTGAGTGACGTTCCGTTTCCCTCTCCCGTCGCTTAATTCAATTGTATTCATCCGACTTAATTTATATTGCGTTAGTAATTCATTTAATATAATATGATATATTATTAATTCGTTTAATTCAATCGTATTTATCCGATTTAAGTCATATTGCATTACGCCGTTTTCCAAATTTCGCTAGAATGAGCACCTGGTTGACGCCTCCGGTTCGTTTCGCGCCGTGTGGCTGGGCTTGCGCTAGTGAGTAAAGATGCCTGGGACCTCGCTCCCGTGAGGGACGGGGGATTCCCGGTCTTTGGTCGGCCGGTCATCGTCCGCTTCGGTGGTGCGCGACCGCTTCGGCGGTCCCGTTCCGCCCGGAGGCGCGCGGGGAAGCGGTAACCGGCCTTCGGGCCGACCTCCGCCGTGACCGGCGTTCTCTGTGGGTGGCGGGAGGACGGCGGCTTCGCGGCCGCCGTGAATACCGTCCCCTGGGCGTGACGCATTAGGAGTGGGGCTCGCCCTCTCTCCTTGCGGCCGATTTCCAGTCCGCGACGGACGCGTTCGCGCCGCAGTGCGTCGGTCTGACCTACGCTTTCCACCGGAATCCGGGGAGGTGCTCGGGTCTCGGGGCGCCGCTCTCGGTGCGCGCGGGCGGGAGCTTTCCTCTCGGAGGCTCCTCGCGCGCCGCCCTGAGTGACGTTCCGTTTCCCTCTCCCGTCGCTTAATTCAATTGTATTCATCCGATTTAATTTATATTGCGTTAGTAATTAATTTAATATAATATGATATGTTATTAATTCATTTAATTCAATCGTATTTATCCAATTTAATTCATATTGCATTAGTAATTATTTTAATATAATATTATATACTGTTTATTGATTTAATTCAATTGGATTCATCCAATTTAATTTATACGGCTTTAGTAATTAATTTAATATAATGTTGTATATTATCAATTAATTTAGCTCAATGGTATTCGTCCAATTTAATTTACATTACATTGTTAATTACTTTATCATAATATTAGTTATTATTCGTTCATTTAAATTAATGGTATTTATCCGATTTAATTTATATTGCTTTAGTAATTAATTTAATATAATATTATATATTATCAATTAATTTAGTTCGATTATATTCTTCCAATTTAATTCTTATTGCCTTAGTAATTAGTTTAATATGTTGTCGTTTATTATTAAGTAGTTTTATTCAACTGTATTCTTCCGATTTAATTTTTATCGCATTAGTAATTATTTTAATATACTATTATATAATACTAATTAATTTAATGTCGTCCGGTTAATTTTGGATTAATTTAAAGTACTTTAATTTTAAGTTTAATTAACGCGGAGTCCGACTTGGGTTCTTTGGTCTGGCCGCCAGCGACGCGCTGAAGTTGACTTTATTTGGCTGCTGTCCTCCGCCGCGAGGAATGTTTTTATTCATGCGTTTCCCTGTTTGCACTACACATGCTCACGCTGGTTTTTTAGGTGACTGTTTGCGATGCATTAAATGACTGGTTTGTGTTTTTTGTCTATTTTACAATTAATTCGCGAGGTTGCGCTGGTGACCTTTTTTTTACGGGGCGGGAGGTTTGTCTCCGATAGCCTGGGATGCTTTTTGAAAGTCCCGTTTAAGTCGGGTCCCCGCTTCGGCGGGTGCATAATATTGCAAATGTGAGGACGCGTCCTCATCAAAATAATGTGAAAAATTAGAGGCCATTTGAACAATAAAAATTGAAGCAATATTCTTGGCGGCTTATTTACTGACCTGGACTGACTGACTGCTCGAACGAATGCTAATACGGTCTTTAAAAAACTTTCTCGAGGCTGCAAAATAGGCTTAATGACCAATTGGGCACGGGACACAAGTTGGAGCTTGGTCTCTCCAGCTGGCCGTCCTCTGTGAGGGTGTCTAGACGTAATGGCCGAAACACCCGATGACCCAGAGGTTTTCTACTGATGATGTGTCCTGAAAAGCGTGTTAGGCAAAGTTTTTATGTCAGGGACCTAAAACGAGACCCAAAATAGTGCCTGAATGGTCTCCCAAAACTTCTCAGCGTAGGGACTAATAGAGGAAGAGGTAAAAGAATTGGACCGTTAGCCACGTAGATAACCGTAGAGCGCCACCTTGTGGCGTTTTGCGGTCGTAATACATTGAGTTGATAAGTCTTTGCTTGCTGTTTCATTTAAGCTTTTATTTGTGGTGATGTGATGTTTTCCTGAGGAGTTACGCGAATAAATAGTAGAAGGAATATGGTTGAGGTTGAACCGCAAATTTAATTTTTTTTGAAATTTGGACTTAAATGGGTTACAATTCAACTCGGATGCCCAACGGGCACCTGTCTGGTCAAATTTAAAGTCCTGATTGGCTAAATTAAATTTTTATATGGATTATTAATTTTTTGTACATAATTTGAAAGTGTTTAACCGGAGGGGACGTTGCCTGCTGGTGACTTCTGCCAGCGTTTTGCACTCAACCTGAACCGTTAACCCTTTCGTGCGCCAGTGTTCGCCGCTCGGCGGCGCGCGCCGCTTCGCGGCTTGCGCCGCCTCGCGTCGACTTGGGGTCTGGCTCCAGGTGGCGTTTGACTATGTTGGCGTTGATTAGATTGGCTGTGCTGCTGAGCCGCTTTGCTGTGCTGTTGACTCCGCCTTTCGCGGTGTGCGCCGCTCGACGCCGCGCGCCGCTTCGCGGCTTGCGCCGCCTAGCGGCGACTTGGGGTCTTGCTCCAAGTGGCGTTCGACTAGATTGGTGTTGGATTGTTTTGCTAGGTTGCTGAGCCACTTTATTGTGCTGTTGGCCCCGCCGTTCGCGGTGTGCGCCGCTCGGCGCCGCGGAGCGCTTCGCGCCCCGCGCCGCCTCGCGGCGACTTGGGGTCTTGCTCCAAGTGGTGTCCGGATATGATGGTGTTGGTTCATTGACTAATTGATTTAGTATTGCTTTATCGGTCGGTATATTGTCTAGCGTCGCTTCGCGCCGCTCCGTCGCCCCGCGACGCCGCCGCTGCGCGGCGGATTGGGGTCTTGCTCCGAATGGAGTTCGGCCATATTGGAATTGGTTCAATTGACTAGATTGGTTTATACTACAGGTAAGTATCGGTGTTGGTTTGATCGGGTCTCTGTCCAATTTACTCGGAATTCAGTCTGTTTGCGCGTTGTTTGCTATTTTGGTTTTTATTGACTTAATTTTAATGTTTAACTTTAAAATTGTTAATTTTACTGATAAATACTAATTTTAATTGAGTTTTGATTAGGACAGGATAGGGCGCCCCCAAAGTCTCCCTGTACTGGAAAGGTTATTGGTTTTGTAATGGTCCAATGGATCTCACCTTTTCAGGATCACAGGCTTTGGTATCTGAATTGGTTATTGGTGATTGTTATAGTCCGGAATGGACACTACCTTCTCAGATGTCGGGCTCATGGAATTGAATGGCGTTTTGCTTTTCACATTCCATGTGTGGATTTGATCCACTTGTCGGTCGTCGCGTCCGTCTAGTCTAACACACGTCATGTCCTCCGGACATGACGCGTGTCATTTTATCCTGATTTTCCCTTCTTGAAAAAATAGTCGGAATGACTACATCCCACTTGATGACGGGTGGAGCATAGGTGCATCCAGTCCAGTGGTTGGACCGTGCATTCCTTTGGCCCCTGGTTTTACCATGTCTTGTGACGTGGGGGTGGCCATCGAGTCAATACTTCCACAACCTAACCCGCCAGTGCCCCAAGGACGGATGTTTCCGTATGTGCTCCGGTGTCCTCCTCACCTCCTTTGCCTCCGGGCTTATCCTGCACGACTTCTTTATGTATTTCGTTGACGGGGGTGGACGTGGTCGAAGAGCTGCTAAATTTTCGTTGCTGGCGAGGGTAGTTGGGATTGTTTGAATTCGGAGTGTTGGACAGACGCCCCCTGGTGCCGGTTTTCGATCCCCCTCATTAACCTACTCTAATCCCAAAACTTCCTTCTTAAACGCTAGTTTATTCCCTAGCGTGAGCTAAACCTAGAAAACTTAACCCTAAACCGCCCGCGAAATCGTGAACCCTAAACGAACCCCAAAACTCTACTCTAAACTTAAAACTTCCCTATTTGGCGCTAAATTTAGCCCTAGCGTAATTTAACCCTAAAACGCCTAACCCTAAAACCGCCCACGCGTTCGTGGACGCTAACATGCCCTACCCAAAAACTTTATTCTAAGCCCAAAACTCTCTCTTGGGCGCTAATCTTAGCCCTAGCGTAATTTAACCCTAAAACGCCTAACCCTAAAACCGCCCACGCGTTCGTAGACGCTAACATGCCCTACCCCAATAACTTTATTCTAAGCCCAAAACTCCCTCTTGGGCGCTAACTTTAGCCCTAGCGTATTGTAACCCTAAAATAACGGATCAGGTCGTAATATTAGGGACCCCTAATTCTGGGTCCGATCGTGACTAAAAGTTCGTCACGTGATGCGGAAGGTCTTAATTTTTGTCAAAACTGTCCTCGGTTTTGACCTACGACCTTTTGATCGCACGCTATTGGCTAAAAACCTTATTTGACAAGTCGGGTCATAATATTAGGGACCCCTAATTCTGGGTCCGATCGCGTTAAAAAGTACACCACGTGTTGCGGAAGGTCTTACTCTTTGTCAAAACTGTCCTCGGTTTTGACCTGCGACCTTTAGATCACGTGCTATTGGCTAAAAACCTTAGGTGGATAGGTCATGGTATTAGGGACCCTTATTCTGGGTCCGATCGCGATAAAATGTACACCACGTGATGCGGTAGGCCTTACTTTTTGTCAAAACTGTTCTCGGTCTTGACCTGCGTCCTCTGGTTCACGTGCTAGTGGCTAAAAACCTAATTTTGACAGGTTGAGTCATAATATTAGGGACCCTTAATTCTGGTTCCGATCGCGATAAGATGTACGTCACGTGATGCGGATGGTCTTAGTTTGGATCGAAACTATCTTTGGTTTTGGCCTACGACCTTTTGATCGCGAGTAGTAGTCGAAAATGAGCCTGGTTTTGACAGGTCGTAACAGTAGGGACCCTTAATTTCTGGGCCTGATCGCGATACAAAGTACGTCACGTGATGCGGAATAATAAGCTCTCGTCAGAACTGTCCTTGGTTTTGACCTGCGACCTTTTGATCGCACACTATGAGCCGAAAATCTGAATTTGACAGCTCATTCTATTAAAGGTCACAAAGTGAGTGTCTCCTTCCCGTGGGAAGCACAGGTCAACGGCAGGTTACTCCGTTTGAAGCTCGCCGCGCTTAACTAGCGCCTGGCTGTGATTGGCCGAGCTCTCCCCGTCTCGGCTGGTTCCCACGGCTTGTTTAAGTCGGCGTGATCTTTGAAGTAGTTTAGTTTCGTTTTCCAGTCGGCGCAATTAAGAGTGCTGGCTTGTGATTGGCCGAGCTTTTCTCGTCTCAGCTAGTTCCCACGTGGGGCGTGGGTCGCCGCGGTTTTTTGAAGTAGTCTGGGTCTCGTTTCCCAGGCAACGCAATTAGGAGTGCTGGCTTGTGATTGGCCGGCGCTTCCTCGAATCGGCGAACTTCTATCGTACTAGACGCCAGGCAGTCTGGACTTGGGGCCCTGCAGGTGTTTTCCCACCCGCCTTCTGAGAATCCGCGCCTATCTTTTGATCCGTCAAATTGCGCGCTTTTTTCTCCTTTATAACCGGACCTTCGCGAGGCGATTTCATTCGTTTTCGTCCAGAGGTGCTGTCGCTCGGGCTCGCTGTCGCTCAGGGTAAGTTTCTGCTGGTTGATTTTCACATTATTTGCTGGATTTTATTTTAGTTTGCTGTAATTTTTGCAATATCTGCTTGTTACTATTTTGTCTTTTTCCATGCATGTTTGTGAGGCTCTCGCTAGTGGTCGTGACTTATTTGGGCATGCGCCGTCTCCGCTTGTGTTCCGGCGCGCGCTTTCTTACCGCCGTGAAACGTTGGTCTTACGCCGCTTTCCAAATTACGCTAGAATGGGCACCTGGTCGACGCCTCCGGTCCGTTTCGCGCCGTGTGGCTGGGCTCGCGCTAGTGAGTAAAGATGCCTGGGACCTCGCTCCCGTGAGGGACGGGGGATTCCCGGTCTTTGGTCGGCCGGTCATCGTCCGCTTCGGTGGTGCGCGACCGCTTCGGCGGTCCCGTTCCGCCCGGAGGCGCGCGGGGAAGCGGTAACCGGCCTTCGGGCCGACCTCCGCCGTGACCGGCGTTCTCTGTGGGTGACGGGAGGACGGCGGCTTCGCGGCCGCCGTGAATACCGTCCCCTGGGCGTGACGCATTTGGAGTGGGGCTCGCCCTCTCTCCTTACGGCCGATTTCCAGTCCGCGACGGACGCGTTCGCGCCGCCGTGCGTCGGTCTGACCTACGCTTTCCACCGGAATCCGGGGAGGTGCTCGGGTCTCGGGGCGCCGCTCTCGGTGCGCGCGGGCGGGAGCTCTCCTCTCGGAGGCTCCTCGCGCGCCGCCCTGAGTGACGTTCCGTTTCCCTCTCCCGTCGCTTAATTCAATTGTATTCATCCGACTTAATTTATATTGCGTTAGTAATTCATTTAATATAATATGATATATTATTAATTCGTTTAATTCAATCGTATTTATCCGATTTAAGTCATATTGCATTACGCCGTTTTCCAAATTTCGCTAGAATGAGCACCTGGTTGACGCCTCCGGTTCGTTTCGCGCCGTGTGGCTGGGCTTGCGCTAGTGAGTAAAGATGCCTGGGACCTCGCTCCCGTGAGGGACGGGGGATTCCCGGTCTTTGGTCGGCCGGTCATCGTCCGCTTCGGTGGTGCGCGACCGCTTCGGCGGTCCCGTTCCGCCCGGAGGCGCGCGGGGAAGCGGTAACCGGCCTTCGGGCCGACCTCCGCCGTGACCGGCGTTCTCTGTGGGTGGCGGGAGGACGGCGGCTTCGCGGCCGCCGTGAATACCGTCCCCTGGGCGTGACGCATTAGGAGTGGGGCTCGCCCTCTCTCCTTGCGGCCGATTTCCAGTCCGCGACGGACGCGTTCGCGCCGCAGTGCGTCGGTCTGACCTACGCTTTCCACCGGAATCCGGGGAGGTGCTCGGGTCTCGGGGCGCCGCTCTCGGTGCGCGCGGGCGGGAGCTTTCCTCTCGGAGGCTCCTCGCGCGCCGCCCTGAGTGACGTTCCGTTTCCCTCTCCCGTCGCTTAATTCAATTGTATTCATCCGATTTAATTTATATTGCGTTAGTAATTAATTTAATATAATATGATATGTTATTAATTCATTTAATTCAATCGTATTTATCCAATTTAATTCATATTGCATTAGTAATTATTTTAATATAATATTATATACTGTTTATTGATTTAATTCAATTGGATTCATCCAATTTAATTTATACGGCTTTAGTAATTAATTTAATATAATGTTGTATATTATCAATTAATTTAGCTCAATGGTATTCGTCCAATTTAATTTACATTACATTGTTAATTACTTTATCATAATATTAGTTATTATTCGTTCATTTAAATTAATGGTATTTATCCGATTTAATTTATATTGCTTTAGTAATTAATTTAATATAATATTATATATTATCAATTAATTTAGTTCGATTATATTCTTCCAATTTAATTCTTATTGCCTTAGTAATTAGTTTAATATGTTGTCGTTTATTATTAAGTAGTTTTATTCAACTGTATTCTTCCGATTTAATTTTTATCGCATTAGTAATTATTTTAATATACTATTATATAATACTAATTAATTTAATGTCGTCCGGTTAATTTTGGATTAATTTAAAGTACTTTAATTTTAAGTTTAATTAACGCGGAGTCCGACTTGGGTTCTTTGGTCTGGCCGCCAGCGACGCGCTGAAGTTGACTTTATTTGGCTGCTGTCCTCCGCCGCGAGGAATGTTTTTATTCATGCGTTTCCCTGTTTGCACTACACATGCTCACGCTGGTTTTTTAGGTGACTGTTTGCGATGCATTAAATGACTGGTTTGTGTTTTTTGTCTATTTTACAATTAATTCGCGAGGTTGCGCTGGTGACCTTTTTTTTACGGGGCGGGAGGTTTGTCTCCGATAGCCTGGGATGCTTTTTGAAAGTCCCGTTTAAGTCGGGTCCCCGCTTCGGCGGGTGCATAATATTGCAAATGTGAGGACGCGTCCTCATCAAAATAATGTGAAAAATTAGAGGCCATTTGAACAATAAAAATTGAAGCAATATTCTTGGCGGCTTATTTACTGACCTGGACTGACTGACTGCTCGAACGAATGCTAATACGGTCTTTAAAAAACTTTCTCGAGGCTGCAAAATAGGCTTAATGACCAATTGGGCACGGGACACAAGTTGGAGCTTGGTCTCTCCAGCTGGCCGTCCTCTGTGAGGGTGTCTAGACGTAATGGCCGAAACACCCGATGACCCAGAGGTTTTCTACTGATGATGTGTCCTGAAAAGCGTGTTAGGCAAAGTTTTTATGTCAGGGACCTAAAACGAGACCCAAAATAGTGCCTGAATGGTCTCCCAAAACTTCTCAGCGTAGGGACTAATAGAGGAAGAGGTAAAAGAATTGGACCGTTAGCCACGTAGATAACCGTAGAGCGCCACCTTGTGGCGTTTTGCGGTCGTAATACATTGAGTTGATAAGTCTTTGCTTGCTGTTTCATTTAAGCTTTTATTTGTGGTGATGTGATGTTTTCCTGAGGAGTTACGCGAATAAATAGTAGAAGGAATATGGTTGAGGTTGAACCGCAAATTTAATTTTTTTTGAAATTTGGACTTAAATGGGTTACAATTCAACTCGGATGCCCAACGGGCACCTGTCTGGTCAAATTTAAAGTCCTGATTGGCTAAATTAAATTTTTATATGGATTATTAATTTTTTGTACATAATTTGAAAGTGTTTAACCGGAGGGGACGTTGCCTGCTGGTGACTTCTGCCAGCGTTTTGCACTCAACCTGAACCGTTAACCCTTTCGTGCGCCAGTGTTCGCCGCTCGGCGGCGCGCGCCGCTTCGCGGCTTGCGCCGCCTCGCGTCGACTTGGGGTCTGGCTCCAGGTGGCGTTTGACTATGTTGGCGTTGATTAGATTGGCTGTGCTGCTGAGCCGCTTTGCTGTGCTGTTGACTCCGCCTTTCGCGGTGTGCGCCGCTCGACGCCGCGCGCCGCTTCGCGGCTTGCGCCGCCTAGCGGCGACTTGGGGTCTTGCTCCAAGTGGCGTTCGACTAGATTGGTGTTGGATTGTTTTGCTAGGTTGCTGAGCCACTTTATTGTGCTGTTGGCCCCGCCGTTCGCGGTGTGCGCCGCTCGGCGCCGCGGAGCGCTTCGCGCCCCGCGCCGCCTCGCGGCGACTTGGGGTCTTGCTCCAAGTGGTGTCCGGATATGATGGTGTTGGTTCATTGACTAATTGATTTAGTATTGCTTTATCGGTCGGTATATTGTCTAGCGTCGCTTCGCGCCGCTCCGTCGCCCCGCGACGCCGCCGCTGCGCGGCGGATTGGGGTCTTGCTCCGAATGGAGTTCGGCCATATTGGAATTGGTTCAATTGACTAGATTGGTTTATACTACAGGTAAGTATCGGTGTTGGTTTGATCGGGTCTCTGTCCAATTTACTCGGAATTCAGTCTGTTTGCGCGTTGTTTGCTATTTTGGTTTTTATTGACTTAATTTTAATGTTTAACTTTAAAATTGTTAATTTTACTGATAAATACTAATTTTAATTGAGTTTTGATTAGGACAGGATAGGGCGCCCCCAAAGTCTCCCTGTACTGGAAAGGTTATTGGTTTTGTAATGGTCCAATGGATCTCACCTTTTCAGGATCACAGGCTTTGGTATCTGAATTGGTTATTGGTGATTGTTATAGTCCGGAATGGACACTACCTTCTCAGATGTCGGGCTCATGGAATTGAATGGCGTTTTGCTTTTCACATTCCATGTGTGGATTTGATCCACTTGTCGGTCGTCGCGTCCGTCTAGTCTAACACACGTCATGTCCTCCGGACATGACGCGTGTCATTTTATCCTGATTTTCCCTTCTTGAAAAAATAGTCGGAATGACTACATCCCACTTGATGACGGGTGGAGCATAGGTGCATCCAGTCCAGTGGTTGGACCGTGCATTCCTTTGGCCCCTGGTTTTACCATGTCTTGTGACGTGGGGGTGGCCATCGAGTCAATACTTCCACAACCTAACCCGCCAGTGCCCCAAGGACGGATGTTTCCGTATGTGCTCCGGTGTCCTCCTCACCTCCTTTGCCTCCGGGCTTATCCTGCACGACTTCTTTATGTATTTCGTTGACGGGGGTGGACGTGGTCGAAGAGCTGCTAAATTTTCGTTGCTGGCGAGGGTAGTTGGGATTGTTTGAATTCGGAGTGTTGGACAGACGCCCCCTGGTGCCGGTTTTCGATCCCCCTCATTAACCTACTCTAATCCCAAAACTTCCTTCTTAAACGCTAGTTTATTCCCTAGCGTGAGCTAAACCTAGAAAACTTAACCCTAAACCGCCCGCGAAATCGTGAACCCTAAACGAACCCCAAAACTCTACTCTAAACTTAAAACTTCCCTATTTGGCGCTAAATTTAGCCCTAGCGTAATTTAACCCTAAAACGCCTAACCCTAAAACCGCCCACGCGTTCGTGGACGCTAACATGCCCTACCCAAAAACTTTATTCTAAGCCCAAAACTCTCTCTTGGGCGCTAATCTTAGCCCTAGCGTAATTTAACCCTAAAACGCCTAACCCTAAAACCGCCCACGCGTTCGTAGACGCTAACATGCCCTACCCCAATAACTTTATTCTAAGCCCAAAACTCCCTCTTGGGCGCTAACTTTAGCCCTAGCGTATTGTAACCCTAAAATAACGGATCAGGTCGTAATATTAGGGACCCCTAATTCTGGGTCCGATCGTGACTAAAAGTTCGTCACGTGATGCGGAAGGTCTTAATTTTTGTCAAAACTGTCCTCGGTTTTGACCTACGACCTTTTGATCGCACGCTATTGGCTAAAAACCTTATTTGACAAGTCGGGTCATAATATTAGGGACCCCTAATTCTGGGTCCGATCGCGTTAAAAAGTACACCACGTGTTGCGGAAGGTCTTACTCTTTGTCAAAACTGTCCTCGGTTTTGACCTGCGACCTTTAGATCACGTGCTATTGGCTAAAAACCTTAGGTGGATAGGTCATGGTATTAGGGACCCTTATTCTGGGTCCGATCGCGATAAAATGTACACCACGTGATGCGGTAGGCCTTACTTTTTGTCAAAACTGTTCTCGGTCTTGACCTGCGTCCTCTGGTTCACGTGCTAGTGGCTAAAAACCTAATTTTGACAGGTTGAGTCATAATATTAGGGACCCTTAATTCTGGTTCCGATCGCGATAAGATGTACGTCACGTGATGCGGATGGTCTTAGTTTGGATCGAAACTATCTTTGGTTTTGGCCTACGACCTTTTGATCGCGAGTAGTAGTCGAAAATGAGCCTGGTTTTGACAGGTCGTAACAGTAGGGACCCTTAATTTCTGGGCCTGATCGCGATACAAAGTACGTCACGTGATGCGGAATAATAAGCTCTCGTCAGAACTGTCCTTGGTTTTGACCTGCGACCTTTTGATCGCACACTATGAGCCGAAAATCTGAATTTGACAGCTCATTCTATTAAAGGTCACAAAGTGAGTGTCTCCTTCCCGTGGGAAGCACAGGTCAACGGCAGGTTACTCCGTTTGAAGCTCGCCGCGCTTAACTAGCGCCTGGCTGTGATTGGCCGAGCTCTCCCCGTCTCGGCTGGTTCCCACGGCTTGTTTAAGTCGGCGTGATCTTTGAAGTAGTTTAGTTTCGTTTTCCAGTCGGCGCAATTAAGAGTGCTGGCTTGTGATTGGCCGAGCTTTTCTCGTCTCAGCTAGTTCCCACGTGGGGCGTGGGTCGCCGCGGTTTTTTGAAGTAGTCTGGGTCTCGTTTCCCAGGCAACGCAATTAGGAGTGCTGGCTTGTGATTGGCCGGCGCTTCCTCGAATCGGCGAACTTCTATCGTACTAGACGCCAGGCAGTCTGGACTTGGGGCCCTGCAGGTGTTTTCCCACCCGCCTTCTGAGAATCCGCGCCTATCTTTTGATCCGTCAAATTGCGCGCTTTTTTCTCCTTTATAACCGGACCTTCGCGAGGCGATTTCATTCGTTTTCGTCCAGAGGTGCTGTCGCTCGGGCTCGCTGTCGCTCAGGGTAAGTTTCTGCTGGTTGATTTTCACATTATTTGCTGGATTTTATTTTAGTTTGCTGTAATTTTTGCAATATCTGCTTGTTACTATTTTGTCTTTTTCCATGCATGTTTGTGAGGCTCTCGCTAGTGGTCGTGACTTATTTGGGCATGCGCCGTCTCCGCTTGTGTTCCGGCGCGCGCTTTCTTACCGCCGTGAAACGTTGGTCTTACGCCGCTTTCCAAATTACGCTAGAATGGGCACCTGGTCGACGCCTCCGGTCCGTTTCGCGCCGTGTGGCTGGGCTCGCGCTAGTGAGTAAAGATGCCTGGGACCTCGCTCCCGTGAGGGACGGGGGATTCCCGGTCTTTGGTCGGCCGGTCATCGTCCGCTTCGGTGGTGCGCGACCGCTTCGGCGGTCCCGTTCCGCCCGGAGGCGCGCGGGGAAGCGGTAACCGGCCTTCGGGCCGACCTCCGCCGTGACCGGCGTTCTCTGTGGGTGACGGGAGGACGGCGGCTTCGCGGCCGCCGTGAATACCGTCCCCTGGGCGTGACGCATTTGGAGTGGGGCTCGCCCTCTCTCCTTACGGCCGATTTCCAGTCCGCGACGGACGCGTTCGCGCCGCCGTGCGTCGGTCTGACCTACGCTTTCCACCGGAATCCGGGGAGGTGCTCGGGTCTCGGGGCGCCGCTCTCGGTGCGCGCGGGCGGGAGCTCTCCTCTCGGAGGCTCCTCGCGCGCCGCCCTGAGTGACGTTCCGTTTCCCTCTCCCGTCGCTTAATTCAATTGTATTCATCCGACTTAATTTATATTGCGTTAGTAATTCATTTAATATAATATGATATATTATTAATTCGTTTAATTCAATCGTATTTATCCGATTTAAGTCATATTGCATTACGCCGTTTTCCAAATTTCGCTAGAATGAGCACCTGGTTGACGCCTCCGGTTCGTTTCGCGCCGTGTGGCTGGGCTTGCGCTAGTGAGTAAAGATGCCTGGGACCTCGCTCCCGTGAGGGACGGGGGATTCCCGGTCTTTGGTCGGCCGGTCATCGTCCGCTTCGGTGGTGCGCGACCGCTTCGGCGGTCCCGTTCCGCCCGGAGGCGCGCGGGGAAGCGGTAACCGGCCTTCGGGCCGACCTCCGCCGTGACCGGCGTTCTCTGTGGGTGGCGGGAGGACGGCGGCTTCGCGGCCGCCGTGAATACCGTCCCCTGGGCGTGACGCATTAGGAGTGGGGCTCGCCCTCTCTCCTTGCGGCCGATTTCCAGTCCGCGACGGACGCGTTCGCGCCGCAGTGCGTCGGTCTGACCTACGCTTTCCACCGGAATCCGGGGAGGTGCTCGGGTCTCGGGGCGCCGCTCTCGGTGCGCGCGGGCGGGAGCTTTCCTCTCGGAGGCTCCTCGCGCGCCGCCCTGAGTGACGTTCCGTTTCCCTCTCCCGTCGCTTAATTCAATTGTATTCATCCGATTTAATTTATATTGCGTTAGTAATTAATTTAATATAATATGATATGTTATTAATTCATTTAATTCAATCGTATTTATCCAATTTAATTCATATTGCATTAGTAATTATTTTAATATAATATTATATACTGTTTATTGATTTAATTCAATTGGATTCATCCAATTTAATTTATACGGCTTTAGTAATTAATTTAATATAATGTTGTATATTATCAATTAATTTAGCTCAATGGTATTCGTCCAATTTAATTTACATTACATTGTTAATTACTTTATCATAATATTAGTTATTATTCGTTCATTTAAATTAATGGTATTTATCCGATTTAATTTATATTGCTTTAGTAATTAATTTAATATAATATTATATATTATCAATTAATTTAGTTCGATTATATTCTTCCAATTTAATTCTTATTGCCTTAGTAATTAGTTTAATATGTTGTCGTTTATTATTAAGTAGTTTTATTCAACTGTATTCTTCCGATTTAATTTTTATCGCATTAGTAATTATTTTAATATACTATTATATAATACTAATTAATTTAATGTCGTCCGGTTAATTTTGGATTAATTTAAAGTACTTTAATTTTAAGTTTAATTAACGCGGAGTCCGACTTGGGTTCTTTGGTCTGGCCGCCAGCGACGCGCTGAAGTTGACTTTATTTGGCTGCTGTCCTCCGCCGCGAGGAATGTTTTTATTCATGCGTTTCCCTGTTTGCACTACACATGCTCACGCTGGTTTTTTAGGTGACTGTTTGCGATGCATTAAATGACTGGTTTGTGTTTTTTGTCTATTTTACAATTAATTCGCGAGGTTGCGCTGGTGACCTTTTTTTTACGGGGCGGGAGGTTTGTCTCCGATAGCCTGGGATGCTTTTTGAAAGTCCCGTTTAAGTCGGGTCCCCGCTTCGGCGGGTGCATAATATTGCAAATGTGAGGACGCGTCCTCATCAAAATAATGTGAAAAATTAGAGGCCATTTGAACAATAAAAATTGAAGCAATATTCTTGGCGGCTTATTTACTGACCTGGACTGACTGACTGCTCGAACGAATGCTAATACGGTCTTTAAAAAACTTTCTCGAGGCTGCAAAATAGGCTTAATGACCAATTGGGCACGGGACACAAGTTGGAGCTTGGTCTCTCCAGCTGGCCGTCCTCTGTGAGGGTGTCTAGACGTAATGGCCGAAACACCCGATGACCCAGAGGTTTTCTACTGATGATGTGTCCTGAAAAGCGTGTTAGGCAAAGTTTTTATGTCAGGGACCTAAAACGAGACCCAAAATAGTGCCTGAATGGTCTCCCAAAACTTCTCAGCGTAGGGACTAATAGAGGAAGAGGTAAAAGAATTGGACCGTTAGCCACGTAGATAACCGTAGAGCGCCACCTTGTGGCGTTTTGCGGTCGTAATACATTGAGTTGATAAGTCTTTGCTTGCTGTTTCATTTAAGCTTTTATTTGTGGTGATGTGATGTTTTCCTGAGGAGTTACGCGAATAAATAGTAGAAGGAATATGGTTGAGGTTGAACCGCAAATTTAATTTTTTTTGAAATTTGGACTTAAATGGGTTACAATTCAACTCGGATGCCCAACGGGCACCTGTCTGGTCAAATTTAAAGTCCTGATTGGCTAAATTAAATTTTTATATGGATTATTAATTTTTTGTACATAATTTGAAAGTGTTTAACCGGAGGGGACGTTGCCTGCTGGTGACTTCTGCCAGCGTTTTGCACTCAACCTGAACCGTTAACCCTTTCGTGCGCCAGTGTTCGCCGCTCGGCGGCGCGCGCCGCTTCGCGGCTTGCGCCGCCTCGCGTCGACTTGGGGTCTGGCTCCAGGTGGCGTTTGACTATGTTGGCGTTGATTAGATTGGCTGTGCTGCTGAGCCGCTTTGCTGTGCTGTTGACTCCGCCTTTCGCGGTGTGCGCCGCTCGACGCCGCGCGCCGCTTCGCGGCTTGCGCCGCCTAGCGGCGACTTGGGGTCTTGCTCCAAGTGGCGTTCGACTAGATTGGTGTTGGATTGTTTTGCTAGGTTGCTGAGCCACTTTATTGTGCTGTTGGCCCCGCCGTTCGCGGTGTGCGCCGCTCGGCGCCGCGGAGCGCTTCGCGCCCCGCGCCGCCTCGCGGCGACTTGGGGTCTTGCTCCAAGTGGTGTCCGGATATGATGGTGTTGGTTCATTGACTAATTGATTTAGTATTGCTTTATCGGTCGGTATATTGTCTAGCGTCGCTTCGCGCCGCTCCGTCGCCCCGCGACGCCGCCGCTGCGCGGCGGATTGGGGTCTTGCTCCGAATGGAGTTCGGCCATATTGGAATTGGTTCAATTGACTAGATTGGTTTATACTACAGGTAAGTATCGGTGTTGGTTTGATCGGGTCTCTGTCCAATTTACTCGGAATTCAGTCTGTTTGCGCGTTGTTTGCTATTTTGGTTTTTATTGACTTAATTTTAATGTTTAACTTTAAAATTGTTAATTTTACTGATAAATACTAATTTTAATTGAGTTTTGATTAGGACAGGATAGGGCGCCCCCAAAGTCTCCCTGTACTGGAAAGGTTATTGGTTTTGTAATGGTCCAATGGATCTCACCTTTTCAGGATCACAGGCTTTGGTATCTGAATTGGTTATTGGTGATTGTTATAGTCCGGAATGGACACTACCTTCTCAGATGTCGGGCTCATGGAATTGAATGGCGTTTTGCTTTTCACATTCCATGTGTGGATTTGATCCACTTGTCGGTCGTCGCGTCCGTCTAGTCTAACACACGTCATGTCCTCCGGACATGACGCGTGTCATTTTATCCTGATTTTCCCTTCTTGAAAAAATAGTCGGAATGACTACATCCCACTTGATGACGGGTGGAGCATAGGTGCATCCAGTCCAGTGGTTGGACCGTGCATTCCTTTGGCCCCTGGTTTTACCATGTCTTGTGACGTGGGGGTGGCCATCGAGTCAATACTTCCACAACCTAACCCGCCAGTGCCCCAAGGACGGATGTTTCCGTATGTGCTCCGGTGTCCTCCTCACCTCCTTTGCCTCCGGGCTTATCCTGCACGACTTCTTTATGTATTTCGTTGACGGGGGTGGACGTGGTCGAAGAGCTGCTAAATTTTCGTTGCTGGCGAGGGTAGTTGGGATTGTTTGAATTCGGAGTGTTGGACAGACGCCCCCTGGTGCCGGTTTTCGATCCCCCTCATTAACCTACTCTAATCCCAAAACTTCCTTCTTAAACGCTAGTTTATTCCCTAGCGTGAGCTAAACCTAGAAAACTTAACCCTAAACCGCCCGCGAAATCGTGAACCCTAAACGAACCCCAAAACTCTACTCTAAACTTAAAACTTCCCTATTTGGCGCTAAATTTAGCCCTAGCGTAATTTAACCCTAAAACGCCTAACCCTAAAACCGCCCACGCGTTCGTGGACGCTAACATGCCCTACCCAAAAACTTTATTCTAAGCCCAAAACTCTCTCTTGGGCGCTAATCTTAGCCCTAGCGTAATTTAACCCTAAAACGCCTAACCCTAAAACCGCCCACGCGTTCGTAGACGCTAACATGCCCTACCCCAATAACTTTATTCTAAGCCCAAAACTCCCTCTTGGGCGCTAACTTTAGCCCTAGCGTATTGTAACCCTAAAATAACGGATCAGGTCGTAATATTAGGGACCCCTAATTCTGGGTCCGATCGTGACTAAAAGTTCGTCACGTGATGCGGAAGGTCTTAATTTTTGTCAAAACTGTCCTCGGTTTTGACCTACGACCTTTTGATCGCACGCTATTGGCTAAAAACCTTATTTGACAAGTCGGGTCATAATATTAGGGACCCCTAATTCTGGGTCCGATCGCGTTAAAAAGTACACCACGTGTTGCGGAAGGTCTTACTCTTTGTCAAAACTGTCCTCGGTTTTGACCTGCGACCTTTAGATCACGTGCTATTGGCTAAAAACCTTAGGTGGATAGGTCATGGTATTAGGGACCCTTATTCTGGGTCCGATCGCGATAAAATGTACACCACGTGATGCGGTAGGCCTTACTTTTTGTCAAAACTGTTCTCGGTCTTGACCTGCGTCCTCTGGTTCACGTGCTAGTGGCTAAAAACCTAATTTTGACAGGTTGAGTCATAATATTAGGGACCCTTAATTCTGGTTCCGATCGCGATAAGATGTACGTCACGTGATGCGGATGGTCTTAGTTTGGATCGAAACTATCTTTGGTTTTGGCCTACGACCTTTTGATCGCGAGTAGTAGTCGAAAATGAGCCTGGTTTTGACAGGTCGTAACAGTAGGGACCCTTAATTTCTGGGCCTGATCGCGATACAAAGTACGTCACGTGATGCGGAATAATAAGCTCTCGTCAGAACTGTCCTTGGTTTTGACCTGCGACCTTTTGATCGCACACTATGAGCCGAAAATCTGAATTTGACAGCTCATTCTATTAAAGGTCACAAAGTGAGTGTCTCCTTCCCGTGGGAAGCACAGGTCAACGGCAGGTTACTCCGTTTGAAGCTCGCCGCGCTTAACTAGCGCCTGGCTGTGATTGGCCGAGCTCTCCCCGTCTCGGCTGGTTCCCACGGCTTGTTTAAGTCGGCGTGATCTTTGAAGTAGTTTAGTTTCGTTTTCCAGTCGGCGCAATTAAGAGTGCTGGCTTGTGATTGGCCGAGCTTTTCTCGTCTCAGCTAGTTCCCACGTGGGGCGTGGGTCGCCGCGGTTTTTTGAAGTAGTCTGGGTCTCGTTTCCCAGGCAACGCAATTAGGAGTGCTGGCTTGTGATTGGCCGGCGCTTCCTCGAATCGGCGAACTTCTATCGTACTAGACGCCAGGCAGTCTGGACTTGGGGCCCTGCAGGTGTTTTCCCACCCGCCTTCTGAGAATCCGCGCCTATCTTTTGATCCGTCAAATTGCGCGCTTTTTTCTCCTTTATAACCGGACCTTCGCGAGGCGATTTCATTCGTTTTCGTCCAGAGGTGCTGTCGCTCGGGCTCGCTGTCGCTCAGGGTAAGTTTCTGCTGGTTGATTTTCACATTATTTGCTGGATTTTATTTTAGTTTGCTGTAATTTTTGCAATATCTGCTTGTTACTATTTTGTCTTTTTCCATGCATGTTTGTGAGGCTCTCGCTAGTGGTCGTGACTTATTTGGGCATGCGCCGTCTCCGCTTGTGTTCCGGCGCGCGCTTTCTTACCGCCGTGAAACGTTGGTCTTACGCCGCTTTCCAAATTACGCTAGAATGGGCACCTGGTCGACGCCTCCGGTCCGTTTCGCGCCGTGTGGCTGGGCTCGCGCTAGTGAGTAAAGATGCCTGGGACCTCGCTCCCGTGAGGGACGGGGGATTCCCGGTCTTTGGTCGGCCGGTCATCGTCCGCTTCGGTGGTGCGCGACCGCTTCGGCGGTCCCGTTCCGCCCGGAGGCGCGCGGGGAAGCGGTAACCGGCCTTCGGGCCGACCTCCGCCGTGACCGGCGTTCTCTGTGGGTGACGGGAGGACGGCGGCTTCGCGGCCGCCGTGAATACCGTCCCCTGGGCGTGACGCATTTGGAGTGGGGCTCGCCCTCTCTCCTTACGGCCGATTTCCAGTCCGCGACGGACGCGTTCGCGCCGCCGTGCGTCGGTCTGACCTACGCTTTCCACCGGAATCCGGGGAGGTGCTCGGGTCTCGGGGCGCCGCTCTCGGTGCGCGCGGGCGGGAGCTCTCCTCTCGGAGGCTCCTCGCGCGCCGCCCTGAGTGACGTTCCGTTTCCCTCTCCCGTCGCTTAATTCAATTGTATTCATCCGACTTAATTTATATTGCGTTAGTAATTCATTTAATATAATATGATATATTATTAATTCGTTTAATTCAATCGTATTTATCCGATTTAAGTCATATTGCATTACGCCGTTTTCCAAATTTCGCTAGAATGAGCACCTGGTTGACGCCTCCGGTTCGTTTCGCGCCGTGTGGCTGGGCTTGCGCTAGTGAGTAAAGATGCCTGGGACCTCGCTCCCGTGAGGGACGGGGGATTCCCGGTCTTTGGTCGGCCGGTCATCGTCCGCTTCGGTGGTGCGCGACCGCTTCGGCGGTCCCGTTCCGCCCGGAGGCGCGCGGGGAAGCGGTAACCGGCCTTCGGGCCGACCTCCGCCGTGACCGGCGTTCTCTGTGGGTGGCGGGAGGACGGCGGCTTCGCGGCCGCCGTGAATACCGTCCCCTGGGCGTGACGCATTAGGAGTGGGGCTCGCCCTCTCTCCTTGCGGCCGATTTCCAGTCCGCGACGGACGCGTTCGCGCCGCAGTGCGTCGGTCTGACCTACGCTTTCCACCGGAATCCGGGGAGGTGCTCGGGTCTCGGGGCGCCGCTCTCGGTGCGCGCGGGCGGGAGCTTTCCTCTCGGAGGCTCCTCGCGCGCCGCCCTGAGTGACGTTCCGTTTCCCTCTCCCGTCGCTTAATTCAATTGTATTCATCCGATTTAATTTATATTGCGTTAGTAATTAATTTAATATAATATGATATGTTATTAATTCATTTAATTCAATCGTATTTATCCAATTTAATTCATATTGCATTAGTAATTATTTTAATATAATATTATATACTGTTTATTGATTTAATTCAATTGGATTCATCCAATTTAATTTATACGGCTTTAGTAATTAATTTAATATAATGTTGTATATTATCAATTAATTTAGCTCAATGGTATTCGTCCAATTTAATTTACATTACATTGTTAATTACTTTATCATAATATTAGTTATTATTCGTTCATTTAAATTAATGGTATTTATCCGATTTAATTTATATTGCTTTAGTAATTAATTTAATATAATATTATATATTATCAATTAATTTAGTTCGATTATATTCTTCCAATTTAATTCTTATTGCCTTAGTAATTAGTTTAATATGTTGTCGTTTATTATTAAGTAGTTTTATTCAACTGTATTCTTCCGATTTAATTTTTATCGCATTAGTAATTATTTTAATATACTATTATATAATACTAATTAATTTAATGTCGTCCGGTTAATTTTGGATTAATTTAAAGTACTTTAATTTTAAGTTTAATTAACGCGGAGTCCGACTTGGGTTCTTTGGTCTGGCCGCCAGCGACGCGCTGAAGTTGACTTTATTTGGCTGCTGTCCTCCGCCGCGAGGAATGTTTTTATTCATGCGTTTCCCTGTTTGCACTACACATGCTCACGCTGGTTTTTTAGGTGACTGTTTGCGATGCATTAAATGACTGGTTTGTGTTTTTTGTCTATTTTACAATTAATTCGCGAGGTTGCGCTGGTGACCTTTTTTTTACGGGGCGGGAGGTTTGTCTCCGATAGCCTGGGATGCTTTTTGAAAGTCCCGTTTAAGTCGGGTCCCCGCTTCGGCGGGTGCATAATATTGCAAATGTGAGGACGCGTCCTCATCAAAATAATGTGAAAAATTAGAGGCCATTTGAACAATAAAAATTGAAGCAATATTCTTGGCGGCTTATTTACTGACCTGGACTGACTGACTGCTCGAACGAATGCTAATACGGTCTTTAAAAAACTTTCTCGAGGCTGCAAAATAGGCTTAATGACCAATTGGGCACGGGACACAAGTTGGAGCTTGGTCTCTCCAGCTGGCCGTCCTCTGTGAGGGTGTCTAGACGTAATGGCCGAAACACCCGATGACCCAGAGGTTTTCTACTGATGATGTGTCCTGAAAAGCGTGTTAGGCAAAGTTTTTATGTCAGGGACCTAAAACGAGACCCAAAATAGTGCCTGAATGGTCTCCCAAAACTTCTCAGCGTAGGGACTAATAGAGGAAGAGGTAAAAGAATTGGACCGTTAGCCACGTAGATAACCGTAGAGCGCCACCTTGTGGCGTTTTGCGGTCGTAATACATTGAGTTGATAAGTCTTTGCTTGCTGTTTCATTTAAGCTTTTATTTGTGGTGATGTGATGTTTTCCTGAGGAGTTACGCGAATAAATAGTAGAAGGAATATGGTTGAGGTTGAACCGCAAATTTAATTTTTTTTGAAATTTGGACTTAAATGGGTTACAATTCAACTCGGATGCCCAACGGGCACCTGTCTGGTCAAATTTAAAGTCCTGATTGGCTAAATTAAATTTTTATATGGATTATTAATTTTTTGTACATAATTTGAAAGTGTTTAACCGGAGGGGACGTTGCCTGCTGGTGACTTCTGCCAGCGTTTTGCACTCAACCTGAACCGTTAACCCTTTCGTGCGCCAGTGTTCGCCGCTCGGCGGCGCGCGCCGCTTCGCGGCTTGCGCCGCCTCGCGTCGACTTGGGGTCTGGCTCCAGGTGGCGTTTGACTATGTTGGCGTTGATTAGATTGGCTGTGCTGCTGAGCCGCTTTGCTGTGCTGTTGACTCCGCCTTTCGCGGTGTGCGCCGCTCGACGCCGCGCGCCGCTTCGCGGCTTGCGCCGCCTAGCGGCGACTTGGGGTCTTGCTCCAAGTGGCGTTCGACTAGATTGGTGTTGGATTGTTTTGCTAGGTTGCTGAGCCACTTTATTGTGCTGTTGGCCCCGCCGTTCGCGGTGTGCGCCGCTCGGCGCCGCGGAGCGCTTCGCGCCCCGCGCCGCCTCGCGGCGACTTGGGGTCTTGCTCCAAGTGGTGTCCGGATATGATGGTGTTGGTTCATTGACTAATTGATTTAGTATTGCTTTATCGGTCGGTATATTGTCTAGCGTCGCTTCGCGCCGCTCCGTCGCCCCGCGACGCCGCCGCTGCGCGGCGGATTGGGGTCTTGCTCCGAATGGAGTTCGGCCATATTGGAATTGGTTCAATTGACTAGATTGGTTTATACTACAGGTAAGTATCGGTGTTGGTTTGATCGGGTCTCTGTCCAATTTACTCGGAATTCAGTCTGTTTGCGCGTTGTTTGCTATTTTGGTTTTTATTGACTTAATTTTAATGTTTAACTTTAAAATTGTTAATTTTACTGATAAATACTAATTTTAATTGAGTTTTGATTAGGACAGGATAGGGCGCCCCCAAAGTCTCCCTGTACTGGAAAGGTTATTGGTTTTGTAATGGTCCAATGGATCTCACCTTTTCAGGATCACAGGCTTTGGTATCTGAATTGGTTATTGGTGATTGTTATAGTCCGGAATGGACACTACCTTCTCAGATGTCGGGCTCATGGAATTGAATGGCGTTTTGCTTTTCACATTCCATGTGTGGATTTGATCCACTTGTCGGTCGTCGCGTCCGTCTAGTCTAACACACGTCATGTCCTCCGGACATGACGCGTGTCATTTTATCCTGATTTTCCCTTCTTGAAAAAATAGTCGGAATGACTACATCCCACTTGATGACGGGTGGAGCATAGGTGCATCCAGTCCAGTGGTTGGACCGTGCATTCCTTTGGCCCCTGGTTTTACCATGTCTTGTGACGTGGGGGTGGCCATCGAGTCAATACTTCCACAACCTAACCCTAACCCTAACCCTAACCCTAACCCTAACCCTAACCCTAACCCTAACCCTAACCCTAACCCTAACCCTAACCCTAACCCTAACCCTAACCCTAACCCTAACCCTAACCCTAACCCTAACCCTAACCCTAACCCTAACCCTAACCCTAACCCTAACCACAAGATACCCTAACCACAAGATACCCTAACCACAAGATACCCTAACCACAAGATACCCTAACCACAAGATACCCTAACCACAAGATACCCTAACCACAAGATACCCTAACCACAAGATACCCTAACCACAAGATACCCTAACCACAAGATACCCTAACCACAAGATACCCTAACCACAAGATACCCTAACCACAAGATACCCTAACCACAAGATACCCTAACCACAAGATACCCTAACCACAAGATACCCTAACCACAAGATACCCTAACCACAAGATACCCTAACCACAAGATACCCTAACCACAAGATACCCTAACCACAAGATACCCTAACCACAAGATACCCTAACCACAAGATACCCTAACCACAAGATACCCTAACCACAAGATACCCTAACCACAAGATACCCTAACCACAAGATACCCTAACCACAAGATACCCTAACCACAAGATACCCTAACCACAAGATACCCTAACCACAAGATACCCTAACCACAAGATACCCTAACCACAAGATACCCTAACCACAAGATACCCTAACCACAAGATACCCTAACCACAAGATACCCTAACCACAAGATACCCTAACCACAAGATACCCTAACCACAAGATACCCTAACCACAAGATACCCTAACCACAAGATACCCTAACCACAAGATACCCTAACCACAAGATACCCTAACCACAAGATACCCTAACCACAAGATACCCTAACCACAAGATACCCTAACCACAAGATACCCTAACCACAAGATACCCTAACCACAAGATACCCTAACCACAAGATACCCTAACCACAAGATACCCTAACCACAAGATACCCTAACCACAAGATACCCTAACCACAAGATACCCTAACCACAAGATACCCTAACCACAAGATACCCTAACCACAAGATACCCTAACCACAAGATACCCTAACCACAAGATACCCTAACCACAAGATACCCTAACCACAAGATACCCTAACCACAAGATACCCTAACCACAAGATACCCTAACCACAAGATACCCTAACCACAAGATACCCTAACCACAAGATACCCTAACCACAAGATACCCTAACCACAAGATACCCTAACCACAAGATACCCTAACCACAAGATACCCTAACCACAAGATACCCTAACCACAAGATACCCTAACCACAAGATACCCTAACCACAAGATACCCTAACCACAAGATACCCTAACCACAAGATACCCTAACCACAAGATACCCTAACCACAAGATACCCTAACCACAAGATACCCTAACCACAAGATACCCTAACCACAAGATACCCTAACCACAAGATACCCTAACCACAAGATACCCTAACCACAAGATACCCTAACCACAAGATACCCTAACCACAAGATACCCTAACCACAAGATACCCTAACCACAAGATACCCTAACCACAAGATACCCTAACCACAAGATACCCTAACCACAAGATACCCTAACCACAAGATACCCTAACCACAAGATACCCTAACCACAAGATACCCTAACCACAAGATACCCTAACCACAAGATACCCTAACCACAAGATACCCTAACCACAAGATACCCTAACCACAAGATACCCTAACCACAAGATACCCTAACCACAAGATACCCTAACCACAAGATACCCTAACCACAAGATACCCTAACCACAAGATACCCTAACCACAAGATACCCTAACCACAAGATACCCTAACCACAAGATACCCTAACCACAAGATACCCTAACCACAAGATACCCTAACCACAAGATACCCTAACCACAAGATACCCTAACCACAAGATACCCTAACCACAAGATACCCTAACCACAAGATACCCTAACCACAAGATACCCTAACCACAAGATACCCTAACCACAAGATACCCTAACCACAAGATACCCTAACCACAAGATACCCTAACCACAAGATACCCTAACCACAAGATACCCTAACCACAAGATACCCTAACCACAAGATACCCTAACCACAAGATACCCTAACCACAAGATACCCTAACCACAAGATACCCTAACCACAAGATACCCTAACCACAAGATACCCTAACCACAAGATACCCTAACCACAAGATACCCTAACCACAAGATACCCTAACCACAAGATACCCTAACCACAAGATACCCTAACCACAAGATACCCTAACCACAAGATACCCTAACCACAAGATACCCTAACCACAAGATACCCTAACCACAAGATACCCTAACCACAAGATACCCTAACCACAAGATACCCTAACCACAAGATACCCTAACCACAAGATACCCTAACCACAAGATACCCTAACCACAAGATACCCTAACCACAAGATACCCTAACCACAAGATACCCTAACCACAAGATACCCTAACCACAAGATACCCTAACCACAAGATACCCTAACCACAAGATACCCTAACCACAAGATACCCTAACCACAAGATACCCTAACCACAAGATACCCTAACCACAAGATACCCTAACCACAAGATACCCTAACCACAAGATACCCTAACCACAAGATACCCTAACCACAAGATACCCTAACCACAAGATACCCTAACCACAAGATACCCTAACCACAAGATACCCTAACCACAAGATACCCTAACCACAAGATACCCTAACCACAAGATACCCTAACCACAAGATACCCTAACCACAAGATACCCTAACCACAAGATACCCTAACCACAAGATACCCTAACCACAAGATACCCTAACCACAAGATACCCTAACCACAAGATACCCTAACCACAAGATACCCTAACCACAAGATACCCTAACCACAAGATACCCTAACCACAAGATACCCTAACCACAAGATACCCTAACCACAAGATACCCTAACCACAAGATACCCTAACCACAAGATACCCTAACCACAAGATACCCTAACCACAAGATACCCTAACCACAAGATACCCTAACCACAAGATACCCTAACCACAAGATACCCTAACCACAAGATACCCTAACCACAAGATACCCTAACCACAAGATACCCTAACCACAAGATACCCTAACCACAAGATACCCTAACCACAAGATACCCTAACCACAAGATACCCTAACCACAAGATACCCTAACCACAAGATACCCTAACCACAAGATACCCTAACCACAAGATACCCTAACCACAAGATACCCTAACCACAAGATACCCTAACCACAAGATACCCTAACCACAAGATACCCTAACCACAAGATACCCTAACCACAAGATACCCTAACCACAAGATACCCTAACCACAAGATACCCTAACCACAAGATACCCTAACCACAAGATACCCTAACCACAAGATACCCTAACCACAAGATACCCTAACCACAAGATACCCTAACCACAAGATACCCTAACCACAAGATACCCTAACCACAAGATACCCTAACCACAAGATACCCTAACCACAAGATACCCTAACCACAAGATACCCTAACCACAAGATACCCTAACCACAAGATACCCTAACCACAAGATACCCTAACCACAAGATACCCTAACCACAAGATACCCTAACCACAAGATACCCTAACCACAAGATACCCTAACCACAAGATACCCTAACCACAAGATACCCTAACCACAAGATACCCTAACCACAAGATACCCTAACCACAAGATACCCTAACCACAAGATACCCTAACCACAAGATACCCTAACCACAAGATACCCTAACCACAAGATACCCTAACCACAAGATACCCTAACCACAAGATACCCTAACCACAAGATACCCTAACCACAAGATACCCTAACCACAAGATACCCTAACCACAAGATACCCTAACCACAAGATACCCTAACCACAAGATACCCTAACCACAAGATACCCTAACCACAAGATACCCTAACCACAAGATACCCTAACCACAAGATACCCTAACCACAAGATACCCTAACCACAAGATACCCTAACCACAAGATACCCTAACCACAAGATACCCTAACCACAAGATACCCTAACCACAAGATACCCTAACCACAAGATACCCTAACCACAAGATAGGTTTTGCCACCCTGTCCCAGATCATTGAAACACTGAACATTGAAAGTCCCATTTTGGGACACCCTGGGATCCACCCCCTAGCCAAGCCTTGGTTTGGTAAATGGGGCCATTACTTATGCACCACCAGCTGCATCCTTTTTCTTCCTCCACCCCTTGGCCCTTCAAATAAAGCAAGGAGTAGGGCTTGAAACGTCAACCCTACGAATTGGGACACCTCTTTACACTCACGAACGTCATAAGTACGTTCGTCCAGTTGTTACATAACCAAAAGCGACGATAAAAAGTGCACTTGTGCGTTGAGAAAAACCAAACATTTCAAATGAAGAAACAATGGACAATAAACTAACATTACAATTAGTGGTGTCGTTTTTTATTTATTACAACCCTAATTAGTGCACTTTTTATCGTTACTAATCTTTTTTCAACTATTACTTTTCTGACTGAAAAAACACATTGAGAGTAGATAATACTGGTCAGCTGTTAGAATATTATTTGGATGTATTAAACTTTTTTCAATTTTAGCAAAAACAAAAAAACACATGTAACTAATGGAAGGGTGCACACCACATGCACATAGATCTGGCGCACTAGTTCAGTTTAATTTGGTTTCAAATCCAATGTAATATTTACACCATTGTATGAAACCTGAATGATGGTTTCTGAACCAAGAGTGGTATTTACTAATCTGGCATATTTTTTTCCCCAGAATTTCATGTAGTGCTCTTCATTTCACCACTGTGTCTTAGTGTGCTTAGTTATAGTATTTCTAAATATCTATGTATATCCACAGCAAATTGTTAAAATATCTTTTCCAAAAAAATTTAACATTTAGAGGGTGTTCAAACAAATACCAACCTGCCTGACTGGTTTGACTCTTCCTAAGTCAAGCTACTTTCTCTTTACTTGGAAATTCAGCCATTAGCTCATGAGGGGGTTGGGCAAAAACTTCCTTAGTAAGGCTACTTTGAGACACATTACTTGACACTAAACTGCTAAACTTCTGAGGATATTTTAATAGCATTTTAATAATTCGAATGTATTTGTTTGAATACCCTCTACAGGTTAACCTTTTTGAAAAGATCAATTCACCATTTGCTGTGGATAGAAATTGATGTTTAGAACTACTACAGCTAAGGACACCAAGCAACAGTGGTAAAAAGAAAAACCTCTCTAATTAAATTGCTGGAAAAAATATGCAAGGTAGTTTAGTAAATACCACTCTTGGTTCAGAAACAATCATTCTGGTTTCATACAATGGCGTAAATATTACATTTAATTTGAAACCAAATTAAACTGAACTAGTGCTCCACATCTATGTGCATGTGTTGTGGACCCTTGCGTTAGTTACAAGTGTTTTTGTTTGCTTTGCTTAAATTAATTGAGAAGTTTGATACATCCAAATAATATTCTAACAGTTGATGACCAGCATTCAGTCAGAAAAGTAATAGTTAAAAGATTTATCACGATAAAAAGTGCAGTAATTAGGGGTGTAATAAAAAATAAAATTGACACCACTAATGTAATGTCTGTTGATTGCGTTTCTTCGTTTGTTTTGTTTTGTTTTTCAGTTTTGCTCAACGCACAAGTGTACTTTTTATCGTCGCTTTTTGGTTACGTAGCAACTGGCCGAAAGGACTTATGACGTACGTGAGAGTGTAAAGAGGTGTCCCAATTCGTAGGGCTGACGTTTCAAGCTTTACTCCTTATTGCTTCGTTTGAAGGGCCAAGGGGTGGGGGAAGAAAAATAGAAATGGGATGCGGCCGGTGGTGCGTAAGTAATGGCCCCATTTACAACAAAAAAAGGCTTGGGGACGGATCCCAAAATGGGACACCTTTGAGGATGATCCGACTTACTTCTAGTGTTACAGTTCCCTCCAGGCTCACCAAAAGGCAAAACAAAACACTTTCTACCATGTTGGGAAGCTCACCTGCATGGTACTTTGGGCTGACCAATATGGCAGATAAGGAGTGCAAAAATGAAATGCACATATAAGTGTCATCAAAATGCTTCTAATTTCAATTTGTTCCTTCATTCATTTTTTTATTTAAATCAACCCTGACCCCAAATAAATAAATAAGTGAAGAAATAAATGAAGTGAAATAAATAAAACTGAAGGGAAATAAATTAAACAGTGAAATAAAATAAATGAAGTGAAAACAAATATTGAAATAGAAGCATTTTAATGACATTTAATGGTATTTCATTTTCACTCTGTCCTCCATACAACAAAGGCAAACAGCCACTTTCTACCATGCTAGAAAGCTAGCCTGTATGATACTGTCAATTCCCCCAGGCCCACAAATAGGCAAAACCACCACTTTCTACCATGCTAGGAAGCTAGCCAGCCTGAGACTTAATTTTAGGCCTGTGGTGGGCAAACCATTTTACAAAGGGGCCACAGTGAGTGCGGGTTTTTGTTGCAACCCATTAAGAGGACACATTCTCACCAATCTGCTGTTTTACAAGTGCAATCTGGCGCTTCTCATTTCTACTGAAACCTCATGGGTTATACTACCTGTGCTAGTTCAGTGGGAACGAAGACCAGGACCCACTGTGGCCCTTGAGGACCGGTTTGCCAACAAATGGACAACACCCACTTTCTACCATGTTAGGAAGCTAGCCTGCATACTTAAGCCTCAAAGGCACAAAAAAAAGGCAAAAGCAGGCAGTTTCTACCACGCTACCCAGCATGACAGAATTCCCTCTAGGCTGATAAATTTGAAAAAGCAGCCCCTTTCTACCATGCTAGGAAGCCAGCCAGCATGACACCCAATTCCCTCTAGGCTCACAAATGGCCAAAAACAGCCACTTTCTACCGCACTAGCCAGGATACTTAGAATTCACTTTAGGCTCCAAAATGGCAAAAACTGACACTTTCTACCACGCTAGGAAGCCAGCCAGCATGACACTGAATTCCCTTTAGGCCAGGGGTGTCCAAACTTTTTGCGAAGGGGGCCAGATTTGGTGTGGTAAAAATGTGGGGGGCCGAACTTGGCTGATGTCCTTTACGTAGAACGGGTAGCCAACGTCGGTCATTGAGGGCCCCTATCCAGCTTGTTTTTGTGAGGAGCAGCATTTAGCGTGTAAGCTACTTCATATGCTGGTAGCAGGTACTGCTGACCAATTTATTAAGTCTGTGTGCGGGCCAGACATTTATTTTATGACAGAGGCTGGGGGCCGGATGAAATTTGACCACGGGCCGCATTTGGCCCCCGGGCCGGACTTTGGACATGTGTGCTTTAGGTTCACATATGGCCACTTTCTACCATGCTAGCCAGGATACTTTGAATTCACTTTAGCCTCACAAAAGGCAAAAACTGCTACTTTCTACCACGCTAGGAAGCTAGCCAGCATGACACCAAATTGCCTTTAGGCTCACCAAGGGCAAAAGCAGCCCCTTTCTACCATGCTAGGAAGTTAGCCAGCATGGCACAAAATTCCCTCTATGCTCACAAATGGGCAAAAACAGCCACTTTCTACGATGCCAGCTTGATACTTTAACTCCCTTTAAGCTCACAAATTGATATTTCTGTTACTATCCAATTGTTATCCTTATTTTTGATCTTGTTACCACTTAAATCCATTGTTATTTACCTTTAATTCCCAAAACTGGGGTTATTAACTTTTTTTCAAAAATTCTCGACTTTCTCTTTATTTTTTGTTAATGTTACCCTCTTGGTATTACTTCCCATAATTCCCCATAACTAGGTACTTACCTGTGGCAAAGTAAACCTACATCGAAAAACGCCTAGGTCCTGTTGCATCCTCGACCTGGTCCCTAACTGGACCAAGGGATGTAGATTTGAGGGAAGGTGGTAATTTGAAGGAGTCCAATGGGTTGGTTTGTTGGCCGATCGAAATAAGCGCATGTGGTGCAAATGGGCTGTTGCATGAGCGGGGCTGATCCCCATAGAAGACTGGGCAACGATTAAGGTCCTGATGCCCTGGACCACCACACCCGCGTGCTTTGTCCCTTTAAGCGGGACGCAAGGGGGCCGCATACTTACCGCCTACACAGAACAGGTCGTTTGTTAACACCGCTAGGTTACCCCGACCTGACCGGATAGGCTTGAAGAGCAGGAAGTCTGGCAGCACATCCCAGGCTTTAAACACAAGTTTCAAACATACAATTGGTCACATAAGTCAAAAACAGTTGAGACTCACCTGCAGCTGTTGGCCCTTGGCTTCTCTCCCACACGACTGAAGGGAGATGAGTCAAGGCAGCTTATATGGTGCCCAGGTGACTGTTGATTGGGTAATTGGCTAATTGGCATCATGTGAGACTTATCATGTGACATGGTGCCTTCAGGCAGTGTGGGGAAAACAAGCACTGGGCTAAAAATTGGTCATCTTTACACAGCTTACAGAGAATTTAACAGACCTAACCTAATCATTCTTTTTATCCATTGCATTGCAGGCTTCAGGTGAATCCAGTAGGAGAGCATTCCACTTGCCTCTGTCAAGAAAAGACACGTTGTATTTTGAAACATAATAATAATCCTGTTCCTTTATTTTTCTTTTTAAACCTGCTTTATAACCCGAAAGCCAATTAATATAGTTAAGTTAGTGGAGTGTTTATTTTCAAATATACAGCTATATAATGAATGACTCTGATTAATCGGATACATTATAGACTATGAACATGGCTACCATGTCACCTTCTACAGAGTTAAAACAGTGCTTCAGTTAAAGAACTACAAACGTGGTCACCAAAATGACTACAAATATAGTTATCACAATACTTATTACTTTTAAAAGCTACAAATTGACTCCTAACATGGGAACATGTGCTACACACAAAAACTTAAAAACAACTACAAACATGTTCACATGGCCACCTTGCTGAAATGAAAAAAAATACTACAAACATGGCCACCATGCTGAAATTAAAAGAACTACAAACATTGCCATGAGGAAAATGACTTTAAATGAATTACAAACATGGCCACCATGCTAATAATAATTTAAAATAATAATAATAATAATAAACTACAAACATGGCCATGACTCATGCTACACATAAAAAATATAGATACAACTTCAAACTGGTTCACATAGCCACCTTGCTGAAATGAAAAGAACTACAAACATGGCCACCAGGCTGATTTTCAAAGAACTATAAACATGGCCATGATGAAAATGCAATGTTATGAACTTCAAACATGGCCACCATGCTTAAATGAAAAGAACTACAAATATGGCCACAACTTGTGCTACACAAGACTAGGAACATGCTTATTGCATTATCTACTTTAAATAACTAATAAGTGTCTAATAATTAACAATAAATGCAGACACCAGACCACGTGATTGTCTTAAAAACTAAAATTTGACAGCAAACAAATAGGAAATACAAAATACCAACTTTTACTTTCAACAACTACTACAGGACTACAAACATGGACCTTATATTACCTCACCTCAACCTTGTCTCGATATGTGTTTATGTTACCAGCAGAGGGCACTCTTAGTGTGATTGAATTTATGTTGAATGTTCACTATAGGGAGAGAGAAATAACATAGTGTCGGTGCGGCTAATGATCATCAAGCAAGTAAAACCATGCTGTTGATAATAAATCAAGGAGTACAAGCTCATCTGCTCATTTGTCGACTTTGTGTCATTTTAGAATGAACAACACAAACATGTGCTTCTTATGAAACCTTTAAAATTACTTCACAAATGGATTTTGCCTTGTTACTTTCAAAAACTACAAACCTGCCTGTCTTGTGCTTCTTTTGCTGCTTGCTGCTAAACATATCAATATGCCGATAACTCATCTTTTTATGAACAACAACAACTGTTTTTTGCACGTACAGAATGGAAGACAGAAGTTAGTAGACGTGCGTTGCTCACGACAGCCTTTATTGAGAATAATTAGGAATGCATTACTTCAGTTCTGCGTCTGACGGAGCCAGGGGTTTAGATATTAATGGCTATATTTTGTGGGGGGAAATAAATTAACTCTGGTATATAAGCTGCACACAGACTACTTTTCATTGTGTCAAAGTGTCATTTTGTCAGTGTTGTCCCTTGAAAAGATATATTTAAATATCTGCAGAAATGCTACTCACTCACTTTTGTGATACACTGTATGTTTACACTCATATTGAAAATAATGTGACACTTAATCCAGAGCAAAGTTTTGTGGTGCTTTAAAATATAGTGAAATATTCATAGACTGCCAGACTGCATCAAAGGGCACTCCGAAGCAAGGTTAGGCTTTAGCATTGTCTTGCTGAACATGATGGATGCAGTAAAAGGGCGATGGAGAACAGCTGATGCAACTGTACAAAGTTGCTCTCCTTTTTGTTAAGGCATATGGTTACAGCCAGTATCCACATAGAACATTATTAGTGACTGCAACTTTATGTCACCCTGTCTCCAAGAATGGTTCACAGTCTAAAATGGAACAGGAAAAGGGAAAAACATACCGCTTGACTTGCACTTAGAACACATGAACAATTACTTAAAATCTTTTGTGAAAGGTCTTGGCCCAAACCTTACTGAGGACTGCAAACAGAATGAGCAAATCCATTGGGATTCTCAAAGAAATGATGGACAACACTGACAAGGACCTGTAGGTCACTAAACCCAGTGGTATGCATCACACAGTGAGAGAGGAGCAAGACATTGCAACTCTAGTGGCCATTTTCAAGGATAGACAACTTTTCAAAAACCAGCTAAGGAGAGAATTCCAGTCATTCCCCTTTTTTTGCCAAAGACTTGCTTGGAAGGCTTAAGTACGCTGACCTGCAAAGCAAAATTAAAGACTGGAAAGAAGTTGCTGTCTAATCAAACACATTGTAAATGTTTGTTATCTGCAACATACAATACATATTTCCCCGCCGCTTCTCTGATTCGGGCCTTTTCGGCAAAAACGCCCTACAGCTCCCACTGAAGTCCAAAATTTTCGGATACAAGCAGGAGAAGACCCGTCTTCTGTGCAAGTTGAGCGAGCCATCAGCAGGTTGGAGCACAAGGAAGTCCTGGGAAGAGTCCAACACAACCGGGCAGAGCTGGGCTGTGGAGAGCCAGTCCGGTTCTGGTCCAAAGCCACACTGGATCAGAGGAAGAGTATGGTGGCGGAAGAGGTCTAACGAGTGGAGCAGGACCGGTACCTCATAAAGGCAAGGAGCATGGACCCGATGGGAAGAGGCAACCAACGGGGTTCTGACCTGGGCATATATTTGCCGGACCCCACAGTCACGGCTCAGCTTCCTCGTGAGGGCAGCATATGATACGCTTCCCTGCACCAGAAACCTCTCCCAATGGTTGGTCAGTGAGGAGAAGTGCCTGCTTTGTGGCAAAGTCAGCACAGGACTGCAACACATCCTGGCAGGGTGCAGTGTGGCATTGACACAGGGCCGCCTCAGGTGGCGACACAACCAGGTGCTGAGGAAGTTGGCAGAACAGTTGGAGAGATGCAGAGTTGGTGCAAACAACTCCCCAGATCCTCAGCACACAGGCATCCCATTTGTCAGACCAGAAGAGGCTGCACAGAAGGCAACACCGATGGCAGGAAGACAACATCCCTGCTTACCCCCGAGAAGAAATGGGAGATGCGTGTCGATCTGGGCACCCAGCTCACCTTTCCAGCTTTGATCACACAGACCACATTGAGACCTGACATCGTCATATGGTCCACAGCCGCCAAGAGAGTCCTTATCATCGAGCTTACGGTGCCATGGGAGAGGGGATACCATCGTGCCCATGAATTCAAGCGGCACAAGTTATCTGAGCTGGCAATGGAGTGCAGAGAAGGAGGCTGGGCTGCAACCATCCACTCCATTGAAGTTGGCTGCAGGGGCTTGCTGGGATGTCAGGGGCAAGCATAAAGAGGACAGTCAAAGAACTGGCGGAGGAGGCAGACAAGGCAAGTTACTGGCTCTGGCTTCGGAGGAAGGATAGGAGTTGGGGGGCAACACCCCAATGAGGGCAGCTGCAGGCGGTAGCAGAGAGACGTCCCCATCAAGCCGCTGCCCCCCCCCCACCTGGAAATGTACTGGCTACGGGGCGAAACGTCTGTGAACGGTGGTACCAGCTGACGACCCTGCAGCTGCCCCAAAGTGCACTGGAGGAGGCGCGGCAGGTAACGACTGGAGCCTCGTTAGACCTCGTTGGAAGAAGTTAGACCTCTTTGACAGCCAGAAATCTTGCTTGTTTGTAGGTGACCAAATACTTATTTTTCACTCTAATTAGGAAATAAATTCTTTAAAAATCAAACAATATGATTTTCTGTTTTTTTTTTTCCACATTCTGTCTCTCATGGTTGAGGTTTACCCATGTTGACAATTACAGGCCGCTGTAATCTTTTCAAGTAGGAGAACTTGCACAATTGGTGGTTGACTAAATCCTTATTTGCCCCACTGTTTCGTTTGTGGGTGAGCAGGGACTCCGATGCAGAGAGAGGAGACAAGGTGGCAGAGAAAACAAATGTTTATTGCAGAATGAAGATAGTCTGTGTCCAAAAAGTCAGGTGCCAGCTGTTGAGTGACCAGGTAAGTTGTCAAGGCAGGGGAGCAACGTAGACTCTGTAAGCAAGGCAAAGTGACGAGAATGGGTTAGGGTTTAGGGTTATGGCCATGGCCGTCAATGGTATCGTGGAAGTTTGGGGGACACGTCCTATCATATCTAGTCATTTCCTGTTGATTTGAGGACATTGTTTTTTTTTTACCGTTGAAAATAAATGGGAAAATTTGGACGTCCACAGCCGTCAATGGCATCGTCTTACATAGGCGTCAATGGAATCCAAGTATATCGGCATCAATAGAATGGACAAACAAACGCGCCAATGGTTCTAAACAAAGTCAATGCCATTAGAAATGAATGGGAAATTTGGACGTCCATGGGCGTCAATGGCGGAACCCTTCATAAGCATCAATGGAATTGAGGAAGTTTGGGGACACGTCCTATTAACATCTGGTCATGTTCTGTTGATTTGGGGGGGGGGGGGGGGGGATTTCCCATTGAAAATGAATGGGAAAAAAATTTTAACGTCCATGGACGTCAATGGTATCAACTTACATAGGCGTCAATGGAATCCAAGTACATTGGAATCAATAGAATGAAACAACATGATTAAATGTCATTAGAAATGAATGGGAAATTTGGACGTCCATGGCCGTCAATGGCAGCACCCTTCATAAGCGTCAATGGTATTGGGGAAGTTTGATATCTGGTCATTTCCTGTTGATTTGGGGACATTTTTTTTTTTTTTTGCCATTGAAAATGAATGGGGAAAAATTTGGACGTCCATGGCTGTCAATGGCCTCCAGGTACATTGGCATCAATAGAATGGACAAACATGCCAGTCAATGGCAATAAACAAAGTAAATGCCATTACAAATGAATGGGAAATTTGGACATCCAAGGCCATCAATGGCAGCACCCTCAATAAGTGTCAATGGAAGCGGGGAAGTTTGGGGGACATGTCCTATTGATATCTGGTCATTTTCTGTTGATTTGGGGAAATTTTGTTTTTTCCCTATTGAAAATGAATTGGAAAAATGTTGGACGTCCATGGCTGTCAATGACATCGACTTACAGAAACGTCAATGGAATCCAAGTACATTGGCATCAATACAATGGAGAAACATGCCCGTCAATGGCATTAAACAAAGTAAATGCCATGAGAAATGTTTGGGAAATTTGGACGTCCATGCCCGTCAATGGCAGCACCCTCCATAAGCGTCAATGGAATCGGGAACATTTGGGGGACACATCCTATTGATATCTGGTCATTTTCTGTTGAATTGGGGAAATTTTGTTTTTTTTCCCCCATTGAAAATGAATGGAAAAAAATTGCGACGTCAATGGCCGTCAATGGCATCGACATCCATACAGTCAATTGAATCCAAGTACATTGGCATCAATGCAATGTAAATTCAATTGGAAATCCCATTGTAAGTGAATGGGAAATGTTCTCATTAGAAATGAATGGGACAGTTTTTGGCAAATTTCCGGGGGACCGTCATTTTTTTAAAAATTCTGTATACAACTTATATGCCCCTCGCCCTCACAGAATTTTTGATGCCCAAATTGTGTGATTGGGTCAAAAATTGAAGTACTAGATACATTTTGAAACTTTTGTTTCCCATTAAAAATGAATGGGCAGGTTTTTGGCAAATTGCCGGGAAACCGTACATTTTATCAAAAAAATTTTCTCTGTCACTTTTATGCCCATCTTGTGTGTTTTCGTCAAAAATTGACGGACTAGTAACATTTTGAAACTTGCCCATTCATTTTTAATGGGGAAAAAAGACAGGTTTTTGGCAAATTGCCGGGAAACCGTACATTTTATCAAAAAAATTTTCTCTGTCACTTTTATGCCCATCTTGTTGTGTTTTCGTCAAAAATTGACGGGCTAGTAACATTTTGAAACTTGCCCATTCATTTTTAATGGGGAAAAAAGACAGGTTTTTGGCAAATTGCCGGGAAACCGTACATTTTATCAAAAAAAATTTCTCTGTCACTTTTATGCCCATCTTGTGTGTTTTCGTCAAAAATTGACGGACTAGTAACATTTTGAAACTTGCCCATTCATTTTTAATGGGGAAAAAAAGACAGGTTTTTGGCAAATTTCCGGGGAACCGTATATTTTTTCCAAATTGTGTTGATAACTTTTATTCCCCTCACCGTCCTGGAATTTTTGATGCCCAAATTGTGTGATTTGGTGAAATATTGTAGGACTAGATACATTTTGAAACTTTTTTGATCTCATTAAAAATGAATGGGCAAGTATTTGTCAAATTTCTGGGGAACCGTAAAATTTTTCCAAATTCTGTATACAACTTCTGTCCTGGGTCATCCCCGGGGCACCCCGCCAGTGGGACATGCCCGGAGGCATCCAGGAGGCTTCCAAACAAGATGCCCGAGCCACCTCAGCTGGCTCCCCTCAACGCCGAGTCCTTCCCGGATGACCGAGCTTCTCACCATATCTCTAAGGGAGAGCCCGGACACCCTACGGAGTAAACTCATTTCGGCCGCTTTTTTCCGGGATCTTGTTCTTTTGGTCAGGACCCACAGCTCGTGACCATAGGTGAGGGTAGGAATGTAGATCGACTGGTAAATCGAGAGCTTTGCATTTCGGCTCAGCTCCTGCTTCACCACTACGGACCAGTGCAGCGTACGCTGCAACGATCCGCCTGTCGATCTCCCGCTCCCTCCTACCCTCACTCGTGAACAAAACCCCAAGATACTTGAACTCCTCCACGACCCGGAGAGAGCACAACACCCTTTTCCAACTGAGGACCGTGGTCTCAGATTTGGAGGTGCTTCACACTTAGCTGCGAACCACTCCAGTGAGAGTTGGAGGTCATGGCTTGATGAAGCCAACAGCACCACATCATCTCCAAAAAGCAGAGATTCAATGCTGAGGTCACCAAACCGGACCACATCAACGCTTCGACTACACATAGAAATTCTGTCCATAAAAGTTATGAACAGAATCAGTGACAGAGGGCAGCCTTGGCGGAGTCCAACCCTCACTGGGAACGAATTCGACTTACTGCCGGCAATGCAGACCAAACGCTGACAACGGTCGTACAGGGACCGAACAGCCCTTACCAAGGGGCTCGGTACCCCTTACTCCCGGAGGACCACCCACAGGTCTCCCCGAGGCACACGGTCGAACGCCTTCCCCAGATCCACAAAACACATGTAGACTGTTTGGGCGAACTCCCATGCACCCTCGCGGACCCTGCCGAGGGTGTAGAGCTGGTCCACTGTTCCACGGTCGGGAAGAAAACCACACTGCTCCTCCTGAATCCGAGATTCGACTTCCCGACGGACCCTCCTCTCCAGCACCGCTGAATAGACTTTACCGGGGAGGTTGAGGAGTGTGATCCCTCTATAATTGGAACACCACCCCGGTCTGCCAATCCAGAGGTACTGTCCCCAATGTCCACGCGATGTTGTAGAGGTGTGTCAGCCATGACAGCCCCACGACATTCAGAGCCTTTAGGAACGGGCGGATCTCATCGACCCCCAGGGCCTTGCCACCGAAGACCTTTCTACACAGTAAAAAACAGAGTGTCAGTTTAACTCCAAGAGAGTTAAATGTAACTCTGTTTCAGATAACATTTGGTCCCACTCAAAATTAGAGTAAAATTTACTCTATGACCAGTGTAAACATTTCAGAGTCAATTTGACTCAATTCAGTGTCAAAATCAACTATCGAATGTGTAAAAATAATTAACACTGTGGCTTTTTACACTGCTAAGAGTAATTGATTACACTTTATAGAGCAACATTTACTCTAAATTTAGTTTAAAAATAACACTATAATGTGTAATAGATTTTATTTTTTACTTCTCTTCAGTGTTATTTAATTAATAGTAGTAATAATAATAATTCTAATTTATCATTCAAATACAATTATATATTAATGTCATCTAACCAATCAAATGGTAAAAAAATGCAAATATACAAGGTTACATTAACAGCATTTTTTAATGGTTGACTGTCATATCATCAACAAAACAAACAAGCCATGACAAATTTAAAATAGTGTTGCTCACCAGAGAAAGCAATATGGGACCACAAACAGACCTGTGTCGTTCACAATATATGACATTTGTATGTCGAAAGGCCTAGGATAATGCAGGCTATCAACATGAAAGACAACAAAATCTTGCTTTGTTCTGGTCACTTCATAGGCATGGAAATGTTCTTGAAAACATACTGTAAATAAAGGCAAAGTGAGCAGCAACAATTTCTCATGTACGATCAGAACAGAATCAATCAAGTAGAAGAGCGGCATTTCACACTGCACTTTCCCACATATAACCAAATGTGGCCGATAGAGAAAGCCATTTTGTTTTGCCCAGTTAACTTTCATAACTTGAACACTAATAGGTACTTGCATTGCAATGGCAATTGCAGAACCTCCTTTTACCATCGCTAAAGACACCATTTTCTCTGGACCAATATCTAACCGACTAAAGATTGTTGAAGATTGCCAAATGTATGCCATGTAATTCTGGTGTTTTTTAACAAGGGTTTTGGTGATGTTTTTAAAAGACTTTAGCTGTTTCTTGAAAAAATTGTGCTTACCTTCATAGCGCATGCACCAACTATGAAGTACAGGTCCTATTTTCTGGATGCAGCGAGGATAATGAACAAGAAAATGGTGTTTTGGTAAAAGTTTTTTCTGGGCATACACTACCTTGAACAGTTTATGGTGGTCCACAATCAGATGTTTCAAATATACACAAAGACCTTGAGAAAACATGGGAGAAAACACAATGTTTACTATCTGTAGTAATAAAAGTAGTAAATTCCAGTGTAGATCAGTAGAAGATACCAAATCTCCAAACATGAGGGGGACATTCCTTAATAAGCACCATGACTGAATTGCATTAAGTCCCAGATCATTAGACTCTCCACCTAAATTCACAGCCACAGGCCTATTGTTTCTCTCCATGAATCCATAATCAAAACTTTGTATTCTCAAATTCAACTCCTCCAGTGTAACAAAATGTTCTTTGAAATACACAAACAATAACTTCATTTCGTATTGGGCCACCCCTTCTAAAACATCATGCATCACATCAACTGAGAAGTTCTCAGCTGTGTGAAAATATTTCAGTGAATTCAGTAAGCATGAACTCTTCACACCAAAAACGTAAGGAAGAGAAGAATTAAGTGCCATTTCTTGACAGTGAGCAGTGTGGCTGTGTTTGGTACGCAACACTATCTTGGGAGAATCTTCAGAGAATTCAGTTTGAAAGTCGTCTTTTTCAGCTAAACAAAACCTGCAACAGTACCTCGCACTGAAAGACTCCACCAGACCAAACATGCTATGTAAACCTAAATTATCACCAGTAACCTGTACCACACTGCCACGAACAGGACCACCATATAGTGGAATATCAATGCCATACCTCTCTAACACTTCAATGTCTCGAACAATAGGAGCAAGAATTGTACTAAAACTGTAACGTTTAATATCTTGTGCATGAAATAAGGCACAAAGGTGGATGTTGGCCAACAAAGAATTCCATTTTGGAGAAAAGTTTCTTAACGTAAAATATATTGCACCCAATTTATGAATACCTCTCTTTGAACCGAGAGGATTTGCAACCTCGAACTCATCAAAGAACAGTTGGATTTGCACTGTGTGCTTCTCAACTGAAAATAAAGGGTGAGTCTTCAACAAAGATCCATCACAAATATCTCTGAGTCTTGAATCGCTCGTTTCTGAGGGTTTCAACATGTCTGCAATATGCTGACTTTTAAATATTGACTCCAGTGTAGATAAAATTGGAACATACATGAACTTATCTTGAACAACTGTCTGAGCATATGTTCCTGTTTTTTTATTTTTCCTCATATCAAATCTTGAGCCAATTACACATTCAACTGGCTCTACAACTTTCCACTTGTCAGAGAAAAACTTTGATTGCTTGTATGCTGAATTAAGAACTGTGAAAGGATTCTCTAAATCCTGGAAACATGCTTCAACTTTCTTGCATGTTTCATTTTCTCGTTCATCATTAAATACATTCTTTATGACAGTTTCTTTAGCATGCTGCTGTATATCCTGAACAATCTCTTCCATGGAATTCACAACAGAATTTACAAGACTTTGGCCAAGACCTGCTGCCTTTATATCAGAGATCACAGCTGCACAACTATTTACAAGATCTGCTGAGGACAAATTTGATTCAGCTTCTGAGTCTGTTTCAACCAACACATCAACATCAGTAGCATTACTTGTGTTAGGAACACTTTGACGAGGTGAAAAGTCACCTTCTGCCAAATCAAGTGAGCCGCTTATGTGGCATTTGTTCAGGTGCTTTCTAAAGCCAGAAAAGCTACCAAAAGAACGTGAACATCCTACTTGGCCACATTTAAGATAAAGAGTTCTGCCAGTACAGAGACCATGAATAACCTTAAGGTGCTTTACAAGACCATTTGGTCCACTATGGTCACCTTTGCAAAGAAAACACCTCATTGGATACTAATGTAGTATTCTTGCTCGTAACTCTGCAACTCTAGGAGTTTCCTTTGTTTTTCCAACATCAATGTTGTAAACGGTTGTTTGCAGAAAAGTGAAAAAATTGGTCAGGGCAAAACAGTATGATGTGCCAAAGACATAGTGAGCCTTAAAGAGTTCATCAAGGGCTCCCACTGAATCTGTAGCCTTACATGGAAGTGCAAGCTTGTCGATCACAATGAAGAAGGTGTGAATCCTGCTTCTTGTGGGTCCCTGAGCAAGAAGGTAGGGCTGATGGCTTATGGTGATGTTGTCTAGATGTTGCTGTACACTGGTCCCAGTCTAGAACAACACGTTTAACGGCAGTAATTAGCAACCAATCTCTGACAACACATCTGATTACATCACTATGTATAAAATGGAGGTGATGAAGTTAACATACCTTAAGGAATCGTATAAGGTTATCAACAGCTTGAGATGCTGACATTTTTCCAGGTCTCTTTCGACCTTGCGCCGATGGTGGTAAAAGATGTAGCAGCAGCAAGATAGCAGACATGTCACTGTCCCACCCTATAAACCAACAAACATCAGAGTAACATTATGCATTAAATACATTCAAATGGCACAATTACCTGATGAAAAGCACATACCAATCTCGACTTCAGCAGCTGACTCAGCATTGCTCATTAACTCCAGGAGCTCTGTGTTTGGAACCAGTCCATGGCTTTCCTTTACAATTTTGGTTTTAAGATTGGTGGCCCACTTCTCCAAGAATTTGTTGGCAGTGGCCTCACCAAATAGGAGTCGAAAGTCTTGTTCTATCTGTGATGTAAAAATACAGTACAAAACAAAAAATTAATGAGTCCTCATGGAATATTTCAGTGATTCAGCAAAAGATGTCTTACTAGTCCAGGTGTGTCAAGAAACCGTGGAAAAACTGAGAAGACATCTGGTGATTTCCTATCATCACTGACCATTGAGTGACGATAATTGAAGGTAGCTTTCATTTTCTCACGGATAGTGTTTTCATCCGCAGAGTGTCTCAAGACAGCAATCGCTGATTCAACATCCTCATCTGATAACACTGTGTCAGTCGTGAAGGGTCTAGATCGACCAGGGCTTGGCCCACCAACTGAAAAAAGAATATTGCCTACTACCTACAAACTCTATCAATATCATATATTACTGATAAGCAAACTTACTTTTAGCAGATTTGCTGCCTGACACACTTCTTTCTTCTGCAGTTTTTCTTTGAATGGTCTTCAACCGCCATGCAAGGTATCCTGAACCACTCTCTGGATCATAGTAATGTTCCTGTGTAATCAAATAGATGCAGACCTACTTATTGTACTGTACCATCAACATTTCTGAAGGAAATTATGTGTTTAGTATTGCAACTTTTTCACTTACATATCCGTGTTGTGAATATGGGTTTTCCAGATATGGAAATAAGGCAACTATCCCTTGCGCATTCATTACTCTTACACTTTTAGGGGGAGATGTCCTGAATAAAATGAATTTAATGATGACCATCACTCAATTGACATTGAAATCACAATTAAATAATCCAATACTAAATGTTTCTCCATAGCTTTCATTAATGATTCTTACCCATGTGCGTCTGTCATCTCAGCAGTAAGTATGTTTATCATCAGTCTTCTGGTTGCATCTGTCAGAGATTTGTTTTTTTCATACTCTTGCATGATGCGGTCACCGCCAGGTTTTGATGTGAGAATTTTTTTCTATCATCTAAAATTGAAACAAAATTAAGAGAACATTTTAGACAAAAAGTGACATTGGAAAATTGTTGTAACAGTTCCACATGAAATAGTTCAACATTCAGATAAAACCACTCACTGCTCTTGCTTCATAGTTTATATGGCATGGCCTTTTAGCTTGACTTCCTTCAGAAGTGGCTGCTTCTTCAGGAGGGTCGCACATTGTAAAGTTCAAAATAATAGTGTCATCAGATGCTGTGGATGATGATGACTGAGAGGCACCTGTGTGTTAAGAATATTGTCACGAGTGGGTGGAATGGAGGACGCAAATGCAGGGGAAACGAGGAGGCGAGGCAAGGTGAACTCAAAATGGTTTTAATAACAAACAAATAAACCAGGAACGAGGGCTTGGACGGAGATAGAAACACTGGGATAAACATGAAATTGACAATAACCCAACAAGAGGTGAACACAAACTAGGAGAATAAATAAATAAAACAATAATAAAACAGACAAGGGGTAACAAGACAATGACACACAGGTGGGTGATACAAGAGGCAGCAGATTGGTGGATACACAAGCAACAGGGCACAACAGGTAAAATCAATGGTCAATCACATGGACAAGAAACAGTAGGACAAAACCTAACACAACTTAACATGATATGACAAACAAACATGACAAATATGAATGACCCAGAAGCATCAATTAGAACTGTTAATGTTCCTATTCCAACCTTTACGTTTAATATGACCATATATTGTATATGAATGGTGAGTGATTACCAGGTTGTTCATCAATGCTCAGTTTTACTTTCAAGGTTCCAGGTGACTCCTTCACTAGTTCTTCAAAAACCTCTGCGTCAACTTCTGTGTCTGTCAGGTCATAAACCTTCAGCTGACTGCCTTCTACTATGTTAAATTTCAGGCACACTGATTCAATAGGAAGAAAAAGAGAAACAAAAAAATGACATGCATTTACTTCTGATGAGAATCATGAAGTTAACTACTGTAGGTATAGTGAACCTATGTCTTCACAAAATGTTAACAAGTCTAAGCTGAAGTAAAGAGGACATGTTCATTCATTCCAAGGCACAACAGAAACAATAACTAAGACAAATAGTGTTTAAAAGATTATTTATATGTATTGACTCAAAAATTATAAGACCGTTTCATCAAACTAACCTTCTTTTAAAAAGGCTTCAAATGTTAGGTCAGACAGCCTCACATATTTCTGCTCCCTTCCAAAAACCACACGCAGCAGCATATTCTGTTCAAATGAACAAAGGGGAAAAAATAAAAAACAAGATCATACTTATTTATTTGCTTTAAAAAGTGTGTTTTTTATATTACTGTATATGGAAACATTATTTAAAAGTAGCTACTACAGTATGGTGACCGATTACAGGATAGTTACTAGCTCCGAATATTACCCATTTCTTCCAGAAGTTTCTTGGCCTAGCGTGGAAGGTATTTACATGCAAATAAGCAGTAGCTAATTGTTGAAGCTACTCCATTAAACAAGTGGAAATATTATTATCCAAACATCCGAGGCGCGATTATTGCTAGTTGACAACTTTACCATTCAAAAGAAACAACTAGTTATTTAGGTGCATCTTAATTCAGTGATAAGGAACCGAGTTAGCAAAGTTAGCAACTTTTGGCACGTAGCTTCTTGATATTTTTCTAATTCTGAAAACATCACCATGTTGCTCACATGTACCCAGTCAACATAAGTGAAAATAAAAGATTGTGCTTAGTTAGAAGATAATTGTTAATCTTACCAGAAACGGAATCTTCAAATATAGCCACGGTATCTTCAAATACAGTAGAGCCTCCAAGATCGCGCCGAAAGTTAACTGACTCCAATCAATGCTGCCTTCACATGCTCTGGGAAAAATGATGCCTACCACTTGCTTGTTAGTAATTATGTGTATGTCCAGTTCATATGCTTTTGTTGTCGTAGCAGCACAACAGAAAAAAAAAAAAAAAAAAGACACGGACCTCAAAACTGTTTTAGACCTTTTAATTCAGAAGAGGATGTGTCAAAATTCAAATGTTGTTTGTAATTTTTGTTTGTAGTGAAACATTATAGCTAACACTTAGTTACAAAATAAGAGTTTTAGAAATGTGTGCACTACGTTATCATCCTGGCGTAAAATAACTTGCAAATTGATGATAAATATTCTTTTTAAAAAATTAACCTTTTATTTCTCACCATTCACAGCTTGTTGAACGCGGTCTGCAACTTTGAAAAATAAAAGGTCCACCCATCTAGAAAAATTGGGTAGGGTCTATCATAATAAAATCCCAGTAGAAAATACGATTTTCAATTGACAAGTGGTATTTACAATAATTATGACATCATTTGAAGGCAGCATAACAACACTGTGTAGAGTTGAACTTTCACTGTGTGTGGTCACAACTTAACACTGACTTTTAACTCTGCTGTTAGAGCTCGTTTACACTCTAAAGAGTTGTAACTACTCTACTTAAGTTGAAATAAATTTACTCTGAAATATTGACACTCCAGTTTTTACTGTGTAACCACTTCAGTGACTTCAAGCCCAGAGATCGGAGAGCCCTCCTTGGAGTCCCCAGATCCTGCTTCCTCAAAGGAAGGCGTGTCAGTGGAATTGAGGAGGGCTTCGAAGTATTTTCCCCACCAACTCAAGACGTCCTGAGTCGAGGTCAGCAGTACGTCACTATACACAGTGTTAATGGTGCACTGCTTTCCTCTCCTCAGACGCCGGATGGTGGACCAGAATTTCCTCAAAGCCGTCTGGCAGTCGTTTTCCATGGCCTCGCCGAACTCCTCCAATGTCTGAGTTTTTGCTTCGGCCACCGCCGAAGCTGCAGTCCGGTACCTGTCAGCTGCCTCCGGGGTTCCACAAGCCAAAATGCCCCAATAGGCCTCCTTCTTCAGCTTGACGGCATCCCTTACCGCTGGTGTCCGCCAGCGGATTCGGGGATTGCCGCCACGACAGGCACCAACCACCTTACGGCCACGGCTCCGATCGGCCGCCTCAAGCAATGGAGGTGCGGAACATGGCCCACTCGGACTCAATGTCCCCCACCTCCCCCGAGACAAGGGAGAAGTTCTGCCGGAGGTGGGTGTTGAAACTCAGGGGATTCTACCAGATGTTCCCAGCAGACCCTCACAATATGTTTGGGCCTGCCAGGTCTGGCCAGCATCTTCCCCCGCCATCGGAGCCAACACACCACCAGGTGGTGATCAGTTGACAGCTCCGCCCCTCTCTTCACCCGAGTGTTTCATTTCATTTTCATTTATTTTCTCTTCAGGCATGACAAATCCAAACAAACATACAGCATTTATATGTGTTTACAATTAATTCAACCCGAAAAAAAAGGCTGACGGGAGAAGCCGAAGCTTATTGAAACCCATCCCCAGTATACCATAAAGGACACAGAAAATATCAAATATCAATTTTTGTCATTCAGATTTCGTAATGATCACGTTTTTTTATTTTTTTTATAATAACCATCCCCTCTGATTGTTCATTTTCCCAATAGTCCATAGTTGATCGATGTGCTCGTTATATTGATTAGATCCAGTAGACTAGTTCATGATTTAGTACTTAGTACTAAGTGTCCAAAACATGCGGCCACAAGTCCGATGACACGATTGCAAAATCGATCATCGAACTGCGGCCTAGGGTGTCCTGGTGCTAAGTGCGCATATGGACACCCTTATGTTTGAACATGGGGTTTGTTATGGACAAACCGTGACGAGCACAGAAGTCCAATAACAGAACACCACTCGGGTTCTGATCGGGGGGGCGTTCCTCCCAATCACGCCCCTCCAGGTCTCACTGTCATTACCCAGGTGAGCGTTGAAGTCCCCCAGGAGAACGAGGGAGTTGCTCTCCGGCACACCCAAGGACTCCAAAAAGGGTGGGTACTCTGAGCTGCTGTTCGGTGCATTAGCGCAAACACCCATCCCCCCACCCGAAGGCAGAGGGAAGCTACCCTCTCGTCTACCAGGGTCAACCCCAACGTACAGGCGCCAAGCCGGGGGGCAATAAGAATGCCCACACCTGCTCGGCACCTCTCTCCGTGGGGAACACCGGAGTGGAAGAGAGTCCAACCCCTCTCGAGAGGATTGGTACCAGAACCCAAGCTGTGTGTGGCGGAGAGTCCGACTATATCTAGTTGGAACTTCTCTGACTCACAAACCAGCTCGGGCTCCTTCCCTGCCAGAGAGGTGACATTGCATGTCCCCAGAGTTAGCTTCTGCAGCTGGGGATCGGACCGCCAAGGCCCCTGCCTTTGGCTGCCACCCAACTCACTATGCACCCGACCCCTTTGGCCCCTCCCACAGGTGGTGAGCACATGGGAATGGGAACCCACGTTGCCTTTTCGGGCTGTGCCCGGCCGGGTCCCATGGGGACAGGCCCGGCCACCAGACGCTTGCCTTCGAGCCCCACCTCCAGGCCTGGCTCCAGAAGGGGGCCTCGATAACCCGCGTCTGGGCAAGGGAACCTTGAGTTCATTCATCTTTTTCATCATTAGGAGTCTTTTTGAGCCATGCTCTGTCTGGCCCCTCACCTAGGACCTGCTGCCATGGGCGACCCTACCAGGGGCCCAAAGCCCAAGACAACATAGCTCCTAGGATCATTGGGACACGCAAACCCCTCCACCATGATAAGGAATAATACTCACGAAAAGGAATAATAATAATAATATATTAATAATTAAGAGTCCATGATAGGACATTGCCAAAGCAAGTTTTCCGTCCTCTCGTACTTGTTAGAATTGGCACATCTTTAGTTAGGAAGTCTTGAGCTGTATTCAATGATTTGTCTCCTCTACACACACACACACCCCCGCACACACACATACACGGCGACAAAAAAATATATATATATATTGTGAGTTGACGAGGCCGGGTCGCCGCTAGGCAACGGTGGTCGACGATGGAGTCGCCGGGCCAATATTGTGCCAGAACGGCCAGAATGATAAATCAAAAAGTATCCGATTCCGTTCCGTCGAGATCCGGCACGAATGAAGCCCTGCACGTCGGCATATCTTGGGTCCTCGATTTTAATTTTACAGCTTGTTTATATGGGCACATTTCCTCGCCTAAAGCAAACACCCAATTTTATATTCCTGATTCTACAACTATAGGCTGTTGTGGACATTTCAAAGGTGTACTTCTTTGAATGGGTGCGTCAGGTTCCACGCTACATGTCTATTGCACCTTCTTAGATACTACGAGCGCAGAGACAACATTTTTTCCCATACAAGTGAGGCCTCTGTACACGAAAGGGCTCCGGCTAAAGATCAATGTTATTGATTACGTCGCGAGCACGAGACTCTCTCATTCCCACGCTGGCCAGCCGACAAACAGACACACACGCAGCAAAGTTGTTGACTTGGAAACGGGGTGCTCGGGTCGCGTGTTTTGTCTGAGCGGGTTGTTGTGGTGCCGTTTTTGCGCTGGCTCAGCAGAGTCTGGGAGCGCTGTTGATCCAGAGATTAGACGCGCACAAAAGTGCCGTCGCAACATGGCGGGCGGGCAGGCGGGTATATGAAGTGTATACGCGGCACGCTCGTCGCCCACCTCGCACTCATCCACCCGTCGTCATGTGGCGAGCACTCCCGCTCTTGATCTGCGCCGCGGTCGCCCTCCGCGCAGGTGAGTTTCGTTCAAATGCCGGGCGACCGGCGACAGGCCGAGCCATTCAAAGACCCTTCCGCTTTTCAGATGCCGACAACAAATCTTCCTTCTACAGAAGGGTGAGAAAGGTCCCCGCTTCGGGACGCGCCTGCCCGACGTTGCCGCGCGATTCTCATTCCGGCAGTTCGGCCGATTACGTTTCCCTTGTGCTCTCTCCGTCTGTGTCGGCAGCCTCATTGCAGTGGCACCACCTTGTCCCGAGCGTGCCCGCTGGATTACTCGCCAGTGTGCGGGAGCGACGGCGTCACGTACCCCAATGAATGCGCTCTGTGCGTCCGCAGACTGGAGTGAGTTGGTCGCCGGCACGCCAAAGCCCACGCGTTGCAACTCCACCGGAACATTAATTAAATCTATATTGGGATGTGTGCATGTCCTAACAAATGCTGCTTTTGACCAAATCAATAAGGCCCTTTATTTAAATGGACTTTGTTCAACGCATTCCGAACCGTGGAAGCAAATCCTCATTAATAGATAAACCAAATGGTGGTCTCAAGTCATGATAGACTACTCTGGATTGGCTCTCCGAGGGGACATAGTTTCCACATTGTTTGCGCTCACGCCAGAGAGGAGCCTCGCGTCGGTGACGAGCTGACCTTCAAAGCAAATTGGCCCAAAGCTCATTTACGTTAGAATGCGAGCCGAAGCCCAAGGACATTCAAAATACTCTTCGGTCATCGGAATAAACTGAAAACGTGAAAATTCAATGCTTTTCAGCGTATATTCCTTTCGCCAGTCCCTTTCGAAATCACAGACGTGTATCCCACGGCTTCGGGCGTAAATGCGTCACTGACCGCGACGGACGGCGGTGACGAGCGAGAGAGCGTTTTCGACTCCATCAGACGGATTTGACCCTCGCGTACCTACAGGCTCAAAATGGCGAGCACTGAACATAATTGACCTCGGGGGAGGGCTTCACCATGACTCGACTGCGCGCCTTTTTTCCGTCGCAATCATAGAAAGCGCGCGGCTCGGAAACGCTTCGCCTTCAACGGGATGAAAAAACAGGCGCGCTTGTGGCGAAATGCATCCTATGTTGAGGGCTCCTATTCATTTTAATAATTTATCGCAAGGGCGGGGAACCAGACTGAAATTTTTCATCTGAATGAAAGTGATCAGACGGCCAATGTTTTGTACTTCAAAGGTACGATTTGGACCTCAAACTGAAGCCGTGTGGAATGTCGACTTCATCGGTAAAAGACACTGATAATAATAGGCGGACATTTTATGCTCTTCCATTCGTGAGAAAAACAGGTGAAAGACATTGAAATGTTTTCACGCTGGCTGTCAAAATGAAGCGGAAAGCTGAAAGATGGTATTTCAGTCCTATTTATATATGTACATACTGTAGATGTCGCTGTTCTGATAGGGTCGACGCGATGACGTTTTCGGCCTTGACTACAGAGTTTACGTGTTCCACCTGCCATTGCCCGGCTATTCTACCTCCTGTTTCCAGACCCTCAACGGTCCACAAGGGGCCAATGTGAGCCGCCGTGACAGTAGTATGAAAGCAATTGATTGCAAAACATTCATGAAAGGTTTCTTATGCTCAAGTTAAATCTTTTAGGCAAAACTAACTCCTCCTTAAAACGTAATATTTTCAGCCAACTAAACCATTTGCATTTGGGACCACTTGAATTGTTTTGCTTCAGTTGATTGTTTTGCTTCTAGGTGTACAACCAAGGCAATTTACTCCTAAACTTTGGTTGTGACGGGTGACTTCACTCCTTGCCAGTTCAGCCAGTGTTGCATGTTTTTCCAGCGCCCCCCCCCTCCGCACTCATACACACACAGACTCCCAGTTATGTGACTGTCATGTGACCGTGTGTGTGTGTGTGTGTGTGCAGGGAGAAGAAGTTGGACATTGTGATCATGAAGGACGGCCCCTGCTGATGACATGGCATTTTTTTCATTGTATTCTCTCAAGTATGCGTTGGTCCATTTTTCACAGCGTCCCTTCAAAGAAGACTAGCGACTCTTTCTTTCTCGAGAAAAACAAAGAGTGATTTGAAATGTGACACACTGTATCCAAATGAAATAAAGGATGTCTACGTGTCAACACGCTGATATTGTCTCTTATTGCGAAGCTGACACGCCGGCGAAGCAAAATGCGCCGGCACCTTCGGGGAAGGTACAGATTTAAGGTTAGGGTCATTGAAGGAGGGCGTTATCCTTCAAAGCCCGCCTAACGCGCCTTCCCCTTAAGTGCCTTTCCCGTCACTTGCCAGCCCCCGCCCGTCGAGGAAAAACATCCCATTTTCACGGGCATCGGTGCACCGGCCCAAACCGTCGCACATCCATCTACACTGGCCGAGCGCCTCACGCGTCAGCCGCAAAGCAACTCTTTCAACTCGAGGTTTTTGTTTTGTTTTGTTTTTAACAGTACATCACTGAAATACATCCTGGACAACATTGAGTGACATTGTGCATATAGCTAGGTGTTAAATGTGGTATTTTTGCTACGGTCCGCTCCAAGAATTATACAACAAAAAGCGTTAGACGTTTGAATCTTTAAAAATAGTTAAGTGCCACCGGTGTCATCCCTGCTCGTAGCGGCCTGAATGAAAAAGACGTTTTAGGGATCTTTGGCGCTCTGCTCCAATGTTAAGAGTCGCCTCCCCTGCAGACGCCTGAACGGCCGAGTCCCGGGTCATGCGCCGTGCTAACGTGTCGACGGCGACGCTAAGCCGAGGTGTGTTGGCGGAGGCAAACGGAAGCTCGCCGTAGCCCGGCACCGGCAGAGCACGACTTCCCCACTTTGTTTTGATGTCCAACTCGGTATTTTCTCAGACACTTCCTGTTTCCTGTCTACGGCCTCGCCATTGTCTTAGGGGCGAGGAGGAAAGGAAAGGAAACGCCCGAGGCGCTCGCTCGCCGTTAACTCGTTCCTCTCACTCGTCACGGTCCCCTGTGGGATATGAACACGTGTTGCCTTTCCTTCCTTGCTTTGAATGCGAATGAAGGCATCACCTGACCTTAGAACAAATCAAGTTCCCGTGCAGAAAAAAAACTGGCTTGACAAGATTTTGAAGTACACTACACACAAAATAAAAATCACTTGTCCCGTTAAACTGTGTTTTAATGCGACGACAATTTTACTTGGTAACAGGGCTGTTTCAAACACTCCCTCTGTGGTTGTTTGTCTCGTCAACTTGATTAAAACTGCATCAAAGGGGCTAGACAGGGGAGGAAACCAACTGATATCGGGAATGAGGACACATTATATTGGCATATTAAGTGACTACAAGTAGCATTAGTCCCGCTTTTATTTGGGAACAGAGCGGACTCTCGTCATGGGAGGAAAAGCACCCGTACTGACCGGCGACACAGGATGAGAGATGGCAGAAAAGATAAGGCCAACCTGCACTTCCAATTGTGTGGAAATAAGCCGATGACGTCGTACCAGTTGTTAATAGCGAGCCAATCCTAGCCAAGTTAGCTAGCCTAGCTACACACTGGTCAGCCGGGACTGTGTGCATGTACAATTAGTCCTTTGTCTCCTCGTACCCCGCCTACTGTCCGTAGTTAGCCGGGATAGGCTGCGGCACCCCCGCGACCTTCGTGAGGATAAGCGGACGAAAAGGAAGATGATGAAACAATTAGACATAGCGGTAACCTGGGCAAAAAAGAAATAGACAGTATATACTGTATATGAATAACAGCATCACGGGTGAGATAAAAACAAGGGTGGTGGGAAAACAACGTATGAAAGACTGGCTTTCCGCCCGTCTTTTTTTTTCTTACAAGACTCCAGTTCCTTCCAAAGATGTTTATTGCTCTTCCACACACTGTAGAAATACAATTCAGACACAAAACATAAGAAAATACCTATATATACACTTTGTACGTAGAGGCTAATGGTGTTACTAAGTAACGCGTTACTGTAATCTGATTACTTTTTTCAGTAACGAGTAATCTCACGCGTTCATTTTTCTAAACCAGTAATCTGATTAAAGTTAGTATCCTTAGTGTCTGTGCGTTACTATTTTGTTATTGCAGCATAATGTATGTAGAATGAAGAATATTGTTGTCTTGTACGAAAAGCATTTTGAATAAAGAAAATGCTGGAAACGTCTCCTGTACGTGTTTCCATGGTAACTGCTCTAACTACTTCCCGTTTTGGTCTCGAGTTGCACGCGCCAAGTGTTTTGGGAGTCAGGAGCAACAAAGGCGTGAGCCAGGCTGCCAGTGCGGCTGCATGTTCCAGCCGTGTGCTGTGTGAAATGTGTGAGGGAATGTTGATCTGTGTCCATCCACGAATGAACGTGAGTACTTTTCCTTCATTCTCGAGGGTATCGCCGATAGTTTGGACCACCTACGTGTGCGGCCGTTTCGTAGCTTTCGTCGCAATGACTGGCAGTCATCGCTCCGATATGGCAAGCATTGTTTACATGATATTCGTGTTGCACATTTATGCCGTGTGGTGACATGTTTGTTTTGCATCTTTGAGATTAGTGTAAAGTGCTTATGGTTGCCGCCACGTTTTGTAGCCAAATTGACCGCGTGTGTACGGCGTACTTCCGGGTTGTGCACGCGCATCCGCGCCCGCCCCCATCTTAGTGTTTATTGCGCTGTGCAATTCATATGTGTGTAGTTGATTATTGTGCAGTCAATTTGCATTATTTTACATTGGCACAGATATGCTGTTAACCCTAACCAGAAGTTCAAAAGTTTTGACATTAGGCTCAATCTTCGAGTTAACGTCAGTTTAATTAGTCAGTGGAGTTGATTTCAACAAATTCCATGCAGTTGGTCAGTTTTTTGTTAGTTTCAGGGCTCCGGAGTGGCTAAGCTAGGCGATTGAATGGTGGTTGAAATCAACTCCATCGACTGATTAAGCCTGATGTCAAAAATTCTGATGTCCCATTTTAAATTCAGTTATCCGTAAGTCAATTCTATGCAATGACATTTTTCTGTTGTCATTCTTAAAGTGAGAAAAAATGGTCAAAAGTAACTGATAAAGTAACTTACTTTGATAATGAAGTAATCAGTAAAGTAACTAGATAACTTTTTTGATGCATAATCAGTCATTAAATTACTTTTTCGAGTAATCAGTGACAACACTGCTGAGGACAGAAGAGGCAAATGGGTATACGTTATTTTTTCAAACCTAAGCATTCAAAAGCAACAACTACTACTTAGCGAGAACCAAGGATTGACGATGTGTACATTAACCCTAAAAAATTATGGGGTTGGGGTGGGGGGTTTAGAACGCTCAAATTCAACATTTTATTGTAAATGTTCCTGCCTGGACTATTCAGTCAAAACAGATGCGGCGTCTACATCTCCACTTGGTAAGACAGAAAAACACGCGCTCACACTCGCAAGCACACAGACACACAGCTGGGATGCCTGTATGTACGAGCAAGCTACTATCCGAGTTTATATCTTATAAATTAATTTTATTGCTGACACTGCGTTTTGAGGTCATCATCATTTTTGCCCCGTTCCCCCGCTCACAAAAGTCAAACTCTGCCTATGTTTGCAAAAATTGAAAAAAAAAAAAAATCCAAAAAATGAAGGAACGACGGGCACCTCCAAAATTGGACAAAAACTTCCTCGTTTATTTCTAACGGGCTCATTCATTTATCCTAAAATGAAAAAAAGTCACCCGAAATGACCTGATTGCCCACCATTGACAACAATAAACGTCAAATTAATTGGAAGTGGGAAGACTGAAGGACAGCGCTTGATGTTCAATCCATTTAGACTACGAGCAGACCCGTGCCGCCCATAAGGCGATTTAGGCAACCGCCTACGGGTGCACCAGCGTCCAAAAAGGCGTCAAGGCAAGGCAAATTTATTTATATAGCACAATTCAACACGAGGCAATTCAAAGTGCTTTACATCACGTGAAGATCATAAAAATCACATTTAAATCAATACATCGTAAAAACCAAGACAAAAGATCGCACTGAATCACAGAATAAAAATAAATAAATACAAATAAAACAAAAATAAAAAATAAAACTAAAACTACTCCTCCTAATTATAATTGAAATCAGCAATGGAGATAAGCACAAGAGGAATAGAAAGCAGGTAGATTGAAATATATAGACAGTTATGGATATGCAGTGCTAAACAAAAGCGTTTTTAGCCCTGATATAAAAGTGCTAACAGTCTGAGCATACTTCAGAGGTTCGGGTAACTTGTTCCAGAGGTGAGGAGCATAATAACTAAATGCTGCCTCACCCTGCTTGGTTCTTGTTCTTGGAACATGCAGAAGATCAGTTACAGACGACCTTAGGGGTCTGGATGTCTCATAGGAATCTAACAAGTCAAGCATGTATTTTGGTCCAAGGCCATTAAGTGTTTTGTAGTATTTTATAGTCTATCCTTTGACTCACTGGAAGCCAGTGTAACGATTTCAAAACCGGTGTAATGTGGTCCAGCTTCCTTGTATTTGTGAGGACTCTGGCTGCAGCATTCTGTACTAGCTGCAGCTTCCTGACTGATATTTTATGAAGACCTGTAAATATACTGTTGCATTAGTCCAATCTGCTGAAATGAATGCATGCATAAGTTTTTCCATGTCTTGTTGTGTCAGAAGCCCCTTAATTCTGGTTATATTTTTTAGGTGGTAATAAGCGGATTTAGTGACGGACTTTAGATGGCTATCAAATTTTAGGTCTGAGTCAATAATTACGCCCAGGTTTCTGACTTGATTTGTAGCTGTAAGTGACATTGTGCTAAGTTGGCTGCTTATCTTTGACCTTTCCTTTTTTGGCCCAAAAATGATCACCTCTGTCTTCTCCACATTTAACTGGAGAAAATTCTGGCACATCCATTCATTGATTTGATGAATGCATTTACTCAGGGAGACTAAGGGACTATAATCATGTGGGGACACACAAATGTACAGTTGTGTATCATCTGCATAGGCGTGATAGGAGATGTCATACTGTTCCATTATCTGAGCTCATGGAAGCATATAGATGTTAAATAAGAGTGGTCCAAGAATTGACCCTTGAGGGACTCCACACGTGAATTTGGTTCGTTCTGACTGATAGTTTCCGATTGACACAAAGAAATCCCTATCATGTAAATAGGATGTGAACCACTGAAGAATAGTGTCAGTAAGCCCTACCCACTGTTCCAATCTGCTGAGTAGTATGTTGTGATCAACCATGTCAAATGCGGCGCTGAGATCCAATAGTAGCAGAACAGATGATTTGCCTGCATCGGTATTCGACGAATATCATTTAGGACTTTGATTAGCACGGTCTCTGTGCTGTGTTGTGGCCGAAATCCAGACTGAAATGAGTTAAAAAGATTGTTTTCCATCATAAAAGTCTGGATCTGTTTGAACACAACCCCTTTCGATAATTTTCATTTTCAATAATTTCAAGAAAAATATTCAAATAATATTTGATGATAGCAGTATTCAAAATTTTATACAAAACAATAAAACAAAACAACAACAAAACTGTTCATAATAATCCATTAATAATTCATATATATAATACTTCATAATAAATAATAATGAAATCATTTTTCTAGTGGGCCTTCTGCCCGTTTCACTTTTTCCTGTGATGCGTTAGTTTCACTACAGACCCTAGTCTCACTCACCACCTAGCAGACCAGCGAGCTACCTGAAGGTGCTATTCTCAGCCTCCGCAATTGAGCGACATTACACTGACAAGTCAACTTCATGAAAAGACAAAAACCGTCTTGGACCGAGAAGAAAAAGAAGACAGCAAAGACGTGAAGAAAAACATGTTTGTTGTTATGATTTTTTTCAACAGCATAAGCACGTAGATTTAGCGCAACTGCAAGCTAGCGGTTATTTACATCGCGCATATATGACTTGGTGCTAAAGCAAAATTACACTGTATCATTAGCCAGGCTGTTGTTTTAGAAATATTTTCAGAATTCAGCCAGCTGTGGATTGGTTATAGTTAAATATACTCCCCCTCCAATTTGAACAAAGTGTATGGGAGACTAAAATTGTCTTGCTTTTTTTCATGTGAATTGAACCACTTTTACCTTGTGTTAAATTTTGCTTTTCAAATAAATGTGCCTTGCCTAAAAGTGCCAAGGTTAATTAAAAAAAACACCATTAAATATAGAATTCATAATTTCAAAGTTCTGTGGTATGAGGGACTAAAAGTGCCACGGATTTAAATGTAAACATTTGATATTAAATGTGTCATTAATTCATTAAAATGGCGTTCACGTTCATGTAAAAACATATTCAATTTATTCATTTTTTTTTTTTTGCTATCATATATTATTTAATTCATTATTATTGGATAGTCCTGTGTAGTTGAAGTGGTTCAAGAATTTATTTTCTTTTAACTACGCCCATCAAAGATAGTGGCCGGATCCAATAGACAGGTACAGTAGGCTGCAAGAATTTAGGCGCTATTACGGTTATGTCATGCTGGTTTCACAATCAACAGCTATTTGACTAATATAATGTAACATTACACTTTCTTCTCTTTGTAGATGTTCTTCTGAAATATTTTCCTTCTACCACTGTACATCCTGGGCCATCTTTTACAGCGAACTTATCCACATCAGCACCAAGTCCAGGAAAGAAGTGTACCTTCCAAAACAACTGTCATATGAAAGTGCAATAGATGCTTTTGCATCAGTGAAGCCAAGGTAAAAATAAATATAAAAAATAAAAAAGTTTCATTTTAAAGTGTTTTGTGTGTCTTTATATAGGTTTGTGTGGGTGGGTGTCAATCATATCGTAATAACAATTCTAATTTATTTAATACATTTGTTTTTGAAGTGTTTTTATTGGTGCTTTTGAATAGTTATTACAGCATTTTTCTTGTAATGTATGCACTTGTTCGTTGTCTTTTTTTATAGAATAAATTAGAAATAGATCATGTGCTTTTTCAGTGTGAGTGTTTAAATCAGGGGTGGGCAATTAATTCCACAAAGGACCGCAGTGGGTGCGGGTTTTTGTTGCAACCCATTAAGAGGACACCTTTTCACCAATCTGCTGTTTTACAAGTGCAATCACTCGATTGCAGTCAGGTGCTTCTCATTTCTGCTGAAATCGTATTGCTTAAACTATCTGTGCTGGGTCAGTTGGAACAAAGACCAGGACCCACTGCGGCCCTCGAGGACCGGTTTGCCCACCCCTGGTTTAAATATATGTGGTGAAAATGGGGAGGGGGGAGGGCAACAAATGTGTTGCCTATAGGGAACCGAATTGGGCGCAGTCCAAATGGAAAATGCTACAAAATACATAAGTGAATGAGAATGTATAGAGAGAGAAAGGGAGAGCTCATCCTCACGTCATTTCTGAGGAAATTGCATCTTCTAACCATTCTCATCATCTAACCTATCCTTTTGTTTTGAAATGCGGTAGAGCGGAAGTAGAGCCCCTCGCAAATAGCGACTTTTTATTATCCGCGCAGCAGAGAGCCGGACGGACGGGCTCGACCCAGCAAAAGAGCGGAGAACTCGGCAGAATTGTCTAAACTTTCCGAGCGGGGCACTCGCGATTGCGATCATTTCGAGCGGACGCCGACGCTGACCCAACGGGGAGAACGGCACGGGACGAGACGAGCGCTCAGGTAAGTGAGTGAGCGTATGATCCGCGCGCACTTCGGTCGCGATTCGGTTTTGAGTTTGCGTCGGAAGCGGCCCCCTCGACTGATTTTCCTTTGATGACAGGTCCTACTTTTGCTTTTGCAACTCGCGCCGCAGGTTCAATTGCTTGAACTGCTCTGTTGCCCAGTAGGATGTAATTTTGTGTACTTGTTCTGGCTTCAAAAAGCCTATACGTCGGCAACTCTTGTTTGAAGGCTTCTCCTGGTTTTGTGGTCCGGTCCGTTGATCGGTTTGTGTGTCATACGCCACCCTCAGTCCCACCACCCGACTCCTGGTAAAAGCAGCTCCGGTTCGCTCGCGATGCATATAAGTCCTTTTAGCTGCCGCTCGTCACCGTGATGAGTTTTTTCTTGTCCTGTTGCAAACGTTTTACATCTCCAAACCAGTCCAATGTAGTCAAAACAATGCAGCCGCCCACTTACTGGAATGGAGGTGTACTAATTTCCCTATAATAAAGAACTGAAAAATACTTTGAAATGGCCTCACCGCTACTCCATTCATAATAACCCAAGCCTCATGCTGACGTTTTCAATTGGTATTTGATATTTGAAATGTAGCTTGAATGGGAATGAAATTGAGCGATTCTCTGGAGGACGAGAGGGAGCACACGCAGTGCAGCACTTTGAGAATTCCTCTTGTGTTTGTTGGCTTTTTTTTTTCTGTAATTTGAATGTTCCTTTCTTGATCTATTTATTACATATACAACTGATGTGTCCTTTCCAAGTCAAATGAAAGGTTTTGTCTGTGTATTAGACACATTAAAGAATCCTTCATATGATCAAGTGTGCGCCCAAGGGTTAGGGTTAGGATTTAAGCTAGTGTCATTTTCCCTCTTTGCCTTTACAAAAAAGCACCAGAGCTGCCTGCTACTGGCTAACTCATAACCTGCAGGCAACTCATTACCGATGGGCAGCAATTAGGTGGCACTGTCCTCTACTGGCTTACTCGTGACGTAGAAGCAACACCGGCACCAATAAGTCCACAAGGAATTCTTCAGCCCCCCGCCCCCCCCATGCAAAATATCAAAATTGGGCCCGGGGTGTGGATTGATATCGGCTCATCTCGCTGCATAGACCATCGGTATACAAAGAACGGAGGAACGGACTCCAAAGTTGTCCCCAAAAAGGACAACAACAATTACTTGAGAAACAACTAGACAGACCTTCCTTTAGTCTGTGAAAATGGAGTCACACATTGGAGTGAAGATAGCTTGAACAAGCTGGCGTTTGGTAAAAACACGTTTTTTATTCTTTTTTTTTTTTTTTTTCACTTTTCTAGCCTCTTGTCCAAAAAATGGGTGCGCGTGTGTGAGACAAGGGCTTCTTAGCCTGCCTGACTGAATACCTACGAGCAATTGGGGCAAATTCTAATCTAGAGAAGAGCGGGAAGGAAGCCCAGATCTGCTTTTTCTTCACCGGCACACGGTATGAGGATGTCGGAAGGCGCTGTCTTCCTGTAGAAAATTTCCTGATGACGTCATGCCCACCCGCCGGCCACTTCCTGTTTCCCTCTGACAGACCGCGCGCACGCACGCACAAACAGGTCAAGGTGGAACAGCCCAGCCTTTTTCAAGAAACGCATACATTTCCCAGACATCGGTATACACTCGCGCATATACACATGCAGAAACACACAAATATGCAGGGGTTTAACTGTTATAGGCCTGTGCTTATATATATATATATATTAGGGCTGGGTCGATCCTCTGTTGTCACGATCCATATAGCTATACCTGTATGGTGAGCCGATATGTATTGCGACACTTCAACTATGGTAACATATTACCTTTTGAAATGTATAAAAAGACAGAGGCATGTATCTCCGTTTCATCTCGATGCCATTTGACATTTATTCTTTCTTTTACATAGTAAATTTGACATTTATTCTTTTTCATAGTAAAGTGCAGCAGCTGTTCCTGTGCAAAATAGGAACAGTACCGGAAAACAGTTGTTCAAAAAAAAAAAAAAAAAAATGTTTTAAACATATTGTTGTCCCACTGAATTATTTTAAACAAGAATAATGAAGAAAAATACTTTCCTGTATCAAATGCTTCATAGAGTCAGTCCACTCAAAGCCGCTCACTTGCACACAATGATATCCACTCACACTACCGCTGCACCGCACGTGTTTTAACAACGATGCGGCGTCTTTGAAGTACAGCGCTCCCAGGCTTCTCTGGCGTCAAAGGGTCAACAGCTGTCACTGATCAAAAACTTTAACAAGCAATCTAGAGCGCACTGGGACCAAGAAAAGCAGCAAGACTGAGAGTGTTCGGATCGGGACATCTCTAGTTTGTTGGCTTGTGGCCGACGTTGCTTTTGCGCAGCACATTAGAAGTATGCTAAGAACTCCTTCTGCTAATACCGATCATCAGTCCTGGTGTATCTATAGCCTGTCCATCCTGGGAGTGGATCTCTCCTGACTGTGGTTCTCCCCAAGGTTTCTCTTTTCCTACTGGGTTTTTGGAGTTTTTACTTGCCGCTATGGAGGGTCTCAGGATGGGGAATGCCCAAAACATGAAATCATTCATCTACTCTACTGTATCTGACTGTGTATCAAATTGACTCTGTAAAGCCCTCTAGGACAACCTTGTTGTAATATAGGGCTATACAAACAAAATTGAAGTATCTAAAGCAGGGGTCCCCAAACTTTTTCCTGTGAGGGCCACATAACTTTTCCCTTCTCTGATGAGGGGCCGGGGTCAGTTTGTAACAGAAAAAGTGTGACGATTGCAGGAGTGCTTAAATGTAAAAATGTATTGTTTTTCAGAAAGCCACAATCAAATAACCCTTTCTGGATTCTTCACGGAACAAAAGTAAATCAAATGAAAATAATAATATAATCATAATAATAATAAACATAAAAACACTATTAATTAAATCAATAAAACCAAATAACCCTCTCTGAGTTCTTCACAGAAAAGGCCAGGAAATAAATAACACTATTGAGAAAAAAAAAAAAATCAAAATGCTCTCTGTTATTGTTCAGGGGCCTGGACCAAATGTGGAGGCGGGCCGTAGTTTGGGGAACCCTGATCTAAAGTATCAATACTCGGATCGTGACAGAAAAGATCACGATATACTGCCAGACGATATTTTTTCCCAGCTTTAATATATATGTACAGTGGGGAGAACAAGTATTTGACACACTGTCGATTTTGCTGGTTTTCCCACTTGCAAGCCATGTAGAGGTCTGTAATTTGTATCATAAATTCTCTTCAACTGTGAGGGACGGAATCTAATACAAAAATCCAGAAAATCACATTGTATCATTTTTAAATAATCTGTATTTAACTGCATAAAATAAGTATTTGATACATTACCAACTAGTAAATATTTTGGCTCTTAGTTCTTTTTTAAGAACCCCTCCTGTTCTCCACTCATTACCGGAAATAACTGCACCTGTTTGAACTTGTTACCTGTATAAAAGACACCAGTTCACATGCTCAAACAAACAAACTCCAACCTCTCCACAATGGCCAAGACCAAAGAGCTGTGTACGGACATCAGGGCTAAAATAATAGACCTGCACAAGGCTGGGATGGGCTACAGGAAAATAAGCAAGCAGCTTGGTGAGAAGGTAACAACTGTTGGAGCGATGAGTAGAAAATGGAAGAAGTTGACGGTCAATCTGCCTCGTTCTGGGGCTCCATGCAAGAGCTCACCTCGTGGGGCATCACTGATCATGAGGAACGTGAGGGATCAGCCCAGAACTACACGGCAGGACCTGGTCAATGACCTGAAGAGAGCTGGAACCACAGTCTCGAAGAAAACCGTCGGAAACAAATTACGCCGTCATGGATTAAAATCCTACAGCGCACGCAACGTCCCGCTGCTGAAGCCAGTGCATGTCCAGACACGTCTGAAGTTTGCCACTGACCATCTGGATGATCCAGAGGAGCAATGGGAGAAGGTCATGTGGTCGGATGAGACCAAAATGGAACTTTTTGGTCTAAACTCGGCTCGTCGTGTTTGGAGGAAAAAGAAGGATGAGTACAACCCCAAAAACACCATCCCAACCGTGAAACATCATTTTTTTGGGGCTACTTCTCTGCCAAGGGTACAGGACGACTGCACCGTATTGAGGGGAGGATGGATGGGGCTATGTATCGCCAGATCTTGGCTGACAACCTCCTTCCTTCAGTGAGAGCCCTGAAGATGGGTCTTCCTATGGAGATAGAATAGTGCCAAAAGAAGTGAGGTTGTAAAATGAAAATTATACCTGTAAAATGACCAATTTTAACTAAAAAACACTTGTATTTCCAAATTTTGCGTTGTGTAATAAACATGAAAAAAACACGATGTAAAAAATAAATTCTACAAGTGTTTTTTTTTCCAATTACAAGTGATTTTTTTTTTGTTCTACAGGTGTTTTTTCTTCACTACGGGTTAAAAATTAGCAATTACAAGTGCACAAGTTTTGTCACATTCTTGTCGAGTTTTATGAGCCAAAAAAGATACTCGTAACCTAGTTTTAAAATAAAAACATACCTGTAAAATGACTAATTTTGACTTGTAAAACAAAAAAACAACAACTTGTATTTCCAAATTTTGCGTTGTGAAATAAACATGAAAAAAACACAATGTAAAAAATAAATTCTACAAGTGTTTTTTTTCCAATTACAAGTGATTTTTTTTTGTTCTACAGGTGTTTTTTCATCACTACGTGTTAAAAATTACCAATTACAAGTGCACAAGTTTTGTCACATTCTTGTCGAGTTTTATAGGCCAAAAAAGATACTCGTAACCTAGTCTTAAAATAAAAACATACCTGTACATTTGACTAATTTTAACTTGTATAACAGAAACAAAACTTGTATTTCCAAATATTGCGTTGTGAAATAAACATGAAAAAAACACAATGTAAAAAAATTTCTACAAGTGTTTTTTTTTTTCCATTTACAAGTGAGTGTGTTCCAATTATAGAGGGATCACACTCCTCAGCCTCCCCGGTAAAGTCTATTCAGGGGTGCTGAAGAAGAGGGTCCGTCGGGAAGTCGAATCTCGGATTCAGGAGGAGCAGTGTGGTTTTCGTCCCGGCCGTGGAACAGTGGACCAGCTCTACACCCTCGGCAGGGTCCTCGAGGGTGCATGGGAGTTCGCTCAACCAGTCTACATGTGTTTTGTGGATTTGGAGAAGGCGTTCGACCGTGTGCCTAGGGGAGTCCTGTGGAGGGTGCTCCGGGAGTACGGGGTACCGAGCCCTTTGGTAAGGGCTGTTCGGTCCCTGTACGACCGGTGTCAGAGTCTGGTCCGCATTGCCGGCAGTAAGTCGAATTCGTTCCCAGTGAGGGTTGGACTCCGCCAAGGCTGCCCTTTGTCAACGATTTTGTTCATAATTTTTATGGACACAATTTCTAGGCGCAGCCGAAGCGTTGAGGGGGTCCGGTTTGGTGGCCTCAGCATCTCATCTCTGCTTTTTGCAGATGATGTGGTGCTGTTGGCTTCATCAAGCCGTGACCTCCAACTCTCACTGGGGCGGTTTGCAGCCGAGTGCGAAGCGGTTGGGATGAAGATCAGCACCTCCAAATCCGAGACCATGGTCCTCAGCCGGAAAAGGGTGGCATGCCCTCTCCGGGTCGGGGATGAGATCCTGCCCCAAGTGGAGGAGTTTAAGTATCTTGGGGTCTTGTTCACGAGTGAGGGTAGGAGGGAGCGGGAGATTGACAGGCGGATCGGTGCAGCGTCTGCAATGATGCGGACTCTGCACCGGTCCGTTGTGGTGAAGAAGGAGCTGAGCCAAAAGGCGAAGCTCTCGATTTACCGGTCGATCTACGTTCCTACCCTCACCTATGGTCACGAGCTGTGGGTCGTGACCGAAAGAACAAGATCCCGGATACAAGCGGCCGAAATGAGTTTCCTCCGCAGGGTGTCCGGGCTCTCCCTTAGAGATCGGGTGAGAAGCTCGGTCATCCGGGAGGGGCTTGGTGTCGAGCCGCTACTCCTCCGCGTTGAGAGGAGCCAGTTGAGGTGGCTCGGGCATCTGGTTCGGATGCCTCCTGGACGCCTCCCTGGAGAGGTGTTCCGGGCATGTCCCACCGGCGGGAGGCCCCGGGGTCGACCCAGGACACGCTGGAGAGACTATGTCGCTCGGCTGGCCTGGGAACGTCTTGGAATCCCGCCGGAGGAGCTGGCTGAAGTGGCTGGGGAGAGGGAAGTTTGGGCTTCCCTGCTGAAGCTGCTGCCCCCGTGACCCGACCCCGGAATAAGCGGAAGATAATGGATGGATGGAAGTGATTTTTTTTTGTTCTACAGGTGTTTTTTCTTTGCTTACAACCTCGCGAGTTTTGTCTCCCCCTTGTCGCGTTTTCAGAGACAAAAGTCGCTTGTAACCAAAGATGAAAAAAATCTACTTGTACATCGAGGTTTCTTTTGTTTTACAAGTTAAAATTAGTCATTTTACAGGTATGTTTTTATTTTAAAACTAGGTTACGAGTATCTTGTTTGGCTCATAAAACTCGACAAGAATGTGACAAAACTTGTGCACTTGTAATTGCTAATTTTTAACCCGTAGTGAAGAAAAAAAAACCTGTAGAACAAAAAAAATCACTTGTAATTGGAAAAAAAACACTTGGAGAATTTATTTTTTACATCGGGTTTTTTCATGTTTATTACACAACGCAAAATTTGGAAATACAAGTGTTTTTTAGTTAAAATTGGTCATTTTACAGGTATAATTTTCATTTTACAACCTCACTTCTTTTGGCACTATTCTATCTCCATACTTCCAGCATGACAACACCCAAAGCACACAGCCAAGGCAACTAAAGAGTGGCTCCGTAAGAAGCATCTTAAGGTCCTGGAGTGGCCTAGCCAGTCACCAGATCTGAACCCGATAGAAAATCTATGGAGGGAACTGAAAGTCCGTGTTGCCCTGCAGCAGCCCCGAAACTTGAAGGTTTTGGAGAAGATCTGCATGGAGGAGTGGGCCAAAATCCCTGCTGCAGTGTGTGCAAACCTTGTCAAGGACTACAGGAAACGTTTGGTATCTGTAATAGCAAACAAAGGTTTCTGTGCCAAATATTAAGTTCCATTTTTGTGATGTATCAAATACAAATGTATTATTTAAAAATCATACGGCGTGATTTTCTGTTTTTTTGTATTAGATTCCGTCCCTCACAGTTGAAGAGAACTTATGATACAAATTAGAGACCTCTACATGCTTTGTAAGTGGGAAAACCAGCAAAATCGGCAGTGTGTCAAATACTTGTTCTCCCCACTGTATATGTTCATGCAAACACACACAAACACCCACCAACTTCCTTGATACGCACACAAACCCTCACGTGTCGAGGTGCGTACACACAAACATTTCACATTGAAGTTTATGTGTGTTGACTTCCAAGTCACGAGAGCCGAGCTGTTCTGTCGCCATGATGCTTTGTCAGACGTCGCCACGGTTACGTGTCGGGAAAAGGGAGAAACGCGAGCCGGGTAGACCCACCGGTCCCGGAGCTTTGGCTTCCCGCCGCCTCATCAGGATCACGTGACGGAGCGGGCGGAACAAAATCTCCTTTTGTGTCCAGACGCGCCCTCCGCCAATGCCGACTGACAATGCCAGGCTTGTGTCGTCGCGCGTAACAATAGCCTTCTTGTGTCGGCCGCCGCTACACCATCTGTAGAAGCCCGACGGATGCCCGCGAGTGAGGGAGGGAGGCGCGGCCAGCACCGCCGGCGTGCCCTTCGGCCCTGTGGAGCGCACCCCCGCTCACCACACGCGCCATCGTCAGAGGCCGAGCCCAAATCTGCTCTTTGACCGAGCGCCGACGGTTTTGCCGAATGGACGCGACCGGACCGACCAAACGCTCCGCTTTCACACGAGCTAAACATTTGGCGGCTCATCAGCGCGAACGGCAAACGGTCTGAAACGTAGAAGGTTTTTTTTCTGCTTGATCTCAGGAACACCATTGTCTTTACAGCGTATTTTGGAGGTCACTTTGTCCCGCGCCGACACGGGACAGATTTTTGACCTGATAGATTTGACTTTTCTTTCACCCGAACAGGTTTTGCGGCAAGGAGCCGAAGAAGCTCCCGGGCGGCCGCGGCTCACGGTGTCCGGTGATGGCGGCATAAAAAGGTAAGGAAACGGCTCTGGAGATGGTCGTCACGGCGACGCTGGACGCCGACACGGCGGTGGAAACGCTTCTGGCCGCCATCCATTTGGAAAGGTGAGGGTCGACACGGCGCCGCAGAAATCCGGGCGAGGACAGTTTCGGTCCCGACGGTTTTTTAGCCAAAATGCAAATCGGCGGCCGTCTCGTCGTGCACAGGTACCACACCTTTTTCCAGAAAGCCGGCCTTTTGTCGGCCGCCGACGCGGTCCACCTGGATCACGACGCGTTGGTCAGCCTGGGAATCACGGCCACTGGACATCGCAAACGGATCCTAGGACTTCTGTCACGGGTCCAGAAACGGGAAGCTCCGGCGGCCGAGCGACGGAGTTTCGCGAGTGACTCGCGGGCGCCGAACGGCGGGGGGCTCGCGGCGCCGTCCGAGGATGGCCCGGGTCCCGACGTGGCCTCTGCGCAGAAGCCGGTGCCCAAACCCAGAACCGTGTTCAACCGGCGTCGCACCGCGCCCGTTGAGTTTCACCCCCTTGCCGCGTCCCCGGAACGGAGGCTCTCCCGGGAGTCGGGTCGCTTCCCAATGTTAGACGGCGTGAACTCGCCTCCGTCCTCGCCTACGTGGAATTCCCACCAGGTGGAGAAGGAGGCACCTTCGGACGGGTCGGGCCTCTCTTTGCCGCCCGTTCCGCCGAGGCTGGCCCGTACGATTCCGATACCAGAGGGGCCTTGGCCTTCCTCTCCCACGAGAGCCTGCTCGAAGCGGTTGTTTTGCGCTCCGCTTTCTGCCGCGCTTCCTGCTTCCCATTCACCTTCATCTCCGAAGTCCGAATACGAGTCCGCCGGGATGGAGATGATTGGCAACGACATCTACTGGGGCGCCGCGGCGTCGCCCGGACAAATGGCCGACGGGGACCGAAGAAACAGGTGGGTCCGACCGATCGATCGAACACGCCGACCGATCTGACCGATGTTATCGATCGCCTCCGAATTCCGTCGGCAGCGGCGAGACTTTAAGCCGCAATTCGTCAGGATCGGCCAGAGGTAAGTACGTGGTCGCCGGGCCTACGGAGCCGTCGCGTTTGGGAAACACCTATGCGTTTGTGTCGGCAGATGAGCCCGTCCTCCTGGACGATGCTGTCGGTCCCTACTGCGAAAGCCTTTTCCAAAGAAGCGGAGTCGACGGCCAGGGGCCGCGCGCCGAGGACGGCGGGTAACTAGACGTCGAGTGACTTTTGGAGGCGCGTCCGCCTGAGCGCTGGCATCCTTCTCTCTCTCGCACGCGCGCGCAGCTCCATCGCAGAACCGCCCCCGGATGGTGACGAAGACCAGAAAATTTCGCCGTACGCCAGCTACGCCTCTGTCAGCGATAGGGCCGCGCCCGTCATCAGCGGTTGGCTGGACAAACTCTCGCCGCAGGGGTGCGTTTCATTCACGTGCCCGCTCACGCCGAATCGCAGACAGCCGCTTTTATTTACGGTCACTTGCAAAAGGGGCCATCATTCAGTACGCAATTTGGCGCCAAGAATAGAATAGAACTTTATTTTCATTGTCAGCAAGAACATTGTCAACAACAAAATTTTGACATGGCACTCCAGTTTAAAAATATGTATTGAATTAAAATTTTAAAAAATAGATTGCTTGTACTAAAATACTGTATGTACAGCACTGAAATAGTGCAATACAGTCCTGAAGTTAGCAGCGTCATTTGTGCAAAAACAAGAACAATATATCAATACAAATTTTCCATAAATAGAAAAAGTGGTCCAAGTAATGTGCAGGTTTACAGTTTAGTGCAGGTTACAACCACTAGTTGAAGAGCGTTTATGGGAAGTTCGTTTTTGTGCTTATTTTGGGTAGTCATGGCCCTGGGAAAAAGCTGTCTCTCAGCCTGTTAGTCCTTGTTTTATGGTCTTGGTATGATTTTATGGGTTAGGGTTTACGGTTTGCCCTATGGGCAAATTGATGAGGGTCCAGTGTTGGGGACAGAAAGTCCTTGATGTGCTGGGACACCGGTCTCTCTAAGCACCCCATGACCACAGGCGTATGTACAACAGGCCTGAAGTCATTGAGGCTATCCACTGCTGACTTCTAGGGGATTGGGATGATGGTGGCGGTTTTGAGGCCGGTGGCCTCTGACAGGGACTGGTTGAAAAGTGTGGTGAAGACCCCTGACAACAATCTAAAAACGATACGAGATATTTGGTCTGAAAGATCATTAGAAAATCTCTTTAGAACCAAACGCAGGGCAACAAGAAGCAGAGCAGTCCTCCCTATTCACATGCAGCTGACCTGCCAAAAATGGTCCCTCTGACTGAGTCATATAGGCAGCCTAAAACGTTAAGAACTTTGACAACCTGCAACTCTAAAGAAGGAAAATTCCAATGGATGAGTCGGCAACCTGCATACAGGCTCTGCTTGGCGGTAATAATTTTGCTATGTGAATGGATTAGTTCAACATTGATAAATGAGCCCATCGTTCTTGAAGTACCATGAAATTGACAACTATCGTCTGGAAATGACAGAAATTAAGTCCAGCACAGATTCTGAAGAGGATGTAGTTTTCACAAAATGCAAGCGTGTGGGCGTGCGTCATAGGTTTGAACATTCAGTATTCTTAGCATTTTTCTTCAGTCTTTTTAGCATTTGTTGCCTGTCCTGTCCTGTGTTTGCTCCCTGTTTCTCTTTTGCGTACTTTGTGCTGCTTTTATCCGCTCGCTGCTGAGTGACATGGTATCCATGCCTCTATTTTAGGAACTATGTTTTCCAGAAGCGCTTTGTCAAGTTTGATGGAAAAAACCTCACGTACTACGGAAACGAAAAGGTGAGCTTTGAATCCCCCCCGATGGAGGACATCGCGATCTTCGGCACCCTCATCTGTCTTTCTTTTAGGACGTGTACCCGAAAGGAGTCGTCCCGTTGGCTGCCATCCAAATGGCCCGTCCCTCCAAAGACAACAAATTTGAAATTGTGACAAGTCAGCGCATCTTTGTTTTTAAGGCCGATAACGAGGGTAGGCATACACAACACGCGTGAGACAAGCGTTGACGAGTGAATGACTTTGGACTCGCCGTGTGCGCGCGCGCGCCGGTCAGCGCTGAGGCGGCATTGGGTGTCAACGCTGCAGGACCACGTTCGAGACCAGCTAGTGTTCGGGAGAGGCTGGTTGGGCCCTGGCCCTCACTGTCAGAAGCATGGCTTCCTGGAGCTGAAAGGAACCAAGTCCAAAGTTTACGTGGCCATCAACACGGAGCAGATTTGGCTATACAAAAGCCAACAGGTGCCCCCCCGTTATGTCACGTTACGTTAATGGAAATTTAAAATCTTTTACAAGCGTGCGCGGCACGCACATCTTTTCGGACAGTGCTTTCGAGCCGGGATCGGCATCACGACGATCGAGGCCCGCGGCGCCACCATTCGAGATGGGAAAAACAGGAGTTTTGACCTCATCACGCCCTACAGAACCTTCAGGTGAGTTTCTCGGTCGGGCCGTCGCCGAGAAGGCCCCGCGCGACCGTTCCGCCTTCCTCCCCAGCTTGACGGCCGACTCGGATCGGGAGAAGCGCGACTGGACAGAGGCCCTTCAGGAAGCAATTGCCGAGACCCTCTCCGACTACGAGGTCGCGGAAAAGATCTGGTCCAACCGCTCCAACCGGACGTGCGCCGACTGCCGGGCCGTCAACCCCGACTGGGCCTCCATCAACTTGTGTGTGGTCATCTGCAAGAACTGCGCCGGTACGCTCGCATTGCTGTTAAAATGTTTAGCTGTACCCAGGCTGCCCAGAATTTTGCTTGTGCAGCGCGCAAAACCTTGGGTACGCCCAATCCTTTTCATGCCAGTGTTGCGCCAGCATGACGCGGGAAATTGCAGCTGCGGCACCCCTTGGTGTTGGGGAGGAAAAATAATATTCTGGTAGATTCTTTGTTTTGTAGTCGTTAAAAATTAATCCAGAAATAACATATTGAAGCAATGGCATATTTAACTTTTGGAATTTTGTTGAAAAAGGTTTTGTTTTTTGTTTTTTTTTTGTTAATAACACGGGTCACCGCCTGACACCTAGCTTGCGACCAGGTCACGATGAATAAGGCGCTATTGGAACGGAAAAGTTAACTGTTGACAGAGCAGATGTAACATTACGCGATATTTTCCTCAAAGAAACAGTGACAGATTCAATTCGAGGTCAAAAATGAAGACGATTAGGATAGTTTATAATAGTGCCTAGGGAGGAAAAGTTAGCTGCAGCGTTAGACTGTGGTGAACTTCAAATAGCCTCCATTGTAGCCATATTGTTGTTTGTTGTTGTTGTTGAGCCGACGCCGTGCGGAGTGCTGTTGGATATTCGTGTGCAGTTTATTTGAGTCTTATGAAAAGTGGGTGTTAAACCAAAGCGTATTGGACCTTTTAGTTTTCAAATGTGTTTGTGCGTCTAGCTGTGGGGATTTGCCTTTTAATCCACGGGCACTTTTATTTCCAATACAAAAACTCCCACACACACTGTAGGTGAAATAGAACACTGTCTTTGTATTAGGACGTCAACTATCCCGCACGCGTCTGTACTGCCATTGTGCACGCCTTCGAGCATGACATGAAATTTGGACCGAAACGGCAAAAACAAAATAAGATCCTCAGCACCCCCTGCTGTGAGTGATTTCCAGCCCCCCTGCGCGGCAGTGTGGTTGGTTTAGATAACTGGTTCATGAAATTGTTAAATGCAGGCCAGCACAGAGGTCTGGGCACCATGGTTTCCAAAGTTCAGAGTCTGAAACTGGACACCAGCGTGTGGAGCAACCAGATCGTGCAGGTAAGACCCGGAGCGGGTCCCGAGCAGAAAAGGGCAAAAGCTCTTCCACGGGTCTCTCCTCACACTTCTGCAGCTCTTTATCATGTTGGGGAACGACCGCGCTAACGAGTTCTGGGCAGCCCACCTGCCCCAGTCGGAAGGGCTGGACTGCGACGCCACACCAAGTCAGAGGCGAGACTTCATCGGACAGAAGTACCGAGACGGCCGCTTCCGACTGGACCATCCCGCTTTCGCAACCCAGGAGCAGCTACTCAAGGTACGTATTGTATATGTACTAGTCCTCCTAAAAAAATGAGCATATTGTGACAAAATTCATTAATTTCTGTAATGTACAAATACACATTAAACTTTCATATATTTTAGATTCATTACACACATCTGAAGTAGTTCAAGCCTTTTAGTGTTTAAATATTGATGATTTTTGGCAAAAAAGTCAAGAAAAACCACAAAAATCCCTATCTCAAAAAATAAGCATTTTTCATCCGACCAATACAAAAAAAAGTCAACCTTCAATTAATTATATCCGCTATGCACTCAATACTTTTGTAGAAATGACTGCTTCAATGCGGTGTGTTATGGAGGCCCAGGATGCTTCCACAGCAGCCTTATGCTCATTCACAGCGTTGGGTCTGGTGTCTCTCAACTTCCTCTTCACAATATCCCACAGATTCTCTAGGGGGTTCAGTTGAGGAGAGTTGGCAGGCCAATTGAGCACAGTAATGCCATGGTCAGTAAACCATTTACCAGTGGTTTTGGCACTGTGAGTAGGTGCTGAAAAATGAAATCTTCATCTCCATGAAGCTTTTCAGCAGATGGAAGTGCTCCAAAATGCCCTGATAGCTAGCTGCATTGACCCTGCCCTTGATAAAACACAGTAGACCAACACCAGCAGCTGACATAGCACCCCAGACCTTCACTGACTGTGGGTACTTGACACTGGACTTCATTTCCTTCTCCCCAGTCTTCCTGCATGTGCACGGTGGCTCTGGATGTTTCTACTCCAGACTCGGTCCACTGTTTCTGCAGTTCCCCCAAGATCTGGAACCGGCCCTTCTCCACAGTCTTTCTCAGGATGCGGTCACCTCTTCTTGTTGTGCAACATCTCCTGCCACACTTTTTCCTTCCCACTGAGGTGCCTTTATACAGCACTCTGGGAACAGCCTATTCGCTCAGAAATTTCTTTCTGTGTCTTAGCCTCTTGCTTGAGAGTGTCAATGATGGCCTTCTGGACCAGCAGTCAGGTCAGCAGCCCATGATTGCAGTTTTGAGTAATTAACCAGGCTGGGAGTTTTAAAGGCCTTGGGAATCTTTCGCAGGGGTTTTGCATTAATTCGTTGATTCAAATGATTAGGTCAGTAGCTTCTTTAGAGTACCTTTTCACGATATGCTAATTTTGTGAGATAGGGATTTTTTGCCAAAAATCATCAATATTAAAATGATAAAAGGCTCGAACTACTTCAGTTGTGTGTAATGACTCTAAAATATATCAACGTCTAATGTTTATCAGTACATTACAGAAAATAATGAACTTTAGTATATGACAGGCAGGACTGCGGGTACTTTGCCAATTTGTTCCGTGTGACGCTCATCAAGCCTGAGAAGGCGCTGAAACTGTAACACGGTGGGATCTTTGAAGTACTTTTTGTGTTCCTCCATGTGTGTTTTCTGGCGACCGCGTGTCTCCCCGCAGGTCTTATGTTCAGCGGTCTCTGAACACACGCTGCTCAAAACTGTCACGCACATCTTCTCTGAGGCCATACAATATCACCTGACCGCCAACGCTCACGGACGACAACCAACCCGAGGCCTGCTAGATCCCTACCCCTCCTCGGGTCAGAACAACTACTAATACTGCCCGTGTCACCGAGTAAAATGAGTGTCATACAATTGAAAGGTAGGCAGGGTAGCGCACAAATGGTTGCCACGTATAGCTGGCGGTCCTGAAATGTATGGTTTCAATCTCAGCTCGGCTTGGCTTTTGTCTTTGGAGTTTCCGTGTTTTCCCTGTGCATCCATGTTTATTTTTTTGGGGGGGGCTTCTGTGGCTTCATCCTACGTTCTGAGAGCACGTGTGCGAGAATAGCTCACAGAATACGCGATACTAAACTCAGTGCGAATGATTGTCTGTTTGTGTATTGAAATAGATTCGCGGCTAGGATATGTAACCCTCATAGAAAGGAGCTCTATACGAAAAGGGATGGACAACCTCTTTCTCTGTGATGGTGTCTCACAGATCCCGCCGTCTACGATGAGATCATGAAGACTGTTCTTTATTCGGGCTTCCTCTTCAGGTCCAATTGCACCGGCAGAGGGACGCTTTCCCGCAGATCCCGAGAAGGTGGGAGTCATCACGATGACAACCGGAGTCATTTGATTATTTGCATCTCTTCCTGGATTTTGATTTGCCACAGACTTCCAGAAGTTCTGGTGCACTGTGGTGGATCAATCGCTACTCTTCTACCATTCGGAGCGATCGGCAGAAACGTGCATGGAGATTAGCCTCAAGGACGTAGCCTGTTTGGGAGTCGGTCGACCCGACTCCTCCGACGGTTTTGTAGACAGGTGATGTCTCGTCTCGGGCGCCGCGTTCGCTAAAAGCCAAAGTCGCAATCGCGTGACCGGCTGCATTTCACGCTCAGGTTCCGCTACACCTTTGAGCTGTATTTGACCTCGGACAAAGTCTATCAGTTTGGCGTAGAGACGGCCGAGGCTCTCCAAACCTGGACCAGTTGCATCGGGAAGGTTGGGCATTTTTCGTCGCCGGCGCTTATCGATCTGCCGGTCAGCGTACTATTACCGGGCTGAAGAGAGAACCGTCGGCCTCCTCGCCGTCTAGGTCGCAACGCCGCTCAGCTGTCATTGCCTGCTCACTCGGGAGTTTGAGCGCATCGGGCGCCTGCGGTACCGGGCCATGCTGGACCCTCAGCAGTGGAAGGAGGCGCACTTTGTTCTGCAGAAGTCCAACCTCTTCATCTGCCCCCAGAACGACGGTGCCGCCGAAGACATCATCAACCTGAAGCGCCTCCAAGAGCTGAGTCGGTGACCGTGAGAATAAGGTCACTCGGAGACCGCGTCTGGGTTCGGTCTGGCTCACTGTTTATTTTGAAGGCGTCACTTCGGAAAACCTCCTCCACGAGAAGGGAGATGTCCTGGTTTTGGTGGAGAAGGGGAGGTGAGCGGTCGTCCGCTTCTATCTGGCACTTCTCCGTGTTCTGACGTTGCCGCGGCGTGGCGTCAGGACGTTCCACCTGCGGGGCATCGGCCGGGCCGACTTCAGATCGTGGTACTCCGACATTCAACGGGCCGGCGGCGGAAAGGGGAACGCGCTGCGAGAGCAACAGCTGAGCAGGAACGACATCCCCATAATCGTGGACAGCTGCATCGCCTTCGTCACGCAGTACGGTGAGTGGGCGGAGCGGGGCGGGGACCGGCCTTCGGAACCTTCCCGACAGTGGCGCGGACGCCTGCAGGTCTGGGCCACGAGGGGATTTATCGCAAGAACGGAGCCAAGTCCCGAATCAAACTACTCATGGAGGAGTTCCGAAAAGATGCCCGGAACGTCAAGCTGCGCATCGGAGACCACTTCATCGAGGACGTGACGGACGTCCTCAAGCGCTTCTTCAGGGAAATCGACGACCCCGTCTTTGTGGCCGATCTCCACCCGCTTTGGCAGGAGGCCGCTAGTGAGTCGACTTCTAAACGTAGGCGGACGCTCGGGTTCTCCGGGAAACGCTCCTCTCTCTTTTCGCCTCAGAAATCCAGCTGAAAGGTACTAGGTTAGACCGCTACAAGGAGATCATACGGACCCTTCCGCGGGTCAACAGGATGACTTTGGCGTCGCTGGTCAGCCACCTCTACAGGTGAGTTGCGATCGGCTCGGCGGCGCACCTCGCCGCGAGCTTCACCCGTCTCCTCTTTCAGGGTCCAGAAATGCGCCAACCTCAACCAGATGTGCACCAAGAACCTGTCGCTGCTCTTCGCTCCCAGCCTCTTCCAGACGGATGGCAAAGGAGAACACGAAGTGAAAATTGTGGAAGATCTCATCGACAACTACCTGTACATCTTTGACGTGAGTACGACCGGCGCGCCGAAAGTCCGCTTTGGGAGCCCACGCGCGATTTGCCGCTCCGTGTCAGATCGACGAGGAGCACCAGAATCAGATGGAGTTGGAGATCAGCCTCATCACCTCCTGGAAGGACACTCAAGTAAGTGGCGGAGACGGCTCGTCTGGAGCGTGTCCCCGAGCGGGAGGAGTCAGTGTGACGCTTGCCTGTGCCCAGTTGTCTCAGGCAGGAGATCTGATCATCGAGGTCTACCTGGAGACCAAGACGTCAGACAGTTGCGTTACACTTAAAGTAACGAGCGCCCGCACCACGCGCCCAAGTTGCCCTGGTCGTGACCTTGATACCTCCTTTGATTTGTCCTCGCCCAGGTGTCGCCCAACATGTGTGCCGAAGAGCTGACCAATCAGGTTCTCTATATGAGAAACGTCCCCGCCGGAGACAGGGATGTCTGGATGACGTTTGAAGTTATCGAGGACGGCCAGCTGGGTGCGTCCAACGCAACGAGCGCGCGCAACACCGTGCTCGGCGTGAACGCACGAACGAGGTCGTGTGTACCGTGTGCCTACAGAGCGTCCGTTGCACCCCAAAGAGAAAGTTTTAGAACAAGCGCTGCAGTGGTGCAAGATGGCCGACCCTAGCTCCGCCTACCTGCTGGTGAAGAGGGTCCCTAAAGGAAACGGCATCGACATCCTAACTTGTAGGCGGAGCGCACGTCGACACGAAGCTTCAAGTAACGCAACGCTGACCCGAGTCTGGTACCGCACCTTCAGCCTACAAGAGTGACCTAACGAAAGTCGGGGTGCTGAGGTGTCGTGAGGAGCCCCCGAAACTGCTTCAGGGAAACAAGTTCCAGGAGAGAAGCTTCCAGGTCAAGAAGAACAAACTACTGCTGCTTAAAGACAAGAAGGTGAGAAGGGGGACCGACGGGCGTGTCTCTTGGTCAGGAACGACGCCGATCCGCGTTTGCCTTTCAGAGCCTTAAAGCAGAGAAGGAGTGGTCTCTGAAGAACATGAAGGTCTACATGGGGGTGCGCAGGAAACTCAAAGCTCCGACTAGGTCACCGCCGCCTCGCGCACACAGAGCACGAGTGTCGGTGCTGAGCTAGGCTAACGGCAGCTTGCGCTTGTAGGTGGGGCTTCACCTTGACGTCGCCCAAACATCAGCTGTAAGTGCGTCAAAGGCACGTTATGAACTAGCACTGGCACACTGTTTACCCCGGCCGGCGGCGCCTGTGGGCAGGTTCCTGTGCTGCCCGAGCGAAGCCGACTTGTGGGACTGGGTGAGCGGTCTCCTCAGAGCTCAGGTGAGTGTCTAGCGGTCACGGAACGACGGGACGCCGCTCCACGGCCTCGCTCGCTCTCGCCTTCGCAGAACAAGGAGCCGGGCCCCCCCGTCCTTAGACGTCACTCGTCGTCCGACATCGCCAAGCAAAAGTTCGGCACCATGCCGCTGGTTCCCATCCGAGGGGACGAGAGCAACCGCGGCATGTTGTCGGCCAATCGTACGCTGGTAACGGCCGCCGCCGTCAAAATCCGGTCGCGATCGGGGCGAAAAGAACCACTCGCTTTGTCCTGGAATAACGTCGCGCGTTTCCGGTCCGCAGAGGAAGCTTCACGACCGCAGGACGCTGTCGATGTTCTTTGTGAGTCTCCGCGTGGCGTCTCGACACGGCGGAGCGTTTCCGGCTTTTTGACCGCGCTTTCTTTGCACCCGCAGCCGATGAAGGTGCAGCAGGACGGCGCGGAGGAGTGCCGCCGGTCTCCGGAACCGCTCTACGAGGAGGTGGGCGACTTTGGTCTGCAGGTGCTCAAATCCCTGGAGAGCAGCTTCCTGTGCGGCGCTGGAGACGCGCGGGAGCTCCCGGACCTTCCGCCGGCGCTTTCCATCGCGTGCGCTGACCCGGAACCGGACTCGCCGCCGTCTCGTCCGCAGACCGTCTGCACGCCGGCGCAGGAGCTGCTCCTAAGGGAAATGTCGTCCGCGTTCGGCGGGAAGGCCGACCTCGAGGAAGAACGCCTCTGATGGAGGCTGCGCAAATATTTAACCGTCATTCGCTTTACGCTCCTTATTGTTTGTGGGAGCACTTTGGTGGAGAGTGCGAGCGTGGCCCCGATGTAATAAAGAGAGTTCTCCTTTCACCGCGTTGAATGTTTGGGCTAGTCGGCCCTCTTGCTATGAAATGATTTCACGATCACAATTCAAATTGCATCATCGTGGCTATTTAAAAAAAAAATTGGATCTCTACACAGTAAAAACACCTCCTTAAAACTAGCCCAGTTTCCTTGTTTTCAGTGTAAATCTAGAAATATGTCAATTTTACTCCCAATTTCTTGAAAGAAGCTTATTTTCAGCTAGCTATAGACTTTTTTTATGATTAAATATAACAATGTATTTATTGCCTAACATGAACTTGTTTGTCAGAAATGCAATTAATTCAAGAATAGATATTGTTCAAAATATTATTTGAAAGCAATTTTTTCTTGATTTAGGTGAAAAATTTACTTTTAGATGTATGGGCTTAATAGGAACAAATAGCAGTGGCGTCGTTAGGCGTTTTTTAGGAGGCCTTCAGCCGCCTAAAATATTCTCAAGCACCCCCGAAATAATTTGTTTTATTAAAAAAAAAAAAAAAAAGACGTATTCACTATGAAGTTGCCAGAATATTAGTGGAAATCAATCATGTAACCTATCATTGTTAACTTAAATATGATCATAAATGTCAGTTTTCCCTTACTTCATAGAAGAAAGCCCCATCAGTTTGTCATCCAATCCATTCCACTTGTTCATATAGAGAACGTCCACATCCCGGGAAAATCCACTCCGTGTTTTCCCTGTGTCCTTGCCCGCAATCGGTACAGGGCGGTGTTTGAGTATGATGGAGTTTCTAACGGCGTTACTTTTTTTTTTCCCTAGAAGTGAGTAATAAATTACTTTTTGAGTGTTAGCATCAGCATTTAGCGTGGCGAGCGTCATCTTAAATTCTCAGGCAACTTTGTTTTTTTTTTTACGTAGTTTGTGGGGTCCAGGTGATTAAAGTTAATTGAAAATAATGTGCTGTTTTCTTGCTGAGTGTGCATCATCATCACCAACTTAGCATTGCCTTGTAGATGCTACAATATAATAATAATACATATACAGTATATATGGCGGAAAACACAGGTGACTTAAAGTTACGTTCTGAGACCCACAATTTGGCCAAAATTGTCCGATATGCATGTGTGATACATCATTGGAAAGCTTAAAATCTCAATTTTCTGGGGGAAGAACATTTTTGAACGGGAGGGCATTAAAAAATGAATAATATTAAACAGCGTAATCCTATCTGGAGGTGAGACAATGAAAGAGCAGAATTAAAGACGCCATGACTTTAACGAGATATTATCACGTACTTACCTTGTTTCGATCCAAAAACTCCATGTAGCATGTATCACCGAATGTCAAGACACAGCTATGAATGGCCACAGCTAGATTTTTGAGGGATTTTATGGATGAAACATGGTCATATAACAAGGGTCGCGATGCAGAAATCGTAGACATCAAGGAGTGGTCGAGATTTTCTTTTTCATATATTTACCCTTTTAAACGTTTTTTTTTCCTTTGGATCGATTATTTATCATCTAACATATCAGAGAAAATGCGACAGTAACACACAAAAAAATACATTTAAGCGATAGTTATGAGGTAGCTATCCGTGACTTTTTTACAGACACCATTTTTTTCCATTGTACGTCATTTGTTTAAATTAAACAAATGACGTTTAAATTTTTTTATTTTTATTTTTTTTTAAACGAAATGTTAGACATCAATTAATGATTCTTAGCTAAAAATGACAGACATTTGGAATAATAAATAAATAATTACCTCCGTTTTACGGCTGGTTTGAAACAAAGCGATTGCGCGACATCTGTAAACGAGGGTTTCCAGGGTAAAACGGACAGAAATAGTTCGGGGGCTTAATGTGCCATGAATTTTTTATGGCAGCATATAGACATATTGTCCTATCAAACACAACCGTTCTTTTGGCTTAAAATACAGCAGTAACTGCTTTTTCAGTCTTGTCTGTGTTTTCTGCCAAATATTTCATTATTATTATTATTCCCAAAAATAATCACTTGCCCTCCTAAAATGTTCTTGAATTACGTATCCATGAGCATTGTGTGATATTTTTAATCAAAACAACTACAGGAATGGCAGGAGATTCAGAACCTCACCTGCATATTCAAAAACATATCCGTCAGTGTAAGGAAACATACGTCACGGTTCAATACGCACCTTGGTATGGGGGTCACGGTTCGGTGCGGGTTCAGTACAACAACAAAAATAGAAAGGCTTAGTTTCTCACAGCATTTGCAAATTACACCTCTTAAAACGAAGTGACGCCCCTGACAAATAGTATATTTATTTAAAATGCTGTTATTTCGTGACCATAGTGCGCACCAGGCTCATTTTCGAGTGATGTTTTTGAAAATAACACACAAGGCGCACCGAATTATTGGGCGCATGAAAAACATGCTGGCATGTGCGCTAGCGTTTTTTTGTGTGTTTTAGTTTTTTAAAAAGAAGGCTCAAACTTTATAACTACTGGGGGAACGTTGCCTGTCACATGCAACCTCCCTCAACACATACATTTTGGTACTCAGCACACACAATAGGCGCACTTTCCATTTTGGAGAAAATTTTAGACTTCTAGGTGGGTGTGAAAATACGATAAATGGAATAATCTGACACATTAATCTTAACTCATCTTTAACACTCACAACAAAATGGAGAAAATTATTTGATTTAAAATAAGTAATCTGATGAAGCCATTGGCAGTGTATTGATAATGTCTATTTGCAAACATGGGGTACCTGGTACAGTACAAAATATCTTCCGTACAAGGTGTCGGAGGCAGTCTTTCGGGTCCTCCGCATGTTCGTTTTCAATTCAGGTGAGACGGCCAGACTGGAATGCTAAATAGAAGACTGACGGCAAGAGATCATTACTGCACAGTTTTAATTTCAGAAATTTCTGGGTGCATTCAATGACAACAATAGCTGTGTAGAGAAATGCACACTGAACAGAGAGCTCGGCGTTGCTTATATGCTGTACGGATAAGGACGTGTGTCTGTTTGGTGATTAACTCATCTTGCAAAATAGGTCATGAGCCCTGCTGGTTGGCGTTTTAACCCAGAGGTTAAAATTGATATTAAAATCCTAAATCCCAAATTTGAATCACTGTTGGGTTAGTTTTAGATCTGACAGTAAGCGGGATACTTTTGGCTGCCCGATGCCCTCGGGCACCATGTTGCGCCAGGAAAAAAAAATCTCAATCCAACGATTCCATAAAACAGCAAAATAAGTTAACATTCCAAGATAAAAGAAAGACATAAAAATCAAATAAATAAAAGACGAGGTCTTAAACAGTCATTGCACATTAAAAGCTGAAGAAAAATAAAATGTTTTAAGGCGTGATTTGAAATCCGAAAATGAAGGGGCCTGTCTAATAGTGGTGAAGGGAAAAGGTACCGTTCTCGCACACACCATATAATTGTTTGCATTAGTATAACACATTCATTGAACTATAGTTTAGGCAGACTCCAGTCAGTGGCCTTGAACACAGTAAAGTGAATCACCTTATCAGCGCTCATAAGGGGGAAAAGGAAAAAGGGTACCGTTTCTCGTAGGCACCGTCTAACTGTTTGCATTACTCGAACACACGTAATATAATCAATCGGAATAGTATCATTTCATCTACTCTAACACACCTAATGTAAAATAAATACCACTCCATAGTTAAAAGAAACAGAGTAGATATGCCATCTTATCACAGAAGCCCAAAACGTGTGCGCCACGAGCAAGATCAGACGTACCAAACTCTGGCAATCAGTCCTTCCGACAAACGAACAAGGACAAAGACCAGCGCGCTTTGTCCTAAAACAAGTAGTGCCAGCCTGGATAATAAAGTTGATAGCAGGCGCTTGTGACGTCAAGACCAGTCGGTCGCTGTGGAAACCACATCCCATCCACGCACGAACCTAAACAGCCCGAAACCGGCCAGAGAGGGATGATCCCAAAGCAACGCCTGGACAAACCGGCCAGAGAGGGATGATCCCAAAGCAACGCCTGGACACACCTCCGGCCGGCCCACGGACTTAAAAAACACTGGACACTGAGATAAGACAGATTTTGCTGCTCGGAAACATGTAGCCTTGTTTTGGATCCAGATTGTCCCTCCGTCATCTGTTTTTGCCTTGTTTTTGACCTTTGTCGACGAATAAATTGTCAACCTGCTTTCGGCGAGTCTTTTTCAAACTTTTGGAACATGGAGTCAGTACAAAGGGTTAATATCAGAGATGAACGCACAAAGTTCCGCCTTCCTGGTTGGCGCGCGCGGAGGCAGCATCGGCAGAGCGGTACTGTGTTCAGCTATCGCTGTTTCCATGCGGCTTGTCTGGGGAGGCGAATTTTAACAGTGGTAATGTGTTTCACACCCTGGGCGCCATCACCGCAAATGCACGGTCACCCCTAAGCTTCAGCCTTGATCTTGGGACTTCTAGAAACAGGTGGTCTTTTGATCCGAGAGTTCTGGTTGGACTGTAAGGCTGAAGCAGTTCTGACAGATATGACGGCGCAAGATTATTCAAACATTTAAAAGCAAATATTAATATCTCAAAATGTATCCGGTAATGTACTGGGAGCCAGTGAAGAGATGCTAAAATCGGGGTGATATGTTCGCGCCTGTGGGTTCTAGTTAGGAGTCAAGCAGCAGAGTTTTGTACAAATTGCAGACGGGCCAGCGCAGCCTGACTGACGCCTGCATACAAAGAATTACCATAATCCAGCCGATTTATGACAAAAGCATGAATCAATTTGTTCAAAGCGGAGCGTGAAACAATGGATTTCACTTTAGCAATCTGGCGAAGCTGATAAAAACAGTCCCGTACAACACAAGAAATCTGCTTTTATCAGAATCAAATTGGTTGGTTGGGTTGGTTGAATCAAAGTGGTGATTAACAATTAACAACCTTGAAAAGGAGAGAACAATCCTCCCATTTGTCCAGACTTTAAAATGATGAAACAATCAGTTACTGTAGTCTGTAAAATATGTTGAAGATTGAAAAGCGCATTCGCTTCCTCAGCTCAGTGGCGCCACCAAGGGGTGGCCACGGCCCCCTCTATAAATTTGTTGGCCTCCCCACTTGCCAGTATATCGTTAGATTGCAGTAGCATCATTTATACATTTCATCCCAAATGGGAGGAAAATACACTTTATGCTTAATATATACATAACACAATACAACAGACTTATTGTGGAACTTCAAATGTTGACTGTACTGTTATGGGCTATGCACATAAAATCATTAGTAACATTAAATATAACACAGTACACCAAAGTAAATAAGTAGGCGTGTCTTTGTGATAGTTTTCTTCTGGCCTTTTTACTGCAACAACATCATAAATACATGAAATTATGGCTTTTAGTTTTGGTGTGCCACCCTAAGATTTGAAGTGGCCCCATCTGGCCACCCCTATGAAAAATTTCTGGAGGCACCACTGCCTCTGTCAGCTCCTTTGCATCAAAGGAGGCGCTGCGCTGTTGGTTAGGTTTGCTTATTGCAGAGGCCAAGAATAGCTCATTACCGTATAAGCACCTTCAAAGCAGCATCGTCGGGCGCTTTTTTTTGGTCACATGGACATGAGCTGGTGTATGCGGCTTAAAAGCAGCAGGGGGCAGCACGAGCCCGACGGGACGCGCCATTCCCGCACGCTCGACTCCAGAAAGGCAGATGAGACGACGCCTGGGATCGGACATATACACAAACGCCTGCGCCGGCTCTTTGGTAGTCTCGCGTGCACGCAGACAAACTCGCGTACCTGCGAGCACTCTGGAATAACCTCACACATGTGTGAACGTCACCTGAGGGTGTTTAGTCACTTAGTAACATACACGAGTGGTTTTAGTTTCCAAGCCTCCGCCGGGGGTGGGGGGGTCGAGGTCACGCCGGGTTAAAGGTACATCTGCGCCTTCCGCGCAGGTGTCCGAGCCGGTGACCCGGTTGTGTGGCGTGACCTTGACTCCGGACGCCGCATACCTGCCAGGGCGCAATGTGTACCTAGGGTAAGCGATCGCATGCGGAGTCACGTAGATGCTGGGGAGAACCTGCGGAGAGGGCCACAGGATGAAACCCCAGCGGGCGGTCCGGTCGTTGATGTGTAGTATTCCCAGATAGCGGACCCACGTTGAATAAACGTTGATTTCCCACCAAAATGATCAGTACGGTTGTCCTTGAAATTTTCAACAATAGACAATGTTGAATCAACATGGAAAATACCGGTGACTCCTGACACTGGCGTTGAAACAACGTTGTTCTTTGGTGCAGGGGATGGTTGGGTTAACAATGTTTTAGAGTCGATGAACTCCTGTTGACAAATAGTTGATTTTTGATTAACCGGGAAATATGATTGAAAAATCATTGAATTACAGAGGAGCGGGAGCTGCGGTTGACCGGGAACACAGCGAATCACCTCGAAGCAGCTCCACTGGAAACGCCTCATATAAGGATAGCTATATTTAAAGGTAAGCCTGTTGCTCTTTTTCCAGAGCCTTTATCAGCAAGAACGTCTTGAACTGCTTAAGTTATACAGAAAACTGTTAGCCTGACACGACGTGACAAAGATGCCGAAATTGTAAGAATTCCAACATTGGAACAACATTCACTGAAGGTGAAAAAGTGATGACAATTCAATGTCAGTCGTCAATGTTGATTCGAGCGTATTAAATTGAGAGCGGAATCAGGGGCGGTAGCAGCCACGGACACGCTCTGCCCACCCAAAGAAAACTGGATGTAGTTCTCACGGCAATCTGGGCACCGCGTATGGGATCCCTTTCATATAGTACTGTGTATGTCAGCGGACACTGCCGTCGACTCCATTCTCTATAGTACACACTGTCAGTTCAGTCCCCACAGAGCAGCCCCTCCCAGCAGAGAGATGTTAACCCCTCATCGCCCAGGTTGCAAATGAATCGCGCGTGTGCCAAAGCGCAACTCGCAGACACCGTCGGTAGTTTAGACACTGTACTTGACGTTTGTCAGGCTGCTGTTCATGTATTTCTCGTCTGGTTCATTATCTAGTTTCAGTCACGTCAGCGAAGTGATCTATTTGCCCTAGCACTACCACAGTCTCCTATCCTACCTTTGCCTCGCGTACCGGTCTATTATCATATTGCGTTTTATCTGCCTTTATCCTGCCTTTGGCGGGTAGCTCCTCTCAGTCAAATACGCACATACTGCCAGACAGAGAGATGCACAGGTGGCTGATTAGGAAGCAAGCAGCTTCCACGCCCGCTTAATCCCCCTCGCGAACACCGAGCGGGGCTCCGTATCACTGGTGACGTGCGCCCGCCAGACGCATGGTGTCTCGGCGGCAGCTCGGCCACTCCGCCGGCGGCGTCTGAAAGCGTCCCTCCTGTTCTTCCCGTCCAGTCCTCTCACTCTGGCCCTGCTGTGTTTGCTCCTCCAGACTTAAACTTGGATCGCCCATCACAACCCATTCTGAAAACGTACCCTAGACGGCCGTTTGGGAATACATTAAAGTGCTTTAATGCAGCCTGGTACCAAACCCGACCATAGCTGGAATACTCTGTGATGCGCGATGCCAGTTTTTGTTTCGCTTGTCCCAAATTTAGCTCCAATAAAGACCTCGAGGACATATTTACCGTGAGTGGTTACACCAATTGGGAAAAAAAGCACTTGACAAAGACGGAGGCTTTTTCAAACACGCATCAGGCCTTCCTAAAACAGTCGCTTTCCTTGACCCCCACCTCCTGAAGCCACTTCAGGTGCTTGCATGCACCCAGCAAAGTAGCCTGAGCCAACAAAATGAAATTGTGGTCGCAAGACCAATGTTAATGGATTAACTGCCAACTGATGAGAACCTCTCTGAAGCTTGCAAATTCATTCAGCAGTACAAAGATGCATTTCCCATCCTGCACAGATTGTACGTCACTGCACTAATCATTGGTGTGTCTTCAGCTGCACTGGAAAGCTCTTTTTCAACATTAACCCGCATTCTCACTCCTCTCCGCAGAACAATGCCACATTGACGGAAGAGAGATTTAGTCATTTTGGCCCATGAGAAAGAAATTACAAGGAATCTTGATGTATAGCCCAGAGAAAAATATTGATGCGTTATACCCAATAACAACACTAGAGGGCATGAGCAACAATTGAATGAAGACAGACTCACAACTGTGACGTCAGCACATGCGCACTTCCTTTTGGAACGTTGGCCTTTTCTAACTGAGGCGGAAAAGTTTTGTTGGCTCCAGAAAGAAATAAAAAAGATCAAGAAAAGAAAATTGACGGATGCATCAACTGTTGCTGTGTGGCGTCTGTTGCTTGAAGCGAATTCAGATGGTCGCGTGGTGAAATCACCAGTGTTCACCTAGCTGTTGAGTTTGGTGAGTTTTGAAGCATTCTGAGGGGGTCAAATTGAGCTCAAAGGGGCTGCGGATCAAAGAATAACTATAATAGTAATAATAAAACCGAGGAACCACAATAGGTTACCTAAAAAAAAAACACATTGTCACCTGCATGACCATTAGGAGTGGGAACCTCAGGGCACCTCACGATACGATACGATTCGCGATACAAGGCTGACGATAACGATTATCTCACGATATCACGATACAGCGATTATGGAAATACTGGTCAGACATTTGATACATGATATTCTACGATACAACTGTTGAAACGAGAAAAAAAAAAAGTCATTTATTGAACAGTGACACCTTTTTTGTGCAACATTGCTGTAAAATATACATCTAATGCAAATTGTGTACCTGCACATATAGAGGAAACACACCACAACCACTGATATCTCTTGGAGAGATCATGATGAATGGCACCCTTAATTTCTTTAAAGTTTTAAATCTTTTACAAAATAATTAACAGAGCTGTAGGTGTCTGTCAGCAGTTGAGCTTGGAGTGGGGCAATGATAAAATTGGTGGGTCTTTTCTTCGTATATGACCTTTGTTGCCAAAAGCATTGGTTTAAGCACTTCCCCAATCTGCTTCAGCATTTGAGATGTCGCACTCGATCAGTCGCATTCTTCCTCACCTTAAAAACAAAATAAAACAAAAAATATTAGCTACTTAATAGCTTTTGAGTTTAAATCCTGATTTTTTTTTTGTTGTGTAAATGAAAAACATATGAATGCATAGAAATCAAAATTGCAATAATTACTTTTTTTTATATGTAGGCTACCTTAATTATCATGCACATGACCTTATATATCTTGGAAGCTATTCAAACCATTTTTATAGCTTATTGTATCAAAATGGTAGTAATAACAGTTTGTGTAGTAAACTGGATGGAAAGTGGTACTCAAATAATATCAAATAAATCAGTAAATTCATGTAGGCGTGTTTGATATTCCTTTTCATCCAGTTTAGAGTCCTGGTTTATTTTATCATTCAACACCAAATAAAGGGGTATCATCAAAATAACACATGTAAATTAAAAAGTCATTTACAGTGCAAAACTTTCTTACCTCAAGTGATGAAAGCGAAGCACACAAACTCCGGTGTCCACTACGTCACCAGCTGCCAGTGAACCTTATTTTTCTTAGACAATTCTTGCACACAGCAAAGTCCTTGTTCACTTTACTTCCTTTCTTGTTGGTGTAAAATCTAAAGTGTGTCCACATGTGTGATTTGTAGCAATATTTTCTCTTTTTTTCCTCCACCGTTCTCACGGAGCTTTTTTATTTTTTTCAACCCACTTGGAGCTTCGTCTCTTCTTCTCTAGACGACATGTGCGCACTTTACCTTCACCGCCACTCATGGGCGCCCCTAGTGGGCCGCCAAGGAATTGCTCAACAAACACTGAGCAGTTTACAGCACTCATACTCCATTGTATGGCCAATATGTCAACTAAAAGTATCCATACTTGGCGGGAGCATATCGATAACCAATCGGGTTGCAAAATATCGCGATATATCGCTGTATTGAGATATTGTCACACTCTTAATGACCATACTGTTCAGTTATGGATTTTTTCTAAGTCAAAATAAAAATCAACTTTTATTTGTTTAGACCAAATCACAACAGCAATTATCTCAAGGAGAAAACAAAACATGTTTTAAGGTGCAGTTGCCTTACGCTGGATTTCGACCTACTTGAGCAATGTAGCTTTTTTTTTTTTTTTTTTTTTTTTGCCCTATTGATCTAAAACGGAGAGGCTCCCAAAACCAAACAAAAATCTCTCGGTGGCCGGCCAGCAAGCGTTTGCGTGAGCCGCCGCGGCCGCCTGGGGGCAGTGCGGGACAGGCGACCGACTCGGTGGCGATTGAGAATATGTGAGGGCGACTCCTCTCAAATTGGCATAGGAAATGAATGTTCTCAACTGCTCTTGAATGGGTAGGCCTACCCGCTTGAGTGTTTAGCTGACACGCCAATACAGTTTTCTGAATGAAATTCTTCAAAAGACTTGAGTGTGTTTAGTTTTCAGGTGCTCGGACTCCGTTTTTTGCAAAATCTTCAAGATATTCTTAACGACAAATCACATATGACGGAGCAAAAGCCGCGGTAGGGGGCTGGTGAAGTTGACCGACCTGACCGAACGACACCTTTCTAACGATGCGACGACCGACCGACGGAATGTTTTTGGGAGGAGGACCCCCTATAGTCGCGAGGCTTTTTGGCGGAATACTCGACGGAGCCCGGCCCCGTCCGGCGGCTCGCCTTCGTCACCAGCTGACTTGGTAGAGCCCTGGACTGTGGCGCGTACAGTAGATAGAGAAGGAATACTCCTTGCTTTCTCACACCAGGTCTTTGGGTCAGAGAGGGTGGGGGGTCCCCTCGCACATGAAATCCTTCATTGTGCTCTTCTTTAGCCTGACCTCTGACCCTTTCTGAGGCTGTCAAATCTTTTTCTTCTTCAACTTTGACTTCACTTTGCCAAACGGGTCATCGCGCGCACACCAACCAGCCTTTGTGGCACGGACCTGGCTGGATGTCTGCAAGCTCAAGTCTGTCTCACACACACACACACACACACACACACACACACACACACACACACTTGTTAATAACGTGCGTGCGCGCGTGTTAATTGCTTGTCTCGTCCGTCTCCGTGCAGATGTCTCTCTCTTTAATTTGCGTAGAAAGCAACAATCGGCCCCATCTGGCCCCGTTTTACTTCCCCCTGAAAAATCACCTCTGTACGCCCCCCCCACCTCACTAAATCTCCTAACTAAGCTACAGGCACGCACACACGGGGCCGCCATGCAGAACGGTGTGGGTGTCAGGATTGAAAGGCAATCAAAAAGCTATAGAAGAGTGCTTTGCTATTCTTGGCCGCGCTCAGACACAATCGGGGGCCCGGGGGCGGGGTCGCCCCCCACCGCCGGCTCGGAGTTTAAGGGGGCCGTCGGCGGGCGGGCTGAAAGAAGAAGCTCGGAAAGCCGGGAGGGGACAGATGGCCCGGAGACGATTCTCTCGGGTCCGATCGATGGCTTTTCTCCATTGCCGTAGGTGGACTTTGGCCCGCGTGCGCTCTGGATGTTTTGGCGAATGTCATCCCCACAAAATTTTTTATATTCCTTTTTTTTTTTTTTCTCTCCGTCCACTTTTTGCATATGTGCAGAGCCCGCCCACGCGTTTTAACGGATTCTCACCATTCCAACTATGACACGTCCCCAAAATTCACGCGACATATGCTCTCTTTCTATTTGGCCCCGCACATTTGCAGTGGTGGTTTTTGGAACAAAAAAAAAGTCCCGTTCATTTAAAATGGCAAAAACATTTCAAAATAGATCTCTTCCAACATTTGATAACCGCGTCACACAAAAAATAAATCAGGAAATCAAAAGTTGGCTCCAGTTTTTGCGTAAAAAAAGTTTTTTTCTTTTCTAGCAAAGTCGTCTTCATGTTGTAGGGGAAAGATGACCCAGCAGGAAAGCACAAACTCTACAGGATGTGACCAATGATCAGGAAGTGACTAGAAATGTCTTAGAATCAATGAAAAAAAATGAACAAATACAGCCAAAACCCAAAAACAGGAGGGTGGTGCGAGTGAATGTTCATTTGCCATCCCTCCCTTCTCCCTTCTACCCAGTCAAAAGGGATTGGGCGTCCAGCACTGTCAATGGGAGTAAACAAAGAAGCGACCAAAACTCTACAGCACGTGAGCGCAAAGCAACCCCACGCAATTTGTCCTAAATGTTGCCTTTTCCAGTTATTCCAACATTTTCTACATGTCTAGGGGGGTCAGATGCGGACATTTCCACCGAGAAACATTATTCCTGAAGCTTGCGAAAGCATGGAGACGACGACACGCGAGCAGACAGATAAAACACTTGTTGCCGGGCATTGTGGAAAAGGGGGGAGGGGGGACATCGAGCTCGGTCGGCTCACGCGACCGGCGCCGGAGTCACGGTGTCGAGCCAAATCCTCACTGATCCCCAAAAGAAGTGCAAAGGGGAAAGACCCAGACCGCGTTTCTTCCGACAGTGATCGGTCTATTAAAATCTCATTTCGGAAGCCTTGTCAAATGACGGCGAGTTGTCCTCCAGCGGACGAGGGAGCGGGGCCGCTCATCTCCTCTTGTATGTACGTGTGTTCAGGTTTAGTCACTTGTGTGAATTTGTGCGCGTCTGGCAGTCTGACCCCTGCGATACAGCGGGCACGTCTGTGGCGCGTCAACGCACCACTGACGCTCGCCCCCAATTTCCACTGGACGCGTTTTACGAGCAGAGCGTCTGCGGAGCGGCTCGATCGCGGTTCACGCGAGGATTGTGCGAGAGAAGCGGGTTATCAAGACGACAACCGTTTGCCTTTCGGACGTCAGCTTTCTTTCTGAAAGAAATAAGAAAAAGAAGTCCTGTGCTAAAGAGAAAAACAACGCCAATGACAAAGAACATGTATTTTACAAATGAAATGCCTCAATCCATCAATGAAGCTTTTTTCACTGCATTGACGCGTTGGCAATGCTGAGGGGCCACAGATGCGCCCGGTGTATATTTCAGCCTCGAGTCCGGGTTACTTCCACATGCCTTTGCGTTTAAGACGAGTGGGCAAACTATTCCGCAGTGGGTGCGGGTTTTTGTTGCGACTCATCAAGAGAACAAGTTTTCACCAATCTGGTGTCTTGCAAGTGCAATCAGTTCATTTCAGTCAGGTGCTTCTCGTTTCCCCGGACCCCTCATTAGTTAAAATGCCTGTGCTGGATCAGTTGCAACAAATACCAGGACCCGCCGCGGCCCTCGAGGACCGCTTTGCCCACCCCTGGTTTAAGAGGTGCATGTGCGTGCACGCGACAGTAGGTGTCAGCGGCGACCCGACCGCCCCGCCCCCACGGCCACCTTTCAAACAGCAAAACAAAGAAAGGTCTCGGAAGGCGGCGCCCGGCGGATCGGGTTCCTGTTGCGAGCGTGGACCGCGCCCCTTTTCTTACAAGTCCAATGAGAGAAAGTTCCTAGCCACAGCGATCTTGATCCAAATCAGTGCACGTCCAAAAATATCACCCTAGCGACTGAGCGGAAAATACCGTTGTGTAATATTAACAGGAAAAAGTCGTATTAGCACAAGTCACATAACTTATGTGATAATAAAAGTTCCAAATCAGAACATCCCTTTATATAAGATTTATAGTCGTTATATGACCAGAAAAGTCCTCATTTTAGAAGCGGTTATACCTCATGACATGTACGCATGCAATTTAGCTGCTACCCACTTGATTTTCTAGGTGCTGAACCGCCTCCATTAAAATCAACAAAATTGACAGCCTCTCGTAGTGAAGAACTAACTAGTTAGGAAATTCTTCGTCTTTCGGCGTGTCAAATTCGAATCCATATGAGGATTTATACTTATACTTGGTTGTTACTTTTTATCTTCAGGGAGACGGTCACGTAGCGGCTAATTTACTCCGATACTTGTTACATACATTAGGAAATTTGCTCAAATGGCTTTTTCCGTTACTTCAATCGGTGGCGTGACCACTGTCAATCGTCGACTTGGCCTTTGACTTTTCACCAGACAATAGCGTCAACAGAAAAGATGAAAAATAAACATGGTTTTGGCCACGAGGGTTGTCCCGAAACTTCATTTTGGCTTTTAATAGAAGGGGGGGCAGGTTGAGGCGGTCGCTCGACGAGACCCGTTACGGTGGTTTTCCAGCGCGTTTGGATGAAACTACCGTCCGAGGCGCGTTATTTTCAAGCGCGACCGCAAGGAGGATCGGGGTGAAATCCCCGTTCTCGGGCCAAATGTCACCTTGTCTTTTTAACCCAAAATGCGGCACTCAGAGACGGACGGAGTGGCGCCTTGCGTTCCGGACGGTGGCATTTATTGAGCTGAATCTGTACAAGGGAAGTCAAAAACTGGCTCGGTCAGAGACGATGGCTGACAAAGTCGATTGATTTGACCAAGCTTTGGCTGGCGTTTGCTTTTGCGCACGAGCGGATGCGTACGCGCAGGTGCCGCAGGTTTGCCACTTCCAGGGTCAGTTTGTTTAGTGATAAAAGTGCGCGACACCTGCTTTTGTGCCGAGCGACCCGATCGATGTCTCGTTTCTGGACGGACGCACGGACGGGAGCGAGTGCCCTCGAACGTGTTTGTCGGCGACCCGTCGCGGTAGACCCAGTTGTTGTCGTCGTGCCGCGGCCGACTAATCTGGAGAAGAAGCGGCGTAAAAAGCGTAACGTCGTGAAAAAGCCATTAAAAGAATATTTTGGCTGAAGCGCCAGCGCCGGGAGCTCCCCTGCCACACAAACAAATGCAAATGGATGTGAGAACTTTTGAGCGGGGACCCCCGTTTGAGAGGGGGTCTGAATGGCCTCTAAAGGAGCCTCTAATTAATCTAAGTACGGCACCAATAGGCCCACTTGGAATTTTCTTCTCCTCTTTTATGTGAATGGAGGGTGGGGGCAGCGAGGGAGGGGGGTCCCCAAAGAAAGAGAGAAAAGAGAGAAGGGATCAGGCCTCCAACTTTTCTATCGGCGAACCCGCCCCATTCAGGCCGGCCGTGTTTAACAGACCCACACGCCGCCCCTGCCCGACACACGAACGGAGCGCTGTCGGTCCGCTCGCTTGCTCGTTTTTGGTTTTTTTCCTCAGTCCCGGACGGTCCCGACCGACCGACCGACCGGCCGGCTTCCCGATGCCGCTCGCGGTCCCGTTCGGAGGGAAGACAAAAGCGGCAGAAGGCGGCCCGGGTTCGGGGTGAATCAGTAACGGAGCTAAAGGCCGTGCGCCTGTGGGGAGTTGGGCGGATTGTAAAGGGGCTTTGAGAGCCCCCGCCCCTTCCCCCGTTACCCCTCCTCTCAATGGGCCCCTTGACAATCACTTGAAAGGAGCTCAGGGTGTCCCCCAAACAAAGTCCCGAGCAGCAAAAGCCTGAAAGAGCTTCTAATAAGCTTTTAACTATTTTACATCACGGCGCTCCCCCGCCCGTCGCGCACCTCGCCCTTCATCGCCGTCATTGTGCTCCCCACCTGATTTATCCGTTCCTTCACACCGCGTTGCGAGCTTTTCAACTTTCTGGCAAAGCCGCACAAGCGCCTCATTAGTCAGTCGGCCCCGCTCGACCCGACCTTCGGTCTGGCGCGGTCTCAAATCTTTTGCCGGATGGGAAAGGCGCGCTCCGGCCCAATCGCAACGTAAAAGCGGTCAATCCGCTTGACTTGAAAGCGGCCCAAATGACATCCTCTGTCAAATTTGGGTCACTTCCTTTTTCATTATGGGGTCACTTCCTGATGATTTCCTGTCTATTTGGAATCAATTCCTTTTCACTACTGGGTCACCTCCTGTTTATTGCCATCGAAGGTGAGGCGAGACGAGCTAACGTGCGGATTTCACGAGTGCCAAAGAAGATGCTGCTGGAGGAAAGCAACGTAGCCCAACTTCAAGGTGTAAACATACGAGTTCAAGTGTTACAAGTGGTTCCTTCCAAAATTGGATCACCGGCCCGAGTCTTTGAATCCAGCCCAATTGGGCTGCGTTAGGTTTATGGGGAACCTCGTCGGCCCGATCTGGCAAGGCCCCGGCCGGGCCGGGCCGGGCCGGCCCGTGGCTGTCCGGTCGCCACGGAGACGCTTTATTGCTGTGGAAATTGCCCGAGTCTTTGAGGAGGTCAGAGTTCGGCCTGGGGGGGTCGGGACCGGGAGCCCCTCGCCCTCCGGATGACTTTTGTGCCGCTCGTTAAGAATTTCACGCTAATTGTCCGGCGCCTCCTTTTGACCGGGCTCGGAAAACTTTTGGACTTCTCGGCCGGCGCTTCGGGCTTCATTCCGCTTTCACTGTCGCTTTCTCCAGGCTCAAACTTTCCTTTTACGCTTCCGTAAAACCAGGAGTTTGTCAAATGCTAGAAAGAGGAGATCCATTTCCATGAGTTTCTTCTAAAATGGACACACTGTAGGATGATTATGCCGTCAGGTCAAGACAAGCTTCCGGACGGCGGATTGGCGCACGTCAAAGTCAAAAGCGCATTTCTGTCAAACCTCCAGCAACAGAGGTGGGAACGTATAGACCAGTGGTCTCCAAACTATTCCACATAGGGCCACAGAGGGCGCAGGATTTATTTCAACAAAACAAGACAAGACGACAGCTTTGCACCAACCTGGTGTGTGTAATCAGTTGATTGCAGCCAGGTGCTGCTTGTTTTAGCAGAAACCTCATTGATTAAACTGTCTGCACTCGATCGGTAGGAACAAAAACCTCAGCGGCCCTTGAGGACTGATTTGGAGACCCCTGGTATAGACTGACACCTGACTGAAACTAACTGACGACAGAATTTCTTTCATCCGATCAGACATGGCTTTAAAATGAAATGATCGTATATTTAAAATGATGCACACTTTTCATAGACGCTAAAAATATGGATCGGATGAGGACTTTGGGCGTCACGTTTTTGCACAAAACAATTTATTTTCACATGCCCTAATGGAACAAATACACCGGCAGCGGTAGCGATTTCCGTGTGAAAACACGGCTCCGTCCATATCTACTTCCGTTATTTCACACACTTTTTCCTGCCATCATCCATTTGAAGATCTTTTCATACTCCATCTGCAGCAGCGGATACGGAGCGATTACGTCTTTCGCTCGCTCCGCTTCTACCAGCTTCCGGAAATAACGCAACCGCGTAGACCAGTGGTCTCCAAACTACTCCACAAAAGGCCGCAGTGGGAGTGGGATTTCACTCTAACAAGACCACATCTTCTCACCAATCTGGTGTTTTATAAGTGTAATCAGTTGATTGCAATCAAGTGCTGCTTGTTTTAGCAGTAATCTCATTGGTTAAAAGGTCTGTGCTTGATCGGTAGGAACCAAAAACAGGACCCACAGCGGCCTTCCAGGACCCAACAAAGCGCCCCTCTCCTTCGGGACGAAATCTCGATCGGAACGGTCTTAATCGGAGCGCTACGTGCCGAGCGGGCCGCGTGGAAGAATTTTCATTCCGATCGGACTTTTCGTGCTCGCGTAAAGACAGGGAGGAAGACCGAAGCCCGGACCGAAACCGTCCGGACCGAGATCGAGTCACAGGGGTAAGGGCCTCGGCCTATTTCACCACACGACAAAGCAAGTTGAAAAAAAGGACGGACGCCGGCGACGGCCCGCTCGCGTCGACACGGACAAATTAGTCCGGCGTGCCCCGAGGCGCTTTACAGGTGCGATCGGGGAGACGATGTGGAGAGCGGGGGAGGTGTCAGAGGTTATCTGGAGGAGCGGGGGGGGGGGGGGGCACCCAACTGCTCGACTTACTTGGCTGGATGCTATCAGCGTCAACTTCTCCAGTGTTGACTTCCTCCTCTGAGCTGCAAAAGCAATGTGTGTGTTCACATTGCATGGCTGCTCTCTTGATTGACACTTTCCTGTCACTTAGTGGGCGGGCAGGCGGGCCCCAGTGCCCCAGGCGGTGTGTGAGTGTCTTCTTGTTTTTCCACATTGGAACATTAGTGGGCTTTTGACTTTTTTCTCTGTGAAGACATTTCTCTTCATCGTCCATACTTTGTCTTTTGAATGTGTGACAAGGCAAATTTGACAATCTGCGTACAAAACCATGACGACTCGCCTGTAAATATTGTGAACATTGCGTACACAGGAAACATCTAACGACCACTATGTCAAGTGGTCCATCAATATTGTCAGAAGCCAGATCATTTATTTGAATAACCAGATCTCAACGTCAACGTCACATTTTCTAGCGTCGGCTAAAATGACTGAGTTTAAGCACCTGTCTTCATAAAAATATACCATCTTGAATTCACCATTTTGAAAAAGAAAGCAAAGGGACGGGATGATCTACTTGCATTTGATCGGCAAAAACAGGGCTGGCATTTCACACTGTCCGCCAGTGAAGGCTGTGCACTTCTGGCTTTTCTGGAGGGCACCTTTTTCCTTTTCAGTTTTGGAAAGAAACAGCATGATGATTCGTGAGGTTAGTTAGTATGAATTGAAAAACATTAGCGTATTCGACTTAAAAAGTACTTTTGTTACTATTCATTCTTTTATTAGGTCTATAACTTACGGATTTCATGGAAATTTCATAAGTCGTATTAACCCAAAGTTGCAGTGATTTTGAATAAGCATTTGTGTAACAAGGGGAACAATTCATTTAGTGAAACTACATTTCTATGACATTATTATTAGTGGCTGCATCTCACCTTTCCCACTTCCGATACATTTGCATATTAACGGACACAGTGAGCGGTAGCGGCCGATGAACGCCTCCAGACGTGCCGGCAAATGCAGGTGAAATGAAAAGAAGTCCATTTTGGACGAACCCCACTCGGGGAGTAAATATCGTTTTTTTTTTTATTTGCTGAATTTTATGTGGAACGGTAATTAACTATCAGCGCCCAGTTCAGTGACACAACACTAGGACAGAAATGTCTGCCGCGTGCTATGTCCTCAGTCTTTAGCTCGTTAACGTTAGATAGTTACCTCAAGTAAAAACGGATTGCAGTTGGCTATAAGTTGCTTTGCAGTCTCGGCAGCGGACATAAATCTTCAGCCTGTTGTGTTTGCGGAAAAGAACAGTGAGGAATAATGTAACTTACAGAAACGCGCTCAAGGGGATGTTTTTTTATTGACGATAACGGATGCTTGTTAAATTATTAAAGGGCTCCCCGCCCGGGGTGAAAAATACATCTACAAACGCAGTCGTGGAGATGGTGTAAAGTAGACGTAGAAGTTTTTTATTTATTTTTTTTAAATAATTGGTAAAAGTGTGTGTGAACCCTGATTAGAAACCCATCCTCACGGAAGAGTAGTTAAACAGTTTTGTCTTTTTATTCACAGAATGATTTTGCAGGAATGAGAAGCAAGGTTGCGATCCGTGGATTGATGGTTTACTTTGGACAAAAGGAGGAGCAACTGGTACATGGAAACAAAGACCATTTTGTCTTTTTAATTGTGGGTTGTTGTTTTTTTTTTACCTTTGAACTTTGACCTTCACTGCTGGCCAAAAGTATTGGCACCCCTGCAATTGTGTCAGATAATGCTCCATTTCTCCAAGAAAATGATTGCAATTACAAATGCTTTGCTAGTAATATCTCATTGATTTTGCTTGCAATGATAAAACACAAAAGAAAATGGATTTTTTTAAATCATTATCATTTTACACAAAACTAGGGCCAGACAAAAGTATTGGCCCGCTTTGAAAAATCACGTGATGCTTCTCTAGTTTGGGTAATTACCAGCACCTGTTACTTACCTGTGGCACATAACGGGGTGGCGATAACTCAATCACACTTGCAGCCAGCTAAAAGACATTAAAGTTGACTCTACCTCTGTCCTGTGTCCTTGTGTGTACCACGTTGAAGAAAGAAGACCAAAGAACTGTCTAAGGACTTGAGAAGCACAATTGTGAGGAAGCATGGGCAATCTCAAGGCGACAAGTCCATCTCCAAAGACCTAAATGTGTTTACCGTGTGCAGTATCTTCGATAAGTGTAAAGCCTACAGCACTGTGGCTAACCTCCCTAGATGTGGACGGAAAAGAAAAATTGACGAGCGATTTCAACAAAAGATTGAGCGGATGGTTGATAAAGAACCTCGACTAACATCCAAACAAGTTCAAGCTGTCCGAGGGTACGACAGTGTCAACCCGTACTATCCGTCGGCGGCTTCTGAATGAAAAGGGACTCTATGGTAGGATACCCATGAAGACCCAGAGCCTCTATATGGCTCTGGGTCAGAAGTGGGATCTTCCTGGCTGGCCAGGCTGGAGTTTGCCAAAACTTAACTGAGAAAGCCAAAAACGTTTTGGAAGAACGTTCTCTGGGCAGATGAGACAAAAGTAGAGCTTTTTGGGAAAGGTTTACAGGGGGAAAAAAACCAGGCCTTCAAAGAAAAGAACACGGTCTCCGCAATCAAGCATGGCGGAGGTTCCCTGATGTTTTGGGGTTGCTTTGCTGCCTCAGTGCACGGCATTGAAGTCTGAAGACTACCAACAAATTTTGCAGCATCATGTGAGAAAGCTGGGTCTCCCTCAGAGGTCATGGGTCTTCCAGCAGGACAATGACCCAAAACACACTTCAAAAAGCTCTTTAAAAATGGTTTGAGAGAAAGCACTGGAGACTTGTAAAGTGTCCAGCAATGACTCCAGACCTGAATCCCATAGAACACATGTGCAGCGATGTGAAAATGGCACCCTTCAAATCTCAGAGACCTGGAGCCGTTGGCCAAAGAAGAATGGTCTTAAATTTCAGCAGAGCATTGTAAGAAACTTATTGATGGGTACCAGAAGCGCTTGTTCACAGTTATTTTGTCTAAAGGTTGTGCTACCAAGTATTAGGCTGAGGGTGTCAATACTTTTGTCGGGCCCATTTTTGGAGTTTTGTGTAAAATGATTATGATTGAATTTTTTTTGTCTCTCTTTTGATTTTTTTTCATTGCAAGCAAAATCAAAAAAGATATTACTACCAAAGCATTTGTAATTGCAATCATTTTCTGAGAGAATTTGAGCATGATCTGACAGAATTGCAGTGGTGCCAATACTTTTGGCCAGCAGTGTATATATGCTAGGTTGAAAGGGATATCACCGATGAAACGCTGAAGGTCATTGTAACATGCTGAGGTGCCTGCCGCATACGGTATGTCCAAGCCAGCATTGTGATAGAGCAGGGGTGGGCAAACCGGTCCTCTGGGAGTCCTGGTCTTTGTTCCAAGTGATTCAGCAGAGACACTTCAACCAAAGAGGTTTCAGCGGAAACAAGAAGCACCTGACTGCGATCAACTGATTGCACTTGTAAGACACCAGACTGGTGCAAAGGCTGTCCTCGTGATGGGCTGAAACAAAATTCCACGGCCGCCGCGGAATAGTTTGCCCACCCCTGTGATGAAGGCAACAGAGGTCCTCGAAGGCCTAGACCTACCCAGAGCCTCTGCCTTGCTAATGGGGCTCATCTACTCCCTAAGCGCACTTTCACACGAGACCAAGAGGACCAGGGTTCGGTTGGAGGGCAACAACGCTCGTTGAAAAGATTTCGTATTCACGCTGCGCCGACCGAACTTTCTAAGAGGCGCACTCATTAACTGGACAAATATAGATGAGGAAATATCTCCCTCGTTGCCCGAGGCCACTTTGACAGAGGGCAGTCTTAGCCGGGAATCGAACCGCCGACCCTTCGGTCCCAGGACAACAATCACAACTTATTTGGGTCGAATTCCAATGTTACTCTTGCCTCAGCACATCTTGTCGATTTTTTTCTCCCTTACAATATTTTGCTTCCAAAGCGTTTGTGGCGGTGAGTAAGCCCTGTTTTATATTCAGTTGGACTCTTAATGTTATCCAAAAGTGACATCATAAACATACGTGTGCAACACAAAAATGGCGTAAATGTATGCTTAACGACAATGCGAAGACGTTAACAGTGAGAGAGGCGTGCAGTTGTTGTGTGCAGCTAACATGACTGGATGTGTTAGAAGAAAGCTTTTCTACATGTTTGTCCATGATCAAACATAAATTACAATTCCTTTCTTTAAAGACAGTTTGTAGTGTTCACTTTGGAACCGCTGCATTCGGGGCCATTTTTAACATGACGCGCATTCGCAGAACCGCAAAGTTGCAATTTCTGACGGCGTGCCAAATTTGACAAAACACCGGCTATCTGGCCTTCGTCCTTTTTAGATTGAAATGTTACATCAAAGAAAACTCGTAAAAGGCGAATGTTGTTTACGTACAGATGTAGAAATGTCTAAATGAATACTTTTTTGCCAAAAACGGGCACTTGGCTGAAAACTACCTGATCATTTGAATGTAAATTTACACTAAGGTGTATGGATAAAATGTGGCGGCCATCACAAAACAAAGAGCTTTTGAAGTTGAAAATTCTTGTAAATAAATGCATACATCCCAGAATGTCGATAGATATGGACATAGAACGGTCTAGATTCTTGGTTAAAAAAAAAACGACAACAAAAACGGGCGGTTATTGTTTATTTTCTGTAAATATTTCAAGTTACAATTACGCTATTGTGTAATCCAACGTGGCGGCCGTCAGAAAACAAAGAGCTTTTTAAGTTGAAAGTGAACGCATGGTGCCATTTAATATAATAATTACCTTGAATCCTCGACCAAATTACTGTTGATGCATTCCTGCCTGCTTGTACGCAGTACAACCTTCGTCCTGTTTCCACCTAAATCTGGCGTTAGAATGCAGCGTGTGTTTATCACAGTGAAAGCCAACTCAACATTCTGCCTGGGTCGGCCCCCTACGGGAAGGCAAGGCTCAATATCTGTAGGAGCTGCCATGTCAAAGTCTATGAGTTGAGTCAGTGTTTCATTGTATAGAGTGGTTAAAAGCAAAGACAACAGTTGGTACAGAACACAGACTGAAGACTGAAAAAGCAGTTTCTAGGGTTAGAAGAAACTGCTGTATTTTAAGCCAAAACAACTGTTGTGTTCCATAGAACAATATCTCTATATGCTGCCATAGCAGATTCATGGTGCATTAAGCCCCCAAAACTATTTTTAATTTGTCCGTTTTACCCTGAAAACTCCCGTTTACAGACGTCGGGCAACCCCTTTTGTTTCAACCTAGCCATAAAAAGGTAAGTATTTATATTTATTATTCAAAATGTCATTTTTAGCTTAGAACCATTAATTGATGTCTATTATTTAGTTTAAAAAAAAAAAAAAAAACACATTAAAAAATGATTCACTCGCATATTATAAACTTTTAAACAAATTACGTCACAATGAAAAATTTGGCGTTTGTAAAAAAGTCACGGATATCTACCTCATAACTATCGCTTAATTGTATTTTTTTGTTACTGTCGCATTTCCCCCAATATTTTAGATGATAAATAATCGGTCCAAACAAAGAAAAATTGAAAAATAACATTTAAAAGGGTAACTATATGAAAAAGAAAATCTCAACCACTCCTTGTTGTCTGCAATTTCTGCATCACGACCCTTGTTATAACACCATGTTTCACCCATAAAATCCCCCCAAAATCTGGCTGTGGCCATTCACAGCTGTGTCTTGACACTCTGCGATGCATGCTACATGGAGTTTTTGGATCGAAACAAGGCAAGTACGCGATAATATCTCGTTAAAATCGTGGCGTCCTTAATTCTGCTCTTGCGTGCTCTAGCCTCCAGTTAGGGTTTTGCTGTTCAATTTTTTTTTTTTTTTAAATGTCCTCCTGTTCAAAATTTTTCTTCCCCCAGAAAATTGAGATTTTAAGCTTTCCAAGTATCACCAGGGGTGAAATTGGTTAGAATTTCTTGCCGGAACTCCCCGAAGTGATGGTCACCATGGAGCCAGAAATTGTATTTATTTATTTATTTATTGGGGGGGGGGGGGGGGGGTGAAAACTACTGAATGCAAAGAAAACTTTTTGGGGGGGATGGGGGGGGGGGTCAAAACTACTGAAATGCAAAGAAAACTGTTTTGGTTAGTTATTTCTAGAACACATACAAACACTGATTTTCATTCAAAATTGTATTTTTTTTCCCAGTGATTTGCAAAATAAAAGTTAACAAAAACAGCTATAACCCCAACCTCCATCTCCCAATTTCTATTTTTCTCTCATTTCCTCACATACTACATGCCAAATCTCAATTTTAACTACTTAAGAACATAAGATGTATATTGAAATTGAAGATAATGTAAAACATTTACTTTTTGTTGTGCTTTTTAATAAAAGATAAGTAACATACATTCAGAAAAAATAAGTACAGATGACTTATATTATGCAGAGTGAAATGGAATATATTTTGAAGATGGCACAAACATTTACTTTTTTTTTTTAATCATAAGGAAATGAATAGGTGGCCTAAGACAAATTAACAAATATAAGTCCAAAGTGCACATTGACAGCTAAGATGTTCCGAACCTCCCCATCAGAGCAAATAAAACAAAATATGATAAATAAGCCACCTTAGCTCTTTCCTTGCTCTTAAAGATTTGATCCATTTTCTGTTGCATTGCCCTATTTTTTTTTTTTTTTTTTCTGTTTCAGAAAAATTGCACATCTGAACCAATCAGAGCTAACTATCTCTGGTGATCGCATGTCAGTATGTCAGCCAATTCAACGGATAAATGAGTCCAGGCGTTTTGCTTTGCTACGTGGATTCGTCAGACTCACATAACTGCAACAGTTGGGGAAACCTCCATGCCGTCCGTGGAATAAAATAAATAATAAATATCGGTGGAAACGGATTACCCTACACAGCACTTTATTATGCTTGTTGTTAACACTTGTGTATGTAAATTTGATGTTGGTAGATTGTTTTCTTCTTGGAGATGAAATGCATGTGTGGCAGCTTTGTAATTTTCTTTTTTTACATAGCGTTGTGACAGTTGCCGTCATATTTTCAGACTCAAAGCATCGTATACCGAAAACGCGTTCCTGCCCTGAATGTTATACTGGAACTGCATTCCTGACCGTTCCCGCTCACTTTCACCCCTGTGTATCACACGTGCAAATCGGACAAATTGGGGTTCTCTGAGCGGAACTTGAAGTCACCTAAGTGTTTTCCGCCATATGTATGTAAAAGAAGGCCTGCACTCAGTCTGCAAATTTCTTAGGGCACTATTAAGGGAGAAATGACCACAAAAATGACAATTTGTGATGACAGACACAAATAAACACGGCATGTTTTTATATCTCTCTATTATATATTTTGATCATTGTTCTATTTTTGTCAAAATGTAATAATTAGATTACTAGCTAAAATGGCAACTGCACTGATAAAAAGTCTGCCTGCGTATCGGCAGACACTTCATGGAAATACTGGCCTTACAAAAACAAAAAAAATCTTTTTGCTATATACATGAGATTTTTTTTTTTTTTTTTTTCAATTTATGAAACGACTCTTTCCACTGTGATTAATATGGAGGGCAATACATAAATCAAATGGAACTTAAAAAAGATTGAAATACCATTTTAATGACACATATGATGATTGAATTATTGATTGAATTTGGCACCCTATATATACATATAGGTGTTGTCTTTAAGAGCAACCACATGTGACTGACTTTATAGCATTAATCTGTTTTTGCATGACTTCCGAAAAATGAGAAAGACTAAAGTCACGAATGACCTCTGCAGTCAGACTGGAGCACTCATAGCAGTGACGTGCGGTCAGGGGAGGCAGGTGAGGCAGAGCCTCACCTGTCATCATGACAAAAAAATAATTATAGCATGAAATTTATATTAATATTTGTCCATTGCTCTTAATGTATGACTCATTTCAAACATTTTTTATAGTCAAAATCGCTCAATTTGCCCATTTCCTGTTCAAATAACGAAATGAAACGAGAGGTGCGGCAGCAACGAGTAAAGCCTCACCTCTGATTGCGCAATCCATAACAAACGGGGTTGATACATGGAATTGGAGCGTGCTGGTTGCCGTACATATGCATGTCGCCATTATAATGTTTTCAGATACGTTTATTGCACCTGATTTTCCACAGTCTGGCTAATGTCTTTAACCCTCAAAGTTTAATGTTTGTTAGCGACATATTTAGTTTTGCTGACGGGAAATAAAACCGCAGTGAAAAGGCACAGGTTGCGGCAGATAGTACTCTGCCACACTGAAAGGGGGCGTACGTGAAACTGGACGCGATTAACAACACCGGAGCTAAAAGGTTTGCTTCAAACTACGGGACAGAAGTTAACTCGCGCTTTTCAAACGGACTGGTACACCCGAAAAGACTGGCTATGTGGCTGTCCTTCGAAAATCGCCTTTGCTGCTTTCCCTGCCTTTTCTTCTCAACTTGTGCCAATGTCTGGACTAACACGAGATATTGTGACATTAAAAAACTACCACGAAGCCTTAGCAAACATGAGAGCTCGACCACTCACATTTAAAGCCTGATTGCTTTAAAAACTTTTGGAAGCTCAAGGATCGATTTGACTTTGACGAACAGCGGAAGCTCAACGGTAGCATCCACAACGCCCAAGGTAAAGGAAAACCTAAAGAGTATGAAAGACCTCATTAATGCAACCTGCATCCTAGCTAAACAGGAGTTAACATTTCGTGGTAACGATGAGCGTGTAAGCTCTTCTAAACGTGGCATATATGTAGAACGATTACATGGTTTTGCTGAGAAAGATGAAAAGTTAGCTAGACATTTGGACACATCCACTGTGTTTTCTGGCTTGTCAAATAGAACACAGAACGATCTAATTGAAGCAATCCTCTCCATTGAGGCGGAGAGATTTTTTAAAGTAAAGGAAAATTAGGAGGACTTTTACAAAAAGGGGGCATAGGTTTGCATAGGGACGGTAGGGACATAACACTACCTACACTATATAGAGATATATATATAGAGAGAGAGAGAATTTAGATCTTTCAATAGTTCCATATGTTGTAAGGATAGAATTGACCCTACCATTATTAAGTGAATTATTTTCATTATGTTTATGTTTGCTTATAAAAAACAGACATTTATTCAGGAAGTTTTCAAAATGTTTCTTTAGTATTTTTTGAAAACAAAGGTTTGAAACGAACAGTGTATCATCTGAACCAATGCACGTAAAAGTTATTAGCAGTAGATAAGGATTTATTTTGCATTGATCATTTTGCCTATTAATTAATTAGGTTCATATACATGAGAAATGTGGCCCTTTGCCCCCTTCATCCAATCTGTTTGGTCTTATTAATGTCACGTCCTCAGCAAAAAGTGTACCTACATGCAGGTTATGCTGTTATATCGTCCCTACGAATGTTGAGACCAAACCTATGCCCTTCCAAAGTAACGGCAGTTTTTGTGATGAAGGACAGGCGCAAGACCACAAACAGTTTTCATTTCAATCTTATAAAAAAAAGAATTAAAAAAAAAAGCTTAGACTAAGAAAAATACAATAGAATATTTAAAAACTAAATTTTGGACTTAAATAAAATATCCTTTGTTTTTCTTTTCACACCTTTTGTTTAGCAATCTGTAATAAATTGATTAAAGTATCAGAATTTAAAGTTTTAAAAACAACTGAATATTTCACTAAAGGTCAGAATTGAATTCTGTGGTTTTGTACACCACTCTTTACTCTCATTTATGTTGCATGAATTATAGAATTGCGACGGCCAACACATTGAGGGTGTAGAGCAAATGCATGTTATTTTCTTACTTTTACGTATCGATAATATGTACCGTGTGCGCGTGTTTTGTGAAGAATGCTGATGAGATATGAAATAACCAGTAGCCAGTTGAATAAGCTACCCTTTTTGGTTTATATATTTGGAAATCTGACACTAAAGGAGTCAGTGCCTCACCAACCATGAACCTTACCGCACGTCATTGACTCATAGTGTGTGTTCGTGCGTGCGCGTGAGCAAGGAGTTCCAGAGAAGAGTTTGTATCAAACGTCAAAACTTTATTGCGCCCAAAAGTGACAGTGAGTCAATAGAATAAAATCTTTGTTTTCTGTACAAAAGCTTGCAGCAATAAATAAAGCAAAAGGTCCGTCCGGTCCCTTCCCGGAGTCCAACGTCAGTCAGCTAGGCGGAGACCGGGGGTCTCCCGTGCAAAAGGCCGGCAGCACGCGCGGCGCCCCACAGCGCGTCCTCGTGCCGGTGCGCGCTCCCGCTCCCGAGCGGGCTGAGGGCGGGCGACAAAGACGACCAGCGTTCGTCGTCGTCGGCGGCGGTTCGGTGCAGGTCTGGGCCCTGCAGGCGGTCGGCGAGGCGCAGGGTCTCCGCCAATGCCCAGATGTAGTTGTGCGCCAGGCGCAGCGTCTCGATCTTGGTCAGCTTGCTCTCGTCCGGGAGGGCCGGCAGGACGCGGCGCAGCTGGTCCAGGGCGCCGTTCAGGTGCTGCATCCGGTTCCGCTCGCGGTCGTTGGCCTTCAGGCGGCGGCTCTTGCGGACCACGCGCGCGCCCGCCTCGCCGCACGCCGGCGTCCGCCGCCGGCGCCGCCTCAGCATCTTCTTGGGCGGCTCTGCAGGGGAGGCCGAGCGCGAGCGCGAGCGCGTGCTGGTGCTGGCGCGGGAGTCGTCGTCGCTCGACAGCGGAAACGTGAGGTCGCGCGCGTCCATGTGTGCCGGCGAGTGTGGCACACGACCGACCTCAGCCCGGCTTTTATAGCGCACGCGTACAATGGCGGGGGCCGATGAATGGCCCCGTGCCGCGGGAGGTGCTCGTTTGTGTATCCGCGGGGAGCGTGCCGCCGATCTCGGCCGGCCAATCGCGGGCAGGGCCAGGGGTGGGTGGGTTGGGTGGGGCGCGCAAGTCGGAGCGGGCGGGCGGGCGGCCTGCACGCGCCCCCTCCCTCGCTCGCGCTCACGTGAAGCTCCGTCAAGTGGACACCTAATAAGAGGCTGCATGCTGTCAATCAAAACAATGCGGCTTTCGACTTGCTCTCCCCGACCTTGTTGAGCATGGGGGCACGCGGGGATGCTCCCTATATTTTTTTTTTTCTTTCTTTTCCTCAATACTCTTTCTACTCCACGCATGCACGCGCGGCTTGACCGATTCTAAACGTCCCGACATTAAAACGTTCCAAAACTTCACGCGACGCACGGTTCCGTCAAAATACTTGTTTTCCCCCCCTGACAAAAAGGAAATAAAGACAAACAAAAGTTGGACAAAGTAATTCCCTATAAAGCCCCGTGCATTTATTTCCAATGGGGGAAAAAACGATAGGATTGGAAGGGACCTTAAAAAGTCTACAGCCAGATATGGCCTAAAATTGATATGAACGGAAAATGATTAGAGTGATAAAAATGGTTCACAATCGGAACATCGGAATGTGCAGAAAGTGACCCAAAAATCAACATGAAGTGACCTGAAAGTATACGCGGAGATTAATGGAGAGCCACCACCGCCACCGAAAATGCCATTGCATATAATTGACTTTCCTATATCTGAATTTAAAATTCAGACTTTGCCGGTAAAATGTTGTCTATCAAAAGTTATGAATGAAACAAAACAATACACTTTTATAATGGGTCAAAATAATTTTTGAACACATGTGACTAGCAACTTAGAGACTGCCATTTGCTTTGCTTAGCCAAAACCACCAGAGGACAGATTCTGGTTGGAATATTCAATCAAAAAAGGATGCAGCGTCTACTCCTCCACTAGGTGAACACAGGACGTCACATCCTGTGAGTGTATTGTTTGTTTGTTAGCACTGCTGCTAGTCGCTATTCTACTAGTCGCCAATCTCCTAGTGCTCCTCAGTTGGGTTTATCAAACGATTTAACAGCGTAAACACCAGCTCGTGGATTAAAACTACTCTTCTCTCCTCTTCAGCTCTCTCCTCTCTAGCTCTATCTTGCTAGCCTAGCTTATCCGAGCCATGGCTAGCCCTCTGCCTTCTCCCTCCTGTCTTTTCTGCTCACTGTGCTGTATGTATAGCGAGCACCATTGCTCCTTTGTCGAGGATAGTAGTAGTTGTAGGAAGTGTAGTTTAGTCTCAGGGCTGGAGACCAGGGTTTCTGAGCTAGAAGCACGGCTCTGCACTCTAGAGACGAAAACTAATCCGAGCTATAGCCAGGTAGTAGCAGGGCCCGCAGGTCGTGCTTGCAGTAGTAGGAATGCTAGCGTAGTTAGCCCCCCAGCGAGCCCCGTGCAGCCGGGGGAAATTAAGGACGGATTTCTGACTGTACGGGGGAAGCGTCGTGGTAAACGCAAAACCTTGCACCAGCAGCTTCACGTCAGCAATTGGTTTGACCCCCTCAGCGACACACCGGCTGAACCAGGCACTCTCGTAATTGGAAGCTCCATGGTTAGAGACGTGAAGCACTCGGCGGTGTCTGTCAGTTGTTACCCAGGGGCCAGAGTCGGTGACATCGAAGGAAACCTCAGGCTTTTAAAGCAGAGTAGGAAGAGGTTCCGCCGTACCGTGATTCACGCAGGCGGTAACGTCGCCCGGCGGAGACAGTCTGAGGTGCTTAAATTAAACGTAGCCTCGGTGTGTAAGCTTGCTAAGTCGACGGCTGATACCGTAGCATTCTATGGGCCTCTGCCTAATTTGGTCAATGATGAGATGTACTCTAGGTTCTCATCATTTAACCGCTGGTTGTCTAGATGGTGGCCAGAAAACGACAGTCTTTATTGATAATTGGCGTGCGTTCTGGGAGAAGCCAGGGCTCATTTGCAGAGACGGCATTCATCCGACTTGGGACGGTGCTGCTCTCCTAACTTGAAACGTGGCCGCCAAACTTAGTCTCCCAAAGTGACACTTCAGAGTGGGAGCCCGGGCACAGAGTTGTAGTGTAAAACACAACTCCGTTAATATTGATCATTCGCCTCTTTCCGAGCTGTCACAAATCCAACATTCAGGACAGAAGATAGATACTGTGTCTGTGCCTCGTATAGTGAAGAGTAGAAAACATAGTACTATAGGAACGAGACCAAAGAATTTAATACATAGGGCCCCGATAGCAGTGAAAATAAAATAACTCCTAATAAACATATAAAATGCGGATTATTAAACATCAGGTCAATCTCCCCAAAATCTCTGTTAGTTAATGACTTAATTGGGGATTATAATATTCATATTTTGGCCCTGACTGAAACTTGGCTTCAGCAGGATGACTTTGTCAGACTTAATGAAGCCACACCCCCAAGTCACGTGAATTTTCACACTGCTAGAAGCACGGGCCGAGGGGGAGGAGTGGCAGTAGTATCACACTCTCGTTTAGGTATGAGCCCAAAAAGTCAAGCTAATTACATTTATAACTCCTTTAAAAGTCTAGTACTATCAATTATTGATGCTAACTGGAAGAACCAAATACCAGTTCTTTTCATGGTGGTTTACCGTCCCCCTGGTCCCTACTCACAGTTTTGTGAGATTTCTCTGACTTTTTATCCAGTATTTTGCTAAGTTGGGATAGAATTATAATTGTAGGGGATTTTATTATACATGTTGATGATGACGGTGACTCTTTTGGTAAGGCTGTTAATGACCTACTAGATGGGACTGGCTTTATTCAAAATGTAAATAAACCAACTCATAGTCACAAGCACACCCTGGACTTGATTTTAACGTACGGTACGGAGATTAGTGATCTTAGTGTCCATCCCCACAACCCAGTACAGTCTGATCATTTTCTAATTACCTTTCAGTTTGTACTGTAAGATAATCCTTCACTAGTGAATAAAACTCAGATGAAAAGGACATTATGTGATCGCTCTGTTTCAGAGTATGAACAGATAATTCAGCCAATATTTACCTCCATGTCGTCTGATTATGAAGGAAAAATGTCTGGCCTTGCTGTTAATGACGAGTTTGTTGATAGTGTCATGTGTACACTACGAACTGCTCTCGATGGAGTCGCTCCCCCCAAATTAAAGTTTGTCAAGCCGAGACAAGCTTCTCCTTAGTATAATGCTGAAACACGTTCTCTTAAACAATCGGCACGTAAATTAGAAAGACTTTGGCGCCGTTCCAACACAGAGCACACGCTCTCTGCCTGGAAAAACAGTTCAGTGACCTATAAACAGGCCTTGCGTACGACTAAAACCAGATATTACTCATCCTTAATAGATGAAAACAAGAATAATCCTAGGTTTCTGTTCAGCACTGTAGCAAGGCTGGCAAACAGTCACAGCTCAGTAGAACCTTATATCCCACCCACTCTTAGCTGTGATGACTTCCTAAAAAATTTTAACAATAAAATCTCAACTATTAGAAATAAATGAATTACTTCCAACTACTAGGTCTGATAAAGCGCAGACTGAAAAGTCAGAATCTCCTATAAACCCCTCTATAATATCAAATAACTTCACCACTGTAGACCAAATTGATGTAATTTCAATTATGATGTCCTCCAAACCATCTACGTGCCTCCAAGACCCGATCCCAACCAAACTTTTACAGGACACCCTGCCTCTAACTATTGATATCATTTTAAATATAATAAATACCTTATTAGTTACTGGCCACGTGCCTCAGTCCTTTAAATATGCAATTATTAAGTCGCTCTTGAAAAAACCTGCTCTTGATCCTGACATCTTGGCCAATTATAGACCTATCTCTAGTCAACCCTTTCTCTCCAAAGTCCTTGAAAGAGTGGTAATTAAACAGCTCTGTCAGCACCTACAGGACAATAGTTTATTTGAACATTTCCTGTCTGGCTTTCGAGCTCATCACAGCACTGAAACTGCATTAGTCAAAGTAACTAACGACTTGTTACTAGCCGCTGTCGATGGATTGGTTTCGATCCTGGTTCTGTTGGACCTGAGTGCAGCCTTTGACACAATCGACCATAATATCTTATTGCAGAGACTAGAATGTGACATAAGCATTAGAGGAGCAGCCCTCTGCTGGTTTAAATCATACAGTATTTATCTGATATGAGGGGTGGCGTGGCTCAGTGGTAGAGTAGTTGTCTCCCAACCCCAGAGGTTGTGGGTTCAAGTCCCCGCCCTGATGAACTTGTCTAAGTGTCCTTGAGCAAGACACTGAACCCCACATTACTCCTGGTGCTGCGTTACCAGTAGGTGGATGGCGAGATAGTGTAAGGTGCTTTGAGCACCTTGAAAGGTGGAAAAGCGCTATGTAAATATAACACCATTTACCATAATAGGTACCAGTTTGTCAATGTAAACCAGCAATCATCACCGTACTCTAGAGTCAGTTATGGTGTGCCGCAAGGGTCGGTCCTCGGGCCCATCTTGTTTACGCTGTATATGCTGCCTTTAGCCATTAACTTTCATTGTTACACTGACGACACACAACTGTTTTTATCAATTAAACCTGAGCAGATCAGGCAAGTGGATAAACTAAGCACCTGCGTCCGAGATATAAATACCTGGATGAGCACTAATTATCTTCTACTTAACCCTGAAAAGACAGAAGTCCTTATAATAGGCCCAAAAAGTGTGAGAGACTCTTTAACTGCCCAGATAGTCACTCTGGACAATGCAAGTGTAGCCTTAAGCACCGCAGTTAAAAACCAAGGAGTTCTATTTGACCCAGACTTATCATTTAAAGAGCATACGACAGGAGAAAAAAAAAAAAGTCTTAAATGGCATTATTATGTGAATTAGAATCATATTTTGAGACGATTCGACTATATACAACAATTTAGCAAAGCGCAGATGACGACAAATTAGTTTTTTAATCTGCCGGTTAGCCACGCCTACCATTATAGGGCTTTATCGTCCCCAACAGGTGGATGACGTCAGCGGGAGACTGGGCGCATCGGTTTTACTATTCAACCCATTGAGGGGGAATTATTCAGGACGAGGATAACGCGACAAAGAGCCGCAAAATGTCATTGTTACAGTCTCTCTACCCCAATATTTTTACAGGATATTCTTTTTATCCAAGTATTTTCCCCAATTGCTAAATAAATGACATGGTCATGACAAATAACAGTCTTGTGCTAAATAGAATATGAAATTATAAAAATGCACTTATTCAGGACGACATGGCAAAATGACTCCATAATGGTCAAAACTGTTGACTTCACCTTTACTGTCGCACCTCCCGAACGATATTATAAGACACCTAAATCGGACATATGTCATTTCCCTTTCCCGCCTTCGGAGAATGTAAACAAACCAAGAGGCGTGACAGCTAGCCGACATGCTAACCCGAACCGAGTGATGTTTCAAAGTCTTCGAAGCGGAAAAATCACACATAACTAGCCAGGATTATTTGACATGACGACTGCGTTGTCGATTGTCTTTGCGGATTGGCAAACCGCCCGGCGGAGAGCATTTTTTTTCGTTCCCCGGAGGGGGGCGGCTGCAGTTGTTGTCAAGCTAACATGCCTATTAATGATCAAACGTAAGTAGTCCTTTATTTAAAGAAAGTTTGTAGTGTTTACTTTGTAATCGCTGTATTCGTATTGTAATCGCTGTATTCGTATTTGACATAATACAAAACAAGATGTTTACTCACTTTCTCGTAAGTCCAATGGTCCCACAATAGTCGGGCTTGTTTTGGCCAATATCCACGGTGAATGGTAACCTTTTGAAACTCTATAAAGGCGCATACGCCTCTGCCTCATACAGAATGATTTTTATGCAGCCGTTTGGCCGGCGTGATGCGAAAAATAAACGTATTAATCCGCAGAATCAGCTGAATCCTTCGTCCTCATACACAACAGTACGCTGTATAGTGAAGAGGAGTCCTTCTCCCGTACACGTCATAGCGCCCTCCTCCTCAACGCAAGACCGAAGCCGGAAGTCACTCATTTTCATGGCGCGGGATTCAAAAAAATAAATAAATATAGCGATCGCTTCCACACACACATCCAAGCGGTCCATATCATTCAGGAGCATCAAATACCGCGTGTATTATGAAATAAACATGCTTTTTCGTGTCACATGCACTTTAAAGCTCATATTAAACAAACTTGCAGAACGGCCTTTTTTCACCTGCGCAACATAGCCAAAATTAGAAATATTTTTTCTAAAAACGATGCAGAAAAATTAATTCACACGTTCGTTACATCTAGATTGGATTACTGTAAGTCCCTACTTGCAGCTTTTCCTAAAAGTTCTCTAAAAGGTCTACAGCTAGTCCAGAACGTAGCAGCAAGACTTTTAACTGGAACTAATAGAAGAGAGCACATCACCCCTGTGCTCCAGGCCCTTCACTGGCTTCCAGTCGAGTTTAGAATTAAATTTAAAATCCTCCTTCTTACATTTAAGACCAGTAACGGGTTGGGGCCATCTTATCTCACCGATGTTCTGGTTCCATACCGCCCAAAAAAACCACTCCGTTCTCAGAATGCAGGTCTAATGGTAGTTCGCAGGGTTTCTAAAAGTACAGACGGAGCTAGAGCCTTTAGCCACCAAGCTCCTGTTTTATGGAATCGGCTTCCAGCTAGTATTAAATAAGCCGAGACAGTCTGTACATTTAAGATTAGACTAAAAACGTTCCTATTCGACAAAGCTAATGGTCAGGCTAGTTGAAATCGGACTAGACTCACAGTTCAGTCTAAGCTGCACTAGAAGCTATAATGCTGGGGAAGTACAGCCAACGAGTCCTATCTCCTTTTTCTTACTCTACCTACCTCTTGTTTTACTTTATTTCTATTTTCTAAATTTAATAACTAGTTGACTAGTCTCTTCATCACTAGTCACCCGGTGTCCCCTTTCCCCCCTCCCCTCTGGGGAGGGGCTATTTTTCAGCTGCAGCCTCCTGACTATCCGGACCACTGGCTGGATGGACGTCCTCGTTGCCCCCCCATCTCATCTGGCTAGATGAGACGGGGGTTCCCTTACTCTATTGCATCCTTACGTCTGCTAATTCCCATTGGCAGTCCTGGTGCATCCTGTCTATCCGTTCTGGGAGTGGATCTCTCCTGACTGTGGTACTCCCCAAGGTTTCTCATTTCTCCCAGAGTTTTGGAGTTTTTCCTTGCCGACATGGAGGGTCAAAGGATGGGGGATGCCCAGGACTTGACCTTTATTTATTTCATCTCCATTTCACCTGCTGTTTCTGACTGTGTATCATATTGCCTCTGCAAAGCCCTTTGAGACAACCTTGTTGTGATATAGGGCTACACGAATAAAATTGAATTGAATTGATAGGTAAGACAGAAAAACAGAGGAGCCAGCTGAGGTGGCTCGGGCATCTGGTTCGGATCCCTCCTGGAAGCCTCCCTGGAGAGGTGTTCCGGGCATGCCCCACGGGCGGGAGGCCCCGGGGACAACCAAGGACACGCTGGAGAAACTATGTCTCTCGGCTGGCCTGGGAACGCCTCAGGATCTTACCGGAGGAGCTGGTTGAAATGGCTGGGGAGAGGGAAGTCTGGGCTTCCCTTTTAAAGCTGCTGCCCCCACGACCCGATCCTGGAGCAAGCGGAAGATGATGGATGGACGGACGGACGGACGGACGGACAGAAAAACGCACGCGCTCACACACTCACACACACACAGGTGGGATGCCGGTATGTACCAGCATGGGCTAAACTACCTTCCGGGCATATATATCTTGTAAGTTAATTTTATTGCTGACACTGTGTTTCGGGCTCATCAACGTGTTTTGCCCCCCGTGGAAAAAAAACAAAAAACAAAGTCCGCCTATGCCTGAAAGTAGCCTAAAACAAAAAAATGACCCCAAAAAAAGTTATTGCCATGCCATTGACAACAATAGACATCCCATTCATTAACATTCATCCCTCCAAGTCCAAATGGATCGAACGTCGATAGCGCTGTCAATGAGTTCAAAAGAAAGTGGCCCAAAAATGATAGGAAGTGACCAAAAATCAACAGGAAGTGATGGGTTTTGCCACAAAAGCGCCGAGGCGGGTCGTCCGTCCGGACTTCACGGTCACAGACGTCGGCGTACTTACGGAGCGATACGGCGACCAAATACTAAAGTTCTTTTTGGCCGTTGCTAAATGTGCTACGATATACAACGTGTTTTAGGGGGCTTTCTTTCTTGGTAACGTGTTCATTTGATTTGCTTTGTGTACTTTTGCACCCTTGATGACCCCACCCCCAGCCCCCGCCCTTCTGGAAGCCCACCCCTTGAGGGGAGCCAAAGAAAAGGCCTAAAGAAAACAAGTGAAAGAGAAAAGCGCCGGAGTGAGAGGTCTGTGCGGAGAGCAGCTCTGACAGGATTAAGACACCAGACACGACCCCCACCCGAGCACTCGCCTCCCCCTCGGAGCGTCCAAAGCCCCCCCCCCAGACTGTCCCTATCGGCGTGCGCGCACACAAGTCATGTTTGTGGCACCTGCGAAATGACAACAATAAAAAAAACGCACCGACAATTTGAGTTGGGGGTCTACAATTTTGCCTACCTTTATATGTAGTATCTAATGGTCAGAGAAGCTACAAATATTCAACTACGAGAAAAATAATCGTAGTATAACGAGATTAAAGTGGTTATATTAAATAAGTATCTTTACGTCATCGGTACGGATGAGGTCCGAGCAATCGAGCTAAATTAGCTGCTACCTTATGTACTTCACGTGGCCCTGAACCGCCTCTGCTAAAATCAAATTTAATGCGAGTGCCTGCCTGGGATTTTAGAATGGCTTTCACTAAAATGGAAATTGTTCATCTTTCAGCACATCACTTTAATCTTGTAGGACGGTGACTTTTTTTTTTGGTAATGTTAGGACTTTAAACTCATTGAAAAAGTCATATGCTACACTTTTAATCTCATAATATTAACACTTTAATTTGGTCATTTTACAACGTATTCTCGCAATATTGCCACTTCATTGTTGGAGTCCCATTTTTTCCCTATCTTTATTTGATTGGCCTTAATACTCCATCTTACAATGGTCAACTGAGAGTACTTATATATCTGGACGTTTTGTACCATGCCCAAAGCGCTTTACGTTAGCACGCATTCACCCTTTCGCACACCAATAGTGCCGTTGCCACGCAAGGCGCTGCCAACCCATCGGGGGCAAATTAGGGTTCAGCCCAAGGGCACTTCAACCGGTCGTAGCCGGGAATCCGACCGCTGACCTTTCGGTCCCGGGTCTGCCCCACAGGTACAATGGGGATAGGTATAGTACATTTGTAAAAGATTGACTTTTTCAAATCATGTCAAATTCTGGAGAAAAACAACAGGGTTTTATGAACCTCATCTCATGCTAATGTATGGAGCTCCAGACATGACATGAAGAGAAAAAAAATGTAGCTCGTGCACACGCTTAAGTAATTAGTGTACAAGAGCTACTACTTTGTGAGAACAAACTACTGTAGTACTTTGTGTGAACGAGTTTATACTTATTTCATATTATTTATTTCATATGCATGAAATCGTTGCAGCGAGCTCACTAAGTAGATCTGACAACGTACGGGACACATCGAGCGCACTTTCTTTGTTCTCACCTTAAAGGGAACCTCGGACTTAAAGACTTGTAGGCCTAACCCATAAGCCACAATTGTTCTCGTTTACTCAAATATTTGCCTGGCACGGCCAGACTGTTCTCCCTGTATTTTTCAAACACTGTGAGAATAGTCCGGGGCCCACCTCCTTAACGGCCTCTCGAGCCAGTACGAAATCCTCCGTCCTATCAGATTTGTATTTTTTGCGTGACGCGTTCTTAACGACCGACGTCACTCCTGCGCGTCGGAAGTCGTCTCCACAACAACACAGATGGCAAACAGGAGAGCCGAGAATATGTTCCAATCCACGGTAAAATCAGTTTTAAAAAACAGAAACACATGGGCACAAGTCATTGACAACAGTCCGTCTCGCGCTAGCCGTGTTAAATAAACTTCTTTGTTCTCCGCTCGCGCCGTGCGAGAGTTGTCGCTTTACCAACGTCACGTCTGCCCCTCGCTGATTGGTCCACTCCGTTGCCTGTTTGCTGTGGCTTGCTCCGCCCTGGAAATTTGAACCGCTCATTGGTCGCCAGACTGTATAGCAGGAACAGCGGTGAGGCTGGTGTACCTGGCTACTTAAATATGTTTTTAGAAACACATACAATATTGCCATTGATTTCAAAATCTAGAATATTTAGTACTTATTTTGACCTAGGGAGGGAGGGTGCCATGTTTTATAAGCACGATGGACGCTCGGGGCGATGACTAGGGATGGGAATTGATACGATTTTTCCGATTCCATTATCGATATTGCTTAACGATTCGATTCTTTATCAGTTCTCTTATCGATTCTAATTTCGGGAAAAAGAAGAACAAACATTTTGATTGGCATCAAGTTTGTTTAATCAGAAGTCACAACCTTACAAACTCACAATGAGGTCAAAAGAGGCCCAAAGCCTCAATGTTAACTGTGGCAATAAGTGGCAAATGCACAAGAATGTGTAACATTTTACTGAAACATTTTTCTAATAGAAATAAAAAATATTGGTATATTTTGGCATATAGGTCGTTGTTCTGCCTTTGGCAATGTCCCCAAACTTTTTCCTGTGAGGGCCACATAACCTTTCCCTTCTCTGATGAGAGGCCGGGGTCAGTTTGTAACAGAAAAAGTGTGACGATTGCAGGAGTGCGAAATGTAAAAAAAATTATTGTTTTTCAGAAAGCCACAATCAAATAACCCTCTGTGGATTCTTCACGGAACAAAAGTAAATCAAATAAAAATAATAATATAATATAATAATAATAAATAATAATAGCACTATTAATTAAATAGATAATAACCAAATAACCCTCTCTGAGTTATTCACTGAAAAAGGCCAGGAAATAAATAACACTACTGAGGGAGAAAAAAACAAGAAAAGGGTCTCGTCCCGTCTTTCCTGTTCATTCTGCTGGTTTTAGGCAGGGGTGAAAGTGGCTACAATTTCTTGCTGGAACTCACCGACGTGAAGGTCGCCACGGAGCCAGAAATTTTATTTATTTATTCTTTTTTTGGGGGGGTGGGTAGGGTCAAACCTCTTAAAAACAAATGCAAAGAAAGCTGTTTTAGCACAGTTATTTCTATTACACATACAAAAACTGATTTTCATTCAAAATTGTATTTTTTCAATGATTTGCAAAATGAACGTTGACAAAAACAGCAATAACCCCAACCTACATCTCCTAATTTTTATTTTCCCTCATTTCTCCACATACAAAATGCCAAATTTGAACTACTTAAGAATATAGGATATATATTAAAATTGAAGTTAAAGTAAACATTGACTTTTTTTAATAGTAAAGATATAAGAAAAATGAGTACAAATGACTTACGTTATGCAGAGTGAAATGGAATATATTTTGAAGCTCGCGCAAACATTGACTTTTTTAAATCATAAGGAAATGAATAAGTAGCCTAACATAAATGAACAAATATAAGTCCAAAGTGCACATCGACAGCTAAGTTGTTCTTAACCTCCTCATCAGGGTAAATAAAACTAAATATGATAAATAAGCCTCCTCAACTCTTTCGTTGCTCTTAAAGATTTGATCCATTATATGTTGCATTGCCCTTTTTTTGTCGCATCAATTCAACAAGCTTTTTTTTTTCTCTGCTGTTCCAGAAAAATGAACATTGGAACCAATCAGAGCTAACCATCTCTGGTGATCACTTGTCAGTTTGTCAGCCAGTTGAACGGATAAATGAGTCCAGGCGTTTTGCTTGGCTGCGTGCATTCGCACATTGACGTGACTCATCATCGTCAGACTCAGAAAACTGCAGCAACTGAGGAAACCTCCATGCCGTCCGTGGAATAAAATCAATAATAAATATTGGTGGAAACTGATTACGCTACACAAGCCCTTTATTATGCTTGTTGTTAACACTTGTGTATGTAAATCTGATGTTGGTAGGTTGTTTTCTTCTTGGAGCTGAAATGCAGGTGTGGCAGCTAAGCATTTTTTTTTTTTTTTTTTAAACAAAGCTTTTTGACAGTAGCTGTTAGAGGTGTGCAAAATTTCCGATTCTTAGATTATTCGCGATTCGGCCGTGGAAGATTCGAGAGCGATTCACAAACATCCAAATTCCGATTATTGAAATATGCCAAGTAAAGCGGAAGTGCAACACATTCAGCGCGCCGCACGGTCTTCGGGACGCAATGAGGAACGAAGTGAGAATAGCTAAACATCATGCTTCTCATTACCCGGCCCCTCGGGTAATGCCAATGCTCAACTCACGGCTCTAGCTCAACTCATGCCCGAGATAAAAAAAAAAAAAAACACAACATACCTGACTGCTGCCGAAAAGCTGCTACAAAGTACATCCACATAATGTTACGGTAGATATTATTTATATAGGACTAGATGCAATATAGATTCGGTAGCGTTAGCAGCACATCTACAAAAAGCTAGATGTGGGCGTTAGTAAACGGCTGCCATCTTAAAGCAGTACACTTCCCTGCCAGGCTGTTGTAGCGAACCTTCCAAGCAAACCTAATTAACTTTTTAATCTAAAATACTCCTAAATCGGTAAAATATTGACTTGAATCTATCTATAAAATAGTTTTAAAACTTTCACATGTCGAAAGTAGACAAAAGGGAAATTATGGAATAACGGGAGCAATTTTAACAACTTTAACGGTTGATTCACAACATTAAATTAACTGAATGTAGTTTAAAGCTGCTGATACAGAATGGGGACTGGAGTTTTTTTAGTTACTGTTATTTTTGTATATTTGTTTACTGCTATATGTTAACTTGATCCTGAAATAGTTTGGTTTAGCCTGAGAGTATTTTTGAACAATTTTGGAACTAATGTACAAAACTTTTTTTTTTAAAAAGGAGGGGGGTGCATCAATAATCGTTTTATAATCGAATCGGAGCCTCTGAATCGTAATCGAATCGTTAGGTGCCCAAAGATTCCCAGCTCTAGTTGCTGTCATAGTATCACCGTGTACCGGAACTGCGTTCTGGCCCTCCCTGAATCTTATACCGGAACTGCGTTCCTTACCGTTCTGGCCCACTGTCACCCCTGGTTTTAGGAAATAACGACAGCGCTGCCATGCTCGTTCATTTTCCTCTCGGGTTCAAATGAAAAGGGTTGAACAGTTGACATGTTGATGTGGCTAGAGTCATACTATGGAAGCCCGGCAGCATCACGTCACGTCACGTCAACAACAATGGCCACCTACTAGTTCAACTCATTTTACAAATAGTATAAAATCAAAAACATCAAGAGGGGTTTCAATATCAAATCATAATAACGGTTAAGTCTTTCTATCCGTGCATCCCTTTATACTAGTCCTTCTCAAAAAATGAGCATATTGTGATAAAGTTCATTATTTTCTGTAATGTACTGATAAACATTAGACTTTCATATATTTTAGATTCATTACACACAACTGAAGTAGTTCAAGCCTTTTATTGTTTTAATATTGATGATTTTGGCAAAAAAGTCCAGAAAAAACAAAAGTCCCTATCTCAAAAAATGAGCATATTTCATCCGACCAATACAAAAAAAGTGTTTTTCAATACAAAAAAAGTCAGCCTTCTGTGAATTATATCAGATATGCACTCAATACTTGGTCGGGAATCCTTTTGCAGAAATGACTGCTTCAATGCGGCGTGGCATGGAGGCAATCAGCCTGTGGCACTGCTGAGGTGTTCCGGAGGCCCAGGATGATTCGATAGCGGCCTTAAGCTCATCCACAGTGTTGGGTCTGGTGTCTCTCAACTTCCTCTTCACAATATCCCACAGATTCTCTTTGGGGTTAAGGTCAGGAGAGTTGGCAGGCCAAGAGCACAGTAATGCCATGGTCAGTAAACCATTTACCAGTTGTTTTGGCACTGTGAGGAGGTGCAGAAAAATGAAATATTCATCTCCGTTAAGCTTCTCAGCAGATGGAAGCATGAAGTGCTCCAAAGTCTCCTGATAGCCAGCTGCATTGACCCTGCCCTTGATAAAACACAGTAGACCAACACCAGCAGCACCCAGCCCAGCCCAGACCATCACTGACTGTGGGTACTTGACACTGGACTTCGTCTCCTTCTCCCCAGTCTTCCTCCAAACTCTGGCACCTTGATTTCTAAACGGCATGCAAAATTTGATTTCATCTGAAAAAAGTACTTTGGACTACTGAGCGACAGTCCAGTGCTGCTTCTCTGTAGCCCAGGTCAGGCGCTCCTGCCGCTGTTTCAGGTTCAAAAGTGGCTTGACCTGGGGAATGTGACACCTGTAGCCCATTTCCAGGTTTCTGCAGGTCCCACAAGATCTGGAATCAGACCTTGTGGATTGTGGAAAGAAAGAAAGAAAGAAAGTGCGCTCCAGGCGTTTACCCCGGTGTCCCGTATGACGGCTATTTTGTCAGCTCGCTGCGACAATTTCGCGCATATGTAGTTCATAGTTTGTGAGCAAGAGCAAATACTTCGGCTGGACCAAGTATTAACTCGTTCACACGAAGTAGTACGTACAGTAGTTGGTTCACACAAAATAGTAGAGCGTGCACACTAACTATTTGAGCGTGTGCACGAGCACATTTTTTTCTATTCGTTTCATGTCTGGGGCTCTGTACTAATGACTTGGTTGGCGCCCAGATAAATCATCACATTCCAATTACGCTTAAGGATGCGGACAGTTTTTGTCAATGCAAAATCTAGAAGTCGCTTCTTGTCGGGAAAGGACAACTGCAGAAAACTGTCCATCCTGTGGCTTTTGCGTCACAAATGCACGACCCCTCTTTCACCTCTGTCAGAAGAGGTCACGGGTCGAGGAGACGCGGGCGTCGGCCGGCCGGCCGACTCGCATCTTCTCGCCGTCCCGTTTCCGACGTCTCCGTTTCCACGGCGCCGCTCGACGGAGCTAAATTATCCGGCAGGCAAACAAGCCAAAGCCGTCCCGGGCCGCGACGGACCGCGAGAGGCGGGGACTCATTCACGCCGGTGATTGACGACGCCGACCATTATATTAAAACCTTCCTGGGCGACAAAGGCGGCGGAGGGGGGCCGCGCCGCGCACTTTGTCATTTTCTCTCGCGGGGGGCGCCCGGACGGCCCTACTCCAGAGGCCGGCCGTATCATCCGCAAAGTTTTGGCTCGCGCGTGAAATAGACAAAGCCTTCATCTATAAAAATAGTTTCCTGTTAGGGTATCGCTTTGTTTCGTGTTTTGGTTCCTTGAAGTTTGTGTGTGTCTTGTCCGTGGATTTCACCTTTTTCGCCTTTTCCTTGGGTTTCGTCCAAATAATCCGTTGCCTCTCTCGTATCGCCCATTTATAGATTAGATTCGGTCCTTGTCTGATCGTCATCCTTGTTACATCTGGTCTGGCTTCCGCGTCCGGTAGTTCCCTGTACAAGCGATTTCATTTGGTAGATTTCATTTGTTATTTAGCCTTTTGCTTGCACAAGTTTTCCAAAGAGCGAACAACAATTTTTGGTTCGTAAATTTCGCAAACTTGCACCTGTTCCTTTGGCCTCACCCGACTTGCTTCCCCGCACATCGGCTCAGTAACTTCTCCGCTAGCCGGCCGCCGACGACGTATGACTCGCCAAATCTCGTGAGCGTCATTAGCTACGTCCGACTCCGCTTTGTTCGCCAAAAAAAAAAAAAAAAAGCATCCCGTCGGTCGAGGTGCAAAATACAGTAAGCCACATTCACGCCCTTCTTCGGGCGACTCCTCTGAGCCGTTGCCGATGCAAAAAAATCCATTCAGGCGCATCTGACACACTTCCTTACAACAGAGTACTAAAGCCAAACAAAGAAAGAAAAAAATACCTGAATGAAGTCATGTTATTACTAAAGTTGCACCGATACCAGTATCGGCAGGGGGCGCCGATCCGGCCCAAATTGGTGGTATCGGTATTGACGAGTACCAACATTTAGGGCGCCGATACCATCTACTGGCATCATTTGGACGCAAATGTACTGTCCTCCCCACGTGAGCTAACTTCCCAAATCCTGATGCATGACATTTGTATGTCTGTCTCGAAATTACCAAACGAAATGAACACCTTCGTTTTCAATATTAAGGATGTAAACTACAACGCATATCCGCGATGTTACGCTGCTCATCTAACATGGCATTCACAAAAGATTAGCATGCGTGAGCTAACGCCTGTTGTTGTAGCGCCGATGGGATCAGAAAGGTTAAGACCGTGGGAGACGAAGCAAACTCGTGGTTTCATGATGAACAATGAGTGGCAAATTAAGAGCGCCGTACTTCAAACTCGTTCTGTTTATGAAAGTCGAATGTCATATGCTGGTGTTGTGCAGTAATGAGCAGAAGTGACTTCTGCGGCCAGAAAACACTCTAGCGGCGCAGCGCGCACGCTAGATATCATCAAATAGCAAACTAGATGTCCTATGTTAGATCCCACGCCATTAGCTGCGTGAGCCCAGAGCGATGCGTAGTCCATATACTACACTGATGAATTAGAAACGGCCATGACTGAATGGAAGTTAAGCAGGCCAAATCAATCCATACCAGTGACTATAGATAATGCTGCAAATACTGTTAATTCAGTACATGTTACAGATGGACTCGGACCACAAATAGGATGTTTTGCTTATATGGTAAATATAGCTGCTAAGAGAGCTGCAGCAATCAACAGTGTGCCCCACTTTACAAACAGTAAAGATTGTTCTCAGCACTTATATATGTACAAAATTTCTACAGCTCAGTAAGAAGTAAGCACATAAATGTTATGCACTAAAATGCTTGTTTATATGATGGCACTGTTATTTTTACATGGTAGCAAATAAAAAAATAAAATAATAACAGTTGTATTTTCTGCTTCAGAGCATTAAATGTATTGAATTTTATCGAAAATCGTACTGAACCGTGACTTAACTGTATTGTTGCATCCCTTATACGTACATATATATATATATATATATATATATATATATATACACACATTATTAATTTTTTTTTTTTTTTGCAAACAGAGTGGTATCGGAATGGTATCGGTATCGGCAGATACTGCACAGTCAGCTATCGGTATCGGGCCCAAAAAAATGGTATCGGTGCAACACTAATTATTACCAGAAAAAAAAAAAAAAGTCCTGTTTTTGTAATTTTTTTTTTTTTTGCCAGGTTTTCTTTTTTCCCGTAACGGTTTTTGCTGCTTGTTTTGCTCATTCATTAAGTCACCCCTCCAGGACAAAATAAATTGGACATCTAGTGCACTCAATGGCATTCACACGGGACCATTCAAAGCCAGTTAGTCCCAGTTAAAATAAATCGGACGTCTCTCGTTGTCATTGGCTGGCAATGAGTTGTCACATTTCTTCTCTTTTTTTGGGGGGGGGGGGGGGGGGGGTCTTTTTGCATTTTCTTTTTTGCCTTTCCAATGATGTTTATTTTTGGGGGCTCCCAGGGATCGAAGGTTTTGCACATTCATGCATATTAACTTAATAGACATTTTTGTAGTGGAACTTTTGGTCGCAACCTGTTTCTTTTTAATGAAAGAGTGCTTCACCTATCTCCGGGGTTACAAAGTATCAATATCATGTCACACCACCATTGAGTACGGTCCAGAAATGAATTGTGTTGTTTGCGAAGCTTTTGAAACACCTTCCTAAAAAATGATTTCTTTATTTGTGTAGCAACAACTTGAAAAAGGCTTTGAAAAGGTCTACTAACATCTCCTTTCTACTAGAAGAAAGTGTCCTTTTTACTGGCGCGCGCACCGGTAGGGTCGAGCCACCAACTGTTGCTGTCGGCATTCACGAGACCCACAATGCACCGTGGCGTTCTGTGCATGTTGTTATGGCTCAGGGTTGGGGTGGTGGGCGCTGTTTTGGAGAGCAATAACTTGAATTGGAACAACAAAAGGAGTGTTGAAAAGGGGACGACGAGCTGCAAGTCTTGACTCGACAAAGCTGCAAAAACTTTCTTTCAGCCTAATGAAGCTGTTGTCTGGGGATGGGAGGGGGTGAAGGGGTCCTCGAACGTGATTTGTCATACAACCCCAATCTTTAGGAGCCCGTCACACCTCCTCTCCATATGTCTGCTTAATTTGCATCTGAAAGCGCGGGGGGGTTGCGGCCTGGACTGGACCTGATGCTCTTCATTTCGATGCCTTCACATCTCGGATAAAAGTGATGACATGCAATCAGTTAAGGCCAATCTATAACAACGCATCATCATCATCATCAGGCAGGCATGCAACATCGAGCTATAACAACACAGGGACAAACAAGCCGTCCCAAGATTTTCACGGTTAAAGACTTAGACTTTCTCCATTTATCAGTACTCTGGCTGGAGTTTTCGTTTTTCTTTTTTTGTGAGTGTGTGCTGCCATCTGCTGGCGGATAGTCTTCAATACAGGTATTTACAAACATCCCTCCCATTTCAAATGTCCCAAAAGAAAGGGCTTTGTGAGTATGAAACAATCCGCTCTGTAGATAAGGCAACCCAACATGTTAGATGAGCCATTGTGGACTAAAACAAGAAATATGTCTGGAACCGCAAAAAAATGAAAATCCTTATATAACCCTTGTAATGAAGTCAACACGTGCTGTATGTGTCTATATTAGCCTACTATCAAAATGACTAAGTTGGCTACAAATACTTCATGATTCAAGGGAACCACGGATATAAAGACTTTTAGTTCTTTAAACATAAATGTTAGTATGAGTTATAAAAATGTTATATTAAACATAAAGTAGGAGTGTAGTAGTAGTATTAAAAATGAAACCGGCGCAAATAAATGCTTAAGATGGAAAAGCGACTAAGAAAAAGAATGAATGGATGAATGTGTGGTGTGGTGTGGGGGCCGGGTGGTGTATACGGCGGCCATAGTTCCTTCCTGGGTCGGCCCAGCCGGGGCCGCGTCTCCCTCTACCGGGTGCCGGGGAGGTGCCCTCTGGTTTCATACCGCGCACCCCTCCTGGCCTGGGGATGGGTTGGAGGGGGTTACTCTTCTGTCCCCTCGGTCTGTCTCCGGCCCTGTCCACCTCTCTGGGCCGCCCTCCTGCCGGCGGGGTCGTCGAAGGGGCCTCTGGGGGCCCGCGGGGCCTTGGTTGGGGCTTGCTGTCCCTTGCCGGTGGGGTGGACGTTCCCTGGTCTCCGGCGCCTGCATAGCGCCTGCTCGGGGCGCGGGGTGGGTGCTCGCTGTCCCAAAACGACTAATTTCCTCCCGATTAGTCAGCCGACTATTTTTACAATTAGTCGACTAATCTCATTTTTTTTTTTTTACTAATTTAATAATGACATTTTTGTTAAAGCTTATTAATTCACAAAAAAACATTTTGGGACACCTAAATTCTTTATTAACGTATAAATAAATAACATCAATAATAAATCACAAACAATGAGGTCAAATGCTGTGCAAAAAAATGTAAACGGAAACACTGTGACTTCACCTTTTTAACAGAAGTCAAAACAATTCTTACTCTTTTTGCGGTATGTCATTGTCTATATTGTTCTAAATGTTCAAATGAATTGCAATGTCCCGGACAATCATTTTCAGAATACTTTGTGTGAGTTTGGATGCGCTTTCTGGCGTGCATTCCGCATTTTTTGGGGAGGGGAAAACTGTTCAACTTTTGTTTGTTTTAACCTAAAAATAGATCAAGCAGAGGGCACACTGAAATATTACCACAATTATTTTGAATGAAAGGCACACAGAGTCATAGTAACAAAAATTAAATATATAGTATTAATTTTATAGTATACTACTATATGTATATACCTAATAATATAATACTTTATAATATAAAGTAACATTAGTGCAGTCATGGATTACAGTAAGCAGGCCAGTGCTGTGTTTCCATATATATTTTTGTATATACAGGATTCCCCCCCCCCCCCAAGTGAGACCTTCCATGATCCTAATACATTTCATAATAATATATAATTCCATTATATATATATATATATATATATATATATATATATATATATATATATATATATATATATATATATATATATATATATATGTATAGATTCATTTATTTATTATTATTATTAAATAAAAATGCACGTTGATACGACGCACATAAATGCAACTTCAATTTTAAAGAAATCGTTAGAAAGTTGTATGGACTTACAATCCGCTAGCTTGTTGTTTCCTGTTGTCTTCCGAAATACACCTGGGTGACGGCGCGTCAAGAGTTGTTCATAGCCGACGTGCTACCGTGGTATGATCAGTTTAGCAAAAAGAGTACACACAGTGGTTGCACCCTCCATATTTTCCTTGAAATAATTTCAGGCTCTGGCTAGTCTGGCCCGCTTTTTTGGCTTTATGCCGCTTTCACCGTGTTACTAATTCTGCCCTTCTTGTTAATTGGCGGCGTTTTCAACTTGACTCGTTGTCGTCCGTTCGTCTGATTTCCTCTTCAGGAAGGCGGCGGCGTGCGTAAAAACACCGAGAGGCGTCGGATGGCTTTTTATAGATACTTTTATTGACCAAAACAAAAACGTGATGGATGCACCACGTAACTCCGCGCTGCCCGCGCACTTTTCCAATTTTCACGGATCTCGTTCCCTCCCTCTCTCTCGCTCGCCCACTGTCTTTCTCTCCGCTCAATCTGACAATGCCGGTGTTCTGCCAAAATATCCTACATCGGCGAAACGTGCTACATTAGTCAATTTTGACACTTAAAGTACTACCGTGCGCTCTAAACTTGTTTTGTTTAGATGCATACAGGAATAAGGTACTAAAAAAATGCCTGCAGAAAATACTTAAATGTAGTTATATCAAATAAGGACGGTTTAAACACGCTACGTGACTAATTTGGTCAACTGCTTCAAAGCTAACACAAAAAAACACAATGGTTAAAAGTATGAGAGGGTAATACATGCAAAAAGTATCTTTGAGGCTGTGAAAAGGTTCTAAATAACTAAATAAAAACAAAAATAGTGAGTACTCGCCGCCTCTAACCGATGTGCGCATGCGTGTGAATGCATGCGCAAGCGCCCTGAGCATTGTGTAGGACGTTTCGCCGCGTAGTAAGGAATGGCCGAACACCGGTCGCATTGATAATAACAGCGGCCTCCTTGGCGGTGCCGGTAACAACCGCTTGCAACGCGAGCGCCCACCACTTTATCTGCATGTATTTTTTTTAAACCCGCCATTATCCGTCGACGTTACGTTTTGCCCGTCGACGCATTTAACCCTGTCTGTCACGTACAGCTGTAGTACACGCTACCCCTTTCAATCATTTAGCTTAAAGACTCCCCCACCCCCGTCCCCCTCTTTCCCTGGTCAACAGGCCCCCCCACACTGTGTCAACCGGAAATACATCTAGCTGGCGATAGCACCAACATATTAGTAGTTAGTTTAGACGTTCAATGTATTTCTTGTTGTAGTTTGTGTTTCTTTTCTTTCTTTCTTCTTTTGCGTTTCTTTTCTTTGGTTCCCTCATAACCCCTTGCTGTTCGCTGCTTTGTCATAATAAACGAGGTATGTTGAATGATCACAACGGGAGTATGTCAGACTCAATGTGAAACATTAAAACTGTTCAAGTGATCCTCGATCTTTAAGACAAGTCATTCTTAAAAGATAAATGTTAGTATGAGTTAGAATAATTTGATATTAAAACCCCTCTTAATGTTTTCATTTTGACAAAGTTTGTAACATTATTTTAAGTGATAGGTCGCCATTCTTGTTACGTCGCAGTGCGTGACGTCACTTGGCCTGTTGCCGAACTTTCAGCGTGTCACTCTTAGCTACCCCAACTTGTCGTCGGTTCTGCCCTTCCAATTTGAACCAGATCGGAAAAGTGAAGAGCGGGACAGCACTGTCGGTCGTTCACAAGACGAGCAGCAAAGGCTAATTGAGAGCGGGAAATACAGTACCTGATAAGACTAGTTGGTGATGTACTCGCGGCAAGTGCGTCTCAATGACAGTGGAGCTAGAGAGTGTATGCTGTTGAGAACACCGGTTTATGTTCCTCAAGGTAAGCTATTGCGTTTTCAAACTTAATCCCAGTATAATTATGTCGATTTTTAGCATCCAGATCTGTCGTGTGCTAACTGTCCTCATTAAATTCGTCATCTGACGGGAACAAATCCTGGAATCGAGTGTAATCAAGGTCTTGTACATTTTAACGCGTGATAGGTAGGATACGTGATTAAAAGTACCAAAAGGGGGAGAAACTTCCATTTATGCATATTTATTCACAAAAAATATTTCCACCTTGACCACTCGTCACTCGGGAGCTTAGCGGTACACGCGCGCGCGCGTTCCCAGACCAATTCCAACATAAAAGTAATGTCCCTGTCAGAATCACTGTCGTCACTGTAGCGTGCCATAGTGCTTTGATGATTTGGTATGATTTGGGGAAATTCCCACAAAGAATAGTCAACAAAAAAGATAACAATAGTAATCCAAATCCGCGTTTTTTCAATCACTCGAGGATCCAGGAATTAGACTGAGCCCATGGCAACTTTGCAGCAGGCTGTCGAATCCACAAAATAGACTGATCCGAAAGCCGCTGTGGGACCGTCGAATCCAGAAACTAAGTAGACAGTCGAAACCAATATTGCAGCCGCGGTGGGACCGTAGGATCCAGAAAATAGACGGATCCCTTGGAACATGGTGCCAACTATCGGTCAAAATGTGTTCTAAATATTATAAAATATTGCCATTGATTTAACATTTTATGTGTTTCTAAAAATATATTTTAGTACAAGAGAACAATTGTGGTTTATTAGAGCCTACATGTATTTAAGGTAGAGGATCATTTTCAGACCATCCGGGCACTTACACTTCCATTCTCTGTATCAAACAGCTGAACAGGACAGGTTTAAAATGAAAAAAAAAAAAAAAAAAGTATTAAATTATAGTTTGATTGCTGGCAATTCCTATCATTTTCTGCCCAACAGATTAAAATGACACCTTACTTTGCACATTGTGATAGAAGAAGACTCGTACACGTACAGGTAGCGTTCAAGACCACACATAAACTAACACCACAAGGACCATGTTACTTTTTTCTATATCAATAGTATGTGTATTGTTTATTGATCTATTAGCTGCAATCCGTAAATCAAGTCCTCAGATGAAAACCAACAACCGGTCTGCGAATGCAGAAGCAAGGTTATTGGACCCCAAAGCAGACAATAACAGATGGAATGCATAAAAGGGATTATTGAACATACACAAGAAACACGCGATCGCGAAAAGGGAGACCAAAAAAAAGGGTCTGCGACAGTAGGTCGGGATCAATTAAAAAAAAAAAAAAAAAAAAAAACGAGGGAAAAAGGCAGTGAGATGCAGACGAACTAAAAAAAAAACAAGGCACGGATGCAACTAGCGACAAAGGGATTGAGAATACAAACTGTCAAATGGCAGCAAGTCAGTATCTCGGCAACTCGCCTAGGATCGGTCGGTCGGTTTAAAGTCACTGCCGATGAGCTGGAATTGAACGCGGGTACGACATCGGCAACTCATCCCGCAGCTCTGTAACAAAACAATCTGACCGGCGGCAGATTGCGACTCGCCCGTCGTCATTCTAGCTTCGTTAGTACTGAGCGCAGCTATTTTCCCAGCGCGAGGAGGTTTTCGTCAAATGATGGTTGAACCGTATGTCGTCGGCAAAAACTATCTACAATTTTTGAGCGCCTTGATTTTCTGAATTCTTTACATGTAAATGATGTAAATTGGATTAATTTTTTTAATGGACGAGAAACATTTTAAATTTGAAATGTTTTTGCGTGTGAATTTTTGAGACATCGGATGTGTCAGTCGGTCAAAGCTTGTGGGCTGTGTGGCGTGCCCAAAATGTAGACAGGAAAAAAAAAATTCCAATATTATATGTGGGGAGCTTTGCAAAACAACGCATCCCGACAATCAAACGAAAGTATTTACTGACACCTTGTTCAGGTGGCGCTACTTTAAAGAAGTATATTTTATTGTGAAATGGTCCTATGCCAGCAGCCGCTTATTCTGACGGTTTGAAGTGGAAGTTGCAATATTTATTTTGTGGGCGGGAGACGAGGTGTTAAAGTCCAACGAGAAAGTCTGAGACAAGAGGAAGAGCGAGGAGGGAGCAAGTTGGGGCCCTTGCCTTTTCTAAGGCTGCCGTCCGTCGAACGGGATCCGAGAAGCGGTCGGTTGGCCGGCTGCCAGCCGGCCGGCCGCCATGAATTACCAACCGTGGTGAAATTTCCCATTCTTCCTTTCGGTATACGGCAAGTCACGTGACGACAACGCCCCGCAGATGGCGGGCTTCCGGTTTGCGCCAATTTATTCTCCCCCCCCCACAGATAATCCGGACATAATATGTGGGAAATATCCGGAGAGGATCAAGGAGCGACGTTAGGAGTCTAGCGCCCCGGCCTGAGCCGCCGTTCATTTGAGGGAATTTTTAAGGCGAGCCCGTCCGTCGCCAAGGTTTTCATCGGCTCGGAAAAGTAACAAATCGCACAAAATCCATCGGGCAACAACGGATATTTGCGCCCGCCGGCCCGAGCAAATGACAAGCTGATTGACAGTCCACGAACACGTAGGAAAACTCTCCATTTATTGCCTCCTTTTCCAATTTTGACCAACAAAGAAGTGATTCTGAGTACACAAACGTGTAGGGGAACTCCCCGTCATTTGTTCCGTTTTTTCATTTAGAGGTCACCTTAAGGCTGTTCGTTTGTAGATATGTTTGTTCTTTCAAATTTGACGTCCGAGCTCAAACCGAGTCTTTGTTTAACATCGCTTTGTCCGAGTCACTTCCTATCCGGCTCAAATCGGCCCGACGACGTCGTCATCGGACAACTGCCGCAGAGTTTGCTATTTTATCCGGAGGCCCGGCGACGCCGGCGGCGGACGGAAGCCCGCTCCGCCCGTTGGACCGAAACCCAGGTCGACCGTCAGAAACCTGGAGATGAACCCCGCCGTCTCATCAAAGGTGGTCCGTAGCAGAAAAGAGCAGAGCTTCCCCACCCGAATGGGGTGCCTGCAGGGGATTTGACCGTGGAACGAGAAAAAGTTTTATTCCGGGGACAAACTTGAGACTGAATCCCTTTCGGAACACCGGCCCGCAAAGCCAAAGAGCCGGGTCCGTACTACGGTACGGCGGACGGCTCGGACACTTCCGCGCGTCGAGCCTGACCCCCGTCCGACCGTTCCCGAGGACTCCCGGCGGGCTCCTCCGATTTGCGATACGGACCCTCCGCAGATTCCTCCCCGCGGCCTCCCGTCGGCACGGAGTGGAATCCCGCTCGCTCGGACCGCCGAGCCTTCTCGCCGGGACTCGAGGGGACGGCGCGGATAGTCGGCGGGAACCCAAACTTTGCGGCTTCCCTTTATAGATATGGACGTAAAACAGTCTCGATTCTTGGTTTAAATCAAAAACCGGACAGTTATTTTACATAAATGTGTCGAAGAATGACGCCAATGGCTCCCGTTGATTTTTTTCACGACGTTTCAAAATGCATGCATTGTATGAAAAATATAGTAATTACCTTGAATCCTCGAACAAATCACTCCTGAGACAACCCTTGTTGTTAGTATGCGGTCCAGATTTTGTACTGTTTGAAGTTAATTCCGGCTGGCGGCTTTGTGTTCAAAAGCATGTGTGAGAGTCATTCCCACAGACTTCTAAAAAAAAGAAGCGGACTCAGTGCAGAGAATACTTAATGTGACCTGTCAAGTATCTTGTAGTCTATGGTTGAACGTTTTGGTCGACAAAGCAGATAGTCGGCGGGAACCCAAACTTTGTGGCTTCCCTTTATAGATATGGACGTAAAACAGTCTCGATTCTTGGTTAAAAGCAAAAACCGGGCAGTTATTTTACATAAATTTGTCGAAGAATGACGCCAATGGCTCCCGTTGATTTTTTTCACGACGTTTCAAAATGCAAGCATTGTACGAAAAATATAGTAATTACCTTGAATCCTCGAACAAATCACTCCTTTGAAAAAAAGCCAGCAGGCTTAACTTTGAAAAACAGATTAGTTCCGTTGTAAGAGCAAGTTTTTTCCAGCTTCGTCTCTTAGCCAAAGTGAAGCCTTTTCTTAGTCGCCGCGACCTTGAAAAAGCAATTCACGCTTTTATAAGTTCAAGGCTGGACTACTGTAATGCAATTTATGTTGGCCTACCCAAGTCCTCGATCTCTCGGCTGCAACTTGTTCAAAATGCTGCTGCTCGATTTTTAACAGGTACACCTAGACGTGAGCATATTACCCCCGTGCTATCATCACTCCACTGGCTTCCAGTCCATTTTAGAATTGATTTCAAACTTTTACTGTTTGTTTTTAATTCTATTAATGGCCAGGCTCCATCTTATCTATCGGAAATTTTAACTTTTCGTAACTCTGGCAGGACTCTCCGCTCGACCGGCCAGCTTCTTTTAGATGTTCCGAGGTCAAAACTTAAACAGTGGGGAGACCGATCCTTTGCAGTTGCTGCCCCCAGGCTGTGGAACAGCCTTCCCCCCGAAATCCGCACCACCACGGATGTAGGTCTTTTTAAGTCTCGGCTAAAAACACACCTTTTTAGACTCGCCTTTTACAAAGATTAGGATAGCCTGGTTTTATTAGCTTAAGGGCTTTTTTTTTTTAATGTTTTTTTTTTTTTCGATTTTATCGGTTTTATTGTTTTACTTGCTGGAATTTTATTGCGATGCGCTCTTTGTTTTATTTGATTTTGTAAAATGTCATTGTATAATATTTTCCTGCCTTTTATTTATCTTGAGCCATGTTTTGTTGTAAAGCACTTTGAGGGCCTTTCGGGTTTTGTAAAGGGCGATATAAATAAATTTGATTGATTGATTGATTGATTGATTGATTGATTGATTGATTGATTGACTCCTGAGACAACCCTTGTTGTTAATATGCGGTCCAGATTTTGTACTGTTTGAAGTTAATTCCGGCTGGCGGCTTTGTGTTCAAAAGCATGTGTGAGAGTCATTCCCACAGACTTCTAAAAAAAGAAGCGGACTCAGTGCAGAGAATACTTAATGTGACCTGTCAAGTATCTTGTAGTCTATGGTAGAAAGACAAAGCGAAATGTGACAATCCTCTGAAAGCCGTCCCGCGTACGTCCGCGCAGGAAGTTGAAGGAGATGGCCATCGCCGACGTTACCCCTTTCCCGGCCGCCTGCCGAGGAACCGACGGGCGTTTCATCTGGAGCGCCTGCGGGGCGAGCTGGAAGATAGGCGGAAGGCCTTGGCCGTCGACCGCTCGCCGACGAGGACCGCGAGGACACCGCCTGAATTCCGCGCCCAAAGTAGGCCCGGCTTACCGCTACCACCGAACGAGGCGCTCTGCAAAAAGAAGCGCCGGGGAAAATGCCGCTCGCTTCGTCGGAAACCCATTCCTCAACGGCGACGGACACAGATTGAAAACGTTTTATTAGCCATCTACTTCACACTTGGCGTAAAGTGGACCGGACGGCCAGCTGGCCGCATCAGAAAATCTGTTTTTTTAAAAGGTCACCTGCATGACATTGATATTGACATTCATAAACGACATACAGCGTAGGCAAAAAGAATGGGTTTCCCTCAGGTGAGGGTGTTGTATTGTCCTACCGGTTGAATATTTTAGCTCACCATGTGTGTGGACCAGTCCAAAGAGGGAATCCAAATCCACGATGTTCAAACAAAAGAGCGAAAGGTCCGAAGCCTCGGTCCAAAAGCGGGTCCGCTGGAAAAACCTGAGGTCAAAATGCATCATTAACCTCTTTCATTCATTGTATTAAACAGACAAAATGAAAGTCATCAATCAATCAATACAAACACAGTGGACAGCTGTGTGCTAGCGGTAGGCACTTAAAACCACAAACTTCCATCAATGTCAATCAAAGTTAAATCGGGCGTTTCATCAGGGTCGCGGACGCTGTTCTGCCAGAACACCATTCTTTATCAGAACAACGTATCTGTATGCCAGTCTGACAACCACGATTGACGCGCGAGCATACTAAATTACAACCGCACGGTTTTCCCCGATCAAAATACAGATATATGGAACATTTCTACAACATGTTACAGCTCACGTACACCTTCTACGACGACGATCGTCACTGGCGTGCGCACATAGACGTCAGGTGGTGCTTAAAGCAATAGCCCTTGCCCTCTTAACTGAGCAAGTGCCCTTATCAAGGTTATTAATAATGTGTGCGTCCCCAAAGCGCCGCAGCTACACCGACAGTTCCCTCTGTCCTCCAAACGCGGGGACGAGCCGCAGCACAGTACAATTCCTTCCATCCACGCCGTTGCCTGTAGCCCCTACGCAGAGGTTGCACATAATGTGTACGTGCCCCCCTAAACCTCAGTTGCTTAACTATTTGTCTCGTGAAGGAGCCTTCATCTCTGGGGAAACTCTCTAAATTAGCCTCTTGCCCAGTCCAACCTGTTCAACAAGCTAGGCTAGCCGCTCAACATACGTCAATTAATGGACGTAACGTGGCGACCGGCGCACAACCAGTGTCAGTAGGAAAAGTAAAAACCATATACTGTAATTCTCTCGGCTGAGAGGGAGAGGTTAGGAATGGCTTCGCTCACTTTAATGAGACAAAAAGCAGTGAGACGGCAGTCTCACTCCGCAGCAATGCACTATCACCAATTCCCGGCTCGTTCTCGCTTTCACTCCACTCGCTCGCTCGCTTCCTCCAAAATCACAGCCCACACACCCGGAGCGTTTCTTAAAGGGGCCGCACATAGGTACGGACATTACATTATATAGCTATATTTATAGTAATGTGTCTGCATGTTGTTGTTAACAAAAACCAATTAGAATCAAAATCAACGCATACAAAACATATATGCACTATTCAGAGGTGGGTAGAATAGCCAAAAATTGGACTCTAATAGCGTTACTTCAAAATAAAGTAAAAGTCACCCAAAAAATATACTCAAGCACAAGTAATAAAGTATCCAGCGAAAAGAATGCTCAAGTAATGACATTTTAACTGCTTAGTTTTTTTTTTTAAACAATGGCATTTCAGCAAAAACTTTAAATATGAACTGTTATAATGATACTGTACAATAGCCCATTACATAACCACATTAAGCCAAAGAAATCCAGAAAAACAAAAAAAAATCATTGAATTATGGCGAAGAAACATAAAGACAGAAATGAAGCATTATTTGTCCAAATATTATGAAATTAAAGTTCCTATGACAGCAAAAAGCATGTTTATCCCATATTTCACAGGGTATTTGATGCTCCTGAATGAAATGGAGCGCTTGAATGACCGGCGGCTTGTCTCAGACCATGGTCACGAGCGCCCGTGCTCGGGCAACCCTACGCTTTTGTCTGCGGTTCTCAATTGCGTAGAGACTTCCACCTCTCTCGGCCCTCTTCCCGTGCTCGCCGAGAGAGCGCGATCCTCGGCTCGGGCTAGGGCGGCCACGCGCTCCGAAATGGGCCGGTTTGTCCGCCGAGAACGCGGCGTACATTCCCCGCCGACGAGCGCTCCTGCCGAGGTCGCGGCAGGGGAACGATGAGCTGAAACTCGCTCGCTGCCGGGGGCTGGCCAATCATTGAAGCCTATCACCCCCGCCCGCGATGTTTGTGACACGAGTCGGGGTAGTTTTGTGTCACAAAATAAGACTCATATATGCCTCAGGCTTCCTCTGGAGTGACAATATCACTTGGAAGATCCACACTTGAACCAAAATGGCTGAATAACGCTGCATCTTCCTCCTTTGGCCTAATTTCTAAATCCACTGAAATGGCTACTCCGCCGATGTCCTCACCCAGATGGAGGCGCCAGAGCGCTATAATGACAGGAGGAGGAAAACTGCAGATTAAAACGCTTTGCCAAATTGTTCTATATTGACCCTACTCACATGACGTCACAACCACACCTCCGCGCCATATTGTCCGTCTACTCGTCATGTTGATGCATTACCGCTACGTAAATTCCTCCTATTATGGCGTGTCTTTCTGCTCGTTAACATTAATAATCAAAATGGTGAAGGCGTGTGTGGCGGTTGGTTGCAATAACAGAGAAGATAGACGGAGAGACTTGAAGTTCCACCGTATTCCGAGAGACCCGGAGAGGAGAGCGAGATGGACTGCTGCAATTCGACGAGAAAACTGGGCTCCAAACGATTACCACGGATTATGTAGTAGTCATTTTATATCTGGTAAGATGCATTTAATATATATTTCGAGGGTTTTGGGCCGACAAGCACAATTAAGATCATTGCGAGGCTAATCGCCGACAACCTAGAGTTTAAAATTCAAGATGCTTATTTCTTCCACCATCATTACATTTTGAATAATATTTAGCTGGTACCAAGTGAAAGAAGCTGGCCTCGTCTACGGATCATCAGTTAAACAGGTGTGTCCAAACCTTTTGCAAAGGGGGCCAGATTTGGTGTGGTAAAAATGCGGGGGGCTACCTTGGCTGATTTACATAGAACAATATATTTAAACAAATTTTAGCAAGCCCTTCTGTGTGTCACATTTGCTTTATTATTTTTTTTAATTCATAATTTCAACAGTCTCGTCTTTGTGGCTTTCTCTTTCGACACTCTGACTCTTGCGAAATACTGCTGCTGTGAAAAAATAAACTAGCTTCAAGTTGCTATAATTTCTCACTGCGTATCTTCCCTGATATGTTGTCATGCATGTCAGCGTGCCTTGTTTAGTAATATTGCGTCACATCGAACTCTTTGAAAACAGCGACTGTCTCTTTGCATATGAGGCAGACACAATTGTTGTGTGTTTTATTGAAGAAATAGTCCAATATCCACCTATCCTTGAAGCGTCAGCCATCGCAGTCAACTTTTGTTTTTTTTTTGGATTGTCGCCATTTTATAAATCACACAGGAGTGCTGCTCTTAAAGTTTTTCAAACTTTCGTGAGAATAGGCTGATTTTGTGTGGACAAGATAGTTGTAGATATCAGGGTAGCAGATGTCAGGCGAAGACAGCGGGTCGAAAAATATCGAATATGGATCTGGCAAATGGATAGACTGAAGCTTTTCCACATAACGCCTTTTATGCAACGCATCCAATGAGTTTACAGCGTCTGAAAGCACCGGGGCTTCCATGAATTGCTCTATAAACTGAACGACTAATTGCAACCATTGAGAATAGGGCTAAACAGAGACGGACAATATGGCGGCCGGATACAGCGACACGACATTCTGTGACGTTGGTGAGTAGGGTCTATAGTTGACTGGTCTCAAAATATGATTTTATTTCCCATAATACGTAATTCTATTTAAGATTTTTTTATGCTGTCACAGGCACTTTAAAGGATATCTCCGGCTTTCCGCGGTCAGTCGGTGCCAAATAAAAACTGGGAGAGAGGTTTAAATCCGCCATTTTGAGTCACGTTGAGGGCAGCGCTTTATGTCAAACACTTCATTTTTTTCCGTGCTTTAAAGACACCATGTGATTGAAGAGGCTGGCATGATGATAGAATGGCAAGTTTGCGTCTGATTAGTGTAATGCAGTGCTTCTCAATTATTTTCTGTTACGCCCCCCCCTCAAGAAAGACGTAAATGTTCCGCGCCCCCCCCAAACTCTCTGCCGCCACTGTAAATAGTATCATTTGTCTATAAAATTACTATTATAAGTACGCCTCTGCCTAACATTGTCCTTTTTTTCTATTAAAGGAAAAAAAGAAACGTAGATCAACTTATAATAAAGTATAACTTTATTAACAATGTTATGTTTGTAACAGGAAAGACTTAACTCGCATCAGTTTGCGTGAATTTAATCAAAAGTCACATCCAAACTGTAAAATACACTCAAGGAACATATTTGACCACTTGATACCGAAAAATAGAATGTAATAAAATCAGTAAATAATAACAAATTTCAATTGATTAGAAATATTAACTCATGAGGACAATAGGCCAAAAAATTCGACCGAAAAAACAAAACTGAATAAAAGGAAAAAAGTGTCTTTGGACAGAAGGACAGTTTTTATTTTTGCTGCCACCATATCACCTCCTTGCAATGGTTTTGCACTGAGCATGCTAACAGTACTCACTGGTTTACTGATATAATACTGACAAAGCGGGACGACTGTTGGCAATATTTGGCACATTTTCGCTAAAATTTTTTTTTTAAAAAGCGGCTTATCAATGAGATTGGGGTCTAATGTCTTTAAGTGGCGTCTTAATTGATTTGGCTTCCTGCTGTCCACTATAATTATTTTTAGACACGGTAAAAAGTGGTCTTTCCTCATCTCGCACTGTATTAAAAGTCAAAGCCAAAAGGCAAACGGCACGATAAAAAGCGCATTCTCGGCGGCCGAGGGAGAACCGGAGGTGAGAGCGGTCGTCGTGACGATCCCAAGCCAAAAATGGCACTCCTCGGGCGGACAAGTGAGAACGGAGAAGGTCGCTGCGTGAGTCCAGCTGGAAAACGGCTTTCAAAAACGGCGCACAGCTCTTCATCTCTTTTCTGTGTGCTCTTGCTTAGTTCAAAAATATTGCGCGCACTCTGAAAATGAGAGCGCCACTGCCACCCACTGAGTGGATGTGCAAGTACACTTTATTCCAGTACGGAAAAAAAAAAAAAAGGCATGTTCCCCGAGGTCACATGCGCCACCCCTGACAGCACTCTGCGCCCCCCTGGGGGGGCGGGGGAGTTGCCCGGCGGGGTGCCCCACTATTTGCCCCCCCCATTTGAGAAGTACTGGTGTAATGGAGTTGTGATTATTGTTGGGACGTCTCATTGGTGAACTTAGTAGCGCTACAGTTGGCATTGCTAGCATAAAAAAAAAAAAAATATATATATATATATATATATATATAATATGTAGACAAAAGAGGAAAAATGTAATGACTCGTGTAGCCTAAAGTCGTGGAGTAGTGTTTTTTCTTCACAAATCTACTCAAATATGGTTTACTCTTAGAAGTACATTTTCCTCAAAAAGTTACTCAAGTAAATGTAACGGAGTATATGCGATGCTTTACTACCCACCTCTGGCACGGTTTGAAACTCACCTGGAGGAAGTGAAACCGTGTTGTGTAATAGGAAGTGAATACGCTAGGGTGACCATATTTTGATTCCCCAAAAATAGAGGACACTCGGTCCGGCCTCAACATACTTGAATTTTACTCGAAGTTGACTCAAAGATGCCTATATATATTTAAAGTGTGCCTCCTCCGCCTGGATAGAAAAATTCAGTTTTACAAAAAAAAAAAAATATATATATATATATATATATATATATATATATAGCCATATAGTACTTATTATATACTATATGGAAATCATTTTGTTTTTTTTACTCAACAGGTTATTCTTCCTAATAATAATAATAATAATAATAATAAACAACACCAAAAAAAAAAAAAAAAAAAAGATTTAATGAAGAACTATGGAAATGTAGTCCAGTCAGTAGGTACACACACAGTATGCTATGTGCCAACTAAACATTTGTAAATGACTATCACGACAATTGTCGTCGAAAATTTATTTCCCACTCAATTTTTATTCTTATTCAATGTTCTAGATTGCATTCAAACAATACCCGAAGTAAACAAACTATTCAACCAACATGTTTCCAAATGCAGCAGTTCAAAACTACATTTCCCATAATGCCTAACGAAGCTTACCTCACTGATAGGCAAAATCAAACTTTGCTATAAAAGTTTACAATCATCAACAACGCAACGATGCGACACCAAACGGAATTTTACAGATCACGCCAGTACAAAGAAGTCAACAGTTACCATTGTATACATATTTATGGTTAAAAAAAAAAAAAAACTCCTAACTAAGTAGGCGGCAGGCGCTCATCGGAACACGTCACAGGCTGTAGTACTGTAGTAGGTAACAAAGTGTCCATTTCAACACACGCTAATTGTATTGTGTCTATACTCCTTCGTGTCAATTTGGAATTTCCTTTTATTAACATAGATGACGGAAACGTGAGGCATAAGAAACACAGCTACTTAGAAAATAATACTAACATTCAACCAGACACTAAAACTAATACAATAGACTGCATCTCTAGTACACATATAACCCAATATACACCAGAAGACACATGATCGACATTAACAGGACAGAAACTTACAGAAAGGTGTATGGCGCCACGCCCTCTAACTGCCTGATCTCTCGCTAAACTGTCAACCCAGTAGATGGCGGTAATGTCCCATCATACAAGGGGTAAACTGCCAATGAAAAACAAGAACTACTCCTTAGGAGCCATGTCAACGCAGGCAGGCGCTGCCCCCAGTGGCATGAGGGATTTCTCTTCAAATTGGTCCCGTGAAAAATCATAAAAACTGGACCTTTTCGTGAATTCATAAAACCCGGCCGGCCAGACGGTATAATAATTAAAACCAGGACTTGTCCGGGCAAAAGAGGACATTTGGTCACCCTAGCATACGCACCAAGAAAACTAGTAATAATAGCCAACCAAAATACAAAGTTCAAACAAAAGACCAGGGGGTCAAACAAAAGATACCAAAACTTACTTGGGAATCCAGGCACATGAAAGGCTTGGACGTAGTCATCGACATAGATGCGACAAGAACAGACGGCGCGCGGGTAACTTCAATACAGACATAGGGTATTGAGACAATGAAGCACAGGTGGGTGATACGGATTGGTCAAGACAAAAGGATCAGGCAACAACAGGTGAAATCAATGGCTAATCACAATGACCAGACACACTAGGACACAAACTAAACCAGGGTTGACGAAATCCAGACCTCGGAGCCACTTTTCCTGTCCTGTTTTCCATGTCTTCCTCATCCATCACACCTGAATCAAATAATCAGGATCATTATCAGGCTTCTGGAAAGGTTGCTGATGACATAATCATTTGATTCAGGAGTGTTAGGGGAGAGAGACGTGGAAAACACGACAGGATAGATGGCATCGAGGTTCAGATTTGGTGAACCCTGAACTAAACAAACCTCAACACAAGGCATGACAAAGCAGGCTTACACATACCGTTTTATATATATATATATATATTTACCACTTGCGGCAGCAATCATGCCTCGAAAAAGAATATAAAAATGCAAGTTTTGACGCTTGTCAGTTTGGAATAGGTTGCTATTTATTTTAATAAATATGTAATGACGTCATATATCTGCAGTGTTTCTTTTAATTCACCTTGTCCTAACGAGGCAACCGGGCAGGCAGTTAAAAAAAATCAAATGGTTTCAGTTTTAACGGTAAACTGAATCATACTGTGAACGTCCAGTAACATCAATGTAGGAACACGGAACGTGACCCACGGCGAAAGCTGGTAGCACAATTTACAATCTGAAACGGTTCAAAAACAAAACGCATAGCGCCTTTTGAGTATAAGTAATGCGATAAAATGTCGCGTCAAACCATTGGTAAAATCATTTCGCCAAGTTCACACGCAGAAATGCGATGTCTGATAAGTATCCTGACATGTGCGTCGCTGCTTTGTGAAGGTGCGAATAATGCCATCCATCCATGCACGGGTGACAGAAAAGCGCCGAAAAGGCCGGCTCACCGACCGTAATTGAGTAGAATCAACAATCATGTGTTATAGACACCCAAGCCACCTAGTTCAAATGGAGTGAACGTCTATTGCCATCCATGGCAGACCAAACCAAGAGTTAGCTGTGTCAGGTCACAAAACCAAACAAAAATCTTTTTTTCAATTTGTCTCCATTTACATACATTTATTATGACCCATTTATAAACCTGGCCCCAAATATGCACGGGCATCATTTCTTGATAATAAAAGGAGACTGCAGCGAAAACAAGTTTATTCTTAATATGCAGGGGGGGAAAATTTTCAAACACAGCAGTTATAGCTACAGACTAAATTAACAAATTTTCTCCAAATTTGGGGCCTGTTTTTTTTTTCTATTGGATCACCCGCATGTACCAACAATGAGATGTCAAATGTGGGCCACAAAATATTGCCCCGAGGGCCGCACATTTCAGACTTGTCATCTATGAATGTCATCAAAATATTTTGCGGACAAAAAAAAAAAAAAATTTTTTTAAATAATTTGAATACAAAGGGTTAACGACAGTGTTGCAAACGTACCCATTTTTGCTCCCAATAACAAACGGGATACCTGGCTAAGCGGAATCGGTTAACGCAGATACTGTACCGAGATCACGTTTTTGGAAAAATATTCAAAATTGTTTTTCCGTCCGCAGCGTTGTAAAATCCGCGGTCTTCTCGGGGAAGATGACCAGGGTTTGGAAACAATCTCCGAGTGTGTATATTTGAGATTTGTGAAATGATTGCCAGATGACAATTTTTATTGGACTATTTTTATTACAAAACAAACATTTAGAATAAGAAAGCATAAATATAAAAGAAGCTCCAGGAACACAAGAAAAACACGTGGAGCAGGCCGGCAAAAAGGCCGGCCCGAGTCCGGCGACTTTCGGACCGACCTCTCGTCGGCGCCGTTCCGTCGATCGGTCGTCCCGGGTCGCGCCGTCCCGAAGGGGTCCGTCTTCGGAGACGGGTCGGCCGTCGTCACCCCCCCAAAAATAAAAAGCGTCTCCGAATCGGTGACGACAGAGTCGCTCCGAAATGGAAACCGCGAGCGATGCTTGCATATAAAGTGCTTGTTACGTCATCTTATTGTTATTAAAATATCGTTTGGTGTCCTGGAGTGAAAAGACGGTAAACAAGTTACACCTCGCTAAAAAATAAATCTCTTCTTTCCGGTCCCGTCGGCCCGGTCCGCTCAAGCCGAACTCGTTCCGGGTGCCTGAAACGGGAGAAGAGACGCGCGTGGTTAGACGCCGTCGCGTCGAGAGTAGTGTCGCGGCTCGTTCCGCGGGCGGTGTTGCCAGCTTCGTCCCAATTTTTTTTTTTTAACATAGATGGCCCTATCATTTTAGATCTTTTTATGAGGGGGGAAAATGGGCCAAACTGCACGGGAAAAAAAAAAACGCAAAGTCAAAATTATTTCCCACCAAAATCAGAAAAAACGATCGCAAAATATCACGGACAATCCATCATATTTTAGTTTGAGTCATTACAGGGCACTGCCGTGCTGACTGGTAGGGGCGAATGAAGGAATGTGAGGCAGCAATGAAACAGAAAATGTTCAGGAAGATGTCCTCAATATAATCATAAAAGGTGCAATCAACAGGAAGTGACTTGGAAATGCCTCAAAACCAAGAGGAAATGATGTAGAGAAAGTGAGAGAAGCAAATGAAGATAGGAGTGAGTGATCTGAAAATCAATAGGAAGTGGGAGAGAGAGCAAAGTATCCCCACTCAGTTTCTCTACCAATTCCATTTTTGAATGAATGTTTTGTTTATTCGCAATAGTAGATGCGTAACAGCTTTTCCTGGGGGCATTATATTACAAAATAAATTTTGTTGTCTTGGGGAAACATTTATTTTGAATGCGAGGTTGCTTTTTATTGAGCTGGACACGTCTTTGCCATCTGGCAACCCCGCCCGCGGGCTAACAGCTACACGGTGGCGTACCGTAAGGCGTTGTGATGAGGATGATGGATGGACAAAACAAAGTGAGGATGACTGTGAAGATGAAGAGGGAGGGAGGGAGGTTGGGGCGAGCGTGGATGCCGTCCGTCGCTAACTTTTCAGGCTCGCCGGACTTCGATGTTACCGCTCCCTCCCACTTTGCCCAAAAAAATTAATGAAATAAAATGGGACGGGAAACGCACTAAAAAAAAAAAAAAAAAAAAATTTTTAAACGCAAACGGACGATGCCGTTTGTCGGCGGTACGGATACTCGGCGTCAGCCCGCCGGCTCGGCCTCGCCCGTCGGCGGGCACAGGAGGAGAAAGAGGCCCGATGCGGGCAGGTAGACGACAAAGAAGAGGAAGACGTCGTGGCTGAGGCACAAGAGCGAGTCGGGGCGCGGAGTCAGCGCGCAGTCCAGGACGACGCCCGTCAGAAGGTAGTAGACCTGGAACTCCTCCCATTCGGCGCCCGCCCAGGCACCGCCTCCTCCTCCACTCACCATGGCTTTGGTCCGGGCGCCCTCCGACGGCGCCTCCTCCGCGCGGGTCCGCCCTCGGCCGCCCGCCCGCTCCGAGCGCCTGCTGCGCTCCGCTAGCTCCTGAAATCCGGTCAAAGCAAAGCACGCAAAACATCTTCAATTCCTTCTTCGGTTCTCGCCATTCCGACGACACAACGTTCCAAAAACTTCCTTTTGATTTGGCCCCCTCGTGTTTACGGCGGGGGCCAAAACGTTCGTTTTTTTTTTCCGCAGAAAAAAAGCCAAATGTATCTCGTTCTACAGTTGATATCCAATTTACACGTCCAAAAATTCACAGTCTGTACATTTAAGATTAGACTAAAAACGTTCCTATTTGACAAAGCTTATGGTCAGGCTAGTTGAAATCGGACTAGACTCACTGTTCAGTCTAAGCTGCACTAGAAGCTATAATGCTGGGGGAAGTACAGCTGCTGAGTCCTATCCCGTTTCTCAATTTACTTACCACTTGTCTTTATTTCTCTTTTTTTGATTCTAATATCTAGTTGACCAGTCTCTTTTTTTTCTCCTGACTATCCTGACCCCTGGCTGGATGGACGTCCTCGTTGCCCCCCCGTCTCATCTGGCAAGATGGACCCCCTCTTGTTTCTTCACTCCATTGCATCTCTACAAACTGGACCTCCCGCTGCCAATACCCACCATCAGTCCTGGTGCATCTATAGCCTGTCCGTCCTGGGGGTGGATCTCTCCTGACTGTGGTTCTCCCCAAGGTTTCTCATTTTTCCCAAAGGGTTTTTGGACTTTTTCCTTGCCGACGTGGAGGGTCTAAGGATGGGGGATGCCCAGGACATGAACTTCATCTAATTCATCTACTGTTTCTGACCGTGTATCATATTGCCTCTGCAAAGCCCTCTGCTACAACCTTGTTGTGATATAGTGCAATACAAATGAAATTGAATTGAAAAATTCAGGAAATAAAGGTGCACTAAATTGTTTGCCAAAACGTATAGCTTCCAATAAAAACATCCCCATTGATGTCCAATAGACGATTCATTTCCAAATGGAAAAAAACATCAAGGGGAAGCCACCCGGAAATATACAGGAAGTGACCCAGGAATATCCTAAAATCAAGAAGAAGGAATAAAACGGGGACTCGCCATCAGAGCTTTGTCCATGAAGAACTCTTTTCCCGGCGTGCCGTCGTTGTACTTGGTGTCGACGGCGAAGCAGAGGAAGAGCACGTCCACCACCATCTCGAAGACGGACAGGAAGCAGTGCGCCACCAGGAAGGCGAACAGACACACCAGCAGCAGCGGCGGCAGCCACTCGGCGTAATCTCCGCGCGCGTTCAGCAGCAGCACGCCGGCGAAGGCGGTGCTGGCGACGATCAGGATCTGCCGGGAGAGCGGACGGCGTCGGTGCCGAAGGGAGAGCGGACGGCGCCGACGGCCGCCGTGCTCGTCGAGCTCACCTTCCCCAGGAAGAGCACAAAGTCTCCCACGGCGTTGACGGTGGCCACTCGCAAGGCGTTCTCCACCAGCAGGACGAAGGCGTCGCGCGCCGACGCGCAGAAGCCGGTGCCGTTGATGGCCGTGGCGGCGTACGCGTTCTGGCGAGCGAGCGAGCGGGCGGGCGGGAAGGTTAGCGCGGCCGTGACGGTGGCGCGGGGGAAAATCGAGTCACCTGGTTGAGATAATTCAGGCACTTCTCTAAACACCACAGGCAGCAGATGCACGACTTGAGCGCGCAGCGAGCGCACGCGTTCTCCTGGAAGACAAAGGCGGCACAGTCACAGCCCGGGCGCCTCAAACTTGGCCTACATTTCCCGGAAGGAAATGGAACTGCGTGGCATTTCGGATTTGGAGGTACGCCGTCAAATACGACAAATCCGCCTAAAGGCCAAACGACACCGGACGCGTCTTCGATATAGCGGCGAACCGATCCGTTTCCATTCTATCCTATTACCCGAATTATACCGGCCGCGTCGGCGCCACCGATTGACCGCTGACGGTTTGGGTTATTTTCCATTTTTGCCGGAGACGCGTCCGTCAAAATGGGCGGGGCCCGGCCTAAAGTCAACGGGCTAGTTGCTTATTCGCCGCCTAAACACCAGCGAACACGGACGAAGAACGCTTCGTCGTGGCGTGGTGGTGAAAAGTCACAAAGTCATTCGTGATACAGCAGATCCTTTTCATCAGGACAACATTAAAAAGGAAGCCGCATGGAACGCCACGGCAGAAGGTATGAGGATGGACGGTGAGTTTTTATGTAAGTTATGTCGTTTAAAACAGTCATTAAATAGTGTCAAAAAGCCGTGGTAAAAGCAAAAGAAAAAAAATCTAGTCCACCTCTCTCTCTCTGCTTCTCCGGACCGCCGCAGGTATGTTTTGTCCTATTTTTGACGTACCGCGGAGCACGCCGTCAACACGGAGATCGGCGGATTCGTACCGAAGACGCATCCGGTATAATTTGGCCTTTAAAAAATGACATTATATAAGATTGCATTCCATCAGCGGTCACTGGAAGTGATCCAAAATGTGCGGGGAATGCCTGAAAAGAATCAGAAAGTGACCCGGATGTTCCTCAAAACCAACCGACAGAAATCAACAGGAAGTGACTGTAAATGCCCCAAAATGAACAGGAAGTGACCCAGAAATGCTTTAAACCTCATAACACATAGTACACTGCTGGACAAAAGTATTGGCACCCCTGCAATTGTGTCAGATAATGCTCCATTTCTCCCAGAAAATGATTGCAATTACAAATGCTTTGTTAGTAATATCTTCATTGATTTTTCTTGCAATGAAAACACAAAAAAGAATGGGGGGGAATGAAATCATGATCATTTTACACAAAACTCCAAAAATGGGCCGGACAAAAGTATTGGCACCCTCAGCCTAATACTTGGTAGCACAACCTTTAGACAAAATAACTGCAAACAACTGCTTCCGGTATCCAACAATACATTTCTTCCAATGCTCTGCTGGAATTTGAGACCATTCTTCTTTGGCCAACTGCTCCAGGTCTCTGAGTTTTGAAGGATGCCATTTTCAGATCTCTCCACAGGTGTTCTTTGGGATTCAGGTCTGGACTCATTGCCGTCAAGTCTCCAGGGCTTTCACCCAAACCATTTTCTAGTGCTTTCTGAAGTGTGTTTTGGGTCATTGTCCTTCTGGAAGACCCATGACCTCTGAGGTCCCTACATTATGCTGCAAAATTTGTTGGTCATCTTCAGACTTCATAATGCCATGCACACGGTCAAGCCGTTCAGATCCAGATCTGTTAGGTAATGACTTAATTGTTGATTATAATATTCATATTTTGGCCCTGACTGAAACTTGGCTTCAACAGGATGACTTTGTTAGACTTAATGAAGCCACACCCCCAAGTCACGTGAATTTTCACACAGCTAGAAGCACGGGCCGCGGAGGGGGAGTGGCAGTAATATCACACTCTTGTTGAGGTATGAGCCCAAAAAGTAAAGCTAATTACATTTATAACTCCTTTGAAAGTCTAGTACTATCAATTATAGATGCTAACTGGAAGAACCAAAAACCAGTTCTTTTCATAGTGGTTTACCGTCCCCCTGGTCCCTACTCATAGTTTTTGTTAGATTTCTCTGACTTTTTATCCAGTATTTTGCTAAGCTGGGATAGATTTATAATTGTAGGGGATTTTAATATACATGTTGATGATGACGGTGACTCTCTTGGTAAGGCTTTTAGTGACCTACTAGATGGGACTGGCTTCATTCAAAATGTAAATAAACCAACTCATAGTCACAAGCACACCCTGGACCTGATTTTAACCTACGGTATGGAGATTAGTGATCTTAGTGTCCATCCCCACAACCCCGTACTGTCTGATCATTTTCTAATTACCTTTCAGTTTGTGCTTCAAGATTATCCGTCACTAGTGACTAGGACTCAGATGAAAAGGACATTATGTGATCGCTCTGTTTCAGAGTTTAAACAGACAATCCAGCCAATATTTGCCTCCATGTCATCTGATTATGAAGGAATAATGTCCGGCCCTGCTGTTAATGACGAGTTTGTCGATAGTGTTATGTTTACTCTACGTACTACTCTGGATGTTGTCGCTCCCCCCAAATTAAAGTTTGTCAAGCCGAGACGAGCCTCTCCCTGGTATAATGCTGAAACACGCTCTCTTAAACAATCGGCACGTAAATTAGAAAGACTTTGGCGCCGTTCCAACACAGAGCACTCTCTCTGCCTGGAAACACAGTTTAGTGACCTATAAACAGGCCTTGCGTTCGACTAAAACCAGATATTACTCATCCTTAATAGATGAAAACAAAAATAATCCTAGGTTTCTGTTCAGCACTGTAGCAAGGCTGACAAACAGTCACAGCTCAATAGAACCTTATATCCCAACCACCCTTAGCTGTGATGACTTCCTAAAAAATTTTAACAATAAAATCGCAACTATTAGAAATAGAATAAATGATTTACTTCCAACTATTAGGTCTGATAAAGTGTAGACTAAAAATTCAGAATCTCCTATAAACCCCTCTAAAATATTAAATAACTTTACCACTGTAGACCAAATTGATGTAATTTCAATTATGATGTCCTCCAAACCATCAACGTTCCTCCAAGACCCGATCCCAACCAAACTTTTAAAGGACACCCTGCCTCTAACTATTGATATTATCTTAAATATAATAATTAATACCTCATTAGTTACTGGCCACGTGCCGCAGTCCTTTAAATATGCAGTTATTAAACCGCTTTTGAAAAAACCTACTCTTGATCCTGATATTTTGGCCAATTATAGACCTATCTCTAGTCAACCCTTTCTCTCCAAAGTCCTTGAAAGAGTGGTAATTAAACAGCTCTGTCAGCACCTACAGGACAATAGTTTATTTGAACATTTCCAATCTGGCTTTCGAGCTCATCACTGCACTGAAACTGCATTAGTCAAAGTAACTAATGACTTGTTACAAGCCGCTGATGTTGGATTAGTCTCGATCCTGTTTCTGTTGGACCTGAGTGCAGCCTTTGACACAATCGACCATAATATCCTATTGCAGAGACTAGAATGTGACATAGGCATTAGAGGAGCAGCCCTCTGCTGGCTTAAATCGTACTGTCTGATCATTTTCTAATTACCTTTCAGTTTGTGCTTCAAGATAATCCGCCACAAGTGCCTAGAACTCAGATGAAAAGGACATTAGGTGATCGCTCTGTTTCAGAGTATAAACAGATAATTCAGCCTATATTTGCCTCCATGTCATCTAATTATGAAGGAATAATGTCCGGCCTTGCTGTTAATGACGAGTTTGTTGATCGTGTTATGTTTACGTTTCGTACTACCCTCGATGTCGTCGCTCCCTCCAAATTAAAGTTTGTCCAGCCGAGACGAACCTCTCCCTGCTATAATGCTGAAACACGCTCTCTTAAACAATCGACACGTAAATTAATAAGACTTTGGCGCCGTTCCAACACAGAGCACACCCTCTCTGCCTGGAAACACAGCTTAGTGACATATAAGCAGGCCTTGCGTACGGCTAAAACCAGATATTACTCATCCTTAATAGATGAAAACAAAAATAATCCTAGGTTTCTGTTCAGCACTGTAGCAAGGCTGACAAACAGTCACAGCTCAATAGAACCTTATATCCCAACCACCCTTAGCTGTGATGACTTCCTAAAATTTTTTCACAATAAAATCGCAACTATTAGAAATAAATAAATCACTTCCAGTCATTAGGTCTGATAAAGTGCAGACAAAGAATTCGGAATCTCCTATAAACCCCTCTAAAATATTAAATAACTTTACCACTGTAGACCAAATCGATGTAATTTCAATTATAATGTCCTCCAAACCATCAACGTGCCTCCTCGACCCAATCCCAACCAAACTTTTTAAAGAGACCCTGCCTCTAACTATTGACACTATCTTAAATATAATAAATACCTCATTAGTTACTGGCTACGTGCCGCAGTCCTTTAAATATGCAGTTATTAAACCGCTCTTGAAAAAACCTACTCTTGATCCTGATATTTTGGCCAATTATAGACCTATTTCTAACTTACCATTTCTCTCCAAAGTCCTTGAAAGAGTGGTAATTAAACAGCTCTGTCAGCACTTACAGGACAATAGTTTATTTGAACATTTCCAGTCTGGCTTTCGAGCTCATCATAGCACTGAAACCGCATTAGTTAAAGTAACTAATGACTTGTTACTTGCCGCTGACGTTGGATTAGTCTCGATCCTGGTTCTGTTGGACCTGAGTGCAGCCTTTGACACAATCGACCATAATATCTTATTGCAGAGATTAGAATGTGACGTAGGCATTAGAGGAGCAGCCCTCTGCTGGTTTAAATCATATTTATCTAATAGGTACCAGTTTGTCAATGTAAATCAGCAATCATCATCGTACTCTAGAGTTAGTTATGGTGTGCTGCAAGGATCGGTCCTCGGGCCCATCTTGTTTACGCTGTATATGCTTCCTCTAGGTAATATCATCAGAAAACATAGCATTAACTTTCATTGTTACGCTGACGACACACAACTGCATTTATCAATTAAACCTGAGCACGTCAGGCAAGTAGAAAAACTAAGCGCCTGCGTCCGAGATATAAATACCTGGATGAGAACTAACTATCTTCTACTTAACCCTGAAAAGACAGAAGTCCTTATAATAGGCCCGAAAAGTGTGAGAGACTCTTTAGCTGCCCAGATAGTCACTCTGGACAATGTAAGTGTAGCCTCCAGCACCACAGTTAAAAACCTAGAGTTTTATTCGACCCTGACGTATCGCTTAAAGCACACATTAAACACACCTGTAGAACGGCTTTCTTTCACCTGCGCAACATAGCCAAAATTAGAAATATTTGATCTAAAAGCGATGCAGAAAAATTTACGCGTTCGTTACATCGAGATTGGATTACTGTAACTCCCTACTTGCAGCTTGTCCTAAAAGTTCTCTAAAAGGTCTTCAGCTTGTCCAAAACGCAGCAGCAAGACTTTTAACAGGAACCAATAGAAGAGAGCACATCACCCCTGTGCTCCAGGCCCTTCACTGGCTTCCAGTCGAGTTTAGAATTAAATGCAAAATCCTCCTTCTTACATTTAAGACCATTAATGGGTTGGGGCCATCTTATCTCACCGATGCTCTGGTTCCATACCGCCCCAACAGAACACTCCGCTCTCAGAATGCAGGTCTACTGGTAGTTCCCAGGGTTTCTAAAAGTACTGTCGGAGCTAGAGCCTTTAGCCACCAAGCCCCTGTTTTATGGAATCAGCTTCCAGCTAATATTAAAGAAGTCGAGACAGTCTGCACATTTAAGATTAGATTAAAAACGTTCCTATTCAACAAAGCTTATGGCCAGGCTAGTTGAAGTCGGAGTTGACTCACAGTTTAGTCTAAGCTGCACTAGAAGCTATAAAGCTGGGGGAAGTACAGCCACTGAGTTCTATCTCCTTTTTCTCACTCTACTTACCACTTGTCTTACTTTATTTCTATTTTCCAATGTTAATATCTAGTTGTCTAGTCTCTTCATCACTCGTCACCCGGTGTCCCATTTCCTCCCTCCCCTCTGGGGAGGGGCTATTTTTCAGCTGCAGTCTGTCCGGACCCCTGGCTGGATGGACGTCCTCGTTGCTACCCCCGTCTCATCTGGCTTTACTCCACTGCATCTTTAGGGACTGTAACTTCGCCTGCTAATTCCCATTAGCAGTCCTGGGGCTTCCTGTCTATCCGTCCTGGGAGTGGATCTCTCCTGACTGTGGTACCCCCCAAGGTTTCTCATTTTCTCCCAAAGACTCTGGAGTTTTTGGAGTTTTTCCTTGCCGACATGGAGGGTCTAAGGACGGGGAATACCCAGGACTTTTATTCATCTTTGTTGCTTCATTTGCTGTTTCTGATTGTGTATCATATTGCCTCCGCAAAGCCCTTTGAAACAACGTTGTTGTGATCCCGGGCAATACAAATAAAACTGAATTGAATCGAATCTAAGGGAGGTTAGCCACAGTGCCGTGGGCTTTACACTTAGTGGTGACGCTGCGCACGGTAGACACATTTGGAGATGGACTTGTAGCCTTGAGATTGCCCATGCTTCCTCATAATTTTGCTTCTCAAGTCCTCAGACAGTCCTTTGGTCTTCTTTCTTTTCTCCATGCTCAATGTGGTACACACAAGGACACAGGACAGAGGTTGAGTCAACATTAACCCATTTTAACTGGCTGCAAGTGTGATTTGGTTATTGCCACCACCTGTGATGTGCCACAGGTAAGTAGCACATGACAAAGCATCACCATTTTTCAAAGGGTGCCAATACTTTTGTCCGGCCCATTTTTGGAGTTTTGTGTAAAATGATCATGATTTAATTGTTTTTTCCATTCTCTTTTGCATTTTTTTCATTGCAAGCAAAATAAATGAAGATATTACTAACAAAGCATTTGTAATTGCAATCATTTTCTAGGAAAAATAGAGCATCATCTGCAGGGGTGCCAATACTTTTGGCCAGCAGTTTAGGAAGCCTAGGAATTAACAGGAAGGGAGCCATAAATAGCCCAAAAGGAACAAGGAAGTGACCCACAATCTCCAGGAAAATGCCCCAAAATGTGAGTGAAAATCTCCAATGGGAATAAGGTTTTTTTGTTTTTTTAATTGAAGCGGCCATTACCTTTCCTTTCAGCTGCTTGTGCACGTAGATGAGGAGGAGTCTGGGAATCTTGACCAGCGTGATGATGAAGGAGCCTTTGGCCACCGTGCCCACGTGATACCTGAGCAGCCGCAAGGCCGAGCGCACGACGGGCCACGCCGGAAGTTGCCTTTTGTCCCTGCCGAAGGCATCCTGCGTCACTGCTTCGGGCGGGCGGACGGCGCTCATCTTCAGCCCCGTATCGTCCCTCGGTCCCGAACCCTTGTTTTCCCGTGCCGAAGCGCTCGTTCGCAAATGTCCGCCGGCCGCGTTTGACAGATTTGGAACAGTTTCCGATCGGAGCCGCTTTCCCGGTGCGGCCGTAGGTCCTGCGCTAAATCGGAGCGCGGCGCGCGGGATCCCTCCGGTGGTACGTAAAGAAATGAACTCTCCGCGCTAAAGGTATAACCGTGAGCGCCACTTGGCGCTACAGCTCACGACGAGGTTTTCAAAAATACAAACGGCCACATCAGCAGCCGTATCAGTACGAGGCGCGAGATCGCTTCGACCGACGAGAGCGTGACCGAGCGGATGAATTCCGCGAGCTGATGGGCCGCGCGCCATCGGAGATGCCCAATGCATAGGTGGAGTGAAATCGCCTATGCGTTGCCTAGTGGTGAAGTAGACGTCGCATCCTTTTTGACTGAATATTCCAGCTCGAATCGGTCCTCAGGTGGTTTTGGCTAAGCAAAGCAAAAGGCCGTCTCTAAGGTGCTTATCACATGATGTGTTTGAAAAAGAATTTTGACCCATTGTAAAAAAAAAAAAAAAAAACATTAAAAATCATCAATTTTTGCTGTTTTATTGCTTTACCACTTTTATAGACAACATTTTACCGCCAACGTCTTCAATTTAAATCCATATACACTGTATAGGAAAGTCAATGACGTGCAATGATATTTTCGGCCTTTAAGCTCCGCACAGGGGCGAATGTATATATTTTTTTCTCCACAAAAAGGCCCCGGTGACAATTTTGTTCTTCGCCTCTCTGGGTCCAAACGGATTGGACGACAATGACTTGATGAGGAATTGATCTGAAAATGCCCCAAAATGAATAGGAAGTGACCCATGGGAGAGAGGGCAAAGCATCCCCGTGCACGAAATATCTTTAAAAATGGTATTTTACCCTTAAAGGTTTCATCAAATAATTGATTTCATAACAATAGTACTATACATGTAAAGTCTGAAAATTGTTTCCAAACATTCTGGAAGCCACATACATGGAAAAATTCAGAGGGCAGCGGTTGGTTCAGAGTTACTGTAGTTAACCTGACGTTAACTACCATAAACGAGGTACTCGGACGTTTCAAGAAATAACCATACCATGCATAAAATGGGACGTTTACAGCGACAACTATTTTGAGCGACCGGGGGACCTTCTCGAATGTCGGCCATATTAGCATACCGAACGAGACGTTTGTAAAGATACGGCGGCGGCGGCTGACCTGGTGAAGTAGTAGGTGACCACGGCGCCCGCCACGGTCATCTGCTGGCAGGCCAGGATGAACTCGGTGATCCAGAGCAGGCCCACGCCGTGGAACCACGTCAGGTACTCCAGGCGGCCGCTCAGACGGAACTCGGTCAGCCCCTCCTCCTCGTTCGGCACCGCCTCCCCTGACCGGGCAAAGACTTTTCATGATCGGCCCGAAATAGGATGGTTTTACTGTCATTTTGCACGGCCTAGTGGCCAGTCTTAGCAGAAGGAAAATTGGATGGACGATGCACTATGTATAGCCCTTACATAATGAGCGTTTCAATCATGAAAATGGCCTGAGGGCGGCAGGCACGCCGGTCGGGGGCCGTCAAAGTCAATGCATTGACATTCGGACTTGCTTAAAAGATGATTTGATCAATGTCATAGCATCTACTGTTGACTCAGCGGGTGCAACTGATGGCGCTAGTTGTCCAATCCGTTTGAAGCGACGTTCATTCGCGGTCGCTCGATAAACTCACACACGATCGGACGTCCGTCAACATTGGGCGCCGGCGGCCGTCTCGGTCAGTCGGGGCGACCCCCGGCATTCGAAAACTACGTATTACGCAGCATCGGCCGGAGCGTGGCGATTTCTCGGCGGATGACTTCTTTTAAGTCGGGCACGGGTGCAAAAGCATTTGCGGGCAGTTAGCGCGGGTATAGACCCCAATCACGTGAGGTCACAACTCCGCCCCCCTGACTGGTGCTGCCATATTGTCCGTCAGCTCATCGTGTTTACATATTACCGCTACGTACATTCCTTCTATTACTGCGTGTTTTTCTGCTTGTCTAAGGAATCACCGCCTAGTAAACGAACCCAAAAACCTTCCTGACAATCATTAACATTGATTCATCAAAATGGTGAAGGCATGTTTGGCGGTTGGTTGCAGCAACAGAGAGGATAAACGGTCATTTTAGTAGTTGCTGTGTGTCCATTGTTAAAAGGGCAAATCTCGAAAGCAGCACCGTTTGTTTATCCCGGTCCATGATGCGTTTGTGTCGACACCCGTCAGACAGCGGCGAAAACATCAATATGATGCCAACACGATCGCAGACATCATAGGACGGAGACGACGAAGCTCGTCGCCACGGTCGCGGGGCAAGAAGATGAGCGCGCGCGGCAACAGGTGTTGTGCCGAAAAATAGCCGCCCTGCGTGAAATGTCCCCCCTGACGGGAGCGCCCACACGGAAACAACTTTCTTGTACCGTGAATATGTATTATTTTACTCTGCTTGAACTAATAAATGTCATACCTCTGTGATCAGGGCCGGCCTAGGCCATTTGGGGGCCCTAAGCAAAAAAATGCAAAGGGGCCCATATTTTTGGCCCACCATTTCGTCACCGTGTACTGTGAAACCCATACATGCAATCCAACCCATACGTCCATATTTTGTATATTAATCAGATTTTGTTGCACTGCATACTTCAAACTTCTCACCCCAAATGATTGTCAGTACTTACAGTAGATAGCGCCAAACCTTTTTCTAAAAGAGGAAAGAAAGAAGTTAAGGAAGAACTTTTATTTTTTTAAGCTTGTAATCAAGTATCAAAACTCACAAAAGGCAAATAAAGCAAACTGCAGTAAACAAAATAGAATATAAATTAAACAATTGCCAGATTGGGGGCCCCCTAGTGGTCAGGGGCCCTAAGCAGCTGCATAGTCTGCGTATAGGCTGGGCCGGCCCTGTCTGTGATTGTCATTGGGATATGGTCGTGAAAAGCTGTAGACTAATACATTTCTGTTCAAAGATGGTTATGTGGCCCAGTCCACGATTTCTTACTAAAATACAGTCCTAATTCATTCATTCATTTTCCATGCCGCCTATTCCTCACGAGGGTCGCGGAGGTGCTGGAGCCTATCCCAGCTAACTTCGGGCAGTAGGCAGGGGACACCCTGAATTGGTTGCCAGCCAATCGCAGAGCACAAGGAGACACACAACCATTCACGCACACACCCACCCACCCACACCTATGGACAATTTAGAGTGTTCAATCAGCCTACCATGCATGTTTTTGGGATGTGGGAGGAAACCGGAGTTCCCGGAGGAAACCCACGCAGGCACGGGGAGAACATGCAAACTCCACACAGGAAGGCCGAAGCCCGGGATTCAACCCTTGATCTCAGAACTGTGAGGCAGACGTGCTAACCACTCAGCCACCGTGCCGCCTACAGTACTGATATTTTGTGTAATTTAATGATTTAAAACTGATCTTACAGTCGGAAATCCATTACTGTAATGTGTCCATGAAAACATTTGACGTTTTCATGTCAAATAAAGTGTTATAAATAAGCGCTCCCGTCAGGGTGGACATTTCAGGCGGGGCAGCTATTTTTCGGCACACACCGGCCCGTCGTCGATCAAGTGTCATTTTACAATCGTGACAACGGTGCCGCTCAGCTGACCAAATGTCGGTTGATATTCGGGCCGGTGCCGATTTTGGGTATCCGACTCTTCATCGTGACATAAACTGGAGTATGATTGGAAATTTTGTGGTCTCAGGACGAGCTCTGACGCACGGGACGGGACCGGACGGGAGGAAATGGCCGTCAAATATGGATCTGGCGACTGGATCGACCGAAGCTTTTCCAAATAACGACTTTTATGTAACTCATCCAATGAGTTTACAGCGTCTAAAAGCACCGGGGCTTCCGTAATTTGCAAGTGAATCCACCTTTAGAAACGACGATCGATGACAATACGGACACACGATGACGGACAATATGGCGGCACCATACAGCGATCACGTGACTGTGTGACATTGGTGATTGGGGTCTATAGCGAGGGGGGCCTACCGCTGGTTCCCAGGAAGAGCAGGACCAGGACCCAGTAGATCCAGAAGAGGAGCAGCACCAGGAAGGTGACGAACGGCTGCAGCGTCAGCAGCGGCAAGTGGACGAAAACTTTGCCGGCCACGTGGAAGAGAGCGATGGCCAGCGCCACGCGTTTCCTCATGAACAGCATCAGCAGCAGCAGCACGGCCTGAACGAGAGACGAAGCGCTCAAACCGCCGCTCTCCAAAAGACGTCGCCCTGGCCTCGGAGCAAAATGCACGCTTGACCCCAGGAAAGCATCTCGGCTCATCCGGAACTGGAAGCGCTCCGCTAACATCTTAGCGTTAGGCAAGCAGAGTGAGGCGAGGCAAAGTGAGATTTAGTTACGATGCTCCTCCCTCACCTCTGGAAGAAATGACCCAAACAGTTAGCCCCTTTAAACGGGGGCTAAACGTGCAATTGTTTACGACAGGGTGACTCCCCCAAACGTCATATGACTTTTGCTTCTCATCGTATATTACTTGTATTTCTATTTCCCGTTTTACTTTGAAGGTCAAAATGAATGCCCGTCAGCTCTGAGATGCTGTAGGCGTGTCCGATGAAAGCGCACCTCTCCCCTGTGCTATTGCTATTCCGTTGACCACGTGTCTCCTCTGTCGACACAACCTTGCTCGTATGATGTATGTATTGAGACTGGGCCAAAAAATCCTGGCAAAAATCCAAACAAATAAAAAACAGTTTCTGGTTACAACTAAGCGATTCAGCACTCAACTGTTCTCTATACTTTCAGCACCATATTTGACGTAATTATCATCAATATGAAGGAATGTATCTATTCATCTTTGTTGCTTCATTTCTAATTGTGTATCATATTGCCTCTGTAAAGCCCTTTGAGACTTCTGTTGTGATTGAGGGCTATACAAATAAAATTGAATTGAATTGAATGTGATTTTTTATGGGTCATTTATTTTGTCTTGCAGATTTTCATGTGATGTAAAGCACTTGGAAATGGCGCCACACGACGAAATTGACCGCATCTGGTCCGACCGGCTTACCGTGAAAACGGACGCGGATGCGGCGTAGACCAGGGGGGCGCGCCCGCCCGCCGGGTCCTCCGGGGCCGCCCGGGTCAGGTTTCCGTGGAGACGGCGGTCCACGTAGAGCCACCAGAGAACGCCGGTACCCGCTGAAAGGACAGGCAGGCAAGCCGGTCGCTCGGTCACTCCCGCGCATGCTTTTGAAAGGGGTAAAAGGAGCTCACCCAGGGAGCCAAGCACCGCCAAGGAGGTAAGGATCCACACCAGGATGGTGGAGATGTAGCGAATGATCACCGTCAGCAACATGGACAGCGCTGACGGACGCAAAAGTAGAATTAGCTGGGGAGCGGCCCCCGACGAGCGTCGACTTACCGAGCGCCAGGACGCAAAGTCCCGCGACGATCTCCTTGCTGGCCGCCACGCCGGCGACCGCTCGGCGCAAGAGGGAGCGGTCTCCGACGAAGGTGGCCACCGCCTCGGCGAACTTGGAGTAACAGGACACGTCCGTGGGAGCGCAGCGATTGAACAGCGGCAAAGGCTTGCTGCGGGGACGGGGGGGCCTGTTCAAAGGCGGGACGCAAAACTGGCCGGCGGGTCGCTCCGCTCCTTACCTGGGCGGGACGGGAAGTTTGGGACACTTGGCCGAACTCTCGGGGGCGCTGGCGTACTTGTGAGCCGCTAACTCGTACGAACACAACTCGGAACCTGTTTTAAAAAGGCACGGTCAAACGGTCCGTTCTTTGGTTCCTTCTCCGTCGGCCCTCCCGCTTCAACGCGTTCGACGTCTTCCTCCGGGTAGTGGCCCCGGGTACAACAAAAACAACAACAAAATTGTCCCGCAACTGTAAAGTATTTCATTGAAAGGGGCACAACCAATACTTGAAACTGTTTCATAGGCCGGAACTGCAAAAAATTGGCCATCGTTATTTTTGACCCCAAAAAATAATAAGAATTCCTTGAATGACAGTATCCACAACTCAATTGAAAGTGGCACAAAATGTACAGGAAGCGACCCCTATAAGTAACCTAAACGAACGAGGATGTGAACTCGTGGCCTGCCATTGAAAAGGATAGACATCATATTCATTTAAATTGGAAGGACTGGTTGTTAATGCTCATCTTTCAGCGCCATTGTTGTCAATAACGGCGAGAGAGAGCATAACACCGTTATTTTTTTCAGTAGCGAGTTATCTAATTTAGGGCTGCAGCTATCGATTATTTTAGTCGTCGATTAATCGATTAAGTAGTTCGTTCGAGTAATCGAGTCATCGGATAAGGAACATCAAAAATGAAAATACCTGAGCTACGCCTCAAACGGCATAAACAAATGAGGATCTATGTACAACAAAAGAACAATTGGCTAACTTACATAGCAAAAGCTATAAAATGCTAACATTTTTTATAATGCTCTTAACAAATGGTTCAAACACATATTCCAGCTAAATATAGCTTTAAATTACATTAAGAATGCATTAGCTGAAACTTAGCTTATGTTGGTCTTAACAGGGAGCAGCTGGATTCAGCCATGTGAAATGAGGCAGACAAGAGGGCAGTGTATCCACCCGAATCAATAAAACTAAGTCAAAAAACACTTTCCAAACAAACCATTACAACGCCACTTTAATCAAACGTATACTCGAAGCAGCAAAATTTAATTTGAATCTTTTTTTCTAATCGAATACTTCAGTTAATCGATGAATCATTGCAGCACTAATCTATATAATTACTTTTCTCATCTTTGCACCGCCGTTACTGTTATTGAGGATGTAAAGGCGTGCGTTACATTGGTTGAACGACGCGAGAAAAGTGAGACACGGAGAGAGAAGAGCGGAAGTGAGAAGGGAATGGGACGCGATGCTAGGCTGGGTGGCTTCAGTAATACCTGACGGTAGCCGACAGCCTACGATCTACGCCTACGTGATGCTACGCTACGCTAGATATCACGTGCATATAGAACGAGATGCGAAATGACAGACTCGGCGGCGTTAGCAAATGCATGAGAAATGATAAGACTCGCCTGCGTTCGTGAACAGCCGCCATCTTAAAGCAGTAGACTTCTCAGGAAGGTTCTGTTGTAGAGAACCTTCTTAGTGAACCTAATAAGTTTAAAATACTCCTGGCAAATTGGCAAAATCTTGACTTGAATCATTCAAAGATGAAATTGTTTTAAAATTTTCACATGTAGAAAGTAGACAGAAGGGAAAGAACGGGAGCAATTTTAACAAAGTTAACGGTGGATTCGCTAACATATTTATGTCACACTGCTGTTGCCATAGTGTGCGCTTCCTGCACTCAAAAAAACGGATCCAAGCCCTTCTTTGATGTAACTCATTACATTTTTGTTTGATTTGCTAAAACAAATCTATTAAATACGAAATATATGTACATTTCATTGTGTCAACGTAATAATTTCATTTTCACATTCAGAACTCAAAATGAATGAGTTTCCTTTGAATTGGGACCGCCCATTGCGCATGTGCAAAGCAACGCACGCTCAGCCTCTGTTCATCCTGGATACCCAGGACTTGAACTGCATCTATTCATCTTTGTTGCTTCATTTCTAATTGTGTATCATATTGCCTCTGTAAAGCCCTTTGAGACTTCTGTTGTGATTGAGGGCTATACAAATAAAATTGAATTGAATTGAATCCCCGTCTGGACTTGCTTTTTCACCGACAACTTCTTTCGGCACTGCTGCGGGGTTATACCTTACAGAGACGCTCAAAGGTGCTGTAATCCCACTCATTGGTGAGTACGCAATTATGTCATATTTTTCAAAGCTTGCTGTGAAAAGACCGTGAGACAAATTTCACCTTTAGTGAAGTCAGATATTGCGGGCTTGCTTGCTAGCTACACGAGGGAGAGTTTATATAACTTGTGGAATGCGACACTCTTGCACCTTGCATAATCTATTATATCGTGATGCTAAATGTAACTGTGCATTTATATTTTGTATATGATTTTCTGTTTGTTGTTTAGCGTTTTACTTAAATTTGTTTTCTGTGTTCAGTCATCTGCTGCCGAGGATGCAGAAACTGTCATCGCCTCCACTGTCATGGGGATTGACACAATCAGAAGAGATGGACATGAGGAGCCAGAGGACGTTCGAATTGTGATTGAAGGCATATTGATAGGCTGACTGGACTCAAAGAAATTTAAATGTTATTCAGGTTCTGTTTTGTACTTCTACCTGTGTTGTACATATATATTTAATGCTGTATGTGTTTGCGGGCGTACATATTGCACTTTATGGTAAGGTTTCATGTTTAATTGGAGCTGGTTATACCATGCCTTAGCAAATATTGTACTTATTGTTGTACTAGTACTTGTACTACTTTGTTTGAACCACTTTTGAAGTCAACAGATTACTTTTCTAAATGTGATAGGTCATGTACTGTCTTCATCATAGAGGAAAAAAACTTAAAAGAATGCTTTTCATCATTTTGATGAGTTCAATGTTGACGATAGGTATACTGTAAATTGGGATGCATTTATATTTGTTTTAAATAAAAACTGACCAGATTTTGGGTTCTGTTTGATATGAGGGTCAAATGAAGTCTGAAAAAAATATTTTAGACGATATTAATTTGAGTTAAACAAATGTAAATAAGTTGAGGCCAGTTAAAGTACTAATTTTATTTTGGCTGTATTTGATCAAATTGAGTTAGACGAACTCAATTTTATCATATTACAAGGAGGTACTTAGTTTGAGTTGGGGCTACATAAATTGAATGGATGGAAATCCTGCCCAAAATTTATTTGTGTTCATCCAATGAGTTATTTTTTTCAGTGTGGGAGTGTGGTCTTACAGTATAAAAGGAAGCTCTGTGATGTGTCGATGAAACATGTGCTGAGAAGCACACTGAATAAACAAGTGTTGTTCCGTTCAAGTCTCGGCCTTACATGTACTTAGATTAAGGAAGTACGTAAAAGATTCACAACATTAAATGACTTCCAAACATAGCAAAGGTTACTTATCGCAATATCCACAATTCCCCTGTGTCTAGTTAAGTTTAGGGTAAACAATTGTGCTAGGGCCAATTGTCCCAAAAACCTTACATATACAGTAGTGTCACCTATGTTGTTGGTTTTTTTGTTTTTGTTTTTTTTTTGTTGCACGAAAAAAGAAAAAACATGAAAAGTATCACCAGCTACTTTTCCAAGTAACAAGTTACTAAGTCAATTACTTTTCCGGAGAAGTCATTTGTAACTAATTACTTTTTAAAAGTAAGACTAACAACTTTTTTTTTTTTAATGATTGATTTGATTGTGATTCCATGTCTCTTGTGAAGCGTCTTTGTGTGGCTTGAAAAGCGCTCTAGAAATAAGATGTATTATTATTATTATTACTGCATGCGGGCTTGATGGCAAATGGGTTCTGACCAGGGCCGGCCCAGCCTATACGGAGACTATGCAGCAGTTTAGGGCCCCTGACCACTAGGGTGCCCCCACTCTGGCAATTGTTTAATTTATATTCTATTTTGTTTACTACAGTTTGCTTTATTTGACTTTTGTGAGTTTTGATACTCGATTACAAGCTTAAAAAAATAAAAGTTCTTAACTTCTTTCTTTCCTCTCTGAGGAAAAAGGTTTGGCGCTATGCAAGTACTGACAATCATTTGGGATGAGAAGTTTGAAGTATGCAGTGCACCAAAATCTGATTAATATACAAAATATGGACGTATGGGTTGGATTGCATGTATGGATTTCACAGTGCACTGTGATGAAATGGTGGGCCAAAAATATGAGCCCCTTTGCATTATTTTGCTTAGGGCCCCCAAATGGCCTGGGCCGGCCCTGGTTCTGACCATTTGGAAACTCAAGCGGGTGATTTTTTGTTTGTTTTCTTTCATTTGCTGGTGTCGGCGTGTGCGTCACCATTGATCTCGGCGAAGTTCTGGAGGTCTTGAAAGGTGCGGAGGGCTCGCGGGGGGCAGAGGGCCACGCAGAGCGCCACCGACTTGATCTTCCTCTGAACGATGTCCACGTCGCAAGGGTCCAAGTAGAAGACGAACCTGCGGGGGCGGCACGACAAGGTTGGTCGGCGGACGGGCCCGAGCTCCCCGTATAAGCAACGAGCGCGCACTGACTTCCTGTCGGTGTGATCCAGGCCGCTGAGGCGGACGCCGTCCAACGGCGGGTTGCGGCGCCCGCACGTGTTGCCGAAGCTGTCGTAACCCGAGAGCAGGCGGGCCGCGCCCCCCGACGCCACCGTGAAGGCGCACACGCTACCCTGAGGGACCCCGCCGACAACAAATGACGGTGCGTCAAATGGACGAGGGCGGTGATATGCGCGCGAGGTGAGGGCGCGTTACCATGCCGACGCAGAAGATGAGGAAGAGCAGGAACCAGGGCAGGTCAGTACAGCTTCGCTCCTCCAGCGGTCTCCATTCGCGCTTTGTCCTCTGCAAACGCAGGCGCTGTGTTAGCAGGCCGCCGGCTAATAGGATGAGGAACGAGCGAGAGAGCGAGAGAGAAAGCGGCGGGCCGGGCGCTCTCGGATTACGGGCTGGATCGCTGTCGCCGAATCCCGACCGACCGACCGACCGACCGACAACGACAAAGCTCACCTCCGCGCTCCCGCAGCATCCCATCTCCTCCGGGACGACGGGGCTCGAGCCGAGCGGCGGCGGCGGGTTGGTCGGGCCGGGGGATTCGGGGGGCGGCGATGGGAAAGCGCGGCCCCCAAGACGGCCCGCATGAAAGGCCTTAGCCGGAAGCGGAAGCGACGCCGGACGCCAGCGGTCCTTCTTCCTTCTCTCGTCGTCCGAAAGTCGCAAGACAAGAAGGTCGCTCGCCCGCCCGCTTCCTCGCTTCCCGCTGGGCTGTCAGCACAGCAGCGGCCATTCGTGTCACTGCGCATGCGCAGTCCCACCGCTACGCCTCGCTCGACGCCGCCGCTGGGCGGCGTCTCCCACCCGCCGACACGCGGTCACTGTCGACGACCGAGCCGGGCCGGGCCGGGCCGAGCCGAGCCGAGCCGAGCCGAGCCGAGCCGAGCCGAGCCGAAGTTCGGCAGATAGGTGCGCGTGCGGGCTGCCGGCCGCGACGCAGAGTCAGCCCGAAAACTCTAGACGCAAGACGTCAATGTTTGTTTTGAAAGGCCGTCGGAAATTTTCCATCTCGCGAGCGCACCTAAATCGGAGTGAAGACTGGATATGCATGGTGACTCATTCTTGTTTGGTGCAAAATTGCACTTTTGTAATGAAGGTTTTGGATGGAATCATGACAAAGATGCGTTTTCTTGGAACATGTCACAATGGGGGCAAACGCACGAGATAAGCGAATGGCACTGTCCAATACACGTTTAATTCAAAAAGGAAATGTGGAAAGAGGATTTCAAGTTCAACAAAAACAGGCAATAACTTAGCTTCAAGGAAGGTGGTGCATGGCGTCTTGTCCTACTGATTTCCAAACACTGAAAACGCACTGGCAAGGGACTACTAATTAGAGGACTATAAGGCTAATGGCAAACAGGTGAGGGAAAGACAAAGTTGACTGAAGTGAACTGCAAAATGCAACCCGCCAAAATAAAACGGGATGTGAAAGGACTAAATGAAAACTGCTGACGGCGGCTCGCCACAGAAAAGTGCTGTTATTGAGTTTTAAAAGCGCTACATGATGTCATCACATTAGTGAACACAAGCACCTGAAATGCAATAGCCAGTCCCTTCAAGTTTTTTTCTTTGTTTTGTGTTTTTTCCTTCTGATATTAACTGTATAATATCAGACTTGACCGAGATGGAATATTTCGAATTTGCATATGAAAAGAGAGCTATTGCCCAACGCCCGTGACGTCATCTGGTAGGATTTGACCTCTGCGGTATGACGTCAAGATGATGTCGAGGAAGGCGAAAGTTCCTCTCCGGGATAGCGAAGGTTGTCATGGCAACGCAACATTTTGTCTAGCTCGGCACGTTTTCTACCTTGGGGCGGAAGTGAAGTTGCTGCTCAGAACGGCCGGGCTCCATCTTCGGACTCGCAAGTGATTGTGGCTGGCTGGCTGGCTGGCTGGCGAGCGTCGACGCCGCGACCTCCGTCGCTCGTGCAAAAATGACATCTGCGCTCATGTGCTACTCGGCTCACGCGCAGAAAGGAGCTTTTGTCCTTTTGTTTACTCTTGTACCAGGCTGTGCGCGCGTGCGCTCGCGTGCGCGAGAAAGAGAGACAACGAATCCATTCATCGATTTGAGGGGCACACTCGATGTCATTGGAAGCGAAGCCGGTCGATTACCGATCGTGACAATCGTTTGGCCGTTCCTTGCGGAGCAAAATTACAAAAGGCTTTAAGAGGTAAGCGACCTCTAGTGGCCGCTTTGGTCAACTTTGACACCATCGCGCAGCTGTCAATATACGCGCGCGCGCGCGCACGCCGGTTGACTATTTGAAGCTTCAAAAAATAAACAAAAAGTGACGAGGTCTGTTTTTTTTTGCAGTCTAGCGCCATTTCCCTGCTGATGTCTTCAATGTGATCCTTCAAATATTTCTACACTGAAAAATAAGATTGGAAGTGCAGACGGCACCGTCTTTTGGTCAAATGTGTGTGCGATAACAAGTTCCCAACTTTGTCTTTCTTTTTCATTTTGGGCGCCAGCCTCAGAACTCCAGCGCGCTTCGTCCGGAGCCGACCGTAGGAGATTCTCTCCGGACGACAAAGCGGCCTCGGGGCTCCTCCGCGTTGCAAAGCGGGGACTCTGACTCTAAGTATCTGCGATGAGCGCCGCCGCCCGAACGGAGCGTCTCCGACGACCGCCGAGCTGCCGCTCTGCTCCGCTTTAGCGAGTTTCAGTCTGGCTTGATTTTGTTTTATTCAATTCAATTTTATTTGTATAGGCCTATATCACAACAGGTTTGTCTCAGAGGGCTTTACAGAGTCATTTTGATACACAGTCAGATACAGTAGATGAATGAGATGAGTCCATGTCCTGGGCATCCCCCATCCTTAGACCCTCCATGGTGGCAAGGAAAAACTAAAAAAAAAAAAAAAAACATGGGAAAAAAGAGAAACCTTGGGGGGAACCACAATCAGGAGAGATCCACTCCCAGGACAGACAGGCTATAGAGGCACCAGGACTGATGATGGGTTGTAGCAGAAGGAGGTCCGGTTTGTAGAGATGCAGTGGAGTAAGGGAACACGAGGAGGTCCATCTAGTAGTGTTGTATCGGTCGCGAACGATTCGTTCTTTTTGAACGAATTGTTTGGGTGAACGAGACCGAACTAATCACCATCTGCACTGATTCGTTCTATGAAGTTGGCGGCGCTTGTTCGCTGCGTGGGAGGGCGTTGAGCAAGCGGCAGCGTCTTCTGACATTGCACACGACCAATCAGACGCCAGCCTCATCGCGGGCAGGGGAGGGAGCGGAAACAGAATCATGGCGTATGTCACTCATTTCCACGTGTGGCCAATAAGCAGCCAGCGTGCAGGCAGGGGGGAAAGACTGAGTTTTGTCACTTCCCGTTCAGTGATTCGGTCCTCCGGTTCCTGACCTAGCTTGCTGCTAACTTGACTTTCCAGTAATGACTATGCGGTGAACGAGTCATAAAATGAAAGGAAACGACTTTGTCACATATTTGTTAACGTGGAGCCTATCAAATGCTGCTCAAAAAGACAAAAACACCACACAAATCTAGCGAGCATGGTTTAGTGTTCTACTTTTCTCAACAGACTCGGGACTGTGCCTATGACGATATACTATCAAATTTACAGTAATTTAAAACACGCGTAGCTACGAGGCAAGCAAAACCTGAGCTGCGGTCGCGTGACGGCAGTGAAGCGGGCAGAGAACTGTCACTATATGGAGGCTTCATGGCAGCGATATGTACCTCATATGTGCACAGAAAAAAAATAATATTTAGTATGATCACCATAATACTGATTTGCAATGAAACTGTATATGCATGTCAATTTTTTCCGAGTGTTTTTTTTTTTTTTTCGTGTCAGAGGGTGTCGGTTGGTTTGACAAATTATGTCAATCCGTCCATCATGTGCTACTCAAGCGCCCCAAAAACAAAGCGCGCGGACACGGGAGATGTCGCAATATGTCTACATTTTTCTTAACAGACTAATAAGAGTAGAAAGGCGAAATCATAAAGCAAACAATTATTTCTCGTCAGCATTTGACGATCTGAGATGCGGGGACGACAGGGGAGCTGACCGGATTATTTTATTTATTAATACCAGTGCAAAAATTCAAAACGATCATCTTAATAATAAAAAACAAAAATACAACAGAGCGAGAGGTTAATATGATGTGTTGGCCGTTCCATAATTAGAAATTAAACTTTCGATTTATTTTTATTTTCGTGACAGCAAGCATGCCGCGTTGGCTGTTAGCAGCAGCATTGTATATGTGAGCAAGATCATGCTAAAGAAAGTCCGTGCGCCCCCGACCCCAAACCCCGACTTCCCCCTCAAAAGGAAAATGTTTAACCGTGTCCTAATTCGAAATGCAAGCACGAGCCATGACTTTGAGCCCATAGAACTAGGACAGACGACGCGGAAGTCCTCCCTCGCTTTTGCAGCAGTGGGAGGGAGACGAGGCTGTCTCTGAGAGCAGAATGATATCGCCTGTCACTCATTTCTGAAACTACGACGAGTGGTCAATGTGCAAGAGAGGGAGGGACCAAGCAATGTCACTTCCCGTTCAGTTATACTGCGAAGCGGTCTTTGGTGATTCGTTCGGCAACGTCACTTCCCGTTCACTAACCGAACGATTCATTTGGGTGGGGAGGGAGATGAGGGGGGCGAACGATTCGTTGAACGATTCGTTTGAACGAATCGTTTTACTGAACGAACCGGAATGGATTCGTTTACTCAAGTGAACGACAGATCCCGTCACTACCATCTAGCCAGATGAGACGGGGGGGCAACGAGGACGTCCATCCAGCCAGGGGTCAGGATAGTCAGGCGGCTGAGGCTGAAAAGGTAGCCTCTCCCCAGAGCGGAAGGGGGAAAGGGGACACCAAGTGACTAGTGATGAAAAGACTAAACAACTAGATATTCCAATTACAAAAGAGAAATAAAGTAAGAACTAGTGGTAAGTAGAGTGAAAAACGGGATAGTGGCTGTACTTCCCACAGCGTTATAGCTCCTAGGGCAGCTTTAGACTGAAGTGTGAGTCTAGTCTGTTTTCAACTAGCCTGACCATAAGCTCTGTCAAATAGGAACGTTTTTAATCTAATCTTAAATGTACAGACTGTGTCAACCTCTTTAATATTAGCTGGAAGCAGCTTGGTAACTAAAGGCTCTAGCTGCTACTTTACTTTTAGAGACCCTGGGAACTACCAGTAGACCTGCATTCTGAGAACGAAGTGTTCTGTTGGGGCGGTATGGAACCATAACATCTGTGAGTAAAGATGGCCCCAAACCATTAATGGTCTTAAATGTAAGAAGGAGGATTTTAAATTTAATTCTAAACTCGACTGGAAGCCAGTGAAGGGCTCAGAGCATAGGGGTGATGTGCTCTCTTCAATTAGTTCCTGTTAAAAGTCTTGCTGATGCGTTCTGGACTAGCTGAAGACCTTTTAGGGAACTTTTAGGACAAGCTGCGAGTAAGGAGTTACAGCAATCCAATCTAGATGTAACGAATGCGTGAATTAATTTTTCTGCATCGCTTTTAGGCAGAATATTTCTCATTTTTTGATTAATTTTAATTATGAATTAATATTTATAATTATTTTATATTAATGATTTATTTAATTAATTTTATGAATAAACGCGTCGGTCGGATAGGCTCTGGCACCCCTGCGATCCAGGCAAACGACATTTGACTCGGATATTTATCATGGAGAGGCATAGGCGTAACAACTAAAGTGACCTCATCAGCGACAGACTTCAGATCCGTGCGGTCAACTCGGATCGGCCGTCTATTGCCGTCAACGGCCGTGACACGCGACCGCACGATCGTGTTTTCGGTTGAAACGGATATCTAGAACTGTCAGTCGCAGCAAAAGAGTTAACGAGCAACACAATGATACAGGATTTTGCTAAATCCATATTTGTAGTCAAGCAAAGTTTGCGGAACAAAAGTCCAGCGGCAGCAAAAACGTCCAGAAAATCACCAACAATGTAGCTCCGTTGATCACATGGGATTCTGTTTTTATATACTGTATATTCATGTCAGAGAAAATGTGTCTTCTATGATTTCAACATGTCAGGTTTTGACCTTCAAACCTATGGATTTTGAGCTCATGGGGAGGCACTGTTTAACGGCGGACTATCTTCATTTAGTGGTAAAGCTATCTTCATCTAGTGTTAAAGCTGAGAAGTGCAAGGGGAACTCAAGCTTCTTGTGTGCGCCACATTCAATGATATTTTCCTCTCCTGGACAGATGTATGCTGCGCTCTTTAATGGTGCTATTTGAATGGATTTATCCTTGTTAGATTGTGAGAATGTCATTTGTCAGCTAGATGTGAACTCTGCTGGTGAATTTCGGAAGAACATTTGCAGCAAATTTTGGCTCATCCACTTGGAAGGATGTATTCATAAGCATCTTTTGGTTTGTGCGTGTGTGCCTCTCGAGACCCTTTGTGTTGAGTGCATTGCATACTTGTTGCTCGCTCGTAGCTTTATTTTTGAATGGCTGAATTGGGGGGGGGGGGAGAAGAGAAACGTTCTTGCTTCCTGTTTATTGCCTGCCCCATCTCGGAAGAAGAGACCGCAGATGAGCTGCGCGACTGTCCGGAAGCGCGAGACGAGCGAGACGCGTCTTCCAAAATAACGGCCAAGCTTTCTTGGACGATATTTGCCTTTGGCGCATGCGTTTAGAGCTTCTTAGCGTCGACGAGCTTAACATTTTCGATCTGGGTGCCCGTCTTTTTTTGACTTTGAGTTTGTGACGTAAGCGAAGGCGGTGGGCGTTTTCTTTTTATTTTGGAAGTAGTAGCGAACGGAAGCAGAGCGTGGGCCTACTACCGCTGACGGACGCCGGCCGAGACGAGACCGGCCGGACGCTGCGGAGATTTTGCAAGTTCGGAGTTGACTCAACGCAACGCAGTTAGTCAGGCGGCCAGCCTGCCTGCAGCGAGCGACGCGACGCGACGAGACGAGACCGCAACGAGATAGAGAGGGAGACAAGAACGAGAAGGAAGAAGAACTCGGGGAAGGTAAGAAGGTCCTTTAGAGAAACGACAAGTCGAGTGTTGAAATGTGTCGGACTAAAGTTCATCCGAGTTGATAAATGGCAAAAAGACAAGTTTGTTTGCTGCTCTGCCTAAATTTGATGACGAAGATTATTTAGGAGGAATTCTGTCAATGATTGGCAAGACTGGATTGAGTTCATCAATCAATCCGTGTATTGATCTGTTTGCCGTCATTTCCAAAACATCGCTATTTTCAACATTTTCTCCAGGAAAGCGCCCGCTACATCTATTCAAAAGTCTCCTTCCTTCACTGCATGCCAGCAGCCCACTTCACAGAATATGTCAAAGAGGGGGAAATCCATTTCGACCGGGAGGGAGTTATACACCAAATTTTGTGCCGTGGCCCCGTCATTTAAGGAAAAAAAAAATCCATCATTATCGGTTATCCAATTTGTTGTTTGTAATTTGTAATGCTAATAAACATGACAACCTGCCGCAAAAAGCCCATAGAGCAATATCTGGCGGGGTACCGTTTTTTTTCCCCCTTCGACTAACTACCACAGCACATGGTCCCGGTCCCGAGCGATACGATACCGACAATATAGCGGGTGAACTTTGCCGTTGATTTGGGGGGCCGTTTGCGTGGCTCACGTTTTGCTGGCAAAGACAAAGTATCGGGAAGACTTGTCAGGTCAACGCTGGTTATTGATTAGCGATCAGCGGGAGATTATCAGCTCTTCCTAATAAAGCCGGCGGCTCCGGAGATATAAGCGCGCGTGGAAGCAACGTGATCGGCGATCCCTATCTAAAGACATCTCGACCTTTTCCCTTTTGAGACGCGCGTGGGCTCCGGCGCCGAGGACCGGCCATGTCCCAGCGGACGCAGCTGGCCCTGCTGCTCTGGAAGAACTTGACCTACAGGCGGCGGCAGAAGGTGAGAGAGAGAGCGCCGCTTCCGAGGAGGTCCGTCACCGACGGCTCCTTTGATTTTCAGCTTCAGCTGCTGGTCGAGATCGTGTGGCCGCTCTTCATCTTCTTCATCCTCATCGCCGTGCGCCTCAGCTACCCGCCGTACGAACAGCACGAATGTGAGTCCGCCGGCCGGATCGTTCCAGACGTTTCTCCGGCTCCGACCGCGGCTCTCTTTCGTTACGAAAACATTTTTTGTTGTGAGATTATACACTATATTGTGGGGGATTCAAACCCTTCGATCAGTTGCCAATACTCAAAATACGGACAAACACTTGATTTGCGCTCACTGAAAATCTTTTTGGAAGTTAACGGATTTGATAAGCGATTGATAAGTCTTGGCTTCGGCCCCCTCCTTTGTCCTCCTCGTGCAGGTTTATCTCTTTTTGACATTTTATCTTTCTTTATGGACGTCATAATCGGACGACGTCAGCTGCTGAAGGTCGGAGGACCGGCGGCGCCACGCGTGCCGAGCGGAAGAAAGAAAGAAAGAAAGTCCACCGCGGCCGCAAAAAAAAGGGGAAGGAGTAGAGATAGATACATAGCGTAGGTTGTAGTCGTTTGAGGAATGTTGTTGCAGTCATAGAGCGACGACCTGTTGCGACTTGTCGCTCAAACAACTCAAAAAGATCAGATCGAACTCGAGCCAGCCTGAAGAAAGACATGCTTTTTTTCCCCTGGGTATCGCGCCGTCGAATCCTATTTTGACATGTGTCCGAGTAATGGTCAGCTAACGTAGGGACTTTTTTTCACAAGTGTACATCCATCTTTATAATAGAGCAGTGTTTTTCAACCTTTTCTGAGTCACAGCACGTTTTTACATGGGAAAAAACCTCACGGCACACCACAAACCAAAATGACTTTCTGTACAGTATATTTAATTATAAAATCATTTCTCAATATTTATACTTTCTCAGTGTAAAACTTGAGCCTGTTTAGATGAACACAAAGCCGATATCCTGGCAGGAATCTTCAACAGCGCTCAGTCTGGATTTTTTTTGGTCATAACAGTAAGGCTTGAAAAGCTCAGAATTATCAGACAGAGGGACTTTAACCGCATCAGGGCCTAGCATCCCGCTGACAATGGCTTTGCATGCAGGTAGGATTAATATCTCTGCCACAGTGTGGCACTTTTTGGATTTGGCAACAAGTTCAGCAACAAGGTTTGGCTTTGAGGGCTTCCTTATTTCCCTTTGTAGTTTTTCTCCAAAAAGTTGCCTGTTTCTCTGTGTTTTCACGAAGGCGAACATAATAGTCCATAGACTTGTTTTGAAGCGACCGGTGTTTTGCTTGGAGATGACGTAGCTGCTCGTGTCGCGTTCAAGAACCGCTCGAATTTCTAGCCGGCGGCCACCTTGCTGTCCTCGAAAATGCGTTAGAATAAAACACTGGGAGGATTGATGGCCGTCACATATGGATAAAATGGAAAGGACACTTTCGTGTATATCGACATTTGACGAGTCTGATCAGAGGATGTACAGTTGACGTTTTGCGTTCTGCACTGTCGCGGACGGCGCGGTTGCGACGGCCAGAAATCCGAGCAGTTCTTTAATGCGACAAGAGCAATACCTCGCTCATCTGCACACGACCGAGAACTTTCTACCTATTCCTTCGGCCCCATGACGTTAAAAAAAAAAAAAAAGTGATATTGCATTTCTCGCGGCACACCTGACGATCTCTCATGGCACACTGGTTGAAAAACACTGTAATAGAGTAACTCTTATGTTTGCTCCTCGGATGAAGATCTGTTTGACAAAGGTCGAGCGATTTGTCGGCCGGCCGATATACACCCGGATTTTGCCTTTCCTCTGTCGACGAAAAGGCGAAACCTGCACGGGATCTAATCCGGCGTCCGTCTCCGTCCGTCTCAGGTCATTTCCCCAACAAGGCCATGCCCTCGGCGGGCACCTTGCCGTGGATCCAGGGCATCCTCTGCAACGCCAACAACCCGTGCTTCCGCAGCCCCACGCCCGGCGAGTCGCCCGGCGTGGTGGGCAACTTCAACGACTCCATGTGAGCGTCGGGCCGTCCTCGGCGCGCTCTCGTTCGCTCACCTTCTTTTCTCTTGCAGAATTTCCCGCCTCTTCTCCGACGCCAAAAAGATTCTCCTGTACAGTCAGAACGACAAAAACTTGGAAGGCTTCAAGGAGCTGGCCCGCGCCCTCAGGAAGCTCCAGAGCAGCAGAAGCGGTCGGTACCCGAAGCGCAACTTTGCTCGTTATAATCGAGCTAGCCCGGGAACGCTAGAAGCGCCTTAGCTGGCGTGGCCCTTCGGCGGCTGGCGCGTCAAAACGATCGATCCCGGTAAATCGTCCCGCCCGCCGTCGGCGTTTTGGCTGGAAATTTTCCACGGTCACATTTGAACAACGACGACAACAATTGCTATGCATAGTCCATGGAAATGAAAAGCCTCCGTCCGCTCCTAAAGCTGTCAAGAAATTTCCGGTGACATTTTTCTTTGTTCTGCACTTTTCTTGCTGGCTGAACAAAAGGAATTTGCCGCCGCTTTGTGTTCTAATGATGGCGTGTCGAGTTTCCGACCTGCTCTGACCTGCTTTTATTGTGACGGGAGGGAAAGGAGGGAGGCGGGCAGAGAGCGTGCGACCCCTGCGAACCGAACCCTCGCCGATTTGGCGCCGCCAATTTGCCACGTCGGGCTGACGGGCGTCCCCGCTTAAAACGCCACCGTCTCATTTGACACCTCGGCTGACCCCTGAAAAACCTTCCCGCTTGCGCTCGCGCTCGCGCTCGGGCCTGTTATGACAAGTACAAAGCCGGAGGAAGGGATGGTTCCTATTGACTTTTTCATAAAAGTCTCTTTGAGTCAGACGTTGGCACCTGTGACGACTTGTAGCAGTGACATCATCAAATAGGATTCCCGTCACCTGATTTGACGTACGTTTGTGTCCTTCAGGCTTCAAGTTAAAGCACTTCCTACGAGACGAGGAGACTTTTTCCGGCTTCCTGTCGCGAAACGTATCCTTCCCGCCGGCGGCGGTCTTACGCATCCTGGAGGCCGACGTCGACTTGGAGAAGGTGCGCGCCTCCCTCCCTCGATCCGTCGGTCCGTCGACGGGTAACCGGACGGAAGCGCGCCTGTGTTCAGGTTCTTTTGAGAGGTTTCGGGGTTCGCCTGCGGGACGCGTGCCCCCGCCGGTCGGGGGGCCGGGGCGTAGGGGAATTTGTCAACGTGACGGACCCCGGGACCGCCGCCGCGGTTCAGGAATTGGTGTGCCGCGCCCCGCCGGCGTGGCTGGACCTCGTCGAGCGCAACTTTCTGGAAAATGCCGACTTCCTCAAACCCTTCCTGGTAAGAACGTCCCTTTTCTATTCGGGACATCGAACCGTTCTATGGGAAGCGTGAACCGTTTGCGCGCCGCTCTCTCAGGGGGACGTCAGATCGGACCCCGAAGCCGTGCGGGACGTTTCTGCGGCGACCAACAAGCTGCTGGACGGTCTGGGCTCCCTGGCCGTGGAGGTACGTCGTCGCCAAAATCACGGGAAACCGTGTCGTCGTGCTTTGCCTAAGCCTAAGAGTGGCAATGATTAAAGATAGCTACTGATTTAAACACTGTAATAAGGTTACTCTAACTTGCTCTCATCATGTTTACTGCCCACAGACACACTTTATACTCTGCCTGCTTTCCCTTTATGAAAAATGGGCAAAACATAGAAAATGATGCATTCGGCACGGCTAGATGACAATGACTTTAGGCCAGCGGTGTCCAAACTATTCCACATAGGGCCGCAGTGGGTGCTGGATTTCCTGGATTCCTACAAAACAAGACCACACCTTTCCACCAATCTGGTGTCTCTAATCAGTTGATTGCTGTCAGGTGCTGCTTGTTTTAGAACAAACTTCATTGGTTAAACTGTCTGTGCTCGATTGGTAGGAAAAAAAAACAGGACCCACAGTGGCCCTTGTGGACAGGTTTGGACACCCATGCTTTAGGCCACAGGTGTCAAACCGATTCCAGAAAGGGCCTAGTGGGTGCTGGATTTTGTTCCAATCGATAACGCGCAGAGAGTTTAACCAATGAACTTCCTGCTGAAACAAGCAGCACCTGTCAAAGTTTAACACATGTAAAAGATCTAATTGGTGAAAAGGTGTCCTCTTCATTGGTTGGAAAGCAAACCTGCACCCACTAGGCCCTTTCTGGAATCGCTTTGACACCTGTGCTTTAGGCCAATATCAGCCATTTTGACGGGCTGTCATTGGCTCAGCCCAGGACAGAAATGGCTGGCCTCCATCGGATTCTACACTTCAAATGACACACATTAGGTGTAGTGATGTTTAAAAATGATTTTCCTTTGTCTTCTATAGTTTTAGTGTTTGAGAATAAACTTTTATCGCGGTTACAGTAAATGGGTATACTTCACAGGTGCGATTCCAGAAAGGGCTTAGTAGGTGCTGGATATTGTTCCAACCGATGACGCGCAGAGAGTTTAACCAATGAACTTCCTGCTGAAACAAGCAGCACCTGACAAAGTTTAACACATGTAAAAGATCTAATTGGTGAAAAGGTGTCCTCTTCATTGGTTGGAAAGCAAACCTGCACCCACTAGGCCCTTTCTGGAATCGCTTTGACACCTGTGTATTAGGATATATAGTCACCACAATAGTGGTTCCATTGGTTGGAAAAATGAAGATTTTTGGACAATATCGCGGGCGATCGTTTATCATTGGCCGTGAAAATTTGCGATGGCGAGAGGCGAGCCCAGCGTGAGTTCTCTGGAGAGAAAATTGCGAGGAGTCACGCGGCGGTCGGGACACCCGATGTCTCAGCTGAACAAAGAACTAGAAGCAACAAACACACGCAGCTGCGTCGTCCCCGTTGACTCGCGTAGACGCCGCTCATCCGCTTTCTCCCGCGCGCGCCGGCATTTCGTCCGGACGAAACGCCGGCGCGATCCGACGGAACCCTAGCGCGGTTTGAATTTTGCTGTGCCGCAGCTGGCCGGGATGAAGAGCTGGACGGACCTGAGGAAAGAGATCGTCTTCCTTCGGCGCAACGCCACGTCCTCGCCCAGCGCCTTGTACCAGGCCGTGTCGCGGATCGCGTGCGGGCACCCGGAGGGCGGCGGCTTGCAGATCAAGTCCCTCAACTGGTACGAGGACAGCAACTACAAGGCGCTCTTCGGGAACCACAACGGCAGCGAGGAGGCCGGCGCCGCGCAGCACTACGACAACGCCTCCGGTACGTCGCCCCGCTCGCCGTCGGAGTCGCCTCGGCGCCCGTCCGCGTGACGCGGCTTCCGGAGGGGCCCGAGCGTATCCGGTCGGTCGCTAACCCTTAGCGAGCGCCTAAGTCGCGAGCTCGACCAAAATATGAAGGCCAAAAAAAGGGTTAGGGTTTTGGTCGCGATGGCCCGTTTCGCTTGGTTTCCCCCTCTTCCCGCGAACTTTGCCCTCGGCATTTGGCGCAAGGAGGGCGGTGGGATTCTAATTGTTGCGGCGTCCTTTGTGAGAAATGCCGTGTTTGTGTGTAGCTCCCTTTTGCAACAGTCTGGTCAGGAGCCTGGATTCCAATCCCATGTCCAAGATGATCTGGGAAGCTGTCAAACCACTGCTGCTGGGGAAAATCCTCTACACTCCCGACACTCCCGCTACTCGGCGGGTCATCCACGAGGCGAGGACCCAGCTCCCGTCCGGCCGGCCGTCGTTTGGCCGCTCGGTTTGAACGCGCGTTTACGTCTGCGGCGCCCGCAGGTCAACCGCACCTTCCAGGAGCTCGGCGTCTTCCGGGACTTGGAGGGAATGTGGGAGGAGATGAGACCTAAAGTTTGGAACTTCCTGGAGAACAGCGAACAGATGAACCTGATACGGGTAATCCACCGCAATTGTTCATTCGTGCAGAGTAGGGCTCTGAGCGTGATACAAAAGCCTATCGACTGCCATGAATACATATATCGTTACTGTTTAAAGAAAAGGAACCCACCCAAATTTTTCCACGTGACCTCGTCGGCTGCCACTGACAGCTATAGACGTCAATTTAGACTAGAAGGGGGTCCTCTTCCAATTTAAGGCGCTTCCAATTCATTTTGGGATATTCACTTCCTGTTCCGTAGCTTCAACCGGAAGTGATCCATAAATGCCGCAAAATAAACAGGAAGTGACCAAAAATCAACAAGAAATAACCCAAAATGAGCTCACTGACAATCATCCGTTTGAAGTGGGAGGACGAATGGCATTTGCCACCCTAGGAGTTCAAATGCACGGTTTGGACGTCAAGTGCTAAAACCATGGAAATTGACAGCAGAAGGATGGGAAGGGCTTTTTTTTTTTTCATTTTGTCATAGAATAGGATTTCCTGATAATTGTCGTATTGCCACACGGTGAGATAACGCCTCTCGCAAATCGTAACGTAGTCCAGAGACGGAAAGTCTCCCGTTTGGCGATAATGCAAGAAAGGAGGAAAACAGGAGGCGCTTGTGCGTGCCTTCCAGTCTCTGCTGAAAAACAACGCCACCGCCTCCTACTTTCACACTCAACTGGCCGACACCGAGTGGACCGTGGCCGACGTGTCCCACTTCCTGTCCAGGCACGCCGACGAGCGGCGACGGCGGCCGGGCGCCCTCACCTGGAGGGACGTCTTTAACGAGACCGACCAGGCCGTGGGCGGCATCTCCCGCTTCATGGAGGCGAGTGGCGAACGCCCGCCCGTGCAAAAAAACGACCGGGGCGGCGGCTAGGCCAGCTAACTTTTTATTTTTTACCGGCCGCGAACGTGTTTCAGTGCGTGAATCTGGACAAATTGGAAGCAGTCTCGACCGAAGAGCGAATGATCAACGAGTCGATGCTTCTGCTGGAGGACAAGAGGTTCTGGGCGGGGATCGTCTTCCCTGACCTGGCCACCAACGCCACGGAGCTCCCCCCCAACATTAGCTACAAAATCCGGATGGACATCGACAACGTGGAGCGGACCAATAAGATCAAAGACGCGTAAGAACAGACCCGGGCCGCCGAAGTCCGGGGTTTCCGGTGCAAAGCGACGCCAAAGTCAAATGAGTTAACGCCGCTTTCGGGCTTTCCGCTCAGGTACTGGGACCCGGGTCCTCGCGCTGACCCCTTTGAGGACATGCGCTACATCTGGGGAGGCTTCTCCTACCTCCAGGACGTCATCGAACAGGCCCTGGTCCGAACCCTGACCGGCACCAAAGACAAGACGGGCGTTTACATCCAACAAATGCCGTACCCCTGCTACGTGGACGACATGTAGGTGGAGCGAGCGTCAACTAGCGGTACGCGTCCTAACCCGTCCGGCTCAATCCCGCGTTCCCGGGCGGGCGTCCGGCTCGACCTCGTTCTCAGATTCCTGCGGGTGATGAGTCGCTCCATGCCGCTCTTCATGACCCTGGCCTGGATGTTCTCCGTCTCCATCATCCTGAAGAACGTAGTGTACGAGAAGGAGGCGCGTCTGAAGGAGACCATGAGGATCATGGGATTGGACAACGGCATCCTGTGGTTCAGCTGGTTCATCAGCAGTCTGATTCCTCTGCTCGTCAGCGCCGGGCTCCTGGTCCTGATGCTCAAGGTCCGTCGGTGCCGCCGCCGCCGCCTTTGGCCGTCACTCCTTCCGTTCTGTTTTCCGCAGAAAGGAAACCTGCTGCCGTACAGCGACACCGGCGTGGTCTACCTCTTTTTGGCGTCCTTCGCCGTGGTCACTATCATGCAGTGCTTTCTCATCAGCACCGCCTTCGCTCGAGCCAACTTGGCCGCCGCCTGCGGAGGAATCATATACTTCACGCTCTACTTGCCGTACGTCCTCTGCGTGGCCTGGCAGGACCACATCGGCTTTCCGGCTAAAGTCTTCGCGGTAAGGACGGGCGAGCGGGGCCGGGCCGGGCTGGGCCGGGGCCTTGCTTAGCATTTGACGCAAGCGCTGACTGGCGCCTCGCGCTAACGACCGCAGAGCCTCCTGTCTCCGGTGGCTTTCGGCTTCGGCTGCGAGTACTTCGCCCTGTTCGAAGAGCAGGGCGTCGGCATCCAGTGGAAGAACCTGGTGGCCAGTCCCCTGGAAGAGGACGACTTCAGCCTCCGCACCGCCATCATCATCATGTACTTTGACTCCTTCCTCTACGGACTCCTCACCTGGTACATCGAAGCCGTCTTTCCAGGTAGCGTGGAAGCACCTATTATTTTCTTTGAGCGAGTCCGCCTCGGCCGGCCTCCCCGTACAGTATGTTTTCATTTCTAACCCTTCATAGAATTTGTCAACGTGCCAAGGGGAATACGGAATTCAGATCCGCTCCAAATAACTCGACTGATAGTAAACTAATTGGTGAGGTGGCAAGCATTGCTAACATGAATCTCAACTACGCAATAAAAGAGGTTAGTGTAGCAAGTGCAAGCCAACAGAATCTTCATTGCTCAAAGAGTAGAAGCTAAGCTACAGCACTGGCCAATTTCCAGCTCCCGGTTTTCCCGGACATACTAAAAGTATCTTTCCGGTTGTCACGGAGATGGACAGGTGCGCGCAGAAAGCTCTGCCCGTATTGGCAAGACAACAAAGCACAGCGAATGCTTTCGATTCCATAGAAGCGGACGAGTCCGAGTTCGGTGACCGGTTTGCGCGTCCTTCCGGCAGGTCAATACGGCATTCCTCGGCCGTGGTACTTCCCCTTCACCAAGTCCTACTGGTTCGGAGAGGAGGAAAAGGCATCCGACAAAGTCCCGTTGGAGCACAAAAGAAAGTCCGGCGGTAAGGTCGAGACTCCGAAAGGATAAGCTGGGTTTTTTTTGTCTTCCCGCTGAGATTATCTGTCTGCGCACGTGACTCCTGTCTAGCGGCGTGCACGGAAGAGGAACCGGCTCACCTCCGGCTCGGCGTCTACATCGAGAATCTCGTCAAGATTTACCGGCACGGGAAGAAAGTGGCGGTGGACGGCCTGACGCTAGGCTTCTACGAGGGACAGATCACCTCCTTCCTCGGACACAACGGCGCGGGAAAGACCACCACTATGTAATTTGTCGGCGGTGCCCGGCCCCTTCGCCGGCGAAGCCGTTCCAAACCGTTTCCGTCGCGACAGGTCCGTCCTCACCGGTCTGTTCCCGCCCACCTCCGGTACCGCCTACATCCTCGGTCGTGACATCCGCACGGAGCTGAGCGCCATTCGGCAGAGCTTGGGCGTCTGCCCGCAACACAACGTCCTCTTCAGCATGTGAGCGAGCGGCCTTCCTTCCTTCTGCCGTCCTCTTTTTTTCATTCCGACCCCGCCCGCTAGCAGCTGACGTCCCGGTGCTTTCGCCAGGTTGACGGTGGAGGAGCACGTGTGGTTCTACGCCCGACTGAAAGGTCTGTCGGAAGAAGGGGTAAAAGGCGAGATGGAGCAGATCCTGCGCGACACGGGCCTGCCGCACAAACGGCGTTCCAAGACCAGCACGCTGTCCGGCGGAATGCAGAGGAAGCTGTCCGTGGCCCTGGCCTTCGTCGGGGGCTCCAAGGTGGTGATCTTGGACGAGCCCACGGCCGGAGTGGATCCCTACGCTCGCAGGGGAATCTGGGATTTGCTGCTCAAGTACAGGCAGGGTGAGTTTTGGCGGGCGGCGCCGTGCGTGCGCACGGATTGAACCGCCCGCCGGCTTTTCTCAGGACGCACCATTATCCTGTCCACGCACCACATGGACGAGGCCGACATCCTGGGCGACCGCATCGCCATCATCTCGCACGGGAAGCTGTGCTGCGCGGGCTCCTCGCTCTTCCTAAAGAACCAGCTGGGGACGGGCTACTACCTGACCCTGGTCAAAAAGGACCCCGAACCCTCGCTCGGCTCGTACGGGAACTCGTCCGGCACGGTCTCCTTCGCCAAAAAGGTCCCGCTCCGCCGCGCTCTCCGTTCCGGACAAAGCGTGAACGCCGCCCGCTCCCGTCGCAGGACGAGAGCGGTTCCGTCAGCAGCAGCGACGCCGGACTGGGCAGCGAGCAAGAAAGCGACGCCGTCACTGTCGGTGAGCGATGCTAGCGGACCGCCTCCTCGCCCCAGTGCGGTCCTAATAGATTGGGCCGATCTAAGGGTGGAAGAAAAAAATGCTTTGTACCGGCTGATCAAATCTGGGACAGAAATATGGTGGTTTTTACAAGGAATTCCTTCCTTTCAACAGTTCAACTTGTATGTGAAGTTGAGCTACATTGCTTTCTTACAGCCGCTTCTTCAATTCAATTCAATTGTATTTGTACAGCCCTATATCACAACAGGTTTGTCTCAGAGGGCTTTACAGAGTCATTTTTCATACACAGTCAGATACTGTAGATGAATGAGATAAGTCCATGACCTGGCCATCCCCCATCCTTAGACCCTCACTGGCGGCAAGGAAAAACTCAAAAAAAAAAAACATGGGAAAAAGAGAAAACTTGGGGAGAACCACAATCAGGAGAGAGCCACTCTCTGGACGGACAGGCTATAGCGGCACCAGGACTGATGATGGGTAGAAGCAGAAGGAGTTCCAGTTTGTAGAGATGCAGTGGCGTAAGGGAACATGAGGAGGTCCATCTAGCCTGATTGGGGGGGGTGCAGCGAGGACGTCCATCCAGCCAGTCAGGATTGTCAGGCGGCTGCGGCTGAAAATTTAGCCCCTCCAAAGGGGACACCGGGTGACTAGTGATGAAAAAACTAGTCAACTAGATATTACATTTAGAAAAGAGAAAAAAAGACAGTTGGTAGGTACAGTGAAAAACAGGAGATAGGACTCGGTGGCTGTACTTCCCCCAGCATTATAGCTCCTCGGGCAGCTTTAGACTGAACTGTGAGTCTAGTCTGTTTTCAACTAGCCTGACCATAAGCTTTGTCAAATAGGAACGTTTTTAGTCAAATCTTAAATGTGCAGACTGTGTCGGCCTCTTTAATACTAGCTGGAAGCTGATTCCATAAGACAGGAGCTTGGTAACTAAAGGCTCTAGCTGCTACTGTACTTTTAGAGACCCTGGGAACTACCAGTAGACCTACATTCTGAGATCAGAGTGTTCTGTTGGGGCGGTATGGAACCGGAGCATCGGTGAGATAAGATGGCCCCAAAACATTAATGATCTTAAATGTAAGAAGAAGGATTTTAAATTTAATTCTAAACTCGACTGGAAGCCAGTGAAGGGCTTGGAGCACAGGGGTGATGTGCTCTCTTCTATTAGTTCCTGTTTCAAGTCTTGCTCCTGCGTTCTGGACTAGCTGAAGACCTTTTAGGGAACTTTTAGGACAAGCTGCAAGTAATGAGTTACAGTAATCCAATGGAGATGAAACAAATGCGTGAATTAATTTTTCTGCATCGCTTTGAGACAGAATATTTCTAATTTTGGCTATGTTTTGGTATGTATGGCAGGTGAAAAAAGCTCTTCTACAGGTTTGTTTAATATGAGCTTTAAATGATAGGTCTGGGTCAAATAGAACTCCGAGGTTTCTAACTGTGGTGCTGGAGGCTAAACTCACATTGTCCAGAGTGACTATCTAGGAAATTAGTATCTCACACTTTTAGGACCTATTATAAGATCTATATAGCTATAGACCTTCTGAAAAGTCTTTTCAGGGTTAAGTAGAAGATAATTAGTGCTCATCCAGGTATTTAGATCTCGGACACAGGTACTTCGTTTATCCACTTGCCTGATCTGATCAGGTTTAATTGATAAATACAATTGTGTATCGTCAGCGTAACAATGAAAATTAATGATATGATTTCTGATGATATTGTCTAAAGGCAGCATATACAGCGTAAACAAGATGGGCCCGAGGACCGACCCTTGCGGCACACCATAACTGACCCTGGAATACGGTGATGATTGCTGGTTTACATTGACAAACTGGTACCTATTAAATAAATATGATTTAAACCAGCAGAGGGCTGCTCCTCTAATGCCTATGTCACATTCTCGTCTCTGAAATAAGATATTATGCTCAGTTGTGTCAAAAGCTTCACTCAGGTCCAACAGAACCAGGATCGAGACTAATCCATCGTCAGCGGCTAGTAACAAGTCATTACTTACTTTGACTAATGCAGTTTCAGTGCTATGATGAGCTCGAAAGCCGGACTGGAAATGTTCAAATAAATTATTGTTCTGTAGGTGCTGACATAGTTGTTTAACTACTACTCTTTCGAAGACTTTGGAGAGGAAGGTTAGATTAGAGATTGGTCTGTAATTAGCTAAAGGACTGTGGCGCGTGGCCAGTAACTAATGAGGTATTTATTATATTTAAGATAATATCAATACTTAGAGGCAGGGTCTCTTTAAAAAGTTTGGTTGGGATTGGGTCGAGGAGGCACGTTGACGATTTGGAGGACACAATGATTGAGGTTACATCCATTTGGTCTTCAGTGAAGTTATTTAATATTATAGAGGGGTGTATAGGAGATTCTGAATTTTCACTCTGTGCTCTGTCAGACCTAATAGTTGGAAGTCATTCATCTATTTTGTTTCTAATAGTTGAGATTTTATTGTTAAAGAAAGTCATCACAGCTGAGAGTAGGTGGGATAGAGGGTTCTACTGAGCTGTGACTGTCAGCCTTGCTACAGTGCTGAACAGAAACCTAGGATTATTCTTGTCTTCTTCTATTATGGATGAGTAATATCTGGTTTTAGTCGGACGCAAGGCCTGTTTATAGGTCACTAAACTGTGTTTCCAGGCAAAGAGAGCGTGCTCTGTGCTGGAACTGTGCCAAAGTCTTTCTAATTTACGTGCTGTTTCTTTAAGAGAACGTTTTTCAGCATTATACCAAGGAGAAGCCCGTCTTGGGTTGACAGACTTTAATTTTAGAGGGGCAACTACATCCAGAGCAGTTTGTAGTGTGAGCATGACACTATCAACAAACTCGTCACTATCCGACGTTTTCCCTTCATAATCAGACGACATGGAGATGAATATTGGCTGAATGATCTGTTTATTCTCTGAAACAGAGCGATCACATAATGTCCTTTTCATCTGAGTTTTATTCACTAGTGTAGGATTATCTTGAAGCACAAACTGAAAGGTACTTAGACAGTACGGGGTTGTGGGGGTGGACGATAAGGTCACTGATCTCAGTACCGTAGGTTAAGATCAGGTCCAGGGTGTGCTCGTGACTGTGAGTTGGTTTATTTACATTTTGAATAAAGCCAGTCCCATCTAGTAGGTCATTAAAAGCCTTACCAAGAGAGTCACAGTCATCATCAACATGGTTATTAATATCCCCTACAATTAGAATTCTATACCAGTTTAGCAAAATACTGGATAAAAAGTCAGAGAATTCTAACAAAAACTGTGAGTAGGGACCGGGAAGGCGATATACCACTATGAAAAGAACTGCTTTTTGGTTCTTCCAGTTGGCATCAATAATTGAGACTTTCAAAGGAGTTATAAATGTAATTAGCTTTACTTTTTGGGCTCATACCTAAACAAGAGTGTGATATTACTGCCACTCCTCCCCCTCGGCCCGTGCTTCTAGCTGTGTGAAAAATTCACGTGACTTGGAGGTGTGCATTCATTAAGTCTTACAAAGTCATCCTGCTGAAGCCAACTTTCAGTCAGGGACAAAATATGAATATCATAATCCGCAATGAAGTCATTTACTAACAGATTTGGGCGAAATTGACCTAATGTTTTATCATCCACATTTGAATATGTTTATTAGGAGTTGTTTTGTTGTATGTATTAAATTCATTGGTCTCATTCCTATAGAATTATGTTTTTTGCTCTTCACTATACGAGACACGGACACAGTTTCTGTCTTCTGTCCTGAATGTTGGATTTGTGACAGCTCGGAAAGAGGCGAGTGATCGTTAATAACAGAGAGGTGTTTTACACTACAACTCTGCGCCCGGGCCCCCACTTCTTCTTTGTTCTTTTTTTCATATCTGCCATTTTTAGCGCTTCACAGCATGGGCAAGTGTGAACTGCATGTCATTGAATATTAAAGACAAGAAGTCAAATACAATATGAATAAAGTATTAAATGTCAATCCAAGATCTGGGGTCCAATGTGCAAGCCAGGTGAACAATTTATGTGAGAGAGAGCGATTTCCAGCTTAACAGTCCAATGGCCACTGAGACAAAACTCTGGTGGATTTCTCATCTAGCTGCGTATGAATTTGTTCAAAATGTGTCTCCCACTGCTTTGTTTTTTGGGGGGTGAATATCAAAATATAGACAGAGTTGTGCAGTGGTGTCCAAACTATTCCACATAGGGCCGCAGTGGGTGCTGGATTTCCTGGATTCCTACAAAACAAGATGACATCTTTTCACCAATCTGGTGTCTCACAAGTGTAATCAGTTGATTGCAGTCAGGTGCTGCTTGTTTTAGCACAAACTTCATTGGTTCAACTGTCCGTGCTCGATTGGTAGGAACAAAAACCAGGACCCGCAGCGGCCCTTGCGGACAGGTTTGGACACCCATGGTGTAAGGGATAGGATGATATCTTGAAGGAGAGGTTGCTATTCTGACTGCTTTTTATTGGACCTTCTGACGGCTTCTTTCCGCTTTGACGTCCTCCCTTAGAAAACGGGCGCCCGGCATCGGTGTGCGAGGCACCTCCGGTGGATACCTCCCAGGTGTCGGGCCTGATCACGCGCCACATCCCGGCCGCCCGCATGGTGGAGGACCTGGGGCACGAGCTGACCTTCGTCCTGCCGTACTCCGCCGCAAAAGACGGCGCCTTCGTGGAACTTTTCCGGGAAATGGACGAGAAGCTGAGCGAGCTCAACGTCTCCAGTTACGGCGTGTCCGACACCTCTTTGGAAGAGGTCGGGATCTCCGATTCCCCGCGAGCCGTCGGCGACGCCGTTCGTTCGGCGCAGTATTCCTTTGTTTTTCTCGCCAGATTTTCCTGAAAGTTGCCGAAGATAACGGCGTGGACACGGACGTGCCCTCAGGTAACGTCCGATCGTCCGGCGACTCGCCTCGCGCAAAACCTTAACCCCGGCGGGGCGCGTACGTAGACGGCACGCTACCGGTCCGACGTCGACGACGGACTCACGCCTTCGGGGGAGGCGATCCTCAGAGCTGCTTGAGACCGCTGACGGACGAGCGCGACGGCGGCGCCGACGACGGCGATCCCGGTAAGCGGCGACGCTCGGTGCCGGCGCGCGAAACGGCGCTCAAAAACGAGCGCGCGACGTTCCAGAGAGTCGGGAGACGGAGCGCTTGAACGGCACGGGCGGGACGGGATCGGAAAAAGTCAGCGGCTGGAATCTGCGAAAGCAACAATTTGTGGCCCTCATGTGGAAAAGGTTCCTCTACGCCCGGCGCTCCCGTAAGGGCTTCTTCGCGCAGGTCTGTCCGTCCGTCGGTCGGTCGGTCGGCCGCTGGCGCTCGGGATCTAGGCTTGACCGCCGCCTCTGTGGCAGATCGTCCTTCCGGCCGTCTTTGTCTGCATCGCGCTGGTCTTTAGTCTCATCGTACCTCCTTTTGGAAAATATCCCAGTTTGGAGCTGCAGCCCTGGATGTACGAAGAGCAGGTCACCTTCATCAGGTACTCCCGTTTTCCTCGACGGACCTAACGCACGTCTGGAGAATAAAAGGCGTGTCCCGTTGCGCTTTGCGGCGCACGCTAGCGACGACGCGCCAGGAGACGCCACCATGCAGAAGTTGCTGGCTTCTCTTTTGGACCCGCCGGGACTGGGCACCCGTTGTATGCCGGGACTTAGTCTCCCGTAAGATGCCGCCGCTGGCCATTTTTGCGCACTCTGTTCCGGTGTCCGCCATCTGGTCCCTGAGCTTGCCACCGGCCTCTCCTCTGAGCGCTCTCTTTTGAGGGACTTTTTCATACTCTCGTCCTCGTCCCCTTTTAAACTTTATTGTATTTTCTCCGGTGCCTCGGCTCTTTGGAGTCTCCTCTCGCCCCTTGTCTCCTCTTCTCATTTTATGCTTCATAGGCTTCTCGCTTCTCTCTTCTGGCTCGCAGGCAGTTTTACGGCATCTCCCGCCCATCTCCTATCGCTCCTCTGGCTTCTAGTCCGTCGCTCCTTTCGTAGCTCGCCTCCGACTTCCGGCGAATCCGGTTTCCCGTCCGGCCGGCCTCTCTCGTCCGTTTTTCCGGCGTCTCACGAGCGTTCTCCGTCGCTCGTCGGCAGAGACGCGCCGTGCACCCTGGGCGACGACGAGTGGAGCGTCCCGGAGGTCCCGGACGGCGTCCGGCGGCTCTTCGTCTCCGGGAACTGGACCATGGAGGAGCCCTCTCCCTCCTGCTCCTGCAGCTGCGACGGCAGAAAGAAGATGCTGCCCGATTGCCCCGCCGGAGCCGGAGGGATGCCTCCGCCCGAGGCGAGGACGCCGCCGCCGCCACCGGGGCGCCGACAGGGTCGCTGACCTACGCTTTGTCTTCAGATCAAGTTGAGTTCCACCGACGTGCTGCAGAACCTGACGGGAAGGAACATCTCCGACTACCTGGTCAAAACCTACGCTCAGATCATCGGCAAGAGGTAGGAAGCGCTCGCTCGACACGCGCGCCGACCGTGACTAAAATATATGCTGTCTTCCTCAGTTTGAAGAATAAAGTCTGGGTCAACGAGTTCAGGTGAGCCGGCCGGATCCCGCCGCTCGTCCCGATGGGAAATAATCGGTCGCGGGCCGACAGGTACGGCGGCTTCTCCTTGGGCGCAAGGAGCACTCAGGTCCTCCCGCCGGCCGACGAAATCGACGACGCCATCGGACGCGTTCGCAAAATCTTTGAACTGACCAAGGTGGCTCACGGCCCGATCGTCGGCGCGCCGTACGTACCGATGACCGACCGGCGGTCGTAGCGATGCGATCATTGTCTCTATCGATCAGGGAGCGGCGGCGGATCGATTTCTGGACAATTTGTCAGCGTTCATCCACGGACTGGACACCAAAAACAACGTCAAGGTGAGCGCCGCCGACGGACGGACGGACGGACGGTAGCGAGGGACTGACCGAGCGAGCGCGGGCCGCTCAGATCTGGTTCAACAACAAAGGCTGGCACAGCATGGGCTCCTTCATTAACGTGATGAGCAACGCCATCCTGAGGGCCCGGCTGCCTCCCGGGGAAGACGCCGGCCGCTACGGAATCCGAGCCTTCAATCATCCGCTCAACTTGACCAAGGAGCAGCTGTCCCAGGTGGCGCTGTGAGTACGCCGGAGCGAGCGAGCGAGCGAGGGAGGGCGAACCCGTCGTCCCGCGAGACCGACCGAGCGTGCGAGGCCTCTCCGCAGGGTCACCACCTCGGTGGACGTGCTGGTGTCCATCTGCGTGATCTTCGCCATGTCCTTCGTACCGGCTAGCTTTGTGGTTTTCCTCATTCACGAGCGCGTCACCAAGGCCAAGCACATGCACTTCATCAGCGGCGTGCACCCGCTTCTCTATTGGAGCGCCAACTTCATCTGGGACATGGTACGTTCGGCCGTCGGCACGCGAGAGAGCGCCGACCCGTCGACGGTGTGGTGTCTCCGCAGTGTAACTACGTGGTCCCGGCGACGCTGGTCATCCTCATCTTTGTGGCCTTCCAACAAAAAGCTTACGTCTCTTCCACGAACCTTCCCGTGCTGGCTCTGCTGCTTCTGCTCTACGGGTAGGCGGGCACGCTGCGGCGACCCCGAGGCCTCGGCCACTTTTGCGCCGGCGCTCTGACGGGGCGCGGCGGCTTCCCTCCCTCGCAGGTGGTCCATCACGCCGCTGATGTACCCGGCGTCCTTCCTCTTCACCGTCCCCAGCACGGCCTACGTGGTGCTCACCAGCGTCAACATCCTCATCGGCATCAACGGGAGCATCTCCACCTTCGTCATGGAGCTCTTCGGAGATCACGTGAGCCGCCGCCGGCCGCTAGCCCCCACCCCGCCCCGCCCCGCCTCTTCCCTTACGCGTAAACGTGGCTTCAGGAGATCGGAGGCATCAACGACATCCTGAAGAACGTCCTCCTCGTCTTCCCTCACTTCTGCTTGGGCCGAGGCCTCATCGACATGGTCAAGAATCAAGCCATGGCCGACGCGCTGCAGAGATTCGGTAAGGTCTCGCGCCGCCGTCTCGCCCGTGCGTGACGTGTCGCGTGTGCGCGTCAGGTGAGAACCGGCTGCGTTCCCCTCTGGAGTGGGACATGGTGGGAAAGAATTTGTTTGCCATGGCGGTGGAGGGTGTGGTCTTCTTCCTCATCACCATCCTCATCCAGTACAGATTCTGCTTCAAACCCAGGTGATCTTTCTCGAGGTTCAAGGCCAGTCGAGAAAAAACAGCTTGTCAGAATTGTTGCTTCAAAGTCAGAATTCTCAGAACAAAGATTCATTTGAAATGGAGAATTGTGGGACGTTCAAGTGCGCTCACACGCGTTCGCTCCGCGCAGGCCGGCGAGTCTCGTGACCGAGGCGGGAATTCCGGAAGACGAGGACGAGGACGTCGCCCGCGAGAGGCACCGGATCGTACACGGGCTCGGGCGCGGACACATCCTGGAACTCCGACAACTGACCAAGGTGATCCTCACCGCGCCGCGCCACGTCGGCGCGTAAGCTCGGGTGTTAATAAGGCCCGGGCTTCTGGCGCCGCAGGTGTTCAAAAGGAATCAGAGGCCGGCGGTGGATCGGCTTTGCGTGGGGATCCCCCCGGGCGAGGTGGGTCACGCCGGCGAACGCGCCGGTCGGTCGCCGGCACGCGCGTTTAGCGTCTCGCTGCGGGCAGTGTTTCGGTCTGCTGGGCGTGAACGGCGCGGGAAAGACCACCACCTTCAAAATGCTGACGGGCGACACGACGGTGACCGGCGGGGAGGCCTTCCTGGCCGGCAAGAGGTCGGCTCAAAGTGGGCTCGGGGTCGGGCGCTAAAGCCCTCCGCTGACGCGGCGCTCCCTCCGCAGCATCCTCCGAGAGTTGGAGCAGGTCCACCGGAACATGGGCTACTGCCCTCAGTTCGACGCCGTCAACGAGCTGCTGACGGGACGGGAACATCTGGAGCTGTACGCTATCCTCAGAGGAGTTCCCGGGGAAGAAGTCTGTGACGTGAGTGGTCGCCCGGTCCGTTCCGGCCCCGTCTTCGCCGTGACCGACCGGCGCGCCGCGATTTGACAGGTGGCCGAGTGGGGCGTCCGAAAGTTGGGTCTGCTCAAGTACGCCGACAAAGCGGCGGGAAGTTACAGCGGCGGGAATCTGCGTAAGCTATCCACTGCTATGGCGCTGATCGGAGCACCCCCTGTTGTCTTTCTGGTGAGTTTGCCTGTTAAACGTCCGTCTACTTTCGACTCGGCGGCAGACAGGCAACAGAATTGAAGCGAGAGAGAGAGAGAGAGTGAGTTGGATGACAGCTCAACTTTACTTGAGAGCAGGCATGGTGGGGGTGTCCGAACGATCATCCCATATGACCCGTGAGTTCAACCTACGCGCTTTCTCAGCTTGGACACTAAATGGAGCGAGTCACTCAAAGAGTGCCTCTCCATTAGCTCGGGCAAAACGTGGCAACAAGTCAGTGGATGGATATATCGGCCGGCAGTTACCGTATATGGACTTTTTTCAAGATTGGCCGATATACTTGTTTAAATCCTGCAGTGTTTGGGTGATGATCTTTGTTCTTTGGGTATTTTTCAAAGAGCCAGTTTTTGAAAAAGACTCAGATAGTGTTATTCTGTTTTTTTGTTGTTTTTTTTTTTTTTGGAATGGGATTTCTTTGTCGCGCCGCACAGTCCGAACCATTTGACCGATCGGCACCGTTCGAATATCGAAACGACCGGAATTTTCACGCGACGCCAGGAATTTTTCAAACAACTCCGAAAATGTTTCAGTTTGCCCGTAAACGCCAATTTTTGAGATTTTTTGGAAAAAAAAAAAAAAAGATTTTCAAAATGTATGTAGTCCCACAATTTTAGACCAAATCACATCATTTGGACATCAAACATTCTGTGATTGTGAGGGGCATAAAGTTCATACAGAATTTGGAGAAAAAAATGACGGTTCCCCGGAAATTTGCCAAAAAGTTTACCATTCATTTTTAACGGGTATTTTCCCATTCACTTCCAATGGAATTTACATGACATTGATGCCATTGACGGTCGTGTATGTCGACTCTATTGATGCCAACGTACTTTGATTCCATTGACGCATATGTAAGTCGATGCCATTGACGGCCACGGACGTCCAAATTTCCCATTCATTTCTAATGTCATTCGCATTGCATTGACGCACAAGTACACGATTGCAAAAGAGGCCATTGACGGCCATGCATGTCGACTCTATCGACACCAATGTACTTGGACTCCATTGACGCATGTGTAAGTCGATGCCATTGATGACTATGGACGTCCAAATTTCCCATTCGTTTCCAATGGCATTTAGATTGCATTGAAGTCAATTTAGACAGATGCCATTGACGGCCATGTATAACAATTCTATTGATGCCAACATACGTGGATTCCATTGACGCATATGGATGTCGACGCCATTGACGGACATATCGTACAAATTTCCCATTCATTTTCAATGGCAAAAAACAAATGTCCCCAAATTAACTGGAAATGAACAGATATCAGTCGGACAAGTGTCTCAAATGTCCCGGATTCCATTGAGGTATTTGGAAATCGATGCCATCGATAGCCGTGGACGTCCAAATTTCCCCGTTCATTTCCAATGGCATTAACATTAAATTGAGGCCAATTTAGTCAGATGCCATTGATGGCCATGTATATCAAATCTATTGATCCCACTGTACTAGGATTCCATTGACGCATATGGATGTCGATGCCATTGACGGACATATCGTCCAAATTTCCCATTCATTTAATGCAGACATGTCCAAAGTCCGGCCCGGGGTCAAATTTCATCCGGCCCCCAGCCTCTGTCATAAAATCAATAACGTCTGGCCCGCACACAGACTTGATAAATTGGTCAGCAGGACTGCTACCAGCATATGAAGTAGCTTACACACTAAATGCTGCTCCTCATTTACCCACTAAAAGGCAGCAGCACTCTGAGCAACATCACCCCGTGTGAGCCTTTACTTCCAATTTTCTAAAAGGGCGACAATCAACAACAAAAAGAAAGTTGACTGCGACGGCCGACGCTACAAGGATAGGTGGAAATTGGACTATTTCTTCACTAAAAGACACAACAACGGTGTCTGCCCCATTTGCAAAAAAGGCAGTGGCTGTTTTTAAAGAGTTCAATGTGAGGCCAAACAAGACACGCTAACATGTACAACAAGATTACAAGGTAGATACGCAACGAGAAATTGAAGCAACTTGAAGCTAGTTTAACTTGACAACAGCAGTATTTTGCAAGAGCCCGAGAGTCGAAAGAGAACGCCACAAAGACGATACTGTTGAAATGATGAATTAAAAAAAAAATAATAAAGCAAATGTAACACCCAGAATGGCTTGCTAAAATTTGCTTAAATATATTGTTCTACTTAAAGCACGTCAGCCAAGGTCGGCCCCCCACATTTATACCACACCAATTCTGGCCCCCTTTGCAAAAAGTTTGGACACCCCTGATTTAATGCCATTGACCACCATGTTTGTTGATTGTATTGATGCAAATATACTTGGAGTCCATTAACACAAATGTAAGTTGGTGCCATTGACGGCCATGGACGTCCAAATTTCCCATTCAGTTTCAATGGCAAAAACCAAATGTCCCCGAATCAAAAGGAAATGACCAGACATCAGTAGGGGATGTCCCCTAAATGACCTGATATGACAGGACACGCCCCCAAATGACCTGATATGACCAGGACACGCCCCCCCAAATGACCTGATGTGACTCGGACACAACCCCGAGATGTCCCCAAATGACCTGATATGACCAGGACACGCCCCCCAAATGACCTGATATGACCAGGACACGCCCCCCCAAATGACCTGATATGACCAGGACACGCCCCCCCAAATGACCTGATATGACCAGGACACGCCCCCCAAATCTCCCCAAATGACCTGATGTGACTCGGACACAACCCCGAGATGTCCTCAAATGACCCGATATGACCAGGACACGCCATCCCAATGTCCCCAAATCAACAGGAAGTGACCTGTTATGACCAGGACGTGTCCCCCAAATGTCCCCAAATCAACAGGAAGTGACCTGTTATGACCAGGACGTGTCCCCCAAATCAACAGGAAGTGACCTGATATGTCCCCAAACCAACCTGTGCGGGGATAAGATCTATATCTCCACACAGCAAAGACCCAGAGTCCTTTCTCCAGAAATGGCAGTTTCTAGTTAATTGTGATTTTATGCCACATAGTGTTACAAAAGGAAGTGGCAGAAGAAGAAAAATGTTCAACGTAGACTTGACTTTCATCATCAACGTGCTTTCAAAATGAGTATATTGGCCTCAAATATCGGCATGTAAAATCAGTTTTCGACATTGACGATTTTGCATGACTTAAATCAATCATGAGCCGACGTGACAAATTGTGTATAAAACGTATTACGTGCCAGAAAATGCGCAATGAGGAGGGAAAAAAAAGAACGAAAGAAGTTATTTGATTTAATCCAAGACCAACAACAAACATATAGTCATTAACTGGAGAACAATGGGTTAAATGGCTATCCGTTGATAGAACGTACAGTATTCGGATCAATTTAGCCAAATCCGTTCAAGTCTTCCTCTTCAGTTTTACTTCTGAACAACTCTGCAAGTAGCGGGCACCCCACCTGGCGGCTGTCACTTGAAAAAAAAAAATCGCGGGACCGGCTAAGCTATAAAAAGAATTCCACTTGAAGTCCGCTAACGGGGAGGCGCTTAGAATAAGCTCGGCGCCATGGGCGAATCCCGCTTCTCTCGCTCTCTCTCTCTGTTCTCCGTTGCGCTCGTGGGCGGAGCTAACCCTGGCTGTCGTAGGACGAACCCACCACGGGCATGGACCCCAAAGCCCGCCGAGCGCTCTGGAACTGCATCCTGTCAGTCATCAAGGAAGGACGCTCCGTCGTGCTCACCTCGCACAGGTCGGTCCGTTTCTCGTCCTTTCCTTTTTACCTCGTCCCCTCTTTTGGGCTGGCTATAAAAATGTTCACCCGGGTTTACGTGCGACAGCATGGAGGAGTGTGAGGCCTTGTGCACCCGGATGGCCATCATGGTCAACGGCAGGTTCAAATGTATCGGCAGCGTCCAACATTTGAAGAACAGGTAGAACGCACGCACTATCGTGACCGCTTTCACCTGTTCCGCGCGACAACACGCGGTGACTTTTCGAGGCCGGCAAAGCGCTAACGTTGCGCGCGGGCCGGCGGCAGGTTCGGCGACGGCTACACCGTGGTCCTGCGGGTGGCGGGGCCCGATCCCGACCTGGCGGCCGTCGGCCGCTTCATCGAGCGCGAGCTGAGCGGCAGCACGCTGAAGGAGAAACACCGCAACATGCTGCAGTACCAGCTGCCCTCGGCGCGTTGCTCGCTCACGCACGTTTTCTCCACGCTGGCCAAGAACAAGCGGGCCCTCAAGATCGAAGACTACTCCGTAACGCAGACCACGCTGGATCAGGTGCGTTCCCCGACGAGACGTAGCGAGATATCTTTGGTCGGCGACGGACGTTGACGGCCGCTCCATTTGCAGGTGTTTGTCAACTTCGCCAAGGACCAGAGCGACGACTATCACTCCAAAGACGCGGCTTCTTCCTCCGGAAAGCGGAGACGGCGGGGCCTTTCTCGGGAGGACGGACCCAAAGAGAGCGCCGTGTGAACTTGAAGCGGTCCGCCCGCCATTCTTTTTTCCCCGTGGGGTTGGTCTCCACCAAGATTCCAAATCAGTTGAAATCAGCCGACTTTGATTTTATTTATGTTTGCTCTACTGCCAATCAAAGTGTTGATGATTTTGGGAGGAAGAAAAACTGTGGAAAGTTACCTGACTGATTTTTTTAAAAAAATAATTTTCTCCTTCAAACGTGACACCAAGCTGTTACTGAAAACATTGAAATCAAACAGACCCACGGAACATAAGGATAAGTAAAAAAGCACTTTTCTGTCTTCCCCACCGACGGCTCCCGATTCCGACACCCGGCCGTGTGGTATCGGCCGATGCCGATGCTGTACCGATACCGTGTTTTTTTTTTTTTTGGGGGGGGGGGGGGCAAAAAAATCTTTTATATACAAATAGAAAAATGAAACAGTCATCAAAATAGGACAATGTTGTTTACAATTTTTGGATGTAATTCTGTCAGTGCTTCAGCTTCCTCCTCAAGTTTGGCTCTCACGTCTGGGATCTCCTGACAACGCGGGCATTCTTTCGGAGAGTTTACAGCTACGTCCGGACAATCAATAAAACATTTATTTAGCCATATTTGGGATAGCTGTACCATATTTAGACAGGTAGGAGCTGTCCCATAACCTGACAAATATCCAGTATCACCGCTGCGGGGAGCTCGCTGTGGATAGTCTTCTATCGCGTTCAGGAATTGACATCACGCACTCCGGCTTTGGGAAGGGAGTATTAACGGAGTGCAAAAACTTAAATGATCCTAGCAGTCGTGCGATAATAATGAAGAGGTTGTTTTGACCAACTCCTCCAAAGTTTATATTCGTAAAATTACACCGAAAAGCTCTTCAAGTTAAATGCAAGTTGTCGGCCAATCAAACGTGCATTTGAGGGGGCGAAAAAATGGACTGGTACATTCAGCGAGTGGAAAAGGGTCCACGTAAGGTCTGAACATTATGAAAATGATTCACTTCATAATGGTAGGGTCAATTCTATCCTTACAACATATGGGAAATGACCTATATAACTGAAGGTAACGCAAATAAGGTTGCTTAAACGTTGCTGGGGACAATTTGAGCAAGTCGCTACCGTCCCTATGCAAACCTTCGCCCTTGTTTCGATTCATGATGAGCCAATACATTGGAATTGATTTGAGCCCTCTAATGCAGACGTGTCCAAAGTCCGGCCCGGGGGCCAAATGCGGCCCGTGGTCAAATTTCATCCGGCCCCCAGCCTCTGCCATAAGATCAATCATGTCTGGCCCGCACACAGACTTAACAAATTGGTCAGCAGTACTGCAACCAGCATATGAAGCAGCTTACACACGAAACGCTGCTCCTCATTTACCCACTAAAAGGCAGCAGCACTTGAACCCTTTATTGCCAAATGTATTACATTTGATACACCTAAAATTGAATGATTTTGAGACTAATTTAGAATTTTGACATTTGTTTTTGAAAATAAAATTCAAAAATGATGGATGCAAGTCAACTCACGCATCTGCAGGTTCCATGAGAGAAAAAACATGATTTAGCATGGGTTCTAGATATTAGAGCGCTTATTACACATATTCATTTTGACTACAAATTTGAAAAAAAAAAGGTTTCATTAGGACCTTATTTTTCAAGTTTTGGCATTCTCTGATAATTGCTTCATGTTGCAGGTATTTAAGGGCTAAGCAACATTACCCCGTGTGTCCCATTGCTTCCATTTTCTAAAATGGTGAAAATCAACAAAGAAAAGAAAGTTGACTGTGACGGCCGACGCTTCAAGGACAGGTGGAAATTGGACCATTTCTTCACTAAATACGCAACAACTGTGTCTGCCTCATTTGCAAAGAGACAGTCACTGTTTTTAAAGATTTCAATATTAGTCTCGTTTGGTAATATCGCCTATCTGACATGTACGACAAGATTACAGGAAAGAGACGCAGCGAGAAATGGAAGCAACTTGAAGCTAGTTTGATTTCACAGCAGCAGTCTTTCGCAAATGCCCGAGAGTCGAAAGAGAACGCCACAAAGGCTATGTGCGAGATTGTTGAAATTCTTCATTAAAAAAAAAATAAGAAAGCAAATGTGCCACACTGAATGGCTTGCTAAAATTTGCTTGTATTGTTCTACGTAAAGGACGTCAGCCAAGGTCGGCCCCCCCGCATTTTTACCACACCAAATCTGGCCCCCTTTGCAAAAAGTTTGGACACCCCTGCTCTAATGGTTTAACTGCATCTCATCCTCAAGAGTGCTCTCTGCGGTGACAGGTCAGTGGGTGTAACTGCAGGTTGAGATCTTCTCGATCCAAGATACCCGACAACCTGTGTCGACTGCAACTGGCATGTCCTGTCAATAATTCTATACCCAAAGAGCCACAGTCGTAAAAAAAAGAGATATACAGTCTTATTTTTTAGGTTTGAGAGAATAAGGCAGTTTACACCATAGCCCTGGAAATCCAGCGATGATGACGAGCGGCAACATTGACGCTTAGGTGTACGAGTCACAACCACAAGTTTCATTTCGTTTCTTCTTCAGGCCAACCTAGTATTGATATTTCCCCCAAACGGTGGAAATCTTCATCAAAGCATTATAGAAACAAGAGTTTCTAGATTTACAATAAAAATCCATTTTTGCAGCAAATTCACAATGTTTGAGGGTTCAGGCACATGGAGTCCACTGGATTCGACATGTAATCATGTTTCTTGGGGGGGGGGGGCTCAAAATGTAAACCAAAAAAAAAATGAAAAATGCATTCATTAAAAACTAAAGATCAATAAATCACTTTTTTATATCAAATAAAAAATGATGCGCATTAATATAGTAAACTTTTCGCCCAATGCCTTTGCTCGATTTGTCCCAAATGGCTGGATTTACATTGAACGCATCAAAAAGCACGTCTTTTTTTTTTGAATTTTCTGGATTTGTATTTTTGGTTGCACAAATACTGTTTTGACAATTTGCTTGGTGTAGATTTGTTAGACATCAAGGTGATAATGACCCACTAATAAAGGAAGGCGATCGCGTCAGTAGTCACAATGATCTGTTTAATGAAGGTGTTCATTTAAGAAAAAGGATCCTCCTGCAGGCCAAAGAATCATTTTCACCAATGCCATTTTTCTGGCCTATTTTCAGTCACGTATCAACGCAAAATGCAAATTCAACGTATTGTACGTGAGGTCAAATGTTAGCCCGCATGTCTCACTAGCAGTGTTGTTTTTAGCAGCCCTTTGACTTTTTCCTCTTAGTCCTTGCACGAAAATACTTTGTTTTTTCAAAATCTCATTCAAATTTCATCGACAGTACTTTTAGGCGACAGTTACTCCAAAAGTTTTCGTCTGTAAAATTCACAAGGGTTTTTGCCCAAAAATAAATCCAACAATTTCCAATGAGATGAGCACATATTGTAGCATCGATAAGGACAACGCCGACTTTGTGATGACAATACTCGGCCGGAAAAGCAGTACATTATTTTGAAGAAAACCTACCTAGAAGCCACAAACTATATGGAGGGGGTGGGGGGAAGTTGTCCGAGTGTTTAACATCCTCTACCCTTACTGAGCAGAAAAGGTGAGGGGCTCTACTTTAGACTGGCCAGTGTTTTAAGAGGACGCTCACCTTTCTGCGGCAAATGCTAACGCTAGGAGTTACATTTAGCGTCTGATGCTCGCTCAGCACAGACCTTTCAAGCGACACCGCATGTTCTCTCTTGCCAAGATCTGAAAGCAAATTTGAGCGCGTTTCCAAACCAGCGAGATGGAGCGCAGCCTAGCTTCAGATACATCCTAAATTCCAGTGAGGGCGCGACGCATCTCACTCGACCCCAACACCGCAAGCGGACGTACTCCGCGCACAGTATGGAAATGTGGCGCGTTGTGATCGCGTGACAGAAACGATGTCGCGTTTTCATCTCGTCAGACAAAAACCTGCATTCTTCTCATTACGCGAAAGTCTCCCGAGCCGGCCCGTCACGGAAACATGGTTCGTCGACCAAATATTTTCGTTATGGAAAACAACACTGCTCGCTAGTGATGTGGTCTTGTCTCTCCAAGGACTATTGCTTCAAGCAAACGGACTTTGGAACGTGAGCCGACAATCCACACGTTTACCAAATTCTGTATACATAAAGCATTGGACAAAGGACATCCAATCTTTATGAAAAATTAAAATCCAATTGAAAAAACAATGAGAAAATACCAAAATAAAACAAGATTTTAAGATCAAATCATAAAAATAGAAAATGAACCCTTATATTAAAATAAAAAATTTTTGTCAATGGAAAAAAAATTATAGGAAAAATAATTATCTTTCATATTCCCCCCCCCCCCCAAAAATATTTTTGTTTTCTAAAAAAAAAATTTTTTTTTTAATTAAATATTTGGGGGATTTCCCCATTTTTTAAGATAGTATTTTCAATTTAATTAATAACAATGTGTTAACCAATGTAGCATGTATAAAAAAAAATTTTTTCCATGTATACGTACTTGTATTTCCCCAATGCTTTTTGATGTACATGTAAATTTGGGCGTGCGCCAAGGTCTGAGTGCTATTGACGATGATAGACATCCAATCGTCCTTCCGCTATGAGGGAGTTTGTCACTATTGACATCCAACTCTTTTGAAGTGCGAAACTGGCAGTGATTCCAAATTGGTCGGCGACGATCAAAATAGTCATCTTTCGGCACCATTGATGACGATGATTTCGTCCTCTTCTGAATTGAAATGAGTCCATCGCTCGTAGACGTCCAATCCGTTTGCGGTGGCGGGCGGGCAGGCAGGCAGCTAATGAACAGATTGGACGTCACGCAGCCACGCGGGGGGCCAGTTATTTAATGAGCGCTTCCGGCCAGGTCCAGCAGCGATCCGGCAGCCTCCTGCGCTTCGGCGTCCAGTTGCAGGATCTCCACCGTCTCCAGGTCCAGCTCGGTGTCGTCCGGCAGAACCAGGTACTGGTACTCGGGCGACTGGTAGTAGCGCAGCTCGATGTAGCCGCCGTCGGCGAGCGGGTCTCGGTCCGGCCGGCCCTCCGGATCTTCCCGCTCCGGCGTCGGCGGGAAATCCGCCGTCGGGGCGGGCGGCGAGAGCGTCAACGTGTGAGGGAGACAATCTGCGCGGGAGGGAAACTTGTAAAAGCTCCTGTGCGATCACGGAAATGCTCGTATCAACAAACGGCATTCTTTTTCTAAATGGGTTAGGGTTAGGAATGAATTGAATTTCATCATTCGTTAGAATTGAATTATGCATCATTTTTCCCACAATGAGAGGAATTTGCAGCACCCTCATTCAAATTTAAGGTAGACAAATGTGAATTCAATACAGTAATAAAGAAATGAAAACATCTATCCAGCGCCTGTTTTCACTTTCAAAAGGCTAACGTTTTACCCTTTAAATGGCAAATTAAACATCCTCCCCTGGGGGTATCAGCTTTAAAAAAAAAAAAAAAAATCATCCAACCCACTTCATGACCACATCCCGCAAACGAGACGCGCTTGTCACTCAAGCGACGATTTCGGCCAACCCGGAAAGCGGCTCGCCGGGCGAGTGCCACTTTATCGTGCGCCATGCCAATTTACGGCATATGATTTTTATCACTGACCGCCAACACCCGTTGTTGGATACGTCGTGGAAATACTAACAAGCGATACCTTGAGATACGAAATGAATTTTCTCCAGAGTGGCACATTTTTTGTTCAATAAATTGCGTTTTATATGTCAATCGCCAAGCTGTAGTAAAACACCGTGCACATTCAATTTGCTGTCATGTCCTGTGATTGCAGGTCTTTGATTTGTCACACTTCATAACTAGTTTGTTGGGTTCCAGCTATTTTTCTACAGACGTTATCGCATGACCGTTTGAGCTCATAGCGAACACGGAGCACTAAAAGAACAGCTAACCTGGCCATTGCTTGCTATATTTGTGCCTTTTCAGTTATATTCTTCTTTTGTTTCATTTACATGATTTCCTTTGTTCACATTCACATACAGGGGATCGCTTCCAGCCTCGTCTCAGTCGGGTCTGACTTTTTTTTTAACTAACATTTCTCGTCCGTCGTATAGTACTGGCCACAAGTGCGCTCTACCCCGATTTTTGATTTTTTATCAATGTGTACGCTACGGACCTGCGTGTACCCGTTACACTCACCCCCCCAAAAAACGGGTACACGCGGGTCCGTAGCGGAGCGTGGAAACCACCCTGCCGATTCCTTCATGTAGGCGTGCCCGGGTGCCCTGCTGTCGGCTCGAGCTTAGGGCACAGCGGTTAAAGTACCTGCCCGCCGAGTGGAAGCGTTGCTTGCGCGCGGGTTCGCGTCCCGGGCTAGTCAGAGGTGGGAGCGGAACGCGGGGCGGCGCTGGCACACCGGTTACATTGGTGCCGTGACCCGCATCGGCAGCGAAGGTTTTCGGGGGGCGAGTGTGACAGGTACACGCAGGTCCGCGTGTGTGGAAAACCTTCCCTCTGATGCCTTAAAGTAGGGACGCTGGCGGCTGTGCCGTTGGCTTGAGATTTATGGTGCAGTGATTAGTGTTCCTACACTGTCAATATTGAGCACAGCGCGGGGTGGGTCCGCGTCCCAGCCTAGTCAGAGAGGTGGGGGAAAATCGCGTCGGGGCACGGTGCGTTTCAAACCGGTTACAAATGGCCGCCACTGTCAGGAGCGTCGAACCCGATCATCTCAATTTCACCCGGCCCAAAAGCGGAACTCGCGTACGGGCTCGCTCTCAGTAGCCACATATGGTCGTCGGGGCGCATTAAAGGGGCTATTACCCCGTTACCGAGGAAATAGAAGGTTGTCGCCGTGGCGACGGAAAGCAAACACTGAAACAATGTCGCACGCCGAGAGACTGAAAAGGCGGCGGCAATAAAAGTGACAGTTACGCCGCTAATAAAATATCCTATAGGCTCAAATTCAGAAAGGCCTCCGTTTACTCGTTGCCAGCGGTGGGTGGGCGGTCATGACCAGCAAGGCCCCATTCTAGTATTTTAGGGACTGCATTGCGATGGGAGTCAATTATTCACCCGGGCTAAACTACAAGTAAGTCGGTCGACTGTTTTTTTTTTTGTTTTTGTTAACGACAAGTTCAAATGGAACGACGACTGCCCTAAACGTCTCCTCTGTCGTGGGAGCGCGCGTGGCCTTAATTGGCTAACTGGAAACATACGGGCAACCGTCAGTCCGTGACGAAGGAACTCGTCCGCTGCCGGCGCTCCCGCTCTAAACAGATCGGACGTCAGTTGCATTCGACGGCAAACAACGAGTTCATGACAAAGAATGATTCATCGAGCTCTGGGGATTGACACCTATATTGATTCTGAGCTGCCTGCGAATAACGGAGTAGCAGCCATCATTTAGTGTCCTCACCAAGAAGAACAAAACAAGTGCGATACAGTGCCCCCCCCACGGGTCAAAATGGCAGTGATTTTTAGGCTATTTGTCAATGGATGGGTTGCCAATTTCCAGACAGTGCTGGTTTTGGAGCTAACCGCCCTAAAACAAGGTGTCCTTTTTTCCCCCAAAATGGCGGCAACTCACCCGCCATTTCCATGGAGTCGCACACCACCGAGCCACTGTAGTCCACGTCCTCCAACCTAGAAGCAAAATCAAACCCTAGGTCCGAATAGCTGGCGGGCAGGCGGGCAGGCAGGGACTTACAGGGCGGGCTTGTTAATCAGGCTGCTGTTGGCGCTGTGATAAGCGTGCGTTTTGCGGAGAACTTCCAAAAGGGACGCTCGATGTTCTGGACTGACGCACCACAAGGACCCTTTCCCCACCGACTGCAACACAAGCAAGTCCTAGATAAGTGACGATTTTGGATCATTTAAAAATAAAGACCTGGCATCCACATGTAGGCCACACGTTTATATTGATATTATTTTTACAGTTGATCTTTATTGTACTTTTTTTCTCCATTTTTTATTGAATACATTTATATATTAATAACATGGTCATAGAATTAAAATGAATTTTTAAAAAAAGAACTACACTCCGGTTAATGTCAGCCCTCGATAACGTTCCACTGTATTTGAAGCCTTTTACCAGTATTTGACTGAAAGGGACAGTTAATCAAGACCAGCGCTGAAAGTGGATTGATGACAAATCTCGGCAGTGACACTGCCCCCCCCCACCCCCCACGTGGCCGAATGGTAGGCGGAAAAAGGAGCAGCACACTTTCATTGAATGATTTGACTTTTATAAAGTAGAATCAAATTGAATGCAATTTCCCTTAGATAAGCACCGTTTCCCCGCACCTCAAATGAAATTCAAATGATCATCATTAAAATGATCCTGAAATATTATTTCTTGGTCGTACCTGACTTTTGTCCCTCTCCATGCGGCAGAAGCTCTTGCTCAAGGACAGGTTGTGCCTGACCGAGTTCCTCCACCCGGCGCCCGCCGTCCGGTAGTAGGGGAACTTGTCCACGATCCAGCCGTAGATGTCCTTCACCGGCAGCCTCTTGTCTGACGAGTCCTCGATGGCCATGAAGATCAGGCTGCTGAAGGAGTACGGCGGCTTGGCCGAGCCGGGGTCGACCTCCGTCCCGCCCCCGGGGGGCGGCGGCGCTTTGGGGAGCGGCCGCAGAGGCAGGAGGTCGCCCCGTTGGTGCAGCCAGCTCAGGCAAGTCAGGTCGTCCTGGTCTCGCGCGGCCTCCGAGTATCGCTGCGACGGCGGGGAAAGGGACGACTCGCCGTGCGCCGACCGGGACAGGGACGGGGACGGGGGGAAGGAGATGGGCGATAGGGAGCCCGGGTGGCAAGACGGGGAGAAAGGACAAGGGGACAGGGGGGCCAGACTCTGACAAAGATTCTCCATCGCTCACGCCGACCTGTTGGGAGTGAGAAAGAAAAGATCGACGACAGCTAACTCCATTTTAGCCGCTGGAAGAGCAACGTTGGATAGAGCAGAACTGCAATCGTGGTGCATGCTTTTAGTGAGAAATTTCCAATGATGACATGTAAGGACTAGTATGCTTTTCCCCATTGGTCAGTGGGCCAACATGCATCCTTGAAATTGAAATGAACTGCCGTTGCAATCCGCTCCCGTATTAATGACATTACCAGAGCCGCCCAATTCCAGTTTCTCGTTCATTTGTATCTCTTGTAGTGTCCGTGACTATTAAATTAATAGTCATAGTTTGAAGCGCCTTCCAAAATAGTATTTTGGAAGGCGCTTCAAAGTCAAATTTATAACTATTATACTGGCAACCAATTCAGGGTGTCCCCTGCCTACTGCCCGAAGTTAGCTGGGATAGGCTCCAGCACCTCCGCGACCCTCGTGAGGAATAAGCGGCATGGAAAATGAATGAATGAATGAATTATTGACGGCCATAGATGCCCCCCGGTGGTAGAAAAATATCACTGCATGTACCAGACTTTCCAATAAATGAATTTAAAAGGGAAGTTCAGAAATTTTTGCTGTAAGGCATCATCTAAAATTGTCATTCTAATGTCAAAAATTCTGAACTCCCCCTTTAAAATAAAGACCTATCCCGTTCAAATAGCCCGTTTATATAGGTTGTAAAGCAAAGACCTTAAGTGGATTTTAAAGGGGGGGCATGGCCGAAAAGTGTCATTGCCTTTCCTGTGTATACAAGTTGTAAAGCAATAAAACTGCAACAAAAATGAATGAAATGAACATAAAAGCATTTTTACAATGGGTCAAAACAATCTTTCGAGCACCTTAGACAGTCATTTGCTTTGGATATAATTTAAACAAAATATTTACATTAGAGGAAAAAAAATTTTTTTTTTAAAAAATGATTATTTTCTTTGATTGAAATTTTTTTTTAAATTAAAGCCACTTTTTGGGGATTGAATGATTCAGACACAAATGTCCTAATCATAACATGGCCCAAATACAAAAAGGATTGCTTCAAACGAAAAATTAAGTGTTCAAATGCAAATTTTTCAATTTCAAATATTTTGTGCTTTCAAAAACTTTTTTTTTATGATTGAAAATTTTGTGAAAAGTGATTTTCCTATTTGAAAATCTATATTTTTGAAGCAACTTATTTTTGGATTGAATAATAAAGAGAAAAAATTCCAAGCCAAATTGTGGCCCAAACATATATCAACATTACTCCAGTCAAAACATTGCTTCAATCCAAAAATAATAATAATAATAATCAAAGAAAAACATATTTTTGCATTCACATTTTTTTTGACTGAAGCAACTTTTTTTGGGGATTGAATAATAAAGACCAAATCTACCTCCATATGGCTCCGCCCAGGGGATACAGTTTTTGACTGGGGTAACTACATTGGCACGACACTGGCGGGCGTACCAAATTCAATGCATGACGATCTTGGCAAAAAGTATTGCCTGAGCAGCCTGATTTAGAATTGCCCTCAAAAATGATGGGAAACAAAAAACGCTTATTGTCAACTTTTAAATATTCTTGTATGTTAATTTTATTGCTGACACTGCGTTTTGGAGTCATCAACATATTGAACCCCCCCACGTCAAACTCCGCCTATGAATAAGACAAAAATGAATGAGAATCTTCCAACGGATTTAATGGCTCAAAAGGATTTTTCCAACAGATCGTGCCTTCACCTTTGCTTTGCTTAGCCAAAACTACACCTGAGGAGGAAAGAGGGATGTCCATCTCCGATTTCTTCAGCAACAACCAAACAGCGTCAAGTTCATTTTAGTGTTGACACTGCGTTTCGGTTTTGCCCCCTCCCACAAAAGCCAAACTCCGCCTATGTGTAAGGAATGGAAGGTCTACAGATGATCATTGACTTTTTGAATGATTAAGATTTTCCTTCATGGCGGGATGGTGGTAGATCAGGGAATGTCACAATTTTTTAAAAATATAATTGTATCACTATTTTGTGTACAGAACATCGCTTTTTATTATACACTGTCTTTTTAAAAACTCAATATTCACTTTGTAGTAGTAATATTCACTATACTGTACGGGCAAATGGAATCATGTCAAATGGGATCATTTTGATATGAAATGTGTGCCTTTTGGCACTTGCGCAAAGCGTGCAGTTAGCCATTGACTTTGCCTCCGGCCTGCAGTGCCGAGGCTCAGACTCTGCTGCGCGTCCACCGGAACGTTCAAAGTCCAAAACCGGACGGAACACGCTGTGCATATCATGACGTTTCGGGCGTCCACTTACAAAGCGCTCGAAATGGCGCCGCAATCTAAAGTTTCACTCGCACGCACGCAGGTGAAAGCCACGCTCTCAAATGTTCCCCTTTCCCCCCACTTTTTTTTTGTTTTTTGATCCGAATGCTCCATTTTACTCACCCGTCACTTTTCTTCTTCTTCGGAGTTGGACTTGAAGGTCACGAACTTTTTTTTTTTTTTTTTTTTTTTAAATCCAAGACTCGTCTTCTTCAGTCGCTCTGTCGCCGCGTGTGCGTGCCGACTGGCGCTTCCGGTTGCCAAGGGAACAGAAAAGGACGCTTTGCTCCCGGAGCGGGCGCGCATGCGCGGCGCCGCTGAACTCCACCGGGAGGAATCATCACATTTCAGTACCGTTGACGGCCGATCCGTTGGAAGTGCACTCGGCCGCCACCCTCCTAGTTCGAACGGATCGGCCGTCGATGGCGACCGACGAGTTCGACATCGCAAACGGCCAGACAAAAGTATCGGGACGGCCGCATTTGAAAACACAAAGGTGCATGTATTTATTTTGGCTTCTACAAAAATTCAAACATTGTCACGCTTTCAGATAAATAAAAACCTCCTCAACTCATTGGCCACCGTTGACGGCGCCGGACGTCCGGTGACCGGAACGCCAAGTATACGTGACATTTTTGAATGAAGGAAACGCATCCGACAAGATGGCGGCCTCTTTTCAAACATTTCATACAATTCGGTAAAGTCGAGTACACTATTTTTACAAGCGTCGGGACGAGTTCAAACAGGAGGGGGGGGGTTCCCGTCGACGCCTGGCGGTCACCTGACCAGGTGAGAGGTCAACCAGTAAATGATGAGCGGTTGAAAGATGGCGGCGGCCACGGTGATGTACATGCGCACTTGGGGTCTGGCGCCGGATCCGGTCGAAATGGAGTCGGACGCCAGCGACGTCAGGATCTTCATTTTCAGGGAGCGGACCTGCGCACGGTCAAAGGTCAGCGCCCGTTCCAAAAGTAGCTCACGTAACATAATAGCACAAACGGGAACAAAGTGTCATTTCATGCATCCGTGTTATTGCTTTCTTTTCATTTGGACAACCGGTGTGTCATAAACAACATTTTCCTATGATCCAGATAACGGCCCACGCGGGTCGGCTGGAAATCAAGGACCGAGTGGTGAGCTGACACGCGGATACTTACGATGAAGAACATAAGGGCACAAGAGGACCAGGCGAGAGCCGCAAAGTAGCCGTCGCTCCCGAACAGCAATCCGCAAAGCACGCTGAAGATCATCCTGCGGATAGATCATTGTTTTGGCGTCTTCCCCGATCTTGCTATAGACCAGGGGTGGGCAAACTATTCCACAAAGGGCCGCAGTGGGTGCGGGTTTTTGTTGCAACCCATTAAGATGACACCTTTTCACCAATCTGCTGTTTTCCAAGTGCAGTCAGGTGCTTGGCATTTCTGCTGAAACCGCATTGGTTAAACTCTCTGTGCTGGGTCAGTTGGAACAAAGACCAGGACCCACTGCGGCCCTCGAGGACCGGTTTGCCCACCCCTGCTACAGACCATCTTGTTATCAAGATATGAATGTCTGTTTGAAAATATTTCCCGATCTTGCTATAGACTATCTTGTTATCAAGATATGAATATCCGTTTGAAAATATTTGAGAATCCGCAATATGAAATGAGGAAAAATCAACAATGCTGTCATATTTGACATGAAAAATTGCTAACGAAGCCACAAAATGACATCAAATAAATACTGTAGTACATTTTTTAAAGTAACTTCTAGATATTTTTGTTATTATTTCATATTTTGAGAATCGAGAAGATGGGCCAACAGGTAATCACGCATTTGCTGCCACGGATGGCAATAAACGAGGAGGGGCCGGTCGCCGGCGGTGGATGACGTAATCACACTTTTTATTTCAGTAAAAGTGCAAAAAATGACAAGAATAAATTGACTCAAGTAAAAAAGTACTTGCTTAAAATGTTACAAATAAAAAGTATTTTCTCCTGATGCAAACATGTCATATACTGTGTATGGCTGAAAACACTCAGGTGACTTGAAGTTCCGCTCTGAGACCCCCAGTTTGGCCAAATTTCAAAATTGTCCAATATGCATGTGTCATACGCAGTGTTGGGAATAACGCCGCTACATAACAGTGTTATTGTTTCAGTAACGGGGTAATCTAACTAATTATTTTTTCTGCCGTTACAACACCGTTACTGTTACTGACGGTCAAAAGCTTACTTTGAATAAATTGAAGAAACTACCAGCCGTAGCCAGTCTACTCTGCTCTGTTTATTTGTCGTCCAAGACTTGGGCTGCGTTCAGGTTCATGGCAAATGAAAATAGTAAACTCACATAGCCTACCTTTGCAAGATTGATGACGTTGCCGTTTGATACGGTCGTAATGTGCAGGTCCCGCACCCATCCGCAGCAAAACAGTTCATAGCTTTGTAGCCATTTCTAATTTGGGGATCGCTGATGAGTTTAGTAACATACCCCAAACAATACATACAGCAGAATGTCCATTTCACGTCATTGTGGAAGCCGTCGACATCTCGTTGCTCGTAAGGGTCAACATTGTTCACATCCTTAAGTTTCATCACATATCTGTTCTTCGCCTTAGTAACGAGTCTGTCTCTTGATCGAACTGGCAAGTTAACGTTTAATGTCCCGCGAGCCAGACCTGCTTCCAATATGGCTGCGTTGTTGTCAAATCTCACGTGATCCCCCATTCTGTGACGTAAACGCTCGAGCCTAATCGCGCACGTACTTCAGAGCCGGCCGGGTGAGAGGAAATATTGTTGATAAGGATTTTTTCTAGGTGAGCTGGTTTTTCTGTATTACTGTTGTTTGATATGCATGTCTGTATGTATGATTATTGTTCAAAAAAAAAAAAAAAAAAAAAAGTACTTCAGAGCCGGTGTTTTCACACACAAACCGGATAAGGGCAGAGCATTCAGAGGAAAATTTGTCCCTTCACGAGGTGGAGATATAAACACTATTTCAAGTTGGTCGAAATTAAAGGAAAGAACCTGCATGTAAAGTGTAATTTATGTCCAGGGGCAAAGCTTTTGTCGACATCTGTGGTAAGCAATTCAAATCTGTTCTTTTTTGTTGCACTTCAAGTGTAGGATAAATCTGTTGCTGATGAGGTGCAATAAATATTACAAGGTTCTATAACACAACTGTTCTCTATTCAACTGACTCGAATACTGCTCAGAAAATTTCACATTCTTTGACATACAACAAGTTCTTTTTAAAGTAACGGAAATAGTTACTTTCCCTGGTAACTAGTTACTTTTACTATAGAGTAATTCAGTTACTTTTTGGAAGAAGTAGTGAGTAACTATGACTAATTACTTTTTTAAAGTAACCTGCCCAACATTGGTCATACGTCATTGGAAGCTTAAAATCTAAATTTTCTGGGGGAAGAAACATTTTGATCAGGAGGGCATTTAATTTAAAAAAAAAAAAAAAAAAAAAAAAAAAAACATTTTTAAACAGAAAAACTATAACTAGGTTAGAGCATGAGAGAGCATAATTAAAGACACCATGATTTTAACGAGATATTATTGCGCACTTACCTCTTTTTGTTCCAAAAACTCCATGTAGCATGTATCACTGAGTGTCAAGACACAGCTGTGAATGGCCACAACCGTATTTTTGGGGCATTTTATGGGTGAAACATGGTCATATATCAAGGGTCGCGATGCATAAATCGCAGACATCGAGGAGCGGTCGAGTTTTCTTTTTCATATATTTACCCTTTTAAATGTTTTTTTTTTTTTTCTTTGTTTGGATCGATTATTTATCATCTAACATATCGGGGGGATATGCGACAGTAACAAATAAAATACAATTAAGCGATAGTTATGAGGTAGATATCCGTAACTTATTTACAGACACTAGTTTTTTCATTGTGATGTCATTTGTTTAAAAGTTTAAAATATGCGAATGTATGATTTTTTTTAACTAAATAAACATCAATTACTGAGTCTAAGCTAAAAATGACGGACATTTCAAATAATAAATATAATTACTTATAGAGCTGGGAATCTTTGGGCACCTAACGATTCGATTACTATTACGATTCAAAGGCTCCAATTCGATTATAAAACGATTACTGATTCACCCCCACCCCCCTTTTTTTTTTTTTTTTTTTAAATGTTTTGTACATTAGTTCCAAAATTGTTCAAAAATCCTCTCAGGCTAAACCAAACTACTATTTCAGTATCAAGTTAACATATAACAGTAAACAAATATACAAAGCTAACAGTAAATAGAAAACTCCAGTCCCCATTCTGTATCAGCAGCTTTAAACAACATTCAATTAATTTAATGTTGTGAATCAACTATTACAGTTGTTAAAATGACTCCCGTTATTCCATAATTTCCCTTCTGTCTACTTTTGTCCAAGTTTTAAAACTATTTCATCATTTAAAGATAGATTCAAGACAAGATTCTGCAGATTTAGGAGTATTTTAGATAAAAAGCTAATTAGGTTCGCTACAACAGAGCCTTCTAGAGAGGTCTACTGCTTTAAGATGGCGGCTGTTTACTTACGCCAGAAAGTCTGTCATTTGGCATCTCTGTTCAATAATACACGTTTAACACCGACGTCGTCTGTCATTTGGCATCTAGTTCTACACATATATGATATCTACTATAACCGTATGTTTGTAGCAACTAGCAACTGGGCGTTGTTTGTAGCGGCTGTCGGCCGCAGTCAGGTATGATTGTTTTTTTTTTATCTAGTGGCATGAATTGAACATGATATTAACTCTCGGTCCGTTCCTCATTGCGTCCCAAAGACCGCGCTGACTGTTTTTTTTACTTCCGCTTTACCTGATATAATTCAATAATCGGAATTTGGATATTTGTGAATCGTTCTCGAATCTTCCACGGCCGAATCGCGAATAATCTAAGAATCGGAAATTTCGCACGCCTCTAATTACTTAGCTTCTTTTTCATGGCTAGGTTGAAACAAAAAGCGGTTGTGCGGTGTCTAAACGGGGGTCTTCAGGGTGAAGGAGACAAAATAAAAATAGTTTGGGAGCCTTATGCGCCATGAAACTGCTACGGCGGCATATTGTTCTATCAAACACAGCAGTTCTTTTGAACTGTTCTTAAAGAGGGGTGCAAGAGCAGAAACTGCTTTTGCAGCCTTGTCTGTGTTTTCCGCCATATGCATACAAAGATCAGAGTCAATATTTCAAGAAAGAAGCAGAAAACTGCTCCGTTTTAGTTAAAACTGCAGAATGGAAAAAAACAAGCAATGACTGCACTGTAAACAGAGCATGCTCAAAAACTCCAAAACTTAGCGGTAGATTGCAAGCAACTAACAGGTGCATACCGCCACACCTACTGTACAAGAGTGTGGTGGTTTTTATTTGTCAATATCTTGAACGCGCGTTGCCGACTCTCGCTCTCAGTTACGGTATAGTTGCACGGAGCTTATCGATTGCGTGCCGGAGGGAGGGATGAAAACGAAACGATCAATTCGCAATGAGGAAAAAAAAAAAAAGTAACTTGTAAAAAGTACAGATGCCTGCCGTGAAGTCAAAAGTACCACTTCGTCTTTGTACCTTACGTACAGTAACGAAGCACTTTTACGGCGTTACCTTCCACCACTGCCGATCGCCGGCACCAAAACGTGATCTTTTCTTTTATTGGCAAGAGTGAATATGATATTTAAATCCAGCTGCTCCCTGTTAAGAGCAACATAAGGTAAGTTTTTGTTTGAGCTAATCTTTTTGCATGCGTTCGTAATTCAGTTTATATTTGGCAGTTTTTGTCGGAATATGTGTGTGACGATTTGACCTAACCCTAAACCCTAGAAACAAACAAAAAAAGATTAGCATTTTATAGCATTTAAGCTAGTGGACTTTTTTGATGCAAATTAGCCAATTGTTCTTTTGTTGTGCTTAAGTCCTCACATATTTTTTTTAAGCTACGCTCAGTTAATTTAGGGCTGTCAAAATTATCGCGTTAACGCGCGGTAATTAATTTTTTTAATTAATCACGTTAAAATATTTAACGCAATTAACGCACTTGTCCCGCTCAGACAGTATTCTGCCTTTTGGTAAGTTTTACAGCAGGCTTTTTGTGCTGTCTAACAGCGAACTCTTGTGGTCGCTTTGCGACACGGTTTATTTTTTTTCATGCCAGTTCAATATGGCCGCACGACGTCTTGGGCTGACGCCTACGTTGTAATGTTGTGCTTATATGATCCTTGGACAAGATTTGTCCCTAAGTATGGTTGTTGTAAAGAATGTACATATTATGTTAGTAAGCGAAATGTATGAGACGCTTTTTGTTTATGTTTAGTGAACCTGTATAGCGTGCTAAGCTAACGTTGTTGCTAATGCAATGCTTGTGTACTTTTTTTTGTAGTTTCACTACGGTCTAAAGAGGACAGTGGTTTGAGGCCATTTTATTAATAAATCAGATGAAAAAGGAAGAAGTCTGATTATTAAGGCGTCGTTCACTAGCTGTCTAGCTTTGGAAAAAGTAGACGCTTCGGAGTGAGGACAGCACAGACAGATTTAAATGACAGTAGAGTGAAATGCCCACTACAGTCCTCATGTACCGTATGTTGAACGTACAGTGGGGAGAACAAGTATTTGATACACTGCCAATGGGAAATCAAATACTTGTTCTCCCCACTGTATATATCCATCTTGTGTCTTATCTTTCCATTCCAACAATTTATTTTACAGAATATAAATATAATTTACAGAAAAATATGGCATATTTTATAGATGGTTTGAATTGCGATTAATTACAATTAATTTTTAAGCTGTAATTAACTCGATTAAAATCATTTGACAGCCCTAGTTTAATTGTATTTATTGCTCTTGTGAAATGAAAGCGCAATTCTGCACCATTTGAAGAAACACTCTGGAATTGTATTATTTATTGGCGTTTAATGCCCTTTTGAAAGTGCACTCTTAACAAGCCTTTGTTTGAAATCTCCAAAAATGTATTACGACGACTCCAACTAACTCATTAATAGATCAATCGATTATTTAAATCATGGATAACTGCAGCCCTAGCCCCAGTCACTTACCCGACGTATTTGTATCCGCTGTAGGCCACCAGGTCAAAAGCGGACAGGTCGCTGTGCACCGTCAGCAAGTATAAAGTAAGCAGCATGACCAACACCTCGATGAGCACCCACGCCAGAGCCGTGCTGGCGCAGAGTCCGAGCACCTCCGGGCTGAACCTTGACGCGGCGTGATCGGGCGGTCAGCGGACGACAAAGTTGGCGAGTCGTAGATGGCAAATTACCTTTTTTGAATGCCCAGAGCCGTCCCGGCCAGTAAAATGTAGGTAATGAAAGCCATGGCTGGCCCAGACAAAAAAAAAAAAAAAAAAAAAAAAAAGGTCATTCTTGTTACAAAGACGTTTGCGCCACTGAGCATACTCGATTCCGGCTAGCTTACTTGGGATGTAAAGATCGGGCGCGTTCACGTCTTGTCTCGGAGTCAACGGAGTGTCTCGGTGGTAGCGAACCTCCCAATCCTGCCGGGGAGGAAATCCGTTCCGTGATATCAATTCGACGGCGGCCCGACCGATCGGTTGACCACATTTGCAAATACAATGTCTTATTGTTTGCCAATTACAACATATCACCCAACATTTGAGTCGCGTGCTGTCATTTTGAACATTCCCGGTGTATTGAGCTCATTCGTGGCCATGGACACCAAATCCATTTCAAGCGACCTTTTTTGGAGACAAAATAAACCCATTTTTACCTGGTGCGTGTACGGGAACATGAGAATCATGAGTTTCTTCAGCACATATCTGGTGTCCACAGCAAAGAAATATTTCAGCTTGTTCACAGACATGAATCTGCTGATCTGAAAGGAAGGGCGCAACATTTGAAAGCCGGACACGACAGCCCGATTGGCACATTGTTGCAGATTTGGAATCCTCCCGTTCGAATGCGCCACACTTGTCATTTGCAAAGTGAAAACCGGGCTACCGGGGAGGCTCGGCATTGAGCGCGCGGGCCGCGACGGCGGTAGACGTCCCGTCCATTTTGACAGAAGGGTGGCGGCGAATGCGCTTTCCGTGCCGCTCGAACGGATCGTACCCAAAACGTGATCGTTTGCTACCGATCCTCCTCCTTCAGTAAGAGTTTTTGGCAAGAGAAAACGCATCGCGGATCGAACGACGGCGGCCGGCCCTCTCGGTCAAAACGGATCGGACGTCCGTCGATGGCGGCCCGCGAGTTAAGATTTAAGGACAAAAATAACTAAATACGTTTTCAAAACCCCATCGTTTCGACCCAGTTCCGAACCTCTGAAAATGACACGATGGGGCCAGATTCCCGATCGGATCGGGGACATCCCTAACATGCGCTAACATAATAGCGCTGTACAATATGACGTCACCTTTAACTAATAAAGGGGAAGAACAATTCAAGTCGGATTTTGGATTTTTCTGAAAGCGGCAAAAGAAGTTTGGACATCCCTAGCTTCTCCCGTGGTTGGGCACTCATCGGCAAATTAGGTCCGCAGGTCACACTCATCCCGCGCGAGCGGGTCGAATGTTGACGTGGGCGCGGATCGGCCTCGAACGTCGTTGGGTCAGGCCGTTAATTTATGCGTCAAATAACACATCGGCGCACGCTTCGGAATTCCCGTTGGGTAAAAATTTGCATCTCACCTCTTTGTTGACCATATCCTTGCCTTGGTTGGCCAGCGACGATCCGTACATGACGGCGGCGTTGGCCATCGGATCGGAGAACAAGTTGTTGACGCCGCCTCGCGCGTCGGTCGGGGGTCCCGCCACGTTGTAGCCCGGAGTGTAATAACTACCCTGGGCGCTCATCGCCGAGGTGCTGGTGTCGTCGAAAAGCATCGACTCGCCGGCCGCCGGGGGGCCGCGACCCCGCTGTTTACCTGGGGAAACAACCGCGTACCTTGTCGAGTGAACGAACGCAGAAATGACTCGTCTGTCAGATTGAAAAGTCATTCCTCCAGTTTTTACCCGTTCTCAAGACCGATCTCGATCGGTTACCGTCTCGGTCTCTGCTCTCAAAAATCTCGGGTCACGTCCCAGTGCGTGAGACTGGCCAGCGGGCGGGGCGGACTTTAACTTCACGTGATTTTAAGGAAAATCACAACGTAAATATGTTGCCCCCCCCCCCCCCTCCCCCCCCCTTTTTGTGTGTTAAAAAATGTACCCCCTCTACAAATGACTGGAAATGTAACAAGTCAAATGGATGGTCTCGGTCTGAGTCTCATCTCCCAACAGTCTTGGTGGGTTCTGGCCTCGGGCAAGCAGGTCTTGGTCTCGAGTACAACCCTAACCCCAAATGCATCGATTAGTGAATACTAGTGTGTTTACGTCGGCTCAATGACGTTTGCAAGTGGCTCTCGTTCGTTCGTCCGTCTGCAAGGTAGCAAAATGTCGGGGTTTTTTTCAGATGTTTTCGACAAATGTGCGTTGGTGTTTGACGACCTCTTGAGATTAAGAAACATCCGAGAAAAGATGAACGTACAGGAGCGCTTATAATAATACCGTATGGTGATTCATGCTCCACTTACTTGCTCGGTATCCTTGATGTGGCAAATCCATTTGCAAATTCTTGCTGACGTGCGCTTCCAAAATAAAAGAATGACACGTTAGCCTATGCACGTCCCAAAAAAACGATAAATACGCGAACAACTTTACTTATGATGAAATATTATCGCGACGTGCAATGCTAATATTTAGCTGTAAAGTTTAACGCCTAGTCCTACTTGCTACTACAATAACAGCTTTGTTGATGATAGCAATGACGCAGCGCCTTTTGGCAGTAGAATAAACGTAAACGCCAAATGATTCAATAAATGTACTGTAAATCGATCGTGACCTAAATAAAAGGCATCAAAACAACTTACCTAGCCTGCTAACATTTGGTAGCTAGCTACGTGGCCATCGGGATCGCTTCAACTAGCACCCGCCTCCTCGCTCTGCCATTGGTTGACATCTCAATGCCTGCGTGGCAGTGCACGCCTACTTTGCGTCACATCGACGTACGTACGTACGTCACACGTAAGAGACAACGCTTCCGTGTTGAAACTTCGAAATGTTCCACAAAAATCGTATAAAATTATTCAAGAAGCATTCAAGATAGTTTTAAGAACTTCATTTCATTAAGGAAAAGTCATTTTTAATAAAACTAGATAAACATTTTTGGGGGATGGTTAGACTTGACCCCCAAAAATAAAATTAATAAAGGGATAGGTTATTTAGGTTTTTTTTTTTTTTTTTTTTTTTTTTGCCATTTAAACTAAATTAAATATGCTACAGTATTTCAAACTTAATAGAATAAAAAACTATTTACTGTTTTTCACTTTTGAACAAATTAAAAACCAAGTGATGATGAACCTTTTGTCTTTCAATTTTAAAAATGGAATAAAAACAAATCTGCGATTGGCTGGCAACCCATTCAGGGTGTACCCCGCCTACCACCCATAGTTAGCCGGGATAGGCTCCGGCACACCCGCGACCCATGTGAAAATAAGCGGCTCCGAAAATGAATGAATGAATGAATAAAAATAGTACTATTAACTTTTCCAATCCATTTGATTTCAAATGGATTGGATGTCTATTCTCATTCATGGCAGCTGTGACATGTAGCATCAGATTTCTGATTGAAACCCTTTGTCCTTATCTAATTTTATATATATATATATATATATATTTTTTTTTTCTTAATGTTGTCCTAACTAGTGATGCCACCCATTTGCTTCTTTCTAGATGTTATCAGATAAAGTACAATCTCAACACAGTTAATGCCTGCTCAAGATGTCCGGTGCTGTCCCAGGCAAGATAACTTTGGATCCAAAGGTTTTGTGGCAAGGTTACCGTGGGTGTGGGCGTGCGTGGGTGGGTGCTGGATGTATGAGTAAGGGGAGAAATATGGTGATTTCAGGGTGAGCAAACTGCAATGGAATCTCTAACTTCCTCAATTTTGGAGGGAAAGTGAGCACAGCGCAGCAATGCATTCATTGAATTTAGAAGTGCTGCCGTCAATGATGATTTTGATGGCTGGCTAATCACCGATTATTTTTGCCATCGGCTCTGATGAGTAGTCGGAGAATATATATTTTTTGGGTGCTTTTTGTTGAATTAAAAATGGGTCAAAAATATATGTATCATTTTAATAATATTTACTATTTTTTACTTTTAAAAATAAAAATATATTTTAAATGAATAGATTGTCCCACTTTTTTGATTAAAAAAAATGATAAAGTGAATATTTGTAAAATACATTATATATATATATATATATTCATTTTTTTTTTTTAAATGGAATCAAAACAAATCTGCGATTGGTTAGCAAACAATTTAAAGTGAATTAATAAAATAAGTAATTTTTTTTTCTTTCATTAGTTGATGGAGGTAGCCCTAGAATCTGGTAGAAAAAAAGGAAAGAACATAGCACACCTGAAAAAAAAAAGTTAGTCTGCATACAACATGTGACTAATGAGAAAATAAATAGCATGTGCTGCTTAAACATAATTGGGTGAAAGGGTAAACATGTCCCGGCTTGTGAAAAGGTTGAGACGCGGCGGGTGTCACGGCGGGCGGGGTGGGTGGCATTCCACCGGCTTGAGTCATGTGACCTTGATAGTAGACGCACACTTCCTGTAAACCATGACAGGCTGTTCTGAAAGGGGACAATGAGCAAACAGTAGGGAGAAAGTCCACGCGCTGTTGGAACTTTCACTTTGCCGCTCACGTGACCACTTTCTCTTTGCCCGGTCCTCGATGAGTGACTCAACTCAAATCATTATCTGTAGTCCAGGGACGAGTATCGGTTGTTTAAAAAAAAGAGCATTGCTTGTTACGTTGTTTGGTTACCGAGACTTTTTGTAGGGCTGAAGAAAAAGTCCCATTGAGAGAGTAGTTTCTGCTACAGGCCCTGTGACGGATGGACGGACGGACGGATTGCAACATGCAGAGGCTGAAATCTGATTGAAATAAATAAATAGGATGTCTCGCACAAACAATAGCAGGCTGTCATGATTCATTGACTAATCCTCATCTTTTTTGATAGTCAATAAACCATTTAGAGACACTGTTGAACTGAAAATTGTCAAAACCTTTTTTGTTGTTGTTTTTCTTTGAATTATTATTTCCATATTTATTTCCCTTAAAAATGAAAGGAAACAGAAAAAAAGTATGCTCTTTTTTCAACATTTTTTTTAGTTAGGAAAACCGCAAATATTTCCTATTGACGTTTCGTTTCATTTTGATCTTTTATTTCGATCTGGCCTACGAGCCACCGGTTTAACACAACCACTATTCATGTCGATTCATTCGACGGCCGATTTGTCACGTTAGCGCCGGATGAATCGCCAAACAATACAAAACTTTCTATCGACATTTTACACGTCTATCGTCATCATCGCCATAAGTAGACCTGTTTTGGCCGGCGGATCTCGGGCAATTTGCTCCGATTGGTGACATCGACGGGATTCAATATGCCGTAGCGGTACCGCCCGTTGTTTTCCAGATTCCCCATTTAGCCAATTAGCTTGCCCTGCCAATCGTACGGGAGTAATGCATGCAAGACAATCCAAAATAATACGCACCCAACACAGACTCAACATCGTTTCATTTGTTATTAAGGATATTACACTAACTTAATATACAGCCATAGACTTCAAGAAACCTTGACAGGTCATATTAGGTATTCTCTGCGCCCCGCCGGCCCGTAGGGTGCTGTGTGAGTCAGCTACATTCATTAGAAGTCGGTGGGAATGACTCTCACACATGCTTTTGAACACAAAACTGGAAGTGCCTTCAGTCTGGACCGCATACTAACAACAAGGATTGTCTCAGGAGTGATTTGTTCGAGGATTCAAGGTAATTACTATATTTTTCGTGCAATGCATGCATTTTGAAACGTGAAAAAAATCAATGGGAGCCATTGGTGTTATTCTTTGACAAATTGATGTCAAATAACTGCCTGGTTTTTGCTTTTAACCAAGAATCGAGACTGTTTTATGTCCATATCTATAAAGAATTCAGTGATTTAAGCATTTATTCACAAGAATTTTAAACGGAAAAAGCCATTGTGGCGACCCCCTTATCATAACAGGGCTACTAGCCTAGCATCATTCTTTGACAGCTTTATGTAAATTGAAACTGCCCATTTTTTGTTTTTGTTTTTTGCTTTTAACCAAGAATCGAGACTTTTTTACGCGCATATATATAAAGAATTCAATGATTTAAGCATTTATTCACGAGCTTTTTCTTCTTTGTTTACACAGAGGCAATTTTCGTAACTGAATAGCCTCATTGTTCGCAATATTTACGCGAAATAAATGCTACCTGCACGGTTGCTTTTTGCTTTTAACCAAGAATCGAGACTGTTTTACGTCTAAATCTATTAAGAGTTCAGGGATTTAAGCATTTATTCACAAGAATGTCGATGTAAAAACCTCTTTGTTTTGCTACAGCGGTCATGTTGGATCTCTAGATTTTATTTGAGACATTTCTGTGTCCATATTAAAAACAATCAGCTTTTAGGTGTTTTATTCTATGTAATATTTCAATCTAATAACTTTCAGTGGAACACCATGGTTCTACACCAACCCCTACGACGACGGCAACAAGCAGATCTTCGTCTACTTTGACCCCGTGCACCTTTGGAAGAATGTCTACAGCAGCTTCCACAACAACGGCTGTATGGTGCTGCCCAAGTGTCCTGGGGCTGAAGTAAGTGCGCCGCATTATTCACTTTATAAAAAGGATGAATCAAAACGCCTATCTTTCTAAAACAAAAAATGTTTTGTAGGAGCCTGAGAGGATGAGGACGGCCCGATTCTCCAGCCTGAAGGCGCTGGCCAGCTGGGAGAACTACATGTCGGTCAAAGCAGGCTACAAGTTGACCCAGAAGGTGCCGACGCCCTCTTCGATCGAGAAGCGGCGCGTCGGGCTCATCGTGGCGGTCGTCAACCCCGAGGTGGTCGCCGGGCAAGGAGGAAGACGGGGACAAGGCTGACGTTCTCAAGATGCTCCAGAGGATGATCTCTGTGATGAACGTGCGCGGGCCGGGGTTGGACGTGCGCTGGAATGATAACAACCGATGTGTGCTGCGGCCGAGAGCGGGAGGTGGTGAGGGCGGGGAAGGAGTTGTTGAGGACCAGGCAGGCAATTTGATGAGCAGTCGGAGGCCAACGTCCAGTTCCTCTGGGAGATTGGTGAAATTTGCGAGGTACGCAACCACACTGTAGTTGATTCAATTGAACTGAATTGAATCGACAGCAAGCTTGTTCAGTTTTGATCTTTTGGATTTTGTCAAATGTTCCGGATTTGGGCCAAAAAGGAGAAGAAAAAGAAAAGAGGGACAAAGACCGCTAGGCCGCCGACGCCCACTGCCTCGGCTCAGCACCTCACCTCCTGCAGGGATATCATCCTCCGCAAAATCCCGGGGGTCAAGTATGTCTGCGTGGGGAAGGAGCACTCATTTGGCAAGCGCCGCCCCAAATACCGGACCAGCATAAAGAACTTCATGGTCAGCAATAGGCCGGTCCAGCGCCGGCACTTGCTTAAGATCGTCGGGTTCTACCCCGTGGACGCGCAGGCTGACCTGGACCGTGCCAAGGCAGAGGAGAACAAGGATGACGAGGTGATCTTGACGTTCCTGATGGCAGGGGTACAGGTGCCAGGAGGGGCACAGGCTGGTCAACACCATTTGGCCGCACATCAGCAGGTCAACTGTTTTGGTGCCAACTTCTCCGAGGATGTGACTTCCGAAGCGAGGACGTACAAAGCCTTAGAGTGGCAGACCGGCAGAAAGGAGATGGCGAGGAACAGAGACTCGTACAAGTGGAGGAAGCTGACAAGGCATAGTCCAATATTCATTTGCATGCAATATTCTATATTCAATACTTTCCCTCCATGCATTATTCAAAGCAATAACTGTCAAAATGCTGCTCATTCACTTCGATTATTTGCACTGCCTGAACATACGACTATCTCATACGCATTTTATATTTGTTTATTTAAATTTTATATTTGCAAGTCACTTTTGAGATCTTCATTTATAATGCACAGTAAAGGGAAATCCTCCACAATTATACAATAAAGGGCGATTCTATTCTATTCTATTCTATTCTATAATAAGTTGTGATTGTATGTACAATTTATTAATAATATATATTTATATATTAATGATAGTTGATTCTGCATGTTTTCCTCACGTATTAAGTTTCTGACGTGAAAATTGAGTGATTTATTATCGGTTGAAAACTTGCTGTAAATAAAAAAAATAATTAAGTTGCTATTTTGGGCAAAAACTTACATGATATGTTTAATATTGCTATTGATCCTGAAAATATAGGTGATTATCTCTGCATTTGGTGATTTTTGTGCATCTAGTGTAAAATCTGAGAATTTTATAGACATTTGAAGTTTTGTTATACTGATATAAAAAAAATAATTCATCGGGATTTTATAAGGGAACGACTTTGAATTTTCTAATGCGGCTGCTCATCGAGCCACATATATGGCTAAGGTAGGTGCTCTGTTTTGGTTTTAGGTCGGTAGCAGCTTTGGTTTTGAAAATAGGCTCCCTACAGATCGGCCTTGTTTCCCGTGTCTTGTCAAGTATTATGAAGTCTATGATACAGCGGTCTTAAAACAAGTGGAAACCACTAGTCCCAAGTATGAGTAGAGAACGAGGTATCTCAAAAATAGATATGGTACTTTGTTGCTTGTCTTTCCAATGGATAGTTTTAGTTGGATACATTTAACATTTGTGGCAGGTCAATTTAATGTCAATTCCACAACGAAGCAGTAGTGGGGGAGCAGTTATCACCGTTTTATCATTTTTCACTAAATAATTGAAAATTGTGGCATTGCGGCCCGTATCGCCATTGATCGATGGCGAAAAACCAAATGAACAAAATAGTCTGTCGACGATACACGAGGACGATTTCACGGTTCGGGGGAGAGGGGCGAGAACAGCGGTCGCGGGCCGCCGGCGACGAGCTGTAACCCGATCCGCCCGCCGGCTCGAGCCGGCCCATGCCGGGAACTCCGCGCGTCCTCGGGGGAACCGAACCGCGAGCTCGGCAGCTGGCGTGACGGTAACTAAGCTTATAGCTTTGACTTTTTTGGGGTGTCATAGGTGTAACACTAGAGTTGATGAGAAATGAGGCTTTTGTGGCAACGGGCTGAGTCATCTCCACAGGCGTCATTGAAGAGAAAATGGCTCTGAAATTGCGCCGGTGCATGTGCAACCTTCCTATTATCAACGCACAATAGAAAGGAATACCTTATGAATGATGCATTTGTAGGTATTAGAAGACCACAATGGCTACCACTGGACGGAGCTGTGTCATTAAACTGTTGCAATAGCATACCTGATAAAAATGAAATCGTTTCAGTGACTTCTTAGCAGGTGTATGTTTTATGGTGGGTAGGACAGCTTTAAACCACTCATCAGTGATTGGGCACACACGTTTGGTAAACATTGGTTTCGATTCCCCATTAAGTATCCTTAGGCAGAGGGTTGACTTGCTTATTTTCCCCCTTCTGTCATTGTGTGCCTGCGATTCTCATTAAAATATGAAAACCAATAAATGTTTGGGCAGTTTTAGTTCAAGCAGAAACTGTATTTTCATCTCTGTGATTTTGACAAAAATCAGATCAAATTTGATGGTGATTTTACGCAGAAATGTGAGAAATTCCAATAGGTTCAGATGCCTTTTCACACCACCGTATTCCTAGTTTTGGTTGCATTTCTCATTGTTCATTTCCAAATGATTTATGTATGACCGATGAGTTGACTAGTGGAAAAAAATGATCCCTGATGATGAATCGAGAATCAAAATAATGTGACTAATAGTCACTCACTGTCCAAATGAGTTGTTTGTCGAGACAGAATTTGACCCCAACGTACGAACTCTGGCGGTTGCGATCATAGATATGACATAGACGAGGCTAGATGTCTAATCTAATCGTCGGCGACGGAGTTGGTTCTTAACGGATTTGCGAGCAGTTTTGGTTGAAACGGAATAACGTGACTGTGATTCATTCCTTTTTTTTTTTTTTTTTTTTTTGAATGACTGAATTATTTTTAAGATGCGGTTCATTGACTGCATCTCTGACGTTCATGATAAATACGGTTGTTTGAAAATCTGTTTGGATTTCAAAGTCCACGCTCTGCTTTTTCGAATGGCACCGACGTAAAATGGCCGACCAGTGACGTCGCTCGTCCACCTTGGCTCCAGCGCGCATCCGAGATCTGGTTTGGTGACGGCGAGAATCCCGTCAGTAGGAACCTCGCACCAAATTAGGCAAATGACGTCAGGTCACGTGCGCGAGAGATTCCAGACAACCTTATTTCCCGTAAACCGGGAGGGGCGTGGCGAAACGCTAATGTCGCTTCAAGAGTTTACAACGGCGTACTCGTCGCTTCACTATGATTTCAAGGTGAGTGACTCATCAGCGCGTGACACGAGCAGAGTGCTCTCGTCAAGTTTAAGGACGAGCGGAGCAAAAAAAAGACGACATTTACTTCTTGGCCACCCCTCCGATCGGTCGCCGCTTGGACTCGACCGATTTGCCGCCATTGACTGAGGCACTTTGAGCTTCAAAAAGGGGATCTTTTTCAATTTAGGACAAACACTTGGACATTTAATCGACTTGTTTCGACAAATAGCATGTACCGAGGTCACGGGAGAGGCAGTGCGTCGTTCGCGGGGGCTTCTGCTTCCAACGCGGCTTCCCTGGAAAGCTCCGGGACTTCCATCACACAAGAGCAGGTAAGGTAGGCTCGGCCTGACTGGCCCGGCCTGGCTTAGCCGGAAACTTGTCACTTGACGTAACACATGCCTAACGCTTAATATTTCTTTTCCCCCATCCATCTCATCAATTGTATTTCCCCTTTCGAGATTATAGTTAAAAAGACGAGAGAAAAAAAAAAGCAGTTTAAAAATTGAATGAGTCGGAGGGGGGGGGGGGGGGCGTAAAGATGAGCTTCAAACGACATCACGAGCGAGTCTCGTTGTTTTAACCCCTTCACGCCTGTATTTACCTTTAACAAATATACACCAACCATCGGTGGAATATACAAGTAGACACTAATATTAAAACAAAAACACGAAATAAATGAAAGTGGGGAGAAAAAAATACAGCTAAAAATGAGAAACTCTCCAAATATATATAAGAAATCAAATCAAATACAAAAAAAAAGTCATTATTTTTTAAAAGAGGATAAATCAAAATTTGATCATCATTTTGGTGGAAATTTTCTAAAGTGTATGACTGACACTGACTGGCGACCATTTTAGGGCGTAGTCTGCCTTTCCCTCAAAGTCAGTTGGGATTGGCTCCAGCACCCCACAATCCTGACCCTACCGTGAGGTGTTGATTTGGAGAGATGGAATTTATGACTGCCAAAAAAAATCAATTCCTCTGGTGTCATTTCAATTTTCATCTTGAATTAATGTTCTACATTTATTTTCCCTATTTCTTTTGATTTTTTTTTTTTATTGTGAAACCTATGTAATTCTTTTCATTTTCTTTTGAAGATTTTCCCAAACATTAGTTGTATATTTTCAAATTTGATCTCATATTTATTTATTACCATTGTTATGTATTCCTCCCAATGCTTTTTGATCTATGTGGAAAAAAATATCAACCGCAACATTTTTAAAATATTTTAATCATTATTTGATATATATATATAAAGATTAAATTCAAAAGTGTCACAAATGCATTAGTCATGGCACTATATAGAAAAAAACTCAAATATTGCCAAAGAAAACCACAGCAGCTATACTCATACAATAAAAAACAAATTTCAAAAATATTGAAAAAAAAAATGAAACCAAAATACCATTGAATATTTAAACTATGGCACCCCGAACAAATATGTAAAGGGGAAAAAAATCCAAAAATATTGGCAAAAAGAAAGATGATCACCAATTGCTGTCAGTGGCATCCAACTGATGAATAGTAGTCATGCAAAAAAAAAATTTTTTTTTAAATCGCAAGGTCAAATACATGAAATCTACCTATGCCGATGATAGTCATTTATAATGGAGCGAAATTACCGACGAAGCAATTTTTGACTAAGCAAAGCTCCTCTCTTTAAAGCAAACCAAATTTATCGACATAGCCCTCTACAAAAACCTGAGAGACCCCCCCCCCCCCCCCCCCCCATGAATACTTCCACTAACAGACTTCCTGTTTTCATTCTTCTTTTTTGGTCAATTTTGTAACTCCTGACATCTAGGGGTCGACAGTGGCTTTTCAACTAATATAAAGTGCAAAAAAAGTGTGTGCAGCAGACAGATTCTTTTCTTATTCGCTTTCGGGTGCATCGTTACCGTTACTGACGTATTTCGTGTTCGGACAGAAGCTGAGCGGCGCCGACCGGTTCGTCCCGAGCCTCAACGCCATCGCCGCTAACCGAGACCTCCAGTGGCTGGTCCAGCCCGCCTTGGTGCAGCAGCAGGGCGCGTCTCGCTCCCCGGCGCCGCCGTACCCCTCTCTCTCCGGGACGCGTCCTGGGGCTCCGCCCCCTCACGACGTCAGAATGGGGGTCATCAGAGCGGGCGCCGCCCCGACGCGGCGCAGGAACGAGGAGCACGTAAGGCGCGCACGTACAGCCGTCCGTCAATTGTGAGGAAAAATTGGTCAACGTGTGATGAAAGTGGCGCGTCACTTCCCGTGACACATTGGCCGGACTTGCGTAATAGTGACGCGGTGATGACGCCGCCCAAATGATTTGGATTTTCGGGTCAGGTCGGACGAGCGAGCGAGCGAGCGAGCGAGCGCACGCTGTTTATTTCGACAATATTGACAGTGTTGCGCAAATATTAGTACAAATATTGCTGTACCTAACTCACAGGTGGCCGCCAGGGGTGGCGATAGATGGACGTCCTATCCTTTTTGACTTGAAGAAATGGTCATTTAGCCTCTCCCGGTCAAAATGGATTGGACGTCTATCGCCGTCAACTTGCAGCAAAAGACTGAGGTAACTTCAAATGCATTTTTCTGCTGACTTTTTAAAATGTTCTATGGGAGTAAACTTTATTTTTATAAACCGAAATCATCCAAAATATAGGGCTTCGCAGACCTACCGTTGTTGCTAAAATATGTACGATAAAAAAAGAAGTTTTCAAATCAAATAACATAGTCATGGAAATATGAAAAACTGAAATGTAATGATCTGATCTAATTCAGGCAAGGAATCAAAAGATATCAAATAATATCATCAGTCCATCCTGGAGACTCTCGCAGACTTTGGGCCGCCTAACTAATATGATCATGTTAATTCATAAAAGATGACTAATGATCAAATGAGTCATTAAAAACACTTTTTTAATCCCATGGGAGGGTTCCCTCAGAGAAATGAGTGTTCCCTAACACCACAGCAGCAAAGATAAAAGTATAAAGCGCAAGATGGTAAAAATGTGCTGAAAAGGATCAAAAGAAAAATACATTTCAAAATGGAATAAACACAATTCAATGCAAAGAAATAATACACAGCATGCAGAGACAATAGGAGGAGAACCCGAGCTACAAATGGCAGCAGAGGTGCTAAAGTGCTATCCTCCTCCCACCTAGAGAAGAGTTGTGGGGGACAATGGAGTCTCGCGGCCGATTGGTTCTGCACCTGCATGGGGAAGAGAGCGACCTGTTGCTGAACGTGCTCCTCTGTGCACTGATGACAAGAGTGTAGAGGGTGACTGCAGGCATTAATATTATCCGATTCAATAAAGTAAAAGAAACTTCTCAAATAAATGTGTCCCAAATGGATGAATAAATATCCAAATCACGATGACATCCCCTGTTTTCATCCCTTCCATCAGGCAAGCAATTGAAATATAGGACAAACTGATGGATTCCTGCGTGCATGGCTTCTCCTGATTTCAAGCGGTTTTACTCCAGTATTTTCTGTCGGCGTAAGTGGCACAGGAAGCGGGCCCGTAGTTGAGTCACGCACGCGCGCGCACGCACGGCTTGCGAGTCACGCAGCGTGACTCACACCTGAGTCACCGTTTGGGCCAGAGGCTGACTCACGCCCGCCCGTGCAGCGCCTATGAAAGCGCAGAACCGCGGCGAGCTAGGAGCGACACAAAAGCGCGCCAATTTGGCCGCTTGACTCATTGGGTGACACCGGCGCCGCGCGTCACCGGGATCGCGTTCGCTTTTCACATATCCAATTACGGACGAGATTTTCACTCGCTCTTGTTGTCGTTTTCAGTTGTCCTTGGAGGAGCTGGAGAGACGGCGAATAAGGAGAGAGCGCAATAAACTGGCGGCGGCCAAATGTCGCAATCGTCGGCGGGAGCTGACGGACACGCTGCAAAACGTGAGTTGACGTAGAAATGATACATTCTTTCTGACGTACCATATGATGATACGGTATATGCAGGGCCGGCCCAAGCCATTTGGGGGCCCTAAGCAAAATAATGCCAAAAGGCCCATATTTTTGGCCCACCATTTCGTCAGTGTACTGTGAAACCCATACGTGCGATCCAACCCATACGTCCATATTTTGTATATTAATCAGATTTTTCGTTTCTCTGCTCCAGAAAGATAAATTCTCTTCGACATATTCGTGCATCTATTTTCAAAGCAAGTTTGAGCACCAATCATCGCAAAGCAGGTTCAACGTCACTCCCCAGGTTGCCAGATTGTAATGAGAAGAAAATGGATGTTTGCATAGATACATGGCAATGCGCGCCACATTATTCACGATGCTCTATTAACAACGTATAAAATGAGGTTGCCAGATTGGGGGCCCCCGTAGTGGTCAGGGGCCCTAAGCAGCTGCATACTCTGCGTATAGGCTGAGCCGGCCTTGGGTATATCGCTAAACCCGTCTCCATTTAGCGTGACGATCGCCATAAACGGCCATCCTGTTGGTCTGCGGGCGCGTCTGGAAATGGCGACCTGTCCGTCAAAACAAAGCGCTAACCGCCCTCCCGAAACGCGTCGCGACGATAGGCTGTCACGTAAAGTTAGGTCTAGCAAATTTGCACTTTCTCAAATTCTTTGCTCAAAAATAGCTGGCTTCTGCTAGCTGCCTCATTGAGGTTAGGTTAGGCCCGCATAGTGCGATCGCAGTGGCGTAGGCTAATCATCCCACGGTTGATACCGGTGCAGCGACGCCCTCATTTCCAGAAGCCGGATTTGAACAATTTAGCTACAGCAAAGCGCCACTAGGCAGTGACAAAGCACTGAATACAAGCCAGCCATCGGCGTCAAAAAACTGGCCTTTCCACTGAGGTCCAGTTAGCGCCGGTCTCTTTGGAACCAGAACCAAATCCATCCTGGATTTCAGTACTTCAAGCACAGGTGTGTGTGTGGTAATAAGACTCCCGAGGAAGGGCGCGCCGTCTGGGATACTCTGTTTTGATTGGTTTAACTCGCTGAAAATAGCGGCCACTGTTTGGGGCTTCCAAATTCTGGAAATACTGGCTTTTATTTGCGTTTTGCCACTATTGCACATTAGACAAATTTCATTCAGACTTTATTGGTTGTCAATGATAGACCATCAATCACGCGGGGTCCAATTGTTTTGAATTTCAACGAGTAGTCGACATCCGATCCATATGAAGCCATTGAATGTTCGTCCGTCCTACTTCAAATAGATTGGGTGTCTAATACCGTCAATGAGTTCAATTCTTAATGTGATGAACGTATTATCTAGGGCTGCAGCTATCGAATATTTTAGTAATCGACTGGAAATTCTATCGATTAATCGAGTAATCGGATAAAACAAATATATTTTTAGGTGAAGAGCAATTATAAATATACATGAGAAAACGAGACATTTCATCTAATCTTGAACCATTTTCAGTCAATCAATGTTTCCATGTATATTGTTGAAAACAGCCAACAATTGCATCTCGGATGTAACTAGAACAAAAAAAAAGACTAATTCACTGCTTAACTCAAAAAACTTTTAGATCTTATTAAAAATGTATATAGATATCTTACCTAAAAATGCCGTTACGCTTGATAACACACATCACTTAAAAGTTAGGATTTTTTTCCCACGTGTTTCAATTGAATTTCTCTTTGTGTCAAGCCATTTTAAAGTTCTAGTTAAGTTTTAAGTTAGTCTAAACTGTAAGTCCTGATAGGATTTTGAGTTTTTGCAGTGTTCAAAATAAATGTATGATACAGGCTGTATTGGAGCACATGAGGGACCAGTGCTACTTGGTGTTTTATCCAGCAATGACTACTGAGCTAAAATTGATAGTTAGCATTATTAAGTTTTTATTTTACACCCCCATCACTCCACAATGTTATGTTATGTTAAACCCTGTATGTAAGACATATGTGGTCATAATTAATAGAAACCTAGCCCTCCGCAGGGCTAACGTTACGTGAGCTAGTAGTGACAGTAACGTTAATCTTATTTATTAGCGCTTAGCGCTCTTTATTAGCGCTTAGCGATCTACTGCTTTAAGATGGCGGCTGTTTACTAACGCTGCCCAGACACGGCCAAGTCTGTCATTTCGCATCTAGTTCAACATACATGTGATCTCTATGATACGCATCAGACGCTACCTGCTACCAACATAGCATCGTGCGGGCTAGTATTTAGCAACATCGGCGTCGTTTGCAGCGGCTGTCTGCTGCAGTAAGTTTTTTTTTTTTTTTATCCCTTCCTCCTCTCCGCACGTGACATCAGCGCGTTGTCCCGCATTAAAAGTAGTCTGAGCAAAACGTGATGCTTAGAGCTGTCAAAATAAATGATTATTCGAGGTGAATAAAATTACTCGGATCAGTTTTTAAACTCGAGTTACTCGTTTCAGCTCTAGTATTATCTGTCTAAAATCCTCACTCTCACTTTTTTTTATTGCCTTTATCGCGGTTTCAGGAGACGGAGCAGCTGGAGGACGAAAAGAGCCGCTTACAAAACGAGATCGCCGAGTTGCAAAAGCAGAAAGAGAAGCTGGAGCTGGTCTTGGAGGCGCACCGTCCCATCTGCAAAATCCAAGACTCCTCCGACTCCGATGGCGACGCGGGCGCCGGGCTCTCGTCCTCGGCGCTCGTCAAGACTGAGCCCGAGGAGTACGCCGCTCCCGGGCCGGCCCCCGCCAAAACCCAAAAGGTTAAACCCAAGATCAGCCTCCCCGCCAAGAGCGCGTCGTCGTCGTCGGGCCAGGAGTCCGAGTCCTTGCACACCCCCGTCCTAGCGTCCACTCCGTCCCTCACCCCCTTGGCGGCCAGCATGATTTTCACCTACCCCTCGGCTCCCGCCGACGTCCCCCAGCAGGCCCCGCAACCTTGCGGGGCGGCGCACCGGCGCAGCAGCAGCAGCGGCGACCAATCCGATCACTCCTTGCACTCGCCCACCATCCTCACGCTTTGATCGGACGATTGACGGCATTTCCGTCATTTCAATTTTTGGATTGTTCTTTTGCAGGGGATTTTTTTCCCTTTCCCCCATTAATTTTGGGGATCCGGGCAATAGATATTCGTGGAACGTTATGCGCCGCGAGACGATCGGGACGGCCATTTTGGGTCCGTTCCGTTCGCTAAACATAACATTATCAATGGAGTGTGTACTTTGAAATAGCTATCTGTTCCTCACTTTTCGTAAACATCAGAAATGAGGGATGTCCCCGATCAGATCGCTCGATCGATCGGACATTGGGCCCGATCGCGTCGCGTCAATAGAGGGTAACAAAATATAATCAATAAGAATAACATACTACATATGCAATTGGCCACACGGCTGGAAAGAGCAGAAGTAGGACCCTATCAGAGATGCAGTTATTTAAGCGAACTTGAAAATACACTAATGACTTTTTTTCCCCCGACATTCAGCCTGAATCTTAATTACGTGAATATGTTTTGTCCTTTGAAAATGTCTCTCGATTTTTTGTGGAGAAAACCATGCAATCGCCGACAAAAGAGCAGTGAATAAGTTAACCGCCTCAATCCCGTTCTATACATGTAATATCTATGGTCCGGGTAGGAATTGGACTACCCCTAAATGGCCAAAAAAATGGACAAGTTCTCTGGTTCTGGAAAAAAAAACAAATATTTCTTTTATATTTTTACAACTTTGATGCCCTTCCTTTGAAAAAAATATTCAATTAAAAAAGAACTATTTTAACAAATTGTAAGGTATCAGAACATTTTATGATGGTCAAGTTAAACTTGCCAAAGTTACATTTGAAAAAGTAACTTTTATCACTCTTTTGCTTTAGACATCTAAAAAAATGGGATCATATTCATGGAAAAAAAAAAAACCTACTTTATGATGTGATGATGTCACCATCAGTGCTTTTTGGTTATAGTTGTATTCCTGCATGCATTTTTTTATAAATGTAATCATTTATCAAATATGCTTTTTTTTATTCCACGAGTGGCACGATCGGAATCGGCGTATACGCTTCCGGCCTTACAGAGATGATATTTTTTCATATTTGGGACCTGGCGATTGTGTTGCATGCAGAATTCTATATTTTTCACGTCCCTTTGCATAGAAGGGAACGTTCCGCTGTATTGACCACTAAGGCTGGCCCGTAGAAGTTGATTGCAAGCATATTTATTTGTGAGAGAGGCTAATATATATTTTTGATAATGGCTATATGGGCAGTGCCTTACCTTTTGCAGATTTGGAGAAAATAAAGAGATTTAGAAACTGTTTCCGTCATTTCTTTGCTTTGGCTTTCACTGGAAATATTTAGGAATTTCTGTTTTCACTCATTGACCGCTAATCCATTTAGAGGTGAGGGTAAGGTTTTTTTTTTTTTTTTTTGTATTCAAAATACTCCATTTTGCTGTATTAAAATTACAAAGAAAAAAAAAGGTAAATATGTAATGATATATTTATATGGCGGAAAACGCAGACAAGGCTGAAAAAGCAGTGTAGTGACTACTTCCTATTCCCAGTCAAGTACTGGATGATAGGAGTTTGTGCAGTTGAAGAAGCAAAGCATACACAGCGAGTCCATTTCTCTTCGATGCAATAGTTTATTTTGGTGGCGTCGAATAACTTAACTCAAAAGCACTTTGTCCAAATAAATGTAACGGACCAAAAGCCTCAAAAGCTATCCACAACAGAACAAACAAAAAAAAAAGCACATTCAAACAGTCAAAAACTCTTTTGCTCTCCTAACTACCAACACCTGTGACATGATTAGCTGTCTTTTCTAGCCTACCGGGGCTAATCCCTGGCCAGTAGAAAGACACGATTGACAGCCTCTAGTGGTAAGGAGTAAAATGACAATAACACAAATCAGGAATATGGCTCTTACAAGCAGTTTCTGCTCTTGCATCCGCCTTTCAAATAAACTGCTGTATTTTAAGCCAAAAAGAACTCTTGTGTTTGATAGAACAATATGTCTATATGCTGCCATAGCGGTTTCATGGCACCCAAACTAGTTTTAATTTGTCCGTTTTACCCTGTAGACCCCCCATTTACAGACACCGCGCAACCGCTTTTGTTTCAACCCAGCCATAAAAAGAAGTAATTATATTTTTTATTCAAAATGTCTATCATTTTAGCTTGGAATCATTAATTGATGTCTAATATTTAGTTTATTAAAAAAAAAAAAAAAAAAAAGGACTTTAAAAAAATGATTTACTCGCATATTTGAAACGAAATATTATATATTAATATATTATAATATTAAAAATAATATTAAACTTTTAAAAAATGATTTACTCGCATATTTGAAACTAAATATTATATAATATTATAATATTAAAAATAATATTCAAACAAATCACGTCACAATGAAAAAATTGTGTCTGTAAATAGGTCACGGATATCTACCTCATAACTATCGATTAATTGTATTTTTTTGTTAGCTGATAAATAATCGATCCAAACAAAGAAAAATTGGGCAAAAAAAAAACAAATGTTTAAAAGCGTAAATATTTGAAAACGAAAATCTCGACCACTCCTACATGTCTGCGATTTCTGCATGACGACCCTTGTTATATTACCGTGTTTCACAATTCAAATCCCCTAAAAGTTGTGGCCATTCACAGCTGTGTCTTGACACTCGGCGATCCGCGCTACATGGAGTTTTTGGATTGAAAAATGGTAAGTATGCAATAATCAGGGTGTCTTTAATAATGGTCTCTTATGCTCTCACCTCATGTTATGGTTTAGGGGTTTAATTCTTTTTATTTAATGCTCTTTGAGATTTTAAGCTTTCCAATGATGTATCAGACATGCGTATAGGACAAAGATGAGAGCATGAAAGAGCACAATTAAAGATGCCACGATTTTAACGAGACACTGTCGCGTACTTGCCTTGTTTCAATGGCCACAGCTGGATTTTATGGGTGAAACATGGTCATATAACAAGGGTCGCCATGCAGAAATTGCAGACATCAAGGAGTGGTTGAGATTTTCTTTTTCATAAATTGACCCTTTACATTTTTTTCCCTTTTTTTCTTTGTTTGGATCAATTATTTATCACCTAACATATCGGGGAAAACTAACAAAAAACTACAATTAATCAATAGTTACGAGGTGGATATCCGTGACTTTTTTACAGACACCATTTTTTTCATTGTGACATGATTTGTTTAAAAGTTTCAAATACATGAGTGAATCATTTTTTTAAAGTCATCTTTTTTTTTGGTAAATATTAGACACCAGTTAATGATTCAAAGCTAAAAATGACATTTTGAATAATAAATATAATTACTTCTTTTTATGGCTGGGTTGAAACAAAAGTGATTGCAGGACGTCTGTAAACGGGGGTTTCCAGGGTAAATTGGACAATTAGAAATAGTTCGGGGGCTTAATGCGCCATGAATCTGCTATGGCAGCATATAGACATATTGCTCTATCAAACACAACAGTTGTTTTGGCTTCAAATACAGCAGTTTATTTTAAAGAGGGGTGCAAGAGCAGAAACTGCTTTTTCAGCCTTGTCTGTTTCCCGCCATATATATATATATATTTAAATGAAGAAAAAATCTTTTGACATTTTTTGAATTTTCAATTCGAAAAGAGAAAAAGGGGGAAAAAAAAAACACAAATATGTCAGTGGCGTTTTTAGGGGTGGACTACTGGCCCCACCTCTAATTTGAATGACCACTGAAGTGCCCGTTTTAGCACAAACCGTGGCGATCGGCAAATCCATCATTTGTCAGGTGAGGGAGAACGAGCTCGTGCCGTTATGGTATACATGAATGTTGCTTTTCGTGTTTGGAATGACTTTTCAAAAAAGTGACTCAAATGATCGTATCCTTAATGATTACAAACTTTACCGGTTTATCTTTGCCGGACACTTTTGAGCAACGCTTTTATCGTCACGTGCGGGATAATCTGCGTAAAACAAACACGACATTTGGCCCCCGTTTCAGAAAAATCCTACAACCGCCACTGTTATCTGCAAGATCATATGCCCATTTCAGAATGAACTGACTGGTGACAAAATATTGAATGTTCACATTGATTGGAAAGGAAAGCCGCAAACGGGCAACGGCCGGGTTGCTAAAAGTGGGTTAGCCGAACAGATTGAGAGCCGGGGGTGCACGGCGGGGAAACCGATGAAAACGTTTCAATTGAAAATCGATGGTGCCTTTGACACAAAGACAGGAGAGCGACGCGCACATGGTGGCAAAGTAGCACAGCACTTGTATTTAAAGCTCTTGAATGCACATTGAGCACAAGTATACATGTGCAGGCCCGCAGCCAAAAACAGCGTATCACAAGCTTACAGGTGGAAAAAGAAATACAGCGTGCGGACTCACAAAAAGTTGGGCTTTTCTGACACAGAGGCGGTCATCGGCCGCCATTGACGGCGACGGACGTCCGATCCATTGTGACGGGAAGGGCTTCGCGGCCCCGACCGGATCGGGCGTCCGTCGGCTAAAGGAGATCACTCGGCGCCCGCCGTCCCGGCTGTAATGAACGAACGAGACTGTCAATGACAATGAAGGAGTTTCTTGAAAAATAGGCGACCAAAGAAAAAAACAACAACTGTGACTGTTTTTGTTCAAAATGTTTTGTGAAATGACTTTGAATTTATTCAGAGAAAACTCACTTAACAATGAAACCAGAAAAAAACTCAAATCTTTCTTCAAAATGTACTTCATTTGAACATGGATGGGAAAAAAAGCACTAAATGACACAGCAACAGAGACCAAAAGGACAAATCAAACACCGATTTCATGTTACTTTGATCAATCCTGTCGTTATTTCTATTTATCATGCAATGTAAAGCACTTTGAATGACCATTCCCTCCACCAACTTTTTGTGAGTCGCGTCAACTATCATTCATGTGACAAAAATTCCGTAAGTACAAATTATACAGCCAACCTAAAGTGTGTACGCGAACGAGCCGGTCCGAGCGAATCCGAGTCGTTCTTTCCAGTTGGCAAAAGTGGATATTTGGCTCCCTCTCGCTCGCCTCTATTCGGGCTGCCGCGCGGCCGTACGGCGGACACTTAGTGGTCGGTCCCGAGGCGGCGTGTGCATAAAGATGGAGATTTTCACCATGCGCCGCTTCAGTGCTTTTTAGACTAAATATGGCTCAAAAGTGAATCGAAATTGGTCTCGGGACCAACCGTCGCGCCGTTCAGTGCAATAGAAAAAAGGCCCAGTGTCAGCTAGTCCAGTGTAAATTCGCTTTGCAATCATCATCGCCAGTCAGCCAGGCTGGCCACTTTCAGGTCCCGTGACTGATTTTTTTTTTCTTCTTCTTCTTCTAAACAACAAACCACTGAAAAAGTCACTAGAAAAACTGTTGATAAAGCTAAAGCTACAGTATCAAGTGGCAAAGGTGTAGAAAGGGCAGTCTTGAAAACGGCAGCCAGGTAGCACGTGGCGGCCACTCTTGCAGCATTTCAAAAAGGCTCAATCGTCTTTTTTTGTTGTTGTTGTTGCTTTACAAGTCTGGATTTTTCAGTGCGTTACCCCCCCCCCCCCCCCCCCCAAAAATGACAGTTTGGTGAATTTGGGAATGATTCGATCATCTTCAAATCCCTTTGTGCTATAACGAACAAAAATCCCATCACGACGTGGGCCGTTTCATATCACGATACCGATATCACAAAATATGGGGTCAGGTCATCAGAAACGACACGTCGCCCTAATATTTTTGAGAGCTCCAATTACCTACTAATACTTATCACTAGCAGTTTTGACTTTGAAGACCACCGCGCAATTGGCAGAGTATCACCAACAACTGTGTTGCAATTTTGAATTGTTTCGCATGTATTACAAACGTACGGTCGGCAGGGGGAGTCACGTTCCCGGTACTACTATGGAATAGGGAATCCTTACCCGGAACTCCAGACTGGACGCTGCTCCGGCGATCGAGTCCGGCGACCGTTCCGCAAATCAAATTCCCGGGGAGGCGAGCCACGGCAAACGGACAGCGGAGCGGACCGATCGGTGACGGGCGGCCGTTGGTAAAGCGACAAGAAACTCTAGCGCGAGGAAGTAAACCTACGAGAAGAACGAAGAAGTTTATTCAACGTGGCTAGCGCAAGTTTTTGGTCATTTAAAACTAAATTGACCGCGGATTGGAACATATTCTCGACTCTCCCGTTAGCCATCCGTTTAGTTGCGGAGACGACTTCCGACGCGGAAGCGCGACGTTGCTCGTTAAGAACACGAAAAACAAATCCCATTGCACGGATACGTTCGTTTGTGGCTCGAGAGGCCAGCGAGGGGCCGGGTCCCAGACTCTTCTCCTGGCATTTAAGAAATACCTGGGGAGAACAGTCCGGCCTTGTGGGCAAACGGAATCCCATCCATCCAGTCGGTGCAAATCGGGCGCCATCGGCAGGCCAACATCGGTATCTAAGGAACAGGCTTATTTGTGTCGATCGTGTCGATATCGTGCAGGGCTGATGCTATATATACACACATATATCGCAAAAACAATGGTAAACTACGGGCGTAATTCCCATTCATTTATTAAGTCGACCGTTTTGCGCTCGTAATACTTTCCGGTGCGGCTGACGACCACGGACGCCCGATCATCATTCTGCCGTGCAACGGAGTGAGTCTGTGACGAGTTTACGTCCACTCCGATCCGGAACCGAACGAACGTCCGTTCGTTTGTCCTCAACACTCTGGCTTCCGTTAGATTGGACCTCTTTTGCCGTTAACGGCAGTTAAGGACTCGTCCATTTCTGGTAAGCGTCTTCCGATGGCAATTTGACAGACTACGATCGGAACGGGTGGAAGTCAGCTCAACTCGCTCGCTTCAAAAGGGAGCCCACCCATTATGAACTTGTAGTACAGAGACTGACAATGAATAAATGATGTCAGCGTCTACTACATTTGGAAAAGAACGAGCTGCTAACAATCTCTTTCCCTAATGAGCGTACATGACAGCCTTTCATATTGCACTCAAAATGTAAAAGGCAAAACTGTACATACGGTTACATCTGAGTTGAAATCGGTAAATTTATATCGGGATATAAAACGGCCCGTACGGCGATCGAGGTGTTTCCATATGCCGGAGAGAGCGCTATCATGAAGCGGGAGTCGTGATGAATGATTCTCAATCAATGGCTCATTCTTGACTCCCTGAGAATAGAATGATGTCATCCGCTATAACGACTATAACTGACGAATATGAGGGAATCGGGAATGATGAAGGGCTTTCAATCAATCTCTGGCTTCAGAATCATCCTTGAACCATTATGAGCCTACTGATTCGGGAATGATTAGTGAGTTGGAATGAATCACAGGGCTCAATCAAAGATTCTCCCCAAAATGTTGCTCATTCACTTTAGCCAACTTGTCGGTAGCAACATTACCAAGCTAGGAGATTTAAGAAAATGAAAACAAAACCAAAATTTCCCAGACAAATACTCTATGTTTGTATTTATTGTCATTCTTTAAAGCAAGGGCGTAGGTTTGGATAGGGACAGTAGGGACATAACACCTAACAGGATGCTTTTAAGCAACTTTATTTGAATGATATAATGACTTCAGTTATGTAGATCGTCTTCTCATACTGAAAAGACCCTACCAATATTAAGTGAATTATTTTCATTTTGTTCAGACTTACATTTACCCCTTTTCACCCCTCCCCCCCAAATGCACGTTTGATTGTCTGATGACTAGAACACACCAACACGCACACTCACACAACCTCGACAAAAATATGTGTCGACATGCCGCCTCCTCCGCCCCCTTCGAAGAAAAGGGATATTAGAATTTTTTTCCGGCCGGCCCGCAGCAGCGGCCACTGTAAGTCATGTAAAAAGACGTCAATGTTGTGGAAGTGGGGAATACGCCACTAATTTTACGACTGAAATTCCGACCTGCATCAGCGTTAGCATAACATTAAACTGCTAACCTGCAAAACTCGAGCAGCTTAGAGATAAGGTTTTTCTTGTACAGTATGTGTTTTCTAGTGTTAATGTAAATTTAACTGTGCATTTTGTGTATTTATTCATTAATTAAAATGTATTTATTTTCTGCATCATACATTTAAAAATAATTTTATTTGAAGACAGTTTACCCTCCCCCCAAAAAAACAAACAGACACAAAACACACACACACACAAAAACACACAACAACTGTAAATTTCGTTTATATGACGCAAGGGGGATTCCCCCCATTTTCTCCCTTAAAAATAAGATTTTTTTTGCTTTTTACGTAGGAAACACATCAGCATATTGGTGAGAAATGTAGCCCCGACCCCCGTTTACCCAATCTGTTTGGTCCTATTAATGTCCCGTCCCCAGCAAAAAGTGTATATGCTGTTATAGCGTCCCCACCGATGTTGAGACCAAACCTACACCCTTGCTTTCAAGTGTATTAGTTTCCTTTTTTTTTTAAATTCTAATGTTTTTTTGAAATGTAAACTTCAGAATTTTTAAATTGTCGATGGCTTTTTTAAGTGTACCTTTTTTTTTATGACTATTTTTATGATAAAAAAAAAAAAAAACAACATTAATTATAATGTATTCATTTTTAATATATTTTTTACCCTTACATTTGTATTGATTTATAGATATTGCATATTTATATATATTTTATGTCCCATGGAATTTTTATATCTAGTTTATGTGTTTCTTTTTATCCGATTTTGAATAAATGTATTTCGATTTTTTTTTTTTTAAATGGTTTGATATTGCCCATGGCAAAATTTGCGCGAGGCACACGACGACTCAAATTTGAGGGCCGCAGAATATTGTCCCGCGGACCGCAAATTGCCCCTGGGCCGCGACCCCGGCTTTAGAGCCGTCAAGTGTGAGAGAGAACGTTGTCGGAACGTAGGCAATTATTTTGTCATGACTTCCAACATTTCCGTCTTCCTAACACATTCACCGCCATTGACGGCGATCTACGTCCTATCCAGTTTGACTGAGAGGGTTGGCCATTAACATTTGGTTCACGTGAATGGCTTTTGCTCGGTTAGAAAAAAAGGTTCGTTGTTGTCAAACAATGAATCTGTATCACACTGTGACATTTTAGTCGCTTATTGACCTCATCGGCGGCGACAGACGTCCGATCCGTTCGGACCGGGAGGCACGGCAACGCTACCGGTGGGTCGTCTCGGTCCGGACGGATGGGATGTCTAGCGACGTCAACGACGGCCATTGAGTTCAAAGTAACTACCCGGTAAGACTTAACTATCGGACATCTATTGGCGTCAACGTTCAATTATAAAATAACTGGAAAGCCGTCGGAATGCGTTTCCTTTGGAGTTTGAGTGTCGTCGAGTGTCTAATAAGCCAAAGTAGTCAATGATCCGGTGGGTTGGTCGCCAGGTGAGGAAAGAAATATCGGCGGGGTGGGGACAGACAGCCCTTACGTAGAGTCTAGCCCTCAGCGGCGATGCGGTCAGTCGTCGGGCGAGCAGACGGAGCGGAGCTGGTCGGGGCTCCCCACGCTCCCCGTGCTGGAGCTTCCGTCGCCCAGGTCCCGGGCCGCCATGCAGGGCGAGGCCAGCTCGGCGGAGCCGGCGGGGCTGGCGTCGCCGGCGCTGCTGCCGCCACCGCCGCCGCCGACTCCGCGGCCCACGCACTCCTCCTCCAGGACCAGGCAGAGCTCCTTGAGGTCCAGGTTCTCCTTGAGCAGGCCGTCCTGGGTGCGCTCCAGCTCGGCCAGCTTCTTCAGGTAGCCGCCCAGGTCCTCGCGCATGACTTTGGCGGCGTGGTGGCCAAAGTGCTGCCACTCGCGCGCCAGCTTCTTGACCTTGAGCCGGTCGTCGTCCAGGAAGCAGCACAGGTCGCGCAGCTCGGCGTTCTCCTCCTGCAGACGCTGGTTGATGACTTTCAGCTCGCGGATTTCCAGCAGGTGGCCCTGGAGCTGCTTGTTCACCTCCTTGATCAGGCGCCCCCGCTGGACCAGCGCCGAGATCTTCTCCGACTCCTCCTTGCGCAGGCGGCTCAGCAGTTCCTCCTTGGAGCACGCCAGCAGGTCCCGGTCCGACATCTTGGACAGCTCCCGCGTCGACGCCTCCCCCTCGTTGTTCATCGTCTCTTTCGATTCAACCCTTGATGTAGAAAAGTCAGATCGCATATTTCTTAGGAAAACTAGCTGGGCGAGTTGACTAACAGACGTATGAACCGGGTTGATCATTTGATTTCTTATTCGACTCATTGCCTGCTGCCTATGAAACGGATTCAGGAAGCGATGCAAAAGGAACAGGACGGAAAGTGACTTGGACGTTCTATGGCAAATATTGCACATCGCTAGAAACTCACTGGCTGTCGTTGACGGTGAGAGACGTCCAAGCGCTAGGACTGGTAGCCACCGTCGCTAAATCATTTCACCGCAGCATACTTTTAAATGACGTTTGGATGCTATTCCAATCTGTTTTTCCTCATAGTGAGCGGAAAAGGACGATTTCAGATACAAGTAAATTGAGTTACGGGCTGGGTCACAAAACGGTGCCACAGAATGGCGTGTGTCCAAATGAAGCCACACAACTCACTGCGACATAGTTCCTTGGCACCCAGAAGAATGCCTATGGGTGAGTTTGTCAGCAAAATAGCCGCCTGAACTGCGTGGGTGTTTTTTTTTTTTTTTTTACTCTACCTGAGAAAATGTGAATGTGCAGAAAGGCTGCAATTGTTTCACGAGCTGAGCGTCCACATCCAGTGTGTCTTCTGGGTGCATACGTCACACCGGCAGAGATTCATTTGTCGTCCAAAAAACAAAAGCAGCGGCAAAACGGGCCTCCGGAAGCAACGGCCACTCTGCTTATTTCACCTTCCTCCGATGATGAAGATGAGGAGGTGGAGGATGAGGGCTGCGTTTGAAAAAAAGCCTCGCTCGATCATCATCATCATCATCTCCTGTAAAAATAAAAATTAAAGAAAAAAAAAAAAGCCTTCAGACTGCCATGCACGGAGCGGGATGTTCCATGTTGTGTTCCGTCGCCACAGATTGGACTCAATGGACTCTTCACTTCCTTTCACAAACGCTTCATGACCTGGCGCGGTGTGCGTTTTTTAAAATCCCCCCCGTTCAAAAGCGTCCATCCAAAATGTTAATTGAACGTCAAGCCATGTTTTGAAGCCATCATTTGGCTGGACATTGAGCACAACAATGTCCGCCTCCACAAGACACTTTTCACGGCTGAGATTCTACACCAGCGGTTAACGGGAGTCACCGGAAATACTCGGAATGGCATTTCAAAATAAGTGTCAAAAATAGAAGGACTGTCATGACGAAGGAAACAATTGATTGCCAAAATTGACCACGACGCTAAATGCTTTACGATGACGCTTAACCCTAACCCCAATCACCCCAGTCGAAATGGATCGGACGTCTATTGCCGTCAATGGCATTCAATAAGTTCACAAAAATAAACCCTAACCTAACCCTATTTAAAAAAAACATTGGGGAGATAGATAGGTAAGTAGAGTAAATACTTGCTACCCTAAATAAAAAAATAAAAAAATATTGTAAAGAATAAAAAAATTAAATACATATAGAAGAAAAAAAAAAATATATATATATATTTTTTTTTTTTGAAAATATGAAAAACAAAAAAGATTTATTATTTATTATTTATATCAAATGTGTATTTATAATGAACGTTCTATATTTTGTTTTAATTTTTAAATCTTTATTTATTTTTTTGCTGTATTTTTCAATGTAGTTTTCTGTAGTTTAGTTTCTTTATTAATATTATTTTTATATAATTATGTATTTAAAAAATAAAATGTAAAATATATATATATATATATATATATATATATATATATATATATATATATATATATATATATAGGTTTTTAATTTAAAAATTGTAAACAAACAACCAAAAAAAAGAGTCGATTCCCCTCACAAAATCAAACCTTTCACCGCCAAGTTACCCACAAACGTCTTTTATTTTGAAATTCCACCAGAAGCACTCTATTGTGTAACATTAAAATGAGTTTTTACGTTTGTTTCAGAAAAATATCATAAATATTTGTAATCCCTCGTCCCTCCCAGTTTGAATAACATCATAAATAATCCATTTAATTCCGTCAAAACAAATTCAATCACAAATGTGGAGCCCCCCAAAAGAAAAAAATAATCAGATGTAGCCGCAATCTATGTCCTCATTGGGGCCACTGACGACAAGAGCCCCCGCCCGCCGCACCCTCCCGGCCAAATGAATGGGACGTCTATCGCCGTCAATGGCAGGCAATGGATTAACGAACAGCCTCTCGTCCCTTTCAATAGTTTTGTGCTGAGGCACACATCCTTCCGCCCTAGCTTCATTGTTGCGCGGAGACCAGGACAATGCTGGGTGTTAACCCGATCCGATCGAGTGTCATGTGCATGAGTTTCCGACTAAAGCCCGAAAAAGAAATGTGCAGCGAGGACGGGATTTGACATCCCCGCGTAGTTACTCCCAAAGACACATGCAGAAAGAGGGAGGGTGAGTGCAGGGATTTAGCGGGATTATTCAGATTAATCGCCAGCGGGGGAGCAGATTGCATATTTCATGCGGGAAAGTCAAGTCAGAGCAGATGTGCATGGTCGGAGGAAATCATAAATAGGCAAATCTGGCACTGTCACTCGTTCATTAAAGGACCATTTGGATGTGTTTCCTATTTCAATCAAGGTGAATGAATGAGAACTGCAAACGATGATCAAATGAATAGACACCTTCAGAGACATGCACCGCTGACCAAAACAGAGCCGTAATCCTCCTTTTTGGATCCATTCTCTTCTTTTCATCTTTATTTGTACATTTGTCACTTGTTTTCTTGCATTCAAAAAATAAACCCAACAAGGAGGAAAAACAGCAAATAATATGAAGAATTTATTATTTATTTTATTTTATATTTTGATTTTAGAGGAGGAAAACTAAAAGGAATCCAACATTAAATATTGTCTCTTTCTATTCATTAAAAGACAAAGAAAAACAATTTTTTGAAAAAAACAACAACAATGAATACAATGTAAAATATTCTTTTTGGTCATTTACTAGTCCTTTTTTTAAAAAAATTACCATATTGTGATACAGTTCATTATTTTCTGTAATGTACTGGTAAACATTAGACTTTCATATATTTTAGATTCATTACACAGAACTGAAGTACTTGAAGCCTTTTATTGTTTTAATATTGATGATTTTGACCAAAAAGTCAAGAAAAACCAAAAATCCCTATCTCAAAAAGTGAGCATATCATGAAAAGGAAGAAGCTACTAACCTAATCATCTGAATCAATGAATTTACTCAAAACCCCTGCGAAAGATTCCCGAGGCTTTTAAAAACTCCCAGCCTGGTTAATTACTCAAAACTGCAATCATGGGCTGCCGACCTAACTGCTGTCCAGAAGGCCATCATTGACACCCTCAAGAAAGACATTTCTGAGCGAATAGGCTGTTCCCAGAGTGCTGTATCTAGGCACCGCAGTGGGAAGGAAAAAGTGTGGCAGGAAACGCTGCACAACCAGAAGAGGTGACCGTGGAGAAGGGCCGATTCCAGATCTTGGGGGACCTGCCGAAAACAGAGGAACCGAGTCTGGAGTAGAAATATCCAGAGCCACCGTGCACATGCAGGCGTGTGCTGGAAATGGGTTACAGGTGCCGCTTTCCCCAGGTCAAGCCACTTTTGAACCTGAAACAGCGGCAGGAGCGCCTGAGCTGGGCTACAGAGAAGCAGCACTGGACTGTTGCTCAGTGGTCCAAAATACTTTTTTCAGATGAAAGCAAATTTGGCATGTCATTGGGAAATCAAGGTGCCAGAGGTTGGAGGAAGACAAGTACCCACAGTCAGTGATGGTCTGGGGTGCCGTGTCAGCTGCTGGTGTTGGTCTTCTGTGTTTTATCAAGGGCAGGGTCAATTTTGGAGCACTTCATGCTCCATCTGCTGATGGAGATGAAGATTTCATTTTTCAGTGCGACCTGGCACCTGCTCACAGTGCCAAAACCACTGGTAAATAGTTTACTGTCCATGGCATTACACTGCTCTGTGAAATGTGCTCGTTTTTTGAGACAGGATTTTGGTTTTATCTGGACTATTTTTGCCAAAATCATCAACAATACAACAATAAAAGGCTTGAACTACTTCAGATGTGTGTAATGAATCTTAAAATAATATGAAAGTCTAATGCTTATCAGTACATTACAGAAAATAATGAACTTTATCACAATATGCAAAATTTTTTTTAGGACTAGTATTTTACAAATGTTTTTTAACCCACTCAAAGTATATATTTCACACAAAAAATAAAAAGGAAAAAGAGTAAATATTCCTTTCCATTGGTCATTTTATTTGTTCTATACAATGTTTAATATAAAACCTAAACAAAGTCTGTCTATCTTTCTATGGAAATTTTTTCTAAACAGTAAAAATGAATGTGATGAGATCTGTGAAACATAATAGCACAGATGCATTATCATCAAAATACACGATTATGTAAAGTACTTTGCATTACGTAAGCAAACAGTGAGCGATTCGAGCGGGCGCAAATGTTATATTTTGAACGCAGCCGGACGAAAACGTACGTGTGCGTCAGCGCTACGCACACTTCCGGTGATGTCACGAACCCGGAAATAAACAACACTCGCAGACACTTGAGAACGTAGCATTATTTTCATACTTGCAATATCAAACGTTATGAACGAATTTGACGAACTCCCTCTAAACTTGACATATAGTGTCGCTTAGTTGTTTTTGAGAGTGTTTTTTTTTTTTTTTTTTTTTACCTCGCGACGTATGAAGCTAGTACGAGCGCTTAGCACTTAGCAGGCCGAGCAAAGCCATGTTACTGGAGCTTGTTGCATAAAGGTGTTTAGGAGGATACTTTAACGAGGTAGGTGTTATGGGAACCAAAGATTGAATATTCATTTTGGGTTGGTAAGACTCTGTTTTTATTCAGCATCCATGGTGTCCTTCAGGGACAGTCGGAAACCATGGCTTCCTCACACAGCGTGCTGGATTCTTCACCAGCAAGACAAGAGCACGACCAAATAACAACAAATCCAGCACGGTTTTGATGGATTCGTTGGGTTTTGATACTGGTTGTGCTGGATTGATTTTATATCAGCACTAGTCTTGCTGGTACAGAAACCAGCATGACGCTGGACTGACAGCCAACGAGTTTGTTGTCCGATTCCATGAAGTGAATTCCGCACATTTGCAGCTCAAATGTGAAGCCCAGATTTTATATAACAGTGATTTTTACGTACGGTATGAGCCAATGAGTTGACTCGTTCCATATAAAAAAACAAATCGATGGTTCTTTAAATGGTTTGTGTCTCCTTTCATACTCATCCATCCAATCTCAATCCGTCTTCAGATGGCTGTGGAGCTGGACGTGTTTGTGGGTAACACCACGATCATGGACGAGGAGGTTTATCAGCTCTGGTTGGACGGATATACAGGTAATCTTTTGAAGGCGCACGCTCCATTTGAGTCAACGAGACGTGGCTAAAATGTCGGCCTGACCAGTAAACGACGCGGTGAAGTTCCGAATGGAGGGCGGAGCGCTGGAAGAGTGCGAGGCCAGCGCGGACGTGCTGCTGAGCGACACCATGGACCAGTACAGAACCTTCCAGATGTGCGAGCGTCTTCTGCACAGCCCGTCCAAACTGGCTAATCAGTTGCTCTTCCAGATCCCGCCTCATCGACAGGCCGTGCTCATCGAGAGGTGGACGGAGATTTACGTGATTTACTGACCTGGATCTGCTTCAGTATCACTTGACTTTGCCAATTTCAGATACTACGACTTTGACGATGCCTTTGTGCGTGAAGTCCTGGGCAAGAAACTCTCCAAAGGAACCAAGAAAGACTTGGACGACATTAGCGCCAAGACGGGCGTAACTCTCAAAAGTTGCAGACGGCAGGTGGGTGAATCTCATCGAAGCTACGCATGCATGCATGCATGAAGGAAAGCTAGCTTAAAATAGTAGCATTTTTTATACTGCATTTAATTTGCGGCAAAAGTTCTCATTAATTAACGTCATGATGGTAATGATCTCCTGCGGTACATGGCTCTAGTAGGCATATAAACGTAACTGTCAACAATATCAAAAAGCCTTAGCTTTTGTCTTGCCTTCTTTGTGCTGCATTATGGGTCAGAATAACTATTTGGAAAAATACAGTGATTATGAACATGAACACAGTGCAACAGTAATGAAAGCCGCATGCTCGGACATGAGATTTTCCTTCCATATTTTTTGACACAAAGTAAGAAACCATTATAGTTTATCCCAATCTGCTGTTCATTTGAAACCATTTTTTAAAAGTGATTAAATAGTTATGATGCTGAACTGAGGTGAAAACATCAAAGCTTTTCATGAATTTACGACTCAAATTCGTTCAAAACAAATTTTTGTAAGAAACAATATGTAAGGACTGCGTAGGCCACAGAACAGACATAACCATCTTTTAGCTGTTTCAGATTTCCATCCCTAAAATCTTCAAAGACATGGTTTAAGATGATAAGTTTTCCACTTTCACTCGTTGGCCAATTCATTTTGAATGGGAGGGGCGCGGGAACATTTTTGTTGACGAGAACACTGCAATAATAAAGTGGTGCTGTATTTATTTCCAGAAATGTTTATATCCTTATTGGCTGTGAAATGGACAAACGTTTTTGACGGTTTGTTGGTGACAGTGCAAATAATAAACTCAGAAATAGCTTGTTTTTCTCTTCGTTAGTTATCGCACGTCGATTTCCTGACCCGCGTATCCATAACTGTCGTATTGTGAGAGAAGGCTTAGGTACGGTATCGGGAGGTTCCCGCTGCTAATCGACATTGTTTCTGGATTTCAGTTTGACAACTTCAAGCGTGTTTTTAAAGTGGTGGAAGAGCTGAAGGGCCCTCTGGTGGAGAACATACGTCAGCATTTCCTTCTCTCGGACAAGCTCGCAAGGTGAGGGAGGCCTCGACTTTAGCCGTTGCTAATCCTCCTTTTTTTGAACGCGTATTGGTGTGTGATATGGGGAAAATCCTCGAGTTCATGATTGGGGCTTTTTGATATTACGATAGGTATATGCCACGGGGAGACAGCGAGAAGCAAAAGCGGTATTTGCCATGTGGCAAAATTGATTTTGCCATGTGGCATTTTTTGGGCCTTTTTGCCACGTGGCAAAATGGATTTTCCCGGGTGGGATTTTCTTTTTTGCCATGTGGCAAAATTGATTTTGCCATATGGCATCTTTTTTTTGCCTTGTTGCAAAATGAATTTTGCCTTGTGGCATTTTTTTTGCCATGTGGCATGAATGGAAAATTTGGACTTGCATAGCTGTCAATGGCATGGACGTGCATGGCCTTGAAAACTGCCATAAAACACCAACAAATGCCACATACGCCCCCCCCAAAAATGTGACGAACCAAAATCCATTTTGGCAACATATATACATATAAATAAATGTACCGTAATTTCCGGATTACAAGCCGCTACTTTTTTCCCTCATTTTGAGTCCTGCGGCGTATCCAATGATGCGGCCAATTTATCAATTTTTCTAACGACCGCCAGGAGCGCTAGAGCATAAAATGTAAGCGTAAGACACGTGCAATATATGTGTCGAGGAAGACGCTAGTTTGCACTCTCACTCGTATCTTAATTTTGTGCTTAGTGCACGAATAAAAGTAGCAGACCCTCATCGTTGTGCATTAGTAAAATTAGCATACCCGCATGATGGAAAACGCTAGAAGGAATGGATATGACGTGCCGAGTTGAATTGAAGGCTTGGATGGCCAGCGGCGTCAGATCGTTTACAAAAGTGGCCGTATGCGAAGAGCAACTTTTGCAAAAGTCTGACAGCGTGGAGCAGCATGAAAAAAATCCACCATCACCAACGGGTTTCCAAAAGCCGGTCTGCTGCGTGACGAAGAGGACGACACACGCTTATGAGTGAGCTTGAGGAGTCAGCTAAGTGCCGTTTTGCTGGCGCTGTTTGGAAAGAAAATTTAAGGTATTGTAACGATGACAAAGAGTAACCCGCTAAGTTAGGTTGCAATTCTTTATTTTGGAAACTCGTCGAACAACACACGACTGCTGCCTCTAGCAGCCGACGCGCACACACAGACACACCCGCAACAACAGCACGTCGTCTCTTGCTCTTCTGCACCTCCCTTACCTTACCTGTAAGTCACGCGCTATATCATAACCCGATTCGTTAAAGTATGGTATTAAAACTTGGAAAACTGTGTATTCCTTTATAAATATTTCAGTTTACTATGTGGGCACACGCGGCTTATAGGCAGGAGAAGCTTATGTGTGTACAATTGCTTTTTTTCTTTCAAAATGTACTGGGTGAGGCTTGTAATCAGGGGCGCTCAATAGTCCGGATTTTATATGGCAAAAAAATTGCAACATGGCAAAATCCAGTTTGCCTCATGACAAATACCACTTTTGGTTCTTAGACCTGCTGCATATTGGTGGGCGATACGGGGAAAGTCCTCTATCACCATTGGAGCTTTTTGATATCACGATAGCGATATGCCATGTATTTTTGAAACATTTGATTGGGAAAAAAAAAAACATACTGTGACAGCTCCCTGACCCCTCAATTTTTTCAGTCTTATTTGCCACATAGATAAAACAAGTGTTCGCATGTAGACAATGTAGATGTATATACAGTACAGGCCAAAAGTTTGGGGATACCTCATTCAATGAAGGTCCCAACCCCATTGCTAAATAAAGCAAGAAATTCCACTGAAAAGTGTGTGAAGTTATTTTAGATGACTCATCAAGAGAATGGCAAGCGTGTGCAAAAAAAAGTCATCGGAGCAAAGGGTGGCTACTGTAACGATACTAGAATATTACACATGTTTTGAGTTATTTCCCCCTTTTTTGCAAAGTACATCATTCCACATGTGTTCATTCATAGTGTTATTACCTTCAGTGAGAATTTACAATGTAAATGGTCATGAAAATGAAGAAAATGCACGAATGAGGAGGAATGCCCAAGATATTGGCGATATGAGATCTTGGTGTCATTTTATATCGCACGTCACTACTCTCACCGTGACGGCACGGTGATGTCCGGGCGGCCGTCACGCTAACCGCTCCCTCGTCCTGTTTCAGGGATTACGCGGCCATTGTGTTCTTTGCCAACAATCGCTTTGAGACTGGGAAGAGAAAGCTGCAGTATCTCACCTTCCAGGACTTTGCTTTTTGCGCCGGGCAGCTTATCAACAACTGGACCGTCGGCGCCGTGGGTGAGAGTTTCTTTACTTGAAAAGCTCTTCGGACGTCAGACCCAAATGAAAGGCTACATTCCCGATTTGGCGCGAGATTCGGTACCCCTGTTTGAACTCCAGCCGCTTTTTACGTCATTCGGCCCCCGAACAAACAAACAGACGGCGGTCCGGGTTGACGTCAGAACTCTTCGGGGACGTTCAGAGGAGTACGTCTAACTCTCGGCCACCAGAGGTCGCCGTTAGGCTCCGTAGAGAGGGAAGACTGCCCGCCAACAGCCAGGCCGGACCCTATTTGGACCGGGAGGGGCAAATGAACCAACCCTCCCGGTTCGGCCCGGTTCGGACGTCCGGCGGGGCCGTCGACGGCTGCCGATGGGCGAATTGCAAAATAGAACTAATTGGCAAAGTCAATTTTATTCGTGTAATTTCGTCTATACAACTGACATTAAAATATGAAATATCATATCAATTTGTATTATTCTGTTCAATGTATTAACAACATCATAATATATACAATCAAATAATTCAATCAGTAATATAAGTATATCAATTAGGGCTGTCAAACGATTAAAATTTTTAATCGAGTTAATCACAGCTTAAAAATGAATCGCAATTCAAACCATCTCTAAAATATGCCATATTTTTCTGTAAATTATTGTTGGAATGGAAAGGTAAGATACAAGACTGATATATACATTCAACATACTGTACATAAGTACTGTATTTGTGTACTATAACAATAAATCAACAAGATGGCATTAACATTATTAACATTCTGTTAAAGCGATCCATGGATAGAAAGACTTGTAGTTCTTAAAAGATAAATGTCAGTACAAGTTATAGAAATTTTATATTAAAACCCCTCTTCATGTTTTCGTTTTCATACATTTTTAAACAAAAAAGAAACTAGTAGCTCGCCATTGTTGATGTCAACAATTACACAATTCTCACGGTGCCGAACCCATAAAATTAGTCGCACCCAAGCGCCAGCAGAGGGGGGCGACAAAAAACAAGTAACAAATGGACATGACACTGCTGTCATTTTAATCTGTTTGAGCGGGGCATGTGCGTTAAATGTGTCAAATATTTTAACGTGATTAATTTCAAAAATTAATTAACGCAATAATTTTGACAGCCCTAATATAAATACTAACAATTATAAAGATGTCATAAATTAGAATGAAATGAATCCTATTTTGATGTATTGCTCCAATGCTTTATGATCTGTAAATTCAGGCATCGAGGGGTTAAATCAAAGTAATACTAGTGTTCATGGGTGAGTTAAGAAAATCCCTCCCATCCAGATAACATGGTGGAAGACATGGACGTGGATCTAGACAAAGAATTTCTCCAAGAACTGAAAGAACTGAAGATTCTCATTTCTGACAAGGATCTGCTGGATCAACACAAAAGGTCCGGCACGTTACGGTGGGATTTTGCCGTCGCTGGCTGGCTGGCGCTCACGTCGTCTCTTTTGTCGGCAGCTTGGTGTGCACGGCCCTCCGGGGGAAAACCAAAGCTTTTCCTGAGATGGAGGCCAATTTCAAGGTGACATTCAAATAAAGTTTTCACGGGTACAAGTAGCATGAAAACGAAAAGCGCGCTTCCTTTCGACTCATTGGCGGCGCTCGCTCGGACGTTTTGACCGGGAGGGGACGGACGTCCGGAGCTGTCGATGGCATTGAAAGACGAGGGTCCTCCCTCCCGGTTGAAATGACTCTGACGAGTTCAGCTTTCTATGTGTATTGTAGTTGCGCGATTGTCGAGAAAGGCCTTTTCATTTTATCGCTCACTTCCTGTTGATTTTGGGGCAATTCCTTCTGTTGATGGATTCCTGCTGATTTGGGGACATTTCAGGTCATTTCCTGTTTATTCTGAAGGGATTTCCAGGTCAATTCCTGTTCATTTTGGAGCAAGTCAAAGTCATTGAATGCTAATGAGAGTCATTTTGAACGAGCGAGCCTTCCAGCTTGAAGGAATTTGGATGATTCCGAGCTTTTGTCTCCATTCATAAAGCCGTGCTTTTTCAGAATCTTTCCAGAGGCCTGGTGAACATCGCCGCCAAGTTAACCAACACCAAAGACGTCCGCGATTTCTTCATCGACCTCGTGGAGAAGGTGTGTTTTTCCCCGGCCGGACGAAAGCGGGCCCGATGTGACTCCTCCCCCTTTACTTCCCAGTTCATCGAACCGTGTCGCTCGGACCGATGGACGGCGGCGGACACCAGGCTCTACTTGACTCACTACGCCAATTCCGCACACATACTGGACACCTTCAAGTGAGTAATATCGACCCGTTGGAGATCCGCGTTCGGAGAGACGCCGTTTGTAGCGAACCGAGACACGAACAAAACGAATACTCGTGGGCCGTAGACGTCCGATCCATTTGAAGTGCCGGGTGACAAATGGAAGAATGAGGCGTCCCGCCCCCCTCCGCCCCGACACACACGCACACAAATGTTCGAGCGAACAGGTCCGCGAAAGGCGACCCGCGTTACGGCCGGGGTCGAATGTCCGAGCGCGGCCCGCCGGGCTCGTCTTGATCTCCTCCCGGGCGACCGGCCGTGAAAACAGACGTCTTTGGTTAAGTCAACAAAGTTAGATAAACACTTGCCATTTGGCGCTCACTCCTCAAGTCGTGCGTCATCCCGTCTCATTCCTTACAGCGGTAACGCTCCGAGGGGGTCCGTTCGGGAACGCTGGCCCACCTACACGTTGTTTACGTTCCAAATGGACAATGACTCACATTGTCGTTTGGAGGACCTCAAAAACGTCGTCGATGAACTTCTTTCAATTTATTGGTTATTTCCTCCGTCCCAATTTCGAGAGGAAAATGAAGATTTACATTCATTTTATAATCATTTTTCAATACAAAAGGGATCAAAACAACAATGAAAATGATTGATGTTTTTATGATTTGACATTTGAAATAGTCTCTTTATTGTTAACTAAAATCCTAAAACGGTCACAATGATTTGCGTTGCCTTGTCGCCCCCTAGTGTTTTTTTTGGGTAACTAAGTGATTTCTTTTTGAATGACTCCTTTTATTTCATGACTGGCATTCAGACCAGACGTTATTTCGGCACTTTTTCTATAACTTCAGTTCATGTTGTTGAAGATGTTACATTTATCATGGTTAAAGCATTCAGCGGGGCATCACAACAGCGCTCAAACATCGGTTGCTATGGTTTTGATGTCGGACAACGTGGGGATATCGTTCCAAAAGTCATTATTGAACAACTCTAGTTATTGGTGGACTACGAAAATACCCCTTAGTGGCAGTGGGCCGGCCCGAGTGAAATGTTGCCCTCTGTGGTTTGGTCCAATTCCGAACGGCGTGACCTCATTCAACTTTGGAGTCTCCGCCGTACCTTGTTTTTCATGTCAACGGAAGCCAACTCGCTCGACAAAGACATATTCATAAAGAGATGGACGGAGCGTGCGACGATAGAGGAACGTAACTTTTTCCTGACTTGTGCTTTTGATTTTTCTTTGTCTCTCTCAGACATCAAGCGGTGTGGGACAGATACATGGGCGTCATCAAAAGCTGCGTCTTCAAAATGTATCACGACTGATCCGGGTTCTCTTCAACTGCGCCTTTTTTTTTTGTTTTTGCCCTCCCCCCCTCAAGATGTTATCTTAACCTCCCCCCCTTGTATGGAAAGTTGTAAGACGTAAGTGAAAATGATCCAACCTTGGCAGATTAACTGTATGGACACTATTCACAGCTAAATGGACACAAAATACATGTTTTCAAGAAGTAACTGACCGAGTTTGGAGTTAACTCATTGTTAACTCTCGGACGGCGATAGACAACATTCGAAGTGTTCGGGAGTGCCGACGGTGAAGGAACGTGTTTTAAGCCAGCCCTCCCTATGCATTAAATGGATCGGCCGTCTACTAGTGACAAACTCATTTCGGTTCTCGGTGGAAGGATGTATAGAGCCACTCGGTGAGACGGCTATTGTCGTCAATGCTGTTGAAATTGCGGACGTTAGTACAAATGTTGTCACCGTGCCGGCTTGATTAGGCTTGGCTTTAAGGTCAAAAACAGCCCTTTTCCTCATATTAGCCAGCAGACGGCGGACAATTTAACACCGGAAGTCCTGGGGTTTTTGGGGCTGTAAAGAAAGACCAGAAAGGCGTCAAATGACCCCGATACCAAACTGACAACTTGGCTTTGTCAATGAATAGACTACTTAAACAAGCAGTCAAGCAAACAACCGCCCTACACATGCCTGTGGAGTCGCTGCCTCGGTGTGAGGGGGGGGATGTTCACTCTGGATAGCTGCAATTAGTATCTTGAACATTTGCAAATCCAGGGCTTCCTTGGGTTTCTCAAACACGGAGGAACACTAAGATGGCAGTTGCCGTGTTCTACAATATGATTGACGTGGCAGCAGTGAATGCATATGTGTTGTATCAGGCATGCACAGAGAGGCAAAAGAGACACTTGGACTTCTCGGTAGGTCTCGCAGAGGAATTTGCTCACTCTCATGTGGGCACAAAGGAGGCGCGGAAGGAAAAATTGCTTCGACACAGCCTCCAACATCTAGCCCCGGGAAAAGGGCAAAGAGTCATATGTCACCACATAAAAAATGTTTTGTTATTTTATTACTCCATCCCTTGTACAGTAGGCAAACCGCAGCTTTTGGAAGATGTAAAAAGGTTGTCCGCCCGATTGCCCGCCTGAGCGGTCCGCTGTCCGACAAAGCCGAGGCACCCCTGCCCTGCAAACACTCAAGATGCTAATTGGAGAAATCCAACCCTGTGGTTTTGCGAGTGTGAATGGGATGACTAATGAGGACTTCAGTGCTCACAAAAGATATGCTGATTAGGTTCAGATGACCCTTCTCTGGACACAGAAGGGATTCATATCAACTGATCCACCCTTGGTAGTTCTAGTGTGTTAAAAGGACCACCAATTGGCCTCCAGGTGTCTCTATCAATAGTTAGCCAAGTGGCTCCGCCTTTCCCCTAACCGTACATGAGTAATCCATGCAGGACAATTGTAAATAGCAATGCAATCCACAAAGAAAACTGGCAATCATTGACGGTAGCTTTGCATGGAATGCAAAAGCTTGAATTTATAATATTTATTTTCCCCCCAATGGTGTTTCTTGGGCACACTGCTCAGCCCACGGCGTTTCACCATTTGACATGGTTGGAACACCCAAACGACCGGAATCCTCGTGCGGCGCAGGCAAACATAAACAGCCAAAAAAGAAGGGGGGAAAAAAAGGAAAATTTCAAAATCCTACATTTTTTCCAAATCACATAATTCATGCAGTAAGATGAGGGGCACAAAAGTCATTTTTGCCATCAACCTACGACTTCATTTACATTTGCCAAAAACTTTCCCGTTCATTTCTAATGGCCAAAATTTGCTGTTCCGTTCAAGAAGTCACATCCGGAAGTGACCGCAAATTACAGAATGTGACCCGAGATCCACAGGAAGTGACTCCGAAAAAAAAAATGAAATCGTTATTATTTTAGACAAAACTTTACACAGAAAAAAAATGGGCCAGGCAAAATTCAATTCAATTCAATTTTGTTTGTATAGCCCTCAATCACAACAGATGTCTCAAAGGACTTTACAGAGGCAATACAAAAGTATTGGCACCCTTTGAAAAATCGTGATGGTTCTCTAATTTGTGTAATGAACAGCACCTGTGGCACATGGTGGTGGCAATAATTAAATCATGCGTGCAGCCAGTTAAAATGAATTAAAGATGACTCAACCTCTGTCCTGTGTCCTTGCGTGTACCAAATTGAGCAAGGAGAAAAGAAAGAAGACCAAAGAACTGTTTGAGGACTTGAGAAGCCAGATTGTGAGGAAGCATGGGTAATCTCAAGGCTACAAGTCCATCTCCAAAGACCTGAATGTTCCTGTGTCTGCTGTGTGCAGTGCCATTAATAAGTGTAAAGCCCACGGCACTGTGGCTAACCTCCCTAGATGTGGACGGAAAAGAAAAATTGATGAGGGATTTCAATGAAAGATTGTGCGGATGGTGGATAAAGAACCTCGACTAACATCCAAACAAGTTCAAGCTGTCCCGCAGTCCGAGGGTACAGCCGTGTCAACCCGTGCTATCCGTCGGCATCTGAATGAAAAGGGACTGTACCCAGGAAGATCACACTTCTGACCCAGAGACATAAAAAAGCCAGGCTGGAGGTTGCCAAAACTTACCAGAGAAAGCCAAAAATGTTTTAGAAGAATGTTCTCTGATTAGATGAGACAAAAGTAGATCTTTTTGGGAAAAGGCAACAACATAGAGTTTAGAGGAAAAAAACGAGGCCTTCAAAGAACACTGTCCCCACAGTCAAACATGACGGAAGTTCCCTGATGTTTTGGGGTTGCTTAGCTTTCTCTGGCACTGGACCGTGCGCATGGTATTATGAAGTCTGAAGAGTACCAACAAATTTTGCGGCATAATGTAGGGCCCAGTGTGAGAAAGCTGGGTCTCCCTCAGAAGTTTTCCAGCAGGACAATGACCCAAAAGCACTAGAAAATGGTTTGAGAGAAAGCACTGGAGACTTGTAAAGTGGCCAGACATCAATCACCTTTGGAGAGATCTGAAAATGGCACCGAGACCCAGAGCAGTTGGCCAAAGAAGAATGGTCTAAAATTCCAGCAGAGCATTGTAATTGATGGTTGTTGGCAGTTATTTTGTCTAAAAGTTGTGCTACCAAGCATTAGGCTGAAAGTGCCAATACTTTTGTCCGGCTCATTTTTGGACTTTTGTGTAAAATGATAGTGATTTCATTTGTTTTCATTCTGTTTTGTCTTTTTTCATTGCAAGCAATGTGAATGAAGATATTACTATCAAATCATTTGTAATTGCAATCATTTTCTGGGAAAAATTCAGCATTATCTGACAGAATTGCAGGGGTGCCAATACTGTGTGTGGAAATGGCCCATATTTGTATTTTTTCTTCCCGTATCTCACAGCGCCACTGCACTATCGGCTCCCCCGGTCTGCAAACTATCGGCTTTGTAAACAAAAGAGCCTATTTACATGAAGATGTCATTATGTTTTATATCGTGGCTCTCCGGCGGGCCTCGTAAAAACACCGTATCGTCATCAAATCGGTCCACAGAGGAACAGTGATCGATGGCGCTGGCCGCAGATGAAAGCCGGAAAGCGTACTTTCAAAAATAAAAGTGACGGCAGATGAAGACATTCTGCTGCTGCTGCTGCTGCTGCTGCTGCATTTGACTTCAATTCTGAGAATTTGTGGGACGTTTGTGTGTGGTCAGGGAAAACCGGCGAGCGCGGGGGTTCGCGCAGTTGGTCCGCCGGTCGGGGGGGTCGACGGTGTGATTTTCAACAAGATCCTCCCGGAACGACAGCTGCTGCCGCCGCCGCCACCCGCGCACACGCGCGTCGTAAAGACCCCAAAGGGAAGGAGGGGTCACACCGTCTATCAATTGTGGCTTGTCGCCCAAATCCGCTTTAATCGCCCAACAGAGTGGTGGTAAATTCAACATTGGAACAGATCGGCCACCTTTGTCACAATACAAACATTTTCAACTTGATGTTGATACTCCAAAAAGAGACTTGTATCATATATAGTGTATATTTATCACAAGCAGAACAGAAGATTTCAATGTTTCTACATTGGTAGTCATTGTTTTTGAGCCAAAATAAAACTTTCTGGAAAAACGACTGCTCCAAAAGCGACAGAAAGGGCCTCCATCAATCAGTTTGTGCTGTAAACCTGTACCATTTTATCAGGTGGCCTGCTACGTGTGGACACGGCCGGGGCTTTTCCGCCGTTTCATAGGAGTATAAGGCTCACACGGCCAGTGTCCCAGAATGATTGAATGTTACAAAACCCGAGCGGCCCCGAGGGTTCCACTTAAGTGGGAAAGTATTTCATAACCCAGCCTCGGGTCACGTCGACGGCTGTCGCGTCACGCCGATTTTGCAACAGTTTTGTTGCGGGAACGCAGTGGCGTAAACCATTAGTCACGTCGAGTGAGAAAGACTCCACTCTGCCCGGCCGGCCGGCCGCCCGCCCGCTTTTTCCACTTTCACTCGCTCGACTGTACTCCGCTCTCATTTTTGTCAACATTCCATTTATTTCTCTCTTGCTCCCTGGCTATAAATACCCCTAGTTTTTTTTTTTTAGTGGCTTCATGGAAAATCAGGGACGGGGGAGGTAAATATAGGTGTAAATGGGTGGTGGTGGGGGCTTTTAGTTTAAACGAAACCAGGTGTGTTGTTGGAGCGCCACGCTTTCGGGGGGGGGGGTCGCGTGTGAATCTGTGAAGTTGTTGTTCGCTCGCCATTTGGACGGATTTTTGGGCCGCGGACCAGGAATTCGCATCTCTAGGCCAGGGGCCTAGGGGGGCTCCGCTGGGGGCGGGGGGCTAAAGACGGACGAGTGGGCGGTCCGCTCGCTGCCTGGCTCTCTCTCTCTCTCTCTCTCTCTCTCTCCCTCCCTTCCTTCTTCTTCCTTCCTTCCTTCCTTCCGCATGTGTTCAGCTGCTCCAGCTGTCTCGCGCTCAGTCTCTCGCCGCCGGGAACCGCAGTCGGACTCACCGGGGTCAAGCCGACGACCGCTGCTGGCTGGTGAGTTCTCGTGACTCGCTACCAAAGTTAGCGCTGTTCAATCGGGCGCTTTGCATTTCTCTGTCCTTCTTCATTTAGTGGTTTCTGCGACACAGGCAGCTGGTAGGCCGCCACCGATCATTTTGATAGCGATTTATCGGCCATTATTTTAGAGGATAGTCAACTCATTGACGCATATACAGTATAGAAATGGCATTAGCTGGCAATGTGTATTGCAAGCAAAAAGATGTTTCTTTGAAGGAACTACAGAAACCCTAACCCTAAATATATTATCAAAAAGCATTAAAATATATTTGCATTTTAATTAACAATAATACATTGTATGTGTAGTGTTTTTTTCTTTTATGTTTTTAAATAAGATACTGTTTAAATAAATCAACCTTTTAAAAATGAAACAAAATTTCATTTTTTGTTTGAAAAGAATAAACTATATGTACTATTAAGAGTCCAAAAGACAGTTACTTGGTCAACAACATCTCCGAACGATCAAAATAGTTGTCGATTAATTTGATCGTCCGTCTGTAGTCGATGAGTCGCAACCGATTGCTTCGTAGTTCTCCGGTCTAATGCCCTTCTTGTGGTGTGCGAAAGAATCAGTGAATTGAACTTATTGACGGCGACACATGAAACTTAATTTTTTTTCATATTAGGCACACAGGAACATTGCATTACAATGATCTCCGACAATTAAATTCTGGAAACACATCAACAACTTTGTAACATTGACGGCGATAGACGTCCAATTCATTTAGACTGGGAGGGGTCTGACAGCGATGGTTCGCATGAGTCAAGACAGAGCAACGTAACACAAACTATATTACAAAGTATTTTTGAAGTGCCAGCATTTTCCTTTATGCATAGTTTTTTGTTTGTTTGTTTGTTTTAAGTCTTTAGTATTCTGATTTTTGGAATCATTTTTATAGGAGTTTGGAAATAAATTTTCTAAAAAAAAAAAATTTTTTTTTGGGAGGGGCTGAAAAAGAATCACTCAGAAATAGAGGAAAGACTACGAAAAAGTAAACGTAACGGAAAACTGGAAAAAGGAATTTCTAAAAAATGTCCTTAAACATACACAAGTATGTGAAATCATTGAACAAACCCCCCGAAGAATTGACAGAAAACCAGGAATAATGTTCCGAAAAACTGAAAGGAAAAAAATAATTGGTTATAAAATCTTATAATGATTAAAAAAAGTGTTTTTTATCCACCACACTGCATTTCTTCACTCGGTGGGTGGATGTCCAATTCGTTTGGAGCGGGACTCCCCATGAAAAGCTACCTTGCTGCGAGTGTGGCCCTTTTTTTTTTTTTTTTTTTTTTTGTGAACATGTCACATGACTTCACCAGCGCTCTACTTTTGGAGCAGCAGTCAAGTCACGCGGCTCCATAATCACCGTAATAGGGGGGTAGACGCATGCCGGCCGTCGTCGTCATCCTCGCGTACCGCAGGGTCATCGGGGTCAAACAAATAAAGGCTGTAGCTGCAGCTGCCCAGTTCTCCGCTCAGGGAATACCCTACGGCACCCGGAACGCCCTGCGACTTTGTCGGCGTGTTCCTCCCTACCTGGTCTTCACAAAAAAAAAAAAAAATCCAACAGTTGAATTAACGAGATATTACAATATGTAATGACAAAAGATCCTAAATATTCTTTTTTAACGGACTTATTTTTACTGACCACTGCCTAAAGCGTAACTGCTGCCTGTATTGAGCACGAGCACGCACGCACGCACGCACGCGTGTTCCAGTTTGAACGTAAAGCAATGAGCGTTCAAACATAGACTTCATAATGTATTGACCGGAGGCGGGGGCGATAAATAGGGGGCCTGCATTGTTGGCCAGGCTGTCAAAGCCGACCAAGCGGAATCACAGACAAAGAGCGTTTTTCGTTGAAAATTCTTGTGAATGAATGCTTAAATCCCTGAATTCTTTATAGATATGGACATAAAACAGTCTCAAATCTTGGTTAAAAGCAAAAAAAAACAAAACAAAACGTGCAGTTAGCATTTACTTTACGTAAATACTGTATGTCGAAGAGTGATGCTAGTCCGTAGCTGTTTATTTCACCCATTGTTTTTTTTCACAACATTTCAAAATGCACGCATGGTACGAAAAATGTAATAATTACCTTGAATCCTGGAACAAATGACTCCTGAGACAATCCTTCCTGTTTGTATGCGGTACAGCTTTGGCACTTTTTCAATCCTAAACCAGGCGTCGGATCACTGCATGTGTTGACTCTGCGACCGACTGCCAATAACTGAAGCGGACAGTAGGGCGGCCCCCAACTTGAAGGCGTTGCGCAGTGAAGGTGGAATCTGGTCCGTCAATCATTATGAAGTCTATGCTTCAAATTAGCACCAGAAACGTAAAAACGGTAAACATGATTGTTTATTAGTGAGTCTTAAGTGGGTTAGAAAGGTGTTTTTGCCTAGCGGAGACTCCATCAAACGGCGCCGCAGGGAGTCTTCCACCCCGAACTCTCTCTATTTAAGAGAAGAAGGAAAAAGGGCTTTTTGGGGCAGTCGGCTTTGTGGCTTGGCGTACTCATCGGGATCAACGTTGTTAGAGTGAGCACGCATTCAAAACGACACCAATAACGACATTTTGCTCGTTCAATTGGGCCGTCCGGCAATTTGAAAACCATTGATTTTCCCAAGTTGAAAGCATTGCCATATTTGTACGATAAGCGTTATCCTGAAATTCCCTTTCTGACCTCTGGGACCTTTGACTGACCCCAAAATTGAATCGCCTACATATCCTGCAAGTTTGCTAACAATCCCTTAATTCATCCGTATGCAAAGACACTCGAGACAGTAATTACGCTGGACTCTTTGTGCGCCACTGACGTCATCATCCTTTTGCTGTCAATTTAAATGAGGAGACGTCCCAATCCGTTTCAAGTGTCGGCGACTCCCGCTTGAATGTGGACCGGACGTCTCTTGCCACCGATGACGGCCTATTAGTTAAATAGTGTTCGAACTTTTTAAAAAAGCCTGGACATATCAATGATGACATCATCCTGTTTGTAGTGTCAATTCTCAGCAGTCCAGATGGAAAAAGCAAAGCCACCACCCGCCCATCCGCACTATTGGGTCCACGGGGGGTTTTCCCAGAAAAGCCATACTCTAGGAATGACTGGCCAGGGCATCCGGGTGAAGAGGCGGCTACCGCATCCTCGTCGCGGCCTTTCCGGACATCCCTCCCGGCCGCGGTCGCCGACCTCGGCTTCCGCGCCGGAAGCACTCGCGCCACGTGACTCATTTGGGTGTCGGGCGGGTCGCCGACCATCCCTGTTCAAAAGGATCGGACATATTTTTATGGAGGACCAAAATCAAATAGCCGAATCCTGAAATGTGTTATTCAATCTTATTTGAGCAGGGAGGTTTAAAAACTCAATTGCCGCTTTGCTTATATTCCAGATTGAATGAGAAGTGGCTGCAAACAAACAATTGAAATATGTGAAAGTTCAATCTAAAAACAACTGGACTGCGGTTTGTCTGGCCGGCACAGCTGATGAGTGTTGTTTGTTTGATTGCGGTCCTCCCTCTAGTCTATGTCTTGTCGCTGCGTCTAAGACACCAATACGCAGCGCATGATGGCGGGCGTCGAGCCCAGCCCAGCCCAGCCCAGCCCCGCGCGGGCCGCGCTTTGTCTCGTGAGCCGGCGATTACGCCTCGGAGAAGGCCACGCGTTGGCAAATTCGTTACACGCGTCTTAACGTGGGCCGATTTCTCCGAGCCAATCGGCAAGGAGGAGCGTGACGGAAAACCCGGCCATTTTATTAAAATGGGGCTTATCCTCATTAGGGCGGCCTCCTGACTTTTCGTTATTATTCCAAGATACAAAGTACTAAATGTACTGGAGTAGTCAGTTGCATGCTTTCAAAGAAAAAAGTGTTTTTTTTAGCTTAAAATACAATTTTATTCTTGCAATATTAAAAAAAGGTATCCTTACACTATTCTTTTAGGAAAATAAGTTTTTTTTTTCTTGTTTTAAGGAAACCCACATTTTTTTTGCTCTCAAAATACTGTAGGCATTTCTTTTCAAAAAAGACAAGAATGTATAGTAAGGCATTTAAAAAAAAAAAAAAAAAAAGGACCAAGACTATTTTTTGTTTAACCCCACCTCCACAACAAAACGAGCATTAGGCAATTTTTTTCTCTCAAATAAAAAGACGATGTATGCAGCCGTGTATATATATATATTTTTTTTCTTAAAAAAACAAGACGACCATTGTTAGGCATATTTCTAAAAAAACAAAAAATGACTGTAAAGGAAGGTGTTTTCCCCCCTCCTAAAAGGAGCATATATCCTTTAAAAAAAGCCCATGTATAGTAAGGCAGTCCCCCACAAAATATGAGCATCTAAAATTAAAACAACCTTATCACAGTATTCATATTTGAACTCATGTCTTCGAATATTCTTATTTTTTCCCCCCATAGGGTTACTATTGACCAAAAACATCCCGAAATCCCATTCAGGTACAAGATTGAAATCTTTGACTATTCACAAACATGATTCGTATTTCAACTTGTTACAAATATTGATACTGTTCAAATGCTCACACTTTTGACCAAAGGGTCATTTTTTAAACAAAAAAAAATCACTATTGCAAAGAAAGCCTTCCCACACATTTTCTAGACTACACGGTTTTTGGGGGGGATGACGTCATCTTCCGAGAAGAAAGTTTGAATGTTGTATTTTGGTCTTCCCGCCAGATGCCGATTGAGCGTTCGACATCGACCGCCTTTCTTTCCCCTGCCTGATCGCTGCGTGTGCGCGCACACGCGTGTGTTTATGTGTGATCTGGCCTGACGTGAGTAGTATGCAGGGTGCGTGCGTGGCAATCGTGTGCGCGCTCCTCCAAGGCGTCGTTTCGCAGCCGCCCAAAGAAATGGACACTCAAACGGTACGGATGATGAACCCTAACCCATCTCTACAGTATGCTTGCAAGCTCTAACTTTGTAAACACCTGTCAAATGTTTGGATCGTTTCTTTAAAAAAAAAAATAGACATACAATGTTTCCTTTCTGCCAGTGGCTCGGGCGGAGGTGTCCCTGGTATTTCTTTTGGCCAAGATTCAGTTTCTGTCAAACTCTACATTTTGCCCACCATAAAATATCTGTCAAATAAATACAGAGATGTCATTTGGTGAGGTGAAAACCCTCGTAATGTGCCGTTGCTATACAAAGCTAGCATTATACGCTCGGAAAATATGGACCATTTTATGTCATGATATTGAAATAGCACTTTTTCCCCAATCGCTTTATTTTAGAATTGACTCGAACCCATGACTTGCCATTGACGGCGCTAAACATCCAATTCATTTAGACTGGGAGGGGCAAATGAATGAATGTTCATATCCCCCCCAGTTTAGATGAATCCAATTTGATCTGTTGTTGTCAATGGCAAGCAATTAGACAAAATGAGCGGCCACAAATGTGACATGTATCAAGTAGTGCCGCAACCTAATCCCGGATCGGACGTGCGGATTACGCGCATCGCTCACGTACGGAAACCACTGAACGGAGTCGGGGTCGATCGGCGGTACGACGATGCCATACGGAATCCCGCCGATGTAGCGAGTCGACGCAAAGTCCGCTGGCCATGTTTGTAGGCGTAGGTCTATTTATGGTGATAATGACGTACAGCATTTGTACAAGTGATGTCTGGGCACATGTGATAGTCAATGTTCATGAAACAAATTTGGCTATCCAAATAGTACTTAAAAAAAAAAAAAATAATAATAATTTCCAACACAAATGGATTCATAGGCAAACCAATACACAGAAACACTGACAAATATTGAAGTCTTTTCAGTTGTAAATTGAATGAAAAAAGCAGCTAGCTAGCTAGCTTGTCAAGCATGGAATGATTAAAAAAATCATTTTAATCTGAATGTTTGCACAACAAAATGATTTGGTTTTATTAACCTATTAAATAAATATGCGTGTTTTTCTGACACACTCAAAAAGTTTCATACGTACAATAATAGTATTACCATCCTCTTAATGTACCTTACTGTTATTTTTATGATGATCAGGTACTGAATGTGTGAATTCATCTTGTAGAGTCACAGTGTTGTGTTGCGTTTGCAGGAATGCACGGATGGCTATCATTGGGACCCTCAGACAGAGCACTGCAAAGGTAAAGCACTAAAGTCAGCTAAATTATAAGAGTCTCGGTTTCCAGCGATGACTGATTCAATTGATCCGCTGAAGACAACAAAATGTATTTTGTCTCTCACTTTTCCTGCTATGTTGAAAGATGTGACATTTTCATCCACCTGGTGTCATGTTGAAATTACATTTTGACCTGTCGCTAATTCGCTTTGGTTAGCTTCTTGATAAATGTCGCCGGTAGCAAACAGTCATGAACCTGAGCGATGCTAGATTGTTTCGTAAGGCAAAAAACAAAAACAACAATAAACACTTTAATGAGGCCACCGTTCACATCGCAGATCAGTTCTGAGTTGTGTGCCCTTATGCTGCTATTTTCCCGCAGTATGAACGGTCCAATTCCGATGTTTTCAAATCCGTTCCGGGCCCTTTTTACATGCGTTGTTCCGATGACTCGGTCGTACACATCCAAACCGTACGTCCTCAACAAGTCAAACAAGTCAAAACAAAGAGCGGACCTGAATGTCTTCAAAGGTGCAAAACGTACCTTTTTCTTCAAGATACCGTCCGCAGGCAACGTTAGCATAAAATCCTCAGAAGTTGCCACAAAGCGTGACCCCCCCCGAACGGACCGTATTTACTCTCGTAAATACTGCGACACGTGTCACAGGTGTGACGAAAAAAAAAAACACAGGAAGTTGCGACAGCCGGCGAGACACAGACAATCCGGCCAGAAGGCCAAACTTCACCTTAGTCTTAACCCTATGTACTGACTCCATTTTGAAAGGTTTAAAGATGGCTCACCGAGAACAAGTTGACAATTTATTCAGGTCGACGGCGATCAAACAGAAAGGCGAATCAGACTCAGGCAAACACGTTCCTAGGTCACCCTGTCACACGTCAACAAAAGGTTCCCGAGAAAAAAATGACAACGCTCAGTTAAACATTCAGTCTTTTGAAGGTGCTTGCGGGGCGGGCTTTGTGAGCAGAAAGAAGGGTGTGTTTGGGATTATTGTCTGTTTGTGGATTGGACAGAAGGATTCAGGAGTTGCTGTTATCAGGGCAAAGAGGGTTGTGGATTTTGCCACCCCCGCATCAAAGGGCTCTTGGAGTCTTATCAGTTGGATATCGGGCGTTTTCCGGTGTTCCTTGTGTTGGGACAGAGCGTCCCGCCATTTGCTCTGGACTGTCCGTGAGAAGTGATTGCGAGAGTTGGTGCGTCAATCTTGCTCGGTCAGATGTATGCGCTGGGCTTCCGTGATAAGAGGGTGTCGTTTATCTCTTATGCCCTGTATTCTGCTTGTTTTCCTTAAACTACGGTGTAAGGGCTTTTTATTTTATATTGGGTGTGTAAGAGTAATACAAACAGTAAATCCGAGAAACGATACTATTCCCTGATTGATTATTTAAGTGTGTTAGAGTAATGCAAACAGTTAGTACCTTTTCTCATAGGCACTGTCTATCTCCTTGAGTATAGACCCTACTCACCTACGTCACAAAATGGGCGTGTCGCTGTTTCCGGCCACCATATTGTACCTCTTTTTCAGACCTATTCTCATTGTTTTCAATTAGTCGAGCAAGTTATAGAGCAATTCATGGAAGCCCCGGTGTTATCTGACGCTGTGAACTCATTGGATCCGTTGCATAAAAGGCGTTACATGGAAAAGCTTCAGTTTATCCATTCGCCAGATCCGTATTTGATGCCTAAATCGATGTTTTTCGACCCGCTGGCTTCGCCTGACATCTGATATCGATATTTACAACTATCTTGTCCACACAAAATCAGCCTATTCTCACGAAAGTTTGAAAAACTTTAAGAGCTTGGAGGCTTATAAATGCTACGTTGCTGGTTGGGTGAAACACGTCCTCGTACACGAAAATTCGGCAGGAATCTTGTGCTCGGAAGGTGAGTTACGAAATTTTCAATTCAAAATCTTTTGTTCTTGCTAACATCCACTGTCAAGTCTAATATATTTCATGTCATTTGTCAATGGAGCTAGGGCTTTTAATGTTTATATGGTTTAGCGATAGCACTCACTACATACATACGTGTATGCTGTCGGCGATTAGCCTAGCAATGATCTTAATTGTGGTTGTCAGCCCAAAACCCTCTAAATATAGATTAAATGCATTTTACCTGATATAAAATGACTACTACATAATCTGTGGTAGTCGTTTGGAGCCCAGTTTTCGCGTCGAATTGCAGCAGCCCATCTCGCTCTTCTCTCCGGGTCCCTCGGAATCCGGTAAAACTTCAAGTCTCTCCGTCTATCTTCTCTGTTATTGCAACCGACCGCCACACACGACTTCACCATTTTGAGTATTAATGTTGACGAGCAGTAAAACGTGCAATAATAGGAGGAATTTACGAAGCGCTAATGCATTTCTATGACGAGTATGCGGACAACATGGCGCGGGGGCGTGGCTGTGACGTCACGTGAGTAGGGTCTATAAAAACGTCAAATAGATTGAAACGAAAATATAAGATGCTGTGTACCTACTATTACGTGAATGAATTCCGAATTGCCCTGCGGGGGGAACGTAGCCTTAGATGACAACAAAATACTGTCCCGCAAGTTTGAGATCCCGAGCATACAGTAATTGCGTGATTCTGTTGATTTGAAGTTTACCTGCTGTTGATTTTGGGGCAATTCTGTTAGTTTTGTGAGGCTTTCTGTTGTTTTTGCTCAATGGTATCTCACGGAAGTTAGCTTAGCCGGCACGTTCCCGCTCTGTTCTCTCCCACCCCCCAGACATAAATGAGTGCGAGACCATCCCCGACGCGTGCAAAGGGGAGATGAAATGCTTCAACCACTACGGCGGCTACCTGTGCCTCCCCCGCTCGGCCTCGGTCATCCCGGCCCCGGAGCCCCCGGCGGCGCCCACCGAGGCCTTCAACCCTTGCCCCCTGGGCTACGAGCCTCAGGGAGACAGCTGCGCGGGTGAGCGTCGCCGCCGCCGCCGCCGCCGCTCTGAAATATGCCTCGGCTTTCTTCGACGTCAAACCCGTCTCTGACGCGCACGTGACGGCAGACGTGGACGAGTGCGAGCGAGACGAAGACGACTGCCAGCCCAGCCAGCGGTGCGTCAACACCTTGGGGGCCTTCGCCTGCCACTGCCCCGACGGCTACCGCAAAGTGGGCACCGAGTGCATCGGTGAGTCTCCCCGGCGCATTTTTCCCGCCCCTCGGACGGACGGACGCTGACCGCTCCTCCGACAGACATCGACGAGTGCAGGTACCGCTACTGCCAGCACCGCTGCGTCAACGTTCCCGGTTCCTTCACGTGCCAGTGCGAGCCCGGGTTCCAGCTGGCGGGAAACAACCGATCCTGCGTCGGTGAGCGTCGACCAATCGTCCTTCCGCCGTCCGTTGAAATGAGTTCTAGTGCCGTCGGTGGCAGACAGTGAGTTAAGAAGAAAAATGCTGCCAAATGTCATTCACGCCATGACAACAAATTTCTGGTGACTGACCTTTGGTCACGCAAAAACAAAAAATGCAATTTCAGTATCCGTACTCCCATACTTTGTCATAGAGCCTTTATGTCTGCTGCCATCGTGAACTTAGTTCTTTTTTAAATAGCAAAAATGAAGAAAAAAAACGGTCAATCTTTTTTCTCTGTTTTTTTAAATAGAGGAATTTTTTAAAATAAAAAATGTATTTTATATATTTTTTTAAAAATGGGAAAACAATAAATATTCCAATACTACAGAATTGTATCACATTAAAATATTATTCCATGTAAAATGAAAACAATCAATATACATCATTTTTACTTAAAAAAGGAAATATAATTCTTAAAATCTGTAAAAAAAAAAAAAAAAAAAAAAAAAATCTTTGAGGACCACATACATTTGATTAATATCAAAGTATGTCTTTTTCATTGAAATTTCACATTTTCTTCCTAAAACAACAAAAACAGTCTTCTCTTTAAAAGGGAAAAAATGCAGGCAGTCACTATTGGAAAATGAGTGCGAAATGATGTTCTTTTAGCAAAAAATCTAGAGCGAGACTGATGCCCCCCTATAGACCCCACTCACCAACATCACACAATGAGGTGTCGCTGTATCCGGCCGCCATATTGTCCGTCATTGTGTGTCCGTATTCTCAATGGTCTCAATTTATCGTGCAATTTATAGTGCAATTCAAGGAAGCTGTCAGACGCTGTAAACTCATTGGATGTGTTGCATAAAAGGCGTTATGTGGAAAAGCTTCGGTCGATCTATTCGCCAGATCCATATTTGATGCCTAAATGGATATTTTTCGACCCGCTGTCTTCGCTGTCTCTGCCTGACACCCTTCTGCTACCCTGATATCTTGTCCACAGAAACTCAGCCTATTCTCACGAAACTTTGAAAAACTTTAAGAGCGGCACTCTAAGCAACATTACCCCGTGTGACCCTTTACTCCCAATTTTCTAAAATGGTGACAATCAATTTAAAAAAAAAAGTTGACTGCGATGGCCGACGCTTCAAGGATAGGTGGATATTGGACAATTTTTTTCAATAAAATACGCAACAACTGTGTCTGCCTCATTTGCAAAGAGACAGTCGCTGTTTTCAAAGACTTCGATGTGACGCGATATGACCAAACAAGACACGCTGACATGTACGACAACATTACAGGGAAGATACGCAGCGAGAAATGAAAGCAACTTGAAGCTAGTTTCATTTCACAGCAGCAGTATTTTGCAAGAGCCCGAGTGTCGAAAGAGAACACAACAAAGGCGAGATTGTTGAACTTATGAATTAAAAAAATAATAATATAGCAAATGTGACCCACAGAAGGGCTTGCTAAATATAATAATAAAAATAAAATAATATATATTGTTCTACGTAAATCAGCCAAGGTAGCCCCCCATATTTTTACCACACCAAATCTGGTCCCCTTTGCAAAAAGTTTGGACACCCCTGTTTAACGGATGATCCGGAGACGAGTCCAGCTTCTTTCACTTGGTACCAGCTAAATATTATTCAAAAAATAATGATGGTGGACGAAATAAGCGTCTTGAATTTGAAACTGTATGTTGTCGACGATTAGCCTCGCAATGATCATAACTGTTTCACTCCCAGCCATTTTCACCAGAGCAAGGCCCTTCGCTCCCGGCCGTTTTTTCTGGATTTTGACTGATTTTGCAAGGCCCACAGAAAATTCTGTTCTATTGCTATATAAACTTTGAACCCACCAAAAGAAAGATTGGACTCTCTTCTTTCAGCAGAAAAAAAAGTAAGTTCGTATCTTTTTCCATTCTTTAGAAATCAGCATTAGAAAATAGCTTAGTTTGAGCAATTTTCCAATTTCTGATGAAAAAACGGAGAAAATGAGCTTTTTGTAAACGCATAATTTCAAACATAACTTTGACTTTAACAAAGCTATTTTTTGCATTAGTTACATCCCAAACATCTGAATAATGTTTTCCTTTTACAAAATACTATGAACAACCAGACAAATAGAGCTTTAGATAGAATAGTAACAATTTATTCACACACAACGACTGAGAGATGACGGTTTGTCGCCGAGATGACGCCGTTGTCGCCACGTCAGCTGTGTAAACTTTTCCCTCATCGTTGTCTGTCTCACAAAGATGGATTATTTTTGCATTTCTGCGGGGTCTGCTAGGCGAGCCGCTCCACGGGGGGTTTCACTCGTTTTGCACGATCGTCCAGCGCCTGGTGTCCCAGGCGTCCTCTCGTTGTTTTGTCCGGTCGGAGCGCCGCCTGGGCTCAATCCGCCAGCGCTTTGACAATGCTGGCCAGCCGTTCACTGCTGTTGAATCGGCTTGTCTAGTCTTCCAAAATGCGCTACTGCCCTCCAGTGGCCAGTTTTATTGCTTTAAAATTGGTTTGGAGCATTTTTCTTTGTTTCTCAGATACAGCGGAAGCTATATATGCTTCTTATAAAAAAAAAAAACCGCAAAAGACGTATAAATACGGTTGCGGGACAGTTGAGCATTTAAAAATAAAACATATTTATACGGTTCCGGGAGCAAATGAGTTAATTGTGCTTGTCAGCCCAAAACCCTCGAAATATATATTAAATGCATCTTACCAGATATAAAATGACTACTACATAATCTGTGGTGAGCGTTTGGTGCCCAGTTTTCTCGTCGAATTGCAGCAGTCCATCTCGCTCTCCTCTCCGGGTCCCTCGGAGTACGGTGGAACTTCAAGTCTCTCCGTCGATCTTCTCTGTCACTGCAACCGACCGCCACACACGCCTTCACCATTTTGATTATTAATGTTAACGAGCAGAAAAACACGCCATAATAGGAGGAATTTACGTAGCGGTAACGCGTAAACACGACGAGCTGACGGACAATATGGCGCGGAGGCGTGGTTGTGACGTCATGTAAGTGTGGTCTATACGCATGGTGGGCAGTGTTGTTAATATGACTTTAAAAAAGTAATTTGTTGCGCTTACAAATGACTTCTCCCTAAAGTAATTACGTTAGTAACTTGGTTACATCATTGAAGAAGTAATTAGTTACTCAGCAAAGTAACTGACGTTACTTTTCATGTTCTATTGTGGGCAATCTGTTTAACACGGCGTTTTTTTCAACCCCCCCGTCAGACGTGAACGAGTGCGAAATGGGCGCTCCGTGCGCTCAGCGCTGCTACAACACGTACGGCACCTTCCTGTGTCGCTGCGACCACGGCTACGAGCTGGGAGCCGACGGATTCGCTTGTAACGGTAAGCCGCCTTTGGCCCGCTCCGAGCGAGCGGGCGAGTGACGGAGAGACGAGCGGCTTCGTTTGACAGACGTGGACGAGTGCGGCTACTCCAGCTACTTGTGCCAGCACCGCTGCGTCAACCAGCCGGGAAAGTTCTCTTGCGTCTGCCCCCAAGGCTACCAGCTGCAAGGCACGCGACTCTGCCAGGGTGAGCCCAAACAACTTCAATTCATGCTGCTGCTGCTGCTGCTGCTGCTGCTGCTGCTCCAATAATGGTGGAATTGAGAAAAATGATAAACATTTTCAGATGGAAAAAATAGTTTCAACCTTCAATTTTTAGGAAAAAAAGAAATCAAAGTCAAACAAAAACTTATTTTCATAGAAATAATAGAAATGTCCAATCTTTGGGGTGGTGGGGTTGAGAAAATTGGGAAATCTTTTTGAAATTCGGGGAGGGGGTAGTAAAAAAAAGTTCTTTGAAAATCTCAACTATCCATTCAAAATCATCAAATATTATTTTATAACATGCAACAGGTGGATTGGAATAGCTTTTAGAAAAAAAAATTGTTGTTTGAAAGCATTTCTTAGAAATAGTTTTAACATTTTTGACATATTAAAAAAACATTTTTAAAAATGATTTGTTTTTTCAGCAAAAAAAAAAGTTTGCCTTTGTCTTTGCCCACGCAGACATCAACGAATGCGAGACGGGCGAGCATCAGTGCACGTCGGCGCAGACGTGCGTCAACATCCACGGAAGATACCAGTGCGTGGACGCCGACCGATGTCTGGATCCCTACGTGCAGGTGTCGGAAAAGTAAGCGGCCCGGTGCGCTCTCACCCGATTTCGCCCAACGCGATGTTCTGAAACCTTTCGCCAGTCGCTGCGTGTGTCCGGCGACGAAGGCGGCGTGCCGAGATCTGCCCTTTTCCATCGTGCACCGCTACATGAGCATCGCGTCGGAGCGCTCGGTGCCGTCCGACGTCTTCCAGATCCAAGCCACCAGCGTCTCCCCCGGCGCCTACAACACCTTCCGCATTCGCTCGGGCGACCCGCACGGAGACTTCTACATCCGGGTGAGGACGTTTTTCTCTACCTGGGATTTTCAAACCGTATTGACTAGTGATGCACGATAATACATTTTTCAACCGATATCGATAACCGATAATTTCCTGCCCCTTCCACCCGATAACAGATAATGTCACGCCGATAATTTTATTCAAATATGTATGTATAATTTTAAAGTATACAAATATCAAATGTTACTGTGCAAAAATGTAATTAAGTGCTATTTTTTTCCACATCAAATGTGAACAAGTAGTAAATTCCAAAAACTAAACAATGGCAATGACATTGTGTAATGGTAAGCTTTTGGCAACAAATACTTAGGGAGTAAACACCCAAGTTGCACAAAAAGTAAGCCATTCCTAACATATATCACATTACTACACTGCAAAAACACCTCCTTAAAACTAGCAGAATTGGACAAAACTGTTAATTTCGCACATTTGGAGGCTGAATCAAGTATATAATTATCGGATTGCATTATCGGTTGAATTTCGTTTTATCTGGATTATCTGTGTGACGTCATAATTGCCATTATCGGCCGATAATTATCGGTGACCGATATTATCGTGCAACTCTAGTATTGACTAATCCGAGTAAACATTTGCGGACGTCGCTCTCTAGCGGCGGCCGTTCGCACGCCTCGGTCAGTCGTTGTAAACGCTAACGTTAGCTGCTGCTGGGGTGGCCGACTCCCTGAAAATATAAATAAGGGACAACTCATTGTAACCGTCACCGTCTTCTTTTTTTGTATGTCAAAAGTGATTTTTTAAAATGAATACACTAACAGTAATATCTTTTTTCTCAAAGCTGAATGAGTTGCATATTTGAGTGACATAATCTCATTGACAAACAACCATTATTGGCAATGTATTTTTTTTCCAAAGTGCAAACACAAACCGAGGTGCGTTCAAAGTCAATAAGTTTCACTCCAAATATAATGTGAAAATGCAAACAAAACTGACGGAACACAAAATTAGAAATTGTCCAAGTACACAGAGAGGAACAAGAAAACAAATGATCATCATTTTGCACATGCTTTTTAGTTGCGCTTCGCTCCAATTTCTTATTTCCCGCACTCTTACGTTGTCTTCAGGTTTCATGATGACAACCCGCAGTCCCTCGACCGATGAGTTGAGCTGAATTGTCATTGTTCTGCCAACTCATCGGTCAGAAAACATATTCTTGAAACGCGCCATACCAATATTTGTTTGTTCCACGGATAAAACATTATTTTGGAATTTGACTTTCGGTCCTTTGGCTCGGATTAGTCTCTACCTCTTAAAATTTCAAATAATGGTTACGCCAGGGGTGTCCGGACGACAGCCCGTTGCCCAGTTTTTATTGTCAAATGATCAAAATATCAGCAATTATGAGAAGCTACAATTCAGCTGTTAGACATGTGCAGCCTACATCCTGTTGCACTTCTCAGCTTTAACACTAGATGGAGCCAGTCACTTCGACCGCGCCTCTCCTTGAGCTCAGGGGTCAAAACCTGACAACACATTAAACTGATTTTTCGGAAAGTGGCGTTTTCTGGGAGAAAAGGAAAAGTTTGGACACCCCTGGTTTAGGGTCGGCGTGGTTACGTAGCACGCCGCCGCCATCTTCTGCTTTCTAACGCCTTGGCTCGCCGCGGTCTAGCAAATCAACAACATCAGCGCCATGCTGGTGCTGGCCCGCGCCGTGTCGGGGCCACGCGAGTACACGCTGGACCTGGAGATGCTGTCCGTCAACCCGCTGCTCAGCTACCAGGGCACCTACCAGAGCAGCTCCGCCCTCAGACTCTCCATCTACATCGGACCCTACGCCTTCTAGGCCTCGCTTACCGGCCGTCACATTTGGGACATTGGAACCACCCCCTTTTCTTTTCATTTCTTTTGTGTTACCTTCTGAACCCCAATAAAAAAACATACTTCTGCTCCCAATTTCATGAGCCTCAAATGAGAAAGTGATGACGCCGTCGCGGAATTGCGTCTCGTCCCCCCCCCCCCGAACAGAAGCGCGCACCCGCCGGCCCGTCTGTTGTCACCGAGGGTGGTGGTGATGAGTCATACGTGTTCACGCGGTTGTTTAATTCCGAGCGCGCCCACTAGAGGGCAGTACGCATACACAAACGCAAAATGCACCATTTATTACACAAACGCGGATTTTCAAACTCCTTGACACACATTTCCCCTCCTACACAAACAAGCGCTGCGGTGTGTGTGGCCGCTCTTGCATAAGAAAAGTCGACATAGACTAATACTGAAATCATAATAACAATAGATTTTATTTTCTAGGCGCCTGTCGGGACACTCAAGCTCACTGTACAAGATAAGTCAAAAGTAATAGGCCTGCAAACTGAAGCAATTGTCAGAGAATCCCACAATGTGAACCCCCCCCCCCCCCTTTTTTTTTTTTTTTTTTTAAATTTAAGAAGAAAAAAAAAAGTGACTATGTGTAATAAGCGCTCTAATATCTATAACCCTTGCTGAATCCTGATTTTTTTTCCCCCTCATGGAACCTGCAAATGCATGTGTTGACTTTCATCCATTAAAAAAAAATTTTTTTTTTTTTTAAGAAAATTCAATATTCTGAATTAATCTCAAAATCATGACATTCTAAGTGTATCAAATGTAGCTGTAATGACAGATAAAATTATGAGGAAGAATAAGCCTGTCTGAATAAATATGTTTGAAGAGAGTGGTTAGTGTCTGCCCCCCCCCCCCAAAAAAAAACAAAAACAGTATATTTGATGATAATATTGGATGTTTTTCCTTTTTCTGGAAGGTATATGGCAAAAATGAAACTTCAGTTTAACAATAAAGAAACATTCATTTTTGGTTAAAATAATGATTTGGATTCAAAATAGTTTTTCAAATTTTTGGATTTGGATGAAAACCGGTGAAGGATTGTACAAAGGAGTATCAGGGCAAAAGAATAGAGACGTAATATGTACGGTTAGCTAAATTAGTTGCTATGTACCTTACATCACGTTTACACACTTTATGTAATAGGTTTGGTCTCAACATTGGTAACCTACTTTTTGCTGCATGGGGAACGCAACATGAAGAGATTAGTTGAACAGGGCTACATTTCTCACCAATACGAACCTAAATAGGCTAAATGATCCAAATAAATCTGGATTGACTTCTACTAACTTTTATAAACTTTGTTTTCAAAATCTACCAAGGAAAGATTTTCAAAACTTCCAGAATAAATGTCTGGATTAACAAATTTAAATTGCAATATCTGAACATAAATTATATGAACATACACAATAAACACAAACTTGTTAATTAATCATCTCTTAACAATCCAGAAATGTAGAAAAAAAGGGGGACCACTCAACATTGTCTGTCTAAATAAACAAATCGAAAATAGCTGGAAAAAACGTCTTAGGGAATAACAAGAATAAAAATGGAGCCCTTCTTCATGTAAAACACTACTGCTTTTTTCCACAAGCACAGCCAAACTCAACAAACAATGATTTGGTCTGCTCTAAGACCACACAAATCAGATAACATGAAAATTGGGGCGAACCTCAGTTCACTACATTTCTCGCACTTTTATTAACTTTGACAGGAGGAAACAAATACAGACTGACACTTCTCTCTAAGCAGCATCCTACTCACGTTTTGCAGGTTAGCAAATTCACACAGTTGAACGTTGTGCTAACTCTGATGCAGGTCGGACTTTCAGTAGCAAAATTAGGGGTGTGTTCCCCACCCCCATAACATTGACGTCTTTTTACATTACTTAGCAGTTGCTGCTGCTGAAAAAACTTCCAATGTCCCTCCTCTTTGAAGGGGGCGGAGCAGGCGGCGTGTTGTATTTCTGTTGGGGCTGTGTGTGTGTGTGTGTGGGGGGGGGGCTTCAAGTCATCAACCAATCATGCGTTTGAGGGGGAAAAAATGGACTAGCACATTCAGCAAGTAAAAAGGGTTAAATGTAAGTCTGAACATAATGAAAATAATTCACTAAATAATGGGAGGGCCAATTCTATCCTTACAGCATATGGGAAAATAATCGAAATGACCTATATACAGTATATAATGCAAATAAGGTTGCTTAAAAGTTGTTGGAAACACTTTGCGCAGCCTGAAAAGTTGCTGGTATTTTGTTCCTATATACTGTCCCTACGCAAACGTTGTGTAATATTGAATTGGAACTATATTGTTTTGTTGTATTATTCCCGTGAGTTTATATTTTTGGACCTGTTTCATAAATAAAGAAATATGTGAGCTTTTGGTTCATCAAAATGATCATCTACAATTAATCTATGAGTCATACAAAAACAAAAACAAAATAGGACTACAAGATTCAAGTCAATGTACGAGAGAATACGTTTGTCTCCATTTATATTCAATGAATATAAATTTTGTACTTTAATCCTATATTTTTTTCTTTCTTTGGCCCTAATATGCCGTCGTAGAAATGGGTTTTTAAAAAAATCTGATTCATTTATGGTCCAAAAAGGTGGCTGTTGCGTCAAAAAAAAAAAAAAAAAAAAAAAAAAAAAAAGTTCATTTTTTTGGACAAAAGGATTCACGTTTGGAGCCAAAATGTTACGTGTTGTCAAAATATGTTTATTTTTGGTCTAGAGGGAATCATTTTTGCTCCAAAACGTGGAGTCGGTCGTTTTGCATCAGAATCATTCCGATTGCTTACTGAACTCGTTGGCCGCCATTGACGGCGCTAGACGTCCAATCCCCGATTGGACGTCTAGCGCCGTCGATGCTACTGAAAGGAGAAAATCAAATGGATGACGTGTGCGCTCAAAGAAAAAAAAAGCTTTACATAAACGCTACGACCTCCACCTCGCCTCGCCTCGCCTTCCTTTCCAGATTACATAAACGGCGTTGCCACGAGGCAACAAAGCGTTGCTAGGGCCGCGTGGGCGCGCGTACGCAACACCCGCATAATGCTCAAGACATTCACACCGGGTAAAAAATAGAAAGATAGGTAATGCGACGTGTCCCCATTCAAAAGCGTGTCTTGCTTGTGCATGAAGAATGATTAGAAAATCCATTTCTCACACAAATGAATCTTTTTTTGATGATGTTATGAAAGCAAATGATTTTATTTGACATACACATGGAATTTTCAAGACAAGGCAAATATTATTTAAAAAAAAAAAAAAGAATATAACATTAGTTCACGACAATAAAATAAGGTCATTTGATTTCAAATGAAAAGTAAATGCATAAACTCAATTGACTTATAGAGACGTATAAACAATGCTGTTAATGATGTCTAACTAGAACGAGAAGAAACTTTTTTTTATGATAATGGGAATCCAATCGTTTTACACCATATTGAACGAATTAGGGAATGTTTGGTCGTGAATGAGTTCATGTTTTTTTTTGCTCTCTGTTGCTCAAACAAAATAAAATAATGTTTTTAAAAGAAAATACGGTGGGCAAAAAAAAAAAAAAACGGACTGCACGGTCATTGGAATTCGAACGGAATGTTTTTGTTTTAGGATGAGTTTGTTCTTTCCTTGACTCAAGTGTGCCGTGCCACGCCGCTTGTTTATATTTGGAAAGCTATTGATAGAAGAAAAACCGAGAAGGATGATGAGAACGAAGCCGCGGACACAGTCAGCGTCGGTGAATCAGCGTGAAAGTGCGCGCCAAAGGCCGAGGACGCGCTCTGGCTCACTCCCAATACTACGTGGTTTGCGCTAGCAAACAACATAGCCTGTTCAAAAGCTAAATAATGGAGCCGAGGAGGGAGGCGGCGTCGATGCAAAAGCGCTCTCATCGCGGAACACGTCGCCGTGGCAACGCCCGCATCAGCGCCGCTCTGCCGAGAGCCGACCTCTACGCGCGTACGTCCCGTCGTCTTTCGGCCGTCAATTGAAATGAGTAGACGTTTCAAGTGGAGGGGAGCAATGACTGCCAACCTTTCCGCTTCAAATGGATTGGACATCTAGCGCTGTCAGTGTGTGTGAAGTATACACTAAATATTCATTCATCTTCTGAACCACTTCTATTGTATATTCGGACTTGGCAAACCTTGGACATTTTGACATTCGGCGGTGTTGCGGCGCTGAACCGGTTCCGAGCGGACCGATCGCGGTCCTTTGACATTCGTGTCACGACGCGTTGACGTGACACGTCGTCGGGATTTTTGGGAGGCGCGTAGGGTCGTAAATCCAGTCTGCGTTAACGACGTAGGTCCACCGTCACCTCAACGCATAAATCGGCTTTTAGTAATCGCCCATACCTTAGTGCCCCTTCTGAGATTGACTTTTAACTCGTGTCGCAGCAATACCAAACTGCTGCATCAGTATCAGTAGATACCTTTGTATCCGGTCCTCGGGGAGCCGCGCCGCACGACGTCATCCCTCCCCCTCGTCCAGGTCGGGACTGGTACCCATGACGCGACGCTAACCACTAAGCCGACAGCGCGAGCTCCGCACCCTCTCGAATACATCGGGAGTAAGGTTTCGATGTACCGCACACAATGGACCGGTGTGCACCCGTTACACTTAAAAGTGCCAATGACACCAAAAAGCATGTTTATTTCATACTTCACGCGGTATTTTATACTTCTGAATGAAATGGAGCACTTGGATGTGCGTGGAAGCGATTGTTTTATGTATTCCATTTTTGAATCCGCGCCGTGAAAATGAGTGACTTCCGGCTCCTGTCTCACAATACAGCATTGCTTTATAGCATGCAGTTGGACTGCCGATTCAGCCGATTTTGCGGATTCATTGGTTTATTTTTCGCATCACGCCAACCAAACGGCTGCAGATTTTTGTTTCAAAAACTCCCACCCCAAGATTGGCCAAAACAAGTCCGACAACTGTGGGACCATTGTATTTACGAGGAAGTGAGTAAACATCGTGTTTTGTATTAAAAGTCAAATACTGGGATCATGGCACACATTTTAATACGGAGGTGGCTTGCATTTTGTGGCTGACAATCCTTGTCCACCGAGAATGCCATTAGGGAGAGCGTTATTGCCCTCTTTGTTCTGTCAAATTTTCCACCCCATCAGAAGTTGCAACTTTGTGTTAAAAATGGCCGCAAATACAGCAATTACAAAGTAAACACTACAAGCTTTCTTTAAATAATAGACGATTTACTTACGTTTGATAATGGACAGACACGTAGAAAGGCTCTCCTCAGACACATCCCGCCATGTTAGCTCCACAACAATTGCACACCGCTCTCTCACTGTTTACATTTTCACCGTGTAGTTAAGCATTCATTTACGCCATAGCCGTGTCCTCCGACTTCGGCCGGTTTGTCCCCGGCAAACGAGCTCTACCGCCCGCAGCAGGGGAACGACGAGCTGTCACTTGCTCGCCGCCGCCGTGTGACGTGACCCGGGGTAGTTTTGTGTGATTTTTTCCCTTCATAAGGCGAGAATAACAGTTGGAAACATCACTCGGTTCGGGTTAGCATGTCGGCTAGCTGTCACGCTTCCTGGTTTGTTTACGCTCTCCGAAGCCGGGGCATGGACATGACAAAAGGCGGACTTACTCCGGTGGCATAAAATGTGCAAGAAGTCGACAGTTTTAACCTTTATGGAGTAATTTTGCCATGTCGTACTGAATAAATGCATTTTTAATCTTTTATATTCCATTTAGCACAAGAGTGTTATTTGTCATGACCATGCCATTTATTTAGCAATTGGGGAAAATACTTGGATAAAAAGAATCCTGTAAAAATATTGGAGTAGAGAGATTGAAACAATGACATTTTGGGGCTCTCTTTGTCGCATTTTCCTCCTTCTGAAAAATTCCCCCTCATTGGGCTGAATTCTAAATCGGATGAAACCGTGACCCCGCCGCTGTCATCCTCCTGTTGGGGACGCTATAGTGGCAGGCAGGGCAGGGCAAAACGGCAGATTAAAAGACTCATTTCTCGTCATCTGCGATTTGCCAAATTGTTGTATAGTCGAATCGTCTCAAAATATGATTGTAATTCACATAATGATGCTATTTTTGTTATTTTATCCTGTCATAGATAGTTTAAATATCCTTCGATTTGAGCAAAAAGACATATGTATGCTACTCTGCTGCTTCTCCTCACACCGTATAGTTTTAAGTTGCAGTACTACTTGATAGATTTAACATTGGTGGCAGTTGAGTTCAAAAATAGAGTGGGGGGGATAAACGATCACAAATCTCATTTCTCACCAAATTATTGAAAATATATGTATTATTCGGTGGCATATCGATATCATGATGGCATACTTTTTCTATATCACGCAGAGCTAATTGGCCGCCACAGACGACAATGTACTAGTACTTCTGCTGCGAAGTCGTTGGAGGTCACGCGTTTGGCGGCAGATGTCCTGTCAAAACGCGCCACTTTCACAACATATCGGCACACACGGGGAAAAAAAAAGTGCAAAGATTGAGAGCGAGCGCCATGTTCCCGTTCACCTTGAGTCATCCTCGAATCATCCTCATCATGAGCTGATCGGACATGTTGTACTGGACACGTGTGGCGAAAAAAAGCTGAGAAGCCCACGGACAATCTATTCTGGGTTCAAATACAACAAAGAAGTTGCAGTTTTTGATGGGTTGTTTTCTCTATCTTGGCCATGTTGCTTGAGCCTTTAAAGGTCATCACAGACTCAATGTAACTGCTAGCTTCGGCATAGCAATCACATTACAGTATATTTAGCGCTACCAGTTTTGCTACGATTTCCCCTTTGAAACTTCAATTTTAAAGCTTTCATTTGGCTGGAAACATTTTTTTCTTGTGTGAAAGGTGTCAAACTGGACAGTGACTCGTCTTCCTCATTATTTTGAGGTCGAGGCTTCAAATCTCTTCCTGAGCGCTTTCCATCCCGGGACCCCGATTTTTGTTTCTTCCGTGAATAAATGGCCCGTAGGTTACGAGCGAGCCGGTCGAGGGAGGCCTTCGGCCCGTTAGCGCGCCCGCGTGGTTTTCATTCGGTGCTTATTTTTACACCCACTGATTTCAAGGTCTGCACTTACTTTTGTGGGAAAAGAAGGAAGGAAAGAGCTCATCTGTCGCCTAGCAACGCCGCCTACTGCCACATACAAGCGACAGACAAATAGCATTAAAGGTGAAAGGGAAAAAAAAAGTCAATAAAGTCAGTGTTGGCGATTATACTTTTCTTCCATCAAACTTCATTCCAGGAGGGTAGGTGGATGAACCGATAGCCGGACAGACAGATAGGTATATATGTAACGGGTACACGCAGGTCCGTTGTGGTGTGTGGAAACCTCCCTGCCAATTTCTTCATGAAAGGACGCTAATGGCTGCGCTGTTGGCTCAAGCTTTATTGGCGCAGCGGTTAGCATCCTTGCCTGCTGAGTGGAAGCGTCGTGGCGAGCGGGTTCGCGTCCCGGCCTGGTCAGAGGTGGGAGCGGAACGCGGGCCGGCGCTGACACACGGGTTACATATACGTACAAAGAGATTGCTCGAAAAAGTCAAAGTGTACGCTTTATATCAATAGTAGATCGACACTTCAGTCTGGATCAATATCTGGTTTTCGTAAGCACAATCCAATCAAAAACGCCAAACGTCGTTTCCTTCGAAAGAAGGATTTCATTCAAATGTTGAAAAATTTCCAGAAAAAAATTGAAAGAAACATTGAAATTTCGTGAAATAATTAAAAAACAAATGATCAGGATCTCCGACAGTGACTTTTGAACCGATAACCCGATGTCGTCCGACTCCGATATCAGACCGACGGCGACGTATGCGGTTTTGGACTTAACGGACTGTGGCTAGCGGTTGGGACACCGCTCTGTCCTTGAGAGAGTTGGTACGCTCCACCGGCCGCGGGAGTCGGCTACGGAAAAGCTGCGAGTGACGTCGGCACTGGAAATGAATATCTCAATATCGATGAAAGCATAACGGCACAAAGGAACATTTTATGGCACAAACGTAGCATAACCGAATGGTTTCGGGTTGAATAGCACAAAAGAAAATTTTTACAGCACCATTTTAGCGATTTTGAATTACAATGGAGGACTTCAGATTGACCGATCATAGAAATGTTAATATCTGAAAAACGATAGCAGCCCAAACACTTTTTTTTTTTTTTCATCACAAACGAATGACGTGACTTTTTTTAAATAAACGTACGTCCGATCGGGAAAGAACTTCACGGATGTCTTTGCTCACTTTACAAATCCCAAGCATCTAAAGGTTATGGGAAGCATAGCTTCTATGCCAAGCAGTGAGCAGCCCCCCATGTCAAAATGTCGTATATCAACTTGTAAGCCAATGTACATATTGGTGCAAAACCCATGGCGATATTATTTGAAATGCTTTTAAGGAAGCACCTGATAGTATGGGACTTTTTTTTTTTTTTTGGACCGTTCGACAGCGAAAAAGCGTCGATTCCATCCCGATTTTACAAAACCCGCATTTGTTCACTCTCCCCTTCCGGTCAAAACGTATCGGACGTGCGGCGCGCCAGCGTTCGCAGCCGCTTCTCCCGTTCCAAACGGATTGGACGTCAACGGGGGCCCGCTTAAGTGGATGAAATAATATTACGGCCCAGGTCTGAACGGTAGGCCGCTGTGTTTAGTTAGTTTTAATACGCCAAAGGGATTGGGCGCTTGATTTTTAAAGGCAGCCATCGAGTTGGAGATTAGCGGAGCCAAAATGAGTCAACGGCTGCTCCTTCCCGTGTTTTCTTTTGTCCATTCAAGTGCAGCTTCTCGTCTATAAATAGCACAAGGGTGGCTGCAGAGGGCGCCATGCAGCAGGCGTGCGCATCTCTAGTAAGATGCGGCCATTCCATCTATTTTTAGATGCTCTATTCTTCCCTTACATTGACTGCAGGCAGCGCAGCGCAGCGCAGCGCAGACGCGCCGGATGCAGCCGCCGCATGCCTTCATCCATTCATTCAACACAGGCTCCTCCTTCACCCATTCACGCCGTTTCATCCGTTTCAAACCGAAGAAGGACGACCGCGCTCGCATTCACATTGACACTGGGATGAATGATAAGGCTTCGGCGCCAATGACGTCTATAACCGTCAATGGCTGCCAATGAGTGAAGTAAGCAATTGCATGCCATGTCACCATATGAAGGCTAAAGCAATATTAAAACATGAACATGACAATAAGGACGAATAATTGTACAGTATAGCAACTGAGACCTAGCATCCATGCACATACATTTGTCGGTCACACCAAACGTTAACATTGTGACCTACATCGAGCAAAACATCAGGTCCGTTTGTGTGGACGGCAGGTTTTTACAGGGTGGCGTTTGCAGCTAAAAGAGTCACTTGCCGTAATGATAGAATTCAAGTCATGTGGGCCACGAATGGCTATTCATTGAAATGGAAACGCTTCATTCTGAACATAACGGTGTAGGCAAGAGCTTTGTTTTCGTCGTATCGCATCAATCCTGGTCTTTTGGAAGTTCATTTCATAAGCGGTGGCATCAGGGCTGTCAAATGACTTGCAGGGGCCCGGGGACAAGAGACCATTACAGACCCCACGCCTGCCACTGGCTTGTCATGACAACATATGCAGTACTTTATACACTTAACACGTTGCATGCAATGGCAGTGTTAATTTTCAAATGATTTGAGATGGGCGGTTAAAATGAACAGACCGTAATGTGATGCGACACAATATAAACAAACAATTTCCATCTCTTGTCCCGTGTAGGCTACAATACAATGCAACTGAGAGTGCTACGCCTGTATGGTGGAGCGTAGGTAGTTTTTTATTATTTTCAATTCACTGAAGGCTCGCTCTCCTCCAGCTACAGTCACTGGCAAAGACAAGAAATTATTAGCGTTTGCTATAATACACAGTGGGTTGTAAACCCAAGATAAATCACCTGCTCCCCACAGACTAACATATATCCCTGATCTCCCATTACCTTCTCTCTCCGAGCAGCATGTCTTGTCATACCGCAGCTCAACGTCTACAAGCGGCCGGAGACGGACTCGAATCGGGCTTCGGTCGCGGTGATCGCAAATGTAAACGTTCGGCGTTAGCGGCTGTTGTTCTCTTACCGACATCACCGTCCGCAGCCAACTCTAGCTCGAATTCTCTGGCTTCTTGTCCCCCTTTTAAAAACATTTTTTCTCGTTCACCTCTATGATTCCCATCTCTTTTTTTCTTTTCTGTGCATCCGTTTTATGACGACTCGCCATGTTTAGAGTTCATAACAATGACAGATTTTCATTTACCGCTTCAGAGCACGCATGTAGTGAAGCCTTGAGTGCGCCAGAGCGGGGTCAAACCATTCTCTGCTAAGACAGAGGCGGTGGGCGTTGTGCAAAAAAAAAAAGGAAAAAATATATATTTGCCGATCGATCGGGTCCGATCACGTCATTTTCAAAGTATCGGAATCGTCAGAAAAATATCGGACATGCCTTTTTTAATATATAAATATTTTAATCAAATTGTTTTCTAATTGTATTTAACGTTACAAAATGTCTTACACTCATCTAGAGTCTTTAATTTTGGCTTAAACTAGGACTATCAAATTTATCGTGTTAACGGCGGTAATAACTTTGAAATATTTAACGCAATTAATGCATGCGCTGTACTACCCACTCACGCATTGTCACGTTCAATCTATAATGGCACCGTTTTACGTATACATAGAGTTAAAAGGCAACGTTAAATGAGTAGAGAGAATTTTGGCAGCCTTTGAAGCTTTTTTTTTTTTAAATGGCTAAAGCCTTACAATCCCTCTCTCAACAATTACAAATATCGTGGGAAGCAATGTGGGGAAGAAAGGTAGTAGTTGATCTTTTTCTTAACACCCTATTTTATTTCCCAACGCAGAGAAGATATATCAATTGGTACCACGACGCACAGTCATGGTTGCACTTTCCATCATGCATTTGGGCAGAAGTTAAGTGGCTACAGTATCATTTACTGAAAGCTCAACAAATACACTAGATGGCAATATTTAGTCACAATATACAAGGTCACATTTATCCTTTAAGAATGACAAGTCTTTCTATCCGTGGATCCCATCCTCAGAAAGAATGTTAATAATGTAAATGCATCTTGAGGATTTATTGTCATAGTAAACAAATACAGTACTTATGTACTGTATGTTGAATGTATATATTGGTCCGAGTTTTATTCATTTTTTTCTTAATGCATTGCCAAAATGTATATGATCGGAAAAAATGATTGGAATTGAATCGGGAGCAAAAACAAAGCAATCGGATCGGGAAATATCGGGATCGGCAGATACTCAAACTAAAACGATCGGGATCGGGAGCAAAAAACAAGATGGGAACAACCCTAATTTGAAATATTTAATATGTTAAAGTTTTTAAGTATATATAAAGTAGAACATAATGATTGAAATAAAAAAAGCAATACGTGAGGTAAAATAAATTAAGGGTCAACCGGGACAACCTTGCCCCTTCCCCCTGTCGACAGGCTTGGGTGGCATATATCCATCTCGTATCAAAGGGAACAACTGATCTTCTTTAACATGAAATATTTTTGCCTAAAATCATTCAGTCTATGGATGAGATATTTTCCAAAATGTCAACAAAAGACAGATGAAGGAAGGGATAGAGACGGTAAGACAAATGACAGAAAGACAAAAACCGGATAGCTGGAGGGATTGATGAAAAAGATGAGAGACTTAATGGGAGGCAAATCCACATTCTTCTTCTACTCCCGCTCAGATGCGGCGCATCCTTTCCCCTCTCCTCTCCCCTTTCCTCCCGCTTAGCCTCCCCCCTCCCGGGCGGGTGACTCCGCCGTTTTACGTTTTTACTCGGGCCCCGCCCCTTACTCGCTTTTGTCCAAATCGGGCTTTCTGCGTGGCCGGAGCTCCCCGTTCGCCGCCGACGTCAGCGGGAGGCGAGCGATGACGCGGCTGCCGGCGCGCACGTAAGGAAGGCGGGAGGGAGGGAGGGAGGGAGAGATGAGGCGCCGTCCTCCATCCCTCGCTCGCTCGCTGACGTCGGGGAGCCCCCCTCGCCCCGGCCGGCTATAAAAGGCGGCGGCGAGCAGAGTCCCTCACACGCTGTCGGTGGATCCAGCCAGGCGGGCAGAGCGGCCGGCCATGAAGCCCGCAGAATAAGCGCGCCCGGCGGGAGTCGCTTGCTCGTTCCCAAGCATGTACCGCTCCACCAAAGGCGCCTCCAAGGCCAGACGGGACCAGATCAACGCCGAGATCCGAAACCTCAAGGACTTGTTGCCCATCTCCGACGCCGACAAAGCCAAGCTGTCCTACCTGCACATCATGTCCTTGGCGTGCATGTACACCAGGAAAGCCGTCTTCTTCTCCCAGCCCGGTAAGACCCGCCGAATCCGAACGGAAGAGCGCTTTTATATCAGATTGCGGCAGTCCTTTGTAAACTCCGACCGCAACATTTAGTGGACTATTCCCACAACGTCTTTCATTTCCAATTTGTACACAGTGTCCATCCACAGTGAAGGAAGACCAACTGAAATACAAAACAAGACCAATCTTTTGACTAATAACAAAAGCAACCGAATGGTCGATTTTTCTTTTACAGGAACTTGTCAACAGTGCCAGATTTTTCAAAGAGGACAGCTTTTCTTTGATCAAATTCAAAAACAAAAAAAATATTTTCACCCATTTCTGGAACTGAATCATCATCCGGTTATGTTTTTTCACTTTCGACTGCTTGTCTTTCATTTGAATTGAAACAGAAAAAGGACTTCTTCATATTTTTGCCAAATTTTGGACAAAACCAGAAACCGAAGCATGTTTTTAAAGATCCGAAAAGAACGGGACTTAAACCCACACAAAAACAACAGAAAGTGATCCGAGGTTTGAGTTTACAAACCAGCAACATTTTCCCAAAATTCCATTTTCCTGTAAATGGACTTTTTAGGAACCTTTGTACTCATTATTGCAAATAAAGATGAAGCAAGTATTGGCCGCCATAGACACGGGAGGGGATGGCAACTGCCAGCCCTTCCCGGTAAAGTGGAATTGGACGTCTACGGCCGTCAGTGGCAACGAAACAAAATTATTCACTCCCGGCCCAAAGTTTTTTTCTGCACGCCGCAAACTCAAACGCGCGTCATCCTCGCCGTGCGTTTAGTGGCCGCTCTCCGTTGTGCTGAAAATTGCGGCGCTATCCACGGTGCTCGCGCACGCTCGACGCCAATCTTGTCTTCCCGTCTCTCGCAGAGGCGTCGGCGGAGACCGGGGCCCGCTTCTTGTCCTTCCCCGAGCTGTCGGAGCTGATGCGGGCGTTGCCGGGTTTCATCATGCTGCTTACGGCCGAGGGGAAGCTGCTCTACCTGTCCGACGCCGTCTCCGAACACTTGGGACACTCCATGGTGAGACCGTCCGTTCCCGTGTCTGTCCAAAGTTCAGCGGATCAAAGGCTCGCCTAAAATTTGGGGTGTAACTCAATTGTTGTATTTCGCTTGAACCTTCTGCGCTGGCACACTGTGTATATATATATAGCAAACTCCTTTTGTAACCCTAACCTCATCCCGTCCCCTTGGCCTTACCCTTTTCGTAAGGCCACGCTCGTGTAGACAAGGCTAGCGGATAACGCTCGTTATCTTCGGCGCTTTGCGGTGATGTGATTTAGGAGCGTGATCGTTGGCGCTTTGTTGTGGCGTACGGTCAGATGCTCCCGTCGTGCGAGCCAAAGACAGAAACACTTGTAAAAAGTTTAACATTATTCAAGAAGGGTCCGGAACCGAGGACGTCACCAGCTCGTGGTCAATTGCTAACCGTATCCCAAACCCTAACTTCAAGCACGCCCCCGTCCACCCGGTACACGGTCAAGGACTAACCCCTGCCGGTAAGCTTAACCTCAAACACACCCCAGTTGACGAAGCGTTGAGCAGAAGCCAGACGTAACCACCAGACACACCAGGCCCGCAGACGAATAAAACGTCGAAAGCCAATGTCACATTATTTGAGAACCCTACTCGTAACGGTTACCTCGACCTTGCTCAGGTCAACGAGGCGGCTGGCGGAAACAAAATGGAACGACCTACGTTCATTAATGCTAGCACTTTGCCGCGATGTACGGCGAGACGCGCCCACGTCTCGCAGGACGCTCCGACTGAATCGAAGCTGTGTTTCGGTCAGGTGGACCTGGTGGCGCAGGGAGACAGCGTGTACGACATCGTCGACGCTTCGGATCAGCTCGCCGTCAGGAACAGTTTGTCCGCCGGGGCCGGCCCCGAAACGGGTACGAGATCGCAGTCCGGTCGGCGTCAAAGACCCGAGCGGTGAAGTCTCAACGTCTTTTTATTCCGTGGCAGATGTTCTCTTCCGCTGCCGCTTCAACACCTCCAAGTCGGTGCGCAGGCAGAGTGCCGGAAACAAGCTGGTTCTGATAAGAGCGCGCCGCCTATCCGCGCCGGCCGCCTCCGCGTCCTACTGGACCTCCAATCCGGTTTGGGTGTGTTTCTGCTCCCCTCTGGAGGCCCACCCCGCCCGCTGCGGAACGGACGAAGCGTCCGGGGGCGCTCCTCTGGGCGACGCCAATCTTTTCCTGGAAGGTTTTCACTCCCAGCACGGACGCGACTTGAGGCTCCATGCTGCGCACGACAGGTACGCTAACTACATCCGCAAATATCGCTATTTCAGTGATAAAAAAAGGGGAAAGGAAGGTGAAAAGAAGGGGAAAAGTCCAGAAAGGAAGGACCTGATCGGATTTGAAAGGATGTCATGGTTTTAAACTAGCTAGAAAAATGCAAGGTAGTGAAGTTGTATATTCCTAGAAAAAGTGTTTTGTTCTCTACATTTATTTATTATGATGAATGAATGAAACCAAAGTCCTTTACTACTTATGTGGGACCACGATTAGAGTTCACTCCTGTTCCCAAAAAGTAGAGGAACCCGTCTTGATTGATTTGTCCGTCTCCTGCCCTCGCAGCGTGCGGTCTTATCTGGGCTACGACGTGGCGGCGTTACGCTCGCGTTCCTGGTACAGCCTCCTCCACCCGCACGATCTGTCGCACGCCTCGGCTCAGCATCGCAGCCTGCGTAAGTGTCGGCTCGCCGAGCGCCCACGCGACAACGGGAACGCGGCCGGCGCCGCGCTGAAAAGAAAAGCAAAACCCAGTAAAATCTGCGCGGTGACTCAACAGTGCGAGAGGGAGGAGAGGGCCGAGCCGAGATGGTGGTGCGCGTGCAAGCCCGGGACGGGACGTGGGTTTGGCTCTACATGGCGCTCCAGCTGCAGTCGGGAGAAGTCCCCGTGGCCAGCGGCAACTACGTCATCAGGTAGTCCTCAAACACGTACGCGGGGAACCGGCCCGATGTAGGGAGTTCCAGACTGACGGCAGTTCTCCTTTTGGCCACCAGCGAGTCGGAGGCCCGGTCGGCGCGTCGACAGCTGATCTCCGAGCAGACCCGGCTCAGTCCGGTCCCGAGCTCGGGCCCCGCCCGGCCGGAGAGCCTCCGGTCCCCCGACGCCTTGTCCAGCCCGGACCAGGTGTTCACCCCCGGCAGCGGCGGCGGCCCGTCTGGCCAGGCGTTCGACTTCGGCGCGGCGGCTTCCTCCTCCGACGAACGGGCGGCGCGGACCGAGGGCGAGGCCCGCTCCAGCCTCTCCTCCCTGGAAGAGGACGCCTTCTTCCGGCCGCCGCCCTCGGCGGCACCCTCTCCCACCCCGGTGACGGTGGAGACGGTGTCCGACTTGGACTTCTTGACCCAGAACATCCTAATGCCGCCCTCGTTCGAGCTGGACCCCCCGCTGCCGGCCCTTCCCCTGCCGCTTCCGCCCGTGCCCGCCTCGCAGGCGCAGCAGAGCAAAGAGTTTGTGTGCACGCCTCCGTACACCCCCCACGTGGGCGGGGGCACCTTCCCTTTCGGGGAGCCCCTCTTCAGCTTCGACCCCACCGGAACCACCACGCCTCCCCCGTCGGCCACCACGGCCACGGCCAGCGCCTCCGCTTCCTCGGCGGCCCCGCCCGCCGCCGCCTCCGGACCGGCGCCTCCGAGCGCCCCGTCCGCCAAGCTGGCCCTCAGCCTTCCCGCCGCCTCCACGGAACTCCTCTTCGCGTCGGACCCCTGCTGCGGAGCCCTGTACGAGAAACTGCCCCCTACGCCCGACAGCCCGGGAGACGACGACTGCACGGTGATGACTCTCCCCGAGGTTCGAGGTCCGCTCTACGTGGACGTGCCCCTGGGGCCTCTTCAGTGTCCCCCCGAGGGTCTCCTCACGCCCGAGGCGTCCCCCGGAAAGCAGACTCGCCTCTCCTTCTTCTCCCCGGAGCGCGAAAAGGAGAGGGCGGAGATCTCCCTGCTGGCCCGGCACATCAGCACTCTGGCCGAGGGCTTCTACCTGGACCCGCTCCTATCCAAGCTGTCCCCCTCGTCCGACCCGCCGTCCCCCTTCCTGGCGCCCGTCGAGACGGCGGATTCGGTCCAGGCGCTGGAGGAGTTTTATTCCGTCAAAGCGTGGCGGGGCCCGGACCTTCCCCTCTTCCTGGAGGAGGACGTTTCTCTGTTTGAAGAGAGCGTCCTGGAGAGCCTCCTCCCTCAGTACCCCTCTCCGCCGCCCGTCCGGGACCCCGCGAGCCCGGTCTCTCCTCAGAGCCCGCTTCGCTGGCGCCGAGCCTCCCCGTCGGAGGGAGCCGGCCAATTCTGTAGCGTCCGGTCGGCGCGACCTGACTCGGCGGACGGGTGCGGGGTTGCCGGGGAGGAGGAGCCGGCGGAGGAAGCCATGGAGACGGAGGAGGCGTCGACTCCGATGTTCTCTTGTTCCCCTCTCGTAGAGGCTTCTCCTCCTCCTCCGCCGCCGCTCGTCGCCTCGCCGGGGCCCCTAGACGCCTCTGGCGCCCCCGCGCCCGTCACCTCCTGCGCTCAGTCCCTCCTGGAGGAGCTGGCCGCGCTGGAGCCCGTGTTTGGGGCAGGTGCCTCCGTGGCCCCTGCTTTAGGGCAACAACCTGAGTTGTATCAACTCCAGTGTCATCCATCGCCACAGTGCTTCCACAAAGGTGAGTTCTTAGTCTTTACTTTTCACACGCAGACTTTGGGATATTGGGCTCTGGAAGTCAAATACCGGGAGAAAATTAAATGCCTCAGATCTACAACTAGCTTGGAACTGAAAATGAATAAATTGATCAAATTTGAAAAATATAGATATTATTCACATTTAAAAAAATAAATAAATACCAAAAAAAAAAAAGTTTTTTTTTTTTTTGCACCCCATGAATCTCGACAAAATAAAAGCTATTTATTCTATTGGCTCATATAGTAGAAATAAACGTCATTCAATAAACGTAAATGAAATGAATGATCATTTTGGCAAATTTGGCGTTTGTTGGCTGACATGCTGTTTCCCTTTTTGTCTTGCAGATGGGAGTGGAAGCATCCCTCCGTTCTAAAATAAGTCTGTGACTTACTTCATCAAGTATGGCATATTGTCATATTTTGTGGAGACCCACTTTTACTGCAAAGTAAAACATATTTAAGTGTATAAATATACATACTGTATAAAGGACTGACGCCTACATGTCTCTCCCGAGAACAAAAAGATACTTTTTGTTCCGTCACGAAGCTGTACACTAGTAAAAGCGTTTACGACGCGGAAGCCCGGAGTCGGTCGCTCGGTGCCGGCTGGCCGTGTCATTTCCCGCTTCAGATTTGTCATCTGAACGCGGCGGTTTAACTTACAGACATGCATTTGTATTCACTCGTAGTGAAAAATAACTATCTGTTGTGAACATTGGAAGCAGAAGAAAACAACTCCATTGACATTCAACAATCCAAAAGCATTAGAGGAATACACCAGTTATCATTCAAAAAAACATTGATTTTCAACCTATGTTGAATCATTTAAAAAATGAAACTAAAAAGTAGGAATTTCCTCCTTTTATATTTATTAAATAAAAAGAAATATTTATTTTTAAATGTATTTCTACATCTAATTTGATTTCGTTTAAGATTTTCAGCTGTCATTTTGAAATCAGATTTTTTATATTTAGTTTTTTTGAATCCATATTACTTTTGAAGTACTTATGTATTCCTCCAGTGCTCTCTCTTTGGTCGCCGTTGACGGCACTAGATGCCTAAAATGTTGGAAGTTGGCGTGGAATGAAGAAACTTTCATTGTTTGCCTTCAAAGGTATCGGACATCTCCTATTGACAAACTCATTTCAATTTACGGGAGAAGGACGTCAGCGGCACCCAAAGAGTAAATGTCAATTCCTGAATTCAAGGGGTTGGTCGAGAGTTGATTTATGACTTTTAGCACTTTTTCTTTTGCCAACTGAAAAGTGATGTGACTCAACTTTTCCAGTTCTAAGCGCACTCTTTTGAAAACCTTTAACATTCCATTTCTGTCTGAACTCGTGTCGACTTGAGTGACGTGTAAGAAACTCGGGGAGAGAAAAAAAAAAGCATGCCGGGTGCCACCTCTCCCCTTTCCTTGTACTGTACATTTTAGACTTTGAATGTGAAAGGGTTGCAAAATTGGCTGCCGTTGACGAGGGCTTCCAAATGCTCGATGAACAAACGCCTATCACTTCAAGTTGAACTCTTCCATCCAATCCAAAAGTAGCAAGCTCAAATTTTGACCCCGCCCACCCCCAATTTGAGATCTTAATTCCTGAAAAAGGCACTTATTGCGCTGAAGCCAAACGCTCCCACATTTTTGCGAGCTTCAATTTGGACAAAGCTTTTTTGAAGAAGCCAAAATCCAGATCGGAATCCATGACGATGACAGACAATCAATCGTCCTTCTGCTCTGAATCGAAACGAGTTTATCGCGAGCGGACGCTCGATCCATTTGAAGCGACGAATCGGTCTCCCCGCCGACGGCAGCCTACGAGTCGATTTCCGAGGACTATTTTGCAAGCCTCTCTTCGCACCGCGTGTCCTTTTAGAGGACGTAGCGACGAGTCTCGGGCGCCGTCCGCTTTTGAAGGACCGGAGTCGGCCGGCGCCACTCGTTTCTTTAGCGAGCGACGCGGCTCGAGGACGGCGCTGACGCGCTCGCGTCACGTAGAGTTGTCTACGTTCAAGTAAAGGATTGATTCCTAACTAACTTGATATAATACAGGTGTACCGTTATATTACTGGATGTTCTTTTTGCGGACGGACGGTCAAACACATTTGTATGAAAGTTTGTACATAGAGAATATACGAAGAGAAGACTCTATATATCTATCTATTCTAAAATGCAGACTGGACATTGTGGATCAGTGTTCTATTGTGTTGCTTATTTGAATGTGAGTAAATGCATTTCTAATAAAGTGCACTTATACGGGCTCCGTACACCTTTTTTCCTGGCTAATTCCCATTTTTCAAGGAGCAGTCAATACTTGTTTCAGGTCACACACACAAAAAAAGAAAAGGTCTCATGATACAGATTTTACCGTGGCAGCATAGTTAGTGAAAGTGAGAGGTGGACTGATCCTAATACTGACAATTAGAACCAGAAAATTTCAAACAACCAGAAGCTGTCATTTTTTATATCCTATTTTGTTATAAGCAAGGATTCACTTATTTCACATTTAAACCATTTTTGCCCTATCAAAACATTGAATTTTTTCCCCTCATGTTTATTCATCCGTGTATTTTAAAACATGCAATCATCAGTCAATTCTGTAGTCCTCCATCTTTCACGGAGGACAACCAAAATGTTCTTTCCATTTTATTTTAGCCAGAAACACCGAGTCGATCCACACCACTGACTTTGGCGGAAGCCAGACCTGGCCAGAAAGCGGCACTTAGGAGCAAAATCCTATCATTTTTCAAACACCTGTCCGAACGCGTCGGTCGTCATCCCCTTTTTCTTCCCCCCCGGCTCGGCAACAGCGCTGACGCACACGCGTGACGAGACATAACGAGACTCCGAGTGACGCGCGAGCGGAAAGGGAGGCGCGCCCGCCTAGTCGAATGACGTGGACGACGCCGGCGCTCGCGTACCTGCCGGGAGGGGAGCGCCGTATATGGGCATTCCGGCACCGCGCGCTATTCTCAGCATCCGTTCGGAAAGGATGCGCTGACGGAAGAAGGCAGAGAGGAGGAGGAGGAGGAGGGGGGAAAGCTAAATTTAGAGGTACAGTCAAAAGAGGATGCAAAGGAAGGCAAATGTGAGCATTGCAAATGTTGCATAATGGAGTATGATTCATTTCACGTTTTGCTGTTCTACATTTGACAGCGATAGCACAGGAGGATCTTCGTGACATCATTGTTTCACATATATCGCATTGCATCACCGTGACGTGGGGCATTTTACATGCGTGTCGTTTCATTATTTGGCTTTTATCTTGCTGTGTGACTGCTGGGTGCCTCATCAAAATATTTTCTCAATTGCCACTGAAAGTGACCACCGACAACAAAACCAATAGCCGCAGAAGGTTCATTGTTCTATCAGTTGAGTATATTAAACCTTACTCCGAGCGCCTTAGAACGCTAATACACCAGGCAGGCACGTCAACATTGCCGCCGCGTCAACGGGACCGTTAATTAAAGTCAAGTACTTGTTCATTATCTAGGGCTTTGCATTGCAAAGACCCAAATAGTAAAATTCTATTTTTTTTTTTTGAATGGCATTCCTTCGGCGCGCTGCACAGCCCGAACCGTTTGACAGATCGGCACCGTTCCAATGTCAAAATGACTGGAATTTTCGCGCGACGCAGGGACTTTTTCAAACAACCCCATAAAAAAAAAAAAAAAAAAAAAAATTCTAGTCCGACAATTTTTCACCAAATCACATAATTTGACATCAAAGATTCCGGGACCGTGAGGGGCATAAAAGTTGTGTACAAAATTTGGAAAAATAATTCGGTTCCCTGGAAATTTGCCAAAAACTTTTCCATTCGTTTTTAAAGGGATGCCAATGACAGCCATGTGAGTGTGAATTTCCCTTCATTTTTTCTAATGACATTTACTTCAGTTCATGCCATCGACGGTGATGTATGTCGATTCTATTGATGCCGATTGATGCCGGACTACATTGACGCATACAGCGGGGCAAATAAGTATTTTGTTAACCACCAATTGTGCAAGTTCTCCTACTTGAAAAGATGAGAGAGGCCTGTAATTGTCAACATGGGTAAACCTCAACCATGAGAGACAGAATGTGGAACAAAAAAAAAACTGAAAATCACATTGTTTGATTTTTAAAGAATTTATTTCCAAATTAGGTGGAAAATAAGTATTTGGTCACCTACAAACAAGCAAGATTTCTGGCTGTCAAAGAGGTCTAAGTTCTTCTAACGAGGTCTAATGAGGCTCCACTCATTACCTGTATTAATGGCACCTCATTATTGGTATAAAAGACATCTGTCCACAACCTCCGTCAGTCACACTCCAAACTCCACTATGGCCAAGACCAAAGAGGTGTCGAAGGACACCAGAGACAAAATTGTCGACCTGCGCCAGGCTGGGAAGACTGAATCTGCAATAGGTAAAACGCTTGGTGTAAAGAAATCAACTGTGGGAGCAATTATTAGAAAATGGAAGACATACAAGACCACTGATAATCTCCCTGGATCAGGGGCTCCATGCAAGATCTCACCCCGTGGCGTCAAAATGATAACAAGAACGGTGAGCAAAAATCCCAGAACCACACGGGGGGACCTGGTGAATGACCTACAGAGAGCTGGGACCACAGTAACAAAGGCTACTATCAGTAACACAATGCGCCGCCAGGGACTCAAATCCTGCCCTGCCAGATGTGTTCCCCTGCTGAAGCCAGTACACGTCCAGGCCCGTCTGCGGTTTGCTAGAGAGCATTTGGATGATCCAGAAGAGGACTGGGAGAATGTGTTATGGTTAGATGAAACCAAAATAGAACTTTTTGGTAGAAACACATGTTCTGATGTTTGGAGGAGAAAGAATACTGAATTGTGAAGCATGGGGATGGAAACATCATGCTTTGGGGCTGTTTTTCTGCATAAGGGACCAGGACGACTGATCCTTGTAAAGGAAAGAATGAATGGGGCCGTGTATCGAGAGATTTTGAGTGAAAATCTCCTTCCGTCAGCAAGGGCATTGAAGATGAGACGTGGCTGGGTCTTTCAGCATGACAATGATCCCAAACACACAGCCAGGGCAACAAAGGAGTGGCTTCGTAAGGTCATGGATTGGCCTAGCCAGTCTCCAGATCTCAACCCCATAGAAAATCTGTGGAAAGTCTGTGTTGCCCAACGACAGCCCCAAAACATCACTGCTCTAGAGGAGATCTGCATGGAGGAATGGGCCAAAATACCAGCAACAGTGTGTGAAAAGCTTGTGAAGAGTTACAGAAAACATTTGGCCTACGTTATTGCCGACAAAGGGTATATAACAAAGTATTGAAATAAATTCTTGAAAAATCAAACAATGTGATTTTCTGTTTTTTTTTTCTCTCCGCATTCTGTCTCTCATGGTTGAGGTTTACCCATGTCGACAATTACAGGCCTCACTAATATTTTCAAGTGGGAGAACTAGTGGTTGACTAAATACTTATTTGCCCCATTGTATTTAAGTCGATGCCATTGACGGCCATGTATGTCAATCCTATTGACGCCAATGTACTTGGACTCCACTGACGCATATGTAAGTCGATGCCATTGACGGCCGTGGACGTCCAAATTTCCCATTCATTTCCAATGGCATTTAAATTGCATTGACCCACAAGTTCACAATTGCCAATGAGGGCTATTTATGTCCATACCATTGACGGCCACGTGTGTCAATTCTATTGACGCCAATGTACTTGGACTCCATTGACGCATATGTAAGTCCAGTGGCGAACTTGGCAATTTTGGGGCCTAAGGCGAACATATCCAGGGGCCCTCTTCGTGGGTCAGGGGTTAAAAAGGTGAGAAGGATGTGGAGGAAATATGTTCCGGTACACTAGGACTATCCTAAACGACAAATTTTCTCCTGATTAGTCAGCCGACTAGTTTTATGATTAGTTGACTAATCTAATAATTTTTTTTTTTTTTTTACCAATTTAGCAATGAAATTTTGTGAAATGTGAAATGAATGTACTCGGATTCCATTGACGCATATGTAAGTCGATGCCATTGACGGCCATGGACATCCAAATTTCCTATTCATTTTCAATGGCAAAAAAAAAACAATGTCCCCAAATCAAAAGGAGACGACCAGATATCAACAGGACGTGTCCCCCAAATGACATGATATGACCAGGACACGCCCCCCAAATGACCTGATATGACCAAGACCCCCCCCCCCCCCCCCCAAATGACCTGATATGACCAGAACATGTCCCCCAAATCAATAGAAAGTGACCCGATATTGTCCACGAAATGTCCCGAGACCAACTTGGGCGGGGCTAAGATCTGTATCTCCACACAGCAAAGCCCCAGTGTAATTTCTCCAGAAATTGCAGTTTGTAGTTTATAGATGTAAATGTTAGCGTGGCATCGATACCGAGACTAGTACCGGAACAGGTCACGATACCATTTTTTTCTGAAAAGAAAGGGTCACATGTAACCCTCAGTGTCACTGCCATTATTGTTTTGGTCAACAAGGCAATACGCAGATCAGGGCCGGAGTGGGACTCTTTTTCAGCCCCGGAGTTTCATGCCACGGACCACCGACATACCATATTGAAATAAGGTACTTATATCGTGCTGTCAAGCGATTAAAATTTGAATCGTGACTAATTGCATGCTGTGTGCAGTTAATTCGCGATGAATGGCTTTTTTTCTAAACCCCAAAATGATGTTTTCATTTTTAGGAATGTGTTTACCTTACATAATTCAAGTTGAAGCCTCATTAGAAACAAGAGTTTGGCAACATTACTGTTGTAAAGATAACTTAATCATCAGTTTTTCTCAAATAACTGACCTACTAAAAAGGGCGGTATGAAGGAAGAGTAGTTAGCATGTAGGCTCATAGTTTTTAGATCAAGGGCTCAAGCACAGGTCATGTGTGGTTTCCTTTATTGGGAGGGTGGATGTACAATATATAATACTTGGATTCTTATATTCTTATAATCCTTTGGATTTATATACTTAGATACAGTATCTGTATATTACACATCAGCAACTGTGTACAAAACAGAAGATTTTCACAATATTTTAATTCCTTTAAGTTTTTGATTGGAATAAAATGTAAAATCTCAATCTGAAAATTGACAAGGAGGAACTCATGTCAATTTGCATGTAATGACTCAATAAAAAATTGTTGGTTTAATCGTTGACGTTAAAGTGCCATGACAGCAAAACGTATGTTTACTTCATATTTCACGTGGTATTTTATGCTACACAGCCATTACTATAGTATGCAGAAGGACTGCGGATTCAGCCGATTTTGCGGATTAGTGTGTTTATTTTCCGCATCGCACCAGCCCAATCTGCTGCAGGCTTTTGTTGCTGCACAAGGGAGAGGCGTGCGAGCCTTTTTGGCTTTCAAAAAGATCCTTCCCATTGCGAAGAATGGGCAAAACATGTCCGACAACTGTGGGGCCATTGGAGGGACGAGGAAGTGAGTAAGCTACGTGTTTTATATCATGTCAAAAACTGGGATCGTGGCACACGTTTGAGTAGGTGGGTGGCTTGCATTTTGTGGGTGACAATGGTCCATGTCCACCAAAAAGGCGGGAGCGGCTGATGACCGGCGGCCAGTTGCACGCCGCGGTCGCCGGCTGAGGAGCGTCCGCGCTTGTGCAGCCACGCGCTGTCGTCCGCGGTGCTCGATTGCGTTGAAACTCCCGCCCCTCTCGGACCTCTTCGCGTGCCCGCCGAGAGCGCTGTCCTCGGCTCAGGGCAGCCGCGCGCTTCGACATCGGCATTTAAAAAAATTTTTTTTTAGCATATTCAATTTTACTCATGGGCAAAGATGAGGGAGGGTCTGCTACTTTTTTTCATGCACAAAGCACAAGGTTAAATGACCAGTAATAGTGCAAACTAGTGTCTTCCTCGACACTTATATTCTACCTGTCTCACTCTTACATTTTATGCTGGAGCGCCCCTGGCGGCCGTTAGAAAAATGGATAAATTGGCCACATCGTTGCACACGCCACAGGATTCAAAATGAGGGAAAAAAGTAGCGGCCTGTCGTCCGGAAAATAGGTCCTAATGTGGTATAATAGCACTATGGACTTGATGTGGACAAGTACTGGGCTTGAATAATAGCAACAACATTTTGGGCTTTGAAAGTTTGACGGGGACAATGAGCGTATTTTACACTCAAGTCAGTATGCAGTCATTTAGTACTTAAAGGAAAAACCTATTTTGTCAATGTTTTCATCAGCTACTAGCCACGTGTGGCGTACAGCCAACTGCTTTTCATAAAGTTGCGCCTTTTAAGAAGATTGAAGATAACGTTCATCCAATGATTCTGCCCAGGCATGAAAATGGGTCAGGGGTTAAAAAGGTGAGAAAGGTGTGGAGGAAATATGTTCCGGCGTTCTGCCAAAATGTCCTCTGTCGGCGAAACGTCCTACATGTGGCGATTTTAATTTTTCACATAAGGCTTAATATTCGAGCGGGGCTTTAATTAGTTGGAGGAGTTGATTTCAACCACCATTGACTGGCACTAGCTTAGCCACTCCGGACCCCTGAAACTAACAAATAACTGGCAAACTGCACAGAATTTGTTCAAATCAACTCCAACGACTAATTATACCCCGGCTAACTCAAAGATTAAGCCTAATGTAAAAATTCTGAACTTCCCCTTTAAAATAAAGACCATTGAATATGGCCATTAAAATGTTATCTATAAAAGTTTTAGAGCAATAAAATAAACAACAAAAATGAATGAAATGAACAAGAATCCTTCAAACTATTTCATAATGGGTCCAAATTATTTTTCGAACAGATCATGTGACTACAGCACCTTAGAGACAGCCGTTTGCATTGCTTAGCCAAAACTACAGCTGAGGAGGCAAGATGGATATTTAGAATTTCTTGAAACCTAAGCTTTCAAAACTTTCAACAACAACTGAGCTTGAACCGAGGACTGAGCACAAGCAGTATCAAAAAGTCCTGGCTTTCGTGTTACCTGTTGTGCTGTAATTCCAAGTGGTGCTTGAATTGGATGCTTATAGCGGTCGACGGTCTTTTTGAGCCAGCGCAAAGTTCGCAGCGCACGGAGATATTTTTGTTATCTTTACTGGACAAAAATGTGACGTAATGGCTGTGTTTCCAGTGTGCAAATGCAGCCGTTTGTAGTACATCTCCTGCCTATTTCATTGCACCCTGGAGGGGAAGCAAGGCTGTGTTGTTTTGGCCGCAAACTCCCAGCGCTCACGGCTCACGCATCATGGTAATACACGTGAGCCTTTTTTTCCCATCCTTGATTAGAAAATGTGACATGTGATGTCACTCCCATGACTACAGTATTCTTCATTCTACATACATTATGGGGCAATAACAAAATAGTAACGCACAGGCATCAAGGAAAGTAATTTTACTCAGATTACTGATTTAGAAAAATGAACGCGTTAGATTGTTCTTTACTGAAAGAAAGTAATCAGATTACAGTTACGCATTACTCACATAACGCGTTACTGACAACACTGCTTTTATATTACCGTTAAATACACAAGCTTGACGCTACCTTAACGGGAGCTATTTTTTCACCGGACGCTCTGGCAGTGTTCAACGCAAGCTGCGACAAACGGCAGTAACTTTGTCATACCGCAAAATATGAAAACGATTAAAACCATTACTCACCAAATTCAATATGCTGGCGAATGCATTCATCTAAAAAAAAAAAAAAATTGGGCCCTCACCTCGTCCAGCGAACGTGAATTTGTTCTTAGGACAAGATCATCTGTCGCAATTAGCGATCTTTGACGCTCTTTTTCTCCTCCCCACATACAAACTTGATTCTCTCTCAGCGGCTGTGATTAACCTCAATGAAGTTGCTCTCCTAACTAAGCCTTGCCTATCATTCGTCTTTGTAAGGTTTTTAGTAACTTTGTGTATTGAATTTGAAAGGAAAATGTGTGTTTTGTTTTTGGCGAACTTTTTCATGAAGCTAAACTGTTGAAGCGACTCACGCGTGGAAAAATACGATTGTACAACGTTTTAAATGTATTCATTTGGTATATTTCAGTTACCACGATTCGAGAGATCAATAAATTGAAGAATTTACGCCTTGCGTTTGGAGTTTCTTTTTGGGTTTGCTGGAATAGCGTCACTGACACTCGCACCATCAAACAGAGGAAGGGGTAAGTGCTGCCGCGCCAAGCCACTTCTGGCTGCATTTTCGACACATGAAAAATCACGAATACGTACTACTGTATGACGGAAAATTTGAGTGGTTTTGTAACCGCCACGTTTTCATAGCATGGTAAACCGTGAAGGTAACCGGCACATGCCTACACCCGAACCCCCCCACCCCCCTTAAAAGTTTTCTCCTCGGATCTACACGATTCACGTAGGTCATCCTTTTTGACTTCAAAACGGCGAATTTCGCCGAAAGGTGAGAGATTTTCATGCCTGTTCTGCCGTTTAGTTGAATTCTGGCTTTTATCGTTGCAGTCGCAGTGAACTGCCGCCATCTACTGATAGAAAGCAAAATGGCACTACATATCAGCTCAAAACTAGGCTGTCAACCAATGTAAAATCAGGGCTATCGAACACTGCGCAGCCAAGTCAAAAAAGAGTGACAAATTTGAAGACGTCAACTGAAAAATGAGGTGACGTTTGGTCGTAGGTTTTGGAAACTCGGCCAGCCGGCTAAAAGTGCTGTTGTACGGAGAAAGAGAGAGGCTTATTCTGGTTATATTTTCCTAAATTAAAGAGGCTATGAGTAAACTGCTACATATTCATTTGGTTTGACCTCTGCTAGTAGATGATTCTATGTGCCTGTCTTTGTTTAAGATACCTCAAGAACAAACAATGGGATTATTATCAAACTTCCAGGCGTTGGTTGCAAAATGAGGCGATGAACTCAACCATGGACGTCCAATTCAATTCATCTCTTTCAGTGCCACTGACGGTGTCACATGTCCAATCCATCTGGACTGAATGAACAAATGCTCCGTTCCGAGGGCGGGCGAAGAGATCCATTTGATGAAGGTCAATGAAGACATTTCATTTCAACTTGATAACTAAAAGGCAGGTGATAAGCGAAAGTGTGACGACATTTTCACTCTTCTGCTTGTGTTGCCTATATTCAATGGCAATGTGCAAAAACTACGTTGACTTGATATTGTAGTAGTACCTCCAGCTTGTTCCCTTTTTAATCATTTGTATACATGACCTAAAAATAATCATCTTTTATGCCAGATGGTTTTAATCCATCCACCAAATTTTGGGCCGCTTAGGCCGCTCTCGAGTTATCACAGTTTTTGTACATAATAAGTGAAGACATAAATTCTCTCCATGAACAAAACAAATAGTGTGAGGCACCTCATCTCCAACGGTAGCTTTGGTGCTGAACAGTGCCTCCGTGTGGACAACTTCTATGGTTCACACATTGCTTTTAACCTGTGTTACAAATTTCAAGTTGGAAAACATGTTCCGGGAGCTTTCATTTGGGGAAAATTCAAATCCTACTCACATGGCACGTGACACTTTGAGGCTTCAGGACAGTGGCGCCTGGCGTACAACTTGCACAGAGCGAGCCATTTTTCCTCACTTTTTTGGGGGACTGGGGGAATGTCAAAAATGTCAAGCCAAAGACTTCCAAGGATTTATTGAAAATAGAGGCATTGCAATGTGTACACAAAGTTAGAAATGAACTCACGGGCTGCCATTGACAGTCATCCGAGTCCAGTCCATTTGAAGTGGGAGGAATGAACGTCCCGCTTCAAATGGATTGGACGCCTACTAGTGATGAATTCATTCACGGCCAAAAGATGATCGGACAAAAGAAAGAGTGGGACCCTCGCCTGGCCAGTAGGTGTCAGTAGCATGCTTTTTATCGCTTCCTGCTCTGCGAGTCAGTCCCAGCTGCTTCTGCAGCGGCGGCGTCCGCCTTCAATTTCTCTTCTCGCTGCTCCATGAATAATTTGTACTCGTCAGCCGACAGGCTAAAAAAAAACACAAAAAACACACAACTATATTCTCACATGCTCATAATAACATTAAGCGTCCTTGAATTTTTATTCTTCAAATATTACAACTTAAAAAAAAATTTTTTTCACAATATTCCTCTAAAAATAATGCTTCCTTTCCAAATTCTTCTCAGAAAGGTGAATTTAATCTCACAATATTCATGATTTAAACGTGACTTTTAATTGACAAAGCACAAAACTTTACTCTTGATTTAAAAAATGGATTCCTCATGATTGATCTCAAGAAGAAAAAAAAACGTTTTTTAATAGGATGACACATTTTAAAAGGTGTGATTTTTTTTTTTATACTTTGCCCCCTAAAATATTATCCTTACATATTCTGTGAAAAGAATCCACTAAATATTTGATCAATACACAACTTTCATGTAAAAATATTCCAATATTTATGAAGAAATTGTATTTTTGCAATATTATGACCATTTTTTTTTTTTTAATAAATCTATACTCCATAAAAATATCATATGATCATCCTCAATTCTCTTTTTGTGGTTGAAGAATAAGCTCACTTGCGGGAAAAGTCAAGTCAACTTTGATGAGTGTGGAATTAACGGAAAGGCGACTCACTCGTTGACCACCTTGATGCCGAGGGAGCGCGCCGAGCCCACGATGCTTTTGACCACGTTCTCCATCGACACGTTCCTGATCTTGAAGCACTCGTCCTCCGCTTTCACGCGGGCGATCTCGTACACGGCCCTCACCGACACCAAACCGGCCGTCTCGTGCCCTGGCGATGACAAGCGCCGCGACTGCCGTGAATACAACTATTGCTCCGGAGATCATAGAATCCTTCATTCAAAAAAGGCAGATACTGTATCGTGGTAACAGGTCATCATTCACAAAATACAATATGGCAGAAAACACAGACAAGGATTAGCAGTTTCATGGCGCATTAAGCCCCCGAACTATTTTTAATTTGTCCAAACAAATGACGTCACAATTTAAAAATAGTGTCTGTAAACAGGTCACTGATATCGCTTAATTGTATTTTTTTTTTATGACTGTCGCGTTTCCCCCGATATTTGAGATAAATAATCGATCCAAACAAAGATAGGGTAAATATACGAAAAAGAATCTCTCGACCACTCCTTGATGTCTGCGATTTCTGCATTGCGACCTTTGTTATATTAGTGTGTTTCACCTATAAAATCCCCCAAAAGCCCGCAGTGAAACATCCTACATGGAGTTTATGGATTGAAACAAGGTCCAACAACTCAATCATATCTCGTTAAAACCATGGCGTCTTTAATTAAACTCTCTCATGCTCTCACCTTGACTTAGGATATAGGATTTTTTTTTTTAATGCCCTCCTGTTAAAAATTTTTCTCCCCCCAGAAATGTGAAATTTTAAACTTTCCAATGATGTATCACACATGCATATAGGACAATTTTGAAATTTGGCCAAATGAGGAGTCTCAGAGCGGAACTCACCCGAGTGTTTTCCGCCATATATATTTTGAACATTATCACACGTAGGCCTACCATTATTTCTGAAATGTTCATAAACAATGTCAATGAAATCGAACTTGATATTCTGGTCTATTTTCAGTGTAAAATTAGATTGCATCCAAAAACTATGCACAAGTAAAAAAATGTTTTTGCTTGTTTAATTCTTCTTTTTATTTTTATTCAGCCGCCATTGAGAATACAGTATTGTCAATTGCAATAGCTGGTTGAAGTCCAATAGTCTTGACGTGATTTTTCTTTCACCTTATTGACGGCGACGGACGTCCGTTTGAACTGGTTCGCCGTTACTGTAACTACGCCATCATCAGCAGACGGCGGGCTAGAGTCGACCGTTAGAAGTCAACGTCTGAATCTACGGCCCAGGAGGGATTAGCCATTCTCTTTGGGAAAGCCGCGGCGCTCCGGGCCGAGCAAGCACAAAAGGCAGCGTGCGCTCCCAAGAAAAGATGTCAGACATCTCGGTAGACCATAAAAAGATCCTTTTTTCTTTCTCCCCTTTCTTCGTATCCACCCGTCTGGATTATTTCCATCATTTTTATCAAGTAGATTTCTATCGTTTTTGGTTTTTTTCCCTCTTTCAGCGCCATCGATGACACTAGACATTAGAGACGGGCGGCGTACCGAAAATTTACCGTTACCGAAACGGTTCACGATGACGTCGGTAAATTCGGTGTTTTAATGAAACGGAAAAATCAAGTCTTTTCAGCCCAGTTTGACTATGTGTATGCTCATTCACCTTTAAGTACAGCCAGTGTCCTTACGTCACGTGACTCTCAGAAAAACAAACAAGCCCCTCGCTATCAACCGCTAACGCTAAAGCTACAAGTCAACGTGATGGAGTCGGATAATAGTGAAACGGCTACCTGTGGACAGGCCACGGGCATTTAGAGTATAGCATTAGTCGATGCTCATAGTGTGGTGTTGGTGCCAAGAAAGAAGTCGACGTCGGTTCTATTTTGGATTCGAGAAGGACGACGAACCACGGAGCCCTAATGCGGTATACCGAAAATTTACCGAAACCGAAATTCTTCACGATGATCGACGTCATGTTGATCATGTCGGTAAATCCGGTAATTTAATGAAACAAGAAAATATAGTCTTTTCATCGCGCTTTGACTCTGTGTTGTTCGGCTATGTTCATTCCCCTTTAAGAAAGCAGTCAGTGTGCTCATGTATGAAGTCACGTGGTTATCAGTAGTGATGGCCAAATGAAGCCTCATGAAGCAATGAAGCTTTGCAGCCAATTGGTTTGCACATGCAGCAAAGCTTCATGGTGCTTCATTTACCCTATGGCGCCATCAAGTGGTCTAGAAGCCCAAGAGGTCAACATTGTTAAGAATTCAATGGCTATTTGCTTAAGACAAAGATATGAATGTGCTTGTGTTAGTAATTTAGTATGTGAACAAAATACAACAAGTGCTAAGGGTAATTTGTTATTCATTTTTATTTAGAAATAATAGCTTTCCCACAGTGGCTGGCTTTAAACAGTTTCTTTTTTTTTGGAAAATATTTCACCAGCTTTAGAAAATATTCTTTCACAAGGCACAGATGAAGCTGGGGTGCAGAGAAATGTGAGTGCCAGTTTATATAAATTTGGGTAGGTATTCTTTTGTGCCTCCCAGTACACTAATGGATTGTTCATTCTGTTGATGTTTGGTTCAGATAGGTACACACACACACACTCACATTTATATTAAAGTAGTTTTTCTCCCTTACCTTATTGAAAGCAATCAAATCAAAATGTTCCCATACAGGGGAGGATCGCTCTTTTCGCGCAGGTTCCATCGCAAGCAAAGGACAAGGCTCGAAAAAAGATTGCACTGGTTGCACTGTTGCGCACAGATGTAACAAGTACAGGAGCCCGAAATCCACAAAATGTGAGATAACAGGCGATCGCCATTGCGTTTTGCAACCAATTTATACCGTAGTCTGTCCTGTTTTTGCAATGTGCGCCAAACGTTGGATCACTTCCGAAGCTCTCACAAGATTCAGCCGGCCGTTGGCGAGGCTTCCCACGTCATCATTTCCGGGTTTTGCCGAAATGAAGCGCGCCTCGCTACAAGCTTCGTGGAAACCCCCCTCCCATTACTCGACACAAGCTTCGGAACCTCGGCTCATTTCGTCCCATCACTAGTTATCAGGAACTCAAACAAACAGAAGCCCAGTAGGCTAACGCTATCGGCTATCGCTACAAGCAAACGTGACGGAGTCGGGCTTAAGGGCGCTTCACCAAACTTTCGCCCGACATTAAGTAGACTCTTGCCGGCCTCCTAACGGGCTTTCGTCCGCTTTCTTCCCCGGTTCTCACGATTTCAGGAGAGGGCGCTTTCTACCGGTAGGTCACAGGCTAACGCTAGCGGCTAATGCTATAAAATGAATGTGATAGAATGGGATAGTGGCTTTAACCTTGTCAAAACGGCTGGTGTATTGGGCACGCTCTGCATCTAGCAATTAGTATGTTGCGTTATTTTATATCTGTGTATGTGTGTCATTTCTTTGATATCTTTTATGAGGGTAAAGCATTCAGCATAAATTCTAATGCAAGCCTTTAATATGACTATTTAATGGCCACGGCTATCTTTATGTGTGTGCTTGCTTCATTCTTTGTCATTACTGCCATGATAAAATCTTAAATGTTTCATTGGCGTAAGAGCAATATAGCTTTAATGTGTGTGTGTGTGTGTGGGGGGGGGGGGGGGGTTGCTCTGAGGAAAAAAAACTTGAAACCTTGAAGTAAACACTTGTATTGAGTAATTATGTCACATCAGCCATTAACAATAAGTTGTCTGTTTGAAGTGTTTTGTTCAAATTGTAAGTCATTTGTGTTACAATGACATGTTTGCACAGTCGTCATATTGATTTTTGTAATATTTTACATTGTTCAAGTCATACAAGCTGTTATAAATGTTCATACTTGAATTCTTATGGTTTACAAGATTCTTATGGACTTCATGTTTAGACTGCATGTACAATTGCTGAAATATATTGAATTGAAATCTGCTAAATAAATCAACAAGAAACAGTTCATTGGTATTTCACGCATTGATTCTGATTTTCAAATGATATAACAGTCCGCTTGGGCGAATTTATCGTCATTTATCGTTATCGAGGTAAATCTGCTCAACTTACCGTGATATGTACTTTAGGCCAGTTTGCCCAGCTCTAAGCCCTACATGAGTTTGACAGCCCATTTCATGGACAAAAAGTGGGAGCTGCGCACCCCGGGTGCTGGATACAGCCTATTTCTCGGACGACCACACGGGTGAAATAACCGCTCAGGCCCTGAAACAAATGCTCTCTACGTGGGACGTGAAGTCGTCACCACCGACAGGGGGCGCTAGCCTTGTCGGAGGGGCTGAACTTTAATTTAATGAGTGGATTGGGCCCGGACTGCATCTAACCATCAGTATGTCGCGTTATTTTGTATTTCTGTTCAGCATAAAGTACAATCCAATAGTGTAGCCTATTATATGACCGTTTAATGGCCACAGCTATTTTTCCTCATGTGCTTGCTTTATTCTGTGTCATTACTGTCATCATGAAATCTTAAATGTTTCATTAGCATTAGAGCAGCATAGTATAGCTTAATGTGTATGTGGGGTGGGGGTTCCGGGTGCGTGCATGTGTGCGTGCATTTCAATAAATACTCCGGGAAGAAAAAAACTTGAAACCCTGAAATAAACACTTGTGTTACCTAATCATGTCACAGCAGCCATTATCAAGAAGTTGTCTGATACTCGGTCCTCTGTTTGAAGTGCACTGTTCAATCCCCTCTTGCTGTAGATCATTTGTGTTAAATTGCCATATTTGCACAGTGGCCATAGCAATATTAAAAATGTTGTAAATTGTTCAGGTTAGGGTTAGGTCAAATTTTGAACAGAAGGGCATTTAAAAAATAAATAAAACAGCGAAACCCTAACTGGAGGTGAGAGCATGAGAGAGCAGAATTAAAGACGCCACGATTTTAACGAACTATTATCGCGTACTTACCTTGTTTCGATCCAAAACCTCCATATAGAGCCTACCCACCGACGTCATAAAACCACGTGCTCGCTGTATGGTTCCGCCCACTTGTCCGTCATTTTGTCTCTGTATTAGCATTGGTTTCAATTGATCGAGGAATTTAAAATGCATTTCATGGAAGAACCGGTGCTTTCTGATGCCGTAAACTCACTGGATGTGTTGCATAAAAGGCGTTATGTGGAAAAGCTTCGTTCTATACAGTCGCCAGATCCATATTTGATGCCTAAATCGATGATTTTTGACCGGCTGCCTTCACCGTCTCTGCCTGACCCTGATATTTACAACTATCTTGTCCACACAAAATCAGCCTATTCTCACGAAAGTTTGAAAAACTTTAAGAGCTTGGAGGCTTATAAATGCTACGTTGCTGGTTGGGTGAAACAGGTCCTCGTACACGAAAATTCGGCAGGAATCTATCTTGTGCTTGGAAAGGTGAGTTACGAGATTTTCAATTCAAAATCTTTTGTTCTTGCTAACATCCACTGTCAAGTCTAATGTATTTCATGTCATTTGTCAATGGAGCTAGGGCTTTTAATGTTTATATGGTTTAGCGATAGCACTCTCACTACATACATACGTGTATGTTGTCGGCGATTAGCCTAGCAATGATCTTAATTGTGGTTGTCAGCCCAAAACCCTCTAAATATATATTAAATGCATCTTACCAGATATAAAATGACTACTACATAATCTGTGGTAATCGTTTGGAGCCCAGTTTTCTCGTCGAATTGCAGCAGCCCATCTCGCTCTCTCCTCTCCGTGTCTCTCGGAATCCGGTAGAACTTCAAGTCTCTCCGTCTATCTTCTCTGTTATTGCAACCGACCGCCACACACGCCTTCACCATTTTGATTATTAATGTTAACGAGCAGAAAAACACGTCGTAAATAGGAGGAATGTACGTAGCCGTAACAGGTCAACACGATGTGTTGCCGGACAAGTGGGCGGCACCAGTCAGGAGAGCGGAGTTGTGACGTCACGTGGGTAGGGTCTATAGCATGTATCACCGAGTGTCAAGACACGGATGTGACTGGCCACAGCCGGATTTTATGGGTGAAACATGGTAATATAACAAGGTTGGCGATGCAGAAATCGCACACACCAAGGAGTGGTCAAGATGTTCTTTATCATATACTGTGTTTACCCTTTTAAACATTTTTTCCCCCATTTTTTCTTAGTAGCGATTATTTCTCATCTAACATATTGGGGAAAATGCAACAATACCAAAAAAAGTACAATTAGGCGATAGTTATGAGGTAGATATCTGTGACATTTTTACAGACGCCATTTTTTTTCATCGTGACGTCATTTTTTAAAAAGTTTAAAATATGCGAGTGAATAATTTTAAGTCGTTTTTTTTTGTTTGTTTTTTTAAACGAAATATTAGACATCAATCAATGACTAAGCTAAAAATGACAGACATTTTGAATAATCAATATGATTACTTACCATCTTTTTATAGCTGGGTTGAAACCAAAGCGGTTGCGCAACGTCTGTAAACGGGGTTTCCAGGGTAAAACGGGCAAATTAAAACTAGTTCGGGGGCTTAATGCGCCACGAATCTGCTATTGCAGCATATAGACATATTGTTGACATATAAAATTTAAAGCTGGTAAATAAATCAAGGAGAAACAGATCATTTGTATTTCATGCATTGATTCAGATTTTCAAAATACATAACAGTCAGCTCGGGCAAATTTATCTTCGCTCAATCTACCGTCATAAGTACTTAAAGCCATACCGCCCAGCCTTACTAGACATCCAATCGTGTGGCGTCCAATTATCCTTCCGCTGGGAATTTATAAATGCTAAATGTATCAAGTTTTGCTGCAACCTAAAACTATCCAGTGTAAACAGAAACAGCACAGTAGCATAAGTATGCTCAAACACCTAATAATCTACTTAAGACTTCTGTATAGGATATCTTTTATATTGGAATGAATTCAGTTGTCTGTGCGGATAATACGTGTTGCTATTGTCAATTGTCATGCGTGCATTACTAATGTACTATTAAGTGGAGAGAGGGACATCTTGAGGCCGATCGGGGGTACCGCTACGACCTACGGAATCCGAAGTCGGCGCAAGTTGGATGTCATCTGCTGGGCAAAATGTGCGTTGCGGGAACAGGTAACTAAATAGCGATAGACATGTAAACTGTCGAAACAATGTTTGACATTGTCTATGTCACCAGTTTTACAGGTACGGCAACGTGATGCTAATTTCCGTGAGCATGTCAATGGTTCCTATCATTGTATACTAGCATAAAACTAACAGGTTTTAGGGAGCAAAGCAATGAGAAGCGTATCTTGAATATCAATGCACAGTACGTGCCATTTCATTCATCTGCATTTGGTATTACAAGTTGAAAACATCGGACCTTTTCCAGGAACTGACAAACTACAGTCCGGCCGCATTTTGTCGGATCAAATCGTGTTACGTGACGGCCGATCGGCAAAACGGACGCCTCACCTGTCTTTCCGGCTCCTTTGGCGATGCCCGCCGCCTGTTTGAGGAAGTACGAGACGGTGGGTCGACCGATGTGAAGGTCGTACGTCCGGTCGGGCTGGGACACAAAAACAAACGGGTGGCGTGTTTTTTTTGTTTTTTTAAATAGTTCAACAATTCTCGCAGCAAATCAAAGGCTTCTCATGCTCGAGACGACAAAAATCTAATTGGCATTTTGCACTTGGTTTCGGCACCTCCGGCAGAAACCGCCAACTTAGACTACGTTAAAAGTGCTGAAGTGGACAAAAAAACTCGCAGAATATTGGAAAATGAAAATTCAGCACATTGCTATTCAGTTAAATACTATTTACTACCCCTGATAAGGCAAAATCTGTGAGAAAAAGTGAACTTTGAAGTACATTTTGTGGCGAGAAACTAACTCTTTAGAGGAAAAAATTGGTTGATTCATTTGTTAATCAATTAGTTAATGAACTCATCAGCTCCCAAGGAAGGTGCTAGACATTGATTGGCTGCCATCCGCCCGACTTGAAATGGATTGGACGTCTACTAGTGATAAATTCATTCCAATTCGCAGCAGAAAGACGATGGAACTTCTATCATTGTCAATGACACTGAAAGAGTTCAGATTCCAGTACGTGACCTTCCTTCTTTTTACACTGTCAAAATGACTGCTGTGAAAAGAGTCATTAGAAAAATGAAGAAATAAAAGAGCGCCACACGGCGCCCCCGCTGTCGCTGACACGTTGACACGGCGTGTTTGGATTTTCAGTGAGGTGATGAAACAGAAATTCCCCGAAGCTAAGCTAATTAGCGGCAGGTTTGCCTTCCCGGCGTCGACATGAAAGAAGCGCATCCCATTTTTCATCTTTTCAACTCGCTCCCCCTCCATTCAACTTACACTTCAATGTCGCTACCTTGATTTACGAGTAGAATAGTTGCCGTCGGTCGCAGAAACAGAAAATTAGTATTTTGTTCACCGACAATGGTAGCCAAAGAGTGAACAAATACACATGAAAGCTCAAACTTCAATTATATAAAGAAGTATAGAACATGAATTAAAAATAAACAATGTTCAATTCATTTTCAAAATGTTCTTCTATTTCTTTTTCTATTTTGCTTAATGTTTCATTTTGAATTAATTTCTCTTCTATTCCCAAAAAAAAAATTATTATTATCATCATTCTTCAGTTAACATCTCAGTAAACATCCTCTATTTTATTACCACCTGTGGCTTATAGTGGCTACAATCTTTCTAAAACAAACATGTTTCTTAAGAGCCTGAGAGGACGAGGACGGCCCGATTCTCCATCCTGAAGGTGCCGGCCAGGTGAGAGAACTACAAGTCCGTCAAGGCCGGCTACAAGTTGAGGTAGGTGTCGGTGCGCTCCTCGATTGAGAAGCAGAGCGACGGGCTCATGGAGGCGGTCGTCAACCCCGACACGGTCGCCGGGCTGAGGTTCCTCGCCGTGACCGCGGGCAAGGAGGACTGCAGGGCCGAAATCCTGGAGATGTTCCTGAGGACAAGGGAGAGCTGGAGACGGGCCGGGCGGTCCTCGAGCAGCCGTCTCTCTCCATGGCCCACGTGGCGTCCTTCGGAATGTCGCCGTGGGACTCCCTGATGTGCGGGAAGCACAAGGGCACCTGCTGGAGTTCCTCTTTAACTGTTTTGGTGCCAACTTCTCCAAGGATGCGACTTCAGAAGCGAGGAAGAACAAGGCCTCGGAGTGGCTGACCGGCAGGAATAGGAGCAGAGTCGAGGAGGGCAGAAAGGAGACTGCGACAAACAGGTCTCTCAGGGTGCAGACATTTAAAAAAACGTGCGATATTTGCCAAGGCCCACAGCCTGTCAAAAGGATGGATGCTGGAAAAGTGATTTTTCAAAAGAATCTACCATTGAATTACACCACAGTCGCCGCAAATATTGCAGGAGACCTACAGGAGCCCGCAAGTATCCGAGATTCACTCAGAAAACAGTGAAGTTTGGTGGTGGCAAAATCATGGTCTGGGGTTACATCCACTACGGGGTTGTGCGAGAGATCTGCAGGGTGGAATGCAACATAAATACTCTGAAATATCAACAAATCTTAGCTGCCTCTTACATTCCTAACCATAAAAAGGGACAAATTCTGCAGCAGGATGGTGCTCCATCACATACTTTTAATCTCTACCTCAAAAATTCCTCAAGGCAAAGAAGATGAAGATCCTCCAGGACTGGCCAGCCCAGTCACCAGACATGAACATCATTGAGCATGTCTGGGGTAGAACGAAAGATGAAGCATGGAAGACGAAACCCAAGAAAGTTGATGAACTCTGGCAAGACTGCTTACTCTGATGTTCCTGACGACTTCATCGATATATTGTATGAATCCTTGCCGAAACGCATGGATGCAGTCCTTCGAGCTCATGGAAGTCATACAAAATATTAAATTTGGATCTCACAGCACCACTACTTCATTCGGTTATGTTATGTAACATACTGTATTTTTGTATTTGAAGTACATTTTGTGTTCAATTTTCACACTACTTTCTGTAGACGACAAAACTTTTGTCTTGGCAACATCATTTGGGAGGGTCTTAGCTTTCATATGAGCCATTTCTGAAACCAATTGAATCCTTAAAAGTTAGGTTAATAGCAATTGTTTCTACAAAATGGATGCGCAACAAGACTTTTGTCAGGGACTGGGACTTGGAGTTTTTGGAGTTTTTCCTTGCCGACATGGAGGGTCTAAGGATGGGGGATACCCAGGACTTGAACTTTATTTATTCATCTTTGTTGCTTCGTTTGCTCTTTCTGATTGTGTATCATATTGCCTCTGCAAAACCCTTTGAAACAACGTTGTTGGTATCCCGGGCTATACAAATAACATTGAATTGAATTGACTGTATAATAAGTTGTGATTGTATATAGAATTGATTAATATTCGATTTATATATTATTTACAATTGATTCTGCATGTTTTCCTCAAGTATTAAGTTTCTGATGTGAACATTAAGTGGTTTATTAGCTGTTGAAAACTTGCAGTAAATTAAAAAAAAAATAAGTTGCTATTTTGGGCAAAAACTGATAGGATATGTCCTGAAAATGTAGGTGATTATCTCTGCATTTGGTCATTTTTGTGCATCTAGTGTAAAATCTGAGAATTTTATAGCCATTTTAAGTTTTGTTGTACTTATATAAAAAATATAATGAATCAGGATTTGATCAGGGAAAGACTTTGAATTGTTTGATGCCGCTGCTCATGGAGACTCATAAATGGCTAAGGTAGGTGGCTGTTTTGGTTTTGGATCGGTAGCAGCTTTGGTTTTGAAAATATTTGAAGTCTTTAGAAATAGGCCCCCTACGGATCTGCCCTGCGCCACATGTCATATCAATATATTATGAAGTCTATGACTGAGGTGGATATTACCATACATTTGTTAAATGTAAATTCCGGTATCAAGGGGTTAATAATGATATATATATACAGTGCTGCTCGAAAGTTTGTGAACCCCACAGCGATGGTCAGATTTTTTGTAAAAAAAACTAAAATAACCTTATTAAATGTTAAGTTATACCCAAATCCACAATACTGACATTCCAAATAATGGACTGAAACAAAAGAAATAGTTATATTGTCATTCTTTATTTAACAAAAGTGGTTGATTTAAGAAAAACTCAGATATCATGTGTGCAAAAGTATGTGAACCCCTTCAGTTAATAGGATATTGCGCCTCCTTTTGCAGAGATTACCTCAACCAAACGGTTTCTGTAGTGACTAATCAGCCTCTCACATCTACTTTGGGGGATTTTTGCCCATTCTTCCTTGCAGAACGCAGTCAGTTGAGAGAGGTTTGATGGGCGTCTGGCATGAACTGCTCGCTTCAGGTCCCGCCACAGCATTTCAATGGGATTTAGGTCAGGACTTTGACTGGGCCAGTCCAGAACACGAATCTTCTTCTTTTTCAGCCATTCCTTGGTTGTATTGCTGGAATGCTTTGGATCATTATCATGTTGCATGATCCACCTTCTGCCAAGCTTTAACTTCAAAACAGATGGCGTCAGGTTATGTTCTAGGATTTGACAATATTCCTCAGAATTCATGATTCCCTGGACTATGTGGAGTTGTCCAGGTCCTGAGGATGAAAAGCAAGCCCAGATCTTGACATTCCCACCTCCATGCTTCACTGTTGGGAGAAGGTTCTTTTGGTGGTATGCAGTGTTGACTTTTCGCCAGACATGGCGGTTTTGGTTGTGACCAAACAGTTCAATTTTGCACCTACATCAGTTGATGAAAACTCTTTTTAATTTAGTCTCGACAACACAACTGTTAAAAAAACAAAAAAAAAACTACTGAATTGATTGATTAGGAAATCAGGTTGAAATAATAGAAAATTCCAAAATGTTGAGGGGGTTCACAAACTTTTGAGCAGCACTGTATATATATACAAAATAAATTGTATTATCTTTTATTATTCTAAACCACTTGATGGGGTTATTATTATTATTTTAAAATGACCAAATGTAGTCAGTTGCCTCAAATTTACAGCAGTGACTCCCAGGCACCGGTCCGTGGTGCAGAGAAATAATAAATCATTTGGTAATGACCGCAATCTAGCCTGTGCCTCTTGACCCATCAATACGTCCGTCAACTCTGTTGACTAATCCGAGTAGAGATTTGTGTATGTCGCCATCTAGATGTTGGCGGCCATTAGTGGGGTGTTTGCACAGCCCAGCGTGAGTGAATGTAAAGCGTAATGTTAGCTGCTGTGGCTGTGCGCTGCAGGAGGCGACTTCTTCGGACCGCTTTTTTAAGGGGAAAAAGCCACCTGCTGAGCCAGAAGAGGAGCCTACAATCAAGTCCATTCTGCAGAATATGTGGCTAAAAGCTAGCGAACGAGGCAACAAAAGCCAATGCACTGGGAGCATCGTACCTCGTGGTCAACCGTATCGCTAAAGCCAAGAAACCTTTCAAGATTGGGAAAGAGTTCGTGTCGCCTGCGACCGAGGGTATTTGGCGTTAGGTTTTAGGAGAGGCCGCTGTTAAAAAAGGTTAATTTGGCATATGGTGAGTTACACTTTCCCTGCACTTAAAGTTCAATTTTAGCACCGTCGTGTTATTTTAGATTTACTGTCATTTTCTGCCACACATTGCCGGTCCGTGAAAAAAAACCGCCCACATTACACCAGTCCGATGTGCCAAAATGGTTGTTGACCACTGCTGTGTGCATACAGTATGCATCTCAATACTGTAGCAGTGCACTCAACATCACCTGCAGGTGGCAGTAATGGGCTACAAAAGCCACATGTCACTGAGTAGTGAATTTTCAAGTGGGAGTGTGTCAAAGCAAATAAAGAGTGGTGATGTGAGGTGGGGTGGGGGGCAAGCTCTTTTCACTCACTCCCATGTCTCGCTTGCACTTAATGCCGCTCGACTACGCCTTCCTCTGGGTATTGCTTCATTAATGAATGCAAATGAAAAAAGGTTTACTTGTGCGCCAGCGTATGAATAATGGAAGCGCTCCGTAAATGTTCTTCAGCTGGCGGAATAAGCTACACCGCGGGCGGTCGATCCGGGTACCTTCACGTTGATCTTGATGGGGAGAGGGATGCCTTCCTTCATCTCCTTGGTTTTTTCGTTAAAGTCCTTGCAGAACTGCCCGATGGGGATTCCTCTCTGGATAAGGGAAAAAAGAACAAAGGAGGATTGAACGAACCATCAAAACAACCTCAACTCATCGACTGCCAGCCCAGGTGACAGACTTGTGGTGGTTCGCAAAAGAAGAACAATTGATATTGTGAGGCCAATACTTTTGAACACTCAAATGGATTAGACATCTACAGCTGTCAATGGTAGCCAATGAGAAACAAGTAACACACGGTGAGAAAACTGCAGCCTAACTCAACTCCAGTTGGAAATGAGCCCATTTAAGACTTGATGCTAGGGCTGCAGCTATCAATTATTTTAGTCGTGATTAATCGATGAACTAGTTAGTTTGAATAATCGAGTCATTGGATACGGAACATAGAAAATTAAAATATCTGAGCTTAGCCTCAAACGGTATTAAAAAAAAATCAATAAATGAGGATCTAAGTAAAAAGAACGGGCTAGCTTACACAGCAAAAGCCTGCTAGCTTAAATGCTATAAAATGTTTTTTTTTTTTTTTAAACGATGCTCTTAACAAATGATTCAAACAAAAACGGCTAAATATACAAATAAACTAAATTACAAATGCATTAAAAACATAAGCTCAAACAAAAACTTCGTTTATGTTGGTCTTAACAGGGAGCAGCTGGATTCAGCCATGTGAAATGAGTTATGTCATATTCACTGTCTCCACTGTATCCACCCAAATCAATCAAACTAAATGCAAACACTTCTAAAACAAATATTTACAACGCCACTTGAATTAAACGAACACTCGAAGCAGCAAAATGGAATTCGAATCTTTTTTCTAATCGAATGACTCGAGTTAATCGATTCATCGTTGAAGCACTACTTGATACCAATCGATGACGACGCTTCTCGTCCAAACGGATTGGACGTCTTTCGCCGTCAATGGCAACCGAGGAAAATCCATGAAAAAACATTACAGCCGTTTCGAGCGGTTGTTGATGGGTTTCCTTAGTTTGAAGGTCGGAAACGTTCATATACCAAAGTTAAAATCGGCGTGTTTTTTTTTTTTTTTTGAAAGTGACTCCTGTTCGTCAACGGCGCTGAACGGGTTAAAGATGAATAGAGTCTTTATAAATATCAGACAAGCTACATTTGTAAAAGATCAGCACCATCTTGTCCTGAAGTCAAACAATATACGTGCGTGGAAAATGAAGAGTGGGTGAGGGGGAGAATACCGGCGCGTCCGCCCGCCCGCCCGCCCGAGGCCACCGCCGCCATCCATCAATCCCCGAACCTCCGACAGCTTTGACGGCACGCGCGCACGAATAGTTGAGGGAATGTGCACGTACGGCGTTTGCATACATGTCGGCAGTCAAGTCTGTGCGTGTGTGTGTGTGTGTGTGATTTTAGTGGCTGACATTTTTATATTGGATATCAGGCTCCTTGTTATATTCACAGCGGAACGGCGGTGATGAATGACCTCCCCGTTTGGCCGTCTGAGCACACGGACAGCAAAATGGATGGCTGACATTAAGTCAACATGTGGCGGGCGACTCAACAGGCGGCGCCCAATAAAGAATCCGATGATCACGGCCGCTATTTAAATTGGCCTCGGAGCCCTCCCGCCGACGCGGTGATTGAAACATTTATTGAGCGGATGAGGGGAATAAAGCAAAAAACGTTTAATGGAGCCACCTTCCGACTCTAATCGCAGATCCGATGAAAAGTCAGTCGTTCCGAGACGTCGTTTGAGGTTAATGGACTGGAAAGTTGACGCTAGTCGGCTTCAAAAGCACCTTATGAATGCTAATAATGGACTCCGTTGGCGGCGATAGACGTCCAGTCCGTTTGGATTGGCGATTGAACATTTTCGTCGCCTTGAACACAAACGTAAAGATGAATAGAGACCTCCGCCTTCTGTAGGTTTCGCCTACTGGCGAGGGTAAAATGACAGACTTGAGTGAATGGCAGCCAATGAGTAAAATGCTCCAAAAACGTATTTTGCCCAACAAAAGGTTGTGAAAATGATTTCCATCCCGATATGTTTCAATACTAAAGTGAAATAATGAGGCCTTGTTTGCTTATACCTAGCATTCCCTGCTGTGCTTATTAAGCCAATTCCCACGTCAACCTGCCTACCTTGTACATGTGCCCTTCCCTCCATCTGCATACCATAAAATAGCATCAGCCGAGTAAACAAGGAGGGGCGCCTAATTAAATATGGATTCACATAAAGGCCCGTGGCGTCTTCTCGCTCGTCATTCCGCGCGCCCGCCGTTATCTCCTTTTTGGCTTGCTTGGACCGTCCTAAGTATGCATAAGCGCAGACAAAGAAACGCCCTCACTAAATGACTTCCTAACAAAGAAAACATGAAGTCTGATATCGTGTGAGGAGGCAAAAAACACAGGTATTTTTCTTTTTTGTACGTGAAAGGTGCTATACTGTGCTACACACGCTGGCCAAAAGTATTGACACCCCTGCAATTCTGTCAAAAATGCTCAATTTGTCCCAGAAAATGATTGCAATTAAGAATGCTTTGGTCGTAAAATCTTCACTTGTTTTGCTTGCCATGAAAAAACACAAAAGAGAATGGGGGGAAAAAATGGATCTCTTTACCATTTTACACAAAACTCTTAAAAATGGGCCGGACAAAAGTATTGGCACCCTCAGCCTGATATTTGGTAGCACAACCTTTAGACAAAATAACTGCCAACAACCATCTTCCAATGCTCTGCTGGAATTTGAGACCATTCTTCTTTGGCCAACGGCTCCAGGTCTCTGAGATTTGAAGGGTGCCCTTTTCAGATCTCTCCACAGGTGTTTTATGGGATTCAGGTCTGGCCACTTTAGAAGTCTCCAGTGCTTTCTCTCCAAGCATTTTCTAGTGCTTTTGGAAGTGTGTTTTAGGTCACTGTCCTGCTGGAAGACCTCTGAGGGAGACCCAGCTTTCTCACATTGGGCCCTGCTGCAAAATTTTTTGGTAGTCTTCAGACTTTATAATGCCATGCACACAGTCAAGCAGCCCAGTGCCAGAAGCAGTAAAGCAAGCCCAAAACCTCAGGGAACCTCCGCCATGTTCGAATGTGGGGACCGTGTTCTTTTCTTTGAAGGCCTCATTTTTCCCCTGTAAACTCTATGCTGATGCCTTTTCCCAAAATGCTTCACTTTTGTCTCATCTGACCAGAGAACATTCTTCCAAAAAGTTTTTGGCTTTCTCAGGTAAGTTTTGGCAAACTCCAACCTGGCTTTTGTATGTCTCCGAGTCAGAGGTAGGATCTTCCTGGGTAGAGTCCTTTTCCATTCAGACGCCGACGGATAGTATGGGTTGACGTTGTCGTACCCTCGGACTGTGGGACAGCTTGAACTTGTTTGGATATTAGTCAAGGTTCTTTATCCGCCATCTACACAATCTTTCGTTGAAACGTCACGTTAATTTTTCTTTTCCGTCCCCATCTAGGGAGGTTAGCCACAGTGCCGTGGGCTTTACACTTACTGATGACGCTGCACACGGTAGACAGGGGAACATTCGGGTCTTTGGAGATGGACTTCCTCACAATTTTGCATCTCAAGTCCTTCGACAGTTCTTTGGTCTTCTTTCTTTTCTCCGCGCTCAATGTGGTAAACACAAGGAGAGAGGTTGAGTCAACATTCATCCATTTTAACTGGCTGCAAGTGTGATTTTGTGATTGCAACCACTTGTTATGTGCCACAGGTAAGTAACAGGTGCTGTGAATTACACAAATTATAGAAGCATCACATGATTTTTCAAAGGGTGCCAATACTTTTGTCCGGCCCATTTTTGGAGTTTTGTGTAAAATGGTATTTTTTATTTATTCTCGTTTGTGTTTTTTCATGGCAAGCAAAACAATTGAAGATATTACTACCAAAGCATTTGTACCGGCAGTCATTTTCTGGGAGAAACGGAGCATTATCTGACAGAATTGCTGGGGTGCCAATACTTTTGGCCAGCAGCGTATACATGATTTTTTTTACTGGCGACCGCCACCTCCGACTCAAAACGTAACTGCAGCCGATGTTAAACCCGAGTTGGGAACGTGCCAGCAGCCGCTCTCTTCTTATCGTCTGCAAAATCCACTGTAACGTGTGGACAGTTACTGTCTTGCTCGCTCGCGCAATGTTTTTGCCAAGCTTAGACGAGGCAGGGGCCAGGTGAGGGTTTGGGCACAGGTGCGTGTTCAACCTGAAACCTCTCGATTGAAGGGCTTTTGGAGGCAGTTGAAATTAGAGGTTGATCGATATGGGGTTTTCAAATGCCGATGGCGATATCGAAAAAAAAAAAAATTTCAGCCGATTGCCCATCTCCAAAGTTACACGGTGTAATTGGACGATTTTGGAAAAAAGTCCATGTATCGGTCGACCTCTAGTTGAAATGTCGGGGCTCTGTGTGCCCATCAGGACCAGCACTGGTAGAAAGAGCATGTATGAGTAGAAAAGGATTCAACATTAACACTATAAATTCCATATAATACCTTTCAAAATAGTCAGCTTTGCTATTGTAAAATTTGCATTAAAGAGTGCACCAGACAAACTTAAGGGGGAGAAAAGACATGCATTTCAGCCACAATTGATAAAAAAGTCACACCACCTAAATCTAATCAAGCTTAAGACAAAACAATACACAGAGAAGCCGCAAGCGACTATCTATCGTCCCTAACTCGTCGGCAGCCACCGAAGGAAGGCACAAGATGTTCCTTCTCCTCTGACCGGGTGGTACGAAAGAACATTTGTACCGCCCAAAAACGTGACCCAGATTGGATTTAAAAGCACGTAGCCAGTATCAAAATTGAAACGATGCGCTTCCGTTCTTTCGGACCGTCGAGAAAATGTCTCTTTGGCTCGAGTCGGTTATAGGCGAAAACATCGGAATTGGCTCCGTTCGGCGCGAGGTGTGATTTCAGTTTTGGATGGTGGAAGTCGTTCAAGATTCTAACTGCACCCACTCTGGGCTGATAAACAAAATGAATGAAAAGGTTACCAACTGCCCCACAGTTATAGTACAATATTTAGCTTGTAAAAGTCCATATTATTAAGCCGAACGGAGAGAACTAGCCGTTTCTAAATGAGTGTTATTTTCCAAAGCTTTCTACCTACCGCGGCCCTCTCTGATGCGGACTCGTCTAAGTGCGCTCCACACAAAGACATTCACCAGAGACTGCGTGGCGCTAATAGTTTAATCAAGCGGCTGAGGTATCTCGCCCGCTGATGATGACAGCGTGCGCTACTTTCATTTTGGCCTGCGGCTGATTAACAGCGTAACCGCAGTAATGACTAAAAGCGAGTCATGTTTCGAGCGCTCTTTAACTCCTTGACTGCCACTGAAGAAGCAGAAATGAGCCGTTTTTACATTTGCCACGCAGTCTCTTTGTCAAATTAGCACTTACAACGCAAGCTCAACAAGCTTCCTACCGTTGTCACGGCTTTGACATTTTTCACGAATGAACTCATAGGCCGCCACTGACGATCGATCGCTGCCAGACGTTCAGTCCATTGTCGTTTTTGTCAATGTTGATTTCAACAAAAACATTTCGTTGTTGTACATTTTTTTCTACGACGGCGACAAGCAGACAGTGACGAGCTAAAAACGTGTCTTGGGAGATGAAAACAAGACAGGACAAATGCCAGTTTTTTGTCTGAAAATGGGCCATAGTTTCCATCGTATATGTTTGCAACGTGTGACATTTTCTTTTTGTACTTGTAGTAGGCTAGCCTGCATCGTAGCATTGTTTGGTTGTCGCTCATGTGACGTGCTCCTCAAGCTAGGCAGCGTTCCTGGCTTGCCTGTTTTCTTATCTTTGCAAGAGGGAATATGCAATGTTCCCTTAGCCTATAAAGTAACTCATAGCATTAGCATATGGCAATTACGTTTGCATTAGCATTAGCTTCAGCGTGGCGAGCTTTAAAGTATACGGTCCGAGGCGTCCAGGTGGGTATAATCAAATGAAAATAATGTACTGTTTTCCCCCAGAGTGTTTATTGTCATAAGAAGAAGCGCTGCACTGTTTAATAATGGTGGTAGTTTAGACAGCCCTGCTCCTAATCTAGTGTTGTTAAGAAGCTGGTTTTGATTTTCATAGCTTGCATATAGTAGTTTTCAAAACGTACTGTACGCTGTTGATATTGTTGGAATTTCTAAAACCTTTGAATTTTTGCAGAAGAAAAGATTCAGTCGATGATCGTCAACTAAAATGAGACGAAAACCCCTTTAGTATTTGTCGAAGAAAACTAGACTAAGACGAAAATGAAAAGGGCTGCCAAAAACAACACCGCCTCAGTCCAAATGGACCGGACGTCTATCGGCGTCGACGAGTTGAGCGGCCTTGCCCAGAAAGATGGTTTCAAGGTTGCCTCCTCCACTTCTTATCGCATCTGTGGTAAAAGGGGCCGACCGGTCGCGCCGCGTTCAAGCGTCTAATCATCCGGGAGTCTCGGCCGCCGGATAAATCCTCCACGCGCGACTGAGCCGAGCGAAGGGAGAAAAATGGCTGCGACCCGTCACATTATGGAGGCTCGACAAGGACAACAAGGTTTCCATTGCGCGACTCGACTCGAGAAGGACCTTTCTTTCGCGTCCGTCTCGTTGTTTTTGAAACCCAAAAAGGCTCACACGCCTCTCCCCGGCACATCGGGCTGGCATGACGTGAAAAATAAACGAAATAATCTGCAAAATCAGCAGTCGTTCTGCATACCGTAGTATTGGTTGTATACTGAAGATGATGATCCCGCTGACGTCACATTCTCCTTCTCTTCAATCCAGGAAGTCGCTCATTTTCATGGTGCGGGATTCAAAAAATAAACAAATATATCGATCGCTTTCGCACAAATCCAAGCGGTCCATTTCATTCAGGAGCATAAAATATCGTCGAAATTATGAAATAAAAATGCTTTTTGCTGTCATATGCACTTTAAACTCGCCACACTAGCGGATGCTATTGCTAACCCTACCAGTTACATTTAGTGCGTGTTGATCACTCGGCACACACCTTGCATATTCTCCCTAGACAGCAAATCTTACCGTGTGTTTCAAAACGAGCAAGACTGGAGAGGACTGCGGTGAGCGTGTTGGGTGGGGCCAGGGTTGTTTTTGTCAACTACGATGACAATGAAAATATTTGGTCAACGAAAACTTTTTTCATGACGATAACGAGATAAAACATAGAAGACGAGAAATTCATCTAATCTATGAGAAAAAAATGACCTTAATACAATCATAATGAGACGAATGCCGCTTTTCGTCTGACGAGATGAGAACGAGATGAAAATGCGCAATAGTTTCCGTCACAAAGTGTGACATTTTATAAGTAGTTAGCCTCCATCGCAGCAGTGTCTGGTTGTGTCACACATTTGATTTGCTGCACCACCCCACCCCCAACTCGCCAGTCTCTTCTCCTCTCCAGGCTTGCAGCACACGGTATGATATGTTTTTCTTGTCTAGGCCAGAGAAAATATGCAATGCTGCTTTAGCCTTCAAAAGGTCAGTGCTGGGCGATCATTACACATTAAATGTAACTCATAGCATTGGCGTCCTCTTAAACACCCAGACAATGTACGGTTTTCCTGCCGAGCGTGTATTTTCACCAAGTTGGCGTTTTCTTTGTAGACGCTAAAATATGTGCTTGTCTCAAACTTTATTCGAAATAGTTGGAAACCTTTATTCATTGGAGTAAATGTTGACTAAAAGTAAACAAAGACAAATACATTTGGAGTTGACAATATGACTACGATTAATAAGTATATAAGACCGAGACAAAAAAGAAAAGGCCTGCCAAAAACAACACTGGGTGGTAGGGCTGGGCGATATGGCCTTAAACATGTATCACGATAAATTGAGCAGATTTATCTCGATAACGATAAATGACGATAAATTCGCCCAAGCGTACTGTTATATAATTTGAAAATCTGAATCAATACAGATTAACTGTTTCTTGTTGATTTATTTACCAGCATTCAATTTCATATACCGTATTTAACAATTGTACATGCAGTCTAAACATTAAGTTTATAAAAATGTATCGTAAGCAATAAGAATTCAAGTATGAACATTTATAACAGCGTGTATGACTTGAACAATGTACATTATCAAAATCAATATGCCTGTGCAAACATGTCATTGTAACACAAATGACTTGCAGCTTGAACAGTACACTTCAAAAAGACAACTTATTGTTAATGGCTGCTGTGACATAATTATTAAATACAAGTGTTTATTTTATGGTTTCAGGGTCCCCCCCCCCTCCCCCCAGTGCATTTTTTAATAAATGCACGCACAAATGAACCCCCAAACAAACAGAGAGACACACACACATTAAAGCTATATTGATCTTTTTCAAATGAAACGCTTAAGATTTTATGATAGCAATAATGACACAGAAATAAGCACATACAGAAAAATAGCTGGGGCCATTTCTCGGTCATTATAAGTTTCGCCGTTGGATTGTACTTTATGCTGAATGCTTTACCATCACAAAAGCTATCAGAGGAATCACACACAGACAGATACAAAATAACGCCACATAGTAGTTGCTAGATGCTGTCCGTGCCCAATCCACTCATTAAGTTCAGGCGTTTCGACAAGGTTAGAGCCGCTATCCGACTCCATCAGGTTCATTTGTAGCGTTAGCCGCTAGCTAGCGTTAGCCTGGCTACCAGTAGAAAGCCACGAAAGCACCATCTCTGGAAATCGTGAGAACAAGGGAGGACAGCGGGTGAAAGTCCGTCTGGATGCCACCAAGAGTCTACTAAATGTCGGGTGAAAGTTTGGTGAACCTCCCTTAAGCCACACTCCATCACGTTTTGCTTGTAGCGTTAGCTGCTAGCGTTAGCTTACCAGGCCTTTGTTTGATTGGCTTCTTGATGATCACGTGACTCTCTACGTAAGCCCATTGACTGCTTTCTTAAAGGGGAATGAACATAGACGAACAACAGAATCAAAGCGGGATGAAAAGACTATATTTTCTTGTTTTATTAATTTACCGAATTTACCGACATGGTCAAAATTACGTCGGTCATCGTTAAGAATTTCGGTGACGGTAAATTTTCGGTTTACCGCCCTGCTCTACTGGGTGGGGGTTATCACGTCACATGAGCGGCACAACTAAACGCTGCTGCCATGCAGGTCGATTACACCTACGATAAGCAAATGTCCTACATTTGACAGAAACCGTGGCGCATTTACGTCTCGTCAGACAAAAATTGGCATGCGTTTTGTCGCGTTTTCCTCCCCCGAGACACGTTTTAAACTCGTCATCATCATGAAAAAAATTTGGGCTGACGAAATATGTTCCCGATTGTCATCGTTGACAAAAACAACACCGCGAATGCTTATGTTTCTGAAAGTTGGCGGGACCCTTCCAGTCTAAATGGATTGGACATCTTGTGCCGTCAATGGCAGCCAATGAGCCGAAAATGCCCCGATATTAATAGCTAGTGACGGAAAATCTCGAAGAAGCGACCCACGCAGTTTCTTACTTGAAAATAATGGCTGTGCTCTGACAGGGTTGACTGTATTTGATTGGCCCATTTGGGCCAATTCTCTCCAGTCTTTTCTTGACACTTGCCCCGGTGTTAATGTGATTGGCCTTTCAGCTTCAGAAAGTCTTTTTAACAAGACGACGCGCTCAAGTGGCACGGCGTTTGGAGGCGCAGGGGTGGGGGTGGGGGGGCGCTCGGGGAGGCTTTTCAAAGGGCGACCCGATGAGAGAAGTCGGCCGGCGTAAACATTTGAACAATTAACGTCAATGCGGCGGAGTTATGTTTATGCATGAACGGCGCCTTCTCATTTCCTGTCGACAGGACTATCTGTCGCCAGCTGACGAAGGGGAAATGGTCGCAGGTGCGTCGGCGTCCGAGTCGACTGAGCGGCAACAAAAATCGCCCGAGAGGTGACGGGAGAGAAAAGGTCGGGAACGGATGGAATGATGGATGGATGGTGCTTACGGAAGCGTGGCAACATGGAGATAAAGGCCACGCGCGTAGAGAGAGTAGGGCCTGCGGGCGGGATTAATTGCCCTGGCAGACCGGGACGAGCCGACGGCCCACACGGCCAACTTCATTAAAACCTTCTGTGACAAACACTCATTCATTATTTTCATTGTGCAAAGCTCCGTACCACATAATATTCCGATTTTTTTCCCATCTGCACAGTTTGGTCGATTCACACCGTCCCATCTTTGAAACCTTCCGAAAATTCACTCGATGCAGGCTTTTGATTATGCCCTTAGCGGTCACGGTTGTGCGAAAAACCTCTCCACTGATTGAGAATGCCTCGGTGCTTTTATGATGACGGATGGGGAGAAGAAGGAGAGGATTCGATGATGGCTTTCCCCACTTTATTGTGGCAACAATAAAATAAACAGATAAAATAATAGCGGGCTGTCGCAACTTTCCCTTTCTCCCGTCACTTCCACTGGCCTACCGCTCCAAAGCCTGATCGCCTCTTAAAAGACCCGCGCTTAGTTACTGAAATTTCAGTGTGATCAACATTTGTTGTTCAATGTTGAGCTGAAGGTCCACATTCAAGCGTTCCATCTCCGTTGGCATTATTGTGAAACCGGATGAAAACTAGAGGAAGTCAACAAGAGTCCCCTTAAACCGTACAAACAAAAAGCCACACCCCTCTAATGGCTTGGTGGTGAATTACAGAGCAACGCGTTCCCTCGCAGCAGAACTATCCAACGCTCATTGACACGGTCGTAGCTTCGCCGTCACTGCAACGCAGAAGCATAACTAAGGCTTAAGTGCCCCCCAAAAAATAGGATGTGACCCAGTAATGGAGTTACACTTGTATAGCGCCTTTCCACCTTCAAGGCCCTCTAAGCGCTCCACACTACATCCCTATCCACCTACTGGTGACGCAGTGGGGTTCGGTATCTTACTTAGGGATACTTAGACGAGTTCGAAACTAAAGCCTTTGGGTTGGGGAACGACTACTCTACCACTGAGTCGCCCCACCCCGGAAATGCCCTCCAAATCATCTGGAAGTGGCCGATGAAGTGACCCGGAATTAGCCCAAAATGTACATGAAGTGTCCTGTAAGCACCCTAAAAGGAACAAGGAAGTCGGTAAAGACGAGAAACTGACTGCGAATGCTTGCGTTTCAGTGCCATTGACCCCCACGTCAATGGCAGCCAACGAGTCGAGAAAGCGATGAAGTCGGGCCCACCGTGGGTTTTATCTCAGCGCCTCATTGCCAGACCGTAATCCATCTGATTAGCCCTCACGCCGTGAGCGCGATGCCAACTGGAAAGAGACGACAGACAGAAATAAATCCAGTTCACCGTGGACACGCATTTTACCCGATTTTCCACTCTGGAATTGGCAGCTCGGGTGGGGAAAAACAGGAGAAAAACATTCTCGGCGCCAGTCTCCAGTCAAGTGTGATGAAGCTGTTGAACAGGTAAGCAGACGGAGAGAGCGCTAAGCCTGTGGCAAATCATTAAAACGGCCAAACAAAGGCACCGCGTGACGGTTGCATAAAAGCCAAGAGTGGCTCGAAGCATCCGGCCCAAAAGATGCACCCTTAAATATTCCATTTTCAAGTCCATTAGTTCTCCCGCACGGTTGCCGGTCAGCACGATTCACCACGTGTTGGCGACAAGCCGAGCGACCCGGACGACATCCGGCCCGAGATTCACGGCGACCGGAAGGCAAAAACACAGTCGTTGTTTTTCCGGCCGCCTTTTTCGGCTAGGCGCGGCGCATTGACCATTTCGCGCTGCTCCCAAAAGTGACCCGTTTTTGGCAAAAACGTACTAATCTGCCAAAAACCTTTCAACGGCCCCCCAAAACACAGCCTTCTTTACTAATAAAATCCCCGCAGCGCTAGCATGAAAAACGGCCTCATTGAAGCACACCGTCAATATCCATTCATTTCACAGTAAATCTGTCTAACTGGGTGTGTAAATCAATACCCTGCAATGTTGTGACCGTACGATATCGATTCTCTGGATAATGAGACTATTTTGCACATATTACTAGTCTTGACAATTTTGTTTCTGAAACATGTCAGATATTTCAACAAAAACCCAAACAAAATTGCTCATCTAAGGCGACGTTCACAACGCAGGACGTGATACCTAATTCGTCTGTTTTTGATAATTACATTTGTGTCGCCGTTCTTATTGCAGAGATACTGCGTATGTGGCTCACAGTATAAAGGGATGTCAAACGCATACGCGCTGCCATGCGTGACGGGTCAAAGGTTTACGGAAGTAAATATGGTCCCTTCTGATGCTTTTGCGGCAGATTTGAGGATTTCATACTACCGCAGCCAACATCTTTTAAATTCGATAGCTCCACGTACGGTATCAAGAAGGTATTTTGTACAGCTTCGTCTGCCACCGCTCGCTCGCGTCGGCTGTTTTTTTGTTTTGTCCACCAGCGGTGACCTATTTCACTTGTGGGACATAAAAGATGTTCGCCTTTAATCGATCTTTGCTGACCAATTGACAAATCGAACCAGATCGATGGATAATTACCACCCATTGTTAGCCTCAAATGTTCCTATAGTGACACTTCTCTTCTCCCTTCTGTCTGAGAACTTTTCCCAGGAGCAGGGCACTGAACATTGTGAGAGACCTTTCGCACCCTGTGCATAAGCACTTTCCAGAGCATTAGCGGCAGAACCAGCAGACTGATGAATAGCTGCCTTCCACAAGCTGTTCGAAAGCAGAACAGTTACAAAACCTGAACAGTGCAAGTACACATGACTCGGCTGGGGGAGGGCAGGGATTGAAGATGTCTCCTAATTGTTCCGCTTTTATTTATACGGATGCTGGAAGAAACACCGTTTCAGTTTGTCTGCACTACAGTTGTATGTACATATGTTATATGCGAGAGCCCTGCTTTAAACATAGGAAGAGTCCTGCTTTGGCCTGGGTAAGTTCCAGTTGTGGCATGGGTAAGTTAATAAACTAGAAACTGCAATTTCTGGAGAAATTACTTCTGCTTTTTGCCGTTTGGCGATACAGATCTTACTCCCGCCCAGGGCTATCAATAGAATGGACAAACATGCCCGTCAATGACATTAAACAAAGTAAATGCCATTAGAAATGAATGGGAAATTTGGACGTCTATAGCCGTCAATGGCAGCACCCTTCAAAAGCGTCAATGGAATCGGGGAAGTTTGGGGGACACGTCCTATTGATATCTGGTCATTTCCTGTTGATTTGGGGAATTTTTTGTTTTTCCCATTGAAAATGAATGGGAAACATTTTGGACGTCCATGGCCCTCAATGGCATTGAGTTACATAGGCGTTGATAAAATTCAAGTCCATTAGCATCAATAGGTTTGACATAAATGGCCGTCAATGGCAACAATGCAATGTAGATGCTATTGGAAATCCCATTGAAAGTGAATGGGACATTTCCCATTAAAAATGAATGGGAAAGTTTTGGGCAAATTCCCGGGGAACCGTAAATTTTTTCCAAATTCCGTATACAATCTTTATGCCCTCACCGTCTCGGAATTTTTGATGTCCAAATTATGTGATTTGGTCAAAAATTGTAGGACAAGTAGCGTTTTGAATTTTTTTTTTTTCTTTTTATAAATAGGATAATTGGCGTTTACGTGAAAACGGAAAAAAAAGCCACAGTCACGCGAAAATTCCGGACGTGTCGATACCTGAACGGTGCCGATCGGTGCAGCGGTACGGGCTGTGCGGCGCGCCGAAAAAACGCGGAGAATAAGTTGATTAATAAATAAATAAATAAATAATAATAAACTTGCAGAATAACATTATCTGGCTTTGCCAAAAAGGCAAAGACCAGATAATAAAACATAATGAACAACCGCAATGGCAGTACGGTATATTAAACTCAAACAGTAGAACTGTTCAGACAAAAAGGACATTCAAGATTCCTACTCTCCGTTTCCTACTCTCCGCCTTAAAACTAGTTAAATTCCCTTGTTTTCAGTGTTAAAAGATGATTATCGATAACGGATAAGAATTAATACTGTAGCGCTTGCAAAGATTGGCAGAGGAATGATGCTTCGGTAAATCAGCACAGGGGTCAAACTCACTTTTCTCCATCAATAGGAGTGTCGCGTTGCCGTTTCGAGCGCAACAATAGGAGCGTCGCCCTGCCGTATTGAATGCACCAATAGGAGCTTCGCGTTGCCGTATCGAACGCACCAAAAGGAGTGTCGCGCTGACACATCACTGCAGCGTTTCTGTTGAATTTTATTTTGTGCGCTACATCGATTTTCTCGTGCGCTGATTAGAGGGAACACTGGTCACCTCTAAATAACTTGCCTTCTTAAGAATACGAACGCTAAAGGTCATACACGCGTATGCCTTTAAAAACGTTAACTCCGTGTGTTGTTCGATAAAGGACCACTTGCAGAAGTAGGTGGAGAAAGTGAAGTCATTCAAAATGGCTGACGCACAAGGCTGCTAAACCAATGGAATAAGGGATACGTTTGCTTTTCCACAAGTAAGCCCGATTGGCCTAGTACAATAAGTCCTTGAAAAGTAAGAGGAAAAAATGTTTGTCTGAAGAATCGGGTAGTTTGCCAGTAAACAACACAGAAGGACGACTTGTTAAAAAGCTTCAATTGCCGCGGTTCCCGGCATCCGTGGCCACTGACAGTGATGGAGTCCGCAGGCGTGACCTTCGAGCGGGGGTGGAAAATGGCGACGGAAACGAGGGCCGCTCCCGCCGGCGAGCGTTGAGGAATGGAAGATCCGACGACGGCGCTCCCGCTGAATGCGACGTGAAGGATGAGTCACCGTCCTCTTTTTCACACCGCTCTGATTAAAGGTCAGTCTAAAAGCTAGACCGCCACACTTAAAGTGTCGTGCTCCGCCGTTACTCCGAGTGCAAAGTGAAGTGCCTGCTGATGAGAGCCGAGGCGGCCGAGCTAGGAAATCCGAGAGGTGGGAACGTCCACAATGTCGCGTATCAAAGTCATCATTTTGTGTGCCTCGAAAAATCAATCGTGTGCACGGAAAAATCAGTAAATATCTTCTGATAGGATTTGGACAACGATGAGTTGGAACCTTTGCCAAGAGGCGTCGGCCGAGGGTGCTGACGGAGAGACTAATATACTTCCTGAGCACTAGCAGGCGGCCAAAGGGCCTCCGGGTAAAACATTGGGAGCCGGAGTAAACGCGCTCACTCGCACATACACACAGTGGGGAAAGGGGGGGTCGCGTCAAGCTCCCACAATAAAGGTATCATTTATAAGGGAAGCTTGTTTACGGGGTCCTCATTGCTCGACGACAACTGGCGGAGAGCTGACAATAACGGATGCCCGCCTGCTGACAATGCATTCAAAGGAAAAAAATCATTATTTAAACCTCAACTCTTAAATGAGGGTGGCTAAACGGCGGAGACAGATTCCCCACGGGGTGGCGTGACTCAGCGATAGAGTAGTTGTCCGCCAACCCAGAGGCCGTGAATTCCATTCTGCGCTATGATAAGCCCGTCGTCTAAGTATCCTTGAGCATGATACTGAAGCCCTCGTCGCTCCTGGTGCTGCGTCACCAGTAGGTTGGATGGCGATGTAGTGTAAAGCGCTTTGAGGGCCTTGAAAGGTGCAACCATTAAGCATAAAATGGAAAGAAATTTCAAGACGGCTCGATAAGCGGGTCTCGTAACACGAATACGCGGGCGGCTATGGACTGCGCTAGACGTCCAATCTATTTTGACCGGGAGAGGCTGTCGGCGATGAATCGCTGACAAAAAAAATGGGAGATTATATTTCCAGGCCATATCGCATAGCCCTAGTATGAAGCAAAGTCTGAATTTCCACTTGTAAGGTCATGCTTGCCTGATAGCAAGTTTTGGGGGGGGCAAACTAGGAGCGAGACCATTGAAATCCATTAAAAAAATAAGCATTTTTAAGTGGTGGAATGTTAGTAACACAAAATTGGAAAAACCAATTGTTTTCCCTTCAAATCTCATCAATTAAGATGAAGTTCGAGACAAGACTGAGATTTTGGCGGGGTTGAGACCGAAACAAGTAATGCAGATCATAAATGGGACACCGTTAGCAGTGAGGCAAATGCGGCGAGAACCCGTCCGCCCTTTTAAAACGCCGGACTAAATTCCGCCCATCTGGCGGGGAAAGTCTCGCAGCTGCTGTCGAAGCGCGTGGCGGGCGAGCCGCAGCGTGAGGACGGCTCGCAGCCAGTGAAGAGGAGGAAGTCTAATTAAACTTGTATCATCTGCCTCCCGCTCTAAATGCGGCTACATCTCTCGCTCCACTTCTTCACCCGCCTCATTTCAAGATGGGGAGCTTTGCTTCTTGACAATGCTTGAAAACAGCACACGCACAGCTCTTGTTAGTCAAGTGCAAAAACACTGCCACCGACGATTATTTTGACCAATGGCTGATTATTTTTGCCACTCGTCGGCTTTTTACATGACATTGGGAATGACATTTTTGTCGAAACAAAAAACAACGGGCAGACAAACGGTACATCATTTATGACCACAGGAAAAATTGTGTTTCAATTTGGTTTCAGTGGGAAACATGAAGCCACCTGTACACCACATATTAATATTGTGGCCTATAGGACCCAAAATGTGATGATGGGGCGCTTGATGAGGTTTCATTTTAACCTCTGTGAAGTTGCCCCCTCCCCCCGATGCAAATTAACATGAAAATGTCAATCGTTTGTGGTGTAAAAAGTTTCGTTTGTGCTGCTATCGTTTTTAAGATACTGACAATTCTTTCATAAGTCTAGCTGAAGTCAACCAGCCCCCCATTTTTATGGAAAATGGTGAAAAATGCTGGCATTTGTTTATGCTACGTTTGTGCTGTAAAAAGTTTTGTTTCTGCTGCTACCATTTTTGACATATTAATTTCGAGTAATGACGTCAATTGCAGCTCCTCCGTCGTGGCCGATGGAGTGTACCAACTTTCTCAATAACAGAGGGGGTGTCCCAACAACTAGCGCAAACGTATGAAGGAGTACATTTTCTCGTAGGAACCGTCTACCTGTTTGAATTATTCTAAGACACCTAGTATAATCAACCAGGGAATAGTGTCTTTCCTCGTATTTACCGATCGACTGTTTGTATTTCTCTAACACACCCAATATAAGATAAATAGCACTTATACCATAGTTTAAGGAAAACAAGCAGAATATAGGGCGTAAGCGATACATGAAGCCTTCTTATCACGGAAGCCCAACAACATGTGTGCCATGCAACTGACTGAGCAAGATTGACGCTGACAAGCCCACGTCCGCACCACCAACTCTCGCGATCAGTTCTCCCGGACAGTCCAGAACAAATGGCGGGACGACCTGTCCCAACACAAGAAACACCGGAGAACGCCCGATATCCAACTGATAACACGACTGACAAGACTCCAAGAGCCCTTTTGACGCTGAGGTGGCAAAATCCACAACTATCGTTGCCCTGACAACAGTAACTCCCAAATCCTCCTTCCAATCCACAAACAGGCAATATTCCTAAACAACTCCCCTCTTCCTGCCCCCGGCCCACCCAGCGAGAGCCTTCAAAAGTGTGAAATGTTCAACTAAGCGTTTTCATTTTCCTCGGGTACCTTTTGTTGACTTGTGATATAGTGACCCTGAATCCTTGCCTAGGTCTGTTGCAGTTGTGCCTTGTTGCTTGATCGCTTTCGACCCAAATAAATTGTCAACTTGTTCTCGGCGAGCCTTCTTCCAGCTTTCAAAATGGAGTCAGTATAAAGAGTTAAGACTAAGGCCAGCGCTGGTGCCGTGGTTTGGCTGGCGTGATTCTGGCAGTCTGGCTAAAAGGTCAGATTCTTTCACGTAGTACAAACAAAAAACTGGCCAAAAAAACGGGCAGTTTGCATTTGTTTTACGTAAATATGGCCAAGAATGATGCTAGTCTGTAGCGGTTAATTTCTCCCATTGATTTTTTTTTCACGTTTCAAAATGCATGCACGGCACGAAAAAATATCATAATTACCTTGAATCCTGGAACAAATCACTCCTGAGACAATCCTTCCTGTTTGTATGCGGTACAACTTTCGTACTTTGTCAACCTAAATCCGGCGTTAGATCGCTGCATGTGTCTCTGCGACCGAGCGCAAATCACTGAAGCGGATTGTGGGACGGCCCCATGCTTGAAGACGATGCGCAATTAATGGCCCGTCAATACAATTTGAAGTCTATGGAACAGCACAAACTACATTTTTTCCCAGCACCAAGGAGCACAAAGCTAGCACAAACGAAACATCGTTTTTATATGAATTTGCGTTGGATGGGGGGGCCCAACGTTTTAGTTTTACTGTGATTTGAAGGCAATTTTCATCAGTGATATCTTCTCATCAAAATATTAACATTTTCAAGTCAATACAAAAAACGCCACTCGAAGCCCATTTTTGATACTACATCAATACCTCCCGCACGCCCCCCAAATACTCCGTGTTTCTCCAATGTAGGTCACTTTTGACAAAAAAACTATTTCCTGAAAGTACCCAAAATCAACAGTGACACACCAAATTTATTGTTGTTTTCATCAACGATGACGTCCACAAACAATTTCTTCATGACGATGACGAGCTAAAAACGTTGTCTCGGAAGACTAAAACTTGATGAGACGAATGCCAGTTTTTTTATCTGACGAGACGAAAACTCGACAGTTTCCTGTCGTACATTCACAACGCGTGACATTTTGTTATTGCACGAGGAGTACGTCAGCCTGAATCCGAGCAGTGTTTGTGTCCTGTCACTCATGTGAGATGTGTTGCCTCCACATCCTCCCTGGTGCTTCAAGCTAGGCTGCGCTCCATTTTGCTTTTTTTGAAACACGATATGTTTTCTTATTTTGGACTAAAGAGAATATGCAATGTTGCTTTAGCCTTGAAAGTTCTGTGTGTTCTAAGTCATCAACTCACACTAAACCCAACTTATAGCGTCAGCATGGCATTCGCGTTAGCATCAGCGTCAACTTTAGTGCGGCAAGCATCCTCGTGGACCCCTTTTTTTTTACTTCAAGCGTGCGGCGTCCCGGTGAGTGTAATTCATGGAAAATAATGTACCGTTTTCCTGCTGAGTGATATGTACTCGTCTATCAAGGTTCATTCCAAATTGTAGTTATTTTTGGACTAAATCTTTTGAATTTTACAGATCGTTCGACTAAAACGAGACAAAATGTTTTGACCAAAAATTAGAACAACACATTTTGAAATGTGACTAAGTATTTTCACCCCCAAAGACTAAAACGAAAATGAAAAGGGTTGCCAAAAACCGACAGAAAGTGACCCACTATCTACGGCAAGTGCAAAATGAAATGTATCCCACGAGAGCAAATTTGTGTTGACCTTAAAAGTTTAAAAAAAAATAAAATAAAAAAGAACTGTGTCTTGATACTTTTGCAATCAAATACCGTAACCAAATAGAACATATCTCTATTGATACATTTGATAAACCTATTGTATACACATGGAATCCTGGATTTTTTTTTTTTGTCCTATAGCGGATCCTTGACATGAATTAATTCCAGACTTATTGTTGCCCGCAGGTTCCGAGTTACCCTATAGAGGACACGCGCACTCTTTGGTAGAATGTCTGAGGGCTCATAGACATTAAGGGAGCGAAGCGGTTTGTCCTAGATCCTTTTGAACTTGTTTTGGAGTCACTTCACCAGAAATCCTGCACAACGGCCACAAACCTCAGCGCGTGCCGCTCGCTTTCCATATGCTTTGTCAATGTGTCAACTTGCTCCAGCTGAGGTTTGGAGGAGGGATAGAAGAGGAGAGGAGGAGGAATCTGGTAGGAGGTCTTTCGCACGTAGCCCGCTTACAAATGAACGCCGCGCCGGGGCCAAACTCACGCGCTCTCTCCGCCACTTTCATTTTTTCCCCCCCTTGTCTTTTTTTGGAGGCGTTGCGCATCGACGCCGAAGCGCCCGCCTCCATTCTTTCTTCCCGCTTCACTTCGGGCGCATCTAGCTCCGGCCGAGCGACACTGCGGCTCGGCGAGCGGATCGGATCGGATCCCCCCTCCCCCCACCTCCGCCCCGTCAAAGCCATCTGCCATGCCGGATCCGCATCGGGGGAAACGCTCTTCTCTCCGGTCCTCTCCTCGTTGTCGTAAACTCCGCTCGCGGGCGGCGCGGACCGCCCGCCGCCATCAGCGAGATTATCGGGAGCCGTAAAAAAAAAAAAAAAAAAAAAAAAAACCAAAGCTAAAGACCACTTTAGCGGTCACGGACGGTGCTCCGACTCTGCGGACGAGTCGCCTCTCGCCGTAAATCAAGCCCGGAGCGTCGGAGGGAGCGCAAATACGAATGCTTGGGGTAACTCCATCTTTTCTTACTTTCCTATCAGACGCCACCGCCGCACGCGTGCGTTCACGTCATTATGAAACAGGTGTCATTAACAGATTGCTCCGTGGGGGGATTTGTCAACAGATGAATCGACTCATCCGCAACTATTCTGATCGCGGATGAATCGTCATTGTTAACTCATTAGCTGCCATTGAAGGTGACAGACAGAACGGCTTTAGAAATGAACCGCTTCCCAGTAACTTGGTCAAACGACCGAGATTGAAGAAGTACATCAACAATCTTCGAACATTTTTTTTTTCATAAATTGGCCCCTGCCTCCAAGTGAAAATGGATTAGACGTCCATGGCAGTTAAATGTGATGAGTTCCAGGGTTCTTGCACCATAATGAAAGTCAAATTTCATGCTTTTTGATACATTTTAAAGACCTTAAAAATATCACTTAAGACCGAAACATGCCGCAACAATTTGTGATGAAGAAAAAAAAAGTTTTTTTATGTCTATGTAACGGGAGGGTTTTTTCCGCTCGACAGTTTCGACCCCTCTTGTCCCTAACGAAAAACGGGAACCTCTGGAAACATCACGATACAATTTGCGCTACAATGCTCGCGATAACGATGATGTCACGATATGGTGACACAACAAATCGATCATTCGAGTAGGGCTGCAGCTATCGAATATTTTAGTAGTCGATTAATCGATGGACTAGTTAGTTCGAATAATCGAGTAATCAGATAGGGAACATGAAAAAATAAAATACTTGAGCTGAGCCTCAAAAGGTATAATTTTTTTTTTTTATGATCTATGCACAACAAAAGACCAATAGGCTAACTTACAAGAAAAAGTCCGCGAGCTTAAATGCTATAAAATGCTTAAGTTTTTTTTACAATGCTCTTAACAAATGGTTCATGCACATATTCCCACAAAAAACGGCTAAATATACCCATAAACTAAATTATGAATGCATTAAAAAACATTAGCTCAAACAAAAACTTAGCTTATGTTGGTCTTAACAGGGAGCAGTTGGACACAGCCATGTGAAAAGAGGCAGACCAGAGGGCAGTGTATCCACCCTAATCAATAAAACTAAATGCAAACGCTTTCAAAATAAACCATTACGCCACTTTAAACGAATACTTGAAGCAACAAAATTTAATTTGAATATTTTTTTTCTAATTGAATACTCGAGTTAATCGATTAATCGTTGCAGCACTACATTTGAGGATATTCTACAAATCAAGTATAAAGAAAAATAGAATCTCTTTTCATCCTTCTGCTGTGAATTGGAACAAGTTTAACACTAGTAGACGTCCAATCCCTTTCAAGTGGGAGCGTGCCATCCCTCCCACTTGAAACAGACTGCCAGTCAGCGGCAGCCAATTCTAGGCAACGAGTTTATTTTAGGGCATTTACGGGTCACTTTCTGTTGATTTTGGGTTACTGAAACGGGAGAAAGTCCCCAAATGAATAGAAGTGACTCAAAATCAACACCTGTACATGTCCAAAAATCAACCTGTAAATGGCCACAAAAGACTGATTCTAGTGCCATTTGGCAGCGCTAGACGTCCAATCCAGTCAAAATGAATTGGACGTCTAGCACCGTCAATGGCAGTCAGTGAGCTAAGACTATTCACATCAACATTTTAAGACTTTTAAACTCTACGGCAACCCTGAGTTCGTCAATACTTCTTTTATTAAAAATTTGACTTTCTTATGCTTAAAAACGTAAATGAAACAAAAATAATTTTAAACTGAATTTTTCTTTAATTTTGTCTATTTAAGTTGGTATGAAAAAGACGCTGAACCTTTTGGAATTTCTCACATTTCTGAATAAAATTACCATCAAATGTCATCTGATCTTTGTCAAAATCACACAGATGAAAATACAGTGTAATGTGATGGTTCACTTACTTTTTCTTTCCCCCTTCCGTCATTGCTTGTATGCGATCCTCATTAAAATATGAAAACCAATAATGCTTGGGTGGTTTTAGTTAAAGCAGGCAGTTTTTTTTCCATCTGTGTGATTTTGACAAAGATCAGATCACATTTGATGGTAATTTTATTCAGAAATGTCAGAAATTCCAAAAGGTTCAGATACTTTTTCATACTACTGTATAAAAAAAAAAAAAAAAAAAGTTAAAATGACAACTTTATTTAATATGGATTTTTTTTCTGACTTAAAAAAGGAGGTATGTATATTCTATGACTGATGTAGCAATGTTCATCATTTCAACAAGATATTTGCCAACATTTGAATGATATTTAGGATAACTAAAACAATCAGTGATTGATGTGGCAAGAAACAATGAGTTGACGGATGGATCGACGAATGCCTCGGTGAGGATTAGCGCACCCGTGCACTCAAATGAGTGTGTGACACGTGTCGTCTTGGAAATGGAAACAAAATTCAATTTGTGGCTGTTTCATTACCTCCTTTTATTCATTTCTTTTTGAAATATTTTCTCCCCTAAACAAATATATTTCCTGGAGATGCTTTACTCTGCTGGTTCAAAAACTCTGTTGGTACTTGACCTACAATTTTGAGGGGGCATTTCTGGGTCAGATCCTGGTGATTTTGGGTCACTTCCTGTACAAACATTTTGGGGCACCTTTCTCTGTATTTTGTGACATTTTTCCTATTGATTATGAAACATTTTTTAGGTCACTTCCAAGTTTTTGGTTAAAAAAAAAAAAGACTTTTGAACAGGGTTTTATGCACCATTGCAAACGAATGGCGGTTTTGGTTCACCTTGTTTTTGTATATTTTTGGCTGTTTGAACTAAAACTACTGTAAGACAAGTAGCATTTGAAATGTGCCGTTTTTGAACGGGGCTTTTTTTTGCCGTCAATGTGGTTTTTGGCGAGTCGAGAACCGGCCTAACGTCGCGGAGGTTTACCACTTTACCGCCGGGCGTTCAGACTCGCGAAAGTCTAGCAAATAATGTCAAAGCCGGAGCCCAATCGTGCCCCCGCGCACTTGCCTACACGCCATTACTCAGGCTTAAAGCGAAATTGGTCGCCTCACCTTGTCGGCGGCACTGTCAGCCGGCAGACGGGGAGGAGGGGAGGGCGGCTGATAAATTGGCCTCTGATTGATGAGCGCGGGGGACAGGTGGGCCATCAGCGCGCTCGCAAAACAACAAATTACACGCGACCCCAACACAAACACGCTCAGTCAAAGATTCCCCGTCTACAGATAACGTTCCGGCGGAATAACCCCAAACGTACAGAGCGGGCAGGGCCGCCGCCGTTTGTCACAGACATCCTGTGAATAGGCGAGTCAAAAGTCCTCTATTTTTGAACCTCATTGGCAAATCAAGGAATGCTCATTCGCTCCCGCAAATGGACGTCTAGTGCCGTTAATGGCACTGAAAGATGAGCATTGGCAGCTAGCGCTTCCAGTTTAAATGCATTGACTGTCTACAGTATCGTTGTCAATGGCAGGCAATGAGTCTGTTCTTTATTCATTTTAGGGTATTCATAGGGTCACTTTCTTTTGAATTTAAAAAATGAAATGGAAAAAAAAAATCATGAAAAGAATATATAATGTGACATGCTGTCACGTGGCGCCGCCAAACTGATTTTCGTGTCACAATAAAGGATTCTTTGAAAGATTTTTCTGAAAATTATTCAAATAAATAAAAGAGCAATGTAATAATAAATTCCTCCTTTTTTATATGTTTGAACTTTGAAATATTTTTGATTTCCTTTATTTTTTCCTTTTTAATGTTGGATTCTTCCCATTCTTTGTTGTATATATCTGGGGCTTTGCCTTGAAAAATGCCATTGAGGGCCATATATGTCGAATCTATTCTATTGATGACAATGTACTTTGACTCCATTGACGCATATGTAAGTAGATTCCATTAAGAGCCAAGGGCGTCCAAACTTCCTATTCATTTTTAATGGCAAAAAACCCATTGTCCACAAAATCAACAGGAAATGATCAGATATCGATAGGACAAGCCCCCAAGTGTCCCCAAATGACCTGATATGACCAGGACACGCCCCCAATGTCCCCAAATGACCTGATATGGCCAAGACACGCCCCCAAATGACCCGATTTGACCAGGACACGCCCCCCCAAATGAACTAATTTGACCAGGACATGCACCCCCCCCAAATGTCCCCAAAAGATCTGCTATGATCAGGACACTCCCCCCAAATGTTCCCAAATGACCAGGACACGCCCCCTTAATGCCCCCAAATCAATAGGAAGTGAGCTGATATTGTCCCCGAAATGTCCCCAAACCAACCTGGCCGGGGCTAAGATCTGTATCTCCACACAGCAAAGCCCCAGAGTAACTTCTCCAGAAATTGCAGTTTCTACAGTAGTTGTCAATGAAATTTTGCACGTTTTAAAAATTTGATTTCTCGATATTTTTTTGGAATACTACTCGGGAACAAACGCACTATGAAAAGAAACTCAACTCGGCGACGTGACGGGCGCGCCCGTGTCTGTCCGCCCACCCGGCTGCGGAGCGGATTAAAAACTTCTCTCCTTTGATTCAGAGCACCCTACCCAGCCCCCCACCAAAAATCAAAAAGTCTGGTATGTTTCGACACTGCCTGCGATGAATACATTGGCGTGGTTGGCTGCAGAAGAGACTTTCCATCGGCGCTTGTGTCTTTTCCCGTTGAGATTATTTATGAACTATTAACATCATGCAGTAACACTTTATTAGGCAGAAAGCCAAGAGGCCTATTCATCTTTCACTTGAGTCGTACGCCATCTTTTTTTCCTCTCTCGCTTATCTTCAAATGGTGACAGCAAAGGCTCGCAAAAATATCAACTCATTCACTGCCAAAATTCCCACTTCATTTGCATAAACAACTTTTTTTTTTTTTTGCTCGATTCAATTCAAAGCTGCTATCGTGAAATAAACATTGCAGAATGTTCAAAACACCACTTTTACAGTGACTGCACCAAGATGGTAGAAATGATCTCAAACAGAGTTGCTCATTTTTATTTAAAAAAAAACAACAACAAAAAAAACAACCCTTTCTATGATATTTCAATGAATGGAAATTAGAGCTGAAACGAATACTCGAGCAACTCGAATTTAAAAACTGATCCGAGTAATTTTATTCACCTCGAGTAATCATTTATTTTGACAGCTCTAAGCATCACGTTTTGCCCTGACTACTTTTAATGCGGGACAACGGGCTGATGTCACGTGCGTAGAGGAAGAAGCAAAAAAAAAAAAAAAACTTACTGCAGCCGACAGCTGCTACAAACGATGCCGACGTTGCTAAATACTAGCCCGCACGATGCTGCGTTGGTAGCAGGTAGCGTCTGATGAGTCTCATAGAGATCACATGTATGTTGAACTAGATGCGAAATGACAGACTCGGCCGCATCTGGGCAGCGTTAGTAAACAGCCGCCATCTTAAAGCAGTAGAGCGCTAAGCGCTAATAAAGAGCCCTAAGCGCTAATAAAGAGCGCTAAGCGCTAATAAATAAGATTAACGTTACTGTCACTAGCTCACGTAACGTTAGCCCTGCGGAGGGCTAGGTTTAATTATTAATTATCATTAATTATGACCACTTTCGATGCGTGGCTAACGTGTCCTACATACAGGCTTTTTAACATAACACAGCGTTGTGGAGTGATGAGGGTGTAAAATAAAAACTCAATAATGCTAACTATCAGTTTTAGCTCAGTAGTCATTGCTGGATAAAACACCAAGTAGCACTGGTCCTTAATGTGCTTCAATACAGCCTGTATCATACATTTATTTTGAACACTGCAAAAACTCAAAATCCTATCAGGACTTACAGTTTAGACTAACTTAAAACTTAACTAGAAAAAATGGCTTGACACAAATAGAAATTCAATTGAAACACGTGGGAAAAAAATCCTGTTATCAAGCGTAGTGGCATTTTTAGGTGTGTATATATATATATATAAGATCTAAAGGTTTTTTGAGTGACAGCAGTGAATGAGTCTTTTTTTTTATTCTAGTTACATCTGAGATGCAATTGTTGGCTGTTTTCAACAATATACAGTGGGGAGGACAAGTATTTGATACACTGCCAATGGGTTTTCCCATTGGCAGTGTATCAAATACTTGTTCTCCCCACTGTACATCGAAAATAAAGACATTGATTGACTGAAAATGGTTCAGGATTAGATGAAATGTCTTGTTTTCTCATATATTTATAATTGCTCTTCACCTAAAATTATATTTGTTTTATCCCATTACTCAATTAATCGATAGAATTTTCAGTCGATTACTCGATTACTAAATTATTCGATAGCTGCAGCCCTAATGGAAATACAGCAAATACTCTCCTGGCCAAAAGAATTGGCACCCCTGCAATTCTGTCAGATAATGCTCAATTTCTCCCAGAAAATGATTGCAATTACAAATGCTTTGGTAGTAATATCTTCATGTATTTTGCTTGCAATGAAAAAACACAAAAGAGAATGGGGGGAAAAAAATGAAATCATGATCATTTTATACAAAACTCCAAAAATGGGCCGGACTAAAGTATTGGCACCCTCAGCCTAACACTTGGTAGTACAACCTTTAGACGAAATAACTGCCAACAACCACTTCCGGTATCCATCAATGAGTTTCTGCTGGAATTTTAGACCATTCTTCTTTGGCTAACTGCTCCAAGTCACTGAGATTTGAAGGGTGCCATTTTCAGATCTCTCCACAGGTCTTCTATATGATTCAGGTCTGGCCACTTTAGAAGTCTCCAGTGCTTTCTCTCAAACCATTTTCTAGTGTGTTTTGGGTTAAGTGTCCTGCTGGGAAAACCCATGACCCAGCTTTCTCTCTCTGGGCCCTACATTATGCTGGAAAATTTGTTGGTAATCTTCAGACTTCATAATGCCATGCACACGGTCATGCATCCAATGCCAGAGGCAGCAAAAGCAACCCCAAAACATCAGGGAACCTCCGCCATGTTTGACTGTGGGGACCACGTTCTCTTCTTTAAATGCCTGGTTTTTTCCCTGTAAACTGTGTAAATGTTGATGACTTTTCCCAAAAAGCTCTACTTTTGTCTCATCTGACCAGAGAACATTCTGCCAAAACGTTTTTGGCTTCCTCAGGTAAGTTTTGGCAAACTCCAGCCTGGCTTTTTTATGTCTCTGGGTCAGAAGCGGGGTCTTCCTGGGTATCGTACCATAGAGTCCCTTTTCATTCAGACGCCGACGGATATTACGGGTTGTCAATGTTGTACCCTCAGACCCCAGAACAGCTTGAACTTGTTTGGATGTTAGTCGAGGTTCTTTAACCGCCGTCCGCACAATCTTGCGTTGAAATCTCTCGTCAATATTTCTTTTCCGTCCACATCTAGGGAGGTTAGCCACTGCGCACGGTAGACACATGAACATTCAGATTTTCGGAGATGGACTTGTCGCCTTGAGATTGCCCATGCTTCCTCATAATATTGCTTCTCAAGTCCTCGGACAGTGCTTTGGTCTTTCTTTTTTCAATGCGGAACACACAAGGACACATGACAGAGGTTGAGTCCACGTTAATCCAGTTTAACTAGCTGCAAGTGTGATTTCGTGATTGCCACCACCTGTTATGTGCCACAGGTAAGTAACAGGTGCTGTTAATTATACAAATTAGAGAAGCATCACATGATTTTTCAAAGGGTGTTGATACTTTTTTGTTCTTTTCATTGCAATAAAAATAAATGAAGCTATTACTACCAAAGCATTTGTAATTGGAATCATTTTCTAGGTGAAATTGAGCATTATCTGACAGAACTGCAGGGTTGCCAGTACTTTTGGACAGCATTGTATATATAATTTTTTTTAATGAACAATTCAAATGTCTAATTTTTAAAGTATTGTTTTACCATGATGAAAAGAAAAAAACTAACCTTTCTATGGAATTTCTATAAATGGAAATACAGTAGACATTGTCTTATTCCATTTGAATGTGACATTTGTTACTTATTACAATATTATACAATACTCCTGATAGTATTAATCCCTTCATTTTTGAATTTTAAATAATTCACTTGTTACGATTTTTTTTAATTAAAAAAAAACCCCATCAAACTAAATATTCTTTATGACATTCAAAAAAATTTAAAATTCTTATTCTATTTTAATATCACATTTTTCATATTCAGTTGAAAAATTTGCAAAAAACAGTCGATATGTTTTTCCATTTTATTTTTAACATTCCTTGGATCAGATTCTATTAAGTATATTGAAAAAAAAGCCCAAAAAGATCAATGTAAATATTTAATTTTTTAAATATCTTTTTACATTGAAAGGTGGGGAAACATAGTAGTATCATAAATATTTGGATTCTCAGGATGTTTAGTGTTTTGTTGACGTAGAAGGATTGACCTCCCGTTGTTGAGATGTGTCATAACGTGATCCTCTCTTTGGATAACAAATCTCACTTTAAAAAAAAAAAAAAAGAGAAGGGCCACTCGGAATCATTTTATTGTGCTGGCCAGGTCAAACGAGGTCACCGTATTGTTGACGATCACCAATTGTTGTCATATGCCGAGTAAAGTAGGATGGCCTCGGGTCAGTCTGCTACGTCTGAGCGTTTGCTATTAGAATGACATCGATCCGCTCGAAGGGTTAACGCCCTTGAGGTAGCCTGCGGCGCGGCGCCTTTGCAGCGTACGATAATCAATGATCATCGCTCATCCCGCAATCGATAGCGAGCTTTATTCCGTGCTTGAGTTACGATGGGCGAAGGACAGGGAAAAGTATGTCGTAACGGCACCGTCGGCAGCGCTGGACGATCAAACCATTTTGACAGGGCGTTCGCAGCCAGTCACCTCAGTTGAATGTCTATGGCGAGTACTGACAGGTTGTTGATTTAAGGGCATTCCCAGGTCAATTCTTATTCATCCGTCATTCCTTGTTGATTTTTCAGGTCACTTCCTGATGACGGGGCATTCTTTCCTGTATGATTTGGAGATTTCCCCGTTGAATTTAGGGTATTTGCGGGTCACCGTCAAATGGATCGGACGTCTAGCGCCGTCACTGGCTGCCAAAGAGTTGGGTAGAAATACAGATACTTGTTCCTGAGAAATGACTAAAAAACGACTAGTTAAAAGGAATCTGGTAAGGGAGCACTATTCTTCTGCGAAAAAAAGTGCACGATAAATTTGGCTAGTAGTAGCTTTGTCAGCTTAGCATAGTAGCTTGGCTGTCTCGCACTGTGTTGCTTTTTAAACCTGTCAAAGCGCCCAAGGTTAGGTTTCTATTGTGACACTTAGCAGCAGACGGAGCGCTCTTTGCCGATCAAATCCACGTAGCGCTGGCTCAATAAATTCGGCTAGCGGCGGCGCTAGCACGACAGTTTCATTTTAGCGCACGGTGTATGTCAATTCCTTTTAACAGTATTATAAAAGTAAGTCATCAATGTTTTAATCGGACCGTTGACGGGGCCGGACGTACGTTCGATCGATAGATACTTGGTGTGTTACATAACTAGCGAGTTTCCAGTTGATCGGTTCACAAATGACGGAGGAGTAGGATTTGAAAGTTGGTGTCCACAACAACAAAAATAACCTGAATAGGGACATCAGCCCAGTAAATTCAGCTAGCTGCGGCCGGCGCTAGCATAACAGCTTCATCTTAGTGCACATTGGGTATCCGTTCTATTTACGGTAAATCGGTCTAACTAGGGAAGTCAATCACAATTTCACGACAATACAATAGCAATCCCAAAGAGCAACGGAAAGAGGGGCATTTATGAAAATGAATCTTGACAGCGCTAAACTTTGGCCCAAGATGAACAGCTCTCGCTGCGACACGGTGGGTTAACCGTAGCGACGAGAAGCCTATTTGTCTCTTCCTTGGCCTCTGGACTTTTTGAGATCCGGCAAATGTCACGGATGAAGAGCACAGCGAATCCTTCCTCGGCTTGGAAATTTTCTATCGTTTGACTTTCTGTGCAATTTCATCTTAGATTTGCCGCCATTCGTGTCCGTACGGCGCCATTCCAATGTTCTGAAGCGGCTGTTCCGCCGGCCATCATTTACGAGGAAGTGTTCCTGTAAAGGACCGGGAGCCTTGTAAAATGGAAAGGGCATTATTGGGAGCGAAACAGCCTAACTGTTTGCGTACGTGCACCAGCAGTAACCAGTATCGCTGCGACGACTTGAACAAGTAATCCATTTTAGAATTAAGAGAGAACTATTTGGATGGTTGATGAATCGCTCATTTTCAACCTAAAATAATAACATTCTAATCTTCTAAGCCTCTTCACTCATCGGCTGCCGTTGACGGTGAAAGACGTCCAATCCATTTTAACCGGGAAGTCATCGTTCGATTCCACATTTCTCAGTCAGCACATGGATTTTGGGTCACCTTCAGTTCATTTGGAAGAATTTACACTTCCCATTGATTTTCAGTCTTTTCCTGTTGATTTGGAGTCAGGTTTTTGTCAAAATAATATGTTTTGTGGGTGTTGTTTGTATGTGCCGTTGGATTTGAATGGGGGCAATGGAAATGTACGGGGGAGGTGTTTTTGGCAGAACTGTACATTTTGTAATGAGTTGATATTGAGCCCTAGAGGTGGGTATCTTGGGGCACCTCACGATTCGATTACGATTCGATTATAAATGGATTAGTGATGCACAACCCCCCCCCCCACTATTAGCTGCTTTTAATGTTTCGTACATTAGTTACAAAAATAGTACAAAAATCCTAACGGGCTTAAATAAACTACTATTTCAATATCAAGTTAACGGTTCAAAACAGTAAATAAAATACTCAAGTCCCCATTCTGTATCAGCATCTTTAAACGACATTCATTCTTCAACAGAAAAAATCGTAGCATTTTGCAGAAATATATTTTTATCCAACTAAAAGTGAACACGGGTATAAAAGAAATACAATGTGTACTGTTACTTCAATACCAATGGCTCAAAAGTGCTTTTCTGCGTTGTGTAAACATGAACATGTAAACATTAACGGATTTCCCTGAGCTACAAAAAAACAAACAAACAAAACTCAATTCCTTTTGCATCCTGAAGGAGATAGTACCTTTTCTCGTATTTACTGTTTGGCTGTTTGTATTACTCTAACACAGCCAATATAAAATAAATAGCACTTATACCATAGTTTAAGGAAAACAAGCAGAATATAGGGCATAAGAGATACATGACACCTTCTTATCACGAAGCCCAACGTGTGTCATGCAACTGACTGAGCAAGACTGACGCTGACAAGTCCACGTCTGCACCACCAACTCTTGCAATCAGTTTACGCGGACAGTCCAGAACAAATGGCGGGACAGCCTGTCCCAACACAAGGAACACTGACAAGACTCCAAGAGCCCCTTTGACGCTGAGATGGCAAAATCCACAACCCTCGTTGCCCTGACAACATCAACTCCCGAATCCTCCTGTTCAATCCACAAACAGACAATAATCTTAAACAACGCCCAAACACACACTTCTTCCTGCCTTCAAAAGACAATGTTTAACTAAGCGTTGCCATTTTCCTCAGGAACCTTTTGTTGACGTGTGATAGGTTGACGTTGCCTCCCCGCCTGAGTTGTGTTTCGAAGCCTTTTTCCAGCTTTCAAAATGGAGTCCGTACAAACGGTTAAGACTAAGGTGAACGTGTGGAGTTTGGCCTTTTGGCCGGGATGTCGGGGTCCCGCCGGCCCGGGTCGTTGCAGCTGCGCCAGCGCGGGTCCGGCGGTTCGGCTGGCGCGATTTCGGCAGTCTGACTAAAAGGTCAGATTCCTTCAATCCGAACCTCAACAATATGCAGAACAGGTCAAGTGTGTTAAGGTACTGAGAAATTCCATGCTCTTGTATGTGAAGATCAGGAGTTGATCCACGTGCTCAGATGAAAGTACGCTGCTCTGTGCATTGACTCCTGCAAAAAACCACGGTTCGGCGTGCGGGCGTAGCATGTCAGATGGCTAAAGTTACCAGCTGGGCAGCGACAACCATAATAGCTGCGTTGTCTATAACAAGAGAAACATCTTTTTTTTTTGCCATGTTCCATTTCGCTTAGCAGTTCAACCATATTAGCAACCTTGTCCATTGCTCTTTTTTTGAAGCACGCGTGCTTTCAGCTCCCACTCATCGGTTCTGAAATGGGCTGTTACTTTAACAAACAATTTGGGGGCTACAGGTGTCCACGCATCACACGTAACGGCGTCTACATTCGACAGCGATGACATGATTTCTACTTTCCTCCGCTTAGCAAAAGACGGGACTCCCTTGTCAGTGAAACGGCGTCGGGATGGGATGACGTACCTCTGCTTGCTTGCAACATTCTTCAAAGTTTTTCTAGAAGAATTTTCTACTCTTTTGCTTTCCACAGACAACAAATTCACTTAAACGGAAGGGAGGGAGGACTGGCTGCAAACGCTCGTTGTATATTGTTTAGCCTCGTCAATGGCAGCTTCTGATGAACCGGTCCGGTCGACGTGAAATCTCATTGCCATGGTGCGGCCCACGGAGCAAAATGACTTTGACCCCCTTGGCGTACACGTACAGTATTAGCCGAGGAGCAGAGTCATCTCAAAATTAAAAAAATCAGTCGTCATCATGCTAATACCGTCAGAAAGCGTGGCGTCCTTGCTAAATTGCACGCGTGTGTTTGCAGGCATGGTGCCCACGCCCCAGGTGTGCGTATCCACCCTGGTGACGGTGAGCACGATGGCGGTGGTGGACCTCTACCTGCTGGAGCAAAGCATGCCGGGAGCACGCGGGGCGGCGGGGCCCGGCGCGTGGCAGTGCGCCGCCGTCTTACTGGGCGACGCCGGCTTCCTGCTGGCGCTGCGCTTCGTGTCGGCCGGGGTGGTGTCGGAGGCGCGCTCGCCCCGCCGGGGCTTCGCCAACGCCTTGTGGTTCCTCTTCCTGTCGCTCCTCCAGCTCAAGCTCTTCTTCGTCTGCCACAACTACAGGCAGGAGCGGCGGCCGCCCGACCCGCTGGCCAGAAAGGTCCTGACGCTCCTGCTCTCCGTCTGCCTGCCGTCCCTCTTCCTCATCCTGACGGGGGCCGACTACATGACGCCCCAGCGGAGGAAGCAGGAGGTGCGGGGGCGCCTCCTGTGGGTGGTGGTGGACCTGCTGGACGTGTTGGACCTGCAGGCCGGGCTGTGGGAGGCCCAAGGAGGGGCGGCGGCCCCCGAGCGACGGCTCCCCGTCTGGGCCGAGGGCTTGGTTTTCTTCTACTGCTACGCCCTTCTGCTTTTGCTACCGTGCGTGGCCCTCACGGAACTGGGGGCCACGGGCCTCCCGGGACAGAGGGGCCCCCGCAGGGAGGCTTTGTACCCGTGGCTCAGCCTGGTCACCGTCAACGTCTTCACCCTGGGCCTGAGGGGCGCCGGCGTGCTGTGGTACAGGGACCCCCGAGTATCCACCGTCTTCCTGGGGAAGAACCTACTGGCGCTGGCGGTGAAACTGAGCTCGGCTCGCGAGAGGCAAAAGCAGGAGCGCGGCGCGGGGGCGTCGCCCGGGGTCCGACGAGAAGAAACCGCGTCGGCCGGTCGCCGCGCCGAGCGGGGAGAGAGTCAAACGGAGGTCAACTTTCACGCGCCGTCCGGCTCGCGGAGCCCGGGCCGCGCCGACTCACCTTTAGCGCCCTCCTTCATCTCCCAGGAACTCTAATCTATGCACGGCCACCGCGAGCCATACAAATGGACGCCGAGCCGCGACGCTCGGATTTATGCCCGCTGGGATCACTGTGCCCGCTCCGTTGTTTCTTTGTGGACGTTTGACGATTTAAAATGCAGAGAATGTTCATCTCTCGTCGTTTTCATAAAGCCGCCGTCAGCTGAAAACTCATTGGCCGCCATTGAAGTGGGAGGATCGTGCCGCCGACCCTCCCGCTTCAGATGGATTGGACGTCTGCTCCCGATAGAGTCAAATGCATTATTAACTCATTGGCTGCCATTTTGAAAAAAAAAGTCTATATTTATTTTATTAAAAATTTTTTTTCATTTTATTCCCTTTTTTTTTTTAATGCTTTAATAGTATTTATCGTTAAGTTTTGGGAGTGATTTAAGATGATTTTAAAAATGATTGTTTTTCATTTTATGTTGCTAAAATATCCATTAAAATTTTTTTGATGCATTTTTGGACTGATTTTTCTTTTTTAAATTTCATTTGTTGTTCAGTTTTGTGTTGTTTTGTTGTTGACAAATAGAGAAATACTAAGAATTTTTATTTCGTGTTCTAGCCTTTTTTATTTAAAAATACTGATTTTTTTTCTCAATAAAATAAAATTCATTCAGTGAGAATTAGCTTCATTACGTTATGAATTATAAAAAAAAAATTTGAACCCTTTAACAGCCATTGTGATTGTTATTGTATGATTTTTTTTTTCATGCATTTTTGAAATTATTATTAAAACAAACTATAACAACAGATAAGCATGTCCTTTGGCAGCAATTTTTAAAAAATATATTTTTTATTTATTTATTTATTATTTAAAGAAACTCTTGGCCGACGCCGGTGGACAAAAGCAGTAATGCTTTGCCTTGAGGAAGACTGCGTTTCCCATGAGGCCCAGTGCGTCCTCAATCAATCAAAAATCCATCTCCCGGTCACCTGCAGATGGATTAAACGACATTTCTGTTTCCGGCCGCTGTGTGAAGGATGAATAGTAATAAGATAATGAATCCAGTTGTGGCTAAACAATAGCATATGGCTGTTAACAACCGTGTGGCTAGCCCCGCCACCCTGCCCGAACTCGTCAGCGAGTGAAAGCAGTGCTAATGTTTATTCTGCATATCCTGGTGGCCTGCCTTTTTTCTCCTCCTCAGACAAAACTTTTTGTTGATCATTCTTTATAATGTAAAGAAGTAAGTATAAGTCTTTCTAGTGAATGGGGAAAGGGGGAAGTAACGTATGCAGTAAAGCGGTCAGCACATTAGTAGTTTTTTTTGTGCGTGGCAGGGTTCCTGCTACCCTTCTCAAAGTGAATTAGTGCCGGGCAGTGTTGTTTTTGGCCGCCATTTTAATTTTCGTCTTAATCTTTTGGACAAAAATACCGATTAGTCTGAGTCATATTTTAGTCATTTCAAAATGGGTTCGTCTTCGTCTAGTTTTAGTCAACGAAAACTCAGACAAATTTCGTCTGGTTTTAGTCGACAATTCCCAAAATGTTTTCGTCTATAAACTTGAAAAGTTTTAGTCCATGAATAAATAAAAGGTTTCCAACAATTTCAAACGAACATGACAGACGAGCACATAACGGTAGAGTCTACAAGGACATCACCAGTTTCACGAAGATAATTCACACTCAGCGGGAAAACGGCACATTATTTGCACTTAGGGAAAATGTTTTCCGAGAAGACAGCGATCCACCGCGCTAAATGCTAATGCTAGCGTGAGCGCTATGCTCACGCCACAACTTAGTTTAGTGTGTGATGATCACTCAGCACAGACCTTTAAAGTGAAGGAATACCGTAATTTCCCGAATATAAGGCGCACCCGTGTATAATGCGCACCCCAAATTTACTTGTAAAATTTGGGGAAAATTATTGTACCCGTTTATAACGCGCACCCTCATTTTAGCACCAATAAATAGAAGAATACAAGAAAACAGCTCGTGTACAGATACAGAGATGTCATTTTACTGACTGGTGAAACACAGCAGAAGCATAGCACATTGGTAGTTCAAAACATTACAGTAAACTGACAATATTTACGGTGGTAATATGATTTGACAACTTCTCCAACTTACCAGAATCTAGGAGAAAACAAAACGGATGTGACTTTTCTTTTAAAGGCTGCTGTATAACTTGCTCGTTTCCTCATGATGAATAAATGTTTCTTCCATGGATTGATACGGTAAAACTACTGAACTATTGTTATTTGGGTTTGAGTTTCCCGAGGGACCGATATAGTTGACGGACACAGGAAGTGTGTGTCCTTACATTTGTTATGCTCCGAATTGTGGAGCTGCAATAAACGTCGACTCAAATGAGTTCAAGAAACTAAATTCTGTGCTTTATGAAGAGTGAAAAAAGCAGAATTTAACACAGACGAAATCATTCGGCCGATTAGTGTGAAGTATTACCGAAACAAAATGGTGACGTCACGTACCGTAATGGTCGGCAACGGGTCGCCGCATACGTTTCTTCAACACAACGTGGCCGTGTCAATGAAAAAAAATCGGTTTATATATACAGTGCCTTGCAAAAGTATTCGGCCCCCTTGAACCTTGCAACCTTTCGCCACATTTCAGGCTTCAAACATAAAGATATAAAATTTTTATTTTTTGTCAAGAATCAACAACAAGTGGGACACAATCGTGAAGTGGAACAAAATTTATTGGATAATTTAAACTTTTTTAACAAATAAAAAACTGAAAAGTGGGGTGTGCAATATTATTCGGCCCCCTTGCGTTAAAACTTTGTAGCGCCAACTTTTGCTCCAATTACAGCTGCAAGTCGCTTGGGGTATGTTTCTATCAGTTTTGCACATCGAGAGACTGACATTCTTGCCCATTCTTCCTTGCAAAACAGCTCGAGCTCAGTGAGGTTGGATGGAGAGTGTTTGTGAACAGCAGTCTTCAGCTCTTTCCACAGATTCTCCATTGGATTCAGGTCTGGACTTTGACTTGGCCATTCTAACACCTGGATACGTTTATTTTTGAACCATTCCATTGTAGATTTGGCTTTATGTTTTGGATCATTGTCCTGCTGGAAGATAAATCTCCGTCCCAGTCTCAGGTCTTGTGCAGATACCAACAGGTTTTCTTCCAGAATGTTCCTGTATTTGGCTGCATCCATCTTCCCGTCAATTTTAACCATCTTCCCTGTCCCTGCTGAAGAAAAGCAGGCCCAAACCATGATGCTGCCACCACCATGTTTGACAGTGGGGATGGTGTGTTCAGGGTGATGAGCTGTGTTGCTTTTACGCCAAACATATCGTTTTGCATTGTGGCCAAAAAGTTCCATTTTGGTTTCATCTGACCAGAGCACCTTCTTCCACATGTTTGGTGTGTCTCCCAGGTGGCTTGTGGCAAACTTTAAACGAGACTTTTTATGGATATCTTTGAGAAATGGCTTTCTTCTTGCCACTCTTCCATAAAGGCCAGATTTGTGCAGTGTACGACTGATTGTTGTCCTATGGACAGACTCTCCCACCTCAGCTGTAGATCTCTGCAGTTCATCCAGAATGATCATGGGCCTCTTGGCTGCATCTCTGATCAGTTTTCTCCTTGTTTGAGAAGAAAGTTTGGAAGGACGGCCGGGTCTTGGTAGATTTGCAGTGGTCTGATGCTCCTTCCATTTCAATATGATGGCTTGCACAGTGCTCCTTGAGATGTTTAAAGCTTGGGAAATCTTTTTGTATCCAAATCCGGCTTGAAACTTCTCCACAACAGTATCTCGGACCTGCCTGGTGTGTTCCTTGGTTTTCATAATGCTCTCTGCACTTTAAACAGAACCCTGAGACTATCACAGAGCAGGTGCATTTATACGGAGACTTGATTACACACAGGTGGATTCTATTTATAATCATCGGTCATTTAGGACAACATTGGATCATTCAGAGATCCTCACTGAACTTCTGGAGTGAGTTTGCTGCACTGAAAGTAAAGGGGCCGAATAATATTGCACGCCCCACTTTTCAGTTTTTTATTTGTTAAAAAAGTTGAAATTATCCAATAAATGTTGTTCCACTTCACGATTGTGTCCCACTTGTTGTTGATTCTTGACAAAAAAAATAAATTTCATATCTTTATGTTTGAAGCCTGAAATGTGGCGAAAGGTTGCAAGATTCAAGGGGGCCGAATACTTTTGCAAGGCACTGTATATGTAATACATATATATTTCTGTCTCCATCCATGTACCCGTTTATAATGCGCACCATGAGTTTACAAGTTGATTTTGGGGGAAAAAAGTGCGCGTTATATTCGGGAAATTACGGTAGTATCTTTTCTCATATTTACCATTTGAATTACTCTAACGTACCCAATATCAAATAAATAGCATTTATATCATAGTTTAAGGAAAACAAGCAGAATATATGTGCCATAGGGCATAAGAGAGACATGACGCCTTCTGACCACGGAAGCCCAACGTGTGCACCATGCAGCTGACTGAGCAAGATTGACGCTACCTACCGGGTGATAGGCAAGACCACATTTGCAACACCAAATCCCGCAATCAGCTCTTCAGGATATTCCAGAACAAATGGCGGCACGTCCTGTACTACCACAACACCCAATAACAAAAAGAAGTAAGTTTGGTAGCTCAGCGCCTCTCAGACGGCGAGGCGCGCCGAACCTCCCACTTCAGTTGCCTCATAAACCACGACCCAGCGACGGTGACACACGAACTTGACCGCCCAAATCTGCAACAGAAGAAGACCCAAACACACCCGTCTTCTTGCCCACAGCCTGCTCCGCGAGAGCCTTCAAAAAGACTGAATGTTTAACTAATCGTTTTTTTCTCGGGAATCTTTTGTGAACTTGTGATATGGCGACACTGGAACCAGTTTGCCTCCTCGCCTGGGTCTATTCCTGTTCTGCCTTGCCGTTTGATCGCTGTCGACCTGAATGAATTGTCAACTCCACTTTCGAAGCTTTTTTCCAGCTTTCAAAATGGAATCAGTACAAGGGGTTAACACTAAGGTGAACACGCGAGTTTGGCCTTTCGGCCGGGTTATCGGGGTCTCTTCGGCCCAGGTCCTCTCCGGCCCGGGTCATCGGGATCTCTCCGGCCCGGGTCGCGGCTCCGGCGGTTCGGCTGGCGTGATTCGAGCAGTCTGCTAAAAGGTCAGATTCCTTCATTTGGCAAAACAATATGGCACAGCCAAGATAAGAAATTAAAACTTACTAAGAAGCCTGGACTGGGCACACACTTAAGCCTGTGTTTGGGGCGACGGGGAGCGCGCTGCACGTCGCGTGAGTGACACGGCCAAATGTTGCTAAATGCGTTCTAACTACACGTACAATGAGAAAATATCACACATTGTCAACTGATGACAATTCATGCAAAAATATTTGCGTTCTCGTCATCGTTGACGAAAACAACACTGGTGCCGGTGAAAGTGATACATAACCCTTCAAGGTATAAAAGAGGTGTCATTCAACTAGTTTTCAGTTGACATATCACAAATGTTATGTACCAAGTGTTGCTTTAAATGAAAGGGTCCACTTTTTTGGGAACTCGGCAGCGAATGAATTTTAAGCACAAAGATGGCATTTCTTTTATTGTCGCCGTTTAAAAAGTGCGAGAATTTCACCCATATTTTTCTGTCCGTGCCACTTTTCGAGTCAAGTCGGTCATTGCCGTCGTGGAGTCCAACGACGGCTGCAATTGATTGTTCGACTAAAAATCCCATTCCATCATTTCTCTTTGCACGTGTGTTTTTCTGCAAAATGACTCGCTGAAGAAGGATGTGCTAGAGAGCTTTTAAATATTTTGGATACATTTGGTTTATCTCAGCATGTCACATTTCCAACACATAACAGAGGGCACATACTGGACTTAATAATATCCAAAGGTCTTAACATCTCTGAGGTCACAGTGAATGATGTTGCTCTGTCTGATCACTACTGCATTATGTTTAAAATGACCACCCCTGTCCATCCTCTGAAAAGGGAAAAAGAGGTGATTAGGAAGCGTTACATAAGTGATAACACATGTGTGTTATTCACACAGGCCTATGCCTCATCATTAACCCCTACAATAGCTCCAGTGGAAGAACTTGTAAATAGTTTCAGTTCCAGTGTGATGACTGTAATGGACACTATTGCCCCGATTAAGAGAAAAACTTTGTCAAGAAAGAAGAGGTCACCCTGGAGAAATGCCATACTAGCTATAAAACAAAAGCAAGTTTGTAGACGAGCAGAACGCAGATGGCGAAAAACCAAACTCCTAGTTTTTTATGATATCTACAAAGAGAGTCTTCGCAAATACAACCAGGAACTGAAAAATGCTAGACAATCATATGTTTCAGAGATCATTAGTAGAAACACCAACAATACTCGCACACTATTTTCTGTTGTTGACAAACCCACAAGCATCAATACCTCAGGAATTGGCATCTGAGGTGTCCTGTAATAATTTCGCAGCATTCTTTAAACACAAAGTACTAAAGATTAGACAGACTGTGTGCAACTCCGGATTAACAAATGTTACACTAAACGCCTCCCAAAATGTCCCCCACGTCAATCTTAGACAGATTAGCCTCTTGGACTATGCCACTTTAACAGAAATTGTGTCGAAATTAAAGCCCACAACATGCTGCCTTGACATCCTTCCTTCAAACTTTTTCAAAACTGTTTTTCATTGCATAGCCCCAGACATACTCCAAACAGGAGAGTTTCCTCAGACTTTAAAAACTGCAGTAATAAAACCTCTCCTAAAAAAAACCTAATCTGGATGCCTCAACCATTAGTAATTACAGGCCAATATCAAATCTGACATTCCTGGGGAAAATTATCGAAAGGGTTGTGTTTGACCAGATCCAGACTTTTATGATGCAAAACAATCTTTTTAACTCATTTCAGTCTGGATTTCGGCCACAACACATCACCGAGACCGTGCTTATCAAAGTCCTAAATGATATTCGTCGGAATACCGATGCAGGCAAATCATCTGTTCTGCTACTATTGGATCTCAGCGCCGCATTTGACACGGTTGATCACAACATACTACTCAGCAGATTGGAACAGTGGGTAGGGCTTACTGACACTATTCTTCAGTGGTTCACATCCTATTTACATGATAGGGATTTCTTTGTGTCAGTTGGAAACTATCAGTCAGAACGAACCAAATTCACGTGTGGAGTCCCTCAAGGGTCAATTCTTGGACCACTCTTATTTAACATCTATATGCTTCCGTTAGCTCAGATAATGGAACAGTATGACATCTCCTATCACGCCTATGCAGATGACACACAACTGTACATTTCTGTGTCCCCACATGATTATAGTCCCTTAGTCTCCCTGAGTAAATCCATTCATCAAATCAATGAATGGATGTGCCAGATTTTTCTCCAGTTAAATGTGGAGAAGACAGAGGTGATCATTTCTGGGCCAAAAAAGGAAAGGTCAAAGATAAGCAGCCAACTTAGCACAATGTCACTTACAGCTACAAATCAAGTCAGAAACCTTGGCGTAATTATTGACTCAGACCTAAAATTTGATAGCCATCTAAAGTCCGTCACTAAATCCCCTTATTACCACCTAAAAAATATAACCAGAATTAAGGGGCTTCTGACTCAACAAGACATGGAGAAACTTATGCATGCATTCATTTTCAGCAGATTGGACTACTGCAACGGTATATTTACAGGTCTTGATAAAAAATCAGTCAGGAAGCTGCAGCTAGTACAGAATGCTGCAGCCAGAGTCCTCACAAATACAAGGAAGCTGGACCACATTACACCGGTTTTGAAATCGCTACACTGGCTTCCAGTGAGTCAAAGGATAGACTATAAAATACTACAAAACACTTAATGGCCTTGGACCAAAATACATGCTTGACTTGTTAGATTCCTATGAGACATCTAGACCCCTAAGGTCGCCTGGAACGGGTCTTCTGCATGTTCCAAGAACAAGAACCAAGCAGGGTGAGGCAGCATTTAGTTATTATGCTCCTCGCCTCTGGAACAAGTTACCCGAACCTCTGAAGTATGCTCAGACTGTTAGCACTTTTATATCAGGGCTAAAAACGCTTTTGTTTAGCACTGCATATCCATAACTGTCTATATATTTCAATCTACCTGCCTTCTATTCCTCTTCTGCTTATCTCCATTGCTGATTTCAATGATTATTAGTAGTAGTAGTTTTTGCTTTATTTTTATTTTTGTTTTATTTTTATTTATTTATTTTTATTCTGTGATTAAATGCAATCTTTTGTCTTGGTTTTTACATTGTGTTGATTTAAATGTGATTTTTATGGTCTTCATGTGATGTAAAGCACTTTGAATTGCCTTGTGTTGAATTGTGCTATATAAATACATTTGCCTTGCCTTGCCTTGCCTATTGTTCTGATGAAGAAAGAAAATCAAGCGGCAGACCGATCCATCGGCCAGCCGCCACGCTGCTGATATTGCTGGAATTCAAGACTTGGCTTTTCATGCTATCCGCGTACACGTTTCTTTACAACCTCATTTTGCTTTTAAACTGCTTTATTGGAGACAAAACAGGCTAATTTATAACACGTCTGCTTCAATTATTGAGCGGTGAAAGAAGAATCAGTGGCAAAAAAAAAATAATCGTCGTTTTTACAAAGGGGGGGATTTTGAAAATACCAAACTTATTGCACAAAATTCTTTTTATATTAAAAATTATTGTCTTACTTTTGAAACATCTAAATAAAAACAAAAAGGGGGAAAACAGTATTTTTGATCATTTGTAATTATTTTAGTGATTGCATTTATTGACATTTTAAAAGAAAAAAAAGGAAAAAAATCCGTTTTTGAATTTTTAAAAAACAAGCTAAAATGGGAAAAAAACAGTAAATACATCTATATTTTTGTAATCCTTGATGAAAGCAGATGACTTTTTCTTTTAATTCTACCACTATAATCTTTCTCTTTTTCCCTATTTTTTCGTTGTATTGATTTTTTTTTTTTTAATTTACAATTAATAATAAGGAGACCATGATGAAAACAGATATCATTCTCATCTATTATAAACCTCATTACTTATTTTTAAATAAATAACAAAGGGAAAAAACTGTAAATGCTCTGATTTTTGTAGTCCCTAATGAAAGCAAATGATGATCTATTTTTGGCTTTTTTTTTTAGATCAAAAACAAAAAAGGGATGGCACATTTCCGTCGGCCTCGATGAAAGCAGATGATTATGTTTTTTTAATGAATGAAAAAGATGACATAACGTTCAAAGCCAACTTTTTTTTTGGTACGTGTTTTACTGCTTCCATGGTGCATTAGCGGCTAAAATGTCAATCCCGGAGTAATAAAGGCGTTAAAAACACTCGAGTCTAGTCAACGTGTTGCAAAAATGATCTGCACGCTAAAGATTGGCATCTGCATGTTTTTTCCTCTTCTTCAGAGGCCATTTCAACGCGCCCAATTACGCCCGGCGAACGTGGTCGGCGCGTTCGGGACGTCGACGTCTCAAGAGCCGATGCCGAGCGTCGATCCGAGTGTCTCTAGTCTGCTTTCACGCCGGAGCGGAGCAGGGCCATTTGTCACAACGCCGGGGCATTCATTTGGAGCCTCCGCAGCCATTTTGACGCTTCGCGGACAGAAAAGGCAAAGCTGTTTTTTTCGTCTGTACTTGACTGGTGATCATCATCTATCCCCGTCAATGGCACGGCGAAACAATTTGTTCCGTGACCAAACTCAGAATTACTCAAATTTGAAATCAATGAAATGAATTGAAATGACATCAATGTAGAGCTGAAACGAATACTCGAGTAACTCGAGCTTAAAAATTGACCCGAGTAATTGTATTCGCCCGAGGAATCGTTTCACTTTGCCAGCTCTAAGCATCACGTTTTGCCCGGACTACTTTTAATGCGGGACAACACGCTGACGTCACGTCTGTAGAGGAAGAAGCAATAATACCCGAATGCAGCCGACAGCCCCGACTAACTATGCCAACATTTCTACAAATTACGCCCGCATGATGCTACGGTGGTAGAGGGTAGCGTCTCATAGATATCACATGTATATGGAACTAGATGCGAAATGACAGACTTTCCGGTGTTCGTAGGCAGCCGTAGACTTCTCAGCGCTAATAAATAAGATTAACATTACTGTAACTTCCAAACGTAACGTTAGCCCTGTGGAGGGCTAGGTTTCTATGAATTATGACCACTGTCGAAGAGTGTCTTATGTGTTTACATGGTGACTCTCCGAGAATACGAAAAATTTCAAATTTGCATTAGCGTCTCCATTTGAACAATGTCGCAATCCCGCATGAAAACCATGTAGTATTCATGCCAGGCCCTAGGGGGCAGTGCAGATTTACAGGGTGACAGAGAATGATGCACTTTGACCCCAACAAGCTCCCTCAGCCCGGAAGAAAATATGCCCGCCCACTCGAAGCAATGTCATTATTCTTTTGTTCAAAAAGGCACACAAAAAATAATCTAATAAGAAAAAAGAAAAAATATTATTAAAACAGTAAATTAAAGCCGACATTTTTTAAAAATAAAATCTAGAGGTTTTTTGAGTGAAAGCCGTGAATGTGTTGTTTTTCTAGTCACATCTGAGATGCAATTGTTGGCTGTTTTCAACTATGTACAGTACATTGAGATTCAGAGATTTATTTGTCATTGACACCAGCTCTCACAAGATGACAACAGATGCAACGAAATTCCGTTCGATGAGTGAGCATCGAGCCTCTGCAGACTTTGTTCCACACCGCCACTTATCTCTCTTCTTCAGAAATTATAGAGCAAGTTACAAGTTGACACACATATATCATAAAACAAAGCATGGGTATGACACGACGCACAGGTCACGTGCAGGGATTTTTTTGTACCCAAAAAAAGGAAAACTACCAGTCATGGCTGGAGGGAGGGAGGGGGGAATCATTGATAGTAAGAAAAAGGTGGTGGCGGACTGCAGGGGGGGAGGTTGTGTGTGAGTGTGTGTGTGTGTGCGCAAGTGTATCAGTATTTGTATGTGTCAGTCGACAAAAGAGTCGCAGAGCCCTGCGAACGACCTTGGGAAGATATCAAGGGCAAAAGATAGGAACATCTGCGTGGCTCTCCCCAGGAGAAGGGGGGGGGGAATAAGGGTGTTCGGGAAAGGAAAATTATAATCACATTAAGCCGAATAAGTAAATTTAATATGTCCAAATACTGTTGGTCTTCAGTCAAAATCGCGCTCCTCATGGCGTAGGCGAGATCTCAGGTTGCTTCAGTCATTGCCAATAGCCGCGGTCTGCCTCGACAGTTAAGTCACCTGGCTCAAGATAGTATCCACTTTTCTCCATCCTTGTTCGGACCGAACCGTGAGTCCACGGAGCCAGTTCTCGGTCCGAGCCTCGACGCGCTCTTCCGATGCCTTGAATCGCACCGTTTGATCCGTGGTCAATTTGTTGATTTCCTTGAAAGTCGTCGTCTTGGAAACTTTCCGGTAGAGCAGGGCGCCCTCCTACGCCAAGCAGAAGGAACCCCACGACCGTTACGCCAAACAGCCAAATATCTTCGATATCTTCCACAGATAGGACAGTGAGACAGGCTGGCTTCCAATGATCCCATGAATCTCTCACGTCGCCAGCGGCAAAGGCCCCATCTGGGCAATACGGCTCTCCTAGTGCACCGTGTCTTGTTGAAAAAATCTTGTCAGTTGCACCGATAGACCAACTAATCAGATCCATTTTTGTATGAGAGACCAGCGCAGTTGATCCATAGAGGAAATACAGAAAAAAAGCAGACAGACAGACAGACTGACGAAGATAACAGCAAGCAGCAGCAGGGAGGAAAAACACGTCCACCCCCGTCGAAGGCAGGAAGAAGAAGTTCATTGAAAATAAAGACACTGATAGTCTGAAAATGGTTCAATATTAGGTGAAATGTTTTTTTTTTTTTTAAATAATTGCTCTCTACCTAAAAAAATACAGTATATGTTTTATCCGATTACTCGCTAGAATTTTCAGTCGAATACTGGATTAGTAAAATATTCGATAGCTGCGGCTCTACATCTATCTAAAGAAAAATACCACAAAACATATACGAAACAATCAGTTTGTACATAAATGTTTAAAGAAAAAAAAATAGTTACCCAAAAAACGAAATACATTTGATCATTCCTATTAAATGAAAGCTTAAAGAAGTCAAAAGGAAGGGACTCAACGTTAGCATCATTGCCTAAATCAAACGCACTTTGGTTGGCGGGTCACATTGTTGGAAATTAAAGGCAGGACCCGTTTATTTTCAGCCAAATAAGTGCAGTTCATTCCTCCCAGTCAAAATGAATTGGTTGTCTAGCGCTGTCAATGTCACTGAGCATTGACTTCCAGTTGGAGTGAATTGGAGCTCCAACGTTGCCAGCCAAGAGAAGCCAAAGTGTTGATTTTGGGTCATTTCTTGTCACCTCCTGTTGATTTGAGGGCATTTCCGGGTCATTGGTCACTGCCCGCTACTTGCTGAAGTGTTGTGTTTGGCCAAGGATAGATAGGCAGAATTGAAAGGAGCAGAAAGATGACTTAGGGAAATGGTGCTACAAGGCTAATGAATAGGACTTAAATAGAAAAATAAGGCTTTGACTGGAAAACGGCATCCGACATATCGACCGGCTTTCTTCAACTCCTCCGCTCTCCATTTCAAAGGCGCCTTTCCCTCTTGGGGAACTTGACGTTTACCCACCGCTAACCTCCAGATAAACTTTGCGGTATTTTCCCTCGACACCTTCGACTCACAAATACGTCTCGCTCGTTCGCGACCGCGCTCCCAAGCGTAAAGACTCGCCAAAGAAAATGTCTCAGGTTTTTTTTTTTTTTCGTCTCTCGTTTGTTTGAATTCGCTCGGCCTTTCCGCCGTCGTCGTCGTGCACTTTCCCCGTCATCGGCGGTTAGAAGAAGAAAGCTCGAGATTTAGGACCCGATGTCGACGGCCTACCGACCCGCTCGCGCGTAAAATCTTGGCGCACGTGTACAGAAAAACACAAGACACTTAGAGGGCTATCACATTCTATTGCACGCTGGCTACAGTAAACAAAAGAGCTGATATTTCTATCTGAAATGTTGAGATTCACAAAGCGTCTGCTGCCATCGACGAGTAACTCTTAACGAGCCATTTTTCCATGCGGCAAAGTCACCCAAATACGGTGGTACCTCGACACACCATTGTTTTGACATTCAACATACAGTGCAATGAAAAAGTATCTGAATCTTTTGGAATTTCTTCACATTTCTGCATAAAATCACCATCAAATGTGATCTGATCTTTGTCCAAATCACACAGATGAAAAAGTGTCTGCTTGAACTAAAACCACCCAAACATTGATAGGTTTTCATATTTGAATGAGGATAGCAAGCAAACAATGACAGAAGGGGGGAAAATAAGTAGATAAACTATTACATTTGGCAGCAATAACTTCAACCAGACGCTACCTGTAGCTGCAGATCAGTCTGGCACATCGATCAGGACTTATCTTGGCCCATTCTTCTCTACAAAACTGCTATAGTTCAGTCAGATGTCTGGCATGAATCGCTGTCTTTAGGTCATGCCACAGCATCTCAATGCGGACTTTGACTTGGCCCCTCCAGAATGTGTATTTTCTTCTTCTAAAACCATTCTGAAGTTGATTTACTTCTGTGTTTTGGATTATTGTGTTGTTGAAGCATCCATCCAGCCTCTTTTTAGCCTCAACTGTCTGACAGACGGCCTCAGGTTTTCCTGCAAAACATCCTGATAAGTTTTTGAATTCACGCTTCCATTAATGATTGCAAGTTGTCCAGGCTCTGATGCAGCAAAAAAGCCCCAAATCATGAGGCTCCCTCCACCATGCTTCACGGTGGGGATGTTTGTGAGCTTTTTCCTCCACACATGGCGTTGTGTGTTACTCACGAACAATTCAACTTTGTTTTCATCAGTCCACCAAATATTTTTAGCGAACATGAAAATGAGCAGCAATGTTCTTTTAAACAGCAATGGCTTCCTCCGTGGAGTCCTCACATGAAAACCATTCTTGGCCCTAGTTTTACATCTAGTTGATGTGTGCACAGAGATATTGGACTGTGCCAGTGATTTCTGTAAGTCTTTAGCAAACACTCGGGTATTCTTTTTACCTCTCTGAGTTTCCTACTCTTGGAGTCACCTTTGGTGGACGGCTAGTCCTTGGGAGTCCATTTGTAGACAACTTCTCTGACTGTCGATTGATGAACATCCAAACTTTTAGAGCTCCTTTCCCAGCTTTATACAAAGCAACAATCCTTGATCACAGGTCTTCAGACACATCACACAGTGCTTTTCAACAAGAGAATTGTTAACAGATGTGTGTTTTATAGTGGGCAGGGCATCTTTAAACCACCCATCAGTGATTGGGCACACACCTGACTTAAATTGTTTGGTAAAAATTGGTTTCAATTGCTCTTTCAGTCTCCTTAGGCAGAGGGTTCGCTTACTTATTTTCCCACTTCTGTCATTGTTTGCATGCTATGCTCATTAAAATCTGAAAACCTACAAATGTTTGGGAGGTTTTAGTTAAAGCAGACACTTTTTTCATCTGTGTGATTTTGACAGAGATCAGACCACATTTGATGATGGTTTTATGCAGAAATGTGAGCAATGTCAGCTATTCCAAAAGGTTCAGATACTTTTTCATATCACTGTACAATTTGAGTCAATGTTTGTCTCGACATTTGACGACAAGCTCGAAAACCGAAAATTTCATTGTTTTCCCGTGAGAGGGAAGGCAGCAAGGCAGATTTTCTTGTGAGAGAAATCAACATGGGTCCCCAAAAGTACAGATTGGGTTATTCAGAACCGATATAATATCAATTATGAGTACTGTTGTGAGATGGGTCGATAACCACTTTGGGGAGCCAATATCCATTTGCAGTAAAAGTGTAACAAAAAAATTTTTTTTTAAATGCAAACACTGAACTTTACAGAAATGCCTAAAGCCTGTTTATTCAATTACTCAAATAGGGAATAATAGCTAATAATAGGAGATGGTTCAGTGGTAGGGTTCCCCGAGCCCGGAGAATGTGGGTTCAATTATACCCCCCCGATTCATTAAAAAATTATTTTTTTTACCGATTGTCCAATCCATTTTGGACTTGCAGCCATCATTTTCCTTCGTTTATAAATTTGTCACCAAAACCATAACTTTATTTATTCAATAAATATATTATTTTTCATATTTACTTTTCCAACGTAAAAAGGAAAATGAACCCAAAAAAAAAAAAATGCCACTAATGGCGACACAGATATTTGAATTGGGAGGGGCCGCTAGCTCATGCTGGTTTACACGCCAGATTCCCAATGAAAATGAATTGGACGTCGATCACCATCAACGAGGTAAAGACATTAGCCAAGTCTTCATAAAACATCACGACTGACTAAAAGCTCAAATTCAACCGCACATTTCATTTCCAAGTCCAATTTGATCCTTAGAAGGGCAATTCAATTATTTTAATGCGATTCAACAAATGTACATGGCAAGGTTGCTGTCTACAGTGCGCCGTGACAAAACCTAGCGCATAGGGAAAAAAAAGAAACCATTTACAGAAATGTTTACAGCAAAGCTTTCCAGAACACATTGAAAAGCGTGACGCACGTAGCCGATGTCTTTGACTCGGTCGGCCTGGATAGAAAAATGGACCGTCATCATTTTGATCCTGCGCTGCTTGCTTTATTCAAATGAAGTGTGAAGGATAGATTCAGTGTCTGAGGAAAGAGTGGCTGAGACAGTGGCCATATTTCTTTTCCATTCCCAATAATTTGCATATACTAATTTTACACCCAGAAGGGAACACTAATTAGATTTTTTTATGGTAGAAGAAGCTTCCTCCAAAGCATTTCTGAAGTAAAATGAGTAAAAGAGATGGAAATGATTCCATTATTTTATATCTTAATTGAAATCTATTTGATCAATGATCAGAAAAATAAGCTCTTGATGATAGCAAAGACCGAAAGATTAACAATTGTTTCAAAATGTAGAAGATATCAGCTGCCGGGACGCCGAAACGTGATCATTCGCCGCCGAATGGCGAGCGATTCGTTGCCCCGAGAAAAATGTGGAAAACAGAAACAAGTTTTTTCAAGTCCAAGTAAACATCCATTCATAATTTAACAGGTCACATGGGGGAAGCCATTACCAGGCCACAACGTGAAGCCACAAACGGAACCGTCAAATACAAGTTCAACTCTTCAAATGGCGGGGATACAAACGGATTAGATGTCGGTCACCGTCAATGGCACTGAAACATCATCAATCACTTTCGGTTAACTGAATTATTCCCATCATTCTTTAACGAGGGGGGAGGATTTGGAGAGCAGACTTGCGCCTAAGCAGCCCATTTCAAAGTCATTCGCTCCTTTTATGTACCAAACGAGTTAATACCAAGTTCCTTTTTTGACCTCTGTGACCTTTGACGTCATTTGATCACCTTTACCATTTCATATTACAAACATACCCTCCAAATGCACTAACAATCCCTTTATTTGTTCCTGGGTTATTGTGTAAACAGATATAACTGATCTGGGGAAACGAACACAAATCCCGCCGCCTTCTGTAGGTTTGACCTACTGAAACTGATTGTCAAGGGAAGGACCCTTTGTAGCACGACAGAAGAACAATTTCAGCCCGACTACGAGGCGTGAGCCAGATTGAAAAAGTACGGATATCCCCAGCTCGCCACGACGAGGCCGCTAATGCTAGTGCCTGCACACGGCCAGAGGTGGGTAGATTAGTCAAAAATTTGACTCAAGTAAGAGTAGTGTTATTTCAAAATAATATTACTGAAGTAAAAGTAGTCATACAAAAAAGTACTCAAGTACAAGTAAAAAAGTATCCAGTGAAAAGAATACTAAAGTCATGGGTAACATTTTGATTAACTGCTTATTTTTGTTTGTTTGGTTTTTTTTTTAAACAATGGTATTTTTTTTCTCTCAGCACAAACCTAGCTGTATGAACTGTTGTTATAATGATACTGTACAACAAACCCATTACATAACCACATTAAGCCAAAAGGGGAAAACATCATTAAAGAAAGAAAAAAAAAACAGTATTGAAGCATTATTCATCCAAAGAGCATGAGTGCCCTGCCCTCTGGTGGAGAAAATAGTTCCTAGTTTGAGTATTGAATACTGTAGTTCCTTTATAGTTACAATAATAGTTCCTAGTTTGAGTATTGAATACTGTAGTTCCTTTATAGTTACAATTATGAAATTAAGAGGATCAGATATCCGGTTTTCTGTGGTCAATCGGTGACAAATAAAAACTGGGAGACAGTTTTAAATCTGCGATTTCGATTCATGTTGAGGGGAGCGCTCTATGTCAAATACTTCATTTGTTATGGTGCTTTAAAGACGCGCGATTGAATAGGCTTGCGTGATTATTGTTGCGACGTCTCTGGTCAAATTAGTGGCGCTACTCTTGGCAATAGCATCGCTAGCAAAAAAAAAACAAAATCTTATATGAAGACTAAAGAGGGGAAAATGTAACAACTCTTAGCCCAAAGTAGTGGAGTTATAGTGTTTTTTCTTCACAAATATTCTAAAGTAAAACGTATGGCTTAGTAAAACTACTCTTACAAGTACATTTTTCTCAAAAAGTTACTCAAGTTAATGTAACGGCGTACGTGTAACGTGTTACTACCCACCTCTGTACACAGCTCGCCGTTTTCATCAAGCACTCAGAGAAGGCTACATCTGATGCTCGGTGTTATTACAGTAGAACAAGCTAAAGCTAACCGAGAGCGTTTTGACAGATTTGAAAACCTCTACGGTGTGCTATGACCACGCCACTATGCCGGCACTGACATCTGTTAGCACTTTGGGGAAGTCCAGGTAAAGTGGATTGAATTTGTTTGTATTTGTATTTTATTCAAGTGAAGTGCTTATATGTATTCAGATTGGCTGCGAACACACCAGTGAGACACCGTTTGGCTGCATACGAAGTCTAACCCTCAGAGTCCTACAATCGCACCGGCCTGATCAATCACGAGGCCTTTTTAAATCAAAGTAAACAGAGTCAACATGAGTCGAAATCAGTGGTGTTTTTGGCAGCCCTTTTCATTTTCGTCTTTTGGATGATAATACTCATGGCCGTATTTCAGTCATCTCAAAATGCGTCTAGTTTTTTTTTTTTTTACCAATTTCGATTAGTTTTAGTCAACATTTATTAAAAATGTTTTCCTCCGTATTTTTTTTTTTTTTAAATCCACAAATAAATGAATAAATAAAGGTTTCCAACTATTTCGATGAAGATTGACAGAGTAGCACATATTGTAGCATCTACAAGGACAACGCCAACTTGGTGATCATACATTCAGCAGGAAAACAGTACATTATTTTCAATGAATTATACCAGGACGCCATGAACTACATGCAAAAAGTTGTCTGAGTGTTTAAGACGATGCTTGCCGTTAGCATTATCATAATGCTAATGCTAACGGCGAGCATCCTCTTAAACACTCCGACTTTAGCCTAATGCGAATGCTTTAGCGAATGCTATGCTCATGCTACAAGTTACATTTAGTGTGTGATGGTCTCACAACACAGACCATTAAAGGTTAAAGCCGTACTTCTCAAATAGTGGGGCGGGTCCCCCCAGGGGGGCGCAGAGCCATGCCGGGGATGGCGCTTGTGACCTCGGGGAAAATACTTTTTTGCCATCATAGAATAAAGTGTAATTACTCATCTGCTCAGTTGATGGCAGTGGCGCTCTCATTTTCAGAGTGTGCACAGTATTTTTGAACACAACGAGCACACAGCAAAACCACTAGAGATATAAAGCGCTAAGATGAGGAAAAATGACTTAGCTTATGTCGCGTTTGGCTTTTGGCACTTAATAAAGTGGGAGACAAGGAAAGACTAGTCTGTGTCTGAAAATGTTTGCAACGGACAGCTGGAAGTCACTTAAAAACATTAGACGGCAATGACATAGATAAGCCGCTTGATTTTTTTTTTTTTTTCCAGCCAAGACGTGCCGAACAATCGTCCTGCTTTGTCAGTGTTACACCAGTAAACCAGAGCACACTGTTAGCACCATACAAGGCGGCATACCAAGTTGCTCAGTGCAAAATAGCAAAAATAAAAACGGACCCTCTGTCCAATGACACTGTTGTTTTTGTGCTGTTAATTTTTGTTTTTTTTTTCAAATGGTTTGGCATATTGTCCTCACGAGTTAAATTCAAACTGATTAGCAACTTTATTATTATTTATTGATTTTATATTTTTTGTATTAAACGGTCAAAAAATGTATCTTGAGTGTATTTTTACAGTTTGGATGTGACTTTTTTTTTTTTTTTAAGTTGAGCTAGAGATTTTTTCTTTGATATTAAAAAGGAATCAATGTTTTGCAGTGGTTTACTTATAATAATTATAGGCAAATGATACTATTTACAGTGGCGGCAGACGGTTGGCGGGGGAGAAAGGTTCTTCCTAGGGGGGACACAAAATAATTGAGAAGCACTGAGTTAAAGCAACATTACATATTCTTTCTGGCCAAGATAAGAAAACTAATCCTACCGTGTGTGCAAGCTTTGAGAGTGGAGGACACTGCATCGGTGAGTAGGGGATAGAGCAGCACTTCACCAGAGTGACACAAGCAGACACTGCTACGATGCAGGCTAACTACACATAAAATGTCACACATGGTGAACACGTGATGGAAACTATTGGATATTTTTGTCTCGTCAGACGAAAACTAATTAGGCCCGTTATGTTTTAATCTCCCAAAACACGTTTTTAGCTCGTTAACGTCTCGTCGTCGTCATGAAAAAAAGCGTTTGTCGACAAAATATTTTCGTCATCGTTGATGAAAACAAAGCTGCTTGAAAATGTTAATTTGAAGTTCTCTACCAGTTTTTATTTGGCACTTATAGACAGATGATCCGGTAGAAAAGATGTTTTTCCTTGCATTAAAGAGGGAACTCTAGCTCACTGGGAAGGGGACGTCTGATTATTTCGGTATATTTTTCCAGTTGGAATTGATGATGATGGTGTATTTTTTGGCATATATACTTACAGCGGTTATAGTGTAACAGTTTATATAGATGACATTGGGCTAAAAAGAAATATACAAAACAAGATACATAGATGAAATATAAAGTATCTTTTTTTTAACTAAACAACCAAAAAACAACAGGCTCAGGACCTGGATTTTGGCTCAACCTCAACCTTTCAAAAAATATATATCAAAACGTGAATTTGCCGACCTTTGGGCGGTGGGGCTTTTTGCCGGGTGGAATTCGCCATCAACGGCGGCCAATGAGCCAATAGCTAGTTTTGATGAAACATTGCCAAGCTGTATCATTTTCACTAAGAGGTGTCCCTAATATTTGGCCCGTTCCATTTGCATGCACGAGAGTGGCTCCCTTTTCACAATAATTCACTTGGGTGTGACAGCGCCACCCATTAGGGCCCGGCTGATGAATGTAAAGAAGAATTATGACCTTTCCGCAATGTCAATAAAAACAGGAACATTATAAGCTTCGTAAAAGCGCTACTGACGGTACACGTTCCTAATGAAGCCACCGCACGCCTGTAGAAAAGGGGAGGAACATCCAACGCATCGTATCAAATAAATGCAAATCTTTATGGCCGAATATTTATTGCCATCTTTAATGGTAGTTCTAAAATTCACTTCTGTCTTTAAGACATGTCACAAAATCCCCTCGCTTGGTCAGTGCCGAGCGGCCAAAACGCGACCCGGTAGGGTTCCTACTTTTGTGGTTGTTTGTGTTCGTCTAGTGACAAAGTTGTTATAAGGAAGAAAAAAAAAGCAAAGACTTGAGTGCTTTCCACAGGCTGGAAGGGCATAACAAATTGTGACAGCGAGAGTGTAAAAGAGCCCACAAGGCGCTAAAAGCTTGATGTGGCTGCGTGACAGGCTGATGTTTCAGCACAGACTCATCGCGCATCAAAATAGTGTCGCGGCGGGAGGCCATCAACAGCGCACTCGCTCGCCTCCTTTCGAACCAAGCGATCGGGGACAAACACAATTACCGTTTGATTTGACCAGATTCGGCCAAGTGGTACATCGACGAGCTCGGGCCGGTTGACTTTTCAAATGAAAACTAGACTTCACATTCCTTTGTGGCTGAAAAGCCGTTAGCTTGTTCAGACGTCATCGGTGCCAGGTTTGTCCAATGTATCGGAAAGTATAGAAATGTATCTGATGAAATGAATATCAATACTCATTTGTTTTTGCACTACCAGAAATTGGGGTTCCTTTGATTTTTTTTTTTTTTTTTCCCCACGACTATAGATAGCCATGGCAAAGGAGGATATTTCCCTTTTGGATTTGACGTCGAGCGCCGTCATTGTTGGCAAATATGTGAATAAAAACAACTCTCTTTAAAACAACTACTTTAATAATGCAATAGAAAAATGACGTTTGTTTTTGCACTATTCAAAGACAATATCAGACAATATGAAAATAAACGTGGTCGTTTTGGGGGTCCAGATTGCCAAGCCCTAGTTTAAAACAAATACAGTGGTATGAAAAAGTATCTGAACCTTTTGGAATTTCTCACGTTTCTGCATAAAATCACCATCAAATGGGATCTGATCTTTGTCAAAATCACACAGATGAAAAAGCAGTGTCTGCTCTAACTAAAACCACCCAAACATTTATCGGTTTTCAGATTTAAATGAGGACAGTATGCAAACAATGACAGAAGGGGAAAAATAAGTAAGGGAAACATCACTTTTAATATTTTGTGCCCCCCTTTGGCAGCAATAACTTCAACCAGACGCTTCCTGTAGCTGCAGATCAGTCTGGCGGATCAATCAGGACTTATCTTGGCCCATTCTTCTCTACAAAACTGCTGTAGTTCAGTCAGATGTCTGGCATGAATTGCTGTCTTTAGGTCATGCCACAGCATCTCAATGGGGTTCAAGTCTGGACTTTAACTAGGCCACTTCAGAATGTGCATTTTGTTCTTCTGAAACCAAGTTCATTTACTTCTATGTTTTGGATCATTGTCTTGTTGCAGCATTCATCCTCTTTTTAGCTTCGACTGTCTGACAGACAGCCTCAGGTTTTCTTGCAAAACCTTTGAATTCAATCTTCCATTAATGATTGAAAGTTGTCCAGGCCCCGAGGCAGGAAAACAGCCCCAAATCATGATGCTCCCTCCATCATGCTTCACGGTGGAGATGAGGTATTGATGTTGTGAGCTGTTCCATTTTTCCTCCACATATGACGTTGTGTGTTACTCCTAAACAATTCATCAGTCCACAAAAATATTTTGCCAAAACTTCTGTGGAGTGTCAAAGTGCCTTTTTTTGAACATTAAATTTGCAACAATGTTTTTTTTTTTTGACAGCAGGGGCTTCCTCTGTGGAGTCCTCCCATGAATACCATTCTTGGCCATAGTTTTACATATAATTGATGTGTACACAGAGATATTGGTCTGTGCCAGTGATTTCTGTAAGTCTTTACCAGACACTCTAGGGTTCTTTTTTACCTCTCGGAGTATTCTGCGCTGAACTCATCTTTGGTGGATGGCCACTCCTCGGGAGAGAAGCAATAGTGCCAAACTCTCTCCATTTGTAGACAACTTCTCTGACTGTCACTTGAGGAACATCCAGACTTTTAGAGATGGTTTTGTATCTTTTCCCAGCTTTATACAAATCAACAATCCTTGATCGCAGGTCTTCAGACAGCTGTTTTGACTGAGCCATGATGCACATCAGACAATGTTTCTCATCAGGACAATTCTAACCTGTTGTGTAGTGGGCAGGGCAGCTTTAAAACACTCATCAGTGATTGGGCACACACTTGACTTAAAATGTTTGGTAAAAATTGGTTTCAATTGCTCTTTAAGTCTCCTAAGGCAGAGGGTTCACTTACTTATTTTTTCCCCTTCTGTCATTCTTTGCGTGCAAAATATGAATTTTTGGGTGGTTTTAGTGAAAGCAGACACTATATTTTCATCTGTGTGATTATGACAAAGATCAGATCACATTTGATTGTGATTTTATTCAGAAACGTGAGAAATTCCAAAAGGTTCAGATACTATCAGTGTTGTTAATCTTACTGAAAAAAAGTAATTAATTATAGTTACAAATTACTTCTCCCAAAAAGTAATTGCGTTAGTAACTCAATTACCTGAATGTAAGAGTAATTAGTTACTTGGCAAAGTAATTGGTGATAATTACTTTTTTTTTTTCCCTCAAAAAAAAATAAATAAAAAAAAAAAAAAAAAAAAATTGGCCACACTATGTGAAGTTTTTTGTGAAGGTTTTTGGTACAATTGGCCCGAGCCCAATTCTTTACCCTAATTTACCCTTTACCCTGAATCAACTGTTAAAAGTTGTTAAAATTGCTCCCATTATTGCATTTGTTCCCTTCTCTCTACTTTCGACATATGAAAGTTTTAAAACTGTTTCCTCATTTAAAGATAGATTCAAGTCAATATTTTGCCGATTTAGAAGTATTTTAGATAAAAAGTTACTTAGGTTCGCTAGGAAGGTTCTCTACAACAGAGCCGTCCTAAAAAGTGTACTGCTTTAAGATGGCGGCTGTCTACTAACGCATTTAGTGCCATGCAGTGTTGTTAATTTTACTTTAAAAAAGTAATTAATTACAGTTACAAATTACTTCTCCCAAAAAGTAATTGCGTTAGTAACTCAGTTACCTGAATGTAAGAGTAATTAGTTACTTGGCAAAGTAACTAGTGATATAATTTTTTTTTTCTCAAAAAAAAAAAAAAAAAAACAGGTCACACAATGTGAAGCTTAAAGGGTTTGGGGGACAACTGGCCCTAGCCCAATTCTTTACCCTCAACTTAACTAGACAAAAGGGTATTGCGATAACTAGCTAGTAACCTTTGCTATGTGTAGAAGTCATTTAAAGTTGTGAATCAATCGTTAAAGTTGTTAAAATTTCTCCCGTTATTGCATTAGTTCCCTTCTGTCTACTTTAAACATGTGTAAGTTTTAAAACTGTTTCATCATTTAAAGATAGATTTAAGTTAAGATTTTGCCGATTTAGGAGCATTATAGATAAAAAAAAAATTACTTAGGTTCGCTAGGAAGGATCTCTACATCAGGGCCTTCCTGAGAGGTCTACTGCTTTAAGATGGCGGCTGTTTACAAACGCATGTAGTCCTTAAAACATGTTGGCAATGCAGCAGTGTCTGTCATTTGAATCTAGTTCTATAATATGATATCTACCGTGTCATGTGGGTGTAGTTTGTCGGCTATGGCTGCAGTCAGGTATTATTGGAGCCACCTAGCATCGCGGTTGCAACGGCGTCTTCCCCACTCCTGCTCTGCTCTCGTCCCCGTGAGTCCGTTTCTCTCAGACTTTTTTTAATTCAACCAACTTAGTAACGCATAGTAACGCACGCCTTTCCCGCCTCAGTAACGGTAACGGCGTTGCCAAGATGAGAAAAGTAATTAATTAGATTACTCATTACTGAAAAAAATAACGCCGTTAGTAACGCCGTTATATTGTAACGCCGTTATTAACAACACTGGATACTATTGCACAAATTGTAGTCGTACATGCAGGCATACAGTACATATATTCTTTATCCTCTGCAATACAAAGAATACAATAGCAATACAAGATAACTCGCACTGCATTTTATGAAGACAAAAAAATATATATATATAGATAAGTATCAAATATATATGAGGTGGCAACATGGACAGGTGGCATTTGTGTGTCTTGTGCAGAAAGTGTCACCCACCTGCACAAAGGAGCTGTGCGACTAGAATAAGAATTGGAGTCGGGTGGAGGAGGCAATTGTGCCATTTGCAAAATTACAAAAGGTAAAGATCAGGTGGCTGCACACTTCATAAGAGTTGCGCACCGAAGGTCAGGTGAGAAAATGAAGCCCTACTTCTGTACACTGAATGCCATTTATCATTTGTTATCAAAGATTTTTGCTCTATGTGAATTTTCCCCGTCGCAGGACAGGGTCAAACGTTGAAGCGAGGAACAGATCACATTTCAACGTCAAGTCTACACCAATCAAACTTGAACAGCATTCAACTTGTCACGTTTCAACAAGAAACTACTAAAAATGAAATGGATTACATTCAAATGTGAAATTTCTACCATTAAAAAAGCGGCTCTTAACCTGGGTCAGATTCAAACCCCAGGGGTTTGTTCGGTAAGCAAGAATGACAAAGGGGTTGGGCAAAGGCTTCAGGCATCATTCCATTTTGACCGTTTTAATAACACTGCCAAGGTGAGAAGAAATTTCAATTAGCTTGTTAGTTTAGCTACATCAGTTTTGATTTTGAAGAAATGGCTTCATTCTCTAATTCCGGAAGGTTTGGTGAACACACATGAGAGAGAGGTTGGGTAAAATGTTCCATTCCTAACGTTAAAACAGGAATCGAAATGAAACGGATCCCCTTTTTATATGAAATTGACAAGTCTTACCTGTCCCAGGACGGGGCCAAGCGGAGGCCCGGGGGCCGCTTGTCCTGACCTTATGGTAGCGCGAATCACGCCGCTGGTGTCCAACTTCTTGACGGCCTTTGCCGCCTTGGAGATCTTAGACATGTTTCCGGCCGCTGAAGAGAAGAAAAGCGACAGGGCCAATTAGCGCGGCTTCTTAACGCCGGCGCGCTAAATGATTTACACTCGGGGCTCATTGAAAAAAATCATCGACTTGAAAACGTCAATGCGGCGGCGGGCGAGCCAGCAATTAAAAGGAAGATCTGCGCCTGGGATCTGGAGGCGCTCGAGGTGATGTTCTCCACGTGGTTCGGGGATTGAAAACTCTCCTTGAAACATGAAAAAAAAAAAAAAAGAAATGCTAAACTCTGACAGTGGGGGTTTAAGTGTCAAGGGTGTGGGATGATTTAAGCTACCTTTTATCACACAAACGCTTATTGTGGGGATGCTTAACAAAGCAATTCACCCCACATATAATGTTAGTTTTTTTTTTCCTGCAGCCCACAGGCTTGGACCAATTCACACTGTTCCGACTTATAAACGTTCCATGAATTCATGCAACACAGATTTCGCCCTTGCGTCCACTGGTTTTTTGACACAAAAAAAAAAAGCCATAATTGTTTCCGATGGCAAAAATGTAACATTTCAAATATTCCGACAGCCCGGCCAAAAGGCCAAACTCCGCGCGTTCACATTAGTCTTAACCCCTTGTACTGACTCCAAGCTGGAAAAAGGCTTTGAAACACAAGTTGACAATTTATTCTGAGTCGACAGCAATCATAGAGCACAGAAGGGACCCAGACAAAGATCCAATGTCACCATATAACAATTCAACACAAGTTTCCCGAGAAAAAAAATGACACTGCTTAGTTAAACATTCAGTCTTTTGAAGGCTCTCGCAGAGCTGGCCGTGGGCAGGAAGAAGGGTGTGTTTGGGCGTTGTTTAGGATTATTGTCCGTTTTGTGGATTGGACGGGAGGACTTGGGAGTTACTGTTGTTAGGGCAACGAGGGTTGTGGATTTTGTCACCTCAGCGTCAAAGGGGCTCTTGGAGTCTTGTCAGTCGTGTTATCAGTTGGATATCGGACGTTCTTGGGTGTTCCTTGTCTTGGAGCAGGGCGTCCTGCCATTTGTTCTGGACTGTCCGGGAGAACTCATTGAGAGAGTTGGTGGTGCAGACGTGGGCTTGTCAGCGTCAATCTTGCTCAATCAGTTGCATGACGCACATCTTGGGCTTCCGTGATAAGAATGCGTTGTTCATCTCTTATGCCTTATATTCTGCTTGTTTTCCTTAAACTATGGTATGCGTGCTATTTATTTTATATTGGGTGTGTTAGAGTAATACAAACAGTCAATACGAGAAACGATACAATTCCCTGATTGATTATATTAAGTGTTTTAAAATAATGCAAACAGTTTGAGGGGGCCTAAGAGAAAAGGTACCATCTCCACTAAGCCGCGGCTATCTGTAATTTTTCTGTAGCCGAAGTATTCCCGCACCGGCGATTTCCTTTTCTTCAATGGGCGGAAAAAGTTCAGGCGTTTCACCTCCTCCAGCTATCTTGTAGCACAGCTGACTCACTGACAATGAGCAACAACCGGTGGGGGAGGATTGAGCCTTGTAGCTGCAAGCGAGGGATTTCTCCCTGCATTTTTGAGACATAAAAAATAGCTAACACATTCAGAACGGTTTGACGGAATTTTTTTGCATTTTGAAACCTTGACGTTTTCATACCACAGTATACCTTGAAACCGATAATCGGCACTTGTCTAGGAGTGGCGCATAAACACCCCAAAATTAACAAGAAAGTGACCTGCCATTGACTATGACCGACATCCAATCGATTGAAACTGGGAGGATTTGCTATAAAACTGAGCCTGTTACTGATTCACCGCGAACCTGGAAATTTCGGAAAACAACAAGTGACCTGTAAATGCCCTGAAAATCGGACAGAATGACTCTGAATGCTCTGATTTCAAAAGAACGAACGTTCCCAGTCTAAATGGATTGGGCGTCGAGCACCGTCAGTGCAGCCATAGAGTTAACTGAGACACGATTATAGTGAAAGATTTTGGTAGCAACTTGTCGGTTTATTTTTATTCTATTTATTTTTTTAGACATTGACACCGTTTTAAAACGATATCTCGATTCTAGGCAGGAGCATAGCGATAACCTTTTGGGATCCAAAGTATCACGATATATCACCATTTCGATATTTTGTCACACCCCGATTCATGAGGAATCATATTTGCAGCACCGGCTTGTTTAAGGGATAAATCTCGTCACGTTAATTTTACCTTCTCGCTGTAGGGCTCTGTCGTAATCAATCGGTTCAAAATAAAATAAGACAATATAACTGAAATTGCAACATTTGCAGCAAACTTCAAGCGGATTACATATTCATTTTTCATTATGCAACGTCTGAAAGAGTGAAAATTTTGAATTCGGTAGACGTTCCCCCTATAAAATGCCTTGTGTAAATGGCCCTGAGCTAAGAATTGCAACAAACCAAGGCAGCACTAAACCCCCGGGCCCTTTTTTCCCCTCATCTTACTTCAAAAAGCAAATTAGGAGTCAATTAGCCGAGTGGGGAGAAAAGCCTGAACCCGTGGCCTTTCTTTCTCTGCCGAGGCCGAACACATAAATGCGGGATTGTAATCCTCTGATGGAATAAAAGTTCCATCGGCGCTGCCATTAGGAAAAGAAAAACGGGAGCGGAGAGAGAGAAAAGATCAATGACGGGAGCCAGGGGACAAATACAAGTTTGAGCCGTGCTACTCGGCGGGTGTCGGACGTTCAATAAAATTAAGTACTTGAGGGGAGAAGCGTTATGCTGATGGTTCGTCACGGCCAACGGAGGGAGGGAGGGAGGGAGGGAGGGAATCCAATTACATCGACGGCTAGTCAGATGCGTACGGAGAGAACGTAAAGTTACAGCGGACGGAACGCATTGACGCGAGGCCGTTTCCCAAAAATTCGGAAAGTACCGTATTGGCCCGAATATAAGACTGCGTTTTTTGCATTGAAATAAGACTGAAAAGGAGGGGGTTGTCCTATATTCGCGGTCTAGACATTATACTCTTCCACGATGCTAGATGGCGCCAGATATCATTGAAGTGATGTTCTGTCATGACAGATCTCGGCTACTCTCAAGTTTAACCAGTTTGCATTACTTTATTGCCATGTTTTTCCTTATTCAGATTTGTTTCAAGACTACAGTTACAGTTAGACTTCACTTTGATGGTTCATGCAGTCATTGCAATTTTGTTGTTTTATCACAATAGATTGGTTTATTTACATTTCAAAATCCAGAAGCGGATGTGATTGCACTTTAGTTTACATATTTAAATATTCAGATATTAAGATTTGAATGAGGCAAAATAACATGCTTTTTCTCTCAAATATATTGTTGTAATTATTTGTTTCGGATGTACTGTAACTATTTTTTGTATAAAAATGAATTTGGTGCTCAAAAAGTCTTTTTTCAAACGTGAGTCTTGAAAAAGAGGGGGCCGTCTTATAATCAGGGCCGTCATATATTCGGGCCAATACGGTACAAGCCGTGCACAAGATACATTGCGAGGTCAGACTCAATCCGAGAGGTCCGATCACGTATCGGAATCTTTTCCTTTTCAGAGGATCGGAAAAGGTCGGGTGTTTATTTTTCAATCTTAACTCATTGGCTGCCATTGACGGCGTCGGATCCAAATCGACTGGGGGGGCCGGCGATTCATTCGCCACCTCTCAGTCAAATGGGATTGGACGTCAATGACAATTCCAATTTGAAATTGATCATATTAACGTTCTAACATTAAGCTGAAACCAATTATGCGTGAAATTGATCCCATTAAAATGTGAATTTTTACCACTAAAGCACATTTTAATGTCAAATTGATACAACATGGAATTAAACATGCAAGGCATCACGTTTTAACATGAAATTTATCACATTTTAAAGTCAAATGTATCACGTTCAAACAAGGTAAACATTAAAACATCAAATTGATCATATTAAAACAAGGAACTTATGATTTTTTTTTAAAACAATGAAAACATTCATCAGGTTATTCCTGGACTTTTTTTTTTTACTGGTGAAACAACATTTGTCTTCCATATCAACCCCTCAGTGCAACAAGAGCAGAAAATATGCATCAAAGTAGAAGAAAAGGAGGGCAAAAACAGGGTTTCTGACCGTGCGCTTGTATTGCCGAGCATCAAATAGAGCTTTGATTCCAATTGGGAAGAAAGGGAATAAGAGCTCTTCCAATCGCTAAAAGCCAGCCTTGCGTCTGCGCTAAATGAGTCGAGGCATCACAATGCAAAGGGAGGTGACCTACATATAAGACGCCGAGCGAGCGAAGCGGCTGTGGCACGCCGCCATTTACATGACATTGAAGGAATCAAGAGCATGCTAGCAACATGATTCAAGGCCACGATGTATGTTGTGCCTGGTCGGGAAAATAGAATTCATGCACTTTGCCCAAAGTGGCTTGACAAAGTCGCGTTTCATCAACGATAGCGGGGTAATAAGAAAAAACGCTCGCGATTCAAACATTTTCAACTCGATATCGATAGCTGATAAATAAGAAACCAAAAAAAAAAAACAAAACAAAACAAAAAAAAAAAAAAATATATATATATATATATATATATATTTTTTTTTTTTTTTTTTTTTTAGGAACCCATTCGGGTCCATTGACGATGGACGTCCGATCGCTTAAAACTTAAAACCTTAAATGAGTTTATAGGTAGTTGACATCTTATCCATGTGAACTGGGAGGGATGGCGGTGCTACCAGCCTACCCAATTTTAATGGACCTGGTCTACTAGCTGGCGCAGTCGGTAGCTCGAGTTGTCCTGGGTCAGCTGTTCGGTTCCCGGCAAGAACTGCCCACTTTCTTGGGCAAGGCACTGAACCTTCACTTGGTTGGCAGCGCCTTGCATGACAGTAGCGCCATTGGTGTGTGAATGTGTGCGTCAAAGGGTAAATGTGTGCTAATGTAAAGCTATGAGGGACCGTACAAGACATTTTTCATTCCGGCCCTCTCACATACATATATATTGACTCTCACACACATATATTCCCCGCTCATGTTCATATATATTCTCCTCTCAAATTTATATATTTTCACTCTCACATTCTTACATTTTCACTCTCACGTTCATTCATTTTCACTCTCACATTCATACATTTTCACTCTGTGTGTGTATGTATGTAGAAAGAAAATATAGGTAAATGAGAGAAGACGATATCGGTATAAGAGTGAATATATATCTGTGTGAGGGGAGAATATATGTATGTGTGAGTGAAAGTACAGTGGAAACGGAAGGCAGCTCTGATTGGCCGAGAAGCTGAAGCAATTCCTGTTGAGGCGGGTCAACATGGAAGAGGAGACACGAGCACTTCGGCAAGCAGTTGGGCTATTACGAAATATTTTGTGGACCTCTGAAACGGTCACATCTTTGTCATCCTGTCTCGAGTGGTGGAGGACAGGATCAGCTGCACCCAACGTCACTCATAATAACGCAATTGAAAGTGAGATGAGAGAAATTTTCCGACCTAGCAACTCCCAAATCTCTTTAGCAGTCCAAGCGGGAGCTAACGTGCCCAAACTGCGAGGATCGTCACGGCAGTAATTATGATATCAGACGCACCAACATTTTGGCAACTGGAACTCCCGGCGAGGGAAACACTGCGGTGAACTGAGCCGCATTTTCTGATTTCGTGTTGGAGCCAGCCGCAGTTTCTTTTCAGTTGGATTAGAAAAATCACAGCCCAAATGTCATGCGGAAGAATGGCGCATTGGTAAAGTCGCTTGTCTCTGATTTGGACTACATGGGTTCGAAACCCACAATTATTCACTTGTACTTTTCTAAATAAAAAAAAATATAATGATGGCTGCCTGACTAATTAAGACACCATTGTAAAATCAAGCACTCACTTTCTATGATTGTGTCAAGTATTTTGACAGATCGTATTTGATTTGTGCTATGATTTACAGCAACAAAAGGAAAATGTCTAGCTTTCTTAATGATAAAAAAAAAATACGTTCCAAAAACCGCAAGGAGAGTTCTATGAATGCGCACTGATAATGATTAAAAAGGTCACAAGACCAATTAGCTATTCAAGTGAAAATATAGTCCAAAAAATAAATGAATGTATAGAGCTAAATTGGAAAACTAAGAGGTGTGCTCCAACCTAAAAGAAGAGTACTTCTACCCTGCACTGATTATGGGTCAAAAAGTCAAATGGTCTAGGAGCTATTGAAGTTTGAAGTTACTAAATAAATTTTAAAAATCATAAAAACATTATGAATAGATAAATTGGAAAACCTTGATCTCCAAGTAAAGTACTTCAACCCTGCACTGGTTTGGGGTCACAAGGTCAAAAGACCTCACAGCTATTAAAGTTGAAGCTAGTCAATGTGTCATATGTGTGTGTGAGAATGAAAATATATTTTGTGAGAGGAGAATATGTATGTATGTATGTGTATGAGTAAAATTTATATGTATATGAGAGGAGAATGTATGGATGTGAGAAGAGTATATGTGTGTGTGTAAGAGTGAATATATATATATGTGAGAGGAAAATGTATGGATGTGAGAGGACAATATATGTGAATATTTGTATGTGAGAGGAGAATATATGAATGTGAGAGGAGAATGCATGAATGTGAGAGTGAAAATGTATGAGTGAGAGTGAATATGTATGTGAGAGGAGTATGTATGTGTGTGAGAGGGTCAGAATGAAAAATGTCTTGTACAGCCCCTCATAATATTGTGCAGGCCTACTTTTGACCTTATTTGTCCTTTTTAGTGACCCAAATTTAGTCACGTCTCACTACTTTTATCCAGGAAGAATTTAGTTTGGAGACCTGTTTAGCAGCCAATGAGTTAAGAAGGAAAATGAAAAAAAAATCTCCTTCACTATCAAGATTAGTGCAACTCAGTCCAATTTCCCTCACGAAAACACATTTCTGATGGCGCAAAAGCAAATTTCAATACTTTTCCAATCAAATACGCTTTCACGACAGATACTTTTGACGACCTTCGTTCGCGGGCCCCTGGGTGGGACGCTTTTGAACGTTTTTCTCGGCAGAACGGATCGATTTCTTTCACCGTCACAGTCAACGAACGCAGCCGCGTCGAGGATTATTTGAAGTGCGAGAAGCTCCTGGCGCCGACCAAACACAGCCGCTCTGGAGCACTTGCTTTAAGTGTATATACGTATGAAAGGCAGGAAACGCAGACTGAAAGCCGGGAATGCCATTTTTAGAAATGCAAACAGGTGTGGGGAATGATGTCAAAAAATGTGCAACACTGTACACTGGTTGAATAATCTTGCATGACGTGACAAATGTTGCATGTGGAAGACAGCAGAATGATATGGAATACTGTTGCATGTTGAGAAAATATATACAGTGCTGGCCAAAAGTATTGGCACCCCTGCAATTCTGTCAGATAATGCTCCATTTCTCCCAGAAAATGATTGCAATTACAAATGCTTTGCTATGTTCATTGATTTCGCTTGCAATGAAAAAACACAAAAGAGAATGAAAAAAAAATTGAAATCATTATCATTTTACAGAAAACTCCAAAGCTTAAGACTTGGTAGCACAACCTTTAGACAAAATACCAGCGAACAACTGCTTCCGGTATCCATTAATGAGTTTCTCACTATGCTCTGCCGGAATTTTAGACCATTCTTCTTCAGCCAACTGCTCCAGGTCTCTGAGATTTGAAGGGTACCATTTTTAGATATCTGCACAGGTGTTCTATGGGATTCAGGTCTGGCCACTTTAGAAGTCTCCAGTGCTTTCTCTCAAACCATTTTCTAGTGTGTTTTGGGCCACTGTCCTGCTGGAAGACCCACGACCTCTGAGGGAGACCCAGCTTTCTCACATTATGCTGCAAAATATGTTGGTAGTCTTCATAACGCCATGCACACGGTCAAGCAGTCCAGTGCCAGAGGCAGCAAAGCAACCCCACAATCTCAGGGAACCTCCGCCACGTTTGACTGTGGGGACGGTGTTCTTTTCTTTGAATGCCTCGGGGGTTTTTTTTCCTGTAAACTATGTTAATGCCTTTCTCTAAAGCTTTACTTTGGTCTCATCGGACCAGACAACATTCTTCCAAAACGTTTTTGGCTTTCTCAGGTAAGTTTTGGCAAAACTGGTAAGACGTGGGGCCTTCCTGGGTATCCTACCGTAGAGTCCCCTTTCATTTAGACGATGACGGAAAGTACGGGTTGACAATGTTGTACCCTCGACCGCGGGACAGCTTGAACTTGTTTGGATGTTAGTCGAAGTACTTTATCCACCATCCGCACAATCTTTGGATCAATTCAATTTTATTTGTATAGCCCTACATCATAACAAGGTCGTCTCAGAGGGCTTTAAAGAGTCAATTTGATATGCAGTCAGATACAGTAGATCGGGGTGTCCAAACTTTTTGCAAAGGGGGCCAGATTTGGTGTGGTAAAGATGTGGGGGGCCGACCTTGGCTGACATCCTTTACGGAGAACAATATATTTAAGCAAATTTTAGCAAGCCATTCTGCGTGTCACATTTGCTTTATGTTTTTTTTTTTTTTTTTTTTTAAATAATTTCAACAATCTCGCAACTAGCCTTTGTGCGTTTGTTTCGACATTCAGGGTCTTGCGAAAAACTGCTGCTGTGAAATTAAACTAGCTTCAAGTTGCTTTAATTTCTCGCTGCGTATCTTCCCTGTAATCCTGTCGTGCATGTCAGCGTGTCTTGTTTGGTAATATCGCCTCACATTGAACTCTTTAAAAACGGCGATTGTCTTTTTGCACGAGGCCGACACAGTTGTTGCGTATTTTAGTGAAGAAATAGTCCAATTAAATAAGAAATAGTCAACTTTTTTTTTATTGTTGATTATCGCCATTTTAGAAAATTGGAAGGGTCACACAGGGTAATGTTGCTTAGAGTGCTGCTGCCTTTTAGTGGGTAAATGAGTAGCAGAATTTAGTGTGTAAGCTACTTCATATGCCGGTAGCAGTACTGCTGACCAATTTATTAAGTCTGTGTGCGGACCAGACAATATTGATTTTATGACAGAGGCTGGGGGCCGAATAAAATTTGACCACGGGCCGCATTTGGCCCCCGGGCCGGACTTTGAACATGTCTGCAGTAGATGAATGAGATGAATTCATGTCCTGGGCATCCCCTATCCTTAGACCCTCCATGGCAGCACGGGAAAAACTCCAAAAACCCAGTGGGAAAAGAGTAACCTTGGGGAGAACCACAGTCAGAAGAGATCCACTCCCAGGACGAAGAGGCTATAGATGCACCAGGACTGATGATGGTTAAAATCTCTGGTCAATTTTTCTTGTACATCCATATCTAGGGAGGTTAACCACAGTGCTGTGGGCTTTACACTTATTGATGACACTGCGCACGGTAGACACAGGAACATTCAGATCTTTGGAGATGGACTTGTAGCCTTGAGATTGCCCATGCTTCCTCACAGTTTTGCTTCTCAAGTCCTCAGACAGTTCTTTGGTTTTCTTTCTTTTCTCCATGCTCAATGTGGTACACACAAGGACACAGGACAGAGGTTGAGTCCACTTTAATCCATTTTAAATGGCTGCACGTGTGACTGATTTATTGCCACCACCTGTTATGTGCCACAGGTAAGTAGCAGGTGCTGTTAATTATACGAATAAGAGAAGTTTCAGATGATTTTTCAAAGGGTGCCAATACTTCTGTCTGGCCCATTTTTGGAGTTCTGAGTAAAATGATAATGATTTCATTTTTATCCCATTCTCTTTTGTGTTTTTTCATTGCTAGCAGAATCAATTAAGATATTACTACCAAAGCATATGTAATTGCAATTAAGAAATGGAGCATTATCTGACAGAATTGCAGGGGTGCCAATACTTATTGCCAGCATTGTATATGGAAAATCGTTGGTAACTGATAGAAACAAATGTTGACTAAAGTAAACCACTTAAGGTAGGATCATGTGAAATAATGTTTAGTTGGGAAATCATGGTTGATCAATGCCGACCCTCCCAGTTCAAACACATTGGGTGATTCTCCGCTTCGAAGACTTTGAAAACATCACTCGGTTTGGGTTAGCGTGTCGGCTAGCTGTCACGCCTCTTGGTTTGTTTACATTCTCCGAAGCCGGGGAAGGGAAATGACATAAGCCCGATTTAGGTGGCATAAAATATTGTTCGGGAGGTGCGACAGTAAAGGTGAAGTCGACAGTTTTGACCATTATGGAGTCATTTTGCCATGGCGTCCTGAATAAATGCATTTTTATTATTTCATATTCCATTTAGCACAAGACTTATTTGTCATGACCATGCCATTTATTCAGCTATAGGGGAAAAATACTTGGATAAAAAGAATATCCTGTCAAAATTGTTAGGTTTTGTGTTGGTTTTCTCCTAGTGTGACTTGTCTCTGTGATTGCCCATTGATTTCACCTGTTATGCCTCCTCCTAGTGTATCCTGCAATCTGCATCCTACTGTGTTAACCAGCTGTTCCTCGTTGTCTCGTTACCCCTTGTCTGCGTGTGTGTATATAAGCAACCAGTTTCTTGTCACTCCTTGTTGCGTCATTGACAATGTCAGTGTCTATGTCTGTGTCAAAGCCAAGATCCTTGTGTTCTAACCTCTCCGGTAAAGTAAGTTTTGTTTGAACCTTGCCTTTTTTGATCCCCAGTACTTTTGGTTGTACTTTGTGTTTTGTTAGTTATTATTAAAACGTTTTGGAGATCACCACCACCTCCCTGGCTGCCTTTTGTTTCCCTGCAATTGGGTCCACACAACCTGCCTGCCCCGAATACCTGACAAAAAATATTGGAGTAGACAGACTGAAACAATGACATTTTGTGGCTCTCTTCGTCACCTTTTCCTGCTTCTGAATAATTCTCCCTCAACGGGCTGACGGGTCCGTCTCAAGCCATTTATTTAGCTATTGGGGAAAAATACTTGGATAAAAAGAATATCCTGTAAAAATATTGGGGTAGAGAGACTGAAACAATGACATTTTGCAGCTCTCTTCGTCGCATTTTCCTTGTTGTCAATGGGCTGCACCCTAAATCAGATGAAATTGTGACTCCGCTGAAGTCATCCACCTGTTGGGGACGCTAGACCCCTATAATGGTAGGCGTGGCTAACCGGCAGGTTAAAAGACTCATTTCTTGTCATCTGCGCTTTGCTAAATTGTTATATATAGTCGAATCGTCTCATAATGTGATTCTAATTCACATAATAATCTTATTTAAGACTTTTTTTCTACTGTCGTACCCACTTTAAATGGAATGGATGTCTACTCTAGACGTGGGAATCTTGGGGCACCTAACGATTCGATAATAGTACAGTACTTCCAAAATTGTTCAAAAAACCTCAGGCTAAAGCAAACTAATATTTCAGTATCAAGTTAACAGTTAAAAACAGTAAATGAAACATTCAATCAGCTTCAGCAGCTTTAAACTACATTCAATTAATGTTGTGAATCAACTGTTAAAGTTGTTAAAATTGCTCCCGTTATTCCATAATTTCCCTTCTGTCTACTTTCGGCATGTGAAAGTTTGAAAACCGTTTCATCATTTAACGATAGATTCGAGTCAAGATTTTGCCCATTTAGGAGTATTTCAGATAAAAAGGTAATTAGGTTCGCTATAACAAAGCCTTCTAGGGAAGTCTACTGCTTTAAGATGGCGGCTGTTTACTAACGGCGGCAAGTCTGTCATTTCGCATCTAGTTCTACGTATATGTGATCTCTACCGTAGATGTATGTGGCCATATGTTTGTAGCAACTAGCAACTGGGCGTTGTTTGTAACAACTGTTGGCCACAGTCAGATATTATTGTTTTTTTATCTAGCTGCATAAGCTGAACATGGTATTTACCCTCGGTCCGTTCCTCATTGTGTCCCAAAGACCGCGCTGACTTCATTTTAGTTCCGCTTTTCCTGGTATAATTCAGTAATCGGAATTTGGATGTTTGTGAATCGTTCTCGAATCTTCCATGGCCAAATCGCGAATAATCCAAGAATCGGAAATTTCGCACGCCTCTAGTCTACTCGTGTCAAACTTATTGAAAGAGTTTCAATTTAGTCACAAGATTGGACGTGTATCATCGTCCATGGCACTAAAACAGTGGCAGACCATGAGTAGCGAAGAGAAAACTGGACCGTATTTGGACACGTGAAGTTTCTGCAGCAAAATTGCCGAGACAGGATAAAGCCAGAGTTCAGCGGGTTTTTTTTTTTTTTCCCCCCCCCAATTCTCTCTCTTCACGAGAGCAGAGGAAAGTCATCTGCCGGGACAAATGACTATTCACGCCACAATATCCCATTCTTCAAAGCGTTCTAATGAATTTGAGCAAGTACAAAAGCAAAGGCCGCCGAGCCTCTTTTGTATTTCCAAATGAAAATGGAAATGATTTCCCCAGCTCAATTGTCGAGCCACCGGATCCGAGTAAACAAGTCAATAAAAGCGGGCCGACGTGACTCGGCACCCGTGGCCAATATAGCGCCCGAATTTTGCGCCCCGCAGATTGCTCTTTTTTTACGAGCTATCGGTTACGAGCTCGAGGCGAGATGGCGTCGAAAGCCAATTGAAAAAGAGCGCCATTCAAGGACAGGCAGGGCTCATTTTGGAGCGATTCATCAGCAGCTAATTAAAAACGGTGAGCTTAATTAGACTAGCGAGGCCCGCCGCGTTGTCTCCTTTGGCCGATGAGGCGCTTTCTTTCCCTTGATCCTCTTCAAGGAGAACACCCAGAAAAGTCAATCTGTTGTTTTAGTTACGAGTCGACGAGAAGCTTTAAACCAACAGATGTTTGTCAGCGCGTGCATTTCTGAATGAGACGAGGAGAAATTTTTACGCTTGTCTGAACAATTCTAGCTCATGAAAACGTGTGGAAAAACGACAGGCAAATTTTTGACTTCAAGTGTAGACAGTGTTGAATATTTTTATTGTCATGGTACAATTATACGACAAAATTGAGGTGCTCTTTAAAGTGCAAAGTAGCACAGGTAGTCCCCAGGTCAAAAATGAGTTCTGTTCCTACGCTGGCGACGTAACACAAATTTAACACTTCAAGCGCCCCTAAATCTCAAAATAACCATCCAAAAACAAGGTCATTGTACTGTCCTCGCCAAGATGTTGGGGTCCTACTTAGACAGTGAGCTAAGCTCTGAAATGACAATGTCAGACATCCGCGTGGTTTACTGACTTTATTCAGCTGCTCATGACATCCACCACATGCAGAATGAAACAAAAATAAAAATGAAACTAAATCATCAATCTTCAACCACAGCAATTCAGAATTGCCCTTATAACTGGCTGCCGATATTGATGCAATAACAACACAAATGATTAGAATGTATCAGTTATCGTCCGCACACCATCAAAAACAATCACACAAACTCCTCCCAAGTAACACTACAAAAGTTGCCATATACAGTGTTGGCCAAAAGTATTGGCACCCCTGCAATTCTGTCAGATAATTTTATGGCGAAAGTTCCCTGATGTTTTGGGGTTGCTTTGCTACCTCTGGCACTGGACTACTTGACCGTGCGCATGGCATTTTCAAGTCTGAAGACTATCAACAAATTAATGTAGGGCCCAAAGCTGGCTCTCCCTCAGAGGTCATGGGTCTTCCAGCAGGACAATGACACTTCAAAAAGCACTAGAAAATGGTTTGAGAGAAAGCACTGGAGACTTCTAAGGTGGCCAGACCTGAATCCCATAGAACACCTGTGGAGAGATCTTCAAATCTCAGAGACCTGGAGCATTGTAAGAAACTCACTGATGGTTGTTGGCCGTTATTTTGTCTAAAGGTTGTGCTACCAGGTATTAGGCTGAGGGTGCCATTACTTTTGTCCGGCCCATTTTTGGAGTTTTGTGTAAAACGATAAGGATTTAATTTTTTTTTTAAATTCTCTTTTGTGTTTTTTCATTGTAAGCAAAATAAATGAAGATATTACTAACAAAGCATTTGTAATTGCAACCATTTACTGGGAGAAATTGATCATTATTTGACAGAATGCAGGGGTGCTAGCACTGTACTCTAGACACATAGAGATATATGAGTCAATATTCAAAGAAAGAACCAGAAAATTCTTTGACTGCTCAGTTTTGTTTAAAACTGTGCAGAATGGAAAATCACAAGCAATAAAATCAACTGTAAACAGACTCTAAACAAGCTCAAAAACTCCCAAACTTGGCTTAATGGCAGATTACAAGCAACTATCATATGCGTACCGCCACCTATTGTACAAGAGTGTGGTGGTTTTTATTGGTGAATGTTTTGTTCACCTGCCTAATCTTTCTTGTACTCGTGTTGCTGCCTCTAGTGCTCAGTTACGGTATAGTTGCACCTCGGAGGCATGAAAACAAAACTATCAATTCACAAATAGAAAAAAAAAGAAAAAGTAACATGTAATGCAGGCGACAATTTGAAAAGTTGTGTCGTAAAATGTACAGATACCTGCTGTAAAATGTAGTGAAGTAAAAACTAGCACTTCATATTTGCACTGAAGTAAAGTACAGATACACAAAAATGTACTTAAGACCAGTTACATTCGTCCACTGGTCTTAACCCAGGGACTACCTGTACAATAGAAATCCTGAAATATTTACAAAAAAAAAAATAATAATATTGATTTTGAGGGTCGAAGGAACAAATTGGCCCCTCCCGGTCAAAATGAATTGGACAATGGCAACTCACGATTTGGACGAACGCTCTGGTAGCAGGTGGTGGACTTTTACGGAATAGTCCACAAAACCTGGACGGGCCGGGGGGCGCCAAAGTCCGCGTACCGCTGACACGGACAAAATTCCCCCCCGCTTGAAAAAGGAAAGTAGCATCCGCAGGATGTCCAGCGCGCCCAGCGGGTTCCCTTAGTGATTTTTTCCCATTCCGGCGTCGAACATCCGAGTTGAAATGTAAAGTGAAAACATGAAAGCGATGAGGCCGAAAGCAGCCGCGCCGCTTAATAAATGAAGCCGGCTTCCCGGCTCGCTCGGCGCCATTAATATTCACTCCGTGCCAACTTTCATCCGCGCTGTACCAAACGATTACAAGACTCATCGATAGGGGCCGACTCAAAGATTCCATATTCCCCTCGCCAAAAGTGATGGGAATAATCCAGCTCCATAATTTGCAGTCTATGATTGATGTACCTTACAGTCAATTCCCACTACTGTATCACAGTTAGTGCTGCGCGATATGAAAGAAGGAAAAAAAAGAAAAACTCCTATGATGGTATTTTGTATCACAAATTGATATACCACGACGTTTCACAATTTTATTAGGGATGTCCCAATCACTTATTTTTGCATCGGAGTAGGAGTCACTCGATTTTGAGTATCTGCCAATACAGTCCCGATCAGATACCCCCCCCCCCCCCCCAAAGAAAAAAAAACTTTTTTTTTTTTTCCATTTGAAAAAAAGTTCCTAACATGTTAGTGTTCCACTGAGCCGATTTCACAATGTGAATTAATTTTAAACAAGAATAACATAGAAATATGCTTGTCTTTAGAAAAGCTTCATTGAGTGAGTCCACTCACGCTGCTGAGAACAGCCCCTCACTTACACAACGATTTGCCACAGCACACTCACACAAGTTTAACGATGATCGACACACTTGTGCCTTTGATCATAGAGATACCAAGTTTCCCAGCCAAGATCAAACATGTCAATCATTGTTAACTTTAAGTACCAAACGCAAGCTGCCCTGGACAGTTTAGCCACACTGCTTAGCAGGAGGGAGGGTGAGGTGCTGCTTTATGCTCGTGCATGAAGCAGAAAACCAAATATTTTTGAAATTCAAAACCCGATCCTTTTCGCCTGATTCCGATCCTCTGAAAAATATTTTTTAGCATTTTCAATTTTTGAGGGGCAAGGTTCTCAACCTAATTTTAACTTTGAACAAATTTGAATTATTTCGAATTGGACATCTAGCATCTTCAGGGACACTGAAACACGGGCGTTCAAAGCCATTCCTACTGGATGAAATGGAAGGAATCTGACCTTTTAGCCAGATTGCCGGAATCACGCCAGCCGAACCGCCGGACCCGCGCTGGCGCAGCTCCAACAACCCGGGCAACGAAACCCCTACAACTCGGCCAAAAGGCCAAACTCCGCACGTTCACCTTAGTCTTAACCCCTTGTATTGACTCCATTTTGAAAGTTGGAAAAAGGCTTCGAAGCAGAAGTTGACAATTTATTCAGGTTGACAGCGATCAAACGGCAAAGCGAAGCAGACTCGGGCGAGGAGGCAGACCCGTTCCAAGGTCACCATATCACAAGTCAACAAAAGGTTCCCAAGAAAAATGACGATTAGTTCAATATTCAGTCTTTTTAAAGGTTCTCGCCTGTGAGCAGAAGAAGGGTGTGCTTGGCCGTTGTTTAGGGTTAGGGTCTGTTTGTGGATTGGATAGGAGGATTCGGGAGTTACTATTGTCTGTGCAACGAGGGGTTGTGGATTTTGCCACCTCAGCGTCAAAGGGGCTCTTGGAGTCTTATCAGTCGTGTTATCAGTTGGATATCGGACGTTTTCTGGTGTTCCTTGTGTTGGGCCAAGACGTCCCGCCATTTGCTCTGGACTCTCCGGGAGAACTGAATGCGAGAGTTGGTGGTGCATACGTGGGTTTGTAGATGTCAGCGTCAATTTTGCTCAGTCAGTTGCATGACACACACGATGGGCTTTCGTGCTAAGAGGTGTCATGTATCTCTTATGCCCTATAGTCTGCTTATTTTCCTTGTATAAGTGCTATTTATTTTATATTAAATGTGTTAGAGTAATACAAAGAGTCGATCGGTAAATAGGAGAAAAGATACTATTCCCTTCCAAATGAATTGGACACCTATGGTTGTCAATGGCAAATTGTGATGTCGACGTAGACGCCAGTTTGTGATGAGGTCAAGTTTTTTTTTTTTTTCAATAATTAAAGATAGTAACCCCTCATGGGCCAATGGCTAAGGCGGACCAAAGATGGCAATCAATTACGAGACGAGGGCGCTACGTTAGCATTCATCGCGCCGCTTTTGATGATGGGGATAGCAGGTGCTGAAGGGCAGCGGTACAGAAGCAACTCTTCAAAAGAGCGCTCCGCCATTGATGTTACTGATACGACCCAGCAAACTTTTAGGGTGACTGGATGAAACTCTGATGAGTGGACTCATGAGTAAAGATTTTTTTTTTTTCCTCTTCATTCCGAGAAAATTTAGACAGTGCAGATTACAGTCAGGTGTGTTCTATCGTGCGGTGCGTCCATTTACATTCCAATCACACGGTGCAGATGGTCTTTCACAGCCAATACGTGTGCTATAAATATTCATATTGAAAAGAAGAAGAACCTAGTAATACAGTCCCTGCGGGATGTGCGAGATTTCACTAGCTCATACAAATACGTTAGTTACCTCGCTGAACAATAAATCGCAGAGGAAATGTTTTTATTGACAGTTCAAACGGCACCGAAACATTGTCACGGATGTGGTCATTGTCACCTTTTTAACGATACATTTTACGCTACCTCAAGTATAATATTTGAAAATAGAAGTGAAGACGTTGAAAACGAGAAACTAATACCAGGCATGAAAATGGGTCAGGGGTTAAAAAGGTGAGAAGGGTGTGGAGGAAATATGTTCCAGTACACTGTACACCCCAACAAAATATTGAGCTCTGTCGACCCACACTGTGTTTCAGCAGGGCCGTGCAGAGACCGGTGGAGGGGCGGGTGCTCGTAGATCAAAAGGGGCACATGAACAAGTATTTAATACACCTTAAAACAACATAACTTCAATTTTAACCAGCTTTAGATAATAATTGGCTGCGACTGTGACATTCTTTAATTGGGAGGGGGCAACAGTGAATAGAAATCAAAACTGTCATCAACACTTTCTGGCTGTGACTCAGTCAGTCTGCCTCTTTTCTTCCTTCAACCTCTGCATCAAAACTTTCTTCCTCAACTTGTTCATCTGAGAACAAACCACTTCAGATGGTCACTGAGCCACCAACAGCACAGTTTTCTTAAAACTATTATTTCATTATTATCCATACTTAACAACTCTAGCACCTAATGGTTAATAAAGCAATGACATAAAATCTTATAGAAAAATAACATTGTAATTGTGTTTATAATTGTATTTAATACCCGACTATCCTTGCAAACTTGTTCTTACCAGGTCTGCTATTCACCCAGCTGATGAGGTATCCACTGCCTTTAGCAGCCTCATCTAACTCCTTTTTTTATCCCTCAATCTCCCTTCCCTACGAGGCATGTCTATGTAATGAAATATAAATATTTAAAAAAACAAAAAAACAGACTCCCCGGTGGCTTTTAGTTTTAAAGCTTTCTTAATTTCTTTCTCTCTCAATAACGATGGAGGTAGATTTGTGTTTTTATTATTCAATCAAAAAACAAAGTTACTTCTATCAAAAACAAAGTTGCTTCAATCAAAATACAGTATATACTTTTAATCCCCAAAAAGTCACTTCAATAAAAAAAATGTTTTTGATTGCAAAAATGAATTTGAGACAAAAAAAGCATTTGAAAACTATTTTTCTTGACTGAAACAAATTTTTCCATTGAAGTAATGTTGTTTTGTGTTTGGGCCACATTTTGGCTAGGACATTTGTGTCTTTATTATTCAATCAAATAAGTTGCTTCAAACAAAAAAATATATATATAAAAAGAAAAACCTTGCACATGTGTCAATCACCGTTTACCAAAGCCTAAGAGGGTTTGAGTAGACTCACTATGAAGCATTTAATAAAGCCAAGCATTTTCTTACTACTTTATTCTTGTTTAAAAATAATTCATAGTAGTAACATGTTTAAAACTTATCATAATTCTTACATTTTGAAGTGCTTGAAAACCATTTATAAATTATACTTTGGTGAAAAAAGTGAAAAAAACATGTCTTATATATATGTATCTTTTTTCCAATGTAATATCTGAATAAATACATTGAACACACACAAAAAAAATGGGGGGGGGGGGGGGGGGGGCGCTACTTCGCGGTTTTCACTTATTGCGGCGAGTTCTGGTCCCCATTAACCGCGAAAAACGAGGGATCCCTGTATTTCTGAAAAGCTTTAAGAAGCAAGAGTCATTCCCACCACTCGTCGGGCCGGTGTTGTGCCGACACCGGCCGTTAGCTCAAGTCCCGGCCGAAAATAACGCGTCTAAGGCGGACGACGGGAGCGATGCGATGCGAGGCGGCCCCTCAATCCGAGAGCATGCCGCTTAATTTGACTCAACAGTGTGTTTCTTCGTTTATATTACCGCTAAATACACAAGCTTGACGCCAATTTAACGGGAGCGATTTTTTTTCATGGGAGATTTGGCTAGCTCTGGCAGTGTTCAACGCAAGCTGCAACGAATGGCATTAACTTTTTTATATCGCAAAATGTGAAAACGATTGAAAGCATTACTCACCAAATTCAATCTGCTGGCAAATACAGGCAAGTGTGTATGCTGCGCTCCGGTCTGCCCCGGTGTGGATAAGGCTTGCTTTTTTGTTTTCGCAGCTTTGCAATGCAACCAAAGGCTCACCGAGCACTCCTTGTTTCACGTAAGGAGTGCGCGCGTTTGGAATAATGGCCCGCAGCTTGGGCCGATGATTGGTTCTCGTCACCGAAGCATCTAGCAGGATTTGCTGACTGTCCGTGTCACTTTTTTAAAGAACCGATCAGTTTACGTACTAAGTTAATCACATGATGATAATAATAATAATAATTAAATAAAACCTCCAGACCCCCCCCCCCCCCAAAAAAGAATTTCTCCTCGGATCTACGCAATTCACGTAGGTCGCCCTTTTTGACTTCAAAACGGCGAATTTTGCCGAAAGGTGAGAGATTTTCATGCCTGTAATACAGTAAGAATGTGAAATTTGTCACACGAGAGCTATCACTTGCAATGTTAAATTGATCAAGTTAAAATGTAAAAACATCCGGAGATCACGTGAAATTTATGACAGTAAATCATGAAACATGAAATGAGAATAAAGTCTTTTTTTCTTGACTGTCCCTAATCCTCTTCTGTACATATTAAAGTGTCAATTCATCACGTGACATCAATGCCCGAAATGTACCATACTGCATTTATCACATTTACATTAGAATTTGATCTCGTTTTAAATCATTGCCCATTGTTGCCCATGTTTCAATACCATTAACTTGATACTATTATATTAGCAAATTGATGTCCCTCGTCTGTGCAGGCTCTAAAATAAAATATAGAGCATTTTAGCGGGCTTGGCGTATGATTACAGTCGACTGCTTCGCCACACGTCAGGAAATAAAAGATTCAGCGAGCGCCTCGGCAAAAAACTTGACTGGAGCGGGTCGCCCGTCGGCGCGTGCCGAGTTCAAACGAGGACCCCCGACTTGAAGTCAGCCATGCGGGCGTCATTTCCCCGGAGAGGCGCCCGCGCCTTTCTTTGCTGCCTTCTTTGAATTACATTTCCTCCCCTGCTGTCAAATTTGACAAACAACAACTATGGTGGCTGGCTGGCTGGCTGGCTGGCTGAGCAGCCTAGCACGCCGAGCGTGCCTCGCTCTCTAAGGAGAAAAACAAAATATACTACAAAGTACAAATTGTAACATTTTCTGGAAAAGGTGCCTCCAAAGTCTAAGTCAAACAGCAGCGATCCGTGTTGAATCCATTTACCATTCAAATCAAAAAGGAAATTAGCTGTTAGCATTTCAGCTCCAAAACAAGCCAAAGGATCTAAAATGCGCAGTGTTGTTAATCTTACTTTAAAAAAGTAATTATTTACAGTTACTAATTACTTCTCCCAAAAACTAATTGAGTTAGTAACTCTGTTACCTGAAAGTAAGAGTAATTAGTTACTTGGCAAAGTAACTAGTGTCACTTTTAATGTTTTGTTTTATTTTCATCAAAAAAAAAAAAAAAAAAAAAACATAGGTCACACCTTGCGAAGTTCAAAGGGTTTTTTGGGACGATTTCTTTACCCTAAACTTAACTAGACACAGGGGTATTGCAGATATTCCGATAACTAACCTTTGCCATGTTTGGAAGTCATTTCATCTTGTAAATCAACCGTTAAAATTGCTCCCGTTAATGCACTAGTTCAGGTCTACTTTCGACATCATTTAAAGATAGATTCAAGTCAAAATTTTGCCGATTTAGGAGTATTTTAGATAAAAAGTTACTTAGGTTCGCGGCATTAGAGTATAACGGTGTTATTTTTTTCAGTAGTGAGTAATGTAATTAATGACTTTTCTCATCTTTGCAACACCGTAACCATTACTCAAGTTGTAAAGGCGTGCGTTACTATGCGTTACTGCGTTGGTTGAATGACACGAGAAAAATGACACAGACTCATGGACACGAGAGAGCAGATTGGGAGTGGGAGGCTCCAATAATACCTGACTGTAGCCGACGGCCCACAATCAACGGCCACATGATGCTACGCTAGATATCACACGCATATACAACTAGATGCGAAATGACTCGGCAGCGTTAGCAAATGTATAGAGAGAAAGCTACAGTCAAGTATTATTGGAGCCACCTAGCATCGAGTTTGCAATGGCGTCACAACTAGGATTGGGCATCGAGCATTGATGGGACCCGGATCTGACAGTCCGAAGCTCCCGGAACCCTTCGAATTTTAAAATTTTGATTCAATGTTTCGATGCCCTGACCGCCGAGCGGAAAAAAATGGCTGCCGAACACCACGAAGAAGAAGCCACAAGAAGAGCGTGTTTGTGCATTGCAACTTGATTACAACCATGTACACGGTGCGGCGGCGCTCAAAGGTTTGGCTTAACTTTACCAAAAAAAAAAAAGACGAGTCATCTCATTCAAACATTTGCAACACAACTATATCACGCAAAGGTGGCTGCACGACCAATTATGCACGACCGGCTTCATGGAATACAAGTGCCATGTGCATAGCTAGCTGAGTGCTCTGTGTTTGACACGCTGCGCCGTCAGAACCAGGTAAGTAAAACAATACATTACGTCGGTCTTCTGCTGTCCCAGCGACCTGACCCCGGATGAAGCAGTAGATGATGGATGGATGGAATAGTACGAGAATAAATCTTATTATTACGTCGGGCTATAGTTGATATCACATGTATATAGAACTAGATGCGAAATGACGGACTCGGTGGCATTAGTAAAAAGCCGCCATATTAGAGCAGTAGAAGCCTGTGTAAAAATCTACAGTATTAAAATCATTTTTCTTTAGAATCTGTCGTGTTGCTTATTTATAAAGGAGCAGCCATATGAACCATTCGATTACTTTTTTAATGAACTCGTAGCAGTGAAAACATAGCATCACATCACATAGCATCCTAGCCAGACGCGCTCATCTCTTCTTCTCCGCATTATACGTACACACTCGCACAGTGCCACTCACTGGCCTAACTGGTATTTTCAAAACATAAACATTGCATGTGTCTATAAACACAACAGAATCGGTTTTACAGATAAGGAAGCCTTATTATTTTGCCTCATCTGCATCAAATTATAATCAATAAAAGAATTTATACTAATGATTCGTCGAAGCTCCCAGCTAAGGCACATGTAATGCAAAAATTATGAGTAAATTTTTTCTCTGTGACCTTTTGAAAAATAAACATCTTTGTGAAAGTGCACTCCGGTGGAAAGAAACTTCATCACATTTAAGTTCAAAGACTGATATTTATATACAAGTTAAAAATAGCCCTGTGAGAAGTTCATATAATCCATACATGTCATATTAATTGTGATAGAATGTGATAGAATAATAATACAATTTATAAAAATAAAAAAGAATTGAGATGTCAAGAGATTAAACTGATACATTTTTAAACTATAAACATTTTTTTTTTTTTTTAACCCAGCCTATTTTATTAATCGGAATCGAGAATCGTTCGGAACCGGGATCGTTCCATTTCAAACGATGCCCAACCTTAGTCACAACTCCCTTGCCTCCTCCCCACTCCCGTTCTGCTCTCGTCTACATGAGTCCGTGTCTCTCGGACTTTTCTCGCGTCATTCAACCAACGCAGTAACGCACGCCTTTACATCCTCAGTAACGGTAACGGGGTTGCAGAGATGAGAAAAGTAAAAAATGAGATTACTCGCAACTGAAAAAAATAACGCCGTTATACTCTAACGCCGTTATTAACAACACTGAAAATGTGTCTTTATTTCTGTCCACTTTTTCAGCACGTCGCACAGCTCACACGCTTTGACCCGTCCACAACGTTCCAACTTCAAAAATTCACGTGAACCGGGCTATTCTCAATTTTGCCCCAACATTCACAGTTGCACCAAAAAAAAAAAAAAAAAAAACCCACAGCATTTTTTTAAACAAAGTCAACTGTACAGGAAGTGTCACAAAATGAACAGGAAGAGACCTGTAAGTACCCCAAAATAAAGAAGGAAATGACCCACAATGAACTCTTTGGCTGCCATTTCCAACAATAGACATCCAATTCATTTTATCCGCGAGGACTAGCTGTGAACGCTCATCTTTCAATGTCATTGACGACAAAAGACGTCCAATTCAGTCTAGCGCCGTCAACGAGTTAATAAGGAGGTGACCTGAAAATGAATAGGATGTGACCGAAAATCGACATGAAGTGACCCGGGAGGAGAGCAAAGAATCCCTACGCAATTTTCTCCAGAAATGGGGTTTTCATGTTAGACTATTTTTCAGGCGCGACGACCTGTTGCTGATACGCAGTCTTCTCGGGCAGGACGTAGCGACCGTACGCGACGCGTAGACTCAGATTGACGCCAGGTGAAAAATCTATTCGGGAGGAATAAAAATGAAGACGAAAGCCAGGCGAGTAAGGCTTGAACATATTCAGGCGGGACGCAAGAGCCATTTAAATGATTCAATTCTTCCGAGAAGCATTCGTCATCTAGCGACACGCGGCGACATTCTGGAGTTGGCTCGTCAGCGCTATGAAAAGAAGCCGGATAAGAGAGAATCTGCAGATAGAGCATCATTTAGAGATTTCACGCCACAAGACTAATCAGAATACTTTAGTTGAAAACTTCAAAAAAATAGGTATCAGAGGGAGTCAGAGATCAGGAGAAGACCGTATATTTCACAAAAATGTGAGCAGTGATCTAAAATGAAGTGGAGTTACCTGCGGTGTAACGCAGGGGTGAATGCCAAAACCTTGTTGATTTTACGATCATAATTATCCCTTTATGGGCAAGTGACCATTTCAAGTCAGTAAAAAAAAAACAACAACTTCATCTCATATACATACCCCTGGTTTCCACACACATTAACATCACATTTGGGGTCATGTAGGCCAAGTGATATTAATAATCATTGAAATGGGTTTCTTAAGCGATTCTTGAACTGATCATTCAAAAGTCACTACCCTTTTATTTATAGACCCTACCCACGTGACGTCACAACTCTGCTCTCCTGAATGGTACCACCCAATTGTCCGTCAAAACATAGTGTTAACCTGTTACGGCTACGTACATTCCTCCTATTTACGGCGTGTTTTTCTGCTCCTTAACATTAATAATCAAAATGGTGAAGGCGTGTGTGGCGGTTGGTTGCACTAACAGAGAAGATGGAAGGAGAGACTTGAAGTTTTACCGTATTCCGAGGGATCCAAAGAGGAGAGCGAAATGGACGGCTGCAATTCGACGTGAAAACTGGGCACCAAAAAATCACCACAGACTATGTAGTAGTCATTTTATATCCGGTAAGATGCATTTAAGATATACTTAGAGGGTTTTGGGCTGACAAATAACCACAATTAAGATCATTGCTAGGCTAATCGCCGACAACATACACGTATGTATGTAGTGAGAGTGCTATCGCTAAACCATATAAACATTAAAAGCCTTAACTCCATTGACAAACGACATGAAATACATTAGACTTGACAGTGGATGTTAGCAATAACAAAAGATTTTGAATTGAAAATTTCGTAACTCACCTTTCCAAGCACAAGATAGATTCCTGCCGAATTTTCGTGGACGAGGACCTGTTTCACCCAACCGGCAACGAAGTATTTATAAGCCTCCAAGCTCTTGAAGTTTTTCAAATTTTCGTGAGAATAGGCTGATTTTGTGTGGACAAGATAATTGTAAATATCAGCGTAGCAGATGTCAGGCAGACAGGGCGAAGACAGTGGGTCGAAAAACATCGATTTGGGCATCAAATATGGATCTGGCGACCCTTATAGAACGAAGCTTTTCCACATAACGCCTTTTATGCAACACATCCAGTGAGTTTACGGCATCAGAAAGCACCGGGTCTTCCATGAAATGCATTTTAAATTCCTCGATCAATTGAAACCAATGCATTATTAATACAGAGACAAAATGACGGACAAGTGGGCGGAACCATACAGCGAGCACGTGGTTTTGTGACGTCGGTGGGTAGGGTCTATAGCCTAAAATTGAATACAACTATCATAAATGTTTCAAAATGAAAAATACAAGTAAGATAGGCAAAAAAAATGTCCATATGTGTAAGGCTAGCCTCAATTCCAATTAGGCTTTTCAGTATTATTAATAATTATTTGGATTTCATTTTTCATGAAATAATAAATAAACAAAATGTGAATCAAACGGAATCTATAAAAACTGATATGCTCAGCAATCAAATTTATTTTTGTGTTACCGTAATTTCATGATATACTGCTGGCCAAAAGTAATGGCACCCCTGCAACTCTGTCAGATAATGCTCAATTTCTCCTGGAAACTGATTGCAATTACAAATGCCTTGGTAGTAATATCTTCATCTGAAAAGATCTGAAAAGGATCGGGTTTTTAATCTAAAAAAAAAAAAAAAAAAATAGATGTGTTATTTTGCTTCATGCTCGTACAGCCTCTCACTTTCCCCCCTGCTGCTTTTTTGGGGTCAGCAGTGCAGCTGGAGTTCGCTAGTTAAAGTGAATCATGATTGACAGGTTTGTAGCTTTAATCTGGCAAGGCACAAGCGTGTCAATCAGCGGTTAGTCTACGTTGTCGAGAGGCTGCTGTCGTCAGCGTGAGTGAATTTGAGTGGACTGACTTACATGATTTATATGAATGTTATGGAGAGTGATTCAAAGTATGGTGTTAAAGGTGAAGCAATGAAAAATGTGGGTACGCCTACATTTTGTGCTGGTGCACCTTAAGAAAAAAGTGCAACCAATGCAAAAAGTAAGTGTGGAGCCTTGACAATATTTATCGCAATCTTCATTTTTTTCCATTATTATGAAGGCCTTTTACTTAACCTATACTTTTTGACTTTTTAAGGGATAAAAAGTAACAAAATAATCCAGAAATACAATAGCATTGCCAAAAGTTACAAAAATATATACATTGCATACTCTGCGATACTCCCAGAAAAAGCGGAAAATGAAGTACAGTGGTACCTCTACATACGAAGTTAATCCGTTCCAGGACCTTGTTTGTAAGTCGAAATGGTCGTATGTCGAGCAGGATTTTCCCATAGGAATACATTATAATTCCATTAATTCGTTCCACAGCCCAAAAACCTTCACTAAATCCTTAAAAAATACTGCTGGTACTATTACAAATGGCAATTACACATAGCAAAACAAATAAATTATAAATCAAAATCGGAATAATAATAATAATAATAATAATAATTCCTGTATTAATGTAACGAATCGGGTTCTAATGTGGCGGACGTTTTTTGCTGACCCTGAACGCACCGCGGTGCTGACGTGCCAGAGGCAGACCGGTGAGCTTGAGTTTCACTTTCACTTTGAATGTTTTCTTAACACCGTCAATTGCGGCAGACAGAAGGTGTTTTTCTTTTGAATACGTTGTGAAATAAATGATAAAAACGTGGCGAAGTTGGCGATTTCTCTGGAGATGTTACCACAATAAGAATTGTCAGCTTAATTTATAAAGACTGGCGAACGATGGTCGGAGGAGGACCGTGGAGATGTATTGTTGAGCCATTTCACAGATGCCCACCCTACGCTCATATTTTTCTGTCATTTGCATCTTCATTTAGAAGGTAAGCGTCAATTTTTTCCTTGTTTCACCACCTGTACCAACCTTTTCTGAAACCAGTGTTGATTTGTCACACAAGAAAATCCGCCGTGCATTCGTCTGCGGTGCTGCCATTGTCGTCGTATTTCGAGCATGTCGTCGGATGTAGAAACAAATGGCGAGTCAAATTTTACGTCGGATGTCAAAAAATTCGTGTGTCGAAGCGATCGTATGTAGAGGTACCACTGTACTGTAAAAAGTACAGTACTGTAACATGTTTGGAACTTTTGCATTAAAAAAAACAAACAAAAGGAAATAACTTTTTCGGTAGTGGATCGAGATTCTGCATAGGGTAATCGGATCACCTCATAACTAGGTGACTCGGGTGCAAAAATCGGGACATCCCTAATAATAACGCTTAGGACGATGACTATCCTAAGAATTTACAGCATTTTCGAAGCGGGGCACCAAGAAATGGATTTTTTTCTTTTTTAAACTACGACATGCAGTTGAAGCTCAGCGTGCTGTACAGATTTCACAGTCGTGTGCTACACATTAGTAGCTTTGTGAACATATCGGAGCCAGCTGTCTTGCATAATAACCACAACAAAAAGAGTTTGTTGCGGTGCCTTCAAGGTCCACAATGATCATTTTCTGTTTTCTATGGAGTGTTTTTCACACGACGGTCAAAGCCTTGAGAACGGCCTCCGCCGACACGCGTTCCGGCGCCACTTTTGGCCTCGTCCCAGCCAATTTTCAATCTTCTAAATGCTTCTATAAACTTTTCAATGAAGGCATAGACGCTACCGGAGGTGAAATATGCCGCCGACAACGCTCTTAGGAATTCATTCGCTCACCTTAACAGGATTCATTAAAGAACTGCTGCTTTCAAGGTCACTGACGGGGAAAAAAACAGATTTATGATAATTGGCTTGAAAAGGCAACTCTAGCAAAGTCGGTTATGAAAAGCAACAGAAAAAGTGAGATGAAAGGGTGAAACGCGACACCCTTCGACTCTTTAGTAGTGATGGCCAAATGAAGCCTCATGAAGCAATGAAGCTTTGCAGCCATTGGTTTGCACATGTAGCAAAGCTTCATGGTGCTTCATTTACCCTATGGCGCCATCAAGTGGTCTAGAAGCCCAAGAGGTCAACATTGTTAAGAATTCAATGGCTATTTGCTTAAGACAAAGATATGAATGTGCTTGTGTTAGTAATTTAGTATGTGAACAAAATACAACAAGTGCTAAGGGTAATTTGTTATTCATTTTTATTTAGAAATAATAGCTTTCCCACAGTGGCTGGCTTTAAACAGTTTCTTTTTTTTTGGAAAATATTTCACCAGCTTTAGAAAATATTCTTTCACAAGGCACAGATGAAGCTGGGGTGCAGAGAAATGTGAGTGCCAGTTTATATAAATTTGGGTAGGTATTCTTTTGTGCCTCCCAGTACACTAATGGATTGTTCATTCTGTTGATGTTTGGTTCAGATAGGTACACACACACACACTCACATTTATATTAAAGTAGTTTTTCTCCCTTACCTTATTGAAAGCAATCAAATCAAAATGTTCCCATACAGGGGAGGATCGCTCTTTTCGCGCAGGTTCCATCGCAAGCAAAGGACAAGGCTCGAAAAAAGATTGCACTGGTTGCACTGTTGCGCACAGATGTAACAAGTACAGGAGCCCGAAATCCACAAAATGTGAGATAACAGGCGATCGCCATTGCGTTTTGCAACCAATTTATACCGTAGTCTGTCCTGTTTTTGCAATGTGCGCCAAACGTTGGATCACTTCCGAAGCACTCACGAGATTCAGCCGGCCGCCGGCCACCGGCGAGGCTTCCCACGTCATAATTTCCGGGTTTTGCCGAAATGAAGCGCGCCTCGCTACAAGCTTCGTGGAAACCCCCCTCCCATTACTCGACACAAGCTTCGGAACCTCGGCTCATTTCGTCCCATCACTACTCTTTAGCCGCCGTCGACCGCGACAGACGTCCGATCCATTTGAACTGGGAAGGCAGGCGGCGATCGACTCATCAGCAACTCTCTTCGTAGACATTGTAGATGGGGTGGCTCAGCGGAAGAAGTAGTCGTTCCTCATTTCGATTTTCCGCCCCGGTAAACTCGTCTAAGTGCCCTCAAGCAAGATACTGATTCCCACGTTGCTGCTGTCAGGATTGTCAAAGCGGTCCTCAAAGGACCGAAGTGGGTGCTGGATTTAGTTCCAACCAAACAAGATGACTACCTTTCCACCAATCAGGTGTCTTACGAGTGTAATCAGTTAATTGCAGCTGCTTTTGACATCCCTGTTATATAGTATGAAGCGCTTTGACTGCCTTAAAGGTGGAAAGGTGCTATACAAGTGTAACTCCATTTACCTAAAAATAGTCCAAATCCTTTTTCTCGAAGCCTACCAGTAAGCATTCTTTTTTTGAAAATTTATTTTAGCCGTCCTAGCCATTTTTTAACAAGGGGAAAAGAAGTAAATATCTACTTGACTTATAAGAAAAACGGAATTAAATATATTTCAAATTAAAAATTAAGCCCAAAAAAAATTGGAAAAACATTTTCTTTTCTAATCAATGATTGGGCAGTTTTATAAATCATGGATTTCCTTGTTTCGTAGAAAATGTCAAATAATTCTTTTTTTTTTTTTTTTTTTTTTTTTTTTTTTTTTTTTGATAAAAAGGACCATTCAATGAGATAAAAAGGCAAATGTACAGTATTTATAGCCCTAATGAACTCATATGTTCATTTTTTATGGTAAATAAAAGTGTTTCTCAAAATAATAATACCGTTACTACAGGATGTTGGGAAACATGTATTATTTAATACAACATGATCATTTATAGATAGGTAATCCGCGTACCATTCTACTGGAAGCTTTTGATACCGTTTGTCGCAAGAATGTGATGTCAAATGACGTTGCCGATACGCCAAGTGCCCGTAAAACGAGAAAATAATACTGTCTACTACCAAATAAAATCCTTTCAACACTCAGCACAAAATCCCTAATAATTATAAACAACAAATGAAGACCAAAATGCGTCCAGTTAGAATCCAAGTCACTTGAGTCACATTGAACGGTCGGATGTCGCCGTCACAAAACAAAGGAAGTACGGGCAAGGGCTTTAAAACAGCACTAGGCGAGTGGAGTACAACACAAACGAGACGATTTAAACATAGATGACGTACCTTTTCGGTGTACTTTCTCGTTGAAATGTTCTTATTTCTGTTTCTCTCGCGCTTCTTCAGGGGGCAGACATGTTGGATGAGTACCTCGCTCGTTCATTTGCCATCACTCGTCTCAGCAGCGCTACTCGAAGGCGGGCAGACTAAATGCATCAACTATTGGGTTCATCTGGAGCCGGTGTTCTGCCAAAATCTCTATAAACGTCTACATTGGTCGAATTTGACACCCAAAGTACTACCGTGCGCTCTAAACTTGTTTTGTTTAAACGTGTTTGTTTTAAAATGCCTGCAGAAAATACTTAAATGTAGTTATATATATATAGGACGGTTTAAATACGCTACGTGACTAATGTAGTCAACTGCTTCAAAGCTTAACACAGAAAAAAAAAAACACAATGGTTAAAAGTATGAGAGGGTAATCGATGCAAAAAGTATCTTTGAGGCAGTGAAAAGGTTCTAAATAAGTAAATAAAAACAAAAATTGTGAGTACTCGCCGCTTCTTAACCGATGTGCGCATGCATGTGGATGCTTGCGCAAGCGCGCTGAGCATTGTGTAGACGTTTCGCCGCGCCGTAAGGAATGGCCGAACACCTGAAAATGCTTGATTGTTTATGTATGATGTAGTGTAGCTTTTTGAAAAAAAAAAAAACAAACAAAAAAAAAAAAAAAAATATATATATATATATATATATATATATATATATATATATATATATATATATATATATATATATATATATATATATATATATATATATATATATATATTAGGGCTGTCAAAATTATCGCGTTAACGCGCGGCAATTAATTTTTTTAATTAATCACGTTAAAATATTTGACGCAATTAACGCACATGTCCTGCTCAGACAGTATTCTGTCTTTTGGTAAGTTTTACAGCAAGGTTTTTTGTGCAGTCTAACGGCGAACTCTTGTGGTCGCTTTGCAACATGGTTTATTGCTTTCTTGCCAGTTCAGTATGGCTGCACGACGTCTCGGGCTGACGCCTACGTTGTAATGTTGTGCTTATATGATCCTTGGACAAGATTTGTCCGTAATTATGGTTGTTGTAAAGAATGTACATATTATGTTAGTAGGCGAAATGTTATATTTTTTGTATGAGACGCTTTTTGTTTATGTTTAGTGAACCTGTATAGCGTGCTAAGCTAACGTTGTTGCTAATGCAATGCTTGTGTACTTTTTTTTGTAGTTTTACTACGGTCTAAAGAGGACAATGGTTTGAGGCCATTTTATGAATAAATCAGATGAAAAAGGAAGAAGTCCGATTATTAAGGCGTCGTTCACTAGCTGTCTAGCTTTGGAAAAAGTAGACGCTTCGGAGTGAGGACAGCATAGACAGATTTAAATGACAGTAGAATGAAATGCCCACTACAGTCCTTATGTACAGTATGTTGAATGTATATATCCATCTTGTCTTTTATCTTTCCATTCCAACAATTTATTTTACAGAATATATATATATAATTTACAGAAAAATATGGCATATTTTATAGATGGTTTGAATTGCGATTAATTGCGATTAATTACGATTAATTAATTTTTAAGCTGTAATTAACTCGATTAAAAATTGTAATCGTTTGACAGCCCTAATATATATATAATCAGGGGAGGAGAATTTGTATAGCCATTATTATTTGTCCTAGTTTTTTTTGGCTGACAAACTTAAGAAAAAAAAAACAACATAAGAGATACATGACACCTTCTTATCACGGAAGCCCAACGTATACGTCTTGCAACTGACTGAGCAAGATTGACGCTGACAAGCCCACGTCTGCACCACCAACTCTCACGATCAGTTCTCCCGGACAATCCAGAACCAATGGCGGGACGCCCTGTCCCAACACAAGGAACACCGGAGAACGCCCGATATCCAACGGATAACATGACTGCTAAGACTCCAAGAGCCCCTTTGACGCTCAGGTGGCAAAATTCACAACCCTCGTTGCCCTGACAACAGTAACTCCCGAGTCCTCCAGTCCAATCCACAAATGGACAATAGTCCTAAACAATGCCCAAACACACCCTTCTTCCTGGCCACGGTCCGCCCCGCGAGAGCCTTCAAAAGACTAAATGTTTAACTAAGCATTGTCATTTTTTTCTTGGGAACCTTTTGTTGACTTGTGATATGGTGACCTTGGATCCTCGCCTGGGTCCCTTCTGTGTTGTATGATCGCTGTCGACCTGAATGAATTGTCAACTTGTGCTTCAAAGCCCTTTTCCAGCTTTCAAAATGGACACAGTACAAGGGGTTAAGACTAAGGTGAACGCGCGGAGTTTGGCCTTTTAGCTTTGGTTGTAGGGATTTCGCCGGCCTGGGTCACTGCGCCAATGTGGGTCGGGCGTTTTGACTGGCGTGATTCCGGCAGTCTGGCTAAAGGTCAGATTCCTTCAGGAAGCAATAGTCATGGGAGGGTTGATGGATTCAACTTTTGAATGTGACAATTTTTCACACAATACATTGTTTTACTCTTTCAGTGCTACTGATAATAGATGTCCAAATTGTGTGGCTCTTTTCATCCTTCTGCTGTGAATTTAAATGACTTTGTCAATAGTAGACGTCCAATCAAGTTGAAGTGGAGGGTGGCAGTGAATCAACATTCATATATTCAATGCCATCTCTCCCACTTCAAATGGACCGGATGTCTACTGCCCTCAATGGCTGCCAATAAGATGACCTTTTTGAATGTGACATCCACTTGATACTACTTACTAAAGTTTCCAAGTGGAAAGTTTGGACATCCTTTTGTTTACCACACATTTTGTTTTTTATGTTCTAAGACAAACACTCAAAAAAAAAAAAAAAAAGCAAGTATAATATAAATAATGACTTGCTTTCGACTAATCTCCCTCTAGTGATCTCTGATTAATTCTCGTGCACTTCCATAATTAAAAATGGCGCGCTGGCTGTGGGATTTTTTTTGTCAAATCAAAGTCGCTCGAAGGTCGTGTCTGCTGTCGGAACAAATGCGAGAAGATTTCATGTTTGGGCTCATGAATTATGAATGACTTTGTTTTCAGACTCTCCTTTCCAGATAGTGGCTGTATTATTGTTCCCCTTTTTCTCCAGGATAGGGTTTGCCTACGGGTCTCGATTTACAGGGTGCACATTTGAGACACAGGCACCCATGGACTTAGTTGGATCCTCCTCAAAATGAGTACGACTGTTCATGAGACATATGAGATCCTAACTTATCAAAATGGTGAGTTTTCATTCCCGGGTCTGACCTGGGCGAGGTACAAAAGTCAGACCATTTTTTTGGCAACACGCCAAATTCAGTAAATGACTAATTTCCTGATACAAGGTGTCCCCCAAATGGGAACAGGAAACGACCCTCGGCATTTTGTCTCACACAAATTTCCCATGCTTGTTGAGAGTCCGACTGTGGGAATGCTCATGGGGAAATAATTCAGATGGAGGAATGACAGCATCTAAAAAGAAAAGTTGAGGAAAATTTCATTTCAAGTCGTAAGAGTAGACGATTGATTACTTACATAAACCAGGGTTTTGTTTTTCTCCGCGTCCTGGAAGAGGTTTAAAACGTTCTCCATGTCCGTCTTCTTGAGGACCAGGCAGTGGGAATCCTCCAGGAAAGAAAATATAGCCCGTGATGCGTATTTAGCATTTTACTTAAGGGAGAATATTGCGTCCACTAGGATGGATTGAAAAAGTTTTCACGTCATCCATTTCTTACTGAAATAGGATGAATTTCATAAATTCCATTTTTGAACAATTCACACAACTTTGTTATAAATTCCATTTTTGAACATGAGAAATATCACTTTTTAACGTGTGCCATTCCATCCTTTAATGTGATAAATTGCACATTTTGAGAACTTCTACATGATGATAATGTGTAGATTCTAACACAAATTCATATATTTTTACTTTAAGCGCCGCCTCTACTTTGCACATTTTTGTTTTTCGCAGGGGGGTGGCACTAACCACGAAAAACGAGGGATCACTGTAGGTCCCTTTGACACCGAAGCTGCAGTTACGCGTTACGGTAGAGGTGGCAGTCGTGAGTTTAAAAAAAAAATGATTGAATGATTAAATTACTCTAAAATGTTTTTGTTGAAGTAGTAATGGATGAAGCATGAAGCCCTTTAACTCGCTTCAACATACGCTAGATCTTTACTACAAAATGGCATTCAAGCGATTCACAATTTAGAAATTTCCAGCAAATGACAACGGGAAAAAAATCTGTAAATACGTAAAACGCCTATTTGATTTCTCCAATCTACGCTAGTGACATTTAGTGACAGGCCAAACATCGGCACTCATCATTTACACGTCGGTTTTCCTTCCTTGTTGGGTAGAGAAATGTGTTGCAAATCCCACCAAATTGAAATTCCAGCGCAGCTTTGCAGTGCATTATTTTGGGAAAAAAATAAACCCAGCAATTATTGCTGCCTCAGCTGCTCTTTGCTCTCAATAAGGTGCCTATAAATACCTCCGGATGTTTTACCGTCCATGAATAATTTACCGCGCTTTATTGGATTTTACCTGCAGTGATAGCTGTTTTTCCTGCAAAATGATGGTGGAAAAAAGGCATGTTGACAATTTAGCATGTGTGATTTTGGACCTCTGTAGTGATAAATAGCATCGCCGAACTATTGTTAATTCCGAGATGTTTTAACTGTGCTCCCCCCCCTCCCCTTGTTCGCAGGGAGCTTTTGTTGAGCCGCAGAGCCGAGGAGTTGGCGCTGCTCCGTGAGCTCTCAGATGCTTTGGTACGAAATCTGCTGCCTGAGCACCTGTGGGACCAGCAGATCACTCGCTGTGCCTTGAATGAGATTCTTGACTTAAAGGGTAAGGAAACGTATCATGAATTCCACACTACAGTATTATGCCAGACTATACCCTGCACCACTCAATTCATTAACTGTAAGAAAGATAGAATTATATAAATCATTAACAGGCAGAGTTGCGTGGCTTGGTGGTAGCGTTGTCGTTCCCCAACACAGAGCTGGATTCGATTCCTCGCCCTGCTGAACTTGCCTAAGTAACCTTGAACTGAACCGGTGTTGTTTTCGTCAACGATAATGAAAATATTTCGTCACGAACAGTTTTTTTCACGACGAGACGATAACGAGCTAAAAATGTGTTTCGGGAGACGAAAACATAACGGGCCCACTGTCAGTTTTCGTCCAATGAGACGAAAATGCGCAATACTTTCCGTCTCATATTCACAATATGTGACATTTTACATGTGGTTAACCTGCATCGTAGCAATGTCTGGTTGTGTCACTCGTGACGTGCTGCCCCCCTTCCCGACTCGCTAGTGTGTCGTCTCCAGTCTTTATGCAGGCTTGCACACATGGTAAGATTTGTTTTCTTATCTTGACCACAGAGAATATGCAATGCTGCTTTAGCCCAGTACTTCTCAAATAGTGGGGTGCGCCCCCCTGCGATGCCGGGTGTGGCGCATGTGACCTCAGGGAATATACTTTTTTTGTTGTTGCCATACTTGAATAAAGTGTACTTGCACATCCACTACAGGGTGGCAGTGTCGCTTTCATTTTCAGAGTGTGCGCAGTATTTTTGAACCAAACAAGAGCACAGTAGTAGCACACCGCAAAGAGATATGAAGAGCTGTCCGCCGTTTTCGGGCCGGGCTCACGCAGCGACCCGCTGTCTTTTCCGGTTCTCACGTGTCCGCCCAAAGAGCGCCATGTTCGGCTTAGGAGTGTCACAACAACCACGCTCACTTACGATTCTCCCCCGTCTGCTGAGAATTTGCTGTTTTTGGGCCATTTGGCTTTTGGCTCCTACTTTTAATACAGTGGGAGACGAGGAAAGAGCACCCTGTTCATTGTGTCAACAAAATGTGTGTCGCGGACAGCGGGAAGCAAAATCAATTAAGACGTCATTTAAAGACATTAGACCCCAATCTCATTGATAAGCCACTCAATTGTTTTTCAGCAAAAATGTGCTGAATACTGCCAACAATCGTCCCACTTTGTTTGTCAGTGTTATATCAGTAAACTAGAAAGCACTGTTTATCAGCATGCTCAGTGCTAAATAACCCCAAACCATTGCAAAGAAGGTGATACTGCAGCAAAAATAAAAACTGTCCCTCTGTCAAATGACTGTCGTTTTTGTTCTATTAATTTTTGATTTTCCGTAAAATTGTGAGTTAATATTGGTAAGTGATTTGAAATTCTTATTTATTCATTTTATCAAACTTTATTTTTCAGTATCAAATGGTCAAAAAATGTACGTGAGTGCATTTTTACAGTATGGATGTGACTTTTTGTCCAGGCAAATGGATGCGCTTTGTCTTTTCTGTTACAAACAAAGCAATGTTAATAAAGTTATACTTTATTGTAAGTTGATCTATGTTACTTTTTTTTGCTTAGTAGAATAAAAGAATGTTAGGCAGAGGTGTACTTCTAATAATAATTTTATAGACAAATGATACTATTTACATTGGCGGCAGAGTTGGGGGCTAGGTGGGCGCAAAATATTTACGTCTTCCTGAGGGGGTCGTAACAAAAAATATTTGTGAAACACTGCTTTAGCCTTTAAAGTTCTGTGCTGAGTTATCAAACCCTAAATGTAACTTGTAGCATTAGCATAGCATTTGCTTTAGCATCGAGTGTCCTCTTAAACTCTCAATTTTTTTTTTTTTTTTACATACAGCTCGTGGCGTCCAAGTGGGTATAATTCATTGAAAATAATGGACTGTTTTGCCTGTCAGCCCTGCCGAGTGTGTTGGCATTGTCCTTGTAGACCACAGGTCTCAAACCGGTCCTCAAAGGGCCGCAGGGGGTACTGGATTTCATTCCAACCAAACGAGACAAATACCTTTTCACCAATCTGGTTTCTTACAAGTGTAATCAGTTGATTGCAATCAGGTGCTGCTTATGTTAGTAGAAACCTCATTGGTTGAACTGTTTGTGCTGGATCTGTTGGAACAAAAACCAGGACCCACTGCGGCCCTTTGTGGAGTCGGTTTGAGACCGCTGTTGTAGACGCTACACTCTGTGCTCGTCCGTCAATGTTCATTCGAAATAGTTGGAAACCTTTATTTATTTTTGTAATAAAACTACTTAATTTTACCGATGGAAACATTTTTAGTAAATATTGACTAAATTAGACAAACACATTTTGAGATGACTAAAATAATTATTATCGTCCAAAAGACGAAGGCCAAAATTAAAAGGGCTGCCAAAAACAACACCGAACTGAACCCCACATTGCTCCTGATGCTACGTCATCAGTGGTTTCATTTGAGTGCCTTGAACGTGGAAAAGTGCTATACAAGTGTAGGTCCATTTCCAACAGCGTACCGCACGTAACATGTCACTTTTGCTCATTAATATTCATGACGTAAGCAACTGTTGCAAGGGGGGTCCAACTCGCGTTTGTCCCTCACGCTAGATGCATGTAAATAGTGTTCGAACGATATGTTTACTGAGCTAAACCTACCAGTTCTGCCAGAAAATGATGTCCCTTGTGCCAAATTCACTGGTAAAGATGTGTACAAATGTTCAGTTAAAGAGATGGCTTGAGTTTCGAGGGGTGAAAAAGAGCCGACCAGCTGCATCTATCGTAACGTTGTGTGTGCGTGTGCCCGTTAAAGGTGTCCGGGTGGCACACGTGTCTTGAATTTCATTCCACTACTAACGGCTGTCATAAAGTTATTAGGGAAAAATCATCGTTTTTGAACATTTATGAATCGCAATCGAATCGTTACGTGTTGAATCGCGATGCATTTATTAATCGATTTTTTTAGGCACAACCTTAGCTAGCAGTGTGCTAGAATAGCAGCTTCATTGCAGCAAACTGTTGTGTTGTTTTTAATCTTTCAAAACACCCAATGTTAGCTTTGAATGTTTGTTTTGTTAGGCCACTGTGGTTATTCTCTTGACGAAAAGTAAGCACTTCACTTTAAATAACTCTCCTTCTCACAAATACAACAACGCTATCTTAGCAAAAATGCTAAATTTGTGTTTGACATGCGCACTGTTAATCTCAACTGTGCGTTTTTGGAGAACACTCACACTAGTGGTTAAAGATTCTGAAGACAAAGTTTTCACCGTGTTGGTCGCTGAGCAAAGTCAATTAAATGTTTGCTAACTGCAATAATGAAGCACGATGCTAGTTCAAAAGTAAACAAACCACTTTGAGGAGCTCTTAGGTTTTTGTAAAGGGCTTTATTTATAAATTTGGTTTACAAATAAGTTGTTTTGCTGTTAAAAACGAAGGGTGAAAGGATGAGAAAAAAGTTGGTACTTGAGGTAAAAGACTTATAAAACTAGGTAAACTTAATGCAAAGTCTGTAGGTTTTTTTTTTTTTTTTTAAGGTTGCCGTTTTTTTAACAGCAGGACTACACAATCGACTACACCCACTTATATTCCGTTTTCTGGCAGGACAGAGACTTTGACGCCAGTATTTCTAGTGTTTTTGACATCTTCAAACAATAGAATGGCTGAGAAAGGGCTTTTGCTGCCAAAATCATCAATTATTTACAGATAGACAAGAAACACGCCTTGAGGGACGCTCGATCAGTGCATTTGAACGTCGCATCCTTTCTCACCATGCGTTTGTATTTCCTATGCTGACTCACGCTCTGTTTATACGTTTAATCCCGCCATTTCTTTGTTGTCACCGGCTTTTTTTTTTTTTTTTTTTGGGGGGGAGCTTTGCACATGAATTTTTGGGAATTTATAGAAAAGTCTGCGCAGACATTTAGAGTCTCCCTTCAGGGCTTCGTCTTAAAAACCCACCATAAACTTGTTCATCTTTTGCAACTTTTTGCTATTCCACTGCATTTACAATAGATGCCTTTTGTGGCCATAATTGAAAAATTATCGTCCGAGTACAAGCCGCTTCTATTTTTGTTGGCTCGCAACCAAAGAAGTATCGATGCAACATTTTATTCCTATTGCGGCTAATTGAGTTGGCAATATCACACGGCCATTTTCCCCAACGTTAATGCTGTTTATATCAACGATAATTAGCTGGCGTACTAATGGAGGGATTTTTAATGAATTTGAGGCACTTTTAAAAAGGGATTTGGATTGCTTATTTTCAACTGTACACTTCATTAAAAGGTTATAATATCTATTATGGGCTGTATACAGTGTATCACAAAAGTGAGTACACCCCTCGCATTTCTGCAGATATTTAAGTATATCTTTTCATGGGACAACACTGACAAAATGACACTGACACAATGAAAAGTAGTCTAATACAATTCATTTATTTTCCCCTCAAAATATAGCCATTAATATCTAAACCCCTGGCAACAAAAGTGAGTACACCCCTTTGAAAAAACGTACACCCCTACATGTCTTATTGAGAACTGCTTGTCATTTTCCCTCCAAAATGTCATGTGACTCGTTACAGGAGTGCTGTCAGCATTGCTGCAGAGATTGAAGAGGTGGGGGGTCAGCCTGTTAGTGCTCAGACCATACATCAAATTGGTGCGCATGGCTGTCACCCCAGGAGGAAGCCTCTTCTAAAGAAAGCCCGCCCGACTCATCAGACCATAGGACATGGTTCCAGTAATCCATGTGATTTGTTGACATGTCTTCAGCAAACTGTTTGCGGGCTTTCTTGATCTTAGAGTACAAGTATCCACCACCCAGAGATGTAGACATAAAAAAATAAAAATAAAAAAAAACTTATAAAAAATATTGTGAACGTATACAGGCCCCACAAGTATTCTGAAAGAAAAATTTTATTTGTCCGACAGTAAAATTGTAAACAACACACACTAATAAAATGTCCAAAACCCCATAAATAAAAGTATCTTGACATAAACTGACACAAAATATCACATGAATATTTCAACCATGGTGTGTTCTCCGTTTGGGCTATCACAATGTATGTCTAGTGGTTGCATTAACATATGAACATCTGTTGTTTGTCAGATGACGAAAACTAGCGCAAGGTGGAAGTACCGCACTTGGAGATCAAGGCACACCTCTTAGTTTTCCAATTTATCTATTTATAGGTTTTTAATGATTTTTTTTTTTAATTGATTGACTAGCGTCAAACTTCAATAGGTCCTAGGCCATTTGACCTTTTGACCCCAAACTAGTGCAGGGTGGAAGTACTTTACGAGGAGATCAGGGAATACCTTTTAGTTTTCCAATTTATCCCTCCATATTTTTTAATGATTTTTTTAATTGATTGACTAGCTTCAAACTTCAATAGCTCCTCGGACATTTAACCTTTTGACCCCAAACAAATGCAGGGTGGAAGTACTTTACCAGGAGATCAAGGTACACTTCTTAGTTTTTCAATTTATGTATTTATAGGTTTTTAATGATTTTTTAAAAATGATTGACTAGCTTCAAATTTCAATAGCTCCTAGGCCATTTGACCCCAAACTAGTGCAGGGTGGAAGTACTTTACTAGGAGATCAAGGCACACCTTTTAGTTTTCCAATTTATCGCTTCATAATTTTTTAAAGATTTTTTTTAAATTGATTGACTAGCTTCAAACTTCAATGGCTACTAGGCCATTTGACCTTTTGTCCCCAAACTAGTGCAGGATTGAAGTACTTCACTAGGAGATCAAAGCACACACCTTTTAGTTTTCCAATTTATCCCTCCATCATTTTTTAATGATTTTTTTAATTGACTGACTAGCTTCAAACTTTGACAGCTCCTAGGCCATTTAACCCTTTGACCCAAAACCAGTGCAGGGTTGAGTACTTTTCTTGGAGATCAAGGCCCACCATTTAGTTTTCCAATTTTTCTATTTATAAGTTTTAAATCATTTTTTAAAATGTATTGAATAACTACAAACTTCAGTAGCTCCAAGACCATTTGATCTTTTGACCCAAAACCAGCGCAGGGTAGAAGTACTCTTCTTTTAGGTTGGGGCACACCTCTTTGTTTTCCAATTGATCTAGATAGAATTTTTTCTAATTTTTCATGATTTCTTTTAATTGATTGGCTTCATTCAAACTTCAATAGCTGTGAGGTCATTTGACCTTTTTATACATTATCAGTGCACATTCGTAGTACTCTCACTGCTGTTTGTGGATTTTTCTCTTTTTCAGTAAGACAGCTACACATTTTCCATTTGTTTCTGTAAATCCTAGAAGATTGAATATGATCGTCAATACACTTGACACAATTATAGAAAACGCGTGCTTGATTTTACAATAGAGTTTTTATTAGTCAGGCAGCCATCATTCTTTTTTTTATTTTTATTGAGAAAAATAAAAGTAAATAAAATCAAGTCTCCAGCGGGATTTGAGTCCGCATTGTCCTGTGTGACGGACGAAAAACTTTACCACTGGACTAGGGCTATACTTCCGTGTAATGTCACAGCCATGTTTTTCTATATAGAGCAATTGCAACCCACACACACACACACCGTCTGTCGCTGTCAGTAAAACCTGAAAGGGAAACGCAACAGAAAAGAAAGTGCGGCTGGTTTGACTAGGGAATTAGAAAATGTGGCTCAGTTCACCGCAGTTAAAATGTAAGGGAGTTGCACTCAACCACCCCCTCAGGTCCCAGTGGTAGAGCAACACTCACTTACACAAAGAGAGAGACAGCGAGTGAGCGAGAGTAGTTGCAAGCTTGGCTGTGCTTCAGTTTGTCATCACCCGGGCGGCAGCGCAGCCGGCACACAGAACCCAACCGAGCCGCACCGGACCTGGAGTCGGACGGAAAAGCATCAGACAGGAGTTTTTTTTTTTCTTTCTCGTTTTTACTTGCTCACGTTTTTTGGCGTTCACTCATCTGAGCAGCACCTCGGACGTGACGCTGAATGACTAACTGTGCAAACTGAACCGAGCCGGTCACGACACTCGCAAAAAGTGGACTAAATTGTGCCAGGAATATTCTCTTGTTTGGATTTCAAGTCCTGTGTGTAACATATTTATGTCGCACTACTGTTGCCAAAGTGTGCACTCCCTGTGGGTGCGGTATCACAGTATAAAAGGAATCTCTGTGATGTGTCGGGGGCACATATGCTGAGAAGCACGCTGAATACAGAAGTGTTGTTCCATTCAAATCTCAGCCTGATATGTACTCAGACTAAGGAAGTACATAACAAAAATCTCCTCCCCCCCCTTACATAACACTGTGGATTTTTATTTCATTTCCTCCCCTCGAGTTCCTGAGTAGACACCGACCGAGAGCGGAGCCCTTAGACGGGCCGGAACGCTCCAAGCTGGGCTACCGCGCGGCGCTCACCCGCTCCACCTGCCATCTATCGCCACATCGTCACGATGAGTTTGAATCTTGCGATTTCACTTGAGCCATTCTTCTGAATCGGTCATTTGAACGAGTCTAATGAAAGAAAAGACTTTTATTGAGCTTTTTAAAGTGTTTGCTATCATTTAAAACACTTGTTGTCCCGACAAGTTTGAATCCACCTTCATTGCGCTCATACAGGCACATGGATTCGTATCGACCGTGCACCGTTCCATACAATCAAATAGAACCTATTTGACACCAGCAGTCGAGTTTGGCTGGGATCCATTAAGTCAATATCCAGACAGTCTGCAAACACCGTTTGTGAACAAACGTTTGTGAACAAATGAACAGAATTTCTGTTTTAAAGTAAGCGTTTGTCGTTTGCAGCCATCGACGGTGATAGACATCCAATTCCCTTCGAACTGGGAGAGGCTGGCGAAAATCGTTTGATCGCCGACAGCCTTCCCGGTTTGCATAGATTTGGACGTCTATCGCTGCCAATGGCATTGAAACATCAACCGACAGATCGGACGCGAACGTGTCAGAGAATGTGCATTCAATTTGAATATTTGTGTCATTTTTGGTCATCCTGATTTTTTTTAATGATTACTATTTTAATGTTGGTTAATTTATAAGATATTGGTATATTCGCAATTGTGTGTAAAATATACCACCAAATAAAAATGTAAATAATAAAGCAATTTCTAAGCAAGTATCAGGTTAAATTCAAGCATGGCCAATAGCTAATGTAGTGGCAAAATTATTTAAAATATTATACTCACTAAGTAAATATATTTTGGATTTTTTGCTTGGTTTTTGATGCCCCCCCCCCCCATATTTGTACATTTCAAGCAGAGTCGATGTGTCAAAAAAAGGGCATATTTTTGATATCACCTCCTAAAAGCTGATTCTGAAATATTTAATAAAAATATCCGTCCATCCATCCATAGTGTAAAAAAAATGACATTAATACAATAATAAAAGAATAAAATTAATACAATGAAATCTGTAAATGATCAAATTAGAAATAATAAATAGGAGGGAAAAAATGAATATTAGCAATAATGATATCATTTTCAGCTTACGTTAAAACACACTAACGGATGATTTTTTTGGCAAAATAATTTTAAGATATTTTTCTGGAGCTTGTTTTTGATGACCGTAATATTCATATATTTCCAGCATGGTCAATTTATTTGAAAAAAATAAAATACTAATAATATTGCCTCTAAATGCTGAAACAAAAACATCAAAAATAATGTAACTAAATAAAAATTACAATAAAATAAACATTTGACCCCCCCCAAACTGATAAGATAATCAAAGTGAGTAAATGAAATCCTGTAAACATAATGGCACCCGTTTGGAGTTACGGTACGTTTGTGCCGAAGAATCCAGTCGCTCCGGTCTTGCTGGTCGCTACCGTGCGGTCGAGTGAATAAAGTTTGCCACTATTTACATGCTCAATGCACGTTACTGTGCTACTACACTATGACCCCCTTCCCCACTTCCAGTCTTTCACCGCCGTTGGCCACGATAGACGTCCGATCTGTTTGGACTTTGAAGGTTTTGCAGCCACTGTCAATAGCAGCTAATGAGCTCACTGCTGATCTTGTAACCTCAAGTCACCAAATGTACATTTTTTTTTTTTTTTTAGAAAATGTTTCAAATTAGTATTGTTAAAGGTGCTATTACCATATTTGTCCTTAAAACTCCATGGCCTAAAATTGGTCAGTATTTTGGTATTTTGATATATGCTCGTACTCTGAAAAGACCAAACAGGAAGTACTTGCAGTAATAAATAGTTGCTTTCCTTCCGATTATAGAAACCAGTATTTCATTACAATAAACACATTAAAAAAATAAAATGCGCACTAAAACTGTCGTTAACATCCTGAAAATGGAAAAGCACCTTTATGTTTCATTGTGTGTGAACTGGTTGTGCTGGACGCTCAGATTACATTTTTTCTGCGAGGTTCACACGCCCTTAGCTGACACGCTTACGTTTTTATACGCACTCCGTGTGTCCCAAGTTTAAAAATAAAAGACTTTGAATGTTGGGGTGGACAAAAACAGCAAGAATATGTGATCAGCAGTTCATAGTTCATCATTTAAAATTTGGTATTAAGGTCATTCTCACCAAAAATGAATTATTTGGTGTTTTTAAAACAATATGTTGCTGCAAGCTCTGTTCGTTTGCAATTTTTTGGGGTTACTGTATTTTTTTCCCAACTTGTTTGAAACCCAAAACCTCAAGAACCTGCGTCCTAAAAAAAGCAAATACAGTGATCCCTCGTTTTTTGCCGTTTTTTTTCTTTAGGGTGTTTTCACTGTATTTATTCAGATTAAACAGCATTGGAAATAGAGACATTGAAAAAAAAAAAAAAAAAAAAAAAAAAAAAGGAAATAGAGACATTGAACATGTTTTTTCCCTTTATTCCCCCAAAGTATGATAAAAATATATACAAAAACGAACAAAAAAAAACTTGTATATTTAATAAATTATTTTTAAGCACTGCAAATATAATAATTGTGATATGACATATATATGTGTGTGTGTGTGTGTGTGTGTGTGTGTAAGAAAATAATGATTTGTACATGCGTACATGCTTATATCTTAACATTTAAAAAAAAAAAAATTTAATGGAAAAAAAAACGTGATGGACTGAGTGTCCAAACTTTGACGCACAAAGTAGTGAGGGATCACTGTATTTATTTTTGCCTTGAAATTTCACTTAGTTAAACCTGCTGTTGGGGGCTGCTGAAACATACCTAGCTCCCTCTCATTTCCGCGTAATTATTTATGACATGCATTTTTTAACGCAAAAGAGCGTTTCATCTTTTCGCACTTCCATAGGTTGACGCGCTTTGTCACAAATGGCTCGACTCTGAAATGAAAGTAAACTGTAAGTAAACTGAAAAATAGGCGATCCCACCCAAATTTTCCGTCATACCATCCCTAAGGTATTAGCTCTTTTTTTACGTCTTAAACATGCATGGAGAAATCCTTTGCTGGCGGCTGTAAGCTGTATGGCTCAGTGTCAGTGCGTCAGCTGTGCTACGCGATGGCTGGGCGAGGTGAAACGCCTGAACTTTTTCCCCCATCGAAGAAAACGAAATCGCTGGTACGGGAATACTTCGACTACAGAAAAGTTACACACGTCCGTGCCTTGGAGGAGGAGGGCCAACCGACATGTGAAACTTATTTGCGGAGGGTGGCTGCTACGGTGGCAATACCTCCAATATGATTTTGCATTGATACAAAATTAAAGGTTAGTAAACACTGTCATGAACGCTTCCCACTAGCTACGAGAGTTAAGTCCAGAGTGTAATGCTTACGATGAGCGGCTTAGCGAACGTACGTCCGGTAAACATTTCAAAATAAAAGTACGTCATGTTCAACATGTAAATAACTTCATAAATCATGAATCTCACATACACCGCTAAGAAAAGCTTTTAATTCAAAGCGTCGTCATATTTAGTAGAATGGGCATCACAAACATACATTCAGAGAGACTGGTGAGATTCGGAACTGAATACAAAATAAAGGTTTGCGGTTGCCAAAATGTCCACTCTGTAAGCGTCTTGCTCTCCGCTGTTTTCCAGTGCGATGGCGGCATTGAGGCGACACTTCCTACTGTGCCTGGCGGCGGCGCTACTGCGGCGGGGCACCGCCTTCCCCTCAGACGTCCTCTACCGCGTCCCCGAGGAGCAGCCTCCCAGCAAGCTGGTTGGCAGTCTGGCGGCGGACCTTGGCCTCCCGGACAGCGGGCACCTGTACAAGCTGCAGGTGGGCTCGCCCTATCTGCGCGTGGACGGAAAGACGGGCGACACCTACACCACCGAGATCCCCATCGACCGCGAGACCCTCAGGGACTGCCGCGACATTTTCGAGGACAAGTGCTACCTAGAGTTCGAGGTATCCATCACCGATATGGTGAAAGGCAACGGTTCGGGGCCGCGCCAGATCGAGGGCCGCGTCGAGGTCCTGGACATCAACGACAATACGCCTCAGTTCTCCTCGCCCATCCTCACGCTTTCCATCCCGGAAAACATCCACGTGGGCGCCCTCTTCTCCATCCCCGTGGCCAGCGACCGCGACGCCGGCAACAACGGCGTGGCCGAGTACTCCCTGAGCACGGGGCCCGAAGCCGAGCGGCTCTTCGGACTGCGGGTGGCGCTGGACACGGATGAGAAGCTGCCCCAGTTGGTGGTGATGGGGAACCTGGACCGCGAGAAGAAGGACTCCTACGATCTGAATATCAGCGTGGTGGACGGCGGGCGCCCGGCCAGGGCTGGCGGCGCCCTGCTCAGGGTGGTGGTCACCGACCAGAACGACAATGCTCCAAAGTTCGAAAGGAGTCACTACGAGGCCGAGCTGGCGGAGAACAGCCCGCCGGGACACTCCGTGCTTCAGGTTAGCCCGATGCAAGCGACAGTCTCGTAAAGCACCCGGATGGTAGGTTGTGACAAAATATCCAAATGGTGATATATCGTGATTCTTTGCATCCCAAAAGGTTATCCATACGCTTACGCCAGAAATCAAGATATCGTTCTAAAAAGGTGTACATGTTTCAAAAAAACAAATAGGAACCAACAAGTCCCCATTCTATATCAGCAGCTTTGAACTACATTCGATTATATTTAGTGTCATTAAAGTTTTTGAAATTGCTCCAGTTATCCCATAATTTCCCTTCTGTCTTCTTTCAACATGTGAAAGTTTTAAAACTGTTTCATTATTTAAAGATAGCTCCAAGTCAAGATTTTGTCGATTTAGTAGTATTTAAGATCAACAGTTACTTAGGTTCGCTCGGAAGGTTCGCTACAGCAGAGCTCTCCTGAGAAGTCCACTGCTTTAAGAAGGCGGCTGTTTACAAACGCGGGCAAGTCTATCATTTCGCATTCAGTTCTCTATACATGTGATATCTACCGTAGCATTATTTGGGCAAACTTTGTAGCAACTGGGCATTGTTTAAAGCGACTGTGGGCGTTTTTTTATCTAGCGGCATGTGGATGTTTACTCTCAATCACATTGTTACGTCCCAAGGACGGCTCGCGAAGGGTGTAACATAAAACAAGCCACACAAGTTTCCAAGTGGACACAAATTTTATTCACAATAATCAAACCCGCAATGAATATATACAAAATGCGGAAGAAGCGCGGCTTCAGGGTAAGCCCAGGCCAAAACAACAAACAAAAGGAAACGACCACTAAACCCCACCCGCGAACCAAACCCTGATCGTAAAAAGGAAATAAAGACAGCCACTACCCTAGCTTCCTACTCGAAACAAAACAGGAGAAAACGGGTTGAACAGAAATGGCAGCTTACCCTTACTGCTTCAGTGCTCTTATTTACAGTGGTGAACAAAAATCATCCAATAACGAATAAACACAAAAGACCTCACCGAAAAAGCGGGAGTGTATCAAACTAGCGATCAAAGCACACGAGAGTGAATGGCGAGCAAACAGCTGGCGAGGAGGACCGCGGCACGAATGCTGTCAAATGTGACCTCCCACAGCGTTGAGGGCGGCAGGTTTATGAAGCTTGGCACCTTTTCGATGCGGCCGATCAGCGGCGTGGACATCCTTTGTCCGTCCGGCATCGATCGGCTTACGACACAGTGGGAGGGGAGGCAGCCAGCTGGCGGAGGTGACGATCAGCTGACTGGAGGCTTCTCAAAATAAAACAACAGTTAAACGGCCAGGGCCGTCCCACAGGTCCTCATTGCGTCCTGAAAAATGTGCTGTGTTTTAGTTCCGCTTTACTTAGCATATTTAAATGATCGGAATAAGGGGAGAACGCCGCGGTCGCCTGCGCGGTGGCCGGGGACGTCCCCTTCCGGCTGCAACCTTTGAGCGAGTCCGGCAACGACCGTGAAAGGAAGTACTTCCTGCAGACCGCCGCTCCGCTGGATTACGAGCAAATCAAGGGTTACAGGATCGACATCGTGGCGGTGGATTCCGGCGACCCCGCTTTGTCCGGCGCCAACTCTCTGAAAGTGCAAGTCACTGACGTGAACGACAACGCGCCCGGCTTCTCGCCGGCCGTGCTGGTGGTGGACTTCGCCTAGGGGAACGGACAGGGCGATACGGTAGTACAGGTGGCGGCGACCGACGCCGACAGCAGCAGCAACGCCGAGCTGGTCTACGGCATCGTGGAGCGCTCGGCCGCGGCGCTGTTTGAAATCGACGCCGTCGGCGGCGAGATACGGGTCAAGAACCCGCTGGACCGCGAAGAGACGGACCGTTACGAGTTCCGCGTGACGGCGGTCGACAAAGGCGTGCCGAGCAAAACCGGCACAAACAAAAAGAGTTTGACGAGGTGCCTTCAAGGTCCACAATTATTATTCTCTGAAAAGATGTTTTCTGTTTTTCCATGCCTTGAGAACGTCCTCTGCCGACACGCGTTCCGGCGCCACTTTTGGCCTCGTCCCAGCCAATTGTGCTTCTATAAACTTTTCAATTAAGTAAAGGCGCTAGCGGAGGTGAAATATGCCGCCCGCCGCCGCTCTTGGGATTTCATTCGCTCACCTTAACAGGATTCATTAAAGGACTGCTGCTTTCAAGGTCAATGACGGGGAAAAAAAGATTTATGATAATTGGCTTGAAAAGGCAACTCTAGCAAAGTCAGATATGAAAAGCAACAGAAAAAGATGAAACGTTGAAACGCGACACCCTTCGACTCTTTAGCTGCCGTTGGCCTCGACAGACGTCCGATCCATTTGTGGAAACTGGGAAAGCAGGCGCCGACCGACTCATCAGCAACTCTCTTCGTAGACATTGTACATAGGGTTGCTCAGCGGGAGAAGTAGTCGTTCCTCGTTTCGATTCTCCGCCCCGGTAAACTCGTCTAAGTGCCCTCAAGCGAGATACTGATTCCCACGTTTCTGCTGTCAGGATTGTCAAAGCTGTCCTCAAAGGGCCGCAGTGGGTGCTGGGTTTGGTTCCAACCAAACGAGGTGAATACCTTTTCACCAATCTGGTGTTTTACGAATGTAATCACTTGATGCGTGTTTTAGCAGAAACATGATTGGTTGACCGGTCATTGTTGGATCTGTTGGAACAATGAACAGGACCCTTTGTGGAATCGTTTTGCATCCCTGTTATAGCAGGAAACGCTTTGATGGCCTTAAAGTTGGAAAGACACTATACAAGTTTAACTTCATTTACCTAAAAATGATCCAAATCCTTTTTTTCAAGCCTAACAGTAAACATTCTTTTTTTTAAATTGATTTTAACGTCCTAGCCATTTTTTAACAAAGGGGAAAGAAGTAAATATCTCCTTGACTTATAAAAAATGAATATATTTCAAATTAAAAATGAAGCCAAAAAAATTGGAAAAACATTGTTTTTTTTTATAATGAATGATTGGCCACTTTTTAAAATCATGGATTTCCTTGTTTCGTAGAAAGTATAAAAGCATTCCTGTTAGGTTTTGTGTTTGTTTTCTCCTAGTGTGACTTGTCCCTGTGATTGCCCATTGCTTTCACCTGTGTGTGTTCTCCCAGTGTATCCTGCAATCTGCATCCACCTGTGTTGCCCAGCTGTTCCTCGTCTCGTTACCCCTTGTCTGCGTGTGTGTATATAAAGACCCAGTTTCTTGTCACTCCTTGTTGCGTCATTGTCAATGTACTGGTCCACGTTCATGCCTGTGTTCCCCCCCAGTTCCTCGTGTTACTTACTCGCCCTGCTTTGAAAGTAAGTTTTGTTTGAACCTTGCCTTTTGATCCCTAGTCCTTTTGTTTGTACTTTGTGCTTTTGTTAGTTATAATTAAAACCATTTTTTGAGTTCTCTGCCACCTGCCTTGCATTATTGTTTCACTGCACAACCTGCCTGCCCACGCATTCCCTGACAATTCCAATTTGTTAAAGAGGACCATTCCAGGAGCTAAAAAGTCAAATGTACAGTATTTATTGCCCTAAAGAACTCATATTTTCATTTATTTGTTGTTAAATAAAACAAATGGTCTTTCTCAAAATAATAATGCTGTTACTACAGGATGTTGGGAAACGTGTATTATTTAATACAACACGTTTATTTGTAGATAGGTAGCTTTTGATACGGTTTGTCGGAAGAATGTGATGTCACACGCCGTTGCCGATACGCCAAGTGCCCGTAAAACGAGCAAATAGTTAGGGATGGGCATAGTTTGAAATTGAACGATTCCGATTCCGTTTCCACCTTTCGATTCCGTTTCCGAACGATTCCCGATTCATATTCTTTTAAGAGGCAGGGTCCAAAAAATTGCATCGTTTATATTAAACTCTTAACTTATTGACGTTTTTTGAAATTAAATGAACTTCTCATAGGGCCAATTATAACTTGTATATAAATATCAGTCTTTAAACTCGAGCAATTTTTTTCCGCTCGGCAGTCAAGGCATTGAAACAAGGAATCGAAATTTAAAAATTCCAATGATTCCGGGAGCATCAGTGTTAGAACCGGTTCGATGCCCAACCCTACAAATAATACTGTCTACTACCAAATAAAATCCTTTCAACACTCAGCACAAAATCCCTAATAATTGTAAACAACAAATGAAGACCAAAATGCGTCCAATTAGAATCCAAGTCACTTGAGTCACATTGAACGGTCGGATGTCGCCGTCACAAAACAAAGGAAGTACGGGCAAGGGCTTTAAAACAGCACTAGGCGAGTGGAGTACAACACAAAAGAGGCGATTTTAAACATAGATGACATACCATTTTCAGTGTACTTTCTCGTTGAAATGTTCTTATTTCTGTTTCTCTCGCGCTTTTTCAGGGGGCACACTTGGTGGATGAGTACCTCGCTCGTTCATTTGCTGTCACTCGTCTCAGCAGCGCCACTCGCAGGCGGGCAGGCTAAATGCAACAAACATTGGGTTCATCTCGGGCCGCAAAACACTTGATTGTTTATGTATGATGTAGAGTAGCTTTTGTAAAATAATAAAAAAAAAAAAAAAAAAAAATATATATATATATATATATATATATATATATATATATGATAAACGGATAGCAACTATTACTTTTCCTGGATTTTTTTGGTGGCCAAATTAAAAAGAAAAAAAAGAACAATTCCCCCTTTTTAACTAATTCATTGCCCCAATAGGTAAACTATATGTATAGTAATCACAGTATGCATTGTGGTAGTTACCCAAATAAGATTTCTATAGAAAATACCCATTAATCGCCATGGGAATGAAGGCCATAGTACCTTTTCTCGTATGCACCGTCTAACTCTTTGCATTATTCTAACACACTTAATATAATCAAACAGGGAATAGTATCGTTTCTCGTATTTACTTGGCTGTTTAACTGTGGAATAGCCTACCCCCTGAAATTTGCACCATTACCAATCTAGGCCTTTTTAAATCTGGGTTAAAAACGCACTTTTTTGGACTCCATTTTTCCTGGTTTTATTTCTTAAGGGTTTTAATGTTTTCGGATTGTATCTGTTTTATCGTTTTATTTGCTGTTTTGACTCGTGATACGTTGTAATGAACCATGTTTGTCTTTGTTTTAAAGCACTTTGAGGGCCTTTCAGGTTTTTGTAAAGGGCTATAGAAATAAATTTGATTGATGGATTGACTGTTTGTACACACCCATTATAAAATAAATAGCACTTATACCATAGTTTAAGGAAAACAAGCACCACGGAAGCCCAACTTGTGCGTCATGAGCAAGACTGACGCTGACAAGCCCACGTCTGCACCACCAACTCTCGCGATCAGTTCTCCCGGACAGTCCGGAACAAATGGCGGGACGCCCTGTCCCAACACAAGGAACGCCGGAGAACGCCCTATAGCCAACGGATAACACGACTGATAAGACTCCAAGAGTCCCTTTGACACTGAGGTGGCAAAATCCACAACCCTCGTTGCCCTGACAACAGTAACTCCCGAATCCCCCTGTCCAATTCACAAACAGACAATAATCCTAAACAACGCCCAATCACACCCTTCTTCTGCCCACAGCCCACCCCACGAGAGCCTTCAAAAGATTGAATGTTTAACTAATCGCTGTCATATCTTTTTTGGGAACCTTTTGTTGACTTGTGATATGGTGACCTTGGATCCTCACCTGGGTCCCTCTTTGCTGTATGATCGCTGTCGACCTGAATACATTTTTCAACTTGTGCCTCGAAGCCTTTTTTCAGCTTTCAAAATGGAGTTGGTACAAAGACTAAGGTGAAGGCCCGGGGTTTGGCCTTTTGGCCGGCTAGTTGGAATTTGTTTGGGCTCATGAATTATGAGTGACTTTGTTTTGAGACTCATTCATTCATTTTCCATGCCGCTTTTCCTCACGAGGGTCGCGGAGGTGCTGGAGCCTATCCCAGCTAACTACGGGCAGTAGGCAGGGGACACCCTGAACTGGTTGCCAGCCAATCGCAGGGCACAAGGAGATTCACGCACACACTCATACCTAGGGACAATTTAGAGTGTTCAATCTGCCTACCATGCATACCATTTTGGGATGTGGGAGGAAACCCACGCAGGCACGGGGAGAACATGCAAACTCCACACAGGAAGGCCGAAGCCCGTGATTGAACCCTTGATCTCAGATCTGTGAGGCAGACGTGCTAACCACTCAGCCACCGTGCCGCCTTGTTTTGAGACTCTCCTTTCCAAATAGCGGTTGTATTATTGTTCCACTTTTTCTTCCGGATAGGGTTTGCCTATGGGTCTCGATTTACAGGGTGCGCATTTGAGATTCTGGCACCCACGGAATTAGTTGGATCCTCCTGAAAATGAGTATGACTGTTGAAGAGGCTTACGAGATCCTAACTTATCAAAATGGTGAGTTTTGATTCACGGGTCTGACCTAGGCGGGGTACTACAGTCACTCAATTTTTTTGGCAAAATGCCAAATTCAGTAAATGACTAATAACTTGCTGATACAAGGTGCAAGCTTTTTCATATCTGGAATGCATGTGAGGTATCCAAGCCTGAACATGACTGCATTGAAGCATTACCCATTAGGCCTGGCGCCCCCTAGCTGGAATAGGAAACGCCCTTTTTATTTATTTATTTATTTTTAAAAAGAAGAAAGGTTCCTCCTCCTCGAGGAAAAAAAAAATCAATTGACCTCAAACCTGCATCAGGGGAGCCTTAAGACATGTGTTCAGGTGTCTGATGAAAAACACAGTTTTTGTTAAAGGGGCGAGGTCCAAACAGGAAAGTGAAAAGACCCTTGGCATTTCGTCTCACAACAAATTTTGAACAATCATAACTTGGCAGATATACCACATATCTGCGCCAAACTTCCCGTGCTTGTTGAGAGTCATACCCTGAAGGGTTCTGTAGGGGTCATTTGCGTCACCTCTGTAGCGCCAACTAGTGGCAGCAGAATTTGAAGCCTTGACAAGCTTGAAAACCCACATAAATTTGCATACATGCAGCTTGGTGTAAGTTTCGATAATTTTGCAACTTTGCAAAAAAACGTCACAAATAGCTCAGTGGCGCCCCCTTGAATTTTTCAAAAAGGCCTTTCCTACTTGTTTTTTTCAATGTAGAAACATGAAATTTTGGGAGTCGATACGTTGTGCAAAACTGCTCCAAAAGGTCTCTTGCACCCATATTCCAAACAACAGGAAATCAGGTATTTTGGACTGAATGTGAAATTTGTATCCATTTACAACAGGGGTGCTTAAGTCCAGTCCTCGAGAGCCCCTATCCATATTTCTCCCTCCTCCAATACACCTGACTCAATCAGGATCATTATCAGGCTCCTGCAGAGCTTGCTGATGAGCCGATCATTTGATTCAGGTGTGTTGAAGGAGGGAGACATGGAAAACAAGCTGGATAGGGGCTCTCGAGGACCGGACTTGGGCACCCCTGATTTACACATTTGAGACCTTGGCGTCTTAGGAGTTAGTTGAATCCTCCTCAAAATTGGTGAGACTGTTCATGAGACATATGAGATCTTAAGTACTCTAAATGGGGATTTTTCATACACGGGCCTGACCTGGGTGGGGTGCCAAATTCTGCCATTTTTTTTTGGCAAAACACCAAATTCAGGAAATGACATAACTCCCTGACACAACGGTCAATCTTTTTCATATCTGGCATGTATGTGAGGTATCCCAGCCTGAACACAACTGGATTGAAATATTACCTTTTTTATGAGACTGGCTCCTCCTGGAAGGGACTAAATCAATTGACCTCAAACCTGTTTCAGAGGAGCCTTAACACTTATGTTCAGGTTCCTGATGAAAAATGTTAAGGTTTCGTTGAAGCAAAGGGAAGTCAAAATGACAAATGAAAAACACCAAATCATAACGCTGCAATTAAAAAGCAGACTTTTATTAAAAACAACATTGACATAAAATGGACAGTTTTCTGCGTACGGGATGACAATCAGGATACAAAAATACTCTGACGTGTGGAAAAAGTGGCACCAAAAGATAAGTGACAGGAATGAAACCAGTAGAACAATCGTCGTGTCACAATAACAATCCCGCAAAGATTCAAATCTATACATTCCGTGTTTAACTCATTCACCGCCCTAATGGCGATATACGTCCAATCCAATTCCGCTCCTGGAAATCGGATTGGACGTCTATCGCCGCCGTGGGTAGCCAATGAGTTCAATTGAGGTAAAAAAAAAACATCTTTTAAAAGTGCTGACTGTCACTGAAGTATTTTAAGGCATTTCAAGGTGTTTAATAAATAATGACATCATATATCTTTTTTTTTGTTGTTGTAAAAAGCAGCAATAAAAAGACTTTCACAGATCAGATGAGGTTGCTGACGTTGTGCAGGGCAGCCGCACTCCGACTGAGGGAATGCTCATGGGGGAATAATTCCCGGAGGAGGAATGACAGGAGCATCTAAAAGAAGAAAAGTTGAGGAAAATTTCTTTTCAAGTCGTAAGAGTAGACGATTGGTTACTTACATAAACCAGGGTTTTGTTTTTCTCCGCATCCTGGAAGAGGTTAAAAACGTTCTCCATGTCTGTCTTCTTGAGGACCAGGTAGTGGGAATCTACCAGCAAAGAAAATATAGCCAGTGATGCATATTTAACGTTTTACTTTAGGAAGAATATTGCGTCCACTAGGATGGATTGAAAAAGTTTTCACGTCATCCATATCCAAAATAGGATAAATATCTTAAATTCCATTTTTGAACAAATCGCAGAATTTTTTGATGAATTCTATTTTACCCTGAGCCATTCCACCTTTTAATGGGATAAATTGCACATTTTGAGAACTTCTACATGATGATAAAGTGTAGACATCCTAACACAAATTCCATATTTTAACAATATAGTGCATATTTTGACACGGTAAATTTTAACATTCTGTGACTTCCATTCTAATGTGATTTCCAAATTATACATTTTGCTTTTTGATGTGATAAATTGGAAATAATTGTTTAATGTAAATTTAGCCATTGTGGGGTTAAAAATATATATTAAAAAAGTACTCAAATGTTTATTCATTTTAACAAACATTTATTAAAAACAAAATGGGGAATAATTAAATAACAAGAAACGGCAATTTCTGGAGAAATTACTCTGGGCTTTGCTGTTTGGAAAAGCAGATCTTAGCCCCAGATTGGTTTGGGGACATTTCGGGGACAATATCAGGTCACTTCCCCTGGTCATATCAGGTCATTTGGGGACATTTGGGGGGGGGGGGGGGGGGGGGGTGTTGGTCTTGGTCATGTCTGGTTATTTGGTCCCAATCATATCAGGTCATGGGGGTGGGGGGGGCTGGTCATATCAGGTAATTTGGGGGGGCGTGTCCTGGTCATATAATTTGGGGACATCTGGGGGACACGTCCTATTGATATCTGGTCATTTGCTGTTGATTTGGGCACATGTTTTCCCCCCCATTGAAAATGAATGGGAAATTTGGACGTCCATTGCCGTCAATGGCATTGACTTACATCACCGTCAATGGAATCGAAGTACATTGGCATCAACAGAATCGACAAACATGGCCGTCAATGGCATTAAACAAAGTAAATGCCATTGGAAATGAATGGGAATTTGGGACGTCCATGGCCGTCAATGGCATCGACTTCCATATGTGTCAATGGAATAGAGGACACTGGGTGACACGTCCTAATGATATTGGGTCATTTCTTGTTGATTTGGGGACATTTTTTTTTTTTTTTGCCATTGAAAATGAATGGGAAATTTGGACGTCCATGGCCGTCAATGGCATGGACTGCCATATGCGTCGATAGAATCCAAGTACATTGGCATCAATAGATTTGACATACATAGCCGACAATGGCATCAATGCAATGTAAATTCCATTGGAAGTGAATTTGCACGTCCATGGCCCATTACAAATGAATGGGTAAGTTTTTGGCAAATTTTCGGGGAACTGTATAGCGCATTTATCTGCATGGTTATCATGCCCAAAGCGCTTTACATTACACTTCACAGTCCCGGATTTTTTTTATGTCCAAGTTATGTTTGTTTGGCCAAAAATTGTAGAACAGGTAAAAAAAACAAAAAAAAAAAACAGAAAATCGGTGTTAACGGGGGAACGAAAAAGTTTTCGGGGTTGTTCGAAAAAGTCCCTGCGTCGCGATACTTGCACGGTCTTATTATATTTAACTTTTCCGTGTTATTGGGGCCATATTTCAGTTTTCAATAAATTAAATTTTGTATTGTATATTCACTAAAAGTTATAAAAATCAAACGGATTGGACATTTAGTGCCATCCATGGCAATGAGTTCAAAGAGGACGTCATGACTTGTGCATTTGTCAAAATCAAGTAAGTGACAGAATAATGGCTAAGAATGTCCATTTTGAAGGTGCGGTGGGCGGCGCGTACATCGAGAGCCGATGAGGTGGAGCGCTCGCTCGCGGGTCTCGCTCTTGTCGTCGTCCGTGCGAGGCGGCCGCGCCGCGGGGGTCTGCGGCCACGCTTTGTCGCACAGGCTTTGAATGTACGCCGCCATCTGCGCCTCGCTCGGGTTCATTTTGTTCAAGAAGGAGTTGACTTTCCTGTGCGGAGCGGTGCGACAGCAGCGTTAATGGAAGAGACTTGATGCCGGCGGGGGAAAAAAATAAAATCACACTCACTTTTTCAAAATGGGCATGACGGGTTTCAAAATGGCATCAAATATGTTAATCAGAATGGAGTTTCCTAGAAAGAGAAGAATCCGCCAAAAGTAAATATTCTCAGAAATATTTAGAATGAGTCAAATTTTACTTGAAATTGGAAAAAAAACAGCTAATATTTTTTCAAGGCACGATATGGAATGTCTAATGTAAAATCCTTTGCATGCTCCCTTTCTCTACCAATTAAGGCCGCAACAAGTGATCGATGAATAAATTGGTTGCATACTAATTTGATCGATTTCTGCCCTGTTTGGGTCCTTGCTTGTGTCTAATGTGAGGCTGCTCCTGCATGCCCATGATTAAAGCAAGAGAGAGAGAGTTCACTGCTACACTCGGGTTGCTGAATCAATGATATTACAAAGTGTTGAGAGTGAGATCGTCTTTTGTGTTGTTAGATCTAGTCTGCCTCCGTCAGAGGTGAGTATATGAAGCCAGTTGTAGTGTTTGTATTCTTTGTTGATGAGACGTTACTACTTAGCTAGTAACCGATGATGCTAATTAGTGCCTTAAATGTCCATTTTTATTGTGTTTGGAGAAGCAAATTAGAACTTGAGTTATTGGTAGATAGTAACGTTCTCTCATGACTTTTCTATAAAAGAAACCACACAAATAATTCAAATTATTACAAAATATATATATATTTTATCATTCTAAACGGAGGGGACGTTAATAGCCATTGCCGTCAGCCAACATAAACACCGACCGCTCCCTGTATCATTACGGCCGGCGGTAGAAAATTCCCCCTTTCCTCGGACCGACCTGATATTTCCTTGAGAAGATCGAAAATAGCTTTGGTGGCTTCCAGCTGCTCCCACGTGCCTTGACTCCTCGCGCACGTGGCCTCTCCCCCTTTGGACTTGCCGGTCCCGCAAGACAAGCGGGGGCTGGGCTTCTCCTTCTTGGCCCTTTAAAACAGCAACACAGTCATAGGGAGTGAGTCGGCTCATTTTGGAGCTTTTTCATAAATATGACATTTTTCCGCGACGGATATTTGAACGTCATTTTGGAAGTGTCATTGATCGACCGGAGAACAAAATCATTGATATTTCTAGTATGTTTTTAAGTCAAACTTTTCTTGGCATTAGCCTGCCTATTCGCAATATCGAATCATTAAAAAGAAGAGTACGATTCAGAAGGACGAGCACCCGATCTTCCGGAGGGCGTCACGGCGCACTAGGGAAACGTGTCCAAGGTCCAGTCCGTCTTGCTTTTGTTCATACATGACTAATTGTATTCAGCTTCGAGGATGAAAGAGTACCTTTTCTCGTATTTACCGATCGACTCTTGTATTACTCTAACACACCTAATATAATCAATCAGGGAATAGTATCATTTCTCATATTTACTGTTTGTATTACTCTAAGTCAGTGCTTCTCAATTATTTTCTGTTACGCCCCCCCTAGGAAGACGTAAATGTTTCGCGCCCCCCCCCCAAACTCTCTGCCGCCACTGTAACTAGTATCATTTGTCTATAAAATTACTATTATAAATATGCATCTGCCTAACACTGTCCTTTTTTTCTAATAAAGAAAAAAAGTAACATAGATCAACTTATGATAAAGTATAACTTTATTAAGATTGTTTTGTTTGTAACAGAGAAGACTTGATGCGCATCAATTTGCCTGAATTTAAAAAAAAAAGTCACATCCAAACTGTAAAAATACACTCAAGGTACATTTTTGACCATTTGATACAGAAAAATAAAATGTAATAAAATCAGTAAATAATAACAAATTCAAATTGATTAGAAACATTCACTCATGAGGACAATATGGCAAAAAATTTGACCGAAAAACAAAACTGAATAAAAGAAAAAAAGAGCGTCTTTGGACAGAAGGACAGTTTTTATTTTTGCTGCTCACTGGTTTACTGATATAACACTGACAAAGCAGGACGATTGTTGGCAATATTCGGCACGTTTTCGCTGAAAAACAATCAAGCGGCTTATCAATGAGATTGGGGTCTAATGTCTTTAAGTGGCGTCTTAATTGATTTGGCTTCCGGCTGTCCGCAATAATTATTTTTAGACACAGTAAACAGTGGTCTTTCCTCATCATCCACTGTATTAAAAGTCAAAGCTATAAGGCAAACGGCACGAAAAAAGCGCATTCTCGGCGGCCGAGGCAGAACCGTAGGTGAGGCGGTCGTCGTGACGATCCCAAGCCGAAAATGGCACTTCTCGGGCGGAGACGTGAGAACCGGAGAAGACAGTGGGGTGCTGCGTGAGCGAGGCCGGTCGAAAAACGGCCTACAAAAACGGCGGCGGGACACTGTTCTTCATATCTGTTTTCTGCTCTTGTTTAGTTCAAAAATACTGCGCGCACTCTGAAAATGAGAGCGCCACTGCCACCCACTCAGTGGATGTGCAAGTACACTTTATTCCAGCAAGGCAAAAAAAAAAAAAAAAAAAAAAAAAAGCATGTTCCCCGAGGTCATATGCGCTCCCCTTGGCATCGCTCTGCACCCCACGCGCCCCACTATTTGAGAAGTACTGCTCTAAGTCTAACACACCCAACATAAAATAAATAGCACTTACACCATAGTTTAAGGAAAACAAGCAGAATATAGGGCATAAGAGATACATGACACCTTCTTATCACGGAAGCTCAATGTGTGCGTCATGCAACAGACTGAGCAAGATTGACGCTGACAAGCCCACGTCTGCACCACCAACTCTCGCAATCGGTTCTCCCGGACAGTCCGGAACAAACGCAGCTCAAGGAACACCGGAGAACACCCGACCGATATCCAACTGATAACATGACTGACAAGACTCCAAGAGCCCCTTTGACGCTGAGGTGGCAAAATCCACCACTCTCGCTGCCCTGACAACAGTAATACCCGAATCCACCTGTCCAATCCACAAACAGACAATAATCTTAAACAACTCCCCAACACACCCTTCTTCCTGCCCACGGCCCGCCCCGCGAGAGCCTTCAAAAGACAATGTTCAACTAAGCATTGCCATTCTTCTCAGGAACCTTTTGTTGACGTGTGATAGGGTGACCTTGCCTCCCCGCCTGAGTCTGTTTCGCCTTGCCGTTTGATCGCTGTTGACTTAAATAAATGGTGTTTCAAACAAAGCCTTTTTTCAGCTTTCAAAATGGTGTCAGTACAAGGGGTTAAGACTAAGCTGAACGTGCAGATTTTGGCCTTTTGGCCGGCATGTCGGGGTCCCGCCATCCCGGGTCGTTGGAGATGCGCCAGCCTGGGTCCGGCGGTTCGGCTGGCGCAATTCCGGCAGTCTAAAAGGTCAAATTCCTTCAAGGATTATTGCTTTCCTTTTGCTCTTGAATTGTGTGTTGTCATCTCATGATCATTAAAGAGCATGAAAAGAGAAAATTGACTTTTTTTTTCTTGTTCAGAGGTCCAATTTGAATTTGACCATCCCCTCTCAATGACCACTATATCAGTCACTTCATTCGGACGTCTATTGTTGTCAAAGGTCACGAGTGGGTTTTGATGCTAGTGTTAGCCTTAAGGTAGTGGACAGCCAGCGATCTCTGTATTGAAAAACTGTTCCATATTTATTGCTTCTCTAAAGTCATCGATCTGGACGCACCACCGTTAATCACGGCTAACCAAAGGGTTCGCTCACCTGGCGGCGAAATTCAACCAAGACGGTCCGTTGGCGGGGTCCTCCGGCGCGTCCTCCGATTCGTCGTCGCTGCGGTTTTTGACGGAGGCCAGCGACTCCTGCGATCTGGATCGACTCAAACCCTTGAGGATCATTTTAAAGTGCGTTAAAGGATTGTCGGAATCCTCCGATTTTTCCAGACTTCCGCTCAGAGAGCTAAAAGACGAGCGCCGCTCCGCTTCTGCGTCGCAGGAGGATATGACAATGGTGGGCAGCAAAATGCCGCCGGGGGCGGCGCTCGTCTCAGCGGAGCCGCCGACAGAGTTCTCCGAAGTTTCCGCCGTTTCTTTCGAGGGTTCCGTCGGCGGGGTTGAGTTCTGGAAAACAGACGCGTCGTTTCGTTAGGTAAAAAACATTTCAACTATTTTACTCCGCATTCATAATTAAGTTGCAGTTCTTAAACTTCACTAGTTGTAAGAGATTGGCCTGTCGGGATAACAAATATTAGTAGGCTCTCATAAATAAATGCCAATAGTCGATATTACTGTCCTTTTTTTTTTTTTTTTTTTTTTAACCAATTCAACCAGTTATTCTTAAATAAAAGTCATTTTAATGTTATTCCTAATGTAGAATCGGAAGTACACTGCTGGCAAAAGTATTGGCACCCCTGCAATTCTGTCAGATAATGCTCAATTTCTCCCAGAAAATGATTGCAATTACAAATGATTTGGTTGTAATATCTTCATTTATTTTGCTTGCAATGAAAAAACAAAAGAAAATGGAAAAAATTAAATCATCAAAATTGGACCAAAGTATTGGCACCATTTGAAAAATCATGTGATGCTTTTCTAATTTGTGTAATTAACAGCACCTGTTACTTACCTGTGGCACATAACAGGTAGTGGCAATAACTGAATCACACTTGCAGCCAGTTAAATTGGATTAAAGTTGACTCAACCTCTGTCCTGTGTGTACCACATTGAGCATGGAGAAAAGAAAGAAGACCAAAGAACTGTCAAGCGACTCGAGAAGCAAAATTGTGAGGAAGCGTGGACGATCTCAAGGCTACAAGTCCATCTCAAAAGACCTGAATGTTCTCGTGTATACCGTGCGCAGTGTCATCAATAAGTGTAAAACCCACGGCACTGTGGCTAACCTCCCTAGATGGGGACGGAAAAGAAAAATTGACGGGAGATTTCAACAAAAGATTGGTGGACGGTGGATAAAGAAGCTCGACTAACATCCAAACAAGTTCAAGCTGTCCCGCGGTCCAAGGGTACAACAGTGTCAATCCGTACTATCCGTCGGCGTCTGAATGAAAAGGTACTCTATGGTTGGATACCCAAAAAGACCCAACTTCTGACCCAGAGACATAAAAAGCCAGGCTGGAGTTTGCCAAAACTTACCTTTGAAAGCCAAAAAAGTTTTGGAGGAATGTTCTCTGATCAGATGAGACAAATGTAGAGCTTTTTGGGAAAAAGCATCAACATAGAGTTAACAGGAAAAAAACAGGCCTTCATAGAAAAGAACATAGTACCCATGGTCAAACATGGCGGAGGTTCCCTGATGTTTTGGGGTTGCTTTGCTGCCTCTGGCACTGGCCTGCTTGATCGTGTGCATGACATTATGAAGTTTGAAGACTACCAACAAATTTTGCAGGGCCCAGAGTGAAAAGCTGGGTCATGGGTCTTCCAGCAGGACAATGACCCTAACGCACTAGAAAATGGTTTGAGAGAAAGCACTGGAGACTTCTAAAGTGAGTCTAGACTTGAATCCCATAGGACACCTGTGGGAAGATCCGAAAATGGCACCCTTCGAATCTCAAAGACCTGGAGCAGTTGTCCAAAGAAGGATGGTCTAAAATTCCAACATAACATTGTCAGAATCTTATTGATGGAAACCGGACGCGGTTATTCGCAGCTATTATGTCTAAAGGTTGTACTGTCAAGTATTAGGCTGAAGGTGCCAATATTTTTGTTCAACCCATTTTTGGAGTTTTCTGTAAAATGATGATTTATTATTTTTTTCCCCATTGTCTTTTTTCATTGCAAGCAAAATAAATGAAGATATTACTACCACAGCATTTGTAATTGCAAACATTTTGTGGGAGAAATGGAGCATAATCTGACAGAACTGCAGGGGTGCTAATACTTTTGCCCAGCAGTGTATGTGAGATTAACTCCAGAAATCTTTATTTACATGTTGAACATGATATACTTTTATCTTTCAAATGTTCACTGGAAGTACGTTGGCTAAGCTGCTAACCGTAAGCGTTACACTCCGTGTATTACACCAAAAAAAAAAAAACAACAAGTGAGAAACGAGGTGATGAAATTTTGGGTAATGATGTAAAAGCTTACAGAGCCAATTTGAACTTGTTTGCGTTCCAAAATGAAGAAAGAAACTGGCATTATGTTAGTAATATAAAATGGAAAAGGTGATTCCATTTTGGGGTCGTGAGGTCACAAGGCTAAATTGAATTGGATGTTAGCGTTCAGGATAACTCGAGAAGGAAGCAAGGGACTGGCAAACTTGTAGCATATGTTTGTGATATGAAACAGGAAGAGGCCTTTCCATTTTGGGGTCACGGGGCAAAATGTCATTTGGCTGCTTAGGCTTAAGTCTGTACTCCTCTAGCATCAATTGTTTAATGTTTGTTTTCGGTCCCCCCGGAAAATGGGACTTATGTTTTTTTTTAGCGATGCACGATAATACATTTTTCAACAGATATCGATAACCGATGATTTCCTGTCCCTTCCACCCGATAACCGATAATGTCCCGCCGATAATTCTATTCAAATATGTATGTAAAATTTTAAAGTATACAAAGATCAAATGTTACTGTGCAAAAATGTAATTTAGTGCCATTTTTTTCCGCATCAAATGTGAACAAGTACTAAATTCCAACATCTAAACAATGGCAATGACATTGTGTAATGGTAAGCTTTTGGCAACAAGTACTTGGAGAGTAAACAACCAAGTTGCACTAAAATGCCTTTCAAAGTAAGCCATTCCTAACATATATCACATTACTACACTGCAAAAATACCTCCTTAAAACTAGCAGAATTGGACAAAATTGTTGATTGCGCACATTAGGAGGCTAAATCAAGTATATAATTATCGGATTGCATTATCGGTTGAATTTTGTTTTATCTGCATTATCTGTGTGACGTCATAATTGCCATTATCGGCCGATAATTATCGGTCACCGATATTACCGTGCATCTCTAGTTTTTTTCCTTTTCCATTTTTAGGCTGGTGCGAGTTATATTCAAGTGTGACTTAAAAATACAGTAAGTCATTTTAAGGGTGTTACACCTTATATTCAGTTCACGTTCACGCAAAATATGAATGAGTTGATGTTCTTGAACTTTTTCAACCCAACGCACGGAAGAGGGCGGTCCGAGTTTCCCAAACTTTATTCTATAGAAAAAAAAAAAAGTACCCATTATTTTGTATTTGAGTTCCCTTCGGGTACATCATTTCTATTACAACTTATCCTTGTGCAAAATTGATCTGAAAACAAAATATCGTTCTGCATTTATATGAGGATGACTGCACCCAATCAAACTATTATCTACCGTATATTCCAAGATGAGAAAATGAAAGCAATTTTACTTAAGCAGTGGAGTGCAGTTTTCCCGCACTAAATATGCAAACGGAGTGCGTATCCCTTAAGGAGCAGACTAAATATGACAGCTTATTTGCTTGTTTTTCTGCACTGCATTTCCTTCAGGCGCCGAGAGGTCTCACAGGGACAAGACGCCAATTGTGGGGGGGGGGGGGGGGGGGAATACCGACCGTGCACGAGCGCCTCTTTAGAGGACTTTGACGGGCGCTTACTCCGCAACAAATTGAACAGTCACTTACAATAGGCGCTGCCGGGAGACAATGCAAATCGGCAACACTCTGGCATAATGAATGACGGTACAAGAGCTGCATTAAAAATCTGGCCTTTGCAAAGATAACACGGTGCCACTTTTTGAATGCTTCTCAATGGAAGTCTCTTTAGGTCCCAGCTGTTCGAAGGTTTCACCCAAGTTTTCAAGAAAAGAAAGCAAATGAATGTACCGTATTTTTCAGTAAAGGATATTCATACTTTGTCATGACCTTTCTCCTGCTAGCAGAGTTTGTTAAAACACTAAGGGTATTTTAAGGCCAAAGAACGCGCTGTGTGATGCTTGGATTCGTTACAGGAGGACAAGTTAAGCATCGACAAGAGTGACAGGGAAGCAAGGTAAAGTGGATTATACATGAGCTTTTTTGTTAAATGTGGCCACTTATTTTTGGGCTTCCGAACACGCCGTTGTTTGGCTGCATGATAGCGTTCGGCGTCCAATCTATTTGAAGCGGGAGGGCTAGCAACACTGCCACCCTCCCACTTCAATTATCATATCCAAAGATCTTAACATCTCTGAGATTACAGTGAATGACGTTTCTCTTTCTGATCATTACTGCATTCTGTTTAAAATGACCACCCCTGTCCATCCTCTGAAAAGGCAAGCAGAGGTGATTAAGAAGCGTTACATAAATGATAACACTTGTGCGTTATTCACTCAGGCCTATGCATCACCATTAACCCTTACAACAGCTCCGGTTGACAAACTTGTAAAAGGTTTCAGTATCAGCATGATGACCGTTATTGACACTATGACCCCAGTTAAGACAAAAACTTTGTCAAGAAAAAGGAGGTCACCCTGGAGAAATACCACACTAGCATTAAAACAAAAGCAAGATTGCAGACGAGCTGAGCGCAGGTGGCGAAAAAACAAATTCCAGGTTTTTTATGATATCTATAAAGAGGGTCTTCGCTAATACAAGCAGCAACTGAAAAATGCAAGACAGTCATATTTTTCAGAGATTAGTAGAAACATCAATAATACCCGCACAATATTTTCTGTCGTTGACAAACTGACAAGCATCAGTACCTCAGGAATTGGTATCGTAGGTGTCCTGTAATGATTTCGCAGCATTCTTTACACACAAAGTACAAAAGATTATAGGCATGAAAATGGGTCAGGGGTTAAAAAGGTGAGAAGGGTGTGGAGGACATATGTTCTGGCGTTCTGCCAAAATGTCCCACATTGGCAAAACATCCTACATGAGGCGAATTTGACACCCAAAGTACTACCGTGCGCTCTCAACTTGTTTTGTTTAGATGCATACAGGCAGAACGTCCTAAAAAATGCCTTAAGAAAAGACTCAAACGTAGTTATATCAAATAAGGACAGTTTGAATAGGCTACGTGACTAATGTGGTCAACTGCTTCCACAAGCTACCACAAAAATACACAATGGTTAAAAGTATGAGAGGGTAATACATGCAAAAAGTATCCTTGAGGCAGTGAATAGGTAATAAAAAACTCAATAAAAAGAAAAACAGTGAGCACTCGCCGCTTTTAACCGATGTGCGCGTGCGTGCGAATGTTTGTGCAAGCGCGCTGAGCATTGCGTAGACGTTTCGCCGCGTAGCGAGGAATTGCCGAACACCGGTACACTGAACAACCCAACAAAATATTGAGCTCTGTCGACACACACTGTCTTTCAGTAATCTACAGGAGGCACCACAGACACACATATAACTTGTGCTGGCAATGTTTTATTTAGAAATAAAGTTTACTTTCAAGCTTAAACAAGTTAGGTGTTCAACACTGTACACGAATGTCGCACTGAAAAAAAAGGCGCTACATGTCCCTGAAATACCAATTATAGCGATATTAGAAAGAAGCTTGCATCTCTTCTTTTATATTACCGTTAAATACCCAAGCTTGACGCTAACTTAATGGGAGCTATTCTTTCACCGGAGATTTGGCTAGCTCTGGCAGTGTTCGACACAAGCTGCAACGACAGTAACATTGTTGTACCGCAAAATATGAAAAGAATTAAAACCATTACTCACCAAATTCAATATGCTGGCAAATGCATGCATTTAAAAAAAATATTGAGAGTGATACCTCTCCTAGTCCAGCGAATGTGAATTTGTGCTTAGGGCAAGATCATCTGTCACAATTAGCGATCTTTGATGCTATCCTTTTTTTCCCCCACTTCAAACTTGTTTCTCACTCAGCGGCTGGGATTATAACCTCAACGAAGTTGCTCTCCCAGCTAAACCTAGGCTAACATTCGTCTTTGTAAGTTTTTAGTTAGTTTGTATATTGAAATTGAAAGGAAAATGTGTGTTTTGTTTTTGGCGAACTTTTTCATGGTGCTAATCTGTTGACGCTCCTCACACAAGGAAAAATACTTTTGTACAACGTTTTAAATGTATTCATTTTGTACATTTCAGTTACAACGATTTGAGAGCTCAATAAATTGAAGAAAAGTACGCCTTGTGTTTCGAGTATTTGTTTTTGGGTTCGCTGGAATAGCGTCACTGACCCACACAGCAACAAACGAGAAGGGGTGAGCGCTGCCGCGCCGAGCCACTTCTGGCTGGATTTTTGACACATGAAAAATGGCGAATTCCGCACTACGGGATGACGGGATTTTTTCGGGAAACCGCGACGTTTTCATACCATGGGAAACCAGTAACCGGCACATGCCTGCTCCTGACTACCCCCCTCCGCCAGCCCTCTCTTAAAAATTTCCTCCTCGGATCTATACAATTCACGTAGGTCACCCTTTTTGACTTCAAAACGGCGAATTTCGCCGAAAGGTGATTTTCATGCCTAGATCAGACAGACTGTGTGCAACTCCAGATTAACAATTGTTGCACTAAATGCCTCACAATCTTAAACAGTTTACCCTCTTGGAGTGTGCCACTTTAACAGAAATTGTGTCAAACCTTGACATTCTTCCTTCAAACTTTTTCAAAACTGTTTTTGCATAGCCCAGGACATACGTCAGATTATAAATACTTCTCTCCAAACAGCAGGGTTCCCGCAGACTTTAAAAACTGCAGTAATAAAACCTCTTCTTAAAAAAAATACTAATCTAGATGCTTCAACCTCTAGTAACTATAGGCCAATATCAAATCTGACAGTCCTGGGGAAAATTATCGAGAGGGTTGTGTTCAACAGATCCAGGTTTTTATGTATGTTGTGATCAACCGTGTCAAATGCGGCACTGAGATCCAATAGAAGCAGAACAGATTATTTGGCCGCATCGGTATTCCGACGACTATCATTTCGCTAAGCACGGTCTCGGTGCTGTGTTGTGGCCAAAATCCAGACTGAAATGAGTTAAAAAGATTTTTTTGTATCTACTCAGCAGATTGGAACAGTGGGTAGGGCTCACTGACACTGTTCTTCAGTGGTTCACATCTTATTTACACAATAGGGATTTCTTTGCGTCAATCGGAAACCGTCAGTCAGAGAGAACCAAATTCACGTGTCGGGTCCCTAAAGGATCCATTTTTATTTAACATCTATATGCTTCCCCTAGCTCAGATCATGGAACAGTATGACATCTCCTATCACACCTATGCAGATGACACACAACTGTACACATGATTATAGTCCCTTAGTCTCCCTGAGTAAATGCATTCATCAAATCAATGAATGAGTTTTCTCCAGCTAATGTGGCGAAAACAAAAGTGATCATTTTTGGGCCGAAAAAGGAAAGGTCAAAGATAAGCACACACCTTAGCACAATGTCACTTACAGCGACAAATGAAGTCAGAAACCTTGGCGTTATTATTGACTCAGACCTACAATTTGATAGCCATCTAAAGTCCGTCACTAAATCTGCTTATTACCACCTACAAAATATGGCCAGAATTAAAACTTTTCAGTAGATTGGACTATGCAACGGTATATTTACACATCTTGATTAAAAAAAAAAAAAAAAATCAGTTAGGAAGCTGCAGCTAGTACAGAATGCTGCTGCCAGAGTCCTTACAAATACAAGGAAATTGGACCACATTACACCGGTATTGAAATTGTTACACTGGCTTTGAGGGAGTCAAAAAAATACCACTGCTTGTCTACAAAACACTTAATGGCCTTGGACCAAAATACATGCTTGATTTGTTGGATCCCTACGAAACATCTAGACCCCTAAGGTCATCTGGAACCGGTCTCCTATATGTTCCAAGAACAAGAATCAAGCAGGGTGAGGCAGCATTTAGTTATCATGCTCCTCACCTATGGAACAAATTAGACGAAGTGTGCTCAAACTGTTAGCTCCTTTAAATCAGGGCTAAAAACGCTTTTGTTTATCACAGCATATCCGTAACTGTCTACATATTTCAAACTATTTGCTTTTTTGTTCCAAGAACAAGAATCAAGCAGGGTGAGGCAGGATTCAGTCACCTCTGGAACAAGTTACCTGAAGGTCTGAAGTATGCTCAAACTGTTAGCTCCTTTAAATCAGGGCTAAAATCGCTTTTGTCTAGCACTGCCTATCCATAACTCAATCTATTTGCTTTCTATTCCTCTTGTGCTTATCTCCATTGCTAAATTCAATTATTAGCAGTAGTTGTATTTCTGTTTTTTCATTTTTTTGATTCTATTCGTGATTAAATGCAATTTTTATGTATAATTTTATTTCCTATTTCAATTGTTTTTACGTTCTATTGATTTTAATGTGATTTTTACGATCTTCATGTGATGTAAAGCACGTTGAATTGCCTTGTGTTGAATTGTGCTATATAAATAAATTTGCCTTGCCCTTTATTCCTTCTCTGCTTTTCCATTTCTGATTTCAATTTAATGTGATTTTCATGTATAATTTTATTTCCTGTTTCGATTGCCTTCGTTTTAACATTCTTTTGATTTATTGTGACTTCATTTGATGTAAAGCACTTTCAATTGCCTTGTGTTTAATTGTGCTATCCAAATAAATTTGCCTTGCCTTAAAATGCATTGGCTGTCTACTAGTGACAAATTCATTTCAATTCAAAGCATAAGGACGATTGGACGCCACATGTTTAGATGTCTAGCATCGTCACAGTCACCGACCACTGATATTCATCAACATATTGTCGCAGTAATAATAATAAAAAAAAAATGTAATATGACGAGTTGCCCTACCACTTCAAATGGATTGGAGGACTACTATTTTCAAATTTGACACCTGCAACCTATAGTCAAGTGAGCGTTTATCAACTTAGCTGTATGGATGCTCCAAACAAAGTTTTGTTGTTCTTTTGTAACAATGACAATAAATATTCTGAATCTAGGGACGCTCCCCCCCCCCCCCTTAGATTTGAGGAAATTTAGTGACGTGCAGAATTTCACCTCTTCGTCCTCTTGTCCGGGAGTGAGGAAGTAAGCCAAACCGCTGAGAAGTCCCCACACCCCTCCGTAATGTTGCTCTTCATTCAGCAGCTTATCTAGCGGACAGAGAAACTGGAACACCGGTTGCGTGTGTCCAATCAGAGTGTCTGATATTAATTCCTGGTGAGGGAGACAAAAAACGTTTAACATCCTTTTTCCTGGTGCGGAATATTTTTTCCCCCTACGTCACCTGCAGGAAGTGTTCCACGGAGACTTTGGCTTCTTCTTTGGCTTTGCTGCTGACCTCCAGCTCGTTGACCTCCAAGATGGCGGGCAAGCTGGTGGAGTCCTGGGGTCAAATGATCAAAACATTAAGACAACTGGGACCAATTTTAAGGAAAACTCCCAGTGAGATAATTCTTCATCCTTTTCAAATGACTGGATAAAGGATTATGATAATAGTGGATATATCACCTATTCTTTTGGGATAAATCGGCTCATTTTATCTACAATGCTATTACACTGGGCTTCACATTTCAGCTTTAAATGTGTATTATGAATATTATGCAACTACTGTATCTTAGAGTAACTATATGAATGCTGCACCGATGAATTGATTAATTCAAGCAATTTGATAAGAAAAAAGCTTCAAATCAAATTTTGCTGCTTCGAGGATGAGTAATTAGAATGGCTTTGTAATGGTTTGTTTTGAAAGTGTTTGCATTGAGTTTTATTGATCTGGGTGGATGCACTGCTCTCCAGTGGCAAAAGTGAATATGACATAACTCATCTAACATAGCTTGGAGGTATATTTAGCAGTTTTGATTCACTGTGGCGACCCAGGAAGGGAAAAGCCGAAAGAAAGAGAAGAAGATGTTTTTTTAAAGATTTGTTAAGAGCATTGTTAAAAAAAAAAAAAAAAAAAAAGTTAGCAATTAATAGCATTTAAGCTGGCGGACTTTTGCTACGCAAGTTAGCCAATTGTTCTTTTGTTGTACTATGATCCTCATTTATTCATTTTTTTTAAATACCGTTTGAGGCTATGCTCGGATATTTTTAATTTATTTTTAAATGCGTTTATTACTCTTGTGAAAAGTACAATTCGGCATAATTTGAAAAAACACTCGGGAATTTAAGTTTGTATTCACATTTTATGACCTTTCGAAAGTGCAATCTTGGCAAGCCTTTGTTTTAAGTCTTTGAAAAAATGTATTTTGCAACACATTAAATGTTTGTAATCTGACTATTTCAACTAATTAATGGATTAATCGATTACTCATAATTGAAAGCTGCAGCTCAAATCTGGATTTTAAAGATCATTTGCTTTCATTGAGGACTACAAAATCTAAGGGTTAAGGGTTTCTCTTTATTTATTTTATTTCGTTTTATAAAAAATAAGGTCAACAGAAATGAACAAAAAAAATCTTCATTTTTTTTATTGCAACAGCAAAGTTAACCAAATAAAATTAAACATTTTCTTTTTTATTCCAAAAAATAAGTAAATATTTAATGTTAAAGCAGGCTTGGAAAAAGGAAGGATCTGGACCATTTTTAGGTCGACAATATCTGATTTGGTCATCAATGAATTCTCACCTGCCACCTGTTTCGAAAATAGATGACGTCCATGTATTTCTTCTTGATGTCCCACTGAAGGTTTTCCGGGCTGTCCCTCTCCTCCAGATGAACCGTGAAGATGAGCTCCTCGTTTTCCCACTCGGCCTGTGATGCAGAATGGGGAGGGAGGGAGGGAGGGAGGGAAGGGGAAAAAAACACCTCACTCCTACTCAAGAAGGGCTTCCAAGGACAAGCTTTCACAGAGCTTCCGCTGACAAATAACAGGCCCCGCAGGACATTCCGGGGAGTCGGTGATATTTAGAACTCACATGAGGGATGCTGACAGCCCAGCGGCCGACGCGCCACATTTCATAAGACAGCTTGAATTCCATCATGTCCTCTTGGACGCTTGTCAGGTAGTTCTCCAGATCGCTGTCTTCCTAATGGGGTTTGGTTTGGACGCAAATCAACCATCACTCACTAAAGAGCCAGCCATTTTCAAATGACGTACAGTGGTACCTCTACATACAAAGTTCATTGGCTCCAGGGCCTCGTTTGTAAGTCGTATGTCGAGCAAGATTTTCCCATAAGAATACATTATAATCCCATTAATTGGTTCCACAGCCTGAATACCTACACTAAATCCTTAATAAACGCTGCAAATAGCAATTACACATAGCAAAACAAATAAATGATGAATAAAAATCAGAATAATGATATAAAAATAATAATAATTCCTGTAATAATGTCATGAATCAGGTTCTGGCGGATTTGTTTTGCGTGGCATACCTGAACGCACCGCGCGGCTGACTTGACAGAGGGAGGGAGGGAGGGAGGGAGGACTTTTTACTGTCACTTTGTTCAGCTGGGGCTGACCACAGATTTCATAATGTAGTGATGGGAAACGGGGCCGATGAATAGGGGGCCTGCATTGTTGGCGAGGCCGTCAAAGCTGACCGAGTGGAATCACAAACAAAGAGCTTTTTTCCTTGAAAATTCTTGTGAATAAATGTTTACCGTAATTTTCGGACTATAAGGCGCACCTGACTACAAGCCGCCACCCACCAAATTTGACACGAAAACAACATTCGTTCATGGATAAACTGCACTGGACTATAAGTCGCAGCTGTCCTCATTGTATTATGGGATATTTACACCAAACGATATTAAGCAGTAACACTTTATTTGACAGCGGTATCATAAGACCAACTGAACCACCATGTAGCAAATGGCTGCAAAGTTTCATTGCTTCAAGAAGATTCATTTGGCCATTACTGCTCCCTTGAGGGATACATTCAATCTCTGCTTCCACCTGCTGTCAACAATGTTGTCGTCCAACATGCCTACAGATGTAAATAACAATCAACATTCATTAATTCATTCATTTTCCAAGCCATTTATCCTCACAAGGGTGGCAGAGGTTCTGGAGCCTATCCCAGCTAACTACGGGCAATTGGTTAGTGGTTAATCAAAATTCATCTTCTGTGCTAATTATTTCCGCAGTTAGTCATCCAGTTGTTTCACAAATCACCATCACTGGTATTCTGTAACACTATATTTTACAGTGGCGCCATAAAACCATCAGAATTATGAAATGACGCTACCATGAGCCTTAATGAACGCTTATGACAGATGCCATTTTGTGTCATCCAGCAAATGATCTCACTTTTGAATAGATGTAAAAGATCATAAATGGAGTTACAGACGTAATTTGCCCAATGATACTTAAGGACATCTGTCATAAGCATTCATTAATGCCGATGATCGTGTCATGTCACAATTATGACGGTCTTATGACGCCGCTGTCAAATAAAGTGTTACCTGTTAAGCCAAATAAATCAACAAATTAGCCGTACTGGACTATAGACCGCAGGTTTAAAGATGAGGGAAAAAACGTAGCGGCTTATAGTCCGAAAATTATGGTAAATCCCCAAATTCTTTATAGATATGGACGTAAAAAAGTCTTGAATCTTGGTTAAAAGCAAAACAAAACAAAAAAAAACCTGCAGTTAGCATTTATTTTACGTAAATATGTCGAAGTACAATGCGAGTCTGTTAGTGAATGTAGCTAGCAGCCGCCTGATGTAAACAACAGCTTTTCTGTGGAAAATTCTTGTGAATAAATGCTGAAATTCCCGAATTCTTCATAGATATGGATGTAAAACAGTATTGATTCTTGATTAAAAGAAAAAAAAAACCACGCAGTTAGCATTTATTTTACGTAAATATTGCAAACTATGATGCCAACGCAATAGCGGGCAATTTCTCCCATTGATTTTGTTAACAACGTTTCAAAATGCATGTAGGGTATGAAAAATAATTAACCTTCACCTTAACTTATAAAGACTGGCCAACAGAGGTCGGAGAAGGACCGTCGAGATTCTACAGCCTTATTGTCAAGTCAGTTCATAGACGCGCCCACCATGCTCATATTTTTCATTCCCATCTTCATTTGAATGGTAAGCCTCACCTTTTTCCTTTTTTTCCACCGCCACCTGCACAAACATTCTTGGAAGCCATGTTGATTTCTCACACAAGAAAATCCGCCATGCGTCCGTCTTGAGGGAAAACAACGTAACTGTGGCGCTGTCATAAATCGTCGTATTTTGAGCTTGTCGTCGGATGTAGAAACAAATGGTGAGTTAAATTTTACGTCGGATGTCGACGCAATCGTATGTCAAGTTACCACTGTACGTTTCATGAGAAAAATCTCACAGCACACAAAAACGCCACGACACAACAAAAAATTGAAATCAGTGAATCGTGATATCTTCAACTCCATATATTCTGTTACGACTATAGAGAGCGTCCCGATCACGCGTACGCTTACCTGGTCGGAGTCGTGCTGGCTGTGCACGGAGCCCTCCCTGCTGCTGGCCTCGTCCTCATTGGAGGCGTCTCCCTGGACGGCCATGATTCTCATCACTAGCTCCCGCTCCAGCTTTTTCATCTTCTTCTTCTTGGCTTTCTTGGTCTTCATCTTGTCCACGAATTTGGACCAGCCCGCCTTTAACCTGTTGCCTGACAGATTGGACAGCTGATTAGGAAAGCAGACGCATCTTATTTTATCAAGGCTAAACATCATGAATTGTTTAACCTTTAATAGAAGCGGCAGCGATAAATCTGTGTTCCAAATTCATCTGCTAAATCATCCAACTTGTTCATGTCGTGTTTACAAGCGAATCTTATTAGGGCGCTTGTTTGTCCACATTATGTAAACTCTGACTAGTGTTTCATAAATATGCGCGAGGCTCATTACTAGCGTTTCATTATTTGCTTTCACTCGCTCATCGGCGCCTGCGAATAAATACATTGACATTAGCTTCTTGGACAAACACGGGAGAAACTCATTAAGTGCGAAAGGCCCGCTGGTACAAATGCAAGCAATCCTGCGGCGGGTGACAACACCAATAACAATAATAATGATCCCATCTGCTCTTCCTGATGCCGCCGTTTCAAAACAACTTGCAATGCAACGGCCTATTTTTTCCCCCTTCGAGGTCGACGCGGGGGGAAAAAAATTCCACCTTGCCTCGACTTGCCCATCAATTCTCATCCAAGCATGACAGCTACATTGATTTGTAGCCAAAGTTCACTCAAATGTGTTCACGTTCACTTGGGAAGACAAATGAGACGATGTTTAGATTCCCGACCGTGTCCATTTCACCACATTGGGGGGGATCACTATACAGTGCTGGCCAAAAGTATTGGCACCCCTGCCATTCTGTCAGATAATGCTCAATTTCTCCCAGAAAATGATTGCAATGAAAATAAAAATTAAATCATTATCATTTTACACCAAAACTCCAGACAAAAGTATTGGCACCCTCAGGCTAATACTTGGTAGCACAACCTTTAGACCAGACATGTCCAAAGTCCAGCCCGGGGGCCAAATGCGGCCTGTGGTCAAATTTCATCCGGCCCGCAGCCTCTGTCCTAAAACCCATAACGTCTGGCCTGTACGTAGACTTAATAAATTGAGCAGCATATGAAGTAGCTTACACTAAATGCTGTTCCTCATTTACCTACTAGAGGGCAGCAGGACTCTGAGTGACATCACTCCGTGTGACGCTTTACCCCCAATTTTTTTAAAATCACGACAATAAACAACAAAAAAAAGGAAAGTTGACTGTGAGGGCCGGCGCTTCAATGGTAGGTGGAAATTGGACTATTTCTTTACTGAAATACACAACAACCGTTTGCCTCATTTGCCAGGAAACAGTGGCTGTTTTTAAAGAGTTCAATGTCAAGCGACATTGCCAAACGAGACACGCTGACATGTATGACAAGATTGCAGGGAAGGAACGCTATGAGAAATTGAAGCAACTTGAAGCTAGTTTGTTTAAGGAAAAAAAGTTAAGTGAATATTCAACTGCATGTGATATGCATGTTTCAAATGAACCAAAACACATGCTTAAGACTGTTGAAATTATAACAAAAAAGCAAATGTGAAACAGAATGGCTTGCTCAAATTTGTTTAAATACATTGTTGTTGTACGTAAAGAACCTCAGCCAAGGTCGGCCCCCCACATTTTTACCACACCAAATCTGGCCCCCTTTCCAAAAAAGTTTGGACACCCCTGCTTTAGACAAAATAACTGCGAACAACCGCTTCCGGTATCCAACAATACATTTCTGACAATGCTCTGCTGGAATTTGAGACCATTGTTCTTTGGCCAACTGCTCCAGGTCTCAGATTTGAAGGGTGCCATTTTCAGATCTCTCCACAGGTGTTCTATGGGATTCAGGTCTAGCCACTTTAGAGGTCTCCAGTGCTTTCTCTTAAACCTTTTCCTGTGCTTTTTGAAGTGTGCTTTGGGTTATTGTCTTGCTGGAAGACCCATGACCTCTGAGGGCTTTCTCACACCAGGCCCAACATTATGCAGCAAAATTTGTCGGTAGGCTTCAGACTTCATAATGCCATGCACACGGTCAAGCAGTCCAATGCCAAGAGGCAGCAAAGCATCCCCAAAACATCAGGGAACCTCCGCCATGTTTGACCGTGGGACCATGTTCTTTTCTTTGAAGGCCCCTGTTTTTTTTTTTTTGTCCTGACAACTCTCTGTTGATGCCTTTTCCCAAAAAGCTCTACTTTTGTCTCATCTGATCAGAGAACATTCATCCAAAACGTTTTTGCCTTTCTCATGAAAGTTTTGGCAAACTCCAGCCTGACTTTTATGTCTCTGGTTCAGAGTTAGAGTTTTCCTGAGTTACCTATCATAGAATCCCTTTTCACTCAGACATCGACGGATAGTACGGGTTGACAATGTTGTACCTTCGGACCACTCGCGGGACAGCTTGAACTTGTTTGGATGTTAAGTGAGGTTGTTTATACACCATCCGCACAATCTTTCGTTGAAATCTCTTGTCAATTTTTCTTTTCCGTCCACATCTAGGGAAGTGTCGTGGGCTTTACATTTATTGATGACACTGCACACGGTAGACACATATTGCCTCTGCAAAGCCCTTTGAGACAACCTTGTTGTGATTTAGGGCTATACAAATAAAATTAAATTGAACTGAATTGAATAGACACAGGAACATTCAGGTTTTTGGAGATGGACTTGTAGCCTTGAGATTGCCCATGCTTTGTCATAATTTTGCTTCTCAAGTCTTCAGGCAATTCTTTGGTTTTCTGTCTTTTCTCCATGCTCAATGTGGTACACACAAGGACACAGGACAGAGGTTGAGTCCACTTTAATCCATTTTAAATGGCTGCAAGTGTGATTTAATTATTGCCACCGACTGTTATGTGCCACAGATGCTGTTAATTACACAAATTAGAGAAGCAACACATGATTTTTCAAAGGGTGCCAATACTTCTGTCCGGCCCATTTTTGGAGTTTTGTGTAAAATGATCATGATTACATGTTTCCCCCCCCATTTTCTTTTCTGTTTTTTTCATTGCAAGCAAAATAAATGAAGATGTTACTACCAAAGCATTTGTAAATTTTCTGGGAGAAATTGAGCATTATCTGACAGAATTTCAGGGGTGCCAATACTTTGGGCCAGCACTGTACATAATCCAAATAATATATGGATTCAATGAATTGATGAGTTTTTTTTAATTGCAGATGATTTCATCATGAATTCCCTCATATGAGTCGTTACCAAAGTCATTGAATGGATTTGATGCGAGCACAAAAAAATAGCGCTCCAACAGACCTTTGCCCTTGCCTTTAATCTTGCTGCTGGTGGAAACTTCTTCTCCCTCAAAGTTCCTACAAAACGTAAGGCCGACCAGTCAGCGCAAAACACTGATGATAATGACGCAATCGATCGGCACGCGGGCAACTCACACTTGAGCGCTCTCGCCCTCGTGCGACGCAAGAGAGGCTCGTTCCGGGTCGGAGGCGCTCAGCTCTTCCGTAGAACTTTTGGCAGAGACGCTGTCGAGCTGGCTCACCACCAGCTGGTTGAGGTTGTCAGGGTCAGACAGCCATGTCACTAACAGGCCCAAACCTGAGGACCGAGGGAAAAAAAAAGCAAATGGGCCCACTCACCAACACTTGATTTGGTACATGCACACGAGGGCCGAAACAAGAGGAAAAAAGGCCAAGAAGGGATGATTTGATGCACAACGTTTTGCTTCAAGATCTACTTTTCAAAGGAGACAACCTCCCTGTTTGTAACCCTTTTGTTTGTTGCAAGCTACTAGCTTGTTAGCTTTGCTGCACATAGAGCCGTTGTTTGAGCATGCACAGTCATGTAAGTGTGGGTATAAAAAAAAAAAAAAAAAATTCAGACCTCATTTGACTGGTTGCCCTGTAAATAGTTGATGGATAAAATGGATGATAGGCTCATGTCTATTTTTTTCCCCCCCAGTGCAATTGAACTTTATTTGGATAGCATTATATAGCGCCTGCAAAGCTCTGCAGCAATAGTGCACAATACTAAAAATTATATATACCGTATATTTCGGACCATAAATCACACCTGAGTATAAGTCGCACCAGCCATAAAATGCCCAATAAAGAGGGAAAAAACATATACAAGTCACACTGGAGTATAAATTACATTTTGGGGGGAAATTTACTTGATAAAATCACACACATAGAACAGATATGTTATCTTGAAAGGCAATTTAGAATAAAAATACAATAGAGAACAACATGCTGAATAAGTGTGCAGTATGATAATGTTACATGATGCATGAACAACGAAATGCGAACGTGGCCGGTATGTTGAAACGATTTGAATTTGAAGTTTTTAAACATTGGCCCCCTACGGATCGGCCCTGCGCCCCGTGTAATGTCAATATATCATGAAGTCTATGCTACCAGTTAAAAAAATCCACAAAATACATTTTTCGACAAGGTTTTCACAAGCGAATGGTTTATCATTGAGTGGCTTCTCCTTTCTGTGCATCATCTACAAGTGAGATATGAAGAATGAAGCCCATTTTTATTGGGGAAGAATTCAACAGCATATATACACAGCCCATAATAGATATTATAGCCTTTTGATGAAGTGTACAGTTGAAAATAAGCAACCCAAATCCCTTTTTAAAGTGCCTCCAATTCATCAAAAATCCTCGCATTAGTATGCCGGCTAATTACCGCTCATATAAACAGCATTAATGCTGGGGAAAATGGCCGTGTGATATTGCCAACTCATTTAGCCGCAATAGGAATAAAATGTTGCATCGATACTTCTTTGGTTGCGAGCCAACAAAAATAAAAGTGGCCTGTACTCGGACGATAATTCTTCAATTATGGCCATAAAAGGCATCTATTGTAAATACACTGGAATAGCAAAAAGTTGCAGAAGATGAAAGAGTTTATGGTGGCTTTTAAGACGAAGCCCCAAAGGGACACTCTCAATGTCTGCAAACACTTTTCCATAAAATCCCAAAAATTCATGTGCAAAGCTCCAAAAATTAAAAAAAAAAAAAAAAAAGCCGGTGACAACAAAGAATGGCGGGATTAAACGTATAAACAGAGCGTGAGTCAGCATAGGAAATACAAACGCATGGCAAGAAACGACGCGACTTTCAAATGCACTGATCGAGCGTCCCTCAAGGCGTGTTTCTTGTCTATCTGTAAATAATTGATGATTTTGGCAGCAAAAACCCTTTCTCAGCCATTCTATTGTTTGAAGGTGTCATAAACACTAGAAATAGTGGCGTCAAAGTCTCTGTTCTGCCAGAAAACGGAATATAAGTGGGTTCAGTCGAGCGTGTAGTCGTGCTGTTAAAAAATGGCAACCCAAAAAAAAAACCCCACAGACTTTGCATTAGGTTTAGCTAGTTTTATAAGTCTTTTACCTCAAGTACCTACTTTTTTTCTCACCCTTTAACCCTGCGTTTTTCACAGCAAAGGAGCTTATCTGTAAACCAAATTTATATATGAAGCCCTTTACAAAAACCTGGGAGCTTCTCAAAGTGGTTTGTTTACTTTCGAACTAGCATCTTGCTTCATTATTGCAGATAGCAAAAATTCATTTTGCTCAGCGACCAACACGGTGAAATCGTTACTTTGTTTGTCTTCAGAATCTTTAACCACCTAGTGTGAGTGTCCTCCAAAAACGCTGAGTTGAGCTTAACAGTGCGCACGTCAAACAGATATTTAACATTTTTGCTAGATAGCGTTGTATTTGTGTGAAGGAGTTATTTACAGTGATGTGCAGACTTTTTTGTCAAGACAATAACCGCAGCGGCCTAAAAAACAAACATTCAAAGCTAATATTGAGTGTTTTGAAAGATTAAAAAAAAAAAAAAACAGTTTGCTGCAATGAAGCTGCTATGCTAGCACACTGCTAGCTGAGATTATTAGGTAGTATGGGGATTTGAAGTCTAAAGACGACTCCGTTCAAAGCTTTGTGCCATAACAGAAGAACAAGTTATGGCAGATTTAAAAATACAAGACATCGGTAGTGTGCTTCTACCAAGCTGCTATGCTTGGGCTAGCACTGAGGTCTACAATGGGAATATTAAAGTGCCTATGACAGGATAGAAAAAGTCGTAAATAGCATTATTATGTGAATTACAACCATATTTTGAGACGATTCGACTATATACAACAAGGTGCAAATCAGAGATGAGAAATTAGTCTTTTAATCTGCCGTTTGGCCACGCCTGTCATTATAGCGCTCTAGCGTCCCCAGCTGGAGGATGACGTCGGCAGGGTCACGATTTCAGCTGATTTAGGATTCAGCCCGTTGAGAGGGAAAATTAAGAACGAGGAAAATATGACATAGAGCAGCTAAATGTCATCAATGTTTCAATCTCTCTACTCCAATATTTTTACAGGATATTCTTTTTATCCAAGTATTCTTCCCCAATTGCTAAATAAATAGTATCGTCATAAAAAATAACAAGTCTTAAATAAATAAATGCATTTATTCAGTACGACATGGCAAAATTACTCCATTTTGGTCAAGACTGTCGACATTTTTGCACCTCCTGAACGGTATTTTAAGCTACTGGAATTAGTCCGGTTTTTGCCATTTCCCTGCCCCGGCTTCGGAGAGCGTTAACAAACCAGGAGGCATGACAGCTAGCCGACAGGTCTTATTCTTGCCTTTCGAAGCGAAAAATCACACAAAACTACACCCGGATCATGTCACGCGGTGGCGGGGCTGTCGATGGGCTTCGCCGATTGGCAACCCTCCCCGGCGGCGAGCAGGTGACAGCTCGTCGTTCCCTTGCTGCGGGCAGGGGAGCTTGTTTGCCGGGGAAGCGGCTGGAGAATGACCGACGGACAAACCGGCCGACGTCGGAGTAGCGCGTAGCTGCCACGTGGTCAACTATATGGCAAACACGTAAACAGTGAGAGAGGGGCATGCAGTTGTTGTGCAGCCAACATGGCAGGATGTGTCTGAGGAGAACTTTTCTACATGTCTGTCTATGATCAAACGTAAGTAAATGGTCTTTGATTTAAAGAAAGTTTGTAGTGTTTACTTAGCAATCGCTGTATTTGCGGCCATTTTTAACACAAAATTGCAATTTCTGATGGGGTGGAAAATTTGACATAACGCCGGGCACAGAAGACCTTAAATGGCCCAAAATGACCTCATTGCCTGGCATTGGCTGCCAATGACGGTCACAGACGTTCAATCTGTTTGAAGTGGGAGGGGTGGCAGCGAATGAACGAATGTTCATTTGCTGCCACCCTCCCAGTTCAAATGGATTGGACGTCTACTAGTGATAAACTCATTCCAATTCACAGCAGAAGCTTGTTTTTCTGTTTATTAGTTGTTTGTAGAATATCCTAGAATGATTTCCTTACCAATGTATCGATAAGTGTTGTATCGCCATATCGTCAGATCATCGTTATCGTGAGCTTTGTATAGCAAATCGTATCGTATCGTGAGGTAACAAGAGGTTCCTACACCTACGAGTGACACAACCAGACATTGCTACGATGCAGGTTAACCACGCGTAAAATGTCACACGTTGTGAACACATTAGGCTCCTTATGTTTTCGTCCCCACAAACACATTTTTAGCTCGTTATCATCTGGTCATGACAAAAAGTGTTCGTTGACGAAATATTTTCATTATAGTCATCGTTGACGAAAACAACACTGGTTCAGATCAAGGTTACTTAGGCAGGGTCACCAAGGTGGGGAATAGACCCATTACTTCTGGGTTGGGGGACGACGACGCTACCACCGAGCCACGCAACTCTGCATGTCTTTCTTCCAGTCAATGAATTTGGTGGTGCAGGGTATAGTCTGGCATAACACTGTAGTGTGGAATTCATGATACGTTTCCTTACCCTTTAAGGCAAGAATCTCACTCAAGGCACAGCGGGTGACCTGCTGGCCCCACAGGTGCCCAGGCAGCAGATTTCGTACCAGAACATCTGAGAGCTCGCGGAGCAGCTCCATCTCCTCGGCTCTGTGGCTCAACAAAAGCTCCCTGGGGACAAGGGGGGGTAGCACAGTTAAAACATCTCGGAATTAATAATAGTTCCGCGATGCCGTTTATCACTACAGAGGTTCAAAATCACACATGCTAAATTGTCAACATGCAACTTTCCCACCATCTTTTTGCTGGAAAAACAGCCATCACTGCAGGTAAAATCCAATAAAGCGCGGTAAATTATTCATGGACGGTAAAGCATCCGGAGGTATTTATAGGCACCTTATTGAGAGCAAAGAGCAGCTGAGGCAGCAATAATTGGAGGGTTTATTTTTTTTCCCCAAAATAATGCACTGCGAAGCTGCGCTGGAATTTCAATTTGTTGGGATTTGCAGAACATTTCTCGACCCGACAGGGCACTAAAACCGACATGTAAATGATGAGTGCTGATGTTTGGCCTGTCACTAAATGCACCCCTGCAATTCTGTCAGATAATGCTCAATTTCTCCCAGAAAATGATTGCAAATTACAAATGCTTTGGTAGGAATATTTTCATTGATTTTGCTTGCAATGAAAAAAAAACACAAAAGAGAATGAAAAAAAAAAAAAACTGAATCATGATCACTTTACACAAAACTCCAAAAATGGGCCAGACAACAGTATTGGCACCCTCAGCCTAATACTTGGTAGCACAACCTTTAGACAAAATAACTGCGAGCAACCGCTTCCAGTATCCATCAATGAGCTCTGCTGGAATTTGAGACCAACTGCTCCATTTTCAGATCTCTCCACAGGTGTTCTATGGGATTCAGGTCTGGCCACTTTAGAAGTCTCCGGTGCTTTCTCTCAAACAATTTTCTAGTGCCTCTTGAGGTGTGTTTTGGGTCGTTGTCCTGCTGGGAAAACCCATGACCCAGCTTTCTAACACTGGGCCCTACATTATGCTGGAAAATTTGTTGGTAATCTTTAGACTTCATAATGCCATGCACACGGTCAAGCAGTCCAGTGCCAGAGGCAGCTAAGCAACCCCAAAACATCAGGGAACCTCTGCCATGTTTGGCTGTGGGGACAGTGTTCTTTTGTTTGAAGGCCTTGTTTTATTTCCTGTAAACTCGATGTTGATGCCTTTTCCCAAGAAGCTCTACTTTTGTCTCATCTGACCAGAGAACATTCTTCCAAAATGTTTTTGGCTTTCTCAGGTAAGTTCTGACAAACTCCAGCCTGGCTTTTTTATGTCTCTAGGTCAGAAGTGGGGTCTTCCCGTGTACCTACCATAGAGTCCCTTTTCATTCAGACGCCGACGGATAGTATGGGTTGACACTGTTTTACCCTCGGACCGCAGGCCAGCTTGAACTTGGATGTTAGTCAAGGTTCTTTAGCCACCATCCGCACAAATATTTGGTTGAAATCTCTCGTGTCAAAGGAGAGCTTTAAATTAATTTAGAAATCAAGCCAAATAGTGAGTTTTGTCCCTCGACTGACGCCGTAGTTCCCCGTTTACTGGTCCATCCATTGTAATTTACATCATTTGAGTGCTGGCTTCACAACGTACGAGACCTCTGATAGTTTGTATATTGTGACTAAATATTGCCATCCAGTGTATTTGTTCAGCTAAACGAAATGTTTGAATAGTGTTTGACTAAAGTCAGTAAGTTTTATGTGTATTTTGCATTGCTATTTTGATTGGGAATGCCAGTTCTCTTTGCACTGTTGGTTAACTGTGTGAGAATAGGGCCTCAATACAGATTGAAGCGCTTTTCTTTTTGTGAACATTATTTTTTTTTGAGAGATATTATTTTTGTTGTTTGTTGTGAAGGAGTTGCCGAAGCTTATGCCAACAAACGGCGCAGTCCAATGAACGCCTGTGTCCACTCGCCTTTTGTAATATTCTGATATAGAGTTATCCGAGGCACGCGGCGCCAATGTTGTTCATTCACATGATGCAGGAGTGAGTTAGTTACGGCCTGCCGAGAGCCGTAACCTGTGTTAATGTTGAAGTTGAATGTGCTACTAAAGAAACAAAGTTCCAGCATGTCGCGTGTGGTATACCTTTGTTAAGAAAAAGCACAAAACAAGACACCTTTCTCTGCCTCTTAGCTCTCAATGTGCAAAAAAAGCGGCGTCATTGTAATCTGTTTGAGGCAATGCATGAGCGGGTCATTCCACGCATGCGTTAAATGTGTCAAATATTTTAACGTGATTAATTTTTTCCCCCTTCAATTTATTTATTTATTTATTTATTTTAAACCTGTCCTGTTCAGCTGTTTGACAGAGAATGGAAGTCTAAGTGCCCGGATTCTGAACAGTTTTAATGTTTCACATGGAGAGTCTGACATACTCCCATTGTGATCCTTCAAAATACCTTTTTATTATGACAAAGCAGCGAACAGGAAGGGATTAGGGGGGGACAGAAGAAAAGAAATACAAGAGAAGAAAGAAAAGAAACACATACACAAACAACAACAAGAAATACATTGAACATCTAAACTAGTTACTAATATGCTGGTGCTATCGTCAGCGAGATGTATTTCCGGTTTACACCATGTGGGGGCCAATTGGCCAGTGAAAGAGGAGAATGGGGGTGGGGGTGTCTATAAGACTATAAGCTAAGTGATTGAAAGGGGTAGAGTGTACACAAATCAGTTCTGTGATCTAGAACCCAGTAATCGTGTGAATCTCTTATGAGTGTAAGCCCGTTGGCGACGTGATTAATTTTAAAAAATGAATTACTGCCCGTTAACGCGATACATTTGACAGCACTAATTTTTATAAAAAGTTTTTAAACGCAGCAAATGTACTGTAATAATTAGGATATAAATGAGATACCGTGGTACCGCTACCTACGAATTAAATTAATTTCAGGACCTGGCCTGGTTTTTAAGTCGAAATGGTCGTCTGTCGAGCGAGATTTTCCAATAAAAATACATTTGTTCAACAGCCGAAAAGCCCATGCTGAGAGCGGCAGGCAGCAAAGCAGCGATAGCTGTGCATTAGTGTTAGCGCCTAGCTTGAACTTGGCTTTTATACTGGAGGCGGGCTTGACCACAGTCATTAACAAAAAAAAAAAAAAAAAAAAAAAAAAAAAAAAAAAAAAAAAAAAAGAAGAATGAAGATATGACATATAGCCAGCAGGTGTAGTCATTTGTTTTGATGTTTCTGCACATGCGGGTCAGTTTCCTCACCTCGTGTCTGACTGCGAATTAGTGCGCTTGCGTAATACTTGAACGGGCTCAATGTACAAAGGCTGTCTAAACGGGCACGCCAAAAAACAGATATGACAAAAAAAACAAAAAAAAAAGGAAAACCTGCAGTATTAACCTAGCCTAAGACATATGTAAAACACATAAATTATGAAAAAATAAGAAATAATAAAAGCGTTTTTATTGTCAACCGGGTAACATTTTAAAATGGCATTTTGTTTTTTCAATTAAAACAATCTCTGATGGACTGAGTTATTTTAAAATCCTTTTCTACTCATGCATGCATGTAGGCTCCTCCTTGAGTCATCACCTTATCGTGGTGGAGGGGTTTGCGTGTCCCAATGATCCTAGGAGCTATGTTGTCTGGGGGCTTTAAGCCCCTGGCAGGGTCACCTATGGCAAACAGGTCCTAGGTGAGGGGCCAGACAAAGAATGGCTCACAAGACCCCTTATGATGGAGAAAATTACAGGATCCAAGTTTCCCTCGCCCGGACGCGGGTTACCGGGGCCCCCCCCTGGAGCCAGGCCTGGGGTGGGGCTCAAAGGCGAGCGTCTGGTGGCCGGGCCTTTTCCCATGGGGTCCGGCCGGGCACAGCCCGAAAAGGCAACGTGGGTCCGCCTTCCCATGGGCTCACCACCTGTGGGAAGGGCCAAAGGGGTCGGGTGCGTAGCAATTTGGGCGGCAGCCAAAGGCGGGGGCCTTGGCGGTCCGACCCCCGGCTACAGAAGCTAACTCTTGGGACATGGAATGTCACCTCTCTGGCGGGGAAGGAGCCCGACCTGGTGTGTGAGGCAGAGAAGTTCCAACTAGATATAGTTGGACTCTCTTCCACACACAGTTTGGGTTCTGATACCAGTCCTCTCGAGAGGGGTTGGACCCTCTTCCACTCTGGAGTTGCCCACGGTGAGAGGCGCCGAGCAGGTGGGCATGCTTATTGCCCCCAGGCTTGGTGCATGTACGCTGGGGTTTACCCCAGTAGACGAGAGGGTAGCCTCCCTCCGCCTTCGGGTGGGGGGACGGGTCCTGACTGTTGTTTGTGCTTATGCACCAAACAGCAGTTCAGAGTACCCACCCTTTTTGGAGTCCTTGGAGGGTGTGCTGGAGAGTGCCCCCTCTGGGGACTTCCTCGTTCTGCTGGGGGACTTCAATGCTCATGTGGGCAATGACAGTGGGACCTGGAGGGGCGTGATTGGGAGGAACGGCCCCCCTGATCAGAACCCGAGCGGTGTTCTGTTATTGGACTTCTGTGCTCGTCACGGATTGTCCATAACGAACACCATGTTCAAACATAAGGGTGTCCATATGTGCACTTGGCACCAGGACACCCTAGGCCGCAGTTCGATGATCGACTTTGTGATCGTGTCATCGGACTTGCGGTCGCATGTTTTGGACACTCGGGTGAAGAGAGGGGCGGAGCTGTCAACTGATCACCACCTGGTGGTGTGTTGGCTCCGATGGTGGGGGAAGATGCTGGTCAGACCTGGCAGGCCCAAACGTGTTGTGAGGGTCTGCTGGGAACGTCTGGCAGAATCCCCTGTCAGAAAGGGCTTCAACACCCACCTCTGGCAGAACTTCTCCCTTGTCCCGGCGGAGGTGGGGGACGTTGAGTCCGAGTGGGCCATGTTCCGCACCTCCATTGTTGAGGCGGCCGATCAGAAATGTGGCCGTAAGGTGGTTGGTGCCTGTCGTGGCGGCAATCCCCGAACCCGCTGGTGGACACCAGCGGTAAGGGATGCCGTCAAGCTGAAGAAGGAGGCCTATCGGGCCTTTTTGGCCTGTGGGACTCTGGAAGCAGCTCACGTACCAGCTGGCCAAGCGGACTGCGGCTTCGGCGGTCGCCGAGGCAAAAACTCGGACATGGGAGGAGTTCGGCGAGACCATAGAAAACGACTTCCGGACGGCTTCGAGGAAATTCTGGTCCACCATCCGGCGTCTGAGGAGAGGAAAGCAGTGCACCATTAACACTGTGTATAGTGAAGATGGTGTACTGCTGACCTCGACTCGGGACGTCGGGAGTCGGTGGGGAGAATACTTCGAAGCCCTCCTCAATTCCACCGACACGCCTTCCTTTGAGGAGGCAGAGTCTGGGGACTCTGAGGTGGGCTCTTCAATCTCTGGGGTTGAAGTCACTGAGGCGGTTGGTAAGCTCCTCGGTGGCAAGGCCCCAGGGGTAGATGAGATCCGCCCGGAGTTCCTAAAGGCTCTGGATGTTGTAGGGCTGTCATGGCTGACACGCCTCTACAACATCGCGTGGACATCGGGGACAGTGCCTCTGGATTGGCAGACCGGGGTGGTGGTCCCCCTTTTTAAAAAGGGGGACCGGAGGGTGTGTTCCAATTATAGAGGGATCACACTCCCCAGCCTCCCCGGTAAAGTCTATTCAGGGGTGCTGGAGAGGAGGGTCCGTCGGGAAGTCGAATCTCGGATTCGGGAGGAGCAGTGTGGTTTTCGTCCCGGCCGTGGAACAGTGGACCAGCTCTACACCCTCGGCAGGGTCCTCGAGGGTGCATGGGAGTTCGCCCAACCAGTCTACATGTGTTTTGTGGATTTGGAGAAGGCGTTCGACCGTGTGCCTAGGGGAGTCCTGTGGAGGGTGCTCCGGGAGTACGGGATACCGAGCCCCTTGGTAAGGGCTGTTCGGTCCCTGTACGACCGGTGTCAGAGTCTGGTCCGCATTGCCGGCAGTAAGTCGAATTCGTTCCCAGTGAGGATTGGACTCCGCCAAGGCTGCCCTTTGTCACCGATTCTGTTCATAATTTTTATGGACAGAATTTCTAGGCGCAGCCGAAGCGTTGAGGGTGTCCGGTTTGGTGGCCTCAGCATTGCATCTCTGCTTTTTGCAGCCGATGTGGTGCTGTTGGCTTCATCAAGCCGTGACCTCCAACTCTCACTGGGGGGGTTTGCAGCTGAGTGTGAAGCGGTTGGGATGAGGATCAGCACCTCCAAATCCGAGACCATGGTCCTCAGCCGGAAAAGGGTGGCATGCCCTCTCCGGGTCGGGGATGAGATCCTGCCCCAAGTGGAGGAGTTCAAGTATCCTGGGGTCTTGTTCACGAGTGAGGGTAGGAGGGAGCGGGAGATTGATAGGCGGATCGGTGCAGCGTCTGCAGTGATGCGGACTCTGCACCGGTCCGTTGTGGTGAAGAAGGAGCTGAGCCAAAAGGCGAAGCTCTCGATTTACCGGTCGATCTATGTTCCTACCCTCACCTATGGTCACGAGCCGTGGGTCGTGACCGAAAGAACAAGATCACGGATACAAGCGGCCGAAATGAGTTTCCTCCGCAGGGTGTCCGGGCTCTCCCTTAGAGATCGGGTGGGAAGCTCGGTCGCCCGGGAGGGGCTTGGTGTCGAGCCGCTACTCCTCCGCGCTGAGAGGAGCCAGTTGAGGTGGCTCGGGCATCTGGTTCGGATGCCTCCTGGACGCCTCCCTGGAGAGGTGTTCCGGGCATGTCCCACTGGCGGGAGGCCACGGGGTAATTATATTTTTCGCACCATGCATGCATTTTGAAACCTTTTGAAGAAAAAAAAAAAATTGCCGCTGCTGCATTAGCATTATAGTTTACAATATGTACATAAAATGAGCGCTAACTGCACGGTTCTTTTTGCTTTTAAAGAGGAATTGAGACCGTGTTACGTTCATATCTATGAAGAATTCGGGGATTTAAGCATTTATTCACAAGAATTTTCACTGGAAAAGCTATGTTTACATCAGGCGGCCGCTAGCTACATTCACTGACAGACTAGCATTGTACTTCGACATATTTTCGTGAAAAATATTTGCTGATTGCATGATTATTTTTCTTTTAACCGAGAATCGAGACTGTTTTAAGTCCATATCTATAAAGACTTCAGGAATTTAAGCATTTATTCACAAGAATTTTTCAGCGAAAAATGCTCTTTGTCTGTGATTCCAGCTTTGACGGCCCCGCCAACAATGAAGGCCCCCTATTTATCGGCCCCGTGCCCCATCAAAACATTATGAAGTCTATTTTTGAAGTTTGTGAACATTATGAAGTCCTTTAAGCCCATGCATAGTGCACACGTCTGTGCCGGAGTTGGGGTCGAGCCGGAAGCTGGTCTCTCCTAATTGACTGCAGAATCCATGGTAAATTGTGGACAGTTACCGGCTCGTTCGCGTTTTTGCCAAGCGGAGACGAGGCGGAGGCCTGGCCAAAGAGCGCTGCTGCTGCCGCGGGGACGTGCACAAGCGTACGTTCGCCCGGACCTGAACCCTTTCTATTGACAGTAAGAAAAAGGGCTTTTTGAGGCAGTCTCAGTTCAAATGTCAGGGCTCCAAGTAGTCATCAAGAACAAGTATTTGACGTTAACACTACAAATGCCATATGCTACCTTTAATGGGTTTTATCATTTATTTTGTTATGATTTTTTTGTATTCTAGCATTTTGAATTTTTTAGCTGTATTTGTCCAATATCATTTTCTATATTTAGTATTCTTTCAATTAAAACTATTTTTATGTCCTGCTTTATGTATATTAGCGCTATGTCAAGAAGTCAAAATATGAAATGTGCTACAAAGAAACCTTCGGCAAATAACTCTGGCTCTCTCATCAGCTGCCGTTGAGGAACGTAGACGTCCGATCTTTTTCAATTGGATGAAACGATCAGCGTTCAAATGCATCGGACGTCTGCGGCCATCGACGGTGGGGATCGTTCACCTCTCGTGTCGTAGTCACCTGTCGGTCTGCTTGGCGTCGTGCAAATGCTGCGTGAGAATGCGAATGGCCCCCACCGCCGCTCGACACACGTCCAAGTCGCGCGTGTGTCGAATGACGCTGTCGATGAGAAAGTCGAACTCGCCGCCGAGCGCGAGCCGCAGCGGTTGTCTCTCGCACGGCTCGGGGACGTCGTACCACGGAGACACCAGCCGGGCGTAGGCTACCTCAAACACTGTGGCAGAAAAACAAAATGACATTTTTGGAAATGACTTCTAAATACCAAAGCCAACTTTTTTTTAAGCCTGCTAGCTTCAAATTCTGTATCAAGCAGCAAAAGGTATTTGTTTTAATTTGGAATTAATATGCTATGACGCGATGCATTGACAATATTACAATTGGCCTTGGTACCCACACCAGATGGACAGTTGTTGATCAAACGGAGACAACAACTACTATATGGTGATGTTTTTGTTCATTCTAGTTCATCATGTTATGTAAAGCGTCTTTGAGTGTCCAAAAAAGCGCTATATAAGTTTGAGGTATTATTATTATTATTATCAGATAGTTTTTGTTCCCTCAAAGTAGAAAGCGGTGAATGTGACACTAATTGGCAAAATCAGCGCTGTTGAAGAGAATATGCAAACTAAATTACATGTGTCTACGACGTCAACAGCAAGACAACGGCAAATTTGACCTTGGAACGATGTACGGCATTAAATTCTTCTACTCTTCTTCCCACAGAAGGTGACGGAGAATCACTCGATTGCCAGGAGGTTGCCGAGCAATCCACCGAAGCGCAATTAGACTCGACCGATACGGCTTTGCCAGAAGGAGTGGAGTTATTTGTCAACGGGTCCTCCAAAACAGATTGCATGGGTAAAACTCCAACAGGGTTTGCGGCCGTGACTTCGGATAAAATTCTGAAAGCTGGGTCACTTCCCAGTTCCTATTCAGCGCAAGCTGCAGAGCTTGTGGCACTAACGGAAGCCTGTAAACTAATGAAAGGTGTAGATGTTACTATTTATGCTAATAGTGAAGACGCTTTGTCCTCTCTTCATACTTTTGTGAAATATTGGGACAATAGAGCCGTGATAACTTCCACTAGCAAACCTGTAACACACAAGGACTTGCTCGTCAATCTACTTGATGCGATCAAATTACCTCAACAATTGGCTGTATGCAAATGTGATGCGCACAGCAACGTCACAGACAAAATTGCAAGAGGGAAGGCGTATTTATACGTCTTTTACGTGTTTTAAAAAAAATTTTTTTTTTTACAAGAGACATCTCTGGGGTATGATTCAATTTAGCTCAAAGAACAAAGCTGAAAATCAATTTTAAAACAATAAAACTGGCCACTGGAGGGCAGTAGCGTATTTGGTAAGACCCGATTCAACGGCCGGGGAGGCGGCGGAAGACGACCGAATGGAGAACAACCTCGAGGACGCACGGGATGCCAAGCGCTGGACGACCGAGCAGAATGACCGGGACCACCAGTGCAGCGGACGATGCCGTTGAGTCCGTGCTGCTCGCTGAGCAGACCCCGCAGAGACTCAAAAAAATCCATCTTTATGAGACAGGCGGCGATGAGGGAAAAGTTTACCCCGCTGTCACAGCCACAATAGCATCATCTATCAGTTAGTTATGTGTAAATAAATTGTTAATTGCTATCAAAAGCTCCACTTGTCTTGGTGTTTATGTTATTTTGTAAAAGGAAAACATTATTCAGATGTTTGGGATGTAACTAAAGCAAAAAATAGCTGTGTTAAAGAAAGTTATGTTTGAAATGTATGCTTTCACAAAAAGCTCAATTTCTGTTTTTTCATCAGAAATTGGAAAATTGCTCAAACTAAGCTATTTTCTAATGCTGGTTTCTAAAGAATGGAAAAAGATATGAACTACCCTTTTTCCTGCTGAAAGAAGAGAGTCTAATCTTTCTTTTGGTGGGTTCCATGTTTATATACAGTAGCAATAGAACAGAATTTTCTGAGGGCCCTGCAAAATCAGTCAAAATCCAGTAAAACGGAAGGGAGCGAAGGGCCTTGCTACGGTGAAAATGGCTGGGAGTGAATGAGTTAATGACAACTTTACTGCATGAATTTTGTTTGTTTGTTAAAGAACTTTAAGGGGAATTTTAGGAATTAAATTCCAAACGCATGTTACTTTAACTTTTGCAAATGGGGTTTATTTATAATTTTTCAATTATGAATAAACAGTATTTTTCTAACAGTAAAAATGTTCTCAGCAACACATGCAAATATGATTGAAATGCAAAGGTTTAGATCTATGCAGAAACAGTTCCTGAATTTGCAGCTAGCATCGGCTAGGGAAGTTTGAAATGGACAGGTATCGAGGCAGTGAAATCCAGACAGGAGTTCATCAATGAAAGCAGACGGAAGCCTTTACCAACATTCTTCACCGGACCACCTGCTTCAGACTTTTGGTCAGTACGAACACCGGTACCGTAATATATTGCTCGTCCCCACCAACAATTCGCCAGCGCGACCTGTGAGAGCCCTGCCTCGGAGAAGGACGTGGGCCGGCATCACGGCAACAGTTGCCGCGGCAGCCACGACGGCAGATATCATCCAAGCTGTACTGCCGTGGTGTAGCTGGCAGGATTAACCCGTGGTTAGCGGAGCCGATTGGTGGCTAGTGAGATCGAGAAACATCGTCTCTGCGGTTCCTGGGTGGACCATGACAAACTGTATACAAGAACTGACCAACAGATGTGAAGCAAAGGTGGGTCCACTCAAGGGAAGAAAGATGGTGTTTTCCCTAGTTTCTTGACGAAGGTCCTGGTCCATTTCGTTTGCCTCCTTGATTCTTTCCATTTCAAAATAAAGTACAGCAAGAGTAAACATATACCCTAATTTTCGCACTATAAGGCGCACCTGACTATAAGCCGCAGTCCACCAAATTTGGCACAAAAACAGCATTACTGTTCCAATTGTTTCATCAATTGCTAGTTATGGTATTTACTAACACTTTATTTGACAGTGGTGCCATAAGACTGTCATTGCACAATCATAATTATGACATGTCTCTGTCCTGAGCATTCATGAATGCTTAGAACAGATGTCATTAAGTGTTATCCGGCAAATGATCTCACTTTTGAATGGATGCAAAAGATCCAAGATGGACAAAAATTGAGTTAGTGACATAATTTGTCAAATGACGCTTAATAACATAAGCATTCAGTAATGTCCATGATAGTGTCATTTCATAATTTTGATGATCTTATGACAGTCTTATGACACCGCTGTCAAAGTGTTACCAAAAAAATCAACAAATAAGCCGCATTGGACTATAAGCCACAGGTATCAAAATGAAGGAAAAAAGTAGCGGCTTATAGTCCGAAAATTACGGTATACGTTAATTGTACATTCCTCTCAACTTGCAACCGAAGCGAAGGGTATACGTGTTGATGTTGCTGATTTAGCTGATGATTTTGAATTAGATGTTAACTCATGCCTAAGTGTTCCAAGAGTCTGACCGAATGTTTTGTGCTAAATGCTTATGACTGTGTAGTATTAAATTTGGAAGAAGTTACTATACGTGATGTCTTACGCAATAAATGTTAAACAGGGGGGAAATGTTGGAATTGTTGTGCATACTTTCCTTATAGTTAGTCACCTGATAGGATAACTTCTGTCTAGTTAGCCTTTCCCTTGTTCTGGGCCATGTGGCACCCCATCTAGTCTACGTATTCTATTCAATGTTCTATGTTGCTTTCCTCACCCCTCCCATCCCATTGTTTTCCCCTGAATAATGAAGGTTTCTATCACAGCAGCTGGGGGGAGTGGCTACCAACCTCCACAAAAGCTACATCGACTTCATGCGTGTTCTTTTTTAGCCAAGCTAGGTGTGGATAACCTAGCTTCAAGTCTAACAGTATTTTTGGGCCTCTATTCACCATTGCTGCTTCACATCTGTTGTTTTATTGTCCAGCAGTAGTGACGTATTTCACTTGTTGATAGGAACGTATAGATCATTGCTGTGTACGGATCATAGGGTTGTCCTGATCCGATATTTGGATCGGATCAACTGCCGATAAGGCAAAAAAATGCGCTTCGGTATCGGATCGGCCGACACGGAAAAAGATCCAGAATCCCGATCCAGTTTTTTTTTTTTTTTAAATCCGGAGCACCGATTTACATAATCCATTCCAGTTTTTGCTTTGGTTTTCCTACAATTCGGTCCGAATTTTACGGCACACCTTCAGCACACTAGCAATACAGTCTCCCAATTTACCTCCGTGGTATCTCCTACATTATGACTGCAATGTAAATTTAAAGTTTATCAGCTGTCATCTGAGCATCTTGAAATGCTTGTCTTGGTCCAAAAAAAAAAAATCTCCCCATCATGCTGGGACTGCATCCATGGCAAACAGCTGAAGGGAGTGTGTAGAATAGATGGAGATGGAGCAACAAAGTGTGGAGAAGATTGGGGAGTAGAAGACATTTTTGGTTTAAAATAGTATTATTTGCACTGATATTTTTAAAGCCTTGGTACATTTGTTCAAGATCAGAGAACTGATGCTGAGTTAATAGTTTATTTTTCACTTAGGTTGTTTGTGTGTTTTGCTTTTTTAAGACAGTTTACAATATCATTTGCACGTTTGACTGACTGAATATGCCATTTCTGTTTGTTATTTATGTTTTGTGTTTATCACTGAATAAACAGGTCAGTTTCTTGTTACCAACCATAGTGTGTTATTCAAACTCACCTAATTCAGCTGGCTAGTTGATATCAGGAGTACTAAAACCCTTTTCAACATGAGTCTGACAACTAAGTAAGGAGGCTAAATAACTTGAAACTTTAATACATGCTCAGATAGGCCGGTATTGGTATCGGCCAGTATCGGTATCGGATCGGAAGTGCAAAACAATCTCGGGATTGGATCGGAAGTGCAAAAACCTGGATAGGGACATCTCTAACGGATCATTGCCATTTTTGTCAACGATGACGTTAACATAAAATGTTTTGCCGACGAACCATTAATTTCATGATGATGAGACGAAAATGCGCAAAAAAAACATGTCAGAGATGAAAATGCGCCAATTTTTGTCATATGTAGGGGTGTTTAAAAAAAAAAAAATTTGTTAAATGAACTCTGAAATATATCGTGATACTAGGTCACGCAATTCTCGTCTCCATTCAAAATCGGTCCGTATCCTTACACGTGTTTTTGGTGGGAAAAAAAAAAAAAATCTGTGGCTACATTTCTACTCCCTTCCAGTAGTTAGCAGCACGCAGCAGCATTGCCTTGCACTCTGCTGAAGTAACAACAACATTAGACTCATCAGAGTAGAGATTTGTGTATGTTGCCCTGTAGCTGTTGCTCAGATTAGTCTGGAAAAAGTCTCAAATTTGGGCTTCTATTGGCAAAAATACTGCAAAAACAGAGGCATGGAGTATGTAGCACCACCAAACCTTAACCCTGCCTAACTCTAAACCCCTAAATGAGTGGCCTATTTTAAAACATCTTTCATGTATAGGGCACACTGCATTATAAAGGCGAAGGAGCAGTCGTAGAAGTTGTTGGCGTTGCATTATGCAGCCACAAGATGGAGCTGAGCTAAACGGAATGTCATGCCATGATTAACTAATATTGATCCATATATAAGGCATATCGGATTATAAGGCACAATGTCGGCTTTTGAGAAAATTGAAGGCTTTCAGGTGCGCCTTATAGTTTGGAAAATACGGTAATCATGAAGGCTGTATTTGTAGCCAATTTAGTCATTTTGATAGTGGGCTGATATAGCTAATATAGATACATATAGCATGTGTTCCCTTCTTTATAAGGCTTATATAAGGCTTTCGACTTTTTTGCTGCTCCAGACATATTTGTTTTTTGTGTCAATTTGTCTCTTTCAACATTTTGGGTTGCCGACCCCCGCTTAAGCCTTTTAAGTAGTTTACCAAGTGATCTTTTCACTCTAAATGTAACTTGTAACGTTAGCATAGCATACGCATCAGCATTAGCAAACTCAGTTGTTTACATCTCGTCGTGACGTCCTGGTGGCTTGAATTATTTGAAAATAATGTACTGTTCTTGCCGAGGGTGTATAATCATAAAAAGAAGTGCTGCGTTTGTTGGTTTGGTGGCACTAGACTGAATCCATCCTTTAAGTCATCCTTTAGGTCATCTTTGTATAATTTGAAGCTGTTAAAGCAATTTTTTTTTTAACTGTCTTCATAATCTACATGCTTCAAAAAAACAAAACAAAGGATATCGGCCTCAAATATCGGCATACAAAATTGGCTGGAATTTTTTTTTAGATATCGGTAACGGCATTTGAAAGTCTCATATCGGTCGACCTCTAGTCAAAAGCGACACTGAGAAAAAAGTGAACTGACCTGCATTGTGAAGGTCAGCTTAGTTGCCCCTAATCTCAATAATAAATTGTGATTAAAAAGCCTTTTGTGGCAGCCCTGTAAGCAGTGCAGAATATTGTACAAAAACCCTGCCTATTCCATCTCCTAATAAAAAATGAATGGCTGAAACTTAAGTGGAGTATCTAAGTTTAGTCAAATTTCCTAGTAAATCTTGAACAAACGTGTGCACAAACACGTCGTGAGGATAAGAAGGCTTCCATTTCCAAGTATGATGCTTCTACGAGTACACAAATCGTGATTACGAGCTCCATTATTTCCCCACTCAAGAATTACGACACCCTCTACGGAAGAGTGGTAAAGAAGCTTTTTATTAAAGCGTGTCGGCGAAGCGCGTCTTCCCACTTCAGCTTCCCCCTTTTTTTGTCCGACAGATGGAACGCGACCTCCTTTTGGAGCGTGTCGAGTCAAAACACCGCATTTGCTGCCATAACAACTAGCTGCGACTCCCCCGCCTTCGTTAAAATACATGTATTCATTAGTAAAACACGGATTCACAAACCATATTTCTCCTGATTTGACAAAATTTAAGCCGAGAAGCGAGAAAACACCTACCTTGCTCCAGAGATTGTTTGACATGAGGGTAGTGACACGCCAAGGAGGCCTCGGTGTCATTGTCGTTATCTTCAGCGGTTAAGTCACAACTCTGGTGCTCGTCAACAGTCTCCTGTGGAACGCAGAGAAAGCCACGCTTTAGTCGACATTTTCCTCAAGCTGCTACAATTCATCAACTAATCGCTGATCAAATGATTGACAACTATTTTGATCGACGAATCTATCTAATAATCAATATTGAAATCCGGCAGTGTTGTTTTTGGCAGCCTTTTTAATTATTATGGACAAAAATACTTATTAGTCTCATTTGAGTGATTTCAAAATGTGTTCGTCTTCATCTAGTTTTAGTCGACAATGACTCAAAATGTTTTCGTTTGTAAACTTCAAAAGTTTTATTCCATGAATTAAAAAAATTAATAAAAGAAGTGCTGCAACGATTAATCGATTAACTTGAGTATTTGGTTAGAAGATTCAAATTAAGTTTTGCTGCTTCGAATATTTGTTTAATTAAAGTGGCGTTTGTAATGGTTTGTTTTGAAAGGGTGTGCATTTAGTTTTATTGATTTGGGTGGCTACACTGCCCTCTAGCCTGCCTCATTTCACATGGCTGAATCCAGCTGCTCCCCGTTAAAACCAACATGAGCTAAGTTTTTGTTTGAACTAATGTTTTTTAATGCATTCGTAATTTAAGTTATAGATATATTTAGCAGTTTTTTTGTGGGAATATGTGTCCGAACCATTTGTTAAGAGCATTGTCAAAATGAATAAATAATAAATAACGTTAGCATTTTATAGCATTTAAGTTTGCGGACTTTTGCTATGTGAATTAGCCAATTGTTCTTTTGTTCTACATAGATCCTCAATTATTTTTTATACCGTTTGAGGCTCAGCTCAGGTATTTTAATTTCTTTTTGTTCCTCATTCGATTACTCGATTATTCAAACTAACCCGTTAATCGATTAATTGAAAACAAAAATAATCGATAGCTGCAGCCATAAATTGAATGTTTCCAACAATTTTGAATAAACATTGACAGACAAGCACATAATAGGGAATGGGATGTACTACGTCATACGCCGCCATGTTGGTAACATGACTTACTTCCGGTCCGGCGGACTCAACGCAGAGTGTAACCAGTCTCGCCGCTGACGTCACCGTGGGATAGTTCTTTTGCAGGAATTATGTTAAAAACCAAAGTCGTGGCGGGATTCACAGGGAAATGCTGTCAGTAGAGGCTCAAAACTGGTACTTTTCAAAAATAACTTTAATCAACAACGTAGACCCATACTTGCTGCCAAAGACATGGGGCAACAACTTGGACGACCTGCCCTCATTGACTATGTATGTAAAGATTTTAAAATGTCAGTCCAAATATTGTATTGGAGAAGTTCCAATACGTAAAATGGAAATGTGAGAACTTTAATGTACATATTTATTCTGCCTGGCTATTTACCTAAGGCCAGTGAATTATTTTTTGAAACTGCTTTGAAAAAAACGTTTTATGTAATCTTGTATTTATATAGTATATTTTGTATGCCATAAAGCAGTCGGCACATTTGTAGTTTTGTTGTGTGGCAGGGTTCCTGCCACCTTCCTCAAAGTTAGTTAGTTAGTGCCGGTGAAAGCGATACAGACCCCTTCAAGATTTAAAGAGGTGTCATTCAACTAGTTGTCGGTCGACATATTATCACAAATGTTCAAAAATATTTGATAACGGTTGAAAAGTTACCAAGTGTTTCTTTAATAAAGTACAACAGCCAAACGTATATGACACGTGTTTGCCTAAAGTGCAGGAAAGATGGAGTGGAGCACAACTACCTTTTTCCTTTGTCGCAGTGTAACATGTTGAATACTTTCAAAAGCCTTGTTTTACCTCAGTCTAGGGTGGACCCATATAAGCACTTTCAAAGTGTTGAAATGAACTCTGTAGGGAGTTCGAATGAGCACTCCTAAACTAAACAAGCGTATTTGTTTCTGCACTAGCACGGGGTCACCAGAAATGTGTTGTCATGGGGAAAATGTCATTTTACACGACTCTTGAATGTAAAGGAGGATATTTTTGCAATTTCCTTGTTAACTCATTGGCTGCCGTTATTAAATTCTATATATTTATTTTATTTCTTATTGATTTTTGTCTCATTATGATTTGTTTTTAGGATTTTCCTCATTTTAAGGTGTACTGTACTGGACGTCTATCCGTGTCAATCGCAGTCCATGAGTTAAAACAATTTCTCCATGAACACTTCTAAGAAATTTGCATACTTAAATATTTGGAGCACAGCCTCTTTTAAATATAATTTATTTTCTTCCGCTTTAAGCATGTATTATTCAGATGACTTAACTTTACTGTTTAGCTTTATTCCTTATTTTGTCAAAACATATGTTGAACTCACTTTTGAAATAACAGCTAGCACCGTGTTTATCTTATTTCTTCACCTGTGTCCTGCTTCGTATGATATATTTTAGAGTCGCCACACCAAGTAAGTGAGGTCTACACGTAAATTCCAAATGTTAGGGTGTGTTCGTTCACCTGGAGGGGGTCCTCGTCGGTTTGCGTGCTGCTCTCCCGGCCGCCGTTAGCCAAGAAAAACGGCGTCGAAATGCAGACAAAACAGAAAGAAACGAAAAACTGAGCGAGAGTTCGACCGGAGTCCGTGAAGTACCACAACAGGCCCAGCGTCAAGGCGATGCACAAGCGCCATCGATACATCTTTTCCTATTCCTTTTTCTCGTCTCTTTCCCTCCTCACCACGGCCTTCCCCGGCTCCGAGTCCGGTCACGGAGCGAAAAGTGGACCCCGCGGCCCGGTAACATCCCGGAAAAAGTCGGCGAAGAGACGCGGTTTCGCTAGCCGGATCCAAAAGACACAAACAAGCAGCGGGAAAACCACAAAGTTTCAGCGAGCGGACAACTTGGGAAGGCCGAGCTGTGATTGGCTGAGCCGGGTCCGCGTGGCACTTCAAGGGGACGTCGCCATCTAAAGGACACTTTGGGAAACTACGGACAATTACGTTTCATACATGGCTGGAACGTCATTTTCCAACAATAAAGCCCAAAATTTGGGTAAAATGTTCAAAATACACATTATTACAAGTAAGAAACATTTATATGAAAAACAAATGCAATATTTTGTGACAAGAAGCACCCCAAGATTGATGGGTTAAATTTAAAAAACAAAACAAAACAAGAAATAACAGTTAATTTGATAAAATTCCCAATTAATGAATTTAAGCAACACTAGGTAACTTTTCAACCTTTATAAAATATTTTCATAACATTTGTGATAATATGTCAACTGACAACTAGTTGAATGACACCTCTTTTATATCTTGAGGGGGTCTTTATCACTTTCACCGGCACTAATTAACTTGGAGGAGGGTGGCAGGAACCCTGCCACACACACACACACACACACACACACACACACACACACACACACACACACACACACACACACACACACAAAAACTACAAATGTGCTGACTGCTTCACGGCATATGTCACTTCCCCCTTTCCCCATTCATTATTGAAGGAATAGTCTGTTTTCTCGTATTTACTGTTTGACTGTTTGCATGACTAACGTACCCAGTATAAAATAAATAGCATTTACATAATAGTTTAAGGAAAACAAGAAAAATATATTTGATATAGGGCATAAGAGATACATGACGCCTTCTTAACCACAAGCTCAACGCGTGTGTCATGCAGCTGACTGAGCAAGATTGACGCTGATTACCAGGTGGTAGTCAAGACATCTACAAGCCCACGTCTGCAACACTGAATCCCGCAATCAGCTCTTCCGGACAGTCCAGAACAAATGGCGGCACGTCCTGTACTACCACAACACCCGATAACAAAAACAACTCCAAGTTTGATAGCTCAGTGCCTCGCATTGTCCTTGTAGACGCTACAATATGTACTCGCCTGTCAATATTTGTTCCAAATGGTTGGAAACAATGATTTATTTATTAATGGACTAAAACTTTCTATTTTTGAAGATGAAAACATTTTGAGTATACGTTGACTGAAGCTAGATGAAGACGACAACCGAACTCCGCACGTTCACCTTAGTCTTAAACTCTTGTACTGACTCCATTTTGAAAGCAGGAAAAAGGCTTCGAAACACAAGTTGAAAATTTATTCTGAGTCGACAGCAATCATAAAGCAAAGACAGACCCAGGTGAGGATCCAAGGTCACCATACCACAAGTCAACAAAAGGTTCACACGGAAAACGGCAACGGTTAGTTAAACATTAAATCTTTTGAATGCCCTTGCGGGGCGGGCTGTGGGCAGAAAGAAGGGTGTGTTCGGGCGTTGTTTAGGATTATTGTCTGTTTGTGGATTGTACAGCAGGATTCGGGAGTTACTGTTGTCAGGGCAACGAGAGTTGTGCATTTTGCCACCTCAGCGTCAAAGGGGCTCTTGGAGTCTTGTCAGTCATGTTATCAGTTGGATATCGGGCGTTCTCCGGTGTTCCTTGTGTTGGGACAGGTCGTCCCGCCATTTGTTCTGGACTGTCCGGGAGAACTGATTGAGAGTTGGTAGTGCAGACGTAGGCTTGTAGATGTCAGCGTCAATCTTGCTCAGTCAGTTGCATGGCGCACACACGTTGGGCTTCCGTGATAAGAAGGCGTCATGTATCTCTTATGCCCTACATTTTCCTTAAACTATGGCAGGGGTGTCAAACCGGCCCTCAAAGGGCCGCAGTGGGTGCTGGATTTCACTCCAACCAAACAAGACGAATACATTTTCACCAATCTGTTGTCCTACAAGTGTAATCAACCGATTGCAGTCAGGTGCTGCTTGCTTTTGGCAGAAACTTCATTGGTTGAAATGTCTGTGCAGGATCTGTTGGAACAAAGACCAGGACCCACTGTGTCCCTTTGAGGAATCGGTTTGACACCCCTGAACTATGGCATAAGTGCTATTTATTTTATATTGGGTTTGTTAGAGTAATATGAACAGTCAAACAGTAAATACGAGAAACGATACTATTCCCTGATTGATTATATTATGTGTGTTACAATAATGCAAACAGTTAGACGGTGCCTACGAGAAAAGATACTATCTCCTTCAATGTATAATGTAGAACATAAAAAGTAATGTCAGTTACTTTGCTTAGTGACTAGTTACTCTTACAATGAGGTAACTAACTCAGTTACTTTTTGGGAGAAGTCATTTGTAACTAAATTACTTTTTTAAAGTAATATTAACATCACTGGTGAGGATAAGCAGTAAAGAAAATGTAAATATATATTTTATTAACTACCGATACATTTCACTGAAAATTAACATGTTTTTGGGACATTGAGAAAAACTATTGTCAGTTCAAATACAAAAAGTCCTTAAAAGATCAAAATTAATTTTGCATTCATTTTTGTGTGTGTTCTGTCATAAAACTACAAAGTATAATGCATAATTAATTTTAAACAAGATACTGTGTATCGTGAATGACCCACAAAAAAATCTGTAAAATACACATTTTTATGATATTGCTTCAATTATAATGACTACATTAATGAACTCATTGGCTCAATTAGAAACCAACCATTTTGACAGGTTGAATCTTCAACATTTTGTTAATTAAAAAAAAAAAAAAAAGGACACAAGGCAGGATATTCGCTCACTGATAGTCGCCTTTATTCCTTCGTATTTTTCCCCCCCGCATTGAGGGGACAACATCAACGCTCTAAACAAAAAACCATTTGAATGTCCTACCCCGGTACAACTAGTAGCCAAATACTAGTTGGTCCCTTATAAATATACCGCAATTCATCCGAATGTACAAGATACGTTAGACGGGGCCGTTCGGGCCCGAAAGTGACACATTATAACACTTTTTTGAGTTCGTCGTACAAGACCAGCACGAAGGCTCCGCCCATGCCTCGGAGCACATTAGACCACGCCCCCTTGAAGAAAGCCTTGCCCCCCTCGTCACGGGCGATTTTGCGCCAGCAATCGATAGTGCCGCTGTACATGATGTCAGCTGGAAAAAAAAACAACAAAAATCTTGCATTAAATTGGAAAAATATAGTAAAAAAAAAAAAAAAAAAAATTGAAAATACTAATCATTAAAAAAAGTCATCAAAATAATCACAATTAATTAGAAATAAAGGTAAATATAGAATATATATATATACACAATCTTAAAAATAAAAATTATGAAGGAGGAATGAATGAATTTATCAATATATATTAGGCCTGCACAATACATTGTTTGAACATCGCTATCGCAATGTGCACAATAGTCCCATCGCAGGACATGCAATAGTTTTTGTGCTCAGTTGTTTGTTTTGAACACGTAAACTTTTGTTTTACTTCATAAAAGCAGCAAGTGTGCAGAAACATGGGCTCCTATATCCCTATATATATATTAGATCCCTTAGCCTGAATTAAACAGTATTAGTAGTAGTAGTAGTTGAACTTGATATTTTAATGGTCCTTCGAGCCGGATCGCAATACACCGGGAGTTCTATAATAGACCGGGAGGTCGACAGTACCTGATTGTACCTCACAGTATCTTATTATTTACTTCATTAATATGACGTGTTCTATCCTCAATAAACGTGAAGTTCTCCATCTTTACAGGGCAAATTTGCTTTTTGAAGCTTTTGACTTCTTTCACCTTTGACAATTTGTAAAGCTGTAACACATGTGTACACTAATGTTCAGAATGACACACATTTTAACAATAAAACACTTGACACAAAACAATTGGTGTTCAAACATCCATCTAGTCTGATCAATATGTAAATTTAGTAGATTACATTAGCCTAATTTGCCGAACGAAAATCCGCAATCTTAAATGCAACGAATGCTAACGTATTTACAAATCTCATTGCAAATCGCTCACCCGTAACTCCACAAGCTGTAGCTCTAAACTTAATTACAAATTCATACACATACAAATATTAGCTGAAACAACTTACAGCCTTATGTGGGCCAAACCAGAGTGCAACTGTCCTTTATCCATGTCAAACGAGTCTGCTCATACAGTCCAGCTAGACCCAACGCTGCCACCAGAGGGAAGTGTATCCTTCGTCATTAAATAAAATACATTACTTTTGGACTTTTTGGATCGTTATTTTGTAGGGGTACTTAACGAGTTAATTCCAATTTACGCGGAAATTCTGGTTACGTCGCCAGCGTAGGAATGGAATTCATCCGTAACCCGGGGACTACTTAGCCAAAGTAGTCATGGTGAGTCATCTGCTGAAAATTCTTCTAGACTCACCTCCTTTGCGCCCCGACTGCATCATCATACGACGTCGGACGGTGTCGAACGGGTAGGACACCAGACCGGCCACCGCCGTCACCGACTGAGCGATCATCCAGCTCACCACGATGTGGGTGTTTTTAGGATCGGGAAGCATGCCTAGAAAAAAAACAACGAAAATCCAAGTTGACAACGAGGACAGACAGCACAAGGAAACCAACGGACGGATGGACGGACGGACCTTTGGCCGTGTCGTAGACGCCAAAGTAGGCGGCCCTGTAGATGATGATGCCCTGCACAGAGACGCTAAATCCCTGGTAAAGCCCTTTGACGCCGTCCGACTTGGTGATTTTGACCAGGCAGTCGCCCAAGCCCTTGAACTCGCGCTCCCCGCCCGCCTTGCCCACGTCGGCCGCCAGACGCGTCCTGGCGAAGTCCAGCGGGTAGACGAAGCACAGCGAGGTGGCCCCCGCCGCGCCGCCGGACGCCAGGTTGCCGGCAAAGTACCTCCAGAACTGCTTGCGTTTGTCGACGCCGTCCAAGAAGATCTTCTTGTATTTGTCCTTGAAGGCAAAGTTGAGGGCTTGCGTGGGGAAGTAGCGGATGACGTTGGCCAGGTTGCCGCGCCAGAAGGACAGGAAGCCTTGCTCCTTGGGGATGCGCACCACGCAGTCCACGATGCCCTTGTACTGCTTGTCCGCGGAGATCTGCTTGCTGGCGTGTTGGACCTGCCCGGCGTACGGTAGGCGGTATTGCACGTTAACCCGCGGTACCAACGCCGATCGGCAATTAGAAACTTCATTCAAAACTAGTTTGAAAGTCGATTGTTTAGAGACATGTTGTGATCCAAATCCTCATTTTTATCCTCTTAACTCAATAACATTTTACATGATTGAACGTCTATCAACATAAATGACAGATTTTCATATTTTAATGAGCATAGCATGCAAACAATGACAATCGGGGGGAAACTAAGTAAGTGAACCTTCTGCCTAAGCTTAAAGAGCAATTGAAACCAATTTTACTAAACATTTTAAGTCATGTGTGTGCCCAATCACTGATGAGTGGTTTAAAGCTGCTCTGCCCACTATAAAACACACACCTGGTAAGAAATGTCTTGCCTAATGACTTTCTTTTTCCATTCCTTTGGGAACTTTTTGGGTTAAAAAGGAATACAGTAGTGGCAATTATTTGCTATTATTTTTTTGTGTGTGTACTTGTTGTATATTGCTACTTTATTTTGTCGGACTTTTTAGTCTGTTTTCTTGTATTCTGTTTATCATAGAAAATGCTGCATGTTAGAAAATAAACTCTATACGTAAAATGTTACTATACGGATATCTTGCATCCCAGTGCTCTCGAACGCATCGCCACTCCAAACAACTGGTTAGCATTTCCTTTAACAAACTACAGAACGGTCTTAATAGATTAGTCATTCAATATTATTGTGATATGTCGCTATAAATATAAAACTAAAAAAAAAAAAAAAAAAATAAGAATGTCATTGACCTGAAGAAGGAGTTTGACCCTCTCAATTGGGGCGACGGCTGTCTTGGAAATGGCAGCCGCGATACCTCCGGCCAAGAAATCCTTGGCGAAAGAAATGGCTTGTTCACTCATTCTCCTGGCTGTCAAAAGTTTAAATAAATAAAAAAATAAATTTAAAAAAAAAAAAAAAAAAAAAGAAAGAAAGAAAGAAAGAAAATTTGCCGCCTAGGGTTGAAATGACCACAGAGCCAGAGGGGCAGAACGGTTTTAAAGAGCAGAAGGCGGGAGGGAGAAAAATCCTATTTCCGCTTTTGGCTCTCATTGGTGGAACACGGGAGTAGGCGGGGGATTCTTCCAACACATCTAACAGCAGTCCCGACATGCGACTACGAGTAAAGTGAGCAACATAAGTTAAGGTGCTTTCAGTTTTTCATTTCTTTTTATTGTTTAAACATACAAGTGCTTCAATACAAATATTATGAGATATTATTTGAGAGTCATAATAGGTAGCAATGTCATGTCCGGTGGTCAATGCTATTGTGCATGAAGGTCACCCCATCTGTTACACTGCTCGGCCTGTCACTCCACAAGTGTGTGTGTGTGTGTGTGTGTTGAAAATTACATAACTGAATCAGCTGACCACGCACATGCTTCACTTGCACTACTTTTATATGAAGCCACACGAGTAGGTAACCTTTTATGAACAGTTTATTGATTCAACCGGCAAAAAAATGTTAGATACAAAATGGCATCTATCAAAAGACAGCAGTTTCAAATATTCAAGCATCAATATACAGCAATAAAGCTGTTTTATGAATTCAGATTAAGGCACATAATGGATTAAAACAGCAGCTAATTTCAACAAAAATCAGTAGGTGTTAATACTGGCCGCCATTGACGTCCAATTTGAATGGGAGGGGCCACTGAATATCCCCAGTCAAAATGGGTTTGCTGTCTACACTGTCAATGGCATAGAAAGTGTTCAATTAAATAAGAACACACACACAAAAGTTGCATTAATGAGTAAATAAGTTAAAAGAAAATGCAAATAAATAAATAGGTCCACTATGAAAGGTAAGGCGTATCACCAACGGTTTCCCATGTCGGAGCGAAAGCTCCTGTTCCTCAGGTAGCGTTCCACTTCCCGGAGCTCGGCCGGCCCCAGGCTCTGGTCCACGCCGGGCGCCGGCGCGTAGCTCAACGGCGAGACGATGTAACCGTTGCGGTACAGGCAAAGCTGCTTGCACAACTCGAAGCAGACAAAGAGGAGTCCGAAGTAAGGCACGATCTGGGGAAAATCGCACAAGTCGGCTTTAGTCAGGAGCAGTGGCGGCCCTTTTCATTTTCCTCTTTTAGACAAAATGTTTACAGTATTTGTCCCGTTTTTGTAATTTCAAAATGGGTTAGTTTTCGTTGACAAGTATGGTTTATGTCTGTAAAATTCACAGGTTTTCATTCAAAAATAAATAAAGGTTCCCAACAATGTGAAAAGAACATTAACTACAAACACACGGCCAACTTGGTGAGGATTTTCCCAATGGTTTTATTTGCAAACGGTAGCACAACTACTGTAAGCCGTAGCTGACGCCAAAAATCAAAAACCCACAACAACTGTTTGAGAAGACGCTCACCACACTAAAGTTAATACTAATGCCAACAGGAATGCCATGCTAATGCTACCAGTTACATTTAGTCTGTGATGGTGACTCAGCACAGACGTTTAACACTAGAAGTCCCGGGGTTTTTTTGGCTATAAAGAAAGACCAGAAAGGTGTCAAATGACCCCGACATCAAACTGACTACATGGCTTTGTCAAACAATAGACCACTCAAACAAGCAATCAAGCAGTCAACCCCCCCTACACACTCCTATGGAGTCGCTGTCGAGGTGTGGAGGGGGAGTTTCACTCTGGATAGCTGCAATTAGCATCTTGTAGATTTGCAAATCCAGGACTTCCTTGGCTTTGTCAAACACGGAGGAACACCCAGTCGCCGTGTTCTACAATATGATTGACATGGCGGCACTGAATGCCTATGTGTTGTATCAGGCATGCACCAGAAGGCAATAGAGACGGGTTGACTTTTTGGTGGGTCTTGCAAAGGAATTGGCTCGCTCTCATGTGGGCGCAAAGAAGGCGCAGAAGGAAAAATTGCTTCGGCAACAACCTCCAACACTTAGCCTCAGGAAAAAGGCGAAGTGTAATATGTCACCACATAAATAACGTTTTGGCTTTTATTACACCGTACCTTGTACTGTAGGCAAATTGCAGCTTTTGCAATATGTAAAAAGGTTGTCTGCCCGATTGCCTGCCTGAGATGTCCGCAGTCCGACAAAGCCGTGGCAGCCATGCCCTGCAAACACTCAAGATGCTAATTGGAGCAATACAACCATGTGGTTTTGCGAGTGTGAATGGGAATGACTAAAGTGGACCTCAATGCTCACCAAAGATATGTTGATTAGGGTCCGATGACCCTTCTCTGGATACAAAAGGGACTTGTATCAACTGATCCACCCTTGGTAGTTCTAGGCTAAAGCAACATTGAATATTCTCTCTTGGCAAGAAAACAAATCTAAACAAAACTAGCAAGTCTAGAACACGGATTAACTTGAAGCACATCCTAAACACAGTGAGGTCACATGATTGACACAACCAAACACTGCTGTGATGCAGGCTAACTACACACATGATAAGAAAATGTCACACAATGTGAACATATTACAGAAACGATGGCGCATTTTCGTCTCGCCAAACAAAAAAACTGGCATTCGTCTCATTATGTTCTAGGCTCCCAAAACACTTTTCTAGCTCGTTGTCGTCTCGGCGTTAAAAAAAAAAAAAAAAAAAAAAGGTTCGTCGAAGATATATTTTTGTGATTGGCATCGTTGCCGAAAACAGCAATGATCAGAAGAGAAACGCGGGAAGCCAAAAGAAGCAACTATATACAAGTACGTCCATGCGACAGGATTCTAACACAAACTTTTTCATTTGTAAAAAATGTTTATATTTCTGAATTGTTTTGGAAAAGGAAATAGTGTCAGATTTTTGGAGTCCTCAATCTTTAACTAAAATATTGGAATTTTAGTGAGAAACACCAAGTCATGATGAAGTCAGGAGACCTATGGCTTAAATTAGGAGAAAAAAAACCCCACCAATATTGGTGTCTACCTTTGCCCAAAAAGTTTGGCTGCAAAATTTCCACAAACTTGGATGAAATATGTCACCACGCAAAACGCTTACCTTTTTCTGAACTCATCCAGATCTACATTGGAGCACATTCAGCCACCTTGACATTTAAGCTGAAACCGGAGAGCGGAGCACGCCGTTCCCGGGCAGACTTTGCGACTACTCACTCGTGATATCCCTGCTATTAATGACCGGCTCCGCATTGTTTCTCGTGCCACCCTCCCTTTTTATCTCCTACTTGGGTCACACGCCGTACAGTTCTAGTAAAGATGGAGCGAACTAGACGGCATGAATGACTCGGTCGGGCTTGGCAAGATTGTATGACTTGACCTCGAGTAATCCTGCTCAAAATGGATTGGAGGTCTAGCACCGTCAATGGAAAGAAATAAAGGGTTAAGAGTAGTGCTGCAACAATCAAATGGATTTATTGGATTTGAAAAAAAGAATACAATTTTGCTGCTTCAATGAATCATTTAATTAGAGTGACCTTGCAATGGTTGCTTTTGAAAGGGCTGTATTTCGTTTAATTGATTTGGGAGGAAACACTGCCCTCTGGTGGAAACTGTGAATATGACATAAGCCTTGTCTGGCTGAAGAGCAGCTGCTCCCTGGTTAGGACTACATAAGGATTAAGTAAGTTTTTGTTTGAGTTAATATGTTTGTTTATGCATTTGTCATTTAGTTTAAAGGTATAATTAGCAGTTTTTGGTGGAAATATGTGTTTGAACTATTTGTTAAGAGAACTGTATAGTAAAAAAAAAAAAAGATAAGATTTAATAGCATTTAGATCAAGTTCATCACTAAATTTACATATCAGTTCGAAAAAAAGAGAAATTTTAGAAATTTAAACTCCAAATGTTTTTGGTTAAATGTCTTATTGTTGAAATGTGTGTCTTTTGTGTTACAGCTTTGCAATAAAAAATCAAAATGTGGAAAAATGAAAAGTCATCAGTTTTACCTTTTCACGTATTTTAATTTATTTCTAATTGCATTTATTGATCTTGTGAAATGAAAGTGCAACTCTATAGAGTTTGATGAAATATTTTATTTTGTAATCACATTTAATGCTCTTTTGAAAGTGCAATCCTGGTGCCAATGGATGCGCAGGTCAACATGATTGTTATTGCAAGCATAAACCTTTTTGTTTTACATCTCACAAAATTATTCTGCAAAGCATTTGTTTGTTATCCCATTAGTCGAATAATCAAACAAATTAATCGATGACTTAAATAAATGATAGCTGCAGCTATAGTTGAGAGTATAGGGCTAACAAGTTATGGTCACGTGAATTTTATTGATGGTAGCTTTGCATGTACTATTTGTAAGATTACACACAATACAAACATTTTCTGTGATTTCAGACTAGCTGTGAACACAGCAGTGGGAAAAATGGGAAATTTTTAATGTATCAATTTTTTTCTGAGTGACATCTTTCTTTGTATATATCCCATGTTAAAATGTGGACACTTGTGGCTTAAAGTCAGGTACGACATATAAATTGAGGTACTGAGGTAGCTTCTCCGCAAAAGTGACCGACCGTACCTTTATGGTGTTTGCGGTAAGTCCGCTCCAGAGAGAAAAGACGCCCTTGTTTTTCACCACCTGGACGAAACAGTCGGTCACGCCGTTGAAATGCACGTCCACGCCGCCATAATGCGGAAGTCGGGAACTCTGCGCCTGCGAGGACAACGACACGCGTTAACGTCTCTCGCGCTAGGAAATACGGCCGGCCGTAATCGTGCGCGCGAGGGTCACGGAGCGGGAACGCTTCATTTACTTCCGTCGCTCTGGAAAATCTCCAGGACGTTAACCTCCCCGGACCTGAAGAGGTGCTTTTTATCGCCGGCAAATGGATGGTCTTACCTCTCCGAGCGTGGTCGTTAACGCCGCGAGAAACAAGTTCGTTTTCATCAAGAAGTCGGCCGACGGGGATGGGATTTTGGATTCAAGTCAAACATTTGTTTACACAGGGAAACCCAATGGTCTCATTCACAATGGTGCTCTAGTTAAGTGAACAACTATGTACAATAAGCATGGATTACAATAAGCCTTGTGTACTATGGAATCACAGGAGTGCCAAAATGTAAAAAAATAAATGAATAAATAAAGTGTGAAATGGATTTTTCCATATCTCCTGAAATAAATGATGATACAGATTTTCCCTCGTTGCTCAATGATGTCACTTTCATCCAGGTAAACTAGGCGTGTATGAGCCATATTCCTGATTTGTGTTATTATTTGTAATTTTACTCCTTGCCACTAGAGGCTGTAAATCGTGTCTTTCCACTAGGCTTGAATAAAAGAATATTTACTTACGGACATGTAGATAAGCTCTCCTCAGACACATCCTGCCATGTTAGCTGCACAACAACTGCACGCCGCTCTCTCACCATTTAAGTCTTCGCCGTGTAGTAAAGCATTATTTTACGCCATATTTGTGTTGACCACGTGGCAGCTACGCGCTCCTCCGACGTCGGCCGGTTTGTCCGGCGGTACTCTCCTGCTGCTTCCCCGGCAAACGAGCCGCAGCAGGGGAATGAGTCTGAAGAGCTGTAATTTGCTCGCCGCCGGACGGGTTGCCGATCAACGAAGACAATCGACAACCATGGCGCCGTGTGACATGATCCTGGGTAGTTTGATCCATTCTTCTCATTTTTTCCTTTCGGGAAACGTATGAAGAAAACATCCTTCAAATGTCGTAATGTCTAGAGTTGTTTCTACAAGTTCCATAGCGGCGGTGTTTGATCGGCATGTTCTTTTTTTTTTTTTTTTTTTTTAAAGATTACTGGAGAAAATAAGCAGAAATGGATTGCATGCGAGGACGTGTCTATAACGACTCACTTCCGCATTGTTATGGCGACGTCATGTTTTTTTCCGTTTGTGTTTTTCAATGACAAAATATACTTTGAGATCTTCATTCATTTTTTATCTTTATTTGTTCATAAATTATATATATATATATATATATATATATATATATATATATATATATATATATATATATATACACTGTATACTGGTCCTTCTAAAAAAAAATTGCATATTGTGATAAAGTTCATTATTTTCTGTAATGTACTGATAAACATTAGACTTTCATATATTTTAGATTCATTACACACAACTGAAGTTGTTCAAGTTTTAATATTGATGATTTTGGCAAAAAAGTCAAGAAAAAACAAAACTCCCTATCTCAAAAAATGAGCATATCATGAAAAGGTACTCTAAAGAATCTACTATCTGAATCAACGAATGACCTCAAAATCCCTGCAAAAGATTCCTGAGGCTTTTAAAAACTCCCAGCCTGGTTCATGACTCAAAACCGAAATCATGGGCAAGACTGCCGAACTGACTGCTGTCCAGAAGGCCATTATTGACACCCTCAAGCAAGAGGCTGAGCCACAGAAAGAAATTTCTGAGCGAATAGGCTGTTCCCAGAGTGCTGTATCAAGGCACCTCAGTGGGAAGGAAAAAGTGTGGCAGGAAACGCTGCACAACCAGAAGAGGTGACCCCACCCTGAGAAAGACTGTGGAGAAGGGCCGATTCCAGACCTTGGGGGACCTGCAGAAACCTGGAAATGGGCTACAGGTGCTGCGTTTCCCAGGTCAAGCCACTTTTGAACCTGAAACAGCGGCAGATGCGCCTGACCTGGGCTACAGAGAAGCAGCACTGGACTGTTGCTCAGTGGTTCAAAGTACTTTTTTCAGATGAAAGCAAATTTTGCATGTCATTCGGAAATCAAGGTGCCAGAGTTTGGAGAAAGACTGGGGAGAAGGAAATGGAAGTCTAGTGTCAAGTACCCACAGTCAGTGATGGTCTGGGGTGCCGTGTCAGCTGCTGGTGTTGGTCTACTGTGTTTTATCAAGGGCAGGGTCAATTTTGGAGCACTTCATGCTTCCATCTGCTGAAAAGCTTTATGGAGATAAGGATTTCATTTTTCAGCACGACCTGTTACCTGCTCACAGTGCCAAAACCACTGGTAAATGGTTTACTAACCATGGCATTACTGTGCTCAATTGGCCTGCCAACTCTCCTGACCTGAACCCCATAGAGAATCTGTGGGATATTGTGAAGAGGAAGTTGAGGGACACCGGACCCAACACTGCGGATGAGCTTAAGGCCGCTATCAAAGCATCCTGGGCCTCCGTAACACCTCAGCAGTGCCACAGGCTGATTGCCTCCATGCCACGCCGCATTGAAGCAGTCATTTCTGCAAAAGGATTCCCGACCAAGTATTGAGTGCATAGCTGATATCATTAATTGAAGATTGACTTTTTTTGTATTAAAAAACCCTTTTTTGTATTGATCGGATGAAATATGCTCATTTTTTGAGATGGGGATTTTTGGTTTTTCTTGACTTTTTTGCCCAAACCATCAATATTAAAACAATAAAAGGCTTGAACTACTTCAGTTGTGTGTCATGAATCTAAAATATATGAAAGTCTAATGTTTATCAGTACATTACAGAAAATAATTAACATTATCACAATATGCTCATTTTTTGAGAAGGAGTATATATATATATATATATATATCTTAAATTTTGGCACTCCTGTGACTTCGTAGTGTACAACTACTGTATATCTGCTTTGTTAAAACTTTAGTCATGGAAAATGATTGCCTACATTGGGTCGCTTCTGGTGAAGTTAGCATTAATGTGTCTTCATAAACACATTATACAGACCAGTATTGCTTTTTTGTGATAATTGCACCACACTTGTGACGTTCTGGTCTTTGTCAAGACACTTGTTCTGGGAAGCAGAGGAAAAGGCGAAGGGGGAGTGAGATTCTGCAGGGGCGCAACATTGGCCGGCGTCTATCTTTAGGCCTTTTATCTAAAGCTTCTGCTTTGGCATTCCCAGCTGCTGCTGCCGCTGCCCTCCAATAATATAGTACACATTTGGAAGCAGATGGAGAATGGCGGCCATTGATCCAGCACGTCCTTGAAAACCTCAAACCCAAGTTAAGTTTACCTTCATTGGCTACCGGTTGCCGTCATAGGCAATTTAAGGTGATCCAAAACTGCCCCCTACATGACAGCGGTTCTCAAATCAGAAGCAGTACGTGGACGCCCTCTAGCGGTGCTTTCACGAAATGTTCAAAATCAGATTCATGTCAAAAGTTGAAATGGCCAATGAGTGACTTACTTGCATCTTGCGTTTGACGGTCTCAAACGGGTAGGAGAGGGTTTGCGCCACGGCTGCCGCCAAGCAACCGTTGATGAAGTTCTGCAGAGCCGAAAAGCGGAAAGGGGGTTCCCGCCACACTTTGTCCACGTTGGTGTACACCAGGTAGCATCCCAGGGAGAAGGGAAAGGCACCTATCGCCAACAACATTTTACAAATACATTTCACTCAATAAATAACTAAGATGATCACGAAAAATTATTTTAATTATAGGATTTTCATTACTAATACTTTATCATTTCATCATTTTTTGTATTTTTAACATTTGGGTTGCCAACGACAGCGGTACTCGTCCAATCCATTTGAAGTGAGAGGGTCGCTTCATTCGCTGCCACCCTTCCAGTTTAAAAGATGGACCTCTACTGGTGACAAACTCAATGTAATATATTTGTAATTAAAATCATAGACTTCATAATTGTATTGACGGGTCGCATCGGCCAGGCACTGCGCAACACCTTCAAGGAACCATCTCACAATCCGCTTCAGTTATTCGCAGTCGGTCGCAGCGACAAGTGCGGCGATTCAACGCCGGATTTAGGATAACGGTACGTAAGCTGTACCGCATACAAACAGGAAGGTTTGTCTCAGGAGTGGTTTGTTTAAGGATTCAAGGTCAATATCATATTTTTTGTACCATGCGTGTATTTTGAAACGTTGTGAAAAAAAAAAAAAAAAATCAATTGTTTTTTTTGCTTTTAACCAAAAATTGAGACTCTTTTACGTCCATATCTATAAAGAATTCAGGGATTTAAGCATTTATTCACAAGAGTTTTTACCGGAAAAGCTCTGTTTACATATGGCACCCGCTAATTTCCTTACAGACTAGCCTCATAGTTCGCAATATTTACTTAAAATAAAGGCTACCTGCACTTTTTTTTTTTTTTGCTTTTAACCAAGAATCAAGACTGTTTTACATCCATAAAGAATTCACGGATTCAAACTTTTATTCTCAAGAATATTCACCGGAAATGCTCTGTTTACATATGGTGGCCGCTAATATCCTTACATACTAGCCTCATAGTTCGCAATATTTACGTAAATTAAATGCTAACTGAACTTTTTTTTTTTGCTTTTAACCAAGAAGCGAGACTGTTTTATGTCCATATCTATAAAGAATTGAGGGATTTAAGCATTTATTCACAAGAATTTTCAATGAAAAAAGCATTTTGTCTGTGATTGCACTCGGTCAGTTTTGACAGCCACGCTAACAATGCAGGGCCCCTATTAATCGGCCCTGCGCCCGTGTCCTGTCAATATCATTATGAAGTCTATGTTAAAATATAAAGGAACAAAAAGAATATTTCATTTTCTAAAATCCAAATTAATATATATTACAACACTAAAATGACCATTTTCTAAACTTCCTTAAAAAAAAATGTTGCTGATGCATTCAGTACTGACTAAACCCTGTACCTAGTCAAGTACTGAATGATAGTTGGTTATGACGTGCGCCCAGTGCAGTTGAAGAAGCGAAGCAAACGCAGCGAGTTCATTTCTCAGTTCCAATAGTTAACTTTGGTGGTGCCTTGTAACTTAACTCAAATGCTCTTTATCCAAAAGACCAAAAGACTCAAAAACTTATTCAAGATAGAACAAAGAAAGGAATACAATCCGTTCCAGCACAATGCACTAAGCCATAGTCAAAAACTGTTTTGCCCTCCTACCTATCAACACATGTGTCATGATTAGCTGTCAATAAGTCCACCGGTGTTCTGCCAAAATGTGCTACATCGGCGAAACGTCTACATTAGTCGGATTTGACACCTAAAGTACTACCGTGCGCTCCAAACTGGTTTTGTTCAGATGCATACAGGCAGAAGGTAATAAAATAAATGCCTTAAGAAAGTACTTAAATGTAGTTATATCAAATAAGGACGGTTTAAATACGCTACGTGACTAATGTGGTCAACTGCTTCAAAGCTAACACAAAAAACACAATGGTTAAAAGTATGACAGGGTATAATACATGCAAAAAAGTATCTTTGAGGCAATGAAAAGGTTCTAAAAAACTAAAAAAAAAAAAAGTGAGTACTCGCCGCTTCTAACCGGTATGCGCATGCATACGGATGCTTGCGCAAGCGCGCTGAGCATTGTGTAGGACGTTTCGCCACGTAGTAAGGAATGGCCGAACACCGGGCTGACTCCAGGTCAGTGAAAAGATGCGATTGACAGCCTCTAGTGGCGAGGAGTAAAATTAAATATAATAAGAAATCAGGAATTTGGCTCATACACATTCATTATCTGTAATTGAAAAATATATAGTTTTTTGTTCATTTTAAACATTTATAGTTTTGTCCCATTTTATTTTAAAAAATGTTTAAAAAACCCCAAAACATTTTGGTTTCTTTTGCCAATATCTTTGTACATTTGTTGCCCTTCAAAGTCAAACCTAAAAAATAAATAAGCAACTTAAAAACCCAAATTTTTTGGGGTGAGGTGACGCGATCGGGCCGGTTTCCTATCACGCTGGTGGATTTTGCTGACGGATTAGTCAATCGATCGCGGCGGCTATAACACTTACCCAAGACGGTGAGCGAAAATCCCCTGTACAGGGCCGGCAGGCCTTCGGCGCTTTGGATTTTGGCCAGCGTGCGCAGCACGCCCACGTAGGAAGGCTCCACGCAGTTCTGGACAACCAGCCTGGTTTCGGCCACCTCCAGAGGGTACGTGAGCAAGGCGGCGACCGCGCCCGCCAGCCCCCCCGCCACGATGGCCCTCGCCTGGGAGATGACGCCCGCTCTGTCTAGGTGGAGGTGGACGATCCTGGACGCAAATGAAGGACTCTCAAGCGTTTCAGGCCATTCTCACTCACGCCCTACGTTGACGCCGCGTTCAGACTGGCCGTTTTTTTTTCTCGTCAAACTCAATGTCATCGCGCGTTGAAGCGCGATAGTCGGCGTCACGATAATGACCCAATACAAGTATGCAGTAAAATGACTGCTTCTTTGACGTTTATGATAAATCAGTTGAAAATGGAGCATCTCTAGATGTAATGTTATGTTTATCAAATGTCCCGGATGTAAACTGGCCGGCGTACCCGTTGCCCCCAATAGTTGAGGAGAATAATGGTAAGCATAAATGCTCCATATGTCTCATTTGCACACCGTTGAAAGTACAGTACAACTAATCCAAGTAAACTATTTTTAAATGGGCTATATGTGGCTAATGTTAATAGCTGCACACTATCATGGTACTGCTGACCAAAATTTTCAGAATAGTATTATTGAAACATTTCAGAAAAGAAAGACAAGCCGAGTTTAGTTCCTGACTGATCCGGCTCAACCAGACTAATAATGGCGAGTGTCCTTTCACCTCCCTTAATTTTTGTCCCATACATGATGTCTGATCATCTAATACATTTGTGTTCCGAGATAAAAATGCCACAGTTATTAAAATAAATTATGTTAATTCTGCATTTTAAACATTTATTTTTGTTATTATTAAAAAATAAAATAAAATACTGTACGTTTAAAAATATTTATTTACATTTCTTTCTCACTCCCAGTGTTGTTAATCTTACTTAAAAAAAGTAATTTATTACAGTTACAAATGACTTAGCCCAAAAAGTAATTGAGTTTTTAACTCAGGTACCTTAATGTTAGAGTCATTAGTGCCTTGGCAAAGTAACTGGTTTTACTTTTCATGTTTTTTAGCCAGCACCCCCACCGCCCAAAAAAACATAGGTCATACTATGTGAAGTTCAAAGGGTTTTCGGGACTTTTCACCCTAGCCCAATTCTTTACCCTAAACTTAACTAAGACACAGGGATATTGTGGAAATTGTGATAACTCGATAGTAACCTTTGCTATGTTTGGAAGTCATTTAATATTGTGAATCAACTGTTAAAGTTGTTAAAATTGCTCCCGTTATTGCATGACCTCCCTTCTGTCTACTTTTTACGCGTGAAAGTTTTAAACCTGTTTCATCATTTAAAGATAGATTACAGTATTGGAGTATTTTAAATATAAAGTTACTTAGGTTTGCTAGGAAGGTTCTCTACAAGAGAGCCCTTTTGAGGAATCTACTGCTTTAAGATGACATCTGTTTACTAACGCCGGCGAGTCTATCATTTCACATCTACTTCTCTATACATTTGCTAACGCTGCCGAGTCGGTCATTTTGCATCTAGTTCTATATACGTACATGTGATATCTAGCGTAGCATCATGTGGGCGTAGCTTGTAGGCTATCGGCTACAGTCAGGTATTATTGGAGCCACCTAGCACTGCGTTTGCAACGACGTCACAACTCCCTTCCCTTCTCGCTACTCCCACTCTGCTCTCTTTGTGTCTCTCAGACTTTTCTCGCGTCATTCAACCAACGTAGTAACGCATAGTAATGCACGCCTTTACATCCTCAGTAACGGTGTTCGGCAATTCCTGACTACACGGTGGAACGTCCTACACAATGCTCGGTGCGCTTGCGCATGCGCACATCGGTTTGAAGAAGCGAGTACTCACTATTTTTGTTTTTATTGAATTTTTTAGTACCTTTTTATTGCCTCAAAAATACTTTTTGGATGTATTACCCTCTCATACTTTTAACAATTGTTTTTTTTTGCGTTAGCTTTGAAGCAGTTGACCACATTAGTCACATAACGTATTCAAACTGTCCTTATTTGACATAACTACATTTAAGTATTTTATTAAAGCATTTTTTTATACGCTCTGCCTGTATGCATCTGAACAAAAGTTGAGACACACGGTAGTACTTTGGGTGTCAAATTCGACTCATGTAGACGTTTCGCCGATGTAGCAGATTTTGGCAGAACAACGGTAACGACATTGCAAAGATAAGAAAATTAATTAGATTACTCACTACTGAAAAAAATAACGCCGTTATTCACAACACTGCTGACCCCATAGCTGAAAATAAACCTAAGGACAACACCTACACACGCCATCACTTGAAAAAAATTAAAATGACAGTCTGCCAAATATTAACAATTGACAGGGCTGGTGTTACATTCACGTCAGTGCATATTTACATTCACGTGGCCCCGATACATCACGTTTTGCCCGATAGTAACCTAACAGCAGAGAACCTCCTTATTATGCTCTTCAGGCATCACTACCTCACAGTTACAAGACTTCTGTTTAGTCAAAAAACATTCCTAAAGTTATTTCTAAGGTAGATAAGGGATTTTTACTAACTTGTAAATTTGATAAATGTTACCATTTAAACGAGATTAACATGCCATATCGTTGAAATATTGACGAGTCATCATCCCCTCCCACCTGAGAGTCAACGCTCAGGGTGAACAGTTATCATCGCCTATAAAAATCGACTGAGAAAATAAAGGCCGCCGATTGGCTAGAAAATGACAGGCGCTCGGAAAACAGGAAGTAGACGATTCCGGTCAAAACAAACGACATCTACGCTAAAGCAATGTATTTGACTTATTTGAACACACATTTCGTTGTCGTGTGCACTTTTCATTCATATTTAATAGTATAATATGCTCATTTTTTCAAATACAACGCCACTCACAAGTACCAAGACGGCGAAAAGATGGTTGAAACAATGTGAACAAACGCTGTAATTAAAAGGCATTAAAGTATGTGTGTGAATACTGACTTTCTGTAGGTCGCCAGGTGGACTGCCGTGTAGGGAAACAAGCGAAAACAAGAGGCGAGGTTTCCTTTCCAAAAGCCTCGGAGTCCCTCATTGTGGTAGATGAGGAGAAAAGTCTGTCCGAAGCCTTTTTTACAGTGAAATGTTCCCACCTGACTTTTAATCTTCACCACTTCCAGTGGCGACGTGACGCTTTTGCTGAATAACCCCGCAAAGGCGACGCACGAGAAACTTTGCCAACTAGTTAGCCTGTTGTCTTTTTTAACCGAGCCCATCACCGCTTGACCAAAAAGTCATCTGTGTGGTTCGAACACGCTGTTCCCACTCATCTTCTATTTGGGGAGGAGGCTGACGTCACCCGCATGAGAGCGGAAGTCACATCGCGCGCGGCTACGCTAGAGGGCGCCGTGCCGCCGCGTTTGCTTCACAGATGACGTTTTTCCTTTTCCTTCCTAAATTCTAATGTGATTTGAAAATGATTTGCGACCTTTGAATGAGCATGCCGTGCGTGGAGCGTAAAATAACTTAAGGGGGCAAAAAATCTCCTGCTCTACAGGAGCTAACGTACTAGTACCATTTATTCACATTCATCCCTTTTTGTCACCTCTCTCATTGTCATCTCTTTATTCAAATTACAGAATTAAAAAAGGATTTACTCTAGTCTCAGTAAATATAAAAAATAATCCACGAAAGAGACATTCAATAATAATTCAGATTTAATTAAAAAAAAAAAAAAATTACATTGCTGGCCAAAAGTATTGGCACCTCTGCAATTCTGTCAGATAATTCGCAATTTCTCCCAGAAAGTGATTGCAATTACAAATGTTTTGGTAGTAATATCTTCATTTGTTTTGCTTGCTATATAAAAAAAAACGCAAAAGAGATTGGATAAAAATGAAATCATTATCATTTTACACAAAACTCCAAAAATACAACATAGAACAAAAGCATTGGCACCTTTTGAAAAATCATGTGATGCTTCTCTAATTTTTGTAATTAACAGCACCTGTTACTTACTGTATCTGTGGCACATAACAGGTGGTGGCAATAGCTTAATCACACTTGCAGCCAGTTAAAATGGATTAAAGTTGACGCAACCTCTGTCCCGTGTCCTTGTGTGTGGCACATGGAGCATGGAGGAAAAAACAAATAACTGTCTGAGAACTTGAGAAGCAAAAATCTCAAGGCTACAAGTCAATTTCCAAAGACCCGAATGTTCCTGTGCAGTGTCATCAATAAGCAGTGTCATCAATATGCGTAAAGCCCACGGCAGTGTGGCTAACCTCCCTAGATGGGGACGGAAAAGAAAAACTCACGAGAGATTTCAACCAAAGATTGTGCGGATAGTGGATTAAGAACCTCGACTAACATCCAAACAAATTCAAGCTGTCCCGTGGTCCGAAGGTACGACAGTGTCAACCCGTACTATCCATCGGTGTCTGAATAAAAAGGGACTCTATGATAGGATACCCAGGAAGACCCCACTTCTGACCCAGAGACATAAAAAAAGCCAGGCTGGAGTTTGTCAAAACTTACCTGAGAAAGCCAAAAACGTTTTTGGAGAATGTTCTCTGATATGAGACAAAAGTTGAGCTTTTTGCGAAAAGGCATCAGCATAGAGTTTACAGGAAAAAAATATACGAGGCCTTCAAAGAAAAGAACACGGTCCCCACAGTCAAACATGGCGGAGGTCCCCTGAAGTTTTGGGGTTGCTTTGCTGCCTCTGGCACTGGATTGCTTGCCCGAGTGCATGGCATTATGAAGCCTGAGGACTACCAACACTCGTGAACAAGACCCCAAGATACTTGAACTCCTCCACGACTCCACCCTTTTCCAACTGAGGACCACGGTCTCGGATTTGGAGGTGCTGATCTTCATCCCGACCGCTTCACACTCAGCTGCGAACCGCTCCAGTGAGAGTTGGAGGTCACGGCTTGATGAAGCCAACAGCACTACATCATCTGCAAAAAGCAGAGATTCAATGCTGAGGTCACCAAACCGGACCCCCTCAACGCTTTGACTGCGCCCAGAAATTCTGTCCATAAAAATTATGAACAAAATCGGTGACAAAGGGCAGCCTTGGCGGAGTCCAACCCTCACTGGGAACGAATTGGACTTATTGCCGGCAATGCCGAGCAAACTCTGACACCGGTCGTACAGGGACCTAACAGCCCTTACCAAGGGGCTCGCTACCCCCTACTCCCGGAGCACCCCCCACAGGACTCCCCGAGGCACACGGTCGAACGCCTTCTCCAGATCCACAAAACACATGTGGACTGATTGATTGGGCGAACTCCCATGCACCCTTGTCCAGTCGATCTACGTTCCTACCCTCACCTATGGTCACAAGCTTTGGGTCGTGACCGAAAGAACAAGATCCCGGATACAAGCGGCCGAAATGAGTTTCCTCCTCAGGGTGTCCGAGCTCTCCCTTAGAGATAGGGTGAGAAACTCGGTCATCCGGGAGGGACTCGGCGTCGAACCGCTACTCCTCCGCGTAAAGAGGAGCCAGCCGAGGTGGCTCGGGCATCTGGTTCGGATGCCTCCTGGACACCTCCCTGGAGAGGTGTTCCGGGCATGTCCCACCGGCGGGAGGCCCCGGGGACGACCCAGGACACGCTGGAGAGACTATGTCTCTCGGCTGGCCTGGGAACGCCTTGGGATCCCGCCGGAGGAGCTGGTTGAAGTGGCTGGGGAGAGGGAAGTCTGGGCTTCCCTGTTAAAGCTGCTGCCCCCGCGACCCGACCCCGGAACAAGCGGAAGATAATGGATGGATGGATGGACTACCAACACATTTTGCAGCATAATGTTGGGCCCAGTGTGAGAAAGCTGGGTCTTCCTCAGAGGTCATGGGTCTTCCAGCAGGACAATGACCCAAAACACACTTCAAAAATGGTTTGACAGAAAGCACTGGAGACTTCTAATGTGGCATCTGAAAATGGCACCCTTCAAATCTCAGAGGCCTGGAGCAGTTGGACAAAAAAATTCCAGCAGAGCATTGTAAGAATCTGATGGATACCGAAAGCGCTTGTTCGCAGTTATTTTGTCGAAAGGTTGTGCTACCAAGTATTATGCTGAGGGTGCTAATACTTTTGTCCGGCCCGTTTTTGGAGTTTTGTGTAAAATAAGATAATGATTAAAAAATCTTCCCATTCTCTCGTATGTTTTTTCATAGCAAGCAAAATAAATGAAGATATTTCTACCAGGACATTTGTAATTGCAATCAGTTTCTGGGAGAAAATGAGCATTATCTGACAGAATTGCAAGGGTGCCAATACTTTCGGCCAGCACTGTATACTGACATGTCTTTGTTAATGATGACTTTTTTCAGATAGTAGTACATTTGTTTGTCAATTTTTCTTTATACCCTTTCATGCGTGAATTATGATTTGAATTTTATTTTACTCTTATAGGATACGGTGAACTCATTGGCTGCAAATGACGGCCCTAGACATCTCAATCCAATTTGATTGGCCACGTCCTTGTTAATGTTTGTGCACTAATGGCTCGCTTCCTACTGTTTTAAGGTCATTTTCCTAGATTTGATCTAATCTCGTATTTATTCCTTCTCATGTCATTATAAAACATTTGACTTATTTTCTTCATGGCACACTTGCTCTCTGGTGCAGCATAAATTCATAAATATATTTTTAAAAATGCAAATACTTCCAAACTGAAATAATTACATAAATATTCAGTTTATAATTTATTGATTTCTTTCCTTCTGAAGGTCCTCCATAGTCGTGATTGTTTATTCTCCAGTAAGTGAACTTGAGTTTTATCTCCACTAGAGGACGCACAACACCTGCAAAATAAACAGGCAGGGTGCTGACAGCGAACAAAAAGGATTCAACCGTGCCGACGGGCGGCATGCAGTGCACTGTTTTATCATGGTGTGTAAAAACGGGGCTCCTCAACTCACTTCAACACTTCCCAAATGGCCATCCATGACTTTAAACAGAAGCAGCAACATAAACTATAAGAAAATGGTGACCGTGAAGAGGAAAAAAGCAAACAACAAAAATAACCTCCAATGGAGAAAATCATCAAACCCAGCCATCTCGAGTCCAGATGGGATGGGCGGGGGCAAATGATGAGAAATGGCGGCGGGTATGTGGGAAAATGAAAGTAGGCGACAGAGACAGATGAGGGGACGTTCACATGTATGAAGAGCTCGGAGGAACGCGGGGCCGGGACCTTCTTCGGATTGAAAAGTTTGCTGTCCTCCGGCAAAATAAATCAACATTTTCACAGCCTAACTGTTGTTGCATCTGTGCTACAATTTCAATTTAGTACATTGGAAAGGTTGGCACCGAGGGCATCGCTGCCCAGAATGATCGGAAAATCTCCTGATACTGATGGTTTCGAGCGGAGTTTTAGGCTCGTTTTAATTAAAAAATTAGCTTGACTCGAGAAATTGAAATTTGGCGGCAATGTTGGCGTATATCCATAAAAAATATCCCAAAAAAGCCTCAAGGAAGCACAAATTCAAGTCGTTGGCGGCCACTGACGGCGCTCGTCGAAATAGATCGAATGTCTAGTGGTGCCAACGGCACGGAAACATTCCCACCAGTTTTAACGAAATAGACGTGTATCCTTTTCCATCGCAGTCAATGGGTTAATAGTGAATATTTTTTGATTAGGGGTTGAGCATCGAATGGTGAAAGAGCCCTATTGTAATGCAAAGGATGATTCTTTTTTTATTTTTTGGGGGCAAATGAAAACGGACAATTTGGAAACCTTAATATACTCGACTCCTCACCAGCATTTGCACCAAAATTTGCAAATACATGCGGCTTGGCGAAAATTTCAATCATTATGCAACCTTGCGAAAAATCGTAACAAAATGGCTCAACGTCGCACCTTTGAATTTTTCAAAAAGGTCTCTCCCAGAGAGGGGGGGGGGGGCGGAAGGTGCTTTAGCACCTGCCCCTTTGCCCCTACATGCCCAAAGTGCCCCTATTGACTGGGCTTGTTTTTTTTTTGTGCATATGTGTGTGCTGGCCGACTGCGCAGGCACGCCACCGATTACTTTATTTGAACACCGAAACACCTTTAAAAAAAAAAAAATTAAAAAGCTGTCTCTGTGCCGCTAAGTTGGCGCACAACCCCCCACCCCCCTCCACCCACGCTGTTCCTCTGAGACCTGGCTGTGTGGTGAGGAGTCTGAGGACATCTTGTGGTTGAAAACAAACGGCGTTATCCTATTAAGCTGTGTTCGAGCAAATACTGTAGTGAAAATTCTTACACCAGGTTTATTGTTGAGGTTAAAAAAAAATTATATATATATTATGTAATCTTCTCTTATATAGTTTTCTACTTAAATAATGAATTATCCCCCGCCCCAAGGGTATTTCAACCCGTGTGTCTCTACTCTCTATAGGCAACCATATTTGTCCGTTCTCTTCACAACGTTATCTAGAAAGGTACACATCTTTAATTTCTCTAATAATGAAATAATAGTTTTGAAAAGAACTGTGCTGATGGTTGCTCAGTGAACATCTAATTTGTTGTTTTCAGATGAACAACAAGTTGAGTAGGGAAGTTTTGAAAAGAGGGTGAAGGAAGAGGCAAAGACTGACTGAGTCACAGCCAGAAAGTGTTGATGACAGTATTGATTTCAATTCACAGTTTCCCCCTTCCAAGAAGTCTGTCACAGTCACAGCCAATTATACTGTAAAGCTGGTTAAACTGGATGTTATGTTGTTGTAAGGTGTAATTAATTTTTGTTCATGTGCCCCTTTTAATCTATGAGCATCTGCTTCTCTATCGGTCTCTGCACAGCCCTGGTCTCTCCTATTAGGTTTTTTCAACGTAGAGTGTTGAAAATCAGGACGTCGATACCTTGTGCAGAACTGCACCAAGAAGTCTTTTGGACCCATATCCCAAACCCAACGGGAAATTGGGTATTTTGGATTGAATGTGGAAAAACGATGTCATTTTAGTTGATTTGCAATGTGCAAATTTGAGACATTGGCGCCTAAGGAAGTTAGTTGGATCCTCCTCAGAATTGGTGAGACAGGTCATAAGACATATGGGATCTAAAGTGAATTTTCATTCACGGGCCTGACCTGGGCGGGTTTCAAAGTCTGCCTTTTTTTTCCCGGCAACACACCAAATTGCGACTTTGAGTTAAAATGGCTGCGAATACAGCGATTACAAAGTAAACACTTTTTAAATAAAGAAATATTTACCTACATTTCATCATGGACAGACATGTAGAAAAGTTCTCCTCGGACACATCCTGCCTTGTTAGCTGCACACCACAACTGCACGCCGTTCTCTCTCTGTTTATGTCTTCACCGTGTAGGTAAGCATTAATTTATGCCATGTTCGTGTTGACCACGTGGCGGCTACGCGCTCCTCCGACATCGGCCAGTTTGTGCGGCGGTCATTCTCCAGCCGCTTCTCCGCAAACGAGCTCTCCTGCCCACAACAGGGGAACGACGAGCTGTAACTTGCTCGCTGCCAGGTGAATTGCCGATCGGCGAAGACAATCGACAACCTTGCCGCCGTGTGACATGTTCCGGTGTAGTTTTTTGTGATTTTTTGCTTCGAAAGGCGAGCATAAGACTTTGAAACATCACTCGATTCGGGTTAGCATGTCGGCTAGCTGTCACGCCTCCTGAATTGTTTACGCTCTCTGAAGTCGGGGCAGAGAAATGACAAAAGCCAGACTAACTTCGGTGGCATAAAGTTGCAAGAAGTCGACAGTTTTGACCATTATGGAGTAATTTTGCCATGCCGTACTGAATAAATGCATTTTGAATATTCCATATTCCATTTAGCACAAGACTGTTATTTGTCGTGACCATACCATTTATTTAGCAATTGGGGAAAATACTTGGATAAAAAGAATATACTGTAAATAAATTGGAGTAGAGAGATTGAAACAATGATGACATTTTGCTGCTCTGTGTTGTATTTTCCTCGTTCTGAATCTTCCCTTTCAATGGGCTGAAATCGAAATCAGGTGAAATCGTGACCCTGCCGACGTCATCCCCCAGCTGGGGACGCTAGAGCGCTATGATGACAGGCGTGGCTAAACGGCAGATTAAAAGACTAATTTCTCGTCATCTGCGCTTTGCCAAATTGTTTTATATAGTCGTTAAACATCACTTAAATAAAAAAAGATGAAACTGCAAATGTTCTCTTGATTCATTTCCAATATTAATTGGTTACAAAACAACAACAAAAAGCAATTCTTAAAACTATTATTCATTGTTAATGCTATTTTGTTCATTATTGATCAACTTTAGAGTGTTATTTGGGAATGTATTTCAATTTTTCTTCATTTTGTTTTTATCGACATTGTACTCTTATTTATTCATAGACGATGATTAACAATGAATTCAAATAATAATAGTATAACAGCAAAAGCTGGTTGACCCGCCAGGCTTATAAAGCACTGGGGGAAAGGCTTTGTGCAGTACGTTACCATATTTTGTCTTTGCGCGTAACCATCTTTGAGTTGTCATCTCTGCCATGGCACCGACCTCACTGGGGAGGTTAATGAGAAGAAAAGAGGGACGGCAGGCTGCGGATTGTCCAAAGGTTAAGCCCTCCAACCCTCCCTCCGCCAGCTTGTAGCAAAGCGTAACACCTCATCATGCTCAAATGCCATCCATCCATCACGCTAGCGCCACGAACCGTCAGAGAGACTATGATCGCTCTCGGGCTAATGCGCCAGAGTAAATAACACCGATACCGCACTTAACTCATTGGCTGCCATTGACGTTGCTACAGTAGATGTTCCATCCATTTCGACCGGAAGGGGCGAATGAACCCACGTCTAGCGCCATCAATGCGGTTAATCGATGACTTCAATGAAAAGGGTAGCGTCAAGACATACATTTGGAGGGTTTGCGATTATGCTGAGGTGCAGACAAATACAAAGAAAAAGTGCCACACTCTGCTTTGATCGTTGGAGGTGTTCCACGGCGAAAACATCCCGCGGGCGCGGCGTTGACATTTGGCGGCGAGCGTTTGCGCCGATTTGAGCCGGCGGCGATTTTAACGACGGGTGTTTTTTTTTTTTCGCGGGGCAGCCGAGCAGAAAATGACATTTTAAAAAGCGCTCGACGCTTCTGCCCCGTCGCTTGGCCTTTTTTACGCCGACGCCTGGCAAATATGAAAAACGAAACCATTACCGGATGACTGTACGTCGCGCGTTTTTACATTTGGGGGCTTTAGTTTTTATTTTGATTAGATAGCGGCGAGATCGAGTCTAAAAGAAACTTGATGGAAAACTTTTGTACAGTAAGCAGCTGGTAAAAGTTTGGACTTAAGTTGGAAATAACATTTTCAGACACTTTCTCATGCTACCGAATGTCACATCAAACAGGAATTTCACATTGGTCCCTCCCAGTCGAGATGAATCGGTCCTCTAGGCTGTCAATGGCATTGAAAGATGAGCACCCACAGCCAGCCCTCCCAGCTTAAGTTCATTGGACATCGAGTGTTGGCAGTGGCAGGCAATGAGTTCATTTTGTGTCAATTCCTTGTAAGAGACACTTACGGTTGCCTTACTGTAGAGTTTAGATCATTTCCTATTGATTTATTTCCTGTTGATTTTGTGTCTCTTGCTGTTGGTTTCGGGTCAATTCCTTGTTAACTCATTGGTTGCCATTTTGACTGGGAGGTGGCCAATGAACGAACGTGACTGCAGACACGAAACTAAGGCTAAGTTCATTCTACAGGTCTTAATGCACAATCCGATTTTTTGTCATATCTGTTTTTTTGGCGTGCCAGTTCAGACTTCCTTTGTCCATTGAGACCATTCAAGTATTACGCAAGTGCAGAAGCATCAAAGCAAATGACTACACATGCTGGCTGTCATCTGTCATTCCGGGGATATCATATTTTGCTTTTTAAAAAGAGGACGCAAATAACAGACATAAATATTCCCAGTTTAGTCTTATATTCAAAGTATATAGATCGATAGCATGCACGCACTTTCAGTGCATGTCACACGCACATATGTGCAGTTTGCCCCGACTCTCGGCCGTGTAACCAATGTTGAAATATTGCTTATATGGAGCAGACAGAAAACCGATCATTCTCAGGCTTATCCTCAAAAGTCCGACCCTTCCTAAAAAGCCGTGTTCAAGGCAAGTTAGGCGCTAATGACGCACAGCTGCATCGCTACCGTAGTGTCTCTCTCGCGTTTTTTGATGACGTAATTGCTGCATGAATTCCGATTTGAGAGACTGGACAGTACAGACCAACGCGACAGTCTGGAAAAATGTGGCCCAGATCGGATTTGAACCACATATGAAAGTGACCCAGATCGGATTTGAAATGGTCCAGTTCTATGCGACTTGTCACGTTCAGACCGTCAAGTTAATGCCTCACTCAAGTCGGAAAAACACGAAAAAATCAGATTCGTGCATTAAGACCTGTAGTATGAACGTAGCCTTAGGCTACGTTGCCGTCAAGTGAGCTTGATCGCATACATCATAAATTTCTGGTTCTACTGTGCCAATGTTAAAAGAGAAGCGTGGTTGATTCTGTATGTACAGTATGAATGTGCTGCAACGTTCCTGTCAGGCAGAACAACCTCATCAGGTGGCCAGATTGGCAGCAGGGCCGAGATCCAAAAGTGGTATTTGCCATGTGGCAAAATGGATTTTGCCATGTGGCATTGTTTTACTATGTGGCAAAATTGATTTTGCCATGAGATTTTTTTTTTGCCAAGAGGCAAAATGAATTTTGCCATGTGGCAGTTTTTTTTCCATGTGGCAAAATGGGTTTTGACATTTGGCATTTTTTTGCCATTTGGCAAAATTGATTTTGCCATGTGGCATTTTTTTGCCATGTGACATTTTTTTGCCATGTGGCAAAATTGATTTTGCCATATGGCGTTTTTTTTTTTTTTTTTGCCACTTAGCAAAATGGATTTTCACATGTTGCATTTTGTTTTTCGGTATGTCACAAAATGTCACATGCCACATGGGGGGAATGTGGCATTTATTTGGGGTGTATGGCAGTTTTATAAAAATATGTGTAGCTGTGATTTTTGACTATACACCTTACATTACAGCTTATTGACATTAAACTGGCAACCAAGTCAGGCTGTGCCATTGACGGCTATGCACGTCCAAATTTTCCAATTATATTAAATGGCAGAAAAACATGTGAGGCTGTGATTTTTGAACATACACTTGAATGCCACATGTCAAAATCCATTTTGCCACAGGTCAAAAAACATGCCACATGGCAAAATCCATTTTGCCACATGGCACATACTACTTTTGGTTGTCTCTCCAGATTGGACCGGCTAGCGGGCCGCTTGTTGACAACCCTGGACTATGAGACCTGAAAAAAATAAAATCTCTATTGGTGGTCATGGTTTTAGTGAAAAAAAAAATCATTTAAACCTAATTAATCAATCATATATAACATCTTTTGTTATGTTATCTCAATGGAGTTGGGTTTAGTTCATATCTGTCAATTGCAATGAGGACTATCTAGGGTTAAGTGAGTTCAAAACAGTTAAGGTTAGGCATTGAGGTTAATGTTAGGTTAGGGTTTAGGGTAAATTGCAAAAGCTGCCAAAATAATTCCAATGACGCCAATATTCGTCAATACCAAAGATGGCAATATCTGCCAATTTCAGCGATAGCAAAGGCTGAAACCCAATTTTCGGAGAAAAGACATTTTCAATATTTAAGGACCTTCATTTTTAGCCTGAGGTGATTGTTGTTGGCTGAAGGCGGCTCTTTTTTTGGCCACATTATCGTTTCAAATACAAATTTGTGTGCCATCCTCATGAAAAAATGAAAGGTCACCAAGCGAGAGAGACAAACTGCAGCGGACAGGTGTTGCAGACAAAAATTAGGATTATTCCTTCATTAGGGTCATACTCGAATTAAAAAAAGAAAAAAAAAAAAAACCTTCAATATAATAAGTAGACCAACCGCACTTCTCAAAGTACAGTAAAATGGTTTGACTTTTGCTTTTGGACCCGGCTAAAGCCTGATGCCATCTTTTGACATCATGTTAGTATAACATTTCTTCTAACATTTAACTTAAAAAAAAAAAAAATGTAATAAGGCATGTTAAAATGGGATAAATTCATGTTTAATTGGACATTTGACCTTCAGGTAAGGTTGCCCTTCTGTAATAATGTTAATTAAAAAAAAACTAAATCAGGGCAGCTCATTACGTCGATCATGATCTACCAGTTGATTGCACTGCTAGTGTGGGTAGATCGCGGCATCAATCAATCAATCAATAATTTGTTGTTGTAAGAATCCTTTGTCAAAAAATATATTTTGACTTGGTCATTTCATTAGTAGCTCGCGGGAGGTTGTCTCGGAAGGAATCTGACCTTTCGGCCAGATTGCCGGAATCAAGCCAGCCAAACCACCAACCCAGGTTGTTGGACCCGCGATGGCGCAGCCCCAACAACCTGGGTTGGTGGCAACCGGACAACCCGGCCAAAAGGCCAAACCCCCAGCGTTCACCTTAGTCTTAACCCCTTGTACTGACTCCATTTTGAGCGCTGGAAAAAGGCTTCGAAACACAAGTTGACAATTTATTCTGAGTTGACGGCAATCATACAGCACAGAGGGACCCAGGCGAGGATCCAAGGTCACCACATCACAAGTCAAAAAAAGGTCCTCGAGAAAAATGATAACGCTTAGTTAAACATTCAGTCTTTTGAAGGCTCTCGCGGGGCGGGCCGTGGGCAGGTGTGTTTGGGCGTTGTTCAGGATTATTGTCTGTTTGTGATGGGACGAGAGGATTCGGGAGTTCCTGTTGTCAGGGCAACGAGGGTTGTGGATTTTGCCACCTCAGCGTCAAAGGGGCTCTTGGAGTCTTGTCAGTCGTGTTATCAGTTGGATATCAGGCGTTCTCCGGTGTTCCTTGTGTTGGGCCAGGACGTCCCGCCATTTCTTCTGGACTGTCTGGAAGAACTGACGTGGAGACGTGGGCTTGTAGATGTCTTGCCTCGTCAGCGTCAATCTTGCTCCGTCAGTTGCATGACGCACACGTTGGGCTTCCGTGATAAGAAGGCGTCATGTATCTCTTATGCCCTATATTTTCCTTAAACTATGGTATAAGTGCTGTTTATTTTATATTTGGTGTGTTAGAGTAATACAAACAGTCAAACAGTAAATACGATAAACGATACTATTCCCTGATTGCTTATTATAAGTGTGTTAGAACAATGCAAACAGTTGGACGGTGCCTACGATAAAAGGTACTATCTCCATCTCCTTTGAGTAAAAAAATTGCAAAAGTTGAAAAATATTTCAAAAGAAGGCTTTCGGACATTCACCCGTCCGTGTTCAAATGGATTGGACTTCTAGCGCCGCTGAGGTGCCCTATTAAAGCCTGAGTTATACTCCTGCGTTGCGGTGACGGCGTAGCGACTACGGCGTCATTCGACATTCGATAGTTCTGCGGTGAGGGAACGCGTTGCTCTGTAATTCACCGCCAAGCCACTAGAGGGATGTGGCGTTATGTTTGTACGGTTTTGGGGCATGATTGTTGACTACTTCCGCTAGTCGGAGAAAAAATAAACAATGCAAGATGGAACTCTTGAAAGTAAATATTCTGCTCATCAACACTGAATAAATATTGAACATACAAATGTTGACGGGCAGGCGACGCAGAAGACGATTTCGAGGCGGTCTGGCCGACTTTTGATGCCGCACAGAGAGTTTTAGACTCGGGTGGAGAGAGCTAGCTGTGGCGGCTAGCTTCAAACTGGCGTCGAGCACTGCGTTCAAGGTCTGCAAAGCCCTCCAGCCTGATTTGTTTGCCGTGTCCTACAACCAGCCAGTGGGAAGCCATAGCAGATTTCTGGCGTCTAGGGAACTTCCCAAACTGCGTTGGGAGGCTTGATTTTAAGGTTATCATAAAAAGCACCGAGGCACTCTCAATCAGTGATGATGTATTGTGTGTGTGAACTGTCTGTTATTGAAAATTAAAGATCAAAACAACTCTTTTGACACCAAATCTGTGCTTTATTCTTCATATACTTGAAACATATGTACACAGTAAATGATGAAGTGCACCAACCAAAAATACGACATAAAGTGATAAAAAGTTGGCAGTTTTTGGCCGACTGTGTCACCGCTTCGTGTGGCCACTCGATTCCGACCACCCACGTCTCGGTGGTTCTTCCATTTATTTATTTTTTCGATCGCCGACCTTGCCATTTGGCAGTCACAATAATAATTTCTTGACGAGACTTGCTCTTCGATGATACTCCCGTTGGCTTGGTGCATTTTTGCGTGTAGAAAATAATGTTTGATTCTATTCTACAATGGCGGTGTTTTCGCCCGGAAACAACAGTCTGAGCGGACCAATCACAGTCCGTTTTCGCTACGTCAACGCGTCTACGCGACGCGAAGGTTAGAAAAATTGAGAGGTGCGCGTCAGGCTACGGCGTAGGGTCGTAACTCGATTCTTCCTTGACGGCGTAGGTCTGACGCGGAAGTATAACTCGGCCTTAAGGGTTAAACACCTGGCGGTGGACGGCGGCGCGCCTCCCTCTCCGCGCTCGCGCGATTGATCGCTTTCTCCGAGGGAAAGTATTTATTATGAAAGATCTCATTTTTTAAACAGGCCTTTTAAAAGCGGCGGCGGCCGCCATAAATCAGCGGCCAATCCCGCCGCGCCGTTCCTCTCCCTCCGGAATCCATTAGTGCTATTATGTCAGCCTAAGTGGACGGAACGGCTTAATCCGGTATCGATCCGGAGCCGCGCGTCCCGTCCCGTCTCGCCTTCGGATGGCGACCGCTCACGCGTGATGCCGGCCGGCCGGCCGGCCGAGCTCATTAGAGACGTGCGTGCTCGCGTGCGCGCCCAATCTCGGCAAGCGGAAGATCACAACTGGACCTAGTGCAGGGGTGCCAAATGCCGTAAAAGCGGAGATTTGTGCAATTAGCTCACTTTCGTGTCCGCATTGGCCCCCTTAGATTAGATTCATTCATTGGCAGCCAATGAATAAACAAAGACGTGACCAACAGGAAGTGACTCCAAATGTATAGGATGTGACCATTAAACAGAAAGTGACCCAGAAATGCCCTATAATCAACCAAAAAGTGACCCCGAGATAGCCGAAAATATACAGGAAGTGACCTGTAAGTACTGTAAAATGACCAGGAAGTGACCCTTTGTGACTCTTCGGCTTCCATTGACAACAATAGACGTCCAATAGCCTTCTGCACGAAGGCTATTTTTTAGACCCTGACATCGCCATCGTAACGCGGAAGTGGGTCATTATAGACACGCCCTCACATACAATCCATGTTATTTCTGCTTGTTATCGCTGGTAATCTTTCAAAAAATAACATGCCGGTCAAACACTACTTCTATGGATCTTGTAGAAACAACTCTAGACACTACGACATATAATGTTTTCTTCAGACGTTTCCTGAAACCAGAAATTCGGAGGAAAAAATGTGAAGAATGGATCAACTTTCGCGGTGTTCTGACAAATTTTGCTCCCCATCAAAAATTGCAACCGAAGCTGTTGTAGCAGTGAATAAGCCCTCTTTTACATTCAGTTGGACTCTTAATGTTATCCAAAGGTGCTATATAAACAAGTTACATCATAAACATACACGTGCAACACGAATATGCCGTAAATTAATGCTTAACGACACGGCGAAGACGTTAACAGTGAGAGAGCGGCGTGCAGTTGTTGTGTGCACCTAACATGTTAGGATGTGTCTGAGAAGAACTTTTCTACATGTCCGTCCATTATCAAATGTAAAATATTCTTCCTTTAAAGAAAGTTTGTAGCGTTTACTTTGGAACCGCTGCATTCGCGGCCATTTTTAACATGACAAGCATGCGCAGAATTGCAAAGTTGCCATTTTTGATGGGGAGCATAATTTGTCAGAACAGCAGACGTCCAAATGACCAGCTTAACGCAAACATTTTGTTGGGGGCCATGGTACTACAGAGGATGAAGAGGTAAGCCATTTTGATATTTTTTTAGTGTGGCGTTTTGCCGTGCTGCATCTGTCTGACAATGAATGACCTGAAAAAAATGAAAATGGTATCTGACTGCCGCTGTTGTTACCTTGTCTGTTGTAAAAAAAAAAGGCACTTTAATAAGAGGGAAGTGTAAATAAATTATAGAATTAAGATTTATTATCAGTGAAAAAAATAAAACTGTTTGTTGGCTGTCACTGAGTAGCATTTGCGATCGCTAAACAAAAATAGCAATGTGAATTGCCCCCAAGAACGGTCAGACACGTAAGACAACCAGAGGATATAAAACAAGAAAGACAGGGCATATGCTGGTAAAGGATAGATTGTTGAAATAGGAGAATGTCATTGTCAGTGGCGTAAGAAAAAGGCGGCGATAAATAAGCTAACTCCGTTTCAGGTCGGCTCTTTTTCAGCCCTCGACACTCAAGCCATCTCTTGAATTGAACATTTGTGTGTTCTTCCACATCTTTACCAGTGAATTTGGCATCAGGGACATCATTTTTGGACTGAATTGGTAGATTTAGCTCAGTAAACATCTCCTTCGTACACCATTTCCACGCATTTACTATTAGGGACAAACGCGAGCTTGACCCGCCTAGCAACAATTGCTAACATCATGAATATTAATGAGCAAAAGTGCCGTGTTACGTGCGGTACGCCATTGATTTAAACAGGGAGGACTGTCTGTGAATGCTCATATTTCTGTGCTTTTGACCAGGGGTCCAAATGACCGCATTTGGTACCGGGCCGCGCAGAAATAATAAATAATTTATTAACGAGTGCATTCTGGCCGATTGACTTTGGCCTGTGCCGCTTAACACACCAGTATCCCTGTCTACTCTAGATACACAACTACAGGATAGGAGGTCGTCAGAGAAATGCATTGATTGGACTGTTAGCAGTACATCTTGTTTCGTATATCGACGTGCGCTAGGCCTCGATAATAACGTATGACGTAGGTCGTCGCCCATCACATTTGTTCCCGGAAATAATTAGCCCCCACACTAGAATGACTGAAAAACAGACGTCTTTGGACAGATTTTTTACGGGGAAAAGGGAACCTGACGAGCCAGAATATGAGCCCACAACCTCGAAGAAAACAAAATCTACGCTACTTCCCAATCACTAAAGACCCACGAGGAGTGGATTCGTGACCCATATGTGAATATTAGGAATATTAGCTTGTAGAGATCACAAATCACGGCGACCTTAAACGAACATTTGAGACAACAACTCTACTGAGGTTCTGGATTAAAAGTCATTTCAGAATATCCTGACATCGCTAGGAAAGCACTAAATACTGTGCTACAATTTCCAACATCGTATCTTTGTGAAGTGGGCTTCTCTCACCCTCCCATCTCGGGACCATCTCGTCTTAACGAAACAAGTTCAGGCCTTCCACTGATTCAGTGGGTGAGCTGTATTTTCCCTGCACTTAACATGACAGGGCTAAAAACAAATGTTATTTTAGGTTTGCTGCATTTTTCTGCCGCACATTGCCGGTGTTCTGACAAATTTGGCATGCGCTTAACGTTAAAAATGACCACGAATGCAGCGATTCATAAGTGCACACTACAAACTTTCTTTAAAGAAAGGAATATTAACTTACATTTGCCATGTTAGCTTCACACAACAACTGCACGCAACTCTCTCACTTAACGACTTCGCCGTGTCGTTAAACATTAATTTACGACATTTTCGTGTTGCACATGTATGTTTATGATGTAAATAGTTTTTTTTAGCACCGTTGGGTAACATTGAGAGTCCAACTGAATATAACAAAAGCTTTGACAAAACGCACTCATTGGCTTGATCCCTAATGAATTCAACACTCGCCAGTGACACCTTGTGGCATATTTAAATCACTACCTGACATCGTTAAAGAGTGACACGTTTTTTTTTTTGTTTTTTTTAAAGAGTGACACGTGGAATTCCGGCAGTGTAGCCATATGACGTCAAGAACAATGGCGACATACTAGTTGGAATAATTTTACAAATTTTATTGAAATGAAAACATTAAGAGGGGTTTTAATATCATATTATGATAACTCGTAAGATTTAGCTTTTAAGAACAACATGTTCTTCAATCCGTGGTATTCCATGTGCTGCTAATTAAGAGTTGGCTATCAATTATTAAAGAATAAGCTCCATTATGTAGGAGCTCAATATTTGTAAGTAAGCGGGCCGAAGAGCGGGTAGATGATGACGATGACTCGGCCGATTTAAAAAGCGCACTCCGGTCCACATGTCGACATCTACGACTCCCAATTACGATGATCTAAATTCACTTAATTGGTCAGGAAATTCCTGCTCCAAGTATGACTTCATCTCCATCTAAAAAAACAAAAGACTTCAGGGAAAGTCCACCATTGATTTTCTATAATATCTGCCAGCCAATGCTTAAAAGCAATTTGCTGCTATTATGGTGAGAAGCACACATCGTGATGTCATCATTAGGGGACAAATAAAGCCTCGCAAAATCAATAGACAAGTTTCCTGAGCGAAACATGGGCACCGCCATCTTTGATCATTTCTGCTCCGAACGTCTGGTTTAGACAGAACAACGTGAAGTGCGGTTCAAGAAAGCGATGTGTTGAAAAAGTTAAAACTGCAAAATCAAACCAGAGGAACCCACGGAATATCCAAAAATGGATTCAGCACGATGTAGCTGAGACTCCGAGACTTTCTGTGTTGTGCGTGAACTCCTGGAAGTGCCTATATATATGGTTGGAAATGGAATGTTTTGAACAGCGTCCAGCTTCAAAACGCCAGTTTGGATCTACCTCACCATACGCCTTAAATTGAAGGTGGTAGGTGGGTACCAAACTTTTTCTCTATGGCGTGGCCTCCTCTCTGCCTGGGCTGCTGGCCACAGGATCGGGGGGAGGTCGGGGCTCCGATCTCGTGACGCCAGACCCTCGGCGCTCTCCTGCTTCCTCTCTCTTCTCTGCCTGGGTATCTGCCCTGTGATCCGGCGCGGGTTGCTGGCTAGATGCCGGTGGGTCGGCTGAGTGGCGCCTGATTCGGCGGGGCCGCCCTGGAGTTGGTGGGCCATTGGGGGTACCGTGGTGTTTCGCGCCGGCTGGGGGACTGTGACTCGTTGGGAGGGGGTGGCCCGGGGGACCACCCTAGATCCCTGGGGGGTGGCGTTGGCGCCATGGCTGGACTGCGGGAGGACGGATGGGCTGCTCTGGCTCGCTACCCCCCCCTCTTAAAGGCCAGTTGATGGGGGCCCGGGGGACTACCCTGGATCCCTGGCGGGTGGTGTTGGCCCCATTGCTGGGCTGCGGGAGGAGGGATGGGCTGCGCTGGCTTGCGTACTTACCTTGATTTGATCCAAAAACTCCGTGTAGCATGTCTCACCGAGTGTCAAGACACAACTGTGAATGGCCATAGCCGCACTTTTTGGGGATTTTATGGGTGAAACACGGTAATATAACAAGGGTCGCAATGCAGGGATTGCAGACATCAAGGAGTGGTCGAGATTTTCTTTTTCAAATATTCACCCTTATCAACTTTTTTTTTTTCATTTTTTCTTTGTTTGGATCGATTATTCATCATCTAAAATATTGGGGAAGATGCAACAGTAACAACAACAACAACAAAAAAAAAACAATTAAGCAATAGTTATGCGGTGGATATCCGTGACCTATTTACAGACACTATTTTTTTCATTGTGACGTAATTTGTGAAAAAGTTTAAAAAATGCCAGTAAATAATTTTATGCAGTCTTTTTTTTAACTAAATATTAAAGACATCAATTAATGATTCTAAGTAAAAAATGACAGACATTTCGAATAATAAATATAATTACTTACCTTCTTTTTATGGCAGGGTTGAAAGAAAAGCGGTTGCGTGGTGTCTGTAAACGGGGGTCTCCAGGGTAAAACTGAAAATTTAAAAGTAGTTTTTGTCACGTTCTGCTGCTGGTTAGATTGTGTTTTGTTGCAGAGCTCATTGTGGGGGCGTTCCCGATGTCGCACCTAGACCCGATGCAGGCTCATCAACACTGCATATAAGCACGGGAGAGCTCAAAGAAAGCTGCCGAGATATTGCTTTGCTGATTGCCATTCGACATCTCGCACTTTAGTCTCTTTACATTCGCGTATCCGCTGCCTAGGATTTTTGTTCGTGTGCTGCCTTCTTTTGAATCTCTACCTTGTGCAGGTATTTGAGTATTGTATTTTTTGCCTTTTTTGGCTCTCTGCCCAATGTCTTGGTTTACCCTCGAGTTTGTATTATTGAGCCCCGTCGACCTACTGTCACGGACCCTTTTTGTTTTTTTCTACCTTTCCGCAATCGCGTGTTGTTTTTCGTTTGTGATTAATAAACCCTTGTACGCCATCCCAGCTTGTTGTCTGCTGCATGGTCCAACCTTGTTTCCGCATTCGCGGACATAACGGTTTTGGGGCCTAATGCGCCATGAAACTGCTATGGCAGCATATTGTTGTATCAAACACAACAGTTCTTTTGGCTTAAAATACAGCAGTTTATTGTAAAGAGGGGTGCAAGAGCAGAAACTGATTTTTCAGCTTTCTCTGTGTTTTCCGCCATATGCTTAAAATGAAAACGGATAACTCAATTATTGAGGTCAATTGCACTTCATGTTTAACAGTACAATACTAGTAAATCTTTTTCAATACACGCTTGTTTTTATGATGACCTCGAACTATTCTGGACTCTACCTGACGAGGGAGATGCCGAGCCACCCTTCATTGACTGCTTTCTTATTCCGAGGTACACAACCTTCAACTGCTGCCTCTTGACTGAGTGGTAGGGTTGCGATGCGGTGGATCGGATCAAACCAAACGGTGCACTTTCATTTTCCCATCATTTTCTTTTATTTTGAAGAGACACTTTAATTCATTATTATCTGGGTACCAACTTTAAACTGTGAGAGCTCAAATAGGCAGAAATTCTACATTTTTTAGAATTAAACACATCTGTGGCTCCAGTTATTTATCATCCAGTAAATGGCTTGTCCATTCATCAAATTTCATTTGAATCAATTTCATTCATCAAAAAAATGGCCAAAATTCTCATCAGACCTACAGGGGTTACACTTTGTAAAACGACAACTCCCCGGTAGCGCATTATTTTCCGATCCGAAGGTGCTTTGGCTCAATTTGTGTCGGAATGTGATTTTTATGTGACGCTGGCCACACGCGCGCGCGCACGTGCGTTAATGGCCTCCCTTCCTCCCTCCCTCCCTCCCCCACGTCATCTATAAATAGTCTGAAGCCGAGCGTGAAATGAAACGCGAGAAAACAGCGTGAAATGAGAGCTAACTTGGGGAAAATGGAACATATTTATCCTTTTGTTTTTGAAGACAGGCGGCAAATAGCACTTTTATTTTACACTCGGCCACGCAATCTTCCCAAACATGACCGCCATTATGCTTATTCCGCCGCCGTAATGAGTCCTCGCGCGCTCTCCCGTTGTTTGAAAATAACGGGAATTATTTCTTGCGGCCGACGCCGAACGCGGCGGGAATATTATTTTTTTGTTTTTTTTACATATTAGTCTTTCTTCATGCTTGATAAGAGCGAGCCGGCGGCGTCCGTCTCACGCTAACGCAACAAACAGCGACTTGAAAATTGCTTTTAGCCGAAGATGTCGGCGAAGCGTGCGGTCGCAGCAGGATGATACCAAATTCTTTTTTTCTTTCTTACTTTAGGCCAGTAAGTGGCAGTGTTGTTTTTAAATCAAATTTTAAAATACAGTACAACAAAAAGGTCATATTAACAGTTTTTTCCCTTTTCAATTGAACATACCAAACTAAAAATGTCATAAATAATGTACACTTTCATTGCCATTGATGATGTCCAATCATACTTCTGCATTGAATTGAAAAGAGTTTGTCAATCCAATCCAAGTGAGAGGGTGGCAGCATATGAACTGACTGCCAACCCTCCCACTTCAAATGGATTGGACTTCTGTCACCGTCAATGACAGCCAATGAGTTAACAGGCTTTTTTTTTTTTTTAGGTCAACCCAGTCTTTAAAGTGCCTATGACCAGTGTTGCTAATAACGGCGTAAGAATATAACGGCGTTATTTTTTTCAGAAGTGAATCATCTAATTAATTACTTTTCTCATCTTGGCAACGCTGTTACTATTACTGAGGATGGAAAGGTGTGCGTTACTACGCGTTGCCATATTGGTTGAATGACGCGATAAAAGTCTGAGGGAGACGGTCTCACCGAGACAACAGAGCAGAGCAGGCGTGGGGAGGAGGCAAAAAAGTTGTGAGACCGAGAAAACGACATGCTAGGTGGCTCCAATAACACCTGACTGTAGCCGATAGCCTACAAACTACGCCCACATGATATGGTAGACATGGTAGATATCACATTTATATAGAACTAGATGGGGATGTTAGCAACATGTACAGTATAGGAACTAGATGCGTTAGTAAAGAGCCGCCATCTTAAAGCAGTAGACTTCTTAGGAAGGCTCTGTTGTAGAGAACCTTCCTAGCGAACCTAAGTAACTTTTTATCTAAAATACTCCTAAATCGGCAAAATCTTGACTTGAATATATTTTTAAATGATGAAACAGTTTTAAAACTTCCACATGTCAAAAGTAGACAGAAGGGAACTCATGCAATAACAAGTTTAACAATTTTTAACGGTTGATTCAGGGTAAAGGGTAAATTCGGGTAAGGAATTGGGCTAAGGCCAATTGTCCCAAAAACCTTTTTTTTTTTTTTTTTTTAAGCAAAAAAAAAAACAAAAAAAAAACATGAAAATTGTCACAAGGTACTTTGTCAAGTAACTAACTACTCTTACATTCAGTTAACTGAGTTACTAACGCAATTACTTTTTGGGAGAAGTAATTTGTAACTATAATTAATTTCTTTTTTAAAGTAAGATTAACAACACTGCCTATGACAGTAAAAAGCATGTTTGTTTCATATTTCACACGGTATTTTATGCTCATGATTGAAATGGACTGCTCAGATGTAGGTGTAATCGATCGTTTTATTTATTTAATTTTTTAAATCCTGCGCCATGAAAATAAGCGACTTCCTGTTTTGAGGAGGAATGCGAATGTGACGTCAGCATCTCACAATACAGCATTGCTTTTATAGCATGCGTATGGACTGTGGATTCAGCAGATTTTGTGGATTAATTCGTTTGTTTTAGGCATTACGCCAGCCAAAGGTGCTCCGGGGTTTTGTTGCTGCAACAGGGAGAGGCGTGTGAGCCTTTTTGGGTTTCAAAAAGTTCCCATTCACCCCGAGATTGGTCAAAACAAGTCCAACAACTGTTGGACTTACGCGGAAGTGAGTAAATATCGTGTTTTGTATTATGCCAAATACTGGGATGCAAGGGCGTAGGTTTGGTCTCAATATTGGTGGGGACGATATAGGAGCATAACCTGTATGTAAAGTTTTTGCCGGGGACAGGACCTTCATAAAACCAAACAGATTGGGTTCATGGGTGTCAGGGCTACATTTCTCTTGAATATAAACCTAATGAACTGATAGGCTAAATGATCAATACAAAATAAATCTGTATTGACTAATACTTTCTAAAACTAACACTTTCATGAGTATTGGTTCAGGTGATACTCCGTTTGATTAAAACCATTGTTTTCAAAAACCACTAAAACATTTTGAAAACTTCCAGAATAAATGGATTTTATTAGCAAATTTAAATTGCAATACTTGAACATAACTTATATTAACAGTATACACAAAAATATAAATTTGTTCATAATCTCTCATCCCGGAATGCAAAAAAAAAATTGCCTTAAGACTACTCAACATTGTCTGTCTAAATAAATAAATTACTTGAAAAAAACTTTTTAGTCTGGGAATAACAAAAATAATTAAATGGAGCCTTCCTTCAGGTAAAACACTACTGCTTTTGTCCACAAGCACAGCCAAACTCTGCTGCTTTAAGACCACATAAATAAAGGTGAAAATTGAGGAGAAGAGGGTACACCTCGGTTCACTACATTTCTCACAGTTTAATTAACGTTAACAGTAAAAAAACATACAGGAGGACACCTCTATAAGATGAATGATATACAGTTGAATGTTATGCTGACTCTGATGCAGGTCGGATTTTCAGTGGCAAAATTAGTGGTGTCTTCCCCACCTACACTACATTGATGTCTTTTTACATTACTTACAGTGGCTGCTGCCGCTGCTGGCCGAAAATACACTTCTAATATCTCTCCTCTTCAAAGGGGGCGGAGGAGATGGCATGTCGTCAACATGTAATTCTGTCGGGGCTGTGTGGGTGTGCGGGTGCGTGTGAGGGGGTCAAGTCATCAGCCAATCAAATGTGCATTTGAGGGGAAAAAAATGGACCGCCACATTCAGCCAAGTCAAAAGGGGAAAATGTAAAAGTCTGAACATAATGATAATAACTCACTTACTAAAGGTTGGGTCATTGCTATACTTACAACATATGGGAAGACAATCTAAATGACCTCTATATCTGAACTCATTATATAATGCTAATAAGGTTGCTTAAAAGTTGGTGGGGATAATTTGAGCATCCTGAAAATTTGGTAGTGTTATTTCTCTACTTCCCCTATGCAAACCTACGCCCTTGGGATCATGGCACACGTTTTAATACGGAGGTGGCTTGCATTTTGTGGCTTGTCCACCAAGAATGCCACTCGGCTGACGACCGGCGGCTTGTCACGCACCCCCCTCACTCCTTTGGGGCACCGCCGGGAGAGCGCTATACTCAGTTTATTGCCCTTTTCGTGTGCCCGGTGTTCTGTTCAACGTTCCACCCCAAAAATTGCAACTTTGTGTTTAAAATGGCCGCGATTACAGCGATTACAAAGTAAACACTACAAACTTTCTTTAAATAAAGGAATATTTACTTACGTTTGATCACTGACTTTGTGTATAAAAGTTCTCCTCAGACACATCCTGCACACAACAATTGCACGCCACTCTCGCACTGTTTACATATTCGCTGTGTTTTTAAGCATTCATTTACGCCATATTCGTGTTGACCACATGGCAGCTATGCGCTCCTCCGACGGTCGGCCGGTTTGTCCGGCGGTCATTCTCCAGCTGCTTCCCTGGCAAACGAGCTCTCCTGCCCGCAGCAGAGGAACGATGAGCGGTAACTTGTTCGTCGCCGGGCGGGTTGCCGATCGGCGAAGACAATCGACACCCCGACCGCCGTGAGACATGAGTCAGGGTAGTTTTGTGTGCGTTTTCGTTTCCGTGAATAAGACTTGGAAACGCAGCTCGTTTCAGGTTAGCATGTCGGCTAGCTGTCACGCCTCCTACTTTGTTTATGCCAGTGGTGTCCAAAATATTCCACATAGAGCCGCTGTGGGTGCTGGAATTCATTCCTACAAAATAAGACGACATCTTTTCACCAATCTGGTGTCTCACAAGTGTAATCAGTTGACTGCAGTCAGGTGCTGCTTGTTTTAGCACAAACTTCAGTTGTTAAACTGTCTGTTGTCGATTGGTAGGTACAAAAACCAGGACCCACAGCGGCCCTTGAGAACAGGTTTGGACACCCATGGTTTACGCTCTTTCCTCCGTCTCCGAAGGCGGGGCAGTTGGCATAAAATATCGTTCGGGAGGTGCGAAAAGTCAACAGTTTTGACCTTTATGGAGTCATTTTGCCATGTCATACTGAATAAATTCATATTCCATTTAGCACAAGGCTGTTATTTGTCATGACCATACCATTTATTGAGCAATTGGGGAAAAATTCTTAGATAAAAAGAATATCCTGTAAAAATATTGGAGAAGAGAGATTGAAACATTCATGAAATTTTGCTCCTCTCGGTCATATTTTATTTGTTCTGAATCTTCCCTCCTCAATGGGCTGAATTCTAAATCCGATGAAATCGTAACCCTGTCGACGTCATCCTCCGGCTGGGGACGCTAGAGCGCTATGATGACAGGCGGGTCTAAACGGCAGATTAAAAGACTCATTTCTCATCATTTGTTTACAACCATTTGGATTTTCCAAATTGTTGCATTCAGTCGAACCGTCTCAAAATATGATTCTAATTCACATCATAATGCTATTTAAGATTTTTTTATGCCGTTACAGGCACTTGAATTGATTAATGATCATTTATCTAGCCTGAAAAAAACAAAACAGGAGAAAAGAAAGGGCTGACTTTTCACAACAGAAGGCGGACAAGGGCTTTGCCAACTCTGCAAGTTTGCTGTAAAATGATGCCTCATCATGATGAGTTCTGAACAAATTCCAGCAGATAATTCCATGGGCTCAAATAAGCTTCAATAAATTCAATAAAAGATGATTTATCTCATGGGTAATGCGGTGTATTTAGTATGCAAATGTAATCCGCGCAAGAGAGAGAGAGAGAGAGACCATTCATCAGCTTGTTAATAACCTCACAAAAGAGTTGTTTTATTCTTCCTGGAAAAATCCAACTGAATTTGCATGTTAAAGAATGTTTACATCGCCACCCATGACCATTTTTGTTAATCTTACTTTTTAAAAGTAATTTATTACTGTTACAAATGACTTCTCCCCAAAAGTAATTGCGTTAGTAACTCAATGACCTGAATGTAAGAGTAATTAGTTACTTGGCAAAGTAACTAGTGTTACCTTTCATATATATATATTTTTTCATTCTAAAAAAAACAAAACAAAAAAAACATAGTAACCTTTGCTATGTTTGGAAGTCATTTAATATTGTGAATCAACCGTTAAAGTTGTTAAAATTGCTCCGGTTATTGCATGAGTTCCGATCTGTCTCCTTTCGATATGTGACAGTTTTATAAACTGTTTCATCATTTAAAGATAGATTCAAGTCAAGATTTTGCCGATGTAGGAGTATTTTCGATAAAAAGTTACTTCGCAAGGAAGGTGCTTTACAACAGAGCCTTCCAGAGAAGTCTACTGCTTTAAGATGGCGGCTGTTTACAAACGGTGGCAAGTCTGTCATTTCGCATTTAGTTCTCTATACATGCGCTTAACGCCGCTCTGTCTCTCAATTCACATCTAGTTCTATATATATATATATATGTGATATCTAAAGTAGCATCATGTGGGCGTAGTTTGTAGGCTATAGGCAACAGTCAGGTATTATTGGAGCCACCTAGCATTGTGTTTGCAACAACGTTACAACCAGGGGCGGACTGGTACTCTGTAGCTTCTGGAGGATCACAGAACGGCCGGTGCTCTGGACGGCAGGCGGCCACCATACATACATCACTGTTTTTATCCCACCTATCCTCTATGATTACGTACAGTTCGCATCCAATCCGAAAGGTGGCAGTAATGCGCCTGGCTGTTAACCGCCAATTTGATAGGAGAAGAACGAAGAAAACACAGAGTAGCCTACTTTGGTAACGCCTTACTCCTTGTGGAAGCAAGATAGCGACGAGCGTGGATAAACAATATGGATGGTGGTGGCAAAAAAAGAAAAGAGAAGGGTGGCGCGGAGAAGGTTAGAGAGAAAAAAACTGAAGAAACTCGAGAGCGAAGCATCGAAATGTCACAGGCCCCAGGCCCCCCTAGAGGGTCTGTGTTTCCCTTCGTACAGCGATTCTTGTGTGCTGGGCTGAGTTAAAATCCAGGGCTGCTTTTCAGTCCCAGTCCGCCCCGGTTACAACTCCCTTGCCTCCAAGAGAGCTCTCGTCCCCGTGAGTCCGTGTCTCTCAGACTTTTCTCACGTCATTCAACCAACGTAGTAATGCATAGTAATGCATGCCTGTACATGCATTACTATGACATAGTGTCAATATTTCTGACGGTGTATTTGTGGGGCCTTCAAACAGTGCATCACAAAAGTGAGTACACCCCTTGCATTTCTGAACATATTTATATTTATTTTGTCATGGAACAACACTGACACTTTGACACAATGAAAAGTAGTCTGTGTGCAGCTTATATAATAGAGTTGATTTATTTTCTCCTCAAAATAACTCAAAATATAGCCAAAACCCCTGGCAACAAAAGTGAGTACACCACTTAGAAACTTCGTACATCCCTAAATGTCCAAATTGAATACTGCTTGTCATTTTCCCTCCAAAATGTCATGTGACTCATTACAGGAGCGCTGTCAGCATTGCTGCAGAGATTTAAGAGGTGGGGGGTCAGCCTGTTAGTGCTCAGACCATACATCAAATTGGTGTGCATGGCAGGAGGAAGCCTCTTCTGAAGACAGTACACAAGAAAGCCCGCAAACAGTTTGCTGAAGACATGTCAACAAAGCACATGGATTACTGGAACCATGTCCTATGGTCTGATGAGACTTTTAAACCTTTCAAAATGTAGTCAGTACAAGGGGTTAAGAGCGTGGAGTTTGCCCTTCTGGCCGGATTGTTGGAATCCCGCCGGCCCGGCTCGCTGGATCTGTGCCAGCGCGGATCCGGCGGTTTGGCTGCCGTGATTCCGGCTGTCTGGCTGAAAGGCCAAATTCCTTCAGCAGTGATCAGGAAATGGCATTTTATATTTTTTTATTTTGACATAGGTCGCCATTGTCGTTTCGTCACAGTGAGGTGATGTAAAATGGTGCCGCCGTATTTGTGTGGTATTAAAAAGAAACTACAGTACAGTATATTCCTTTTGCGCTGTGAGAGTATTCCACCGGCAATAGGTCTGTAGTGCGACCAACTAAAGATTCCTCCCGCATGTTGTCCCTAAAACACCCTAAATTTTCAGCTCCATTTTTACTTTTGTCTTGGCCAGTCTTCATTTTTTTATTCCTGTTTTTGTTTTGTGACTCCAACTGTAAAAGCTGAAGGTCGCACTTATTTGTGTCACGCGTAAACAACGATGGTGACTTACTTCAAAAATATTTTTTCTGCAAATTATTTTCAGAGGTTGTATATAATAGATGAGTTACGATTATCAAAATAAAACCTATAAAACTGCCATTGTCAGTTCAACAGATGGAACTCTGGCTTGGTCAAATGTCATGGAATGCTAGTGTGCAGCCCTACCTCACAGTCGTGTGCGCGCACCATTGCCGTGGTGTGGAAACCTGCGTTTTTTTCCATAACCGTGAAGGCTACGGGCGAAACTGAAAGAAGACTTCGTACGACGTTTTGGAAGTTGGAACGGTGTGAATCGCTCAAAGCTGTGCGGTGCGCCGAAAAAAGTGGACAGGAAAAAAAAAAAAATTATGACAATGGTCGAGTTATACTTTTTAAGTGGGACTATATGTAAGGTATGGCGTAGGGTGTGAGGTGGGCCTGAAATGTGTCAACGCGTGACAGGGTAGAAACCTGGTTAAGTGAGCGTGATGGATTCTTAACGAGATATCACTGGCTTATCTTGACAGGTCATCGAAAAGTCACGTGTCAAGCTAAAAATGGTCGACACGTCGAGTCACTTTTATATTTGTGACGGTTGAACGTCCGTCTCAGTGATACATAAGTGGCAGGCCATCGTCAAGTTTTTATCGGCGCCCCCGTCAGTCTCGAGCTCAGAAATCTTGACGGATTCTTCCGCAGAATTCCGGCAAGCTGCTGATGCGGCAGGAAGGGAAAAAACCAGGCCAGCTGAGGAAGAATGTCGGAGGAACGCGCCGACTGAGCGGCTTTAAAATTAAGCTTGATGAAGTACTCCGCCTGCGCAGCCACCAAAGCATATGTGCTAAATCACCAAGGCGTCATGTGACTGAATGGGCGCAGCGGCCTACATGTTAAAAATACAAAGTGACGACTTCTACAAAATGTAATGAGTGCGCACCCTCCCCCAACGCGCATTTACCGTGACGTCATCAGCTTTGAAAATGCCATCCGAGGTGCCTTCCTAAATTAGCAAAATGAAGAAAAGCTTCCCCATGATAATAATAAGATTGAAAAATCATTTAAAAAAATACAATAAATATTTTCACTTTTGATATACTGATGTAAATTGTATATAAGGCGGTATCTCGAGATACAAAAGGCGGCATTACCGCTAACAGAAATTTAGAAAAGTCGAGCTTTGTTATTCCTTATATTCAACGTCGGACATTTTGGCTCATTTCATGTTAAGTTCACGACTGCATTTATCGATATGGGTTTGATAGCGGTATGGGATTTTTGGAGTGGGACAACATTTGGTTTGGTAATCGGTTCAAAAGTCATTATTGGACAACTCTAGGAAAAATGGTGAATATTCTCTTTCTCTGTTTACTTCATCCTTACACCTATTTCTCTTTTGTGGTAGGCATTGATGTCAACTGAGGAAAGAATAGCTTTTGATGAGCAATAAGCAAAAAACATAGAAACAATGGAGACGGCAACCATAGCAAAGTACGACGGCAGCTCCATCACAGATGGACTTGAACGTGGCAATACGAATTCCTGTTTTCCATGCGGTCGGAAAGCAGGTCAACATCTTCGAAATATGCTGAGTCGGCTCCCCTGCGGCACCCTATACGCGGGTGAGGGGGGTCGGCCGGAGATGGGCCCCGGCGGAGGTAAACGCACTTAAGGGCCCGTGCGCACGTGCGGAGACACGGCGCGACCTTTGCAGCCCTCCGCGATCAACGTCAGCGGCTGAGCGTTTGACCTTTTCCTACCTTGCGGGTAATACTCATTTACCCCGCTGACTGACTTGGCACCACCACAGCCACCGCCAAAAAAAAAAAGTTTCAAGCTAGCTCTGAAAACTTTTTATGAATGACACATTAAGTATGAGTGAGTATAACTTTTATGGGAGGGGCGGCAAAACATGTTGATGATCCCGAAACAAACTGTCATCAATAAAATTAACTTACAAGCACTGACTTTATAATGTATTGACGGGGTGTGGGGCCAATAAATAGGGGGCCTGCATTGTTGGCAAGGCCGTCAAAGCTGATCGAGTGGAATCACAGACATAGAGCTTTTTTCATAGAAGATTCTTGTGAATAAATGCTTAAATCCCTGAATTCTTTATAGATATGGACGTTAAAACAGTCTCGATTCTTGGTTATAAGCAAAATAACCATGCAGTTAGCAAATATTTTTTTACATAAATATATCGAAGTACAATGGTAGTCTGCTAGTAAATGTACTGTAGCTAGCGGCTGCCTGATGTAAACAGAGCTTTTCCGGTAAAAATTCTTGTGAATAAATGCTTAAATCTCCAATTCTTTATGGGTATGGACATAAAACAAGTCTCGATTCTTGGTTAAAAGCAAAAAAAAAATCTAAAAAAACCCTGCGCATTTAGCATTTATTTTATGTAAATATATCGAAGTACAATGCTCGTCTGTTAGCGAATGTAGCTAGCGGCGCCTGATGTAAACAGAGCTTTTCCAGTAAAAATTCTTGTTAATAAATGCTTAAATCTCTGATTCTTTATAGCTATGGACGTAAAACAGTCTCAATTCTTGGTTAAAAGCAAAAAACAAACAAACAAACAAACAAACAAAACAAAAAAGGCAGCGCATTTAGCATTTATTTTATGTAAACATATCGAAGTACAATGCTTGTCTGTTAGTGAATATAGCTAGCAGCCGCCTGATTTAAACAGAGCTTTTCCGGTGAAAATTCTTGTGAATCAATGCTTAAATCCCTGAATTCTTTATAGATATGGATGTAAAAGAGTTTCGATTCTTGGTTAAAAGCTAAAAAAAAAAAAAAAAAAATAAACAGGCAGTTAGCATTGAGAATGAGTCAAAATATAGACTATAAAATACTACTGCTTGTCAACAAAGTTGTACTACTTTAAGGTGAGGCGCAGCACATGACCGAATATACCCCCAAATCAACAGGAAGTGATCCAATATGAACAGGAATATGAATATGAAAATGCTCCCCAAATCCACAGGAAATTACCCGATATCTATAGGAAGCGACCCTGGAATGCCTTAAAATCAACAGGAAGTGACCTTGAAATGTCCCCAAATCAACAGAAGGTTACTAATGAATAAACATTTTATCAACAGTCAAGAAAGTTGTTTACTCATTTTATCATTGATTAGTTGCCGATAAGCCAATTCATCGCAGAAGACATCATTGGCCCTCTGACAAAAAAACAAAAACAAAAAACAGCGGTATGGTCTATATCAAAGTTGAGTTGGGCCTACTGTATGTACATTGGTATGAAAAAGTATCTGAACCTTTTGTAATTTCTCACATTTCTGCATCAAAGCATTATCAAATGTGATCTTTGTCACTTTGCCATTACTGGTAGTTTTCCTTTTTTTTCTTACAAAAATCCCTGCACGTGACCTGTGGGCCGTGTCATACCCCTGCTAAGTTGTATGATATATGTGTGTCTACTTATAACTTGCTCTGTAATTTCTGAAGAAGAGAGAGACCTGGCGCCGTGGAACAAAATCTGCAGCGGCCCGATGCTCGCTCATCGAACGGAATTTCATTGCGTCTGTTGTCATCTTGTGAGAGCTGGTGTCAATGATAAATAAAATCTCTGAATCTCCTCAAAAAGTAGGTAGCAACTGAAGAAGAAAGTGAACATAAAGAACTGCAACCGTGTGGTGGATGTCCTAAGGAACAAAGAGGATTACAGAAGTGACCGTTACTCAGTGTTTCTGTAAGCCCTTAGCAGACACGCTAGGGTTCTTTTTATCTGTCTGAGTATTTTGCGCTGAATTCTTGGCGTCATCTTTGGTGGAGGTCCACTCCTTGGGAGAGAAGCAAAGGTGCCAAACTCTCTCCATTTGTAGACAACTTCTCTGACTGTCGATTGATGACTTTCAGAGATGGTTTTGTATCTTTTCCCAGCTTATACAAATCAACAATCCTTGATCGCAGGTCTTCAGACAGCTCTTTTGACCAAGCCATGATACACATCAGACAATCCTTCTCATCGAGACAATTCTGACCGGGTGTGTGTTTTATAGTGGGCAGGGCAGCTTTAAACCACTCATCAGTGATTGGGCACACACCTGACTAATTGTTTGGTAAAAATTGGTTTCAATTGCTCTTTAAGTCTCCTTAAGTAGCGGGTTTAGTCACTTATTTTCCCCCTTCTGTCATTGTTTGCATGCTATCCTCATTAAAATATAAAAATCCATAAATGTTTGGGTGGTTTTAGTTAAAGCAGACACTTTTTTTTCATCGGTGTGATTTTGACAAAGATACATCACATTTAGTGGTGATTTTATGCAGATAAGTGAGAAATTCCAAAAGGTTCAGCTACTTTAAGATACCACTATATATTTCTATTTCACATCCGTGTCTACCTTTTCCTGACTGGACATGGAATAAATACACGTCCTTTGCGTAGAACCTTCCGCTAAATCCATCCGAATGATTGATGACGACGCGTCCGCTGTAGCCCAATCGTAAAAAATAAAAGAGTACTTTAGATCCGCTCTTGGCCGCCGCTTGCAGACATTTCCAAAATAATCCTGTTCAAATTGCTATTTGGAGAGGCGGAGCGGAGCGTAAAAGGATGAAGGAGCACATAAATCAGGAGCAAAAGTCCATTCTTTAAGAAGGGAGCGTCACGCCAAAGACATCTTCTCCTTGGAAGAGCTCCCAGATTGCTGCCACGCAAATGACAACCGGGAAAAACGGTGAAATCGCATGAAGGAGCTTTAACGCAAGATGGACACAAACCAGCATTCGGGTTGTTCCTGACCTGTTCTTAACATGTCGCTTCCGTGCCGCAGACATACCGAAGACCTGCTGCTAATGACTTGTTAGGACCAGTGTTGTTTTTCGCTATTTTGACAAGTCTTTGTCATATTTGCTAGTCGTGTTTGTCTTGTTTTGGTTGACAAATATTCAAAACGCTTTCGTCCAGTTTATGTCGACGAAAACTCAAAATGTAAAAATTCAAAGGCTTATAGTCCAAAAATAATTGAATAATGGTTTGCAACAATTTGTGAATGAGCATTGACAGGCGAGCATTTATGGCAATGCTAACTTTTCAATGGATTTATTTGCAAGCGGAAGCACGGAGCAGGACAACTGTAAGGCCTGATTTATGCTTCTGCGTTCAGTTGACGGCAGAGCGACGGCTTAGACCCTATGTCGTCATTGAGTGTTCGAAGTTCTGCATGAACGGAACGCGTTGCTCTTTAATTCACCGCCAAACCACTAGAGGTTGTGTGGCTTTGTACGGTTTTGGAGGAGTTAGCTTCTGCAGCTGGGGGTCGAACCGCCAAGGCCTTTGGCTGCTGCCCAACTCCCTATGCACCTCACCCCTTTGGCCCCTCCCACAGGTACTGAGCCCATGGGAAGGGGAACCCACGTTGCCTTTTCAGGCTGTGCTCGGCCGGGTCCCATGGGGACAGGCCCGGCCACTAGACGCTTGCCTTCGAGCCCCACCTCCAGGCCTTGCTCCAGAGGGGGGCCCCGGTAACCCGTGTCCGGGCAAGGAAAACTCAAGTCCATTTATATTAGTCATCATAAGGGGTCATTTTGAGCCATACTTTGTCTGGCACTTCACCTAGGACCTGTTTGCCATGGGTGACCCTACTAGGGGCTTAAGGCCCCAGACAACATAGCTCCTAGGATCCTTGGGACATGCAAACCCCTCCACCACGATAAGGTGATGACTCACGGAGGAGTTCGGATGCCTCCTGGACGCCTAGCCGGAGAGGTGTTCCGGGCATGTCCCACCGGCGGGAGGCCCTGGGGACCACCCAGGACCCGCGGGAGAGACCATGTCTCTCGGCTGGCCTGGGAACGCCTTGGGATCCCACCGGAGGAGCTGGTTGAAGTGTCTGGGGAGAGGGAAGTCTGGGCTTCCCTGTTAAAGCTGCTGCCCCCGCGACCCGACCCCGGAGCAAGCGGAAAATGATGGATGGACGGTTTTGGAGGACTCTTGTCGAATTCCTTTAATTTGTCCTCCGGTCATAGCAATGAGATGGAATGTGTGTATTTGAAGTGCAGCTAATTAATATCGGACAACAAACGAAGGAGACACAGAAGATGTTTGCAGAGGTGTTTGAATGTATGAAAATGGCAGTGTTCTTGTGCTGAACCGAAAACAACGCTTCAATAACAGTCCTTTGACGTTCAAGTCACGACGCGTTGACCTGAAGCGTAGACAAGAATTTTTGGAGGCGCACGTCAGGCTACGGTCCAAAGTCTCTGGGTTAACGGCATAGGTCCGCCGTCACTGCAGCACAGAAGAATAAATCAGCACTGAAAGTCCCGTTTTTTTTGGGGGGGGGGGCTATTAAGAAAGACCAGAAAGGCATCAAATGACCCCGATACCAAACTGACTACTTTGTCAAACAATAGACCACTCAAACAAGCAATCAAGCAGACAACCCCCCTACACACTCCTGTGGAGTCGCTGCCTTGGTGTGAAGGGGGGGTTTCACTCTGGATAGCTGCAATTAGCATCTTTAATATTTGCAAATTCAGGCCTCCCTTTGCTTTGTCAAACACGGAGATGGCCAGACACCTAGCCCTGGGAAAAGGGCGAGGTGTCATATGTCACTAGATAAAAAATGTTTTGATTTAATTATACCGTTCCTTGTACTGTAGGTAAACTGCAGCTTTTGGAAGATGTAAAAAGGTTGTCCTCCCGATTGCCTGCCTGAGCGGTCCACTGTCCAACAAAGCCAAGGCACCCCTGCCCTGCAAACACTGAAAATGCTAATTGGAGCAATCCAACTCTGTGGTTTTGCGAGTGTGAATGGGAAAGATTAATGAGGACCTCAATGCTGACAAAAGATATGATGATTAAGGTCAGATAACCCTTCCGTGGATATAAAAGGGGTTTGTATCAACTGATCCACCCTTGGTAGTTCTAGTGTGCTGTAGCTGACGCCATCAAAACCAAGAAGACAACACAACAAAAGTTTAAGAGGATGCTCGCGACACTAAATTTAATGTTAATGCTAACGCGAACGCAGTCAACAGGCAGCCCACGAGATAACACGGACACTATTTTCATCGAGTGGAAGCAACCCTTTTGTTAAACAGTTTTTCAAAGGATATATCCCCGTCCGCCCAGTAAGCTCTCCTTTCCCACACATAAGGGCCAATCTATAAAAAGAAGCGCAGACGAGGTTAAGTCTAGCGAAGCCACTTTGACACGTGACTGACAGCCGGAGAAGAATTCGAGGCTTTTCCTTTGACGGCGACACTTCAGCGCTATGATGAAGACGAGCGTCCGCCGCCGACCTCCTTCATCCGCGCGCAGCAGGCAGATGAAGTTAGCGGCGACCCGGCCGCCAGAAAAAGATGGGATTTTCTCTCCTCGCTCGTGGCTTTCATCACCTGGCTTGTAATTAGCCCGAGCCGAGATTTCTTCCCTTTGTCGGCTTTACTCCGCCAGGATAAACGTCTTTTGTGCCTCCTCGCTCGCTCGCTCGTACCTTTTTTTCCCTTTTAACAAGCTCTAACTAAAAGTGCCTGCGAGGGGAGCCGATAACCCAGAGGGAGTTTGCGCCTCCGCCTTTATCTACCGCCACACAATTAGCCGCTCTATCGCTCATCAGCTTGACGTTGTTTCTCTTCTTCTCGCCGCTTCTTCTTCTTCTGCTTTTACAAGCCACCTTCCTTTTGTCATCACTTCCCTCGCGAGAAGTGAAAAAGAGCAAGTTGTTGGTGCGCGGGGAGATAAGACGCTCTCCGACCTCAAGTCTTCCCAATTCATCCCTTTTCAAATCCGTTCTTTTGTCCCATCCTTCGGCCGGAACGCGCTGAGCAGACACATCACGTGTCATGTAACATGCCTACCGCACAAAAAAGACCCGTTTCCATCACGGTCTGTATTTGCTTTTGGATTTGCATCAGTGCTGTTTTTGGTCGCCCTTTCAATTTTGGTCTTAGTATTTTGGATGAAAATACATATTTGTCCTATTTTAGTCATTTCAAAACTTTGTTTTCGTTGACAAAAACTCAAAACGTTCAAAAGTTTTAGTCGCTCGGTGTGGCGCCTGTCCGGTGTATGGGGGGGCGGATGCGGGGGCGCTGGGAGCCTGGCTCTTACTTCACGCACTCCTCACTTTGCCCTGTAAATATCTTTCACCCTGGCACCCACTATACATACTCATTCATGCTTCTGGGGAGAGTCGGGACGCGGCCCTGATTTTAATGCATCACACACCAAGGTTGTGGGATAGATGGGACCTGTTGGGTGGGAGGGTGGTGACAGCATGGTTGCTTCCTCACGGCAGGCCCCGCCATTCCCGAACCTCTTTTAACGCACCACACACATCATACTCCACAGGGGAGCTCCAGCAAAGGCAGGTAGGACGGGTGTCTTGGTAGAAATTCCACACAGCGGTCCCACTGCTCCAAGCCGAGCCGCTCCTATTTCAATGAATAAACTGCGCTACCCTCCCCACACAATTCCATCACGGTGCTGGGCAATGGCTGCCAGTCAGGGACCTGGCAGCCATTAGGGTGGTATGTGGGTCCCACACTTTTTCTCTATGGCGCAGCTTCCGGGGCGTGGCCTCCACTCTGCCTGGGCTGCCGGCAGCGGGGTGAGGTCGGGGCTCTGATCTCGCGTTGCCCTGTGGCGGCTCCTCAGCGTTCTCCTGCTTCTGCCTTCCCCTCTCTTCTCTGCCATGCACTCCGGCGTGTGTTGTATGAATGTCGCCTGCTCCTGCGGGGGGCCCTGCCCTGGGCTTGGTGGGCCGTTGGTGGTCCCGTGATGTGCCGCGCAGTTGGGGGCAGTGGCTCGTGGGCCGGGTGGGCGGAAGGGGCTGGGTGTTGGTGGTGCGTCCCCTCTTTCCATCCCGGAAGGCTGGTTGATATGTGCGCAGGTGGCCCGGGTGACTACCCTGGATCCTTGGGGGTGACGATGGCCCCTTTGCTGGGCAGCGGGAGGAGGGAGCAGCTGCGGTGGCTCGCCCCCCCTCCCCCACAGATTGGTTTGGGGGGGGCGTAGACCTGGCGTGACGCCCCTAGCCTCCGCTGATCTGTGTGGCTATCGCATGTTTGATGGGATTCGCGCATGGCTGGATGGTACTGGGCGCGCTCGAGTGGAGGACCTCGATGCCAGGATGGGCGATTGGGGCGGCGTATGGTGGGTTGTCAATGGGCTCACACTCACAAGGGGTCACATGATTACTGGGTTCTGGATCACAGGGTTGATTTGTGTACTCCCCACCCCTCCCAGTCACTTATCTTCTAGACCCCGCCCTTTCCCTGGTTAACAGGCCCCCCACATGGTGTCAACTGGAAATACATCGTTTTTGAAAAGCGGGGAAGTGACTTGGAAGAGCTGCTCAGTTCGGGTTAGCATGTATCATAGCTCTCACACTCTTTTGTTTACACTCTTTCCTTGTCTCAGAGTCCCCGCAGGGAAATGACGAGAGCCGACTAACTCCGGTGGCATAAAATACCATTCGGGAGGTTTAAGAAGTCGGCAGTTTTGACCATTATGCAGTAATTTTGCCCATTGGTACTGAAAAAATGTCATTTTAACATTTCATATTCTATTTAGCACAAGATTGTTATTTGTCATGACCATACCATTTATTGAGCAATTGGGGAACGATACTTAGATTACAAAGAATATCCTGTAAAATAGAGTAGGAGAAGAGAGATTGAAACAGTGATGGCATTTTGCTCCTCCCTGTCTCATTTCCTCGTTCTGAATCTTTCCCCTCAATGGAATGAGCTGAATTCTAAATCAGTCGAAATCGTTACCCTGCCGATGTCATCATCCAGCTGGGGACACTCGAGCGCTATAATGACAAGTGTGGCTAAAAAGCAGATTAAAAGACTTATTTCTCCTCTTCTGCGCTCTACCAAATTGTTGTTATATATAGTTGAATCATCTCAAAATATGATTTTAATTCACATAATAATGCTATGTAAGACTTTTCTCTATCCTGTCACAGGCTTTTTAACCGACGTGCACATTTTGTAGCGTCTACAACGACGTTTTGGTGCTGATAATACAAATTCGGCAGGAATACACCGCATTATTTTTGAAGGAGATAGTACCTTTTCTCGTAGGCTAGTCTAACAGTTTGCATTATTTTAACACACTTAATATAATCAATCCAGGAATAGTATGGTTTCTCGTATTTACTGTCTGACTGTTTGTATTACTCTACTACACCCAATATTGAATAAATAGCACTAATACCATAGTTTCAGGAAAACAAGCAGAATATTGGGCATAAAAGATACACGACGGAAGCCCAACGTGTGTGTCATGAGCAAGACTGACGCTGACAAGCCCACGTCTGCACCACCAACTCTCTCAATCAGTTCTCCCGGACAGTCCAGGATAAACGGCGGGACGCCGTGTCCCAACACAAGGAACACCGGAGAACGCCCAATATCCAATGAATAACACGATTGATATGACTCCAAGAGCCCTTTTAACGCAGAGGTGGCAAAATCCACAACTCGTTGCCCTGACAACAGTAACTCCCGAATCGTCCTGTCCAATCCACAAACAGACAATAATCCTAAACACACTTCCTTCTTCCTGCCCAGAGCCCGCCCAGCGAGAGCCTTCAAAAGACTGAATGTTTAACTAAGCATTGTTATTTTTTCTCAGTAAACTTTTGTTGACGTGTGATAGGGTGAGCTTGACACCCCCCCCCCCCACCCCCCCCCGCCTGAGTGTTTGTCGACCTGAATAAATTGTCAACTTGTTTTCGGTGAGCCTTCTTTAAACCTTTCAAAATGGAGTCAGTACAAATGGTTAAGATTAAGGTGAACGCGAGGAGTTTGGCCTTCTGCCCAGATTGTCGGGGTCTCGGCGACCCGGGTCGTTGGAGCTGCGCCAGTACAGGTCCGGAGGTTTGGCTGGCGCGATTCTGGCGGTCCAGCTAGAAGGTCAGATTCCTTCATTTTTATTGAATTAAACCCACCTGGACACCACCGAATGTACGTTATTTTAATTTTTTAAGTGTTCAAGAGTTAAAAAGGATGCTCGCCATGTCAAATGATAAAGCCAAATGAAATGCTAAAGCTAACGCGAATGCTATGCAAATGCTACGAGGAATGATCTCTCCGCACAGTCCTTTTAAGGCAACATTGCATATTGTAGACTAACAAACAAACAGAATGAATAAAAAAATATGGGTATCACGTCGTGTGGTGTGAATGTAGACTCAGAAGTGACATTGATCTGGCACCGGTCTGCCAAACCTGCCACTGAAATTGAATGGGATCTCCCGCTTCCCTGTCATTTAGTAACCAAGGAGCTGCCACAAATCTGTCACTTTTCTTCAATTTACCCGTCATTTACCACCACATACAAGGCCTTGATTCCCCCGCAAAGCACTTTTGCTGTCTTTCATATATATTTTTCTTACATTCAAGTACATTCCAAAGCCTCAAACATCCTTGGCTGAGAGGAAGCGAACTCACAATTTCATATAAAGTGCCATTTTTATTGGCAAAAACGCTGCAATCAAAGCAGTAACAGTTCAATAAACATTTGAGTGTGATTTCAGAACAACAAAGCCGTTGGCCTCAGATTGCCTTTTAAAAAGAAGTCCCATATTTCGCCTGGACCGCGACGCCACTTGACCGGTCGCCATGGACGCCGGGGTTCATTGTTGGTGAGCTTCATTCCAGTAGGTGTCGGTAGTGCACTTCCAAACTGACTGCTAAAGAGCAGTAGAAGGCGTTTCCGAAACGCCGACCGAGCGATTAAAAAAATATTTAGGAGCTTTTATTTTGAGACGAAATTGCCCAAAATGTATTTCTTCTTTTTTCGTTTGGTGACTGATGGTGGTAACTTGAAAAAACAACAGATCTACTCGAATAATGAAGTTGTTTTACATTGACTGCACACTAATATTGCTCTGGTCAAAGGTATTGGCACCCCTGCAATTCTGTCAGATAATGCTCAGTTTCTCCCAGAAAATGATGCACTTACAAATGCTTTGGTTGCAAATTCTGCATTCATTTAGCTTGCAATGAAAACAGAGAATGAAAAAAAAAAAAATGAAATCATCATTTTACACAAAACTCCAAAAATGGGTCGGACAAAAGTATTGGCACTCTCAGCCTAATACTTGGAAGCAAAGCCTTTAGACAGAATCACTGCGAATGATCGCTTCCAGTATCCATCAATGAGTTTCTTACAATGCTCTGTTGGAATTTTAGACCATTCTTCTTTGGCCAACTGCTCTGGGTCTTTGAGATTTGAAGGGTGCCATTTTCAGATCTCTCCACAGGTCTTCTATGGGATTCAGGTCCGGACTCATTCCTGGCCAGTCTCCAGTGCTTTCTCTCAAACCATTTTCATGTGCTTTTTGAAGTTTGTTTTGGGTCATTGTCCTGCTGGAAGACCCATGACCTCTGAGGGAGACCCAGCTTTCTCACACTGGGCCCGACATTATTTGTTGATAGTCTTCAGACTTCATAATGCCATGCACACGGTCAAGCAGTCCAGTGCCAGAGGCAGCAAAGCAACCCCAGAACATCAGGGAACCTCCGCTATGTTTGACTGTGGGGACTGTGCTCTTTTCTTTGAAGGCCTCATTTTTTTCCCTGTAAACTCTACTGTATGTTGATGCCTTCTCACAAAAAGCTCTGCTTCTGTCTCATCTGACCAGAGAACATTCTTCCAAAATGTTTTTGGCTTTCTCAGGTCAGTTTTGGCAAACCCCAGCCTGGCTTTTTTATGTCTCTGGGTCAGAAGTGGGATGTTTGTCGAGGTTCTTTATCCACAAGCCGCACAATATTGCGTTAAAATCTCTCCATTTTTCTTTTCTGTCCACATCTAGGGAGGTTAGCCACAGTGCCGTGGGCTTTACACTTATTGATGACACAGCGCACGGTAGACACAGGAACATTTGGGTCTTTGGAGATGGACTTGTAGCCTTGAGATTGCCCATGCTTCTTCAGTTTTGCTTCTCAAGTCCTCAGACAGTTAAGTGGTCTGCTTTCTTTTCTCCATGCTCAATGTGGTACACTCAAGGACAGAGGTTGAGTCAACTTTAATCAATTTTAACTGGCTGCAAGTGGGATTTAGTTATTGCCACCACCTGTTATGTGCCACAGGTGCTGTTAATTACACAAATTACAGAAGCATCACATGACTTTTCAAAGGGTGTCAATACTTATGTCCGGCCCAATTTTGGAGTTTGGTGTAAAATGATAATGATTAAAAAAAAATTCCATTCTCTTTTTTTTTTCATGGCAAGCAAAGTAAATGAAGAATTTGCTACCAAAGCATTTGTAATTGCAATCATTTTCTGGGAGAAATTGAGCATTATCTGACGGAATTGCAGGGGTGCCAATAGTCTTGGCTAGCACTGTATATGACCTCTTGCAACACTCAAAAGACGGAAACATAAATACCTTCGTACTGTGCAAAATCAACAGGAGCTGAACCCAAAAATGTAGAGGAATGAATCTAAAATTGCCTCAGAATCAAAAGGAAGTGACCTGGAATTGTCCCACAATGAGCAGGAAGTGATCTCCATTTACTCCAAAATCAACAGGAAGTACCCCCGAATCAAAATCAACAGGGAGTGACCCAAAAATCTACTGCAAAAATAACCTCAAATCACACCACAGGAATGGACCAAAAAAATAATAGGAAGTGACCTCAAATCATCCAAAAAATGAGCAGAAAGTGACTTCCAACCATCCTAAAGTCAACAAGAAGTCTTGGAATTGCTCCAACATATTTTTACAAAGTCACTGTCTGCCATTGAGGGTGACGGACATTCTATCTGTTTTAAGTTGGGGGAATTGGCGGCGAACGATCGTCTTGCCGCCACCAAAAAAACACACTCGTTTGAAGCGAAGGTAAGACAGTTTGTCCCTGATTCCTCTACAAGAATCTTAAAGTTGGTGACATTGGAAACGAAAAAGCGACGCGGGCGTCCGATCCTTTTCAACGCAAACGCAATAAATATTCTCCGCCGATTCCCTTGAAAAGCCCATTGAAAAGGCCGCCAAATCAACGGCGCACTTTACGTGCCACCCGCGAGCACTCGGAAAGCTTTAAAACATGAAAACGAGGCACCGAGTGTCCTTGTCAATGTGTTTTTAATTAACTTGCGGCTTTTTAATTGTGACTCCATTTAAAGGCTCCCAAGTATTTGAGGCCACGTTTAAGTGTTAATTAAATTCCCGCGTGAATCCGCAACTCCGTCATCGGCGCGCTCATTAGGCCGAGACGCTCGTTCAAACTTCCTCCATAATGACTCGCAGGTGTATCCGTTTAACGTCAACATTGAATTATGAATAATACGGCGAGAGTTTGCCCCCCCACAAATCAATTCAACTGAAATGGAATTTGATCAAATCCCAAATATCCAGCAAGAATCGCGCGATTCGAGGTCACCAAGGGTTAATTTGTGCCGTACCCTGGCAGAACATGATCCGGCACCTCTTGATTTTGGCCTCCCTGTGTTCTGGGACTTATTTGGGCAGATCTGGCACCTCTCGTGCATACAAAATAATAATAATAATCTAAAAACGTTTTTAAAAAATGTATTGTAACAGCCCCGAATGGGGGGAAAGAAGGAGAGGAGTTGTTGATGGCTTTCTCCACTAGGTGTGTGACAAAATATCGAAATGGTGATGTATTGTGATATTTTGTATCTGCCAAGAATCGAGATATCGTTTTAAAAAGGTGTCAATGTCTAATAGGGAACCAACAAGTTGCTACTAAAATCTTCCACCATAATAGTGTCTCAGTTAACTCTAAGGCTGCGTTTTCGGTGCTTTTGGGTGATTCCCAGGTCACTTCCTGTTATCTAACTCAAAATAAACAGGAAGTGACCCATAAAATACCCCAAATTCAACAGGAACTAACTGAAAATCAACAGGTTAATGACCTTAAATGGCCCAAAATGACCTCATTGCCTGACATTGGCTGCCACTGACGGCCATAGGCGTTCAATCCGTTTGAAGTGGGAGGGATGGCAGCGAATGAATTCGCTGCCACTCTCCCAGTTCAAACGGATTGGACGTCTACTAGCGATAAACTCATTCCAATACACAGCAGAATCTTGTTTTTTGTTTATTAGTCGTTTGTAGAATATCATAGAATGATTTCCTGACCAGTGTATCGATAATCGTTGTATCGCCATATCGTCACATCATCGTTATCTTGAGCTTCGTATCGCAAATCGTATCGTATCGTGAGGTACCAAGAGGTTCCCACTCCTATTCTCCACTTTATTGTGGCAACAATAAGAAAACAATGAACAAAATAACAGCGGACTTCCGCCACATTCGACCGCTAACTTTTGCTTCTCGTCCGTCTCCTAGTACCTCACAGCTCTCCAGTCCCAGCGTCTCTTAAAGGGACTTTGCATAGTTACGGACATTACAGTATAAAATGAAATAATAATATGCATAAATTCATTCACAGAACTAATCCCGAGAATTACATGTTGATTAAAAGATTTAACGTAATTTGAACGAGTCGGAGATTTGCTGATGCACTGAAAAGCTAGACCATCTAATCACGCCCCTGACATAAAAAAAAAAAAAATGGAAAGTTGCGGCATCTGGGGAGCAAGAAGCCAGGATCAAACGACATTTCAACATGCCAAAAAGACAGTTGCATTCACTGTCTTTTTTCAAAAGAAGGAAGATGGTTCAAAACGAGTCAGAAAAGCGCCAACCGGCGATGAGGGCAGCTGCAGCGATCATGCTAACGGAGGAAGCCTGCTAAAAGCAGGAGGCTAGCGTTACAGCAGCTAGCCAGGTTCACGGACAGCCAAGCAAAGCCGGGGCAGTAGGGTGCTACTGTGGCAGCAGCCGGTCAGGTTCAGCGCCACCCGGAGTGGGGGCCAGCTCCGGGGCCAGCAGTCAGCCAGGTGGACCACCAACAGCAGGAGCAACAGGCCAGTACCCTTATGGGAAATTCAGGTTCGGGCTGTACAATTTGTAAGGCGGTGGGAACTTTGGGGCCAGAGAAGACTGGGGGGATGAAACTCACAAAAGAATGGTTTTGTTTTATTTATTGTAATCTCAGATTTGTTTGTTTGTTTTGTTTTACAAGTTAGACTGCACGTTACCGTAAGTCCCACCTGTGGTTATGTGGGCAATCGCCCGTGCTGTGCAAAGTATAGCCTAAATACCGTATTGGCCCGAATATAAGACGATGTTTTTTGCATTGAAATAAGACTGAAAAAGAGGGGGTCGGTCTTATATTTGTGGTCTAGACATTATACCCTTTCACGACACTAGATGGCGCCAGATATCACTGAAGCGATGTTCTGTCATGACAGATCTCGGCTTCTCTCAAGTTTAACCAGTTTGCATTAATATATTGCAATGTTTTTCCTTATTCAGATTTGTTTCAAGACTACAGTTACAGTTAGACTTCACGTTGATGATTAATGCATTTATTGCAATTTTGTTGTTTTATCACAATAGATTGGTTTAGTTACATTTCATAAACCAGAAACGAATGCGAATGCACTTTAGTTTACATATTTAAATGTTCAGATGTTAAGATTTGAATGAGGCAAATTAACATGCATATTTTCTCAAATAAATTGTTATAATCATTTGTTTCGGATGTACTGTAATTATTTTCTGTATAAAATTAATTTGGTGTTCAAAAAGTCTTTTTTCAAACTTGAGTCTTGAAAAAGAGGGGGTCGTCTTATAATCAGGGCTGTCTTATAATCGGGCCAATACGGTAATAGTAAATTGTTGCCATAACATGTATACCATAGATATGATCTGAAATCGAGGCTTGTAAGTCCCACAGCATGGCAAGTGGGCATTTGCGTGTTGTTTTCAGCACCATCTTCTGCGTATGTTCCGGGACCTGTGCCCATCGTCATCCCTGCGCTGTCATATTTACTTTGCGTTCCAGAACCTTATGATTTACAAATTAAGCACTGGAAGTCACTTCCTGTTAAATTGGTGGTTATTCAAGGTCACATCCTGTTCATTTTGAGTCACTTTCTTTTTGACATAGTCACTTCCTGCTTATCCTGGGGTGATTTGAGGTGAATTCTTGCTGATTTTGGCTGGCTTCTGGATGACTTTTGGAAAAATTTAAGGTCACTTCCTGTTGCTTTTGGGTCACTTTTTGTTGATTTTTGGGTCCCTCCTGTTGAATTTGGGATGATTTGAGGTCACTTCTTGTTGATTTTGGGTCACTTCCTTCCTATTGACTTTAGGTTGACTTGATGTCATTTCCTGTTGATTTTGCATCACTTCTTATTTTCCACATTTTATGCCGATTCCATGTCGATTCATAGTGAGTAGATTGGACGTCTAATGCTGTCCACGGTAATCAAAAGTGATGATTCACATTCTGGTGTGAGTTTTGCAAAAGTCAGCAAATAAAAAATGAATGGAAAAAGCCGCTGAAATATTTAACACAGCTGTAGGCCAAAAAAACCAGAGCGCCGCTAAACTCACTTGACTTTTATATTTAGAACGTTTCAAAAATGACAACAAGTGAAGCCGGAATGATTTCAATTTGTCAGAAAGAAAAGAAAAAAATGGAAAATTCAAGGTAAACATCAAATCTAAATCTTGTGCCAATTTTTGTCTGTCAAAAATGAAGAAGCAACAGTCTAACTTGAATTTTAACTTGAACTTGGCACTTCTCTTAGCCAAAGCACCAGTTACGGCCGTCTCTCTTCTGTTCCTCTTTTGTCCTGTGAGGGGCACTGTTGCTCTTTGCTGCCATTCCAAACGTTCTCACTGTATCCCTCCCTCTCACCAATACACTGTATGAGTTGACAGTCGACACCCTGTATGACTCTGCTCCAAAACTGAGCGACTCCCTCACTAATACACTCTCGCTGCTCAAAAGTGGCGTTTTCCAGGGGAAAAACGTGTCCCGAGGACAACAAAATCTAAAGCATTTCAACCCGATGCTTTCATCCTGTCGACACAACACGCACGGCAACAAAGCAATTAGCATCCTTGCTAATGATGCTAACAAGCCAGGCCTCATTAACGCTGGTGTTAGCATCCCGTGGATGAAAGCCAGAACATGACACGATGTTATTCACACCCAAACAAACACCCGCACCCACACACCTCCATCTTTTCATGAACTAGTAGGCTTCCATCTATTGCCATCTCGTCACAGCGAGATTTGCCTTCACAGAAGGAGCTGTACATTTTTCTTCCTACGTAGCAGACGCATGAGTCTTCATCTAATTATTCCATCCAAAATCACTCCAGAATTCCACCAATTTTTTTTGGTGGTCATTTTCATCACTTCCTATATATGTTCTAATACTTTCACCACTAAGTTTTCTTTCAAGTATTTGACATACAGTATAGAGACGTAGATGCAAAAAGTCACGTTAGTAACCGGCGGCCATCTTAAAGCGGTGAACTTCCCTGGTGGGCTTTTTTGCAACAACCCTAAGGTTAAGGATTTTCTCGACTACAATACTCGACAAAATCTGTATAGATTTTCAAATGGTTTGGTTTCTTAAAAAAAGCATAAAAATGGCTATGATTCAGGCTGGATGTTGAACAAAATATACAGTGCTGGCCAAAAGTATTGACACCGCTGCAAATCTGTCAGATAATGCTCAATTTCTCCCAGAAAATGATTGCTTTGGTAGTAATATCTTCATTTATTTTGCTTGCAATGAAAAAACGCAAAAGAGAATTGGGGGGGGGGGGGGGGGGGGGGGGGTGAATCATTAGCATTTTATACAAAACTCCAAAAATGGGCCGGACAAAAGTATTGGCACCCTCTGAAAAATCATGTGATGCTTCTCTAATTTGTGTAATTAACAGCACCTGTGGCACATAACAGGTGGTGGCAAAAGTTAAATCACATTTGCAGCCAGTTAAAAAGGATTAAAGTTGATTCAACCTCTGTCCTTGTGTGTACCACATTGAGCATTGAGAAAACAAAGAAGACCAAAGAACTGTCTGAGGACTTGAGAAGCAAGATTGTGAGGAAAAACGGGCAATCTCAAGGCTACAAGTCCATCTCCAAAGACCTGAATGTTCCTGTGTCTACCGTGCGCAATGTCATCAATAAGTGTAAAGCCCATGGCACTGTTGCTGTTGAATATTGATGTGAGATTTCATTGAAAGATGGTGCGGATGTTGGATAAAGGACCTCGACTAACATCCAACCAAGTTCAGGCTGACCTGCAGTCCGAGGGTACAACAGTGTCAACCAATAGTATCCGCCGGCGTCTCAATGAAAAGGGACTCTATGGTAGGTAACCCAGGAAGACCCTAACTCTGACCCAGAGACATAAAAAAGCCAGGCTGGAGTTTGCCAAAACTTACCTGAGAAAGCCAAACACGTTTTGGAAGAATGTTCTCTAGTTAGACGAGACAATAGTAGAGCTTTTTGGGAAAAGGCATTAACAGGACAAAAAAACGAGGCCTTCATAGAAAAAAACACGGTCCCCGCAGTCAAACATGACGAAGGTTTCCTGATGTTTTAAGGTTGCTTTGCTGCCTCTGGTACTGGACGGCTTGACAGTGTGCACAGCATTATGAAGTCTGAAGATTACCAACAAATTTTGCAGCATAATATAAGGCCCGGTGTGAGAAAGCTGGGTCTCCCTCAGAGTTCATGGGTCTTCCAGCAGGACAATGACCCAAAACACACTTCAAAAAGCACTAGATCATGGTTTGAGAGAAAACTTCTAAAGTGGCCACACCTGTGGAGAGATGTGAAAATGGCACCCTTCAAATCTCAGAGACCTGGAGCAGTTGGCCAAAGAAGAATGGTCTAAAATTCCAGCAAAGCATTGTCAGCAATGTATTGTTGGATACCGGATGCGGTTGTTCGCAGTTATTTTGTCTAAAGGTTGCGCTACCAAGTATTAGGCTGAGGTTGCCAATACTTTTGTCCGGCCCATTTTTGGAGTTTTGTGTAAAACGAAAGTGATTTAATCCCCCCCCCGTTTTTTCATTGCAAACAAAATAAATGAAGATATTACTACCAAAGAATGTACTTTCTGGGGGAAACTGAGCATTATCTGACAGAATTGCAGGGGTGCCAATACTTTTGGCCAGCATTGTACGTGGGGAGCTTTGATTTGCAAAGCATCCCGAACCCTTTTCAAAATGAGCAAAAATGGTTACACACCAAATGTTCCAGTGATGCGAAACATCATGACAACAAATGTGACGGATGTGTTTTTATTCAAGTAATGTCATTGAATTGCAATTAGGGTTTAGCGAAAGTCGTTTGCACGCAAAGCGCCGCCAGCGTGACCGAAGAACCGTAGGAATCGGCAAAAGACTAAAATGGGAAAGGATGCTGGAAGCTGTTTAATCTGCCGCAGATCACACTTGTGCTGTCAGGGTCCATCTGCCGCAGACGTCATGTGTGCCATGATCAGCACAATAAAAGCAGATTTGCTGTGATTTTTCCTGACAAAGTGAGGAGGTTGCACTAGCGCGCCAGCTGTTCATTAAATAAAGAAATTCGATCCTTTCGGGCTATGAAAAAAAATAAATCTGCAACAGGCAGAATCATCACATATTTCACTTTTGTGAACAAATAGGGAAGATAAATTACAGATAACTTTTTCTACATGTCCGACTACTATTGACCAGAATCTCCTCTCAAGTCTCCCAATACTTTAGTCCACGTATTTCAATTCGGCTTTCTGTTGTGTGCCGACATTCACATCCTGCTTGTACCAGATGTAGTTTAAACATTTGTACATTAAAGAAATAACTGCAGATTTTTGAGAGACATTTTGAAAATGTAAGTTGTTTTTTAAGGCGAGGGGAAAAAAATCTGCCTTTTCAATAAAAAACATAGAAAAATCTGCTGGTTTTGTGAATTTACAATTTTGTTCAAGTGATCCTCTAACTTAAATACATGTAGGCTCTAATAAACCACAATTGTTCTCTTGTACTAAAATATGTTGTTAGAAACACATAAAATGTTAAATCAATGGCAATATTTTATCATTTTTAATCCATATTTTGACCGTTAGTTGGCGCCATGGTTTGCGGGCTCGCAGTGATGACGTCATTGGCTTCTTTCGTGTTCAACAATTGCTTATTGCTGCCTAAACTCGCCAAGTAAAATGCCACGATGTGCTGCTTTTGGATGCAATTTCCAGTCAAATGGAAACAAGGGGAGTGAAGTGAGTGGTCAAGGTGGAATTATTATTTTTAGTCAATAAATGTGCATAAGTGGAAGCTTCTCCCCCTTTTTGGTCCCTGTATGCATGTATCCTACCCACTACAACTAGCGCCCGAACATTTTTCCTGGATCCACAGTCAAGTAAGGGATCCTTCTATTTTCTGGATCCGACGGTCCCACCGCGTCTGCAATATTGGTTTCGGATCTGTCCATTTTTTTGATTCGTCGGTCCCACAGCGGCTTTTCGGAGCAGTCTATTCTGTGGAATCGACGGCCTAATCGCGGCTGCGACATTGCCATGGTATCGGTCTAATTACTGGATCTTCGAGTGAGTAAAAAACGCGGATTTGGATTACTATTGCTATCTTTTTTGTTGACTATTCTTCGTGGGAGTTTTCCCCAAATCATACTAAATAATTAAAGTACTATGGCACGCTACAGTGACGACAGTGACTCTGACGTGGACCTTACACCAATGTTAGGAGTTCGTCAGGGAACGCGTGTTTGTGTACTGCTGAGCTCCCGAGTGAAGAGTGGTCAAGGTGGAAATATTATTTTTTTGTGAATAAATGTGCATAAGTGGAAGCTTCTCCCCTTTTTGGTACTTTTATACACATATCCTAGCTACCACGCGTTACAATGTACAAGACATGGATTACACAAGGTGTGCTCTTTGGCCTGTACTGTAAGCGCACGACAGCTCTGGATGCTAACAATCTACATAATTATATTGGGATAAGTTTGAAAAGGCAATATGCTTACCTTGAATATCTGCTGATAAAACCGGACAGCATACACTCTCGCTCCCAACCGGACTTCCCAACAGGACTCTCTCGCAACACCAGTTTTGCCCAACTTTTGTCTTATCAGGTATTTGCTGCACCCATTTTTCCCTGAAGCTCGTCTTGTGAACGACCGACAGTGCTGTCCTGCTCTTTACTTTTCAGATCTGGTTCAAATAGGAAGGGTAGAACTGACGACATGTTGGCAAAGCTAACGAGTGACACGCTGGAAATTCGGCAACGGGACCAGTGACGTCACGCACTGCGACGTAACAAGAAAGGCGACCCATCACTTAAAATAATTTTACAAACTTTATTAAAACAAAAACATTAAGAGGGGTTTGAATATCAAATTATTATAACTCGTACTAACGTATCTTTTAAGAATTACTTGTCTTAAAAAGAGAGGATCCCTTTAAGAAGTGAATTGTTTTGCAGAAAAGTAGGAAACAAAAATGCCATTCATGAAAAATATTTGGTAAGTCAGCCATGTTTTTTTTGCTATTTTTGAGGAAAAACCTAAGAACATTTTTGTAGTTTTGAGGAAAAAAATCTGACAAATATGTGGATTTTTGCACAGACATTTTGACTTTTTTTTTTTTTTGAATGATTTTTGAATGACGTTTTTCAAAAAAAAAAAAAAAAAAGGTAAATTTTTGGGGGGATTAAAAAACAAAAACACCTTTATTTGTACTACTACAGGTATTTGTATTCTCATCTTTAACTCCATTGACAGTGTTGTCACAGATTACTTGAAAAAGGAATTTACCTACTGATTATGCCTCAAAAAAGTAATCTAGTGACCTACTGATTACTTTATTATTCAAAGTAACTGCGTTACTTCAAAAGTAATCTATCAGTTACTTTTTACCAATTTTTCTCTTTGCTGCCTCAACATAAGAATGACAACAGAAAAATGTCAACGTATGTCATTGTAATTGTTCACATAAACTTAATCTTCGAGTTAGCGGGGGGTTTAATTAGTCGATGGAGTTTATTTCAGCCATCTTTGAGTCGCGCTAAATCCTAGCCACTCCGGACCCCCTGAAACTAACAAATAACTGACAAAATGGACGGAATTTGTTGAAATCAAATTCAACGACTAATTAAACCCCCGCTAACTCGAAGATTAAGCCTAATGTCAAAAATTCTGAAATACCCCTTAAAAATAAAGACCTAGCTGTTAAAATGTTGTCTATAAAAGTTGTAAAGCAAACAACAAAAATGAATGAAATGAACAATAATCCTACAAAGTATTTCATAATGGGTAAGAATTACTGTATTTGTTGAGCAGATCATGTGACTAGCACATTAGAGATAGTCCTTTGCTTTGCTTAGCCAAAACTACACCTAAGGAGGCAAGATGGACATTTAGAATTTCTTTAAACCTAAGCTACCAACAACAACTGAGCTTGACCCGAGGACTGAACACGAACAGTGTCAAGAGTCAAGAATCTGCATTGGACAAGGTGATGATGCAGGAACTTTTGTTTGGGGCAGTTCAAGTGAGATTTACAAAGACGACTGCCTGAAGAAGACATTAAAATTCCCTCAGTCCTTGATGATATGGGGCTGAATGTCAGGCGATGGAGATGGCTGTGGTTAATTCTTCAATAAATGCACAAGTTCACATTGAAATTTTAGACAGCTGTCAATTGAAAATATGTTTTTCATTTTCCAAGATGACAATGCATCATGCCACAGAGCAACAACTGTTAAAGCATTCCTTGGAGAAAGACTTATCTAGTCAATGTCATGGCCTGCAAATAGCCCAGATCTCAACCCTTTTGATAACCTGTAGTGGAAATTGAGAAAAAAAAAAAAGAAGGCTCCGACCTGCAAGGATAATCTGGCAACTGCAATCAAAGAGAGTTGGCACCAAATTGATGAAGAATACTCAAGTCCATGCCTCAGAGACTGCAAGCTGTCATAAAACCCAGAGGTGGTGCTACTAAATACTAGAGATGATTTTTGATTGTTATTTCTTTGTTTGTTTCTCATGATTCCATATTTCTGCCCTCAGAATGGAGTGATTCCATATATATTTCCCTGCACTTGCTCTATAAAATTAACATTTACTGACACCACAATGTTTTTTACACATTTCTGAATGCTAAAAGAGTAGCACTTTTAAACCAATTGATTATTTTTGTCAAGCTTTTTATCTGAGTTTGTCCTACATGACAAAATGACTGAGTGAGTGCTGGTCTGAGATAGGTGATTCCATCCTTTTTGCTTTTTGGGTTGTATATACAGTACAGGCCAAAAGTTTGGACACACCTCAAGGGTGGATACTTTGAAGAATGCAGAATATAAAACCTGTTTTCAGTTACTTCACTTTTTTTTTTCTAAGTACATAATTCCACATGTTCATTCATAGTTTTGATATCTTCAGTGAGAATTCAGAATGTAAATAGTAGTCAAAATATATAAAACGCACAAATGATAAGGTGTGTCCCAACTTTTTACTTTTCTTTCAGGGTCATCAACATGTTTTGCCCCCCCAAAGTCAAACTCCGCCTATGGTAACTGTAACTATAAAATATTCGGTGGAAAGCACAGACAAGACTGAAAAAGCAGTTTCTGCTCTTGCACCCCTCTTTAATAAACGGCTGTCTTTTAAGCCAAAAGAGCTGTTGTGTTTGATAGAACAATATGTTGCCATAGCAGATTCATGGCGCATGAAGCCTCCGAACTATTTTTAATTTGTCCATTTTACCCTGGAAACCCAAATTTACAGACGTGGCGCAACCGCTTTTGTTTCAACCCAGCCATAAAAAGAAGGTAAGTAATTGTATTTATTATTCAAAATGTCATTTTTAGCTTAGAATCATTAATTCATGTCTAATATTTCATTTAAAACCAAAAAACGACTTTAATAAATTATTCACTCGCACATTTAAAACTTTTCACAATGAAAAATATGGTGTCTGTAAATAAGTCACGGATATCTACCTCATAACTATCGCTTAGTTGTATTTTTTTTTTTTGATACTGTCGCATATCCCCCCGATATTTTAGATGATAAATAATCGATTAAAAATAGAAAAACTAAGAAAGTTTAAAATGCTAAATATATGAAAAAGAAAACTCGACCACTTCTCGATGTCTGCGATTTCTGCATCGCGACCCTTCTTATATGACCGTGTTTCACACATAAAATCCCCCCAAAATCCAGCTGTGGGCATTCACATCTGTGTCTTGACACTCGGTGATGCGTGCTACATGGAGTTTTTGGGTTGAAACAGAGTGAGTACGCGATAATATCTTGTTAAAATCATGGCGCCTTTAATTATGCTCTCTCATGCTCTCACCTCCCATTAGGTATTCACTGTTTTTTTTTAAAATGCCCTCCTGTTCAAAACTTTTGTTTCCCCAGAAAATTGAGATTTTAAACTTTCCAATGATGTATCACACCTGCATATCGGACAGTTTTGAAAGTTGGCCAAATTGGGGGTCTCAGAGCGGAACTTCAAGTCATCTGAGAGTTTTCCGCCATTCTTAAAGGCTGGTTATGAACTGCAAAAGTGCTGGCTGTTTCGTTACCTGTTGGTTTTGTTTCGAGCTGTGTCGTGTTGTGCTGTAATTCCAAGTGGTTCCTTGAATTGGATGTGGAGATTTTACCGGTCGACAGTCTTTTTGAGCCAGCGCAAAGTTCCTAACGCATGAGATATTTTTTTCATCTTTACTGGAGAGAAATATTGGGAAATAGCTGGAGCAATTGCAGCCGATTGTGGTATCTCTCTTGCCTCTTGTTAGCGTTCTGAAGAGGTAGCCAGGCTATGTTTTTGGCCGCCGCCGCCATAGACAGCGCTCACACAGCATTTTGTAATACACGTGACCCGTTTTTCTTTCTTTTTTTTTTTTTTTTTTTATACCAATGAGAAAACGTGACATGTGATGTCAGGAGCAACCTTTTCTATTTGAAATGCTCTTCGCACATGACTACAATATTATTCATTTTACATACATTATTAGTAGGGTTGGGCATCGTTTAAAAACGGAACGATTGTAGTTCCATGTTTCGATTCCGGTTCTGAACGATTCTCGATTCCGATTCTTTTAAGAGGCAGGGTCCAAAAAAAAAAAAAAAAAAAAAAAAGGCAGGGTAAAAAAAACTATAGTTTAAAAATGTATTACTTTATATTAATGTCTTAACTTCTCACTTTTTTAAAAAATTATATGAATTTAAAATTTATTATTATTATCTAAGGATGGGGGATGCCCAGGACGTGAACTTCATCTAATTCACCTACTGTTTCTGACTGTGTAACATATTAACTCTGCAATGCCCTCTGAGACAACCTTGTTGTGATATAGGGCTACACTATTGATACAGGGGTGCACATAAGTGGTCCACATGCACGCATGCGTACTGGACGCAGAAAAACGCGCTGGCGTTCAACGGTTTCCATACGCTTTTGCGTACCGATGGCTGACCACTGTGTTTGCGGCGGACACGAGAAAATTACTTCTCAAAATGTCAAAGAGGAAGGACCCACTGAATAATTATTTCCGTGTTCCCCACCCCCGTCAAAAGACAGACAGACGACAGAGACGTCACCGGAGCTACCGAAAAAAGGACTTTTGCTGAAAAGTGGCTGCAGGAGGTACCGTGGCTAGAAGCAAATGACGCTCGCACGGAAATGTGGTACAAAATTTGCCGTGAGAATCCCAATGTCGCTGATAAGAGCAGCGCATTTTATGTAGGGTCAAAGAATTTAGGACATCCAAACTTTGAAAAGCACGGAAAAAAAACATAGAGCATGTGGCAATTAAGCAAACTATCGATGTCAGACAGGACCCCACTCGCCCTACGGACAAGTGGCGGAATAAAGTTAATGATGAAAAGCACCATGCACTGACAAACGTGTTTTTGCTCGCATTTCACAAAGCTAAACATGCACGTTCATTGAGCTCTTATGAGGAGGACATCCGACTTTTACAAAGGCTTGGAGTTAATGTGTGAGCCGCATAATGTCCTTTATTTTGAATTAGTGCTTTTACGTTTATTTCTTTACATTTCACTTCAAAGTAATGGCAATTTTGTTGTGCCAGTTTATGTTAATCAAGCATTAATTGTTAATATAATTAATTGAAGGTAATTAGCTCTAAGTAAAGTTTGTCATAATTTTATCGCATCAGGCAGGTCAGCTCTCAAGCTCAAAGAGGACCAAGTCACATCTCCAGGTCCTCCTCTGAGAACCTGGGCAAAAAAAATATGTGCACCCCTGTATATATATATATATAAGGACTGTCAAACGATTAAAATTTTTAATCGAGTTAATTACAGCTTAAAAATTAATTAATCGTAATTAATCGCAATTAATCGCAATTCAAACCATCTCTAAAATATGCCATATTTTTCTGTAAATTATTGTTGGAATGGAAAGATAAGACACAAGATGGATATATACATTCAACATACGGTACATAAGGACTGTATATGTTTGTTATAACAATAAATCAACAAGATGGCATTAACATTATTAACATTCTGTTAAAGCGATCCATGGATAGAAAGACTTGTACAGTAAAACCTACGCTGACGAACGCTTGAGCTCACGAACTTTTCGCCTCAAGAACATTAAATTCGCGAGCATATAGTCTCTGCTGACGAACTAGTTTTCGGCGGACGAACCAAACCACGCGGTCGAACAGCGCCACGAGAAGCTGACGCACGCTCACGGCGTCCCAGCTCGTCCCCTCCCTTTCGTTGAGTGCGGACGTGGTTTGTGTTTGATAGACATTTTGGACCATATTGAGTGTACTTTTGCTATTATGGGACCGAAAAAGACCCCACCACAGGCTAGTGTTAAGCCTAAGAAGACATTAAAGAAAATTACGATCGAGCGGAAGAAGGAGATCATTGAAAAACACGAACGAGGTGTGCGTTTGTGTGACTTAGCGTCCCAGTACCAGTACGCCAAGTCTACCATTGCTACCATCCTTAAGAACAAGGAAGCTATTAATGGTGCGTGTGTGGCACACCGGAGGTTGAGTTACCTACAGTCCTTATGGAAGGTGACTCTCCTTCCAAACAGTAACTCCCTCCCTCCCTCCTCCTCCCACTCCATTCCATCAAGCCATCAACTACTATCACAAAGGTAAATAAAACGACTTTGTTATACAGTACAGTTTATTTCTTTAATTACAGTACAATAGCACATTTATTATACATAAAATAAGGTATATTTTTGTGTAGTTTTAAGGCTTATTTAGTAGAAAATTATGTTTTATGGGGACCTGGGAACGGATTATTCTCATTTTAATGGTTTGTTAGGGGAAATAAATGTTCGGAAGACGAACTTTTTGCCTTGCACTTTCTGGGAACCAATTATGTTCGTGAGCTGAGGTATCACTGTAGTTCTTAAAAGAAAAATGTTAGTACAAGTTAGAGAAATTTTATATTAAAACTAGGGCTGTCAAACGATTAACATTTTTAATCGAGTTAATTACAGCTTAAAAATTGATTAATGGTAATTAATCGCAATTCAAACCATCTATAAAATATGCCATACTTTTCTGTAAATTATTGTTGGAATGAAAAGATAAGACACAAGACGGATATATACATTCAACATACGGTACATAAGTACTGTATTTGTTTATTATAACCATAAATCAACAAGATGGCATTAACATTATTAACATTCTCTTAAAGCGATCCATGAATAGAAAGACTTGTAGTTCTTAAAGGATAAATGGTAAATGGTGTTATACTTATATAGCGCTTTTCCACCTGTCAAGGTGCTCAAAGCGCTTTACACTATCTCACCATCCACCTACTGGTGACGCAGCACCAGGAGCAATGTGGGGTTCAGCGTCTTGCTCAAGGACACTTAGACGAGTTCATCAGGGTGGAGAATTGAACCTACAACCTCTGGGTTGGGGGACAACTACTCTACCACTGAGCCACGCCACTCATAAATGTTAGTACAAGTTATAGAAATTTTATATTAAAACCCCTCTTAATGTTTTCGTTTTATTAAAATTTGTAAACTTTTCAATCAAAAAATAAACTAGTAGCTCGCCATTGTTCATGCCATTACAAAAACAAGTAACAAGCGGACATTACACTTCTGTCATTTTATTCTGAGCGGGCCATGTGCGTTAATTGCGTCAAATATTTTAACGTGATTAATTTAAAAAATTAATTACCGCCCGTTAACGCGATAATTTTGACAGCCCTAATATATATATATATATATATATATATATATATATATATATGGCGGAAAACACGGACAAGACTGAAAAAGCAGTTTCTGCTCTTTTAAGCAAATGACGTCACAATGAAAAAAATGGCATCTGTAAAAAAGTCACGGATATTTACCTGATAAGTATCGCTTAATTGTATATATTTTTTTGTGTTTCTGTCGCATTTTTCCGATATGTTAGATGATGAATAATCAATCCAAACAAAAAAATACATGTTTAAAAAGGTAAATATATGAAAAAGAAAATCTCGACCACTCCTTGATGTCTGAGATTTCTGCATCGCGTCCCTTGTTATATTATATATACAGCATATAAAAATGCCCTCCAGTTCAAAATTTTTCTTCCCCCAGAAAATAGAGATTTTAAGCTTTCCAATGATGTATCACACCTGCATATCGGACAATTTTGAAAGTTGACTAAATTGGGGGTCTCAGAGCAGAACTTCAAGTCACCTGAGTGTTTTCCGCCATATATATACAGTGCTGCTCGAAAGTTTGTGAACCCCACAGCGATGGTCAGATTTTTTGTAAAAAAAACTAAAATAACCTTATTAAATGTTAAGTTATACCCAAATCCACAATACTGACATTCCAAATAATGGACTGAAACAAAAGAAATAGTTATATTGTCATTCTTTATTTAACAAAAGTGGTTGATTTAAGAAAAACTCAGATATCATGTGTGCAAAAGTATGTGAACCCCTTCAGTTAATAGGATATTGCGCCTCCTTTTGCAGAGATTACCTCAACCAAACGGTTTCTGTAGTGACTAATCAGCCTCTCACATCTACTTTGGGGGATTTTTGCCCATTCTTCCTTGCAGAACGCAGTCAGTTGAGAGAGGTTTGATGGGCGTCTGGCATGAACTGCTCGCTTCAGGTCCCGCCACAGCATTTCAATGGGATTTAGGTCAGGACTTTGACTGGGCCAGTCCAGAACACGAATCTTCTTCTTTTTCAGCCATTCCTTGGTTGTATTGCTGGAATGCTTTGGATCATTATCATGTTGCATGATCCACCTTCTGCCAAGCTTTAACTTCAAAACAGATGGCGTCAGGTTATGTTCTAGGATTTGACAATATTCCTCAGAATTCATGATTCCCTGGACTATGTGGAGTTGTCCAGGTCCTGAGGATGAAAAGCAAGCCCAGATCTTGACATTCCCACCTCCATGCTTCACTGTTGGGAGAAGGTTCTTTTGGTGGTATGCAGTGTTGACTTTTCGCCAGACATGGCGGTTTTGGTTGTGACCAAACAGTTCAATTTTGCACCTACATCAGTTGATGAAAACTCTTTTTAATTTAGTCTCGACAACACAACTGTTAAAAAAACAAAAAAAAACTACTGAATTGATTGATTAGGAAATCAGGTTGAAATAATAGAAAATTCCAAAATGTTGAGGGGGTTCACAAACTTTTGAGCAGCACTGTATATATATATATATATATATATATATATATATATATATATATATATATATATATATATATATATAATATCGTTGTCTCACCCACCCAGGCGATATGGTCTCTCCTTTCAAGCTCGGGTCCTCTACCAGAGGCCTGCAAGGGTCCTGCGCAGGATCTTAGCTGTCCCTAGGATTGCGCTCTTCTGAATGTAGACGTTGGACGTTGTTCCTGGTATCTGTTGGAGCCATGCACCCAGCTTGGAAGTTACCGCCCCTAGTGTCCCGATCACAACTGGCACCACTCTTGCCTTCACTCCCCACATTTTCTCCAACTCTTCCTTCAACCCTTGATATTTCTCCAGCTTTTTGTGTTCTTTTTTTTTCTGATGTTGCTATCGCACGGGATTGCTACATCTATCACTACTGCTGTCTTCTGATTTTTATCCACCACCACCTTGTCAGGCTGGTTGGCCATCACAAGTTTTTCTGTCTGGATCTGGAAGTCCCAAAGGATCTTTGCTCGGTTGTTCTCGACCACCTTCGGAGGTGTCGCCCACCTTGACTCCGGGGTCTCCAGTCCGTACTCAGCACAGATGTTCCTGTACACTATGCCTGCTACCTGGTTATGTCGTTCCATGTATGCCTTGCCTGCTAGCATCTTACACCCTGCTGTGATGTGCTGGACTGTCTCAGGGGCCTCTTTGCATAGCCTGCAGCTGGGGTCCTGCAGTCGGTGTGATAGACCCCAGCCTCTATTGCTCTTGTGTTAAGGGCCTGTTCGTGTGCTGCCATGATCAGTGCCTCCGTGTTGTCTTTCAGTCCGGCCTTTTCCAGCCACTGGTATGTTTTTCCCATGTCAGCTACCTCCTCAATTTGTCGGTGGCACACACCATGCAGGGGCTTGTCCTTCCATGATAGCTCCTCAGGGTCCTCCTCCTTATTGGGCTTCTGTTGCCTGAGGCATTCACCGAGTAGGTCATCAATGGGTGCCATTTTCATGATGTAATCTTGGAGGGATGTAGTTTCCTCCTGGATAGTGGCTCTGATGCTCACTAGTCCTCGGCCTCCTTCTTTCCGCTTTGTTTAGAGCCTCAGGATGCTGGATTTAGGGTGAAACCCTCCGTGCATAGCCTGCATCTCAGGGCTACCGACATCAAGACAAGGAAGCTCAAGTTGCAATGCACAAACACGCGATTCTTGTGGCTTCTTCGTGGTTTTCGGCAGCATTTTTTCCCCGCACGGCAGTCAGGGCATCGAAACATGGGATCGAAATTTAAAAATTCGAATGTTTCCTGGAGAACCGGAGCGTTAGAACCGGGTCCCATCGATGCACGATGCCCAACCCTAATTATGAGGCAACAACAAAATAGTAATGCACAGGTACTAAGGAAACTAAATGTAATCAGATTACTTGTTAATGAAACGCCTTAGATTGCTCGTTACTGAACGAAAGTAATCAGAGTACAGTAACGACTTACTGACAACACTGATGATGGACATCAAATCCATTTCAACTGGAACAACTGGCATTGAGCGATCATTTTTCACTGCCATTGACGGTGATAGACGTCCAATCCGGATCGGATTGGACATTTATCACTTTCACATCGGCCGACGAGTTCCATTTTGCTTCCTACGTGTCCCTAAATTTTTTGACCTAACTTTATTGCCATCGCAGCAACGACAAAAAAGATCTTCAATCTGGTCAGAGAGGCTCGACTCGGACATCTTCCACTTGACGGCGCGTTGAAGGCATCTCCCATCTTATTTGGAATAATCCCAACAAGCGTACGCGCGCACGGCAGCGTCGATGCTAAGCCAGGCCGTGAAATGAGATTCTAGGGGATGAGAGCTGCTCTTTGTGATTGTAGAGGGGCCTCTGCTACATGCACAAACACACACACACACGGTGCGCGCGTGTGAGCGAAAGAGTCTCACACACACACAAATGAAAAATGAGACAAACACTTCTTTTTCCCTCTGAAGGCTCTCTGGATGTTGAGGGACTCCACTGTTTCCACGGCAACGGCAGCACATTTACTCTCTACGGCGTGTGTGCGTGCGTGCATGTGGACGATGAGTGACTGTCGCCTTCGCGCTGAGCACATACTGTATTTTCGTATGAACGTGTGTGTGTATTTATTAAGAAGCAGGGTTTCGTTGGCCACCCGAGCTAAAACAAGATGGCTGCTCGGGTGGACCACCCTGTGGAAAATTAGAAAATGGAGTAATGGCTTCCTGTTGATTTAGTGTCTCTTCCTCTTAAATTTGAAACATTTCCAGGACTGTTGCTTTTGAGTCACTTTTTGTGAAAATTGGGGGTAATTCTCATTGATTTTGGCTCACATTTGCTGTCGATTTGGGGGATATTTAGGGTCACTTCCCATTGATTTTGGGTCTGTAAATTTTGGGGCTATGCTGGGTGACTTCCTATTGATTTTGGCCATAGACTTCGTAATGTATTGACGGGTCAGATCGGTCACGCACTGCGCCTCGCATTCAAGTAGGGGGCCGCCAAAATCAAGAAGAGCTATTCACAAACACACGCACGCATAAACACACGATTTCTGTTGAAAAAAACAAAAGCTATCTGTACGAAAGCTGTACAATCAAAAAAAATCACTTCAATCAAAAAAATGTGTTTGAATGCAAAAATAAATTTGAAACAACAACAACAAAAAAAAAAAAAAACATTTGAAAACTTTTTGTTTGACAGTTTTTTTTTTTTTTGATTGAAACAACTTTTTTGATTGAAGTAATGTAGTTTTGCGTATGGGCCACATTTTGGTTATATAAGTTGCTTCAAACGAACAATATATTTTCAAAAGAAATATCATTTTAATGAAAAATTAAAAAGAATCAATTATGTAAAAAAAAAAGTTCTTGAATGCAAAAAAAAATATTTTAGATTCAGACATTTGCATTTGAACACTTAATTTTTGATTGAAACTGCTTTCTTTGATTGAAGTGATCCTTTTGTGTTTGGGCCATATTATGGGTAGGACATTTGTGTCGAAATCATTCAATCCCAGAAAAAGTTGCTTCAATCAATCAATCAAAAAAAAAAAAAAAAAATCAATTAAAAAAAATTGCTTTCAAAAGCATTTTTTTTTAGTTTCAAATTTATTTTTGCATTCAAACAGATTTTTTTTTTTTGGATTGAAGTGACTTTTTTTTTTTGATTGAATAATAAAGATACAAATCTACCGCCATAGTAACGCATACAAACAGGAAGAATTGGCTCGGGAGTCATTTGTTTGGGAAATTATTATATTTTTCGTACCATGCATGCATTTTGAAATGTTGTGAAAAAAATCAATGCAGAAATTAGCCGCTACTGCATTAGCATCATAGTTCGCCATATTTATGTCAAATAAAGGCTAACTGCACGTTTAAAAAAAAATAATTTTTTTTAACTTTTAACCAAAAATTGAGACTGTTTTACGTCCATATCTATAAAGAATTGAAGGATTTAAGCATTTATTCACAAGAATTTTCACCGGAAAAGCTCATCAGGCGGCCGCTAGCTACATTTATTAACAGACTAGCATTGTAATTCGACATATTTACGAAAAATAAATGCTAACTGCACTTTTTTTTGCTTTTAACCAAGAATCAAAAGACTATTTTACGTCCATATCTATAAAGAATTCGGGGAATTAAGTATTTATCCACAAAAATTTTCAACAAAAAAGGCTCTTTGTGATTCCACTCGGTCAGCTCTGACGGCCTGGCCAACAATGCAGGCCCCCTATTTATCAGCCCCGTCAATAAATTATGAAGATTAGGATTTTTTTGGCTAACTTCCTGTTAACACCTGGGGCTATTTTGTCCAAATTTGCGTGCCTTTGATGTTGCCTTTAAATTTCAAAGAAAAAAATGTTTACAATAGCCTGGTTGGGTCCCTTTTTTTCCAGACACCATAACCTTCATGTCCAAACGGTTGTCTTCTTCACTGACCAATTATAATCAACATTTTGGATCCCTAAAAAAAAATCCCAAAATCTTTCGTCAAAATTTGTAATATTGATGTCCCATTGACAACCAAACCTGCTCGGCGAAACGTTTTGAAGCCTAATAATATTTATTGAACTTGTTAAGATAAACATTCAACAGAATAAATGAAATTGAATAGCTTTATATTTGATAATTCAACATAAACAGCAGGTATGATCATCGGTGTTTTTGTTCTTTCTACATGCTGTGGTCAAAACAGGTTATATACAGAATATACAGTGGTGGCCAAAAGTATCGGGACCCCTGTAATTCTGTCAGATAATTTCTCCCAGAAAATGATTGCAATTGCAAATGCTTTCATTTATTTTGCTTGAAATGAAAAAAAAAAAAAACACAAAAGAGAATGGAAAAAAATGAAATCTTTATCATTTTACACAAAACTCCAAAAATGGCCCGGACAAAAGTATTGGCACACTTTGAAAAATCATTGGGTCACGGAGGCTGAGTGGTTAGCACATCCGCCTCACAGTTCTGAGATCAAGGGTTCAATCCGGGGCTCCGGCCTTCCTGTGTGGAGTTTGCATGTTGGCATGGGTTTCCTCCGGGAAATCCGGTTTCCTCCCACATGGTAGGCTGATTGAACACAGGTATGAGTGTGTTTGTCTCATTGTGCCCTACGACTGGCTGGCCACCAGTTCAGGGTGTATCCTGCCTTCTGCCCCTAGTAAGCAGGAATAGGCTCCAGCACCTCCGCGACCCTCGTGAGGAAAAGCAGCATGGAAAATGAATGAATGAATAATCATGTGACGCTTCTCTAATTTGTGTAATTAACAGAACCTGTTACTTACCTGTGGCACATAAGAAATGGTGGTAATAACTAAATCACACTTGCAGCCAGTTAAAATGGATTGAATTTGACTCAACCTCTGTCCTGTGTCCTTGTGTGTACAACACTGAGCATGGAAAAAAGAAAGAAGACTGTCTGAAGACTTGAGAAGCAAAATTGTGAGGAATCATAAGCAATTTCAAGGCTACAAGTCCATCTCCAAAGACCTGAATGTTCCTGTGTCTACCGTGCGCAGTGTCATCCATTAGAAATTTCAACTAAAAATTCTGTGGATGGAGGATAAAGAACCTCGACTAACATCCAAACAAGTTCAAGCTGCTCCGCATTTCGAGGGAACAACAATGTCAAGCCGTACCATCCGTTGCCGTCTGAATGAAAAGGGACTCCATGGTAGGATACCCAGGAAAACCCCACTTCTGACCCAGAGACATAAAAAAGCCAGGCTGGAGTCTGCCAAAACTTACCTGCGAAGGCCAAAAACGTTTTGGCAAAATGATCTCTGGTCAGATGAGACAGATGAAAACATAGAGTTTACAGGAAAAAAACGAGGCATTCAAAGAAGAGAACATGGTCCCCACAGTCAAACATGACGGAGGTTCCCTGATGTTTTGGGGTTGCTTTGCTTCCTCTGGCACTGGACTGCTTGACAGTGTGCATAGCATTATGAAGTCTTAAGACTACCGACAAATTTTGCAGCATAATGTAGGGCCCGGTATAAGAAAGCTGGGTCTCCTTCAGAGGTTACGGGTCTTCCAGTAGGACAATGACCCAAAACACACTAGAAAATGGTTTGAGAGAAAGCACTGGAGATTTGTAAAGTGGCCAGACCTGAATCCCATAGAACACTTGTGGAGAGATCTGAAAATGGCACCCTTCAATTCTCAGAGACCTGGAGCAGTTGGCCAAAGAAGAATGAAATTGAGCATTATCTGACAGAATTGCAGTGGTGTCAATACTTTCGGCCAGCACTGTATACAACTCTGCGTCATGTGAATTTTTGGAATATGTTGGAGTTGGAACAGTTTGAATCGGTCGTAAATTGCAGAGGGAAGTACAGTAGATGCAAATGTTTTGGCGCGATTCCCGCAATAAAATGTATGCGTTTTTTTTTTTTTAGGGGGGCAGCCGCGAGGAGGACTCGACACTTTGGCGAAACGGATGGCAGCGGCTGCCGCGGGCTGATAGCGGAAAGCTAACACGTCGGGGCTTGGTTTTACGCAGCGTTAATTAAAAATAGAAAAATAGTTTCAAGTAGAAGAATAAATCAATAAAAGTTCAAGTGGAGGTGCGCCAGAAGGATGTTCTGATATGAGAGGACAGAGTTTGGGAGGGAATTGCCGCCCACACGCAGCCGCGTTCATTTGGCTCAAATAAATAGTTCAAATTGGGAAGGTATTGGACAAAATGTCTTGGACAGCTTACACAAATAGCCAAGTTGGTCATAAAATGGCTGCTTTGAAGCAAGATGGTAGGTTTCTATTGTATTTTTGAGCGTGTTTTTTTGAACTTCTCGGTGGGTAACATCCTCACCTCAAATTTCATGTTTCTTAGAAAATTTGGTTTCGATTTTTTCAAGGGATTTTTCCACGTGGAGTTTTCTTGCAATGTGGCAAAATTGAATTTGCCATGTGGTTTTTTTTTTTTTTTTTGCGATGTGGCATTTTTTTGCCATGTGTTTTTTTTTGCCATGAGGCAAAATAGATTTTGACATCTGGCATTTTTGGGGGGTTATGTGGCAGTTTTGCAGGCCATGCACGTCCATGCCATTGACGGCCATGCACGTCCAAATTTTCCATTCATTTTAAATGGCAGAAGTCTGGCTGTGATTTCTTGACCATACACATTACATTAGAGCACACTGACATTCAACTGACACCCAAGTCAGAATATGCCATTGATGGCTATGCATGTCCAAATTTTCCCTTCATTTTAAATGGCAGAAACACATGTGTGGCTGTGATTTTTTACCATGAACTGAACATTTGGACATGCATGGCCGTCAATGGCATGGCCTGCAAAACTGCCATACATATCCAAAAAAATGAAGGCAATGGACGTCCAATCCATTTTATCTGGGAGACGCTGTCGGCTAAGGAATGATTGCTGTTAGCCGTCCTGGACAAAAAGGATTAGACGCAGATGGCCGTCATTGGCGGCCAAGGAATGAATACTAGCAGCATCCAATAATCTACTCGTGACCTGACATGCCTTGGCGGGCGGGAAGTGGCCGCCGCTGCCGGCTGCTAATGGCCTGGCCAAAAATGTAGCGCGTTCTAATTGGCGGCGAGATTGACAAACGGGTGTCAGCCATCAGGCGAGGCGGGCGAGCGCAGGCCGCTGACAATAATTCAAATAAATCAGCTGCCAGGTCCCGCCGGCGCTCTCCGCGACACGTCAGCGGCGGGGACGTTATTAGCCCGGAAAAGCTGTCGGCTCGCCTCGGCAAGAAACAACAGGCGGCGTCATGCGCGAGAAGCCGCCGCCGCCGCCAGTCCAAATGGAGCAGACATCCATCGCCGTCGATGCCGGTGTTCTAACGAACGGGTATCCCCGGTCGAATTGATATCCAAAGCGTTACTGAGCATGCGCACGACAACCACGCCCCTCCAGAGGTGATCACGTCAAAAAACCTTGGAGTTCATCTACACTTTTGACGACGACGTCGTTGCTGTAGTTGTTCAAAAGTCCTTAAATACGAATTGGAGAGGTCTTAAAAATCGATTGACGTTACTTTTGTTTAGTACACGTATGAACTTCAGTCTCGCTTTTAAATGTTTCCATTTTTCAGGACACTATAACATAACCACGTAAAGTCTTTTTTGCTGGTTTCGATGTGAAATCTATTCATGATGGTCTTAAAGAAGTCTTAAATTTGGCTTGTTGAAACCTGCCGAGACCCTTCTTTTGTTGACTTTATCTTTTGTAAATTTGGTTGTAAAGTGTCCTTGAGTGTTGTAAAAGGCCCTTTGAAATAAGATATATTATTATAAAAGAGCATAATTATTTCCAACTGTAACATCAAATCAGAATTTGCCATCCATTTCTTAAAAAAAAAAATCCTTTCCCCGGTAAACTACAAAAGAAAGTGTAGCCCCTATCTATACCCTTCTGTATGTATACCGATAGGAGCTGCGTTCTAGGTTCGACTTACTGATTTAGATACGATGACCACATTAAACATCAGGTTTAGGCAGTTGGAATTTGTGTATATAGTTTTAATGAACAATATAAAAAAAAATTAACAACTAAACACACAATGAACCGGAGATAACAAATGAAAAAAGTCTTCTGTGTAGTCTAAGTCAATTGTTCCATCAAAGTCAAAATCGCCCAATATTAGTTGAAATGGCAAATAATTCAATGTCTCAAGTTTTCCTATCGCAATAGTTTTTTCCCAATGTTCGTTGGAGTGCACTCTTAGAAAGAAAAAGAAGAGAAAAATGTAGGATGACTGATACAATCCTACCAGACAGACACTCCGTCTGTTATTCCAGAATTATCCATGTTCTTGGTTCCTCAATCACTCTGGTTAGCTTGCCATCGTTGAATCTAATATAATGATTTTTTTTTTTCCCAATCAGAAAAAGAAAAACCTGACCTGTATAGGTCTTGGGTTACAATGTTTCAGTTTCATTTATGTTGTACAACTTCTTCAAACAATACTGAGTGTAAACACTCAATAATATAACTTCTAGTCATTCACAAAGCATTTTGTATGCAATAAATGACATTTTTCATAACACAAAAATGTTACACTTTCAAAACCATTTTACAAGCAATACTGTAAATGATACATTTTCCAAAACACAAAAACAAATTAGATTTCTTTTCCTTTCAAATGGAAAATATATTTTATACTATTTTAAAAAGCAGAACATTTTAATAAAAACATCTCACCGAATAGTCTTAGCTGACGACGCCTGGTCCTCTTCCTCTCACACAAGGCTTTTGGCCTGCATGAATAAGGCGCTAGCAGTTAGCCATGAATGTAAATTTAGCATTAGCAAATTAGCCAATTGTGTTTCCACATCTTACCAAGTGGTCTCTGCTCAATATTTTCACCACGCGACTGTCTGAATTCGCTTTAAGCAACAGATGCCACACAGCAGCAGTTGATGCGGTTGTCAATTTGCAATTGCAATTATCTTTTTATTCTCGCAGTCGGACATCCGGGCATTAATAGCGTCACCAGCCACAACAAAGCGTCACCATAATGGAATGGGGGCAAAACACGAGTCGCAAGCAGTTGCTCTGTCGTGCATTGTAGTACAAATGCGTTCAACTTTTGTCTTATTTGCGGTCTTTTTTCCATCGGAATGACTAAAAGTTGCCGTGTTGCGGGTTGTAACAGAAGGAATGCGAAGCCACATTTGAAGTTCTTCATTCTTTCTCGTGAGAAGAAAAGGACAAGCAATTGGCTGAAATCAATCAATGGAGGAACAGTAAAAGAAGACGGTTCCCTGGACCAGGCACATTTACGTTTGCAGCCGACATTTTATTACTGGTGAATAAACTTTAATCGATTTTTTGTTGTTGTTGTTGCCCCAATTAGCTGCTAGGATTCAATGGACTAAGCAGTGCTTATTATTACCGGAACCGACAACTCGCAAAGCGTTATTTTTCTTTTGCCGTGAACTGCTCTGATCGGTCAATCGGTATATTATTGGCCTGGTGGGAATTGGTTATTTTGCTGTGACGTGTTCACGGCTAAATAACGCTTGGAGGCGAATAACCGGTTACGGCAGAAATAATCACTCCGTATATACTACCAGTTTTCTTAGTTACACACAGTACATATTCCACATAATTGATAAAGGTCAACTTACTGAGTGACTTTATGAGGTAGTTGTAGATGTTTCCGAACGCAATTCCTTTGGATTGTTTATCCAGCTATCAGCTGCGACTTTGTATGGGCAGATTTGCAGGCCAATACACGCTAATTTGAAGTTGTATCGCCTCCTCGCGTCTGTCGGCAGTGACTCGTGATAATAATAAGTCATGTTTAAGACGTTTTTATTTAAAAAAGACGCAAAAAACAGCTGAAATATACTGTATGAATTTCAGACAACGTTTGTCTACGGATGTTTACCTGTGCGTGCCCCCCTCTCAAAATGGCGACATGTTGCTATGCGAGATGACGTCATCGTGACATCAAGCCGACTGCGAAAATTTTTTTCCGGAGCGAACAAAATTTTTCCCCCTCAGAAAGGCCAATGTTCCAAAAGGAAGTGTGCAAGTGCTGACGCCACATTTGCAAGTCCTTGAATAACAATTACCGTAATTTTCGGACTATAAGCTGCTACTTTTTCCCTTCATTTTGATACCTGTGGCTTATAGTCCAGTGCGGCTTATTTGTTGATTTTTTTTTTTAGGTATCACTTTATTTGACAGCGGTTTCATAAGACTGTCATAAGATCATCAAAATTATGAAATGACGCTATCATGGACATTACTGAATGCTTATGTCATTAAGTTTCATTTGGCAAATTATGTCACTTACTCAATTTTTGTCCATCTTGGATCTTTTGCATCCATTCAAAAGTGAGATCATTTGCCGGATAACACTTAATGACATCTGTTATAAGCATTCATGAATGCTCAGGACAGAGACATGTCATAATTATGATTGTGTGATGAGTGCCTTATGGCACCACTGTCAAATAAAGTGTTAGTAAATACCATAACTAGCAATTGATGAAACAATTGGAGCAGTAACTGAAGAAATATTTAGCACAGAACATGATTTTTGATTGTTATTTACATCTGTAGCGCTGCAATGCATGCTAAGAGGCATGTTGGATGACAACAGTCAACAGCAGGTGGCAGCAGAGGTTGACTGTCTCCCCCAAGGGAGCAGCGATGGCCAAATGAAACTTCTTGAAGCAATAAAGCTTTGCAGTAATTGGTTCAAAGTTTAGTGATGGTTCATTTGGTCTTATGACAGCCGGTCTTATGATGCCGCTGTCAAAAAGGGTTGTACCGGTTAATATCTTTTGGTGTAAATATCCCATGATACAGTGAGGACAGCTGCGGCTTATAGTCCAGTGCGGCTTGTCTATGAACAAATGCCGTTTTTGTGCCAAATTTGGTGGGCTGCGGCTTATAGTGCCAAAAATTAGGGTACTTTTTTTAAAATGTCGCTCATGCCCTCTACTGTTGTTATTGGGTGTAAGGCTTCCATATTTTTCTCTGGCCTACATAAGAAATTTCCACATTTGCAAAATATTTAAATATTTGATCATTTTTCCGATTCCAAATTCTCAAATGATTCCACAAATGTTTTTTTTTCCCTAACCGGCAACGCGCTCGCTGACATTTGCCTGGACGCACCCAGCCCCCGCTCCTTCAGCGGAAAGGTGAATCGTTACGGTGGGAAAAAAAGGGTTAATGGCCGGAGAAGCAAAGGTCATCGCGTCATACTCGTCGGCTGCCGATGACAACGTTGCGCAGACCGGAGTCGCTTTAAAAAGTAGAAATGACATTTTCACGACAGAAGAAGACTCCGTCAATAGACCGAGTCGCCGTCGAAGAACTTCCCGTAAGCTGACGTTCACCTGTTTCTGGCTCGCGCGTCAGCGCGGCGGGGACACTTAACGCTAATTGGCTTCCGTCCTGCCTCCCGCCGTCGGGAATTAAAATAAGAAAGCGCTGTAGCAGAGTTGCAAATATCAGGCGTCAGTCGGTGCCTGCGCGCTGTCATTGCCGCCACCCCTGCTTCCTCCCCTATTTTTAAGCTCATCTCTGTCATTAGCGTGACAGCCCGTGCCGTCAAATTTTATCGGCGTGCCTCTCGTATGGCAATCAGATATGATTGCCATCTTGAAAAATGCAAAAGTCGAATTTCGACTATGTTTTTCGAAAAATATATTACTAAAACTAGAAAAAGCAGTTTCAGGAGAAACGACGTGCTTGGGGATGCTCTCGCGGGTCACTTCCTGTAGAAATTCGGTCATTTCCCATTTATTTGGAGACATTTTCAGTTGACTTATTCCCCTTTTATCTCGACGGCTGACAATTCAGGGTTCCCGTGGGCCCTTAAAAAGTCTTAAATTTAAAAACTGGACAATCAATGTCTTAAATTTCCTCAAATTCAATGGAAAATTGCAGTAGGTATTAGGAGTGGGAACCTCAGGGCACCTCACGATACGATACGATTCGCGATACAAGGTCACGATAACGATTATCTCACGATATCACGATATTTTATATCACTCAACACCAAATGACATCAAAATAATACATGTAAATTAAAAAATCAATGACATTGCAAAACTTTACCTCAAGTGATGAAAGCCAAGCAGTGAAGAAATCCGTGTCGACTTCTTCACCAGCTGCCAGTGAACCTTATATTTGTTAGACAATTCTTGCATACAGCAAAGTCCTTGTTCACCTTACTTCCTTTCTTGTTGGTGTAAAATCTAAAGTGTGTCCACATGTGTGATTTGTAGCGATATTTTTGTCACTTTTTCCTCCACCGTTCCCACGAAGCTTTTTTGTTTTTTTCAACCCACTTGGAGCTTCCTCTCTTCTTCTCTAGACAACGTGTGTGCACTTTACATTCACCGCCAATCTTGAGCGCCACTAGTGGACCGCCAAGGAATTGCTCAACAAACGTTGAGCAGTTTACAGCATCCAATGGCCAATATGCAGGGGTGAAAGTGGCTAGAATTTCTTGCCGGAACTCCCCGACGTGAAGGTCGCCACGGAGCCAGAAATTTTATTTATTTATTTCACTTTAGTGTGGGGCGTCAAACCTATTAAACTACCCAAATGCAAAGAAAACTGTTTTAGCAGTTATTTCTATAACACACACAAAAACGGATTTTCATTCAAAATGGTATTTTTTCAATGATTTGCAAAATAAAAGTTAACAAAAACAGCAATAACCCTAACCTCCATCTCCTAGTTTTTATTTTCCCTCATTTCCACACATACTAAATGCCAAATCTTTAATTTTAACTACTTAGAACATAGGATGTATATTAAAATTGAAGTTAAGGAAAAGCGGTATGGAAAATGAATGAATGAATGAATGTAAACATTTACTTTTTTTTTTTTTTTTTTAATAACAAAGATATTTTTCTGAATGTATGTTATACAGGTATATATATAAGTACAAATGACTTGGAATATATTTTGAAGATCGCGCAAACATGGACTTTTTTAAATCATAAGAAAATGAATAAGATAAATATAAGTCCAAAGTGCACATTGACAGCCAAGATATTGTGAACCTCCCCATCAGAACAAAAAAAAACTAAGTACAATAAATGAGCCTCCTCAACTCTTTCCTTGCTCTTAAAAATTTGATCCATTTTATGTTGCATTGCCCTTTTTTGTCGCATCAGTTCAACAACCTTTTTTTTTTTTTTTTGCTTTTGTAGAAAACATGCACATTTGAACCAATTACAGCTAACTATCTCAGCCAATTGAACGGATAAATGAGTCCAGGCGTTTTGCTTTGCTGCATGTATTCGCACATTGACGTGACTCATCATCGTCAGACTCAGATAACTGCAGCAGCTGGGGAAACATCCATGCCGTCCGTGGAATGAAATAAAAAATTAATATTGGTGGAAACGGATTACGCTACACAAGCACTTGATTATGCTTGTTGTTAACACTGTATGTAAATCTGATGTTGGTAGATTTTTTTTCTTCTTGGAGAAAAAAAATGCATGTGTGGCAGCTTAGCATTTTTTATTTATTTATTTTTTTTTACATAGCGTTTTGACAGTTGCCGTCATATTTTCGGATTTTCGGAATCAAAGCACCATGTACCGGAACAGCATTCCAGCCCTGAATCTTATACCGGAACTGCGTTCTTGCCCTGAATCTTATACCAGAACTGCATTCCTGACCGTTCTGGCCCACTTTCACCCGTGCCAATATGCCAAATAAAAGTATCGATACTTGGCGGGAGCATATCGATAACCGATCGGGTTGCAAAATATCGCGATATATCGCTGTATCGAGATATCGTCACACTCTTAGTAGGTATTACACTTCTAGACGATGTATTATATATCGGGGACTGTTACGGTACACTTGCATGGGGCTTATTAATTGCGCCAGAGGCATGAAAACAAAACTATCAATTCATAATGAGAGAAAAAAAAAAAGAAAACAAAAGTAACGTGTAACCCATCCATCCATCCATCCATTATCTTCCGCTTAGTCCGGGGTCGGGTCGCGGGGGCAGCAGCTTTAGCAGGGAAGCCCAGACTTCCCTCTCCCCAGCCACTTCAGCCAGCTCCTCCGGCGGGATTCCAAGGCGTTCCCAGGCCAGCCGAGCGACATAGTCTCTCCAGCGTGTCCTGGGTCGACCCCGGGGCCTCCTGCCGGTAACGTGTAACACAGGCGACAATTTGAAAAGAAACAGGGTTAAAAGTACAGATACCTGATGTAAAATGTAGTGAAGTAAAAGTAAAAAGTACCACATTTAAGCTCCACGGTCATACGCGGTGCGTGTCCGGGCTCGTACGGGGCCGCCTCCGGGTCACGTGACCGTGGCGCACGCGTACGTGTTGATATGTGCGCGTGCGTTCGGGATTGATTGGCGGGCAGGTTGAAGATATTCCGAACGCATCCCAGCGGCGGGCCCGGAGAGTCGGAGCTGACCGTGGGCTATTACCGTCTGGTTAGATGAGACGCGCTTCCGATCAATCAATCGCGGGTGCCGGAGGGTGGTGGGGTAGATGTGGGAGGATGAGGATTTCTCAGGATGCGCCTCTTCCGAGCCGTGTCAGCTCGCTGAGGCAGCACAACAGCGGCGAGGCTGCTACTTTGACACGCACGCGCAGATCTACGCACTCGGCACAATTGTGAGACGCTGGCGGATGAGAGTCGCGATGTCGGAGGCCGACAAAGAAGAAGAGGAGGCGTTAGAAAAAAGGAACTGCAGTATTTTGCGGTAGTGAATGAATGTGAAGTGAGTCAGTCTCACCATCAAGAGCTGGAGTCGTTCCAGCCGAGAGATGAAGCGCCTGACAGAGCGGCAACAATAAGAAGAAGTACCACAAACGCCCACGTAGCCGGCATGACTCGATGCTAGTGTTGCGCCGAAAAGCCCTCTATTAGAGAGCCAGATTTGTTGGAGAACAGAAGTCACTGAGACCCAAGACCAAAGCTATCATTCATCGAGACCGAGAACAGCTCGAGTTGGCTTAGCGAAGCAGCCTAATAGCCTCCAGAAAAGTTGAGAAGGCCCAAGTTAAGCATTGACAATATCTAGCTGACGTGTAGATAGAACATTTACAGTATTTTTGCCAGATCAATTAGTTCAAATGTCTTTGTTTTGGTGCCAATGTATATTGATACAGTTGATCTTTTAACACTAAATTACTGCATAGCCACTTGAATGTCAAATATTACAGTGGTATGAAAAAGTATCTGAACCTTTTGGAATAAAATAAAATCATAAAATCAATCATGCATAAAATCACCATCAAATGTGATCTGGTTTTTGTCAAAATCACACAGATGAAAATAGAGGGTCTGCTTTAACTGAAAGCAACCAAACATTTATAGGTTTTCATATTTTAATGCGGATAGCATGCAAACAATGACAGAAGGGGGAGAACTAAGTAAGTGAACCCTCTGCCGAAGGAGACTTAAAGAGCAACTGAAACCAATCTTTACCAAACAATTTAAGTCAGGGGTGTGCCCAATCACTGATGAGTGGTTTAAAGCTGCTCTGCCCACTATAAAATACACACCTGGTAAAAAATTGTCTTGATGGAAAGCATTGACTGATGTGCATCATAGCCCGGTCAAGAGAGTTGTCTGAAGACCTGCGATCAAGGATTGTTGATTTGTATAAAGCTGGGAAAGGATACAAAACCATCTCTAAAAGTCTGGATGTTCATTAATCGACAGTCAGAGAAGTTGTCTACAAATGGAGAGAGTTTGGCACTGTTGCTTCTCTCCCAAGGAGTGGCCATCCACCAAAAATGATGCAAAGAGTTCAGCGCAGAATACTCAGGGAGGTAAAAAAAGAACCCCAGAGTGTCTGCTAAAGAGATATTACTGGCACAGTCCAATATCTCTGTGCACACATCAACTATATGTAAGACTATGGCCAAGAATGGTGTTCATGGGAGGACTTGACGGAGGAAACCCCTGCTGTCTAAAAAAACATTGTTGCGCGTTTAATGTTCGCAAAAAGGCACATGGACACTCCACAGATGTTTTGGCAAAATATTTTGTGGACTGATGAAACCAAAGTTGAATGATTTGGGAGTAACACAGAACCTCATATGTGGTAGGAAAATGGAACTGCTCACCAACATCAACACCTCATCCCCACCGTGAAGCATGGTGGAGGGAGCATCATGAATTGGGGCTGTTTTGCTGCCTCGGGGCCTGGACCACTTACAATCATTAATGTAAGATGAATTCAAAAGTTTTGCAGGGAAGCCTGGGGCCGTCTGTCAGACAGTTGAAGCTAAAAAGAGGATGGATGCTGCAACAAGACAATGATCCAAAGCATGTAGTAAATCAACTTCAGAAGAACAAAGTCCAAACTTAAACCGCATTGAAATGCTGTCGCATGACCTAAAGATGGCAATTCATGCCAGACAACCTAGGAATCTGACTGCACTACAGCAGTTTTGTAGAGAAGAATGGGCCAAGATTAGTCCTGATCGATGTGCCAGACTGATCTCATACTACAGGAAGCGTCTGGTTGAAGTTATTGCTGCCCCCCCCCCAAAAAAAAGGGGGGGGGCACAAAATATTAAATGTGATGGCTCACTTCCTTATTTTCGCCCTTCTGTCATTGTTTGCATACTATCCCCATTAAAATATGAAAACATAAATGTTTGTGTTGTTTTAGTTCAAGCAGACACAGTTTTTTCATCTGTGTGATTTTGACAAAGATCAGATCACATTTGATGGCGATTTTATGCAGAAATCCCAAAAGGTTCAGATACTTTTTCATACCACTGTATCCATCAGACACTGCTTAACTCATCGGTAGCCATTGATGGCAGAGCTGCCAGCCTCCCACTTCAAATGGAGTGAACGTCTACCAATGAAAGTTAAGAACCTGTCGAAAAGAGTGAAGAAGCAAAGTAAAAACCAGGTCAAGATGCGAGACAGAGCAAAGCCAAGATTTTATCGGAATCGTCTCATGGTCGTGTCGTGAAGAAATAAACAATTCAAAGGCCGTAAAGATTTTCCAATAAGAGAAAATACATTATATGTGATGACAGGGGCCGTCATAAAATTTGTCATCAATTTACAATAACATTAAGTCAATGATTGGCTACGACCGGGCGATGATGTCATCCGTCTTCTCCGCCGCCGAGGCTTCTTCTTATTCATCAAAAGTCCAAATGATTTAGCGCTTTGGTGCTTTTAATTAAATAAGTGTGTCACAAAGTGTTTTATAGCGCAATAAAGGACAAAAACGCGGCCATTAAGGAGAACGTGAGTGTAAGTGTGGCCGGAAAGCTATTCCGTCCACTTAAAAGATTCTTCGTCTTTCCTACTGCCGGCCAGATTTAACCATTTCCTCCAAAACAGAAAAACAGATTTAATGATGCTAATGCACTTCTTTTATTGTTAGTTTTTAAAAATATATATTTCAAAACGCATCTTAAATGTACGATTCAGTTCCCTGAATTTAATTATCTGGAGCCTCAATTTACAGTGCTGGCCAAAAGGTCTATCGGATTCAGGTCTGGACTCATTGCTGGCCGCTTTAGAAGTCTCCAGTTCTTTCTCTCAAACCATTTTCTAGTGTGTTTTGGGTCATTGGCCTGCCAGAAGACCCATGACCTCTGAGGGAGATCCAGCTTTCTCACACCGATGCTGCAAAATTTGTTGGTAGTCTGCAGACTTCATAATGCCATGCACACAGTCAAGCAGTCCAGTGCCAGAGGAAGCAAAGCAACCCCAAAACATCAGGGAACCTCCACCATGTTTGACTGCCGGGACCGTGTTCTTTTCTTTGAAGACCTTGTTTTTCCGCCCTGTAAACTCTATGTTGATGCCTTTTCCCAAAAAGCTCTACTTTTGTCTCATCTGACCAGAGAACATTCTTCCAAAACGTTTCTGGCTTTCTCAGGTAAGTTTTGGCAAACTCCAGCCTGGCTTTTTAATGTCTCTGGGTCAGAGGTGGGATCTTCCTGGGTAGAGTCCCATTTCCTTCAGACGCTGACGGATAGTACGGGTTGACAATGTCGTACCCTCGGACTGCGGGACAGCTTGAACTTGTTTGGATGTTAGTCGAGGTTCTTTAGCCACCTGCCTACAATCTTTTGTTGAAATCTCTCCTCAATTTTTCTTTTCCGTCCACATCTAGATAGGTTAGCCACAGTGTCGTGGGCTTTACACTTATTGATGACACTGCGCATGGTAGACACAGGAACATTAAGGTCTTTGGAGTTGGACTTGTAGCCTTGAGATTGCTTATGATTCCTCACAATTTTGCTTCTCAAGTCCTCAGACAGTTCTTTGGTCTTCTTTCTTTTCTCCATGCCCAATATGGTACACACAAGGACACAGGACATAGGTTGAGTCCACTTTAATCTATTTTAACTGGCCAAAAGTGTGATTTAATTATTGTCACCACCTGATATGTGCCACAGGTAAGTAAGAGGTTTGGTTAATGACACAAATTAGAGACGCATCACATGATTTTTCAAAGGGTGCCAATACTTTTGTCTGGCTCATTTTTGGAGTTTTGTGTAAAATGATCATGATCATTTTTTTCCCCATTCATTTTTGTGTTTTTTCATCACAAGCAGAATAAATATAGATATTACTATCAAAGCATTTGTGACCGCAATCCTTTTCTGGGAGAAATTGAGCAATATCTGACAGAATTGCAGGGGTTCCAATACTTTTGGCCAGCACTGTATGTTCTCTCAATTGACTCATTCGTAAAATGTAAAACGTTTGATACATCTAGATTGGATTACTGTAACTCCCTACTTGCAGCTTGTCCTAAAAGTTCTCTAAAAGGTCTTCAGCTAGTCCAAAACGCAGCAGCAAGACTTTGAACAGGAACTAATAGAAGAGAGCACATCACCCCTGTGCTCCAGGCCCTCCACTGGCTTCCAGTCAAGTTTAGAATTAAATTTAAAATCCTCCTTTTTACATTTAAGACCATTAATGGGTTGGAGCCATCTTATCTCACCGATGCTCTGGTTCCATACCGCCCCAACAGAACACTCCGCTCTCAGAATGCGGGTCTACTGGTAGTTCCCAGGGTTTCTAAAAGTACTGTCGGAGCTAGAGCCTTTAGCCACCAAGCCCCTGTTTTATGGAATCAGCTTACAGCTAATATTAAAGAAGCTGAGACAGTCTGCACATTTAAGATTAGATTAAAAACGTTCTTATTCGACAAAGCTTATGGTCAGGCTAGTTGGAAGTCGGAGTAGACTCACAGTTCAGTCTAAGCTGTACTAGAAGCTATAATGCTGGGGGAAGTACAGCCACTGAGTTCTATCTCCTTTTTCTCACTCTACCTACCACTTGTCTTACTTTATTTCTATTTTCCAATGTTAATATCGAGTTGACAAGTCTCTTCATCACTAGTCACCCGGTGTCCCCTTTCCCCACTCCCTTCCGGGGAGGGACTATTTTTCAGCTGCAGCCTCCTGACTGTCCGGACCCCTGGCTGGATGGACGTCCTCGTTGCCACCCCCGTCTCATATGGCTAGATGGACCTCTTCTTGTTCCTTTACTCGACTGCATCTTTACAGACTGTAACCCCGTCTGCTAATTCCCATTAGCAGTCCCGGTGCATCCTGTCTATCTGTCCTGGGAGTGGATCTCTCCTGACTCTAGTACTCCCCAAGGTTTCTCATTTTCTCCCAAAGAGCTTGGAGTTTTTTGAGTTTTTCCTTGCCAACATGGAGGGTCCAAGGATGAGGGATTCCCAGGATTTGAACTTTATTTATTCATCTTTGTTTACTTCATTTGCTGTTTCTGACTGTGTATCATATTGCCTCTGCAAAGCCCTTTCAGACAACCTTGTTGTGATTTAGGGCTATACAAATAAAATTGAATTGAATCTGTACCTTCAGTTTACCAACATGTATCCTCAATTTCTAAATTAATGTACTAATTTGTACTTATAATTAACAAATCAGTACCCTCAATTTAGTAATGTGCTTCACTCAATTGTTCCCTCAATGGATGAACCCTCTCGCATTTTAGCTACCTGCACCCTCAGTTTACTTATTTGTTATGTCACTTTAGTCATATGTACATTCAATTTTTTAATCTATTCCCTTAATTGCCTATTTCTATTCTCGTTTGAGTAACTTGTTCCCTAAATGGACTCATGTGTTCCCTGAAATTAGTAACCTGCACCCTAAATTTAAGATTCAGTGACCTCTGTTGACTAATCATTTCCTTCAGTTTAATCAAAGGTGCCCTCAATTAACAAATTTTTTGTCAATTCTGTCAAATCTATTATTTCCAAGGGCAGCCAATGAGGTAAAAAGGCTCAAATGAACTCGGAACCCCGGCCGACTCTGTAGATGGTTGCAGGTGCGATAGCGTGACATCTGCGAGGAGGGGGCCCGTTCACGCGCGCTAGCCGGGTCACCTCCAGGAGCGCCGACGCCTCGCTTCGGTCGGTCCCGCTCATCCGTCTTGCCGCTTTGCCCGACGGAGGCCGCGCGTCTCCGGTGAGCGCATTCATGCATTACAAGTGGCGTAACGCCACCGCCGCCTACCCCCCGCGACCGCCGGCGCTGCGCTCGCTCGTTCGCAAATAAGCGGCACAACCCTGACAAGGACGAACATGTTTATTTTTACATACGCGGCACGTATGTTCCGAATCTCATTAATTAAGCGGCACCGCGCCGGGGCAAGGACGTGGCGTGGTAGCCGCTATACTACCCGGTGATTAAGTGATGATTATGTGACGGCCTTAAAGCAACTTTACGACCACCGCGACTTACAATTTCAGTTTTTCAGATTGTAACATAACACGTCCATTTTTTTTCTCCCAATGAAATGAATTTCAATGACAGCAAGTGTTTTTTCGTCATGAGAAAATGACAATACAGTCAACTTTTTACACAAGATTCACCCCCCCCCCCCCGAAAACTCTTAAGTGACCCAACTTAAGAGTTTACTTTGCAACTTGTAGAAAGTGGGGAGAAATCACTGCTGTCTTTCTCAGAGACGGACCAAATGCAGTAATAATTACCTGCGCTGAGGTCACCTCACCTGCATCATTCGCCGCGTTTGCGTGACTGTCAGCAGCATAATGGAAATTTCAAGGAGAGCAGACATTTTGGAATGCATGCATTTGTAGCCTCAGTAGAGGAATGCGCTAGAAAACTCAAATTGAATTGCCAAGATGAAATTTGCTGAGTAGATTCACAAAAATCAAAAGTCTTAACAAACCGTGCCTAACAGGAAATAAGAATCTGGCTAATTTGGTTTGAAATGGAAAGCTTGTGGGCTGTTGCCTGAAGGGAATAGTATCTTTTCTCATATTTACCGTTCGACTGTTTAATATCTTTTCTGGTAGGCGCTGTTTGTATTACTCTAACACACTTTCAGGGGAATGTATCTTTTCTCTGATTTACTGTTTGACTGTTTGTATTATTCTAACACACCCGATATAAAATAGATAGCATTTATATAATAGTTTAAGGAAAACAAGCAGAATATATTTGATAGAAATATATTTGATGCAAAAGGACTTAAGTTTTTTTTTTTTTTTTTTTTTTTTTTAATTATTTGTACCTCAGGGAAACCCATTAATGTTTACATGTTCATGTTTACACAACTTAAAGTAGAAAAGTACTTTTGAGCCATTTATATAGAAGTAGTCGTAGTTATTATTATTTTTTTTTTAAATTAATACAGTAATTACAATATAATAACTTTACTCAAACCTGACTTAGGTGCATATTTGAGTGTATCTGAACCTTTTGGAATTTCTCATATTTCTGCATAAAATCACCATCAAAGTTGATCTGATCTTTGTCAAAATCACACAGATGCAAAACAGTGTCTGCCTTAACTAAAACAACCCTAACATTTATAGATGTTCATATTTTAATGAGGATAGCATGCAAACAATGACATAAGGGGGAAAAATAAGTAGGAGCCCTCTGGCTAAGCCAATTTTTACCAAACAATTTAAGTCAGGTGTGTGCACAATAACTGATGAGTGGCTAAAAGCTGCGCTGCCCACTATACAACACACATCTGGTAAGAATTGTCTTGATGAAAAGCATTGTCTGATGTGCATCATAGCTCAGTCAAAAGCACTGTCTGAAGACCTGCGATCAAGGATTGTTGATTTGTATAAAGCTGGGAAAGGACATCTCTAAAAGTCTGGATGTTCATCATTTGACAGTCAGAGAAGTTGTCTGCAAATGGAGAGAGTTTGGCACTGTTGCTTCTCTTCCAAGGTGTGGCCATCCACCAAAGATGATGCCAAGAGAATACTCAGAGAGGTAATAAGAATCCCAGAGCGTTTGCTAGAGACTTACAGAAATCACTGGCACAGTCCAATATCTCTGTACACACGTCAACTATATGTAAATTCCACAGCTGTCTAAAAAACATTTTTGCTTGTTTAATGTTCGCAAAAATGAACTTTGACACTCCACAGAAGTTTTGGCAAAATACTTTGTGGACTGATGAACCAAAGTTGAATTGTTTGGGAGTAATACACAACATCATGTGTGGAGGAAAAATGGAACAGCTCACCAACATCAACCCCGTGGTGGAGGGAGCATCATGATTTGGGACTGTTCTGCTCTCTCACGGCCTGGACAACTTGCAATCATTAATGGAAGAATGAATTCAAAAGTTTTGCAAGAAAACCTGAGGCCATCTGTCAGACAGTTGAAGCTAAAAAGAGGATGGATGCTGCATCAGAAGTAACAGAAGTACAACAGTATTACAGAAGTAAATCAACTTCAGAATGGTTTCAGAAGAACAAAATACACATACTGGAGTGGCCAAGTCAAAGTCCAGACTTGAACCCCATTGAGATGCTGTGGCATGAACTTAAAGACAGTGATTCATCCCGGGAATCTTACTGAACTACTGCAGTTTTGTACAGACGAATGGGCCAAGATTAGTCCAGATCGATGTGCCAGACTGATCTGAAGCTACAGGAAGTGTCTGGTTGAAGTTATTGCTGCCAAACAGGAGGCACCAAATATGAAATGTGATGGTTCACTTACTTATTCCCCCCCTTCAATCATTGTTTGCATACTATCCTCATTAAAATATGAAAACCTATCAATGTTTGGGTGGTTTTAGTTAAAGCAGACACTGTTTTTTCATCTGGGTGATTTTGACAAAGATCAGATCACATTTGATGGTGATTTTATGGAGAAATATCAGAAATTCCAAAAGGTTCAGATACTTTTACATACCACTGTATAAGCACAACAAATATTGGCATTAAATTCTTTTTAAAAAGTGCAAATGTAAACTGAGGTGTGTTCAAAGACCTCTCAACAATAACAGTTTTGCAAATGATCACTCCAAATATGATGTAAAAATGCAAACAAAATTGTTAAAACACAAAAATATAATATAGAGAAATATATACACAGAAAAGAATAAGCAATCAAATGGATTGTCGTTGTTCTTTCAGCTCATTGGTCCGAAAACAGGAGAGGCAGGGGCATACGTTGCCCTACAGGTATTTGTTCCTTCTACAAATAAAACACTATTCTCCTTTTTTATGAAAATATAGGACAGAGCATGTCCCATACACTTTTCTGAATATGGGACTATCCCATATTTGAATGGACGGTTGGCAACTCTAGCATCTGCTGGCTGGATGTGTTGCGGAGGAGTGACACACCCCAGCAATGGCGGTCATTTTGCTTGTATTACTCTATACTGAAAGGATTGGCTGTGAGCGCTCATCTTTCAGTGCCATTGACGGCGCTCACCACCCATTTTCATCAGGACATTTTGGCTAGGTTCATACCGCAGGTCTTAATGCACGATCCGATTTTTCCGTGTTTTTCCGATTTGAGTGGGACATTAACTTGATGGTCTAAACGGGACGTAGAAGTGGACTATTTCAAATCCGATCTGGGTGACTTTCGTATGTGGTCTAAATCCAATCTGGGCCACATTTTTCACCAATGTGGCGGCGGTCTGGACTGTCAAGTCAAATCGAAATTCATGCGGCAATTACGTCAGAAAAGAGCGAAAGAGACAGGGCGCTACGGTAGTGCTGAGGCTGTGCATTTTTAGCGTTAGCTCCTAGCTCAAAAGAGGCTTTTGGGGAATGAGCGGGCTTGACAACAGTCATAAATAATAAAATGGGTTGAGGATAAGCCTGAGAATGCTTGTATTTCTTTCTGCTCCAAATGAGCAATATTTCAAGATTGCTTACATGGGCGGGAGTCGCGGTAAACTGACATGGACAAAGGCGGTCTGAACGGTCACGCCCCCCCCCAAAATAACAGATATGACAAAAAATCGGAATTGTACATGAAGACCTGCGGAATGAACCTAGCCTTTGACTCAAACGTCATTTGTCGGCCAGTGAGCGCACTTATTTGGCCAAAATGAAACTAGTCCAGCCCGCATGAGCTCTAATTGCCATAGGCAAAATGAGTTTGACACCCCTGCCTTACGTGATTCAAAAGCTTTGATTTCTTTCAAAGCGGCACGGCGTCCTCCTGAGACCCCCGATCATCAGCGCTCGCGGCTTTAATTGACTTTTGTATTAGCTCGACAGTGTTTGTGGTTTTGTTGTGTTGTGTTTTGCTGGGATAAGCCTTTGCATCCAGACGCAGTGTGTAATTCCTCAACTTTCCACAAGCTTTGTGAAATGACTTGTCCTTAATCTTGCCAAAGCATCAGAAAAAGTGAAAACATACTTCCCCCTGGGAGGATGCGAATGGGGCGGGGGGGCGGACGGGCGGGGGGTGATATGTGGGTTAGAGGATGTTCTGCTAGAGTCAGCATTGGCCTGAATTCCAACAATATCCTCCTGAAGGATGAAACGCACCAGCTGGTGGAGCAAGACCCCTCCCGCTTCCCTACAAACCTTAAGAACCCCCCCGCCCCCCCCTTCTAGTGTATGATAATGCACATCAGAGACAAGTCATCAGATGCCAGCCCTCCACCCCACCCCAAAGTGCACCTGTACTCCATTTCTCATGCGGACCCAGCGGAGAGCTGTAAGCCTTGTTTGCTCTGCTGCTAATCCTCGCTAGGAAACAGCTTTCATAGGATTAACATCCACCAATGTGCGCGTGCATTTTGTGTGTCTAGTACTCCTAGATGTGGGGGAGTTCAAGCAGGGAGTCTTTTCTACTACATCCTCGCCAGGGTGTTTAGACTTGACATTGACCCTCCGTATGGCGTCCCCAGGGCCCCGTCCTACTCCCCTGATGGCGTCCTCTAGTGGCGTCCAGCACCAAACAGAGAGTTTGTTGTCAGCTGTGATACGGACGCCCGCCGAACAGCGTTGTTTTTGGCAGCTCTTTTCATTTTCGCCTTCGACAAAAATGCTTGTCAGTCATATAAAGGTCATAGTCTTGGTTTAGTTCTTGTCGGCGAGTACTCAAGCGGTTTTTGTCTGGTTTTAGTCTAGGACTACTCAAGATGTTTTCGTCTGCGAAAATTCAAAGGTTTTAGTCTTAAAAAACAAATTCCAACAATTTCAACATCATATGTTTTGGAAAATGTATGCAAACTATGACAATCGAAACTAGGTTCATATCAGCACTAAATCAGGAGCAGAGCTGACTGAACTACTACCATGATGAAACGGCTACCAAGTTATGTCTAAACCACTGAGTGCAGCACTTCTTAGTACGATAATACGCACTAAGCAGATAAACAGTACATTATTTTCAATGAATTATACTCACCTGGACGCCACGGACATAGGCAGATCTACTATTCAGGCGAAGTAGGCGATCGCCTTAGGCTCCCAACCAGTAGGGGGCCCACAACCAGCTGCCCTTGCCACAACGAGCAAGGGCTTGGGCCACCGGAGCCAGCAGCCCCCCCAACTATTCGTCATGTATAATTATGTCAGCATACCAAACAAACAAATAACAAAACAAAAAAAAAAAGCCATTTGAATGCTGCATTCATATCAGGGGTCCCCAAACTACGGCCCGGCCCGCCTCCACATTAGGTCCGGCCCCCTGAACAATACCAGAGAGCGTTTTCAAAAATGTTTTTTTTTTCTCTCAATAGTGTTATTTATTTCCTGGCCTTTTTCTGTGAAGAACTCAGAGAGGGCTATTTGATTATTATCTATTTAATTAATATTGTTATTTTTATTTATTATTATTATATTATTATTTTTATTTTATTTACTTTTGTTTTGTGAAGAATCCAGAAAGGGTTATTTGATTGTGGCTTTCTCAAAAAACAATATTTTTTTTTTACATTTAGGCACTCCTGCAATCGTCACACTTTTTCTGTTACAAACTGACCCCGGCCCCTCATCAGAGAAGGGAAAAGTTATGTGGCCTTCACAGGAAAAAGTTTGGAAACCCCTGATTTATCTTATCCCCCTCCACACACACACACACGCACTACAATGGACTGTTCCATGACGAAGAAATGAGTATCAGTCGCTTAGCTTCATTTAGCTTCGTTTAGCATCGCTTAACTCCGCTTAGCTGTTCGTTAGCTTCACTTAGCTCTCCCGTGTTTTTCACGCCACTAAGCTCGCTATTTTTACAGCTCACTTGCTACTTTGCACGTCGGCTATTGTTTATTTCGAACACATGAGCGCACGTGAGACCATGAGACCAAAAGTGCAGTGAGGGAGAAGTTGAGAACAGGCCGCTAATGCCTCTTTTGACTTTCTTCTTTCTTCTTCTCAGCGAACATAAAATACACAACAGCACACTCTGTGGCGAAACAATGCACTAAAGTTCCAATCAGTCGTACAATAACACTCAACTGCTAGTTAACAGCATTTGCTAACGAAAAAAGAAAAATAAATCTATTAGTGACACCACAAGCAATGACGAAGAATGTGCATTTACAGAGCTTTCGGTTAGCGGTTTAGTGAACGTACCTCCGGTGAACATTTCAAAACAAAAGAACGTCATGTTCGTCACATAAATAACGATTTCTGGAGTTAATCCCACATACTTCAGAATTAATATTATAATATGTTGAGTAAATACTACAGAATACAGATTCTACACTAATAATAGCTTTCAAATGACACTCTTTATGATAAATATGATTGGTAATAAATAATTATTATAATTATTATACTACTATTATATATAGTAGTATACTGTAATGATAATGCTAGATTTTTTTTTTAAAGAATTGTTTTGAATAATGTTGGAAAGGCAAAGTCAGTGTTCTGAATCTGTTTACTTTCCATTCTTTTGCACTAGTAAATGCTATCAGCATCTGACCTAATTGTTTATTTGTGATTAATTATTAAACTACAAATAATCATGTAAATAACAATAAGAAATGTAAGTGTTCCAAAATAGTTTTGTGATTTAATAAGCGTCAACAAAAATTTCATTGCTAAATTAGTAAAAAAAAGAAAATTAATGGATTAGTCGATTATCGGTAATTGTCAGACTAGTCGGCTGACTAATCAGGAGAAAATTTGTCGTTTAGGACAGCCCTAGTGTACCGGAACATATTTCCTCCACACCCTTCTCACCTTTTTAACCCATGAAGAGGGCCCCTGGATATGTTCCCGTAAGGCCCCAAAATTGCCAAGTCCGCCACTGGCACCGGAAAGTCAACTAATGTTACTGCGAACGTGAATGCTATAATACCGCAATGAGTACATTTATTGCGTGATGATAACTCAGCACAGATGTTTAAAGGCTAAAGCGACACAGCATATTCTGTCTTGGTTTTGCTAAGATAAGGTAATAAAGCAAATGTGTATAGGAAGGGCAAATGTATCTACGTAGCACAATTCAACACCAGGCTATTCTAAGTGCTTTCCATCACATGAAGATCATAAAAATCACATTAAATCAATAGAACGTAAACACAAAGACAATCGAAACAGGAAATAAAATTATACATAAAAATTGCATTTAATCACGAGCAGAATAAAAATAAAAAAAGAAAAATTACTATGACTAATAAAAATGATTGAAATCCGCAATGGAGATAAAGCACAAGAGGAATAGAAAGCAAATAGATTCAAATATATAGACATTTATGGATATGCTGTTCTCAACAAAAGCGTTTTTAGCCCTGATTTAAAGGAGCTAACAGTTTGAGTTTACTTCAGACCTTCAGGTAACTTGTTCCAGAGGTGAGGAGCATAATAACTAACGAACTTAGGGGTCTAGATGTTTCATGGGAATCTAACAAATCAAGCATGTATTATGGTCAAAGGCCATTAAGTGTTTTGTTGTATTTTATAGTCTATCCTTTGACTCACTGGAAGCCAGTGTAACGATTTCAAAACCGGTGTAATGTGGTCCAGAGTCCTTGTATTTGTGAGGACTCTGGCTGCAGAATTCTGTACTAGCTGCGGCTTCCTGTTTAAAGAAAAAAATTTTTTTTTTTATCAAGACGTGTAAATATACAGTTGCAGTAATCCAATCTGCTGAAAATGAACACATGTTTAAGTTTTTCCATGTCTCGTTGAGTCAGAAGCCTTTTAACTCTGGTTATATTTTTTTGGTGGTAATAAGCATATTTGATGACAAATTTGAGATGGCTATCAAATTTTAGGTCTCACTCAATATTAACGCCAAGATTTCTGACTTGATTTGTAGCTGTAAGTGACAACGTGCTAAGGTGCCTGCTTATCTTTGACCTTTCCTTTTTGGCCGAAATAATAATCACTTCTGTCTTCTCCACATTTAACTGGAGAGAATTCTGGCGCATCCATTTATTGATTTGATGAATGCATTTACTCAGGGAAACTAAGGGACTATAATCATGTGGCGACACAGAAATTTAGAGTTGTGTTTCATCTCCATGGGTGTTATAGGAAATGTCATACTGTTCCAAAATCTGAGCCAGGGGAAGCATATAGATGTTGAGTAAGAGTGGTCCAAGAATGGACCATTGAGGGACTCCACACGTGAATTTGGTTCGTTCTGACTGATGGTTTCCGATTGAAACAAAGAAATCCCTATAAGAGTTGAACCGCTAAAGAACAGTGTCAGTAAGCCCTACCCACTGTACCAATCTGCTGAGTAGTATGTTGTGATCAACCGTGTCGAATGCGGCGCTGAGATCCAATAGTAGCAGAACAGATGATTTGCCCACATCGGTATTCCGACGAATATCATTTAGTGTCAGGAATGAGCGGGCAGGCAGGTGGTGTGGACCCAAATGCAGGGAAACAAAAAAAGGCAGCAAGGCAGGGAACTCAAAAAATGTTTTAATTATAACTAACCAAAGGCACAAAGTACAAACAAAAGGACTGGGGATCAAAAAGGCAAGGTTCAAACAAAACTTACTTTACCGGAGGGACTAATACACGAGGACTTGGACAGGACTTCAACTTTGACGCAGACACTGACATTGACAATGACGCAACAAGGAGTGACAAGAAACTGGGTCTTTATATACACACACGCAGACAAGGGGTAACGAGACGAGGAACAGCTGGGTAACACAGGTGGATGCAGATTGCAGGATACACTGGGAGAACACACACAGGTGAAAGCAATGGGCAATCACAGGGACAAGTCACACTAGGAGAAAACAAACACAAAACCTGACATTTAGGACTTTGATAAGCACGGTCTCGGGGCTGTGTTGTGGCCGAAATCCAGACTGAAATGAGTTTAAAAAATTCTTTTGCATCATAAAAACCTGGGTCTGTTCCAACACATGTGGCGCATCACAACCAGACACTGCTATGATGCAGGCTAACCACATACTGTTTACAAAAAGAAAACGTCACACATTATGAACATTAAATGGAAAGTGTTTTTTGTCTCTTTGTCGTCTCGTCAGACAAAAACTGTCATTCGCCTCGTTATGTTTTAGTCTCCTATGACATTTAGCTCGTCATTATCAATAAATTAAATGTTCCCTGACGAAATATCTTTGTTATCGTCGACAAAAACAACAATGCTGCCGAAACGCTACATTAGGGGTGCCCAAGTCCGGTCCTTGAGAGCCCCTATCCAGTTTGTTTTCCAGGGTTGTTTTCCTAACCCTAACCCATTTGATTTGGGTGTGTTAAAGGAGGGAGACATGGAAAACAAGCTGGATAGGGGCTCTCGAGGACCGAACTTGGACACCCATGCACTGCATTATAGCTCCGCGCATCATCATATGTTATTTTTAGCCCCTACCCAAGCCCACCCAGGCCCCCTTTATGCCTGAAAAGCGGGCCTCTGCCCTGCCAGCACCACCCCTCACAATCTCCATAACCTGGTCTGTGTCTAATCTTTGATCTTGAGCTCAAGCAGTCTTAGTACTTTAGTCCAAATATCTTCTTTCAGGGCCATTTACAAAAAAGCTTTAGTTATCTTCCAAGGCCTTTCTCGGGATTCTTCTTTCTAATCCAGCCTCATCCGTTTTTCCTCGACTCTGAGAGCACATTCATACGAGAACGACGTAGTAAAAACGTTTCCAACAAAACACGCCTGAAGACACTCTTATCTGCATACCAACTGCTCTCTTTTCCAAAAGCACATTTGTAATCGACATATATTTGTGTTGAGAATGCGAGTCACGTGTCGTGCGCTGCCGGCGGTCACAATCAATCGTTTTGAAGTTTGCACTTCCCTAAAACGACACCATTTTAGTGAATTATGTCATCTGTTTTTTCGCTCCTCCCAGTCAAAACAAATTGGACTTTTAGCACTTTCAATGGCAGCCATTGAGTTTCATCACCGCTCTATAAAGAGTTCAACCAACATGCTACGTTATCTACAGGACCCGGTGACACGCGTATATAACCGCACGAGCCAAACAGATTGTCCCCTAAGTATTTCTGGCCGCGTCTCCAAATGTCCAACTTTTTCCGGCCGGCCGGCGTAATTTTCACCGATCGGTTTTCTCGCTCGGCGAACGGCGTCGGGTTGTCGTGTTAACGGCGCCCGCGGAGATGAAAGCCTCCGAGCAGAGATCCGGGAAAAAGAAAAAAGGTAATTCCCCTCAGCTTCCAAATTTCGCGTGCTTGTAAATAGCCCAGATAAAAGAAGCCGCCGCTCGCTTGTACTTAATATTCCCATTAGACTTCTAACAATGGCGGCTTTTGTACGGCAGCGTGTAGCGAGATGAATACAAACTCTTTTTGCCTCCGGTACTTTGCCGAGCTCGGTTCAATCAGAGAATTTCTTTCCGCTAAAGTAAGAGAAGAAAAGACGGCGCCTACAAAAGGGGAGGCGCCTTTGGGGAGTTGTGGCAGGTGAGCGCTGGAGGAGGATGAATGGCGGCGTGATAGCGGGAGGCTTATTAGAGTCAATGAGCCACATCGCCGTTGTCCGTCAGGAGGACGCTCAGACCCGCGTCTAAAACGGCAGATCCCGACGTCAAAGAGGTTGTTAAAAAAAATCAGTTGGGCCTGGTTTTTCTTGGATCCTACCAACCGTGTGACTCTTGGAATTGGCAGTGGAAGACTTGCAAATGGACCAAATTCAGATCTTGTATCACAGAGGGGCGACTGTGAAAGGGGATTTTTAATTATAAAACAAACAAAAAAATTCGCCCATAAACCTGGGAACTGATTAGCTAAGGCGACCGCGGTGAAGTCCCCCCCCAATCAGGCGCAGATTTATCCAGCAAGACCGAGAACGGAAACGTAGTATTTGCCATGTGGCAAAATGTATTTTGACATGTTGCATTTTTTGAAGGGTTGTGGCAAAATGGAGGCGCTGTAATGTAAAGTGTATGGTCAAAAATCACACCCACACGTTTTTCTGCCATTCAAAATGAATGGGAAATTTGAACGTGCATAGCCGTCAATGGTGTAGCCTTACTTGGGTGGCAGTGGAATGTCAATGCGCTCTAATGGTAAGTGTATAGTCAGAAATCATAGCCACACTTGTTTTTCTGGCATTTAAAATGGAAAATTTGGGCGTGCATTGCCGTCAATGGCATGGATCTGCATGGCCTACAACAATACCATATGCTCCAAAAATGCCACATACCAAAAAAAAAAAAAAAAAAAAAATGCCACAGACCAAAATCCATTTTGCCACATACCAATAAAAAATGCCACATGTCAAAATCCACTTTGCCACATGACAAAATCAATTTTGCCACATGGCAAAAAAAAGACGGCGAGAACCAAAATTGGTATTTGCTATGTGGCAAAATGGATTTTGCCACATGGCATTTTTTTTTGTTTTTTTTGACGTGTGGCTTTTTTTTTTTGCCATGTGGCAAAATTGATTTTGACCTATGGCATTTTTTTTTGGTATGTGGCAAAATGGATTTTGGAAAATTTGGACCTGCCTAGCCATCTTTGGATGTTAGTCATCAATGGCATGGACGTGCATGGCCTTCAAAACTGCCATATACCCCCCAGAAACACCCCCCCCCCCCCCAAAATGCAATAAACTAAAATCCTTTTTGCCATATACCAAAAAAAATGTCCCAGGACAAAATCCATTTTGTCACATGGCAAAAAAATCAGTTTTGCCATGTGGCAAAAAGGAATTTTTTGGTATGTGGCAAAATGGATTTGGATTTTGGAAAATTTGGACCTGCCTGGCTGTAAATGGCATAACCTGACTTGGTTGCCAGTTGAATGTCAATGCGCTGTAATGGTAAGTGTATGGTCGAAAATCACAGCCACACGTTTTTCTGCCATTTAAAATGAATGGAAAATTTGGACGTGCATAATCGTCAATGGTGTAGCCTGACTTGGGTGTCAGCTGAATGTCAATGCGTTCTAATGTAAAGTGTATCGTCAAAAACCTTAGCCACACATGTTTTTCTGCCATTTAAAATGAATGGAAAATTTGGACCTTAGTCGTCAATGGCATGGACGTACATGGCCTTAAAAACTGCCATATACCCCCCCCCCCCCCCCAAAAAAAAATGCGACAAACTAAAATCCATTTTGCCATATACCAAAAAAAAAAAAAAAAAATCAGTTTTGCCATGTGGCAAAAAAGGATTTTGACATGTGGCATTTTTTTGGGTATGTGGCAAAATGGATTTGGGTTTTGGAAAATTTGGACCTGCCTAGCTGTCAATGGCATAACCTGACTTGGTTGCCAGTTGAATGTCAATGCGCTGCAATGGTAAGTGTATGGTCGAAAATCACAGCCACACATGTTTTTCTGCCATTTAAAATGAATGGAAAATGTGGATGTTCATAGCCTGACTTGGGTGTCAGCTGAATGTCAGTGCGCTCTAATGTAAAGTGTATGGTCAAAAACCATAGCCACACATGTTTTTCTGCCATTTAAAATGAATGGAAAATTTGGACATTTGTCATTAATGGCACGGACGTGCATGGCCTTCAAAACTGCCATAAACCCCCGAAAAAAAATCCCCCCCCCCCCCCCCCCCAAAAAAATGCAACAAACCAAAATCCATTTTGCCACATACCAAAAAAAATGTCACATGTCAAAATCCATTTTGCCAGATGTAAAAAAAATGCCATGTGGCAAAATCAATTTAGCTACATGGCAAAAAAACGCCACATCTCCAAAAAATCAGTTTTGCCACATGGCAAAAAAAAAAATGCCACGTGGCAAAAAAAAATTTCATTTTGCCACACGGCAAAAAATAATATCTAATACTTAATCTAAGTACACGTAAGGCCAAAGTTCTTGCCAATTTACACAAAGTGTATTAATCCACAGTCGTCCCATGATGGAAGCAAAATTCCCTTTTGTGACATACACTGGAAGTTTGGCGGTTTGCTCATGGCATTGCACAGTAATGTCAGTCATTCCTTTCATGTGCACTTTGTGTCCAGTGTCAATTTGAACAGTGTCTGATGGTCTTAATGGAAGGTGTCTCAAACACTGTTTATTGACTTGGTAAGACACAAGCGATGCCTTTGACCCAGTGTCTATTTGCATTTTGACTGGCTGACCCTCTAACTTTGGTGTGACCCAGTAACAATCTGAGGTTCCGTCCACGCTCATTACATGCACGGCGTGCATGTCACTGTCACCTTTGGAAGTAGAGGCACGCTCTACAGCTTTGACATATTTCTTCTTTTTGTCATCCGTTTTTTCTTCTTTGTCTGTGCTGTTTTTATTCCGACAGGCACGCTCAACATGACCCTTCTTTCCACAACTACGACAGTTCATTTCTTTGCACCGGCAGGTGGAGGCAAGGTGCCCCGTTTTACCGCATCTAAAACAGGGACCAGCAACATTGCTTTGGGTACCTGCCACTTGGTTTATTCTGCTTGTCGTGTTCAGTTGTTGAGCCTCATTTGAAGCCATTTCCACAGCCACACTTACATCAAAGGCTTTCTTTAATGTCAATCCACTTTCTGAGAGTAACAAAGTGACAGATTCCCCCTCCTCCTGATTTCTCCAGTGAAATCGCAATCTCTCTGCAATGACAAGGGGCTTGGGTGTAAAATGTGCATTAAGAGTTTCCACGACCTCCCTGTACGTTCTGCCGCCAGGTTAATCAGCAAGTTTCTCAGTAAATTGAAAGTCTTTGTCCCAATAACGCTCAAAAACGTGGGCACTACTATCTCTCCGCTATATCGTTAGCTTCCACGAAATAGCCAAATCGCTCTGTGTAAAAGCTCCACTGTTCAAAAAGCTCATCAAAAGGACCAACAGAGCCGACAACTCCCGCTATAGCGCCTGGTTATACAGCATCTTTACGCTCCTTTCGAAATCTCCAGAGGAAAATCTCAAAACTGATAGCAGCACAAATAAAACTTTTCACAGCTCAAACCAGCACAAACAAAGCATAAACGATTGACACCCTTTTTAATCAGAATGGGAGTCTTGTTGACCTCAGATTGGCCTATAAAAGAAATGCAAATATCTGAAAAATGATAGCAGCACAAACTAAACGTTTTACAGCACAAATGATTGACATCATTTATTATATAAATTTGCATGTGATGGGGGGGGGTGGCAACATCACAGAGGTGCTAAGCGGTGCCTCTGGACTTTCCATCTACTTTATCTAGAAAACCAAACCATTAACTTAGCGCTCTGTCGGTCAATCTGTCGAAACAAATGAAATTTTGGTCTAAATAAAACAAGTTTGTTTTCCTGCTGCTCCAAAGAGTTCCCATGTGGCCAATCTTGACCTTGTCCAGATTGGCTGGAAGCAGAAATGAAGATAACATGAGCTCTTATCGGACCCGAGGGCACGTTTGCCATCATGTCATCGTCATTCTTTTTGGCCGGCTTGAAGAGTCGCCATGGCGACAACAATTTACGAGCCCAAAAATCTGTTTGGGAACAGAAGTCGGTTCCAGGAGCAGAAACGAGTGATTCGCCTCAACTCGTCCGCCGGTCAAAAGCGCGGATCGGAACGGTACCTGCAATGTTCGCGTGCCGGGAGCGCCTCTTATTTTGGTGAAGGAACACTCGGCCTTCCCGCGTCCCTAGAGAAGGATGGATGACTGCATTTGTGTGCCAAATACATTTTTCATTAACCAGATTACTGTCCAGCAGTCCAAGCTCACTCCGCAGTCTGTACGAGCGCGTGTGTGCGTTCAGGCTGCCAATGGATTTAATCACTTATCATTTCCGCCTCTTTTCTCCCACCGCGTTGCCAGCCGGACAGAGCCAATCGGATCGCGCCAATCGGCTTCCAGGACCGCTGGCAACCTCGACGGAGAATCGAGCAGCCTCCAAATCAGGATAGCTGTTTGTTTTTTTTGGGAACCGACAGAACCAACAAGGTAGCTTCAGATTTGTTTTTTGGTTTTTTAATTTTCTACGGTTCGGCAATGTAACGGGCCAGAATGTGGCCGGAATGAGAGGTCCATTCTGACCAGGTTTTTGGAAGAGTTATCCTGCAGTTGATCTTTTTGTTTTTAGCTAGTACTGATGAAACTGTATAGCTTTTGGATTTAGAATCACCTTAGACATGGACCTGGAACCACATGGGAATTGGAATAGGAACCGCTAAAAAAATGAGACCGAGAAATACACTGCTGGCCAAAATTATTGGCACCCCTGTCAGATAATGCTCAATTTCTCCCAGAAAATGATATTGCTACCAAAGCATTTGTAATTGTAATAATTCATTTTGCTTGTATTAAAAAACACAAAAGAGAATGAAAAAAAAACAAAAAACTATTATCTTTTTACACAAAACTCCATAAATGGGCCGGACAAAAGTATTGGCACCCTCGGCCTAATACTTGGTAGCACAACCTTTAGACAAAGTGACTACAAACAACCACTTCGGGTATCCATCAATGGTTTCTTCCAATGCTCTGCTGGAATCTTAGACCATTCTTCTTTGGCCAACTGTTCCAGGTCTCAGATTTGAACGGTGCCATTTTAAATCTCTCCACAGGTGTTCTTGTGACTTGTAGCTTTGAGATTGCCCATGCATCCTCACAATTTTGCTTTTGAAGTCCTCAGACAGTTCTTTGATCTTCTTTTCTCCATGCTTAATGTGCTACACACAAGGACACAGGACAGAGGTTGAGTCAACTTTAATCCATTTTAACTGGCTGCAAGTGTGATTGAGTTATTGCCACCACTTGTTATGTGCTACAGGTAAGTAACAGGTGCTGTTAATTATACAAATTAGAGACACATCACATGATTTTTTTTTTAAAAGGGTGCTAATACTTTTGTCCAGCCCATTTTTGGAGTTTTGTGTAAAATGATAATGATTTTTAAGAAAAAATCCATTCTCTTTTGCGTTTTTTTCATTGCAAGCAAAATAAATGAAAATATTACCAAACTACCAAAGCATTTGTAATTGCAATCATTTTCTGTGAGAAATGGAGCATTATCTGACAGAATGAAAGGGGTGCCAATACTTTTAGCCAGCAGTTTACATGGACTTTGAATCTGTAAGCACTTCAAATTTGGACACAAAACCATATAATATTTGGACATGAGACCTTGTTATGCTCTTGAACCACTACATAGTATTTGTACATAAATCCACGTAAGACAGAGCAGGAACCAGACAAGTCAGAAATGCAACGACTTAGAATTCTGATCTTGAACGATATCGGATTCAGACCCAGAAACATGATTTTAGGAGCCTGGAACTACACACAATCTGAATCTAAACTCACAAATCATTTTAACCAGTCACAAAAACATTTTGGACTTACAATCACAGAGCACACTGGACCAGGAACGGCATAAATTTTTGAACATGCAACAACATACAATATGGACAATAAGATTAGATTTAGACTCGAACGCAACGTCTGTTTAGGACCTGAAACCGCATACTATTTAAACTCAAGACGACAAAGCATAGTGGCCATCCAGAAGAACATAACGTAGATTTGGACTCGGAACAACATACGTTTAGGAACTGGAACCACATCCTATATGAAACCAGGCCAACAATGGTGAACACACAAATTTTACCAAAGAAACTACATAGCATCCGGATCTGGAACTTAACTCATTGGTTCCTGCAGTGGACCATATACGCGACACTGGTGTTTCAACTTAGGTAAAAATTCCATTTAATAAAGTCACAAAACAGTTTAACACAAACTTTGGGCCCAACATAATAGAGGCCAACACAACAAAAAGGCTTCAACCAAACTGACCTCACCTCCAGACACATCTCTGTGGCCGTTTAAATCAGGGCGGACTCGACTAACGACCACCTGAAGGAGGTATGACATGAAAATAACCAAACATTGTCAACTTAATAAAACAACAACAAATGGAAAATATACATATATTCAAACAATAACTAACGTGCATTTAAACAAACAGTGAAAACTTTACTCCAAACAATCATAATTGAATCAACTTAAATAACCCCCCTTCAGAATGGTAGGTGCCAGATCTTACACAGCTGTGGTCGTTACCTCAAATTGGCAAATCTAATAAGCACTCAGACAAATATTAACTAAAGTGTGCACCTATTAGAAAATACATGTCCAAAAAAATATCACGTAAATAATTAACTAAATCTTGAAACACTAAATTGTGGTGGTCGTGGTAGCCACCACTGTTCCTATTGATTGCGTTAAACACTCAATCCCTTTCTTTCTAGGTCTTAATTCCCGAAAGGCTCGGTGTTGTTTCGGTCTCGATGAATTATAGTCTTGATCTCGTCTCGTCTCGGGACTTGGTCTTGAAGGAATAGTATCTTTTCTCGTATTTACTGTTTGTACTACTCTAACCCACTTAATATAATCAATCAGTGATTCGCATCTTTTCTCGTATTTACTGTTTGTATTAATTTATCGTACCAAATATAAAATAAACAGCATTTATATCATGGTTTAAGAAAAAACAAGCAGAATATATTTGATATTATGAACAGTTGCACTTAGAATGATAAGAACTCGCAGCGCCAAGACAACGTGCAGATAAGGACGCCTTCTGACCACGGAAGCCCAACGCCTGCATCATGCAGCTGACTGAGCAAGATTGACGCTGACTACCAGGTGATAGGCAAGACATCTACAAGCCCACGTCTGAAACACCAAATCCCACAATCAGCTCTTCAGGACAGTCCAGAAAAAATGTTGGGACGTCCTGTACTACTACAACGCCGGATGACAGAAACAACTCCAAGTTTTATAGCTCAGCGCCTCTCAGACGGTGAGGCACGCCGAACCTCCCACCTCAGTTGCCTCATTAACCATGTCGCAGCAACTTGACCGCCTAAATCTGCAACGGAAGAAGACCCAAACACACCCCTCTTCCTGCCTATGCCCCGCCCCGCGAGACCCTTCAAAAAGACTAAATGTTTAACTAATCATTGTCATTTTTCTCAGGAACCTTTTGTTGACTTGTGATATGGTGACCTTGGAACGAGTCTGCCTCCTCGCCTGGGTCTGTTGCTGTTTTGCCTTGCCGTTTGATCGCTGGTGACCTGAGTAAATTTTCAACTCGGGTTTTGAAGCTTTAAAAATGGAGTCAGTACAAAGGGCTAAGACTAAGGTGAACGCGTAGAGTTTGGCCTTTTGACCGGGTTGTCGCCGGCCCGGGTCGTTGGATCTGCGCCGGCGAGGGTCTGGCGGTTCGGCTGGCGTGATTCTGGCAATCTGGCTAAAAGGTCATATTCCTTCAGTCTCAAAGGTCTGGATCTTGTCTCGGTTTTTATCCTTTACGGTTTTGTTCTCGTCACGGGTTCTGCTTTTTTTCAGTCTTGGTCTCAAGTCACAAAAGCAGTGTCGTTTTGGGCATCCCTTTCAATTTTCATCCTAGTCTTTTGGAGGAAAATTCTCATTAGTCATGTACTCATTAGTCATGGTCATAAGCCATTGGTCTTTGTCTAGTTTTAGTAGATGAAAACTAAGACAAATTTCATCTTGTTTTAGCTACCGTCGATTCAAAATGTTTTCATCTGAAAAATTCAAAGGGTTTATTCCACAAAGAAGTAAATACAGGTTAAAAATGATTCGTCCACAAAATACCTTTGTTATTGTCATCGTTGACAAAAACAACAACGCTCTGAAGTCTTGGTCTTGTCTTGATGATTTATGGTCTCGGCTCGTTTTAGTTTTGATCCCCCAAAAGTATTTGCCTCGACTTGTTGACTTCTGCCCTTAAGCAAGTCTCGGCCTCATATAGTGTGGTCTTTCGCACAAACTAGTTTAAAGCGTTAAAAGTGCCTGCCATGGAAAGAAATCTAATTAGAACAGGAAACATGTAATTAGCAGAGGAACAGGCCTCGCAGGATAGATTAAAAGAAATTTCCAGAAAGAAACAGAACACACACACACACACACACTTTCCCCACTCCAGAGTTGCATCATCAGCAGGAAACATCCTGAAGCAGATATAAAAACTGTCAAAATATATCTAAAACAATCAACACTTTCCACGGCTTTGATTGGCAGATCCATTTACGTCGATCCCGAGCATCGGCATCAGGAGGATTGCTTTCCTTTCGTCGCCGCGTCACCGGGATGAGCCGTCATCGGATCATGAAAACACAACGCTTGTTTCCCCGTGATGACTTTCACGTGGTTTTGACAGCGCTTGATTGACGAGCGCTTTGCGACAAGAACGGCAAAAGGCCGACAGCCTCGCTGGAGAAAAGTCGTTACCAACAAAGCGGCGCTCACTGGTTTTGTTTGCAGATGCCCTGAGCATTGTCAAAAAACATTCCCAACAGGCCACTTTCGGAGGAAGCGTTTTTGAAAGCACATTTGAATTCATTTCCACTTCTTTTGCGACTAAGTTGCTGGGAAGCTACTTTCCTTAAAGTCCCCTTATTTTTTCCACTCTTATTAACCCGGGCTGCGTGCTGAGCCCCCTCCGGTACTGCCTCTACACCTACGACTGCAGTCCAATCCACAGGAGCAACACCATCGTGAAGTTTGCTGATGACACCACAGTGGTTGGACTGATCTCACAGGGAGATGAGGCAGCCTACAGAGAGGAAGTCCACAAACTCCCAGCCTGGTGCTCAACAACAACCTGGCCCAGAACACCACCAAAACCAAGGAGGTCATCATGGACTTCAGGAGGAACAGTAATGACCCTAACCCCTGCACACTGAAAAGAATACCGTATTGGCCCGCATATAAGACGGTGTTTTTTGCATTGAAATAAGACTGAAAGAGTGGGGGTCGTCTTATATTCGCGGTCTAGACATTATACCCATTCACGAAGCTAGATATCATTGAAGCAATGTTCTGTCATGACAGAGCTCAGCTACTCTCAAGTTTAATCAGTTTGCATTATTTTCTTGCAATGTTTTTCCTTATTCAGATTTGTTTCAAGACTACGCCATTTTTCTTGGGAGACTTTTGTTGACCTGTGATATGGTGACCTTGGATGAGTCTGCCTCTTCACCTAAATCTGTTTCTGTTTCGCCTTGCTGTTTGATTGCTGTCAACCTGAACAAATTGTCAACTTGTGCTTCGAAGCCTTTTTCCGGCTTTCAAAATGGAGTCAGTACAGGGGGTTAAGACTAAGGTGAACACGCGGAGTTTGGCCTTTTGGCCGGGTTTCGCCGGCCTGTGTCGTTGGAGCTGCGCCAACGCGGGTCTTTCGGTTCGGTTGGCGTGATTCTGGCAATCTTGCCAAAAGGTCAGATTCCTACAACATCAACAGCAAGTGTGTGGAGAGGGTCCACACCATCAGGTTCCTGGGAGTCCAGATCTCAGATAACCTCTCATGGATAGCAAACATAACAGCTATCATAAAGAAGGCTCAGCAGCTTCTGCACTCCTCAGGAAGAACAAGCTGGATAGGAAGCTGCTGCTGGCCTTCTACCACTCATCCATTGAGAGCCTGCTAACATACTGCAGTTCCACCTGGTACGGGAGCTGCACTGCCGCAGACAAGGAAAGGCTTCAGAGGACAGTCAAGGCAGAGAATCATTGGCTGTCCTCTCCCCTCCCTGATGGACATCTACTCCATCCGGTGCCTCAGCAGAGCTCTAAACTCAAGGACAGCTCACATCCTGGTTTCCAGCTGTTTGAACAGCTCCCCTCTGGGAGACGCTATACGTGTTTAAAAGCAAGAACAAACAGACTGAGGAACAGTTTCTTTGCTAAAGCCATCTCCACCATGAACAGCCATATGGAACACCACATCACCCAATGTCCAGTAGTCATTAAAATGCAATATTCTATGTGTAATACTACTTACGTGCAATATTAACGTACAATATTCAATGCCTGCACTGTCAACTGATGCTACTTCACTTCTATTCACACGTATTCTATGTGCAAGATTATTTAAGTGCAATATTAATGTGCAATATTCCAATGCCTTCACTGTTGAAGGAGATAGTACCCTTTCTCGTTGCATTATTCTAACACACTTGATATAAATAAAAAGACATTTAACCATAGTTTAATGTTATAATATAAGAATTATAATATGTTATACTACACAGACACACTCCTCACAAAGCAGGAGGCCAGCGCTGAGTCATCATTACATTCCAAATCAGCGCTCCCCTGATAAGCAGAGGAAAAGATGCCGTCGTCATCTCGTCGGTGGGAGAAAAAGAAGAACTAAGTTTGATTGCGCGGTGCCTCTCAGACGTCGGGTAGGCCCAACCTCCGACCTCAGTTGAACTAAACAGCCCAAATTGTGACAGAAGATTATCCTAAACCCACCCTTCTTCTGCCCACAACCTGCCCTGCGAGAGCCTTCAAAAGATTGAATGTTTAACTAATTGGGGTCATTTCTTCTCGGGAACCTTTTGTTGATGTGTGATAGGGTGACATGCCTTACGGGCTGAGTCTGTTTTTGTTTCGCCTTGCTGTTGGATCTCTGTCGACCTGAATAAATTGTCAACTTGTTTTCGGTGAGCCTTCTTTAAACCTTTCAAAATGGAGTCAGAACAGAGGGTGAAGAATAATGTGAACTCGCGGAGTTTGGCCTTTTGGCCAGGATGTCGTGTCCCGCCGGGCCGGGTCGTCGGAGCTGCGCCAGTGCGGGTCCGGCGGTTCGGCGGGCACGATTCCGGGAGTCTGGCTAAAAGGTCAGATTCCTTCACTGTCAACTGCTGCTACTTCATTTCGATTATTTGCACTGCCTGAACATAGGACTACCTCATACACAATTTATATTTATAAAGACTTTATACTTACAAGTTACTTTTGAGATTTTTACTGGTCCTGCACTGAAAAGGGAGATGCTCCACAATTTCATTGAACAACCGTATAATGACAAAAATGGGCTATTCTATTCTAAATAATTGAATCTTGTCAAAGACTATTCAAAAATCAATTATCAAGGCTGACACGGATCAATAACTATTCCAATTGTGCAATAAAAAATTTGGTCAGGTGACAAAAATCTGCTATAAACCATCAGAAAAGTCCTAACCCAGGAATTCAGTAAGATGTCAAATCTCCCCGCAGATAAGACGTCAACCTTGACACAAAGTGTTTTGTTTGGTCCGCACGAATCCACCAAAAAATAAACGGTCAAACGGCTCATTTCCAGCCATGATGTTTTATTCATGGGCGGGCCTCTTCGTCGCCACCGCCGTCGTGACCGAGGCGGCGCCGACAAGGACGAAGCGGGAGGCCTCGCGCGCCTCGGCTGATAAGGTTGAGCGGGAAGCTTTAAGCGACGCTGACAGGTGTCGGCCTCCGCGCTTCACTTTGCATCAGCGTTAGCTCGTCCACGTTCGCTCGGCGTCGCCCTGTCACTACATTCGGCGCCGTCTGTCATTTACCGGCGTAGCGGAGTTCCCGAGGGTCCCGCAACATTTTCTTTTCACCTGTTTTGATTTCTGATCCCCACAACAACAACAACAAAAAAACAATCATTTGTGAAGGCTTTGATTGTTTCTTGACTCATCTGAGATTTATGGATGGATTCTTCTGCTTTTGGCCGTTTTCTGACGGATGTTTGATTTGGTCTTTTCTGACTATTTTAATCTTGACTTGGTTCTTTACCTGTTTTTTTGTCAGCTGTTTCTCAGTATTATTGGTGGGATACTCGGCTCATTAACTGCCATTGATGGGGCAGGACGTCCAATCCAAAGCGTAATTCCTAGGGTGACTTGCAATTAGGACTGCAGCTATCGATTATTTTAGTAGTCGATTAATCGATGAACCAGTTAGTTCGAAAACTAGAGTAATTGGATAAGGAACATGAAAAATTTAAATACCTGAGCTGACCCTCAAACAGTATAAAAAAAATTTTAAAAAAAGAGGATCTACTGTAAGTACGACAAAAGTACAATTGGCTATCTTACATAACAAAAGTCCGCAAGCATAAATGCTATGAAATGCTTGTTTATTTTATTATTTTTTTGAAAATGCTCTTAACAAATGATTCAAACACATATAATGCTGGCTAAAAGTATTGGCACCCCTGCAATTCTGTCAGGTAATGCTTAATTTCTCCCAGAAAATGATTGCAATTACAAATGCTTTGGTAGTAATATCTTCATTTATTTCGCTTGCAATGAAAAAAACTCAAAAGGGAATGAAAAAAATAATCATTATCATTTTACTCCAAAACTAGGCTGGACAAAAGTATTGACACCCTCAGCCTAATACTTGGTAGCACAACCCTTAGACAAAATAGCTGCGAACAACCGCTTCCGGTATCGATCAGTGTTAGGTTTTGTGTTGGTTCCCTCCTAGTGTGTCCCTGTGATTGCCCATTGATTTCACCTGTTTTGCCTGCTCCTAGTGTATCCTCCAACCTGCATCCTCCTGTGTCACCCACCTGTTCCTTGTTGTCTTGTTATCCCTTGTCTGTGTGTGTGTATGTAAGCTCCAAGTTTCTTTTCACTCCTTGTTGCATCATTGTCAGTGTCCGTGAGCACGTCAGCGTTTGTTCTCAACAGTTTTCGCCATCCAAGCCCTTGAGTTCCTCGAAGTAAGTTTTCTATTCCAAGCCTTTTGTTATTGACCTGAGTTTTGTTTGTTTCTGTGATTTTTTATTTTTGGGGGATCCCCTAAATATTGGTTGGTACTTTGTTTTTTTTCCCCTTAATTCAATCATTTTTGCACTGCCGGTCTGCGTCAGCTCTTTTCCCGCAGTTCCACACGCAACCTCCTGCCCGCCCGCGTTCCATGACAATCAGTTTCTCACAATGCTCTACTGGAATTTTACAACATTCTTTTTTGACAAACTGCTCCAGGTCTCTGAGATTTGAAGGGTGCTATTTTCAGATCTCTCTACAGGTGTTCTATGGGATTCAGGTCTGGCCACTTTAGAAGTCTCCAGTGCTTTCTCGCAAAACATTTTCTAGTGCTTTTTGAAGTGTGTTTTGGGTCATTGTCCCAATGGAAGACCTCTGAGGGCAACCCAGCTTCCTCACACTGGGCCATAAATTTTGCTGCAAAGTTTGTTGGTAGTCTTCAGACTTCATAATGCCATGCACACGGTCAAACAGTCCAGTGCCAAAGGCAGCAAAGCAACCCCAAAACATCAGGGAACCTCCACCACGTTTGACTGTTGGGACTATGTTCTTTTCTTTGAAGGCCTCGATTTTTTCCCCCCTGTAAACTCTATGTTGATGCCTTTTCCCAAAAAGCTCTACTTTTGTGTCATCTGACCAGAGAACATTCTTCCAAAATGTTTTAGGCTTTCTCAGGTAAGTTTTGGCAAACTCCAGCCAGGCTCCTTTGTCTCTGGGTCAGAAGTGGGGTCTTCCTGGGTAGAGTCCCTTTTCATTCAGACGCCGACGGATAGTACAGGTTGACACTGTCGTACCCTCGGACTGCGGGACAGCTTGAACTTGTTTGGATGTTAGTCGAGGTTCTTATCCACCATCCACCAGTGCCATTGGCTTTACACTTATTGGTGACACTGCGCACGGAAGACACAGGAACGTTCAGGTCTTTGGAGATGGACTTGCCTTGAGATTGCCCATGCGTCCTCACATTATTGCTACTCAAGTCCTCAGACAGTTCTTTGGTCTTCTTTCTTTTCTCCATGCTCAATGTGATACACACAAGGACACAGGACAGAAGTTGAGTCAACTTTAATCCATTTTAACTGGCTGCAAGTGTGATTTAGTTTTTGCCACCACCTGTTATGTGCCAAAGGAAAGTAACAGGTGCTGTTAATTACAAAAATAAGAGAAGCATTACATGATTTTTCAAAGGGTGCCAGTACTTTTGTCTAGCCCATTTTTGGAGTTTTGTGTAAAATGATCATGATTTACAAAAAAAAATTCCATTCTTTTTTTCATTGCAAATAAAACAAATGAAGATATTACTACCAAAGCATTTGTAATTGCTTTTCTGAGAGACATTGGGCATTATCCAACAGAATGGCAGGGGTGCCAATACTTTTGGCCAGCACTGTATATATTTGAGGTATTTAAAGATTTTTGGGTATGTCCTCAGACCCGCTTCCGGTGGATATCAGCCCTCGGATATTTTGACTGCGCTGCCACCCTCCCGCTTGAAATGAATTGGACATCTGCTCAGGATAAACTCATTTGGTTTCACAGCAGAAGGTCGATCGGACGTCCAGCATCGTGGCGCCAAAAAGACTACATAAACAATTCGGCCGTCGAGGGGTTAAATGCGCCACAGAAATGAATTGGGATTGTATCACATGATGACCGTAATCTTATGAGCCGCAATTTTTTTCCAGTCCCAGGCGATCTGACATGCTGCTCGCAAGCTGAGTTGGGAAAAAAACCCCAAAAAACCTGATGAGCTGCACAAATGAAAAACCATTATCCTTTATTTCTCTGTTGTTTGCTCTTTATTACTAGCGCGGCTCAGGAGGGCTCGGGATTAAAGTTTGGGAGAAAACCTTTCGAATTTATAGCCAGAACAAGAAAATAGAAGCAATACGCGGGGCGAGCGCCCGCGCTAATCTTATGAGTGGCCGGGGAGCCGGCAGATCAAAGTAAATCTACCTGGCACCGTATTTCAGGGGTGTCAAACTGGCGGCCCCGGGGCCAGATCCCACCGCTTCATTTGTCTTGAAGATGCCAGCACCCAAACACTGCTAAAATGCAGGCTGACTAACTACAATGTCACACATTGTGAACATATGACAGAAACAATGGGGCATTTTCGTCCCGTCAGACGAAAACCGGCATGCGTCATCGTCAAATTTGCTCGTCGACAAAATGTTTTCGTTGTAGCTGATTTGTTACATCGATATTTCAAGAAAACAATGTTACCGGACCATATTGTACTCACTTATGCATCTAAAAGAGGAAATCTTTCCATGGCTCCGAAGGAAACCATACCTACAATGCAATGTACGTTTGACACCCCTGCCGTATTTGTTCGCCTTGACGCCGCCGCCGCGATGAAAAAGAGCAAATGAAACCAATCCAAACAAGCAAGGCACCAGGAGGTAGATTAGGAATGCGACCATCGGCGTAATGGCGGAATCAATTGTTTTCCCGGGGCAGACTCGGCGCTTATTTTCCTAGCGGGAGCTCCTCTACCTGATTAGCCGGCGCCGCACCTGCTGGGAAGATCACGGAAAAGCGTACACGTGCGCAACCACGACTTTGCTACATCAGTCAGCGTGTGAGCTTCCGTTCGGCAAGAGTCGCGTTTCCCATCTAAGCGCGATTTGCTTTAAATCGGTAGTTTAAACATTTTGTGACACGGAACGCAGTGTAAAGGACTACTTTTTACACACAAATGTTTAACGTCACAGACACCACAGTGTTAAATGTCCCAATGGGACAAAAATAAAACCCGCACATGCCTAACCCTTTGTAGGGCAGTCAAATCATAGATCATATCACTTAGCTGGAAGCGCAATATGTGCCGTTGTAGGCGCACTATCCTATTCCCCTCTCTATCCACTCGCGGGGGCCTGCGCTTGCCCTTATTCTCGCTATATGATTATATAACTTTAACATTTGTTAATAATACGCTCTGTGTGTATTATCATCCATCGCTTTTCCTTTTTAAATGGCCACTTTTAAGCGAATGCAAGAAGTAACAACGGGAACATTTTTAAACAGGCATTTCACGGGAGAGCATTTCGACTCTTCGGCCATTTGGCCAATCATATAGCGACTCTTCGGCCATTCATATAGCGAGAGCGAGTGGATAGTGAGGGGAAGAGGATAGTGAACCTACACCGTAAGCCATTTGGGACAGCCTTTTTCACCCGTCGGCCATTTTGTGTCCAGTGCCGTTCGAAAATCATTCCATTTTAGTTCATGGAGCATGTACCTAGCTATAAATCGCTCAATTTTCAACTGGCTTTTACACGGACGGATCATAAATGTCAGAGATGCAGTCAATTAAATGCATACATACAAATGATGTACCGTATTGGCCCGAATATAAGACGGTGTTTTTTGCATTGAAATAAGACTGAAGAAGTGGGGGTCGTCTAATATTCGCGGTCTAGACATTATACCCATTCACGACGCTAGATGACGCCAGATATCATTGAAGCGATGTTCTGTCATGACAATTCTCAGCTACCTTCAAGTTTAACCAGTTTGCATTATTTTATTGCAATGTTTAGATTTGTTTCAGGACTACAGTTACAGTTAGACTCCACTTTGATGGTTAATGCAGTTATTGGACTTTTGTTGTTTTATCACAATAGATTGGTTTATTCACATTTCAAAAACCAGAAGCTATTCATATATGAATGTGATTGCCCTTTAGTTTACATATTTAAATGTTCAGAAAATAACATGCTTTTTCTCTCAAATATATTGTTATAATCATTTGTTTCAGTTGTACTGTAATTATTTTCTGTATAAAAGTTAATTTGGTGTTCAAGAAGTCTTTTATTCAGGCCAATACGGTATATTATAACGTTAAACCATTTGAATATACGTCAAGATTTCGCCGAGTTAAGAAAACCGCCTTGCAACAGAGCCTGCCAGAGAAGTCCCCTGTTTTAAGATGGCTGCTGGTTACTGATGCTGCCGACTCGGGCTTTAGCTCCTGGCTCTTTATACAGTGGTATGAAAAAGTATCTGAACCTTTTGGAATTTGTCACATTTCTTCATAAAATCACCATCAAATGTGATATGATCTTTGTCGAAATCACACAGATGTAAAAACAGTGTCTGCTTTAACTAAAACCATCCAAGCATTTATAGGTTTTCATATTTTAATGAGGATAGCATGCAAACAATGACTGAAAGGGGGAAAATAAGTAAGTGAACCCTCCGCCTAAGCCAAATTTTACCAAACAATTTAAGTAAGGTGTGTGCCAAATCACTGATGAGTGGTTTAAAGCTGCCCTGCCCACTATAAAACACACACCTGGTAAGAATTGTCTTGATGAGAAGCATTGTCTGATGTGCATCATGGCTCGGTCAAAAGAGCTGTCTGAAGACCTGTGATCCAGATTGTTGATTTGTATAAAGCTGGGAAAGGATACTAAACCGTCTCTAAAAGTCATCAGTCAACAGTCAGAGAAGTTGTCTACAAATGGAGAGAGTTTGGCACTGTTGCTTTTCTCCCGAGCAGTGGCCATCCACCAAAGATGACACCAAGAGTTCAGCACGGAATACTCAGAGAGGTAAAAAAAGAACCCTACAGTGTCTGCTAAAGACTTACAGAAATTACTGGGACAGCCCAATATCTCTGTGCACACATCAACTATATGCAAAACTATCGCCAATAGACAATGATCCAAAACACAGAAGTAAATCAACTTCAGAAGAAAAAAAAATACACATTCTAGAGTAGCCAAGTCAAAGTCCAGACTTGAACCCCATTGAGATGCTGTGGCATGATCTAAAGGCAGCGATTCATGCCATACATGCCAGGAATCTGACTGAACTACAGCAGTTTTTTAGAGAAGAATGGGCCAAGATTAGTCCGCTGCAGCTACAGGAAGTGTCTGGTTGAAGTTATTGCTGCCAAAGGGAGGCCCAAAAAATATTCAATGTGATGGTTAACTTACTTATTTTTCTCCCTTCTGTCATTGTTTGCATGCAATCCTCATTAAAATATGAAAACCTATAAATTTTTAGGTGGTTTTAGTTAAAGCAGACAGTTTTTTTTTTCCATCTGTGTGATTTTGACAAAGATCAGATCGCATTTGATGGGGATTTTATGCAGAAATGTGACAAATTCCAAAAGGGTCAGATACTTTTTCATACCACTGTAAAGTACATGTGATATCTATGGTTCAAATACTATGAAAGAAATAAAAATTACCGGTGGCCATGACAAGAGTTTATTTTTCATGGAAACGTTTCAGAATCAACAGGATGTGACCCAGAAATAACACGAAATAAACCTGGGATTAAACCTCAGCCAACAGGAAGTGACCTGTGAATGTGCCAAAATGAATAGTGAAGAAAAACCAAGATGCGGTGTTCCGTATGTACTCAAAAAGGGACAGGAAATGACCAAATTTCAACAGGAAGTGAAAAGCCAATTGCAGTCGATGTGCCTACTTGTTCATTTAGCGCGTACGGTAGAATTCGGCATGTCTTGTGTCGCCGGTCGTTCCCTGCTGGGAATAACCATAAGACATTAAAATTTTCAGTTTCAGTTTGGGTGATGCGCTCCCAGAAAAGATAGCGGACAGGCGGTCGGAATGAGCGGAGGTAAACTTTTATCCCGGGGTCTTTTGTGTCCGGGACAATGCGAGAGGCGAAGGGCGTAAAGTCGGAGAGGCGAGATTAGCGGCGGAAGCCGGCGAACATCTGGCGGCGACAGATACGCCGCCTCAGACCTCGTCGCAACCCCGCCGGGTAAACAAACCCTCCGCGGTGGCTTTTTGATTTATGGCCGGATGCGCGGCCGTTATTGGCAAAAAAAAAACAAAAAAAAAACGTGCGAGCGTGCTTCTTTGTCAGCTCGACAGGCCTCTCTAAACGCAGAGGCGTCTACCAAAAAGTACCTTTTAATGGCGTTGAGCTGAATGCGGGTTCTAAAGCAAACAAATGAAACAAAGCTCTGTGAACGCGGGTTAACTCACTGGCAGCCATTGATGGGGTGAGATGTCCGATTCATTTGGACTGGGAAGCGCGAATTTCCAATCCGAATGAATTGGACATCTCGCGCCGTCAATGGCACTGAAAGATGAGCTTTTCGCAGACAGTCCTCTCAATTTAAATGAAATGGATGTCTATCTTTGTTCATGGCAGGCTATGAGTTTGTTCTGGTTAAGTGTAGTGCTGCAACGATTCATCGATTAACTCGAGTGTTCGATTAGAAAAAAATAGATTTGAATTAAATTTAGCTGCTTCGAGTATTCGTTTAATTATAGTGACGTTGTAATGGTTTGTTTTGAAAGTGTTTGCATTTAGTTGTGTTGATTTGGGTGAATACACTGCCCTCTAGTGTGCCTCATTTCACATGGCTGAATCCAGCTGCTCTCTGTTAAGACCAAGTTTTTGTTTGAGCTATTTTTTAAAAATGCATTTCTTTTTTAGTTTACAGGTATATTTAACTGTTTTTGTGGGCATATGTGTTTGAACCATTTGTTAAGAGCATGGTAAAAAAAAAAAAAAAAAACGTTAGCATTTTATTGCATTTAAGCTAGCGGACTTTTGCTATGTAAGTTAGCCAATTGTTCTTTTGTTGTACATAGATCCTCATTTATTTTTTTAAACCGTTTGAGGCTCAGCTCAGGTATTTTCATTTTTTTATGTTCCTTATCAGAATATTTGATTATTCAAACTAAGTAGTTCATCGATTAATCGACTACCAAAATAATTGATAGCTGTAGCCCTATTTTGAACACTGCAAAAACTCAGAATCCTGTCAGTGTAATGACATTTTATGGTAAGAAATATATATATATTTTCTTCTTCTTTTTTTTAATAAGATCTGGAAGTTTTTTGAGTGAAAGCGTATTAGTTTTTTTTTTCCTTCTTTCTAGTCACGTCTGAGATGCAATTGTTGGCTGTTTTCAACAATGTACATCGAAAATAAAGACATTGATTGTTTGAAAATGGTTCAATCTTAGGTGAAATGTCTTGTTTTTCTCATGTATATTTATAATTGCTCTTCACCTAAAAATTGTTTTATCCGATTACTCGATTAATCGATAGAATTTTCAGTCGAATACTCGATTACGAAAATATTCAATAGCTGCAGCCCTAGTTAAGTTAGTATAGGTTAAGACTCCCTATTTTTAGCCAGTGCTTGGTTTTCCCACACTCCTTGAATGCACCACGTCACATGACAAGTCACATTATACCAATTATCCAATCACCGGTCACCGTGGCACTATATAAGCTGCCTTGACTCCCCTCCCTTCAGTTGTGTGGGAGAGAAGCCAAGGAGCACAGCTGCAAGTCAGTCTCAAACGTTTTTTTCATGCATCCAACCAATTGTATTTTTCAAACTTGTTTAAAGTCTGTATGACAGGATAAAAAAGTCTTAAATAGCAACATTATGTGAGTTAGAATCATATTTTGAGACGATTTGAGAATATACAACAATTTGGCTAAGCGCAGATGACGAGAAATTAGTCTTTTAATCCGCCGTTTAGCCACACCTACCGTTATAGGGCTCTAGCGTCCCCAACAAGAGGATGGCGTCGGCTGGGTCGCGGTTTCATCTGATTTAGAATTCAACCCATTGAGGGGGAATAATTCAGAAAAAGGAAAATGACACGAAAAGCGCCGTAAAATGTCATTGTTTCAGTCTCTCTACTCCAATATTTTTACAGGATATTCTTTTTATTCAAGTTTTCCCCCCAATTACGTAATAAATGGTATAGTCATGACAAATAAGTCTTGTAATAAATGGAATATGAAATAATAAATATGTATTTATTTAGTCCGACATGGCAAAATGATTTTCTGTGTCTGTTGGTGCTTTGTATTATATTTTGTTATGTTAGCATGCTAACATGTTAATACAATTGCATTTTCGTAATTGGGTTGGTTGGTCCATGCAGGCCAGGTGGTCCTGCCCTTCCTTGGGACTACTCCAACAACAGGATGGTGCGCTAGAAATCGAGCCCAGGAGCTTGAAGACGGTCATTTTTTATTTCCTGGTTTCTATCACAATCGTCTGGTTGGAGGCTCTTCATCCTGTCTCTCTCTCTCCCCACTACTCAGGTCAAGCACTTCAAATACCCATTCAACTTGTGACTTCGTACAACCATCTCCCTTCAACACAAACTCTCATTCAAACTGTGTAAATTGCCATACAAGAGTGTGCTTTGAAAATGGATTTGGATTCTATTTATGTTTTGATAAAAGAAACAGATTCGTTAGTCTGCCTCCTCCTTATTCGATTTGGTTGTTTGTTAAAAAAAAAAAAAAAAAAAAGGTCATTGACACAATTTATATCAGCACATTGCTCACAAGGGGAAAAAAAAGGTCAATCAGAAATTTGAATGAAAAGGACTTGTCTGAGTTGTGTACTGAGAAATTCTTTTTATGTTTTATACTCAGAACCTTTATTAAAATCTCTAGCAAGTTTTACAGTACAGTTTTAGACTACAGTTTGGTCAGGAAACTGTAATAAAATATTTCTGAAGGAAATACAGTGGCATGAAAAAGTATCTGAACCTTTTGGAATTTCTCAAATTTCTGCATAAAATCAAATGTGATCGGATCTAAAACCACCCAAACATTTATAGATTGTCATATTTTAATGAGGATAGTATGCCAACAATGACAAAAGAGGGGAAAAATAACTAAGTGAACCATCACAATCATTATATTTTGTGCCCCCCCCTCCCCACCTGGCAGCAATAACTTCAACCAGAAACTTCCCGTTGCTGCAGATCAGTCCGGCACATCGATCAGGACTAATCTTGGCCCATTCTTCTCTACAAAACTGCTGTAGTTCAGTTAGATTCCTGGGATGAATCGCTGTCTTGAGGTCATGCCACAGCATCTCAATATTGAGTTCAAGTCTGGACTTTGACTTGGCCACTCCAGAATGTGTATTTTGTTCTTCGGAAACCATTCAGAAGTTGATTTACTTCTGTGTTTTTGATCACTGTCTTGTTAAAGCATCCATCCTCTTTTTAGCATCAACTGCCTGACAGATGGCCTCAGGTTTTCAGGAAAAACATTTGAATTCATTCTTCCATTAATGACTGCAAGTTGTCCAGGTCCTGAGGTAGCAAAACAGCCCCAAATCAAGATGCTCCCTCCACCATGCTTCACAGTGGGGATGTTGGTGAGCTGTTCCATTTTTCCTCCCCACACGACGCCGTGTGTTACTCCCAAACAATTCATCTTTGGTTTCATCAGTCCACAAAATAACTTGTGTGGAGTGTCCAAGTGCCTTTTTGCGAACATTAAATGAGCAACAATGTTGCTATGGCCAATGAATGAACACCATTCTTGGCCATAGGTTTACATATAGTTGATGTGTGCACAGAGATATTGGGCTGTGCCAGTGATTTTCATTTTCAGTATTTGCAGACACTCTAGTTTTTTTTTTACCTCTCTAAGTATTCTGCGCTGAACTCTCGGCGTCATCTTTGGTGAACGGCCACTCCTTGGGAGAGAAGCAACAGTGCCAAACTCTCTCCATTCGTCGACAACTTCTCTGTCTGCTGATTGATGAACATCCAGACTCTAGAGATAGTTTTGTATCCTGTCCCAGGTTTATACAAATCAACAATTGCAGGTCTTCAGACAGCTCTTTTGACCCAGCCATGATGCACATCAGACAATGCTTCTAAAGACAATTCTTACCAGGTGTGTGTTTTATAGTGGGCAGAGAAGCTTTAAACACTCATCAGTGATCGGGCACACACCTGACTTAAAATGTTTGGCAAAAATTGGCTTCAAATGCTCTTTAAGTCTCCTTCGGCAGAGGGTTAACTTACTTATTTTCCCCCCTTCTGTCATTGTTTGCATGCTATCCTCATTTAAATATGAAAACCTATAAATGTTTTTAGTTAAAGCAGACGCTGTTTTTACATTTGTGCGATTTTGACAAAGATCAGATCACATTTGATGGTGATTTTATGCAGAAATGTGAGAAATTCCATCAGGGTCGCATACTTTTTCATACCACTGTAGTTATCCATTTTGTCTTCATTGTGACTTACAACATGCCCGAAACGACTTCAAGTTAAATTGTGAAGGTCATTGAAAAGTGACATTCATCCAAGTAATTGTTTAAGTGTCCCACTGATCAAGTATAAAAATAATCAGTAGTTGCAGCCCTAATTGCGGGCCACTTTGTTGTTCATTTTTGGATACTTAAGGGGCATGTGTGGCATTATTTCAGTAGATTTTGGACAATTCCCTGTTGATTTTAGGGCATTATGGGTCACTTTCGGTTCATTGGTCACTTCCGGTTGATTTCGGGCCACTTCCTCTTGGTTTTGGGGCACTTACAGTTTACTCTCTTTTGATTTTGAGTTACGTTCTGGTTATTGTGGGGCATTCCCAGGTTTTTAGGTCAGGATGGTTGAATGTTCATTCCCTGCCATCCTCCCACTTGAAATGGATTGGACGTACAGAGCAATTACAGGAAGCCAAATGAGTTGAAATGGACCCCAGCGACGAACGCAGCCTACTCCGACTTTATCTATTTAGCACTCTATATATGTGGTATCTACGGTCTACATCATATTGGCTCATAAAAGCCGTGAGCAACATTCGGGCCTCTCGTTTTTTATACGCTCGGCGGTTCAAAAAAAAGATCAAACAACGGATGCTAATTTGGACTCTGGCGCCGACTCAATGGAAAAGGGGCAAAATAATGAAGTCCTTCTATTCATACAATCAATCCGCCCGTGTAAAATTAGCCGTCTGATGACTCGGCAATGTGCCGTCGTATTTATACGCTTCCAGATCCGTACTCGTCCTAAAAAAATGCAAAGCGAAGAGGGAGGAAGCCAAAAAGAAAGCATGAACTTAATGTGGCGGTTTTAACCGGAGAACATATCAATGTCACGCCCGAGTCGGCGGGGTAGCTGTCGAGGACCGAACGGTTCGAGGTGAGTCGACGGCAGGCAGGCAGGCGAGCAAAGAGCAGCGTGACGGCGGGAAATTGCCAGCGGGAATCAGGAGCCCTCGCAGACAGGAAGTGGGAGTATAGACACCTTTTTTGTCTGTATGTTGTTTTTTTTTTGGAAAATACGGATATCAGCAGTATTTTAAATAGACTAAACAGTCTCTGTGACAGATGGAAAAAAATACCTTTGACTCAAGCTTGGAGGTAAAATATTTGCACACACTCGCAGAGTATATTACTGAAAGCCAGTCTTGTTTTTGGAAGCCCTTTTAATTTTCGTCTTTTGGTTGAAAATACTTAACACCAAGGGGCCATTTACATGGTGACTCTCCGAGAATACGAAAAATTTCAAATTTACATTTATATGGTTCCGTCTCCATTTGAGCAATGTCGCAATTCCGCATGAAAACCTTGTAATATTCATGCCAGGTCCTAGGGGGCAGTGCAGATTTACAATGCGACAGTGAATGATGCACTTTGACCCCAAAAAGCTCCTCAGCCCAGAAGACAACATGCCCGCCCACTCCAAGTAATGGCATTTTCTTTTGTTCAAAAATGGAAACGTTAAAGATATTTAAATTAAAAATATTATAAAAACAGTAAATTACAGCCGACATTCCGCCATATTTGCTGTTTTTAATGTTTAGTAGCACCGCTGCGCACGCCCAATGTGACGTGTACGAGTGCTGACGTTATCGGCGCGGTCCCGCGCTACGGGACCTTTTGATATGCATGCGGAGCAAGCCCCCGCAATCGAATTCTTCCACTTTGGAGGCAGGATTCCAAGGTTTGCGTCTTTGCCTTCTGTCTTCGCCGACACCATACGAAAGCGAGGCCACTCCGCAACACAGTCATTGCGTCTTCGTGTGGCGAGTCGCCATGTAAACTGCCCCTAAAACTACCAAGGGTGGATCAGTTGATACAAATCACTTTTGTAACCAGAGAAGGATCATCTGACCCTAATCAGCGTATCTTTTGTGAGCATTGAGGTCCTCATTAGTCACTCCAATAATGCTCGCAAAACCACAGGGTCGAATTGCTCCAATTTGCATCTTGAGTGTTTGCAGGGCAGGGGTGACTTCCTGATGGCGGAGAGGGTAAACTGGTGTTATTCTAGCTGTCCTGTTGTCACTTTCAAGCCCAGAAGACAAGTTGTGGTGAAAAAGCCACCATAAAATAGACCAAACTACTGACAGGATTTGAGTTTTCTTTTTAAGTGTTTACTATCCTCTGTGTAAACCAAAAGGAACATACTAGTCAGTTTTTTGTTTGTTTGTTTGTTTTTTAACTTCATGCATGGAACCATATTGTGGTCAGACTTACAGTATGTCTCGCATATACTGTATGGAAACAGAAAGGTGCCATTGGATGGTTGTCTGAGGCAATGAACACCTTTTTAGAGGTCATTTTCTCTCCCCCTTCCAAATAGGCTTGTCCAGTTGAACTAAACAGTTGTTGCTTGTCGGACAGTGGACCGCTCAGGCAGGCAATCGGGCGGACAACCTTTGACAAAAAAACAAAACATTTTTATGTGGTGACATATGACACTTCGCCCTTTTCCCGGGGCTTGGTGTTGGAGGTTTTTGCCAAAGCAATTTTTCCTTCTGCGCCTTCTTTGCGCCCACATGAAAGTGAGCAAATTCCTTTGCAAGACCCACCAAGAAGTCCGCCAATCTCTCTTATATTCAAGATGCTAATTGCAGCTATCCAGAGTGACCCCCCCCCCCCCCCACCCCCCTTCACAGGAGTGTGTAGGGGAGTGGCCTTCTTGATTGCTTTTTTGAGTGCTCTATTGTTTGACAAAGCCCAGTAGTTAGCTTGGTATCGGGGTCATTTGACGCCTTACTGGTATTTCTCTATAGCCCCGCCCCCCCAAAAAACGGGACTTACAGTGTTAAAGGGAACCACTTTCAAGACTTGTAAACTCTAATAAGCCACAATTGTTTTCTTTTACTAAAATATGTTAGTAGAAACATAAAATTTTGCCATTGATTTAAAAATCTATAATGTTTAGTACCTGTTTTGACCTACGGAGGGCGCCATGTTTTATGCGCGCAACGGATGCTCGGGGTGATAATGTAGTTTTTCACTGTCACTAGACCGGGGGTCGGCAACCCGTGTTTTGAGAGATGCATGCGGCTCTTTAGCGCTGCCCTAGTGGCTCCCTGGAGCATTTTCACAAATGTTTGGCAATGGACAAAGATGGCTGAGGGAAATCTATTTTTTGTTTTCATATGGTTTCTGTTGGAGGACAAAAACGACACAAACATTTTTAACGTTGTTCGATGCTGTAAAAATGTGTAAAATGAGTACATTTCAACATTCCTGTCAAAGAAGATATGCGTCATAGCCTGTGACACACGTTTCTATCAGCAGGGCAGGATGCTATGATGTTATATTGTTGCCTCTATTCTGAGTGAGCAATAATGGATTTTGAGCACACCTCTTGCTCTCACTCAATTTCTCGACTCCTGCGCTCGTCAGTTTTTTTGTTTTCTCTGCGCGCTCAGCTGAGCACACGCTACTAACGTGTCACGAAGCCAACCAATCAGAGAGCAAGCGGAAGTACACTGGTTGGCTGTTTTGCCCTTCAGTGGCGTATCGCACGCAACATGTCACTTTTGCTCATTAATATTCTTGACGTTAGCAATTGTCGCTAGGCGGGTCAACCTCCCGTTGGTCCCTAATAGTAAATGCATGGAAATAGCTTACGGACAAGATGTTTACCGAGCTAAACCTACCGATTCTGTCCGAAAATGATGTCCCTGGTTCCAAATTCAATGATAAAGATGTGGAAGAACATACAAATGTTCAGCCAAAGAGATGGCTTGAGTGTCATAGTCTAAAAAAGACAACAGAAAAGGTCAAAGTGGCAGTCAGATACCATTTTAATATTTTTCAGGTCATTCATTGTCAGACAGAAGCAAGACGGCAAAACGCCACGCTAAAAAAATAACTAAAAATATCAAAATGACTTACCTTTGCGTCCTCTGTAGGACCATGGCCCCCAACAAAATGTTTACTGCATATGAAATGTCAATAGCTTCACCTTGTTGGTGTTAAACTGGTCTTTTGGACGTCCGCGCAAGTTGATCCATTCTTCACGAGTTTTTGGTCTCGAGAAACGTATGATGAAAACATCCTTCATATGTCGTAATGTCTAGAGTTGTTTCTACAAGTTTCGTAGCATCAGTGTTTGAGCCGCATGTTCTTTTTTGAAAGATTACCGGAGAAAACAATTAGAAATAACATGGACTGTATGCGAGGGCACGTTACGATGGCGACATCACGGTCTAAAAATAGCATTCGTGCGGTACGCTATTAGATCACTTGTTACATTCGCCTGGAAAAAGCAAGGGGGGTGGACGAGTTCAACGGGAGAAGGGTGACTTCATTGAAACAATGTACGGCAGTATTTATTATCATCATTATTATCCTCCTCACTAAAGTACATGAGACAATAATACATGAGACGTTCCATTTTGTTGTTTTTCGGACCTCAAAATAAAAACAACATCAACAATCGGATTTCTTTATTGCATTTCTCTAATTTCATAAAAGCAATGAAACCATTAATATTGTAATGAAGTTAAACTTGAGATGGCATCAGACAACAGAGTAGTCACGTGGTGCATTGTTTGCACTTCAGGGAAAATAAACATTAAATCATGAAGGCTCATTATGTATTTTTAGTCATTTTGATAGTAGGCTAATATAGCTAATAAAGATACATACAGTACTACTATGTGTTGCCTTCATTGTTAGGTTTATTTAAGGCCTTTAATTTTTTTGCGGCTCCAGACATATTTGTTTTCTTTTTGTTTTTTGGTCCAATATGGCTCTTTCAACATTTTGGGTTGCCGACCCCTGCACTAGACTAACTCTACCGGTGTTCTGCAATTCCCTCTGCGCGGCGAGACGTCCAACACATGCGTACATCGGTTAAAAGCAGCGAGTACACAATATTTGTGTCACATTTTGTTGCTAGTTAGATCGTGTTATGTTGCAGAGCTGGTACGTGGCGGCCTTCCCGACGTCGCACCTGCATCCAATGGCGGCTCATCTACACGGCATTTAAACACAGGTGATCCAAGAGAAGGGCACAGAGATATTGTCTTGCTGATCGCCATTTGACACCTCGAACTATAGTCTTGTTATATTTACTTGTTCAGTCACGTAACATATTTCAATCACCCTTATTTGATATTACTAAGTTTAAGTTTTTTCTTAAGGCATCGATAGTATTGAAGGAAGGACCTTTTAGCCAGATTGCCGGACCCAACGATCCAGGCCGGCGAGACCCCGACAACCCGGCCAAAAGGCTCCGGTTGTTCACCTTAGTCTTAACCCCTTGTACTGACTCAGTTTTGAAAGCTGGAAAAAGGCTTTGAAACACAAGTTGACAATTTATTGAGTCGACTGCAATCGTACAGCACAGAGGGACCCAGGCGAGGACAATCCTTTGCTAAACATTGTCTTTTTAAGGCTCTCCTGGGGTGGGCAGGAAGAAGGGTGTGCTTGGGCGTTGTTTAGGATTATTGTCTGTTTATGGATTGGACAGGAGGATTCAGGAGTTACTGTTGTCAGGGCAACGAGGGTCGTGGATTTTGCCACCTCAGTGTCAAAGGGGCTCTTGGAGTCTTGGATATCGGGCGTTCTGTGGTGTTCCTTGTGTTGGGACAGGATGTCCCGCCATTTGTTCTGGGAGAACTGATTGCGAGAGTTGGTAGTGCAGACGTGGGCTTGTAAGCGTCAATCTTGCTCAGTCAGTTGCATGACACACACGTTGGGCTGCCGTGATAAAAAGGCATCATGTATCTCTTATGCCCTATATTCGGCTTGTTTTAACCTAAACTATGGTATAGGTGCTATTGATTTTATATTGGGTGTGTTAAAGTAATACAAACAGTCGATCACTAAATACGAGTAAAGATACTATTCCCTGATTGATTATATTAAGTGCGTTAGAATAATGCAAACAGTTAAACCGTGCCTACGAGAAAAGCTACTATCTCCTTCTGTTCTGTCAGTATGCATCTAAACAAAACAAGATGAAAGCGCACGGTAGTACTTTGGGTGTCAAATTCGCCTCGTGTAGGACGTTTCGCCAGTGTAGCACATTTTGGCAGAACACCGGTTTTGTCCTACTCTTGTCTGGTCTCATCCCTTCTTTCCTGTGCATTTTGCTTTTGCTGCTCATTTTGTGAAATATTGACAGTCCTCTCGGGTTCAAATTGAAAGGACTGAACAGATGGCATGTTTATGTCGCTAGAGTCATACTCTGGAAGCCCGGCAGTGTAACCATGCAACGTCAACAACAATGGCGACCTACTAGTTAAACTAATTTTACAAATTGTATAAAAACGAAAAAATCAAGACGGGTTTTCATATCAAATTATTTGAACTCATAACAACATTTATCTTAGTCTTTCTATCCGTGGATCCCTTGAAACCAATTTTACAAATTGTATAAAAATGAAAACATCCAGATGGATTGAATTTCTGACCAAAATGAAAACACCTGTGTCCTTGTACACGTATAATAAACCAAAAGCCAACACCTTAGACATCTTAAAGCTGAGACGATTCTCAGACTTACTATCTATAACTTCCACCCTAGAACCAAAGATGCATTTCAGCAAGAAAGAATGGGCTTTTGTTTTCTCCCATGCACGTCTGTTGAGCCTCACATGGCTTCAGCGGCGGCGACGGCGAACTCGCGTTTTATCGCGGCGACCTATCACTGATAAGCCTCTCAGGAAGGAGTGAATCGTGCTCTAATACATCACTCGCAGATCGCCATTGATCGGGCGGCCAGCAGATTCACGCCATCGCGACTCGCTAAAAGCCGAGCGCAGCGGACGACAGACGCCGTGGTGGCGACAAGATGTGCGGATGAGGCAATAACCTGATGTTGCTAAGGAGCTACTTGCGCCTGACCGCCAAAGCATGACAGCTAATGTAGGGTCTCAAACACGCAGCCCGGGAGCCATTTTACAGCCCATTATTTGATACCGGTAGTCCCCTGTTTACAAATTAGTTCTGTTCCTGTGCTGGCGATGTAACCCGGATTTCCACGCAAGTCAGAATTAACCCTTCAAGTGCTTCTAAATAACCCCTAAATCTCAAAATATCTTCTATCTATACCTTCTTTTTATGGCTGGGTTGAAAAAAAAAAAAAAAAAGCGGTTGCACAGTGTCTTTAAACAGGTCTCTCCAGTGTAAAACGGACAAAGTAAAATTAGTTTGGGGGCTTAATACGCCATGAAACTGCTATGGCAGCATATTGACATTGTACTATCAAACAAAACAGTTATTTTGCCTTGAAATACAGTAGTTTATTTTAAAGAGTGGTGCAAGAGCAGAATCTGCTTTTTCAGCCTTGTCTGTTTTCCGCCACTAATTTTTATTTTATTAAATACTACAGAATAAGTTAGCACAGCTAAGGCTATTTTGGGTTCTCCGAGATATTCATCAGCTAACAAAAGTGCATTTGTTAGCCAAAGTCGAAACATTTTTAGACCTCAAAATGAACCACAAATACTGTATTTTTTATTTATTTATTTTTTTAATCTATTTAAAAGTAATAATAACAATGAAGAAAAAAACATTTTGCGTATTGTCTTCGTATTTTTTCATGTTTTGATTTATTAATAAAAAAAAAAAGAAAATGGGAAATATTCTTTATTATTATTATTTTTTTAAATATTTTAAATGAAAAGAAAAAAATATTCTCTCATTTTTTCTCTTTAATCTCTTTTTCCTAACTTTGGCAAAAATGTTTCTTTGTACTTTTTCATTTTTTGGGGGTGATTTATTTTTTTCATTTTACAATGGTAAAAAATACAACCATAATGAATCATTTTAAATGTATACAAAACAGCATGTTGGATATTAATAATTATTAAATTATAACGTTTTGCAAAACATAGTCACTTTCTATGAATTTAAAAGAAATTTTACGGCGTTCTTGGGGGCGATAACCACATATTATTTAAGTGTATTATTTGAATGAATTCTTCTGGATGAAAAATGGTTATTTATGGAGGCGAGAAGCAATTTGAAAATCCCATCACAAAGGAAGTCCAAGAAACAGCGGAGAGCTATTGAAGAAGCAATTCAATAAAGAAGCCCCGCTTGGTCTGGAAATGGCCACATTTGCCGCTTTTTAATAAAAAAATCTTTGCGAGGTACAAAGGGGCCGGCGCTATTATTTCACAGCTCGCGAGTTTTCCGCCGCCCACTCGTCCCCGGGGTCCTTCGTCCCCCCGCCGGGCCATCTCCGAGGACTCCCCGGCGGATCGGCCAATTAGCCTCGTCCGATTTGGCCGGGAGATCCGCCGCTAGAGGAGAGGATAATACCTGACCCCTCTTAATAGACGAGCCCCTTTTTGCCCACGAAAGCGCTCGGAATCGATGGAGAGCGGCCGGTGACGCCCACGCGCCGAGTCGCACGCTGCTTCTCCTCGTCTCCGGACCAAATGCCGCATTTGGAGTCGCCCACTACAACGGTCGGCAAAAGTGTCGAAAAGTCGTCAAGTACTGAAAAGGTTTTATCCGGATACGAGAAGCGTACCGACACTCGGTTATTTGTTTTTGCACGACCGCAGGTCACCCGATATTTGTCAAATTTTATGTTGCACTACTTTTAATGAACCTTGCAAGCCAGACTGATCATTCAGTATACCCGCATGGAAAATATTCCGCTGAGAAAGATCCAATCCAGACCGGTTTCAAAACACATTGGACGGTGCCTGTTCTTGTCATACTCGGCAAAACGTCATTTTTCAGCAAAAAAAAAAAAAGGTTTGGTGATGTTCTTTGCTCCTCTTTTAACACTCAAAGGGCTCTGGGTGAGAAAATTGTCATTTTCAGCCCCGAACCAGTAGGGGGATTCTGGGGTTACGGCGACAATTTTCTTCAGGGTATTTTGCCAACTATTTTTGTACCTGTCCCCACTACAACATCGTTACTTGGGATGTTACTATCGATGCTCAGTGGCGCTCTGACCACTTGAAAACAACAAATAAAGACGTGTGGCGCTGCGTATATTTCCCGGAAGCCGCAACCAAGAGTGCTTGTGCATAACAGTGGAGATCCTGGAAATGTCAATTCAATTCAATTCAATTCAATTTGTATAGCCCTAGATCACAAAAATGTTGTCTCAAAGGGCTTTGCAGAGGCAATATGATACACAACAGTTTTGACAGGCAGGAATGTCATGAAAAAAACTGATCGTGCGCTTCTTTGACTGGGGGGACCACGCATTTCACTTTTCAGGGTTTAATTCTCCTCTACGCATTTTTATATACTCATTTTCGGTCGGCATTGAGTTGGGAGTAGCCAGCCCTGCAGCTGGCTGATCGGAGACTTGAGTGTTTTTGTACAGAGATCGTCTCCCACGTTATCTCCATGTAATCCGCGATATGAGAGCCACAAATGGGCATTGAATTAAAGCATATTATTGCGACATAGTTTGAAGGTTCAAGAAAAATGTGTGGAAAAGAAAACAGGAGCAGGAATGCTAACGTCGAAAATGTCTTGATCGTCTGCCTCCGTTGTTTACGATGCCGTCATGCACTAGAAATGGCAACGGCATGACGTCACTTTCTCAGTATCCGATTGTTGTACGGACACACTAGTCTATATTAAGCGGCGCGTATTATTAGCCGGCTAACTTATCTGTGTAAGTTCTTGCACGGATCGGAGGCAGATTAGTGTAGGTGACATGCCGTATAGTCTAACTAATTAAACGCTTAAGGTCATTATCCGTCCTAGTGTAGACGTAGCCTGGGAGAGTCTGGAGCAATGTGATCTTTTGAAAGTAGGCTTCCTATTTATCCTCAATGAATCTAACAACCACGCCTACACAGCAAACATTTTACGAGCGACTGGCAGTAGGTCAAAGGTGACAACTATGCTGGCTACAATTGGCCCACTTTGTCAAGACTAATGGCTTTGACTGAATGATGGGCCATCACTTGCCTGGCACAGCCAGACTATAGACCCTACTCACGTGACGTCACAGCCACGCCCCCGCGCCATGTTGTCCGTATACTCGTCATGTTAATGCATTAGCACTTCGTAAATTCCTCCTATTATGGCGTGTTTTTCTGCTCGTTAACATTAATAATCAAAATGGTGAAGTCGTGTGTGGCGGTCGGTTGCAAAAACAGAGAAGATAGACGGAGAGACTTGAAGTTTTACCGTATTCCGAGAGACCCGGAGAGGAGAGCGAGATGGACTGCCGCAATTCGACGAGAAAACCGGGCTCCAAACGACTACCACAGATTATGTAGTAGTCATTTTATATCTGGTAAGATGCATTTAATATATATTTAGAGGGTTTTGGGCTGACAACCACAATTAAGATCATTGCTAGGCTAATCGCCGACGACATACACTCAGACGTTGTGAATGAACTACCTGAAAATATATAATTGTAAGGGGATAATCAGACAGTTGTCATACAATTAATTTACAATTTCACTATTGAGGTCAACAGCCAAAAAATAAATTCAACTAGGGACAATCTGGAGTAGTGCTATCGCACTTCATATTTATTACATATTACATATGTATGTAGTGAGAGTGCTATCGCTAAACCATATAAACATTAAAAGCCCTAGCTCCATTGACAAATGACATGAAATACATTAGACTTGACAGTGGATGTTAGCAAGAACAAAAGATTTTGAATTGAAAATTTCGTAACTCACCTTCCCGAGCACAAGATAGATTCCTGCCGAATTTTCGTGGACGAGGACCTGTTTCACCCAACCAGCAATTAAGTATTTATAAGCCTCCAAGCTCTTAAAGTTTTTCAAACTTTCGTGAGAATAGGCTGATTTTGTGTGGACAAGATAGTTGTAAATATCAGGGTAGCTAGCAGATGTCAGGCAAAGACAGCGAAGACAGCGGGTCGAAAAACATCGATTTAGGCATCAAATATGGATCTGGCGAATGGATAAACTGAAGCTTTTCCACATAACGCCTTTTATGCAACGCATCCAATGGGTTTACGGCGTCAGATAACACCGGGGCAATTTTTATGCCTTTTGAACAAAAGAAAAATGACATTGTTTTGAGTGGGCGGGCATATTTTTTTCCGGGCTGAGGGAGCTTGGTGGGGTCAAAGTGCATCATTCTCTGTCACCCTGTAAATCTGCACTGCCCCCTAGGGCCTGGCATGAATACTACATCGTTTTCATGCGGAATTGCAACATTGTTAATATGGGGACGCAAATGCAAATTTAAAATTTTTCGTATTCTTAGAGAGTCACAATGTAAACGGCCCATAGTCTGGGACCCAGCCCGTTAACGGCCACTCGAGCAAGGTACAAAATCAATCGTCCAATCAGATTTGTTTATTTGCGTAACGTGTTCTTAACAAGTAACGTCAGTCTTGCGCGCAGAAAGTCGTGTCTACAACAACACAGGTGGCAAACGGGAGAGCCGAGAATATGTTCCAATACGTAGTAAAACCAGTTTTAAATTACCAAAAACACATTGAAACACATTGATCCGAAAAAAAAAAAATTAAAAAAAATCAATTTTCAAAATGTATATAGTTCTACAATTTTTTACCAAATTACAGAATTTAGGTATCAAAAATTCTGGGACGGTGAGGGGCATAAAAGTTGTATACAGAATTTGGAAAAAATGTACGGTTCCCTTGAAATTAGTCAAAAATTTGCCTATTCATTTTTAATGAGAAAAAAAAAAGTTAGAATGTATCTAGTCCTTCAATTTTTGACCAAAACACACAATTTGGGCATAAGAAATTCCGGGACGGCAAGGGGCATAAGTCACAGAATTTTTTGGAAAAAATGTATGGCTTCCCGGAAATTTGACAAAAACTTGCCAATTAATTTTTAATGGGAAACAAAAGTTTCAAAATGTTGCTAGTCCTTCAAGTTTTGACCAAATCACACAGTTTGGGCATCAAAAATTCCAGGACGGTGAGGGGCATAAAAATTGCATACAGAATTTAGCAAAAAATGATGGTCCCCTAGAAATTTGCCAAAAACTTGCCCATTCATTTTTAATGGGAAACTAAAAAAAGTTTTAAAAAGTATGTAGTCCTTCAATTTTTGACCAAATCACACAATTTGGGCATAAAAAATTCCGAGACGATGCGGGCATAAAAGTTACATACAGAATTTGAAAAATATTTACGGTTCCCCTGAAATTTGCCCAAAAAAATTTGCTCATTCATTTTCAATGGGAAATGTCCCGTTCACTTTCAATGGGATTTCCAATAGAATTTACATTGCAATCTTGCCATTGACGGCCATGTATGTCAGATCTATTGATGCCAAGGTACTTGGATTCCATTGACGCATCTGTGAACAGCCATGGACGTCCAAATTTTTTCCCATTCATTTTCAATGGCAAAAAAAAATAAAAAAATGTCCCAAATCAACAGGAAGTGACCTGATATTGTCCCCGAAATGTCCCCAAGCCAACCACAGAGCAAAAACCCAGAGTAATTTCTCCAGAAATTGCAGTTTCTAGTTCTTGTTATGTCATTGGCTGCCACTTATGATGCGAGACGTCCAATGTGAATATTCAATATCCACCAATGTTGAAATGGATTGGACGTTTGGCCCGTCATGGGCACTAGCATTCGCAGCCAGTCCTCCCAGTTTAAATAAATCGAACGTCCTTCGGCTACGAGTTCAAGGAAAAAGACCCCAAGGTTCCGCGCGAACCATCAAGCGAGTGTCAACGGGGCGCGGCGGCTAAGCTTAGCCAACATGATCCATAGCTCTTCCTCATCCTCATCTTCACGGTTCTCCCGGTGAGAAAAATGGCTGCGTTCGTTTGTCTTTGTCGAAACTCTGACCCACATATTTTAATTGCTTCTTCTTACTTGCGCATCTTCCGTCGACATGATGAAAAGCACTTGTTTTGTGAGCGCGTGTGGTAATGACAAAGCTGTTTTTAGGCTGCCTTTCCCCCCGCCGGTGCATGTTGTATCCTGGCGCTCGAGTGGAAAGACCGAGCTCAGCAACACAGCCGCTCCCAGAGTCTTGCTTTAATGACACAAAATCCCAGCTGAAGAATGAAACATGATTGTCGCTGTACGTTCAACCGGTCAGTCCTGATCATTTTCTGACCCATTTTTTCCACGGAAGAATTAGAACCACCCCGAATCATAATTATGGACAGAAAATGCTAATCAAACAAACAAAAACAAAAAACACTTATGTAATGACCGCCCATAGACTTCATAATGTATTGACGGATCAGATCGGTCAAGTACTGCGCCATTGTGAAAAAAAAAAATCAATGGGAGAAATTAGCTGCGACTGCATTGGCATCGTCGTTCGCAATATTTACATAAAATAAGTGCTAACTGCACGTTTATTTATTTATTTTTTGCTTTTAACCAAGAATTGAGACTGTTTTACTTCCATATCGATAAAGAATTTGGGAATTTAAGCATTTATTCACATTCATTTTCGTCAGAAAAGCTCCTGTTACGCCAGGCGCCGCTAGCCTCATTTGCTAATATAGTAGCATTGTACTTTGTCAATATACTTAAAATAAAAGCCAACTGCACGTTTTTTTTTTTGCTTTTAACCAGGAATCGAGACTGTTTTATGTCCATATCTATAATGAATACGGGCATTTAAGCATTTATTCACAAGAATTTTAACCGGAAAAGCTCTGTTTACATCAAAGATAGAGGTTGAGTCAACTTTAATACATTTTAACTGGCTGCAAGTGTGATTTAGTTATTGCCACCACCTGTTATGTGCCGCAGGTAAGTAACAGGTGCTGTTATTTGCACAAATTATAGAAGCATCAAATGATTATTTAAAAGGTGCCAATACTTTGGTCCGGCCCATTTTTGGAGTTTTGTGTAAAATGATCATGATTTTTTTCCCCATTCTCTTTTGTGTTTTTCATTGCAAGCAAAATAAATGAAGATATTACTACCAAAGCATTTATAACTGCAATCATTTTCTGGGAGAAATTGAGCATTATCTGACAGAGTTGCAGGGGTGCCAATAGTTTTGGCCAGCAGTGTACCGAATGAGTATTCAAATTAGGAAATATTTTCTCCACTGGAGGGCAGGGCACTCATGGTCTTTGGACAAATAATGCTTTATTAATGTTTTTTTTTTATGTGGTTATGTAATGGGTTATTGTACAGTATCATAACAGTTCACATAGATAAGTTTGTGCTGAGAGAAAAAAAAATACCATTGTTTAAAAAAAAAAACACAATTACTCAAATATATTACTCATTTCTTGAGTATTCTTTTCACTGGATACTTTTTTACTTTGTGTACATTTTTTGGATGACTACTTTTACTCTTACTTGAGTAATATTATTTTGAAGTAACGCTACTCTTACTTGAGTCAAATGTTTGGCTACTCTACCCACCCCTGCTGACGAGGAGTCAGGTCAGTGAGATTCAACCCGTCCTGGGCCCGGCGTGATGAAAGACAGCCTGCCTATTTGTCCATCATCGCGATGGCCGATCACCGCTTTTTTAAAGTAGTATCTAAAAAATGTTGGCAGCGGCGAACGCGAGAAGCGAGGAAGCGCTGCCAAGACCCCCGAGGCGAGAGAACAACAGCTTCGGCTAGAAATAAATGATCCGTGCGCCGAGCCAAAACACGTAAGATCCAGCCAACCGTCACGGAACCCCCAAGACGAGACCGGACCCTTTCCGGCCCTGTCGACGCATCGCCTCGCCGACTGACTTAGCTTTCAGATTGCACTCTCGAGCTCCGGTTAGCCTTTCAAATTGGTCTTTTAGGACAGGATTAGCCCTTTATAGGGTACTCATTTACAATACTATCCATTAAAAAACAGACCCATTAATGACCCAGTCATGCCCCAAAATTAGGGTGACCATTTTTTGATTTCCAAAAAAGAGGACACTCAGCCCGGCTTCAAGATACTTGAATTTTACTCCAAGTTCACTCAAAGATGCCTGTATCACTTTAATATATTTAAAGTGTGCCCCCTCACTCAGGATGGGAAAATGCATTTTGAAAATAAAAACATAAATAATAATGACAAAAATATAATCTATATATATAATGCAGACCCATGGAAATGTAGTCCAGTCAATACACATACACACAGTAGGCTATGTGCCAACTAAACATTTTTATAAATTACTATCATGACAATTGTCCTTGACGAACTGTTATTCCCATTTAATTGATATTCTCATTCAATGTTCTAGATTGCACACAAACAATAACCGAAATAAACTGACAAACTATTCAACCAGCATGTTTCCAAACGTAGCAGTTCAAAACTACTTTTCCTAGCGTGGTTTAGCTTACTGATGGCTGAGGCAAAATTCAAACTCTGCTGAAAGTTTACAATCATCGGCAGCGCAACGATGCGACACCAAACGGAATTTTACAGTCAAAGCTACGACAGAAGTCAACAGTGTCCATTATATGCGTATTTATCATAAAAAACTTAACAACCGGGCAGGCGTTGTGGCCATAATCATCAACCCAGTAAATGGCGGTAATGCCTCATGATAGGGGTAAACTGCCAACAAAAACAAGAAGAACTACTTCCCTCCCTACTACTAGGAGCATAGTCATCGCAGGCAGGCGTTGCCACCCAGCGGCCGGAGGGATTCTCTTCAAATTGGCCTCGTGAAAAATCATGAAAACTGCAAATTTTTATGAATTTATAAAACCCGCCCGGACGACGAGGATACAACGTGAAAGTAGGACTTGTCCGGGCAAAAGAGGACGTTTGGTCACCCTACCAAAAATCAACAGTAAGACACTTATTGTAGCTTCCAAAATTACATCGCAGGGCACGGTTTCTCAAAAGACGGGCACTTCATTGCTTTTTCCAATCTTCCAATGGCGTGAAAGCTAAACACCGCAATGTTGTATCCAATTGTAACAAAAAATAGGTGCATTGAATTATTCTGACAAGCAGGTGGGAGCAATGCCCCGCAAAAGGTCAACTGATTTCCCATACTATTGTGTAAACTGCAAAGCCAGAACAGTACATATTATCGGTTCTTTTATAAATGTTATTGGATTTATCGGGATAACGTCATAATTCCTATTATCGGACCAATAATTATCGTGCACGAGTGAATAATATAATTATTTACCTTCTTTTTATGGCTAGGTTGAAACAAAAGCGTGACATCATCACCAAAACCAGTCACTTTGTTAAGGTTTGAAATTTTCCTCCTTGCTCATATTGTGACCTAGAAAAAGATTTGTTGGCGTTTGCACATTGGGACGCGTTTGCATTCAGGGCGCATTTTTCCCAACCCTGATCATCACCGCGCCGGCCGCCGTCTCATCAAACACTTTATAGATTTCCGAGCCGGCGGGGCAGTCGGGGTTAAGCTTTGCGCCGCTGGAGAATTTGCATTTGGGCCCGTGAAGAAGAGGAGGAATGGAAATACTGTATCGTGCTTGAAAACAACTATCTGTGCTTTGTCGGGCTTCCTGTTAGACATTAAGGCTACCGTGTATGATTCTTTGATTAGTCCATTAATCGGTGACGAGTTTGTGATGAGTCGACTCATGAGCTCTCGAATCAAGTTTTTTACCGTTCTATAACTTGAAACTTTTGCAGGAAATGTGTATGGGAAACCAATACGTTGGGCATTAAATATTAACTATCATTAAAAGTATCTGAACCTTTTGGAATTTGTCACATTTCTTCATAAAATCACCATCAAATGTGATCTGATCTTTGTCAAAATCACGCAGATGAAAAAACTGTATCTGCTCTAACTAAAACCACCCAAAAATTTATAGGTTTTCATATTTTTATGAGGATAGCATGCAAACAGTGACAGAAAGGGGAAACATAAGTAAGTGAACCCTCTGCCTAACGAGACTTAAAGAGCAATTGAAACCAATTTTTACGTAGCAATTTAAGTCAGGTGTGTGTACCTAATCACTGATGAGTGGTTTAAAGCTGCCCTGCCCACTATAAAACACAAACCTGGTAAGAATTGTCTTGATGAGAAGCATTGTCTGATGTGCATCATGGCTTGGGCAAAAGAGCTGTCTGAAGACCTGCGATCAAGGATTGTTGATTTGTATAAATTTGGGAAAGGATACAAAACCATCCCTAAGTCTGGATGTTCATCAATCGACAGTCAAGAGATTTTTTTTGCAAATGGAGAGAGTTTGGCACTCTTGCTTCTCTCCCGAAGAGTGGCCGCCAAGAGTTCAGCGCAGAATACTCAGAGATGTAAAAAAGAACCCTAGCGTGTCTGCTAAAGACATACAGAAATCACTGGCACAGTCCAATATCTCAACTACATGTAAAACTATGGCCAAGAATGGTGTTCATCGGAGGACTCCATGGAGGAAGCCACTGCTGTCTAAAAAAAAGCATTGTTGTCCGTTGAATGTTCGCAAAAAGGCACTTGGACATGCTACAGAAGTTTTGGCAAAATATTTTGTGGACTGATGAAACCAAAGTTAAATTGTTTGGGAGTAACACACAACGTCATGTGTGGAGGAAAAATGGAACACCATCCCCACCGTGAAGCATGGTGGAGGAAGCATCATGATTTGGGGCCTTTTAGCTGCCTCGGGGCCTGGACAGCTTGCAATCATTAAAGGAAGAATTAAATTCTAAAGTTTATCAGGATGTTTTGCAGGAAAACCTAAGGCCGTCTGTCGGACAGTTGAAGCTAAAAAGAGGATGGATGCTGCAACAAGACAATGATCCAAAACACGGAAGTAAATCAACTTCAGAATGGTTTCAGAAGAACAAAATACACGTTCTGGAGTGCCCAAGTCAAAGTCCAGACTTGAACCCCATTGAGATGCTGCCCCTCCCCTCTGGGGAGTGGCTATTTTTCAGCTGCAGCCTCCTGACTGTCCAGACCCCTGGCTGGATGGACGTCCTCGTTAGCCCCCCCGTCTCATCTGGCTAGATGGATCTTCTTGTTCCTTTACTCCACTGCATCTTTACGGACTGTAACTTCGCCTGCTAATTCCCATTAGCAGTCCTGGGGCTTCCTGTCTATCCGTCCTGGGAGTGGATCTCTCCTGACTGTGGTACTCCCCAAGGTTTCTCATTTTCTCCCAAAGACTCTGGAGTTTTTCCTTGCTGGCATGGAGGGTCCAAGGATGGTGGACTCCCAGGACTTGAACTTTATTTATTCATCTTTGTTTACCTCATTTGCTGTTTCTGACTGTGTATCATATTGCCTCTGCAAAGCCCTTTGAGACAACCTTGTTGAGATTTAGGGCTATACAAATAAAATTGAATTGAATTGAAATATTTCTTTAAAAAACTTATATGAAAAAGGAGAATGTTTTACCCCTCCTCTTTTAAGATAAAAAAAAAAAATGTAAATAACAACGTCTCTAACAGACTACCAAAATACTCGTTAATAATCAGTGGATTCTTCATAGCAGCTCTGATAGACTAGCTAGCAGCAGTTATCTTGTTCTAAAATAACCCATAGCAATATACAAAACCTTCATGCTGCTTTGAAACCCACAATCGGTGTTAATCTTGTCATTTCAAAGCCAAATGTTTATTGGACACCTTAACCTAGTCTCATTCGTAGCCCCAAATCTGTCTTTAGCCCTCCGGCCTTGGTTTAAAAGCTGAAACTTTGTTGGAAATCTCATTGGAAAACCTCAGCGTGTCCTCCTTTAAAAGCGTTCCCAACATCTGCGGCGGTAAACACGCGCAGTCGTAGCCATCGACACCTCTCGCGTCTTCTTCAAACGGCACGTCGCCGTCACGTGAGCGTACCGGCCAATGAGACGGCCTCTCCGGAGGCCCTCGGCGGCTTTTGAGCGCCGGCGCTCCGAGGCCCGGCGGAGATCCGTGCCGATCGCGGCTCCGGGCCAATTAGAGCGGGACGAGAGGGCGCCGTTGCCACGGGAACCCCGCGGGAGCGGCTCGGCGGGGCGGTCGAGTTCAGCGCCGGACCGATCCATCCCAACCTCGACTCCGGTCTCGCCGCTGTCCTTTTGCCCCGGGAGGTGTCGCCATAGCAACGGTGCCAGACGGCTAGTGTTGGGCTATCCTTCGCTTCATTATACGACACTACACATTTTTACAGTCTTCTGCTTAATCAATGTTGTTTTTGCCGGCCTTTCTCCTTTTTCTTCTTCGTTTAGTTCTTCATCTAGTTTTAGTTGATGAATACTGAATGAAAAAGATTTCAGTCAAAAAAAAGAAAAATAGATTGCAACATTTTCGACCGCATCCATTTTGAAAAATGTAGGCAAACTATGAAACTCAAAACCAGGTTCATACAAGCACTAAATCAGGAGCATGTCTGCCTAATCTACTACCATTGTTAAACTGCTACCAAGTAATGGTAAAAACCACTGAACGCGGGCAGCACTTCTTCCTATGATAATACACACTAAGCAGTACATAAGTTTCGATTAATTATACCCACCTGGATGGCATGCTACAGCTAATGCTAACACTAACATGTATGCTATGCTCACTCCACGAGTTACATTTAGTGTGTCATGATTAGGGGTTAATTTGTGCCGTATCCTGTTGGAACAAGATTCGGCACCTCTTGATTTTGGCCTCCCTGTGTTACGGGACTTATTTGGGCAGATCCTGCACATCTCGTGTATAAAAAAAAAATATATATATATATATATGTATATATATATATATATATATATATATATATATATATATAATAACGGATTTCAAAAATGTTAAAAAATAACATAATATGCGTAAATTCATTTACAGAAGAAATCCCAAGAATTGCATGTTGTTTATATAAATTTAACGTCGTTTGAAAGAGTCAGAGATTTGTTGATGCACTGAAAAGCTAGACCAACAAATCATCATCAGGAAAATGGCATCTGGGGAGCAAGCAGCCAGGATTAATCAGTATTTCAACATGCCAAAAAGACAGTTGCATTTACTGTACGGTCGACAGCGATCAAACAGCAAGGCGAAACAGACTCAGGCAAGGAGGCAAGGTCACCATATCACACGTCAACAAAAGGTTCCCAAGAAAAATGGCCATGATTTGTTAAGCACTTTCAGTCTTTTGAAGGCTCTCACAGGGTGGGCAGGAAGAAGGGTGTGTTGGGATTATTGTCAGTTTGTGGATTGGACAGGGGGATTCGGGAGTTATTGTTGTCAGGGCAAGAAGGGTTGTGGATTTTGCCACCTCAGCATCAAAGGGGCTCTGTCGTGTTATCTGTTTGATATCTGGCAATCTCCAGTGTTCCTTGTGTTGGGACAGGGCGTCCCGCCTTTTGTTCTGGACTGTCCGGGAGAACTGATTGCGAGAGTTGGTAGTGCAGAAGTGGGCTTGTAGATGTCAGCGTCAATCTTGCTCAGTAAGTTGCATGACTCACACGTTGGGCTTCCATGATAAGAAGGTGTCATGTGTTTCTTATGCCCTATATTGTGCTTGTTCTACCTAAACTATGGTATAAGTGCTATTTATTTTATATCGGGTGTGTTAGAGTGATACAAACAGTCATACAAGAAACCATACTATTCCCTAAGTGCGTTAGAATAATGCAAACAGTACCTTTTCTCGTAGGCACCGTCTAACTATCTCCTTCACTAGCTATTGACTCGCCATGAACAATGAGAGCAGCCAGTGAGTTAAACATGGCAACCCTAGTTGGCCCTTTGAAGAATGCCAGAACTATGATGTGGCCCGTGACAGTTTGACACCCTTGTTTTAAGGCATCAAAGATCTCATGAAAAAAAGACTTCAGTTCAATGGATTTTGATGGTCTTTGTCAGTCCTGGTCTCCAGAAAGTCTTGCTAACAGATCGTGTATTCTTCAGCTCAACACCGGTACTTAAAGTAAAGACTGTTAGTATTCTGCTGAGACGTCAGTCACCGTCCTTTCATTTCTCAGCAGCGCCCCCTGTCGACGACACCGGAATCTGTTTTGGATTCTCATCTGTGCTGTTAGTGCAGCCGAATCCTTTAATCATCGGTATCCGCCGCAGAGACAACACGTGTCGTCCAATTTTTAGCGCGTCTCATCTCCCGCCTTTGAAATGCAGAAGCGGCTTGGCGGCGGCGGCGGAGGCAGCTTGTCACATGATCAATACATCAAGTGGCGTTCCCCCGGGAATAAGGTGTGACAACGACAACGGCGTACGCAGCCCCAAACACGGAGCCGCGCTTCAGGCGAAGAGCTAACTCCAAACCCCCTCAGGACATAAACAACCAGGACGTGAGGTGACAATAGCTAATACTTGGCCGGTTGCGACGCTACTAGCCTGCCACGCTACTAGGTTTGGCAGTTTTACTTCAACTGTAAACCCTGCGGCCCTCCATTTGGGACTTTGCCTCCCCCGACCTAACACTCTCTCTCCCTTGAGTAAGCTGTGAGCTCATGCCGTTAAGTGCTGCAGGATTATTAGCAAACAGACAACCGGAGGAGGGGGATCAAGTCAGCGACATATGGGTGCAAACTTGATGCTTTCTATTCCAAGGGATACAATAATGCCGTGACTCTGATTGAACCCTGATAGATTTTTGCTGGTTTATTATTCAATATTACTATTTTATTATTAATAATGATTCTATTTTTATATAGTTTGCCATTCATAAATACATTTATGAATGTATAAATTATTCATTAAAAATCTAATCGACTTGAAAATGCAATTTCTTGTGTGGGTACGCTTTGCTCCGCTGGTTTTACAGGTCACTTTCTGTCCACTGTGGAGCATTTACGGGTCCCTTCCTGTTGATTTTGGTCAACTTCTTTCTAATTTTGGTGCTCTTGCTGTTGATTTTATGCTACTTACCATTCATTTTGGCTCATTTATGGCTCCTTGTTTTTTTTTTTGGTCCAGTTTTTGCTATTTTTTTGTGCGTTTTGGGTCCACTTCCCGTTGCTCTAAGTGATGTTCATTCATATCAGTTCATTAGGAAGTTATTGAATTACAGTGGTGTGAAAAAGTATCTGAACCTTTTGGAATTTCTCACAATTCTGCATAAAATCACCATCAAATGTAATCTGATCTTTGTCAAAATCACACAGATGAAAAAACAGTGCCTGCGTTAACTAAAACCACCCACACATTTATAGGTTTTCATATTTTAATGAGAATAGTATACAAATAAAAACAGAAGGGTGGGAAAAAAAGTATGTGAACCATCACATTCAATATTTTGTACCACCCATTTGGCAGCAATAACTTCAACCAGATGCTTCCTGTAGCTGCAGATCAGTCTGACATTAAATGAGTAACAATGTTTTTTTAGACAGCAGTGGTTTCCTCCGCTGAGCCCTCCCATGGACACCATTCTTGGCTATAGTTTTACATATAGTTGATGTGTGCACAGAGATATTGGACTTTGCCCGTGATAGCTGTAAGTCTTTAGCAGAAACTCTAGGGTTCATTTTTACCCCTTTGAATATTCTGCGCCTATCTTGGCGTCATCTTTGGTGGACGGCCAATCCTTGGGAGAGAAACAACAGTGCCAAACTCTCTCCATTTGTAGACAACTTCTCTGACTGCTGATTGATGAACATCCAGACTTTTAGAGATGGTTTTGTGTCCTTCCCAGCTTTATACGAATCAACAATACTTGATCGCAGGTCTTCAGACAGCTCTTTTGACCGAGCCGTGATACACATCAGACAATGCTTCTCATCAAGACAATTCTTACCTTGTGTGTTTTATAGTGGACAGGGCAGCTTTAAACCACTCACCAGTGATTGAACACACACCTGACTTAATTGTTTGGTAAAAAAAAAATGGTTTCAATTGCTCTTTAAGTCTCCTTGGGCAGAGGGTTCACTTACTTAGTTTCCCCCTTATGTCATTGTTTGCATGCCATCCTCATTAAAATATGAAAACCTATAAATGTTTGGGGGGTTTTAGTTAAAGCAGACATTGTTTTTACATCCGTGTGATTTTAACAAAGATCAAAGCACATTTGATGGTGATTTTATGCAGAAATGTGAGAAATTCCAAACGGTTCAGATACTTTTTCATACCACTGTCGGCTCAATTGTAGGTCCCCTCCTTTTCATTTTGGGTCACTTCCCATTGATTTTGGGTTATTTCTGGTTGACGGCCTGTTTATTTTGTGGCATTTCTGAGTTCCTTCCTATTATTGGTGACTTGCTGTTGATTTCGGGGTATTTTTTTGATCACTTCCTGCTGATCATTTCCATAAGAAATAAACTTTGTCAATAGCACTTTATAAACTGTCATTATTACTTTTAGAGAGTATTTATACAAGTGTGTGACAAACAGTGTTGGGCAGCTTACTTTAAAAAAGTAATCAGTTATAGTTACTCACTACTTCTTCCAAAAAGTAACGGAGTTAGTAACTGAATTATTCTATAGTAAAAGTAACTAGTTACCAGGGAAAGTAACTATTTCCGTTACTTTAAAAAGAACTTGTTGTATGTCAAAGAATTTGAAATTTTCTGAGCAGTATTTGAGTCAGTTGACTAAAGAAGAACAGGCAGGTAGTTGTGTTATAGAACCTTGTAATATTTATTGCACCTCAGCAGCAACAGATTTATCCGACATTTGAAGTGCAACAAAAATAAACAGATTTGAATTGCTTACCACAGATGTCGACAAAAGCTTTGCCCCGGGACATAAATTACACTTTACATGCACGTTATTTCCTTTCATTTCGACCAACTTGAAATAGTGTTTATATCTCCACCTCGTAAGGGACAAATTTTCCTCTGAATGCTCTGCCATTGTATCCCTCTGCATCTGTTTTGCGTGTGTGTGTGTTTGCTGCACGCGCTGTTCCAGTTAGTGTGTGAAAAGACCGGCTCTGAATTTTTTTTTTTTCAAACAACTTTATTAACATCAAATACACATATACGTGCGCTATATATATAAGTGTAACACCATTTACCATTAGGCGCGAGCGTTTACGTCACAGAATGGGGGATCACGTGAGTTTTGACAACAACGCAGCCATATTGGAAGCAGGTCTGGCTCGCGGGACATTAAACGTTAACTTGCCAGTTCGATAAAGAGACAAACTCGTTACTAAGGCGAAGTACAGATATGTGATCAAACTTAAAGTGCATGTGACACGAAAAAGCATGTTTATTTCATAATACACGCGGTATTTTATGCTCCTGAATGATATGGACCGCTTGGATGTGTTTGGAAGCGATCGCTATATTTATTTAGTTTTTTGAATCCCGCGCCATGAAAATGAGTGACTTCCGGCTTCGGTCTTGCATTGAGGAGGAGGGCGCTGTGACGTGTACGGGAGAAGGCGTCCTCTTCACTATACAGCGTACTGTTGTGTACAGGCCCGGAGTGACTAATCGGGAGCTTCTGGACGATTCCAGAAGGGCCGGCTGGCCAGATGGGCCGGTCCGGGTTTTATTAAAAAAAAAAAAAAAAAATTTACACTGTTATCATTTTTTGTTTGGTATTTATTTATGACAGTGTCACTGAGTATAACTTACATTCTGTTACCGCTGTCCCTGTGGGCCGTCTTAAAAAAAAAAAAAAAAAAACTATTATTTTTTTTTTCCCAGACTCATCCTCACGTGTGCAGACGAAAAATACAGCATGCAGCTCCGCCCCCTAATTGTAGTCTGTATTGAGCCAAATTAGCTGCTATCTCGGTGCTCGGATGGATAAAAAGACCAAGGGTGGCGCTGAAAATTAAGAATTAAAAAGAGAAAAGCACTCGTGAAAGAATCGGCAAAATGTGCGAAATTTTTTTCATGCAACGATCTTGCGGCCTCAAACTACAGAGGATTACAACGAAAGTGGTAAGGCCAGATGGCGAATAAAATGCAACTTGCACCGTGTGATACGACAATATGTAATTGTGGAAACTTTGGCTTCTTGTAGCACCTCACAAGGGATATGTAGCAGCAAGCATTAGCCATAATGAACACACCACAGGTGCAGAGCTGGAAGGTAGGATTGCCATGTCGTTCAGCGAGTGAACATTAGAATGAATATATTCAATTACGTGGCGTTTTTAAAGTGGAAATGGAAAATGGATAATAGTATCATTAGAAGTTGTTACAATGTGCAATACGTATTCTTTATTTTTCATATTGTTATGTTGCTATGTTTGTTTTATCTGTAAGCACTCATTTTGTTAATATTTGATGTTGCAGAAAAGGTCTTATTTATTCATTTATTTTAGGGCTGTCAAAATTAACGCGTTAACGGGCGGTAATTAATTTTTTAAATGAATCACGTTAAAATATTTGACGCAATTAACGCACATGCCCTGCTCAGACAGATTTAAATGACAGTACAATGACATGCCCACTTGTTAATTGTGTTTTATGGAGTTTTGCCGCCCTCCGCTGGCGCTTGGGTGCGACTGATTTTATAGGCTTCAGCACCCATGAGCATTGTGTAAGTAATTATTGACATCAACAATGGCGGGCTACTAGTTTATTTTTTGATTGAAAATTTTACAAATTTTATTAAAACGAAAACATTAAGAGGGGTTTTAATAGAAAATTTCTATAACTTGTACTAACATTTATCTTTTAAGAACTACAAGTCTTTCAATCCATGGATCGCTTTAACAGAATGTTAATAATGTTAATGCCATCTTGTTGATTTATTGTTATAATAAACAAATACAGTCCTTATGTACCTTATGTTGAATGTATATATCCATCTTGTGTCTTATCTTTCCATACCAACAATAATTTACAGAAAACTATGGCATATTTTATAGATGGTTTGATTTGCGATTAATTACGATTAATTTTCAAGCTGTAATTAACTCGATCAAAAATTTTAATCGTTTGACAGCCCTAATTTATTTTCCAAATGTATCATTTAATATAGTTTTTTTTTTAAATCCATTTTTAAATTTGTTCAAAATATGTTGTGTTGCACTTGTTAAAATAAAGCCACCTTGTTAAACAACCATTACCTGCACTGAATTGGAATACACAGAATTACAGTACACGGCTTTAGAGAACACTGAACTTAACACGTCTATGCATAATGACATAATTTTAAATGAGTGGGCCGGTCTGAGGCATGAAATTCCAGGGCCGAAAATGAGTCCCACTCCGGCCCTGGTTGTGTATGAGGACGAAGGATTCAGCTGATTTTGCGGATTAATACGTTTATTTTTCGCATCACGCCAGCCAAACGGCTGCAGAAAAATCTTGCGTATGAGGGAGAGGCGTGTGCGCCTTTTTGGAGTTTCAAAAGGTTCCCATTCACTGTAGATATTGGCCAAAACAAGCCCTACTACTGTGGGACCATTGGACTTACGAGGAAGTGAGTAAACATCTTGTTTAGTATTATGTCAAATATTAATACAGCTATTACAAAGTAAACACTACAAACTTTCCTTAAATAAAGGACTACTTACGTTTGATCATCGATAGGCATGTAAGAAGCTCTCCTCATGCACATTAGCAGTACGTTAGCCGCACAACAACTGCAGCCACCCTCCTCCCGGGAACGAACTGTAAATTGCTCTCCGCCGAGCGGTTTGCCAATCCGCGAAGACAATCGACAACCCAGTCGTCATGTCAAATAATCCGGGCTAGTTATGTGTGATTTTCCGCTTCCAAGACTTTGAAACATCACTCGTTTCGGGTTAGCGTGTCGGCTAACTGTCCCGCCTTTTGGTTTGTTTACATTCTCCGAAGCCAGGGAAGGGAAATGACATATGTCCGATTTAGGTGTCATAAAATATCGTTCGGGAGGTGCGACAGTAAAGGTGAAGTCGACAGTTTTGACCATTATGGAGTAATTTTGCCATGTCGTCCTGAATAAATGCATTTTTATTATTTCATATTCCATTTAGCACAAGACTGTTATTTGTCATGACCATTTATTTAACAATTGGGGAAAACACTTGGATAAAAAGAATATCCTGTAAAAATATTGGAGTAGAGAGACTGAAACAATGACATTTTGTGGCTCTCTTCGTCGCGTTTTTCTCGTTCTGAATAATTCCCCCTCATTGGGCTGAATAGTAAAACCGATGAGCCCAGTCTACCGCTGACGTCGTCCACCTGTTGGGGACGCTAAAGCCCTATAATGGTAGGCGTGGCTAACCGGCAGATTAAAAGACTAATTTCTCGTCATCTGCGCTTTGCTAAATTGTTGTATATAGTCGAATCGTCTCAAAATATGATTCTAATTCACATAATAATGCCATTTAAGACTTTTTTTCTCCTGTCGTATGCTTTTTAAGGATGTGAACAATGTTGACCCTTACGAGCAAGCCGAAGACAAATGGAGTAAAGATGTCGACGGGCTTCCACCGTTATGCGAAATGGACATTCTGCTGTATTTATTGTTTGGGGTATGTTACTAAACTCATCAGCGATTCCGAAACTTCAAATCGCTACAAAGCTACGAACAGTTTTGCTGCGGATGGGTGCAGGACCTGCACATTATGACCGTATCAAACGGCAACGCCATCGTTCTTGCAAAGGTAGGCTATGTGTGTTTACTATTTTCATTGCCATGAACTTGAACGCACCCAAAGTCTTGGATGACAAACAGAGCAGAGTAGACTTGTTACGGCTGGTAGTTTCTTCAATTTATTCAAAGTAAGTAACGCACCGCTTTTGACCGTCAGTAACGGTAACGGCGGAAAAAATAATTGGATTACCCCGTTACTGAAAAAAAATAACGTCATTACGTAACGGCGTTATTTATAACGGCGTTATTCCCAACACTGGTGATAAAGGGTTAACAATGTAAATATGTTTAAATGAGATATAAAGATAAAACTGAGCAGATACAGAGCAAAAACGTAGTTATATCTAATTCTCAGTGTGTTATCGCAGATATCATTGCATTGCCATGTGTTTGCACGACGCCAACTCGTCCGCCATATTTGATGTGGCAAATCTGCCACAAATGGACTGAACTTCAAAAAACAGCCCCCTCGAAAGTGCACTAAATAAAACCCTAGGAAAAAATTTACTGTAATGATTCTGCACTTTTGTTCCCATCTACTACTGTACAGTATATTTGAATATTTCCTACCATAAAAACAATATTACATAAAAAAAAATAGGTGTAGTCTTATATAAGTGAATCAGCTAAGGCTCCACTATACTGTTTAAACATCCCGACTTGACGAGTTTACCAGTCAACCACACCCCGCTGGGTCGTCGGCGGTGGGCGTTTGATAAAGTTGAAGAGTTTGAAGAGCCGTTGGACTGTTTACGCGTGTGTCAGCGGGTGGGAGGCTGGCATCTGTTTGTTTCTCACTTGGCGAACGCTCGCTGTCAGAAAAGCAACAAGCAAACAAAGAAAACATGTGGACCCACAGTGAAAACGTTCATGTGAAAGGTGACAATGATGTGGAACAAGTTTTACTTTTATTTGAAAAGTATACATCTTCTCAAAAGGCTTCCAACAGCAGAAGAGCCACGGGCAAGGACGAGGGGTACGCACAAATTTTCTACATACAGTATATGTACGACAATAAAGCTATTAAATCTAGTGACAAACTATGAAAATCAAACTGAATTTTGGTCAAGGGTCCGAAGGTTTATACGCCCACTCGTTCACACTCGCTCGTAATTGTTGTCGTGATTGCGGTAGGTTCAGAAAAGGACAGGCGTGTACAACCGGAAAATCGACGTCCATCTTATCTGACGGACGAGCGGTCAGTGTCGGAAAAGGAGGGCGGGGTCCGCGCTGGCCGACGGGGTCCGTAAATGTCGCCCATCTAGTGGAAGACGCCTGAAACATTGTGATAACGGCACGTGTCGCGCTGACGTGAGATTGAAACGGTGACAACAAACTATTGTACTATGATCGACAGCTTGACTCTAAGCCTCACCTCAAACATCCGGTACTAACAGACGGCCTTGTAAGGTGTTGACGGGAGCTGAGAAGATAAAAGCTAACGTCTGGTTTAGTTGTGAATTGGTTATTTTGAACCCGACTCAACTCATTCAAATAACTGATTCTTTAGTTCATTGGCTGCCGTTGACGGCGCTAGATGTCGAGTCCATTGGGAGGGGCGAATGGACGTCTGCAGCGCTGTCAATGGCATTGAAATGTGAGAATTCATAGCCAGTGGTCTCAATTCAAATGAATTGGACGTCTATTGTTTTCAGTGGGAGGCAATGAGTTGATTATGGGTCACTTCCTGAGGGTAGTTACGGTCTCGGTCTTGTTTCGTTCTCAGTCTTGACTAGAGGTTGACCGATGTATCGGTCGGCCGATATATCGGGCCGATGATGGACTTTGTTCCAACATCGGCCCATCAAACAAATACAAAAAAACTCCAAACCAATAAAAATTAATGTTGTACCGGTACCAGTATCGGCAGGGGGCGCCGATCTGGTCCAAAATGGTGGTATCGGTATCGGCGAGTACCAACGAATAGGCTGATACCATTTACCCATCACGAGGGGAAACGCAACACTACAAAAAAACATACATACAGGCGTTTCCTCTGTAGATGTTTTACAATCATCAAAATGCACATAGGCTCGTAGCTGTGTTTTCCTCTCTAACTAGCTCGCTCGAATTCTATCTACAGAGGCAACGCATATATGTATAGTCTTCACTCGCGATCGGACACTTAAAGCCAGTTGTGTAGTTGTTTGGATGATGTGCGGACACTAGCGAACGCATGCTAACTCTTTGTGAATGTCATAACTTTATTAGCAGCTAATCGTCGCAGATTTTTGTTGTTGCGGACATGTTTGTGACTGAGGATGAAGTTGTTTGTTTCATTTCTATTTTTAGGTTCATTCATTAAGCGAGGACGTTAGGATCAACAGCAAAATAAAGTCAAAATATCATACCAAATGTCCTGCATCTTCATTCGGGAGTATAGACCCCACTCACATGACGTCACAACCACGCCTCCGCGCCATATTGTCCGTCAGGTCGTTGTGTTTATGCGTTACCGCTACGTAAATTCCTCCTATTATGGCGTGTTTTTCTGCTCGTTAACATTAATAATCATAATGGTGAAGGCGTGCATGGCGGTTGGTTGCAGTAACAGAGAAGATAGACGGAGAGACTTGAAATTCTACCGTATTCCGAGAGACCCGGAGAGGAGAGCGAGATGGACTGCTGCAATTCGACGAGAAAACTGGGCACCAAACGAGCACCACAGATTATGTAGTAGTCATTTTATATCTGGTAAGATGCATTCAATATATATTTTGAGGGTTTTGGGCTGACAAGCACAATTAAGATCATTGCGAGGCTAATCGCCGACAACATACAGTTTCAAATTCAAGATGTTTATTTCTTCCGCATCATTATTTTTTGAATAATATTTAGCTGGTACCAAGTGAAAGAAGCTGGCCTCGTCTCCGGATCATCAGTTAAACAGGTGTGTCCAAACTTTTTGTAAAGGGGGCCAGATTTGGTGTGGTAAAAATGTGGGGGGCTACCTTGGCTGATTTACGTAGAACAATATATTTAAACACATTTTAGCAAGCCCTTCTGCGTGTCACATTTGCTTTTCATTTTTTTTTCTCCATTTATTCATAATTTCAACAATCTCGCCTTTGTGGCATTCTCTTTCGACACTCGGGCTCTTGCGAAATACTGCTGCTGTGAAATTAAACTAGCTTCAAGTTGCTATAATTTCTCGCTGCGTATCTTCCTTGTAATGTTGTCGTACATGTCAGCGTGTCTTGTTTGCTAATATCGCGTCACATCGAACTCTGAAAACAGCGACTGTCTCTTAGCAAATGAGGCAGACACAGTTGTTGCGTATTTTATTGAAAAAAATAGTCCAATATCCACCTATCCTTGAAGCGTCGGCCATCGCAGTCAACTTTTTTTTTTTTTTTTGGATTGTCGCCATTTTAGAAAATTGGAAGTAAAGGGTCACACGGGGTAAGGTTGCTTAGAGTGCTGCTCTTAAAGTTTTTCAAAGTTTCATGAGAATAGGCTGAGTTTCTGTGTACAAGATAGTTGTAGATATCAGGGTTGCAGATGTCAGGCAGAGACGGCGAAGACAGCGGGTTGAAAAATATCGATTTAGGCATCAAATATGGATCTGGCGAATGGATAGACTGAAGCTTTTCCACATAACGCCTTTTATGCGACGCATCCAATGAGTTTACAGCGTCTGAAAGCACCGGGGCTTCCATGAATTGCACTGTAAATTGCACGACAAATTGAAACCATTGAGAATACGGATAAATAATGACGGACAATATGGCGGCCGGATACAGCGACACGTCATTCTGTGACGTTGGTGAGTAGGGTCTATACAGCGAGCTAAACTCCCAAATGATCTTCCAAACAACTACAAAACTGGCTTTAACTGTCCGATAGCAAGTGGAAACACACAACAACAATACAAAAGATGATACATACAGGCGTTGCCTCTGTAGATATTTTACAAGCATCAAAAATGCATGTAGGCTGGCAGCTGTGTCTTCCTTTCTCACTCGCTCTCTCACTCGCTCGGATGCTTCGTATCTGCGTGTCCTATTCTGGCATGTAAGTGCGCTCTTCTTCACGGGAGCAAGTACAAGTGCGCCCCCTTTTAGAATAGAATAGCCCTTTATTGTCTTTATACAGTTGTACAATGAAATTGTGGAGCATCTCCCTTTACAGTGAGGGATAAGTTAAAATCTCAAAAGTGACACGCAAGTATAAAGTATAAAATCTAAATGAATATATATATACATATATAAAATGTGTACGATAGAGGGACGGAATGCTGTGATCAATTATTGTTGAATTATTATTTGTCACCCATACCAGGTATGCAATAAAAAATTCTACTGGATTCACTTTGTAGTGCTCTTTTTCCTGTTTCACAAAGGTAAGCAACAGCCTGACAAAGCCATGATAGCAATGATTTCACATCCAAGTATGGAGCTCTTCATATAAACAGTATCTACACTGTATTTTCAAACGGAGTGGTATCAGAATGGTATCGGTATCGGCCAATACTGCACAGCCAGGTATCGTATCGGTGCAACACTAATAAAATGGATTTTGATCACGCATCTGTGTGGGCAACCGTGGCCGCCGCTAACTGATGGTAGGACCCCGGAAGGACCACGCAGCAGCTTGAAGGCAGGCTGCTGAAGGAACCAGCGGGCTTGCCTGCTTTGTTAATATTGTAAGATTTTTTATATGTTGCATGAGAGAATATGCAATGTAGCTTTAACTTTTGAAGGTGTTTACCGAGTGATCCTTACACTCGCAATTTTACTCGTAGCGTTAGCGTAGCATTCGCGTTAGCAATAGCTTTAGATGGCATGGCGAGCATCCTCATAAACTCTCACTTGTTTACATCTCATTGTGATGTGCTGGTGGGTTTAATTATTTGAAAATCTGTTCTTGCTGGGTGTATAATCATCATTGTTCGTTAATTTGGTAGCACTAGACCGGATTCATCCTGTAAGTCTCAGGTCATCATTGTAAATTTGAAGCTGTTGAAGCATTGAAAACCCCTGCAATTCGGTCAGATAATGCTTAATTTACCCCAGAAAATGATTGCAATTACAAGTGCTTTGGTAGTAATTTATTCATTTATTTTGCTTGCAATGAAAAAACACAACAGACAATGAAAACAAATGAATTCATTATTATTTTACACAAAACTTGAGAAAAATGGGCCGGACAAAAGTATTGGCACCCTCAGCCTAATACTTGGAAGCACAACCTTTAGACAGAATCACTGCGAACAACCGCTTCCAGTATCCATCAATGAGTTTCTTTCAATGTTTTGCTGGAATTTTATTTCTTCTTTGGCCAACTGCTCCAGGTCTTTGAGATTTGAAGCGTGACATTTTCAGATCTCTCCACAGGTGTTCTATGGGTTTCAGGTTTGGACTCACTGCTGGCCACTTTACTCCAACCATTTTCTAGTGCTTTTTGAAGTGTGTTTTGGGTCATTGTCCTGCTTGAAGACTCATGACCTCTGAGGGCTTTCTCACACTGGGCTCTCCATTTTGTTGCAAAATTTGTTGGTAGTCTTCAAACTTCATAATGCCATGCACACGATCAAGCAGTCCAGTGCCAGAGGCAGCAAAGCACCCCCAAAACATCAGGGAACCTCCGGCATGTTTGACTGTGGGGACAGTGTTCTTTTCTTTGAAGGCCTCGTTTTTTTCCCCTATAAATTCTGTCGATGCCTTTTCCCCAAAAAGCTACTTTTCTCTCATCTGACCAGAGAAATTTGTTGGCTTTCTCAGGTAAGTTTTGGCAAACTCCAGCCTGATTTTTATGTCTCTGGGTCAGAAGTGGGGTCTTCCCGGGTATCCTACCATGGAGTCCCTTTTTACTCAGATGCCGACGGATTGACACTGTGTTACCCTCGGACTGGAGGACAGCTTGAACTTGTTTGGATGTTAGGCGAGGTTCTTTATCCACCATCCGCACAATCTTTCGTTGAAATCTTTTGCCAATTTTTCCTTTCCGTCCACATCTAGGGAGGTTAGCCACATTGCCGTGGGATTTACACTTATTGATGACACTGCACACGGTAGACACAGGAACATTCAGGTCTTTGGAGATGGACTTGTAGCCTTGAGATTGCCCAAGCTTCATCATAATTTTGCTTCTCAAGACTTCAGACAGTTCTTTGGTCTTCTTTCTTTTCTCCATGCTCAATGTGGTACACACAAGGACGCAGGACAGAGGTTGAGTCAACTTTAATGCATTTTAACTGGCTGCAAGCGTGATTTAGTTATTGCCTCTGCCTGTTATGTGCCACAGGTAAGTAACAATTGCTGTTAATGTTAACAAATTAGAGAAGCATCACATGATTGCTCAAAGGGTGCCAATACTCTTGTCAGGCCCATTTTTGGAGTTTTGTGTAAAATGGTAATGATTTTTTTTTTTTTTTTTCTCCATTCTCTTTGGGATTTTTCATTGTAAGCAAAATAAGATATTAATACCAAAGCATTTGTAATTGCAATCATTTTCTGGGAGAAATTGAGTAATATCTGACAGAATTGCAGGGGTGCCAATACTTTTGGCCAGCACTGTATTCAATTAAAAAAAAAAAAAAAAAAATCAGGGAAATATTAATGTTTTTAGATATTCATTTTTTAAATTTGGGAATGGGGGGGGGGAAAACGGGCCAGAACTGGCCCTCAGGCCGTGAGTTTGATACCTGTGCCTTTAAAAGGTTGAAAAAAAGAAACTGAAAGTGACAAAAACGAGACAAAGTAGGAATCCAAAAAGACGACACTCGCATTCCATTGTTAGCAACAATTTGGAAGGATTCATCAGATTACTCTTTCAAGGTACGCAAGTGCCCGAGGATGTCGTCCTTCCGCCCACTCTCGACTTGTGCGTGTAAGTGACAGGCCGCAGTCACGGGGTGAGCGGCGTGGCAGCCATTTTGCCGGCATCAACTCCCACCTGGCGCCAATTAGAGCGGCTGGCGGCGCTATTAAAAAAGATGTCGGGGGCGCCTCTGACAGATGGCTTCACGCCGCCTCTGTCCCCGCACAGTACGCCCACCCGCCCACGCAACGGCGCTTAAAGCACATAACACCCAAAATATACAGCTCCACGTATTGCAGAACATTTCGCTTCATCGTTACCATCTGATTAGACGACCGGTTGAACTGGAGGCTTTGCGTGTCTAGACCTCGCAAAACAACAAAACAAACACCTCATCAGACAAGTGGCTGTTCTACTTACTTTATCTCATCATTTTCATTTGGTCTGGATTCATTCTGGTTCTAGTCTTGTTAAAGCTCAGGAATGAGTCCATTCCTAGCTAGGATGCTAATCTGGTTCTGGTTTGCTATTAGGTTTGTACTAATCCAGTGCTTCCTGGTGAAGGAGATAGACGCTGCTTACGAGAAAGGGTACTAACTGTTTGCATTATTCTAAAACACAATATAATCAATTAGGGAATAGTATTGTTTCTTGTCTTGATTTCTCTGTTTGATTGTTTGTATTACTCTAACATACCCAATATAAAATAAAGAGCACTTACAGTGGGGCAAATAAGTATTTAGTCAAGCACTAATTGTGCAAGTTCTCCCACTTGAAAATATTGGAGAGGCCTGTAATTGTCAACATGGGTAAACCTCAACCATGAGAGACAGAATATGAGGGAAAAAACAGAAAAATCACATTGTTTGATTTTTAAAGAATTTATTTGCAAATCATGGTGAAAAATAAGTATTTGGTCTATACTAAAAGTTCATCTCAATACTTTGTTATGTACCCTTTGTTGGCAATAACGGAGGCCAAGCGTTTCTGTAACTCTTCACACACTGTTGCGGGTATTATGGCCCATTCCTCCATGCAGATCTCCTCTAGAGCCTTGATGTTTTGGGGCTGTCGTTGGGCAACACGGACTTTCAACTCCCTCCTCACCCCGTTGTGTCAAAATGATCACAAGAACGGGGAGCAAAAATCCCAGACCCACACGGGGGGACCTAGTGAATGACCTACAGAGAGCTGGGACCACAGTAACAAATGCTACTATCAGTAACACAATGCGCTGCCAGGGACTCAAATCCTGCACGGCCAGACGTGTCCCCCTGCTGAAGAAAGTATACGTCCAGGCCCGACTGCGGTTCGCTAGAGAGCATTTGGATGATCCAGAAGAGGACTGGGAGATGAAACCAAAATAGAACTTTTTGGTAGAAACACAGGTTCTCTTGTTTGGAGGAGAAAAATACTGAATTGCACCATACCCACTGTGAAGTATGGGGGTGGAAACATCATGCTTTGGGGTTGTTTTTCTGCAACGAGTCCAGGACGACTGATCTGTGTAAAGGAAAGAATGAACGGGGCCCTGTATCGAGAGATTTTGAATGAAAATCTCCTTCCATCGGCAAGGGCATTGAAGATGAGACGTGGCTGGGTCTTTCAGCATGACAATGATCCCAAACACACAGCCAGGGCAACAAAGGAGTGGCTTCGTAAGAAGCATTTCAAGGAACAGGAGTGGCCTAGCCAGTCTCCAGATCTCAACCCCATAGAAAATCTGCGGAGGAAGTCGAAACTCGATGTTGCCCAATGACAGCCCCAAAACATTACTGCTCTAGAGGAGATCTGCATGGAGGGATGGGCCAAAATACCAGCAACAATGTGTGAAAAGCTTGTGAAGAGTTACAGAAAACGTTTGGCCTCCGTTATCGCCAACAAAGGGTACATAACAAAGTATTGAGATGAACTTTTGGTATTGACCAAATACTTATTTTCCGCCATGATTTGCAAATAAATTCTTTAAAAATCAAACAATGTGATTTTCTGTTTTCTTTTTTCCACATTCTGTCTCTCATGGTCGAGGTTTACCCATGTTGACAATTACAGGCCTCTCTAATATTTTCAAATGGGAGAACTTGCACAATTAGTGGTTGACTAAATACTTATTTGCCCCACTGTATACCATAGTTTAAGGAAAACAAGCAGAATACAGGGCATAAGAGATACATGACGCCTTCTTATCACGGAAGCCCAATGTGTGCGTCATGCAACTGACTGCGTAAGATTGACGCTGACAAGCCCACGTCTGCACCACCAGCTCTCGCAATCAGTTCTCCCGGACAGTCCAGAAAAAATGGCGGGACGCTCTGTCCCAACACAAGGCACATCGGGGAACGCCCAATATCCAACTGATAACACGACTGATAAGACTCCAAGAGCCCCTTTGACACTGAGGTGGCAAAATCCACTCTCGTTGCCCGGAGAACAGTAGCTCCTGAATCCTCCTGTCCAATCCACAAACAGACAATGATCCTAAACACACCCTTCTTCCTTCCCACAGCCCGCCCCGTGAGAGCCTTCAAAAGACTGAATGTTTAACTAATCGTGGCCATTTTTCTGGGGAACCTTTTGTTGACGTGTGATATGGTGACCTTGCCTCCTCGCCTGAGTTTGTTTCGCCTTGCTGTTTGATCGCTGTCGACCCGAATAAATTGTCAACGTGTTTTCGGTGAGCCTTCTTTAAACCTTTCAAAATGGAGTCATTACAAAGGATTAAGACTATGGTGAACGCGCGGAGTTTAGCCTTCTGGCCAGGTTGTTGGAGTCTTTGCCGGCCCGGATCACTGGAGCTGAGCCAGTGCGGGCCGGCGGTTTGGCTGCCGTGATTCCAGCAATCTGGCTACAGGATTCAGATTCCTTCAATTGAAACCGGTAATCGGCACATGTCTATTTCAGACACAGCGTCTGATTCGATGAGAGTCTGTTTAAAATCTGCTTTTAATCTTGTACTATTGTAGATGGAGCCAGTGTCTAGTTTAGTTTGGGTAGAAGTCTAGTTCTTTGTTGTAAAGCACTTTAAGGGCCTTTCAGGTTTTTGTAAAGGGTTATAGAAATGAAATTGATTGATTGATAGTATGATCATTTCAAGTTGTAAGTATGTACTAATTTAATATTTTGGTTGTAATCTGATTTTACATTGGTCTCTAGTTGTAAAAGTCTCAAATTATTCAGGGCTTTTGGCCTTGTGTTGTAGTTTGCTCCTACCTGGTTGTAACATGGCACTAGTTTGCTTCTAGACTGGTAAGATTGTAAGAGTAACCCAGTTTGAGTACGGTACTGAATTGATTTTATTGTTGTAATTTAATACTGATTGGGTTTTGGTCTGATGCAGTGTCATTTTGGCAGCCCTTTTAATTTTCGTCTTAGTCTTTTGAAATGATAGTACTTAGTCTTCGACATATTATAGACATTTCAAAATTTGTTTGTCTTCATCTAGTTTTAGTCGACTATTAACCAAAATGATTTTCGTTTGTAAAATTAAAAAGTTTTACTCCCAAAAAAAATAAATGTTTCCAACAATTTCGAATGAACATTAACAGATAAGTACATATTGTAGTGTCTACAAGGATGAAGCCAATTTGGTGATACACTCACAGGAAAACAGTACATTATTTTTTAAAGAATTATACCCACCTGGAAGCCACAAATTGTACACCTAATGTTAACGAGGCCGTGAATGCTATGCTATGAGTTACATTTAGTGTGTGATGATCACTCAGCACAGACCTTTATTGGCTAAAGCAACATTGCATATTCCCTCACCGTGTGTTTCAAAACAAGCAAGCCTTTAGACGAGAAAGGACACCAGTGAGTTGGGGGGGGGGGGGGCACAGCACGTCACATGAGTGCACAAAACCAGACACTGCTACAATGCAGGCTAACTACACATAAAACTGTCACATATTGTGAACATGTGACGGAAGTTTTGGCGCTTTTTCGTCTCTTCAGACAAAATGTGGCATTTGTCTTGTTATATTTTAGTCTACCGAAACACGTTTTTCGCTCGTTATCATCTGGTCATCCTCTTGAATAAATTGTTCGTCGACAAAATATTTTCGTTATTGTTATTAATGACGGAAACAACACTGGTCTGATGCTAGTGGGATTGTTGTCAGCTATAAATTTGGTTCTAGTCCGAAATAATATTAACGTTGACCCGCACTAATGCAAATGTGGTTCTAGCCTTGTGCTTCCATTGTTCTTATCTGGCACTAGCGTGGTACTAAGTTGGTTATAGTCATGTACTGATTTTAAAGCGGGATGACAGCAAATTCTAGCCTTTTGCTTCCTGATGACTCCAAATCCCGTGGCGACATTTTCTCCAAGTTGGGCAAACTTTAGATGTGCACGTGTATGTGTGTGTGGGAGTGGGGGGGGGCATGCATGGCAGTTAGCAGAAAGTTGAAATGTATTTAAGTCTCTGCGTTCCACACCAGAGAACCTTTTCTTCCCTCCGGAGTTGGGGACGGACGTAGCGCCGCCCTGGAGAGCATCCCGGGCCCTGCGCCTTATCTCCGCCAGGCACATGTCTCCCCACACACCCCCTCGTCCCCCGGGGGAAATCACGTCGCCTCCACCTTGGGCGGCGCGCAGGTGACGAGAAGTCTTTGTGCGCTCGCCGCCAATCAACCCGACGCCGAGTACCGGCTCAGCACTTTTGCACTCTCGACTCACACTGCTAACAAACCAAAGTATTTTCACAACCCAACCGCTTTTGGTTTTATTTTATCAGCTTCGACTGGACTTTTTTTGTCTGTAGTTCTTTAGTTCATGTCTGGTAAGAGATTAGTCTATATTAGATCTAGTCTGGTTGGATATATACATCAATCTGTGTTCATTATGATTGTTCCGGTCTTAATTCTAACATTGTCGTTTGCTTTTAAACTGATTCTTGAATGGTGCCGGTGTTTATCGGGTTCCAGTTGTGCTTAGCCTTGTTTTCATTTGGTCGTAGTCTTCTTATTGTCTGCTACGAGAGCGGTTCTAGTCAGATTCTAGCCTTGAAATAATCTGGGTTTGAAATAATCTTGTGCTGAGGCAACGCAGGCGACGTGAATTCTTCTTCTTCTACTAGCTGTGTTGTTAGCATCGCCGTAACTACGGTTGTGGGGCGTGTTAAATGGGAGGCGACTGGCACGTGGTTATGACGCATCACGTAAGAGCCCACGTCACCACGTAGATTAGGGTGTTGACTGTTGACCCGGGGTTTTGCTTTCACACTGCATGACGATCAGAGCCGAGGTGATTTTAACGCGGGTCGCTTGGCGGGTTGATTGACACGGGTCGAGGCGGGTCGCTGCATCTTTCCCACTGCCACCAAAAGCCGATTGTTAGTGGGTTGACGTGGGTTTTTTGGCCAGTGGGAAAGGGGCATTAGTCTGGTCCACTTACCGTAAGGTTGAATTGTGTCATGGCTTGAGTTGAATTCTGTTCAGTTTATGCACTAGTCAATGTTTCCTCTAAGCTGCACGCGCGCACGATTGCGCAAACTCGGCGCACAAGAAAATCGATGCAGTGCACAAAACAAAATTCAACGGAAACGTTTAGTACTGTCACTAGGACTACTGTCGGCGCTGCAGCACGACACTCCTATTGGTGCGTTCCATACAGCAACGCAACGCTCTTATTGGTGGGTTCGATACAGCAATGCGACGCTCCCATTGGTGGGATACTCCACCACGATTTTGTGCAGTTGTGAGGTGCATGACCTAGGTGGGTGTGGAGAAAAATAAAGAGTGAAAAATGAGCTAGACTCCTGTGCTGATTTACTGAAGCAACACTCCGCTGCCATTTTTTGCAAGCGCTACGATATTAATTAATATCTCATTTTAGAACTGATATAATCGAGGTTAATTAGACCAACAAAATTGTTTTCTGTACCATTTTGTAACGTAACTCAATGAGCAACAGGTGTTTAGCCAATAATGTGACACAGTTCACTTCACTTACACTATGCAGCCCATAAGTGCCTTGCAGGTTAGCTAGCCACCATCATGGCGAAAGGAACGGGCAGAGATACTACAACCCCTTGCAAAAAGTATGGAATCACCAGTCTCGGACGAGCACTCACTCAGACATTTTATCATGTAGAAGAAACTCCGATAAAAAGCTTGAAAAAAAATAATGAATTACTTGAAAAGTGCAACTCTTTAGCATTCAGAAACACCAAAAGAAATGAATAAAAAACATGGTGGTGGTCATTAAATGGAAATTTTATAGAGCAAGTGCAGGGAAATATATATGGAATCACTCCATTCTGAGGAAAAAAATATGGAATCATGAGCAACAAACAAAGAAATAACAATCAAAACATATCTCTAGTATTTAGTAGCACCACCTCTGGCTTTTATGACAGCTTGCAGTCTATGAGGCCTGGACTTGATGTGTATTCTTCATCAATTTGGTGCCAACTCTCTTTGATTGCAGTTGCCAAATCATCCTTGCAGGTCGAAGCCTTGCTGTGGACCAGTTTTTCTTTTCAATTTCCACCACAGGTTATCAGTAGGGTTTAGATCTGGGCTATTTGCAGGCCATGACATTGACTGGATGAGTCTTTCTCCAAGGAATGCTCATGCAGTTTTAGCTCTGGGGCTTGATGCATTGTCATCTTGGAAAATGACAAACATATTTTCAATTGAAGGGATAAGAGAGCTGTCTAAAATTTCAATGTAAACTTGTGCATGTATCGAAGATTTAACCTGCACAGCCATCTCCTCGGTGCCTTTGCCTGACATGCAGCCCCATATCATCAAGGACTGAGGGAATTTTGATGTTTTTTTTTTCAGGCAGTCATCTTTGTAAATCTCACTGGAACAGCACCAAACAAAAGTTCCAGCATCATCACCTAAGTGTCACACCGTGGTGAGGTTTGTCTTGTCATGGTCATATCCTGCTTTATTTTGTAAGTCCTTTTCCTCCTTGTTTCAGAGCACTTGCCCTTCCTCATGTCCTCCCTAATCACCAATTGGTTCCACCTATTCCCCATTACCTTCTGTGTGTATATATAGTCAGCCTTCCCTTTGTCTTTTGCCAAAGTGTCATCGTCTGCCGTCGTGTCACCCAAGCCCATGTTTGTCCACAGCCATAGGAATCTTTTGTAAGCATTTTTGAGTTTGTTTGCTACTTTGTGTTTATGATAATATTTTTGCCTTCCATAGTGGAGTGACTTTTCGTTGTGTTATATTGTCTGATCCTGAATCCATCGTAAGCATTTTTGAGTTTGTTTGCTGCTTTGTTTTTGATAAACGTTTTTGCCTTCCTTGGTGAAGTGATTTTTTTGTTGAACAACTTGCCTTCTTTGTTTTTACCTGGAGAGAGACACTGTTAAAGAAATATTTTTTTGTAAACCAAGAAAACTCAGCATTTGAGTCCTGCCTTGAGTCCAGCCTGACACTAAGACAAAGGTGAACGCGCAGAGTTTGGCCTTTTGGCCAGGTTGTCGGAATCTCGCCAGCCCGGGTTGCTGGAGCTGCGCCAAATGAATGGGCAAGTACAGTGGGGCAAATAAGTGTTTAGTCAAGCACTAATTGTGCAAGTTCTCCCACGTGAAAATATTAGCGAGCCCTGTAATTGTCAACATTGGTAAACCTCAACCATGAGAGACAGAATGTGGGGAAAAAAAAAAAACAGAAAATCATAGTGTTTGATTATCATATAATTCATTTGCAAATCATGCTGGTAAATAAGTATTTGGTCAATACCAAAAGTTCATCTCAATACTTTGCTATCTACCCTTTGTTGGCAATAACGGAGGCCAAACGTTTTCTGTAACTCATCACAAGCTTTTCACACACTGTTGCTGCTATTTTGACCCACTCCTCCATGCAAATCTCCTCTAGAGCAGTGAGGTTTTGGGGCTGCCGTTGGACAACACGGACTTTCCACAGATTTTCTATGGGGTTGAGATCTGGAGACTGGCTAGGCCACTCCAGGACCTTGAAATGCTTCTTACGAAGCCACTTCTTTGTTGCCCTGGCTGCGTGTTTGGGATCATTGTCATGTTGAAAGACCCAGCCACGTCTCATCTTCAGTGCCCTTGCTGACAGAAGGAGATTTTCATTCAAAATCTCTTGATACATGGCCCCATTCATTCTTTCCTTTACACAGATCAGTCGTCCTGGTCACTTTGCAGAAAAACAGCCCCAAAGCATGATGTTTCCGTTCCCATGCTTCACAGTGGAAATTCAATTCAATTCAATTCAATTTTATTTGTATAGCCCTAAATCACAACAACAATGTCTCAAAGGGCTTTACAGATATGAAGCAACAAAAATGAATAGAGACAGTTCAAGTCCTGGGTATCCCCTATCCTTAAGACCCTCCATGCCGGCAAGGAAAAACTCCAAAAACTCCAGAGTCAATTGAGAGAAAAATGAGAAACCTCGGGGAGTACCACAGTCAGGAGAGATCCACTCCCAGGACGGATAGACAGGAACCCCAGAACTGCTAGTGGGAATTAGCAGGCGAACTTACAGTCCGTAAAAATGCAGTGGAGTAAAGGAGCAAGAAGAGGTCCATCTAGCCAGATGAGACGGGGGAAGCAGCGAGGACGTCTATCCAGCCAGGGGTCCGGACAGTCAGGAGGCTGCAGCTGAAAAATAGCCCCTCCCCAGAGGGGCTAGTGATGAAGAGACTAGACAACTAGATATTAACATTGGACAATAGAAATAAAGTAAGACAAGTGGTAGGTAGAATAAGAAAAGGAGATAGAACTCAGCGGCTGTACTTCCCCCAGCATTATAGCTTCTAGTGCAGCTTAGACTAAACTGTGAGTCTACTCCGACTTCAACTGGCCTAACCATAAGCTTTGTCGAATAGGAACGTTTTTAATCTAATCTTAAATGTGCAGACTGTCTCGGCTTCTTTAATACTAGCTGGAAGCTGATTCCATAAAACAGGGGCTTGGTGGCTAAAGGCTCTAGCTCTGACAGTACTTTTAGAAACCCTGGGAACTACCAGTAGACCTGCATTCTGAGATCGGAGTGTTCTGTTGGGGCGGTATGGAACCAGAGCATCGGTGACATAAGATGGCCCCAACCCATTAATGGTCTTAAATCTAAGAAGTATTTTAAATTTAATTCTAAACTCGACTGGAAGCCAGTGAAGTGCCTGGAGCACAGGGGTGATGTGCTCTCTTCTATTGGTTCCTGTTAAAAGTCTTGCTGCTGCGTTTTGGACTAGCTGAAGACTTTTTAGAGAACTTTTAGGACAAGCTGCAAGTAGGGAGTTACAGTAATCCAATCTCGATGTAACGAACGCGTGAATTAATTTTTCTGCATCGCTTTTAGATAAAATATTTCTAATTTTGGCGAAATGGTGCAATTCAGTATTCTTTTTCCTCCAAACAAGAGAACCTGTGTTTCTACCCAAAAGTTCTATTTTGGGTTCATCTGAGCATAACACATTCTCCCAGTCCTCTTCTGGATCATCCAAATGCTCTCTAGCCAACCACAGACGGGCCTGGACGTGTACTTTCTTCAGCAGGGGGACACGTCTGGCGGTGCAGGATTTGAGTCCCGGGCGGCGCATCGTGTTACTGATAGTAGCCTTTGTTACTGTGGTCCCAGCTCTCTGTAGGTCATTCACTGCGTCCCCCTGTGTGGTTCTAGGATTTTTGCTCACCGTTCTTGATATCATATTGACGCCACGGGGTGAGGAGGGAGTTGAAAGTCCGTGTTGCCCAATGACAGCCCGAAAACATCACTGCTCCAGAGGAGATCTGCATGGAGGAATGGGCCAAAATAACAGCAACAGTGTGTGAAAACCTTGTGAAGAGTTACAGAAAACGTTTGGCCTCCATTATTACCAACAAAGGGTACATAACAAAGCATGGAGATGAACTTTTGGTATTGACCAAATACTTATTTTCCACCATGATTTGCAAATAAATTCTTTAAAAATCAAACAATGTGATTTTCTGTTTTTTTTCCCACATTCTGTCGCTCATGGTTGAGGTTCACCCATGTTGACAATTACAGGCCTCTCTAATATTTTCAAGTGGGAGAACTTGCACAATTAGTGCTTGACTGAATACTTATTTGCCCCGCTGTATTTGGCGAATTCTGGGGGAACTCTTAAGTTCCCCCCAAACTTCTTTTCTATCAGTTTGAATATATGAAAACATCAGGTTAATTTCTTTGGAGGTATAAAGAGTTCTAACAATTTGCCAACAATAAAGTTTTTCCTGGATATTTGTTTTTTGGTCAGCCGGTGGGTCTAGTGTGTGTCGGTCGGACGGGGCATCAGCCAGCAGGAAGGCCGTTGCTGCGGTAACAAAGCATAATAACAACAAAGCGTACTCATGAATTATGGAAGGCGCCGGCTTTATTGGAGCGGTTGAAAGATGCGCGCACACACTTACACACACGACATCCAAACAGGACGAGCATCAATTATGCAGCGCCGCCCCCTCACCCGGAGCCCCCCCGGTCGCCTCAAAGTAGTCTTCCTCTACTTTAATTGGACTGGTGGTCTGGGGCAGCAAGGTAGGGGGGTGGCGGGTGCTTGTATAATCTACCAGGGGGGAGTATTGATACAGTGGGGAGGTATTGATCGGTCATCTATGCGGAGCCATCCATTGGGACACGCTGGTTATACACAAACAGGATAAAATACACACTAACTTTCCTATTTATGACACGCACAGTGTAATTCTTGTTTTTTTTTCTTTTTTTCCCTCTCTTTTTGGTCTGACTGCTGATGATACCAATTTCAGCTTGCTAAATGCGACTGATTTTGGAGGGTGGATTTTGAATTAGGGCAAATGAGCCTAAAATGGTCGCTTCACACCAAAATGGCTGACTTCCTGTGGCTTTTCCGGTATGGCTTCCTAGAAATTTTGGCGTGCCTACTCATGATAGACAGGTCTACCAAATTTCATGTTGCCAATTGCAACTGGCTTTGGAGGGTGGATTTTTAATTAGAGCGAATAAACAAAATGAGCATAAAATGGTTACTCCAGATCAAAATGGCTGACTTCCTGTTTTTTTTTTTTAAACCAACCCTGATAGCAGGTGACTGTGCGTTGGGTCCGGCGTCAGCTCGCCAGATCCACATAGCCATCACGCCCGCTGAACATCAAGTGCGCCAGATGCGGCGGCGATCATCAATCTGACAGTCCAACCCCGATAACAGGTGACTATGCGCGGTGTACGCTCACCAGATTCACAAAGCTACAGTGCTGGCCAAAAGTATTGGCACACCTGCAATTCTGTCGGATAATGCTCAATTTCTCCCAGAAACTGATTGCAATTACAAATGCTTTGGTACTAATATCTTCATTTATTTTGCTTGCAAAGAAAAAACACAAAAGAGAATGGGAAAAAAAATATTATCATTTTACTCAAAACTCCAAAAATAGGCCGGACAAAAGCGTTAACACCCTTAAAAAAAAAAAAAATCATCTGATACTTCTTTAATCTGTGTAATTAAAAGCACCTGTTACTTACCTGTGGCACATAACAGGTGGTGGAAATAACTACAGTAAATCGCAGGTGCAGCCAGTTAAAATGGATTAAAGTTGACTCAAACTCTGTTCCGTGTCCTTGTGTGTACCACCTTGAGCATGGAGAAAAGAAAGAAGACCAAAGAACTGTCTGAGGACTTGAGAAGCAAAATTGTGAGGAAGCATGGGCACTATCAAGGCTGCATCTCCAAAGACCTGAATGTTCCTGTGTCTACTGTGCGCAGTGTCATCAATAAGTGTAAAGCCCACGGCACTGTGGCTAACCTCCCTAAATATGGACGGAAAAGAAAAATTGAAGAGAGATTTCAACGAAAGATTGTGCGGATGGCGGATAAAGAACCTCGACTAACATCCAAACAAGTTCAAGCTGTCCTGCGGTCCGAGGGTACAACCGTGTCAACTCATACTATCTATCGGTGTCTGAATGAAAAGGGACTACCCAGGAAGACCTCACTTCTGACCCAGAGGCGCAAAAAAGCCAGGCTGGAGTTTGTCAAGGCCTACCTGAGAAAGCCAAAAACGTTTTGGAAGAATGTTCTCTGGTCAGATGAGACAAAAGTAGAGCTTTTTGGGAAAATGCATCATCATTGAGTTTACAGGGAAAAAAACGAGGCCTTCAAAGAAAACACATTTCCCACAATAAAACATGGTGGAGGTTCCCTGGTGTTTTGGGGTTGCTTTGCTTCCTCTGGCAATGGACTGCTTGACTGTGTGCATGCCATTATGAAGTCTGCAGACTACCAACAAATTTTGCAGCATCATGTAGGGGCCAAAAAATTCAAATTAACTTAGTTGCTACTTTCCAAGACGTTTTAACTTTTCTTTTAATGTGTGACGCAAAACCGACATTTTGACTTGTTGACTTGAGTCATCCCTTCCCAATCCAAAAGTTAACTGTTGAAATTCGCCTCCCCAGTCAAGCCGCACGGAAACAGCAACAGCCAAACAAAGTGCCACTTTGCCGATGCTGCTTCACGCACGCCAACTGGGAAGGCAGAATTTCGCGCGATCATCTCTGATGTTCACCCTTTGTACTAACTCCATGTTCCAAAAGTTTGATAAAGACTCGCCGAAAGCAGGTTGACAATTTATTCGTCGACAATGGTCAAAACCAAGACAAAAACAGACGACGGAGGGATAATTCTGGATCCAAAACAAGGCTACGTGTTTCCGAGCAGCAAAATCTGTCTTATCTCAGTGTCCAGTGTTTTTTAAGTCCGTGGTGTAGTGGGCCGGCCGAAGGTGTGTCCGGGCGTTGCTTTTGGGTCCTCCCATCTGTGGGCGGTTTTGGGCGGCTTAGGTTCGTGCGCGGATGGGACGTGGTTGCCACCGCGACCGACGCTGGTCTTGACGTCTCAAGCGCCCGCTATCAACTTTGTTATCCGGGCTGGCTCTACTTGTTTTAGGACAATGAGCGCTTTGTCCTAGCAGAACTGATTTGCATGTTTTGGTGCGTCAATCTTGCTCGTGACGCATATGTTGGGCTTCTATGATAAGATGTCGTTGTGTATCTATGCTGCTTTTCATTAAACTATAGTGTGCTATTTATTTTATCTTAGGTGCAGTCCTACAGTATACAGTATATGAGAAATGATTCTATTCCCTGGTTAATTATATTACGTGTGTTCGAGTAATGCAAACAGTTAGACGGTGCCTATGAGAAATGGTACCATTTTTCCTTTTCCCCCTCAGGAGCCCTATAAACTATAGTTAGATGAATGTGTTAGACTAATGCAAACAATAATATGGTGTGTGCGAGAACGGTACCTTTTCCCTTCATAACTCTTTCATTACAATTGACGATGGTAAACGTCCAATCATTCTTCTGCTGTGAATTGAAATGAGTTTGCCATTAGCAGACGTCCAACTCATTGGAAGAAAGAGGCAGCCCTCCCACTTTAAATAGATTGGACGTCGAGCGCCGTCAAAGGCGGCCGACGAGTTCGGCGTTAGCCCCGTTTGTCCACATTTGCCCGGCTAATCCCAGCGTTGCTCCAGTCACGCCGGGCGCTCCCGAAAATGTGATCATTCTGGGCAAATTGTACAGATTAGCGGACCGGGGGTGGATCGGGAGAAGGATTGGAGTGGCGCGTTCGCAGATCTATTTATTGTTGCGGATCATCCGGGCTTATCTGCTCCCAAAAGCAAAGAAGCATTCCTGCCGGATGGCAAAGGTGCTGAAATGTGATCTCGCTATGCATTGAAAGAGGAGGAGGAGGAAGAGGCGGCATTGAAAGCGCACTCGCCCACGCGCTAATATTGTTATGTTTTAATATCATCAAGTTGCGCCGCGGCCTATTGATTTGCCAAAGCATGAATATGAATGCGCCTCGGAAACTCCGAGTCAGCTAACGAGTTGCACTTTAGACTTTGGGCTTCGGGGGCCGCCCGCCAAAATGTTTTTTAAATCTAAAGAGCAACATGAAAATATGAAATTCTGATCATTCCCTTCGAGTGCTAGGAAATAAACAGGACATGATTTAGACATATCAGTCAAATACATTTTTGATGATGGGGCCATAATAGTTCAAATGGATTGGATGTCCGTCACTGTCGACGGCAGAAAATGGGTTACAAAAAAAAAAAAAACCCACATTGATGACTGCACAAATTTTTGATCAACTCACTTTATAACCTCTTTTACTTTACAACACTGCATTTACAGTGTTGGCCAAAAGTATTGGCACCCCTGCAATTCTATCAGATGATGCTCAATTGCTCACAGAAAATAATTGCAATTACAAATACTTTGATAGTAATATTTTCATTTATTTTGCTTGCAATGAACAAACTCAGAAGAGAATGAAAGAAAAAATAAACCATTATCATTTTACACAAAACTCCAAAAATGGGCCAGACAAAAGTATTGGCACCCTCAGCATAATACTTGATAGCACAATCTTTAGACAAAATAACTGCGAACAACCATCAATGAGTTTGTTACAATGCTCTGCTGGAATTTGAGACCATTCTTCTTTGGCCAACTGCTCCGGGTCTCTGAGATTTGAAGGGTGCCATTTTCAGATCTCTCCACAGGTGTTCTATTGGCAGTGTTGTCACTAACGCGTTACTAAGTAAAGGGTGACTGTAATCTGATTACTTTCTTTCAGTAACGAGCAATCTAACGCGTTCGTTTTTCCAAGCCAGTAATCTGATGAAAGTTAGTTTCCTTAGTACCTGTGCGTTACTATTTTGTTTTTGCCTCGTAATGTATGTAGAATGAAGAACACTGTAGTCATGTCCGAAGAGCATTTGAATAGAAAAATTGCTCTTGAGTTTGGGAGTGACATTACATCTCACGTTTTCTCATCAGGGGGAAAAAAAAAAGGTCACGTGTATTACCATGCTGTTTTAGCGCTGTCTGCCAAGGCGGTCAACAACATAGCCTCGCTGAGTCGCTGCCTTGTCAGAATGCTAACAGTGAAAGGCAGGATATATACTGCAAATGGATGCCTTTGCTCACTGGAAATACAGCCATTACTTCACATTTCTGTCCAGTAAAGATGACAAAAATATCTCCGTGCGTTGCAAACTTTGTGCTGGCTGAGAAAGACTGTCGGCCGCTAAAAACTCTACATCCAATTCAACAAGGAAGCACTTGGAATTACAGCATAATGCGACAGAACTCGAAACAAAGCCTACAGGTTACAAGCCAGCCAGTACTTCTACAGTTTGTAACCAGCCTTTATGCACATTTCATTGTTATTGTTTGCAACCATAGGCAGAGTTTTACTTTTGTGGGACTGGGGGCAAAGCATGTTGATGACTGAAACAAAAGTCAAAAGTTTGGACAACCTCATCATTTTTGAGTTTTATATATTTTCACTACTATTGTAAATCCTCTCTGAATATGTGGAATGGCAAAAAAAAAAAAGTGAAATAACTGAAAACAGGTTTTATATTCTACATTTTTCAAAGTATCCACCTTTGAGGTGTCGCCAAACTTTTGCCCATAACTGTATATATACATATATATAAAACTGTTCAAGCTCAGTTGTTGTTGGTTGCGTTTGAAAGCTTAGGTTTACAGAAATTCTAAATATCCATCTAGCCTCCACAGGTGTAGTTTTGGCTTAGCAAAGCAAAAGATAGTTTCTGAGGTGCTAGTCACATGATCTGCTCGAAAAATGATTTTGACCCAATATACGTTGTAGGATTCTTGATCATTTCATTAACTTTTGATGTTTGTTTTATTGCTTTACAACTTTTATAGACAATATTTGAACAGCAAGGTCTTTCATTTTAAAGTTCAGAATTTTTGACATTAGGCTTTATCTTGGAGTTAGCGGGGGTTTATTTAGTCGTTGGAGTTGATTTGAACAAATTCTGTGCAGTTTGTCAGTTTCAGGGCTCCGGAGTGGCTAAGCTAGCGCGAGTCGATGGTGTTTGAAATCAACTCCATCGACTAATTAAACCCCCGCTAACTCAAAGATTAAGCCTTATGTGAAAAATTCAATTACATGCGATGACATTTTTTTGTTGTCATTTTTATGTTGAGGCAGCAAAAGGAGAAAAATTTGTAAAAAGTAACAGATAAGTTACTTTTAAAGTAACTTAGTTACTTTGATAATAAAGTAATCAGTAAAGTAACTAGATTACTTTTTTGAGGTGGAATCAGTAATTAAATTACTTTTTTAAGTAATCTGTGACAACACTGTCTATTGGATTCAGGTCTGGTCACTTAAGAAGTCTCCAGTGCTTTATCTCAAACAGTTTTCTCGTGCTTTTGGGTCATTGTCCCGCTAGAAGACTTATGATCTCTGAGGGATCACCATCCGGCTCGAAGGACCGATTAAATGTCAAGTTCAAAACTAAATCCTTGGGATGACATGTATAAAATTACTCAAAATAAGAAGAGACGGCACTCAGCTTTTTTGGAAACTTGCAAGGAGAACAAAAGAGCTACACAATGCAATACTAGACTACGCGATACAGTCCCTGAACATCGTTCTAACCTAATCCTTCCGCCTACTTTCTTTTTATTTCGGATGGCCCTAGCAACAGATCTTGCGCTAAAACTTGTTTTGCTCTGAGCGTGAATGCAGGTGGAATTAGTTCATGAGTGACAAAACATCTTCATTTAGCAATATGCATTTAGCAGCGGATTAAATGTGGCAGTTTGATTTCTTAATGTCTGTGGCTTGTCTCAAGGCTGACCTGTGGAATGAACCAGTGTTCTGACCAGGGAGTTTTATTGAGTGTAAATCCTATTTGTATATTCTTATTGTAAGCAATCACCAAAGCACATTTTTATTGTAAGAGAAAAATGATTTGAGTAAATATTTTATAAGCATAATAATAATGATCTCTCCATAATAACTGTTATCCCATCACATTCTTGAGTTATTTTGACCACAAACATATTAAATGCAATTTGGCCCTGTAACCTTTGATCTCGTGACTCTAAAATTCAATCACTTCTTCCTTGTCGTTTTACAAACCTATCCTGCACTAAATCATTGATAATTATACCTTCAATCATTCTCAAGTTATTTTCACCACCGAAATAAATACATTGAATCACCTCTTCCTACTGACATTTAACCTCAACTCAAAATTTAACGACCATTATTTCGAACACAATCGAACAAATTCAATTTGACTCTGTGACCTCATTAACTCAGAATAATCAGTATAATAATAATATAATAATCAGAATGATTATATTACAAAGTATATATTACTATATAGAATATGATCAGAATATAATTCTTGCAATTTCATATGACAAACATATCCCACATGATTGATAATAATCTCTTTTCTCCTTCTTGAGCGCCAAAAAATACATCATCTCATCTCAGCCTTTCTCCGGTTTCACCTACCGGCAGCGTATTATTCTGGAGTCCTCGCAACAAAGCTGCTCAGTCAGCATCTACCGGAGTTGCCGTGACAACCGCGTTTAAAGACTCGTCTCCCGCCACAGCCGTCATGTCGGCAGACAAAAAACACTGGGCAACAATTAGCTGTCCCTCCTGTCAGTTTGCTAATTCGTTTGTCATCACCTGCTACCGTTGCCCGCTATCCGTCATGCGGAATATCTGTCCCGCTGCCTTCCATTAACGCCATGCTGACAAACGCGCAGGAGCGCCCTTTTTTCGTTAACCTGTAAAAGCTTATTTGGCTTCAACCTGTGCCAGGATTTCAACATTTAGGAAAATTACTGCAAAAGTTTTACTTTACACTAATAACAAAATATAGTAGAAATATCCATCCCTCCATCATATTCTGCTCACGGGGGCAGCAGTTTTAACGGGGAAGCCCAGACTTCCCTCTCCCCAGCCACTTCAACCAGTTCCTCCGGCGGGATCCCAAGGCATTCCCAGGCCAGCCGAGAGACATAGTATCTCCAGCGTGTCCTAGATCGTCCCCAGGGCCTCCCGCCGGTGGGACATGTCTGGAACACCTCTCCAGGGAGGCGTCCAGGAAGCATCATAATCATATGCCTGAGCCACCTCAGCTGGCTTCTCTCAATGCGTAGGAGTAGCGGCTCGACACAGAGTCCCTCCCGGATGACCGAGCTTCTCACTCTATCTCTAAGGGAGAGCCAGGACACCCTGTGGGGAAAACTCATTTCGGCCGCTTGTATCCGGGATCTTGTTCTTTCAGTCACAACCACTAGGTCGTGAGCATAGGTAAGGGTAGGAACGTAGATCAACTGGTAAATCGAGAGCTTCGCCTTTCGGCTCAGGTCTTTCTTCACCACGACAGATCGGTGCAGAGTCCGCTTTACTGCAGACGCTGCACCGATCCGCCTGTCGACCTCCCGCTCCCTCCCACCCTCACTTGTGAACAAGACCCCAAGATGCTTAAACTCCTCCACTTGGGGCAGGGTCTCATCCCCGACACGGAGAGGGCACGCCACCCTTTTCCTACTGAGGACCACGGTCTCGGATTTGGAGCTGCTAATCTTCATCCCAACCGCTTCACACTAAACTGCGAACCGCTTCAGTGAGAGTTTTACGGCTTGATGAAGCCAACAACACCGCATCATCTGCAAAAAGCAGAGATGCAATCCTGAGGTCACCAAAACGGACGCCCTCAACGCTTCGGCTGCGCCTAGAAATTCTGTCCATAAAAATTATGAACAGAATCGGTGACAAAGGGCAGCCTTGGCGGAGTCCAACCCTCACTGGGAACGAATTCGACTTACTGCCGCCAATGCAGCCCAAGCTCTGACACTGGTCGTACAGGGACCGAGCAGCCCTTGCCAAGGGGCTCGGTACCCTGTACTTCCGGAGCACCACCCACAGGACTCCCCGAGGCACACGGTCGAACGCCTTCTCCAGATCCACAAAACACATGTAGACTGGTTGGGCGAACTCCCATGCACCCTCGAGGACCCTGCCGAGGGTGTAGAGCTGGTCCACTGTTCCACGGCCGGGACGAAGACCACACTGCTCCTCCTGAATCCGAGATTCGACTTCCCGACGGACCCTCCTCTCCAGCACCCTGAATAGATTTCACCGAGGAGGCTGAGGAGTGTGATCCCTCTATAATTGGAACACACCCTCCGGGCCCCCTTCTTAAAAAGGGGGACCACCACCCTGGTCTTCCAATCCAGAGGCACTGTCCACGCGATGTTGAAGAGGCGCGTCAGCCACGACAGCCCCACAACATCCAGAGCCTTCAGGAACTCCGGGCGGATCTCATTGACCCCCGGGGCCTTGGCTTCGAGGAGCTTTCCAACCACCTCAGTGACTTCAACCCCAGTGATCGGAGAGCCCACATCAGAGTCCCAAGATTCTGCTTCCTCGAAGGAAAGCATGTTGGTGGAATTGAGGAGGTCTTCGAAGTATTCTCCCCACCGACTCACGACATCCCGAGTCCAGGTCAGCAGTATCCCATCTTCACATGCATGAACACAGGTAGTCCCCGGGTTACAATGTACTGGACTTACTCGACTTTATGTCGCTGGAGTCTTGCCCGCTATTTTGTCTTCAGTCTTTTTTTTTTTTTTTTTTTTACTTTGCCTTATTAATATGACGTATGACGAGTTGTTCAGCTTAAAGACAGCAAACAATTGTGCTTTTTGAAGCTTTTGACTTCCTTCACTTTTGACCATTTGTAAAGCCGTAACACACATATGTACACTTAAGTTCAAAACTGCATGCATTTTAACAATAAAACACTTGACATAAAACAGTTGGTGTTCAAAGGTCCATCTCGTCTGATATGTAAATTTAGTCGATTAAAACACCAGAACTACCAAGGGTGGATCAGTTGATACAATCACTTTTATACCCAGAGAAGGGTCATCTGACCCTAATCAGCATACCTTTTGTGAGCACTATGGTCCTCATTAGTCATTCCCATTCACACTCGCAAAACCACAGGATTGGATTGCTCCAATTAACATCTTGAGTGTTTGCAGGGCAGGGCTGCCTTGGCTTTGTCGGGCAGTGGACCGCTCAGGTAGGCAATCGCGCAGACACCTTTTAAGAGTATGTTTTAGTGTTTGGTAACTGCTCATTAGGATTGTCCAATGTGATCGAATTGTGCACGAGTTGACAAAATTGGGAAGACATCGGAGCATTTTTTTTTTTTTTTTTACTGGGGATTTGTTGCGGAGGACTGTCTGACACTACAGCATTGAGAAAGAACAGCTGTCTCAATCTCTCTGAATATTTAGTTACACTGTTTCTTGTATGTATGGAGCTATAATTGTCATATTGCTGATGATGGATGGCTAATGATGCACAACACAAGTCATTTTTTTGCACAAAAAAAAAGCTTTTATTCAATTAAGAAACCTATGTGAAAAAGACAACAAAAGAAACTATATAAAAGGGATGGTGTAATAAAAAACAAAATATTCGCTCTTTTCCTGGGGCTAGGTGTTGGAGGTTGTTGCCAAAGCAATTTTCCTCCTGCGCCCTCTTTGTGCCCACTTAAGAGTGAGTTCCTTTGCAAGACCCATCAAGAAGTCCACCCGTTTCTCTTGCCTGATAACAACACATAGGCATTCAGTGCTGCCATGTCAATCATATTGTAGAACACGGCGACTGGGTGTTCCTCCACGTTAGAGAAAGCCAAGGGAGCCCTGGATTTGCAAATATTCAAGATGCGAACTGCAGCTATCCAGAGTGAAACCCCCCTTCACACCTAGGCAGCGACTCCACAGGAGTGTGTGGGGGGTTGGTCTTCTTAATTGCCTGACTGAGATGTCTGTTGTTTGACAAAGCCAAGTAGTCAGTTTGGCATCAGATTCAGAGATTATTTATCATTGTCAAGATAACAATGAAATTCAGATTGGAATTCCATAAATACTACAAATTAGTTGCCTGGCACCGCCAGACTATTCTCCCTGTATTTTTCAAACACTGTGAGAAATAGTCTGGGACCCAGCCCATTGACGGCCTCTCGAACAAGTACAAAATCAACCGTCCAATCAGATTGACGTGTTCTTAACGAGTAACGTCACTCTACAACAACACAGATGGCGAACGGGAGAGCCGAGAATATGTTCCAATCTGTGGTAAAACCAGCTTTAAATTACCAAAAACACATCGAAACAAGTCATTGACAACAGTCAACATGGCTCGCTGTAAGATAAGCTTGTTTTTGTATGCCAAATATATTATGCCAGTTTGCTCTCCCACAGCTATTATACGAGCACTCCCAAGCTATTATGAAGAATACAGTTTTACCCCATAATCATGTGCTTACATTTTTATTACCGGCAATTGCTCACATTCTGCTGATAAATAGCTACACACACATGATGTTGATTCATCACACAACGTCTCAGTACTTTTCCACCAAGCTACAGTACTTGTAGTGCAAATGTGTGTTCAAAACAAAGATATCTTGCCCGCTCAAGAGTGTGACTGTTAATTCAATCAAGAGTGTGACTGTTAAATCAATGACTAGAATAAGGAACCTGCCCGATCGAAACTGCCACGTTGGACAACAGTGTTGTAACTATATTCTGCCCAGCAACAAGCCCTCAATAAAAGTTAGCAGCGCGGGGCAGCTCGGAGAGAGACTTCGATGAGACAGCATTGGTCGTGGAAGTCTGTCTCCTGGCTCTCCCAACCTGCAGGTTGAAAAACGTCAACTCTCTGACTCTGCCTCATTTTGTGCCCTGCCTTTTGTCAGCTTACCTTGGGTAAAAAACTAAGTTAAAGAACGAGTTTTAGACCCAACAGTCGCGCAGCCATGTTGAATAAACGTCTCCATTCTCCGCTCAAGCTAATTACTTGTCGCTTTAACAACGTCACGTCTGCCCGTCGCTGATTGGTCCACTCCGGTCTGTTTGCTGTGGCTTGCTCCGCCCTCGGAATTTGATCCGCCAGACGGTCGCCAGACTCAATCGCTGGAACAGCGGTGAGTCTGGTATACCAGGCAAACAAGTTAGAACCCATTAAAAGTGCTCGGTGCAGAGCAAGATAAAGTGTCCGTAGTGCCCCCACAATCCCCACCATAAATAAATAATATTGATACATTTACATAACCATTCATGCCTCCGCCCATCGGGGTCATATGACGTCCTTCTGGTCTTTATAGCCAAAAAACCCCCGGTACTTCCAGTGTTTAATTAAATTAGCCTAATTTGCCTAACAAAAGTCCGCTAGCTTAAATGCTAAAGTATTTACAATTCTCATAGCAAATTGCTCACACGCGATTCCACAAACTAGCTGGCGACTTCCTTGCCGATGTTACAACAATAATCATTGTCACTCTAACTTATAAAGACTGGCAAACGGAGGTCGGAGGAGGACCGTCGAGATCGTAGACATATTCAGGCTGTATTGTCCAGCCAGTTCACTGATGCGCACAGCACGCTCATATTTTTCCATCATTCCCATCTTAATTTCAATGCCAAGCATTTAAAGCTTAGTTTAGCTTTTTCCATTTTTCACTGACGGCACTCACCTTCTTAGGACGCATATTGATTTCAATTGCCACGCTGTCATAAATCGTCGTATTTCTATCAAGACGTCCAGTCAAATTTGACGTCTGATGCCGAAAGGATAGATGCGATCGTATGTCAGGTACCACTGTATACGCACGTAGAGATTTTATCTCTATTTTAGCTCTACCCGGTCAATGGATCCACGCCACATGAATGCATAGCCTTTGCTTCTTTTGTTGTCTTGAATCCTTTGAGATTTGTAATGACGTTTTTTGCCTTGAAAAGGTAGCTAGTCATTCAGACTGTTTGTCAGCGTTGACGCAGCCTTAGTTTACGAGAAGCTGTGGTGACCCGGACGAAGACTGGAAACTGGTATCGTGATTGGCTGAAGATGAATACAGAAGCATAATTGTAAATTCTCTTTTAAATTGGGAAAAACCATTGAGATCCCATTTTTGAAATATTTTCAAAAAACATGTTTCTCTAAAAATATTGTAGCCATTTCATGAATCATTGAAATGCGAATCTTACATTTTGCAACCTTTAACTCACCTGTGCGTGGGCTGACCGGCACTTTGAAAGATCTGAAGTGAAGCACCCTCGGTAATATTTGATGAACCCTCCGTGTAGCTTGTGGACATTTACAGACTTTACATTCCCATTCCGCTCTCCAAATTTCAAAAAGTTGTTTGCGGACCGTCAAGTTGCCGTGAGTGCGTTGACGCTCCAGTCCAGATAAAGTCGTGCTCGAAGTGGCTTTTAATAACGTTTGCTTTCGGCGGTCCTTGGCTTCTTCACACGGTCCGGTGTTCGCTCGATGACGAGTTGCTGACGGCTCGCCCGAGCGTTACCGGCCTTCACCTGACGGGTCTCCGGAAGGGGGTCTCTAGGGGACGAGAGTTGCTCTCTCGGGTATTCACAGTGTTCTCTGGAGGCCAAAGTCTTCTTCTTCTCCTCCACTTTGTATTCCTTACAAAGCGTCGCTTGAAGGCATGCGTACGTGACCCCCCCACAATCTCTTTGCATCGTTCGTTGGTGAAGAGACTGGCAGTGATATAGTAATCGCTGTCAAAATGTTATCTCTTTCTTTGCCACTGACGGCGCTAAACGTCCAAGCCATTTGAAGTGGGGAGGGCTGGCAGCGCTCCCACGTTCAAATGGATTGGACTCATTAAAATTCACAGCTGACGGATGACGGGACACTACGCGATTGGACGTCAATCATCGTCGGCGGCGATGAAAAATTTGCACTTGTTGTATTATCTGACACGGTTGTCATTGTATCGAAAAATGTACTTGGGATTGGTGTTGCATCGATACGAGGAGTGAAAATAACCAAATGGTTATGGCAAGTGAAGGAATCTGACCTCTTAGCCAGATTGCCGGAATCACGCCAGCCGATCCCGCGCTGGCGCAGCTCAATCGCCCTGGGCCGACGGTACTCTAACAACCTGGCCAAAAGCCCAAACTCTGCGCGTTCAACTTAGTCTTAACCCCTTGTACTGACTCCATTTCAAAAGCTGGAAAAAGGCTTCGAAGCACAAGTTGACAATTTATTCAGGTCGACAGCAATCAAAAAGCACAGAGGGACCCAGGCGAGGATTCAGGGTCACCATAGCACAAGTCAACAAAGGTTCCTGAGAAAAAAATGACAACGCTTAGTTCAGTCTTTTGGAGCCTCTCGTAGGGGCGGGCCGTGGGCAGGAAGAAGTGTGTGTTTAGGAAAATTCTCTGTTTGGGCTGTTTAGTTTGTGCATCACAGTTGATGAGTGACTGTTAGGGTTTAGGGTTAGAGTGAGAGATTTTGCCTGCCTCAGCATCAAAGGGGCTCTTGGAGTCTTATCAGTCGGGTTATCAGTTGGATATCGGGCGTTCTCAGGTGTTCCTTGTGTTGGGACAGGGAGTCCCGCCATTTGTCCTGGACTGTCCGGAAGAACTGACGTGGGCTTGTGATGGAGAAAATATTCAATCCGGGTCAAAGGGCGGTGTGATGGAGAAAATATTATGTGACCCGAGGTGAATTAGCACATTATGCCTTATGATAAATTCAATCCGGGTCAAAGGGCGGAATGATTGGGGAAAGTATTACATTATGCCTTTGTGATGTATGATTACTTCTGTGACATAGATAGTAACAACTTCTATTGTTTTTATGTATGATTGCTTCTGTGAACACCTTCTACTGTTTTTCACCTTGTTCCCATAGTTAGGAGACACGCTTGAGTAGGGAATCTCACGAGATAACTTGTTTTGCCCCATAGTATTGTTTTGCTACACGCCTGGGTCCCATAGCTAGAAGGGAATCTCACGAGATAACTTGTTTTGCACCCATAATATTTACCATTTGTTGCATCTGTTGCAGCACAGCTCATTTGTCCCATGTGAAAAGCCCTTTTTCAAGGGGGCTGAACCAAAAGTAGCTTTAATCATTGGGCAGGGCCGCGCCGCTCGGAGACGGAGGTTGGCCGCTCCGCCTCCGCGGGGTGCGTCCCTACAAAAAACGGACATTTCCGGGCGACCCGTGAAGTCCGCCAGCGGATCACGTATGGGTCGCCTGGCTTAATTCCTTCACCACCTAACCGGAGCGTTGGCTCCCGCTCATTTGCCACGGTAAGCGATTTGCATTGCCAAGGAACACCTGGGTGTGCTGTAACGTAGCGCTGGGATTCTGGGATTGACAAACTCAAATCTGGCGTCATCGTTATCCTTGTTATGCTTGTTTTTGATGCTTGCTCTTGTGTGATTGTAATCAATAAATCTCATTTATTCTGCATTTTCTAATCATTAAACATTGTCTATTGAGCAAAAGTGTGCCTGTTACTGATTACCTGGAAATTTCGGAAAACGGCTTGTAGATGTCTTGCCTCGTCAGCGTCAATCTTGCTCAGTCAGTTGCATGACGCACACGTTGGGCTTCCGTGATAAGAAGGCGTCATGAATCTCTTTATGCCGTAGGTCAAATGTATTCTGCTTGTTTTCCTTGAATTATGATATAAATGATATTTATTTTATATTTGGTGTGCTAGAGTAATACAAGCAGTCGTTGGTGAATATGAGAAAATATACTATTTTCTTCACAAGCATTGTATTTGAATGTTTTCCAAAACTGAATAAGGCAAGATCACAGTACAATACATTCGGAACCTGGGAGCGTGAGCCTTATGTTGCAAGATATTTAATTAGCACGCTAATTAATTATTTCAGAACGTGACGATCTACATCAACACAACAATAATCGTCTTTTTGTGACCGAACCCTCCTCTTCAGGAACTTTTCTCTTTCTGAAATACTTCAAAAACTCTCTTGAAATCACAACAAATGACGTCTGTAACGAACAAATGCTGTGCTAGCACGTGACGATTCGGGCCAAAGACACGCCATAAAGAACTTAAACGTTATGTCGATGTTCATATTAAGGTCGTTTTCACAGGCTAAATCCAGAATTACATTACATTAAGTTGCAATACCTTTCTGCAGATTTTTCCTATTTCCAACTCGGTGCCACTAGTCAGGCGCTAGTTAACAACAGGAGAACTGATGATTTTCAAAATAAGGCATGTCAAGGAACAATTTGTATTTCATGTGCTATTTCAGGTGACTTATGGAAAATAGTGCGTAAATAATGAGCTATGTATGTATACTTATAGACATCACTTTAAATTATGCTAATTAAAAAAATTGAATGTAAATGGAGAGTACTTATATAGCATATTTATCTACTTTGTTACAATGCCCAAAGCACTTTACATTAGCACATATTTACCCTTTCACGCACACATTCACACACCAATAGTGCTACTGCCATACAATGCAGCTGCCAACCCATTGGGGGCAAATTTGGGTACAGTGCGTTGCCCAAGGGCACTTCGACATGGGGCAGTCGTAGCCGGGAATCGAACCGCTGACCATTCAATCCCAGGACAAGTCGAGCTACCAACTGCGCCACGGCCACCATCTTTAAAAACAATCTCATTTGCAATGCGTGGCGGCTTTTATTTTGGTGTAGTGGTGCGCCACAATCTTCGCTGTGTAGGGGAAACCCTGCAGTAAAAAGAAACACTTGATTGGATGTAGAAGTGCTGCTACTTCCAGAAGTTTCCTATGCGGACACTGAAAAAAAGCACGTTTGACTCTTTGTAAACTTACTTGAGTACCTTCTACTTGGCAAACTTGCTGGAGTGTCGTCTTTCCGTTATCAGGCCCGACCGGCCGGGCGCTAATTGCGTGCGCAAACGCTCCACAAAAAGAAAGAAAAGTGACGCTGCTGACATCTTGGCGATGGCCGGTCTTCTTCCTCTTTCTTTCTCCTGGCCGGGAAATTAAATGTCAAGCTCCGGCCGTTTGATTGGGGCTAAATTGGGAGTTAATTGTGTCCGATAAAAGGACGCGAGCGGCCAAGGACCTTTTGAGAGCCCGTCTCCTTCCTCGTCCTCGCCGGCCGCTTTATGGCCACATGTCGCCGCGGAGGCTGAAAAGCAAAAAAAAAAAAAAAGTGGGTCAACAAGGATACTAAATCATTTCTTTCGTCATAAAAAGCGTGACTCATCTTCACATAACCCGTGATATCATTGTGAGGACATAGGCTTTTTCTTCTTTTTATGTATTTATTAGACACTCAGGTGATTTTAGTTCTGCTTTGAGACCCCCAATTTGGCCAAATTTCAAAATTGTCCAATATGCACGTGTGATCCATCATTGGAAAGCTTAACATTTTCTGGGGGAGGAAACATTTTGAACAGAAGGGCAATTTTAAAAAATCAATTGTTTTTAAATAGTCTCTAAACCCTAACTCGAGGTGAGAGCATAATTAAAGACACCGTGATTTTAACTAGGGCTGTCAAACAATTACAATTTTTTAATCGAGTTAATCACAGCTTAAAAATTAATTAATCATAATTCAAACAATCTATAAAATATGCCATATTTTTCTGTAAATTATTGTTGGAATGGAAAGATAAGACACAAGATGGATATATACATTCAACATACTGTACATAAGTACTGTATTTGTTTATTATAACAATAAATCAACAAGATGGCATTAACATTATTAACATTCTCTTACAGCGATCCATGGCTAGAAAGACTTGTAGTTCTTAAAAGATAAATGTTTGTACAAGTTATAGAAAATTTTATATTAAAACCCCTCTTAATGTTTTCGTTTTAATAAAATTTGTAAAATTTTCAATCAAAAAATAAACTAGTAGGTCGCCATTGTTGATGTCAATAATTACACAATTCTTATGGTGCTTAAACCCATAAATCAGTCGCACCAAAGCGCCAGCAGAGGGAGACAAAAAACACAAGTAACAAGTGGCATGACACTGTGCTGTCATTTTAATCTGTTTGAGCGGGGCATGTGTGTTAATTGCGTCAAATATTTTAACGTGATTAATTTAAAAAATTAATTACCGCCCATGAACGCGATAATTTTGACAGCCCTAATTTTAACAAGATATTATTGCGTACTTACCTTGTTTCGATGCAAAAACTCCGTGTAACATGTCTCATCGAGTGTCAAGACACAGCTGTGAATGGCCAAGCCAGATTTTTTGAGGATATTATGGGTGAAACACGGTAATAGGGATCACAATGCAGAAATCGCAGACATCAAGGAGTGGTCGAGAGTTTCCCTTTTTTTCATATTGACGTCATTTGTTTAAAAGTTTGAAATATGCGAGTGAATCATTTTATAAAGTCTTTTTTGGATGAATCCAAGCTAAAAATGATGGACATTTCGAATAATAAAATATACTTGTCTTCTTTTTATGGCTGGGTTGAAACAAAAGCGGTTGCGCGGTGTTTGAAAACGAGGGTCTCCAGGGTAAAACGGTGAAATTAAAAATAGTTCGGGGGCTTAATGCGCCATGAAACTGCTATGGCAGCATATTGTTCTATCAAACACAACACTTCTTTTGGCTTAAAGTGCCTGTGACACGAAAAAGCATGTTTATTTCATAATACACGCGGTATTTTATGCTCCTGAATGAAATGGACCGCTTGGATGTGTGTGGAAGCGATCGCTATATTTATTTAGTGTTTTGAATCCCGCGCCATGAAAATGAGTGACTTCCGGCAACAGTCTCCAGTTGAGAAAGAGGGCGCTGTGACGTGTACGGAGGAAGGAGTCCTCTTCACTATACAGCCGTACTGTTGACTGCGAAGGACTAAGGATTCATCAGATTTTGCGGATTAATACGTTTATTTTTCACATCACGCCAGCCAAACAGCTGCAGAAAAATCTTGCTGTATGAGGGAGAGGCGTGTGTGCCTTTTTGGGGTTTCAAAAGGTTCCCATTCAGCGGTGGATACTGCCAAAACAAGCCCTACTACAGTGGGACCATGGGACTTACGAGGAAGTGAGTAAACATTGTGTTTTGTTTTGTCAAATACTGGGATCATTTTAATACGGAGGTGGCTTGCATTTTGTGGCTGACATGTTCCTTGTCGCACATCCCCTCGCCGGGCGAGCACTATACTCTGCTTTTGCCCTCTTAGTGTGCCCGATGTTCTGTCAAATTTTCCACCTGATCAGAAATTGCAACGAATACAGCGATTACAAAGTAATCACTACAAACTTTCTCTAATTAAAGGACTAATTACGTTTGATCATGGATGGGCATGTAAAAAGATCTCCTCATACACATGTTAGCAGCACAACAGCTGCAGCCGCCCTCCTCCACTGAGTCTCTCTGTTTACGACTTCGCCTTGTAGTCAAGCCTTATTTTGCCATATTCCTGTTGACCATTTGTCAACTACGCGCTCCTCCGACGTCGGCCGGTTTGTTCGGCGGTCGTTGTCCAGCTGCTTCCCCGGTGAGCTCTCCTGTCCGTAGTAGCAGGGGAACGAGCTGTAAATTGCTCTCCGCCAGGCGGTTTGCCCATCGGCAAAGATGGTCGACAACCCGGTCGTCATGTGAAATGATCCGGGCTAGTTATGTTTGATTTTCCGCTTCGAAGACTTTGAAACATCACTGGGTTCGGGTTAGTGTGTCGGCTAGCTGTCACACCTCTCGGTTTGTTTACATTCTCCGAAGCAGGGGGAAGGGAAATGACATACAGTGGGGAGAACAAGTATTTGATACACTGCCAATGGGAAAACCCATTGGCAGTGTATCAAATACTTGCTCTCCTCACTGTAAGCCCGACTTAGGTGGCATAAAATATCGTTCGGTAGGTGCGACAGTAAAGGTGAAGTCGACAGTTTTGACCATTATGGAGTCATTTTGTCATGTCGTCTTGAATAAATGCATTTTTATTATTTCATATTCCATTTAGCACAAGACTTATTTGTCATGACCATGCCATTTATTTAGCTATTGGGGAAAAATACTTGGATAAAAAGAATATCCTTTAAAAATATTGGAGTAGAGAGAGAGACTGAAAAAAATGACATTTTGTGGCTCTCTTCGTCACGTTTTCCTCGTTCTGAATAATTCCCCCTCAACGGGCAGACTGGTCCTTCTCAAGCCATTTAATTAGCTATTGGGGAAAAATACTTGGATAAAAAAAATATCCTGTAAAATATTGGAGTAGAGAGACTGAAACAATAACATTTTGCGGCTCTCTTGGTCGCGTTTTCCTCATTGTGAATATATACAGTGCCTTGCAAAAGTATTCGGCCCCCTTGAATCTTGCAACCTTTCGCCACATTTCAGGCTTCAAACATAAAGATATGAAATTTAATTTTTTGGTCAAGAATCAACAACAAGTGGGACACAATCGTGAAGTGGAACAACATTTATTGGATAATTTCAACTTTTTTAACAAATAAAAAACTGAAAAGTGGGGCGTGCAATATTATTCGGCCCCTTTACTTTCAGTGCAGCAAACTCACTCCAGAAGTTCAGTGAGGATCTCTGAATGATCCAATGTTGTCCTAAATGATCGATGATGATAAATAGAATCCACATGTGTGTAATCAAGTCTCCGTATAAATGCACCTGCTCTGTGATATTCTCAGGGTTGTGTTTAAAGTGCAGAGAGCATTATGAAAACCAAGGAACACACCAGGCAGGTCCGAGATACTGTTGTGGAGAAGTTTAAAGCCGGATTTGGATACAAAAAGATTTCCCAAGCTTTAAACATCTCAAGGAGCACTGTGCAAGCCATCATGTTGAAATGGAAGGAGCATCAGACCACTGCAAATCTACCAAGACCCGGCCGTCCTTCCAAACTTTCTTCTCAAACAAGGAGAAAACTGATCAGAGATGCAGCCAAGAGGCCCATGATCACTCTGGATGAACTGCAGAGATCTACAGCTGAGGTGGGAGAGTCTGTCCATAGGACAACAATCAGTCGTACACTGCACAAATCTGGCCTTTATGGAAGAGTGGCAAGAAGAAAGCCATTTCTCAAAGATATCCATAAAAAGTCTCGTTTAAAGTTTGCCACAAGCCACCTGGGAGACACACCAAACATGTGGAAGAAGGTGCTCTGGTCAGATGAAACCAAAATTGAACTTTTTGGCCACAATGCAAAACGGTATGTTTGGCGTAAAAGCAACACAGCTCATCACCCTGAACACACCATCCCCACTGTCAAACATGGTGGTGGCAGCATCATGGTTTGGGCCTGCTTTTCTTCAACAGGGACAGGGAAGATGGTTAAAATTGACGGGAAGATGGATGCAGCCAAATACAGGAACATTCTGGAAGAAAACCTGTTGGTATCTGCACAAGACCTGAGACTGGGACGGAGATTTATCTTCCAACAGGACAATGATCCAAAACATAAAGCCAAATCTACAATGGAATGGTTCAAAAATAAACGTATCCAGGTGTTAGAATGGCCAAGTCAAAGTCCAGACCTGAATCCAATGGAGAATCTGTGGAAAGAGCTGAAGACTGCTGTTCACAAACACTCTCCATCCAACCTCACTGAGCTCGAGCTGTTTTGCAAGGAAGAATGGGCAAGAATGTCAGTCTCCCGATGTGCAAAACGGATAGAAACATACCCCAAGCGACTTGCAGCTGTAATTGGAGCAAAAGGTGGCGCTACAAGGGGGCCGAATAATATTGCACGCCCCACTTTTCAGTTTTTTATTTGTTAAAAAAGTTTGAATCATCCAATAAATTTTGTTCCACTTCACGATTGTGTCCCACTTGTTGTTGATTCTTGACCAAAAAATTAAATTTCATATCTTTATGTTTGAAGCCTGAAATGTGGCGAAAGGCTGCAAGATTCAAGGGGGCCGAATACTTTTGCAAGGCACTGTATTTCCACCTCAATGGGCTGCATACTAAATCAGATGAAATTGTGACTCTGCTGACGTCATCCACCTGTTGGGGATGCTAGAGCCCTATAATGGTAGGCGTGGCTAATCGGCAGATTAAGACTCATTTCTCGTCATCTGCGCTTTGCTTAATTGTAGTATATAGTCGAATCGTCTCAAAATATGATTCTAATTCACATCATAATCCTATTTAAGACTTTTTTTCCTCCTGTGGTACGCACTTTAAAATACAGCAGTGTCTTTTAAAGAGGGCTGCAATAGCAGAAAGGGCTTTGTCAGCCTTGTCTGTGTTTTCCGCCGTATGAATATGTACATTGCAATTTGAGTACTGAGTCAATGTGACAGGTCTGCGGGAGCCTGATAACGATCCTGATTATTTGATTCAGGTGTGTTGGCGGAGGGAGACACGGAAAACAAGCTGGATTCGGCTCTCGAGGACCGGACTTGGGCACACCTGCTTTAGGCATTTCAATGAAGTTCAGTGTCGGCATTTTTCAATTTTTTTGACACCAATTTTTACACTTTTACTGCAAATGAATATCGGCTCCAAAAATCTGATTTTGGCCCCTCTAAATACTAATCATCGGTATCAGTCCCGAAAAACTCATATCGGTCGATGTCTAATTCTGAGTAACTTCTTGTTGATTATTTGTTACTTTTGGCTAACTTCTAGGTCATGATTTTGCAGCAACTTTGTGATTTGGAGTCATTTCAATTTTGTATGCTATAGAGTGCGAGTACATAAGAGCAAGGGTAAATAGACATGGCAAATTACGGACATCAAATATAATCCGACCTAACTCAAACTAACAATCTGTGCACGAACGCAGAATAATTTATCTTAATATATCCAAGTGTAACAGAACACAGCCAAATATGATTAGAGCGAGTGCGATTGGATTCCCCTCCGGGCAGAAATTTTTGGGTGTAATCTAAGTGTCATTTATTATTAATATTAATACGCATGAGCTCCAATCCCGTCCTCTTCGCCGGCTTTGCCCTCCGGCGTTTTGAATTAGCGTCCCTTTTGCCAAACTTCTGGCGTCGGAGGCCCCGCCGGTCACTGGCGGGGGCGCACGCGAGAAATCCAGATTAGTTATCGCCGCTCCAGCCGCCGCTAATCCGAACGGACGCAGGTCGCCGTCTCGGGACTTTGATAAGAGAGGAAGGCCAAAGATGATATCGTTTCCTGCCGGATGACGAGTCGCGCGGGGAGACCAGATAATCCGACGGTACTGCGGGCGAAGCGCTCACGACAAGCTGGCAAACGGCCTCAAGGTGAAAGTCATATTAAATAAAGCTGTCATTATAATTATTTCAATATCATTTCTCATGTATTTGGTGGAAAAAAACAAGGCTGAAAAAGCAGTTTCTGCTCTTGCACCCCTCTTTCAAATAAACCGCTGTATTTTAAGCCAAAAGAACTCATGTGTTTGATAGAACAATATATCTATATGATGCCACAAAAGATTCAGGGCGCATGAAGCCCACATACTATTTTTAATTTGTCCGTTTTACCCTGGAAACCCCCGTCTACAGACGTTGCGCAATTGCTTTTGTTTCAACCTAGCCATAAAAACAAGGCCAGTAATCATATTTATTATTCAAAATCTCTGTCATTTTTAGCTTACAATCATTCATTGATGGCTAATATTTAGTCAAAAAAAAAATAAACGACTTATAAAAAATTATTCACTCGCATATTTTAAACTTTTAAACAAATGACGTCACAATGAAAAAAATTAGCGTCTGTAAATAAGTCACGGATATCGTTTAACTGTATTTTATCGTTACTGTCACATTTACCCCAATATATTAGATGATAAATAATTGATCCAAACAAAGAAAAATTGAAAAAAAAAATTTTTTTTTTAAAAGGGTAAATGTATGAAAATGAAAATCTCGACCACTCCTTGATGTCTGCAATTTCTGCATCGTGACCCTTGTTATATGACCATGTTTCACCCATAAAATCCCCCAAAAATCCAACTGTGGCCATTCACAGCTTTGTCTTGACACTCGGTGATACATTCTACATGGAGTTTTTGGATCGAAAAGAGGTAAGTACGCGATAATATTTCGTTAAAATCATCATCAATTAATTATGCTTTCGCGTGCTCTCACCTCCAGTTAGCGTTTTGCTGTTTAAATTAAAAAAAAAAAAAAAAAAAAAAAAAAAACATCCCCTCCCGTTCAAAATTGTCTTTGCCGCAGAAAATTGAGATTTTAAGCTTTCCAGTGATGTATCACATATGCATATTGGACAATTTTGAAATCTGGCCATATTGGGGGTCTCGGAGCAGAACTTCAAGTCACCGGAGTGTTTTCTGCCATTTATCGTTCTTTTTGTTTACCGTAATTTTCGGACTATAAGCCGCTACTTTTTCCCCCTCATTTTGAATTCTACGGCTTGTAGTCCAGTGTGGCTTATTTGTTGATTTATTTGAGTTAATAGGTTACACTTTATTTGACAGCAGCGTCACAAGACCGTCATAATTATGACATGTCACTATCATGGGCATTACTGAATGCTTATGACAAATGTCATGAAGTGTCATCTGGCAAATTATGTCAGTAACTCCATTTATGTCCAACCATAGACTTCATAACCTTTTGACATGACACGGGAAACAGGGCCGATTCGTAGGGGGCCTATTTTCAAAAACTTTTTTACCTATTTTACAAAACCAAAGCTGCTACCGACCTAAAACCAAAACAGGCACCTACCTTAGCCATGTATGAGTGTCCATGAGCAGCGGCATCCCAAAATTCATGGTCGTTCCCTTATAAAATCCTGATTCATTATATTTAGATAAGTATAACACAACTTAAAATGGCTATTAAAGTCTCAGATTTTACAATCGATGCACAAAAATCACCAAATGCAGGGATAATCACCTACATTTTTAGGAACAATTGCAACATATATGAGTTTTTGACCAAAATAGCAACTTTTTTTTTTTTATTTACTGCAAGTTTTCAACAGCTAATAAATCACTCAATTTAACACCAGAAACGTAATACTTGAGGAAAACATGCAGAATCAATTATAAATAATATGTATATAGACCTGGGTCTGTCGCTGTTTTGCCTTGTCGTTCGATCGCTGTCGACTCAAAATTTATTGTCAACTTGTGTTTCGAAGCCTTTTTCCAGCTTTCAAAATGGAGTCAGTACAAGGGGTTAAGCCTAAGGTGACGCCTAAGGTGGAGTTTGGCCTTTTGGCCGGGTAGTTGGTGTACCGCCGGCCCGGGTCGTTGGAGCTGCGCCAGCACAGGTCCGGCTGGCGTGGTTCCGGCAGTCTGGCTAAAAGGTCAGATTCCTTCAAAATGAATAAAGAAAATGAATAAATGTGGAATGAAATCATTTTTAAATGAAAACGTAAATTAATAAATGTTAATAAATGCAAGATGAACTACACAAAATAAAATGTTTATAACAATTAAAATAAATACATTTTGAAATTCAAAGATTCTTTTCAAAATTAAAACAACAACAAAAAAAAAAGCATAAAAATACCATTTGAAATGGTGAATAAAGATGTTGAATTATTAAAAGCAAGTAAATACAAATTGAAATAAATATATACATATTTTTTTAATTAATTAGAACAAGGTTAAAGAAAATAAAATGTTAAAAGGGGTTACACATTGAAATATGAAATTAACATAAGTTAAAAAAAAAAATCAAAAATGGAAATACATTTTGAAATATATACAATACACATCTTAATAAATAAATACATGAAAACAAAAATAATGAAATAAATACAAATTTGCCGATAAACATAAATATTAAAATAATTGATACTAAACTGATTCACTGTGGCGACCCCTGAAGGGAAAAGCTGAAAGTAAAAGGTGCCGGCAAATGAACGTCCGTTCATCGGATTGGACGTCTATCCGCGTTAATGGCGGGCAATGAGTTCATGACACGTGAGAAGGAAAGTGATGACATACTCGGGTCCCGTTGACATCCTAACAAGCCGCCTATTGTGATCAATGCCGGATGCTCGTCATTACGCTGATGATGAGCTGATGGAAATGGAGCTCCGGGTCGCGGCCGACTTCCTGTCGTGATGGACGCTGATGTCGGTGTAACCCTTTTTGTGACCAATTAGCATCCGAGCGCCGCTTCCTGTATTTGCGGACGCGCAGGGTGGCGAGACGACGCGTCCATTAGCTGGCACGCTAAAATCAATGGACCGGAGATTAACGGCCGCCTCCTCCTGCTACACATTTGACTTGGCCTACAGGAGACCACCCACTTCGTCCATGTTTACTGATAAATCAAAATGACAAGTGTTCCAGATTTCAAAAATTCACAAGCAAGTTCTTTTGATTTGATGCCAAAATTGAAACGTTAAACCAAAATTGCTGCGTATACTTTTTGGCAGGTTTACCCACGATAGCCATAACTAAGTTGCTTGTCATGACATGAGACGAATTATAAAATATATTACGGTGGCAATGATGGCAAGGAAAATGTCTACATGTAGTCCCCGGGTTACGACGTACCCGACTTACGTGATTTTGACTTTGTCTCGTCCGCCATTTTGTCTTCAGTCACTTGTTTGTTTTCTGTTTTTAGCCGCGTAAACAGTACCTCATTGTAGTTCACAGTATCCTATTTGTTAAATTACTAACATGACTGTTCTGCCAGTTGTGATGCATTCAATTATTTTGGCGCAGGAAGCGTAGCCCACTTCCACACGCCAGTAAGAGCGCACGTACAAACAAAGAAGAACGCATTTTCACACACGAAGAAGAGCACACGTGCCCACACGAGGAAGAGCGCGTTTGCTTCAACGAACATGTCACGCAGCCGAGTGAAAGAGAGAGAGGACAAAAGACAGCTTAGCTCACTGTCTAGCTAGGACTTAGTGCCAACGTCTTGGCGAGGACAGTACAATGATGTATAATATATGTTTTTGGATAGTTATATTGCGATTTAGGGGGTTCTTAGAAGTACTTAAAAGGTTCATTCCGATTTACGCGGAAATTCGGCTTATGTCGCCAGCGTGGAACGTAACTTGTTCGTAACCCGGGGACTACCTGTACTTGGATTCAAAATGGCAGACTTCCTGTTTCTTTTTGAGTATGGATTTTTGAGACCTTTTTGTAGGTTTATCCATTCTAGACATGTCTATCAAATTTCATGTTGCTCCATGAAACTGACTTCAGGGGCTGACTTTTTAAATGCATGCTTGGGGGCAGGGATCCCTGAAAATGAGCCCTAAAATGTCCACTTTAAACCAAAATGGTTGACTTCCTGTGTCAGTTTGAACATAAATTCTTGAGTCTTTTTTGTGGGTTTACACATGCTAGACATGTCTTGCAAATTTCATGTTGCTACATGAAACTGCCTTAAGGGGCTGAATTTTTAAATGCATGTTTGGGGGCAGGGATCCCTGAAAATGAGCCCTCAAATGTCCACTTTACACCAAAATGGCTGACTTCCTGTGTCAATTTGAACATAAATTCTTGAGTCTTTAATGTGGGTCTACCCATGCTAGACATGTCTAGCAAATTTCATGTTGCTACATGAAACCGACTTCAGGAGCTGAATTTTTAAATTCGTGCCGGGAGGCAGGAATCCTAGAAAACGAGCCCTAAAATGTCCACTTTAAACCAACATGGGTGACTTCCTGTGTCAATTTGAACATGATTTCTGAAGACTTCTTTTGTAGGTTGATCCACGCTAGACACGTCTACCAAAATTCATGTTGCTACATGAAACTGACTTCCAGGGCTGAATTTTTAAATGCATGCTTGGGGGCAGGGATCCCTGAAAATGAGCCCTAAAATGTCCACTTTAAACCAAAATAGTTGACTTCCTGTGTCAATTTGAACATAAATTCTTGAGTCTTTATTGTGGGTCTACCCATGCTAGACATGTCTAGCAAATTTCATGTTGCTACATGAAACCGACTTCAGGAGCTGAATTTTTAAATTCGTGCCGGGAGGCAGGAATCCTAGAAAACCAGCCCTAAAATGTCCACTTTAAACCAACATGGTTGACTTCCTGTGTCAATTGGAACATAATTTCTTCAGCCTTTTTTGTGGGTCTACCCATGCTAGATATGTCTACCAGATTTCATGTTGCTACATAAAACTGGCTTCAGGGGCTGAATATTGAAATATACAGTATCTCAGGGGGCAAGGATCCCTTTACTTTAAACCAAAATGGCTGACATCCTGTGTCTATTTCAACATGACTTTTTTTGTGGGACTACCCGTGATAGAAGAAACGACCAGGTTTCATGTTGCTACATGGCGCTATTGTGATCTGTTACATCTAATGATGTGCAGCAATCATTCAAAGCTACCCGCTACAGGCGTTAGTTTTGGTTGCAGCTTTTGTCATGCGTCACTTCTAACGTTAGAAGCCACTTTAAAGTATGAGCGCAGCTGACTGTAAAGAACACACACATACAAACGCGCGCACACACACAGACAGGCCCGTTATCTGTGAAATTAATGGCGGCAATAAGCGACGGCGGGGAGACGCGGGGTGATTAGCAAAAGCAATCGGCCTCTTTATTAGATTTAGAGGAACAAAGACGCAATCGAGGCGAGCGCTCCGGAAGACGAATGGTCGCCGCGTCCTTTGGGCTTCAGCCTCAAGGAGATGCCCGCTCAAATGAGAGGAAGCGGAAAAGTTGGAAATACAGTACCTGGCCCACTTTAATTGCCTACGCAAATGCAATTTATTGGGATATGAAATCAATGTTGGCCATAGAAATGTTATTCATTGTTGAGGCACCTACAAATGAGCCACATTTTTGTTTTGTGTTTATGAGCTCAGCGGAAAACATGAGCAGCGATGCCTCATTTATAATGTTCACGCGGAAAAAAACCCAACAAAAAAACGATTGAAATAAATGGTAAAATAAATACATCGAAATTGAAAAAAAGTGAACACGATCAAAACAAAAATATAAGATTCAAATTTGAATTACACATTGACAATACAGAGATATTATTTAATTATTTATGTTAGGGCTGACAAAATTATCGCGTTAACGGGCGGTAATTAATTTTTTAAATTAATCACGTTAAAATATTTGACGCAATTAACGCACATGCCCCGCTCAAACAGATTAAAATGACAGAAGAGGGTCATGTGCACTTGTTACTTGTGTTTAGTCGCCCTCTGCTGGCGCTTGGGTGCGACTGATTTTATGACCATGAGAATTGTGTAATTATTGACATCAACAATGCTACTAGTTTATTCTTTTGAAAATGTTATTTTTATTTTATTAATTGTATTAAAACGAAAAAATTAAGAGGGGTTTTAATATAAAATTTCTATAACTTGTACTAACATTTATCTTTTAAGAACTAGTCTTTCTATCCATGGATCGCTTTAACGGAATGTTAATGTTAATGCCATCTTGTTGATTTATTGTTATAATAAACAAATACAGTACTTATGTACAGTATGTTGAACGTACTGTATATATCCGTCTTGTGTGTTATTTTTCCATTCCAACAATAATTTACAGAAAAATATGGCATATTTTAGAGATGGTTTGAATTGCGATTAATTACGATTAATTAATTTTTAAGCTGTGATTAACTCGATTAAAAATTTTAATCGTTTGACAGCCCTAATTTATATAAATGATAGTTTTTTTGTTTCCTGTCAGTTGCGGCACTCCTTGAAAACGTTTTCGTCATCGTTGACAATCACGAAAATATTATGTCGATGAACCATTTTTTCATAATGTTGATGAGCTAAAAATATGTATCGGGAGACTAAAACTTAACAAGATGAAAGTTCTCGTGTGATGAGATGACGACGGGATGAAAATGTGAACTCATTCCTATCATATGTTCACAATGCGTAACGTTCATATTGTATGCGTAGTACGTCAGCATGGATAATAGCGGTGTTTGGGTCATGTCACTCATGTGAGTTGTGCTGTTATGGGCAGAGTTTGACCTTTGTGGGAGGGGGGAGGGGACATGTCGATGACCCCGGAACGCAGTGTCAACAATAAAAGTAGGTTACAATATTTTTAAGTATATATACCACTATATATATATTTTATGTACACTGCTGGCCCAAAATATTGGCACCCCTGCAATTCTGTCAGATACAGTAATGCTCAATTTCTCCCAGAAAATGATTGCAATTACAAATGATTTGGTGGTAATATCTTCATTTATTTTGCTTGCAATGAAAAAACACAAAAGAGAATGGAAAAAAAAAAAAAAAAAAAAAAAAATCAATCATCATTTTACACAAAACTCCAAAAATGGGCCGGACAAAAGTTTTGGCACCCTCAGCCTAATACTTGGTAGCATAACCTTACCTGCAAACAACCGTTTCCGGTATCCATAAGTGAGTTTCTTAAAATGCTCTGCTGGAATTTTAGACCATTCTTCTTTGGCCAACGGCTCCAGGTCCCTGAGATTTGAAGGGTGCCATTTTCAGATCTCTCCAGAGGTGTTTTATGGGATTCAAGTCTGGCCACTTTAGAAGTCTCCAGTGCTTTCTCTCAAACCATTTTCTAGTGCGTTTGGGTCATTGTTCTGCTGAAAGACCCATGACCTCTTAGGTAGACCGAGCTTTCCCACACTGGGCCCTACATTATGCTTCAAAATGTGTTGGTCGTCTTCAGACTTCATAATGCCATGCAAAGCAACCCCAAAACATCAGGGAACCTCCGCCATGTTTACTCTATGTTGATGCCTTTTCCCTAAATGCTCTACTTTTGTCTCATCTAACCAGAGAACAATCATCCAAAACGTTTTTGGCTTTCTCAGGTAAGTTTTGGAAAAACTCTAGCCTGGCTTTTTTTAGGTCTTTGGGTCAGAAGTGTGGTCTTCGTGGGCATCCTACCATAGAGTCCCTTTTCATTCAGACGCCGACGGATAGTATGTGTTGCCACTGTTGTACCCTCGGACCGCTTAAACTTGTTTGGATGTTAGTCGAGGTTCTTTATCCACCATCCACACAATCTTTCATTGAAATCTCATCATTTTTTTCTTTTCTCGGAAGGTTAGCCACAGTGCCATGGGCTTTACACTTATTGATGACACTGCGCACGGTAGACACAGGAACATTCAGGTCTTCGGAGATGGACTTGTAGCCTTGAGATTGCCTATGCTTCCTCACAATTTTGCTTCTCAAGTCCTCAGACAGGTCTTTGGTCTTTTTTCTTTTCTCCATGCTCAATGTGGTACACACAAGGACACAGGACAGAGGTTGAGTCAACTTTAATCCATTTTAACCGGCTGCAAGTGTGGTTTAGTTATTGCCACCACCTGTTATGTGCCAGAGGTGAGTAACCCGTGCTGTTAATTACACAAATTAGAAAAGCGTCCCATGATTTTTCAAAAGGTGCTAATACTTTTCTCCGGCTCGTTTTTGTAGTTTTGTGTAAAATGATAATGATTTTTTTCCCCATTGTCTTTTGTGTTTTTTCATTGCAAGCAAAATAAATGAAGATACTACTACCAAAGCATTTGTAATCGCAATCATTTTCTGGGAGAAATTGAGCATTATCTGACAGAATTGCAGGGGTGCCAATACTTTTGGCCAGCAATGTGTGTATCCATCCATCCATCCATCCATCCATCCATCCATCCATCCATCCATCCATCCATCCATCCATCCATCCATCCATCCATCCATCCATCCATCCATCCATCCATCCATCCATCCATCCATCCATCCATCCATCCATCCACCCACCCATCCATCCAATCTACAGTGAGTAGCAGAAGTATTTGCCTCCCTTGTGATTTTGCAAGTTCACCCACTTAGAAAATACGTATAGGCCTGAAATTTCAATCATTTCCACTCATAGAGACATGATTTAAAAATTCTAGAAATCACATTGTTTGATTTTTTAAAATGATTTATTTGTAATTATAAGTATTTGTACCCCGACAGACATTTTTTCTCTCGCGTGCAGAAGTACTACCTGCTCTATGCTTCCTGCGCCAAAATAAAAGCATTCATCACAAAGCCAAACTTAACATTCATTTATTCGTTGTCCAAGCTGCTTATCTTCACGAGGGTCACGGGGGGAGCTGGAGCCAATCCCAAGCTAACTAATTGATTGCGAGCCAATTGCAGGGCACAACGAAACAAACAACCATTCGCGATCACCCTACTTTGCATGTTTTTGGGATGTGGGAGGAAACCGGAGTACCCAGAGAAAACTCACGCAGGTACGGGGAGAACATGCAAACTCCACACAGGAAGGCCGGAGCCCGAGATTGAACCCTTGATCTCAGAACTGTGAGGCTGACGTGCTAACCACTCTGCCACTATGCCGCAAAGTAAACATAAAAAAAAACAAAACAAGACAAAAAAATAACAACAACAAAAATTACGAAAGTTGGGTATGTCGTAATGCGGGGACTATCTGTATATCAAAATCAAAAAAATTATAAATTATATATCATATCATTGATATTAATAATGCAATTTGGAACTCCTGCTCCCTGTCATAAACATAGAAGGCGGCATCAGATTGGGAGGGAAGAAATATATATATCTGACTGAAAATTGGGCAAAACGGCCACTCGTGAAATGAATTTAGCAGAATGTTTGAAAGTTGTAATTGCGAGTCAGACAGTGCTTGATGTTCCGCATTGCAAATGGCCGGCGGCGGTATCGCCCCAGTATCGACATCTCCGTATCGATCGCCAGTTTCTGTTCAAACTTTGAAAACAAAGCACGTTGACCGGCTCCGTAATAGAGTAGCGACTTTTACCGTCGGCCGACAGGATTCGGCGGCCGCTTCATTAACGAGCGCGCCTCCGACTGTCTGTTGTACAAATTGTGCGCGCGTAATTGGCCAGTTTCAATTAGCATGTGTCAGATGCGAGCAGGAGACTTTTAATGATGTGAGCGTGTTCCAGTCAGGAGAACATATTTGCATTTTTACAAGGAGTCGCGGACTGCTTTAACCCTTTATAGCACAGGTAAAGGGGAGCCCTGGTCTCGGTCTTGTATGGACTCCCGTAAAGTCTCGCTCTTGTCTTGATCACAGCTTGTCATGGTGTCCTCTTGGGCCGAACCCCCAAAAATCTTGCTCTTATTTTGGTTTCGGTGAGTTCTGCTCTCTTGGTCTCATCTAGTCTTTCTTGCCTTGATCTGGTTTTGATAGCACCTCGTCATGGTCCGGACTCCCGAAGATATTGGTCTCGGGCTAGTCTCGTATACGACGGTCATACGTCACTTCCCCCTTTCCCCATTCGTTATAAAGACGGAAATCGTTGCGAACGTTTTCGCGCAAATTCTGCAAAGATGGTAGAGCACCAAAGAGACAAAAAAGTTTTTTCCAATGAGACAAAAAAGGGAGGCTACCAGGACAAAAGGAAACTCAAGTAGAAACATTGGCCCGGCATAACCCCCCACTCCTCAACTGAACTCTCAGCCCTGACAAGTTAGGGTGGTGGGTTGAGGGTCATATGGCCAGCTGGGGGAATACGGTACAAAATCAAGCGCTTCTCATCGTCAAAATTGTCATACACTATTGTTTAGCCACAACTGGATTCCTCATTACAAAACACTACCGCTTTTGTCCACCTGCGCCACTAAAATCGACCAAAACTGAAAAGTAACCTACTGTTGCTTTAAATACTATGCTATTTTTTTTTTTACAGTTTGCTTGATAATGCACTGTACTCTTGGGAGTGACAATGTAACGCAGGACATTCAGGGAAAGCAACTTCAGAATGAGTGTGTAGCAGCGATGAAGCAAATTTATTTGATTTTCCTTCATTGAATTATTTATATTTTTAGACATGATGCTGCGAAATATTGCGTGCCTTACAGTTATAAGCATTTTAAGGACAAAATTCAAGCTGTGTTCAATTGTCTAAAACACAACAGAAAAATCCAAGCATTTTCAAGGATTTCAAGGACGTGTATGAACCCTGATTCATAATCGTTGCCGACTATCTGACACTCCCGGGATCAATGACAGTTACTGTAAATGTATGCATGTACTGAAAGCAAAAATTCTTGGCCGAAAATGAAAACCGAATATTGGAAACACTTGTCCGAAAACCGAAAGTCCGCAAAATACACATGCAAATGAATTTTTTTTTTAATGCGATTTTATTTTTTATTATTTTATTTCATTAGTTTCTGATTAATGCCCTTTGCCTTGGAATTGGTTCTACAACCCCAGAGACTCTGCATTCTATAACTCCATGGGAGGGTCCGTTCACGGCGGCAGTGAGCATTTTGTGGCAAACTCTGAACGCGTCCTACAGCAAAAGTGCTGCCATCATCATAAAATTCTGTTTTGTGGACATAGACACATGTCACGGCCGATGAAACCTCAATATATGCGCTTTCTTGGAAGTTTGGGACACTCCAAAAATGGATCTCACACCTTTAATAGCTAAACTAATTGAGATCTCGATGTACGTTTGTGTTGGACCGTAGTTCAAAACAACAACAAAAAAAAACTATTCCGTTATAGTCGAAACTAGTAAAGCTCTTTACAAGGCCATTACCACCTCTCCTACTACTTAAAAATAAGACTGTTTTCTTGTGCAAAAAGTGGAATCGATCGAGAGCCAAGCAAGCGGGCAGAGTTCTAACGGCGACGAAGTCGTTCCCAGCCGGATTAAACGGTGACTGGCGGAGGGGCTGACACAAAGAGGAAGTGGTGGTGCTATAAACGTTTTGTACTAAACCACAGCAAATGTACATGTATGCATTTAAATATTACTTTATTTTGAAGGAGATAGTACCTTAACTAAAAGGCACCGTCTAACTGTTTGTATTACTCTAACACACCCAATATAAAATAAATAGCTCTTAGACCATAGTTTAAGGAAAACAAGCGGAATATAGGGCATAAAAGACGCCTTCTTATCACGGCAGCCCAATGCGTACGTCAAACAACTAACTAAGCAAGATACACGCTGACAAGCACACGTCTGCACCACCAAGTCTCGAAATTAGTTCTCCCGGACAGTCCACAACAAATGGCGGGACGATCTGTCCTAAAACAAGGAACACAGGAGAACGCCTGATATCCAACTGATAACACGACTGACAAGACTCCAAGAGCCCCTTTGACGATGAGGTGGCAAAATCCACATCCTCGTTGGCCGGACAACAGTACCTCCCGAATCCTCCCGTCCAATCCACAAACAGACAATAACTCCAACACACCCTTCTTCCTGCCCACGGCCCGCCCTGCGAGAGCCTTCAAAACACTTAATATTTAACTAATCTATGTCATTTTTCTCGGGAACCTTTTGTTGACTACTGATATGGTGACCTTGGAACGGGCTTGCCTCCCCGCCTGAGTGTTTCTGTTTCGCCTTGCCATTTTTTATCTCTGTCAACTCGAATAAAATGTCAACTTGTTCTCGGTGAGCCTTCTTTAAACCTTTCAAAATGGAGTCAGTACAAAGGGTTAAGACTAAGGTGAACGCGCGGAGTTCTCCCTTCTGGCCGGATTGTCGGCATCCCGCCGGCTCAGCCCGTTGGAGCTACGCCAGCACGGGTCCGGCGGTACGGCTGCCGTGATTCCGGCGGTCTGGCTACAAGGTCAGATTCCTTCAGTGCACAGAGATATTGGACTGTGCCAGTGATTTCTGTGGGTCTTCAGCAGACACTCTAGGGTTCTTTTTTTTTGTACCTTTCTAAGTATTCTGCGCTGTACTCTTGGCATCATCTTTGGTGGATGGCCACTCCTCAGGAGAGAAGCAACAGTGCCAAACTCTCTCCATTTGTAGACTTCTTTGACTTCTCTGACTGTTGATTTGATGAACATCAGTTTTAGAGATGGTTTTGTATCCTTTCCCAGCTTTATACGAATCAACAATCCTTGATCGCGGGTCTTCAGACAGCTCTTTTGACCGAGCCATGATGCACATCAGATAATGCTTCTCATCAAGACATTTCTTACCAGGTGTGTGTTTTATAGTGGGCAGGGCAGCTTTAAATCCCTCATGAGTGATTGGGCACACACCTGACTTAATTTGTTCGGTAAAAATTGGTTTCAATTGCTCTTTAATTCTCCATAGGCAGAGGGTTCACTCACTTATTTTCCCACCTTCTGCATCGTTGCATGCTATCCTCATTAAAATATGAAAACCTATAAATGTTTGGGTGGTTTTAGTTAAAGCAGACACTGTTTTTACATCTGTATGATTTTGACAAAGATCAGATCACACTTGATGGTGATTTTATGCAGAAATGTGAGAAATTCCAAAAGGTTCAGATACTTTTTCATACCACTGTATCTACACCGCCTTAGAGAAGATTCAGCATTTTACTTCTTTTTTCATCGACTCTTTTACCGCTCCAGACGCTCGTTACGATTTTGTTTTGTTGTTAAGGCGCTGATGAAGTGAAGGGAGAGCATCATTAAAGACAAAAAACGTTAGCGGCACCCGGTCGACTCCAATTAGGGCCGACGGATGCGCCGGGACGTTGACGTTTGCGAGGCGCTCTTGTGATTAGCGCTTTATAATTTTAGCGTGTGAAAAAGCAAGCCAAGACAAACACGTTTCATCTGCGGACTTGACGGCTTAAAAACAGGAGCTGGCGGAGGACGGCGACGGAAGTGGACATGAAAAGAAAAGATATTATAAAAGGAGAGACTGAAGGACGCTTAATTCATCAAGGCGGTGGCGGCATTCGTCCTGTCAAGACGGCACGAGCGCCGAGCTGTTTTTTTCCCCTCCTTCTTCTTCTTGACGGCGCCGGCCGGCAGACTGCGATTACTCGCCGTCATTCACGGACAAAAAGACAAAAGCCCGTTTGACTGCCAGATGACGACGAGGTAAAATGCCGTTCGACCCTTACGCCGCCTCGTCTGTCTTCTTCACGCTGACGGGTGACGCCGGAATGAACTGTACCTTGAACACGTTTCAATACCGCAATTGTACGTGGCTGTCACGTTTCAGTGCCGTTGACGGCGATAGACGTACGGTCCTTTTGAAGTGGGAGGATGTCAGCGAATGACCGTTTGTTCAAATGAATCGAACATTTAATAGTGATAAACACAATTCAATTCATCGCAAAATGATGACTGGACGGCACGTGATTGGGTGCTGTCTATCATCGGTTAGACACCGAGGTAATAAAACAGATTGCCGTATACAATGATTTCATGATTCAGAATGTCACTTCCTGTTGACTTTAGGGAATTTCCAAGCCACTTCCTGTTGAAGGGAATAGTTACCTTTCTCGTACACAACATATAACTGTTTGCATTACTCTAACACACTTAATATAATCAATCAGGGAATAGTACAGTTTCTCATATGTACCGTAGGATTGTTTGTATTATTCTAACACACCTAATATAAAATAAATAGCACATCATAGATTATTGAAAAGAGGCAGAATAGATACACAACGCCATCTTATCACAGAAGCACAACGTGTGCATCACGAGCAAGATTTACGCACCAACTCTCACAATCAGTTCTCCCGGCTACTCCAAGGACAAAGAGCAGGGCGCTCTGTCCTAAAACGAGTAGCGTCTCGCCCAGCCCGGATAACAAGTTGATAGCGGGCGCTTGGGACATCAAGACCAGCGTCGGTCGCTGTGGCAACCACGTCCCAGCCACGAAGGATGACGCACGAACCTAACCGCCCAAAACCGGCCACAGAGGGATGATCCCAAGACAACACCCAGCCACACCTTCGACCCGGCCCACTCCACCGCAGCTTTCAAAAAGACTGGACACTGAGTTAACAAACGGTTCGCCGCTCGGGATCATTGCTATGTAGCCGTTGTTTTGATGACCCTGGATCCAGAATTGTCCCTCCGTCGTCTGTTTTTGCCTTGTTTTTTGACCATTGTCGACGAATAAATTGTCAACCTGTTTTCGGCGCGCCTCCTTCAAACTTTTGGAACGTGGAGTCAGTACAAAGAGTTAACACAAGAGGTGAACGCGCGGAATATTGGCCCCCAATATTTTCCGTTCGGCTGTCGCCGTTTTCGCGACTTGGCCGGGGGGGGGTTGAATTCCTTCAGTTTGGGGGCTCGTCCGGGAGCCAAGGGCGTAGGTTTGGTCTCAACATTGGTAGGGATGATATTATCGTAATGCACATAATGCAAAAAATGATCCAAATAAGGTCTACTAGCTTGACTTCGTTGTTCCTTGTGGTGGCTGGTCTGACCATAGTAGTCTTGACGGTTAGCAAGTTTAATGTTATGCTAACTGTTACAGAGCGGACTTTCAGTAGCAAAATTAGTGGTGTTTCCCCCATCTCCACGACACTGACGTCTTTTTACATGACTTACTGTGGTTGCTGCTGGCCGAAAAAGACAAAAAAAAACCCAAAAAACCTTCTAATATCCTTCCTCTCCAAAGGGGGTGGCATGTTGTCGACGTGAATATGTCGGGGTTGTGTAAGTATGTCCGTGTGTGATTCTTTGTGGCCGAACGGGGGGCTTCAATTCCTCAGCCAACCAAACGTTTGTTTTAGGAGGAAAAAAATGGACCGGCACATTCAGCAAGTGAAAAGGGATATGGTAAGACATTCTAAATTACCTATATATGTATAAAAGTCATATATAATGAAATAAGGTTGCTTAAAAGTTGGTGGGGACAATTTGAGCATCTTGAAGAGTTGCTAGCGTTATGTCCCTACCGTCCCTACACCCTGCTTCCTGTTGATTCAGAGTAGAGGTTGACCGATATGGGATTTTCAAATGTCAATACTGATTTCTAAAAAGAAATTTCAGCTGATTGTCGATATCCGAAGCCACCAGATATACCTTTTTTTTTAAGCAAGTAGATTATGATTTTTTTTTATTCGTATATAATTGCTTCAACAGCTTCAAATTTACAATGATGACCTGAGACTTAAAGGATTCATTTGCTCAAGTGCTACCAAACCAACCAACGCAGCACTTCTTTTTAAGTTCGTACACACTCAGCAAGAACAGTACATTATATTCAAATAATTAAACCCACCATGACGTCACAACAAGATGTAAACAAGTGAGAGTTTAAGAGGCTGCTCGCCATGCTAAAGCGAATGCGATGCTAACGCTACGAGTTACATTGAGAGTGTAAAGATCACTCGGTAAACACCTTAAAAGGCTAAAGCAACATTGCATATTGCATATTGACCCTCTGGCGAAGGCGGAAGTGCCCGCCGAAACATGTCAGGTAAATAAAACCACCTACTATTGCCTGGGATAAAAGAAAGGGTTTGACGAATATATAAGTGTAGGCAAAATGAACTCTATACAACTATTGCATATTCTCTCATGCAAGATAAAAAAAATCGTACAAAATTTACAAAACAGGCAAGCCTGAAGCTTCTTGTAGCAGCCTGCCTTCAACCGAGAAGGGTCTGACTGCAGCCGGAGCCACGCTAAACCATGCCTCATACAAACTACGCCCCTCCAAACCATGCCTGAGTTTGTACGGTGGCGCGCAGAATTCCTTTACTGTACTATGTGAAGTTTAAAAGGTTTAGGGACAATTGGCCCTAGCCCAATTCTTTACCCTAAACTTACCTAGACACAGGTGTATTGTGGATATTGTGATAGCAATATTGTAACATTTGCTATGTTTGGAAGTCATTTAATGTAGTGAATCAATCATCAATATTGCTCCCGTTTTTGCATTATTTCCCTTCTGTCTATTTTCGACAACTATCGAAAACGGTTTCATCATTTCAAGACAGATTCTAGTCGAAATTTTGCCCATTTAGGAGTATTTTAGATAAAAAGTGACACACCTTAGGTTTGCTACGACAGAGCCTTCCTGAGAAGTCTACTGCTTTAAGATGGCGGCTGTTTACTACGTCTACACTAGGACAGATAATTTTCTCCAGGGTATTTTGCCGACTTTTCTTATACCTCTCCACACTTCGTTGAAGGTGCATTTAAGGGCCTCCCTGCTTCAGCAAGGTACGCCTGCATTTTCGCAAACTACGCATGCATAAAAAGGAGAAGCTTCACATGTTACGTCACCGCCCGCGCGGTTTACCTCTGAAAGGGAAACTCATTCCTGCCATTACTGCCATTATTTTGTGATCAGTTTTTTTCGTGATCGCAATTAAACGCATCACACAGGAGCGAGAGTGGTAGGGAGAGCACGCTCTGCTTTTCACTCACAATGGCAGGTGCCGTGTTGTGATTGAAATAAATATATTTAAAACAACGAAAAGCTGACATCATTACTTGGGATGTTACAATTGATGCGTAGTTGCGCTCTCACCACTTGGAAAATAACAAATAGAAGCATATGGTGTGTCGCTGCGTATATTTCCTGGAAGCCGCAACGAGGACTGCTTGTGCATAAAAGTGGCGATCCTGGAAGTAGCAACAGTTTTTACAGGCAGAAATATCTGGGGAAAAAAACGGATCGCGCGCGCCTCTTTGACTGGGGGTACCACGCAGGTCACTTTTCAGGTTGTAATTTTCCTCTACGCATTTTTATATACAGTACTCATGTTCGGTTGGCATCAAGTTGGGAGGGGCCAGCTGGCTGATTGGAGACAACTCGGGAGACGAGTTCTGTAAAAAACTCACCTCATCCGCAATGGGAGACCCCCAAATGGGCACTGAATTGAAGCATATTATTGAGACGTAGTTTGAGGGTTCAAGAAAAATGTGTGGAAAAAAAAGAGGAGCAGGAATGCCGCGTCGTGATCGTCCGCCTCCATTGTTTACAATGTTGTCATGCCGCACTAAAAAAAGCGAGGCATGACATCCCTTCTTGAGTATCCGAATGTTGTACGAAGACCGCAGTCCATATTAGGCGGCGCGTAGTCGGCAGGTAACATTACCCGCCTACAGTATCCGTCTAACAACTAATCCGGATAATGGGCATACTAAAGTAGCCGACATGCCGTATAGTCCAACTAATTACACGTTTAAGGCCATTACCCGTCCTAGGGTAGACGTAGCCTAATTCCGTCATTTTGTATCTAGTTCCGTATGTTAGGGCCTCCGACCCGCCCTCCTGAGACCTCGGCCACCTCCCGCAGGTGTGCATGTTTTGATCCAAATTACAGGGTGGACGTCCGAAGAGTGGAGCGGCCACGGGTGCAGGCAATCACCATCAGCAGCCTTTAAAAGCCAATGGACGCCTCACCTCGTCGCCAGATCAACTTGTCTAGTTCTACTGTCAGTTGCATCACGTTTGTATTTTCTCTGTGATTCCCGGCTCATGATTTCTTACTCTCGTCCCAGGACCTGTCTCTACGCACCCCACGTGGGAACCTCAAGTTTGTACTTTCTTGATCCTGGTAGTCTGAAAATCCGGAATCTCGCAACAATAAAACGTTTTTCACAATCACTTGTGCCATTGTCTGCTCTGGGATCCCCTCCCGTCACGCATCCTAATACTATAAACGTGATAACGTCGCCAAGTCTGTCATTTCGCAACTAGTTCAACATACACTTGATATCTATGAGATGCATCAAACGCTACCACTGTAGCAGCATGTGGGCGTAGTTTGTAGCGGCTGTCGGCTGCAGTCAGATATTATTGCTTCGGGCTGCTCTTTTTTTTTGGTTGCTGTTTATGGCCGATGTTGGAAAAAAGCCCAATATATCGGCCGGCCGATATACCGATCGACCTCTAATTCAGAGTTACTTCATATTGATTTTGTGCCATTCCCAGGTCACCCATGTTGATTTTGGATCACACCTGTTTATTTGGCGGAAATTCAGGTCACATCCTGTTGATTTGGGATCACATTTCCAGGTTATTTGGTGGAGTCGCTTCTTATTTGGTTGATTGTTATTTACCAGTAAATGAAAAACATACGGCGGAAAAAAACAGACAAGACTGAAAAAGCAGTTTCTGCTTTTGCACTCCTCTTTAAAAGAAACTGCGGTATTTTAAGCCAAAACAACTGTTGTGTTCGATAGAACAATATGTCTATGAGCTGCCATAGCAGATTCATGGCGCATGAAGCCCCCGAACTATTTTTGTCTGTTTTTTACCCTGGAAACACCCGTTTACAGACGTCGCGCAACCACTTTTGTTCCAACCCAGCCATAAAACGAAGGTATTTAATTATATTTACTATTCAAAATGTCTGTCGTTTTTAGCTTAGAATCACTAATTGATGTCTCATCTTTTGTTTTAAAAAAAGAAACGACTAAAAAATTATTCACTCACATATTTTAAACTTTTAAACAAATTATGTCACAGTGAAAAAAATGGCGTCTGTAAAAAAGTCTCGGATATCTACCTCATAACTATCGCTTAATTGTATGTATATATATTTTTTTGTTACTGTCTAATTTTCTCCGAAATGATAGATAAATAATTGATCCGAAAAGAAAAAAAAAAAAAACATTTAAAAGGGTAAATATATGAAAAAGAAAATCTCGACCACTCCTTGATGTCTGCGATTTCTGCATCGAGACTCTTGTTATATTACCATGTTTCACCCGTGAAATCCCTCAAAAAATTCAGCTGTGGCCATTCACAGCTGTGTCTTGACACTCAGTGATACATGCTATAAGGAGTTTTTGGATCGAAACAAGGTAAGCACGCGATAATATATTGTTAAAATCATGGCATCTGTAATTCTGCTCTCGCGTGCTCTCACCTCCAGATATGGTTTTGCTGTTTAAAAAGCATTTTTTTAAAAAAAAATGCCCACCTGTTCAAAATTTTTCTTTCCCTAGAAAATTGAGATTTTAAGCTTTCCAATGGTGTATCACACATACGTATCGGACAGTTTTGAAAGTTGGCTAAATTGGGGGTCTCAGAGTGGAACTTCAAGTCACCTGAGTGTTTTCCGCCATACATTTCTGTGCATCCTGTTGTAGCCAGTTTACTAAAACTACTAAGAGTTAAGTTTTATAATGTGCCAAATTGCCCCCCATGTGGTGGCTTTAAACCTAAATGACCGACTTTTTTTTTTCAAATCTTGCAAATGTCCTCAAATGTCCTGTTATTGTTGAGCCATCGATCAGCGCAACTGGTGGTGGTCAAGGGCTGTTTTAACATTCTTTCCGTGTGTTATTTTGAAGAAACTTGCACCCAATTTTGGGAACGGAGAAGGCCTTTCTTCAGGTGCTTCGCTTCTTCCGATTGACTCCATCGATCCGATGTCCAATGGCCAAAAGTCAAGAAGCAGGAAGAAGAAGACAAAGATGTGGGAAAAAAAAAATCAGACCGGAGTGGCGAGGAGGCGAGCCTGCCTGCCTTCTTTTTGTGATTGGTCCCCGGGGCCTGTCAATCAAAGCGGAGAAGTCAGGTGTGACCGGCCTTGTGGCTCCGTGATTGACAGGAGAGGCCGCCAATTAGACGGCCGGGCGCGCACAAAATGTCAATGTTGCCGTCCACGTTTAAGAGTGGTCCGGTTGCCGTGGACGACAATAGACTGGGAGGGGCTAGCAGAAAAAAATCTCATGAAATCCCATGCGCACGCTTTGACTGCTTCACACCTTTTCAACTTCAAAACACTCCAAAAACACACAGCTCTTTTTAGATTTGGCCTTAAGGTGACATCAAAAAAAATTTTTGGTTATGACCCCCCCAAAATTACCATTCATTTCCAACGGCAAGATCATAAAAATTCTCATACGTCCTACTGTTTTTGTTGTTTGTTTTTTTCATTCACACATTAAAATAAATCGTAACATCAAGGAACACAAAATTTATGAGCCAGTGTAACATGGGTTAAGATTCCCTATTTTTAGCCAGTACTTGTTTTTCCCACACTCCCTGAATGCACCACAGCACATGACAAGTCACATTACACCAATTATCCAATCACCAGTATAGGCTTCCTTCACTCCTCTCCCCTCTTTTTGGCATATGTACAGTTCTGCCAAACTTTGACCAAACATTCACTTTCAATGGCATATTCAACTCCACAAAAATGTGTCTCTTCACTACTCATTTTCAAATTGGACCTGCAAAAAAACTCTTAATGGATGGTCATTATTTTTGACCAAATATGCATGAAAACCTTATTCGACTTGCCGAAGAATGAGCATTTCTGTGACCCAGGAATTCTCCAAAATCATTAGAAAATAATCAGTGTTGGTTTTGGCAGCCATTTTTATTTTCGTCTTAAGCCTGAGTTATGCTTCTGCGTTGCGGTGATGCTACTACGGCGTCAATGAGCATTCGATAGTTCTGTGGCAAGGGAACGCGTTGCTCTGTAATTCACCGCCAAACCACTAGAAGAGTGTGGCGTTGGGTTTATACGGTTTGAGGAGACTTTTGTCGACTTCCTATAGTTTTCTTCTGGTTACACTATAATGCCAACATTGATGGAACGCTTGAATGTGGATCTTCAGCTCCAGGGCTGGCGCTAGCTATTTTGGTGCCCTAGGCATAAATGCTTTGTGGTGCCGCCCCCCCCCCCCCCCCCCCACCAGCCCCCCCATCCAGCCCCCCAACGATAGAAATGAACAATATCTAAACATTTGTCAGTATTGCTTTATTTTACGAAATAACTTAGTTGTCAACAGTAATATCTCACAAACATTCACATTCACAAATGTTTCACAAACTGTCAAAACAAACAAAAACAAAATGAAACAAAAAACAAAAATAATAAATAATAATAATTAAGTCTTTATAAAAAATTTTAAAAAAACTACCAATGGCACCAAATACTCAAATAAATAAAACTAAATAATTTAAAATAAAAAAAATAAATTCCACAACTATATACAAATAAACATCTGTAAATGAAAATAAATAATGATGAATTTTTTTTTCCCGCCCCCGACTCTTGTTGTCTTTTCGATGACATTTCCTTTCAAGAATAAACTTCTAGGGAATTGGGGGGGGGCACCAAAGGTAGACTGATGAGAGGGCCGCACAGGAGATTCTTTTTTGTGTAAAAAATGAGCCTATGTTACTTATATTTGTATTACTTGCATTTATCAGGCTTTACAAAGTTTTATTTTAAATACTATATATTGTTGTTATTATTACAATGACTATTTTTTTAGGATTTTTTACAAACTTCATTTTTTTTTGTGCCCCTTCAGGCAGTTGGTGCCCTACGCGCAGTGCGTGTTATGCGTATGCGGAGCGCCGTGTCTGTTCAGCTCATCAACAATGAACAACAAAGGTTGATCATACTGTAATGTCCTTAACATGTCCTTTAAGAGGCGATCAGACCGGGGAGCGGTGACGTAGCGGGTAACAAGTGGAAACAATGGGGGAAAGCCAAAGTTAACGGTCGCATTTGCGGCAGCCCGCTATTATTTTGTTTATCTTATTGTTGCCACAATAAAGAGGGGAAAGCCATCCTCGATTCCTCTGCGGAGTTTGACTTTTGGGGCAGGGGGAGCACAACATGTTGATGACCCCGAAATGCAGTGTCAGCAATAAAATTAACATACAAGAATGTTTATAGTAATAAGTTGAAAAAATTTTTTTTTTTTTTGTTTCCCATCATTCTTGAGGGGAATTCCAAATCAGGCTGCTTAGGCTGTATTTTTCGCCAAGATCGTCATCCATTGGATATGGTACGCTCGCCAGTGTTATGCCAATATAGTTACCCCGGTCAAAAATTGTATCCCCTGGGCGGAGCCACTGCGCTGCACCGATTTGCAGGGTACACCCTGAACTGGTTGCCAGCCAATCTCAGGGCAAAAGAGACATACAACCATTCAAGCACACACTCATAACTACGGACAATTTAGAGTGTTCACTCACACTCCACGTTTTTGGGATGTGGTAGGAAAACCGGAGTAAACCCACCCAGGCACAGGGAGAACATGCAAACTCCACACAAGCCCGGGATTGAACCCTTGATGTCAGAACTGTGAGGCGGACATGCTAACCACTCAGCCACCATGCCACCGAAAACAGTACATCATTTCTTTAATCACACCCACCTGGGTGCCTCGATCTCTATGGAAAAAAAGTCGTCTGAGAGCTTAAGAGGACTCTCGACGTTAGCGTTAGCCAAATGCTAACACAAACACTATGCTAATGCTATAAGTTACATTTAGTGTCCAATGAGCACTCAGCACAGACCTTTATAGGTTAAAGCAACATTGCATATTCTCTCTGGCCAAGAAAACAAGTCTTACCTGTGTGCAAGCCTGCATGGAGACTGAAGACGACCCACTGGTGAGTCAAGAAGGGGGGCTTTGGGGGCACGTCACGAATGTGAAGGCGATCGTACCTTTTCTCGTAGGCACCATCTAACTGCTTGCATTATTCTTACACACTTGATATAATCAATCAGGGAATAGTATTGTTTCTCGTATTTACCGATCGACTGTTTGTATTACTGTAACACACCCAATATAAAATAAATAGCACTTATACCATAGTTTAAGGAAAACAAGCAGAATATAGGGCATAAGAGATACATGACGCCTTTTTATCCCGGAAGCGTCATGCAATTGACTGAGTAAGATTGACGCTGACGTCTACAAGCCCACACAAACACTCGCAATCAGTTCTCCCGGAAAGTCCAGAACAAATGGCGGGACGCCCCGTCTCAACAAAAGGAACACTGGAGAACGCCAGATATACAACTGATAACATGACTGACAAGACTCCAAGAGCCCCTTTGACGCTGAGGTGGTAAGATCCACAACCCTCGTTGCCCTGACAACACCCGACCCGCGAGAGCTTTCAAAAGACTGAATGTTTAACTAATCGTTGCCATTTTTCTCGGGAACATTTTGTTGACTTGTGATATGGTGACCTTGGATCCTCGCCTGGGTCCCTCTGTGCTGTATGATTGCTGTGGACTCAGAATAAATTGCCAACTTGGGTTTGGAAGCCTTTTTCCAGGTTTCAAAATGGCGTCGGTACAAAGGGTTATGACTAAGGTGAACGCGCGGGGTTTGGCCTTTTGGCCAGGTTGTTGGAATCTCGCTGGCCTGGGTCGTTGGATCTGGAAGAGGCCCATGGGAGGACATGCGATTTCTCCAGAAATATCATTTCCTCCTTTTAGTGGCATCCCGCTAGGTTGTCGTCGTATCCCTGTATTTCCTCAAAAACGTTCAAACGAAGAACAACTTTTAACAATAGAGTAGTGCTGTTTCCTCATTAACAACAAAATGGTGGTGTTAATAACGTTAACACAAACTTTCAGTCATGTCGTCTAAATCAATCTAATAGTGTTGTTAATTCTCAACAAATGTGCATTTACTTTGGGATTAGTGTTGGATTAGTGTTAGTCAAAATGACTATAAGAAGATTGAATGCATTATTTTCCATATTTGCCATTAATGACTTGACATGAAAAGCATAGATTTACAATTCAGAGCCCCCTTTTAGGAACAGCAGGAGGTGAGGTGAATCCCCTTTTGTGCTGTGTAAAAAAAATAAAAAAAATAAATAATAACTGTGGATTTGACATAAAGAGGCTCCATAAACCCCTTACGCAGAAACCCTTGTGAACAAAATAATGATATAAAAAGAAGTTCTAATATCTATTTTTTATTGAAATTGGGTGAGAAGAATAAGAGAATAAAACGATTTAAACAGTTAAAACTGAAATTGGGAGAAAAAAAACATCCTTTAAAAAAATAATTATATTGATACTTAAATATACAGTATGTGTAGTTTAAAAATGAAAGGTTGGGGAAAAAAAGATTAAAAAATAGAGAGCAAAATTAAATGTCTTTTTGTTTTTAATTTTCCATGATGCTACCAAAATTAAACTGCTTTGTTATATAAGCCACAAGGTTGAATTTGAGAGAGCAAAGTAGTAAACAGAGTGAACAAAATAATGATATAAAAAGAAGTTCTAAAATCTATTTTTTATTGATATTGTGTGGGAAGAATAAGAGAATAAAACGATTCAAACAGCTAAAAAAGAAAAAAAAAAGAACAAAAATAGGGGGGAAAAAACATTTTTAAAAAAAATGGAATTGATACTCAAATATATGTATACATAGTTTAAAAATGAAAGGTTGAAAAAAAAGATTTAAATAGAGAGCAAAATTATGTCTTTTTGTTTTTAATTTTCCTTGACACTACCACAATCAAACCGCTTCCTTATAAAAGCCACAAGGTTGAATTTCAGAGAATAAAGTAGTGAACAGAGTGAACAAAATAATGATATAAAAAGAAGAAAAAGTTCTAAAATCTATTTTTATTGATGTTGTGTGTGGGAAGAATAAGAGAATAAAACGATTTAAACAACTAAAAAAGAAAAAAAAAGAAAGACAACAAAAATAGGGGGGAAAAAACATTAAAAAAAATAATTGGAATTGTTACTTAAATATATGTATACATAGTTTAAAAATGAAAAGTTGAAAAAAAAAAAGATTTAAATAGCAAACAGAATTATGTCTTTTTGAGCGCCTTGGAGGGTGGAAAAGCGCTATATAACACCATTTACCATTTAAATTTTCCATGACGCTACCACAATTAAACCGCTTCCTTATAAAAGCCACAAGGTTGAATTTGAGAGAATAATGTATTGGTTTATAATCCGAAAAGTACGGTACATACAGTGCTGGCCGAAAGTATTGGCTCCCCTGCAATTCTGTCAGATAATGCTCAATTTCTCCTAGAAAATGAGTGCAATTAAAAATGCTTTGGTAGTAGTATCTTCATTTATTTGGCTTGCAATGGAAAAACACAAACGAGAATGGGGAAAAAAATGAAATCATTAACATTTTACACAAAACTCCAAAAATGGGCCGGACAAAAGTATTGGCACCCTTTGAAAAATCATGTGATGCTTCTCTAACTTGTGTAATTAACAGCACCTGTTACATACCTGTGGCACACAACAGGTGGTGGCAATAACTCAATCACACTTGCAGCCAGTTGGAATGGATTAAAGTCGACTCAACCTCTGTCCTGTGTCCTTGTTTGTACCACATTGAGCATGGAGAAAAGAAAGAAGAGCAAAGAACTGTCTGAGGACTTGAGAAGCAAAATTGTGAGGAAGCATGGGCAATCTCAAGGCTACAAGTTCATCTCCAAAGACCTGAATGTGTCTACCATGCGCAGTGTCATCAATAAGTGTAAAGCCCATGGCACTGTGGCTAACCTCCCTAGAAAAGAAAAAAAAATGGTGAGATTTCAATGAAAGATTGTGCGGATGGTGGATAAAGAACCTCGACTAACAGCCAAACAAGTTCAAGCTAGGATACCCAGGAAGACCCCCCTTCTGACCCAGAGACATAAAAAAGCCAGGCTGGTGTAACCCCCAATTCGAGAGTTCGGCTGTGAATGCAATTTTGTTTGGGCAAAGAACTAGGTTCTCGGAGATTACAATAAGGAAAATAATGTTTAGTAACTGAAATAACTGGAGTCGAGATGAGTAACAAATAATTATATTAATACAAAACTATTTACAATTTAAGCCGGAAATATATTCACAAATATATATACAACAAAATAAAAATTCAAACCAGACACTCCGTCTAAATTCAAATCAGTTGGTTTCCGGGCATAAGCTCGCCATCTTCATCCGTTGGAAAAGTCTTTATCCAGTTTCGAATTCTTCATCCACATCCAAGGAAAGCAATGAAAGGAGGAGCCTGCATAACAATAATTATTGTATACAGCCTTTTATCAATAATTGAATCTTTTCAGTAGCTATAGCTCTTTTTCCTTTGTCTAAATATTACATTGTACCAGTAATATTCACGTATTCCAAAAAATATCCAAATCAAAGTTAATGCTTATGCATCTGCCATTCAAATGCAACATAACATCATCATCTAACATCATCTTAATCAATACAACACAATAGTCACATCATTTTGTGCAACAACAAAACATAACAATCAATTCTTCATTGAATCTGAAGTTTTTCCTTTATTGCTAACGTTGGAGTCGCGCTAGCTTAGCGTTAGCATTCATGTTAGCGTCGCGATTAGCATTAGCATTTCGCTAGCTTTGCTCAGTGAGAACAAAACAACTCACCAAGACGAAGTTTTTCTTTTAATGTGATCTTGGGTGGATGCAGGCTCCAATCCTCTGGTTCACATACACTACAATTTCAAAATGATATTCTCAAATTAGCAATGATGAATGTCTGCACCATTTTCCTTCATTTTGTCAACACTCACCGAGGAAATGTAATTTCCTTCATATAATTTGTTCAAACGGCCTTATTTCAGCGTTGAGTAAATTATTTTATTTCAACAAGACTGACTTATTGGCTCCAAGTGCCGAGGAAGTTCACTACGTCCTTCCTCCTTGGCATCCAAGCGGAAAAGAATGGAAAATAAAGAACTTTCGAGACAATGTCTAGAGAGGGCGGGATCATGTTAATGAGACCAATTAAAAAATTATTATCCTCACATGTGAACGCACAGGAGGAAGTAAAGCATAAAACAAAAAATCAACTACTTCCATTTACAAAATAATTGCACTTTAAAAAATAATATGGCTTCATCATTTCTGTACTGGGTTACACTGGAGTTTGGCAAAATTTACCTGAGAAAGCCAAAAACGTTTTAGAAGAATGTTCTCTGGTCAGATGAGACAAAAGTAGAGCTTTTTGGGAAAAGGCATCAACATACATGAAAAAATAAACAAGGCCTTCAAAGAAAAGAACACAGTCCCCATAGTCAAACATGGCAGAGGTTCCCTGAAGTTCTGGGGTTGCTTTGCTACCGCTGGCACTGGACTGCTTGACCGTGTGCATGGCATGATGAAGTCTGAAGACAACCGACAAATTCTGCAGCAAAATGGAAGGCCCAGTGTCATGGGTCTTCCAGCAGGACAATGACCCAAAACACACTACAAAATGGTTTGAGAGAAAGCACTGGAGACTTTTGACTTGGCCACACCTGAATCCCATTCAACACCTGTGGGGAGATCTGAAAATGACACCCTTCAAATCCCAGAGACCTGGAGCAGTTGGCCAAAGAACAATGGTCGAAAATTCCTGCAGAGCATTGTCAGAATCTCACTAATGGATACCGGAAGCAGTTGTTGGCAGTTATTTTGTCCAAAGGTTGTGCTACCAAGTATTAGGCTGAGGGTGCCAAGACTTTTGTCTGGTCCATTTTTGGAGTTTGGTGTAAAATGATCATGATTTAATTATTTTTCTTACATTCTCTTTTGTGTTTTTTCATTGCAAGCAAAGTAAATGAAGATATTACTATCAAAGCATTTGTAATAGAAATCATTTTCTGGGAGAAATTGAGCATTATCTGACAGAATTACAGGGGTGCCCATACTTTTGGCCAGCACTGTAGAAAAAAAAAAACGAGAAATAACCACTAAAAATGAGGCAAATTCTTGTTTTCCACAACTGTTGACTGCCATCGACAGATGGTCTATCTATCGCCATGACAATATTACAAGTGGTCTAATGTGCGGATATTTCCAAGAGACCGCGTATGTAGAATTAGCGCCACTTTAATCCAAATGAGAGCTTATTTGCGCCTTTAAACGCTCAAAGCGGCTGAAAAAGGCAGATGAAGGCCTTGACGATGACGTGCTTTTCCAGTCTACGGGGAGAAGAAGCGTTCAATCTAATATTAACACGCACGCACGCTAGCTGTACACGCGTGCCGTTTTAATTAGCCGCCGCTATTTTTAGCCGCCGTCCCGGCGGGCTTCGGCCGCCGTCTTTGAGTTGTCGTGCTTCCCCGCCGTCAAAGACGCTTTTTGTCAAACGACGACTTACGCGAGTTTACAAGAAGGCCGGCTCTGATCGCGCCGTGACGCAACAAGCGAGATTTCGTCCGCCTCAACTACGAACACGAAACGTTGGGCTGCCATTTATCACGCGAGAATGTCAAAAGGATCCTGTCAAAATGGAAAATTCAACACGTCAAAACAGGAAATTTATTATGTATTAGTATTCGAGCTTCCCAGTTACATCTGCAGCCCGTGCCGCTTTACCCGGATTGGCTAGCCATCGGGCGACCAATCAAGATAAAGCCACAGTTTTGTTGGTTCGCAGAAGAGCAAAAACACGGTTTCCCATCATGAACAGCGTGACGTTCTTGAGACTTGAGAAATTGGAGTGCTTCCACATTGTATTCAAGCAGAGAGTTGCCCCACCACTTTCTCCTGATTGGCTGGAAAGTTGTGGACAGTTGAGGTTCGCAAGACGCTACTGTATGATCAATCAATGAATCAGGAAAACAGTCTTGCATGCGAGGATAAACAATAGTCGCAGAAAAGTTTCTGAGGTACTTCCGCTTTACTTCTGCATTTCTGCTCGCAACTTATGTTTTACACGTTCTCCAACCAAATCAACAACGGCGCTGGAGTGGCATTACTCATCAAAATCCCTTAAAAAAAAAAAAAAAAAAGACCATTTAGAAATGCCGCATCCATCTACCATCATCAAGACATGGGAGGACAACATGAAAGAATGGCTACGAGATGCCAAAACCAAAATATTTTTGTATTTTATTGATTTAATGGCAGTGGATGGAAACGCAATCTGTGAAAAGCTCCGAGGCAAAAGAGTCGAATGTGTCCTAATACAGGAGTACAGGAATTACGGGGTTCAGGAAGGCAAAGGTGGAACCAAGACAGTGCTATCAAAAGGCAATAACAGAATGAAGGGAATAGTATCTTTTCATGTAAAATGGGGGAAATTAAGTATTTAGTCAACCACTATTTGTGCAAGTTCTCCTACTTGAAAATATTAGGGAGGCCTGTAATTGTCAACATGTGTAAACCTCAACCATGAGAGACAGAATGTGGGAAAAAAAAAAAAAAACAGAAAATCACATTTTTTGATTTTTAAAGAATTTATTTGCAAATCATGGTGGAAAATAAGTATTTGGTCAATACCAAAAGTTCATCTCAATACTTTGTTATGTACCCTTTGTTGGCAATAACGGAGGCCAAACGTTTCTGTAACTCTTCACACACTCTTGCTGGTATTTTGGCCCATTCCTCTATGCAGATCTCCTCTAGAGCAGTGATGTTTTGGGGCTGTCGTTGGGCAACACGGACTTTCAACTCTCTCCACAAAATTTTCTATGGGGTTGAGAACTGGAGACGGGCTAGGCCACTCCGGGACCTTGAAATGCTTCTTACGAAGCCACTCCTTTGTTGCCCTGGCTGTGTGTTTGGGATCATTGTCATGCTGAAAGACCCAGCCACGTCTCATCTTCAATGCCCTTGCTGATGGAAGGAGATTTTCACTCAAAATCTCTCGATACATGGCCCCATTCATTCTTTCCTTTACACAGATCAGTCGTCCTGGTCCCTTTGCAGAAAATCAGCCCCAAAGCATGATGTTTCCACCCCCATGCTTCACAGCGGATATGGTGTTCTTCAGATGCAATTCAGTATACTTTCTCCTCCAAACACGAGAACCTGTGTTTATACCAAAAAGTTCTATTTTGGTTTCATCTGACCATAACACATTCTCCCAGTCCTCTTTTGGATCATCCAAATGCTCTCTAGCGAACCGCAGACGGGCCTGGACGTGTACTTTCTTCAGCAGAGGGACACGTCTGGCAGTGCAGGATTTGAGTCCCTGGCGGTGCATTGTGTTACTGATAGTAGCCTTTGTTACTGTGGTCCCAGCTCTCTGTAGGTCATTCACTAGGTCCCCCCGTGTGGTTCTGGGATTTTTGCTCACCGTTCTTGTTGTCATTTTGACGGCACGGGGTGAGATCTTGCATGGAGCCCCAGATCGAGGGAGATTATCAGTGGTCTTGTATGTCTTCCATTTTCTAATAATTGCTCCCACAGCTGATTTCTTTACACCAAGCGTTTTACCTATTGCAGATTCAGTCTTCCCAGCCTGGTGCAAGTCTACAATTTTGTCTCTGGTGTCCTTCGACAGCTCTTTGGTCTTGGCCATAGTGGAGTTTGGAGTGTGACAGACTGAGATTGTGGACAGGTGTCTTTCATACCGATAATTAGTTAAAACAGGTGCCATTAATACAGGTAACGAGTGGAGCCTCGTTAGACCTCGTTAGAAGAAGTTAGACCTCTTTGACAGCCAGAAATCTTGCTTGTTTGTAGGTGACCAAATACTTATTTCCCAGCATGATTTGCAAATAAATTCTTTAAAAAATCAGACAATGTGATTTTCTGTTTTTTTTTTCACATTCTCTCTCTCATGGTTGAGGTTTACCCATGTTGACAATTACAGGCCTCTCTAATCTTTTCAAGTAGGTGAACTTGCACAATTGTTGGTTGACTAAATACTTATTTGCCCCACTGTATTTACCGATCGACTGTTTGTATTACTCTAACACACTTAATATAATCAATTAGGGAATAATATCTTTTCTCGTATTTACTGTTTGACTGTTTGTATTACTCAAACACAGCCAATATAAAATAAATAGCACTTATACCATACTTATACCATAAGAGATACATGGCGCCTTCTTATCACGGAAGCTCAACGTGTGCCATCATGCAACGGACTGAGCAAGATTGACGCTGACGAGGCAAGACATCTTCAAGCTCACGTCTGCACCACCAACTCCCGCAATCAGTTCTTCCGGACAGTCCAGAACAAATGGCGGGACATCTTGTCTCGACAAGGAACATCCGATAAGGAGGAACCCGCGACCACGAAGTGAAGTCTCAGCACTCAGGTTGCGCTGAGGTGGTAAAGTCCACAACCCTTGTTGCCCCGACAACAGTAACTCCCGAATCCTCGACAGATATAGAGACTATGTGCATTCTACCTTGATGATGGAAGGCTTGATTTATGCTCCACCTTCGTTAATATTTTATCAATTGTAATTTATTGACCTGTTTTGCACACGCACCAATTGTTATTATTAAAACAAGAAATTATAAATAAGAAGAAATGAAGAATAAGGTTAATAAGAAATTATAGTAAATTATGCCTTATGTGGGCCAAACCTGAGTGCAGCTATTCATTATCCATGTCAGATGTCTGAGTCATACAAGGTGACAGTCAAGCCAGACCCAATGCTGCCACCAGAGGGCAGTAAATCGTCCATCATTAAACAAAATACCGTATTGGCCCGAATATAAGACGGTGTTTTTTAATTTGAAATAAGACTGAAAAAGTGGGGGTCGTCTTATATTCGCGGTCTAGACGTTACACCCATTCACGACGCTAGATGGCGCCAGATATCCTTGAAGCAATGATCTGTCATGACAGATCTCAGCTACTCTCAAGTTTAACCAGTTTGCATTATTTTATTGCAATGTTTCAAGACTACATTTCGACTTCACTTTGATGGTTAATGCAGTTACTAGAATTTTGTTGTTTTATCACAATATATTGGCTTATTTACATTTCAAAAACCAGAAGCCATTCATTTACGAATGTGATTGCACTTTAGTTTACATATTTAAATGTTCAGATATTAAGATTTGAATGAGGCAAAATAACATGCTTTTTCTCTCAAATATATTGTTATAATCATGTTTCATATGTACTGTAATTATTTTCAGTATAAAAAATAATTCGGTGTTCAAAAAGCATTTTTTAAAAACTTGAGTCTTGAAAAAGAGGGGGTCGTCTTATAATTAGGGCCGTCTTATATTCGGGCCAATACTTCTGGACTTTTGGGATAGGTAATTTGTAGGGGTACTTACAGTAAAGGGTAATTCCGATTTACGTGGAAATCCGTGCTACGTCGCAAGCGTAGGAACGGAACGCGTTCGTAACACAGGGACTTCTTGTATGTGTATTTGACCTTTTGGTTTTTGGCCCAAGAATTTTGCTTTTGGTACATCTCTAGTTAAAACGCAAAATTATCTCATGAAAATGGTCTATTTGGCCCAACACATTCCATTGATGAGCATATCAGAGGAAAGCCATCACTTGAGTGCCAACAAGTATCCAAATGTAGAAGACAAAATGGAGTTCGCCATCTAATTGAAACGTTCGTCGCTTTCATCATCATCAACCCACGCAGGGTGTACCTAATGAAGTGTCCGCTGGCCATCATTCTTCCATCTCGCCACTTCCCGCCGAGTCTTTGTTGCCGGGGCGTCATTAAGACGACAATAGCGATCACCTGCGCGCACGGCGGAGGAGATGACTTTGCCCGCCGGCCGCATGCAGATTCCCCATTTGCACGCGTCATCAACTCCGCCAGCGGGAAGCGAGTCGGCGCCCCGGCCCGCTCAGTCAGACTTTCATTGGAGTTTTCTCCAGCCAGGCCAAGTCACTCTGATGATGATGACTAATATATAATGGAAAAAAAAACTTTTTCACATCCAACAAAACTGAATTTTTAATTCATGCTTTCTTGTGAGGATACCGAGAGACAATTTCATATTTATGAATGATTATAATTTTCATCATGATCATGCTTTTGCTTTTACAAAATCAATAATTATTTTATTCATCTATTTTTTAAAATTTTGTTATCATTATTGTTACTATAATATCAATTATTGACATATTTGTATGACTCATTTATTTGACATTTTATGGAGTTATTGTAATAATATCAATTATTAATACAATTAGACATGGAAAAACTTATACATGCATTCATTTTCAGCAGATTGGACTATTGCAACGGTATATTTACAGGTATTGATAAAAAAAAAATCAGTCAGGAAGCTGCAGCTAGTACACAATGCTGCAGCCAGAGTCCTCACAAATACAAGGAAACTAGACCACATTACACCGGTTTTGAAATCGTCACACTCCAGTGAGTCAAAGGATAGGCAATAAGATACTACAAAACACTTAATGGCCTTGGACCAAAATACATGCTTGATTTGTTAGATTACTATATATATATATATATATATATATATATATATATATTTAAGATATCAGTAAAATGTTGATCATGTTTATATACTAGGGCTGTCAAAATTATCGCGTTAACGGGCGGTAATTAATTTCTTAAATTAATCACGTTAAAATATTTGACGCAATTAACGCACATGCCCGGCTCAAACAGACTAAAATGACAGTACAGTGTAATGTCCGCTTGTTACTTGTTTTTTGGTGTTTGGCGCCCTCTGCTGGGGTTTGAGTCCAACTGATTTTATGGGTTAGTACCATGAGTGAGCATGGTGTAATTATTGACATCAACAATGGCGAGCTACTAGTTTATATTTTGATTGAAAATTTTACAAATTTGAATAAAACGAAAACATTAAGAGGGGTTTTAATATAAGGTTTCTACAACTTGTACTAACATTTATCTTTTAAGAACTACAAATCTTTCTGTACCGTATGTTGAATGTATGTATCCGTCTTGTGTCTTATTTTTCCATTCCAACAATAATTTACAGAAAAATATGGCATATTTTAGAGATGGTCTGAATTGCGATTAATTACTTTTTAAGCTGTAATTAACTCAATTAAAAATGTTAATCGTTTGACAGCCCTAATATATATATATATATATATATAATGCCATACTTTTAACCACTCTCCATAACATTCATATAAATCATATAAGCGAGTCCTCTCAAATTCACTCACGCTGCCGACAACAGCCTCAAGACAACGAAGATTGACTAAACGATGATTGACACATTTGTGCCTTTGACCGCAGAGCTACAGATCCTTCACTTGCCAGATGAAATGAAATTTATTCTATGAAAAATGGCGCGCTCAGCCCGATTTCCGATCGCGTGTCGGATCGGTACATCCCTAGTTTTTATCCATTGACATGCATTAACTTAGGTTTTGATTAGGATTTTAATTATTTAGAAATACATTTTATAACACTGATTTGATGAATTATTATTATTATGAGCTTGCCATTTCTCAAACACTGGGCTCCTTGTGGCGGGAGGGAAGTCCCGGCCCGAGGCCACGACGCCCGAACACAAAGCGGCAGATGTCGCGCAAGAAGTTGAAGGAAACCAGAAGGGTGCACAATGAGGCGCATTCAAGCAGATCATTTCATCCAGACGGCTTTTTCTTTCAATTGGTATCAAAAACGGAAGTGAGCGTATCGGTGAAAAGTATGACATTCCAACGTGATGGATATCAATCATCACACCATCCATTAGAAAAAGTTCACGTTTTTACGGAACAATTTTCAGTACAGGGAGTCCTCGGGTTACGACATCCACGACCTACAACGTTTGGACTTTACAAAGCCCGTGGCTAGCCCGCAGAGGCGGGTAAGTACAAGTCTTTCTATCCGTGGTTCCCTTTCAAGACAACAATTTTGCCATTTAGTCATGGTAAATTTTAATTCAATTCAATTCAATTCAATTTTATTTGTATAGCCCTCAATCTCAACAGATGTCTCAAAGGACTTTACAGAGGCAATATGATACACATAGAAATGAAGCAACAAAGATGAATAGATACAGTACAAGTCTTGGGTATCCCCTATCCCTAAGACCCTCCATGCCGGCAAGGAAAAACTCCAGAGTCAATTGGGAGAAAAATGAGAAACCTAGGGGAGTACCACAGTCAGGAGAGTTCCACTCCCAGGACGGATAGACAGGAACCCCAGAACTGCTAATGCGAATTAGCAGGCGAAATTACAGTCCGTAAAAATGCAGTGGAGTAAAGGAGCAAGAAGAGGTCCATCTAGCCAGATGAGACGTTAAGTTTTGACATGATCAATTTACTATGATGACTTTATAAACGTTTGATTCATTTTCATCCTAATAAATTCCACTTTTTGACGTGATTGTTTACATTTAAATAAATATATTTCATGAGCTAAATTTGCTTTTACAACGTGTTCGACTTTATCGTTAGCACACGCTAACTACGCTAGCTCATGTTCACACTGTATAAAGTGATTGTCAGCTTAGGACTGAGTCATTTTTGGGTGTCCTCAGACAAAGGCGCAGCAGGGCCGAAAACGAAAAGTGGTATTTGGTATGTGGCATTTTCTTTTGGCATGTAACAAAATGGATTTTACTATGTGGCAATTTTTTTTTTTTTTTTTTTTTTTTTTTTGCCTAGTGGCATTTTTTGGCCAAATGGCTAAATTCATTTGGCCATGTGGCAAAATGGATTTTGCTATGTGGCAATTTTTTGCCATGTGGCAAAATGGATTTTTCCATGTGGCATTTTTTTGCCAAGTGACAAAATGGATTTTGCCATGTGGCATTTTTTTGCCATGTGGCAAAATGGATTTTGCCATGTGGCATTTTTTTGCTATGAGGCAAAATGGATTTTCCATGTGGCATTTTTTTTTTTTTTTTTTTGCAATGTGGCATTTTTTTGCCATGTGGAACAATGGATTTTGCCATGTGGTATTTCTTTTTTTGTTGCTATGCCATGTGGCATTTTTTTGCCATGTGGCAAAATTAATTTTGCCATATGGCATTTTTTTTTGCCATGTAGCAAAATGTATTTTGACATGTGGCATTTTTTTTTGTATGTGGCAAACTTACTTGGGTGCCAGTTGAATGTCAATGCGCTGTTATGGTAAGTGTATAGTTAAAAATCACAGCCACACATGTATTTCATCCTGTCAATGGCATTGACGTGCATGGCCTGCAAAAACGCCATATACACCCCCCCCAAAAAAAAAAAAAACCATAAAAAAACAAAAAAAACCCCTCCAAATCACAAAATCTGTTATGCCACATACAAAAAACAAAAACAAACAAACAAAAAAAACCCGCCACATCACAAAATGTGTTTTGCCACATACCAAAAAAATCCCACATGGTAAAAAAAAAAAAAAAAATGCCACATGACAAAATCATTTTTGCCACAAGGCAAAATCCATTTTGCCAAATACCACTTTTGGTTCTCGCAGTCTCTCCAAAGACGAGCGGTGACAAGAAGCACTCCCCGAATGTATGTGTTAACGCACGCCACTAAATCATTAAGTCCACATATTTTAAAAAATGAATGACGTGGATATCAAAGCGATTACATTTGTGATCAAGATAGAGGTAGCGAAGGGATGTCCCCGTTGAGCCTTTCCCAGCCTCGTCGCCAGGTTCTTGTCAGAGCGGGTTAGCCTCCGCCGCTAGCCGCTCTCCGCGGGAGGCCCTGAATTTTTCACGCCGTAGCGCATACCTTATTGATGCGGCGACGTACGGCAGCTGGAAAGATTGAGCCGTTTGTGGCCAGAATGCCACGCCTTAAAAATGGGGGAGCGAATAAGTTACATACACTGTTGGCCAAAAGTATTGGCACCCTTCAAATCTCAGAGACCCAGAGCAGTTGGCCAAAGAAGAATGGTCTAAAATTCCAGCAAAGCATTGTAAGAAACTCACTGATGGATACCGGAAGCGGTTGTTCAGAGGTATTTTGTCTAAAGGTTGTGCTACCAAGTATTAGGCTGTGGGTGCCAATACTTTTGTCCGGCCCATTTTTGGAATTTTCTGTAAAATGATAATGATTTAATTTTTTCCCCATTCTCTTTTGCCTTTTTTCATTGCAAGCCAAATAAATGAAGATATTACGACCAAAGCATTTGTAATTGCAATCATTTTCTGGGAGAAATAGAGCATTATCTGACAGAATTGCAGGGGCGCTAATACTTTTGGCCAGTAGTGTAAGTGCAAAATTCAACATTTTCACAATTGACCCTGATAAAATGAATGGTGAAATGGACCTTTTAGGGTGATGAAAGTGACCTTCTGGCGTGTTGTTTTACATTCTGTGATGCGTTTCAAGGTGTAACATGATACGTTCACTTTAACCTTCACATTTTGACGTGATAAAATTTAGGCTTTAACGTGACAAATTTTCGTGTGAAATTCCGGTTTTATTGTGATAAAAATTCACGTTTCAGTGTGATTATATTCAGGTTTTAATGTGATTAAATTGACATTTGACTGTGATAAAATTCACTTTTGGGTATGTCTCATGTTCTCAAATTTTCTGTGAGAAAATTGACATTTTAAAGCGATGAAATTCACATTAGCGTTTAAAATTCCCATGTTGGTGTGAATAAATTCACATTTTAGTGTGCTTATATTCAGGTTTTTGTTTTAGTATTCCATTTTTATTGTGATAAAATTCACTTTTGTTTGAAGTGCTCACAATTCACTTTTTAACGTGACAAAGTTCAGATTTTAGTGTGACAAAATTCATACTTTAGTATGATCAAATTCACATTTGATTATAACTACCAATCTTTTAGCGTGTCATGTTTTACGTTCTCACATGATGAGCTTCACGTTTTATTAATGAAAGTGTCACGGTTAAAGTCTGATCAAATTTACGTATAGTGTGAGAAAATTCACAATTTAGCATGTATAGTTAACATTGACTCTCACATCATATCATGACACGTATACACAGTTTTATGTGATAAAATTGACACTTTAGTGCAATGAAATGAATGTTTTGGTGCGATCAATGTAACATTTTTGGCATAGGGTGAAACGACGCATTTCAACCAGATGACAAACGCATTCAAATGTCTCCATTTATGTCACTTGTAGATGGAAAAACAAGTCACGACATGTGCGAAGAAGTCATTTTCTCAGCTGTGACGACACGTCAGCGAGCGTGACCCATCGTTTGTCGGCTTCAGACAGACCAGCTCTTGTTCTTTTTGGAGAATCTTGTCCGGGGCCCAAACGGCCTCCGGCCAGGACTCCGTGCCTAAAATGGCCACCGCTAATCCTATTCCCTGCAGACGGGAAGTGGGGGACGCCTACGGTTAATTTGGCGGCGTGACCAAGCTTCGCGAGACCTTCCGTCACGACGCCGCTGCATTACGGGATGCCGTCTTTCATTTTAATTGACTTTGTCCACTCGACCGCGTCCGCCTGACGAGTCGCATCGGAATCACCCTAAGCGATGCGTTCGGGTCCCGACGGACACCGGAACCATTTAAATTTCCGTCCAATGGGAGTGAAGCTTACTGACGGGACGTCCTTGTTAGCTTTGCATAAACAATTACAATTCAGATTTAATCAAATCTGAGGCTTGCCAGGTTTTGTGATCATTTGACTTGATCATTTTTTAAGGGAAAACATCAAGATTATTCAAAGTTTTGAACTCTTTCAGTGCTATTGACGAAGATAGATGTCCAATCAGGTAAATCTTTTCATCCTTCCACTGTGAATTTAAATGTGTTTGACACTAGCAGACATCCAATCCATTTAAATTGGAGTACAAAACTCACAAAAACCTTAAAAAACAGCGCAAAACCCTATTAATTGCAACAAAAAAAAACCCGAAAGAAACTCAAAAGGCACAATACACACACAAAAAAAAAAAGGCACAAAAAATTCCAAACTGCTGCTTTCGGAAGATGTAAAAAGGTTGTTTGCCCAATTGCATGCCTGAGCGGTCCACTGTCCGACAAAGCCAAGGCATCCCTGCCCTGCAAACACTCAAGATGCTAATTGGAGCAATCCAACCCTGTGGTTTTGCAAGTGTGAATGGGAATGACTAAAGAGGACCTCAATGCTCACAAAAGATACAGTGGGGCAAATAAGTGTTTAGTCAACCTCTAATTGTGCAAGTTCTCCCACTTGAAAATATTAGAGAGGCCTGTAATTGTCAACATGGTTAAACCTCGACCATGAGAGACAGAATGTGGAAAACCCCCCCAGAAAATCACGCTGTTTGATTTTTAATGAATTTATTTGCAAATCATGGTGGAAAATAAGTATTTGGTCAATACCAAAAGTTCATCTCAATACTTTGTTATGTACCCTTTGTTGGCAATAACGGAGGCCCAACGTTTTCTGTAACACTTCACAAGTTTTTCACACACTGTTGCTGGTATTTTGGCCCATTCCTCCATGCAGATCGATTAGAGCAGGGATGTTTTGGGGCTGTCGTTGGGCAACACGGACTTTCAACTCCCTCCACAGATTTTCTACGGGGTTGAGACCTGGAGACTGGCTACACCACTCCAGGACCTTGAAATGCTTCTTACGAAGCCACTGCTTTGTTGCCCTGGCTGTGTGTTTGGGATCATTGTCATGCTGAAAGACCCAGCCACGTCTCATCTTCAGTGCCCTTGCTGATGGAAGGAGATTTTCACTCAAAATCTCTCGATACATGGCCCCATTCATTCTTTCCTTTACACAGATCAGTCGTCCTGGTCCCTTTGCAGAAAAACAGCCCCAAAGCATGATGTTTCCACCCCCATGCTTCACAGTGGGTATGGTGTTCTTCGGATGCAATTCAGTATTTATTCTTTCAGTTCAGTTCAGTATTTAGTCATTCTTTTTCATCCAAACAAGAGAACCTGTGTTTTTACTAAAAAGTTCTATTTTGGTTTCATCTGTCCATAACACATTCTCCCAGTCCTCTTCTGGATCACCCAAATGATCTCTAGCGAACCGCAGACGGGCATGGACGTGTACTTTTTTCAGCAGGAGGACATGTCTGGCAGTGCAGGATTTGAGTCCCTGGCGGCGCATTGTGTTACTGATAGTAGCCTTTGTGACTGTGGTCCCAGCTCTTTGTAGGTCATTCACTAGGTCCCCCCGTGTGGTTCTGGAATTTTTGGTCCCCCTTCTTGTTATCATTTTGATGCCACGGGGTGAGGAGGGAGTTGAAAGTCCGCGTTGCCCAACAACAGCCCCAAAACATCACGGCTCTAGAGGAGATCTGCATGGAGGAATGGGCCAAAATACCAGCAACAGTGTGTGAAAAGCTTGTGAAGAGTTACAGAAAACGTTTGGGCTCCGTTATTGCCAACAAAGGGTACATAACAAAGTACTGAGATGAACTTTTGGTTTTGACCAAATACTTATTTTCCACCATGATTTGCAAATAAATTCTTTAAAAATCAAGCAATGTGATTTTCTGTTTTTTTTCCCCCACATTCTGTCTCTCATGGTTGAGGTTTACCCATGTTGATAAGTACAGGCCTCTCCAATATTTTCAAGTGGGAGAACTTGCACAATTAGTGGTTGACTAAATACTTATTTGCCCCACTGTATGCTGATTAGGGCCAGATGACCCTTCTCTGCTTCTCTACAGAAGGGATTTGTATCAACTGATCCACCCTTGGTAGTTCTGGGCAGACATTGGCACCACGCCCAGGTCAGGCCCGTGGATGAAAATTTGATAACCTTAGAACAGTGTTTTTCAACCGGTGTGCCGCGAGAAATTATCCAATGTCACTTTTTTTTTTTCATTGTCGGGTGTAGTTGCAGTAAGAAGGAGGAAGTAGAAACAAAGTTCTCTGTTGTGTGCAAATAAGCAAGGTATTGCTCGTGTAACGTTCAAGAACTGCTTGGATTTCTAGCCATCAGCCACCTTACTGTCCGCGACAATGTGGACCCCAGCACGTCTACTGTACATCATTTGATTAGAGTCATCAACTTTCGATATATGAACACAAAATTGTCCTTTCCATTTTATCCATATGTGACAACCCTCAATCCTCCCCATGTGTTTTATTCCCAACACATTATTGAGGACAGCAATGTGGTTGATTGCTAGAAATCCGAGCAGTTCTTGAACGCGACACGAGCAGCTATTTAGCGCTATGGTGCCTAGCAAGATTAAAGGTCATCTCCAAACGAAACACCCGTCGCTTCAAAACGAAGTTGTTCGCCTTCGTGAAAACAGAGAAACAGGCCATTTTTTAAAGAAAAACTACAAATGTAAATACGAAAGCCCTGAAAACCAGTTACTTTGTTGCTGAACTTGTTGCTACATCCAAAAAAATCCCGAACTGTGGCAGAGACATTAATACTACTTGCCATCAAACCATTGTCAGTGAGATGACCAGCCCTGATGAGGTTCAAGACATTGATAAAGTCCCCCTGTCTGAGTTTTTCCAAGCCTAACTGCTAAAAAATAAATAAATAAAAACAGAGAGAGACTGAGAGCTGTTGAAGAAGATTCCTGCCAGTTTTTTGGCTTTGCGTTCATCTTTCCTGGCTCAAGTTTCACACTGAGTAAGTATAAATACTTAGAAATTATTTTATTATGAAATATATTGTACAGAAAGTGATTTTGGAGCATTTTGGTGTAGTGTGCCGTGAATTTTTTTCCAATGTAAAAACGTGCCGTGACTCAGAAAAGGTTGAAAAACGCTGCTTTATATCTCATACAGTGGGGAGTACAAGTATTTGATACATTGGCAGTGTATCAAATACTTGTTCTCCCCACTGTACGTCTCATGAAAAGTCTCACCAATTTTGAGTAAGATCTAACTAACTCCGTAGGCGCCAATGTCTCAAATGTTTGGGATATGGGTCCAAGACACTTTTTGGTGCAGTTATGCACAAGGTATCGACTCCCCAATTTTTATCACTCTACGCAGAAAAAAAAAACAAATGGGAGAGGCCTTTTTGAAAAAAATCAAGGGGTCGATGTTGAGCCATTTTGTTACGGTTAAGGTTGCAAAATTATCGAAATTTACACCAAGCTGCACGTTTTTGCAAATTTTGGCGATTTAACTCTTTCAGCGGCACTGACAATGATATCCAATCATCTGGCCTCCAATTGTCGTTTTGCCTGACAATTTGGATGACTCGGTCACTGGTAGATGTCCAATCCATTTGAAACGGCAGCGCTTCAAACGGATTGTCAGCCAAAGAGTTAAGGAGCGTAGAAGAAAGCTTGTGGCTGTTGATTACAGCAGCAGACTTTAATGATCCCACTGCGAGAATAAATGTCACACAAACACAATTAACAAGATAAGTTAACTGGCGCTCGTCTTGGAAGCAAACACTAGTGTGACAAGTTTGAAAGCCAAACCCTCAATCAAGACATGTTTTGAAAAATGCATGATCAAACAAAAAAGAAACACAACAACATTTTGATTGTTATAGCACAAAATAAAATCTTTCAAAAAATTCAACAACAACAAAAAAATTAAAAAATAACATAGGATTTTTTTCCCCTCCAGCGGTCACTTTAGTGATGCGACAATAAATCGATTAACTCGAGTATTCGATTACAAAAAAAGATTTGAAATCAATTTTGCTGCTTCGAGTATTGGTTGAATTAAAGTGGTGTTGTAATGGTTTATTTTGAAAGTTTGCATTTAGTTTTATTGATTTGGGTGGATACACAGCGCCCTAGTCTGCCTCATTTCACATGGCTGAATCCAGCTTCTCCATGTTAAGACCAACATAAGCCGAGTTTTTGTTTGAGCTAATGTTCTTTTTATGCATTTGTAATTTAGTTTACTAGTATATTTAGCCTTTTTTTTTTTTTTTTTGGGGGGGGGGGGGTATGTGTCTTAACCATTTGTTAGAGCATTGTGCGTTAGCGTCAGCATTAGCATTTTATAGCATTTAAGCTAGCAGACTTTTGCTATGTAAGTTCGCCATTGTTCTTTTGTTGTACATAGATCATTATTATTATTAATATTATTACTATTGTTTTTTATATCGTTTGAGGGTCAGCTCAGGTATTTTAATTTTAATCCTTATCCGATTACTTGATTATTCGAACTAACTTGTTCATCAATTATTTGACTACTAAAATAATCTATAGCTGCAGCCCTAGGTGACTTTATGGACATTCCGGGTCAGTTCCTGATATTTTGGGTCATTTCGGGATGATTTTAAGGGCATTCTTGGGATACCTCCTGATGATTTTTGGTCGTTTCCCATTTATTTTGGGTCATTTACAGGTCACTTCCTTGTTAATTTCATTCATTCTCCATTCCCAGTCAAAATGAATTGGAAATAGCAGGCAATGAGTTAAAACCAAATTTGTCAGGCAAACCTTAGCTTGGTTTAAAGCTGCTCTGCCTACTATAAAACACACACCTGGTAAGAAATGAAATGATGAGAAGCATTGCCTGATGTGCATCACAGCTCGGTCAAAAAAGCAGTCTCAATACCTACGATCAAGGATTGTTGATGTGTATAAAGCTGGATACAAAAAGGATAAAGGATACAAAAAAAACATCTCTAAAAGTCTGGATGCTCGTCAATCGACAGTCAGAGAAGTTGTCTACAAATGGAGATTGGGACTGTTGCTTCTCACCTAAGCACCGTGGCCGTCCACCAAAGGTGACGCCAGGAGTTCAGCGCAGAATACTCAGAGAGGTAAAAAAGAACCCTAGAGTGTCTGCTATAGACTTACAGAAATCACTAGCACAGTCTAATATCTCTGTGCACACATCAACTATATGTAAAACTGTGTGTGTAAAACTTTGTTGCTCGTTTAATGTTCGCAAAAAGGCGCTTGCCTGCAGCACATTGTGCCGGCGTGATGCGAAAAATAACTGTCTTGTAAAATGGTGACCCAGCTGGCGTCACATTCGCATTCTTCCTCAATCCAGGAAGTCACTCATTTTCATGGCGCGGGATTAAAAAAAATTGAATAAATATATTGATCACTTGCACGCACATTCAAGCAATCCATTTCATTCAGGAGCATAAAATACCATGTGAAATATGAAATAAACATGGCTTTTTGCCTCATAGGCACTTTAATTTCATAATAGGAACTATTTCCTATTTTCTGCAATGGAGGTCACTCATAAGCTTTGTACGAATGATGCTTCCTTTCTGTGGATTTTTTTTTCTCTCGTTGGAGTTCAATGACTTTTGTCATTTTTGGCTTAATGTCGTTATTTAATAGGTTATATAGAACGGTATAACAATAACAGTACATATAGGTAACTGTGCTGAGAAAAAAAAAAAAATCAAACATTGTTAGCAGTTACTCACAATGTTACTAATTACTTGAGTATTTTATTTACCAAATACTTTTTTACTCGTACTTGAGTATATTGTTTTGGATGACTACTTTTAATTTAGTAATTTTATTACGTAAGGCTACATTTTTGGCTACTCTACGTACCTCTGGAAAAAAAACTCGACCTTTGAGTGTACTGTGTGATGAATAATACTCTTTAAAAGCTCTTGTGAAGCCCACAAACGCCGGCCTCGACATCCGTGGCTTTACTATCGAATCACCGAGCGAAAAGCAAAAAAAGGGAAAGACGTCAACACGACCCTCCGGCTTGTGTGTCATTTCCGCGTTTTGTTGCGCTTATGATGATTTCTACACATATCTTGTGAGTAGTGTTCCACTTGGCCGCCTTTACTCAAAGAAGCTTTTGTGCGTCGATCGCCACCCGAATCAAATAGCGTGCCAAGGTTTTCATATTGTAGTGACATTTGCCATTCTAAAGGCTTTTGAAAAAAGTGTAGACTGTGTATCTTGCGTACTGTATTTTATGTGTGCATGACATAGACAAAACGTTTTTGCTTGTTAATTCATTTTTCATGGTGATTTTGCGGGGGCATAGTCAACTATTTACGCCAATGTATTGCCATGGAGAAGGAAAATAATCATATTTCCGGTTTTCCATGGTTAATCGGTGACACATAAAAACTGGGAGAGAGGTTCAAATCCAAGCTTTCGAGTCATGTATAAGGGTAGCGCTTTGTCAAATACATAATTTTTTAAAGGTGCTTTAATGAAGGCTGACGTGATCATAGAATGGCAAGCTTGTGTCAGATTGGTATAATGAAGTCATTGTTGAGACCTCTCATTGGTGAAACTGGTGGAGCTATTGTTGACATCACTAACAAAAAAAAAAAAATTAAAATCTAATTTAGGTAGTCCCCGGGTTCCAAATGAGTTCCGTTCCTATGCTAGCGATGTAGACCAAATTTCCGCATAAGTCGGAATGAACCGTTTACCTCATTTGCTCCCCAAAACGTATAAATACGTTCTATTTTTAATTGCTTTGTTTGTTTTTTTTTCACAATAGAAATCTCTGGGTTCTGATTCAACTTAGCTCCAAACCACAACGCTGAAAATCCATTTTAAAGCAATAAAACTGGCCACTGGAGGGCAGTAGCGCATTTGGTAAGACCCGCAACCCGATTCAACGGAACGAACGGCCGGCCGCACGGCCGGGGCACCTGCGGAACATGACCGACTGAACATCCAGGATGCCAGGCGGCAGACGACCGAGCAGAACAACCGGGAGGACGCCCGGGATGCCAGGCGCCGGACGACCGAGCAGAACGACCGGGACTACCAGCGCAGCGGACGATGCCGTTGAGTCGATGCTGCTCACCGAGCAGAGACAGGCGGCGATGAGGGAAAAGTTTACCCCAGCTTTCGCGGCCGCAACAGCGTCATCTCTTAGTTCGTGATGTGTAAATAAGTTGTTACTTTGCGATCAAAAGCTCTATTATCTTGTTGTTTATGTTATTTTGTAAAAGGAAAACATTATTTAGATGTTTGTGATGTAACTAAAGCAAAAAATAGCAGTGTTAAAGTCAAAGTTATGTTTGAAATGTATGCTTTCACAAAAGCTCAATTTCTCCTTTTTTCATCAGAAATTGGAAAATTGCTCAAACTAAGCTATTTTCTAATGCTGATTTCTAAAGAATAGAAAAAGATGTGAACTTACTTTTTTTTCTGCTGAAAGAAGAGAGTCTCATCTTTCTTTTGGTGGGTTCCATGTTTATTTAGCAATATAACATAATTTTCAGTGGACCTTGCAAAATCAGTCAAAATCCAGTAAAACGGCTGGGAGCGAAGGGGCCTTGCTCCAGTGAATGAGTTAAGAGCATTGTAAAAAAAAAAAAAAAAAAAAAAAAAAAAAAAAATTAGAATTGTACTATAGCATTTAAGCTAGCAGACTTTTGTAAGACTATGTAAGTTAGCCAATTGTTCTTTTGTTGTACTTAGATCCTCATTTTCCGTTTGAGGCTCAGCTCAGGTATTTGAATTATTATGTTCCTTATCCGATTACTCGACGATTCGAACTAACTAGTTCATTGATTATTCGACGAATAAAATAACAGATAGCTGCAGCCGTGGTTTAGACCGCAGCCACTTTCTGGCAAAATGTGGCCCGGATCGGATTTTAACCGCATACGAAAGAGACCTAAATCGGATTTGAAACGGTCAAGTTCAATGTGATTTGTCCGATTCAGACCGTGAAGTTAAAGTGAGCAATGTAACGGATTTGCGCATTAAGACCTGCGGTATGACCTGCCTTTTTGTTCATTTGGAGCATTCTCAAGTCATATTCTGTTCATTTTGGCTCACTTGATATTTATTTTATCTTAACACCGTTTATTATTGTACAGTGTCCTTGAGTGTTTTAGAAATCATTATTTTCAACTTTCTCTTGATTCTGGGGCCTTTCCAGGCCAATTCCTGTTGATTTTATGGCAAGTCAGGACACTTGATTTTTTTGGTCACTTGACATTGGGTTCAAATCAAATTGAGGTTCATTGTTAGCAAGGAAACCCAAAGCAATTTTGATCTGGATCAAACCAGATCATGCATCTGTACGGAGCTCAAACTTTACCCGCGTGCGCGGCGGCCGTTATTGACAGTCGGGCGCCGACACAAAGCCGGTCGCCGGTGCGTCCGTCGGGCCGCGTCTGTCCGGACGTGGCACGAGAACACAGGCCGGCCCTCGGCTGAATATGGATGAGCACCAGGCGTCTCTTTGTGGACGCGGCGGCGCGGCGACCCGTCGCAGACGGACCGCGCTCATTAATAAACATCCTCAGATGCTCGCCGCAAATATTTCAATTTTTCACGTCCAGATGTCGCCCGGCTTCCATTTTTCCAGTTCAACTTTTTGGGCGTTTTGTGTCCAGTCAGTTCGGAAGAGAAAAAGGAACGGACCCGTGGCTTTCTTCCAATAAAATCGCAGTGAGTGACACCTGGCGAGCCGATTGGGTAAAAATGTCACAGCAAACTCGTTGCCATGCAAAAACCAACAAGGATTCAAAGATGAAAGATACAATTTCAGAGTGTATCTGTATGGTCGTGCATGTTTGTGTGTGTTTTTCAAAGCTATGTGAGTCTTTGTGGTGTTTGATATTGCATCTGTGTTATGTTTAAATGTGTTGATTTGTTTCTTGGGTGAAATTTTTAGCTCCGTGAGCATGTGTGTGTTTGTGTTGCAGTGTTTTTTTTTGGCAGCCCTTTTAATTTTTATCTTTGTCTTTTGGACAATAATACTTGAGAGACAGTGAGAACCAAAAGTGGTATTTGCCATGTGGCAAAATGGGTTTTTGTCATGTGACTTTTTTGTTGTTGTGTGGAATGGGGCAAAATGGATGCGTTGTAATTTAAAGTGTATGGTCAAAAACCACAACCACACGTTTTTCTGCCATTCAAAATTAATGGAAAATTTGGATGTGCATAGCCGCCAATGGCATAGCCTGACTTGGGTGCCAGTTGAATGTCAATGCGCTCTAACTGTATAGTCAAAAATCAGAGCCAGGCATGTTTTTCTGCCATTTAAAATATATGGCAAATTTGGACCCGCATAGCCGTCAATGGCATGGACGTGCATAACCTGCAAAAATGCCATATAACCCCCCCAAAAAAACACATACCAAAAAAAAATATGCCACAAACCAAAATCCATTTTGCCACATACCAATAAAAAATATCATATGTCGAAACCCATTTTGCCACATGGCAAATTCCATTTTGGGTTCTCACCGTCTCTCTTAATACTTATTTGTCATATTTTAGTCATCTCAAAATGCGTTTGTCAACTTTTTGTGGATGAAAACTGAAGACAAAATTTTTAAATTAAGTTTTAGTCAACATTTACTAAAAATGTTTTTGTCTTAAAAAAAAAAAAAACTGACCAACAAATAAATGAAGGTTTCTAACGTTGGCATTTTATAGCATTTAAACTAGTGGACTTTTGCTATTTAAGTTAGCCAATTGTTCTTTTGTTGTACGTATATCCTCATTAAAAAAATTTTTTAATAACATTTGAGGCTATGGTCAGGTATTTTAATTATTTATGTTCCTTATCCGATTACTCTAACTAGTTCATCGATTAATCGACTTCTAAAATAATCGATAGCTGCAGGCCTCCATGAAAGTCATGATAATCACATTAAATCAAAAGAACGTTAAAACAAAGGCAATCGAAAACCGAAATGAAAATATACACCAAAATCACATTAAGTTGAAATCAGAAATGGAAATGAAGCAGAAAAGGAGTAAAAAGCAAATAGCTTGAAGTTTGAAATATGTAGACAGTTATGGATCTACTGTGGTAAACAAAAGCGTTTTTATCCCTGATTTAAAGGCGCTAACAGTTTTAGCACACCTCAGACATTCAGGTAATTCGGTCCAGAAATGAGGAGCATGATAACTAAATGCTGCCTCACCCTGCTTGGTTCTTGTTCTTGGAATATATAGGGGACCAGTTCCAGACGACCTTAGGGGTCTAGATGTTTCATAGGGATCCAACAAATCAAGTATGTATTTTGGTCCAAGGCCATCAAGTGTTCTGTACTATTTTATAGTCTATCCTTCAACTCACTGGAAGCCAGCGTATAGATTTCAAAACTGGTGTCATGTGGTCCAATTTCCTTGTATTTGTAAGGACTCTTGCACCAGCATACTGTACTAGCTGCAGCTTCCTGACTGATTTTTTATCAAGACCTGTAAATATACTGTTGCAATAGTCCAATCTACTGAAAATGAATGCATGAATACGTTTTTCCATGTCTTGTTGAGTCAGAAACCCCTTAATTCTGGCTATATTTTTAGGTGGTAATAAGCAGATTTACTGACAGACTTTAGATGGCTATCAAATTTTAGGTCTGAGTCAATAAAAACGCCAAGATTTCTGACTTGATTTGTCGCTGTGAGTGACATTGTGCTAAGGTGCGTGCTTATCTTTGATCTTTCCTTTTTGGGCCCAAAAATGATCACTTCTGTCTTCTCCACATTTAGCTGGAGAAAATTCTGGCACATCCATTCATTGATTTGATGAATGCATTTAGTCAGGGAGACTAAGGGACTATAATCATATGTAGAGTTATGTGTCATCTGCATAGGTGTGATAGGAGATGTCATACTGTTCCATGATCTGAGCTAGGGGAAGCCAATACATGTTAAATAGGAGTGGTTCAAGAATGGACCCTTGAGGGACTCCACACGTGAATTGGGTTCGTTCTGAATGATGTTTACCTATAGGGGTGCACGATATCCATTTTTTGAAACCGATACCAAAATCGATAACTTCCTGCTCCTCAAAGCCGAAACCGATATTGATAACCGATAATAAATATATAATTATTAAAATGTATCTTCACCCGAGTTTTTGAACACCTGGAGGTTTAAAAAAAATAAAAATAATGGTGGATTCAACATACATTTGCCTTTGACCTCACCAGAATTTTCATAATGACATGAACATTATTATAATGAACACAGCAAAGACAAGAACAGTCTTGACTTCAAATAAAGTGCCAATATTTATTTTTTCAAATAAATATAATTTGAGACAATCACAATCAATTAGTCAGTATAATTGAAGATGTGTTTCCTGAACAATGAGCACTGGACTAAAACATAAACCCAACAGGTATTGTGCTTTGTCATCAGATAAAAATATTTGGTGCTACAGGAGACTGTTGTGGTCTTGGTCCATGAAACAAATTTCTTAACCTGGGAGACAGGTTAGGACAGCAAGCCTATCAATAACCAAAAGATCTCTCAATAACTTACTAACTTATAACTAACACTGTAAAATGCAAACATTATATAGTAAGGATTATCACTCATTCCTCATAACAAAAATATGTTCGAACAAAATGGATTAATGGCTTGCCTTATAATAATCAATATAAACTGCAGTGAGTGAACCCATATTCAATAAAGTATGAGGTTTCTCTGCATAGTATAAAATTCTACCAAGCATGCTGACAGGACTAACATTACACGACAACTATTATATGTATGCATAGCATAGCACACTAGCTTGAGCTACTGGCCTTAAGCATTGGCTGGCTCCTATAACACAACAACTTATGAAGTTCTGTACATATGACCCTTTACCACCGAAGTAAACATATATTGCACATCCATATGTTATAGTAAACATAAATACTATTTCCGAGTCGGAAACGTAAGTAACAGAAAGCATTCACGATTGTCAATGCTAACGCTAGACACAGCACTGTGTAAAGTGAATGAGTTTGTGGGCCAAATTATAGATGCAGCGAATTATTCTGACCGGCAGGTGGCAGCAATGCCCTGCAAATTGTCAACTGATTTCCCAGCCAGCGAGCAACAGTTCATACTGTATTATCGGTCTTACTAATTATGTTATTGGATTTATTGGGATGACGTCATAATTCCTATTATCGGACCAATAATTATTGTGCACCAGTAGTTTCCGATTGGCACAAAGAAATCCCTATCATGTAAATAAGACGTGAACCACTGAAGAACAGTGTCAGTAAGCCCTACCCGTCATGAAAAAAGTGTTCGTACATGAAAATTTTTCGTTATCGTTGATGTAAAAAAGACTGGCTTGCTGTGCATGTAAATGTATTTTGAACTTTTTATGTTATACCTATTGTGTTTCTGGGCGTGCTTGTGCATGTGTCTAGAGTATGTGTGTATGAGAAAGACGGGAGGGGGTGGGGTGCGTGGGTGTGTGTGTTTGCTTTATGTAAGAACTGCAAATGTATTGTTTGCATATTAATGTAAATTGTGTCTGTTTGTTTTTTTTGGGGGGGGGGGAGTGTGTCTTTGTTTTGAGACTACACTTGGTTATCTTGCTGTTGCTGGCCACCAATGACAGTGATAGACGTCCAACATATTTGAATTAGGATTGTTTTGGCCATTTCCCTGTTAATTCTTATTAATTTTGAGGCATTTTTAGGTTACTTGCTGATGATGGGTCATTTCAGGTCACATGTTGTTGATTTTGGAGCAATTTGACTTCCTATTGTGTTTGGCTTTATTTTTTGGGGCATTAGCTGGTTACATCCTGTTCATTTCTGAGTATTTCTTATTGATTTTGGGTCCAAATGGATTTGACGTGTTTCTCCATGAATGGCATGGAACGAGCAAGTATGTCAATGTCTTAATATCCCAGCAGTCAAGAGAGAGCAAAAAAAAAAAAATAAATCCACGACATTCATCAAAAGCCCGCATCCGCAGCTGTCACTCACTTTGATTGATGGACCTGTCGGCCAGCGAAGTTCAGGTGCGCAGGGGGCTGGGCCGGCTCATTGATTGGCTGTCGTGGGACGTGAGCGAGACCCTCCGTTTTGTGCCAAGTTTCCCGGGACTTCATTTCTGAATCAATAAAACATGAATTCATGCAACAATTAATGAACTCAATAAATATGAATGTTTTTGAAGTGACTAACAAGCATGAGTGGTTTGCAGTAAATCATTCATTCAAGTGACGGCTTGAACTAGCGTCATTTATAATTGTAATTCGCTGTAAAACAGCCATTTCTGACCAAAAAAAAAACAAAAAGAGGCTAAAAGAACTTTCTTTGTGCTTTTCTCAGGAGCTCCAAAATTATGGAATGATTGATGGCATGATCAGGGGCGTCACTAGGTTTTAAGAACAACACAGTATGTAAATGAATGTAGCGTACAACCACAAAACTGGTCGAGATTTTCTTTTTCATATACTTACCTTTTTAAACGTTTTTTTTTTGTTTTTTGTTTGGATCAATTATTTATCATCTAACATATCGGAGAAAATGCGACAGTCACAAAAAAAAAAAAAAACAATTAAGTGATAGTTATGAGGTAGATATCCGTGACTTTTTTACAGACTCCATTTTTTTCATTGTGACATAATTTGTTTAAAAGTTTAAAATATATGAGTGAATAATTTTTTAAAGTTGTTTTTTTTTTTTTTTTTTAAATGAAATATGAGACATCAATGAATGATTCTAACCTAAAAACGACAGACATTTTGAATAAATATAATTAATTACCTTTGTTTTATGGCTGGGTTGAAACAAAAGCGGTTGTGCGACGTCTGTAAACGGGGGTTTTCAGGGTAAAACAGACAAATAAAAAATAGTTCGGGGCTTAATGTTCCATGAATCTGCTATGGCAGCATATAGAAATATTGTTAAGACATTTTGGGCACGTATGTAACAAAAATGGCTGTAATTTCAAACCCTGAAAATGCTACTAATTGCTTGAATTTCAGTAATATCTGGGTCATGCTAATTTTCCCTAAACACACAAACATTTATCCAAACGTTATATACTGCTGGCCAAAAGTATTGGCAACCCTGCAATTCTGTCAGATATTGCTCAATTTCTCCCAGAAAATGATTGCAATTGCAAATGCTTTGGTAGCAATATATGCATTGATTTCGCTTGGAATGAAAAAACACAAAAGAGAATGAAAAAAGAAATGAAATCATTGTCATTTTACATAAAAAGTATTGGCAACCTCAGCCTAATACTTGGTAGCACAACCTTTACTGTAGTCAAAATAACTGTGAAAAACTGCTTTTGGTATCCATTTATGGGATTCTTACAATGCTCTGCTGGAATTTGAGACCATTCTTCTTTGGCCAACTGCTCCAGGTCTCCGAGATTTGAAGGGTGCCATTTTCACATCTCTCCACGGGTGTTCTATGAGATTCAGGTCTGGACTCATTGTTGGCCCCTATAGTGCTTTCTCTCAAACCATTTTCTTGTGCTTTGAATTGTATTTTGGCTCATTGTCCTGCTGGAAAACCCATGACTTCTGAGGGAGACTCAGCTTTCTCACACTGGGCCCTTCATTATGCTGCAAAATTTCTTGGGAGTCTTCAGACCTCATAATGCCATACACACGGTCAAGCAGTCCAGTGTAGCAAGCAACCCCAAAACATCTGGGAACCTCCGCTATGTTTGACTTTGGGGACCATGTTCTTTTCTTTGAAGGCCTCGTTTTTTCCCCCCTGTAAACTCTATGTTGATGCCTTTACCCCAAAAGCTCTACTTTTGTCTCATCTGACCGGAGAACATTCTTCTCCAGCCTGGCTTTTTTATGTCTCTGGGTCAGAAGTGAGGTCTTCCTGAGTATCCTACCATAGAGTCCGTTTTTATTCTGACGCCGACGGATAGTATGTGTTGACACTGTTGTACCCTCGGCCTGCAGGACGGCTTGAACTTGTTTGGATGTTAGTCGAGGTGACGAGATAAACCAAGGACCCAAATGCTCGACACGACAGTTGTGCTCAAACAAAAGTGTTCCTCAGGTGAGGGGGGTTTGCTTGATTACAGGTCAATTGTCAGATGGGTGGAGCGGCCAGCTGTGACTCATCATCAGCCAGCTTAAAAACTCAGCGGTCGCACCACCACGTCGCCCGATCAACTCGTCTGTTACGCACGTCAGTTGTATCTCGCATTCCTTACATGATATCTTTGCTCACTGGCTCACGACTACCTTGCTTTCGTCCCAGGTCCTGTTTTCTGCGCGCCCCTCGTCGGATTCCACGCCTGCCTCCCTTCCGAGCTTCCTCGTCAGCTCAACTACCCCGAGCCAAGCAAACTTCCACCCGCCACGCTCTTCTCGCGATTGCTAATAAAATACTGCTCGCCTGAAGTTGTCTGCATTGGGATACCTTCCTGCTCACGCACATCCTAACAGTTTGATCGGGCCATAATGGATTCCGCAGACAAACCCGCCGACTCGTCCACGTCACTCCGCGACCACCACCAAGCCATAGAATTCCTCTTCAATAAGGTAACGGACATTTCCCGTTTACTCCAAGCCATACAAGAGCAGTTCACACCACTTCCACCAGCCCGATTAGCCCAGTCAGCCCCACGTCACGCCGCTACCCCTCCGTGCCACATGCCGGTAAGCAACCCGGCGTCATTGACGACGGGCCAAGAGCCTCACGTCCCCGCACCGGCACCGTACGACGGCAACCTCGGCACTTGTCGCGCCTTTCTGGTGCAATGTAGCCTGGTGTTCGAACAACAGCCATCTACTTACCGGGATGACAGGGCGAAGATAGCGTATTTGATCAGCCGCCTCCGCGAAGCCGCATTGGAGTGGGCTTCCTCCCTGTGGCAGCATAATTCCCCCGTGTGCTATTCCTACGCCTGCTTCACAGACGAAATGAAGAAGGTCTTCGACCACCCCGTTCGGGGCAAAGAAGCCGCCAAGCGACTCATGTCGGTGCGCCAGGGAGCCCGCAGCGTTGCAGAGTTCGCCATAGAGTTCCGAACGCTGGCGGCGGAGAGCCGATTTAATGACGAGGCGCTACAGGAAGTTTTCATCCGGGCACTGAGCGAATCCCTCAAAGATGAACTAGCCACAAGAGAAGCTTCCTCGCTTGATCACTTGGTCGCTCTTTCGATCAAGCTGGACAATCGGCTACGTGAACGACAGAGACAGCGCCGGGAGCAGCTGGAGGCTCCGCCCGCCCGCGTCTCTCTCTCCCGGCCACTTTCGCCTCCCGGTCCGTCACCCAGCGCTGCACGCGTGCAGGGAGGAGCGCCCCCGGTCAACAACCCGGAGCCTATGCAATTGGGACGAACCAGACTAACTACAGGTGAACGTGAGCGAAGATTCAACAACAAATTATATATCTACTGTGGGACAGCAGGACATTTCCTTCGCAACTGCCCAATACGCCCGGGAAACTCTGGCTCGCCAGTAGCAGAGGGGCTACTCGTGAGCCATATGAGCAACATTCCCTCTCGCCGGCTCCAACTCCCGGTTACTCTCTCCTGTAAGGGTCAGTCGCGCACCATCACCGCCTTAGTGGACTGCGGCTCGGATGATAATTTCATTGACGGGGACCTGGCTCATCAGTTGGGGCTGGCGACGCACATGCTCTCAGCCCCTTTGCAGACCACCGCTTTGGATGGCCAAGTCTTGTTCCGGGTGACCCATCAGACCGAAGCCATCAATATCCTCGTGTCCGGTAATCATCGGGAGGTGAGCTCTTTCCTCGTTTTCAGGAGCCCTCGCTCCCCCCTTGTCCTCGGGCTGCCTTGGTTGAAAAAACATAATCCCTCCATCGACTGGTCCCATCCCAAGATAACCGCCTGGAGCTCGTATTGCCACGCACACTGTCTTGTGTCTTCACTGACGCCGTCCTGCCCTGTCCCAGAAGTGGAACCACCTGACCTCTCCAAGGTCCCGGAGTGTTACCATGATCTCGGGCAAGTTTTCAGTAAAGAACAAGCCGCGTCGCTTCCTCCACACCGCCCTTACGATTGCGCTATCAACCTCCTGCCGGGTGCAGCCCTCCCCAAGGGGCGCCTGTTTTCAATCTCTCTACCGGAAAGGGAGGCGATGGAACGGTATGTGAAGGAATCCCTGGCCACTGGTATTATTCGGCCGTCCTCTTCACCAGTGGGTGCAGGGTTTTTCTTTGTGGGGAAAAAAGATGGCGGCTTACGGCCGTGCATTGACTATCAATCCCTTAATGATATCACCGTGAAAAACAAATATCCGCTCCCGCTCCTTGAGTCTGCGTTTACCCCCCTTCAGGATGCCACCATCTTCTCCAGGCTTGACCTCCGCAACGCCTACCATCTCGTCCGCATCAGGGAAGGCGATGAGTGGAAGACTGCATTCAACACGCCCCTAGGTCATTTTGAGTACCTCGTTATGCCATTCAGGCTTACAAATGCCCCCGCCGTCTTCCAAAACCTTGTGAATGATGTCCTCGGGGACCTGATCAATCGATTCGTTGTGGTCTACCTCGACGACATCCTGGTCTACTCCCGCACCCCCGTGGAACACAAGGAACACGTTCGCCAAGTGCTCCAGCGTCTACTGGAGAACAAGCTCTTCGTTAAAGCAGAGAAGTGCGAGTTCCACGTCCCCGAAACCAAATTCCTAGGCTACATCATCGGCAAAGGCCAACTACGCATGGACCCAGCCAAGGTCTCCGCGGTCCTGAATTGGCCACTTCCTGCTGACCGAAAGCAGCTCCAGCGCTTCCTGGGTTTTGCCAATTACTACCGCCGGTTCATCCGCAACTACAGCCGAATAGCTGCCCCTCTCACAGCCCTTACCTCCACAGCTACGCCGTTCCGCTGGTCTGATGCTGCCGGCGCAGCCTTCCGTGACCTCAAAGCCCGTTTCACCACTGCTCCTGTGCTGGTGACTCCTGACCCGGCACTCCAGTTCATCGTCGAAGTCGACGCCTCTGAGGTGGGGGTGGGTGCCGTGTTGTCCCAACGCAGGGCCGACGGGAAAGTGCACCCTTGCGCCTATTTTTCCCGTAGGCTGTCCCCCGCCGAACAGAACTACAGTATCGGCGATAGAGAACTCCTGGCTGTGAAGCTGGCTCTGGAGGAATGGCGCCACCACCTGGAGGGCACAGCCGTACCGTTTCTCGTGCTCACAGATCACAAAAATCTTGAATATCTCAAGTCCGCCAAACGTCTCAACCCCCGTCAATCTCGGTGGGCCATGTATTTTTGCCGATTCAATTTTAACCTGTCCTACATTCCAGGTTCCAAGAACGCAAAATCTGACGCCCTGTCCCGGCAGTTCCAAAGGAGTCAGTCACAGGCGGAGCCCGCAACTATACTCCCACCGACCTGCTTTCTTGCCACTATGGAGTGGGAGATCGAGGGGAAGGTGAAAGAGGCACTCAAGCACCACCCCGACCCTCGTGTTGGACCACAGTCAACCCTCTTCGTTCCAACGGACCTGCGTGCCAAGGTACTAGAATGGTCTCATTCATCTCGCTTGTTTTGCCACCCCGGCATTAGGAGAACACTGGCAGTGCTACGGCAGCGGTTTTGGTGGCCGACCATGGCGTCAAACACCCGATCATTTGTCCTGGCATGCACGGTCTGCGCACGCAGCAAGACGTCCACCAGGGCCAGCGCTGGACTTCTACACCCACTGTCCATCCCAAGCCGACCTTGGTCTCATATCGCCCTCGACTTCGTCACCGGTCTCCCTCCGTCCGACGGCAACACAGTGATCCTCACAATAGTGGACAGGTTTTCCAAGGCAGCCCACTTCATTCCTCTCCGTAAGCTCCCCACCGCCACAGAGACAGCTGCTCTGCTCACACAACATGTCCTCCGCCTACATGGTATCCCAGCAGATGTCGTCTCAGACCGGGGACCGCAATTCACCTCCCAGGTGTGGAAGGCTTTCTGCGCAACGCTGGGCATCGGGGTGAGTCTCTCCTCCGGCTATCACCCACAGACTAACGGGCAATGCGAGCGTGCAAATCAACAGTTAGAAGCCGCCCTCCGATGCACCACGCAGGCCCATCCTGCCTCCTGGAGTGACCAGCTACCGTGGATTGAGTATGCCCACAACTCCCTTCCGAACGCCTCAACCAGTATGTCCCCGTTCCTCTGCTCCCTTGGCTATCAACCGCCGTTATTCCCCTCAAAGGAACAAGACATCGCTGTCCCATCAGTCCAGGCCCACGTCAACCGGTGCTCCCGGGTCTGGAACCAGGCCCGCACGCCGCTCCAACGGGCCTCACAAACAGCATCTGCTCAGTCCAACCGTCGTCGCACGCCTGCACCTGTTTACACTGTGGGCCAGAAGGTGTGGCTGTCATCAAAGTTCCTGCCGGTGAAGACTGGTTCGGCTAAACTCACCCCCCGGTTTGTGGGTCCGTATGAGATCGTCAAGGTGGTCAACCCCGTGTCCGTTCGTCTCAAGCTCCCTCGACATTTCCGCGTCCATCCCACGTTCCACGTCTCCCAGGTCAAACCGGTTTCCTCATGTCCATTGTCCCCCCCTGTTCCGCCCCCTCCTCCACCTCTGTCGGTCGATGGGGGTCCTGCGTTCAGGGTGCGGCGCCTGTTGGACGTCCGCCGCCGTGGCAGGGGGCTGCAGTATCTCGTGGACTGGGAGGGCTATGGCCCTGAGGAGCGCTCCTGGGTCCCGTCCCGGTGGGTGCTGTCTCGGGCTCTCATCCAGGATTTCCACCGCGCCCATCCCGGTGCACTCCGTCGGGCGCCAGGTGGCGCCCGTGGGAGGGGGGGTCCTGTTAGGGCCTCTGCCCCTCCTTCCTGAGCCCTGCCTCAGGTGAGGGGGGTTTGCTTGATTACAGGTCAATTGTCAGATGGGTGGAGCGGCCAGCTGTGACTCATCATCAGCCAGCTTAAAAACTCAGCGGTCGCACCACCACGTCGCCCGATCAACTCGTCTGTTACGCACGTCCGTTGTATCTCGCATTCCTTACGTGATATCTTTGCTCACTGGCTCACGACTACCTTGCTTTCGTCCCAGGTCCTGTTTTCTGCGCGCCCCTCGTCGGATTCCACGCCTGCCTCCCTTCCGAGCTTCCTCGTCAGCTCAACTACCCCGAGCCAAGCAAACTTCCACCCGCCACGCTCTTCTCGCGATCGCTAATAAAATACTGCTCGCCTGAAGTTGTCTGCATTGGGATCCCTTCCTGCTCACGCACATCCTAACAGTGGCAGGATAGCAGACAAACCGACACTGGGCAAGGTTAGAAGCAGGCTATTTATACAGAGGATCACAAAGGAGGCACGCCACTACCAATATAAAAGAATCTGACATGAACCAACACAAAACATTAACGACTTCCGAGACGTGACACGAGGTTCTTTATCCACCATCTGCACAATCTTTTGTTGAAATCTCGTCAATTATTCTTTTCCGTCCGCATCTAGGGAGGTTAGCCACAGGGCCACGTGCTTTATTCTTATTGATGACATTGCGCACGGTCGACACATGAACATTAAGGTCTTTGGAGATGGACTTGTAGCCTTGAGATTGCCCATGCTTTGTCACAATTTTGCTTCTAAACTCCTCAGACAGTTTTTGGTCTTCTTTCTTTTCTCCATGCTCACACAAGGAGGCAGGACAGAGGTTGAGTCAACTTTAATCCCTTTTAACTGGCTGCAAGTGTGATTTAGTTATTGCCATCACCTGTTATGTGCCACAGGTAAGTAACAGGTGCTGTTAATGACACAAATTAGAGAAGAATCACATGATTTTTCCAAGGGTGCCAATTCTTTTGTCCGGTTGATTTCTGGAGTTTTGTTTAAAATGATTTCATTTTTTTTCTCTTTTGTGTTTTTTCATTGCAAGCAAAATAAATGAAGAAACTACTGCCAAAGCATTTGTAATAGCAATCATTTTCTGGGAGAAATCCAGCATTATCTGACAGGATTGCAGGGGTGCCAATACTTTTGGCCAGCACTGTAAATAGTCATGAAAATAAAGAAAACGCACGAATGAGAAGGTGTGTCCAAACGTTTGGCCTTTACTGTATATGTGTGTGTGTATGTGGGGGATAATATATGCTATATACAATCATCTTCTTGGCTTTCTCCACTTTCTAATCATTAGTCTCCTACTCACTTTTTAGTTAGACGTCTCTCTTCTGTCACCCTCTTTGCTCCTCTGCTCTCACTCCAACAGGTCAATAAAGGTGGTAGGGTGATTATTCTCAGTCTATTATTATGACTATCCACTGATGATAATAATACGTTCATGAGCTCAGCTCCTGTACTCATCTATGCGTAAAGTGAGGGACACAGCAGATGCTCAAAAAGGAAGTCACCCCAAAGATAGTGGAAAAATGAGAACACACTTACAGTGTATCACAAAAGTGAGTACACCCCTCGCATTTCTGCAGATATTTCAGTACATCTCTTCATGGGACAACACTGACAAAATGACACTTTGACACAATGAAAAGTAGTCTGTGTGCAGCTTATAATAATAGCGTTACTTTGAGGGGAAAATAAATTAACTCAAAATATAGCCATTAATATCTAAAGCCCTGGCAACACACGTTAGAAACTACGTACATCCCTAGATGTCCAAATTGAGCACTGCTTGGCATTTTCCCTCCAAAATGTCATGTGACTTGTTACAGGAGTGCTGTCAGCAATGCTGCAGAGATTGAAGAGGTAGGGGGTAGGGGGGTTTCTTGTGTACCGTCTTCAGAAGAGGCTTCCTCCTGGGGTGACAGCCATGCACACCAATTTGATGTATGTATGGTCTGAGCACTAACAGGCTGACCCCCCACCTCTTCAATCACTGCAGCAATGCTGACAGCACTCCTGTAACGAGTCACATGACATTTTGAAGGGAAAATAACAAGCAGTACACAATTTGGACATTTAGGGATGTACGTAGTTTCTAAGGGGTGCACTCACTTTTGTTGCAAGGGGTTTAGATTAGGGCTGTCAAACGATTAAAAATTTTAATTCAGTTAATTACAGCTTAAAAATGAATTAATAGTAATTAATCGCAATTCAAACCATCTCTAAAATATGCCATATTATTGTTGGAATGGAAAGATCATACACAAGACGGATTTTTACATTCAACATACTGTACATAAGTACTGTATTTGTTTAGAATAACAATAAATCAACAAGATGGCATTAACATTAACATTCTATTAAAGCGATCCATGGATAGAAAGACTTGTAGTTCTTAAAAGATATGTTAGTACAAGTTATAGAAATTTTATATTAAAACCCCTCTTAATATTTTTGTTTCAATAAAATTTGTAAAATATTCAATCAAAAAATTAACTAGTAGCTCGCCATTGTTGATGTCAATAATTACACAATGCTAAAACCCATAAAATCAGTCGCACCGAAGCGCCAGCAGAGGGCGACAAAACTCCCAAAAACACAAGTAACAAGTGGCCATGGGACTATGCTGTCATTTTAATGTGTTTGTGCGGAGCATGTGCGTTAATTGCGTCAAATATTTTAACGTGATTAAATTGAAAAAATTATTTACCGCCCGTTAACGCGATACTTTTGACAGCCCTAGTTTAGATATTAATGGCTATATTTTGAGGGGAAAATAAATTAACTCTATTATACAGTATAAGCCGCACACAGACTACTTTTTATTGTGTCAAAGTGTCATTTCATCAGTATTGTCCCATGAAAAGATATACTTAAATATCTGCAGAAATGTGAGGAGTGTACTCACTTTTGTGATGCACTGTAACGCTACTAGGACCTTCACAATGCATTTCAGACTAACTAGCTAGCAGCAGCGTTATTTCAGAGCTGGGATGTAACTTTTGACCGTGAAACACCGACCGACTGCGAAAAAAAAAAGTAGTACCCACTGCTAGCAATGTCGAAGAGAAAACGCGGACTGGATTTTCAGAGATGTGGGCGTTCTCTATATGAACGAGTGGAATGGATTGGATAGCGATGCACTGAAGGGGCGCTCTACCTTACTCTATGAAGTAAGGGGAAACTGACTGATTTATGATCATATTTAGTTAATATGACAGGTGATTATTGATTTAAACCAGGGGTCCCCAAACTTTTTCCTGTGAGGGCCACATAACTTTTCCCTTCTCTGATGAAAGTGTGACGATTGCAGGAGTGCCTAAATGTAAAAATTTATTGTTTTTCAGAAAGCCACAATCAAATAACCCTTTCTGGATTCTTCACGGAACAAAAGTAAATAAAATAAAAATAATAATATAATATAATATAATTAGGGTTGTCAAAATTATCGCGTTAACGGGCGGTAATTAATTTTTTAAATTAATCACGTTAAAATATTTGACGCAATTAACGCACATGTCACGCTCAGACAGTATTCTGCCTTTTGGTAAGTTTTACAGCAAGGCTTTTTGTGCTGTCTAACAGCGAACTCTTGTGGTCGCTTTGCGACATGGTTTATTGTTTTCTTGCCCGTTCAATATGGCTGCACGACGTCTCGGGCTGACGCCTACGTTGTAATGTTGTGCTTATATGATCCTTGGACAAGATTTGTCCGTAAGTATGGTTGTTGTAAAGAATGTACATATTATGTTAGTAAGCGAAATGTATGAGACGCTTTTTGTTTATCTTTAGTGAACCTGTATAGCGTGCTAAGCTAACGTTGTTGCTCATGCAATGCTTGTGTACTTTTTTTGGGTAGTTTTACGACGGTCTAAAGAGGACAATGGTTTGAGGCCATTTTATTAATAAATCAGATGAAAAAGGAAGAAGTCTGATTATTAAGGCGTCGTTCACTAGCTGTCTAGTTTTGGAAAAAGTAGACGCTTCGGAGTGAGGACAGCATAGACAGATTTAGATGACAGGAGAGTGAAATGCCCACTACATTCCTTAAGTACCGTATGTTGAATGTATATATCCATCTTGTGTCTTATCTTTCCATTCCAACAATTTATTTTACAGAATATATATATATAATTTACAGAAAAATATGGCACATTTTATAGATGATTTGAATTGCGATTAATTACGATTAATTTTCAAGCTGTAATTAACTCGATTAAAAATTTTAATCGTTTGACAGCCCTAAATATAATATAATATAATATAATAATAACAAATAATAACACTATGAATTAAATAGATAATAACCAAATAACCCTCTCTGAGTTCTTCACAGAAAAGGCCAGGAAATAAATAAGACTATTGAGAAAAAAAAACTAAATAAAAAAAATCAAAATGCTCTCTGGTATTGTTCAGGGGGCCGGACCAAATGTGGAGGCGGGGTGTATTCTGACCCCTGATTTAAACTAATATTCTTGCAACTTTATAGTGAATATGTCAGCATTTTTGTAAGTTTTCTTTTTTTTTTTTTTTTTTATAAAATAAAACGACACCAAATTATTTAGGGGGGCTTAAGACTATTTTAGGGGGGCTGAAGCCCCTTTAAAATAGGCCTAACAACGCCACTGGACATGATAATGAAAACATTGGAAAATTATTTTCATGCATGTGCTGTTGATGGAATTTCTATAATGGTAATTACTAATAATACCAGTCATGGAATGTCCCAAGAATGATGCACTAATTGGTCAGAAAAAAAAAAAAAAAAAACTTGTTCTTTTTTAACATTTACTTTGCTAATCAACTAAATCAAGAAACAAAAATACCATTTCATACTAAAATATTAACAAAGTAAACAAAAACCACAGACATAAATATATAACACCTCAAAAAGTAAACAAAAATAGCAAATGTTCTTGTATAAAAGGGTATTTTTAATGTTTTACATTTCAGTTAATACCAAAGTAAATGTAAAAATAGAACAAGAGTATTTTTTTTTCCTCCTAACTAATTAGTGCAGAATTCTTGGGACATTCCTTAACTGGTATTATTACTAATTAGCATCACAGAACATACTACATTTAGGTTATTTGTATATTGCTATATGTAGTACATTCGGTAGATGAAACTTAAGGGGAACTTTTGACACTCGTGGGTGTCTAAAAAATATCAGGAAGTGTCGGCGCAAATATTTACTGCTTCTTCCTGGTTCAGGGGCCGTCCTCCCCCTCGCTCATTAGTTGGCGTAATGGACGCCACGAGCGGGAACGCTCATTACGGAGAAGTCGACCTGTGTCTGCCGGCAAGAAGAAGGAGTAGGAGGCGGGAAAACTTGTCTCGTTATCTGGCTAACGACCGTCACGACCCGCCCGGGCCCACCGCTGACAAATTTTCACACTTTGGTGAGCTCGGATCAAGGAGCAATCATCCCCGTTTGAGGATCAGAGAGCATGATGGGAAGTGGAGTTGGCCACCAAAAAGCAGAGAGTAAGATCTGAGCTGATTTTCTTTATAATATTATATCCTGATGAGGGTTGCCGGAGTGTTAGATTTGAAGCTAGGTTTGTGTACACCTAGGACAAGAACACGAAGGAAGTCAATGTAGATCCAGGCTTTTGGGTGCGCCTTATAGTGCGACTATAAACTACTTTTTTCCCTTCATTTTGAATCCTGTGGCTTATAGTCCAGTGCAGGTTATCTGTTGATTCATTTGGGGAAATAGGCAACACTTTATTTGACGCCCGCGTCATAAAACCATTATATGACATGATGACATGACACTATCATGAGCATTACTGAATGCTTATGACAGATGTCATTGAGTGTCATCCGGCAAATGATGTCACTAACTCCATTTATGTCCAGGTCGGATCTTTTACATCCATTCAAAAGTGAGATCATTTAAATGACATACGTTATAAGCATGTGTTAATGCTCATGAAAGTGCCATTTCATAATTATGATAGTCTAATGACAGTGTCATGGCACCACTGTCAAAAAAAAATGTTACCAAACACGATAACTAGCAATAAATGAAACAACTGGAACAGTAACTGAAGAAATTTGCACAGAACTTGAATTTTGATTATTTACATCTGAAGGGCTGCAATGCATGCTAGGTGGCATGTTGAACAACAACAGTGTTGACAGCCAGTGGGAGCAGAGGTTGACTGTCTCCCCCAAAGGAGCAGTGACAGCCAAATGAAGCTTCTAGAAGCAATAAAGAATTTGAAGCCAATTGGTTCAAAGCTTCATGGTGGTTCATTTGGTCTTATTCAGTCGTACGATGCCGCTGTCAAATAAAGTGTTACCGGTTAATATCTTTTGGTGTAAATATCCCATAATACACCGAGGACAGCTGCGGCTTGTAGTCCAGTGTGGCTTATCTCTGAACAAACGTTTTCGTGCAGCATGGCCGAGAACCAAAAGTGATACCACTTTTGGTTCTCACTTTTGGCATATTTTTTTGCCATGTGGCATTTTTTCTTTGTTTTTTTGCTATGTGGCAAAACTGATTTTGCAATGTGGCATTTTTTTCCTATGTGGCAAAATGGATTTTGCTATGCGGCATTTTATTTGCCATGTGGCATTTTTTTGCCATGCCGCATTTTTTTGCCATGTGGCATTTTATTTGCCATGTAGCATTTTTTTTGCCATCTGGCAAAATGGATTTTGCCACGTGGCATTTTTTTGCCATGTGGCAAAATGGAATTGGCCATGTGACATTGCATAATGGATTTTGCCACGTGGCATTTTATTTACCATGTGGCATTTTTTTTTTGCCATGTGGCATTTTATTTGCCATGTGGCAAAATGGATTTTGACATATGGCTTTTTTTTTTTTTTTGCCATATGGCAAAATGGATTTTGGTTTGTTGCATTTTTGGGAGGGGTTATGTGGCATTTTTTTAGGTATATGGCAGCCACACATGTTTTCCTGTCATTTAATATGAATGGAAAATTTGGATGTGCATAGCCATCAATGGCATAGCCTGACTTGGGTGCCAGTTAAATGTCAATGCAATCGAATGTAAAGGGTATGGTTAAAAATCCCAGCTACACGTTTATCTGCCATTTAAAATGAATGGAAAATCTGGACGTGCATTGCCGTCATATACCCCCCAAAAAATGCCACATTGAGTAACCCCCCCCCCCCCCCCCAAAAAATGCCACAAACTAGAAGCCATTTTGCCACACACACAAAAAAATGCCACATGTCAAAATCTGTTTTGCTCCATGGCAAAAAAAAAACAAAAATAAATAAATAAATAAAAACATGCTAAAATCAATTTTGCCACATAGCAAAAAAAATGCCACATGGCAAAAAAAAAAAAAAAGTCACATGGCAAAATCAATTGTGCCACATGGCAAATACCACTTTTGGTTCTCGTTGTCTGTCCAAATTTGGTGGGTGGCGGCGTATAGTCAGGTGTGCCTTATAGTGCGAAAATTACGATATTATGTAAATGAGAAGTTGAAGTAGGAACAGCAATTGCGTGGGGATGCTTTGTTCTTCGGTCACTTCCTGTTCATTTTGGGGCATTTTCAGGGCACTATTTTGTCAAGTCATGGGCCAGCATTGACCTCGCTAAACGTACAATCCTTTGAACTAAGAGTTTTCACCGCTATGCTGGTTTTTATGTGTTTTTCGTATTGACATGTTTTTTCAGTTTTTCGCTATTTGAGCAGTATTTTGTGTTCATCTTAGGTTTTCTGTAGTTTTTGCTTGTTTGTTGTTGTTTTTTTTTTCTTGTTTTTCGGTTATGCTCGATTTTTTACATTTTGTGCTGTTATTGCAGTTTTGAGGTTGAAGTGGTTTGAGCTTTTATTCAAGGTTTTCAGCGTATTTTCATAGTTGGGCATGTTTTTCGCTGGCAACTCTCCCAGTTTCAATTGATTGGATGCCTACTCGTGAATTAATAATTTAAATTCACAGGGGAAGGATAATTGGAAATCACACGATTGGACACACAGTAAATTTAGCTGCTCTGCCATTGGCTATTGCCTAGCATCTTCCTGGCATACAATAGGCTAAGAGGGACCTCCACTGTATGTGTACGTGTGTATCCCAACGTCCTCAAGCGCTATATAAGTATAACACCATTTACCATTCATTCGCCCCTTGTATTCCGACAGCTTTAAATAAGTGTATTTACTTTTTTTTCTTTATTCTTTTTATTTTACATCATGCTTTCGTCTTTTAGAAAGCATAAAAATGCATCAAAACGTAACATTTGTTAGACGTTTTGATGCATTTTCTGGCTTTTTAAAAGATTTATGTCTGAATTTTGGGCGGCTTGGAACGGATCAGGGCATTTACATGGAAAAGGCGTCTGTACTTACGGAATTTTCAGTTTCCAAAACTACTTTCAGAACCGATGAATCTCGTAAGTAGAGGTAACACTGTATATTTCCATTGTTGAGTGCGCAGTGTGTAGTAAAACTTTTCATTTTAAGCTGATCGCCATAAAGTGCTACTTGATTATTCTTTTCCACGGGGCCAAATGTTCATTACGCCACCATTAATTAGCAGCACGTGGCCGTAATCCTTCACGGGAAAGTGCTGGCGCCGCTTTTAATTGTAAGCTCGGAGCCGTGAGTGCGGGTCAAGATGTAGTTTAATTGACTCCATTTTGATTGGCTAAAAGCTTTGATTAGAACGAGATTGTGCTGGAAAACTTGCATGCGTGGCCGCCATCAAGCTAAGTCGTCTGTTTTATGTACACGGCGCTCAAGCCTTTCCACTCCAAACCTTCTTTTGTATCAACACGCAGTGCTTAACACCGTTATTAAAACGCTAAGAGCGTCCCCAAGTGCTTTAATGGGGACTCTTGACGTTTGACCTTTTTCTATTTGTCGAATTTTATGGTCGGGTTGTGCTTTCCTTTCACATCTGTGTTTATTTCATTTTTATTCTTTCATTCTGACTCTGCTTTTCTTTCTTTTTTTTATGTTTTTTTCCAACTCTTTCAGTTCCATCGGCGATGCTGCTTGACTTCCAATCATGTGGTGTCCTAAACATCCCAGTCATTTGACATGGGAGCGAATGAAAATGCCCAAACATGAAAAAATCAAAAACTGCCCAAAGAAATGAAAAATTGCCAACTTCAAAACTGCGAGGGGAAAAAAAAAGAATACTGTGGAAAGAAAAAAAGAAAAAAAAGAAAAACCCAATCCTAAAAACAATGACTGACCATGAAAAAAATGTGCAAACAGCGAAAAATAAATACACACAAAAAAAAATTCAAATAAAAATAAATAGCAGAAAACATAGACAAGGCTGAAATATGCTGCTAAATATGATAATATTATGCTGCCATAGCAGATTCATGGCGCATGAAGTCCCCGAACTATTTTTAATTTGTCCGTTTTTCCCAGGAAACCCCCATTTCCGCGCAACCGCTTTTGTTTCAACTTAGCCATAAAAAGAAGGTAAGTAATCATATTTATTATTCGAAATGTCATTTTTAGCTCAGAATCATTAATTGATATTTAATATTTAGTTAAAAAAAAAAAAAAAAAAAAAACTTTAAAAAAGGATTCACTCGTGTATTTTAAACTTTTAAACAAATTATGTCAGAATGAAAAACTTAGCGTCTGTAAAAAAGTCACGGATATCTACCTCATAACTTTCGCTTAATTGTATTTTTTTCATTACTGTCACATTTTCCCCAATATTTTAGATGATCAATAATCGATCCAAAGAAAAAAAAATTGGGAAAAAAATGTTTTAAAGGGTAAATATATGAAAATGAAAATTTCGGCCATTCCTTGATGTCTGTGATTCCTGCATCGCGACCCTTGGTATATTACCATGCTTCACCTATAAAATCTACCCAAAATCCAGCTGTGTCTTGACACTCGGTGATACATGCTACATGGAGTTTTTGGATCGAAACAAGGTAAGTACGCAATAATATCTTGTTAAAACCATGGCGTCTTTAATTATGCTCTCACCTTTAGTTAGGCTTTTGCTGTTTAAAAAAAATGTTGCTTTTTTAAAAAAATGCCCCCCTGTTCAAATTTTTTTTCCCCAAAGAAAATTAAGATGTAAAGCTTTCCAATGATGTATCACACATGGATATAGGACAATTTTGAAATTTGGCCAAATTGAGGGTCTCAGAGCGGAACTTCAAGTAACCTGAGTGTTTTCCGCCAAATGTCTTTCATTTTTACTCTGCTTTTTTTTTTTTAGTTCATTCATTGCCATTGACATACAGTATGTTACAATCAGTAAACTCTGCGAGTAGCAGCCCATACTGTATTTTTGCCTTTCGTATCCTGAAATTTCTTTCGTAACAAGTGGCAATTTCCCTTTGAGGCATGTCGTAGCTGGAAAATTCTGTATGTAGAGATATTACAGACATAGAGCTTTTTTCGTTGAAAATTCATGTGAATAAATGCTTAAATCCCTGAATTCTTTATAGATATGGACATAAAACAGTCTCAATTCTTCGTTAAAAGCACAAAAAAAAAAAAAAAAAAAAAAAAATTGCAGTTAGCATTTTACGTAAATATGTCGAAGTACAATGCTAGTCTGTTACTCAACGAGTCGGCTGCCATATGTAAACAGAGCTTTTTTTCATTGAAAATTCTTTTGAATACATGCTTAAATCCCTAAATTCTTTATAGATATGTGTAACGGGTACACGCAGGTCCGCATGTGTGAAGCAGTGCGTGGAAAGACCTTCCCTCCAATGCCTTCATGTGGGGACGCTGGCGGCTGTGCCATCAGCTTGAGCTTATGGCTCAGCGGTTAGTGTTTCCACCTGTTGAGTGAGGGCAACGTGGGTTCGTGTCCCGTCCTGGTCAGAGGCGGGAGCGGATCGCGTCGGGTTGCGGCGCGTTTCACACTGGTTACATTGGTGCCGTGACCCGGATCGGCAGCGAAGGTTTTCGGGGGGTGAGTGTAACGGGTACACACAGGTCCGCGTGTGTGAAGCGGTGCGTAGAAAAACCTTCCCTCCCATGCCTTCATGTGGGGACGCTGCCGGCTGTATTGTCAGCTCGAGCTCACGGCACAGCGGATAGTGTCTCCACCTGCCAAGTGCAAACGTCGTGCACGTGTAGGTTCAAAGGTGGGAGCGGAACGCAGGGCGGCGCGTTTCACACCGGTTACATATGGACGTAAAACAGTCTTGATTCTTGGTTAAAAACAAAAAAAATGCAGGTAGCATCTATTTAAGTAAATATTGCGAACTATGTGGCTAGTTTGTAAAGAAAATAACCGCCATATGTAAACAAAAACCTTTTTCTGTTGAAAATTCTTGTTTATAAATGCTTAAATCCCTGAATCCTTTATAGATATGGAGGTAAAAGAGTCTCGATTCTTGGTTGAAAACAAAAAAATGGTGCAGGTATCATTTATTTTACGTAAATATTGCGAACCATGAGGCTAGTCTGTAAAGAAAATAGCCGCCATATGTAAACAAAGATCTTTTTCTGTTTAAAGTTCTTGTGTATAAATGCTTAAATCCCTGAATCCGTTATAGATATGGACGTAAAAGAGTCTCGATTCTTGGCTAAAAGCAAAAAAAAAAAACAACAACAAAAAAACGTGCTGTTAGCATTTATTTTACGTAAATATTGCAAACTATGATGCCAATGCAGGAGTGGCTAATTTGTCCCATTTGTCCAACAACATTTCAAAATGCATGCATGATACGGAAAAATATAATAATTACCTTGAATCCTCGAACAAATCACTCCTGAGACAATCCTTCCTGTTTGTATGCGGTACAGCTTTCGTACCTTTTTAAATCCTAAATCAGCCGTTGGATCACTGCATGTGTTGACTCTTTGACTGACTGTGAATAACTGAAGCTTACTGTACGTCGGCCCACAACTTAAAGGCGCTGCGCAGTGAAGGTGGAATCTGACCTGTCAATCATTATGAAGTCTATGGTAGAGGTACCACTATATATTTTACACCCTCAGTCCATCTCGGATTTTTTTTTCAATTTAAAAAATAAATACAGTATTTTATAGAGATGTCCAGATCCTATCACATAAGGCCTCTCACCCTCCCTCCAGCTGCTTATAATACTCACCACGGCAGCTGCAGTTTGTTTGTTAAGGTTAACAATGAATGACAGGCGTACAACCTTTGCTCTTGCCAGAGAAGCACGGGAGTGCTGCGTTTCAAAGGAGCCAACTCATTTAGCTTGTTGAACATGTGGCAACTCATTGTGTATGTGTAAGTAAGCAATGTGAGCGGGTTTGAGTTGACTCACACAATGACACATTTAACTCATTTGCTCCCAAAAACATATGAATACGTTCTATTTTTAATTGTTTCAGTGTCCCAAAGACGTATTTATACGTCTGTTACGTTTTTTTTTTTTTTTAAAGACATCTCTGGGTCGTGATTCAATTTAGCTCCAAAGCACAAAGCTGAAAATCCATTTTAAAGCAATTAAACTGGCCACTGGAGGGCAGTAGCGCATTTGGTAAGACCCACAACCCGATTCAACGGCAACGAACGGGGCGCCGGCGGAAGACGACCAAATGGATGCCAGGTGGCGGACGACAGAGCAGAACAACCGCTAGGACGCCCGGGATGCCAGGCGCTGGGCGACCGAGCAGAACGACCGGGACCACTAGTGCAGCGGACGATGTCTTGGAGTCAATGCTGTTCGCGAGCAGAGCCCGCAGAGACTCAAAAAAATTCATCTTTATGAGACAGACGGCATTGAGTGAAAAGTTTAACTGGCCAGAAAAGCGTCATCTTTCAGCTAGTTATGTGTAAATAAATTGTTACATTGCTATCAAAACCTCTATTTGTCTTGTTGTTTATCTTATTTTGTAAAAGGAAAACATTATTCACATAGTTGGGATGTAACTAAAGCAAAAAATAGCTGTGTATAAGTCACAAAAAGCTCAATTTCTCCGTTTTTTTCATCAGAAATTGAGCAAAATCAGTCAAAATCCAGTAAAACGGCCAGGAGTGAAGGGCCTTACTCCAGTGAAAATGGCTGGGAGTCAATGAGTTAATAAAGACGTGCATTTTGCTACATTATTCTTCATTTTGTTACAGCATCATCACCTTGTCCAATGCAGATTTTTGACTCTTGACACCTTGTCCTATGCAGATTCTTCACTCTTGTCAAGGTGATGATGCTGGAACTTTGGTTTGGTGCTGTTCCAGTGAGATTTACAAAGATGAAGAAAACATCAAAACTCCCTCAGTCCTTGATGATATAGGGCTGCATGTCAGGCAAAGGCACTGTGGTTAAATCTTCAATAAATGCACATGTTTCCGTTGTCATGGCTGACACGCCTCTACAACATCGCGTGGACATCGGGGACAGTGCCTCTGGATTGGTAGACCGGCGTGGTGGTCCCCCTTTTTAAAAAGGGGGACCGGAGGGTGTGTTCCAATTATAGAGGAATCACACTCCTCAGCCTCCCCGGTAAAGTCTATTCAGGGGTACTGGAGAGGAGGGTCCGTCGGGAAGTCGAATCTCGGATTCAGGAGGAGCAGTGTGGTTTTCGTCCCGGCCGTGGAACAGTGGACCAGCTCTACACCCTCAGCAGGGTCCTCGAGGGTGCATGGGAGTTCGCCCAACCAGTCTACATGTGTTTTGTGGATTTGGAGAAGGCGTTCGACCGTGTGCCTAGGGGAATCCTGTGGAGGGTGCTCCGGGAGTACGGGGTACCGAGCCCCTTGGTAAGGGCTGTTCGGTCCCTGTACGACCGGTGTCAGAGTCTGGTCCGCATTGCCGGCAGTAAGTCGAATTCGTTCCCAGTGAGGGTTGGACTCCGCCAAGGCTGCCCTTTGTCACCGATTTTGTTCATAATTTTTATGGACAGAATTTCTAGGCGCAGCCGCAGCGTTGAGGGGGTCCGGTTTGGTGACCTCAGCATTAAATCTCTGCTTTTTGCAGATGATTTAGTGCTGCTGGCTTCATCAAGCCGTGACCTCCAACTCTCACTGGAGCGGTTCGCAGCTGAGTGTGAAGCGGTTGGGATGAAGATCAGCACCTCCAAATCCGAGACCATGGTCCTCAGTCGGAAAAGGGTGGAGTGCCCTCTCCGGGTCGGGGATGAGATCCTGCCCCAAGTGGAGGAGTTCAAGTATCTTGGGGTCTTGTTCACGAGTGACGGTAGGAGGGAGTGGGAGATCGACAGGCGAATCGGTGCGGCGTCTGCAGTAATGCGGACTCTGCACCGGTCCGTAGTGGTGAAGAAGGAGCTGAGCCAAAAGGCAAAGCTCTCGATTTACCAGTCGATCTACGTTCCTACCCTCACCGCTATGGTCACGAGCTTTGGGTCGTGACCGAAAGAACAAGATCCCGGATACAAGCGGCCGAAATGAGTTTCCTCCGCAGGGTGTCCGGGCTCTCCCTTAGAGATAGGGTGAGAAGCTCGGTCATCCGGGAGGGACTCGGCGTCGAGCCGCTACTCCTCCGCGTAGAGAGGAGCCAGCTGAGGTGGCTCGGGCATCTGGTTCGGATGCCTCCCGGACGCCTCGCTGGAGAGGTGTTCCGGGCATGTCCCACCGGCGGGAGGCCCCGGGGACGACCCAGGACACGCTGGCGAGACTATGTCTCTCGGCTGGCCTGGGAACGCCTTGGGATCCCGCCGGAGGAGCTGGTTGAAGTGGCTGGGGAGAGGGAAGTCTGGGCTTCCCTGTTAAAGCTGCTGCCCCCGCGACCCGACCCCGGAACAAGCGGAAGATAATGGATGGATGGATGGATGGATGGTTTCCGTTGAAATTTAAGACCGCTTTCTTAGCCGTTCAATTCAAAATATGTTTGTCATTTTTCAAGATGACAATGCATCATGCCACAGAGCTAAAACTGTGAAAGCATTCCTTGGAGAAAGACTCATCCAGTCAATGTCATGGCCTGCAAATAGCCCAGATCTCAACCCTATTGAAAACCTGTGGTGGAAATGGGAAAAAAATGGTCCGATCTCCAATGATGATCTGGCTCTGGCAACCGCAATCAAAGAGAGTTGGCACCAAATCGATAAAAAATACTCATCGATTCTATGCCTCAGAGACTGCAAGCTGTCCTAAAAGCCAGAAGTGGTACTACTAAATACTAGAGATGAGTTTTGATTAGAGATGTCCCGATCGATCGGGATCCGATCACGTCATTTTCAAAGTATCGGAATCAGCAAAAAAATATCGGCCATGCCTTTTTTTTAATACATATCTATATTTTAATTAAATCGTATTCTAATTGTATTTAACGTTACAAACATAATATGTTACACTCATCCAGAGTCTTTAGTTTAGGCTTAAGGTAGGGTTATCAAATTTATCCCGATAACGGCGGTAATTAATTAAAAAAAAAAAAAAAAAAGTATCACGATAAAATATTTAACGCAATTAATGCATGCGCTGCACAACCCACTCACGCATTGTCGCGCTCAATCTGTAATGGCGCCGTTTAACCTTTATAGAGAGATAAAAGGCAGCGTAAAATGAGTAGAGTCAATTTTGGCAGCCTTTGGAGCCTTTTTTTAATTGGCTAAAGCCTTACAATCCCTCTCCCTACGATTAGAAATATCATGGGAAGCAATGTGGGGAAGCAAGGTAGCAATTGATCTTTTTCTTAACACCTTATGTTATTTCCCAACGCAGAGAAGATATATCAACTGGTAAAACTACGCAGAGTCATGGTTCCACTTCCCATCATGCATTTGGTCAGGCTACAGTATCATTTACTGAAAGCTCAACAAATACACTAGATGGCAATATTTAGTCACAATATACAAAGTCACATGTATCCTTTAAGAATTACAAGTCTTTCTATCCATGGATCCCTCTCACAGAAAGAATGTTAATAATGTAAATGCCATCTTGAGGATTTATTGTCATAATAAACAAATATAGTACTTATGTGCTATATGTTGAATGTATATATTTGTCCGAGTTTTGTTCATTTTTTTCTTAATGCATTGCCAAAATGTGTATGATCGGGAAAAATTATCGGGAATGATTGGAATTGAATCGGGAGCAAAAAAAAGCAATATCGGGATCGGCAGATACTCAAACTAAAACGATCGGCATCAGATCGGGAGCAAAAAAACATGATCGGAACAACCCTAGTTTTGATTGTTTGTTTCTCGTGATTCCATATTTTTTTTCCTCACAATGGAGTGATTCCATACATATTTCCCTGCACTTGCTCTATAACAGTAACATTTACTGACCACCACAATGTTTTTATTCATTTCTTTTAGTACTTCTGAATGCTAAAGAGTTGCACTTTTGAACTCATTCATTATTTTTTCAAGCTTTTTATCCGAGTTTGTTCTACATGATAAAATGTCTGAGTAAGTGCTCGTCCAAGACTGGTGATTCCATACTTTTGGTAGGGGTTCTATATTCAAATTGGCCCAAAACCAATCAGGAAAAACTGACATCGATATAAAAATGCTTTTATCACCCGATATTATCAGCTGGCCGACAATGTAGGACAGCTGTAGTTGGGAGCGAAATTCAGAGAGATACTGTAGAATTTTTTCAACATTTGGTCCTTCAAACTGAGTCAATTGGTCCAAGCGTGGCTTAAAATAAAATACAAATTTTAAATGGAGACAATAATGAGTGTTTTCACACCTTTTTCTTTTGCATTCAACTAATTGGATGTGATTACCATGATCATTTCCAACTTTTAGCAGTCCATTATGTTGAAGAGATTACGAGGCAATCTTCGGCCAGCGGGAGGCTTTCTCAGGAAGGACTCGGAAAATCATTTCATTTCATCTCAGGTTTAAGTCTTGCTCGTCCACGCTAAAGGTGTCGCTAAGTTAGCCTCGGTCATTAGAGAGCTGAGGAAAATGGCGGCGCTTTTTGGGGGTAAGTGGCTTATCTTTTCTCATTACGCCGGGATTCCCTCGCAGCCGGCAGACACTTCTCGGCGTAATTACACATTTCGCATTCTTCATCTGGCGGCGGCGGAGGAATGATGAGATGGTTGGAAGGTTTGCACAAAGCTTTCGTTCCTTTCGCGCGCCCGGAGGCCTTATTGGCCGCTACGCTCGGAATGGCAATGCGGCAGGTTAATGAATAAATAAAGGTGCAATAAGTTTATAGGGAATGTAAAAAAAAAAAATACCATCCTGATGTTATTTTAAAAAGTCAGATTTGAACACATTATTTCTTATTTTCATTTCGAACCCGAGTCGATATGCTGCTTATTCTCATTCTCGGGTTGTTGTTTCTGCTCAATGCTAGCTGTGCCCTACGTTACACACACAATTTTTAACACTTGAAAGGCGGGCTAAGCTAATTGATTAGCTGTCTTGCTTTGGCTTCAAGTCTATTGATAAAATGTAGCGCCACGCGCAAGCATTCACTCGTGCGCTAAAGGCACGTTAGCTTTGTTTCGCTAGTGTTAGCCTCACATAAAAAAAAAAAAAAATCCTTAGCAGGGCATTCATTTACACTGCTGACCAAAAGTATTGGCACCCCTGCAATTCTGTCAGATAATGTTCAATTTCTCCCAGAAAATGATTGCAATTACAAATGCTTTGTTAGTAATGTCTTATATTATTTTGCTTGCAATGAAAAAAACACAAAAGAAAATGGGGGGGAAATTAAATCATTATCATTTCACACAGAACTCCAAAAATGGGCCAGACAAAAGTATTGGCACCCTTTGAAAATTGTGATGCTTCTTTAATCTGTGTCATTAACAGCACCTGTTACTTACCTGTGGCACATAACAGGTGGTGGCAATAACTAAATCACACTTACAGCCAGTTGAAATGGGTCAAAGTTGACTCAACCTCTGTCTTGTGTCCTTGTGTGTACACCATTGAGCACATTGAGGACTTGAAAAGCAAGATTGTGAGGAAGCATGGACAATCTCAAGGCTACAAGTCCATCTCCAAAACCTGAATGTTCCTGGGTCTACCGTGCGCAGTGTCATCAATAAGTGTAAAGCCCACGGCACTGTGGTTAACTGTTGGCGGAAAATATTATGTGATGCCTTAACATTAGCACATTATGCCTTTGTGATGTATGGTTGCTTCTGTGACCTAGATTGTAACAACTTCTATTGTTTTTCACCTTGAGTTCCATAGTTAGGGGGGAATCTCACAAGAACTTAAATAAACATTCTACTTTAACCGCTGGGAGCCTCAACTGGGGGGGAATCTCATACCCTTGCTGGGGAGGGGGAGTCTCATGAGTTCGGGTGGTGCGTTTTCGTGGGGGCAGGGAGTGGCCACCCGTGTCCCCGCGTCAGACGTACCTACAAGAGATAAGAGTCGGGAGATTCCCCCAACCCCCCAGAAGTCTACCAGAGGATTACGTACGGGTCGCTTGGTTTTGTTCCTTTGCCGCTTTGCCGGAGCGTTGGCTCCCCGCTCATTTGTCAACGGTAAGCGATTTTCATTGTTAAGGAACATTTTGTTGTGCTGTAACGGTAATGTGGGGATTCTGGGATTGACAAACTAGATCAAACGTCATCGTTACCACTTGTTTTGCTTGTTCTTGATACTTGCTGCTTGCTCTTGTGGGATTGTAATCAATAAATCTCATTTATTCTGCATTTTCTAATCAATAAACATCGTCTATTGAGCAAAAGTGTGCTGGTTGCTGATTCACCGCGAACCCGGAAATTTCGGAAAACACTAACCTCCCTAGATGTGGACGGAAAAGAAAAATTGAGGAGAGATTTTAAAGAACGATTGTGCATATGGCGGGTAAGGAACCTCGACTAATATCCAAACAAGTTCAAGCTGTTCTGCGGTCCGAGGGTACAAGTGTCAACCCGTACTATCCATCGGTGTCTGAATGAAAAGGGACTCTATGGTAGGATACCCAGGAAGACCCCACTTCTAACCCAGAGACATAGAGTGAGAAAGCCAAAAACGTTTTGGAAGAATGTGATGAGACAAAAGTAGAGATTTTTGGGAAAAGGCATCTACATAGAGTTTACAGGGAAAAAAAACGAGGCCTTCAAAGGAAAGAACACGGTCCCCACAGTCAAACATGGCGGAGGTTCCCTGATGTTTTGGGGTTGCTTTGCTACCTCTGGCACTGAACTGCTTGACTGTGTGCATGGCCATAGACTTCAAAACTCTATTGACCTGACACTTTTTTTGCATTACGCCTTACCATAGGGGGCTGAGGTTCATTTAGTCATAGTCATTCGAAGACGGCACACGCTCATGTCTGAGCCGGATTTAAGCTTGGATTTTTGAAGAAGTACGAAAGCTGTACCACATACTAACAGGAAGGATTGTCTCAGGAGTGATTTGTTCGGGGATTCAAGGTAATTATTATATTTTTTGTATCATACATGCTTTTTGAAATGTTGTGAACAAAAAATCAATGGGAGAAATCAGCCGCTACTGCATTTGCATCATAATTTGGCATATTTACGTAAAATAAATGCTAACTGCACATTTTTTGCTTTTAACCAAGAACTGAGACTGTTTTAAGTCCATATCTATATAAAATTCGGGGATTTAAGCATTTATTCATAAGGATTTTCACCAAAAAAGCTCTGTTTACGTCAGGCGGCTGCTAGTCTCAGTTGCTAACGGAGTAGCATTGTACTTCGACATATTTACATAAAATAAACGCTAAATGCACGTTTTTTTGCTTTTAACCAAGAAACGAGACTGTTTTATGTCCACATCCATGAAGAATTCTGGGATTTAAGCATTAATTCACAAGACATTTCACTAGAAAAGCTCTGTTTACGTCAGGCGGCCACTAGCCTCATTCACTACAACTATATAACTAACTATCCAACTGTATGATGACAATAAATGGCTATTCTAAGTTGTGATTGAATATAGAATTTATTAATAATCTACTTATATATTATTAATCATTGATTCTGTATGTTTTCCTCAAGCAAAAAGTTTCTGATGTGAAAATTGAGTGTTTTATTAGCTGTTGAAAACTGTAAATAATAAAAAAAAAAAAGAGTTGCTATTTTGGGCAAAAACTTATATATGTTAAATATTGCTATTGATCCTGAAAATATAGGTGATTATCTCTGCATTTGGTGATTTTTGTGCATCTAGTGTAAAATCTGTGAATATTATAGCCATTTTAAGTTTTGTTATACTTATATGAAAAATCATTAATCAGTATTTTATAAGGGAACGACTTTGAATTTTTTGATGCCGCTGCTCATGGAGACTCATATATGGCTAAGGTAGGTGCCTGTTTTGGTTTTAGGTCAGTAGCAGCTTTGCTTTTGAGAAATTGACCATTATCTGACAGAATTGCAGGGGTGCCAATACTTTTTGACAGCACTGTAACACCGCCGAGCCATTTCACTTCTTTTTATTTCTACATGTGATATCTACCGTAGCATTATGTGAGTGCAGTTTGTAGCGGCTGTCGGCCGCAGTCAGGTATTGTTTTTTTTTAAATCCAGCAGCATGATTTGAACATGATATTTACTCTCGGACCGTTCCTCATTGCGTCCTGAAGGCCGTGCTGTTTTAGTTCCGCTTTACTTGGCATATTTAAATAATCGGAATTTGGATGTTTGTGAATCCTTCTCGAATCTCATATGGCCAAATTGCGAACAATATAAGAATCGGAAAATTCGCACACCTCTACTTATTACTATTCATCCTTTACACAGCTGCTAGAAACAGAAATGTTGTTTAATTCATCTGCAGGCGACCGGAAGATCACCGTTTTACGACACTGAGCGGGTGTGAGCTGGTCCTCATTGGAAACGCAGTCTTCCTTATGGCAAAACGCTACCGCTTTTGTGCACCGGCGTCGCTAAAGTTGACTAAAATTGCAAAGTTACCAAGTGTTGCTTTAAATATGTAAATGTATTTTTGAATGAGCATAAATAATCCCTTGCCTTATTAACAATCAGAGTTACGTGTATTAAATTTTTGTCATTTTGTATTTGAATCGATTACTAAGTATTGATCTCATCTTTAATTGGTTCAAATGTTTGACTTGATATTCCTGTAAAACTCATACCGCTTTCAAAGCAAAATGGCGGACGTCCCATTCTTTCGTTAAATTTTTGCTAACGTTTTTTTTGTCCTCAACCGTGCAGAGGAAATAAGGCGAGCTTCTTGCTTGTATGAAATATAAATAGCACGCAAGTTGTTGTCTCAAGTGAGCCGAGCTAGCGAGCTAGCGAGCGCATGGCCGCGGGCGTCGTGTCCTTGGCGATCCGCCGCCCGTGCCCGACCCCCCCTCTCCCCGCGGCGCATTCTTTGTAGCCGCCGCGCAGCGGCCTCGGGGGTTTCTACCCGTAATCCTCCTCGGGGCCGGCCGCTATAGCTCGGCGCGCGAGGTCAGCCGGCCGCCGGCCATGAGCGTGCCCCCGCCGAAAAAGAACCGAGACGCTGCGGTGTTCAAACGTTAGTGGTACTGCTCACCTATCTGGAATAAAAAGTTCTCACGCCAAAGAAACTTGCGCTCAAGTTTGAATTATTACAGCTCTCTATGTCTATGTCATGAGATGATGACAACTGAATAGTAATAGGTCATATTTCAATGCCAGATTTCCAATTTTTGTCAAAATGCAGACTCACTAAAAAGCACTTTACTTTGAAAACCAGCTTGCTACTGTACAATAGAAATAAGATCCACGTTACCATAACTTCTTAGCTTCATGAATTTGGAGCTAACAGCACTAGCCTTCCCATAGCAGCTTGTCCATAGCACATTGTCTGTGCCTTTGAAATCTGTTAAGCAGCATGCTAGCATAGCATAGCATAGCATTTTCTAAATATAATCAATGGTGCTAGGAAATGTTGACTGCTGTATGCCAAAAATTAAAATGACAGCACTAATGTAAAGTAATCTTTTTTTTTTTTTCAATTTCATAGTTATTCCACCCAAAACAATGCATCAGGGATTATCCACTTTTTTTTGCCAACAATTCTGATTGTGTCATCACAACCGGAATTGATGATCACGTCTAGCTTTCTCGTGCCTTGTCAACTTCAGTAGATGGTGAGCTAGTACATGCTGACCAGTGTTGTCACAGATTACTTAAAAAGTAATTTAAGTACTGATTACACCTAAAAAAGTAATCTAGTTACTTTACCGATTTAAAGTAACTAAGTTACTTTAAAAGTAACTTATCAGTTACTTTTTACCAATTTTTCTCCCTTTGCTGCCTCAACATAAAAATGACAACAAAAAATGTCATCGCATGTAATTGAATTTTTCACATAAGGCTTATTAATCTTTGAGTTAGCGGGGGTTTAATTAGTCGATGGAGTTGATTTCAACCACCATTGACTCGCGCTAGCTTAGCCACCCCGGAGCCCTGAAACTAACGAATAACTGACAAACTGCACGGAATTTGTTCAAATCAACTCCAACGACTAAATAAATCCCCGCTAACTCCAAGATAAAGCCTAATGTCAAAAATTCTGAACTTTAAAATGAAAGACCTTGCTGTTCAAATATTGTCTATAAAAGTTGTAAAGCAATAAAACAAGCATCAAAAGTTAATGAAATGATCAAGAATCCTACAACGTATTTCATAATGGGTCAAAATCCTTTTTCGAGCAGATCATGTGACTAGCACCTAAGACACTAGCTTTTGCTTTGCTAAGCCAAAACTACACCTGTGGAGGCAAGATGGGTGTTTAGAATTTTTGTAAACCTAAGCTTTCAAACGCAACCAACAACAACTGAGCTTGAACAGTTTTATATATATAAGTATATATACAGTATTGGCCAAAAGTTTGGCGTCACCTCAAAGGTGGATACTTTGAAGAATGTCGAATATAAAACCTGTTTTCAGTTATTTCACTTTTTTTTGCCATTCCACATGTTCGTTCATAGTTTTGATGTATTCAGAGAGGATTTACAATAGTAGGGAAAATGTTTAGGTGTGTCCAAACTTTTGACTTTTGTTTCAGTCATCAGTATGCTTTGCCCCCAGCCCCACAAAAGTAAAACTCATGTGACCAAAGCATACGTTCCCAGTTGAAGCCTGGGACCGTGTGTATTTTTGTGTGAGACCAAGATTGAGCTTTTTGGCAACAAACACTCTAAGTGGGTCTGGCGTGCCACCAAAGATGCGCATGCTGAAAAGCACCTCATACCCACTGTGAAGTATGGGGGTGGGTCAGTGATGCTGTGGGGCGGTTTCGCTTCCAAAGGCCCTGGGAACCTTGTTAGGGTGCATGGCATCATGAATGCTTTGAAATACCTGGACATTTGAAATCAAAATCTGTTGCCCTGTGGCCGAAAGCTGAAGATGGGTCGTCACTGGGTCTTTCAGCAAGACAATGGCCCTAAAGATATGGCCAAATCTACACAGAAATGGTTCACCAGACACAAAATCAAGCTCCTCCCATGGCCATCTCAGTCCCCAGACCAAAAGGGGGTTGTACAAAGTATTAACACCAGGGGTGCTAATAATTGTGACACACATTATTTGATGTCATATCATTTTTTGTTTATGTGGGATTTTTTTCCCCACTGAATGAATGCACTTGTATTGAAAGTTGGATTTTTCTCTTTTTTTCCCCATTAAGGTCCCATATTATTTGAATATAAAAATAAAATTACTAGAAGCTAAAAAACACATCTTTTTCAGGGGTGCCAATAATTATGGAGGGCACTGTATATCCTGCCTTTCACTGTTAGCCTCGCTGCCTCGTCAGAATGCTATGTTGTTGACGGCCGTGGCAGACAGCTTCAAACAGCACGTGACCCGTTTTTTCCCCCCCCCGATGAGAAATGCTCTTCGTACATGACTATTCTTCATTCTACATACATTATGAGGCAAAAAAAAAAAGTAACGCACAGGCACTAGGGCAACTAACTTTAATCAGATTACTGGCTTTGAAAAATGAACGTGTTAGATTACTCGTTACTGAAGAAAGTAATCAGATTACAGTACTGACAACACTGATGCTGACAGGTTGACAGAACGCTCACACGTCAACAAGAGAATAAAAAAACTTATGGATAGCATGTTAACAGACTGCAAAAAAAAAAAAATCATTCTGAGTGTGAACTCATCTTATTTGTGAAGATTTTAGAGTGAGTGGGGCCAGGCAGTTGAGATGTTTACATGAATTAGGGTCTAATTCCACTACGAGGCCTTTTTTGCAGGTATTTGTGTCCAAAACATGGTCTGCTATCGTTTCAAAGTCACTTTCATAGCACCTTTAAAGAACCCATGGTTAGCCTTGAATAATTCTTCTGTAGTGACACAAAAGATCTTTTCTTTGCAAGACTGTCGCCTTCTCACAAATGTTGCGCTGACTTTGTAGCATTGGCTACCATTGACAGCAAGAGATGTCCAATTCAATTGGACTGAGAGCGCAGAAGTCAGTGATTGATGTGCACTTGCAAATGCACACAACAGAGAATTGGCAAATCTTCAGATTAGGTTCATTTATTTTTTTACCTGTCCTGTTCAGCTGCTTAGACAGGCAAAATAGAAATCTGAGTGTCCTCAAAGTGCCTTTGACAACAAAAAGTATGTTGTGTTGTGTTCGTTTTATATATTCAATTTTTTGAATCGTGCGCCATGAAAATGAGCGACTTCCGGCTCCAGTCTCAGGTTGAGGACGAATGCGACGTCAGCCGGGTTAGCACCTCACAATACAGCATTGCTTTATAGCATGCAGATGGACTGCGAATTCAGCCGATTTTGCCGATTAATTTGTTTATTTTTCGCATCACGCCAGCCAAATGTGCTGCAGGTTTTTGTTGCTGCACCAGGGAGAGGCGCGTGAGCCATTTTGGGTTTCAAAAAGTTCCCGTCGGTTCACCCCGAGCATAGACTTCATAACCTATTGACATGACACAGGAAACGGGGCCGATTCATAGGTGGGCTATTTCATAAAATTTTAAATACTTACAAAACCAAAGCTGCTACCGACCTAAAACCAAAACAGGCACCTACCTTAGCCATACATGAGTCTCCATGAGCAGCAGCATCAAATAATTCAAAGTCGTTCCTTTATAAAATCCCGATTATTTTCTATATAACACAAATTAAAATGGCTATAAAGTGGCTATATAAGTCTCAGATTTTACACTAGATGCACAAAAATCATCAAAAGCAAAGATAATCACCTGTATTTTCAGGATTAATAGCAATATTTAACGTATAAGTTTTTGACCAAAATAGCAACCTAATTTTTTTATATATACTAGGGCTGTCAAACGATTACAATTTTTAATCGAGTGTAATTAATCGCAATTCAAACCATCTATAAAATATGCCATATTTTTCTGTAAATTACTGTCGGAATGGAAAGATAAGACACAAGACGGATATATACATTCAACATACTGCACATAAGTACTTTATTTAGCTATTATAACGATAAATCAACAAGATGGCATTAACATTAATATTCTGTTAAATCAATCCATGAATAGAAAGACTTACAAGTTATAGAAGTTTTATATTAAAACCTCTTTTAATGTTTTCGTTTTGATAAAATTTGTAAAATTTTCGATCAAAAAATGAACTAGTAGCTCGCCATTGTTGATGTCAATAATTACACAATGCTCATTGTGCTTAAACCCATAAATTCAATCGCACCAAAGCGCCAGCAGAGGGAGGCAAAAATCACAAGTAACAAGTGGACATGTCACTATGCTGTCATTTTAATCTGTTTGAGCGGGGCATGTGCGTTAATTGTGTCAAATATTTTAACGTGATTAATTAAAAACATTAATTACCGCCCGCTAACAAGCCCTAATATATACTGAAAGTTTTCAACAGATTATCAATCACTCAATTTAACATCAGAACTTAATACTTGAGGAAAACATTCAGAATCAATCATCAATAATATGTAAATAGATAATTAATAAATTCTATATACAATCACAACTTATTATAGTATATCCCTTTATTACCATTATACACTTAGCGAATGAGGCTAGTGGCCGACTGGAGTAAAAGGAGTTTTTCTGGCAGAAAATCTTGCGAATAAATGCTTAAATCCCCGAATTCTTCATAGATGTGGACGTAAAACAGTCTCGATTCTTGGTTAACAGTAAACCATGAGGCTAGTCAGTTAAAATTAGCCGCCTCCATGTATAAACAAAGAAAATTCCAGCGAATTAACACTTCAATCACACATGCATGGTACGAAAAATATAATATTTACCTTGACTCCGCGAAAAAAATTACTCCTCCCTGTTTGTATGTGGTACAACTTTACTAGTTAAATCCAATCGTAAGTAAATCCAAGCTTAAATCCGACACGAGCGTGCGCCGTCTTCGGCTATTACTAAATGAAGCTCGGCCCCCTCGGCTAAGGCGTCGCGCAAAGAATGATGAAGTGACACATCAATAGTGATGATATCTATGGTCAAAGACTGGTGGATGGCTACAAAGAGCCAAAGGGTGTAACGCTAGCTATTAGGTGGTAGGGTGTCCTAACTTTTTCCTCAGTTAAATTATGCATTTTTGTTGATATATTTGGCTTAATCAGTAAAACAATGTTCTTTTTTTTTTTTGTTTACTTGCAATTAAATCACTATCTTTCCCAGAGATAAAGAAAAACAAGATCAGACATTGATATGTGAACACTTCTTAATAAAGAACTGAATGCTTCATGGAGTGTCCTCATTTTTTCACATGACTGTAATTGACCAATGGACACATTAGGTTCATTTCAACCATACGGCTTATTAAATGATGAACGTTTCTAAAGCCTGGCTTTACAAGACACGGGAAGTCCGCCGTTTTTATTGGTTACTCTGCGTTTTGTGACTGCAATGATTCCCGCCCCCAGCCGGCGTTGTCATTTCCAGGATCGGCGACTTCCTGAGTTGTAAAGGTGCTGAAGGTGAACGAATCAAACAAACACACTCAGGTGCGGGCGTGTGAGCGTGTCACCGCATAGATAATCAATAAGCTTTGATTAAACACACACGAGCTGATTGATGGGGCTGTCTATTTGCTGGAGAACGGGCCACACGCGTACACAGGTGACACGCATTGATCGGCGCCGATCCATAACAGACACAAACAGCGCAACATTTAAACGGCCCCTCCATAAATGTGACATTAATGTACATTAACCCTTTTTAGGCTAAGTGATGATTTTTCCTTTTTAATTTTTTTTTTTTTTTTTTAAAATACGATATTATCAAATAAAATAATATTTATTACCATTTTATAGCTAAAAGATTTATTGTATATTTGATATTATGTAATACATATGGCGGAAAATACTCAGGTGACTTCAAGTTCCGCTCTGAGACCCCCAATTTGGCCAAAATTCAAAATTGTCCGATATGCATGTGTGATACATCATTGGAAAGCTTAAAATTTCAATTTTCTGGGGGAAGAAATGTTTTGAACAGGAAGGCATTAAAAATAGATAAATAAATAAACAGCGAAACCCTATCTGGAGGTAAGAGCATGAAAGAGCAGGATTAAACACGCCACAAATTTAACAAGATATTATCGTGTACTTACCTTGTTTCAATCCAAAAACTCCATGTAGCATGTATCACTGAGTGTCAAGACACAGCTGCGAATGGCCACACCTGGATTTTTGGGGGGATTTTATGGGTGAAACATAAATCGCAGACATCAAGGAGTGGTCGAGATTTTCCTTTTCATATACCGTATTGGCCCGAATATAAGACGGTGTTTTTTGCATTGAAATAAGACTGAAAAAGTGGGGGTCGTCTTATATTCGCGGTCTAGACATTATACGCATTCACGACGCTAGATGGCGCCAGATATCATTGAAGCGATGTTCTGTCATGACAGATCTGAGCTACTCTCAAGTTTAACCAGTTTGCATTATTTTATTGCAATGTTTTTCATTACTCAGATTTGTTTCAAGACTAATGTTACTGTTAGACTTCACTTTGATTGTTAATGTAGTTATTGCAATTTTGTTGTTTTATCAGAATAGATTGGTTCATTTACATTTAAAAAACCAGAAGCCATTCATTTACGAATGTGACTGCACTTTAGTTTACATATTTAAATGTTCAGTTATTAAGATTTGAATGAGGCATGCTTTTACTCTCATATATATTGTTATAATCATGTTTCAGATGTACTGCAATTATTTTCTGTATAAAAATTTTAATTTGATGTTCAAAAAGTCTTTTTTTCAAATTCAAGTCTTCAAAAAGAGGGGGTCATCTTATAATCAGGGTGGTCTTATATTCGGGCCAATACGGTATTGACCCTGTTAAACGTTTTTTTTTTTAGTATTTTACTTTTTTTGGATCGATTATTTATCATCTAACGTATCGGAAAAATGCGACAGTAACAAAAAAAACCAACATACAATTAAGCGATAATTATGAGGTAGATATCCGTGACTTTTTTACAGACACAATTTCTTTCATTGTGACTTCATTTGTTCAAAAGTTTAAAATGTGCAAGTCAATAATTTTCTAGTCTTTTTTTTTTTTTTTTTTAAACGAAATATCAGACATCAATTAATGATTCTAAGCTAAAAATGACAGATATTTTGAATAATAAATTAATTACCTTTGTTTTATGACTGTGTTGAAACAAAAGTGTTTGCGCGACGTCTGTAAACGGGGGTTTCCAGGGTAAAAGGGACAAATTAAAAATAGTTAATGCGATGTGTATCTGCTATGGTAGCATATAGACATATTGTTCTATCAAACACAACAGTTCTTTTGGCTTAAAACACAGCAGTTTCTTTTAAAGAGGAGTGCAAGAGCAGAAACTGCTTTTTCAGTCTTGTCTGTGTTTTCCGCCATATTTTCTCATAAATAAATACAATTAAAACTGTTCATAATAAGAACTGTAATAGAAACAAAATAAACGAAAACAGAAATACGGACCCCAATAACACTCGAGTGTTTTAAAATTTTCCATAGCGTGTAACTCATTGGCTGCCATTGACGTCGAATGATGGCTGCCGGTTCAAATGGAGTCGACGTCTAGCGCCGTCCATGGTAGCCAATGATTAAATAAGTGCATCATTAAAAGTTAATTCAGGTGGAAGATGAATGAATGTTGAAAACAAAGTCAACTAGGAACACGAAGTGACGTCGAAACATTGATGGCCAATTAACAAGCAGGCGTGACAGCGTGCCGTCGCCGTTGCCGAGACGACTGCAGATTTCTCAGTTTTTCATTTTTCACACGTCAAAAGTTCATTTGCTTAGAGACAGGTTTTGATTTGTACGACATGACTTTTCAGAATTGACATTTAAATAAAGATGGGAGGAACAATTAAAGCTTCTTGAAATACGGATTTGAACGGCAAATGATAGAGCTACAGTGGTATGAAAAAGTATGTGAACCTTTTGGAATTTTTCACATTTCTGCATAAAATCAACATCAAATATGATCTGATTTGTCAAAATCACATAGATGGAAAAAACAGTTTCTGCTTTAACTTAAACCACCCAAACATTTATAGGTTTTCATTTTTCAATGAGGATAGCATGCAAACAATGACAGAAGGGGGACAATAAGTAAGTGAACCCTCTGCCTAAGGAGACTTAAAGAGCAATTGAAACCAATTTTTACCAAACAATTGAAGTCAGGTGTGGGCCCAATCACTGATGAATGGTTTAAAGCTGCCCTGCCCACTCTAAAACACACACCTGGTAAGAATTGTCTTGATGAGAAGCATTGTCTGATCATGGCCGTCTGAAGACCTGCGATCAAGGATTGTTGATTTACATAAAGCTGGGAAGGATACAAAACCATCTCTAAAAGTCTGGATGTTCATCAATCGGCAGTCAGAGAAGTTTCTACAAATGGAGAGAGTTTGGCACTGTTGTTTCTCTCCCAAGGATTGGCCGTCCACCAAAGATGACGCTGAGATTTCAGCACAGAATACTTAGAGAGGTAAAAAAGAACCCTATATTGTCTGCTAAAAACTCACAGAAATCACTGGCACAGGTCAATATCGATGTGCACACATCAAATATACGTAAAACTATGGCCATGAATGGTGGTCATGGCAAAACTCCATGGAGGAAGGACACTGCTGTCTAAAAAAAACATTGTTGCTCGTTTAATGTTTGCCAAAAGGCACTTGGACACTCCACAGAAGTTTTAGCTAAATATATTGTGGACAGATAAAACCAAAGATGAATTGTTTGGGAGTAACACACAATGTCATGTGTGGAACAGAAATGAAACAGCTCACCAACATCAACACCTCATCCCCATCTTGAAGGGTGGAGGAAGCATCAGGATTTGGGGCTGTTTTGCTACATCAGGGCCTGGACAACTTGCAATGAATTCAAAAGTTTAGCAGGAAAACCCGAGGCCGTCTGTTAGACAGTTGAAGTTTAAAAGAAGATCCAAACCACAGAAGTAAATCAACTTCAGAATGGTTTCAGAAGAACAAAATACACGTTCTGGAGTGGCCAAGTCAAAGTCCAGACTTGAACCCCATTGAGATGCTGTGGCATGACATAAAGACAGCGATTCATGCCACACACCCCAGGAATGTGACTGAACTTCAGCAGTTTTTGTTAGAGAAGAATGGGCCAAGATTAGTCCTGATCAATGTGCCAGAATGATCTCCAGCTACAGGAAGTGCATGGTTAAAGTTATTGCTGCCAAGGCAAAATCCATTTTGTCACATGGCAAAATCCATTTTGCCATATGGCAAAAAAATGTCTCATGGCAAAATCCATTTTGCCACATGGCAAAAAAATGCCACATGGCAAAATCCAATTTGTCACACGGCAAAAAAATGCCACATGGCAAAATCCATTTTGTCACATGGCAAAAAAATGTCTCATGGCAAAATCCATTTTGCCACATGGCAAAAAAATGCCACATGGCAAAATCCATTTTGTCACATGACAAAAAATGCCACATGGCATAATCCATTTTGCCACATGGCAAAATCCATTTTGCCACATGTAAAAAACAAATGCCACATGGCAAAATCCATTTTGTCACATGGCAAAAAAGCCACATGGCAAAATCCATTTTGCTACATGGCAAAAAAAAAATGCCACATGGTAAAATCCATTTTGTCGCATGGCAAAAAAAATGCTACAAGGCAAAATCCATGTTGCCACATGGCAAAAAATGCCACATGGCAAAATCCATGTTGCCACATGGAAAAAAAATGCCACATGGCAAAATCCATTTTGCCACATGGCAAAAAAAAAAAAAAAAAATGCTGCATGGCAAAATCCATTTTGCCACATGGCAGAAAAAAAATGCCACATGGCTAAATCCATTTTGTCACATGGCAAAAAAATTGTTACATGGCAAAATCCATGTTGTCACATGGCAAAAAAATGCCACATGGCAAATAAAAATGCCACATGGCAAAATCCATTTTGCCACATGGCAAAAAAAATACCACATGACAAAAAACATGCCACATGGCAAAATCCATTTTGACAAATACCACTTTTCTTTCTCGGCCCTGCTAAAAAATCGTGTCAGAATGTGAAGCCACTTTGAGGGTCGAATTTCCAAACTAGCGTCCATTCAGTAGAGGTTGAAATTCGGTAGCTATCTTTAGAGTCACGAGACGTGCCGGTTTCGTTGTAATTCCAGTCCGAATTTTTTGGCTTCATTCATCGGACGATGCCTCCGATTAGACTAAATTGGCTGACCATTGGCACCGCGCCACTATTTTGCAGCGACGATGCGGGCGCCGCTCCCTCATTTCAGGCTTGGAAATCAAGCCGTGGTAATGTAAGCCGTTAACCGGAATCCCTTTTCATCGGAGCCCTTAATCTTCGCACGCCGCCATGAGACCGTGAGCCTTTCAAAACCTTAATTCAATCTGCAGCCTGGCTTCAAAGTGCCTGTCACGTGAAGGCGTATGTGTGAAATTGTCCCGTCTGCGTGAAACATTTCTACTAGCGCTAATGCCGGAATTGTGACGCGTTTTCCCCGTTATCGGTGTCCACTTTTGTTGAATCAACACCTTAAATCGTTCCTGGCATCTTTGCTTCAATATGGAAAGAGACTATTGAGTGGATTCGTATTGGCACTGATGGTCTGTTAAAAAAAATAAATAAATAAAAAAGAACTGAAATCCAGTCCAGATGGATGTGACAACAACAGTTGTTGTTGTTGTTGTCTTTGCTTAGTTTGAGTGTTGTACAGTGGTATGGAAAATTAGCTGAACCTTTTGGAAATTCACAAGTTTCTGCATAAAATCACCATCAAATGTGATCTGATTGTTGTCAAATTCACACAGATGAAAAAACAGTGTCTGCTTCAACTAAAACCACCCAAACATTTACAGGTTTTTACATCTTAATGTAATGTAAATCTTAATGTTATAGTATACAAACAATGACAGGAGGGGGTAAAATAAGTCAGTGAATTATCACATTTAATAGTTTGTTAATATTTTAGAATCATTAACTGATGTCTAAAAAAAAAAAACGACTTTAAACAATTATTCACTCGCATATTTTAAACTTTTAAAAAATGACGTCACAATGAACAAAATGGCGTCTGTAAAAAAGTCACGGATATCTACCTCATAACTATTGCTTAATTGTATTTTTTTGTTACGGTCGCATTTTCCCCAATATGTTAGATGATAAATAATCGATCCAAACAAAGAAAAATTGGAAGAAAAAAAAAAAAGTTTATAAAGGTAAATATATGAAAAAGAACATCTCGACCACTCCTTGATGTCTGCGATTTCTGCATCACAACTGTTGTTATATGACCATCTTTCACCCATAAAATCCCCCCAAAATCTGGCTGTGGCCATTCACAGCTATGTCTTGAAACTCGATGACACATGCTACATGGCGTTTTTGGATCGAAACAAGGTAAGTACGTGTTAAAATCATGGCGTCTTTAATTCTGCTCTCGCCCCCAGTTAGGGTTTTGCTGTTTAAAAAAAAATTTTTTTTTTTTAAAATGCCCTCCTGTTCAAAATTTTTCTTACCCCAGAAAATTGAAATTTTAAGCTTTCCAATGATGTATGACACATGCATATCAGACAATTTTGAAATTTGGCCAAATTTGTTTCCCGCCATTTATATTACATAATATCAAATATAGCCAGACTACCGGAATCACGCCAGCCAAACCGCTGAACCCGCGCTGGTGCATCTCCAACGACCTGGGCCGGCGACACCGCGAAAACCCGGCCAAAATGCCAAACTCCGCGCGTTCACCACCCTTGTACTGACTCCATTTTGAAAGCTGGAAGAAGGCTCCGAAACACAAGTTGAGAATTTATTCAGGTCGACAGTGATCAAACGGCAAGGCAAAACAGCGACACACCCAGGCGAGGAGGAGACTCAGGGTCACCATATCACAATTCTACAAAAGATTCCCGAGACAAAAATGACAACGATTAGTTAAACATTCAAGTCTTTTTGAAGGCTCTCGGGTGGCTGGCCGTGGGCAGGAAGAGGGGTGTGTTTGGGTCTTTGTCTGTTGCAGACTTGGGCGGTCAAGTTCGTGTGTCACCGTTGCTGGGTCATGGTTAATAAGGCAACTGAGGTGGGGGGTTGGACACCTCACCGTCTGAGAGGCGTCGAGCTATCAAACTTAAGAGTTTTTTTGTTGTTGTTGTTGTCGGGTGTTGTGGTAGTACAGGACGTCCCGCCATTAGTTCTGGACTGTCCTGAAAAGCTGATTACGGGATTTGGTTTTGCAGACGTAGATGTCTTGGCTATCACCTGGTAGTCAAAATCAATCTTGCTCAGTCAGCTGCATGACGCACGCGTTGGGCTTCCGTGGTCAGAAGGCGTCCTTATCTGAATGTCGTCTTGGCGCTGAAAGTTCTAATCATTCCAAGTGCAACTGTTCATACTATTAAATATATTCAGCTTGTTTTCCTAAAACTATGATATAAACTCAATTTATTTTATATTGGGTACGTTAGAGTAATGCAAACAGTAAATATGAGAAAAGATACTATTCTCTGATTGATTATATTGTGTTAGAGTAATACAAACAGTCGAACGGTAAATACGAGAAAAGACACTATTCCCTTCAGCGTTAAAACTAAGGTGAACGCGCGGAGTTTGGCCTTTTGGCTGGGTTGTTGGCTGTGCACTGACCCAGGTCTTTGGACTTGCGCTAGGGTGGTTCCGGCGATTTAGCATGATTCCGAACATCTGGCTAAAAGTTCAAATTCCAATAATGCGCTTTGTTGAAAGTTTATGAAGTGAATAGTTACCTTTCTCGCAGACACTGTATTAACTGTTTGCATTAGTCTTACATATTCATTTAAGTAAAGCATTTAACCATAGTTTAGGCAGACTTCACTCCATGCCCTTTGACACAGTAAAGTGGACTAGCTTATCTGCCCTCGCCTGACAAGCGGAGAAAAAACGTCATCAGTTCTTCGGTGGGGTCAGGACACTCCGGCCCGACCAAGACAACACCTTGATAGACATGCCTCAGTTGCCGTGGCAACCACGTCCCAGCCACGAAGGATGACGCACGAACTTGACCGCCCAAACCTGCCACAGAGGGATGATCCCAAGACAACATCCAGGCGCGCTTTCCGCAGCTTTCAAAAGACTGAACTTTTAGCGGACAACAGTCGCTTCTCGGGGACATTCCGATGTATCCGTTGTTTTGCCGACATTGCCTCTCTGTCGTCTGTTTTGCCTTGTTTTTTGACCATTGTCGACGAATAAATTGTCAACCTGTTTTCGGTGAGCTTTCTTTAAACCGTTCAAAATAGAGTCAGTACAAAGGGTTAATGCTGGAGTAAACGCGAGGGCCTCGCCGGCCGACTTGCTGGAGCGGCTCTAGCAGGACGCCATTTGGTTCGGCAGTCGCTGTTCTGGCAGCTTGACCAGGGGGCCGAATTCCTTCATTTAGAACACTCGAAAAAAGGGTCCAACGCCTCCAATTGCTAAGCTAAATGAGATCTCAATTGTGTAACACTTGTTTAGCGCCTTTCCACCTTTTAAGGCACTCAAAATGCTTTGACACTATACCTATCACCTAACTACTGGTGACACAGCACCAGGAACAACGTAGGATTCAGTATATTGCTCAAGACTACTTAGATGACTTCTTCAGAGCGGAGAATCGCATCCAAAACCTCTAGGTTGAGGAACAACTACTCGACCACCGAGCCACGCCACTTCTCAAGGGTGCTGCCGTGGATTTTGAGCTCCATAAAAAGATATCACTTTGGGCCCTACCACCAGTGCCAGGGGACACACATGCATTTAGAGTATCAACTACGTAATTTCCTGCATTCTGGTGAATCTTTGCACACAAATTTGTGCATTTTCTGCATTAATTTAAGATGAAAATATATTTATGTAAACATACAGCGTATAGAGCAATAGTAGACTGATATCATCTATAAGAAATGTACTGAAGGCCATCTTTTACCATCTAAATATATATGTTTAATAGAAATATTCTCAAAGCAAATACCATAATAAATGATTTAGATTAAATGCTTTATTTGAACTTGTCTATACTACAGTATACATTACAGTATACAGTATACAAATGTTTTAGTATGAAGAGCTTGCTAAGGGTTTGCCTGCTGTACTGCTTAAATGTAAGCTAAAAGTGGAGCAAACACTAGCTAGCAAAAAATTACCGTATTTCATTATGGAGTAAGCTTAATCTCATCTGGAAACTCGCTACAGCTCCGAAGCGAGATCCCTTGTTAACAAACTAAATTCAATTGATGACAAACTAAATTCAATAAATTCTTGACAAACTGGATTCAAGCCGATTTTAAAAGAGAACATTTCCACACCAACTTTCAACATCTGTAGGATACCAAAAAATGCCATCATGATTTGGAATTCATGTTTTTGAATAGGTGAATGTCGCTCATTGAGGCCAGGAAAATCCCAAGTTAGGAGGTTAATTTTCAGCACTACACTGACACAAGACACCAACCTTCCTTTGTGAAGTACTTTGTCACATCCTGTTGGCCTTTTCTACCCATCTCCTGTTTTGCTTTCTTTTCCTCTTTTGAAAACCCGATTTTTGTTTTGAAAACCTTTCTGCAGTATCGTGCACTCCGAGTCATTGACTAGTGTAAATGCGCACCGCTGCTCCAGGTCTGATCGAAGGAAGGGCGGACCAAACCATCTAATGAAAAGACAGTGGTTGGTGGTAATACATATGCTCTCTGGGTGTTTACTTTTTGCCAAAAACAAAATAAGAAAAAGGAACCCTTCTTTTTATTCCGATTAAAATTATAATGATTAATATTTTAATTTGCAAACGATTACCTAATGTTCTAATTTTCCTTGTGGGCCCCCATCAGGCCCTTAGACTCAGTATCACTTTTCACCCTTATACGGCGCCCCTGCCACCCCTACAGCCACGTTGCCCCTGTGTGTGCCCCTCATGGTAAACCTTCAGTCTTTTAACCGAAAACTGAATTTTTGGTCACATCTCTATAGGAAACCATGCTCTTTCGCCACTCCTAGTCAAAAGGGATTGGACGTCCAGCGCCATCCATGGCAGCCAACGAGGAAGTGACCCGAAAATGCCCCCAAATTAAAGGAAATGAGCGACAATCTACAGGCAAAGGGAGAACAAAGCGGCCCCATTTCATTTGGCATTTTCTAATTGACAATATTATTGAGAAAACTAATCCTCTCTTTGCCAGACATATTCCGTCTACGTCATTTTTCTTTCCATTGTTTTTGTTTGGTATTTGGCATCTCGGACGGGCAGGAATTCCCGCTAAGAAGCTTTCGTCGACCGAGTGGACAATTAAAAACCCGGCCTTGTTGTAAATGTGTTGTTTCTCGGCCTAAACGAGGGATTAAGTGTCGACTTTATCGGGGATTAAAGGGCCGCTATCTGCCCGCGCGTCCACCTTGTTTTAATTGTGTTCACCGCTTTGTCCTGGCGCGGATTGCGAGGATTACGCCTCCCCTCCCCTGAACGCGTCATCTACGGTACCGCTTTTCGTCTTCCGGCGCGGCGGGAAAGTTTCTTAGCGCTCTCGCTTCTTAATCTGCGGCCAAAAAGACGATCGAGCCGGCGCGGATTACGCCGGATTAGGCGAGCCGCCCGCTTGATTAATCCGTCGGTTTGTTGTGTCCGGGGTGAAGGGGTTAACCGGCGTGGGGTTGGGGGTGACCCACATTTAGGAGGCTAATGTTGTTTAAACAAGGGATGAATAAATAACATACTGGCACGCGCGTACGACATCATCACATTTTTGACGGCGATAGACGTCCGAACCGAATTGATCTCGGAATTTATAACATCGCAACGTGAAATTGAGTGCTTAGCAAGAAATATATTGGCTAACTCTTCATTTGAAGGTGGCGTCATAAGAGTGCCATAATTATGACATGACACTGTCATGAGCATTGATGAAGGTTAATCTGGCAAATTTTGTCACTAACTCCGTTTATGTTCAGTCCGCATCTTTTACCTCCATTCAAAAGTGACAAAATTGACCGGTGTTGGCGTGACTCACCTCAGTCAGGTTTGACGGGCGAGTCATACCCTCTGCTGACCATTCACTCTTCCAGGATGCTGATCCAGGTAGCAGGGCCGAGAACCAAAAGTGGTATTTGCCATGCGGCATTTTTCTACCAAGTGGCAAAAAGAATTTTGTCATGTGGCATTTTTTTTTTTTTTGCCATGAGGCAAAAATGATTTTCCCATGTGGCATTTTTTTACCATGTGGCAAAATGGATTTTGCCATGTGGCCTTTTTTTTTTTTTGCCAGAGGTATTCCTTTTCCATGTGGCGAAAATGTTTTTGCCATGTGGCATTTTTTTTTTACTATGTGGCATGTTTTTAGCCCTGTGGCAAAAAGGATTTTGCCATGTGGCATTTTTTGTTTGCCATGAGGCATTATTTTGCCATGTGGCAAAAATGATTTTGCCATGTGGCACTTTTTTTCCATGTGGCAAAAATGGATTTTGCCATGTGGCATTTTTTGTTTGCCATGAGGCATTATTTCGCCATGTGGCAAAAATGATTTTGCCATGTGGCATTTTTTTTTACCATGCGGCATGTTTTTGACATGTGGCAAAAAGGATGTTGCCATGTGGCATTTTTATTTTTGCCATGAGGCAAAAATGATTTTCCCATGTGGCATTTTTATTACCATGTGGCAAAATGGATTTTGCCATGTGGCATTTTTTTTGCCATGAGGCATTTTTTTTCCCATGTGGCAAAAATGATTTTGCCATGTGGCATTTTTTACTATGTGGCATGTTTTTTGCCCTGTGGCAAAATGGATTTTGCCATGTGGCATTTTTTGTTTGCCATGAGGCATTATTTCGCCATGTGGCTAAAATGATTTTGCCATGTGGCATTTTTTTTTACCATGCGGCATGTTTTTGACATGTGGCAAAAAGGATGTTGCCATGTGGCATTTTTTTTTTTTTTTGCCATGAGGCAAAAATGATTTTCCCATGTGGCATTTTTTTCCCCATGTGGCAAAATGGATTTTGCCATGTGGCATTTTTTTGCCATGAGGCATTTTTTTCCCATGTGGCAAAAATGATTTTGCCATGTGGCATTTTTTACTATGTGGCATGTTTTTTGCCATGTGGCAAAATGGATTTTGTCACGTGGCAAAATGGATTTTGCCATGTGGCATTTTTTTTGCCATACGGCATTTTTTTGCCATGTGGCAAAATTGATTTTTCCATGTGGCATTTTTTTATCATGTAGCATTTTTTTGCCATGTGACAAAATGGATTTTGCTATGTAATATTTTTTTGCCATGTGACAAAATGGATTTTTCCATGTGACATTTTTTTTTGCCATGTGGCATTTTTTTCTATGTGGCAAAATGAATTTTGACATGTGGCATTTTTTGGGGGGTATGTGGCAAAATGGATTGGTTTTTCGCGTTTTTTTTTGGGGGGGGGGGGGGGCTATGTGGTATTTTTGGGGGGCAGTTTTGCAGGCCATGCACGTCCATGCCATTGACGGCTATGCACGTCCAAATTTTCCATTCAAATTTAAATGGCAGAAAAACATGTGTGACTGTGATTTATATGGAAAAATCCATTTTGCCAAACGGCAAATACCACTTTTGGTTCTCGCTGTCTCTCGTAGTAGAGCGTGTGGTAGACCCCTCGTCCCAGTTATGCTCCTCGTGCCCCGCTTGCGAATCTCAACGTCCTCCCTGATCCAGCGCTGATGTTTGTTTTCTTCAGTGTGGATGACTCTGGCCTTTTCCCAGTCCATAATGTGGTTTTCCCTTTTGCGGTGATGGCTGATTTGTGATGTTCCTGTTGTGCGTGTTCTTTTATTGCCCTTGTATGTCTTATTGCCGTCTCCTCCTTACACTCCTTATGTTCTGTTTTACTTGTAATAAAGCTCCTCCCGGTCTCCCTGATGTATGATTTATTGCATGATTTGCATGGAATTTCTTATATGGAGTTAGATTTGTTTTGTTGCTTTTGACAAAGATCAGATCACATTTGATGGTGATTTTATGCAGAAATGTGACAAATTCCAAAAGGTTCAGATACTTTTTTATACCACTGTACTTATTTTCCTCACTGTATCTTCTTTAGTTACTTTGGTTGATTTTGTTCTCCGCCTGTTGATTTCAACGCATTTCCATGAGACATACACTCTTATTCTGGATTACAATAACACTTTACAGTTGCTTTACAGAGCTTTAACTTCATAGTATTTCAATAAAGGGTTAAGCGCCCGACACCCAATCTATGTGGTTAATTCATCCCTAAAAGCGCCCATTTGGGCTCCAGTCCATCAAAGCCGTCCACTCGATCACACAAATCAGATTAGCAGACATATGCCCGCCGCCATTAAGACCTAAGCGGAGCTCTGACGGGAAGCTGTGATCGGGCGGGCGGAGAATCTCAATCAGAAGACGGGGGAGCAAAATCCAAATTAGCGATCGCGACAATTCCGCTGTTTTTTGTTGTTCCGCACTGAGTTTCTGCCAATTAGCATGCTTGTTAGATGTATATTATTAGTGCTATTCTTGTGCGCACCTGTCTTTCTAACACATTGGGGTCCAAGAATAACATGGCACCGTCGTAGGAGATCTTTCATGTGAGAATTGCTTTCCAATTTATTCCTTACAGGAAAGTTTTTCCATAGATAACATAACACCTGACTATAAATCGCAACGCCTAAATTTAGTCAAATTGAACCTACTGGCTGCCATTGACGTTGACACAGATATCCAATCCATTTTAACTGGTTTAGCTCAAAACGGATCAAACGGAGATTTAACGCTGCCAGCTTAAATAAATTAAAAAAAAAAAATATATATATATATATATATATATATATATATAATGAAAATTATTATTCATCTTTTATATAAATGCATATTTAAAAATAGTTTTCTGTATTCTGTACAATTATAATGAGCAAAGTACCTACAGTATTATGAAAAAGTCTGAACCTTTTGAAATTTCTCATTTCTACATAAAATCACCATCAAATGTGATGTGATCTTTGTCAAAATAACAGATGAAAATGCAGTGTTGCTTTAACAAAGACCACATAATCATTTATAGGTTTTCATATTTTGATGAGGCTAGCATGCAAACAATGACAGAAGGGGAAAAAATAAGTTAATAAGTCAACCCTCTGCCCGGGGGGACTTAAGGAGCAATTGAAACCAATTTTTACCAAACATTTTAGGTCACTTTTGTGTGCCCAATCACTGATGAGTGGTTTAAAGCTGCCCTGCCCACTATAAAACACACACCTGGTAAGAAATGTCTTGATGAGAAGCATTGTCTGATGTGCATCGTGGCTCATCAAAAGAGCAGTCTGAAGACCTGCGATCAAGGATTGTTGATTTGTATATAGCTGGAAAAGGATACAAAACCATCCCTAAAAGTTTGGATGTTTATCAATCAACAGTCAGAGAAGTTGTCAACAAAGGAGAGAGTTTGGCACTCTTGCTTCTCTGCCAAGGAGTGTCTGTCCACCAAAGATGACGCCAAGAGTTCAGCACAGAATACTCAGAGAGGTAAAAAAGAACCTGAGCGTGTCTGCTAAAGACTTACAGAAATCACTGGTATAGTCCAATGTCTTAACTATGGCCAAGAATGGTGTTCATGGGAGGACTCCACGGAGGAAGCCACTGCTGTCTAAAAAAACGTTTGTTGCTCATTCAATGTTTGCAAAAAGGCACTTGGACACTTCACAGAGGTTTTGGCAAAATATTTTGTGGACTGATGAAACCAAAGTTGAATTGTTTGGGAGTAACACAATGTCATGTGGGGAGGAAAAGTGGAAAAGCTCACCAACATCAACACCTCATCCCTACCGTGAAGCATGGTGGAGGGAGCATCATGATTTGGGGCTGTTTTGTTGCCTCAAGGCCTGGACAACTTGCAATCATTAATGGAAGAATGAATTCAAAAGGATGTTTTGCAGAAAAACTTGAGGCCGTCTGTCCGACAGTTGAAGCTAAAAAGAGGAGAAGATGGATGCTGCAACAAGACAATGATCCAAAACACAGAAGGAAATCCACTTCAGAAAACAAAATACACGTTCTGGAGTGGCCAAGTCAAAGTCCAGACTTGAGACCCCATTGAGATGCTGTGGCATGACCTAAAGACAGTGATTTATGCTAAAAATCCCAGGAATCTGACTGAACTACAGCAGTTTTGTAGAGACGAATGGGCCAAGATTAGTCGGGATCGATGTTCCAGAGTGATCTGCAGCTACAGGAAGCTTCTGGTTGAAGTTATTGCTGCCAAAGGGGGCGGGGCACAAAATATGAAATGTGATAGGTCACTTACTTATTTTTCCCCTTTCTGTCATTGTTTGCATGCTATCCTCATTAAAGTATGAAAACCTGTTTGGGTGGTTTTAGTTAAAGCAGACACCGTTTTTTCATTTGTGTGATTTTGACAAGGATCATATCACATTTGATGGTGATTTTATGCGGATATGTAAGAAATTCCAAAAGGTTCAGATACTTTTTCATACCTCTGTATTTCGTCGTGGGGGTCGCTCAGTGAAATGAACTAAATGTTTGCTCATCGCAACAAGGAAGCATGATGCTAGTTAGCCAGTAACATCCATAAATTAATCGTTTCATGATCACAAAGGCAGAGAAGAGAGGAAAAATGTAGCAACTTATAGTGGGAAAAATAGACTATACGGAACGGTCTTCTGTCACACATTTGTTAAACATTTAGCGTCCTCGTCATTCTAAACATGGTTGACGGCTTGTGGGCCAAAAGTTGTTTTTAATCTCGCAAGAAAAGAACAAACTGTCCCCTAATCTGCCGACATCCGATGGCTGTATTTGGTTAGTGAGGGACGGAGTCCCCAGACGTCTTTTTGGAAGGTTTGTGAAGATACTTCCAGGCGAGCCGGAAAGCGGCGGCGGAGGAGAAGTGATTCACTTTGCCAACGGGAACGTGCCAGCGAGAGAGAGAGCCAGCGAGCAAGAATGCTTCACCCACGTCTAATAAACACAATGCTTCTGATCATTCAACAAGCGTACCTTTGGAAAGCAGAGAACATGATGGAAAGCTGCCGTTGACGGCGCTAGACGTCCAATCTCTTTGGACGGAATGAACCGACCTTTCAATTGTGCTAAAAGATTCATAGCCAGTTCTCCCAGTTAAACTCGATTATCGTTGTGAACGGCAGAACTGGTACATATTGTCTTAACAATATATTATTGTTATTGTTTTTTTTTCTTCATATTTTAACTGAGCTTATTTTTATTATCATTGTTATTATATATATATCTATTTTTTTTTTTTTTTTTTACATTTTTTTATTTGAAAATAAAATCAGAAAAGAAAAAAGTAATATTTTTATTCTTTTAATTTTTTAAATATTCTTTTTAACTGCATTATTTTTTAATATTCAATAAATGTATTTTTTTCCAGATAAATAAATTTATTACATTTTTTGATGAGTATAAAAAGTTTTTTATTTATTGCATTCGTGTAATCATTTTTAAATTTTATCTTATTTTTAATATTATATATACATATTAAATTTTTTTCACTTTTATGCTTTTTTAATTTTTATATATTTTTTTAATGTCATCAATATTAAATATATTTCATCTTATTTCATTAAAAATAATTGTAATTCAAAAATAATTTTTAATGTATTTTTTCAATCTTTTTTTTTTTAAATAAATTTATTGATAATATATTTTATTTATTAACTTTAAAGCCTTGTTGGAGGCCATAACCAGAGTGTATTTCTGTTTTTATTCATTTGAACTGTATTTTTAATTTAATTTTATTCACTTCTCATTGAATTTATTCACCCCAAAATATATATTATAATATACAGTATGTATAATAATGTATATATTATAATTATTATAATTTTTTTTTAAAAATATTTCAACTTAGCTTTTTTTTTTTACATTATTATTTGAAAATAAAATTAAAAAGAATTTTTTTCCCCTTCAATTTATGTCATATGTCATCAATATTAAATAAATTTCATATTGTTTTATTAAAAATAATTTTATTAATGTATTAAAAAAAATTTTAAATCATCGCCGAAAGGCGAGTGGACACAGGCGTTCATTGGATCACGCCGTTTATTGGCGTAAGCTTCGGAAACTCCTTCACAACAAACGTAAGTATCATTTAGTGAAAGCACAACAAAAATAATATTACTATCTCTCAAAAAAAAATATTCATTGCCAATCAAAATAGCCATGCAAAATACACATAAAACTTCATCAGACTTTGGTCAAACTCTATTCAAACATTTCGTTTAGCTCAACAAATACACTGGATGGCAAAATTTAGTCACAATATACAAACTATCAGAGGTCTCATACATTGTAAGCCAGCACTCAAATGACCGTGAAGTACAATGGAAACAGGGAACTACGGCGTCAGTCGAGGGATACAACACACTCATTGGCTTGATTTCTAGGTCATTTAAAACTCGCCATCTTGTGGTATATTTCAATTACTAACTTACGCAGTTAAAGACACTGTGGAAGAACGGCTGTGACGTCACCGCTCGGCGAAGTAAAAGTTTAAAATATGCGAGTGAAATTTTTTTTAAAGTCGTTTTTTTTTTTTTAAAACGAAGTATTGGACATCAATTAATGATTCTAAGCTAAAAATGACAGAAATTTTGAATAAGAAATATAATTACTTACTTTCTTTTTATGGCTGGGTTGAAACAAAAGCGGTGCGCGACTTCTGTAAACGGGAGTTTTGAGGGTAAAACGGACAAATTAGAAATAGTTCGGAGGATTAATGCGCCATGAATCTGCTATGGCAGCATATGGACATATTGTGCTATCAAAAACTTTTGGATTTTGGCTTAAAATACCGCAGTTTCTTTTAAGGAGGAGTGCAAGAGCAGAAACTGCTTCTTCAGCCTTGTCTGTGGTGTCCGCCATATATACTGTATATGCATATATTATTATTTATCGTTTTTAATATTTCAACTTAGCTTTTTTTTTTTTTTACACTTTTTTATTGGAAAATAAAATTAAAAAGAAAATATTTTTTATTTCTATTTTTTTTTTTCAATTTAGGTCATCAATATTTAACACATTACATAATATTTCATTTAAATTTAATTTGTAAATTTAAAAAAAAAATGTTTGTATTTTTTTTCAATTCGATTTTTTTTAAATGAATATATTCATAATATAATTGATTTATTAACTTGCGTTATTTGAGGCCAAAACCTGTTTTGATTCATTTGAATTCTATTTTTATTCACATTTTACCCGTTTGTCATTGTATTTATTCACGCAAAAATATAATAAAAAAATAATGACTATGGTTACGTTCATACTACAGGTCTTAATACACAAATCCGATTTTTTGTCATATCTGTTTTTTTGGCGTGCCCGTTCAGACTGCCTTTGTCCATTGAGACCATTCAAGTATTACGCATGCGCGCTAATTCGCAGTCGGACAAGCGCTGAGCAAGACGACCCGCATGCGCAGAAGCATCAAAACAAATGACCATACAATCACACATGCTGGCTGTCATCCGTCATTCCAGGGATATCATATTTTGCTTTTTAAAAAGAGGACACAAATAACAGACATAAATAATCCCAGTTTAGGCTTATATTCAAAGTATATGGATCGATAGCATGCACGCACTTTCCGTGCATGTCACACGCACATACGGGCAGTTTGCCCCGATTCTCGGCCGTGTAAGCAATGTTGAAATATTGCTTATATGGAGCAAACAGAAAACGGATCATTCTCAGGCTTATCCTCAACCCATTTTTATTTTTTTATGACTGTTGTCAACTCCGACCCTTCCTAAAAAGCCGTGTTCAAGGCAAGCTAGGCGCTAATGACGCACAGCTGCACCGCTACCGTAGCGTCTCGCTCGCTTTTTGATGACGTAATTGCTGCATGAATTCCGATTTGAGAGACTGGACAGTACAGACCGCCGCAGAGGTTGCGCTAGACTTTTTCGTTGTCTGTCATTTTGACTGACAGGGTCATAAAAATCCGGTCATAATCTATTTTTACCCGTCACTTAAATTTTTAAAATGTTAATAATGACATATTCAATAGTATTTAGTTTCCATTCATCTTTAATTAATATTCTGTCCGAACAAGCTTAACAGAGAATCCACACCGCGCCATCACACATCAAGCAGCTGTGCGTTATTAGCGCCTAGCTTGCCTTGAACACGGCTTTTTAGGAAGGGTCGGACTTGACAAGTCATTAAAAAAAAATTTTAAAAAAGGTTGGAGGATAAGCCTGAGAATGATCGGTTTTATCTCTGCTCCATATAAGCAATATTTCAACATTGCTTACACGGCCGAGAGTCGGGGCAAACTGCTCGTATGTGTGTGTGACATGCACGAACAGTGCGTGCATGCTATCGATCCATATACTTTGAATATAAACCTGTACAGGGATTATTTATGCATGTTATTTGTGTCCTCTTTTTAATAAGCAAAATATGATATCCCTGGAATGACGGATGACAGCCAGCATGTGTGATTGTATGGTCATTTGTTTTGATGCTTCTGCGTATGCGGGTCGTCTTGCTCAGCGCATGTTGGACTGCGAATTAGTGCGCAGATATGACAAAAAATCGGATTCGTGCATTAAGACCTGTAATATGAACGTAGCCATAGGCTTGTTGCTGTTAAAAAGAGGACACAAATAACAGGCATATACAATCCCCGTTTAGGCTTATATTCAAAGTATATGGATCGATAGCATGCACGCACTGTTCGTGCATGTCACACTCACATACGGGCAGTTTGCCCCGACTCTCGGCCGTGTAAGCAATGTTGAAATATTGCTTATATGCAGCAGAGAGAACACCGATCATTCTCAGGCTTATCCTCAAACCTATTTTTATTTTTTTATGACTGTTGTCAAGTCCGACCCTTCCTAAAAAGCCGTGTTCAAGGCAAGCTAGTCGCTAATAACGCACTGCTGCATCGCTACCGTAGCTACCGTAACGTCTCTCGCTTTTTGATGACGTAATTGCTGCATTAAATCCGATTTGCGGGACTGGATAGTACAGACCGCCGCGACAGTCTGGAAAAATGTGGCCCAGATCGGATTTAGACCACATACGAAAGTGACCCAGATTGGATTTGAAATGGTCCCGTTCTATGCGACTTGTCACGTTCAGACCGTCAAGTTAACGCCTCACTCGAGTCGGAAAAAGACGAAAAAATCGGATTCGTGCATTAAGACCTGTAGTATGAACGTAGCCTTAGTTCGGACGCTCAGTTGCCCTGACATTTTTCCGAGTAAGGCCAACGACGTCATGCATCAAGAGAGACAATAGCTAATTAATATGCTCACTCGCCACCCTGTGGTCTGGGGTGTGAATTTCAACCTGTCAAAATGACGGATGGATTTCAGTTTTTTCAGTCACCGTTTTAAAAAACCGGTCAACGACGGAAAATATTCGGTTAACGCGACCCCTGGGCCGCCGCGACAGTCTGGGAAAATGTGGCCCAGATCGGATTTAAACCACATACGAAAGTGATCCAGATCGGATTTGAAATGGCCCAGTTCTATGCGACTTGTCACGTTCAGACCGTCAAGTTAATGCTTCACTCGAGTCGGAAAAACACGAAAAAATCGGTTTCGTGCATTAAGAACTGTAGTATGAATGTAGCCTAAAAGTTATAAAAGTGATCATCGTCATTATAACTGAGATCAAAAGAGATTTGTGGCCTTAAAAGATGATATTTAGATGCCAGGTTTGTATGACGCATTTCCAAAGTAACCGCAAGTGTGAAAACCACGCATGTGATAATAGGTATGGATATTTTTTTTCTACAGTGTGTTGGTTTAAAAAAAAAAAAAAAAAAAAAAAAAGCCATATAGACAAGACACAAGTGGGCATATAAAGAAAATGATGACAACAAGCAAATGAGGAGTGTTGCAGAAGAGTAAGATCCTTTTTGAGCATCCGTAAATGCACCTCACGCTGTCATCTTGGCCTCCCCCTCAACCTCCTTGTGGTGTCATCCACGAAGCATCTTTTTCATTTAAAAAAAAAAAAAAAATCTATATATACTGAAGCGCTTGAGAAGGTTAAAGGTGAAATGCTACAAATGGCGGCGAGGTGTCCGTGGGGGCGCCGTTAACACAACCGCGCCTTACGTCACCCTGGCATACATGCCGCAGGCAGGCTAAAGGTTAGCAACAGCGCTAACCTTGCAGCATTTCTCAGACACATCATTTGCTGAAAACTGTCTCAAATTTTAGCCAACAAATATAGATTCTTAACATGAAATTTGTTAGGGTAATGACCCCTCCCCCAAGGGTGGAAACAATTACTGCAACGCTCAAGAGCGCTCGGCCGAATTTATCTTAGCTCGGTTTATTTTAGAAGGCGCTCCCTCTCAGGGCGGGGGATTACGTGGATTACAGCCATGTTGTTATGACCATTATATTGGCGTACTTACACTAAGACACTTGTTAACCTACATTTTCAACATACGTGACAGCAATGCTACCACCAAATTTGAAAATTCAATTGCTGAATCCAGTTCAGTGTCACATTTTATTTAATAGAAATATTTAGTTTGGGGCAGTTTGATTATTCGACTGAAAATTCTATCGATCAATCGAGTCATCGGATAAAACATTTTTTTAGGTAACAAACAATTATAAACATACAGTGGGGCAAATAAGTATTTAGTCAACCACCAATTGTGCAAGTTCTCCGACTTGAAAAGATGAGAGGCCTGTAATTGTAAACATGGGTAAACCTCAACCATGAGAGACAGAATGTGGAGAAAAAAAACTAAAAATCACATCGTTTGATTTGTAAAGAATTTATTTCCAAATTAAGAGTGGAAAGTAAGCATTTGGTCACCGACAAACAAACAAGATTTCTGGCTGTCAAAGAGGTCTAACTTCTTCTAACGAGGTCTAACGAGGCTCCACCTGTATTAATGGCACCTGTTTTAACTAATTATCGGTATAAAAGACACCTGTCCACAATCTCAGTCTGTCACACTCCAAACTCCACTATGGCCAAGACCAAAGAGCTGTCGAAGGACCCCAGAGACAAAATTGCAGACCTGCACCAGGCCGGGAAGACTTTATCAGCAATAGGTAAAATGCTTGGTGTAAAGAAATCAACTGTGGGAGCAATTATTAGAAAATAGAAGACATACAAGACCACTGATAATCTCCTTCGATCTGGGGCTCCATGCAAGAGCTCACCCGATGGCGTCAAAATGATAACAAGAACGGTGAGCAAAAATCCCAGAACCACACGGGGGACCTAGTGAATGACCTACAGTGAGCTGGGACCACAGTAACAAAGGCTACTATCAGTAACACAATGGCTCGCCAGGGACTCAAATCCTGCACTGCCAGACGTGTCCCTCTGCTGGAGAAAGTACACGTCCACGCCCGTCTGAGGTTCGTTAGAGAGCATTTGGATGGTCCAGAAGAAGACTGAGAGAATGTGTTATGGTCAGATGAAACCAAAATAGAACTTTTTGGTAGAAACACAGGTTCTCGTGTTTGGAGGAGAAAGAATACCGAATTGCATCCAAAGAACACCATACCCACTGTGAAGCATGGGGGTGGAAACATCATGCTTTGGGGCTGTTTTTCTGCAAAGGGACCAGAACGACTGATCTGTGTAAAGGAAAGAATGAATGGGGCCGTGTATCGAGAGATTTTGAGTGAAAATCTCCTTCCGTCAGCAAGGGCATTGAAGATGAGACATGGCTGGGTCTTTCAGCATGACAATGATCCCAAACTCGCAGCCCGGGCAACAAAGGAGTGGCTTCATTGGTTGGTGTTGGTTGGTTGGTGTTGGTGTTATACTTATATAGCGCTTTTCCACCTTTCAAGGCGCTCAAAGCGCTTTACACTATCTCGCCATCTGCCTACTGGTGACGCAGCACCAGGAGCAACGTGGTCCTGGAGTGGCCTAGCCAGTCTCCAGATCTCAGCCCCATATAAAATCTGTGGAGGGAGTTGAAAGTCCGTGTTGCCCAACGACAGCCCCAAAACATCACTGCTCTAGAGGAGATCTGCATGGAGGAATTGGCCAAAATACCAGCAACAGTGTGTGAAAAGCTTGTGAAGAGTTACAGAAAACGTTTCGTCTCCGTTATTGCCAACAAAGGGTACATAACAAAGTAAGGTACCTTTGACTTCAGGATGCTCCAGTTGAGCAGCATTAGCTTGGCCGGTGAGTGTGATCCCTCGAATGGCATACTGCAAGTAACACGTCACTTCCGTTCATTAATATTCATGACGTTAGCTACTGTTGCTAAGGGGGGGACACACTACCGATCATCCACAATAGGCAATGAATGGAAATCGTGAACGTAGGAGATGGTTGCAGAGCTAAACTTACCAATTCTGTCTGAAAATGATGTCCCTGGTGCCCAATTCACTGGTAAAGATGTGGACGAACATAAAAATGTTCACACTGGCACACTGGTCGGACCCCGATATCACACCCCAAGCGCGGAGGCCGGCTGTCGAGTGGACGGCCCACGAATGACACGACACTCATTCAAAGCTGAAGCGACAGGGCTCCCGGCGTGGACGCCGGCGACTCACTGGTAGTCCACTCGCTTACTCGTGTCGGGCCATTCGCCGACCACCCCCGTACCGGCGCGTCGCGCACACTCCGGTTGGAACCAATTGCCAACCGCCACGCCAGGGAAGCGGGTGAAGTTTGCCGTGTTGAATCACATTAAGCAGCAGGGCACTGTACTCCGGTGAGATGCCGATGTCACACCCCCGTACCGGTGCCCTATGTTCGGCTTGGACTCCAGCAGAGTCCGATGGCTGGATGGAGCCCTGGTGGCCATTATTCTTGCGTCATACGTTTACGCCATTGGCGTAGTCACCAGTTACTCAAACATGCCGGAGGCAGCATTGAAGTTTGATTTAGTTAATTTAGACACAAATGTCCTACCCCTAATATGGCTCAAACACAAAAAGGATTGATTGCTTCAATCAAAGAAAACAGTGAATGAAAAATAAAGTGTTCAAATGCGAATTTCTGAGTCTCAAATATGTTTTCACATTCAAACCTTTTTTTCTACAATTGAATTTTTTTTATTTTGATTGAAGTAATTTTTCTTTTGAAAATATATGTTTTTGTTTGAAGCAACTTATTTTTTGATTGAATAATAAAGACACAAATGTCCTAGCCAAAATGTGGTCTGTTGAGATAATTATCGGGGTTTGATTTATTAAATGTTTGCTTATTGAATATTTGCTTATGCTCATATATACCATAAATAATACATATTGCCATATTTTTCTTTACTTATATAACCAGTAAATGATTATTGCTTGCTATACCAGATTGTAGTATAATGCTTAAGTGTTACAAAGTGTAGAAGAGGGTCGGAGTGGCTTCATGGCCACGTCATTGCGTAACTAGACCTTCCAGGCATCCTCAGCACCTGGGGTTTGGACTTTCGCCTAGCCCTTCGAGGACGATTTTCCATCCGAGGACATCTTCCAGGGCCACAGCGGTGCACAGCTGGAAGTGTTTGGACTATTTTGCTGATTGTTTAACGTTGCATAACTAAAAGCGTCCACATTATTTTGACGGTTTATATATTATTTTGACTGTTTATATGATTGTTTTGATTGTTTACATAAGCTCTTGCTCCACACACGTGTATCACTTAATTCCACCTACATGCACACACATATCCAATAAAAAACCACATGGGTGTCGCCAGCTTGCTCCCCCTCCCCTGAGGGCGGCTCCCAATCTTGTTTAGGGAAAACCCCTAAATAAAATACCAAGGAGGGTTTTTTGTCCTTTAGATCAATCTTGGTGGCTCATGAGTCACATGTTTGACCTCCTTGGCCAAGAAAACTGAGTGTCTTCTCTCCTTATTTTTGGGTAATTTTACAATGTCAACCTAAGGATCTAATTTTGAACTTGACATGGTCCAAACGCAAAATTACATGACTTCAATCAAAAATGTTGTTTCAATCAAAAAAAAAAAAAAATTCACAAGGAAAATAGTTTTCAAATATTTTTTTGAGTTTTAAATTTATTTTTGCATTCAAACACATTTTTTTTTTGATTGAAGTGACTTTTTCTTTGATTGAAAATATACAGTACTGTACATACTGTATATTTTGATTGAAGCAACTTTTTATTTTTTTTAATGAATAATAAAGACATACATTTACCTCCATACGTTCCATTCCCCTGCCATTGTACTCGACGCTGAAATATTCCGAAAAGGCCGAAATTTTTCTCTTCCTACTCCGAATTTGTTTTTCCTCCATATGAAAAAGCGACCCCGGCATTTGTTAAGTGTCCCAGCCACGAAAGATGACACACGAACTTGACCGCCCAAACCTGCCACAGAAGGATGATCCCAAGACAACACCCAGGCACGGTATGAACCTGGCTTTGATTTTTATAGTTTGCATACATTTGTCAAAAGGAAAACTTTCTTTTCTTTTTTTTTTTTTTAGACTAAAACCATTTTATTTTTGCAGAGAAAAACATCTTGAGATTTCATTGATGAAAACTAAACGGAGATGAACCCGTTTTGAAATGACTAAAATATGACTGAGACAAATAAGTTTAAAAGACAAAAATTAAAGCGCTGCCAAAAACGACACTGCTACAATTTTAGACACAGGAAGTCTCGCATTTTGTTCCGAAATGTGGCTGTTCTTGCGACAGAATAAAAGCTTTGATAAATGTGAGGAAATGGAGAACGGCAGAAAAATGGATCTTATTTTGTTGTTGTTGTTTTTTTTCCCGTGTAACGAAGCTTATGCTAATGTATGATGAAGACTTCCCTCAAGGAATAAAAGAAAATGGTTGCAATAATTTGATTTCTTTCTGACCTTCCTGGCAGCTGCGCGATGCGTTTGAGGCGTGCTGGAATGTAGGCGGGACCTGCGGGGGCAGCGGGCCAGCGTCTCATTGGCTGCCGGCAGGTGCGCTTCCTGAGTGGCGCCCCACCCCCGTAATCAGCGCCCGCAGAAATGAAACCGCGCAACCGGGCGGGGGTCGGGGCCGCGCTTCCTTCACCCGTCGTGGCCGCCGCTCACCTCGGAAAGATGATGAAGAACAAGAATAGATTGTGACTGGCAGGCACAGCCAACAATACAAGAACATTCTTTTCTGGCCTTTGACGGCCTGAAATATGCATACTTCACCATTACAGGAATGAACTCATTGGCCGCGACGGACGTCACGGTCGCGCTGTACGATTTGATGTCAGTTTTGATGCGGTTGTCACGACAACCGGTGCGAGGGGATGCTAAGTGGCGGCCGCTTTTGGGCAGCCGTGTGTAACATCTGTTTTTGTTTTTCGCAGACAGTGCTGCGATCGCTCCTCAAAATAGACTAACATGCTAAAACCTGCAGGGGAAGTTAGCGGCGCATCGTCTCCATCGCATACGTCCAATCCACTCCACGTTAGACATCAAGTTCGAGAAGGCAGGGTTTAGGCTTTTTTTCTTTCTTTTTTTAAACCTGTCCTGTTCAGCTGGTTAACATGGTGAATGGAAGCGTCCGGTAGGGCTGGGCGATATGGCCTTAAGTACGTATCACGATAAATTGAGCAGATTTACCTCGATAACGATAAATGACGATAAATTCGCCCAAGCAAACTGTTATATAATTCGAAAATTGGAATCAATGCATGGAATACAAATTAACAGTTTCTCGTTAAATTTATTTACCAGCTTTCAATTTAACAATTGCACATGCAGTCTAAACATTAAGTATTAAAAAAATCTTGTAAACAATAAGAATTCTTGTGTGAACATTTATAACAGCTTGTATGACTTGAAAAATATCATCACTTGAATTTCATTAAATTCATTCCGCATTATTATACACTAGATAGTGGCATACGTTTAGATATTTAGAATAGATACAAATACGACACATCCACCCGCCCCCCAGAAATTATACTTAATTAAAAAATAAAATGTTTCCCAAACCTTTCCTTTCTTTTATTCGGCTCAATTATTTACATCTTATGGTTTTGGAAATCCTTACAGTATGCAATAAATAATAGTCCTGTTCCCAAACACTGTGCTTACTGTACTGTAATTTTTACAAAAAATAAACAATACATAGTTACTCCCTGCCATCTAGGACGAGCCACTTACAAGACTAGCACTGTCGTGTATTACAAATACTGCTTTGAACACATCTTCACAGACAAAAGCAATGACACAGGCTTAAAGTGCCTGTGACACGAAAAAGCATGTTTATTTCATAATACACGCGGTATTTTATGCCCCTGAATCAAATAATGTGATTTTCTGTTTTTTTCCTCCACATTCTGTCTCTCATGGTCGAGGTTTACCCATGTTGACAATTACAGGCCTCTCTAATCTTTTCAAGTAGGAGAACTTGCACAATTGGTGGTTGACTAAATACTTATTTGCCCCACTGTACATTGAACTAGTGCTGCAACGATTAATCGATTAACTCGAGTATTTGATTAGAAAAAAAGATTCTAATTATATTTTGTTGCTTCGAATATTTGTTTAACTAAAGTGGTGTTGTCATGGTTTATCTTTTGGTTTCCGGGAACGTATGAAGAAAACATCCTTCATGGTTGTATGGGGAAAAACCCCTGTGACCTTTTTGTGACCCGCACTGGTTCCACCATTATTCAATACACGTATATATAACAAAGTATATATGTAACAAGGTACGACTGTGTAAGTACGACTGCGTGCTAAAGCACACTCACTGATGTATGAAAGTACTGATGTATGAAAGTATATATGTAACAAGGTACGACTGCGTACCAAAGCACCGCGAGTTCCTTATTCCATCAGTGATGTGCTAAAGCACAGTCACTGATTCCATAAGATGTATGAAAGTACAACTGCGTACTAAAGCACCGCGAGTTCCTTATTCCATCATTGTTACAGTGATGAGCCTAACCATGATTGGACACGACAATAAAGAGCTTAAAGGCAGTGCGTCTCCTGATGTCAGGGGTTGGCCCCCTCTGATCTCACGTGACCTCTCCATATATAAGAGCGGACTTTTCTGGGCACACTTTTCTGGGCACACTTTAGGGTCGGTCAGAGGATTCCACGCGTAGTCGCTTGGCCGGAGTTTCCTTGATTGCTCAAACCAGGAACGTTGTGTGGCCCTCCGTTCATTGTCGACAAGGTAAGAGCTTGATTTCAATATCATAAAAGGAACTCATTGTGCTTTGGTGTGAAGATATTGTGTTAGCTTCGACAACTAATCCTATCTAGCGCCATTGTTATGTGTGATTTGTTTCGGTTAACTGCTTCGTAAGGGTTACAATTCAGACCTAGCGTTGTAGTTATTCTTTATTTTGTTTCTGCTTGCTTTTGTGGGACTGTAATCAATTAAGCTTCATTTATTCATTTCATTTACAATTTCTATTCAATAAACATTGCTAATAAGCAAAAGTGTGCCTGTTATTCTACTCACTGCGAACCTGTTACGAAGTTTCTTTCATCTTCCATGAAAGTGTGATCTCGATCACTTCGTATAAAAGAACTTGTTACGAAATTTCCCTGTAAGTCACCGATATTATTAGATACTGTGATTGATTATAAGCAGTATCCGGGTTGTTTTAAACCATTTTGGCGACATCTTTGCTATCTCCAAATTGTTGCTGATAATTTCGTAAAACAATGGTCGTATTGTCTAGAGTGGTTTCTACAAGTTCCAAAATAGCAATGCGTGATCGGCATGTTCGTTTTCGAAAGATTACCGGCGAAAAGTAGCACTAATTGCGTTGTGTCTATGCGAGGGCGGGTCTATAATGTCCCACTTAGCTTTACTTCCGCTTTACGATGCGACGTCATAGTCTAAAAATAGCCTGTGTGCGCGCCATTGTTTTTTGTTGTTGTTGTACATAGATCCTCTTTTATTTATTTTTGTATCGTTTGAGGCTCAGCTAAGGTATTTTAAGTTTTCATCTTCCCTATCCGATTACTCGATTATCGAACCAACTGCTTCATCGATTAATCGACTACTAAAATAATCGATAGCCACAGCCCTACATTGAACGCCTATACTAACTATGAATTAGGGCAGCAACTAATGATTATTTTAGAAGTCGATTAATCGATGAACTTGGTTCGAATAATTGAGTCATCGGATAACAAACATGAAAAATTTAATAAAACACCTGAGCTGAGCCTCAAACGGTATTAAAAAAATAAAGGATCTAAGTACTACAAAAGAACAATTGGCTAACTTACTTACGGGGATGGCGTGGCTCAGTGGTAGAGTAGTTGTCCCCCAACCCAGAGGTTGTGGGTTCAATTCTCTGCCCTGATGAACTTGCCAAAGTATCCTTGAGCAAGATACTGAACCCCACGTTGCTCCTGGTGCTGCGTCACCAGTAGGTAGATGGCAATATAGTGTAAAGCGCTTTGAGCGCCTTGAAAGGTGGAAAAGCGCTATAAAAGTATAACACCATTTACCATAGTAATGATGCCTATGGCCTAGCTACAAATGACACAATTTTAGTCAGCAAACATTCATTTCACCTTAAAAAAAAACTAGTTGTCTGATCATGGCTTTGTACCAGGACTGCAACAAACGGTTATTTTTCATCATCAGTTCATCGGACGATAGATTGAACGATAATATATAATAATTGGATTGATCATTAGCCTTTGAACGATAATATATAATAACTGGATTGATCATTAGCCTTTGAGCTAAGTCTGCCTAGCAACAAGTGACAATTGGGACCGACAATAATTCTCAATAAAGGCGTTCTCAACCTCAGAAACCCAATTTAAAAAAAATGTTTGTATAATCAAGACATTCCTGCTCATTGATCAACAGCACGTTTAACTGTATAATTAAAAACGGGTCCTTTGATGTCACAAATGTTTTGATTAATCGTGACAACTTTTGTTCTTTGTTGTGCTTGCTTTTGTTTTGCCTCCCAAAGCTTTGATTGCGATGTGTGAGGTCGTCTTTTGTGCGGATGTGCGCGCACCCCGGAGAAAAGATATCCGCCATCTTATCGAAAGATGTTTATTGTCTGCCGCTAATTAATTTGCAACCTAAGCGACAGGTAGCGTTAGCGGCGCATGGTGTTTACTTTTGTTCAGAAGGCAAGCACGTGACCTCCCGCTAGGCAAATGTAACAGAATGTGACGAGATTAGAATGAATGTTATGTATAAGTTGCATTCAAAACAGGATCAAAATCAATTTGGACAGATTTGAGTTCCTTCCGCTTATTAAAAGTACTATTTCTTGTCCGTAGCATGAATTTGAATAATGAAACATGAATGAAATAAACACAATCATGAATAATGGAAAGTAACTAGAAAATGCCATTTTTGGAGAAATTGTGATGTTGGTGGTTTTTGTTACCTTCAAAATATTTTCACTTCCCATAATATTCTAATAACGTTTTTTAATCCTGAGTTGATGCTGTTCTTAAAAACGTGTTTTTAATCATGTTTTTTTATTTTAATAATGCTTCTAATGATGTTTTGGCTTGTGTTGAGCAGACGCTGAACAAGATAATCCACACACTCTTTCTAAGCTGCTTTTACTTTTTTTGTACACACACACACACACACACACACACACACACACCAATCCGTTTCAACTGGGAGGACTGGCAGTGGACAATCACGTTTCTTTGCCATCAAGAGCAATAGACGACCAATCCATTTTGACAGTGCTTAATTTGTAAATCATAAGGTGGCGGAATGCAAAGTACATATGACAGCGCGGGGGTGACGCGACGAGCACAGGTCCCGGAACAAACGCAGAAAATGGTGCTGAAAACAACACAAATGCCTACTTGCCAATGGCAAATCGCTATGCTGTGGGACTTACAAGCCTCAATTTCAGATAATATCAATGGTATAAATTTTATGACAACAATTTACAATTAGTGGGGAGAACAAGTATTTGATACACTGCCATTTGGCAGTGTATCAAATACTTGTTCTCCCCACTGTATTTAGGCTATACTTTGCACAGCACAGGCAATTGCCCACATAACCACAGGTGGGACTTACAGTAATGTAACTAACTAACTTGTAAAACGTTTTAAAAAAAAAAAAAAAAAAAAAACAGATTACAATAAATAACACAAACCCATTCTCTTGCAAGTCCTCTTTGGCCCCAAGGTTCCGACCACCTTACGAATTGTGCACCCCAAACCCAAATTTCCCATAAGGGTACTGGCCTGTTACTCCGGCTGTTGGTGGTCCACCTGGCTCACTTCTGGTGTTGTAGCTGGCCCCCACTCCGGGTAGTGCTGAACCTGAACAGCTGCTGCCACGGTAGCAGCCTCCTGCCCTGGCTTGGCTGGCTGTCCGTGAACCTGGCTAGCTACTGTGGCGCTAGCCTCCTGCATTCGTCCCCGGTTGTTGCTTTTCTAACTCGTTTTGAAGCAGCCTCCTTCTTTTTGAAAAAAAGACAGTAAATTCAACTGTCTTTTTGGCATGTTGAAATACCGTTTGATCCTGGCTGATTGCTCCCCGGGTGGTTTGTTGGTCCAGCTTTTCAGTGCATCAAAAAATCTCCAACTGGTACATATGACGTTAATTTTAACAACATGCAAGTCTTGGGATTTGTTCTGTAAATGAATTTATGCAAATTATTATTCTATTTAATACTATAATGTCTGTAACTGTAATGTAATTTTTTTTTTTTTTTAAACCTGTCCTGTTCAGGTTCAGGTCCTGTTCCTCCGTTGTTTGACACGGAGAATGGAAGTCTAAAGGCCCGGTTGGTCTGAACAGTTTTAATGTTTCACATTGAGAGTATGACATACTCCCATTGTGATCATTCAACATACCTCGTTTATTATGACAAAGCAGCGAACAGGAAGGGGTTATGGGGGAATAGAAGAAAAGGAACACAAGAGAAGAAAGACAAGAAACACAAACAACAACAAGAAATACATTGAACGTCTACACTAACTACTAATATGTTGGTGCTATCGTCAGCTAGATGTATTTCCGGTTGACACCATGTGGGGGGGCCTGTTGACCAGGGAAAGAGGGGGACGGGGGAGTCTATACGCTAAGTGATTGAAAGGGGTAAAGTGTACACAAATCAGCTCTGTGTCTCTCTAGAACCCAGTAATCCGTGAATCCCTTGTGAGTGTAAGCCCGTTGGCGACTGACCCTACACTGCCCCATCGCCAATCCCGGTAGCGGGACCCCCCCCCCCACTCAAGCGCGCCCTATCACATCCAGTCGCACGCGAGGCCCACCAAGCGCGCGACAGCCACGCAGACGAGCGAAGACGCCACGCGGGCACCAACCCAGGGCCACGGCCCCCACCCAGGCAGCACGGGAAGGGTAGGCGGGCTGGAGAGCTGTGAGTAGTAGGAAGGAAGCGAGGTGGAGACGGTCGAGAAGCAAGTTTGCGGTCGAATGTGGCGGCAGTTCGCTGTTATTTTTTTTTGTGTTCTTATTGTTGCCACAATAAAGTGGAGAAAGCCATCAACAAACCCCCCCCCCCCCCAAAGATGTGTATTACAATACATTTTTTTAAAAACGTTTTTATATTATTATTATTTTCCATACACGAGAGGTGCCAGATCTGCCCAAATAAGCCACGGAACACAGGGAGGGCAAAATCAAGCAATCGTTTAACCACTGCATTTTGACCATTGAAGGTCTGTCCCTGACAGCCATCGAGTCAACATAATAAGTGGAAACTTTAGAAATGTAACATTTGCATGCACCAAAAAAATAAATAAATAAACATATTTGTGAAGATTATGTTAGAACCAGTGTTGTTAATCTTACTTTAAAAAAGTAATGAATTACACAAACAAATCACTTCTCCAAAAAAGTAATTGCGTAACTCAGTTACCTGGGTGTAAGAGTAATCAGTTACTTGGCAAAATAACTGGTGATAATTTTAAAGTTTTTTTTTTTTTTCCTCAAAAAAAAAAAAAAAAAAAATGTGTGGAAGTCATTTAATGTTGTGAATCTACCGTTAAAGTTGTTAAAATTGCTCCCGTTATTGCATTAGTTCCATTCTGTCTACTTTCGACATGTGTTTTAAAACTGTTTCACACAAGATTTAAAACTGTTTCATCATTTAAAGATAGATTTAAGTCAAGATTTTGCCGATTTAGGAGCATTTTAGATAAAAAGTTACTTATGTTCGCTAGGAAGTTTCTCTACAATAGAGCCTTCCTGAGAGGTCTACTGCTTTAAGATGGCGGCTGTTTACTAACCCATCTAGTTCTTTATATATGTTGCTAATGCCACCGTGTCTGTCATTTGCATCTAGTTCTATAATACGTGATATCTACCGTAGCATCATGTGGGCATGGTTTGTAGGCTATCGGCTACAGTCAGGTATTATTGGAGCCACCTAGCATCGCGTTTCCAACGGCGTCACAACTCCCTTGCCTCCTCCCCACTCCTGCTCTGCTTTCTCGTCTCCGTTAGTCCGTCTCTCTCAGACTTTTCTCACGTCATTCAACCAACATAGTAACGCATAGTAACGCACGCCTTTCCTGCCTCGGTAACGGCATTGCCAAAATGAGAAAAGTAATTCATTAGATTACTCATGACTGAAAAAAATAACGCCGCTAGTATCACCGTTTAAATTCTAACGCCGTTATTAACAAGACTGGTTACGACCGATCCAACTTACTCGATTTCCACTTTACGATCCTTAAATGTTGACTTTTAATTTGTGATGCATGCTTTTATATTGGCGCAGGGAGCGTAGAAAAAGAAGCGAGCGAATGTACAGATGCGCCCACCGCCGCCCACCTCGCACACGCACACACAGACCAGCCGAGTGACAGAGGCGACGGCTGTATATAACACCTTTGTAGTGTTTATTGTGAGCTTTCAATGGTGTACCGCACGCAACATGTCACTTTTGCTCATTAATATTCATGACGTTAGCATTTGTTGCTAGGCCAGTCAAGCTCCCGTTTGTCCTTAATGCTAAATGCATGGAAATAGTGTACGAATTAGATGTTTACTGAGATAAACCAACCAATTCTGTCTGAAAATGATGTCCCTGGTGCCAAATTCACTGGTAAAGAAGTGGAAGAACATACTAAAGTTCAGTTAAAGAGATGGCTTGAGTGTCGAGGGCTGAAAAAGAGCCGACCCGATCCAAAGGTAGCTTTTTTATCGACACCATTTTCTTGTGTGTATTGCCTTACGCCACTGATAATGACTTTCTCCTGTTTGAACAATCCATCCTTTATCGCCATATGCCCTGTCTTTCTTATATATTATATCCTTTGGTTGTCTTGTGTCTATGAGCGTTCTTGGGGGTCTTTTACATTGCTATTTTTCTGTAGCGATCGCAAATGCTACTCAGTGACAGCCAATGAACACTTTTAATGTTTTCATTCATAACAAATTTTAATTCTTTAATTTATTCACACTTCCCCCTTACTAAAGTTGTTTTTTTACAAGAGTAAAAGGTAACAACAGTGGTAGTCGGATATTATTTTAACTTTTTTCAGGTCATTCATTGTCAGACAGAAGCAGCACGGCAAAACGCCACGCTAAAAAATAAGCAAATATATCAAAATGGCTTACCTCTTCGTCCTCTGTAGGACCATGGCCCCCTACAAAATGTTTACTGCATATGAAGGTGAATGCCTTCACATTGCTGGCGTTAAACTGGTCTTTTGGACGTCCGCGCAAGTTGTTCCATTCTTCACATTTTTTTTCCTTCCAGTTTTTGGGTTCTGGATACCTATGAAGAAAAGACCGTTCATATGTCGTAATGTCTAGAGTTGTTTCTACAAGTTCCATAGCAGAAGTGTTTACTCGACATCTTCTTTTTTGAAAGATTACTGGTAGAAAACAGGCAATATTAACATGGATTGTATGCGAAGGCGTTTCTATGATGACCCACTTCAGAGTTATGACGGCGACGTCGTGCGGTACGCTATTGTGGTCGAATACTTGGGGCGAGTTTATGTGATCGTTTTTGATGATGTGCGGATGCTAACTGATACATTCTAATCGTTTGTTATTGCTGTATCAGCAGCTACTTGTAAACGCAAATTTGAATTGCTGTTATTGAAGATGAGACGGATTTCATTTTATTTTAGTTTAATTCTGCAAGTGTTGATGTCAAGAGCAGGTGAATAAAGTCAGCAAACCACATGGACGTCTGACATCGTCATTTCGGTGCTTAGCTCGCTGTGTAGCAAGCACTTAGCTCCGACGTCTTGGCAAGGACAGTACAATGACTTATAATAAATCCAGGTTACATCGCCAGCGCAGAAATGGAACTCGTTCATAATCTTTACAATTTGTAAATGTTTTAAATTAAAAACCACAAAAAATAAATAAATGACAAATATATATATATGGCAGAAAACACTGACTTCCACTCTGAGACCCCCAATTTGGCCAAATTTCAGAATTGGAAAGCTTAAAATCTCAATTTTCTGGGGGAAGAAAATTTTTGAACAGCATGGCAATTAAAAAAAAAAAAAAAATTAAACAGCAAAACCCTAACTGGAGGTGAAAGCATGCGAGAGCATAATTAAAGACGTCATCATTTTAACAAGCTATTACCGCGTACTTACCTCTTTTTGATCCAAAAACTCCATGTAGCATGTATCACTGAGTGTCAAGACACAGCTGTGAATGGTCACAGCCGGATTTTGGGGGGATTTTATGGGTGTAAAATGGTGATATAACATGGGTCGCGATGCAGAAATAGCAGACATCAAGGAGTGGTCGAAATTTTCTATTCTTTTTACCCTTTTAAACGTTTTTTCCCCCCTACTTTTCTTTGTTTGGATCTATTATTGATCATATAACATATCGAGAAAATGCGACAGTAACAAAAAATACAATTAAGCGATAGTTATGCGGTAGTTTTTCATTGTGACATAATTTGTTTAAGATTTTAAAATATGCGAGTGAATAATTTTTACAGGTCGTTTCTTTTTTTTTTTTTTTTTAAACGAAATATTAGACATCGATTAATAATTGTAGGCTAAAAATGACAGACATTTTGAATGATAAATATAATTACTTACCTTCCTTTTAAGGCTGGGTTGAAACAAAAGCGGTTGCGTGACGTCTGTAAAAGGGGGTTTCCGGAGTAAAACGGACAAATTAAAAATAGTTCGGGGGCTTAATGCGCCATGAATCTGCTATGGCAGCATATAGACGTATTGTTCTATCAAACACAAGTTCTTTTGGCTTACAATACAGCAGTTTATTTTAAAGAAGGGTGTAAGAGCAGAAACGGCTTTTTCAACATTGTCTGTGTTTTCCACCATATATATTTTGTGGCTTTATTTTTTTAACTTAAAGAACCCATTCACTTGTTTAACTTTCAAAAATCCTTTTTTTTAAAGGAGGGGAAAAAAGTCAATATTCTCTTATTTCAATAATCCTTGATCTTTCATTGAGAACTACATAAATGCCATTTAAGCAAACAACATGAAATCAATGCATATGATTTGATTTTCTTGGTCCCACACAAAACAACTGCTCTGTTATGATGTCAGGAGTCACAGTTGCTGAGACCTCTGGTTCTTTCATGTGTAACAGTACCGTGAATATTACAATATTGAGAGAAAACGAGACACTTGTGTGGCGCATTTTGAAATTAAAAAAACACCCAAAACTTCACATTTCTACACTTTTTCCACATGTTTTCGTGAAAAAAATATCTCAAAATCACATATCTATGAGCACATCCATCTAATTTAAAATATATATATATATTTATGTTCAAGTACGTTCAAATCAAGCTACTGCTACCCTGGGTGCTACCGAAATGACATGACACTGCTGTTTATGTTGTATGTGACCCTTGACCCGAGTAACGTGTGCAAAAAAACTGCGACGTGAATTAATTGAGCGACGGGTTGAAAACACAATATGGGTGACAGAAAATGGTCAGGCTAAGCTGACAATAACAAATTGTTTCTTTCCTGTCAAGAATTTTGTGTGTTTTCAACGTCTGTGTTTTTAGAAGTTTAAGTCAATTACCTTCAAATCTTTCAAGTGCTCCCCGAACATCTGTTAACGTGACGTGTGCAAAAAACCGCTAAAACAAGCCGGAAACGGATGGAGTCTGTTAACGTGACGTGTGCAAAAAACCCGCTAAAACAAGCGGGGAACTGATGAAATATGGAGGATAACACCTAACAGCAATATAGCAGGTGCATTCGCGTGAGAGGCGTGCTGTGAATGTATTCATCTGTACCACTCGCCCATTTTACGGGTCGGAGTTGCCAAAAATGACACGAAAAGGTAAGGCTGAACTCATCCGAGCTTTAGGAAATTATCTGTTCACTTTTTGAACAGTAGTTCATCCAGTTTGGTCTTGCTGCCTCGTCTTCTCAACCCTGCTTCTGTGACTGACCTGTAGGGGCCGCTCTTAGCCCGGGTGAAGGAGCCTTCCCACGGAGCTCCGCTACACACGCGCATTCGAACGGGAAAAGACAGAAAAATGATTTTTATTTACTGTACAAGGGGAAAAGATGGATAAAATATCACAAGTAGAAGTGTGAGGGCGAGTTTTTTCACGGTATTTGTTCTCAGATGTTGACTAACGAAGAATCGGAAAAGCTTTAAAAAGCGCTTTTGACTTGATGAAAAGCAGTATGAAGATGGTTTTATGATTTTAAAAAACGATGTAAAATGTAAGGGAGTTGCACTTAACCACCCACCCACCCACCCCCTCACGTCCCAGTGGTAGAGCGACACTCACTTACAGAAAGAGAGAGAGAGAGAGAGAGAGAGCGAGAGTAGTTGCGAGCTTGGCTGTGCTTCAGTTTTTCATCACCCGGGCGGCAGCGCAGCAGCAAGCGAGCAGCCGGCACACAGAACCGAACCGAGCCGCACCGGACCTGGAATCTGACGAAAAAGCATCAAGCAGGAGCTTTTTTTTTCTTTTTCGTTTTTACTTGTTTTTGGCGTCCACTCATCCGAGCAGAACCTCGGACGTGATGCTGATGAACGAGTAACCGCTCGAACCGAACCGAGCCGGTCACGACACTCGCAAAAAGTGGACTAAATTGTGCCAGGAATATTCTCTTGTTTGGATTTCAAGTCCTGTGGATTTTTTATTTCATTTTACCCCCTCCCTCCCGCTTCGAGTTCCGGAGTGGACACCGACCGAGAGCGGAGCCTGTAGCCGGGCTGGAGCGCTCCAAGCTGGGCTACCGCGCGGCGCACACCCGCTCCAGGTAGGGACCACTTCCACCTGCCGTCTTTCGTCACATCGTCACGATGACTTCGAATCTTGCGATTTCACTCTTTCAAATGGTCGATTAAAGAGAATGGCTCAAGTTTAATGACAGAAAACGCTTTTATTGAGCTTTTGAAAAGGTGTTTAATCTAATTTAAACACTTGTTGTCACGATAGGACCCCGGTTTGAATCCACCTTCATTGCACTCATACAGGCACATGGATCCGTTTCGACCGTGCACCGTTCGATACAACCAAATAGAACCTGTTTGACACCAGCAGTCGAGTTCGGCTGGGATTCATTCGGGGGTCTGCAAGTCAATATTCAGACAGACTCAAAACAACAACAAAAAAAAACAGAAACAGCAAAAGTTTGTGAACAAATGAACAGAATTTCTGTTTCAACGTAAGTGTTGGTCGTTTGCAGCCATTGACGGTGATAGACGTCCAATTCTGTTCGAACTGGGAGGGGCTGGCGACAATCATTTGATCGCTGACAGCCCTCCCAGTTCACATATATTTGGACGTCTATCGCTGTCAATGGCATTGAAACATTAACCAGTAGATTGGACGGGAATGTGTCGGAGAAAATGCATGTTTTTGAGTACGCGGTCTCCTAAAAGCTGATTTGTCATCATCAATTTTAATATTCATATAATTTTGAGTAATTTATTCTGACTTTTTAAAATGTTGTTATTTAATGAGACATTGGTATATTCAAGATTTTATTATATGATAGTAAATTAAAAAATTATAAATAAAATAATAAAGCAATTTCTAAGCAAGTTTCATGTTGAATTAGAGCATGACCAGTAGCTCATATAGTGGTAAAATAATTTAAAATATTATACTCATTAGCAGGTGACTTTACGCAAAACTGGAGAAAATGGACATTATTCAAAGACAAAGACATTGCTCACTCAACTAAATGAGAATTTATATGCCCCCCTTGTACTGTTTTATTTTGTAATTTTATGTTAGTTTGTACTGTCTTTGTTCCTGTTGTTCATATATATATGTTAGTTTGTACTGTCTTTGTTCCTGTTGTTCATATATATATATAAAAATAACAAAATAAAGAGTTTAAAAAAAAAAAAAATATTATACTCATTGAATAAATATATATTGTTTTTGTTTGCTTGGTTTTTGATGCACCCCATATTCATACATTTCATTCAGTCAATGTGTCCAAAAAATATGCATTTTTTAAATATTTTATCCTAAAAGCTGATTCTGAAATATTCAATAAAAATATCTATCCATCCATCGTGTAAAAATGTAACATTAATACAATAATAAAATTCATAAAATAAAATCTGTAAATGATCAAATTGGAAATGATAAAAAGGAGGGAAAAATTAAAGCAATAATATCATTTTCAGGTTATATATGAAAACACACTAATGGATGATTTTTTTTTTTTTTTTTGACAAAAGTAATTTTAAGACATTTTTTGGAGCTTGTTTTTGATGACCCCCTAATATTCACATATTTCCAACATGGTCAACTTATTTGGGGAAAAAAAATCTTGCTTCTAGATGCTAAAATAAAACCAAAACAAAAAAATAACAAAATAAAAAATACAATAAAATAAACATTAGATTTTTTTTTTCCTCCCAAAATTAAAATGATAATCAAAGTGCGTAAATGAAATCCTGTCAACACAATGGCGCCCGGAGTTTCGGTGTGTTTGTGCGCGTCATAGCCAAAGAATCCAGTCGCTCCGGTCTTGCCGGTCGCTAGCGCCCGAATGAGTGGATAAAGTTTGCCACTATTTACATGCTCAACGCACGTTCCTGTCCTACTACACTTTGACCCCCTTCCCCACTTAGTCTTTCACCGCCATTGGTGACGATAGACTTTGAAGGTTTGGCAGCGACTGTCAGTAGCAGCTAATAAGCTAACTGCTGATATTGTCACCAAATTTACAATTTACAAAAAAAAAAAAAAAATCAAATTAGTATCGTTAAAGGTGCTATTACTATATTTGTCCTTAAAACTCCATGGCCTTAAATTGGTCAATATTTTATTTTGGTAGTTTGATATATGCTCTTACTCTGAAAAGACCAAACAGGAAGTTGTTGCAGTAATAAATAGTTGTTGTTGTTCCAATTAAAGGAACTGGTATTTCATTACATTAAACACATTAAAAAAAAAAAAAAAAAAATCATTTGCTATATTTTTTTACATTTTGGTTCATGTAGGCTAACAAATATTTTCAAATTACAAATAATAATTATTATATTTTTATTTACATATTTTATTTTTAAAAATGTAAATAAAACAGAAATTTCTCGTCTTATTTTTTTGTTTATAGACGTCCAATCCATTTTGACCGGGAGGGTTGGCAATGATCATTTGCTGCCAGCCTAAGCGTAGGGAAAGTTGACTTTTGAGTTGTCTGCAATGAATCTTATTTTTCATTTCATTTCTCTTGTTAAGAAATATCTTGTCATTATTATCAATAGCATGTATGTTTGTGTGTTAATCTGCATCAAACAATAGCATGTGAATGGAGTCATTAGCGTAATCCCTTTTGTCATGCGGCCTGCCTGCCTGCCTGCCTGCCTGGCTGGACCACACACGCGCTAAAACTATCGTCAACATCCTGAAAATAGACAAGCACCTTTATGTTTCATTGTGTGCGCATGTTTGTGTGTGTGAACTGGTTGTGCTGGACGCTCAGGTTACATGCACATGCACTAACAGAACCTGTTTGGAAGCATCTTTGGGGGAAAAAAAGTTGGAATTAAATAACATTTGCAGAAAGTACTAGGAGTAAAATTTGAAATGTAATATTTGAACTGTTTGAAATCTTAAAGGGACAGGGCACTTTTTGACTTTGGGGAATTTGATGACATCACAGACAGTAATCAACTCACTGGCTACCATTGATGGCGCTAGATGTCCAATCCATTTGCAGTGGGAGAGCTGACAGCCAATATAAACTAATGCTAGACTGCATCAGTGTTATCATTTCTAGTGGCACTGACAGAGTTGAAAAAGGATATATACTAGTTATATTTTTTTTATCCAAACAAAATGATTTGACCCACATGGTTGTCATTTAGATTTGTTTGAGATTATTTTCCCCAATTTGTTGAAATTTTATAATATAGACATTTTGAAATTGTGTTTCCTAAAGGGACAGGTTCCCTTTTTTTGTTCATTTTTTTGTGTGGGTTTTAAGAAGAACCAAATTCTATGAGAACTAACATTTGACATAAATTCCCCTTCAAGAAGGAGTTGAAGTTTTGCTCCGAAGGGATTGTTAGTCAGTTGGTCATTTACAATCAAAAATGCCGAAATGGTTCTTTACTGATGCTAATTGTTAATGTCTGGTTACAAGAAATGTTTATTTTAAAATCCAGATTGGTAAATGTTTGGTTAACATAGAATCTAAATGGTTAGATTTGGTCAAAAAGTGTTAATTTTCTTAGTCCAAAGTCATAAATTTTTGGTCCAAAACGTTTTTTTGTTTTTTGGGGGGGTTCAAAGGTTTTTGGTTGGTCCAAAATGGTTCATTATTGATCCTAATTGTTAATTTCTGGTTTCATTTTTTTTTTTTAAATCCAGATTGGTAAATGTTTGGTTAACATTGAATCAAATGGTTAGATTTTGCCAAAAAGTGTCAATTTTCGAGTCCAAAGTCACATTTTTGGTCGAAAATGTTTTTGTTGTTGTTTGTTTTTTTTTTTTTTTTTAAAATCCAGATTGGTAACTATTTGGTTAACATTAAATCAAAGTTGTTAGATTTGGTCAAAAAGAGTTACATTTTTAGTCTGAAGTCATAAATCTTTGGTCCCAATTTTTTTTTTTTTTTTTTTTTTTTTTTGGTTAAAAAGTTTTTGGCTGGTTCAAAATGGTTCCTTATTGATCCTAATTGTTAATGTCTGGTTACAAAAAAATCTTTTTTTTTTTTTTCTATCCAGATTGGTATTTTTTTTTTTTTCTATCCAGATTGGTAAATGTTTGGTTAACATTAAATAAAAATGGCTAGATTTGATCAAAAAGTGTTAATTTTCAAGTCCAAAGTCATACATTTTTGGCCCATTTTTTTGGGGGGGGGGGGGGGTGTCAAAGGTTTTTGGTTGGTCCAAAATGATTCATCATTGATCCTAATAGTTAATGTCTTGTTCCGAAAAAGGAAGTTTAATTTTTTTTTTTTTTTAAATCCAGATAGGTAAATGTTTAACATAGAATCTAAATGGTTGGATTTGGTCGTAAAGTGTTAATTTTTTTGTCCAAAGTCAAATTTTTGGTCCAAAAGGTTTTGTTTTGTTTTTGTTTCAAAAGTTTTTGGTTGGGCCAAAATGGTTCATTAGTGACCCTAAGTGTTAGAATAGAATAGACCTTTATTGTCATTGTCAGCAAAACATTGTCAACAATGAAATTTGACTTGGCACTCCAGTATAAAAATATGTATTGGTTTATTTGTTTGGGGTGGAAAAAAAACTTTTGGGTGGTCCAAAATGGTTCATTGGTTGGGGTAAAGAACTTTTGGTTGGTTCATTCTGGTCCAAAAACCTTTGGTCAAAATCTGAGTGAAGTGACTCAGAATTATATGGCAACATTGTACCTGCTAGCTTAACACATTTAGACTCCCATATGTATTGGACATCTATTGATAAAAGATTAAAGCCATTTGAACTGGTTGTTGATGCGTTTTCTTAATTTGAGCACCTTCAGTGGTAGTATGCCAAAGTCACTGCGTGGCCAATGTAAAAAACCGCAACTCTAGCACTGCTTTGTCATGCGCACGCACGCACGCACGCACGCACACTTAGCAGGGGAGCACACTTACTGTTTGACTCCTTACACATGCAAATGCTACTACACATGTGCTCATGCCTAGTGACAGGTGGACATTTACACAACATTGTTTCGCTTGAGTCTTTTGTTGACATGCTTACAAAGTAGCGTCGTTGTAAAACAACACCACAGTTGTCTTTCTGTTTAATGAAAAGCAAGCCTTAAAAAATGCTGTGGTGCCGAGACATTTGTGACTTTTGCCTTCGGAGGTCGTGAGAAGTTTGTTTTAGCTATCGAGAGATTTCATGAAATTCCTGCTGCGATGTTCACACGCCCTTAGTTGACATGCTAACATCTTTACACGCACTCCGTGTGTCAAGAGTTTGAATGTTGGGGTGAACAAAAGCAGCAAGTATATATGATGAGCAGTTCATGGTTATGGTTCATCATTTAAAATTTTGTACTAAGGTCATTGTCCCAAAAAAGGAATTAGTTGGTGTTTTTTTAAAACAATATGCTGATACGAGCTCTGTTCATTTGCAATTTTTTGGGTGACTGTGGTTTTTTCCGACTTGTTCGAAACACAAAACATCGAGAACCTGTGTCCTATAAAAGTAAATACAAGGATCCCTCGTTTTTCATTTTAATGTAATTTTTTTTTTTTTTTTTACCAATGTATTTAAGATTAACAGGTTTGGAAATACAAAAGACATGTTTTTTTTCTTTTCCCCCCTCAAAGTATGATAAAATACAAAAAAAAAAACATTTATGTATATATGATAAATGGTTAAGCACTGCAAATGTAATAATTGTGAAGAAAACAATGATTTGTACATGTGTACATGCTTATATCTTAACGTTTTAAAATATATTTTTTTCAATGAACAAAAATACGTAATGGACTGGGGGTCTAAAGTTTGATGCACGAAGTAGTGAGGGATCACTGTATTGACTTTTTTTTTTTTTTTTTGCCTCGAAATTTCACTTTTATGACAGTTTAACCTGCCGTTGGGGGCTACTTAAATGTACCTAGCTCCGCCTCTTTCCTCCTCTGCTCTGACGTGTGCCGCCGTGCTCCCCTTCCCCATGCCCCACCTCCCCAACTGCTCTTTGTAAAGCATGTAAAGCTACAGCTTTGCTAACACTTAGCATTTGGGCAGACTAGAGGAAAAACGCTCATGACAGCTTTTTTTTAACCGAATAGTTTCTATGTAATTATTTGACATGTATTTTTTGATGCAAAAGAGCATTTCGCCTTTTTGCATTTCCATTGAATGACTAGCTTCGTCACAAATGGCTTGACTCTGAAATGAAAGTAAACGGGAGCGAGTGACAAACGGTCCCATTTCCCGCCGTTTGAGATGGCCCTGATGCAACAACGACAAGTCATGTATGACGTGTGCAACTAATGACTATTTTCGTAATTCTCGGACTATAAGCCGCCACCCGCCAAATTTGACGCAAAAACGGCATTCGTTCACTGACAAGCCGCTCTGGAAGCTGTCCTCACTTAATTATGGGATATTTACACCAAGAGATATTATGTGGTAACACTTTATTTGACAGCGACATCATAATACTGTCATAAGACCAAATGAACTACCCAGTGGCGCCACCGGGGGGGCAGGGGTGGCCACGGCCACCCCTATAAATTGGTTGGCCACCCCACTGGCCACCCCGCTTGCCAGTATATCGTTAGATTGTTGTAGCATCAGTTATGGATTTCATCCCAAATGAATGCATTTATTTTGTTTTGTTAAATGTAGGGCTGTCAAATTTATCACGTTAACGGGCAGTAATTAATTTAAAAAAATTAATCACATGAAAATATTTATCGCAATTAACGCATTCGCGGTACGACTCATTCACGCATTGCTGCAAACAGCCTACAGTGGCACCGTTTTACTTATATACAGAGATAAGAGACAGTGTCGAGTGAGTGGAGTAGATACAAGCATCCATTGGGGCCGTGCTTTTAATTGGCAAAAGCTTTGTCATCTCTCCCACAGCAACCATAAATTTTGTGGGAAGCGACGTGGGGAAGAATGACAGGAGTTGATTTTTTTCTTAACACCCTGTAGTGTACCCAACGCAGAGAAGATATAGCATTTGCAGCCACCACACACAGTCATGGTTGCACCACTTCCCATCATGCATTTGGGCAGAACAGTTAAGTCGCTACAGTATAATTTACTGAAAGCTCAACAAATACACTAGATGGCAATATTTAGTTACAATATACAAACTCACATTTATCCTTTAAGAATTACAAGTCTTTGTATCCGTGGATCCCTTTCACAGAAAGAATGTTAATAATGTACTTATGTACAGTATGTTGAATGTATATATCCGTCTTGTCTTATCTTTCCATTCCAACAATAATTTACAGAAAAATATGGCATATTTTAGAACTGGTTTGAATTTCGATTAATTACGATTAATTAATTTTTAAGCTGTGATTAACTCGATTAAAAATTTTAATAATTTGACAGCTCTAGTTAAATGTACACCTTATGCCTAATATATACATAAAACAATAAAACAGGATTGTTGTGGATGGAACTCAAAATGTTGACTGGAGAGTTATGGACTAAGCACATTAAATCATTAGTAACATCAAATATTACACAATACACCAAAGTATATCAGTAGGCGTGTCCTTAAGTCTTTCTGATAGTTTTCCCCTGACTTCTTTACTGCAATAATATAATGAAAACCTGAAATTATGGCTTTTAGTTTTGGTGTGCCACCCCAAGATTTTAAGTGGCCCCATCCGGCCAACCCTATGAAAAATTTCTGGAGGCGCCACTGGAACCACCATAAAGCTTTGAACCAATTGGCTGCAAAGCTTCATTGCTCCATTCATCACTGCCCCCTTGGGGGAGACGGTTAACCTCTGCTGCCACCTGCTGTCAACATTGTTGTCCAACGTGCCTCCTGGCATGCATTGCAGCGCTACGGATGTAAATAACTAGCACAGAATGTGAACTTTGATTGTTATTTCTTTCGTTACTATTCCAGCTGTTTCATTAATTGCTCATTATGGTTATTTTGGTAACACATTTGACAGTGGCGCCATAAGACTGTCATAAGTAGAGCTGGGAATCTTTGGGCACCTAACGATTCGATTACGATTCAGAGGCTCCGATTCGATTATAAAACGATTATTGATGCACCCCCCCTCCTTTTTTTATTTTTAATGTTTTGTACATTAGTTCCCAAATTGTTCAAAAATCCTCTCAGGCTAAACCAAACTATTATTTTAGTATCAAGTTAACATATAACAGTAAACAAATATACAAAAATAACAGTAAATAAAATACTCCAGTCCCCATTCTGTATCAGCAGCTTTAGACTACATTCAATTAATTTAATGTTGTGAATCAACCGTTACATTTGTTAAAATTGCTCCCGTTATTCCATAATTTCCCTTCTGTCTACTTTTGACATGTCAAAGTTTTAAAACTGTTTCATCATTTAAAGATTGATTCAAGACAAGATTTTGCTGATTTAGGAGTATTTTAGCTAAAAAGTTCATTAGGTTCGCTACAACATAGCCTTCTCGAGAAGTCTACTGCTTTAAGATGGCGGCTGTTTACTAACGCCGGCAAGTCTGTCATTGCGCATCTCTGTTCAATAATAAATGTTCTAACACCGCCGTCGTCGGTCATTTTGCATCTAGTTCTACATATATATGATATCTACTGTAGCCCAATGTTTGTAGCAACTAGCAACTGGGCGTTGTTTGTAGCCGCTGTCGGCCCCAGTCAGGTATTATTGTTTTTTTTTTGTTTTGTTTTTTTATCTAGCGGCATGAGTTGAACATGATGTTTACTCTCGGTCTGTTCCTCATTACGTCCCAAAGACCGCGCTGACTGTGTTTTACTTCCGCTTTACCTGGTGTAATTCAGTAATCGGAATTTGGATGTTTGTGAATCGTTCTCGAATCTTCCACGGCCGAATCGCGACTCGGTCTGTTCCTCATTACGTCCCAAAGACCGCGCTGACTGTGTTTTACTTCCGCTTTACCTGGTGTAATTCAGTAATCGGAATTTGGATGTTTGTGAATCGTTCTCGAATCTTCCACGGCCGAATCGCGAATAAGAATCTAAGAATCGGAAATTTCGCACGCCTCTAGTCATAAGACCATCGTAAATATGACATGACACTGCCATGAGCATTAATGAATGCTTATGGCAGATGTCATTTTGTGTCATCCGGCAAATGATCTCACTTTTGAATGGGTGTAAAAGATCCGAGCTGGACATAAATGGAGTTAGTGACATCATTTGCCGGATGCCACTTAAAGACATGTGTCATAAGCATTCGTTATTGACCATGATCGTGTCATCTCATAATTATGGCAGTCTTATGACGCAGCTGTCAAATAAAGTGTTGCCTATTAACCCAAATGAATCCACAAATAAGCCACACTGGACTATAAACCACAGGATTCAAAATGACGGGAAAAGTAGCGGCTCATACTCCGAAAATGATGGTATTCATTTGCTAATCAATTAGTTGTTGATTAGTCAATTTATCGTGGTCGTCCTAGTTGCGAGACAAAATGTCCCTATGAAAGAAATCCTTACAGTAATGATACATCAGATGACACGGTTGAGTGATTGTGGCGTTTCCACGGTGACGAGTGAGCGTGAAATTCCTCGGCAGTCGGCGGACTATTTGGTAGCTCTTAGAGAAAATGTGCAGGCACATTCACAACCCAATGGAAATGTGTGTGTTTGACAGCAGGGAGGCAAGTAGAGTGGCCAACAGCAACAGGCTGAACATTTGCTGCTCTTTTGCCTACTTGACAAAGAGCAAACAACACGCTTGGAACACTAATGACCTCACTAGTAGTACTTGTGCGTGTACTCCATGCACCCCTTGCATGCATTTCCCATATATCGTTAGCCTCCTAGCATCATGGCCAAAGTGTTTTTAACTTGCCGGCCACCTTTAGGAATGAATGTTCCAGTCGAAATGGATTGGATGTCGAGCGCCAGCGTGTACCGATGTGTCATAAGTCGATTTATCACACGGTAAATAAAAATGAGGGCGGTCATTTTCCAGGCTGCGCTTAATCACCGCGCGTGTGCGTGCATACATTTTTGCGTTACACGTGCGTGTTGATTGCATAGGAGGCACCAGTTCCTTTCACAGATGTTTATTGGTCATCAACACGCCGTAGAATGAAAGGTCAGACATACAAAAAAAGAAAACACTTCTATATTAAACATGGTAAAATGTTAGCATTGTTACATTGAGGCTAATGGGGAAAAAAGACTGTGCTAATAGACATGTGCCGATTACCGGTTTCAAGGTATACCATGGTATGAAAACGGAAGTTTCAAAACCACAAAAATTTTCTGTCATACCGTCCCTAAGGTGTTAGCTATTTTTTATGTCCCCCAAAAAATCCCTCGCTTGCAGCTGTAACTCAACTCTTCCCCCACCGGTTGTTGCTCAGTGTCAGTGAGTCAGCTGTGCTACAGGATAGCTGGAGGAGGTGAAACGCCCGAACTTTTTCCCCCATGGAAGAAAACGAAATCGCTGGTACGGGAATACTTCAGCTACAGAAAAGTTAGACGTCCGTGGCTTAGCGAATGTACTTCCGATGAACATTTCAAAATAAAAGCATGTCATGTTCAACATTTAAAAAAAGATTTCTGGAGTTAATCTCACATACTCCACTAAGAAAAAGCTTTAAATTCAAAGCATCGCCATATTTATTAGAGTGGGCATCACAAACGTACATTCAGAGAGACGGACATATGGGACTGAATACATAAAAAAGGTTTGCAGTTGCCAAAATGTCCACTCTGTAAGCGTCTTCCTCTCTGCTGTTTTCCAGTGCAATGGCGGCATTGAGGCGACACTTCCTGCTGTGCCTGGCGGCGGCGCTACTGCGGCGGAGCGCCGCCCTCCCCTCCGACATCCTCTACCGGGTCCCCGAGGAGCAGCCTCCCAACACGTTGGTGGGCAGTCTGGCGGCGGACCGCGGCCTCCCGGACAGCGGGCACCTGTACAAGCTGGAGGTGGGCTCGCCCTATCTGCGCGTGGACGGAAAGACGGGCGACATCTACACCACCGAGATCCCCATCGACCGCGAGACCCTCAGGGACTGCCGCAACCTCTTTGAGGACGACAAGTGCTACCTAGAGTTCGAGGTGTCCATCACCGACATGGTGAAAGGCATGGGTTCGGGGCCGCGCCTGATCGAGGGCCGCATCGAGGTCCTGGACATCAACGACAATACGCCTCAGTTCTCCTCGCCCATCCTCACCCTTTCCATTCCGGAGAACACCCACGTGGGCGCCCTGTTCTCCATCCCCATGGCCAGCGACCGCGACGCCGGCAACAACGGCGTGGCCGAGTACTCCCTGGGCACGGGACCCGATGCCGAGCGGCTTTTCGGACTGCAGGTGGCGCTGGACACGGATGAGAAGCTGCCCCAGTTGGTGGTGATGGGGAACCTGGACCGCGAAAAGAAGGACTCCTACGACCTGAATATCAGGGTGGTGGACGGCGGACGCCCGGCCAGGGCTAGCAGCGCCCTGCTCAGGGTGGTGGTCACCGACCAGAACGACAACGCTCCAAAGTTCGAAAGGACTCACTACGAGGCAGAGTTGGCGGAGAACAGCCCGCTGGGACACTCTGTGCTTCAGGTTAGCACGACACAAGCGACGGTCTCTCGCCGTCGTAATCCTCCCAGTCGTTTCGTGTATCTTCTGGTCATTTCTTCTCCTAATGTCGGAAAACCGGGAGGGGGGAGTGGAAATTAGCCTATTTCTGTTTCATGGGTGTCGACAAAAAACGGTATAATCAATGGTTTTTCATAAATACAAGTCGATATTGAAGGAATCTGACATTTAGGCCAGATTGCCGGAATCACGGCTGGCGCAGATCCAACGACCTGGGCCGGTGAGACCCCGGCCAAAAGGCCAAATTCTATGCGTTCACCTTAGTCTTAACCCCTTCTACTGACTCCATTTTGAAAGCTGGAAAAAGGCTTCAAAGCACAAGTTGACAATTTATTCAGATCGACAAGGCGAAACGGACTCAGGCGGGGAGGCAAGGTCACCCTATCGTACGTCAACAAAAGCTTCCCGAGAAAAATGAAAACGCTTAGTTAAAAATTCAGTATTTTGAAGGCTCTCGCTGGGCGGGCCGTGGGCAGGAAGAAGGGTGTGTTTGGGCGTTCTTGAAGATTATTGTCTGCTTGTGGATTGGACAGGAGGATTCGGGAGTTACTGTTGTCAGGGCAACGAGGGTTGTGGATTTTGCCACCTCAGTGTCAAAGGGGCTCATGGAGTCTTGTCAGTCGTGTTATCAGTTGAATATCGGGCGTTCTCCGGTGTTCCTTGTGTTGGGACAGGCCGTCCCGCCATTTGTTGTGGACTGTCCGGAAGAACTGATTGCGAGAGTTGGTGGTGCAGATGTTGGCTTGTCAGCGTCAATCTTGCTCAGTCAGTTGCATGACGCACACGTTGGGCTTCCATGATAAGAAGGCGTCATGTATCTCTTATGCCCTATATTTTCCTTAAACTATGGTTTAAGTGCTATTTATTTTATATCGGGTGTGTTAGAGTAATTCAAACAGTAAATACGAGAAGTGATACTATTCCCTGATTGATTATATTAAATATGTTAGGATATGCAAACAGTTAGATGGTGCCTACGAGAAAATGTACCTTCACCTTCAATATAGTAGAGAAACCTGTTGTTAATCATTGTATACATTGAACTAGAACAGGGGTCTGAAAGTCCGGTCGTCGACAGCCCCCATCCAGCTTGTTTTCCGTGTCTCCCCGAATCAAACGATCAGCTCATCAGCAGGAGCCTGATAACGATCCTGATTATTTGAGTCAGGTGTGTTGGAGACATGGAAAACAAGCTGGATAGAGGCTCTCCAGGACCCAAGTTGGATACCCCTGAACTAAAAAATGCCATTTCTCTCCCGTAGGTGTAGATTTTTAGTCACTTCCTATTGATTGGGGAGGATTTTCAGGTCATTTCGTTGTTAACGCAATGGCTTCCATTGACTGCGCTAGACGATCAATGTGTTTGGACTAGGAGAGGTGAATGAACATTCGTCCCAGATGGCAATGAAAGCCAGTCCTGCCAGTTTCAGTGAATTGAATCGACCATCAATGCCAATTGTGGGTCACTTCCCATTAGTTTTGGGGCATTTTTTGGTCGCTCCGTACATTTCGATAACTCATTGGCTGCACTAGATGTCCAGACTAGGGCTGCAGCTATGGTTTATTTTAGTAGTCGATTAATCGATGAATTAGTTAGTTCGAATAATCGAGTAATCGGGTAAGGAACATGAAAATTAAAATACCTGAGCTGAGCCTCAAACGGTATAAAAAAATGGGGATCTATGTACAACAAAAGAATAGCTGGCTAACTTACATAGCAAAAGTCTGCTAGCTTAAATGCTAACGTTTTTTTACAATGCTCTTAACAAATGGTTCTGACACATAGGCCCACAAAAAATGGCCAAATATGCCCCTAAACTAAACTATGAATGCATGAAAAACATTAGCTCAAACAAAAACTTAGCTTATGTTGGTCTTAACAGGGAGCAGTTGCATTCAGCCATGTGAAATGAGGCAGACCAGAGGGCAGTGTATCTACCCTAATCAATAAAACTAAATGCAAACACTTTCAAAATAAACCATTACAACGCCTCTTTAATTAAACGAATACTCAAAGCAATAAAATGTAATTCGAATATTTTTTTTCTAATCGAATACTTGAGTTAATCGATTAATCGTGGCAGCACTAGTCCAGACCATTTGGACACACATGCGCATTGCGTGCAGTAGGTGGTCACATGTTGCAGTGATTACGGAAGTAAATTGGGAGGTCTCGGCCGTCATGATTTCTGACAACTTTGGAAGATTTTATGCTCTTGAAGCCAACATATTTTTTAAGATAGCTTTTCGTTTGGTATCGAGAAGGAAACTGTCGCCCTTGTCCGCCATTGCTCGTTTGCATCTGTATTTAAATCAAACCACTAGGCAAATATGTCCGCTGAGTGAGACTGAGTCTCTTTACAAACTAATAAGAGCATTGTGTAATATTCTTAGGGAGGTACCAGCAGAGCTCCGTTTAATAAAAAAAAAAAAAAATACAGTAATTTTCAGATGATAAGACGCTGCTTTTTTCCCTCATTTTGAATCTGCGGCTGATAGTCCAGTGCGGCTTATTTATTGATTTATTCGGGCAAAACCTTATTTGACAGTGGTGTCATAACACCCTCATAATTATGACGTGGCTTTATCATGGGCATTACTGAATGCTTTTGACTGATGTCATTGTCATCCGGCAAATGATGTCACTAACTCCATTTATGTCCAGCTTGGATCTTTTACATCCATTCAAAAGTGAGATCATTTACTGTATGACACAGATTGACATCTGTCATAAGCATTCATTAATAGAGCTGGGAATCTTTGGGCACCTAACGATTCGATTACGATTACGATTCAGAGGCTCCGATTCGATTATAAAACGATTATTGATGCACCCCCCTCACTTTTTTTTTTTTTTAATGTTTTGTACATTAGTTCCAAAATTGTTCAAAAATCCTCTCAGGCTCAACCAAACTACTATTTCAGTATCAAGTTAACATATAACAGTAAACAAATATACAAAAATAACAGTAAATAAAAAACTCCAGTCCCCATTCTGTATCAGCAGCTTTAAACTACATTTAATTAATTGAATGTTGTGAATCAATCGTTACAGTTGTTAAAATTGCTCCCGTTATTCCATAATTTCCCTTCCGTCTACTTTTGTCAAAGTTATAAAACTATTTCATCATTTAAAGATAGATTCAAGACAAGATTCTGCCGATTTTGGAATATTTTAGATAAAAAGTTAATTAGGTTCGCTACAACAGAGCCTTCTAGAGAGGTCTACTGCTTTAAGATGGCGGCTGTTTACTTACGCCGGAAAGTCTTGTCATTTCGCATCTCTGTTCAATAACACATGTTCTAACAATGACGTCGTCTGTCATTTTGCATCTAGTTGTACATATATATGATGTCTGCTGTAGCTGTATGTTTGTAGCAACTAGCAACTTGGCGTTGTTTGTAGCGGCTGTCAGCCGCAGTCAGGTATGATTGTTTTTGTTTTGTTTTTTTTATCAAGCGGCATGAGTTGAACATGATATGTACTCTCGGTCCGTTCCTCATAGCGTCCCAAAGACCGCGCTGACTGTGTTTTACTTCCGCTTTACCTGGTACAATTCAATAATCGCAATTTTGGGATATAGTTGTGAATTGTTCTCGAATCTTCCACGGCCGAATCGCGAATAATCTAAGAATGGGAAATTTCGAACGCCTCTATTCATTAATGCTCATGGCACTGTCCTGTCGTAATTATGACGGTCTTATGACAGTCTTATGGTGCCACTGTTAAATAGTATATCAGTAGCCGTGTCCTTAAGTCTTTCTGATAGTTTTTCCCTGACCTTTTTACTGCAATAATATTATAAAAACCTGAAATTATGGCTTTTAGTTTTGGCCACCCCAAGATTATAAGTGGCCCCATCTGTCCACCCCTATGAAAAATTTCTGGAGGCGCCACTGCCAAAATCAACAGGAAGTAACTGAAAATCAACAGGTAAATGACCTTACAGTGGGGAGAACAAGTATTGATACACTGCCGATTTTGCTGGTTTTCCCACATGCAAGCCATGTAGAGGTCTGTAATTTGTATCATAAGTTCTCTTCAACTGTGAGGGATGGAATCTAATACAAAAATCCAGAAAATCACATTGTATAGTTTTTTAATAATACATTTGCATTAACTGCATGAAATACGTATTTGATACATGACCAACTAGTAAATATTTCGGCTCTTAGTTCTTTTTTAATAACCCCTCCTGTTCTCCACTCATTACCGGAAGTAACTGCACCTGTTTGAACTTGTTACCTGTATAAAAGACACCCGTTCACATGCTCAAACAAACAAACTCCAACCTCTCCACAATGGCCAAGACCAAAGAGCTGTGTAAGGACATCAGAGATAAAATAATAGACCTGCACAAGGCTGGGATGGGCTACAGGAAAATAAGCAAGCAGCTTGGTGAGAAGGTAACAACTGTTGTAGCGATTATTAGAAAATGGAAGAAGTTCAAGTTGATGGTCAATCTGCCTTGTTCTGGGGCTCCACGCAAGATCTCACCTCGTGGGGCATCACTGATCATGAGGAAGGTGAGGGATCAGCCCTGAACTACACGGCAGGACCTGGTCAATGACCTGAAGAGCTGGAACCACAGTCTCGAAGAAAACCATCGGAAACACATTACGCCGTCATGGATTAAAATCCTACAGCGCATGCAAGGTCCCGCTGCTGAAGCCAGTGCATGTCCAGACACGTCTGAAGTTTGCCACTGACCATCTGGATGATCCAGAGGAGCAATGGAAGAAGGTCATGTGGTTGAAAATGGAACTTTTTGGTGTAAACTCGGCTCGTCGTGTTTGGAGGAAAAAGGATGAGTACAACCCCAAGAACACCATCCCAACCGTGAAACATGGAGGAGGAAACATCATTTTTTGGGGCTTTTACTCTGCCAAGGGTACAGGACGACGTCACCGTATTGAGGGGAGAATGGATGGGGCTATGTATCGCCAGATCTTGGCTGACAACCTCCTTCTTTCAGTGAGAGCCCTGAAGATGGGTCTTCCAGCATGACAACGACCCAAAGCACACAGCCAAGGCAACTAAGGAGTGGCTCGGTAAGAAGCATCTTAAGGTCCTGGAGTGGCCTAGCCAGTCACCAGATCTGAACCCGATAGAAAATCTATGGAGGGAGCCGAAAGTCCGGGTTGCCCGGCAGCAGCCCCGAAACCTGAAGACTCTGGAGAAGATCTGCATGGAGGAGTGGGCCAAAATCCCTGCTGCAGTGTGTGCAAACCTTGTCTAGGACTACAGGAAACGTTTGGTATCTGTAATAGCAAACAAAGGTTTCTGTGCCAAATATTGTTCGATTTTTGTGATGTATCAAATACTTATTTCATGCAATCAAATGCAAATTTATTATTTAAAAATCATACAACGTGATTTTCTGTTTTTTTATGTATTAGATTCTGTCCCTCACAGTTGAAGAGAACTTACGATACAAATTACAGACCTCTACATGCTTTGCAAGTGGGAAAACCAGCAAAATCGGCAGTGTATCAAATATTTGTTCTACCCACTGTAAATGGCCCAAAATGACCTCACTGCCGCATTGGTTGCCACTGACGGCGATAGACGTTCAAATGGCTTGGACGTCTACTGGTGATAAACTCATTCCAATTCACAGCAGAAGCTTGTTTTTCCTGTTTATGAGTTGTTTGTAGAATATCCTACAATGATTTGCTGACTAATGTATCGATAATCGTTTCGCCATATCATCGTTATCGTGAGCTTTGTATCGAAAATCGTATCGTATTGTGAGCTAACAAGAGGTTCCCACTCCTCATCCGATTTATACGCACATCCAATTGGAATTGGACTGTTCATACTGTATAAAAATGTCAGGCACGTATTGCATATGGGCAAAGAAAGCCTCATTGACGTTCTGTGGTATTTTTTCTTTTACCAATTCAATGGGGCTTGGAATTCCACTAATGTTTCTAAAGATTCCTGCTTCATTCCGGCTCGTCAAATTGGTTCCACTGGATTTATGTAAATCATGTAATTGGATGCGGTCACTTGCTTTAAAAGCCAGACTTTTTACCACTCAACATACCAGACTTATCTTTCACGTTGTCACGGAATGGCGATGACCAACACATCCTAAGGTGATAAATGCCACGCGAGTTGTTAGCATGTGACGCGGCGGTGACGTACGGGGCAAGGGTAGGAATGTGCTGCGCGGTCACATATTAACCTGAGAGGACTGTGGAAAGCATTTGTTGTCCGTCTAACTCTGCGACAGATTAGCCACCCAGTTTCTTGCTTTTAGCATGAGGTTCAAAGCACCTAAAAAGGAAATGTAGGGTGAAATTAAAATGTTTTCATTCGTTGCTGCTTTGGTAGTCGAATAGACAGTCACAATAATTGCAATCGGGTCCGTCATTGGACATGAATAAGATTTGGAGATTCCATTAGCGATACAATTATGGAGATAAAGCTGATCAGAAACATGAATGGTTTTTAATTCATTTACCGTTTAAGATCCTTCCATGAAAGAATGGGAAAATTCCATTACATTTATGAACGGTCCTCAAGAGCAACAGTCTGGTTATTATTCATTTAAATGCTGGGTTGGCTCTTGATTGAGTATGGGGAAAAAAAAAAAAAAAAAATCATAAAAATCAAATCTGATATTTCTAATCATTTAAAAGTGCAATAAACCCTCGAAAATGTAATCTCTGGAGAAATTGCGATGGTAGCTTTGCTGTGACGGTTGGTATCTCGGGTCACCTGTTAATTTTGACTTCCTGTACATATTGGGTCACTTCCTGTTGATTTTGAGTTGGCCTGCACAATATATTTCCCAGCAAATACTTAATTTTTTACGGTGCTTTAAAGACGACGTGATTGAACAGACTGCCGCGATAGAAGAATGGCAAGCTTGAGTCTGGTATAATGGAGTCATGTGATTTTTGTTGCGACATCTCATTGGTGAAACTGGTGGAGCTACTGTTGGCATATGTGACAAAAATACCGTAATTTCCCGAATATAACGCGCACTTTTTTCCCCAAAATTTACTCGTAAAATCATGGGTGCGCGTTATTCACGGGTACAGGGACGGAGACAGACAAAATTAATCATGATTCATGTTCCACTGTAAGCAAGGACCAGCACAATATTACCTAATTGGAACGACAGTGATATAAATAATCAAATTTCATGTGGTAAATAATTGTTTTCATGATATTTTTCACATCTAATGAAATGTTTTTTTGTACTATTCGTTTTATTATTTACCGGTACATTTTTCTAACCTTTGCGTTGCAACATGCCGGCACACGGCGATGTTGTCTTGAAGAGAACGTGTACGGCAATCCGTTTCGTTTAAATGTTGATCGTGTAGCGAGCTAGGACAGGAGTCTGAGGAAGAGTGTCGAACCACTGAGCCAGGCCGCGTTGTTTTATTTACATTGAAACGTACGTCTTGAACGCAAATCGTGGGACATTTCTTTACTTCCGGCTGTTCCCTTAACTAAACTCTCCCCCCCGGGAACTACTGTACACAACTAGCCAACATTAGTTCCGCTGGTGAATTCTGTTAAAACTCGCTACAACTCCTTACTTTGTGAAAATTATCGCACACTGTGAGCAATTTTACCACAGAAAATTAATATTCTATTTTTTTTTTTTTTTTAATATTTGACAAAAGGGTTAAAAAATGCTGCAACTTTATAAAAGTTCGAGACACGAGACTCATATTTATTGGTATTGCTAAAATTAGGGTGCGCTTTATGCACGGGTACAAGAATTTTCCCTAGCTTTTACAGGTAAAGTTGGGGTGCGCGTTATACACGGGTGCGCCTTATATTCGGGAAATTACGGTAACACCAATATGTACAATAAAGAGGAAAAACGTAACGACTGTAGTGTAGCCCAAAGTAATGAAGTAAGAGGAGAGTTTCTTCTAAAAAGTACATTTTTAAAAAAAAAACCTACTCAAGAGTGTAGGGCTGCAACTATCGATTTTTATTTTTTTAGTAGTCGATTAATCTATCAGCTAATTAGTTCAAATAATTGAGTAATAGGATTAGGAACATTGAATGTGTTGCAAAATTTTAGGGATGTTAAAAAAAGGCAAAATAAAATTCCCAAGTGTTTCGTCAAACAGTGCAGAATTGCACTTTCATGAAAAAAATAAAATACCTGAGCTTAGCCTCAAATATTATATATATATATAAAAAATGAGGATCTAAGAATAATTGGCTAACTTGCACAGCAGGATTCGCTAACTTGAATGCTCTCAACAAATCGTTCAAACACATATTCCTACAAAAAAACGGCAAAATATACCTATCAACTAAATTACGCATGCATTAAAAAAAACAACATTACAGCAAACAAAAACTTACCGTATGTTGGTCTTAACAGGGAGCAGCTGGATTCAGCTCAATTCAATTGAATAAATAAAACAATCACTCACACGCGCATCCAAGCGGTCCATTTCATTCAGGAACATAAAATACCACATGAAATATCAAATAAACATGCTTTTTGGTGTCATAGACACTTTATCAATATCGCAAGTACCTAATTGGCCCGAATATAAGGCGGCCCTGATCATAGGACGACCCCCTCTTTTTCAAGACTCAAGTTTGAAAAAAGACTTTTTGAACACCAAATTCATTTTTATACAGAAAATAATTACAGTACATCTGAAACAAATGATTATAACAATATATTTGTGAGAAAAAGCATGTTATTTTGCCTCATTCAAATCTTAATATCTGAACATTTAAATATGTAAACTAAAGTGCAATCACATTCGTAAATAAATGAATGGCTTCTGGTTTTTCAAATGTAAATAAACCAATTTATTGTGATAAAACAACAAAATTGCAATAACTGCATTAACCATCAAAGTGAACTCTAACTGTAACTAGTCTTGAAACATCTGAATAAGGAAAAACATTGCAATAAAATAATGCAATCTGGTTAAACTTGAGAGTAGCTGAGATGTGTCAAGACAGAACATCGCGTCAATGCTGTCTGGCGCCATCTAGCGTCGTGAATCGGTATAACGTCTAGACTGCGAATATACGATGACCCCCACTTTTTCTTATTCAATGCAAAAAAACACAGTCTTATATTCGGGCCAATACGGTAATATCGCTATTATCCAAAATGTCGCGATGTCAGTTTTTTCCAGTATTGTTCAGCCCTAATTTGGGCAATTATTGTCCCTTATTGTCTAGCCCTGTTCAATATAAGTTAAAAGAAGTGTGACATTAAAATAGACAACACATATAAAAAATGAAATTTTAGATTTAAAAAAAATCATCATCTAAAATGAGCTACATTCAGCACTTTTGATCCTTCCCTCATGTCAACGTAATGTTAGAAAAACGTAAGTTAAAATTTTAGATGGTAAATTGCTGTAGAATTTCAAAGATTCATTTGACATAAGAGCTTTTTACAGCATCTCCAGTTGTTTCTCCGCCGATCGATACGAGACTGATGATCCGCAATTGGCCAATCCCCGGCAACGGGACGTGAAAAGTCAAGTTGCGGAGCGGCGAAGACTGTGGACGGCGGAGCGGAGCGGGTCGACTCTGGTTATTTGTTAACGCACGAGACAAACGGCTCTTCTGTCCGTCGATGGGCAATCCTGCCCCGAGCTGTCAATAATTTACGTGGCGCTCGCTCAAACGCGGCGCTCCTTAAAGCTTTCCCGCCCGGAAAGCAAATCAATCGACGGGAAAAATGATCGCGGGATCCGCAGCTTCCGACTCTCGGCGAAGAAGATTTTGATTAGCGGGCGGGATGAACTCCCCGTCTCTTCTGGCAAATCCCCTGAGAATTGTGCGCGGGAAGCAACCTTTCGCGCCCTGACGTTGCTAGAAAAGAGATCAAGGGCTGCTGAATTCCCTCTTTTTTTTATTAAAAAGAAATAAGACACGCAAATGTCTTGGCGTTTGAAGAATAAAGTCACGGATGAATGGAAGTGCTGTAGCGATTGGACCTTTGGCCAAACGGGCATCTTTGGGGTAAACTTTCTATATTTGAAAAGACGTACAGGCGACTATAGAATAGAGATCGACCGATATGGGTTTTTCAGGACTGATACTGATTATTAGTAGTTAGAGGGGCCGATAAGATTTTTGGAGCCAATATTTATTTGGAATAAATGTATACAAAGAGAGACGGCGAGAACGAAAATTTGTATTTGCCATGTGGAAAAATGGATTTTGCCTTGTGGCATTTTTTTGACATGTGGCAAAATGGATTTTGGTTTGTGGCTTTTTTTTTTTTTTTGGTATGTGGCATTTTTTTCGGGGTGTATTGCAGTTCTGCTGGCCACGCACGTCCATGCCATTGACAGCTATGCACGTCCAAAGTTTGCATTTGTATTAAATAGCAGAAAAACGTGTGAAGCTGTGATTTTTGACCATACGCTTAGCATGACAGCGCATTGACATTCAACTGGCAACCAAGTCAGGCTATGCCATTTGACGGCTACGCACGTCCAAATTTTCCATTCGTTTAAATGGGTCGTTTAAATGATTTTCTACCCCCCGAAAAAATGCCACAAACCAAAATCCATTTCACCATATACCAGAAAAATGCAACGTGTCATTTTGCCATATAGCAAAAAATGCCACTTGGCAAAATCATTTTTCCCACATGGCAAAATCCATTTTGCCACATTGCAAAAAAATGCCACGTGGCAAAAAAATGCCACATGGCAAAATCAGTTTTACCACATGTCTTGGCAAAAAAATGCCACATGGAAAAATCAGTTTTGCCACATGGCAAATGTTGTTATATAGCGCGTTTCCACCTTTCAAGGTGCTCAAAGCGCTTTATACTATCTGGCCATTCACCTACTGGTGACACAGCACCAGGGGTTCAGTATCTTGCTCAAGGATACTTAGACGAGTTCATCAGGGCGAAGAATCGAACAACTACTCTACCACTGAGCCACGCCACCCCACACATGACAAAATCCCATTTCGCCACATTGCAAAAAACTGCCACGTGGCAAAATCGGTTTTGCCACGTGGTAAAATCGGTTTTGCCACGTGGCAAAAAAAATGCCACATGGTAAAATCGGTTTTGCCACATGGCATAAAAATGCCACATGGCAAAATCGCTTTTGCCACATGGCGAAAAAAAATGCCACATGGCAAAATCGCTTTTGCCACATGGCGAAAAAAAATGCCACATGGCAAAATCGCTTTTGCCACATGGCGAAAAAAAATGCCACATGGCAAAATCGCTTTTGCCACATGGCGAAAAAAAATGCCACATGGCAAAATTGCTTTTGCCACATGGCGAAAAAAAAATGCCACATGGCAAAATCGCTTTTGTCACATGGCGAAAAAAAATGCCACATGGCAAAATCGCTTTTGCCACATGGCGAAAAAAATGCCACATGGCAAAATCGCTTTTGCCACATGGCGAAAAAAAATGCGACATGGCATGGCGAAAAAAAATGCGACATGGCAAAATCGGTTTTGCCACATGGCGAAAAAAAATGTCACATAGCAAAATCGGTTTTGCCACATGGCGAAAAAAAATGCCACATGGCAAAATCGGTTTTGCCACATGGCGAAAAAAAATGCCACATGGCAAAATCGCTTTTGCCACATGGCGAAAAAAAAATGCCACATGGCAAAATCGCTTTTGTCACATGGCGAAAAAAAATGCCACATGGCAAAATCGCTTTTGCCACATGGCGAAAAAAAAATGCCACATGGCAAAAGCGCTTTTGTCACATGGCGAAAAAAAATGCCACATGGCAAAATCGCTTTTGCCACATGGCGAAAAAAAATGCCACATGGCAAAATCGCTTTTGCCACATGGCGAAAAAAAATGCCACATGGCAAAATCGCTTTTGTCACATGGCGAAAAAAAAATGCCACATGGCAAAATCGCTTTTGCCACATGGCGAAAAAAAATGCCACATGGCAAAATCGCTTTTGCCACATGGCGAAAAAAAATGCCACATGGCAAAATCGCTTTTGCCACATGGCGAAAAAAAATGCCACATGGCAAAATCGCTTTTGCCACATGGCGAAAAAAAATGCCACATGGCAAAATCGCTTTTGCCACATGGCGAAAAAAAATGCCACATGGCATGGCGAAAAAAAATGCCACATGGCAAAATCGGTTTTGCCACATGGCGAAAAAAAATGCCACATGGCAAAATCGCTTTTGCCACATGGCGGAAAAAAAATGCCACATGGCAAAATCGCTTTTGTCACATGGCGAAAAAAAATGCCACATGGCAAAATCGCTTTTGCCACATGGCGAAAAAAAAATGCCACATGGCAAAATCGCTTTTGTCACATGGCGAAAAAAAAATGCCACATGGCAAAATCGCTTTTGTCACATGGCGAAAAAAAAATGCCACATGGCAAAATCGCTTTTGTCACATGGCGAAAAAAAATGCCACATGGCAAAATCGCTTTTGCCACATGGCGAAAAAAAATGCCACATGGCAAAATCGCTTTTGCCACATGGCGAAAAAAAATGCCACATGGCAAAATCGCTTTTGCCACATGGCGAAAAAAAATGCCACATGGCAAAATCGCTTTTGCCACATGGCGAAAAAAAATGCCACATGGCAAAATCGCTTTTGCCACATGGCGAAAAAAAATGCCACATGGCAAAATCGCTTTTGCCACATGGCGAAAAAAAATGCCACATGGCAAAATCGCTTTTGCCACATGGCGAAAAAAAATGCCACATGGCAAAATCGCTTTTGCCACATGGCGAAAAAAAATGATGCATGGCAAAATCGCTTTTGCCACATGGCGAAAAAAAATGCCGCATGGCAAAATCGCTTTTGCCACATGGCGAAAAAAAATGCTGCATAGAAAAGTGGATGGACATTTGATGTTTACAAGACAATAAATGTGTGCTCAATCATTGAAGAAGTACAGTCTTGCTTGCAAGACTAAAAAAGAAACAATATTTCTAATCCCGGATGAGTGATTCCATGTCGTCTGCCGTTTCAGGTCCGCGCCAACGACGCCGACACGGGCGCCAACGGCGAGATCGACTACAGCCTGCACCAGATGTCGGAAGCGGTCCAGAGACTTCTCCGCATCGACCGCTCCACAGGAATCATCTACGTCAAAGGAATGGTCGACCGCGAGGAGGAGAACTTCCTCAAATTCTTTGTGGTGGCAAAAGACCGAGGGCCCAACTCTAAGAGCTCCAAAGTCCTGGTGACCATCAACGTCCGGGACCAGAACGACAACGCTCCCTCCGTGGAGATCCGCGGCATCGGACTGGTGACGCACCAGAACGGCGTCGCCAACATCTCTGAGGACATGCCGGCGGGCACGGCGGTGGCGCTGGTCCAAGTGTCGGATCGCGATGAGGGGGAGAACGCTGTGGTCACCTGCGTGGTGGCGGGGGACGTCCCCTTCCAGCTGCAACCTTTGAGCGAGTCCAGCAACGACCGTAAAAGGAAGTACTTCCTGCAGACCACCGCTCTGCTGGATTACGAGCGAATCCAGGATTACAGGATCGACATCGTGGCGGTAGATTCCGGCAACCCCGCTTTGTCCAGCACCAACTCCCTGAAAGTGCATGTCACCGACGTGAACGACAACACGCCCGGCTTCTCGCCGGCCGTGCTGGAGGTGGACTTCGCCGAGGGGAACAGACAGGGCGACACGGTAGTACAGGTGGCGGCGACCGACGCGGATAGCGGCAGCAACGCCGAGCTGGTCTACAGCATCGTGGAGCGCTCGGCCACGGCGCTGTTTGAAATCGATGCCGTCAGCGGCGAGATACGGGTCAAGAACCCGCTGGACCGCGAAGAGACGGAGCGTTATGAGTTCCGCGTGGCGGCGGCCGACAAAGGCGTGCCGAGCAAAACCGGCACGGCGACGGTGGCGATCAACGTCCTGGACCGCAACGACAACGATCCCAAGTTCATGCTGAGCGGCTACAGTTTCTCCGTCATCGAGAACATGCCGCCCCTCAACCCCGTGGGGGTGGTGACCGTCACCGACGTGGACAAAGGCGACAACGCCCGCGTCAAGCTCTACGTGGAACCCGACAACGGCAAGTTCGTCATCCAGAACGGCACGGGGAACATCTTGTCCAGCATCTCCTTCGACAGGGAGAAAGAGAGCACCTACACCTTCCGACTAAAGGCGGTGGACGCGGGCGACCCCCCTCGCTCTTCCTACGTGGGTGTGACCATCAACGTCCTGGACGAGAACGATAACGCCCCTTACGTGACCAAACCGGCCAACTCGTCCTACAAGTACCTGAGCCCCGGGGCGCCCCTGGAGACCCGCGTGGAGGTAGTGGAAGCCGAGGACATGGATTCCGGTCCCAACGCCGAGCTGGACTACGCCATTGTCGGAGGGAACCCCCACGGACTGTTCCGCATTTCGCCCACCACAGGGGAGATCGCCCTGGCGCGGGAATTTACGGTGAAGCACAACGGGCTGCACCGACTGGTGGTGCGGGTTCAGGACAAAGGCAAGCCGCCCCGCCAGACCACCGCTCTGGTGCACGTCTTCGTCAACGACACCAAAGCCAACGTGTCGCTGATCGAGGCTCTGGTATGGCACAGTCTGTACACCCCGCTGGACCGGGACATCGCGGGGGACCCCGACTACGCCCTGGCGCAACGGAGCAACATCCTGTACGGGAGCCTGGCCGGGATCGCCGTCGTCATTCTGGTCATCGTGGTCGTGGTGTTGGCCCGCCACCGGCTCCAGAAGGATGCCAAGAGCGGCTATCAGGCGGGCAAGAAAGAGAGCAAAGATCTGTACGCCCCCAAGCAGGGACCTAAAAACTCCAAGGGGAAAAAGAGCAAGAAGGGCAAAGCTCCCAAAGCCGCCAAACCCCTGGAAGAGGACGAGGAGGCCAGTCTCCAGAAGGGCCTCAAGTTCAACCTGATCGACGAGGCGGTGGGCGACAGCCCGAGGATACACCTGCCCCTCAACTACCCGCCCGGCAGCCCCGACTTAGGGCGCCACTACCGCTCCAACTCGCCGCTTCCGTCCATCCAGCTGCAGCCGCAGTCGCCCTCGGCCTCCAAGAAGCACCAGGCGGTGCAGGACCTCCCCGCCGCCAACACCTTTGTAGGCACGGGCGACAACAACTCCACGGGCTCCGACCAATATTCGGATTACAGCTACAAGGCCAACCCGCCCAAATACAGCAGCAAACAGGTAGGACACTACGCAAACGCGCCCTTGTACCAGCGGGACATTTATTGGACCGACGGGGTGTGGTAGTCCCACGGACGGGGGACGTACGTAAACCAAATCCACGCCCGCCACATTCCTTTTTTCCCCCCTTTCTTTTGGTTTACCTTCACTGTTTTTATTTCTCCGTTCTCCTTCCACGCAGGCGTCATGAAGGATGCAGTATAGACTACAAGGGGGTGCTGACGTGGGGGTAGCCTTAAGCTGCATTCAGACCGGATACGTTTTAATCTGACGCCAAATGCTGTTTTTTGTTCACGCCGACGTTTACGTCGCCAAGAGTTGAAGTCCGCCTACCCCGAACAACTTCTAGTTCACGTCACGTAAAAATAAGCAACGAAACGACATTGTGACTTCTCTCGTAATATTGCAATGTATGACTTCATTCTCGTGGTATGGCGACGTTTATTGCCTAATATTTAGACAATTGTGGTAGTCCTATTTTTTTTCCTTTTGGTTGACTGGATGTTAAGGCAACTGAAGTCACGCGACTGAAAAACTATATTGGTTGGCCGCGGTCGTCTCAAAAAGAGGGAGACGGTGAGAACCAAAAAAGGTATTTGCCATGAGGCATTTTTGCCATGTGGCAAAATGTCAATTTTTTTAAAAAATTAATTTTGCCACATGGCAAAGAAAAATGTGACATTTTTTTGCCATGTGGCAAAATGGATTTTGCTATGTGGCATTTTTTGCCATGTGGCAAAAAGTCAATTTTTTTAAAAAATTAATTTTGCCACATGGCAAAGAAAAATGCCACGTAGCAAAATCCATTTGGCCACATGTAAAAATAATGCTACATGGCAAAATCTATTTTGCCTCATGTAAAAAAAAAAAAAAAGCCACATGACAAAAGTCCATTTTAAAACCAGTCAAAAAAATACCACGTGGCAAAATCCATTTTGCCACATGGTAAAAAAATGCCACAGGGAAAAATCCATTTTGCCACATGGCAAAAAAATAAATGCCATGTGGCAAAATGGATTTTGCCACGTCAAAAAAAAGTTCCACGTGGCAAAATCCATTTTGCCACATGTCAAAAAAAAGGCCACGTCGCAAAATCCATTTGGCCACATGTAAAAAAAAATGCCTCGTGGCAAAGTCCATTTTAAAACCAGTCAAAAAAATACCACGTGGCAAAATCCATTTTGCCACATTGCAAAAAAAAATGCCACGTGGCAAAATCCATTTTGCCACACGGTAAATACCACTTTTGGTTCTCGGGCCTGCTGCAAAAAAATCAATTGTGCAATTTCATAGACTTTGTATTGGTCAGTAAAGGGGAAAATATGCGTCTGATCTGAATGCAGCTTCACTATACTGTATTATTTTTACTTGAAGGAGCTTACACGACAATGACAAGGGTCAACTTTTGCCGTGTATTGACATACCGCCACTGTGATATTGAGTTTTTCTTGTTTTTTGTTTCATTTTATTTCTATTTGCGATGGACCGATCTAGCTGGAAGCAAAAAAAAACTGAAAGGAAATGCCATTGACGGTGATAGATGAGCCATTGCATGAGCAACATTGCTATTACGACTAGGGCTGCAGCTAGCGATTATTTAAGTAATCGATTAATCTATCATTTCGAAAAATCGCATAATCGGAATACAAACATTTAATGCTTTGCAGAATAACTTTTAGCAGATTTCAACGAAAGGCTTGCTAAGATCGCAAAGTCAAAGGAGCTTTAATGCGAATACAAACTAAAATTCCTCAGTGTTTGTTCAACGTATGCAGAATTGCACTTTCATTCACAAAAACAATAATTAAAATACCAGCGCTTCGCCTTAAACGGTATAAAATAATAATGCTGATAACAACTGGCTAGTTTGCTAGCTCGGCCACTAGCCTAAATGCTTCAAAATGCGAACTATTTTTTAAAATGCTCTTCAAAAAGCTTTCAAACACATAAGACTGCTAAATATACCTCTAAACTCAATTAGGAAATGCATAAAAAATTATGTAAGTGCAAACAAAATCTTACAACCTTATGTTGGTCTTAACAGGGAGCCTCTGGATCCGGCCATGTTAGATGAGTTATGTCATATTCACAGATGCCACTAGAGAACAGTGTATCCACCCAAATCAATAAAACAAAATGCAAACCCTTTCAAAACAAACCATGACAAGGCCACTAATTCAAGGAATCCTCAAAGCAGCAAAATTTGATTTTGAGCTTTTTTTGTAATCGAATGACTCAATTCATCGTTGCAGCACTAATTACGACCTTCCTATTCTTACAGCTTCAATGTTGTTGTTTTTTTCATAATTTGCCACTGACAGTGATAGACGTCCAATCCATTTTGTTAAAAAATAAATAAATAAATAATTGGGTTCATGTTTGGTCTAAAAAAGCTTGTTTTTTTTGTCAAAATTGGTGAATGTTTGGTAGGTGATATTTCTGGTCAGATGTTTTAATTTTTGATCCAAAACTGTTGGTGTTTGGTATAAAAAGTTTCACCCCTTCAGACCTAAGCATGCTGCTGAACGACATGACTCCTTCATGTCTCTAGACCAGGGGTCAGCAACCCGCGGCTCTGGAGCCACATGCGGCACTTTAGCGCTGCTCTAATGGCTCCCTGGAGCCTTTTCAAAAATATATGAAAATGGAAAAAGATTGGGGAGTCAAATATCTTTTGTTTTAATGTGGTTTCTGTAAGACGACAAACTTACGGAGTCCCTAAAGGGACATCGACAGAAATTAAATGTAAGCAATCTGGTGCGCACCAGATTGCTTACATTTATTGTGTTTGTTGTTTGCAATTGTTGTAAACATTAGCATTATATAGCATTTAAGCTAACACTTTTGCTGGTAAACATTAGCATTACAGTATATAGCATTTAAGCTAGTGGACTTTTGCTACGCAAATTAGCAAATTGTTGTAAAAATTAGCATTATATAGCATTTAAGCTAGCGGACTTTTGCTGTGCAAGTAAGCCAATTGCAACAAACAGTTGGCTAAATTGCATAGCAAAAGTCCATTAGCTTAAATGCTATATAATGATAATGTTTACAAGATAGTTTCTGGTGCTCACCAGATTGCTCAAATATATTTTATTTCTGTCAATTTGTTTATTGGTTCGATATGGCTCTTTCAACATTTTCGGTTGCCGACGCCTGCTCTAGACCAAGAAATACACTGAATATAGTTGGTATTGCCACTTCTGGGAGATGATTGGATGAAACTTTACTCTCTGAAATATAATCATGAGGTTTGGCACGCCTCTTTGCTATTTTTGGCTCTTTGAAAATGGCTGAGACAAAACCCAAGAAAAATTTTGAACAGGAGGGCATTTAAAAAAAAAAAAAAAAACGAAACCCTATCTGGAGGCGAGAGCACAGAATTAAACACGCCACAAATTTAACAAGATATTATCACCTACTTTCCTTGTTTCGATCCAAAAACTCCATGTAGCACGTATCACTGAGTGTCAAGACACAACTGTGAATGGCCACAGCTAGATTTCTTAGGATTTTATGGGTGAAACTTGGTCATATAACAAGGGTCGTGATGCAGAAATCGCAGACATCAAGGAGTGGTCGAGATGTTCTTTTTCATATATTTACCCTTTTAAACGTTTTTTTTTTTTTTTTCTTCCAATTTTTCTTTGTTTGGATGGATTATTTATCATCTAACATATCGGAGAAAATGCGACGGTAACAAAAAAAGGCAATTAAGCGATAGTTATAAGGTAGATCTCCGTAACTTTTTTACAGACACCATTTTTTTCATTGTGATGTAATTTACCCTTCAATTAAAATATGTGATTAAATTGTTAAATCATTTATATATATATTTTTTTAAACGAAATATTAGACATCAATTAATGATTTTGAATAATAAATATAATTATTTACCTTCATTTTATGGCTGGGTTATAACAAAAGCGGTTGCGCGATGTCTGTAAACGGAGGTTTCCAGGGTAAAACAGACAAATTAAAAATAGTTCGGGGGCTTCATGCGCCATAAATCTGTTTTTGGCAGCATACAGACATATTGTTCCATCAAACACAAGTTGTTTTGGCTTAAAATACAGTAGTTTATTTTCAAGAGGGATGCAAGCGCAGAAACTGCTTTTTCAGCCTTGTCTGTGTTTTCCTGCCACATATATATACTTGGCTCAAAAATGGCCATGTTTCATAAAACGCTATGGTAAAAAGATGCCAAAAATGAAAAGTCTTTGGTCATAAGTGGTTTGATTTTGGTCCAGTGAGGTTGATCGAACGGCACGATCCCTCTCAGCCCAAACGGATAGAACGTCTGTCACCGTCAATGGCAGCCATAGTTTGCACTGGGTGATGTTAGCCTTCTTTTAGCTGCCAAAGTGCCTTAATGTCCCGAGTGACGGAACAACAGATGACATTTCAGCTAGTAGAACATTAACTTTTTGAGACTGTTTGGCTTTCTGTGAGGAAGTGTGGAAATTTTTCATGAAGGGAACGACTGTTTAGATTTTTCTTTTTTTTAGCCCCTCGAGTTGTGAATTTTAGGCAAAAGCCTAAAAAAAGAAGCACATGTCGCAATTTTTTCCCATTAGCAAATGATGTACGGAAATGACGTTTTCATGCTTTTCCCTCCCACAATGACATTTTGATGTTATGAGAGCGTTGTTTAAAGGTGACCTTGCATGAAATATCCATTTTTTTCCCTCTCACTTTAGACATGCTTGAAGTTTTGTCATCTCTCTGGTTTGTCATTTGACTCTTTAAAGCAACACTAGGTAACTTTTCGAACGTTATCAAAAATTTTCATAAAATTTGCGATATGTCAGCTGACAACTAGTTGAATGACACCTCTTTTCTTTTTTATCTTGAGAGGATCTGTATCAATTTCACCATCGCTAATTAACTTGGAGGAGGGTGGCACAAAAAAACAACAAATGTGCTGACTGCTTTACGGCAAACGTCACTACCCAACCTCGCAACTGAAATTGTCAGCGCTGACAAGTTCGGGTGGGGGAATACGGCACAAAATCAAATGTTTCATATGATCAACATCGTCATATGCTTTTGTTTAGCCACAACTGGATACGTTACCTCACAGAAATGTCTTTTAATCCGTCCGCAGGCGACGGGTAGATCACAATTTTACGACACTGCGTTGTCCCTCATGGGAAATGCAGTCTTCCTTGAGGCAAAACACTACCGCTTTTGTCCACCTGTGTCGCTAAAATCGACCAAAACTGAAATTATCTAGTGTTGCTTTAAGAGCTCTGAAAATGAGCAAATTTCATTACTCCATTTATTTATTGATTTTTTTTAATCTAAAAGATTTTTTTTAAGTTTCATTCTGATTTCATTATTTTGTTTCTCTATTATATTGTTTTTATTAATTCAGATTATGTTGTATTTATTTTTCATGATTTGTTCGGATTTCAAATCGGCGACACTGTGATGTCACACGAGTCGAGTCCCTCCCCGCTTTGTGCTTCCTACACGCCCACTCGCCAACAGCCAATCAGAGCAAAGAGTTTCAATTCAACCGTAAGACCACACAAATAGCCATCGTGAAAACCTCCCAAAAACTCAATGAAGGTCACCTTTAGTGAACTTTTTCAGTCACACTGACGACCACTAGACGTCCAATCATCCCTTTGCTGTGAATTAGAGTTTATTACAAGTACACGCCCAATCTATTTGAAGTAGGAGGGTTTGCAGTCAGCCTTCTTACTTTCAAGGGATTGGTCCTCTATATGACAGACAAGAAGTTAAACATTAGGAAAAAAATGCACTGCAAACCAAAGAGACGCACGTTCTTCTTCTCTGCCTGAATTTCATGTACATAATATTTGTATATTGCTTGTTGTTTTTTGTTTTTTATCGCATTTGAATGCATATTTCATTTCAATAAACGTGCTTCAATGTGATTGTTTGTGGTGCTTTCACGCGGTGTCTTCATTTTCATCTGTTACACATGGAGATCAAATGCTTGTAGACGAGCGCCGTTGTCGGCGATAGACGTCCAATCCATTTGCACTGGGAGCCATCGTTCAGACTCTAAAAGTAAATTATTCTTATTTTTCAGAGTAAACTGACGACTACTACAGCTACAGATTTTGTTAAAATGTTTAATGACTAGTAGAGTGGAATTTATTCTGCCGTTTCGGCGTATTAAAAATTGCTTCAAAGAAAAAATAATGACTTCAATTTGGCTATTTTCCTTCCTTCCTTCAAAGATTTTTTAATAAACTGAGTTGTAAGAGTTACAGGTCAAATTATCAGCGGAAAGTAATTTAAAATGATTCATCTTGGTCTTTTTTTCTTACAATCCTAAAAAGGTTGAAAATTAAACTATATTGGAAGCTCATACTAGAAAATGTCTTTTTTTTTTTTTTTTTTTGGTTGTAATTTTTTTTTATAAATGTAGGATTTACTTACTTTTAGTACTTTTTTCCATTTATAGACTATCCACATGCATATTTTTTCAAGGGTGAAAAACTGATGAAATATTTTGAAAACATTTTATCTCCATAAGTGACACACAGAAAAACAAATGGTCAAAACAAAGCTATCATGTCCTCTTTCCCAGTATCTGCTCAGCACGGCTTTTAAGTGTGCTTAGCAGATACTTTGCTTGCTTTTCCATTAGCTGTGTCTGATGTCCAGATGACAAAATGTACACCCTTAACCTGTGGCGGAACAAATGTGAACATGGCCTGGGTACAATGAGCATAAACCAAAATGGATTTTGCCATGTGGCTTTTTTTTTTTTTTTTTTTTTTTTTTTTTTTTTTTTTTTTGCCATGTGACATTTTTTGTTTTGCCATGTGGCAAAACTGATTTTGCTTTGTGGCATTTTTTTTTTTTTTTTTCTTTCCATGTGAAATTTTTTTTTGCCATGTGGCAAGATGGATTTTGCCATGTGGCCTTTTTTTTGTCCCATGTGGCAAAATGTATTTTGCCATGTGGCATTTTTTATGTATGTGGCAAAATGGATGTGTTGTAGTGTAACACATGTTTTTCTGCCATTCACAAACCAAAGCCACACATGATTTTTGCCATTTAATATGAATAGAAAATTTAGACGTGCAAGGCGCTCAATGGCATAGCCTGACTTGGGTGGCAGTTGAATGTCAATGCGCTGTAATGGTAAGTGTATAGTCTAAAAACCACAGCCACACATGATTTTTTTGCCATTTAATATGAATAGAAAATTTGGACATGCATAGCAGTCTATGGAATAACCTTACTTGGGTGCCAGTTGAGTGTCAATGCGCTGTAATGGTATGTGTAAGGTAAAACATCACAGCCACACGTTTTTCTGCCATTTAAAATAAATGGAAAATTTGGACATGCACAGCCGTCAAAGGCATGGGTGTGCATGGCCCGCAAAAAATGCCATATACCCTAAAAAACAACGCTACATAACAAAAAAATATATTCCTTAAACCAATATCCATTTTGCCACATACAAATAAACATTGCCACATGTCAAAATCCATTTTGTCACATGGCAAAACCCCATACCAAAAAAAAATAATAATATGGCACAAACCAAAATCCATTTTGCCACATACCAATAAAAGTTGCCACATGTCAAAACACATTTTGCCATATGGCTAAAAAAATGCCACATGGCAAAATCCATTTTGCGACATGGCAAAGAAAAAAGCCACATGGCAAAATCCATTTTGCCACATGGCAAAAAAAATGCCACATACCAAAAAATATGCCACAAACCGAAATCCATTTTGCCACATACCAATAAAAATGCCACATGGAAAAATACATTTCGCCACATGGCAAAGAAAAAAAACGCACTGGCAAAATCCATTTTGCCACATACAAATAAACATTGCCACATGTAAAAATACATTTTGCCACATGGCTAAAAAATGCCACATGGCAAAATCCATTTTGCCACATGGCAAGAAAAAAATGCCACATACCAAAAATATGCCACAAACCGAAATCCATTTTGCCACATACCAATAAAAATGCCACATGGAAATATACATTTCGCCAAAAAAGACACTGGCAAAATCCATTTTGCCACATGGCAAAAAAATGACACATAGTAGGAAAAAAAAAAAACACACGGCAAAATCCATTTTGCCACATGGTAAATACCACTTTGGATTCTCGCTGTCTCTCTACACTAGACCCTTACCTGAGTGAACCGGCCAACGGAGGGGTGCCCGTGGCCCCTTCACACTTTCGCAGGTCCCTCAAGATGATTGTCCAGTGTGTGTGTGTATGTGTGTGTGTGTGTGTGTGTGTGGGGGGGGGGGGTTAAGTGAATTAAAGTGAGTAAAATTTTGTTTTACATTGAAGCATTAAAAAGGTGAGTTTGCAGCAAAATAATTAAAAAAAAAATCATAATTCCACTATTTAAACATGTGTTGTGCAGCTCAATTTCCAGGTAAACAATGGCAACAAATGTGTGTGTTCACCCATGGGGCAGGTTAATTGAGTTTTACTTTGAAATAGGCCTACAATATGATGACATAATGTCAATTATTGATATTAAGTACGTTTTCCAAATAACCAGAAGACATTTGAAGCGAGTCTGAAACTCGACCGGATATTTTCAGCGAAAAACGTTCTGTGATTTGCTGGTCCTTGTTGACTTCATCAGCAACCAATTGCTATACTCAGGAGGCACAATTACCTTCCAAGATGTTTTTTTTTTTTTTGCCTCGATGTTATTTATTTATTTTTTATTTTTTTCCGAAGATTTATTTTTTTCTTCGATGTAAAAAAATTTTCTTTTGCTTCAATTATTTTTTAATTTTTTAAATTTTTTTTATTTTTTACTTCCGTGTCTTTTTTCTGCTTTGACAGAAAAAAAAAATCAGTGTCCCTTAAGGGACATTTTTTATTTTTTTTTTTACTTTTTTTTTTTTTTTTTTTTTAAATTTCTTCTTCCATTCCATGTCACCTTGGGGGCACCGTAGTGTTGTTTTACTTTTTTAAAAAGTTAAAAGGGAAAAAAGAAAAAAATATATACATATACATAAGTCAAAACAATATTTTGCTCTTAATGGAAAAAATGATGCCAAATAATAAAAACAACAAATATATCATCATACATTTTCATATAACATACATATTTTTACATCATGTTACTTTCCTACCAAAGGTGCCTCACTGCTAAGGCAATGCAGAACTCTTCAAAAACACGCTGCCTTAGTCATAAAACGTATGCGAAATAAAAAGCTTTTCCATTTTTCCGAAAACATTCAAGACAACAATGCTATAAGGCTAACGATACATAAGAAATGTTGCTATCGAGAGGCTGAATAAAAGGATTTGGAGCATTTTCAGGTCAACAGTGTGAGCCCGTGACAAAAATTGCACTGGAAACGCACATGATAGCGTAGCGTAGCCTGTTGCTCATGGATAAGGTAAACATTTTCCTCCGTTTTTGCTCGCTAGCATGTTTCCAAAGGGCGGAGAGGCACGCGGGGGAAGTGGTTAGCATGTTGCTCATCAAGCGTTGTTTGATTTCTTGTCAGGACACGCTCAATTGACTGCACGTACAATGTACGTCTTGATGCCTCTCGCTTCCTCGGAATTACGAGAACAAAAAACATTCCTGAAAGGAACGTCATCTCTGAAACGGAAGCGTTAATTGTCGGTTCTCGGGGTCGAAGCGTGGCCATCCCGGTGTGCCGCTTTACGTATGTATGTAGTGCTAATGCATAGTATAGTGCTAATGCTGTTTTCAACCCAGAGTGCCTTAATCGCAGGTGGCCATCATTATCATCAATCACATGCATTGACTTCAGGACTTGTGCCTCGGTAAAACACTCATTTAAATCATTGGCTGCCATTGACAGCGCTCGACATTTTGCCCGGGAAGGTTGGCAGCGATCGTTTGATTATAACTAAAATATTCATATTTTATTCTATGCCATTCGCAATGATTGCCGTCCAATTCATTTCAACTGACTGAGGCTCACGGCTTCATCTGTGGTCTAAAATTGTCCGTTTTGTGTCCAAAATGTTTCATGTTAGTCCCAACATTGGGCAAAAAATGATTCATTTTTGGTTTTAAAAAATTGGGGCGAAAAAATGGTTTTTGGGGTCCAATATATACGTAAAAGGATTGGAACTTTTACTCCGTGCTTGGATTCACTTTTTTTCTATCAGTTCTTGGCTCCTTTCTCGCTTATCGCCTCTCAGACCTGACACGACTTGACAGTAAAGCAAATCACAGTGTGTACGTACGTAAATACATCTGTGTTTTTGTGCGCGTGGGCCTCGGGAGCAGAGAAGCAAGTGAAAATACCGGAGGGCGCCGCCGGTCAGGTCGGTGCACCTATGGGCGGGGCCAAAGGTCGGAAGCATCCAGCTGCTCCACGCGAAACATCAACTTGCGCTCACATTTCCACGTCTCTACTTTTTGTTTGCTACATGCTATTGAAAACACAACATAGCTTTTAGATTCAGTGGGAAAAAAAACATTTGCCAGGCGTTCACATGACCAGCCACAAAATACAGTGGCATTTTGTTTCATTTAGCCACAGGCTAACCCCATTTAAAATGGATCGGCAAGAGAGGCGACCGTTAGTCACACTAACGATCTAAATTTTTCAAAATAAATGTTTTGTTGTTGTTTTTTTAAATTCAAATTGTTTTGTAAAACTAAATTTTGTTTTATTCATGATCTATACAATATTTCTTATTTACCAATGAAGTTTGATATGTAATAATTTATTCATGGTTGTTTAGTTGTTAAAAATAAAAAATGTTCAGGTCTTACGTCACAATATACAGTGGTATGAAAAAGTGAACCTTTTGGAATTTCTCACATTTCTCCATAAAATCACCATCCAATGTTACCTGATCTTTTGTCAAAATCACACAGATGAAAATATAGTGTCTGCTTTAACTAAAACCAGCCAAACATTTATAAGTTTCCATATTTTAATGAGGATAGCAGGCAGACAATGATAGAAGGAGGAAAATAAGTAAGTGAACCATCCCATTTAATACCCCGCGCCCCCCTTCCTGTAGCTGCAGATCAGTCTGGCATATTGATCAGGACTAATATTGGCCCATTCTTCTCTACAAAACAGCTGTAGTTCAGTCAGATTCCTGGGATGTCTGGCATGAATCACTGTCTTTCGGTCATGCCACAGCATCTCAATGGGGTTCAAGTCTGGTCTTTGACTCGACCACTCCAGAACGTGTATTTTGTTCTTCTGAAGTTCATTTACTTCTGTGTGTTGGATCATTGTCTTGTTGCAGCATCCATCCTCTTTTTAGCTTCAACTGTCTGACAGACGGCCTCAGGTTTTCTTGCAAAACTTTTGAATTCATTCTTCCATGAATGATTGCAAGTTGTCCAGGCCCTGAGAGAGCAGAACAGCCCCAAATCATGAAGAGGTGTTGATGTTCCATTTTTCCTTCACACATGATGTTATGTGTTACTCCCAAACAATTCAACTTAGGTTTCATCAGTCCACAAAATATTTTGCCAAAACTACTGTGGGGTCTCCAAGTGCCTTTTTGCGAACAATAAACGAGCAACAATGTTTTTTTTTTGTTTTCAGAGAGCAGTGGCTTCCTATGTGGAGTCCTCCCATGAACACCATTTTTGGCCATATAGTTCATGTGTGCACAGAGAGATTGGACTGTGTCAGTGATTTCTGTAAGTCTTAGCAGACATTCTAGGGTTCTTTTTTTACCTCTCTGGGTATTCTGCGCTGAACTGCGTCATCTTTGGTGGACGTCCACTTCGCAGATATTCAGACAGCTCTTTTGACCAAGCCATCATGCACATCAGACACTGCTTCTCATCAAGACATTTCTTACCAGGTGTGTGTTTTATAGTGGGCAGGGCAGCTTTAAACCACTCATCAGTGATTGGGCAAACACCTGACTTAAAATTGTTGGGTAAAAATTGGTTTCAATTGCTCTTTAAGTCTCCTTAGGCAGAGGGTTCGCTTACTTTTTCCTGCTTCTCTCCTTGTTTGTGTGAGAGAATTTTATTCATGCTTAAAACACAACCATTACACATCATATTTTGTATGCTTTAGTTATGCTTGCATGAGAACATTGTAGCATAGAGCGTCTTTTTTATATTAATGTGTTTGAGGGTGCCTTCCCATGGCCTTGACGACTGTTGAGTGTATCACCATATGCCCAAATATGGACTGCTGTGTTCCTATGTTTTTCAGTATGCCCTGAATGAATACAAGAGAGGACTGTGATTTCTTATCGTTCTAGCCGGGACCGGTGTTCAGGGTCTCAGCTCAAAGATGTTTTTGTATGGAAAAATACTCAGGTTTGTGAGATGATGAGTTTGGTTTTTTGTAAGTTTCGTTTCACGGTGGGCTTCGGCACCATCCTTTAAACAGTATAAATGTCCAGCCTTTATTGTACTTCTTCGTACTTTCTGGGTGATCACAGCTCCTGGCTGGGTCACATCGGTTTGTACCTGAGAGCTCTTGTTCATAAAGCCTTGGAAGAAAAGCAATCCATGGTTGGGGTCGTATTCATTTCTCTAATCGAGGTAACACTTGTCTTGGAGTTCAAAATTGAATTTCCCTGACTGTTTGCATGCTATCCTCATTAAAATATGAACATCTATAAATGTTAGGGTGGTTTTAATTAATGTAGACACTGTATTTTCATCTGTGGGATTTTGACAAAGATCAGATCACATTTGATGGTGATTTTATGCAGAAATGTGAGAAATTCCAAAAGGTTCAGATACTTTTTCATATCACTGTATATACAGATACATCCAATAGTAGAATCATATTATATATATATTATAATAATAAAAAAAAAATATTTAAAAAGAATATAAATTTACAGTAATAAAATGTTGCATTTTAAATTCAAAATCTTTCTTTAATTTCGGTTTAAGTGGATGTTTTCTCATGAAAAATATTATTTTTAAGCTTTGAAACGAGTTGTAAGACTTCCTTTTAGCTTGGCGACATTCAGTGAATTTAGCTAACGTTAGCGTGGCACGGCGCCAGCGTAGATGGCAGGCGGGATTAGTTTAAGGAGCACTTTAGCCGGCTCCTAACATTGGCGTGCGTGTCAACATCTGTTAGCCGCTAATCCCGCCGCTGAGCTGGCATCTTGGGTCTTCGTTTCCTGTTTTTAAATTTGAATTTTGGAATGATTTGAAGAGCTCCTATCGGTCAAGATGAATCTAAAGGGAGGAAGTTACAAAACTCGGTTTGGTCAAAAAAGAGGGAAGGAAAAGAAGGAGGAATAACCGCTGGGGAAATGCCAGGATTAGCATCTGGCGTAATCTGTCAGAGGTTAGCGCGGGATTGAGGTCAGACAATTTACACTTTGTGACTTTCCTACATCTCGCAAAGTTAAGTCCCATTTTGTTGGGAAATTGGAATCTAACAAGGATGAAGTTGCCGTTTTGAAGGGAAAACATAAAAAAAAATAAAAAAAACACCTTTTTTTCTTGTTCATTTTGAGGAAAATTCAGTTTTCCACAAGGAAAAGTTAGTAGTTCCGTTTTTTTTTTTAATGAGGACAAGTCTTATTTTTATGAAGGAAAAAAAAATCGCATTTCTACAATAAAATATTTACATCAGTTATTTTTTTTAAATGTATTTTCATTAGCGTGATCACATTTGAAACCTTTTTTTTTTTTTTTTTAAAGAAATCGGTTAGCATGCGTTCGCTAGCATTAGCAAGCATAAACAATGTACGTAGGTTCGCAGCAATGTCTCTCTCTCTCTCTGACGCTGCGCTGCTGTCCGTCTTCTTCTGCCGTGTGAGCGCTCTCCTTCGCGTAAACAAGTGCAAGTACGCCCCCGCGTGGGCTTGAAAGTGCCACACACCTAAAACATGCAAAACAATATAATAAAGTCATTAATAACATTGAACACACATTGCCAAAGGCAGAACGTGGCCATAGCTGTTAAGAATTATTCCGATAACTATAGCATAAATAACATGCTAACAAGTTTATCAAACCATCAGTGTCACTAAAAAACACCAGAATAACATGTCAAATGATATAAAAATGTGTTAATAATTTCACACATAAGTCGCTGCTGAGTATAAGTCGCACCCCCAGTCAAAACTATGGAAAAAAACTGTGACTTATAGTCCGAAAAATATGGTAAATAATTACTTTTTTAAAGCAAAATTTACAACACTGGTTATTTTTAATGTTAAAGTGTTTTTGATAAGAAATGAGCACTTGCGTTTGCCTTTTTGAAGTTGCGTTTTGACTCGGCCGGTTTCAAAGAGCCAAAAATAGCAAAGAGGGTGTGCTAAACCTCATGATTTGATTTCCATCGGTAAAGTTTTGTCCAATCATCTCCTGGAAATCTGAATCGCAACTAAATTCAGTGTATTCATCGGTTTAGAGACGCGAAGGCGTCATGTCCTTCAGCAGCATGCTCTGGTTTGAATATATGAACTCACACTTTACAGATCAGTTCTTAATCATTTGCTAACCATCTACTATTTATTTATTTATTCAATAGGGACAGTGCTCATTGATAAACATCTAAAAGATGTAAATATACCAGATTGTAGCAAAACAATAATAATAAAAATGCTAATTTACACCCGCAGTCCCTAGGTAAAACAAAGACACAAAGAACAAAGATTACAATCAAACAGTGCAGTACAATAGATTACTAAGAATTTAAAAGTCAGCGATTGCAGGATTGGTTTACTTTCAACCACTGCTTGATCCGAGTTTTAAAGGTTCATATTGTGGGACACTCCCTGATGGCGAGTGGTAAACTGTTCCAGATTTTACTAGCCTTTACAGAGAGAGAATTGTACCCGAAGGCTGTTTTTCTGATTGTGACATCACAGTCCACTCCAGAGGAGGCCCTGGTCCTGAGACCACTGTGAGCCCTTTTTGGTTTGTCTTTTTTTAATTAAAGTCCAACATTGGAGGTGGGGCGAGTCCATGTAACACCTTACTAAACTTTGAAGAACAGCAAATAGATTGAACACGTTCAAGGTACAGAAATTTTTATGTGATATTTTAAAACAGGGGTCCCCAAACTTTTTCCTGTGAGGGCCCAGGTCAGTTTGTAACAGAAAAAGTGTGACGATTGCAGGAGTGATTGTTTTTCAGAAAGCCACAATTAAATAACCTTGTCTGGATTATTCACGAAACAAAAGTAAATAAAATAGAAATAATAATAATATAATAATATAATATAACTAGGGCTGTCAAAATTATCGCGTTAACGGGAGGTAATTAATTTTTTAAAAATTAAACACGTTAAAATATTTGACTTAATTAATGCACATGCCCCGCTCAAACAGATTAAAATGACAGTACAGTGTAATGTCCGCTTGTTACTTGTTTTTTGGTGTTTGGCGCCCTCTGCTGGCGCTTGGGTCCAACTGATTTTATGGGTTAGTACCATGAGTGAGCATGGTGTAATTATTGACATCAACAATGGCGAGCTACTAGTTTATTTTTTTGATTGAAATGTTTACAAATTTTAATAAAACGAAAACATTAAGAGGGGTTTTCATATAAAATTTCTATAACTTGTACTAACATTTATCTTTTAAGAACTACAAGTCTTTCTATCCATGCATCGCTTAAAGAGAATGTTAATAATGTTAATGCCATCTTTTTGATTTATTGTTATAATAAACAAATACAGTACTTATGTACCGTATGTTGAATGTGAATATCCGTCTTGTGTCTTATCTTTCCATTCGGACAATAATTTACAGAAAAATATGGCATATTTTATAGATGGTTTGAATTGCGATTAATTACGATTAATTAATTTTTCAGCTGTAATTAACTCGATTAAAAATTTTAATTGTTTGACAGCCCTAATAATAACACAATTAAATAGATAATAACCAAATAAACCTCTCTAGGTTATTCACAGAAAAAAAGCCAGGAAATAAATAACACTACTGAAAAAAAAAAAGTTCAGGGGGCCGGACCAAATGTGGAGGCAGGCCGTATCCGGCCCGCGGGCCGTAGTTTGGGGACCCCTGTTTTAAAATATCACATTTTTGTACCTCAAGATTGTTCCACCCATAGGCCTTTCTGTGTGCTGTATTTTACTTTACCCAAGACCCATAACAAAATAAATGTTGAACATAAACCCTTTAATGTGTAGAAACACACATTAACCCTAAACCTAATCCTGACTATCTATAAGGCATCATTATAAATGCTTAACAAACTGTTAACGCTTAAAAAGTCAGTCATGAATCATTATTATTTATTTATTTATTTATTGTCATCATTATCTGTAACAGTGACAGATACAAGATGGCTTTGTGATATGATTAACCCGAAGAAAAGACAAGGGCTGACGGAAGAAGCATATGCTTTAATCATTTATTAACAGTTTAGTAATGATGTATTAACTCGTTATAACAGATGGCATTTAGGGGGGGGGATAACACTTTATAATACCTGATATCAACAGGACGTGTCCCCAAATCAACAGGCTGATATCAACAGAAGGTGCCCACGAAATGTCGCCAAATCAAACGGATGTGTACCCGAAACATCGCCAAATCAACAGGAAGTGACCCGATTGTGTATCTACTGTATAACAACAAAGCTCCCATGGCAATTTCTCTAGAAATGGCGTAGCATACACAACACGTTACTTTTGTTCATTAATATTCATGGCGTTAGCAATTTTGGCTAGGCGTGTCAAGCTCACGTTTGTCCCTAATGCTAAATGCGTGGAAATAGCGTACGAATGAGATGTTTACTGAGCTAAACCTAACAATTCTGTCCGAAAATGATGTCCCTGGTGCCAAATTCACTGATAGAGATGTGGAAGAGCATACAAATGTTCAATTTAAGAGATGGTTTGAGTGTCGAGGGCTGAAAAAGACGAGCCTACCTGATCCAGAGGTAGCTTTTTTATCGACACCTTTTTCTTGAGTGCATTGCCTTACGCCACTGGCAATGACTTTCTCCTGTTTCAACAATCTATCCTTTACCACCATATGCCCCGTCTTTCTTATATATTATATCCTCTGGTTGTCTTGTGTCTCCGACCATTCTTGGGGGTCTTTTACATTGCTATTTTTGTGTAGTGATCGCTAATGCTACTCAGTGACAGCCAATGAACACTTTTTATGTTTTCATTCATAACAAATATTTATTCTATAATTTTTTTTGCACTTCCCCCCAACTGAATTAGTTTTTTTACAACATAAAAGGTAACAACAGTGGCAGTCAGATACCATTTTCATTTTTTTTCAGGTCGTTCATTATCAGACAGAAGCAGCACTGCAAAACGCCACGCTAAAAAATAAGTCAGAATATAAAAATGGCTAACTTCTTCGTCCTCTGTAGGACCATGGCCCCCCAAAAAATGTTTACTTCATATGAAGGTGAACGGCTTCACCTTGCTGGCGTTAAACTGGTCTTTTGGAAATCCGCGCAAGTTGTTCCATTCTTCACATTTTTTTCCTTCAAGTTTTTGGCTTCGGGAAACGTATGAAGAAAACATCCTTCATATGTCGTAATGTCTAGAGTCATTTCTACAAGTTCCATAGCAGCAGTGTTTACACGGCATGTTCTTTTTTGAAAGCTTACCGGCAGAAAACTAGCAGTACTAACATGGATTGAATGCGAAGGCGTGTCTATGATGACCCATTTCCGGGTTACGATGGCGACGTCACGGTCTAAAATAGCATTTGTGCGGTACGCTATTGCAGTTTCTAGTACTAAATATATTAGGGCTGCAGCTATCGATTATTTTAGTAGTCGATTAATCAAACTAGTTAGTTCGAATAATTGAGTAATCGGATAAGGAACAGAAGAAATTTTAAATACCTGGGACGAGCCTCAAACGGTATAAAAAAATAAATCAATGAGGATCTATGTACAACAAAAGAACAATTGGCTAACTTACATAGCAAAAGTCCCCTAGCTTAAATGCTATAAAATACTAACTTTTTTTTTTAACAATGTTCCTAACAAATGGTTTAGACTCATATTCCCACAAAAAACGACTAAATATACCTATAAACTAAATTACGAATGCATTAAAAAACATTAGCCCAAACAAAAGCTTACGTTGGTCTTAACAGGGAGCAGTTGGATTCAGCCATGTAAAATGAGGCTGAAACAGAGGGCAGTGTTTCCAACCTAATCTAATCATGTAATCTATAAAACTAAATCTAAACACTTATAAAATAAACCATTATAATGCCACTTTAATTAAACGAATACTCGAAGCAACAAAATTTAATTTGAATATTTTTTTTCTTATCGAATACTCGAGTTAATCGAATAATCGTTGCAGCACTAAAATATATTGTCAATATATCCATGTTTTGGTGCAACTGTGAACATTAGGGAAACGTGAACGTTATAAATATAAGAATAGTAAATAATGGCGTTACAACGTTATAAAATTGTGACACGGAATGAACCACGCGAAAACGAAAAAACCTGGCACGTTAAAATGCAAAACTTATAACATGAAATGTACTGTTTGAATGTGATGTGAACCAACCCGATGAGCTGGTCGCTTACATAGCGTTAGATAGCCATCTGCCGCTAACCGCCGCGCATGGTAAACATTGACATTCCTCAAAGCCAAAAGCCAAACGTCCAAACAAGCTTATCTTTCCACACAAACTACCCAGAATGCCTGGTGGCCAACACATCACCTAGCGGAGCAGACAGGCGTGAAGGAAGCTTTTAACCTGTCGTCACAGAGACGCGGAGCCACCTCGGGCTGTATGCTAACACCGTATGTGCGTTTGTCTGAACACGTCCGCCACAATGCTCGCGTGCACTCCCTGTTAGCGCCACCGTAGCAACGGTAGCGACGGTCAAAGCATTTGTCGTCGACCTGTCGGCGTCCCCGTCGTCACCTTTTCCGCGCCACTGACACGCACAAAAAATAGTCCAAAAGTGACAAGCTTTCCCACGGAAAAACTAGCCGGACATTTGCTGCAAAGTTAATGTTGTTTAGAGGAGTTTAATTCAAATTAGGACTGTCAAATGATTAAATTTTTTAATCGAGTTAATTACAGCTTATTAATCGTAATTAATCGCAATTCAAACCATCAATAAAATATGCCATATTTTTTTGTAAATTATTGTTGGAATGGAAAGATAAGACACAAGACGTATATATACATTCAACATACGGTACATAAGTACTGTATTTGTTTATTATAACAATAAATCAACAAGATGGCATTAACATTATTAACATTCTCTTAAAGCGATCCATGGATAGAAAAACTTAAAAGATAAATGTTAGTACAAGTTATAGAAATGTTATATTAAAACCCCTCTTAATGTTTTCGTTTTATTAAAATTTGTAAAATTTTCAATCAAAAAATAAACTAGTAGCTCGCCATTGTTGATGTCAATAATTACACCATGCTCACTCCCCAAACCCATAAAATCATTTGGACCCAAGCGCCAGCAGAGGGCGCCAAACAACAAAAAACAAGTAACAAGCGGACATTACACTGGGGCATGTGCGTTAATTGCGTCAAATATTTTAACGTGATTGATTTAAAAAATTAATTACCGCCCGTTAACGCGATAATTTTGACAGCCCTTTGACAGTTTGCTAATTCTTCTTCTTTCAAGTGTAATTGAGTCCCATGAAATTATTTTTAAGGGACCTTGTAGACAAAAAAACAGGAGCTTTAGACACACTTTTTATCTGGAGGAACTTTTGAATATTAAAAATTCTACCTTGGAAAACACCAAGTTTGTGTTGGGGACATTTCGCGGACACGTAATATTGATATCAGGTCACTTTCTGTTGACCCTTACAAATGAATGGAACAACGTACATCGCCGTCAATGGCATCGCATTAGAAAAGAATGGGCAAGTTTTTGGCAAATTCTGTATACAACCTTGATGCCCCTTATCGTCCTGGAATATTTGGTGTGTTAATTATGTGTTTTGGTCAAAATTTTAGGACTAGATGCATTTTGAAACCTTTTTTTCCCCCAAAAAAATCCTGCGTTCACGGGCGAACCAGGGGGGTCATTCGAAAATGTGCCTGCGTCGCGCGAAAATCCCGGTCATTTCGATATTCGAACGGTGCCGATCAATCAAACCATTTGGGCTGTGCAGCGTGCCGAAAAAACGCGTAGAATAAGATGATCCGTAGACTTCACTATCAGTTGACGAGACAGCTCCTACAGACATTGCACCCCGGCTTCCAGTAAGGGGCCACGCCAGGCAGAGCATCGACAGCGTGGCGGCTTTCACTGCGATAAACTAAAACACAAGCTGCATTAAAACACCGGATTTAAGTGGAAACAGGACGAAAGGTTTTGTGCACAGAAGCAGGCAGGAGTGTCTCAAGAGTGATTTGGTCAAGGTAATTATGACACAAAATAGCAATCAATCAAATTTATTTATATAGCCCTTTACAAAACCCCGAAAGGTCTTCAAAGTGCTTTACAACAAAGAAAAACATGGTTATATAAAACCACTTCAAAACGTTGTGAAAAAAATGAAATCAGTGGAAAAATCAAGACCGTTCTACCTTCATATCTCTAGAAAGTCTGGAATTTACGCAACTTAAAAAGCGCTTTGTTTTGTGATGGCCGCCACGTTGGATTTTGTATCCATACACGATAGCGTAACTTTACATTCAAATAATCAGGTCAATTTCGGCAACTTTTTTGGGGAAAAAAAATCTGGTAATTTAGACTACGGCTGTCAAAATTATCGCGTTAACGGGCGGTAATTTTTTAAATTAATCACGTAAAAATATTTGACGCAATTAACGCACATGCCCCGCTCAAACATTAAAATGACAGCACAGTGAAATGTGTACTTGTTGTGTTTTTCGGAGTTTTGTCGCCCTCTGCTGGCACTTGGGTGCGACTGATTTTATAGGCTTCAGCACCCATGAGCATTGTGTAAGTAATTATTGGCATCAACAATGGCGGGCTACTAGTTTATTTTTTGATTGAAAATTTTACCAATTTTATTAAAACGAAAACATTAAGAGGGGTTTTAATATAACATTTCTATAACTTGTACTAACATTTATCTTTTAAGAACTACAAGTCTTTCTATCCATGGATCGATAAGAGAATGTTAATAATGGTAATGCCATCTTGTTGATTTATTGTTATAATAAACAAATACAGTACTTATGTACCATCTGTTGACTGTATATATCCATTTTGTGTCTTCTTTCCATTCCAACAATAATTTACAGAAAAATATGGCATATTTTAGAGACGGTTTGAATTGCGATTAATTGCGATTAATTACGATTAATTAATTTTAAAGCTGTAATTAACTCGATTAAAAATTGTTATCATTTGACACCCGTAATTTAGACATTTCTGCATCCAAACAAAAAAAAAAAAAGGGCTTTTACGTGTTTTATTTTATGTAACATTTCAATCTAAAACGACAAAGGCCACATAGCCAGCAAGATGTGCTGAGGCAATAGTGACATGGGAAATCAACCTACACTGCTGGCCAAAAGTATTGGCACCCCTGCCATTCAATCAGATAATGCTTACTTTCTCCCAGAAAAGGATTGCAATTACAAATGTTGGTAGTAATATCTTCATTTATTTTGCTTGCAATGAAAAAAGACAAAAGAGAATAGGAAGAAAAAAAAAACAACAAATCATTATCATTTTACACAAAACTACAAAAATGGGCCGGAAAAAGGTTTTGGCACCCTTTGAAAAATCAAGTGATGCTTCTCTAATTTGTCTAATTAACAGCACCTGTTACTTACCTGTGGCACAAAACAGGTAGTGGCAATAACGAAATCACACGTGCAGCCAGTTAAAATGGACTAAAGTTCACACAACCTCTGTCCTGTGTCCTTGTATGTACCACATTGAGCAGTGAGAAAAGAAAGAAGACCAAAGAACTGTCTGAGGACTTGAAAAGCAACATTGTGAGGAAGCATGGGCAATCTCAAGGCTGCAAGTCCATCTCCAAAGACCTGAATGTGTCTAGCGTGCGCAGTGTCATCAATAAGTGTGTTCTCACCCTGGTCATCACCTCTTTGAACAGTTGCCCTCTGGCAGGAGATATAGAGCGATGAGAACACGTACTACTAGATTCAGAGAGAGTTTTTCTCCCAGGGCCATCAGTGTTCTCAACACTGGACTACACTAATTGTTTCATGATGCTGTCATTTAGTGACTTTTACACAATAATTTATTCATTGACTATTATCTAGTAGTATGTCTAAGTTGTTTAAGTTGTGTGTTATTTTACTGTCCTGTGTCTTGTGTTTTATGGTACCACAGGGTAGCTTTCCAATGTTGTTGTTTGCTCAGCTTGCAATGACAATAAAGGAATTGAATCGAAAGCCCACGGCACTGTGGCTAACCTCCCCTGGATGTGGACAGAAAAGAGAAATTGACGAGATATTTCAACCAAAGATTGTGCGGATGGTGGATAAAGAACCTCGACTAACATTAAACAAGTTCAAGCTGTCCTGCAGTCCGAGAGTACGACAGTGTCAACCCGTACTTTCTGTTGGCGTCTGAATGAAAAGGGACTCAATGGTTAGGATACCCAGGAAGACCCCACGTCTTACCCAGAGACATAATATAGCCAGGCTGGAGTTTGCCAAAAGTGGCCTGAGAAAGCCAAAAACGTTTTGGAAGAATGTTCTCTGGTCAGATAAGACAAAAGTAGAGCTTTTCGGGAAAAGGCATCAACAGGGAAAAAAACAAGGCCTTCAAAGAAAAGAACACGGTCAAACATGGCAGAGGTTCCCTGATGTTTTGGGGTTGCTTTGCTGCCTCTAGCACTGGACTGCTGCCTGGCATTATGAAGTCTGAAGACTACCGACAAAATCATTCATTCATTCAATTTTGCAGCATAATATAGGACCCAGTGTGAGAAAGCTGGGTCTCCCTCAGAGGTCATGGGTCTTCCAACAGGACAACGACCCGAAACACACGAGAAAATGGTTTTAGAGAAAGCACTGGAGACTTCTGAAGTTGCCAGACCTGAATCCTATAGAACACCTGTGGAGAGATCTGAAAATGGCACCCTTCAAATCTCAGAGACCCGGAGCAGTTGGCCAAAGAAGAATGGTCTAAAATACCAGCAGAAACTCATTGATGGATACCGGAAGCGGTTGTTCGCAGTTATTATGCCTAAAGGTTGTGCTACCAAGGCTGAGGGTGCCAATACTTTTGCTGGCCCATTTTTGGAATTTTGTGTAAAATAATGTAATTTTTTTTTTTCATTCTCTTTTGTGTTTCTTCATTGCAAGCAAAATAAATGAAAATATTACTACCAAAGCATCTGTAATTGCAATCATTTCCTGGGAGAAATTGAGCATATCTGCAGGGGTGCTAATACCTTTGGCCAGCAGTGTATATAGCCCTATTAGCTTTGTAGCGTGTCTGTGTAAAGGCTGCCCCCCTTTTGCCCCCTCACTTGCATCAATCAATCGCCATGTTTGCTCAGCTCACACTTGACTGACTGATTGACTGACCCAATTGTGCGTGCGTGCGCTCGCTAGCGCACGTCGAACACATACAATCCCACCGTCCAAACGCTAACGAAGCGTCTTTCGTGTTATTTCGTCAGCTCCAAAACGCGAGCGCTCTCGTTCACGCTCCACCTGGAAACAATTTGAGGGGGCAACCGCGATTGCCTCTAATGACATAATTACAAAATGAAGACTTTCAAGGGTTTGTTGTCACTCATTTTGGCCACTTGCGACACCAAAATATCAATATTAATCAGTTACAGATGCAACACGTACCCTAAAAGACCCCATTTCATCAACTGGGTTGAACCTCTATGCAGCAGTCCCACTGCCCCAAGCCGACCTCTTCTATTTTAATGCATACACTGCACTACCCTCCCCACTAAATCCCATTACGGTGCTGGGTAATGGCTGCCAGTCGGGGACCTGGGGACCATGCAGGGGTGGGCGTGGGGCTTGGTGGTGCTCTTCCCATCCCTGACGGCCAGTTGATGGGGGCGCGGGTGGCCCAGGGGACCACTCTGGATCCCTTGGGCGTGGCGATGGCCCCATTGCTGGGCTGCGGGAGGGGGGATGGGCTGTGCTGGCTCGCCCCCCTCCCGGATTGGCTAGGGAAGGGCCGGTGCCCTGGGGTGGCACCCACACGGCATCTCCATTCGTCTGCGGGACTATTACATGTTAGATGGGACTCACGCATGACTTGGTGAAATTAGACACATTCAAGTAGGAAACTTCGGTGTCAGGATAAGCGAACTGTCAGCATAGAATAGATTGCCAACATAGGCTACGTTCATACTGCAGGTTTGCGCTTAATGCCCAAATCTGATTTTTTTGTCCTGTTTTTGGCGTGCCCGTTCAGACTGCTTTTGTGCATTGAGACCATGCGCACTAATTCGCAGTCCTGAGCAAGAAGACCCGCATGCGCAGAAGCATCAAAACAAATGACTACACATGCTAGCTGTCATCAGTCATTCCAGGGCGATCATATTTTGATTTCCAAAAAGAGGACACAAATAACAGACATAAATAATCCCTGTTTAAGCTTATATTCAAAGTTTCTGTGGATCGATAGCATGCACGCACTGTCCGTGCATGTCACACACACGTACGGGCAGTTTGCCCCGACTCTCGGCCGTATAAGCAATCTTGAAATATTGATCATATAGAGCAGAGAGAAAAGTAATCATTCTTATCCTCAACCCATTTATGACTGTTGCCAAACCCAACCCTTCCCCAAAAGCTGTGTTCAAGGCAAGCTAGGCGCTAACGGACAGCTGCACCGCTACTGTAGCGCGCTCTCTCTCTCGCTCTTTGATGACGTAATTGCTGCATGAATTCCGATTTGGGAGACTTGCCAGTTACCCAAAAAAAAAAAATAGAGAGAGACTTGCCAGTTCAGACCCCCATGACGTTCTGGAATAAAGCAGCCCAGATCGGATTCAAACCACATACGAAGGTGACCCAGATCGGATTTGAAATGGTCTACTTCTATGCAACTTCAGACAGTCAAGTTAATGCCTCACTTGAGTCGGAAAAACACGAACAAATTTGGATTTGTGCATTAAGACCTACAGTATGAACGTAGCCATACTCACACTCGCAAGGGATTCACACAAATAGTGGGTTCTACACCACATGAATGGTTTAGGTACACCTCACCCCTTCTAATCACTTAACTCTCACCCCCCCCCCCCCCCCCTTCCTTGGTTATCAGCCCCCCACATGGTGTCAACCGGAAATACAACTAGCTAACGTTAGCTCCAACATATTCATAGTTAGAGTAGGTGATTAATGTATTTCTTTTTGTTGTTTGTGCTTTTTCTGTCTGTCCCTCTTTTCTTTTGTTCCCCCACAACCCCATCCTGTCCGCTGCTTTCTCCTAATAAACGAGGTACGTTGAATGATCACAATGGATGTATGTTATACTCCTATGTGATACATTAAAACTCTTCAGATCAATCAGACACTCAGATCTCCATTCTCTGGGGCAGTTTACTTGGTGACTCTCCGAGAATACGAAACATTTCAAATTTGCATTTACATGGTTCCATCTCCATTTGAACAATGTCGCAATTCTGCATGAAAACGATGTAGTATTCATGCCAGGCCCTAGGGGGCAGTGCCGATTTACAAGGCGACAGTGAATGATGCACTTCGACCTCCTCAGCCCGGAAGACAACATGTCCGCCCTCTCCAAGCAATGCCATTTTCTTCTGTTTAAAAAGGCACAAAAATGGAAACACTCAACATATTTAAATTTAAAAATACAGTATTATTAAAACAGTAAATTAAAGCCGATGTTCTGCCATTAGCTGTTTTTAATATTTAATAACACCGCTCTGCACGCCCAATGTGACGTGTACGAGCGCTGACGTTATCGGCACAGGTCCCGCGTGGCAGGAGCGTTTGATATTCATGCTGAGCCGGCCCCCCTCAAGCCCCTGCAATCGAATTCTTCCACTTTGGAGGCAGGATTCCGAATTTTTCGTCTTCGCCTTACGTCTTCGCCGACTCCATATGCACGCGAGGCAATTCGGCCACTCAGTCATTGCGTCTTCGTGTCGCATGTAAAGTCGAGTCGCCATGTAAACATTCTCTCTGTGTCAAGCAACTGAAGAGGTTTAAAAAAAAAAAAAAAAAAAAAAAGGGAGAGAGAGTGTGTCTATAATGTAAACATGACACAAGTCATACACGTGCTTTGAATGGAAAATAATTCAATTATTGTTTTGTTTCTGATGCTAATAATGTTTAGCTGTGGCACGTACCCATAGGTGGATCTACTATTCAGGCGAAGTAGACGATCGCCATAGGCCCCAAACCAGTAGGGGGCCCCCAACCAGCTGCCCTTGCCCCAACAAGCAACGGCTCAGGCCACCTGAGCCAGAAGCACCCCCAACTATTCGTCATGGATAATTATGTCAGCATACCAAACAAACAAATAACAAAACAAAAAAGAAAGCCATTTGAATGCTGCATTTATATTATCTCCCCCCCCCCCCCCCCCCCACACACACACACACACACACACGCACTACAATGGACTGTTCCACGACGACGGACAGAGTATCAGTCGCTTAGCTTCATTTAGCGCCGTTTAGCATCGCTTAGCTCCGCTTAGCTGTTCGTTAGCTTCACTTAGCTCTCCCACTGTTTTCACGCCACTAAGCTCGCTATTTTTACAGTTCACTTGCTACTTTGCATGTTAGCTATCGTTTATTTCGAACACATGAGCGAACGTGCTCTCCATGAGAGCCAAAGTGCAGTGAGGGAGAAGTTGAGAACAGGCCTGAGGCCTCCAATGCCTCTTTTAACGTTCTTCTTCTCCTTCACACCGAACATAAAATACACGACAGACTACCCTGTGGCAAAACAATGTAGTTCCTATCAGTCATACAATAACACTCAACAGCTGGTTAACAGCAAAAGCACGTCATGTTCGTCATATAAATAATGATTTCTGGAGTTAATCCCACATACTTTTGAATTAATATTATAATATGTTGAGTAAATACTACTTAATACAGATTCTACACTAAGAATAGCTTTCAAATGACACTCTTCATGACAAATATGATTGGCAATGAATAATATAATTATTATACTACTATTATATATAGTAGTATACTATAATGATATAACTAGATTTTTTTTTAAGAATTGTTTTGAATAATGTAGGAAAGGCAAAGTCAGTGTTCTGAATCTGTTTACTTTCCATTCTTTTGCACTAGTAAATGCTATCAGCATTTAACCTCATTGTTTATTTGTCATTAATTATTGTTATTTACATGATTATTTGCACTTTAATAAAGAATTGAAGTGTTCCAAAATAGTTTTGCGAATTGATAAGCGTCAACAAAAATTTAATTGCTAAATTAGTAAAAAAAAAAAAAGAAGAAAATTCTTAGATTAGTCGATTAATCGAAAAACTAGTCGGCTGACTAATCAGGAGAAAATTTGTCGTTTAGGACAGCCCTAGTGTACCAGAACATATTTCCTCCACACCCTTCTCATCTTTTTAACCCCTGACCCATGAAGAGGGCCCCTGGATATGTTCGCCTTAGGCCCCAAAATTGCCAAGTCCGCCACTGCACGTACCCATCCACACACACCGGAAGATCCACTCAGGGGGTCCAGTTTCTGCTCACCGCCCCCGGGCCCTGTTCACATTTGTTCCGCCACTGCTGCAGTTTCACTTTATCGGCTCATCATATTTGGAAAATGTAGTTTTCGGTTCCTTAAAGCTTTTGTCTGCTTTCTACTAAATGTAAAGTCAAAACGCCAGACAGATGGATTGTCAAGAAATACAATTTTTGTCATTGCGTGTGGGCGAAGGGCAGTGGTGTATTTGGGTGACCAAGCAGCGTTCTGCGTGCTGCCGAGGCCCGTTCACTACAACTTGCTGCTTTAATTGCTTTTAGCTTGATATTTCTTGTTCTCAAGCAGCGTCAAGGCCGCTCGCTCACTCGCTCGCCCACGTTCATCGAGCTCTCCTTCACTTGGACGCAAAATAAAGTTGCTAACAAGCACTTTTCATTTGCATTCTGTTCCTGGCGTGCTGTGCGAGCAGGTTCAAACGCCGCGCGGCAACAACAACAAGTCGAAAACATTTAAAGAGCTTGACTCGACTCTAACCTCAAATCCCGCTTTGACCCTCTTTTGCTAGCAGGCGCGTGCGTGAGCGCGTCTCGTCGTCGTCTCCTGACTGCTTTGTTTTACCGCCGCAGTATGTACTGTGTCATCGCTTAGTGACTGACAGGCAGACGACTGACAATTGACAGGATGTAGAAGACGTGCGTGTGCGTGTTTATTCAGGCTGTCGTCGCCTCCGACGTGCTTTCAGAGAAGAAAAAAAAAACAAGCAAATTATGCTTTTGTCTATTTCCCGAGATGCCTTTCAAAATGTTGCATTATTTGGCTGATTGCTCGTGTGTCGTTTGATTCGCTAACACACGAGAGATGACAACAGTTGCGAGGATAAAGTCGGGATTTGGATTTGAGGAGCGATGTTTTCAGTAACTCGTGTTGGTCATCGTTGGCTGCAATTGACGGGGATGGATGTCCAATCCATTTGAACCAGGAGTGCAAACATGATCATTTGTAGCTACAAAGTCAACCTGCAAGTTTCGACATATAAAAGGATGGCAGATATAGAAAGCCCTTCTTAGGCCTGTTAATTTGACATGCGACTCCATGGGGTTTGTTGGATTTCTTTTTTATATTGTTGCCCATACATGTTGGACTTGGGGTTAATTAGTCATGCTAAAGTTGATTCCTGGCAAAAAAAAAAGTGTGGCAGCCAATGGCTTAGTATCAAGATTAGCATAAATATAGTTAAATGCTGTCATACAAATGACAATTTTAATTAACAGAAATGATATTGTTGGCTTTTAGGAAACAAAAATAGAGCATTTTTGGCTACCAGGCCAAATTAAAAGTATCTACTGACAAAATAATTGCAGATGTAGAAAGCTTGCCTTAGGTCCGTCAATATGACATGTGACTCAATAGGGTTTGTTGCATTTCATTTTTTCCATTGTTGCCCAAACATTTTTGACTTGAAGTGAATTTTTTATGCTAAAGTTGATCCTTGGCAAAAATGTGTCAGCCAATGGCTGAGTATCAGGATTAGCGAAAATATAATTTCTTGCTGTCATACAAATGACAATTTTATTCAACAGGAATAATATTGTTGCCTTTTAGGAACCACAAAATAGAGCATTTTTGGCTACCAGGCCAAATTAAAAGCGTCTACTGACAAAATAATAGCAGAAATAGAAAGCCCTACTTAGGCCCGTTAATTTGACATGTGACTCGATAGGGTTTGTTGTATTTCTTTTTTTTTTACATTGTTGCAGTTACATTCATGTTTTGTCTTGGGGTGAATTCTTCATGCTAAAGTTGATCCTTGGCAAAAAAGTGTCAGCCAATGGTTTTGCATCAAGATTACCGTTAATGTAATTTCATGCTGTCATACAATTGACAATTTTATTCAACAGGAATAATATTGTTGCCTTTTGGGAACCAAAAATAGAGCTTTTTTGGCTACCAGGCCAAATTAAAAGTGTCTACTGACAAAATAATTGCAGATATAGAAAGCCTGCCTTAGGCCCGTTAATTTGACATGTGACTCGATAGGGTTTGTTGTATTTCTTTTTTTTTTTTTTTTTACATTGTTGCCCATGCATTTTTGACTTGAGGTGAATTCTTCATGCTAAAGTTCATCCCTGGCAAAAATATGGCAGACAATGGCTTCGTAACAGGATTAGCGTAAAAATAATTTCATGCCGTTAAAAAATGACAATTTTATTTGACAGAAATTATATTGTTGCCTTTTGGGAACCACAAAATAGAGCATTTTTGGCTAACAGGCCAAATTAAAAGTGTGTACTGACAAAATTATAGCAGATATAGAAAGCCCTACTTAGGCCCGTTAATTTAACATGTGACTCAATAGGGTTTTTGGCATTTCATTTTTATATTGTTGCCCATACATGTTTTGTCTTGGGGTGAATTCTTCATGCTAAAGTTGATCCTTGGGGAAAATGTGTCAGCCAATGGTTTCGCATCAAGATTAGCGTTAATATAATTTCATGCTGTCATACAATTGACAATTTTATTCAACAGGAATAATATTGTTGCCTTTTGGGAACCAAAAGTAGAGATTTTTTGGCTACCAGGCCAAATTAAAAGTTTCTACTGACAAAATAATTGCAGATATAGAAAGCCTGCCTTTGGCCCTTTAATTTGACACGTGACTCAATAGGGTTTGTTGTATTTCTTTTTTTACATTGTTGCCCATGCATTTTTGACTTGAGGTGAATTCTTCATGCTAAAGTTGATCCCTGGCAAAAATATGGCAGCCAATGGCTTCGTATCAAGATTAGTGTAAAAATAATTTCATGCCGTTAAAAAATGACAATTTTATTTAACAGAAATTATATTGTTGCCTTTTAGGAACCACAAAATAGAGCATTTTTGGCTAACAGGCCAAATTAAAAGTGTGTACTGACAAAATTATAGCAGATATAGAAAGCCTTTCTTAGGCCCGTTAATTTGACATGTGACTCAATAGGGTTTTTTGCATTTAATTTTTTACATTGTTGCCTAAACATTTTTGACTCGAGGTGAATTATTCATGCTAAAATTGATCCTGGCAAAAATGTGGCTTAGTATCGAAATTAGAATAGATATAATTTCATGCTAACATACAAATGACCATGACTGTTGTCTTCTGGGAACCAAAAAGAGAGCATTTTTGGCTACCAGGCTAAATAATTGCAGCTATAGAAAGCCCTTCTTAGGCCTGTTAATTTGACATGTGACTCAATAGGGTGTGTTTTATTTCTTTTTTACATTTTTGACTTGAGGTGAATTTTCTATGCTAAAGTTGATCCTTGGCAAAAGTGTGTCAGCCAATGGCTTTGTGTCAAGTTTAGCGTAAATATAAGTTCATACTGTCACACAAATGACAATTTTATTCAACAGGAATAATATTGTTGCCCTTTGGGAACCAAAAATTGAGCACTTTTTGGCTACAAGGCCAAATTAAAAAGTGTCTACTAACAAAATAATAGCAGATATAGAAAGCCCTTCTTAGGCCCGTTAATTTGACATGTGACTCAATGGGGTTTGTTGACAATATTTTTTCCCTCTTTGTTACTGCTTTGTTCACGAATAACCTTGCTGTGTCCGTGAATCCATATCTCCTTTGATGTGTCCAACACTTTGACGTGAAATAGGCTACGAGATGAATTACAAGTATTTAGGCGCTGATTTGAGGGCGTGAGAGAACTATGATGCGTAATCCACTCAGTTGTTGCCAAGCGGGTTAAGAGGACAAACGTGGCCGACTTGGGTTTCTGGGTTACATCGTTTGCACACATCGCTCACACGTGTCCGGGCTCTCTCGCTGGAAGAGTGTTCGCAGCCTCCGGGGGCAATCGGGGTATTGATCGCAACGTGTGTGTGTGTGTGTGTGTGCGTTAAACAGCGGAGTGTATTGTTGCTCGATGATCTCACACGCACACATTTAGAGAGTGCAGGTCAGTGTGCGTGTTTGAGTGTTTGTCGATAATGCCGGCGGCGGTGGCATAGACACACGGACAGACCCACACGCGCTCGTGAGAATTGAGAAGGCTGTCACAGATAAATGATCCGCCCGCAGCTTGTTGGCGGAAAATTCCGTTCCATTTTCCACTTTGGGACAGTGCAAAGAATCGTTACGTCGTTAAGATGTTTTGCGGGCTTCAAAACTGCCTTCTTTTCGTCTAACTACGTTTTGGGGACTTGAGTTTAGAGCTTATTTTAAAAATATATATGGTTTTAAAAAATAATCCTATAATATTGCATAAAATTGCATTTAAAAAAAGACATTTAATGTATTTTTCAGAATCCACATTATTTAATATTCTTTGTAAGGCTGCAGCTATCGAGTATTTAAGTCATCAATTAATTAGTTAGCTCGAATAATCGAGTCATCAGATTAAGAAGATTTAAATTTGTTGCATAATCAATTTTGGATGTAAAACAAAGGCTTGCTAAGATTGCACTTTCAAAAGAGCATTAAATGTGAATACAAACTAAAATTCCCAAGTGTTTTTTGGGCTGGGCTTGAAAAATAATAAATGGGGGATCAAAGTATGAAACAACTATTTTCTAATTTGCATAGCAAAAGTACATTATCTTAAGTGCTGTAAAATGCTAACTTTTTTTTTTTTTTTAATGCTCTTAACTCATTCACTCCCAGCCATTTTCACCGGAGCAAGGCCCTTCGCTCCCGGCCGTTTTACTGGATTTTGCAAGGCCCACAGAAAATTCTGTTCTATTGCTATATAAACATGGAACCCACGAAAATAGATTAGAATCTCTTCTATCAGCAGGAAAAAACAGTTCATTCATATATTTTCCATTCTTTAGAAATCAGTATTAGAAAATAGCTTAGTTTGAGCAATTTTCCATTTTTTTAATGAAAAAACTGAGCAATTGAGCTTTTTGTAAAAGCATACATGACGTTAACACAGCTATTTTTTGCTTTAGTTACATCCCAAACATCTGAATAATATTTTCCTTTTACAAAATAACAGAAACAACAAGACAAATAGAGCTTTTAATAGCAAAGTAACCATTTATTTACACGTAACTAACTGAGAGATGACGCTGTTGTGGCCACGACAGCTACGTAAACTTTACCTCATCGCCGCCTGTCTCATAAAGATGGATTTTTTTGAGTCTCTGCGTGCTCTGCTCGGCGAGCAGCACGGAATCAATGACATCGTCCCCTGCACTGGTGGTCCCGGTCGTTCTGCTCGGTCGTCCGGCGCCTGGCATCCCGGGCGTCCTCTCGGTTGTTCTGCACGGTCGTCCGCCACCTGGCATCCCTCCGCCGTGCTGCCCAGCCGTTCGTTGCCGTTGAATTGGGTTGGGGGTCTTGCCAAATGCGCTACTGCCCTCCAGTTGCCAGTTTTATTGCTTTAAAATGGATTTTCAACCTTGTGCTTTGGAGCTCAGTTGAATCAGAACGCAGAGATGTCTCTTATGAAAAAAAACCTAAAAGACGTATTTGGGGACACTTTGGGAGACTGAAACAATTAAAAATATAATGTATTTATACGTTTTTGGGAGCAAATGAGTTAAAAAATTGTCCAACACATATTCCCACAAAAAAGATAAATTTACCTCTGAACTAATTAACAAATGCATAAACAATCAAATTAGCTCAAACAAAAACTTATAACTTTATGTTGGTCTTAACAGGGAGCAGCCGGATACAGCCATGTTAATTGAGTTATGTCATATTCACTGTTGCCACTAGAGGGTAGTGTGTCCACCCAAATCAATAAAACTAAATGCAAACACATACAAAATAAACTAATACAATGCCACTCTAAAGCTTTTACACACACACATATCCATGGAAATTCCCGTATAAGGTGACGCGGGATTTACTCGCGTCATTGCTTTTACGCATGTAGAGATGTCCCGAGAATGACGCGGGTCGGACACTTTCATGGACTTTCACAGGCTCTCTGTGCGGAGGGGGCTGCTGGCGTGATTTTACCCGGACACGACGTCATTTTTGGTTGGCATCGGCTGTCACAATGTCGGTCAAATCGTGTTTTGTTCCGGAAGGGGCGTTCCCGACGTCGTAACTGCAGCCAATTCAAGCTCATCAAGACTGTATTTAAGCCCAGGTGACCCAAGAGAAGAGTGGAAGGAAGAATCCCGCTGGCTTTGTTTTGTTGTCTTATCGCCTCTCTGCCTACCGCTTAGGTTAGTATTATTGATCCCCGACGACGTACTGTCACGGACCCAGTGTGTTAGTCCCCCGTTTCCGCGATCGCGTGTATTTTTGTTTGTATTGAATAAACCCTTGAAAACATCCCTCCATTGTTTTTTGCTTTGAGGTACAACCTTGTTTCCGCAGTTGTGGACCCGAACATCAGCAACAAAATAAACCACACATTTCCACATTCCCATTTCCTTCTCTCCCGGGTCAACAGGCCCCCTCATGGTGTCAACCGGAAATACATTTAGCTGACGATAGCGGCAACATATTCATAGTGAGTGTAGACGTTCAATATATTTCCTGTTGTTGTGGTTTTTTTCCTTCTGTCCCCCCATAACCTGTTCCTATTCGCTAAAAAAAAAAAAAAAAAAACTAAGACGTGAGCCGTGAAATGTCCGTGGAATCTGTGTCAGTTGACTCAGGAAATTGGTTTCACACCTAAGGGCTACCCGTTTAAATCCTGGGATTTTCCCGGTATTTCGGTGTGTGTGACAGGGGCTTAATTAAACGAATCCTCGAAGCAATAAATTTGATTCGAAGCTTTTTTCTGATCGAATGACTGAACTTAGTCGATTGTTACAGCGCTAATTCTTTGAATATTTGCCTAACAAATTACAGAAAGTAAGCAAAAAGTTTATAAAAATACGTTGTTTTTTTTTTACATATTTGTAAAAATCATTTATCTTTACAGAATAAATTGTTACTATATTTTGTATCTTTATACTTTTATTTTTTAAATGCTTATTTTTTAATTGAATATCAGATTTTTAAAAATGTAGGAAAAACATGTTTTTTTCAAATACGTTTTTTAACATTTTAACTTTTCTATATTTTTCTTGTTTTAACTTTTTATTATTTTTTGCTGTATTTTTAAAAACAATTTTAAAAAACAATTTTAAAAAATTATCAATATTTTTTATGTATTACTTCAATGCTTTGTGATGTATATTTGTCAACTCATTGGCTTCCATTGACGTTCGTTTATTCGCCGCCCGTTTCAAATCAATTGGACGTCTCCTCGTGATAAACTTTACCGCAGAAGCATGACAGGACGCCAAACGATTGGACATCTAGCGTCATCAATGGCACTGAACGAGTTACATATCAATTAAGGGGTAACACATTTTCTTCTTTGACCATTAGCCAGGATTTGCCTTTTAAAAGCGCGGTCTGCTCCGACTTCAAAGCCTTGCTTGGAAACGCGAATCTAAAGACTTTCCTGTCAGGGGTTAAAGTTGAGCCAAGTACACGTGGTGCTAGTTATCCCCTCGTTACCGCGGCGACCAGGTGGAAGCCGATGGACGAGGCTCTTTTTATCCCACTAATAGACAGGACGCGACCTCCGAACTCACTCCGACACCCGCTCGCTTTCTTCTTACTCAGACGTCTTTTGCAGTCGATGGCGGCGAACGAGTTAAACGCGTCGCCATCCGCAGATGCGCGCCGGCTCTAATGAGGCCGCTCGGGGTCAAAGGTCATACTTTTGTGAATTCCTGTCTGCGACCCGGAGGTGAAAGGTCTTCAGGCGGCGCGCAGCTGAGACGACGCTAACATTTGTTGAAGGCGTGCCAACGGGAGTCACGTTTGTTAGTTAACTCTTTCAGTGCCATTGACGATGATTGACGTCCAAACATCCTCCTTCAATCCATTTGAAGTGAGAGGGCTAGCTAAGTGACGTTAGCCAAGGGTTGCACCGTGCTATTTTGAATGGCGGAGACACCAACAGGATGCGAGAGACAACAACAAAGATTTCCTGCGTGGCGGCAGGATGTTAGCGGCGGAGTGACACGACTCCAAAGTCCTGCTGAAATGGCAGACAAGGTCACCTCAACAGGAAATGACGTTCGCCGCAAAAATTGGCTGAGCAGCTGCTATTTATCTGTCTATGTATCGATCTACATGTCTATCGATGTATGTACCTACGTATCTATCTCTCCTTCTCATTCTCTCTCTCACACTCTTTTTACGTATCTACATTATCTACCTACCTACCTACCAAGGGCGTAGGTTTGCATAGGGACGGTGGGAACAGAACACTAGCAACTTTTCAGGATGTTCAAATTGTCCCCATCAAATTTTAAGCAACCTTATTTGCATTTCATAATGAATTCAGTTACATGATAATAATTAGAGATGTCCCGATCGATCGGCATCCGATCACGTCATTTTCAAAGTATCGGAACCGGCAAAAAAATATCGGACATGCCTTTTTTAATACATATACAGTATATTTTTAGATTAAATTGTTTTCTAATTGTATTTAACGTTACAGACATAATATGTTACACTCATTCAGAGTCTTTAGATTAGGCTTAAGGTGGGGTTATCAAATTTATCCCGATAACGGCGGTAATTAATTTTTTTAAAAAATGTATCACGTCATAATATTTAACGCAATTGATGCGTGCGCTGCACGACCCACTCACGCATTGTCGCATTCAATCTGTAATGGCGCCATTTTACCTATATAGAGAGCTAAAAGGCAGCATAAAATGAGTAGAGTCAATTTTGGCAGCCTTTGGAGCCTTTTTTTAATTGGCTAAAGCATTACAATCCCTCTCCCTACGATTGTGGCAATGTGCACAGCAATGTGGGAAAGAAAGGTAGTAAATTATCTTTTTCTTAATACCTTATGTTATTTCCCAACGCAGACAAGATATATCAATTGGTAGCACTACACAGAGTCATGGTTGCACTTCCCATCATGCATTTGGGCATGGCTACAGTATCATTTACTGAAAGCTCAACAAATACACTAGATGGCAGTATTTAGTCACAATATCCAAGTCACATTTATCCTTTAAGAATTACAAGTCTTTCTATCCGTGGATCCCTCTCACAGAAAGAATGTTAATAATGTAAATGCCATCTTGAGGATTTATTGTCATAATAAACAAATACAGTACTTATGCACCGTATGTTGAATGTATATATTCGTCTGAGTTTTATTCATTTTTTTCTTAATGCATTGCCAAAATGTATATGATCGGGAATAATTATCGGGAATGATTGGAATTGAATCGGGAGCAAAAAAAAAAAAGCAATCGGATCGGGAAATATCGGGATCGGCAGATACTCAAACTAAAATGATCAGGATCGGATCGGGAGCAAAACAACATGATAGGGACAAGCCTAATAATAATAATTATATTTATATAATATGATAACAATTTTGATTATCTTCATATATGTTGTAAGGATAGAATACACCCTACCATTATTTAGTGAATTATTTTCATTATGTTCAAACTTGATCCCTTTTCACTTTTCACCCACCCCGGCCCCCCAACACAGACACACACGCACACTCACACAACCCCGACAGATTCATATTGACAGATTGAAGTTTTTTTCAGCCAGCAGCAGCCACTGTAAGTCACGTAAAAAGACGTCAATCATGTGGAGGTGGGGAACACAACACTAATTTTGGTATTGAAAGTCAGACCTGCATCAGAGTTGGCACAACATGAAACTGTGTGAACTTGCTGACCTGCAAAACGACTGCCGTCAAGCTTGCCATCCCTCATTTGGATCAATATTTGCAATATGTGCATCACGGTAATGCAACACGGTGGCTTCAGAGCGTAAGTCCCTTTATTTAAAGTCTTGGGGTAGTCCAGTATGGCCCAGATGTAGATTGGTCCTTGGACAGCTTATATTTTTTTCCATTGATTTTTCCCCCAAATCACTTTTATGTTGCAATTAGGGCTGTCAAACGATTATAATTTTTAATCGAGTTAATCAGAGCTTAAAAATTAATTAGTCATAATTATTTGCAATTCAAACCATCTATAAAATATGCCATATTTTTCTGTAAATTATTGTTGGAATGGAAAGATAAGACACAAGACGGTTATATACATTCAACACATAAGTACTGTATTTGTTTTTATAACAATAAATCAACAAGATGGCATTAACATTCTGTTAAAGCGATCCATGGATAGAAAGACTTGTAGTTCTTAAAGGATAAATGTTAGTACAAGTTATAGAAATTTTATATTAAAACCTCCCTTATAGTTTTTGTTTTAATAAAATTTGTAAAAATTTCAATCAAAAAATAAACTAGTAGCTCGCCATTGTTGATGTCAATAATTACACAATGCTCATTGTGCTTAAACCCATAAATTCAGTCGCACCAAAGCGCCACCAGAGGGAGACAAAAAACACAAGTGACAAATGGACATGTCACTGTGCTGTCATTTTAATCTGTTTGAGCAGGGCATGTGCGTTAAATGCGTCAAATATTTTAACGTAATTCATTAAATAATTAATTAATCACGGTAATTAGTTTTAAATTAATTACCGCTCGTTAACGCGATAATTTTGACAGCCCAATATATTAATTATATTATATTATATTATTATTTTATTTACTTTTGTTCCGTGAAGAATTCAGACAGGGTTATTTGATTGTGGCTTTCTGGAAAACAATACATTTTTACATTTAGGCACTCCTGCAATCGTCACACTTTTTCTGTTACAAACTGACCCGGCACCTCATCAGAGAAGGAAAAAGTTTTGTGGCCCTCACAGGAAAAAGTTTGAGGACCCCTGCTGTATATGTCAGACCAGAACCGGAGTCGGAATGAGTATGGAGACAGTTGCCGGACGCATTGTGCGTTAATTGCGTCAAATATTTTAACGTGATTAATTAAAAGAATTAATTACCGTCTGTTAACGCAATAATTTTGACAGCCCTAGTTGCAATATTTTAGTTTGAGTCTTAGGGTGCTCCAGTGCCCCCAAAAGTGGACCAATTCTTGGATAGTTCCCCGTTTTTTCAATCAAGGGACTTGCACTTCAAATGGTTCTTTTTTGAAAACAAAGGTTGAATTGAACGTTGTTTCACCCGAACCAATTCGCATGACAGTTGGTATAAGACAATACAGATTTATTTTGCATTGATCATCATTTCTTATCTCATATTCGTGAGAAATGTAGCCCTGACCCATGTTCAGTAATTTGTTTGGTCTTATTAATGTCCTGTCCCCAGCCAAACATGTACCTGCTATATCGTTCCTACCAATGTTGAGACTTACCCACCCGACCCCGTCCCAGTGCCATGTAGAAAGAGAGTTGCGACACTCTTGTGATCTCGCCGCGGGTGATCACGTGGTATATTTCATGGTCCGTCTGTCCGTCCGTCCTTCTGTCAGTTGGTCGATCTGCCTGTCCGTTTAAAGGTCCGGCCATCTGACTATCACTCTGTCCGTTTTAGATATGTATTTGTGTAAACAAATGGAAATATGTATCTCTTTATTTTACATGGTTGTACAAGATCTTCTCATAGCTGTGCGTTATCTACAGTGCAAAGACTTTTGCTTCCATTGTTTTGTCTCGCTAGCTACAGTGGTATGAAAAACTATCTGAAACTTTTGGAATTTCTCACATTTCTGCATAAAATCACCATCAAATGTGATCTGATCTTTGTCAAAATCACACAGGTGAAAAAAAACAGTGTCTACTTTAACTAAAACCATTCAAACATTTATAGGTTATGATATTTTAATGAAGATAGTACGACAACAGTGACAGAAGGGGGAAAAAATAAGTTAGTAAACCATCACATTTAATATTTTGTGGCGCCCCCGTTTGGCATCAATAACTTTAACCTGACACTTCCTGTAGCTGCAGATCAGTCTGGCACATCGAACAGGACCATTCTTCCCTACAAAACTGCTGTAGTTCAGTCAGATTCTCGGGATGTCTGGCATGAATCGCTGTCTTTAGATCATGCTACAGCATCTCAATGGGGTTCATGTCTGGACTTTGACTTGGCCACTCCAGAACGTGTATTTTGTTCTTCTGAAACCATTCTGAGGTTGATTTACTTCAGTGCTTTGGATCATTGTCTTGTTGCAGCATCCCACCTCTTTTTTAGCTTCAACTGTCTTAAAGACGGCCTCAGGTTTTCCTGCAAAACATTTGAATTCATTCTTCCATTAATGATTGCAAGTTGTCTAGTCCCTGAGGCAGCAAAACAGCCCCAAATCATGATGCTCCCTCCACAAAGCTTCACGGTGGGGATGACGTGTTGATGTTGGTGAGCTTCCTTTTTTCCTCCACACATGACGTTGTGTGTTACTCCCAAACAATTCAACTCAATCAACAAACTATTTTGCCAAAACCTCTGTGGAGTGTCCAAGTTCCTTTTTGTAAACATTAAACAAGCAACAATGTTTTTTTTTTTTTAAGACAGCAGTGGCGTCATCCGTGGACTCCTCCCGTCAACACCATACATTACCTTACATTACATTACACCTTACATATAGTTGATGTGTGCACAGAGATATTGGACTGTGCCAGTGATTTCTGTAAGTCTTTAGCAGACACTCTAGGGTTCTTTTTTTACCTCTCTGAGTATTCTGCGCTGAACTATTGCCGACAGCTTTGGTGGACGGCCACTCCTTGGGAGAGAAGCGACAGCGTCAAACTCTCTCCATTTGTAGATGACTTCTCTGTCGATTGGTGAACATCCAGACTTTTAGAGATGGTTTTGTATCCTTTCCCAGCTTTCTACAAATGAATAATCCTTGATCACAGCTCTTCAGACGGCTCTTTTGACCGAGCCATGATGCACATCAGACAATGCTTCTCAAGACAATTCTTACCAGGTGTGTGTTTTATAGTGGGCAGGGCAGCTTTAAACCACTCATCAGTCCTTAGGCAGATGGTTTACTTACTTATTTTCCCCCTCTTCTGTCATTATTTGTATGCTAGCCTCATTAAAAGTATGAAAACCTATAAATGTTTGGGTGGTTTTAGGGGCCATTTACATGGTGGCTCTCTGAAATACGAACACTTTCAAATTTGCATTTGCATCTCCATTTGAACAATGTCGCAATTCTGCATGAAAATGATGTAGTATTCATGCCAGGCCCTAGGGTGCAGTTCAGATTTACTGGGCGACAGAGAATGATGCACTTTGACCCCACCAAGCTCCCTCAGCCCGGAAAAAAATATGCCCGCCCACTCGAAGCAAAGTCATTTTTCTTTTGTTCAAAAAAAGGCACAAAAATTGAAACGTTCAACATATTTAAGTTAAAAATATTATTAACCCTTTAAGGTCTGGGCCTATTTTGTCTGATTTTGCATGCCTTTGAAGTTGCCTTTATATTTCAAAGAAAGAATTGTTTACGATGGCCTGGTTTGGTCCCTTGAACTTCATGTCCAAACTGTTGTTTCCTTAACTGACCAATTATAAATCATCATTTTGGGCCCAAAAAGACCAAAAATTCCAAAATCGTTTTGTCAAAATTTTTAATATTGATGTCCAATTGACAACCAAACATGCGTAACGAACCGTTTTGAAACTTTGTAATATTTATTCAACATGTTAGGATGAACATTCAACCAAAATTTTTTTTGAATAAATAGTCTTATATTTGACAATTCAACATAAACAACAGGTATAGCCATAGGCGTTTTTTGCCTTTATACATGCTCTAGTCAAAACAGGTTATATACAGCAGACCAAACAGTGAAGAACAGTGAAAAAATATATACCATCTAACACAAAAAGTGTTTAGAGGCCAGCTCTTTATGAGTTTAGGTATTGCGGCCCATCACCTGATGAAAACTATGTAAACACAATCAAGCTTCTTGAACACACATTTATATACACAAATTGAGAAGACTGGTTGTGGGAAAAAAAATATCTATATAACATTGGGAAAAAAAGTATTTTCAAAAATATTTACAATAAACAAGTTAAAAAAAATTTTCAGGCATGCCACTCCGAAAAGCAGTTTCGTCCTGGAATTAGACACAGGGCTACATCACACAGCCCACACTTCCATGGGGTGTCGGTCCTCTTTCCACCCTTCCATTTTCATTTCACTTTACTTTCATTGTCACTATAAATGTACATGAAGAAAAAGTCAGTATGAAAATAATAAAGTATAAAATAAAAATATATACAGCAATAAATAATAATGGAAATCTATATGTATGACAATAGAAAGAATACCATAGCTGAATATGTGCTACATCCCTAATCTTCATATAGAAAGAAGAACACCACAAATGATAAATTCCTGCCTGGGATACACACAGTGCACGTACGACTTTGATCTGATATGCACATTTTATTATTATATTCACAAACACACACTTATATTGCATCAAAATTAACTTTGTCTTGCAATATCAAAAGAAACTTTCAAAAGAAACTTTTTCAGCATAAAAAAAAAATAAAAAGTGAGTTGGCTTACCTCTGCTCGTCGATGGCGTCACCCACGTGTTCAAATCCGTCACTATCTTCACTCGAGGACTCTTCCGAAGAAGACGATGATGACGGATTTGGACCATCCTCTTCCTCAAGTTGATCAAAAAGCACAATTGCTTGCGCTAAATTTAGTATTCCGTTCATTCTCAAAGTCACACAAAGTCGCTGCTCGATCCAAACGGCCGTCGCTCGCCACCTCGCTGCTTCAGAACACTCCTGCCTCTCGTTCGGTGGAACCTCGCACGGCAGTTATATTTATAAAAAAAAAAAAACGCATTTTGTGCTTCCACTGTGACTTCGAAAGGGTTTGTTTGATTTGTGTTTTTTTCATGGAGCCTCCGTTTCGAAAAAGGACAAGAAATGATGGAAATATAGACATAAACAAATGATCCATGCAGCGTTTGAATGTTTTTTTGAGAGGACAATAAAACTATAAAACTTAAATGACAATATCTCACGTTTTAGTTGGTCGATTGACTTCAAATAATAACGAGAGTAAACCGCAACTTCCGCAATTTAAATCGAGACTAACCAACGGCATGTGGGTGACGTAATTAAAACGTGAGTGCGCTTCAAAGACGACATGCGCTGAGGACGCGCCGGCGCGTCCTTCGACTCTCAAGGGTTAAAACAGTAAATTAAAGCTGACATTCCGCCATATTTGATGTTTTTAATGTTTAGTAGCACCGCTGCGCATGCCCAATGTGACGTGTACGAGTGCTGACGTTAACAACGCGGTCCCGCGCGGCAGGAGCTTTTGATATGCATGCCGAGGAAGCCCCCCTCAACCCCCCCGCAATCGGATTCTTTCACATTGGAGGCAGGATTCAGAATTCTTCGCCGGCACCATATGCACGTGAGGCGAGTCCGCAACTCAGTCATTGCGTCTTTGTGTCGCAGAGTCGCCATATAAACTGCCCTTTAGTTAAAGCAGACAGTTTTTTTCCAACTGTGTGATCAGGTCACATTTGATGGTGATTTTATGCAGAAATGTGAGAAATTCCAAGAGGTTTAGATATTTTTTATACCACTGTACCATAAAATTTTCACTTGAGGACTAGGAAAAGCCACACATAAATCCTTTTTTTCCCCCAATTTAATCTTGTGTATATGTAACAATTTAGCACCGATCAAAAAATTCAATCCGCATGAAAATCTATTAAGTGGAGCGTAAAGGTCATACGCTACTTGTTCAGTCTTGTAAAAACAACAACAAAATAGTTCATTCGTGAAATAATATTAAAGCCGTAAGAAGGTTGATGAAGTGTTTCCTGAGTTGCTTATCTGGAAAAAATCCTGTCGGCTTTGTCAATGAGTGAAAGTTCACCTGAAAGCAATTGATGGTGTTTCAAAGTAAATCCACATAGCAAGCGGTGGGACAAATGCCATGCAGGTTGAGAGCAGAGGCGTGAATATGTCCCCTCTCGTCCACCCTCAAATGGCTCCTTTTGTGTTCCAAAGCATTTATTTCTCAACAGGAGTGCTCGCTCCTCCTCCCGCCATTTTCTAAATAATAGCAGCTTTTACCCCCTCCGGCTTTGTGAATAGCGCCTCCAAATAGTAACATTAGTCATTTACAATGCATACATAACAAAGTCGACGCTCGCCGATTGAATAGTCGCGTCGTTTGCGCCGCTTCTTTTTATTGACGGGGTGAACAGGTGAAGTGGCCGGCGGGGGGTGCGCTTGACGACCCGCTCTTCTTCCTCCTCTCCCTCCTCAGCAGGGGGGCTAAAAAAGTGACCGAGCAGCTTTACGAGTCTTTCCTTTCAGAGGCCGACCGGGAACAATGGGGCTTCACTTGAAAGCACTAGCCATAGCGGAAGGATTAGATGGACGTGGCGACATCAAAATAATTGCATTTTTTTTTTGCCAGAACTTGCTACTTAATTGTCAATTGTAGCGAAGTTTTGAAGCACAAAAACACATTATTGTTCATTTGGTGAGCAAGTAAGTGCATATCGCTTCACCGAATCCAGATCTACAAAGCCTTCATTATCGTCTTTGATTGGATATTTTACTTTGTTGATTTTTTTTTTTTTTTTTTTTACCATATTATTTAATTAGCGAGGTTTTGAAACATTAAAACACACTTTTGTTCAAACAAAACAAATTGGAAAGGAGCCGTAGTTCCCAAAAAAACAGTGGTGCCGTAAGATCCAATATGAATTAGTTAGGGAGTGGCTTTCTCATTATGAATTTTTCGTAAAAAGGGTCGCGTTTTGTCAATGTAAGGGGCAGTTTGCATTGCGACACAAAGACGCAAAGACTGAGTAGCGGACTCGCCTCGCGTGCATATGGTGTCGGCGAAGACGAAAAATTCTTAATCCTGCGTCCAAAGTGGAAGAATCCGATTGTGGGGGGTTGAGGGGGGCTTCCTCGGCATGCATATCAAAGGCTCCTGCGGCGCGAGACCGCGCCGGTAACGTCAGCACTCGCGCACGTCACGTTGGGCGTGCGCAGCGGTGCTACTAAACATTAAAAACAGCAAATATGGCGGGATCTCGGCTTTAATTTACTGTTTTAACAATATTTCTCAATGAAGTATGTTGAACGTTTCAATTTTTGTGCCTTTTTGAACAAAAGAAAAATGAGATTGCTTCGAGTGGGCGGGCATATTTTTTTCCGGGCTGAGGGAGCTTGGTGGGGTCAAAGTGCATCATTCTCTGTCGCCCTGTAAATCTGCACTGCCCCCTAGGGCCTGGCATGAATACTACATCGTTTTCATGCGGAATTGCGACATTGTTCAAATGGAGACGCAAATGCAAATGCAAATTTGACATTTTTCGTATTCTCGGAGAGTCACCATATAAACGGCCCCTAAATCTCCTAATTTGTTCCAAGCTTTCCTAAGGGCGCTTTCACAATAGACCAAGAGTACCAGGCCATAGACTCCATCATGTATTGCCAGAGCGCAGGGCCAATAAATAGGGGGGCTGCATTATTGACGAGGCCGTCAAAGCTGACCAAGTGGAATCACGGACAAAGAGCTTTTTTTGTTGAAAATTCTTGTGAATAAATGCTTAAATCCCTGAATTCTTTATAGATAACAGCCTCGATTTTTGGTTCAAAGCAAAAATAACTTTAAGTTAGCATTTATTTTACGTAAATATGTCAATGTACAGTGCTAGTCTGTTAGTACATGCAGCTAGCAGCCGCCTGGTGGAAACAGAGCTTTTCCGGTGAAACTTCGTGTGAATAAATGCTTAAATACCAGAATTCTTAATAGAAGTGGATGTAAAATAGTCTCGATTCTTGGTCAAAAGCAAAAAAAAAAAAAAAAAAAACGTGCAGTAAGCATTTATTTTACGTAAATATGTCGAAGTACAGTGCTAGTCTGTTAGTGAATGTAGCTCGCGGCTGCCTGATGTAAACCAAGCTTTTACAGTAAAAAAACAATATTGTGAGTAAAGGCTTGAATCCCAGAATTCTTTTTAGATATGGACGTAAAACTGTCTCGATTCTTGGTTAAAAGAAAAAAAAGGTGCAGTTAGCATTTATTTTATGTAAATATGTTGAAGTACAATGCTAGTCTGTTAGTGAATGTAGCTAGCGGCTACCTGATGTAAACCGAGCTTTTACAGTAAAAAAAAATATATTGTGAGTAAAGGCTTGAATCCCCGAATTCTTTTTAGATATGGACGTAAAACAATCTCGATTCGTGGTTAAAAGAAAAATAAAACATGCAATTAGCATTTATTTTACGTAAATATGTTGGAGGTACAATGCCAGTCTGTCAGTGAATGTAGCTAGCGCCTGCCTGATGTAAATAGAGCATCTCCGGTAAATAATTATTGTGAATAAAGGCTTACTGTAAATCCCCAAATTCCTTTTAGATATGGACATAAAACAGTCTCGATTCTTGGTTAAAAGAAAAAAAAAAAAACAGTGCAGCTAGCATTCATTTTACGTAAATATGTCGAAGTACAATGCTAGTCTGTTAGTAAATGCAGCTAGTGGCCGCCTGATGGAAACAGAGCTTCTCCGGTAAAAACTCTTTTGAATAAATGCTTGAATCCCCAAATTCTTAATAAATATGGAGATAAAACAGTCTTGATTCTTGGTTAAAAGAAAAAAAAAAACGTGCTGTTTGCAATTATTTTACGTAAATATTGCGAACTATGATGCCAGTGCAGTAGCGGCTAATTTCTCCCATTGTTTTTTTTCATGACATTTCAAAATGCATGCATGTTACAAAAAATATAATAATTACCTTGAATCCTGGAACAAATCACTCCTGAGACAATCCTTCCTGTTTGTATGCAGTAGAGCTTTCGTACTTTTTCAACAGGAATCCGGCGTTGGATATGGCCCCCTACTTGAATGCGAGGCGCAGTGCATGACCAATCTGACCCGTCAATACATTATGAAGTCCATGACCAGGCTCCAGTTGGAGAGTTACCCCGCAGTAAAGCTTGCAAATTACTGTAGTTGTTTAGCATTCACACTGCGCCAACCGAACATTCCGAATAGCATCACGTGGACGAAAGGCGCATTCATTGATTGGACAAATTGAAGAGAAAATACCTTCCTCATGGGAGAGAAGGGAGCATTACAACGTAATGTAGCATAGCATTACTTTTACATGTTAAACTGTATTAAGGTTTTTTTCTATCACAGTCTTTTATTATGTAATGATAATATAAAGGACCCCAAATCACACAGGCCTGCAATCGCTCTCACTTTTGTGACTAGTGCTGCAACGATGAATCGATTAACTCGACTAATTCGATTCAGGAAAAAAGCTTCGAATCAATTTTTGCTTCTTTGAATATTCATTGAATTAGAGGGACGTTGATTTGTTTTGAAGGTGTTGCATTCCGTTTTATTGATTTGGGTGGATACACTCCCCTCTAGTGGCAACAGTGAATATGCCACAACTAGTCTAACATGGTTGACTCCAGCTGCTCCCTGTTAAGACCAACATGAGGTATATTTTTGTTTAAGCTAACATGCTTGTTTATTCATTCGTTATTTAATTTAGAAGTAGATTCAGCAGTTTTTTTGTGGGAATATGTGTCTTAACGTTTTTTTTTTCCAGAGCTTTGTAAAAAGCTTTGTAATCCGATTACTTGATTATTGAAACTAATCAATAGACTAATCGATTTGAATAATCAATAGCTGCAGCCCTATTTGTGACTTTTTGGACCGCCAAATGGTCGCCACTGCTAGGAGAGCGAGACTCACAAAACGGCCGCCTCGAGAGGCTCCGCCTGTCTCGGCCTGCCACTCTCACACGGTGCGTTCGGCAACAGCATGCAAAACATAATCACACAAACACAAACATTACAACCCGATTCTGTGTATCAAATGAAACTGCTTAGCACAGCACAGCAACATTCATGGCTAATCGTTTGTCATCTTGCCATTGTTGATTTTGAATAGCGTCCTCGCAGTACTTCCGCTTCCAAGGGTACCCCTGTGTGTGCCGTCACAGCGTAGTAAGCGCAACCTGCTCCAGTTGCATTCACAAGCGAAGAAGAGTGCGCTTAAAGCGGAGCGAGACCCACGATTTTTGAGCGGACCAGAGTTTGGTTGTTTGGTCCGGACTAGAGTTCGGATGCGCATTCACATTAGTGGACTTTCTGAGAAAAAGAACTCTGGTCTGTTTAAAATGGACCAAACAGTGCAAGTGTGAAAGCTCCCTAAAACAGCGAAAAGCGAGAACCAAAAGTGTTATTTGCCATGTGGCATTTTTTTGGCCATGTAGCAAAATGTATTTTGCCAAGTGGCAAAATGTATTTTGCTATGTGGCATTTTTTTTGCCATGTGGAAAAATTTGTCAGGTACGAGACGGAGGAGCCAGTTGCGTATCACAGACACAGGATTTTATTGATGTTGACAGGCAAACAAAACAATCAGGTCAAGCGGTAATGGATAGTTGGAATGCAAACATATGCTGGGACGCTGATGACCTGACACTGAATGCTGTGTTATATCATATACTTATATACTGCTCTCAGTTGTTCTTTGTGACATATTAAAGAGTACACAGTCCTTGTGATGAAAGCTTTGTGATGCATGAGTGTGATGCAATATGCTGGTACATTGCTACATGACAAAAATTGATTTTGCCATGTGGCATTTCTTGCCATGTGGCAAAATGGATTTTGCTGTGTAGCATTTTTTCTTTTCCATGTGGCATTTTGTTTTGCCATGGGGCATTTTTTTTGCCATGTGGCAAAATGCATTTTGCCATGGGGCATTTTGTTTTGCCATGGGGGATTTTTTTTTGCCATGTGGCAAAATGGATTTTGCCATGGGGCATTTTTTTGCCATGTGCCAAAATTGGCATGTGGCATTTTTTCTTAGCCATGTGGCATTTTGTTTTGCCATGTGCCAAAATTGGCATGTGGCATTTTTTCTTAGCCATGTGGCATTTTGTTTTGCCATGTGACAAAATGGGTTTTGCCTTTTGGCATTTTTTTGTCATGTGGCAAAATGGATTTTGCCATGTGGCATTTTTTTTGCCATGTGGCAAAATTGATTTTGCCATGCAGCATTTTTTCTTTGCTATGTGGCATTTTTTTGGCATGTGGCATGTTTTTTGCCAGGTGGCAAAATGGATTTTGCCATGTGGCATTTTTTTTTGCCGTTTGGCAAAATTGATTTTGCCGTGTTGCATTTTTTTTGGCCATATGGCAAAATGGATTTTGCCATGTGGCTTTTTTTGGGCCATGTGGCGAATTGGATTTTGCCATGTGGCATTTTTTTGCCATGTGGCAAAATGGATTTTGTCATTTGGCATTTTTTTTGCCATGTAGCAAAATTGATTTTGCCATGTGGCATTTTTTTTTTTTTCATGTGGCATGTTTTTTGCCAGGTGGCAAAATTGATTTTGCCATGTAGCATTTTTTTGGGGCCATGTGGCATTTTTTGGGGATGTGGCATGTTTTTTGCCAGGTGGCAAAATTGATTTTGCCATGTGGCATTTTTTTTTGTGATGTGGCAAAATGTACTTTGGCATTTTTTCTTTGCCATGTGGCAAAATGGATTTTGCCATGTGGCATTTTTTTGGCCATGTAGCAAAATGGATTTTGCCTTGTGGCATCTTTTTGGGGCCATGTGGCATTTTTTTGGCATGTGGCATGTTTTTTGCCAGGTGGAAAATTGATTTTGCCATTTGGCATTTTTTTCTTTGCCATGTGGCAAAATGAATTTTGCCATGTGGTATTTTTTTGGCCATGTGGCAAATTGGATTTTGCCATGTGGCTTTTTTTTTGGGCCATGTGGCAAAATTGATTTTGCCATGTGACATTTTTTTGCCATGTGGCTTTTTTTTCTTTGCCACATGGCAAATAAAATGCCACATGGCAAAAAATGCCATGCGGCAACATCCCATTCGATTCCAGATTGGATGTCTGTCAGTGTCAATGGCAGTGAGTAAATTAAGCAGCTTTACATGTCTATGAACTCATTTATATAGTATTCACTGAGTATGCGTTGTAGTCGTGAGTAAGCACCCATTATCGGCTACAGTGTGTTTGTTTGCCTCAGTCTTCAAAGTACTCTCTTCGCACACAGACGCCCAGAGAAAGGCGTCTAATTTTAGCCGGCGTTCGATCCTCGCAGCTTGTCGGGCAGTCGATAAAATCCTCGGTGAGCCGTCGGACATCTTGTCCGAATTTGATTCCCACATCCTCTCTGAGGCCGAACACTTCCTCCTCCTCCTCCTTCCTGTTTCTCATTGGCGAAGGCGCCTAGGTTTAATATCGGCCGGCTTTACGCTCGCTCGCTCAAAGCGGAGGTCAAAGTCAATTCGAGTGCATTTGTACAGCTCCAAACATGATATGGAATAAATAAAACAGTACAAGGCATTTGTGCGTGATGATTTAGTTTTTGAAATGACAAGAGTCACTTGAGTATTGTATAATTGTGTGCTCAAAGTAGGTTCATATTTCCATCCCAAAATGATCATTGCATTGCATCATCGCTGCTCCGAATGGACCCGACGTCTATTGTCGTCAATGGCGGCCCGCGTTTTAAAATTGTAATCCGTCGGAGCTTTATCTCTCAGCGTGTAGTGAAGCGGAAGAGGTTCCTTATGCGTCGGTGCAGTATCACTCCTCACACACGCCAAATTAATTTTCAACATGGCTGCTTTTTTTCGTGCGCGCGAGCTGCCGTCAATACTAATTTGTTGCCGGAGAAAACAAATGTATTTAATCCCTGCTTGTCTTGTCCCGTTTCCCTCTTTACTCCCCTCCTCGTCTCCCTCTATTTGCCGTCCTCCTCCTCGCCTTCCCCCCCGCGGAGGGATGATAGCCGTTAGCGCCGCAAAGGGAATTTTAATGCGACGCCGGCCTCGGCGCGAGAGGAACGAGCGTTTAAAAGGCACCGACGGGGATGAAGGCCAAGAGGAAGTATCTGTTCCGTGAGCAAAAAAGGGAACAAGTCGGTTTAGAGAAAGTAAGGAGGAACTACTTTCATATTCGTCCCTCTCAGTCCAAATCAACTGGACGTCTAGAGCCGTCCGTGGCATTGAAAGACGACCGTTTGCAGCCAATCCTCTCAGTTTAAATGAATCGAAAGTATGTCGTCGTTGTCAATGCAGGCAGGCAATGACTTAATTTTGGGTCACTTCCTTTCATTTTGGACGATTCATGTTGATTTTAGGGTATTTCCAGGTCACTTCCTTGTTGATTTTGCGTCACTTTCTGTTGGGGAATTTACGAGTTACTTTCGGTCAGGGGCGCTGGAAGTCACTCACAACGTTGGTGGTTGACTAAATACTTATTTGCCCCACTGTAAGCAAAAACACTCACATATAAACCACACCTGACTGAAAGACACCTAGTAATTTCCAAGTACTGACAAGCTGTGCGAAAGTGACTAATTACAGGCCACTAGCAGGTTTGTCCACATAGTGATGGATCGTTTGGGATGCATTCCAGGCAGTCTTGTTAGCTTAGCATCACCTGTTGACTGGGGGCGGAATGAGAAGGTACCAGACTGAAAGCTTACATTTTCACACGCGGGACATCCGATTCCCGTTCGACCAGCTGACGAGATGTACTTCCTGTTTGTTCCATCGGAAATGTCATCGACGCTCTCGGGTTTCATAGCGCGGCAGCGCTTCTTGATACGTGATCGCGTTCTGACTCTACACTTCATCCGTATGCTGATCCATCGATTCTGCTGACTCAGAGTAGTCTCTTTTAAATGCCTTCTTCATGAAAATGTTCTGGAGCAGAAGACCAAGGTTTAATCCCATTGTAATGCGCACCCATTGGTTACCATTGGCAGGGATGGATTGCACGTCTATCCCTGTCAATGGCAGCCACTCTATGTTGATTTCCCAGTCACATCATTTGATTTTAAGTCACTTCAAGCTGTAGGTAGTAGATCACTTTGATTCTGGGGTATTTCCAGGTCACTTCCCATTGATTTAGCAGGATTGCTACCAAATTGCTTGACTTGAATCATCGACAAGTAATAGATGATAGAAATTATTTAACAATTTTGGTCATCAAGTAATCGTTTCGCAACATTGTTGACTTAAAAATGTCCAAATTCTCAATTTTCAGACTACATGTCTAGGGCTTTGCTGTGTGGAGATACAGATCCTAGCCCCGCCCATGTTGGTTTGGGGACATTTCGGGGACAATATCAGGTCACTTCCTGTTGATTTGGGGACATTTTGGGGGGCGTGTCCTGGTCATATTAGGTCATTTGGGGACATTTGGGGGGGGGGGCGTGTCCTGGTTATATCAGGTAATTTCCTGTTGATTTGGGGGCGTTTTTTTTTTGCCATTGAAAATGAATGGGAAATTTGGATGTCCATGGCCGTCAATGGCATTGACTTCCATATGCGTCAATGGAATCGGTGACATTTGGGGGACACGTCCTATTGATATCTGGTCATTTCCTGTTGATTTGGGGACTTTTTTTTTTTTTTGCCATTAAAAATAAATGGTGAAATTGGACGTCCATGGCCGTCAATGGCATCGACTTAGAATTGCGTCAATGGAATCCAAGTACATTGGCATCAATAGAATCGACAAACATGGCCGTCAATGGCATTAAGCAAAGTAAATGCCGTTGAAAATGAACGGGAAATTTGGATGTCCATGGCCGTCAATGGCATCAACATCCATATGCGTCAATGGAATCCAACTACATTGGCATCAATAGAATTGATATAAGTGGCCGTCAGTGGCATCTGTCTAAATTGGCCCACTGCAATGTTAAGGTCATTGGAAATGATTGGGCAATTTGGACTTCCATGGCCGTCCATGGCATCGACTTACATATGCGTCAATGGAATCAGTGACATTTGGGGGACACGTCCTATTGACATCTGGTCATTCCCTGTTGATTTGGGGACATTCAATTTTTTGCAATTGAAAATGAATGGTGAATTTGGACATCCATGGACGTCATTGGCATTGACTTACACATGCCTCAATGGAATCCAAGTACATTGGCATCAATAGATTCGGCATACATGGCCGACAATGGCATGAATACAATGTAAATTCCATTGGAAATTCCATGAGAAATGATGGGAAAGTTCCCATTAAAAATGTATGGGAAAGTTTTTGGCAAATTTCCGGGGATGTTTTTCCCACATTCTGTGTACAACTTTTATGCCCCTCACCGTCCAAATTACCGTATTGGCCCGAATATAAGACGGCCCTGGTTATAAGACGACCCCCTCTTTTTCAAGACTCCAGTTTGAAAAAACACTTTTTGAACACCAAATTATTTTTAATACAGAAAAATAATTAAAGTACATCCAAAACAAATGGTTATTATATTTGAGAGAAAAAGCGTGTTATTTTGCCTCATTCAAATCTTAATATCTGAACATTTAAACATGCAAACTAAAGTGCAATCAGATTCATAAATGAATGGCTTCTGGTTTTTGAAATGTAAACAAACCAATCTATTGAGAGAAAACAACAAAATTGCAATAACTGCATGAACCATCAAAGTGAAGTCTAACTGTAACTGTAGTCTTGAAACAAATCTGAATAAGGAAAAACATTGCAATAAAATAATACAAACTGGTTAAACTTGAGAGTAGCTGAGATCTTTCATGACAGAACACCGTTTCAATGATATCTGGCGTCATCTAACGTCGTGAATGGGTATAACGTCTAGACCGCGAATATAAGACGACCCCATCTTTTTCAGTCTAATTTCAATGCAAAAAACACCGTCTTATATTCGGGCCAATACGGTATGTGATTTGGTCAAAAATTGTAGGACTAGATACATTTTTTTTCCCGAAAAATTGCCGTTTACAGGCAATGGAAAATTTTTGAAAATTTTCCCATCCCATCCCATTTGAAAAATTCCCATCGTCGCGTCCTTTGGATACTTGAACGTTGCACGGCGCGCCGAAAAAACGCAAAGAATAAGATGTTGACAAAATATAAATAAAGTTGCAGGATAACATTATCAATTATAAAGATAATAACGTGCTTTTTGTCAATAGCCAATGAGTGGACTGAGCACTAAAAAAAACATGTGTAGCCGCTCTCATATCTATTTTTTCCGATCTGGGTATGGATATCCGATTTCTGTCATTTTTTTTTTTTTTTTACTTCACGCTGAAATGACGCAAATCACAATAGTGAAACTGGAGAGCAATATGATGTGAACTGTGTCAGTCGGAGCAAGCCGCGTAAATCCAGCCTAAATTTGTGAAATCCTGATGTAATCCAATCACTTCACAGTCTTTGACTGGCCGCTGTTCACTTGCGCACACACACAGACGCTCACAATTGAGTCATACAGCAAGCGACATTTTTGGCGCCCGTGCCGACCGGCTGACTCGTCATTGCTGTCAAGAAATGTTTCAAGTGTCACGGTTGAAAGTGCTCAGATGGCATTTTTCAATCATATTCAAGGACATTTTCTTCCTTCAAACAAAAATGCCGACACGCCGCTTAAACCTTGCGCAATAGCGTACCCTTATCAAAGATGGCTGACCTTAATATTGAAAACAGTCCATTTATCTCCATTTCAATTTAACGCATTGGAATTGCTCATTCAAATCTCACTGGAACTGATTAACACATACTGTATATAGAGTGGAAGTCGGCCATATTAAAGCAGGGAACTTCTATGGCAGGCTCTTTCTCCACTAAAATGCTCTCAATTCTGTGAAATCTTTAACTCACTGACTTCCAGCCATTTTCACCGGTGCAACCCCCTTCGCTCCCGGCCATTTTACTGGATTTTGACTGATTTTGAAAGACCCACAGAAAATTCTGTTCTATTGCTTTATAAACGTGGAACCCACCAAAAGAAAGATGAGACTCTCTTCTTTCAGCAGGAAAAAAAAGTGAGTTCATATCTTTTTCCATTCTTTAGAAAACAGCATTAGAAAATAGCTTAGTTTGAGGAATTTTCCAATTTCTGATGAAAAAAATGAGAAATTGAGCTTTTTGAGAAAGCATACATTTCAAACATAACTTTGACTTTAACACAGCTATTTTATGCTTTAGTTACATCCCAAACATCTGAAAAATGTTTTCCTTTTACAAAATAACAGAAACAACAAGACAAATAGAGCTTTTGATGGCAAAGTAACAATTTATTTACACATAACTAAACTATTGAACTGAGAGATGACGCTCTTGTGGCCGCGACAGCCACGTAAACTTTTCCCTGATTGTCGCTTGTCTCATAAAGATGTTTTTTTTGGAGTCTCCGCGGGGTCTGCTCGGCGAGCAGCACGTGCTCAACGGCATCGTCCGCTGCGCTGGTAGTCCCAGTCGTTCTGCTCGGTCGTCCGCCGCCTGGCATCCTGGACGTGTATTCGGTCGTCTTCCGTCGGGTTGAATCAGGTTCGCGGGTCTTACCACATACGCTACTGCCCTCCAGTGGCCAGTTTTATTGCTTTAAAATGGATTTTCAGCATTGTGCTTTGGAGCTAAATTGAATCAGAACCCAGAGATGTCTCTTCTGAAAAAAATGTAAAAGACGTAGAAATACGGCTTTGGGACACTGAAACAATGAAAAAAAAAAGCAAATGGGAGCAAATGAGTTAAAATGTTTGGTTTATAACAAACCATATCAACGTTGCTATGATTATTTTTAAGTATGCAGTCATCTACTGCATCGCTGACGTTTATGAAAAAACAATCCATTTGAAATGGCGATGTGACACGAGGCTCACGATAACGATTATCTCACGATATGGCAATATAACAATTATAGAAACATGGGTCAGAAAATCATTTGGCAATATTATACAATACAACTAACAAACAAAAACTAAACGAGCTCTTTTCATCCTTCTGTTGTGAATTTCAATGAGTTTATCACGAGTACACGTCCAATCCATTTCAACAGGGAGGTCCGCAGCGACTGAATTTTTGTTCTTTTGCTGCCACCCCTCCCACTTCGAACGGATTGGACGTCTATGTGCCGTCAATGGTAGCCAATGAGTTAACTTTGGGCCGTTCCAGGTAACTTCCTGTTGATTTGGGGGCCTTTACGGGTCACTTTCTTTTGAATTTTTGCTTACTGAACTGGAGGTTACCAGGGAATATCCAAAAATGAATAGGAAATGATTTGGGAAAATTCCAAAATGAACATAAAGTGACCTTTAAATGCCCTAAAATGAACAGGAAGTGACCTGTATTTGCCCCCAAAACTGGGAAGACTGGCTGTAAATGTTTTTGTTTGTTTGTTTTTAAACAGTGACGTCCTTTTAACACAAGATATCGATTTTTGGCGGGAATATATCAATAACATTTGGGCTACAAAGTATTGTGACTGAAGGAATCTGACCTTTTAGCCAGACTGCCAGAATCTGAGACCCTGACAGTCCGGCCAAAAGGCCAAACTCCGCACGTTCACCTCAGTCTTAACCCCTTGTACTGACTCAATTTTGCAAGCTTGAAAAAGGTTTCAAAGCACGAGTTGACAATTTATTCAGGTTGACAGCGATCAAACGGCAAGGCGAAACAGAAACAGACTCAGGCGAGGAGGCAATGTCACCGTATCACAAGTCAACAAAAGGTTCCTGAGAAAAATGGCAATGCTTAGTTAAACATTCAGTCTTTTGAAGGCTTTTGCGGGGCAGGCTGTGGGCAGAAAGGCTGTGTTTAGGCGTTGTTTAGGATTATTATCTGTTTGTGGATTGGACAGGAGGATTCGGGAGTTACGGTCGTCAGGGCAACGGGGGTTGTGGATTTTTCCACCTCACCGTCAAAGGGGTGCTCGGAGTCTTGTCAGCCTTGTTTTCAGTTGGATATCGGGCGTTCTGTGGTGTTCCTTGTGCTGGGGCAGGGCATACCGCCATTCGTTCTGGACTGTACGAGAGAACTGATTGCGAGAGTTGGTGGTGCAGACGTGGGCTTGCCAGCGTCAATCTTGCTCAGTCAGTTGCATGACGCACACGTTGGGCTTCCGTGATAAGAAGGCGTCATGTATCTCTTATGCCCTATATTCTGCTTGTTTTCCTTAAACTATGGTATAAGTGCTATTTATTTTATATTGGGTGTGTTACAGTAATGTAAACAATCAAACAGTAGATACGAGAAACAATACTATTCCGATTGATTATATTAAGAGTGTTAGAATAATGCAAACAGTTAGACGGTGCCTACGAGAAAAGGTACTATCTCCTTCATGATGTATCACCATTTCGATATATTGTCACAACCTGAATTTCAAAGTACCTACATGCGTGTTTGATTTCATATTTAGAGAATGAGACTGAAAGAAAATGGCCGACAAGTGATGACGACCATCCCAATTGGCTCAAAGCATGTATTACCACTATTCACTTCTACTGTCCTCCAACTAACACCAGCACAAAAAAAAAGAAAAAAATTCCATTGGAGTTCATTATTTTTGACCCCCAGATCAACAGAAGGTGGCCCAGAAATGCCCCCAAATTCACAGGAAGTGATCCAAAATGACCCCCAAATCAATACATTTCACATTCTGCTTGCAACATAATTTGACAGTTTTATTTCCATAGTCAACTATTATGCTGTGTAGTAAGTACAGCACAAATTCATAATGTGTTCGCGAGAAAAATCGCAAAGCTTGCATTTCCAGTTGATCTTCATGGCAATTATAAGGGAGCATCAATTATTCACTTGTTTTCTATATTGGAGGTCGGGCTCGCTCCCGTTGGATACGTGCGCATGAAACAAAACATTTGCTCCGATTGCAATTTTCATGACTTCATTATCTGCTATTGACGGGGATAAACGTCCAATTCTTTAGATTTGACGACAGAAGCGAATGAGCACCTCCGTTGACTTTCGACTCTGATCTGGATTTGCGCCAAAATCACTTTTTCTGCTTGTTTTTTTCCCCCTTTTGGGTCTCAAACGGTAGCCACAATATTTTCTTCCTTCAGTCGTGTGTTTCATCTGAGCCGGTGGAGGTTGTGAACACAAACGCGGGTCGGCCGCGGCGTGAATACGAAGCGTTTAACGTGCCGTCCCGGCGTCCTTCGCGCCGTGTCGGGCAGGCGGCAAAGCGGCGAGCGGAATTTCAAAGAGGACGCACACAAATTGACTGTCAGTGAGCTGTGAATGACACCTTCATCCACATTGGCGCGCTCGCTCTCCCTCTCCCTCTCCGTCGCTCTGCGGCCATGTTTGTCCCCCAGCAGGTAAATGTGCGGAGTTAAAGGTTGGTGTGCGCAAACAAGCCAATATTGACACCAGAACGCACAGTCGCACTCTCACCGAGTTCTTCAAAGGACAAGCGAGGGATTGGTCGTTTTTGTTCTGTAAACAAACAACACGTCCGAAAGATGTCGGCATCATGATACATTCATATCGTTCCTACATAAACACGTAAAAAGATTTCACATTTTCACGTTTTTGACCAACAATTTGACAATTTCCCACTCAAAAATTCCCATACAACACCACTGACACAGTCACCATCAGCTATTCATATATTACTATTCATGTTAATTGACATACAGTGGTATGAAAAAGTACCTGAACCTTTTGGAATTTCTCACATTTATGCATAAAATCACCATCAAATGTCATCTGATCTTTGTCAAAATCACACAGATGAAAAAAAACGGCTTTAACTAAATCCACCTAAACATTTATAGGTTTTCATATTTTAATGAGGATGGCATGCAAACAATGACAGAAGGGGGACAAATAAGTAAGTGAACCTTCTGCCTAAGCGGACTTAAAGAGCAATTGAAACCAATTTTACCAAACATTTTAAGTCAGGTGTGACTCTGATGTCACTGATGAGTGGTTTAAAGCTGCTCTGCCCACTATAGAACACACACCTGGTAAGAACTGCCCTGATTAGAAGCATTGTCTAATGTGCATCACGGTTCGGTCAAAAGAGCTGTCTGAAGACCTGCGATCGAGGGTTGTTGATTTCTATAAAGCTGGGAAAGGATACAAAATCATCTCTAAAAGTCTGGATGTTCATCAGTCGACAGTCAGAGAAGTTGTCTACAAATGGAGAGCATTTGGGAATGTTGAATTCTCCCCCAAGGAGTGGCCGTTCACCAAAGACGCCGCCGACAGTTCAGCGCAGAATACTCTGAGAGGTAAAAAAGAACCCTGGAGTGTCTGCTAAAGACTTACAGAAATCACTGGCACAGTCCAATATCTCTGTGATCACGTCAACTATATGTAAAACTATGGCAAAGAATGGTGCTCATGGGAGGACTCCACGGAGGAAGCCACTGCTGTCTAAAAGAAAACATTGTTGCTCGTTTAATGTTTGCAAAAAGTCACTTGGACCCTCGACAGAGGTTTTGGCAAAATATTTTGTGGACTGATGAAACCAAGGTTGAATTGTTTGGGAGTAACACACAATGTCACTTGTGGAGGAAAAATGGAACATCATCAACACCTCATCCCCACCGTGAAGCATGGTGGAGGGAGCATCATGTTTTGCTGCCTCAGGGCTTGGACAACTTTCAGTCATTAATGGAAGAATGAATTCAAAAGTTTTACAGGAAAACCTGAGGCCGTCTGTCAGACAGTTGAAGCCAAAAAGATGATGGATGCTGCAACAAGACAGTAATCCAAAACACAGAAGTAATGAATGAATGGTTTCAGAAGAACAAAATACACATTCAATGTGCCAGACTGATCTGCAACTACAGGAAGTGTCTGGTGGAAGTTATTGCTGCCAAAGGGGGGGGGGGCACAAAATATTAAATGTGATGGTTCACTTACTTATTTCCCCCCCTTCTGTCATTGTTTGCATACTATCCTCATTAAAAAAACCTATAAATGTTTGGGTGGTTTTAGTTAAAGCCGACTGTTTTTTCATCTGTGTGATTTTGACAAAGATCAGATCCTATTTGATGGTGATTTTATGCAGAAATGTGAGAAATTCCAAAAGGTTCAGACACTTTTTCATACACTGTATTAATTCACAGTTATTATTTTACCTGCACATAAACCTGAGCTATTAGAGATGGCTATTTTTTGTTAAGTACATTTAATATAACACTGCTCTTAATACCACTATGAAAATGCAATTTTAGCTATTTTAAGCCAAATGTTTTAAGCGCCGAATTTTTGGTCACTTGTCTAATAAATTAAAATAATCCAATGAATTGCAAATAATCTCATGCGATTAAAATGAATAACATTTTAGTAGCGTTAACGTTCAAACACCCCCTCAAATATTTCAGTCGTTGCCTGTAATGTGAAAGAATTTTTTTTCATATCGATGTTAAACGCGACATGAAATGACACTTTAATTCTACTTGAGTCAGTGGGCGTGGTCTGTCGCGAAGGGGGTGCACCTGCTTTTTCATTTGTTATCTTATTCGCGACGGGGCGCGCTACCCGCGGCTGCCAGCTGGCGGCGGCCCCGGCGGCTCGTCAATAAGACGACGGATCGGGAAGCGAGCGTCTGTCTGCTTCCCCGCCCCGCTCAACAATAAACCCAATAAATAAATGCATCACAAAGTTGGCGCGGGAAAGTTCAGCGTCAGCCAAACGTCCCATCAGACTGATTCCGCCGCACGTGCGTCCGTCCGTCAAAAAGACGCGTGGGCCATTAGGCGGAGTGAATTCAACGTATCGATTGACATTTGGTTGTCTGCGTGTCATTTTCTTGTTCATAATTTTCCGAGTCTGCTGCGTTTGTTCATTGGCCCCTCCCAGTTGTAATGAATCGGACGTTTAGCTCCGTCAGTGGCGGTTTTTTTCGTGGAAGAGAAAAAACATGGTTTCACGTCAAGAAAAGCTTTTCGTGATGTTCTTTACTCTTCATTTAGTGATGACATTAAGTGTATTTCCCACAAAAGTATATGTATTCAAGCAGATAGTTGCTTCCTGGTCACGCCTCTTTCTCCCGATGGGCTGGAAGATCAGATGAAGTGGTTGGACAGTTAAAGTGCGTATGACAGGAGAAAAAAAAAGTCTAAAATTGGATTATTATGTGTATTAGAATCATGTTTTGAGACGATTCGACTATATACAACAATTTAGCAAAGCGCAGATGACGAGAAATTAGTCTTTTAATCTGCCGGTTAGCCACGCCTACCATTATAGGGCTCTAGCGTCCCCAACAGGTGGATGACGTCAGCGGGAGACTGGGATCATCGGTTTTACTCTTCAGCCCATTGAGGGGGAATTATTCAGAACGAGGAAAACGCGACGAAGAGAGCCACAAAATGTCATTGTTTCAGTTTCTTTACTCCAATATTTTTACAGGATATTCTTTTTATCCAAGTATTTTTCCCCAATTGCTAAATAAATGGCTTGAGAAGGACCAGTTAGCCCGTTAAGGGTGAATTATTCAGAACGAGGAAAACGTGACGAAGAGAGCCGCAAAATGTCATTGTTTCAGTCTCTCTACTTCAATATTTTTACAGGATATTCTTTCTGTTCCAAGTATTTTTCCCCAATTGCTAAATAAATGGCATGGTCATGACAAATAACAGTCTTGTGCTAAATGGATTATGAAATAATAAAAATGCATTTATTCAGGATGACATGGCAAAATTACTCCATAATAGTCAGAACTGTTGACTTCACCTTTACTGTCGAGCCTCCGGAACGATATTTCATGACACCTAAATCGGGCTTATGTCATTTCCCTTCCCAGGCTTCGGAGAATGTAAACAAACCAAGAGGCGTGACAGCTAGCCGACACGCTAACCCGAACCGAGTGATGTTTCAAAGTCTTCAAAGCGGAAAATCAAACATAACTAGCCCGGGGCATTTCACATGACGACCGGGTTAAGGATTGTCTTCGCCAGTGTTGTTAATTTTACTTTAAAAAAGTAATTAATTACAGTTACAAATTACTTCTCCCAAAAAGTAATTGCGTTAATAACTTAGTTACCTGAATGTAAGAGTAATTAGTTACTTGGCAAAGTAACTAGTGATAATTTTCATGTTTTTTTCTCAAAAAACAAAACAAAACAAAAAACAGGTCACACAATGTGTTTAAAGGGTTTTGGGGAGGTTTTACCCTCCACTTAACTAGACACAAGGGTATTGCGATAACTAGATAGTAACCTTTGCTACGTGTGGAAGTCATTTAAAGTTGTGAATCAACCGTTAAAGTTGTTAAAATTGCTCCCGTTATTGCATTAGTTCCCTTCTGTTTACTTTCAGCATGTGTAAGTTTTAAAACTGTTTCATCATTTAAAAGATAGATATAAGTCAAGATTTTGCCGATTTAGGAGCATTTTAGATAAAAAGTTACTTAAGTTCGCTAGGAAGGATCTCTATCTCAGAGCCTTCCTGAGAGGTCTACTGCTTTAAGATGGCGGCTGTTTACTAACGCATGTAGTCCTTAAAACATGTTGCCAATGCAGCCGTGTCTGTCATTTGCATCTAGTTCTATAATATGTGATATCTACCGTATCATGTGGGCGTAGTTTGTAGGCTATGGCTACAGTCAGGTATTATTGGAGCCACCTAGCATTGCGTTTGCAACGGCGTCTTCCCCACTCCTGCTCTGCTCTCTTGTCTCCGTGAGTCCGTCTCTCTCACACTTTTTTTATTCAACCAGCTTAGTAACGCATAGTAACGCACGCCTTTCCCGCCTCGGTAACGGTAACGGCGTTGCCAAGATGAGAAAAGTAATTAATTAGATTACTCATTACTGAAAAAAAATAACGCCGTTAGTAACGCCGTTATATTCTAACGCCGTTATTAACAACACTGGTCTTCGCCGATCGGCAAACCGCCCGGCGGAGAGCAATTTACAACTCGTTCCCCGGAGGAGGGCGGCTGCAGTTGTTGTGCAGCTAACGTGCAGCTAATGTGTATGAGGAGAGCTTTTTACATGCCTATCAATGATCAAACGTAAGTAGTCCTTTATTTAAAGAAAGTTTGTAGTGTTTACTTTGTAATCGCTGTATTCGCGGCTATTTTTAACACAAAGTTGCAATTTCTGATCGGGTGGAAAATTTGACAGAACACCGGGCACACCAAGAGGGCAAAAGCCGAGTGTAGTGCTCGCCCGGCAGGGGGATGTGCGACAAGCCGCCGGTCGTCGGCTGAGGGGACAAGGAGCATGTCAGCCACAAAGTGCAAGCCAACTCCGTATTAAAATTATCCACCAATATCCACCAGTGAATGGGAACCTTTTGAAACTCCAAAAAGGTGCACACGTCTCTCCCTCATACAGCAAGATTTTTCTGCAGCCGTTAGGCTGGCGGGAAGCGAAAAATAAACGTATTAATCCGCAAAATCAGCTGAATCCTTAGTCCTTCTCATACAACAGTACGGCCGTATAATGAAGAGGACTCCTTGCTCCGTACACGTCACAGCGCCCTCTTGCCGGAAGCACTCATTTTCATGGCGCGGGATTCAAAAAACTAAATAAATATTGCGATTGCTTCCACACACATCCAAGCAGTCCATTTCATTCAGGAACATAAAATAGCGCGTGTATTATGAAATAAACATGCTTTTTCGTGTCACAGGCACTTTAAGGTTTGCGAGACAATACTGCAACAATTGATCAGGAAGGTAGCAATTGGACACAAGCGTGCACACGGTTGGTTAACTTTCAAATCAACGCCTCCCCTACGCCAACTAGTGGCAACTTTAGGAAACATGCCATAAATAGGACATGACATGTGTTTGTGTTAGGTCATTGTAACTTTCAGGGATTCCCCCTTGAGCAGACAGAAGGGAGCGTTTGTTTTTTCCTCCCGTCTGGCTTTTGTTGCGCATCCATTGTTGACGTGTTCCTTCCTGCCTCACAAAGTGTGCTGGGGGGGCGTTCCCTAGGGGAGCCCTTCATCCGTTGTCGCCCACCCACTCACACATTTGGTCCTCCGGCATCACAGCGCAGGAAGCAATGACGTCACATCCCGCGTGATCGAAAAGGAAGTCGCTCGGACGCATCCTCCAGCGGTGTGTTTGTGTGGCGCCAGCGCGTTTGATTTATGCGCCTGAGCCGAGGTCGCCGGCAGAATCCTAATTCGCCAGTCAAAGAGCTGCTGTTCATTCCCGCTCCTGCGTCCTTTCCTTCCTGCCTCATTTCCTTACTTCTGCCATTGGCGGTGGTAGGCGTCCAATCCATTTGAAATGGGAGGGTTGGCAATGGTCGTTTGAGCTGTGCTCAAAGACAACAACCATTTTGGTTTGAAGTTGGCATTTTGGGGTCTTTTTCCAGGATTCTTGTTCCATGGATTTCTTTTAAAATTCAGCCCCTGAATCCAGTTTCATATAGCGGCGTAAAATTTGGTAGACATGATGATCATTGGTATAGCCACAAAAAAGTCTCAGGAAGCCGTGCTCAAAAAGGAACAGAAAGTCGACCAAGTTGGTTTAAAATGGGAATTTTAGTGGTTATTTTCAAGGATCCTTGCACCATAGATTTCTTTAAAATTTCAGCCCCTGAATCCAGTTTCATGTAATGCCATGAAATTTGGTAGACATGTTTATCATGAGTAGATCCACCAAAAAGTCTAAGGAAGCCATGCTCAAAAAGAAACAACGTGACCCAATTTGGTTTCAAATGGAAATTTTAGTGGCCATTTTAGAGGAACTTTGAACCATGGATTTCTTTAAAAATTCAGTCCCTGAATCCAGTTTCATGTAGCGGCGTGAAATTTGGTAGACATGAGGATCATTGGTATAGCCACAAAAAAGTCTCAGGAAGCCGAGCTCAAAAAGGAACAGAAAGTCGACCAATTTGGTTTAAAATGGGAATTTTAGTGGTTATTTTCAAGGATCCTTGCACCATAGATTTCTTTAAGATTTCAGCCCCCGAATCCAGTTTCATGTAGTGCCATGAAATTTGGTACACATGTTTGTGATGAGTAGATCCACCAAAAGGTCTCAAGAAAATATGGTCAAAAAGAAACAGAAAGTGAACCAATTTGGTTTCAAATGGAAAATTTTGTGGCCATTTTAGAGGATCCTTGAACCATGGATTTCTTTATAAATTCAGTCCCTGAATCCAGTTTCATGTAGTGGCGTGAAATTTGGTAGACATGATGATCATTGGTATAGCCACAAAAAAGTCTTAGGAAGCCGTGCTCAAAAAGGAACAGAAAGTTGACCAATTTGGTTTAAAATGGGAATTTTAGTGGTTATTTTCAAGGATCCTTGCACCATAGATTTCTTTAAAATTTTAGCCCCCGAATCCAGTTTCATGTAGTGCCATGAAATTTGGTACACATGTTTGTGATGAGTAGATCCACCAAAAAGTCTCAAGAAAATATGGTCAAAAAGAAACAGAAAGTGAACCAATTTGGTTTCAAATGGAAAATTTTGTGGCCATTTTAGAGGATCCTTGAACCATGGATTTCTTAAATTCAGTCCCTGAATCCAGTTTCATGTAGCGGCGTGAAAATTGGTAAACATGTTTGTCATGAGTAGATCCACCAAAAAGTCTCAAGAAAATATGCTCAAAAAGAAACAAAAAGTGAACCAATTTGGTTTCAAATGGAAATTTTAGTGGCCATTTTAGAGGATCTTTGAACCATGGATTTCTTTTAAAAATTCAGCCCCTGAATCCAATTTCATGCAGCGCCGTGAAATTTGGTAGATCTGTTTGTCATGAGGAGACCCACCATAAAGTCACAAGAAACTATGCTCAAAAAGGCAAAGCAAGCCTGCCATTTGGTTTAAATTGGAAAATTTAGGGATCATTTTATAAGATGCTTGCCCACTGGGATAGTTTTGAAAATTCAGCCCCCGATGCCAGTTTTATGTAACAACATGAAATTTGGCAGTTATGCCTGTCATGTGTCAACCCACAAAAAAGTCTCAGGAAGCCATGCTCAAAAAGAAACAGAAAGTCAACCAATTTGGTTTCAAATGGCAATTTTAGTGGCTATTTTCAAGGATCCTTGCTCCATGGATTTATTTGAAAATTCAGCTCCTGAATCCAGTTTCATGTAGCGGCGTGAAATTTGGTAGACATTTTGTTGTGAGTAGACCCACCAAAAAGTCTCAAGAAACTATGCTCAAAAAAGGCAAAGCAAGCCTGCCATTTGGTTTAAATTGGACAATTTAGGGGTCATTTTCTAAGATTATTGCTTTGGGATAGATTTGAAAATTCAGCCCCCGAATCCAGTTTCATCTAGTGCTGTGAAATTTGGTAGACATGTTTGTCATGAGTAGATCCACCAAAAAGTCTCAAGAAGCCATGCTCAAAAAGAAACAGAAACTCAACCAATTATGTTTCAAATGGGAATTTTAGTGGTTATTTTCAAGGATGCTTTTGCCATGGATTTCTTTTAAATTTCAGCCCCTGACTCCATTTTCATGTAGCCGCGTGAAATTTGGTAGACACGTTTGTCATGAGGAGACCTATCAAAAAGTCTCAGGAAGCTATGCTCAAAAAGAAACAAAAAATCCACCAATTTGATCACAAATTGGAATTTTAGTGGTCATTTTCAAGGATCCTTGCTCTCCATGGATGTCTTTAAATATTCAGCCCACAAATCCAGTTTCATGTAGTGCCATGAAATTTGGTAGACATGTTTCTAATGAGTAGACCCACCAAAAAGTCTTAAGAAACCATTCCCAAAAAGGCACACCAAGCCTGCTTTTTGTTTTAAATTGGACACTTAAGGGGTAATTTTCCTAAGATTCTTGCCCACTGGGATAGATTTGAAAATTCAGCCCCCGAAGCCAGTTTTATGTAGCATGAAATTTGGCAGAGATGCATGTCATTTGTAGACCCACAAAAAAGTCTCAAGAAGCCATGCTCAAAAAGAAACAGAAAGTCAACCAATTATGTTTCGAATGGGGATTTTAGTGGTTATTTTCAAGGATGCGTTTGCCACGGATTTCTTTTAAATTTTAGCCCCGACTCCATTTTCATGTAGCCGCGTGAAATGTGGTAGACACGTTTGTCATGAGGAGACCCACGAAAAAGTCTGAAAAAAAACATTCTCAAAAAGGCACAGCAAGCCTGCCATTTGATTTTCATTGGACACTCTATGGGTCATTTTCTAAGATCCTTGCCCACTGGGATAATTTTGAAAATTCAGCCTCCAAATCCAGTTTCATGTACCGCCGTCAAATTTGGTAGACATATTTGTCATGAGTAGACCCACCAAAAAGTCTCAGGAAGCTATGCTCAAAAAGAAACAAAAAGTCCACAAATTTGGTTTCAAATGGGAATTTTAGTGGATCCTTGCTCTCCATGGATGTCTTTAGATATTCAGCCCCCGAATCCAGTTTTGTCTTATGGCGTGAAATTTGGTAGACATGTTTGTCATGAGTAGACCCACCAAAAAGTCTCCAGAAACCATTCCCAAAAAGGCACACCAAGCCTGTTTTTTGTTTTACATTGGACATTTTAGTGGCCATTTTCTAAGATTCTTACCTATTGGGATAGTTTGAAAATTGAGCCCCCAAATCCAGTTTCATGCAGCGGAGTGAAATTTGGTAGACATGTTTGTCATAAGTAGAACCACCAAAAAGTCTCAAGAAATTTTGCTAAAAAATGCACAGCAAGCCTGCCATTTGGTTCTAATTGGACACTTAAGGGGTAATTTTCCTAAGATTCTTGCCCACTGGGATAGTTTTGATATTTCAGCCCCCGAAGCCAGTTTTATGTAGCAACATGAAATTTGGCAGTTATTACATGTCATTTGTAGACCCACAAAAAAGTCTCGGGAAACCATGCTCAAAAAGAAACAGAAAGTCAACCAATTTGGTTTCAAATGGGAATTTAAGTGGTTATTTTTAAGGATCCTTTCGCCATGGATTTCTTTAAAATTTCAGTCCCTGAATCCATTTTCATGTAGCGGTGTGAAATTTGCTAGACATGTTTGTCATGAGTAGACCCACCAAAAAGTCTCAGGAAGCTATGCTAAAAAAGAAACAAAAAATCCACCAATTTGGTTTCAAATGGGAATTTTAGCGGTCATTTGTATGTCTCCTTGTGCCCTGCGATTGGCTGGCAACCAGTTCAGGGTGTCCCCTGCCTACTGCACGTAGTTAGCTGGGATAGGCTCCAGCACCTCCGCGACCCTCGTGAGGAAAAGCGGCATGGAAAATGAATGAATGAATGAATTTTCAAGGATCCTTGCTCTCCATGGATGTTTATTATCATTTCTAAAGAAACCATGCTCGAAAAGGCACAGCAAGTCTTCCATTTGGTTTTAATTGGACACTTTAGGGGTCATTTTCTAAGATCGTTGCCCAATGGGATAGATTTGAAAATTCAGACCCCGAAGCCAGTTTTTAGAAGCAACATGAAATTTGGCAGTTATGCCTTTCATGTTTAGACCCACAAAAAAGTCTCCGAAAGCAATGCTAAAAAAAAAAGCACATGAAATCTGCCAGTTTGATTTCAAATGGGCATTTTTGGGGTTGTTTTCAGAGACCCTCTTTAAAATTCAGACCCTGAAAGATTTATTTACCGACATGGAAGTTTGTGGTTTCGCCAATCATAAATAGACCCACAAAAAAAAAAATCTGAACAACCATGCTCCAAAAAACCCTGCAGGCCTGCAATTTTGGCTTGAAGTGGACATTTTAGGAGTCATTTTCAGGGTTTTATTTTATCATTCGGCACACAAAGCCAGTTTCATGTACAGTGCCTTACAAAAGTATTCGGCCCCCTTGAATCTTGCAACCTTTCGCCACATTTCAGGCTTCAAACATAAAGATATGAAATTTAATTTTTTTGTCAAGAATCAACAACAAGTGGGACACAATCGTGAAGTGGAACAACATTTATTGGATAATTTAAACTTTTTTAACAAATAAAAAACTGAAAAGTGGGGCGTGCAATATTATTCGGCTCCTTTACTTTCAGTGCAGCAAACTCACTCCAGAAGTTCAGTGAGGATCTCTGAATGATCCAATGCTGTCCTAAATGACCGATGATGATAAATAGAATCCACCTGTGTGTAATCAAGTCTCCGTATAAATGCACCTGCTCTGTGATAGTCTCAGGGTTCTGTTTAAAGTGCAGAGAACATTATTTAAACCAAGGAACACACCGGGCAGGTCCGAGATACTGTTGTGGAGAAGTTTAAAACCGGATTTGGATACAAAAAGATTTCCCAAGCTTTAAACATCTCAAGGAGCACTGTGCAAGCCATCATATTGAAATGGAAGGAGCATCAGACCACTGCAAATCTACCAAGACCCGGCCGTCCTTCCAAACTTTCTTCTCAAACAAGGAGAAAACTGATCAGAGATGCAGCCAAGAGGCCCATGATCACTCTGGATGAACTGCAGAGATCTACAGCTGAGGTGGGAGAGTCTGTCCATAGGACAACAATCAGTCGTACACTGCACAAATCTGGCCTTTATGGAAGAGTGGCAAGAAGAAAGCCATTTCTCAAAGATATCCATAAAAAGTCTCGTTTAAAGTTTGCCACAAGCCACCTGGGAGACACACCAAACATGTGGAAGAAGGTGCTCTGGTCAGATGAAACCAAAATTGAACTTTTTGGCCACAATGCAAAACGATATGTTTGGCGTAAAAGCAACACAGCTCATCACCCTGAACACACCATCCCCACTGTCAAACATGGTGGTGGCAGCATCATGGTTTGGGCCTGCTTTTCTTCAGCAGGGACAGGGAAGATGGTTAAAATTGACGGGAAGATGGATGCAGCCAAATACAGGAACATTCTGGAAGAAAACCTGTTGGTATCTGCACAAGACCTGAGACTGGGACGGAGATTTATCTTCCAACAGGACAATGATCCAAAACATAAAGCCAAATCTACAATGGAATGGTTCAAAATTAAACGTATCCAGGTGTTAGAATGGCCAAGTCAAAGTCCAGACCTGAATCCAATGGAGAATCTGTGGAAAGAGCTGAAGACTGCTGTTCACAAACACTCTCCATCCAACCTCACTGAGCTCGAGCTGTTTTGCAAGGAAGAATGGGCAAGAATGTCAGTCTCTCGATGTGCAAAACTGATAGAAACACACCCCAAGCGACTTGCAGCAGTAATTGGAGCAAAAGGTGGCGCTACAAAGTATTAACGCAAGGGGGCCGAATAATATTGCACGCCCCACTTTTCAGTTTTTTATTTGTTAAAAAAGTTTAAATTATTCAATAAATTTTGTTCCACTTCACGATTGTGTCCCACTTGTTGTTGATTCTTGACAAAAAATTAAAATTTTATATCTTTATGTTTGAAGCCTGAAATGTGGCGAAAGGTTGCAAGGTTCAAGGGGGCCGAATACTTTTGCAAGGCAATGTAGAAATGCAAAAAAATTGCTAGACATTTTGATCAAGGGTAGAAAATCTATTATTTGCCGCAAGCCCTCCCAATTCAAACGGATTGGACGTCTCTTGCCAGCGAAATGAAACTGCCCGCGGCCCGTTTTTCTAATTTGTCTTTATTTGCACCCGAGTGATGAAAACAAATCCAAAGTGTTTTGTTTGTTTTGTCGGCGCTTTACGAGGTCAGCGCTAATCAAGCCCGCCGAGTCGCCGCCGCTTAATGACCTTCCGCGGCTTCGCTCAGTCGAGCCCGGAAATGGGATCAACATTTTCCGAGAGGGGGGTGCGCCTAAAAAAAGGGGTGCTTTAGGGAAACGTCGCTACACGGTCTATAAATCACAGAGGTGTACATGCGCGCAGGTGCTTCGCATTTCTATACGTGCCGATAAAAATAGACGCGGGCGGGGGGAGGGGCCGCGTTCGCTCGCAGGACGTTGAGGGTCGATTGTGTGGAAACAAGAGAGGACAGAAAATGCTGAGTGAGAGAGCGTAGCGCGCAAACGGACGAAAATTGATCAAAGCTCGGAGCAAAGTCCTTGTTTCTTCTGACATTTGCCCGGCGAGCGCTCTGTTTGTCCACGTGTCCTGATATTCACCAGCGACTAGTCTTGTTGTTTCTTCAGATATTGGTTGGTGTCCAGTCTTTTTGTTCACATGCATTATATCCTGATATTGACCAAAGACCTTTTCATTTTGTCTGTTCAGATATTGGGTGGCGACCAGTCTTTTTTGTCGTTATGTGCCCTGATATCGACCAGTATTTGATCTGACCTTGCGTGACTTGCGTGTCTTTTTTGTCAACATTTGTCCCAATGTTGACCATTTACCAGTTAGTTTTTTTGTTTGTTTGTTTGTGATGACCAGTCATTTTTTAAATCTACATGTGGCCCGACTATGTGGTGACCAGTTGTTTTGTCGACATGTGCCCTGACAGAGTGGCGACCAGTCTTTTTGTCTACACGTGACCTTATATAGTGGGACGACCATTCGTTTTCGATATGCATCTACCTCTTTTTACATGTGCCTGACATTGATTGGCGACTAGTCATTTTCTGTCTAAATGTGCCTGATATTGAGTGGCGACCAGTCATTTCTAAAAATCTACGTGTGACCTGACTGTGTGGTGACCAGTTGTTTTGTCTACACGTGCCCTAAAAGTGTCGACCAGTCTTTTTGTGTACATTTGACCTTACATAGTGTGGCGACCATTCATTTTTTATATACATGTACCTATGTTTACATGTGCCTGACATTGATTTGCAACCAGTCATTTTCAGTCTAAATGTAGACTGATATTGAGTGGCGACCAGTCATTTCAAAAAATCTACACGTGGACTGACAGTGTGGTGACCTAGTTGTTTTGTCTACATGTGCCCTGACAGAGTGGCGACCCATCTTTTTGTCTACACGTGACCTTATATAGTGTGATGACCATTCGTTTTCGATATACATGTACCTCTGTTTACGTGTCTGACATTGATTGTTGACCAGTCATTTTCTGTCGAAATGTGCCTGATATTGAGTGGTGACCAGTCATTTCTAAAAATCTACACGTGGACTGACAGTGTGGTGACCTAGTTGTTTTGTCTACATGTGCCCTGACAGAGTGGCGACCCATCTTTTTGTCTACACGTGACCTTATATATTGTGACGACCATTCGTTTTCGCTATACATGTACCTCTGTTTACATGTGTCTGACATTGATTGTTGACCAGTCATTTTCTGTCGAAATGTGCCTGATATTGAGTGGTGACCAGTCATTTTTTATAACGTAAATGTGACCTGAAAGTGGCGACCAGTCTTTTTGTCTACATGGACCTTACATAGTGTGGCGAACTGTTTTTTTTTTAATATACATGTGCCTCTATTTACATGTGCCTGACATTGATTGGCGACCAGTCATTTTCTGTCTAAATGTGCCTGACAGTGATTGGTGACCAGTCATTTCCTGTGTAAATGTGCCTGATATTGAGAGATGACCAGTCTTTTCTAAAAATCTACATGTAGCCTGACAGTGTGGTGACCAGTTGTTTTGTCTACATGTGCCCTGACAGAGTGGTGACCAGTCTTTTTGTCTACATGTGACCTTACATAGTGTGGTGAACATTTGTTTTCGATATATATGTACCTCTGTTTACATGTGCCTGATATTGACTGGCGACCAGTCTTTTTCTATCTAAATATTCCTAATATTGATCGGCGACCAGTCATTTTTTAAAGTCAACATGTGACCTGACAGCGTGGTGACCAGTTGTTTTGTCTACATGTGCCCCAACAGAGTGGCGACTAGTCTTTTTTGTCTACATGTGACCTCACATAATTTGGCGACCAGTCGTTTTTCGATATACATGTACCTATCTGTTTACATATGCTTGACATTGATTGGCAATCAGTCTTTTTCTGTCTAAATGTGCCTGACGTTGATTGGTGACCAGTCATTCAAAAAAAATCTATATGTGACCTGACAGTGCGGTGTCCAGTTGATTGGTCTACATGTGCCTTGAAATTGACTGGCGACCAGTCCATTACTTATCTAAAAAAAAAAAAAAACGTTGATGTTAAGACCAGTCATTTTTCTGGCAGCCTTCCTAGTCCTAATGGATTGGACCTCTATTGATGTCAACGGCAGGCAGTAAATGAAATAAAATGTCCCTATCACCATTCCAAGTCATACTCTTGTCTTTCCTGCCCTCCCTCTTGAACGTTGAATAAGTTAATATAATCCATTTTGTAACAAAACGTGATTATTCGGAAAAAAAAAAAAAAACAAACACTTTTAACACAACATGTAATTAATTTGACCACAACGTGTTCACTTCCACTTGTGGAAAATCAAAACAATACAATTCCCTTGACTTTCCCACATGAAAACTTGAAATGTCTGACATTTCAACATGAAATTCCTGGTTAAAACGTTTTAAAGTCAAGCAGAACAAATTCCTGAATGACGTTTTGTGCCGATTTTTGAAGCGTTTCTGGCGTCGTGTCGGCCATTTTGCTAATCCTCCGAGTGGACTGTTCTCGCCTCTAGTGGATTAAACGGCACCACAAAGAAACCCGACTGTTGCATATATTAAATTAAACGCCGTACCTGCAGTGTGCTGCTTTGGACCGATAGCTTTGCTTTAAGCCGCGCGCTTGTGATGTTTGATTGACAGCGGAGAAGCGTCAGCAGCTCTCCGACGCGCGCATTCAGACAAAAAAACTCGTGTTTTTTTTTGCAGAGCTTTTTCTTTTCTGTCAGCCGACGGTGCTGCGTTCGGGTTCTGTCCGGACTTTTGAGCGTCGAGCCGGAGAGCAGCCAGGCAGCAAATTGAAAAATAGCAGCGTAGAAAAGAGATTTACTGCGTTTCCCCACCACTCTCTCTCTTTGTGCGCGCGCGTGTCGCTTTTGAGTTCATCGGATTCAAGTGTCGGCGTCGACGCGCACCTGCAGGGCAGACAAATGTTGGCGTTCTACTGAACTCTGGAACCAGATGATGGACTCGGCTGACCTGATTTGAGTGCGTGTGCGTGTAAAATGTCACTGTCACAAGCTCCTGAACGCAGATGAGAGACTCAGCTGGCCTGTCTGTGTGTTGCTGTCAAAGCGCACACAGGCGAAAATGTCACACACAAACACACGGCGGCTGACGTGTTCACACGCGCGCACTCATTGACGTGTGTGTGATTCGTTGAAGCGGTTCTTCATTTCAAATCAGAATTAGCTAGAAATGCCTATTCGCGTCAATGAGTCTTTTCAGTATAAATCTATTTTGACTAACTACCACAACACATACGCTGTGAATACTGCATATGTACAGGTAGTCCCCGGGTTACAAAGGAGTTCCATTCCTACGCTGGCGACGTAACCCGAATTTCCGCGTAAATCGGAATTAACCCTTAAGTACCCCAACATAATTGCTACCCAAAAAGTATTGTATTTTGTTTAATGATGGAGGATAGACTGCCCTCTGGTGGCAGCGTTGGATGTGGCTGGACCGAGAAGCAGACTCGGATGTCTGACGCGGATAAAGGATAGTTGCGCTAGGGTTTGACCCGCATAAGGCTGTAAGTTGTTTCAGCTAATATGCAGTCCCTGACAAAAGTCTTGTTGCTTGTCCATTTTATAGAAACAATTGCTAATAACCTTACTTTTAATTATTCAATTGGTTTCAGAAATGGCTCTTATGAAAGCTTGGACCCTCCCAAATGATGTTGACTGTACAAAAATATATTTGTTTCACTGAAAAAAGATTTCTCATTTAGTGAAGACGTAAAGGTCCAATTTTGGCGAGACAAAAGTTTTGTCGCCTTCAAAAAGTAGTGAAAATTGAACAAAAAATGTACTTCAAATACAAAAATATGTTACATAACATAAGCAAATTAAGTAGTGGCGCTGTGAGATCCAAATTTAATATTTTGTATGAATTCCATGGGTGTGAAGGACTGCATCCATGCGGTTTGGCAAGGATTCCAACAATTTAAGGAACATCAAAGCAAGCAGTCTTGCATGCCTCCCAGAGTTCATCAACATCCTTGGGTTTCGTCTTCCATGCTTCCTCTTTCATCCTATCCCAGACATGCTCAATGATGTTCATGTCTGGTGACTGGGCTGGCTAGTCCTGGAGGATCTTGATCTTCTTTGCCTTGAGGAACGTTGAGGTAGAGATTGAAGTATGCGATGGAGCACCATCCTGCTGCAGAATTTGTCCCTTTTTATGGTTAGGAATGTAAGAGGCAGCTATTCAGACTATTTATGTTGCCTTCCACCCTACAGATCTCTCGCACACCCCCATACCGGATGTAACCCCAGACCATGATTTTGCCACCACCAAACTTGACTGTTTTCTGATTGAATCTCGGATCCATGCGGGCTCCAGTAGGTCTCCTGCAATATTTGCGGCGACTGTGGTGTAATTCAATGGAAGATTCATTGAAAAAAATCCACCTTTTGCCACAAAACAGGGCATTCATATCTATTCCGTTCGATACGAGGGCCTTCAGCATATCATTGAGGCCCTTTTGTCTGCTTATGTCATGCTCTTGGATCTACTCGAGATCAATTTGAATCAGTGGAGTGCGTTTGGTGTACATTTTGACTACCACGAGTGTTCACAGAGAAGAAAATGAAAATGATGTAGGAACATATGCTATTCCCGGTCAAAATGAATCTGTTTTGAAAAATTTTACGAGCGTAACCCAAACAATAAGATAAGTGAAGAATTTACTAATAGTGCACGCAGTTTCACACCAATTTAAAAGGGAGTTTATTCTGTTCAAGAAAAACATACGTTTATCTATTATTGGTGTTTTCTTCTCTCTGAAACGGCACAGCACACACGCACACACACACTCTAGTAAAACACACAAACACCATCCACACCCTCTTAACACACACTCACATCTTCACGGTTCATCAGCTAATCCAAATAATTGCTAAACTTCCACTCGGATCGGTCGAATCCTTTTCCGTCTCCGCCTGATTAACCGGCAGGATTTTTCTTCTCTTCTCAGGTTTCGCTCGCCTCGCGCGGGATTAGCGTGAGAAGAAGAAGGCAGACATGAAAGCGACTAATGCTATTTTAACGTCTTCGCAAAATTCCCCACCGACACGTGCACTCTGACCTCGAGCCGGTTGTTTCTGAGAAGTTCACGCGCGACGGTCAAAGCCGGTCACGTGACACAGTCGTGACTCGACAGTTCGACATGTTACAGATACGTACAGTATGTTTATCGACCCTATTATTTTAGGGATCATTTCAGGGGTCCACGCCCTCTGAGATATCTTTAAAAATTCACCACCCGAAGCCAGTTCCATGTAGGATCTTAAAATTTGGTAGAAATGTCTATCATGGGTCGACCCGCAAAAAAACTCTGAAGAAGCCACACCCAAAAAGACTCAGGAACTCCGATTCTTTTTTAATTTTTTCAATGGCATTTCTTTGGCACGCCGCATATCCCAAACCTTTTAGCCCGATGACACCGTGCAAATACCAAAATGACTGGAATTCTCAAAACAGTTTTTTGAAAAAATAAAAAAAATAAATAATTTTTTTTCAAAATGTATCTATTTGTATTTTTTTAATCCAATTCATAAAAAAAAAAAAAAAAAATGAAGGAAGGTAAGGTGCATATAAGTTGTATACAGAATTTGCCAAAAACCTACAGTTCCCCCAAAATGAACCCAAAAACCATTCGTTTTGAATGGGCAAAATTTCCCCTTCATTTTCAGTGGCAAAAAAACATGGGTGGTAGTGATTTTTGACCTAAAACTTAACATTACTGCGCTTTGACATTCAATTGGTGCCCAAGTAAGTTGATATCATTAACAGCGATGTACAGTGCCTTGCAAAAGTATTCGGCCCCCTTGAATCTTGCAACCTTTCACCACATTTCAGGCTTCAAACATAAAGATATGAAATTTAATTTTTTTGTCAAGAATCAACAACAAGTGGGACACAATCGTGAAGTGGAACAACATTTATTGGATAATTTCAACTTTTTTAACAAATAAAAAACTTTAATACTTTATAGCGCCACCTTTTGCTCCAATTACAGCTGCAAGTCGCTTGGGGTATGTTTCTATCAGTTTTGCACATCGAGAGACTGACATTCTTGCCCATTCTTCCTTGCAAAACAGCTCGAGCTCAGTGAGGTTGGATGGAGAGTGTTTGTGAAAGCAGTCTTCAGCTCTTTCCACAGATTCTCGATTGGATTCAGGTCTGGACTTTGACTTGGCCATTCTAACACCTGGATACGTTTATTTTTGAACCATTCCATTGTAGATTTGGCTTTATGTTTTGGATCATTGTCCTGTTGGAAGATAAATCTCCGTCCCAGTCTCAGGTCTTGTGCAGATACTAACAGGTTTTCTTCCAGAATGTTCCTGTATTTGGCTGCATCCATCTTCCCGTCAATTTTAACCATCTTCCCTGTCCCTGCTGAAGAAAAGCAGGCCCAAACCATGATGCTGCCACCACCGTGTTTGACAGTGGGGATGGTGTGTTCAGGGTGATGAGCTGTGTTGCTTTTACGCCAAACATATCGTTTTGCATTGTGGCCAAAAAGTTCAATTTTGGTTTCATCTGACCAGAGCACCTTCTTCCACATGTTTGGTGTGTCTCCCAGGTGGCTTGTGGCAAACTTTAAACGAGACTTTTTATGGATATCTTTGAGAAATGGCTTTCTTCTTGCCACTCTTCCATAAAGGCCAGATTTGTGCAGTGTACGACTGATTGTTGTCCTATGGACAGCCTCTCCCACCTCAGCTGTAGATCTCTGCAGTTCATCCAGAGTGATCATGGGCCTCTTGGCTGCATCTCTGATCAGTTTTCTCCTTGTTTGAGAAGAAAGTTTGGAAGGACGGCCGGGTCTTGGTAGATTTGCAGTGGTCTGATGCTCCTTCCATTTCAATATGATGGCTTGCACAGTGCTCCTTGAGATGTTTAAAGCTTGGGAAATCTTTTTGTATCCAAATCCGGCTTTAAACTTCTCCACAACAGTATCTCGGACCTGCCTGGTGTATTCCTTGGTTTTCATAATGCTCTCTGCACATTAAACAGAACCCTGAGACTATCACAGAGCAGGTGCATTTATACAGAGACTTGATTCTATTTATCATCATCGGTCATTTAGGACAACATTGGATCATTCAGAGATCCTCACTGAACTTCTGGAGTGAGTTTGCTGCACTGAAAGTAAAGGGGCCGAATAATATTGCACGCCCCACTTTTCAGTTTTTTATTTGTTAAAAAAGATTAAATTATCCAATAAATGTTGTTCCACTTCACGATTGTGTCCCACTTGTTGTTGATTCTTGACAAAAAAATTAAATTTCATATCTTTATGTTTGAAGCCTGAAATGTGGCGAAAGGTTGCAAGGTTCAAGGGGGCCGAATACTTTTGCAAGGCACTGTATGTCTTTGCCAATGACGGTTATGGACGTCAATTGCATTGACAGCAATGTATGCCGAATTTGTTGATGCCAAAGTACTTGGATTCCATTGACAGCCATGTCAAGCCAGTCCATGCCATTGACGACCATATGCAGTCTTGGCCAAAAGTATTGGCACCCCTGCAATTCTGTCAGATAATGCTCAATTTCTCCCAGAAAATAATTGCAATTACAAATGCTTTGGTAGTAATATCTTCATTTATTTTCCTTGTAATGAAAAAACACAAAAAACAATGGGGAAAAAAATGAAATCATGATCATTTTACACAAAACTCCAAAAATGGGCCAGACAAATGTTGGCACCCTTTGAAAAATCATGTGATGCTTCTCTAATTTGTGTAATTAACAGCACATGTTACTCATCTGTGGCACATAACAGGTGGTGGCAATAACTAAATCACACTTGCAGCCAATTAAAATGGATTAAAGTTGACTCAACCTCTGTCTTGTGTCCTTTTGTGTACCACATTGAGCATGGAGGTAAGAAAGAAGAACTGTCTGAGGACTTAAGAAGCAAAATTGTGAGGAAGCATGGGCAATCTCAAGGCTACAAGTTCATCTCCAAAGACCTAAATGTGTCTACCATGCGCAGTGTCATCAATAAGTGTAAAGCCCACGGCACTGTGGCTAACCTCCCTAGATGTGGACAAAAAAGAAAAATTGACGAGAAATTTCAACAAAACATTGTGCGTATAGGGGATAAAGAAGGGTTTTTCTATAAATTCACGACAACTATCATTTTAAGTTTATAATGTGACTTTACCATGTATTAGTTACATGTTTTAATGCATTTGTGTGCTTTATAAAAAGTTTTATGTCTGAATTTTGGGGGGCTTGGAACAGATTAGGGCATTTACATGGAAAACGCGCCTCTACTTACGAATTTTTCAGTTCACAAGACTACTTCCAGAATCCACTACAACTTCCAAGGGTGGATCAATTGATGCAAATCACTTTTATACCCAGAGTAGGGTCATCTGACTCTACTCAATATATCTTTTGTGAGCAGTGAGGTCCCCATTAGCCATTCACACTCGCAAAACCACATGGTTGGATTGCTCCAATTAGCATCTTAAGTGTTTGCAGGGCATGGCTACCTTGGCATTGTTGGACAGTGGACTGCTCAGGCAGGCAATCGGGCGGACAACCTTTTTACTGTATGTTTTAGTGTTTGGTAACTGTTCAGTATAGTTGTCTTACGTGTGTGAATTGTGCACGATTTGACAAAATTGGGCAGACATCAGAGCACATTTTTTTCGCTGGGGATTTGTTGTAGAGGACTGTCTGACGTTGCAGCATTGGGAAAGAACAGCTGTCTCAATCTCGCTGAATATTTAGTTGCACTGTTTCTTGTATGTGTGGCGCTATAATTATCATTTTGCTGATGATGGATGGCTGATGATGCACAAGTCATTTTTTGCACAAAAAAAGCTTTTTATTCAATGGCTGGACGAGACACTAGCCCCTTTTAGACGTACGCCGAACCGATGTTGTTTTTGGCAGACCTTTTAATTATCGTCTTGGTCTTTTGGACAAAAATACTTATTAGTTTTAATCGTATTTTATTCATTTCAAAATGTGTTCATCTACGTCTAGTTTTAGTCAACGAAAACTCAAAATGTTCTCGTCTGGAAACTTCAAAAGTTGTAGTCCATGAAAGAATAAAAGTTTCCAAAAATTTCGAATGAACTGACAGACGAGTACATCATTGTAGAGTGTACAAGGACATCACCATCTTTGTGATGGTAATATACGTTCAGCAGGAAAACTGTTTATTATTTTCAATTAATTTAATTCAACTGGATGCAACGAATTGTATCTAAATAGCGTTCCGAGAGTTTCAGACGGTGATTCTTAACCTGGGTTCAGTCAAACCCCAGGGGTTTGGTGAGTAAATCTAAGGGGTTTGGCGAAGGTTAAGAATACACAGGACCCCATTTTCATACTCTGACTAAAGGCAGTAGGAGTGGGCTTCTGCTGTGAATTGGAATGAGTTTATCACTAGTAGACGTCCAATCCATTTGAACTGGGAGGGTGGCAGCGAATGAACGTTTGTTCACTTGCTGCCATCCCTCCCACTTCAAACAGATTGAACGTCTGTGGCCGTCATTGGCAGCCAATGCCAGGCAATGAGGTCATTTTTTGCCGTTTAAGGTCATTTACCTGTTGATTTTCACTTACTTCCTGTTGATTTGGGGGTATTTTATGGGTCACTTCCTGATTATTTTGAGTTACAGAAAGGGAAGTGACCTGGGAATCACCCAAATGATTAGGTAGTGACTCAAACTCAACAGGAAATGACCTGTAAATGCCCTGAAAAATCGGACAGAACGACTGCGAATGCTCTGGTGTCGAATTAGTGCTGCAACGATTAATTGATTTGAGTATTTGATTAGAAAAAAAGATTCAAATTCAATTTTGCTGCTTCGAGTATTCGTTTAATTAAAGTGGCGTTGTAATGGTTTGTTTTGAAAGTGTTTGCATTTATTTTCATTGATTTGGGTGGATACACGGTTCTTTAGTCTACCTCATTTCACATGGCTGAATTCATCTGCTCCCTGTTAAGACCAGCATAAGCTAAGTTTTTGTTTGAGCTAATGATTTTTTTGAATGCATTCGTAATTTAGTTTAAAGGTATATTTAGCTATTGTGGGAATATGTGTCTGAGCCATTTGTTAACAGCATAACAGCGTTGTAAAAAAGCGTTAGCATTTTTTAGCATTTAAGCTAGCGGACTTTTGCTATGTAAGTTAGTCAATTGTTCTTTTATTGTACATAGATCCTCTCTCTCTCTCTCTCTCTCTCTCTCTCTCTCTCTCTCTCTCTCTCTCTCTCTCTCTCTATATATATATATATATATATATATATATATATATATATATATATATATACATATATATATATTAGGGGTGTCAAACGATTAAAATTTTTAATTGAGTTGATTACAGCTTAAAAATTAATTAATCGTAATTAATCGCAATTCAAACCATCTATTTAATATGCCATATTTTTCTGTAAATTATTGTTGGAATGGAAAGATGAGACACAAGATGGATATATACATTCAACATATGGTACATAAGTACTGTATTTGTTTATTATAACAATAAATCAACAAGATGGTATTACCATTATTAACATTCTGTTAAAGCGACCCATGGATAGAAAGACTTGTAGTTCTTAAAAGATAAATGTTAGTACAAGTTATAGAAATTTTTATATTAAAACCCCTCTTAATGTTTTCGTTTTAATAAAATTTGTAAAATTTTCAATCAAAAAATAAACTTGTAGCCCGCCATTGTTGATGCCAATAATTACTTACACAATGCTCGTGGGTGCTGAAGCCTATAAAATCAGTCGCACCCAAGTGCCAGCAGAGGGCGACAAAACTCCGAAAAACACAACAAGTACACATTTCACTGTGCTGTCATTTTAATGTTTGAGCGGGGCATGTGCGCGCTAATTGCGTCAAATATTTTAACGTGATTAATTAAGAAAATTAATTACCGCCCGTTAACGCGATAATTTTGACAGCCCTAATTACTCAATTATTGGAAATAAATAGTTCATCGATTATTCGGCTACTAAAATAATCGATAGCTGCAGCCCTATTTTGAATGAATGAACATTCCCAGTCTAAATGGATTGGGCGTCGAGCACCGTCAATGGCAGCCTTAGAGTTACCTGAGACACTATTATGGTGGAAGATTTTTGTCGCAACTTGTTGGTCCCATTTTTTTTTTTTAAAACACTGACACCTTTTTAAAACGACATCTCGATTCTTGGTAGGAGCATATCGATAACCTTTTGGGATACAAAGTATCACGATATATCACCATTTCGATATTTTGTCACACCCCTAAAAGGCAGTGTCATTTTAGTCTAGGTTTTGGACTGGTTTACCCCCAATTTCAACTGCTAGCCCTCAAGCTATACTGATTTGCTCAGTGGCAGGTTGGCACTTGGTATTGCAGAAGTATAACAAACCTACAGACGGATTAGACTGCACAGAAAATAAAAATGGCATCATTTTATACCATGAAAATAGTTTGTGATGTAAAGATTCGACAATAAAACGAGAATGAATACATGAAAACAAAAAAAGGGAACAGTGCGAAATGAGTTTTAGTTTTATTGTCCAACATGAAAAATCAACAGCAAAAGCCAAAGTTATTTGTCATAAATTCAAAAATATGTGAACATGAATTTAGTTAGATAATAGCTTGCTAGCTAAGCTATATCAGTTAAAAAAAAAAAAAAAAAAAAACTTTAATATTAAATTCCGAAGGATTCGGTGACGATACATGTGAAACTCGTATAGCAAGATTGGAACCACTGGTTTAAGATGAACCATCACCACCCTAAATTCTTATGCTAATGCGAAAGCTATGCTAACACTTCAAGTCACATTTAGTGCGTGATGATCACTCAGCAGAGACCTTTAAACTAGAACTACCAAATGTGGATCAGTTGATACAAATCACTTTTGTACCCAGAGAAAGCACATCTTTGGTAAGTGTTTGAAGTCCTCATTAGTCATTCCCATTCACACTCGCAAAACCACAGGGTTGGATTGCTCCAATTAGCATCTTAAGTGTTTGCAGGGCAGGGCTACCTTGGCATTGTCGGACATTGGACCGCGCAGGCAGGCAATCGGGCGGACAACCTTTTTAGTGTATGTTTTAGTGTTTGGTAACTGCTTAGTATGCTTGTTTAGTGTGATCGAAATGTGCACAATTTGACAAATTGGGAAGATATCAGAGCGCTTTTTTTGCTAGGGATTTGTTGCGGAGGACTGTTTGACAGTACAGCATTGAAAAAGAAAAGCAATCTTAATCTCTCTGAATATTGAGTTGCACTGGCACTTCCAGTGTATTCATTTCATGAGAAGAGGTACCACTGTAGTTTTTCTCCAAAAGTGACTCAAGTGAATGTATCTGAGTAAATGTAAGGCGGTATTACCCACCCCAGCAAAAAGTCTCCAGAAGCCAAGCTGGAAAAGCCTTCCGTTTTTGGCCATTTGAGAGCAAATGACCATATTGGCGGCTCCCTAAAGGTTTGCATTCTGTGCAAATACACCGACTCGCTTCCGCGCACACACATGCTTTGTGTTCCCGCGCTGTTTGTGAGGAATTATGGGATGTCGCCGCTCTTGACGTGGGCCGCGTGTGTTTGCGAGTGTGCGCTTGCATACTTGATAAGCGCCGACTTTTATAAGCATGCACAATGCAGCCTCACACACTCTTATCTCCCACACAGGGAGGTAATGAGGAGCTCACACACACATGCACACACAAAAGTTGCGTTATCTGCCGCTTTGTGTCTCGGCTGACAAACAGCCGGCGAGGCGTCGTACGTTTCTCCTCTCCTGGCTGCTTTTTAATCATCGGCGGGCCTCCCTCCGCCCACTTCCTCCTCTTCTTCCTCATCCTCGCCACTTCCTCTTCCTCCACCTGCGCTTCCTCTCGGTGCGGTCATTTGCTGGCATTCGGCCGTCTTTATCGATTTTCTTTCCTTTTTCTAATAGAAAAAGCAAATGGACATTTTTTCCTCTTCATTTGAAGGAAGCGTTTCAACCGTTTTCTCTCGCATTAACTTGCATCGACTAGCAAAGAAATCACGGAAAGACTTTTTTTGTTCCTTTTTTTTGAAAGTAATGGGAATATAAGTGCTTCCCTTTATAGAAAATTGTGAAAAATAGTCCCCGGACGGGTCGGAAAGGTCTGCGAATGACATCAACTACCGCCTCTGGTTGCTGACAAATTGTTTGTGTTTGTGTTGCACATCAGAAAAACATTAAAACTAGCATTATAGATCTGTTGGCAAAAAAAAAAAAAAAACATTTACAAATTTTCCATGGCAGTATCTTTGACGCTCCCAAATACCAATTCAAAAATACAGTGGGGAGAACAAGTATTTGATACACTGCCGATTTTGCTGGTTTTCCCACTTGCAAGCCATGTAGAGGTCTGTAATTTGCATCATAAGTTCTCTTCAACTGTGAGGGACGGAATCTAATACAAAAATCCAGAAAATCACATTGTATAATTTTTAAATAATAAATTTGTACTTAACTGCATGAAATAAGTATTTGATACATTACCAACTAGTAAATATTTCGGCTCTTAGTTCTTTTTTAAGAACCCCTCCTGTTCTCCACTCATTACCGGAAGTAACTGCACCTGTTTGAACTTGTTACCTGTATAAAGTTCACATGCTCAAACAAACAAACTCCAACCTCTCCACAATGGCCAAGACCAAAGAGCTGTGTAAGGACTCAGGGATAAAATAATAGACCTGCACAAGGCTGGGATGGGCTACAGGAAAATAAGCAAGCAGCTTGGTGAGAAGGTAACAACTGTTGGAGCGATTATTAGAAAATGGATGAAGTTCAAGTTGACGGTCAATCTGCCTCGTTCTGGGGCTCCATGCAAGATCTCACCTCGTGGGGCATCACTGATCATGAGGAAGGTGAGGGATCAGCCCAGATCTACATGGCAGGACCTGGTCAATGACCTGAAGAGAGCGGGAACAACAGTCTCGAAGAAAACCATCGGAAACACATTACGCCGTCATGGATTAAAATCCTACAAGGTCCAGCTGCTGAAGCCAGTGCATGTCCAGACACGTCTGAAGTTTGCCACTGACCATCTGGATGATCCAGAGGAGCAACGGGAGAAGGTCATGTGGTCGGATGAGACCAAAATTGAACTTTTTGGTCTAAACTCAGCTTGTCGTGTCTGGAGGAAAAAGAAGGATGAGTACAACCCCAAGGTCACCATCCCAACCGTGAAACATGGAGGAGGAAACATCATTTTTTTAAGGCTGCTTCTCTGCCAAGGGTACAGGACGACAGCACCGTATTGAGGGGAGGATGGATGGGGCTATGTATCGCCAGATCTTGGCTGACAACCTCCTTCCTTTAGTGAGAGCCCTGAAGATGGGTCGTGGCCAGCATGACAACGACCCAAAGCACACAGCCAAAGCAACTAAAGAGTGGCTCCGTAAGAAGCATCTTAAGGTCCTGGAGTGGCCTACCCAGTCACCAGATCTGAACCCGATAGAAAATCTATGGAGGGAGCTGAAAGTCCGTGTTGCCCGGCAGCAGCCCCGAAACCTGAAGACTCTGGAGAAGATCTGCATGGAGGCGTGGGCCAAAATCCCTGCTGCAGTGCGTGCAAACCTTGTCAAGGACTACAGGAAACGTTTGGTATCTGTAATAGCAAACGAAGGTTTCTGTACCAAATATTAAGTGCAATTTTTGTGATGTATCAAATACTTATTTCATGCAATTAAATGCAAATTTATTATTTAAAAATCATACAACGTGATTTTCTGTTTTTTTTGTATTAGATTCTGTCCCTCACAGTTGAAGAGAATTTATGATACAAATTACAGACCTCTACATGCTTTGCAAGTGGGAAACTAGCAAAATCGGCAGTGTATCAAATACTTGTTCTCCCCACTGTACCAATTTTAAAAAATGTTTCAAATTTAATCTTTTAAATTGAAAAAATCCTGAAAATTAGAATTATAAACTTCAAATACCACGAAAAGTTGATTTATAGCCATCACCTTTGATGCTTATCAAAATTTTAATTTGTTGAATTAAAAGGAAAAAATGACAATATGATGGTAATTAAACAAGAAAATTAATATATTTATATGACTTTCGAATTTTAAAAAAAAAATCCCCATGAATATGATTTTAAAACACGTCATAGATGCTAGACATCCAATCCATTTTAAGTGGGAGTGTTGGCAAAAAATTAAACTCATTTAAATTCACAGCAAGACGATGGGACACTACATGATTGGACGTCTATCGTGGCGAATTGCACTGAAAGAAGTTTATTCCGTCAGCTTTGTCCACGATAAAGAAACTTAAATAATAAATAAACATCTTCCGAACGTAACAAGCACAATGTTAAATAAATCTTGAATTCAACTAAAAGTACGTCATTTTTGGAACTCGTTTTAAATATAGAATGGACATGAATTCTTTCGTGAACCACTAGAGGGAGCCTCTAACTGCCCTACTCCTTCAAGCATATACGGTATTACTTCTTAGCGTGCACCATGTCGCAAACTATGATAAACCAGGCCTGCAAGCAGGACTGAACGAGCCCTCGCAGTTTGGCACAACTTGGACATCACGTCGCTCAGGGTGGTGGCAGAACGTCCCCCCCTCATCATCTCATAAGAAACTAAAATGTGCTCGAAACTCGTGTCTTTTTGGTTGGGCAAGGCTGACAGAGATGCTTTTGAGTATTCTGAGATGAAAAATATATTCACACACCGAGGTGAAAAACCCCCGATTGAATAGGGCCCTACAAAAAAAGAGGCGCAACTGAGCTGTGCAGCCAGGCCTTTATTCAACACCAAAATGAATCTTCTAATTGGGCCAATTCGACCAAGTGTTTCAAATTTTGTGGCTCCATAAGCTGCCTATGTCCATGAAGAAATCTACTTTCTTTTAATGGCGAACAAATGGTCGTCACAGCAACAGACAGACACATGTGGGCATGGACCTGAAAATGTAGTATTACAAAAAGTCTTGTAACTACATTGACCAACCTGAAAGGAACTGGACATGTAGATGTAAAATGAGTGACTTTCTGTTGCCAAAAGTTGGCACTGTCGGGTTGATGCAAATGACCCCTAAAGGACCCTTTAGGGTACGACTCTCATCAAGCACAGGAAATTTGGCGCAGATGTTGTATATCTGCCAAGTTATGACTGTTTATGGTGAGACAAAATGGCGACGCTCATGTCACTTTCCTGTTTGGTCCCCATTCCTTTAACGAAACCTCAATATTTTTCATCAGGCACCTGAACACATGCCTCAAGGCTCCCCTGATGCAGGTTTAAGGTCAATTGGTTTTATTCCTTTGGAAGAGGAGCCCTTTTAGTAAAAAAGGGCATTTCCTATTCCCAAACGGGGGTGCCAGGCTTATTGGGTAATATTTCAATGCAGTCGTGTTCAGGCTGGGATACCTCTCATATATGCCAGATATGAAAAAGACTAAACCTTGGATCAGGGAGTTATTAGTCATTTACTGAATTTGGCGTATTGCCGAAAAAAAGGTTGACTTTGGCATAACGCCCAGGTCAGGCCCGTGAATGGAAACTCACCATTTTTAAGGGCGTTTCCTGTTTCCAACAGGGGGCGCCAAGCCTAATGGGTAATATTTCAATGCAGTCGTGTTTGGGCTGGGATACCTCTCATACATGCCAGATTTGAAAAAGAATAAAGCTTGGATCAGGGAGTTATTTGTCATTTACTGAATTTGGCGTGTTGCCCAAAAAAAAAAGGTCAACTTTGGCATCTCACCCAGGTCATTGACTATTCTCCCTGTATTTTTCAAACACTGTGAGAAATAGTCTGGGACCCAGCCCATTAACGGCATCTCGAGCAAGGTACAAAATCAGTCGTCCAATCAGATTTGTTTATTTGCATGACGTGTTCTTAACGAGTAACGTCACTCTTGCGCGCCGAAAGTCGTGTCTACAACAACACAGATGGCGAACGGGACAGCCGAGAATATGTTCCAGTCCGTGGTAAAACCAGTTTTAAATGACCAAAAACACGAAACAAGTCATTGACAACAGTCAACATGGCTTGCGCTAGCCATGTTGAATAAACTTCTCCATTCTCCGCTCACGCTAATTACTTGTCGCTTTAACGTTCTTCTTCTGTTTGCTGTGGCTTGCTCAGCCCTCGGAATTTGATCCGCCGGACGGTCGCCAGACTCAAATCGCTGGAACAGCAGTGAGTCTGGTATACCAGGCAACCCAGGTCAGACCCGTGAATGAAAACTCACTATTTTTATAACTTTGGATCTCATAAGTCTCATGAACAGTCTCACCAATTTTGAAGAGGATCCAACTAAATCCCTTGGTGCCAATATCTCAAAAATACACCCTGTAAAATGACTAAAATTGTATATTTTTAATTCCACATTAAATAAAAAAAACAACTCGATTTCCTGTTGGGTTTGGAAAAGAGACGTCCCGATTTTCATTGCTCTACATTGAAAAAACCTAATAAGAAAGGCCTTTTTGAAAAATTCAAGGGGGCCCCATTGAGCCATTTTGTTATGTGTTTTCCGCAAAGTCGCAAAATTATCTAAATTTGCGCCAAGCCACAAAAATTTGCAATTTTTGGTGAGTTTTCGAGCATGTTAAGGTCTGCAAATTGTCCTTTTTCATTTGCCATGAAAAAATAATAAATACATTCTTAAAAATAATAATAATAACTATAAAGATTTGCATTACATTAGGGCTCCGGCACCACTTGGTGCTGGGGCCCTAAAAGAAAGACGCGTGGGCGTCTTGCAAAAAGTCAGAAGAATCTAAAGACTTCCCAGGGTGACTATGAGGTTGTGTTGTACTTTTTCCCCCCATTTTTTGTGGCGGTTCCTCGACTGTGATGCGCCGAGATGGCGGAGATGACTACTTCTATTTACGGCAAACAAACAACACGCTGGCGCGCGAGTACAAAAGGACAAAAAATAAACAAGGGTTTGTTGCAATACGTAAAGGTACCGCGCTGGGGTAAAAAAAGACTCCAGGGAAGTTGAGGTAGAGTGAATGATGAAGTTTCCCTGACAACTCATTTTGAATTGGGAGGGCTGGAAGCCATCATTCGCACTCAGTTGACATCAATTAGTTAACAATCAAGTCATTATTTGCTCATTTTACTTCATTATGCATGTTTATTTTATTTTATTTTTTTAAAAAGGGAAGCAACTATTTTTTTCTCGTAAATTTCAGCTGTTTCTTGAATTTAAAAAAACATACAGGAAAACAGAATTCTATTTTTTAATTTTTTCTTTCTTTCTTATTATTATTCTTTTTACATAATATGAACAAAAATGTATGTATAACTTAAAATTTTAAAAAAATCTCTTTTTATTTTATAATTTAAAATCTAATATGACCACAAATGATAATAGTTAATCTATTCTTCGTATTTTTAGTTTTTGTTCAGTTTTATATTTTGAATCATGCAAAAACAATGTAATGATTATTTTTATCATTATTATTTATTTTATATTTTTGTCCATTTATTTCATTAAGTTTAAGTCGGCACAAATATACAGTGATATGAAAAAGTATCGGAACCTTTTGGAATTTCTCACATTTCTGCATAAAATCACCATCAAATGTGATCTGATCTTTGTCAAAATCACACAGATGAAAAAGCTGTCTGCTTTAACTAAAACCACCAAAATATTTATAGGTTTTCATATTTTAATTAGGATAGAATGCAAACAATGACAGAGGGGGGAACAAAAAGTAAGTGAACCCTCTGTTTAAGGACACTTAAAGAGCAATTGAAAACAATTTTTACCAAGCATTTCAAGTCAGGTGTGTGCCCAATCACGGATGAGTGGCTTAAACACACCTGGTAAGAATTGTCATGATGAGAAGCGTTGTCTGATGTGCATCATGGCTCGGTCAAAAGAGCTGTCTGTGATCAAGGGTTGTTGATTTCTATAAAGCTGGGAAAGGATACAAAACCGTCTCTAAAAGTGGGGATGTTCATCAATCGACAGTCAGAGAAGTTGTCTACAAATAGAGTTTGGTAGTGTAGCTTCTCTCCCGAGGAGTGGCCATCCACCAAAGATGACGCCAAGAGTTCAGGGGAGAATATTCAGAGAGGTAATAAAAATAACCCTAGAGTGTCTGCTTTAGACTTACAGAAATCACTGGCACAGTCCAATATCCATGTGCGTAATATAAACTATATGTAAAACCATGGCCAAGAATGGTGCTCATGGGAGGACTCCACAGAGGAAGCCACTGTTGTCTAAAAAAACATTGTTGCTCGTTTAATGTTCGCAGAAAGGCAATTGGACACTCCACAGACGTTTTGGCAAAATATTTTGTGGAAACTGATGAAACCAAAGTTGATTTGTTTAGGGTAAAACACAATGCGGAGGAAAAACGAAACAGCTCATCGTGGAGGGAGCATCATAATTTGGGGCTGTTTTGCTGCCTCAGGGCCTAGACAACTTGCAATCATTAATGGAAGAATAATTTCAAAAGGATGTTTTGCAAGAAAACCTGAGGCCGTCTGTCAGACAGTTGAAGCTAAAAAGAGGATGGATGCTACATCAAGACAATGATCCAAAACACCGAAGTAAATCACCTTCAGAATGGTTTCAGATAAACAAAATACATGTTCTGGAGTGGCCAAGTCAAAGTCCAGACATGAACCCCATTGAATTTCTGTGGCATGACCAAAACCAGACATCCCAGGAATCTGACTGAACTACAGCAGTCTTATAAAGGATAAGGGGCCAAGATTAGTCCTGATCGATGTGCCATACTGATCTGCAGGTACAGGAAGCGTCTGGTTGAAGTTATTGCTGCCAAAGGGGGGGCACAAAATATTAAATGTGATGGTTCACGTACTTATTTCCCCCCTTCTGTCATTGTTTGCATACTATCCTCATTAAAATATGAAAAGCTATCAATGTTTAGGTTGTTTTAGTTAAAGCCGACACTGTTTTTTCATCTGTGCGATTTTGACAAAGATCAGATCCCATTTGATGGTGATTTTTTGCAGGAATGTGAGAAATTCCAAAAGGTTCAGATACTTTTTCATACCATTCTAGATGGGAATTTTTTTTTTTTTAATTCAATTTAGAAATCATTACCGTATATGTACAATGTTTCTATTTATTTTCTTATTAAAAGATTTTTTTTTTTTTTAAATATTTGTTTGTGGGTGAAAATAATGTTTTTTTAATCTTGTTTTTTAAGCCTATTTTACCTTTTTAACGAGTCCAAAAAAAAAACTGTTTTCTGCATATTTATTTGATTTTTAAATCAATGAAAACAAAAAATGAAATAAAACAAGAAATACCTGTAATTAACTATGTATTTTTCAATGTATTCTTTATTTTTTAAAATATATGTTAGCTCATTGGCTGCCACAGATGAAAAAAATGTTCATTCGCCCCTCCCATTCCAAATGATCTCCAAATCTAGCGTTGCAATCAGAGACTGGACGGCAGCCATTTTGCCAACCCTCAGCCCCCAAAATACAAAAGTAACATAAGACTTTAGGGTGGCGCTTGACACGGTTCCGGGTTAGGATGACATCAGTTTCCATGGTGACCGAGTATCCGGCCAGTCTGTTTATCTGCCGGGCCCCGCTCAGGTGTGTGCGCGTGTGGCTCGGCGCGCGTGTGTCCCGCAGCGCTACACGGACAGCTAATTGTATTTTAATTATAAAAGCATCAAGTCAGACAGCTTCCTCCTCCTCCTCCACAAAGACAAAGTCAATGAAGCGTCAAAGTTTGTTTTCAGCCTGCTGCTTTTATGCAAACTAACTCGGCGCCTTCAGATGACATTTAAACTCCAAATTAACTCAGCCGTGCCGACTACAACGTAGCGGCAATGACTTGGAGGGAACGGGTGGCGCTTTTGACACATTTCTTGGCAAAAATAAATGTTATTGGGTCATGATTCCAGCAGCGGAGGACATATTGCCAAAAGAATTACGGATCTAGACTGCATTTATCGTGGGCTTTCATTTGATATGTGACTCGGGTTTGATTTTCTTTAGACCTTAATACCGAATTTTGTCAGATTGATGATGTTTTCTGGAATTTTGGTCATTTCACCATCATGCAAGGACATACTAACACACAAACTTCAGATTGAAAAAACCTTCGCCATGGCCTTTGATTTGATATGTGACTCGATGGGGTTTGGAGTTAAATTATGTTCGACCTTTTTTTTAAATTTTATTTATTTTTTTTGGGGGGGGGGGGGTGTGGGACTTGTTTTGTTTACCTTTTCCAGAATACAGCATTTACTGATTTTTTTTTTACAGAAACATTTTGGGGTAAAAATGGAGAAAACCTTCGTCAGGGCTTTTTTTTTTTTTAAAAGACACTTCCTCGGTGATATTATCTTTGCATCATTACACAAGGGCATATTTCCAGAAGAATTATGGATCTAGACTGCATTTATCAAGGGATTTTATTTAATATACGACTCGAGGTTGGTTTTCTTTTGACATTTTCCCCAAATGTTGTATGGTTGTTTTTGGAAGAAAATTTTTTTTTTTTTTTTTTTTTTTTTTTTTAACATTTCACCATCCTGCAAAAGTATACTGACAAACAAACTGCAGATTCAGAAAACTTTCATCATGGCGGTTGGTTTGATATGTGACTCGATAGGGTTTTCTAGTTTAATTATTTTCTACCTTTTTGAACTATAGACACTTTGTTGTGTGATAACTTTGTGTACTTACACAAGGTTATATTTCTAAAATGATTTTGGGTCCAGACTGCATTTATCGTGGGATTTTGTTTGATATACGACTCAAAGTTGCTTGTCTTTTGACCTTTCTCCCAAATATTGTATGGTTGATGTTTTTGGAAGAAAATATCTTTTTTTTTTTTTTTTTAAATATTTCACCATCCTGCAAAGGCATACTGACAAACAAACTGCAGATTCAGAAAACGTTCGTCACGGCGTTTGGTTTGATATGTGACTCGATAGGGTTTGTAGATGAATTATTTTCTTTTTTTTTAACTAGAGACACTTTGTTGCGTGATGTTAATTTTGTGTCATTACACTAGGTTATATTTCCCAAATGAATGTGGATCTGGAATGCATTTGCCCATGGCTTTTATTTGATATATGACTCGGGGTTGATTTTCTTTATACCTTAAAACCAAATTTTTGTCAGATTGATGATGTTTTCTGGAAAATAATGGCGATTTTGGTCATTTCACTGTCATGCAAAAACATACTGACAAACAAACTTCAGATTGAGAAAACCTTCGCCATGGCGTTTGATTTGATATGTGACTCGATGGGGTTTGTAGTTGAAGTATGTTCTACCTTTTTTTTTTAAAAAATAACAATATAGACATTTTCTCGCGTGATATTATCTTTGCATTATTACACAAGGGCATATTTCCAAATTGATTGTGGATCTGGACTGCATTTATCGTGTGATTTTATTCGATAGAAGACTCGAGGTTGATATCCTTTTGATCTTTCTCCCAAATATTGTGTGATTGATGCTTTTGGAAGGAAAATGTCTTTTTTTTTAACATTTCACCATCCTGCAAAGGCATACTGACAAACAAAATGCAGATTCAGAAAGCATTCGTCAAGGCGTTTAGTTTGATATGTGACTTGATAGGGTTTGTAGATTAATTATTTTTTACTTTTTTGAAACTGTAATGAAACACTTTTATGGTAACGTTGTGTCATTACGCAAGGTTATATTTCCAAAATATTTGTGGATCTGGACTGCATTTGTCCATGGCTTTTATTTGATATACGACTACGATTTTCAAATATTGAGTGGTTGATATTTTCAAGGGGGGGGGGGCTTGCTTTTTTTATTTTACATTGTTTTCCTGAATATGGCATTTACTAATGTTTTAGGGAAACGTTTTGGGGTAAAATTTGAGAAAACCTTCGTCAGGGCCTATAATTTGATATACGACTCAATGTGGTTTGCTGTTTGCTAGCGTTTACGTGAATTTGGACTCACTGTGATGTTCTTTCGACACAAGGGCATATGTCCAGAATAATCACAAATCTGGAATGCTGTCGTAACGGCCTTTGAAATGACACGCGACATGACTCGCTTTGTCACCTGTCAAATTAGCTCAGCCGTCGCTAACGACGTGGTTAATCACGTAACAATTTTGGCATCTCCTTCCCAGCTGCCGCACCGCCGAGTGACCTTCTCCACGGCCAACCAGGCGCAGGACCTGCAGGACGCGTCGCAGCACAGCTACTACGACAGCGGGCTGGACGAATCGGAGACGCCCAGCTCCAAGTCGTCGTCCGGGCCCCGGATCGGCCCGCTGGCGCTGCCCGAGGACCACTACGAGCGCACCACACCCGACGGCAGCATAGGCGAAATGGAGCACCCCGAGAACGGTGAGTCTTCTCCTCTTCCTCCTTCCTCCTCGTTTGACGATGTTTACGACGGCAGATGGCGGAAATCCCGCCGTCTAATCGTATTCCCGCCATTCCCGCGCAACGCAATCAATATGCAACATAATCAAGTCCCACGGCTCGGCGCATTAACATCACAATTATGCAAATGACGGCCGGTCCGACCTTCCATCAGCTCCACTTAAGGATCCACGGGGGAGACTGGAATTGGGTTTGCGCTCGTTAACGTTTTTGTCAGCCCGACGACGAAGTGTCGCCTGCTTTGTGTGCGCGCCCGCTTTATTGTGCTCGCTCGGAGCACCGACATACACATTTTTTGATCTTGGCATCCATATATGAGGGCATATTATTCAAATAACTGGCGTTTTGTCATGGTCTTTCATTTGATATGTGGTTGTACATTTTCCCTTGTTACTCATTATCTATATTGTGATTGATAATGTCATCATAATAGAACCTGTGAAGCCTAATCAAGTAATAACATAGATGATTTGTCAGTTCTTTATTTTTTTGCCCTAATACTCTTATCTCCATTTTGTGCTTTAAAAAATATCTATATCTATACATACACTGCTGGCCAAAAGCATTGGCACCCCTGCAATTCAGTCAGATAATGCTCAATTTCTCCCAGAAAATAAAGTTACAAATGTCTTCATTTATTTTGCATGCAATGAAAAAACACAAAAGAGAATGGAAAAAAATGTGATCATTATCATTTTACACAAAACCGGACAAAAGTATTGGCACACTTTCATGTAATGCTTCTCAAATTTGTGTAATTAACAGAACCTGTTACTTACCTGTGGCACATAACAGGCGGTGGCATCGCTAAATCACACTTGCAGCCAGTTAAAATGAATTAAATTTGACTCAACCTCTGTCCTGTGTCCGTCTGTGTACCGCATTGAGCATGGAGAAAAGAAAGAAGGACTTGAGAAGCAAAATTTTGAGGTAATTTGGGCAATCTCAAGACTACAAGTCCATCTCCACAGACCTGAATTTTCCTGTGTATCCCGTTCACAGTGTCATCAATAATTGTAAAGCCCACGGTTCTGTGGCTAACCTCCCTAGATGTGGACGGAAAAGAAAATTTGACAAGAGATTTCACTGAAATATTGTGCGAATGGTGGATAAAGAACCTCCAATAACATCCAAACAAGTTCGAGCAGTCCTGCAGTCTGAGGGTACGACAGTGTCCACCCGTACTATCCGTCGGCGTCTGAATGAAAAGGCACTCAATGGTAGGGTACCCAGGAAGAACCCACTTCTGACCCAGAGATATAAAAAAGCCAGGCCGGAGTTTGCCAAAACTTGCCTGAAAAAGCCAAAAACGTTTTGGAAGAATATTCTCTGGTCAGATGAGACAAAAGTAGAGCTTTTTGGGAAAAGGCATCAACATAGAGTTTACAGGAAAAAAAACAACACCTTCAAAGAAAAGAACACGGTCCCCACAGTCAAACATGGCGGAGGTTCCCTGATGTTTTGGGGTTGCTTTGCTGCCTCTGGGACTGGACTGCTTGACCGTGTGCATGGCATTATGAAGTCTGAAGACTACCAAGAAATTTTGCAGCATAATGTAGGGCCCAGTGTGAGAAAACTGGGTCTCCCTAAGAGGTCATGAGTCTTCCAGCAGAACAATGACCCAAAACACACTTCTTTGAGAGAAAGCACTGGGGACTACTAAAGTGGCCAGCAATGAGTTCAGACCTGAATCCCATAGAACAGCTGTGAAGAGATCTGAAAATGGCACCCTTCAAATCTCAACCTGGAGCAGTTGGCCAAAGAAGAATGGTCTAAAATTCCAGCAGAGCATTGTAAGAAACTCATTGATGGATACCGGAAGCGGTTGTTCGCAGTTATTTTGTCTCAGCCCTCAGTCTAACACATGGTAGCACAACCTTTAGACTATAAAAATAGAGTCCCTTTTCATTCAGATGCTGACGGATAGTATGGGTTGACACTGTCGAACCCTCGGACTGCAGGACAGCTTGAACTTGTTTGGATGTTAGTCGAGGTTCTTAATCCACCATCCGCACAATCTATTGTTGAAATCTCTGGTCAATTTTTCTTTTCCGTCCACATCCAGGGAGGTTAGCCACAGTGCCATGGGCACAGGAACATTCAGGTCTTTGGAGATGGACTTGCCGCCTTGAGATTGCCCGTGATTCCTCACAATTTTTCTTCTCAAGTCCTCAGACAATTCTTATTTCTTTTCTCCATGCTCAATATGATACACACAAGGACACAGGACAGAGGTGGAGTCAACTTTAATCCATTTTAACTGGCTGCAAGTGTGATTTAGTGATTGCCACCGCCTGTTATGTGCCACAGGTAAGTAACAGGTGCTGTTAATTACACAAATTAGATAAGCATCACATGATTTTTTTTAAAGGGGTGCCAATACTTTTGTGAGTTTTGTGTAAAATGATAATAATTTATTTTTTTTCCGATCTCATTTGTGTTTTTTCATTGCAAGCAATATAAATGAAGATATTACTACCAAAGCATTTGTAATTGCAATCCTTTTCTGGGAGAAGTTGAGCATTATCTGACAGAATTGCAGGGGTGCCACTAGTACTTTTGGCCACTAGTGTATATATGTATAGATTATATATATAACTACATATCTATACATCAATATCTATACATCTATATCTCATATATATGTCGCTAAATAGATATATATAAATAATCTATTTTTTTATTGTTATTAGATGTCTTTATTTTCTACTTAGTGACGTTTTGAAAGCGGAAAAAACATGTTAAGTATATCAGTGCATATCGCTGAATGAATACCAGATCTACAAAGCTGTTGTCATGGCCTTTGATTTGATACATTACGTGATATGCTTTGTTCGTTGATTTTTTCCCCCCATATTACAAAACCGCTTTATTGTCTTTTTAGCGAGGTTTTACAGCATGAAAACACATTTTTCTTCATTTCTTGAGTATATGCGTATAAGTGTGTATCACTGAACTATTCTAGATCTACAAAGCTTTTGTCCTGGCCTTTGAGTTGCTGTTACTTAATATGTTTTGTTTGTTGATTTCCCCCCCGTTTATTACTAAATCTCTTTATTATGCGATTCATATAAGTTTTTTTTTTTTTTTTTTTTTAAAGCAAAAGGCATAAAGATAGGAGTTTTGTGAGGGAATTCATTTCATTTATTGTCATCATCATCAAGAGCAATTTAATGCCAGTAACATTGTGGCGCTAACAAGCTCTGCCATGCTCTTGTAATTGGCTCCATGATGAGTTTAATTTGCGCTACGCAAACACATTTTTTGTTCATTGCGTCAGCATACAAGTGCGTACCACCAAACTAATTCCAGATCTGCAAAGCTTCTGTCATAACTTTTGGTTTGATATGTTACTTGATATGCTTTGTGCGTTGTTTTTTCTTTCTTTCTTTTTTTCTGTTACAATATTATTAAAACTCTGTCATATCCGACTTTTTTCATAAAAAACAAAAAACAAAAAAGATTTTAACTGTATGGTTTAGTTAAGAGTGCTTCACTCTAAATAACATTGTGGCGCAAACCAACTCTGCCATGCTTTCGTAATGGACTCCATGATGAGTTTAATTTGTGCTATGCAAATATTTTTGTTCATTGTTCACCAAACAAATTCCTGATCTACAAAGCTTCCATCCGGGCCTATGGTTTGATATGTTACTTGCTATGCTTTGTTTGTTGATTTTTATCCCCGGGTACAATATTATTAAAACAGTTAATTGTCCGATTTATCAAGATTTTTTAATTAAAAAACATGATTGAAGCTTTATGGTTTGATTAACAATGCTTCTTACTAACATTTTGGCATTATCAAGCTCTGTGATGTCCACTTAATAGGCTTAATAATGAGTGCTGCTCAAACGCATATTTGGTTATTGCTTCAGCATACAAATGCGTACCTCCAAACTAATTCCAGATCTACAAAGCTTCCATCATGGCCTTTGGTTTGATATGTTACTTGATATGCTTTGTTTGTTATTTTTTTCCATCTACAATATTATTAAAACTCTATATTGTCCTATTTATATATATGTTTTAATTATTACTATATTTTTTTTAAGCTTTAAAGTTTAATTAAGAGTGCTTCACTCTAAGTAACATTATGGCACTATCAAGCTCTGCTATGTTCACTTAATTGGCCTGACAATAGGTTTAATTTGTGCTGCGCAAACAAGTTTTTGTTTATTGCTTCAGCATACAAGTGCAAATCGCCAAACTAATACCAGATCTACAAAGCTTTTGTCCTGGCCTTCGGTTTGATATGTTACTCGATATGCTTTGTGCGTTAATGTTTTTCCCTTACATATTAAAAAATCTCGATTTACATCGATTTTAGAGTAAAAAAAAAAAACATGCAATTGAAGCTTTCTGACCGAATCAAGAGCGTTTCACTGTAAGTAACAGTGTGGCACTAACGACACTTTTAAGAGAAAGTCCTGTCTTGAAAGGTCATCATCTTACATGGGTCAAAGTTAATGAAGTGAATTAATGAGCAAAAAGTAGAAAAGTTGCTGCCGAGACACGGCCGCTAATTTAATTGTACATTTTAGCGTGTGTGTTAAAGCAGCAATAATCAATGCAAATGGACTCAATAATAAAAGTGGCCTCGGTGGACAATTAAATGTTATTTTAAGTGCTCGGCTCGTATGCAAATGAGCTGCTGATCTACACCCTTTGTTTTTATTGACCACACACACTCGCAGTTTTCCGCAAACACACACAAAGAATCTCACACTAAATGTTTCATATGCACACACACACAGTAAAATGTGTGCACATACTTTTTATAAAAATAAAATACAATTTGAATACAATGTAAATTCAAAAATATAAAATTTATATTTAAAACAAGTAAACATAATCTAACATTGAAGTGTGTATGACAGGATTTAGAAAAAAGTCTTAAATAGCATTATTATGTGAATTACAATCACATTTGAGACGATTCGACTATATACGACGATTTGGCAAAGCGCAGATGACGAGACATTCGTCTTTTAAACTGTCGTTTAGCCCTGCCTGTCATTATAGCGCTCTAGCGTCCCCACCAGGAGGATGACGTCGGCAGGGTCACGGTTTCATCTGATTTAGGATTCAGCCCATTGAGAGGGAATTATTCAGAACGAGGAAAATGCGACAAAGAGAGCCGCAAAGGGTCATTATTTCAATCTCTTTAGTTCAATATTTTTACAGGATATTTTTCCCCAATTGCTAAATAAATGAAATTGTCATGAACAATAACATTCTTGTGCTAAATGGAATATGAAATGTTCAAAATGCATGTATTCAGTAGGACATAGTCAAATTACTCCCTAATGGTCAAACCTCTCGACTTCTTGGCACCTCTCCACAATATTTTTTGCCACCGGAGTTTTTGTCATTTCCCTGCCCAGGCTTCGGAAAGCGTAAACAAGCCAGGAGGCGTGACGGCTAGCCGACATACAAACCCTAACCGAGTGACGTCTCAAAGTCTTTTCGCTTTTCGAAGCGAAAAATCACACAAAACTACCCCGGATTATTATAATCAATCAGGGAATAGTACCGTTTCTTATATGTACTGTAGGATTGTTTGTACTACTTTAACACACCTAATATAAAATAATGCAAGACCGAAGCCGGAAGTCACTCATTTTCGTGGCGCGGGATTCAAAAATGTAATAAATATATCGATCGCTTCCACACACATCCAAGCGGTCCATTTCATTCAGGAGCATAAAACACTACGCAAAATATGAAATAAACATGCTTGGTGTCATACGCACTTGAAGTCATTTGAATTCACAGCAGAAGGATGATTGGACAACCTACGATTGGACATCTACCACCGTCAATGGTACCAAAAGAGTTTTAAAGACGCGTGTGGTCGACGAGCGCTGCACGGCAGATGGACGCGTCCCCTCCGATCGGTCGCCGGTGCTCTTAATGCTCCCGGGTGGATTACGGTGATATCAACTGGTAATCTGGATTTAATCCGCATCTAATCCACGTCACATGTGAGCGCGCTGGTCCCAAAACAAGAGTAGTGTGCTTTTGTGTCGAGTTGTTTTTGTGTTCCTTTTCGTGTTTGTTGTCGTTGCCGTGGTGATCAATCACAGCAGCGGGAACAACAACAAACATACAAAATGCCGCCCTACATTCAGTCATCCCTCCCAGTCCAAATGGATTGGATGACTAGAGTTGTCAATGTTGTTACCTACTAACTGGCGAGAGATACTGCAGCTGCCAGTATTTCATCATGGATTTTACAGATTTTTTTATACTGTGAATTTTATGGTAAACTTCTAGCAACCACAGCTGCTAGTACATTTACACTATGAAATTCACAGTAAGCTACCAGTAACCACATCTGACAATCGTTTACCATAAATTATACTGTTTTATTAACATTACTGTAATGACTTTAACACTAGAACTACCAAGGGTGGATCAGTTGATACAAATCCCTTTGTATCCAGAGAAGAGTCATCTAATCAGCATATCTTTTGTGACATCAAGGTCCTCCTCATTAGTCATTCCCATTTACACTCGAAAAACCATACGGTTGCATTGCTCCAATTAGCATCTTGAGTGTTGGCAGGGCGGGCTGCCTTGGCTTTGTCGGACAGTGGACCGCTCAGGCAGGCAATCGCATGGACAACCTTTTTACTAGGGTTGTTCCGATCATGTTTTTTTGCTCCCGATCCGATCCCGATCGTTTTGGTTTGAGTATTTGCCGATCCGGATATTTCCCGATCCGATTGCTTTTTTTTGCTCCCGATTCAATTCCAATCATTCTCGATAAATTTTCCCGATCATATACAGTACTGTGCAAAAGTTTTAGGCAGGACACCTGCCTAAAACCTTTGCACAGTACTGAATATATACAGTCATTCGTCATTCAAGAAAAGTTTAGGGCAAGTGCCTATTTTTGGTTATAAAAAAAAAAATATATATATATACTGTATATATGCAGTACTGTGCAAAAGTTTTAGGCAGGTGTATATTGAATATTTAGTTACACTGTTTCTTGTATGAATGGAGCTATAATTGTCATATTGCTGATGATGGATGGCTGATGATGCACAACATAAGTCATTTTTTGCACAAAAAAGCTTTTTATTGAATAAAGAAATGTATGTGAAAAAGATAACAAAAAAAAACTTGGCTTTGCTGGACAGTGGACCGCTCAGACAAGCAATCGGGCGGACAAGCTTTTTTCATGTTCCAAAAGCTGCAGTTTGTCTACAGTATAAGGGACGGTGTAATAAAAAACAAAACATTTTTCATGTGGTGACATACGTAGGTGTGACACTTCGTCCTTTTCCCGGGCCGAGGAGTTGGAGGCTGTTCCTGAAGCAATTTTTCCTTATGCGCCTTCTTTGATCCCACATGACAGTGGGCCAATTCGTTTGCAACACCCACCAAGAAGTCCACCCGTCTCTCTTTTATTCAAGGACTATATGGGCTAGTTACACCAAAAGATATTAAACAGTAACACTTTATTTGACAGCGGCATCATAAAACCAAATGAAACACCATGAAGCTTTGCAGCCAATTGGTTCATTGCTTCAAGAAAGCCTCAATGATCATTTTTTTAAAGTTAAAAAAATCTTTATAAATCGGACATTGAAGAGTTTTAATAATATTGTAGCGGGGAAAAAAAACAACGCACAAAACATATCATGTAACATTTCAAACCAAAGGCCAGGACAAAAGCTTTGTAGATATGGTATAAGTTTGGCGATTTGCACTTATATGCAGAAGCAATAAACAAAAATGTGTTTGCGCAAATCAAACTCATTATTAGGCCAATTAAGCAAACATGGCTTAGCTTGATAGTGCCACAATGCTACTTAGAGTGAAGCACTCAGCATTAAACCATATCGCTTGTTTTAAATTTAAAAAATCTACTGATAACGGACAATAAAGAGTTTAATAATATTGTAGCGGGAAAAAAATCAACCCACGAAGCATATCAAGTAACATATCAAACCAAAGGCCAGGGCAAAAGCTTTGTAGATCTGGTATTAATTTGGCGATTTCACTTTAATGCTGTAACAATAAACAAAAAATGTGTTTGCGCAGCACAAATTAAAATCATTGTTAAGCATATTAAATGAACATGGCAGAGCTTGATAGTGCCACAATGTTAATTGGAGTGAAGCACTGTTAATCAAACCATATAGCTTCAATCATATGTTTTTTAATTTATAAATCTATAGAAAATGGACAATAAAGAGTTTTAATAATATTGTAGCGGGGGGAAGAAGAAAAAAATCAACGCACAAAGCATATCAAGTCACATCTCAAACCAAAGGCCAGGACAAAAGCTTTGTGGATCTGGAATTAGTTTGGTGATATGCACTTATATGCTGAAGCAATGAACAAAGATAGAGTGGCCATCACTGCTCCCTTGGATGAGACAGTCACCCTCTGCTGCCACCTGCTGTTAACACTGTTGTCATCCAACATGCCTCCTAGCATGCATTGCAGTGATACAGATGTAAATAACAATCAAAATTCATGTACTGAGCTAATTATTTCTTCAGTTACTGTTCCAGTTGTTTCATTAATTTTTAGTTATGGTACTTGGTAACACTTTATTTGACAGTGACGCCATAAAACTGTCATACTTTTAATCCGAAAACAGATCAGATTAAGGAATTTTTTTCCATCTCAACGTAGCCATTGTTAACTAAACCCGACGAAGTGTGAGAGTGGTTGTATGTTTGAGGAATGAGAGAGAGCGTGTGTGTGTTTTATATGGTGTACGTGTGCGCATACGGGAGTCTGTTTGTGTCCTTTGATGTAAGGTGGATAGGAACAAAGTGAGGATGATGAAGATGAAGAGCACAGATAGAAAATCTCGCTCCGGCTGATAAAAAAAAAGTGTGTGTGCGTGCGTGTGTGTAACACGCACGTAAGCACTCTCACACACTCCATCAGCCCTCCATTTTGTGCCACTGGCTCAACTTTGCTTTCTAGCTCTCAGCAGACCTCGCACAACCCCCACGCCGCCACCATCGTCATCATCTTCCTCATCCAGATGCTCTCTACCGCCGCACGCACTCGCCACCGACAGGAAGTGGACACATTAGCCCAGCGCGGCAGGCTAGAGCCGCCGGCATTAGCGTCCATTACGCAGGCTTTTAAAGCGCGTTTTCATGTAGGAGCTCAAGTGAACGCGGCGGAGGCGGCGCCACCGCCGAGCGATCGTTGTCACCGCGAGGGGGACGACCTCATGAGCGCACGATGCTAAAAAGTCCATTTGTCGGCGTAATCTACCATTCGATCACATTTAGCGGAATTTCTCAGTCAGCGGTACTCAGTTTGGAACTGAAACGTATTTTGATGTCGAGATGTTTGATGATGATGACACAGGTTGGATGTGTCACATTTATTAGGTTGCGGGTTGATGGGTCACCGATTGATGACGTCACAGATCGGGTGTGTCAAAAGTTGGTGATGTCACAGATTTCCGGTTTTGCAAATGGTTGATGTCACACGAGGATGTCACGGTTGAGTGTGTCACGGGTTTATGATGTCACAGATTTACCTTGTTGCTTGTAATTGGCGTGACAGGTTTAGGAAACCCTATCAAATGGAGGGTATTGTCAAATGTTGATGATGTCACCGATTTACTATTTTGCAAGTTGGTGAAGTCACGCAACGGTGAAAGTCACATGGTGATGTCATAATTAAATGCGGTACAGATTTGTGACATTACAGAAAGGTGTTGTCACATGTTAATTGAGTCAGATGATAAGGTTGTCACATGAGGATGTCGCAGGTTGATGATGAAATAGGATGAATATGTCACATTTACATACTTACCGTGCTGCAACTTGACGAAGTTTGTGACATCACATGTCACATGTTGATGATGTCACACATTGGTGAGGTAGCGTGTTGAATTTGGAGTGTGTTACAACATTGCAGGTGGTTGATGTCATGTTTTGCTATGAACCGATTTTTTCAAGATACTGTATGTTTTGCCAGTACGATCCAATGCAGATCCGATGCCTCTCATTGCTGCTCTCTTTACTAACATTACACAGTGATTTGCGGTTTTCGGAAGAAAAATGTAGGGTTTAGGGTTTGTCATATATATAAAGATGGGCTCGAACTTTATTGGCGCAGTGGTTAACGTCCCTACCTGCCGAGTGGAAGCGCTGACACAACGGTTACAATGGTGCCGTGACCCGGATTGGCAGCGAAGGTTTTGGGGGGGTGAATGTAACCGTTAAACGCCAGTCTGTAGCGGAGCGTGGAAACCTCCCTTGTGTTTCCTTCATTTAGAGACGCTAAAGGCTTTGCCGTTGGCTTGGGCTGCATTGGCGCAGTGGTTAGCGTCCCTGCACTGTCGATATGGAGTGCGTCGTGCGGCGTGGGTACGTGTCCCAGCCTGATCAGAGAGATGGGAGCGGGTCGGGGCGCGTTAACCCTTGATGACCTAAAATTATCATGCTGCTCCGATTTAATCCGTAAAAGATAATTAATCAATTAGGGCTGTAAGTATGTATACGTTATGCAAACGAATAAATATATTAACCCGTATATGTATACAAACCCCCAGCCTCCATTTCCTCACGTATGTCCATAAACAGATTTATAGTTTTACATGCATATCTTTCAATAGACCATAGGAGCACGGGTCGAGGCCAATAAGTTTAGTATATTATGTAATAATCTATATCTAATATATCATTACTGGGCTAAGGTTAGAGGGTCCTCAGGGTCGTGACAATGAATATTTGTAGTCACCATCTTGGGTTTAGGGTTTAAATTTAGATGGTTACCACTGGTTGAGATTAGGTCTGAAACTGAAATTGAGTATTGGATCAGTACGTCACTAGTTGCTCTTGCTTCTTTACAACAAAGTCCCGCGTTCATGTCCAATATGTCGCTGAGCGACATCTCCAGTTCAGGATGTCACACTTTGATGACATCACACACTGACCAAAATGACATCCTCTTCCATTCCTCGGGTCGCAGCCCAAATGTGAGTGGTGCATGGTACATGCACAAGCGAAATGCGCATGCATTGATTTGCGATCTTCTTACGACAGTTTGGGTATGTGATGTGATTCTGGGATTTTTTTTTCTAACAATATTTATTCATGCTTGATAACAATACTACTAATAATGGCTGGGTTTTTTTTAGTTATTTTGAGGGAACAATAAACTTACGCTGCAACATAGACAAGTTTCCTCAACGAAACATGGGCGGCGCCATCTTTGACATTTTCTGCTACGGACGACCTTCGGTGTGAGGTTGAAGAAAGCGGTGTGTACGCAGTGTAGTTAAACTGCTAAATCAAAACCAGAGGAACACACGGAATCCCCAAAAATGGATTCAGCACAACGTAGATGAGGCTCCGCGACTTTCTGTGCTGTTCGTGGTTGTGTCAACTCCTGGTGATGCCTAAATATATGGTTGGAAGTGGAATGTGTTGACCAGCGACAGGATGTGGCTTGCTGCTTTAAACCTAAATAATCCACCTAAAATATTCCATGTTTGTTCTTATCAGTTTGTGGATCCTTTGTGGACTGAATTCTAACAATCTTTGCAACCTGTGTTAACATGAGGTGTAGATTGATACGCCGGCCACTTGAGTGTTAGTTTTTATGTTGGTTCCCTCCTAGTGTGTCCCTGTGATTGCCCATTGATTTCACCTGTTGTGCCTGCTCCTTGTGTATCCTCCAATCTGCATCCTCCTGTGTCACCCATCTGTTCCTCGTTGTCTCGTTACCCCTTGTCTGTGTGTGTGTATATATAAACTCTAAGATTCTGTTCACTCCTTGTTGCGTCATTGTCAATGTCGATCTCAAGTCCTGTCCAAGCCCTCGTGTACCAGTCCCTCCAATTAAGTACGTTTCGTTTGAACATTGCCTTTTTGATCGCCAGTCCTTTTGGTTGTACTTTGTGTTTTTGTTAGTTATTGTTAAAACTAGGGCTGTCAAAATTATCGTGTTACTGGGCGGTAATTAATTTTTTAAATTAATCACGTTAAAATATTTGACGCAATTAATGCACATGCCCCGCTCAAACAGATTAAAATGACAGTACAGTGTAATGCCCGCTTGTTACTTGTTTTTTGGTGTTTGGCGCCCTCTGCTGGCGCTTGGGTCCAACTGATTTTATGGGTTAGTACCATGAGTGAGCATGGTGTAATTATTGACATCAACAATTAGAGGTGTGCAAAATTTCCGATTCTTAGATTATTCGCGATTCGGCCGTTGAAGATTCGAGAACGATTCACAAACATCCAAATTCCGATTATTGAAATATGCCAAGTAAAGCAGAAGTACGACACACTCAGCGCGCCGCGCGATCTTTGGTACGCAATTAGGGACGGAGCGAGAGTAGCTAAACATTATGCTTCTCATTACCCGGCCCCTCGGGTAACGCCAATGCTCAACTCACGGCTCTAGCTCAACTCATGCCACGAGATAAAAAAAACAACAACAACATACCTGACTGCTGCCGAAAAGCTGCTACAAGCCACATTATGTTACGGTAGATATCATTTACATAGGACTAGATGCATTATAGCTTCGGTATCGTTAACAGCACATCTACAAAACACTAGATGCTGGCGTTAGTAACGGCCGCCATCTTAAAGCAGTACACTTCCCTGCAAGGCTGTTGTTGCGAACCTTCCAAAATTAATCCTAATTAACTTTTTATCTAAAATACTCCTAAATCGGTAAAATATTGACTTGAATCTATCTTTAAAATAGTTTAAAAACGTTTACATGTTGAAAGTAGACAAAAGAGAAATTATGGAATAACAGGAGCAATTTCACCAACTTTAACGGTTGATTCACAACATTAAATTAATTGAAAGTAGTTTAAAGCTGCTGATATAGAATGGGGACTGGAGTTTTTTATTTACTGTTATTTTTGTATATTTGTTTACTGCTATATGTTAACTTGATACTGAAATAGTAGTTTGGTTTAGCCTGAGAGGATTTTTGAACAATTTTGGAACTAATGTACAAAACAAATAAAAAAATGAAAAAATAAAAAAAAAGGAGTGGGGTGCATCAATAATCATTTTATAATCGAATCGGAGCCTCTGAATCGTAATCGTAATCGAATCGTTAGGTGCCCAAAGATTCCCAGCTCTATCAACAATGGCAAGCTACTAGTTTATTTTTTGATTGAAAATTTTACAAATTTTAATAAAACGAGAACATTAAGAGGGGTTTTAATATAAAATTTCTATAACTTGTACTAACATTTATCTTTTAAGAAGTACAAGTCTTTCTATCCATGGATCACTTTAAGAGAATGTTAATAATGTTAATGCCATCTTGTTGATTTATTGTTATAATAAACAAATACAGTACTTATGTACCGTATGTTGAATGTATATATCCGTCTTGTGTCTTATCTTTCCATTCCAACAATAATTGAAAGAAAAATATGGCATATTTTATATATGGTTTGAATTGCTATTAATTACGATGAATTAATTTTTAAGCTGTAATTAACTCGATTAAAAATTTTAATCGTTTGACAGCCCTAGTTAAAACGTTTTTTTTGAGTTCACCGCCACCTGCCTTGCTGCGTTTCTGTTTCCCTGCATTTGGGTCCACACCACCTGCCTGCACGCGCTCCCTGACACTTGAGTGACTAAAATGAGGCGAAATTACAAATAATATTAACATCGATGAAGACTCTCTTGATTTATGGACACACGTCGTCTCACGTTGATGATGTCACCAGCTCGAGCTTCATTGCTTTTACTTCCTACACTAAACCTCTTTTTGTGATGGACGTTTTCGCCAAGAGAAGCTCAGCGTGTTCGCATCAGGCCAACATATATTTCTTCCTCTGGCAGCTGCTTACTTTGCAAAAAAAATCACTTACCGACTAATAATGGCTTTCTCCCTCTTTCTCTCACGCACGCACGCACGCAGGCAAGCAGGCAGTCATTAGAGCCCGCAGTGTTGGAGCGCCGCACACTGCGTGTTCAAAGGCTTTCCAGGCTGAACAACGCGCACGCTGGCAGTTGCGTAACCATGAAAGCGGACGTCCACGCTTTTGCAAGTGGGACGCTCGCTGAGAGATGGGCTGACGGAAGCGCCGTCCTCAGGATGAGGGCCCGTGTTTGCATTTGTCTGATGCTCATTAGCCGGCAGATAAAAGCGCGAGAGGTGATTCCTCCCCGCGGAAGCGCGGTCGCGCCTCCCGCTCGCTTTTCTCCGTGTTTGCTATTTGTGAGGCAGAGTGATGGCTCGCTGTGATGTGGAAGAGCTTCGCGGGGAGCCCTCGCCTGGAGAGAACAGTTCCTCTTCCAGGTCTGTTGTTTATTTGGGCTGATCTGCGCCGGACGCAGACGCGGGAAGCCGAGTTGTTAGCGGAGAAATTGGCAGATTCGGGGCTGAACTCGCCGGCTGACTTGGAAGGACGTCCTATCCTTATGGACCGGGAGGGTTGGGAAATGGAGAGGTTTCATAATAGGGTTTGAATACGGGTCTTGAGGTCAAACTATAAGGTCAAGTCATTTTGATGGTTTACGGGAAGGTTTTTAACAAGTCAGCGTCCGTGTTTGAAAAAAAAAGTTCAATTATTATAGTATTGGATCCGTTTGAAATGGGTTTAGATATTCGGAGTTTCAATGGCGATTCAATAGAGAGCCTCGCGTCAAGGCTCGGACCGAGAACTGGCTCCGTGGACTCACGGTTCGGTCCGAGGAGGGATGGAGAAAAGTGGATGCTACCTTGCGCCAGGGGACTCAACTGTCGAGGCATACCGCGACTATTGGCAATGACTTAAGGGACCTGATATCTCGACTACGCCATGAGGAGCGCAAATTTGACTGAAGACCAACCGTATTTGGACATATAAAATTACTTATTTGGCTTAACTTGATTATAATTTTCCTTTCCTTTCCCGAACACCCTTACTTACCCCTCCCTTCTCCTGGAGAGAGCCGCACAGATGGCCCTATCTCTTGCCGTTGATCTCTTCCCAAGGCCGGTCGCGGGGCCCTGCGACTCTTATTTTGTCTACAGACACGTACAAATACTGATACACTTGCGCATACACACACTCACACACAACCTCCCCCCCTTCTGTCCGCCACCACCTTTTTCTTACTATCACTGATCCCCCCATTCACTCAGCCATGACTGGTAGTTCTCCTTTTTTTTCATACAAAAAATCCCTGCATGTGACCTGTTCATCGTATCATACCCATGCTATGTTGTATGATATACGTATATGTGTCTACTTGTAACTTGCTCTGGAAATTGGCTTTTTTATATTGTATGTGTAATGTTTAATCATAGACTTCACTATCAGTTGACGAGACAGCTCCTACAGACATTGCGCCACGGCTCCCCGGCTTCCACTGCGATAAACTCAAAACACACGATGCGTTCTAACGCCGGATTTAGGATCAAGATAGCTTTATTAGTCGATGACACCAGCTTTCACAGATGACAACGAAATTGCGTTCGATGAATGAGCATCGGGCCGCTGCAGACGTTCCACGCCGCCAACTTCTCTCTCTTCTTCGGGAATTACATCAGTTCCATTACACACATACATCATACAACATAGCAGGGATATGACACGACGCACGAGTCACGTGCAGGGATTTTTTTGTACGAAAAAAAGGAAAACTACCAGTCATGGCTGGAGGAAGGTGCGAGGGGGTCAGTTTTAGTAAGAAAAAGGCGGTAGCGGACTGGAGGGGGGAGGTTGTGTGTGAGTGTGTGTATGCTCAAGGTTATCAGTATTTGTACGTGTCTGTAGACAAAATAAGAGGCCGGCCTTAGGAGGAGAATCACGGGCAAGAGATAGGGCCATCTGTGCGGCCCTCTCCATGATAAGGGAGGAGTGGGATAAGGGTGTTCAGGAAAAGAAAATTATAATCAAATTAAGCCGAATAAGTAATTTTATATGACCAAATACAGTTGGTCTTCAGTTAAAATCGCACTCCTCGGGGCGTAGGTGAGAAGTCATTTCCAATAGTCGCGGTCTGCCTCAACAGTTCCTCACCCTGGCAACAGGTATCGTCCACTTTTCTCCATCCTTCCTCGGACTGAACCGTGAGTCCATGGAGCCAGTTCACAATCCGAGCCTCGACACGGTTCTCCAATCCCTTGAATCGCACCGTTTGATCCGTGGTCAATTTGTTGATTTCCTTGAAAGCTGCCATCTTGGAAACTTTCCAGTAGAGCAGGGCGCCTCCTAAGCCAAGCAGAAGGAACCCCACGACCGTTACGCCAAACAGCCAAATATCTTCGATATCTTCCACAGATAGGACAGTGAGACAGGCTGGCTTCCAATGATCCCATGAGTCACTCACGTAGCCAGCGGCAAAGGCCCCATCTGGGTAAGACGGCTCTGCTGGTGCACCGTGTCTAGTTGAAAAAATCTTGTCAATTGCGCTGAGCGACCAACTAATCAAATCCATTTTCGTATGAGAGACCAACAACAGTTGATCCACAGAGGAAAAAATACAAAAAAAGCAGACAGACTAGACTGACGAAGATAGCAGCAACAGGAGCAGGGAGGAAACACTTCTGCCCCCGTCAAAGGCAGGAAGAAGAAGGTGGAAACAGCACGAAAGTTTTACTGCATAAAAGCAGGCAGGAGTGTCTCAAGAGTGCTTTGGTTGAGAATTCAAGGTAGTTATTATTTAAAATAGCACCATTCATGCACTTTGAAACGTTATGAAAAATAATGAAATGAATGTCCCAAAAAATTTGCATAACTTTACCTTGAAATATTTCTGTAAAATGAATGATAACTGCCCGTTTTTTTATGCTTTTAACACAGAATCTAGACTGTTTTATGTTCAACTTGAAAAGCTGTTTGTTTTGTGATGGCCGCCATGTTGGATTTTGTATCCATGCACAATAGTGTAACTTCACATTCAAATAATCAAGTCGTTTTTGGCCAACTGCCCTTTTTTGGCAAAAAAAAAAGTATCCAGTGAAGTGAAAAGAATACTCTAGTAATGAGTAACATTTTGAGTTACTGCTTATTTTTGTTTGATTTTTTAAACAATGGTACTAACTTAGCACTAATTTATATATATATATATATATGAACTGTTGTTATAATGATACTGTACTATAACTCCTTACATAACCACATTAAGCCAAACAAATAAAAAGTACAACTTTAAATTAAAGAGAGAAAAAAAAAAACAGTAATGAAGCAATATTCCTCCAAAAGAGCATGAACAATACATGATGAATAGGTTGTCGCTGAACCCTTCACACAAGGCTGCCGCTAGTTTGAAACGGCCTTAAAAAAAATAATAAATAAATCATCATATTTCTTGCAAGGCGTGGCGGCTTTTATTTTGGTGTGTCGGTGCGCCACAAACTTTTTTTGGGAGGGGAAACCCTGATAGGTGATTATCTCTGCATTTGGTGATTTTTGTGCATTGAACGGAAAATCTGGGAATTACATAGCCATTTTTGTTATTGTTATCAAGTTTTGTTATACTTCTATAAAAACAATCAGATTTTATTAGGGAACGACTTTAATTTTTTTTAAGCTGGAGCTCTTGGAGACTCATATATATATATATATATATATATATATATAAATATATATATATATATATATATATAACTCAGGGAGGGGCCTGTTTTGTTTTTAGGTCGCTCGCGGATTTGGTTTTGACAATATTTGAATTTTAAGTTTTTGAAAATAGGCCCCCTATGAAACGGCCCCGCGCCCGCACCTGTTTCCTGTCAACTGATAGTGAAGTTTTGGTTTAATTAATTTTTTATTTACCTTATCTATCCATATATATATATTGATGAAAAACAATGAAATGCATGTGTTATATTTAGTTATTATTCTTTTTCGGTTATTATTTTGAAGGAATTAGATGTTTTGAAACCTCTTATTTATTATTATAATTTTTGAAAAATTATTTTTTTTAAATTATGTTTGTTTCTTAGATTATCTCAATATTTTGAATTGTTTTATATTTGTTTATTCATTTATGTTTTATTTTTTTACTCTAGATTGTATTGTTTTTTTTTTTAAAACAGAAAACATTTTTATTTTTGTGTTTTATATATATATATATATATATTTTGTGTTTTATATATATATATATATATATATATATATATATATATATATATATATTAAATATATATATATATATATATTATATATATATATATATATACGTATATATACAGTACTGTGCAAACGTTTTAGGCAGGACACCTGCCTAAAACTTTTGCACAGTACTGTATATATATATTTTTTTATTATTAAATTTATTAGGATCATGGAAGCTTCCAATTGGGGAAAATATATACATACAGTATATCCTGTATATACATAATTTAATAAAAATATACAGTACTGTGCAAGTTTTAGGCAGGTGTCAGTATTTTTAATTTCAAAGTTGAAAAGTTTAATATTGTTTTTGAAATAATGACTTTTTTTTGTAGTCATTCCATATTATTTATACAATATTATGTCTTTTTTTAATGTTTGTTTCTGTTTTCTTATGTTATTTGTTTAGAATTATCTTATTTTGGAGTTTTTTTCTTTTATTTTAAAATCTGATTGAGTTTAAAAACAGTTTTGTTTTCAAAACTTGGTTAGTGATCATAGTGTCAAGCCAAGGATAATATCCTCTTTTATATTCATAATCATATTATTGAAACATATTCATCTAATCTAAGAGATTTCATCTTGGGCCGTCGGGTCCTGGCTGGGGTCCCGGCCCGGCAGCTGTTCCCGGTGAGTTCTTACGACGTCTACGGTGCAGATGGTCTGCCGGCGGGAGGTTCGGGGACACCTGGGAAGTCGTCCAAAGAGAGCGCGGACGCAGCGGGGGAGTTTGCCACAGGTCTAGTGGCGAGGTTAGCGAGGCATTATGGGGACTAATGAACGCAGGGTGGTTGCGTGATGTAAACAGGTGTGTGTGTGTAAGTGTGTTTAAGAGGGTATGATTGTCTCCCTGGTGTGTCAAACTTTGTTTTCGCGCTGACCTGCTGCCGTCCTCGTAGGGGACGCGTCGCCAAGGAAACAAGAAAGCACGCAACTATAGGATGTTTTTGTTGGAAAGACACATGACACACAGGCCAAGTCAACAGATGAATTGTCAACCAGATAAATATTGATGGCAGATTTTCTGTGTCTTAGCTTATTAGGCTTATTGAGGCTTTTTTGTGGCTCTATCCATGATAGACATGTCCATCAAATTTCATGTGCCTTGGTGAAACTGGCTTCGGGGCCTGAATTTTCAAATGCATCACGGCATGCAAGGATCCCAGGAAATCACAACTAGAATGTCCACTTTAAATGAAAATGACAGACTGTCTTTTCAAACATAGCTTCTTGAGACTTTTTTGTGGGTCTACTCATGACAGCCTTAACCACCAAATTTCATGTTACTACATGAAACCGGCTTTGGGGGCTGAATTTTTAAACATACTGTAATTCCACAAAATATGCCTCAAACGCCAGTTTGAAAACAAAATGGCAGACCTTGTGTGTCGTTTTCAGCAAGGCTTCTATAGACTTTTTTTTGTGGGTCTACTCATGACAGCCCTAACGACAAAGTTTAATGTTACTACATGAAACAGGCTTATGGGGGCGGAATTTTTAAATATACTGTAATTCCACTGAAGATCCCGAAAACGCCAGTTTTAAAACAAAATGGCAGAACTTCAGTGTTGTTTTTAGCATGTCTTCTTGAGACTTTTTTGTGGGTCTACTCATGACTGCCCTAAAGACCAAGTTTCATGTTACTACATGAAACTGACTCTGGGGGCTGAGTTTTTGGATATACTGTAATCCCATAAAAGACGCCTAAAACGCCAGTTTCAAAACAAAATGGCAGACCTTTTGTGTCGTTTTCAGCATGGCTTCTTGAGACTTTTTTTGGGCTCTACTCATGACAGCCCTAATGACCAAGTTTTGTGCTAATACATAAAACTGGCTGTGGGGGCTGAATTTTTAAATATACTGCTATTCCACTACAGGTGCCTTAAACTACATGAAACTGACTCTGGGGGCTGAGTTTTTAGATATACTGTAATTCCACATAAGATGCCTAAATCGCCTGTTTTAAAACAAAATGGCAAACCTTGTGTTTCGTTTTCAGCATGGCTTCTTGAGACATTTGTGGGTCTACTCATGACTGCCCTAAAGACCAAGTTTCATGTTACTACATGAAACAGACTCTGGGGCTGAGTTTTTAAATATACTGTAATTCCACTAAAGATCCTGAAAACGCCAGTTTTAAAACAAAATGGCAGAACTTCAGGTTCGTTTTTAGCATGTCTTTTTGAGACTTTTTTGTGGGTCTACTCATGACTGCCCTAAAGACCAAGTTTCATGTTACTAAACTGACTCTGGGGGCTGAATTTTTAAATATACTGTAATCCCACAAAAGATCCTGAAAACGCCAGTTTTAAAACAAAATGGCAGAACTTCAGTGTCGTTTTCAGCATGGTTTCTTGAGACTTTTTCGTGGATCTACTCATGACAGCCCTAATGACCAAGTTTCGTGTTAATACATAAAACTGGCTGTGGGGGCTGAATTTTTAAATATAGCGCTATTCCACTAAAGATCCCTTAAACGTCTGTTTTAAAACAAAATGGCAGACCTTGTGTGTCGTTTTTAGCATGGCTTCTTGAGACTTTTTTGTGGGTCTATTTATGATCGCCTAATGAGATTTGGTAGACATGTCTAAGTGAAACCGGCTTTGGGGGCTGAATTTTTAAACATACTGTAATTCCACAAAATATGCCTCAAAAACGCCAGTTTGAAAACGGCAGACCTTGTGTGTCGTTTTCAGCAAGGCTTCTTTAGACTTTTTTGTGGGTCTACTCATGACAGCCCTAACGACCAAGTTTCATGTTAATACATGAAACAGGCTTTGGGGGCTGAATTTTTAAATATACTGTAATTCCACTAAAGATCCCGAAAACGCATGTTTGAAAACAAAATGGCAGAACTTCAGGTTCGTTTTTAGCATGTCTCCTTGAGACTTTTTTGTGGGTCTACTCATGACTGCCCTAAAGACCAAGTTTCATGTTACTAAACTGACTCTGGGGGCTGAATTTTTTAAATATACTGTAAACCCACAAAAGATGCCTAAAACACCAGTTTCAAAGAAAAATGGCAGACCTTTTGTGTCGTATTCAGCATGGTTTCTTGAGACTTTTTTGTGGATCTACTCATGACAGCCCTAATGACCAAGTTTCATGCTACTACATAAAACTGGCTTTGGGGGCTGAATTTTTAAATATACTGCAATTCCACAAAAGATGCATACGACATCTGTTTTAAAACAAAATGGCAGACCTTGAGTGTCGTTTTCAGCATAGCTTCTTGAGACTTTTTTTGTGGGTCCACTCATGACAGTCCAAACGACTAAGTTTCATGTCACTACATCAAACGGGCTTTGGGGGCTGAATTTTAAAATATGCTGTAATTCCACAAAGATGCCTAAAACGTCTGTTTTAAAACAAAATGGCAGACCATGTGTGTCGTTTTTAGCATAGCTTCTATAGACTTTTTTTTGGGGTCTACTCCTGAGAGCCCTACCCACCAAGTTTCATGTTAGTCACACCAAACTGACTTCTGAGACACTCATTTCACAAAATATGCCTTAAACGTCTGTTTTAAAACACAATAGCAGACCTTGTGTGTCGTTTTTAGCATGGCTTCTTGAGACTTTTTTTGTGGGTGTACTCATGGCAGCCCTAACCACTGAGTTTCATGTTAGTACATCAAACTGACTTTGGGGGCTGAATTTTTAAACCTACTGAATTTCACAAAAGATGCCTTAAACGATTGTTTCAAAACAAAATGGCAGACGTTGTGTGTCGTTTTCAGCAAGTCTTCTTGAGACTTTTTTGTGGGTCTATTTATGATCGACATGTCTACCAAATTTCATGTGGCCAAGTGAAACCGGCTTCGGGGGCTGAATTTTCAAAAACAACACAACAGAGCTGCAGTGCTTTCCAATGAGACCAAAAAAATGTCTGCTTTAAATGGCAGTGCTGTGAATGCAACTTGACTTCCTGTGTCAAAATAAAAGCTCTACCCAGCTGCTTCTCCTTCAGTTCAATTAAAACCTTGTCAGCGGCAATTAAAACGGGCGGCGGCTGACGGATTAGCGCCGGCTTAAAGGTGCGCGCCGGTCACATAGCGCCAATTAAACGCTGCGCTGGCTAATTAAGGAGCGGCTCACGGTGGACGTGCGCTCTTAAACCAATATTGGAAAAAAAGGGAAAAAAAGCTACTCGAGCGTTTCCTGTCGTTCAACCGATGACGGCGACCGCTCGCTCGGGATTAGCAAACATTAGCGCTAATAGGGCTAAGCTCCTCATGAACTCCAACAACGAAATGTTGGACTTTAATTGTGAGAATGCTATGATAAAGTCATGGTTGTATTTTTATCAGCCAAAAAATTCATGTTTCTGCCTAAAGTACCTGTCGTCATTTAGTTTTTCTTGACGAAAATTCAAGACTAACTTTACTAGTTTCAGTCGACATGTACTAAGATGTTTTTGTCTGTAAAGTAAAAAAAAAAAACGTTCAAAAACAGAACGTTATTTTCAATTAATTATACGCAGCTGGACGCCAAGAACTGTAAGTAAAAAAAAGTTGTCTGAGAGTTTAAGAGCACACTCGCTGTTACGCATTACGCGAATGCTATGCTAACGGTACCATTTAACGGATTTAGTATGCCAAAACATGTTTTTAGCTCGTTATCGTCCCTTCATCGTCATGAAAAAAACTGTTGACATTTCCAACTCTGATCTTTTACATCCTTTTAAAAGTGAAATAATTTGCCGGATGACACAAAATGACCTCTTTCATAAGCATTCTTTAATGCTCATGGCAGTGTCATGTCATAATTATGCTGGTCTTATGACAGTTTTATGGCGCCACTCTCAAACAAAGTGTTACCAAATACCATAGCTAGCAATGAATGAAACAACTGGAACAGTAACTGAAGAAATAATTAGCACAGAACACGAATTAGGGCCCGAGCACCAAGTATGCGAGAGCCCTATTGTAGTGCAAATGAAAATGGCCGATTTGAAGGCCTGAACATGCTTGAAAACTCACCAAAATTTGCACAAACATGCGGTTTTGCGTAAATTTCGATCATTTTGAAACATCGCGAAAAAATGTGACAAAATGGCTCAGTGGCGCCCCCTTGAATTTTTCAAAAAGGTCTCTCCCCTTAGTTTTTTTTTTTTTTTTTTTAACATAGAGCGATGAAATTAGGGGAGTCCATACGTTGTGCAAAACTGCTCCATAAAGTGTCTTACATCCATTTTCCGAACCCAACAGGAAATGAGGTATTTTGGATTCAATGTAAAAAAAAAAAATTATCGATTTACAGGGTGCACATTTGAGACCTTGGCACCTAGGGAGTTAGTTTGATCCTACTCAAAATTGGAGAGAATGTTCATGAGACATATGAGATCTTAAGTTATCAAAATGGTGAGTTTTTATTCACGGGCCTGACCTGGGCAGGGTGCGACAGTCGGCCATTTTTATGGCAACACGCCTAATTCAGTAAATGACTAATAACTCCCTGATACAAGGTGCACTCTTTTTCATATCTTGCATATATGTATGTGAGGTGTCCCAGCCTGAACACGGCTGCATTGAAATATTACCCATGGTGGGAACAGCAAATGTCCTTTTTTTATGAGACAGGGTTCTCCTCCAAGGGAAAAAAAAATAATTCTCTTACATGGTTAATTAGATTTTACACTACTCTTGATAGTAACGGAGGATATTTTTGCATTTTCCTTGTTAATTTGTATGCTGCCATTGAGGACGCTTGATGTCCAATTCATTTTGACTGGGAAAAATCAGGGTACATGAAAATGGACAATAAGGAGGCCTGAGTCGATACCTTGTGCAAAACCCCACCAAAAAGTCTCTCGGGCTCATATCCCACACCCAACAGGAAATCGGGTATTTTGGATTGAATGTGAAAAAAATTCAATTTTAGTCGATTTACAGGGTGCACAGTTGGGACGTTGCCGCCTTGGGAGTTAGTTGGATCCTCCTCAAAATTGGTGAGACTGTTCATTAGAGACATGAGTTCAAAATTATCAAATTGGTGGGTTTTCATTCATGGGCCTGACCTGGGCAGGGTGCCAAAGTCTGCCTTTTTTGGGCGACACGCCAAATTCGGTAAATGACTAAAAAATCCCTGATCCAAAGTTCAGTCTTTTTCATATCTGGCATGTATGAGAGGTATCCCAGCCTGAACACAACTGCATTGAAATATGACCTTTTAGACCTGGCGCCAACCAGCCAGGAGCAGGAAATGCCTTTTTTTTTTTTTTTTTTTTTTTTAAATTAGACAGGCTCCTCCTCCAAAGTAAAAGAAAAAAAAAAAAAATCAATTGACCTCAAACCTGCATCAGGGGAGCCTTAAGACATTTGTTCAGGTGCCTGATGAAAAATCTTAAGGTTTCGTTGAAGCAGAGGGGCCCAAACAGGAAAGTGGAAATGACTGTCGCCATTTTGTCTCACCATAAATTTTGAACACTCATAACTTGGCAGACACACGACATATCTGCACCAAACTTCCCGTGCTTGGTGGGAGTCGTACCCTGAAGGTTCCTCTAGGAGTCATTTGCATTAATCCAACAACGCCAACTAGTTGCAACAGAGTCACTCATTTTACTTACACATGTCCAGTTCTTTTCAGGTTGGTCATTGTAGTTCCAAGACCTTTTGTAATACTACATTTTAAGCCCCATGTCCACATATATAAGCTGTCGCCGTGACGACCCGTTGGGCGCCATTAAAAGGAAGTCAATTTTTTTCATAGACTTAGCCAGCTTACAGACCCGCGGAATTTGGCACACTTGGTCGAATTGGACCAATTTGAAGATTCATTTTGGTTTTGTGCGTGGCTGCACAGCTCAGTAGCACCCCCGTTTTTGTAGTACTGTCTCCAGTTGTTGTTTTTTTTCTCTCCTAGTTGTGTGAATGTATTTCTAATCTAAAAAAAAAGGCGAGTTTCAAGCACGCTAGGTTCTCATGAGTTCACTAGAGCGGGACGATATGTCGCCACCCTGACCTGCATGCTGTGACGTCCGAGTTGCACCAAACTGAGGGCCCGTTCAGTCCTGCTTGCAGGCCTAGTTTTGATTGTTATTTAAATCCGTAGCACTGCAATGCATGCTAGGAGCCATGTTGGACGACAACATTGTTGACAGCAGGTGGCAGCAGAAGTTGACTGTCTCCCCCAAGGGAGCAGTGATGGCCAAATTAAGCTTCTTAACTCATTCACTCCCAGCCATTTTCACCGGAACAAGGCCCTTCGCTCCCGGCCGTTTTACTGGATTTTGACTGATTTTGCAAGGCCCACGGAAAATTCTGTTCTATTGCTATATAAACATGGAACCCACCAAAAGAAAGATTAGACTCTCTTCTTTCAGCAGAAAAAAAAGTTCATATCTTTTTCCATTCTTTAGAAATCAGCATCAGAAAATAGCTTAGTTTGAGCAAATTTCCAATTTCTGATGAAAAAACAGAAATTGAGCTTACATTTCAAACATAACTTTGACTTTAACACAGCTATTTTTAGCTTTTGTGACACCCCAAACATCTGAATAATGTTTTCGTTCTACAAAATAACATAAACAACAAGACAAATAGAGCTTTTGATCACAAAGTAACAATTTATTTACACATACAGTAACTAAACTATTGAACTGTTGAACTATTTGCGCACATAACAATGGGAAGCCTCTCGGCTGCTCCCGGTTGAATGAGGTGGCTCCCAGTAATCTGATGAGTCCGGATCAAGATTTGTCTCACTTTTTTCATCATCTTCATCGTTGGTTTCAACCTCGGGCTCGGGAGTAACGCAACGTATGCTCCGCAGAACGCATGTAGAACCTGACACTGTTGTGGCAGTCACCGTCTGTCTCATCAAGATAGACTTTTTTGAATCCTTCTTTGATGATGGTTTCGTTTTCTTTTTAAAACACTCCTCCAGTGTCGTTTGCCTTTTTTTTCTCCGATTGTTCTCCACATTTTTCTCAAATTCTCACACGTCTTCACAAGATCCCTCCAACTTTCGTTTCTTGACTATTTTTCTTCACTTCCTTTTTTGGCGCGAGATGAATTCTTACAAAATGCGCTACTGCCCTCCAGTGGCTAGTTTTATTGCTTTAAAATGAGTTTTGAGCATTGTGCATTGCAGTTTAGGTGCGACAGAACCTAGAGATGCCTCTTGTGAAAAAAAAAAAAAAAACGTAAAAGACGTATAAATACGTTTTTGGGACACTGAAACAATTAAAAATAGAACGTATTTATACGTTTTTGGAGCAAATGAGTTAAAGGAATGAAGCTTTGCAGCCAACTGGTTCGAAGCTTCATGGTGGTTCATTTGGTCATAGACAGTCTTATAATGCCGCTGTCAAATAAAGTTTTACCGGTTAATATCCTTTGGTGTAAATATCCTATAATACAGTGAGGACAACTGCGGCTTATAGTCCAGTGCGGCTTATTTATGAACAAATGCAGTTTTCGTGTCGAATTTGGCGGGTGGCGGCTTTCAGCCTTATAGTCTGAAAGTTACCGTACATTTTGTGGATGACTACTTTTACTTGAGTAATATTATTTTTTAGTAACGCTACTCTTACTTGAGTCAAATTTTTGACTATTCTACCCACCTCTGTCAAGAAGTGACCTGAAATCAACAAGAAGTGACTAGATATTGTCCCAAAAAATCAATAGGAACTGGAAGTGAACTGGAATTGTTCCAAAATCAACAGGATGTGACCCATGAATGCTCCAGTATTACACAAAGTGACCTAAAATCAACAGGAAGCAATCTGAAAATAATCCTAAATCCACGCACAGGAAATGAGTCAAAATCCAAGCCCGTTAACAATGACCACCAATTTGCTAGGTTGCTATGTGAGGGATACACAGATGGTTTCAAAGGTGCAATTTTGGGGTCTTTCCACAATTCCAAGGTGGCCTTAAAAAGAGCTTTCGAGTAGTCGTCGTAAATCTCATCGTAAAGCAGCGGTGTTGTTCTAGTGACCGCAATCCCCCACAATTCACCTGTTGCCTCCTCACAGCTGCCACCTTTGGCATGTTTTCAAAGCAGCAGGCGTGTATTTGACCTTTTTTTCCGTATGTGAAGTAGAGCAAATGATAGCCTGTCGCTCGGCCTTCTGGCGGGCACGCGGCGAAGACCCCGGCGAGTCCTCCCGAGCGCACGCTCGCCAATTATCCGCCCCGCCGGCGTCCCTTCAGCCGAGGCGAGCGGCGACGAAAGCGGGGGCCGTGTCGGAGAGCGCGCGCCTCGGCATTCATCCGCCGGGCGACCCCGCCGACCCGTCGGCCCGGCCCGGCCGGCCAATTAGGAGAGGCGGCGCGGTTGTCACGGCAACGCGCTTTTGACGTACGCTGTTTTATGTGGGCGAGCGGATGGCGCGTGGGGGAGAGTGGCGGTTCAAAGCTGGAAGGTAAAGCAGGCTGAATACCACTTTTCCTCAATTCATATACTAACGTATTGTAGATTTATCCCCCTTAACACTTTGAAATATGATTTATTGTTTTCTGTAATGTTTACATTACATTCAAATAGGACAGGGGTCTCAAACGTGTGATGTAGGGCCCACGGGAGATAATTTTGCGGCTCCCATTCGACAACAATGTGTAGTAATTAGTGATACCCGCACATATTGTCATCATTTTTTTTTGTGGGGGGGCAGTTTTTAAAGTAGCAATACAGGAGAATAAAATATATTAACAGCAGGGCCGAGAACCAAAAGTAGTATTTGCCATTTGCCTTTTTTTTTGCCATGTGTCAAAATCGATTTTGCCATGTGGCATTTTTTTGCCATGTGGCATTTTTTTTTTTGCTATGTGGCAAAATGGATTTAGCCATGTGGCATTTTTTTTTTTTTTTTTTTTTTTGCATGTGTGCATAGCCGTCAATGGCATAACCTGACTTGGTTGTCAGTTGAATGTCAATGCGCTGTAATGGATGGCCAAAAATCACAGCCACACATGTTTTCTACCATTTAAAATTAAAGGAAAATTTGGATGTGCATAGCTGTCACTGGCAAAGCCTGAGTTGGGTGGCGGTTGAATGTAGATGTGCTGTAATGTAAAGTGTATGGTCAAAAATCAGAGCCACACATGTTTTTCTGCCATTTAAAATGAATGGAAAATTTGGACGTGCACAGCCGTTAATGGCATGGATGTGCATGGCCTGCAAAACTGCCATACACCCCCCAAAAAATGCCACAAACCAAAATCCATTTTGCCACATACCAAAAAAATGTCACATGTCAAAATCCATTTTTGCCACATGAGGAAAAAAATGCCACATGGCAAATTACATTTTTCCACATGGCAAAAAAATGCCACATGGCAAAAATTCATTTTGCCAAATGGCAAAAAAAAAAAAATGCCACATGGCAAAAAAAAAAAATGCCACATGGTAAAATCAACTTTGCCACATGGCAAAAATCCATTTTGCCACATGGCAAAATCCATTTTGCCATGAGGCAAACTTGAAAAATTGGACCACTTTGCATTTTGCCATAGTATTCAAGCGGATAGTTTCATCCTGGTCACGTCTGCAGCACCCGCATTTTTTCTCCTGATTGGCTGGAACATCAGATGACTGGCGAAGTGATTGGACAGTTAAGGTTTGCTCGACAGTGCTGTATAATCAATCAATGAGGAAGTACAATCTTGGCTGGAAGAGTGTCGGATAGATTTAAAACTGTCGTTTTTGCCAGTCTTTCTTAGTCTTTTGGACAAAAATACCTATTAGTCTTAGTCATATTTTAGTCATTTCAAAATGTCTTCGGCTAGTTGTAGTCGACGATGACTCAAAATGTTTTCGTCTGAAAATTTCAAAAGCTTTAGTCCGTAAAAAAAATAAAGGTTTCTACCACTTTCAATGAACACACCAGTAGAGGTCGACTGATAAATGCCGATATCTGAAAAACTTTTCAGCCGATTTCCAAAATCCAAACCAGCACATAGATTAATAAAAGGCAATTTTTAAGACATTGCTTTAAAAACTTTAAATTTAAGCGGTTGCACACCATGCTAAAGCTAATGCCATCGCGAATGCTATGCTAATGCTAGGAGTTACATTTAGAGTGTAAAGATCACTCAGTAAACATTTTAAAAGGCTAGAGATACTTTGCATATTCTGTCATACATGTTTAAAAAACATAAACAGGCAAGCATGAAGCTTCCTGATGCAGCCTGCCTTCAAGCTGCTGCAGGTTCCTTCCAGGGTCCTACTGTCAGTGAACGGCGGCAACAGGTGTCCACACGAATGGCTGATTAAAATTTTTTATCGGCTTACTTTTTTTTTGTTCATCGGCCGATGGTCGATGTCGGACAAAAGTCCATATATCGGACCGATATATCGGCCGGCTGCTATATCAGAAAACCTCTACACACGAGCACATATTGTAGCGTCTAAAAGCGCAATGCAAACTTGGTGAACTTGGCCACTTGAAGGCTATGCTAATGCTGCAAATTACATTTAGTGTTTGATGATCACTCAGCACAGACCTTTAGAGGCTAAAGCAACATTGCATATTATCTCTTGCCAAGACAAGAGAGCAAATCTTACCGTATCTTTCAAAACAAGGAAGCCTGGAGGAACACATTTTTAATGCAAATTGTGGCATTTTTTGTCTCGTCAGACGAAAGCTGACATTCATCTCTGTGAGAATTTTATTCATGCTCAAAAACAAAACCATTATACATCTTATTTTGTATGCTTGTGTTATGCTTGCATGAGAACATTGTAGCATAGAGCATCAATGTTATATTAACCTGTTTGAGTGTGCCTTCCCATAGCCTTCACAATATGCCCAAATATGGACTGTTATGTTCCTGTGTTTTCCAATATGCTCTGAATGAATACAATGGGTGTCTGTGGACCCCACTATCAGATCATACTCACTCTCTACCAGCTGGGACCGGTGTTCAAGGTCTCAGCTCAAAGATGTTTTTGTATGGAAAAATACCCAGGTTTGTGAGATGATGAGTTTTGTTTCTGAGTAAGTTTGGTTTCACGGTGGGCTTTCAACAGTATAAACGTCCAGCCTCTATTGTACTTCTTTGTACTTCTGGGTGATCACAGCTCCTGGCTGAATCACATCATTTTCTACCCAACAGCTCTTGTTCATAAAGCCTTCGAAACAAAGCAATCATGGCTGGGGTCGTATTCATTTCTCTAATTGAGGTATCGAGGTAATACTTGTCTTAGAGTTCAAACTTGAGCTTCCCTGACAGTCTCGTTATGTTTTCGTCTACGGAGAGCTTGTCATGGTCATGAAACCATGGTTCGTTGACGAAATATTTTCATTATCGTCACCGTTGACGAAAACAACAATGATTTACAACAAAACGTAATGTATCTTTCTTGTTGAAGTGAAATCTTTCTATTACGAAGCGGTTTTAGTTGATTCCAAACTGTGGCGTTGTATAATTTCCCATTCCACGTGACGCTACACCTGCAAAATGTCCGTCCGGGGATCCCCGTTTGGCCGCCAGCCTTTTCGCCTGACAGGATTTGGAACAGATTACGGGGAGGGAGGAGGGGGCCACGTCGGGACGGAACAAAAAAGACGGCGGCTAATCCGCGGTGACCCTCGGCTAATCCACTTATTTGCCGCGTATTAGCGCAACGATCCTTCCCGAGTTAATAAGGTTTTCCGCCCAAAGGGTTTCCGACGCAGCGGGTCCTCCAAACAAACACGTCGGAGCCACTCCATTATGCTGTCACGCTCGCGTGCGTGCGCGGGAGTCCCCAAACTGTCTTTTTGCCAGCGTCAACGGCTTTGTTTTTCCATGCAAGTGGCGAGAATACATTTACCGCTAGTCGGAAATACTGTATTTACGATATCACGGGTGGTCGGCAAGGCAGGGTTTGAGCTAGTTTGTCACTCAAGTCAAATGATTGTTATTATTATTTTTTGCATATCAAAACACCCAAAAAGTCCAAGGAGCTTCACCAGTTCACATTACAATAGTAAATAAATAACAGAAATGACTAAAAATAATAGATATGTAACTACAGTATATGAAGATTAAATGGGTTTGTGTTAGGTAAGAATGTAACAATTAAAGTAAAAAAAAAAAAAAGTGATTCATAAATAAAATCTTATTTATAGATATATTATTATATACTATGCATATATACATATATGTGTATGTATATATATATATATATATATATATATATATATATATATATATATATATATATATATATATATATATATACAGGGGTGCACATAAGTGGTCCACATGCGCGCATGCGTACTGGACGTAGACAAATGCGCTGGCCCTCAACGGCTTCCATACGCTTTTGCGTACCGACGGCTGACCACTGTATATGCGGCGGACACGAGAAAATAACTTCTCAAACTGCCGAAGAGGCAGGCCCCACTGAGTAATTATTTCCGTGTTCCCCCACCCCCGTCAAAAGACAGACAGACGACAGAGACGTCACCGGAGCTGCCGAAAAAAGGACTTTTGCTGAAAAGTGGCTGCAGGAGGTACCGTGGCTAGAAGCAAATGATGCTCGCACGGAAATGTGGTACAAAATGTGCCGTGAGAATCCCAATGTCGCTGATAAGAGCAGCGCATTTTATGTAGGGCCAAAGAATTTCAGCCATCCAAACTTTGAAAAGCACGAAAAAAACTGCGCATGTGGCAACTAAGCAAACTATCGATGTCAGACAGGACCCCACTCGCCCTATGGACAAGTGGCAGAATAAAGGTAATGAAGAACAGCGCCATGCACTGACAAACGTGATTTTGCTCGCATTTTACAAAGCTAAACATGCACGTTCAATGAGGTCTTATGAGGAGAACATCCCACTTTTACAAAGGCTTGGAGTTAATGTGGGAGCCGCATAATGCCCTTTATTTTGAATTGGTGCTTTTATGATTATTTCTTTACATTTCACTTCAAAGTAATGGCAATTTTGTTGTGCCAGTTGATGTTAATCAAGCATTAATTTTTAATATAATTAATTAAAGTCAATTGGCTCTCAGTAAAGCTTGTCATACTTTTATCGCATCAGGTGGGTCGGCTCTCAAGCTTAATGAGGACCAAGTCACATCTCCAGGTCCTCCTCTGAGAACCTGGGCAAAAAAAATATGTGCACCCCATACATATATATATATATATACATATAAAGTATAATATAATATAATTTTATAAATATAAATAAAATTAACTAAGTCAGAATTATTAGTGAGTAATAACTGAGCAAATGTACTGAAATGTACCCTTTGACATCTGAGCCTATTTTTTTCTTGTAAACTCTTTGTCGATCCTTTTCCCAAAAAACTCTACTTTTGTCTCATTTGACCAGAGAACATTCTTCCAAAACGTTTTTGGCTTTCTCAGGTAAGATTTGGCAAACTCCAGCCTGGCTTTTTTATGTCTCTGGGTCAGAAGTGAGGTCTTCCTGGGTATCCTACAAGAGAGTCAGTCCCTTTTCATTCAGACGCCAACGGATTGTACGGGTTGATACTGTTGTATCCACGGTGTGCGGGACAGCTTGAACTTGTTTGGATGTTAGTCGAGGTTCTTTATCCACCATTTGCACAATCTTTCGTTGAAATCTCTCGTCAATTTTTCTTGTCCGTCCAAATCTAGGGAGGTTAGCCACAGTGTCATGGGCTTTACACATATTGATGACACTGCGCACGGTAGACACATTCAGGTCTTTGGAGATGAACTTGTAGCCTTGAGATTGCCCATGCTTCCTCACAATTTTGCTTCTCAAGTCCTCAGACAGTTCTTTGGTCTTCTTTCTTTTCTCCATGCTCAATGTGGTACACACAAGGTTAGAGGTTGAGTCAACTTTAATACAATTTAACTGGCTGCATGTGTGATGTAGTTGTTGCCACCACCTGTTATGTGCCACAGGTGAGTTACAGGTGCTGTTGATTACACAAATTAGAGAAGCATCACATGGGTGCCAGTTGTTTTGTCCGGCCCATTTTTGGAGTTTTGTGTAAAATGATCATGATAATTTTTTTTTTTTTTTTTTTTTTTAAATCAATTCTCTTTTGTGTTTTTTCATTGCAGTTAGTGTAAATGAAGATCATTTTCTGGAAGAAATTAAGCATTATCTGACAGAATTGCAGGGGTGCCAGTACTTTTGGCCAGCAATGCATGTACAAAATCAGGCTAATAAATAAAAATCAATTTATAAAAAATAATTATGAAGGAATTATAAAATCTAGACATGATACATAATTGAATATATTGGTAAAAATTCAAATCACACAAATAAACAATAAAATGATACACACATAAAGTTAATCAAATAATAATAACATGATAAAATAATAAAGATAATTATCAAGGAATTATAAAATATAGTCATGATAAAATAAATAATTGAATATATAAGTAAAAATTGAATTCACACAAATAAGCAAAAAAATGATAAACTCATAAGGTCAATCAAATAATAATAACAACACAGTAAAATAATGAGATGATAAAATCAATAATCAAATAAAATATAATAAAAGCTAAATTAGTGAGAATTATATAGACAAAAAAATAAATTAATCATGACTAAAATCATGAAAAAAATAACAGCATACTAGTACAAATACTAAATTTAATAATACTTAAGAAAACTAAACTAAATAATTACATAAATCAATAAGAAAAAAAGAAAATTAAAATAATACTATAAAAATAATGACAAAAATAAATTTACAAAAAAAAAATGGGTTACTTTGTGTTGATATTCAGTGCTATTGACAGCAATAGCTGTCCAATCCACATCAACTGGGAACTGTGGTGTTTCAAATTGAAAGCATACCCTTCAATTGGCACAAAATGATCTAAAGTTAATGGTTATTGAATAACGATTAGCATTAGTGAGTTAAATTAGCTCGTGAATCTTTGCGCTGGTTAAATTTCAGGCTGCTAATGTTGGTTTCGGTCTGTATTTTCGACATTTTGCCCATTTCAAGATGTTGACGCTGAAACATTGTCGGCGCTGGAATTCACGTGACTCAGCGCAGGAGGGAGAAAGAACCGCGAGGTAGAGTAGGCAGATGATCCCTGGGATTAGCCGCAGACGGGCAGGTAATCCCGGTCGAGGAGGCCGCTAGTCCACACGCGACTAATTACGACGAGATTTGTCCGACAAGCTTCTTACCACGAGGGAAGACGAGATAAACGCGTGGGTCCCTCATTCTCCACTACTGTACAGGCAGTTATTTTACCGTAAATACCGCACCGTAGCGCGTCGGAACATCCACATGAGACTACAAGAGTAGCTTTTCTAATTTCACCAATGAGATGTCGCAACAGTAATCACATGACTTCATTACACCAATCAGACACAAGTTTGCCGTTCTACGATCATGCCAGCCTGTTCAATCACGTGGCGTCTTTAAAGCACCGTAAAAAATGATGTACTTGACATAGAGCTGCCCTCAACGTGACTCAAAAGCGTGTTTTATTTATTTATTTTTTTTTATTATTATTATTTTTTTAAATTATTTTTAAAATATATATATATATTTTTTTAATTTTAAATTTTTAAAAAAATGATTTTTATTTTATTTTATTCTTATTTTTTTTGCGGGTTTTAACCTCTCTCCCAGTTGAATGTCTTTGACATCTTCATTGATTTGGCTTCCTGCTGTCCACTGCAAACATTTTTAGACACAGCAAACAGAGTGGTCTTTCCTCGCCTCCCACTGTTTTTAAAGTCAAAACGCTTCATACGCTTTGTCATATTTACTTGTCTTAGCTCATCATATCTCCAGTGCTCTTTGCTGTGAAAGAATCGAGACAGTTTTACTTCCATATCTAAAAAGAATTCAGTGATTGAAGCATTCAGGCATGAAAATCACTCACCTTTCGGCGAAACTCGCTGTTTTGAAGTCAAAAAGGGTGAATTGTGAATTTTGTAGATCCGAGGAGAACATTTTTAGGGGGGGAAGGGGGCGTCGTAAGTCCATCTAACTGACTGACGACCAGTGTTGGACACGTTACTTTAAAAAAATAATTAGCTATAATTACTCACTACTTACTGAATTACTCTATAGTAAAAGTAACTAGTTACCAGGGAAAGTGACTATTTCCGTTACTTTAAGAAGTTGTTTTATGTCAAAGAATTTGAAATTTTCTGAGCAGTAGTCAAGTCAGTTGAATAGAGAAGAACAGAAAGGTAGTTGTGTTATAGAACCTTGTAATATTTATTGCACCTCTCCAGCAACAGATTTATCCTACACTTGAAGTGCAACAAAAATAAACAGATTTGAATTGCTTACCACAGATGTCGACAAAAGCTTTGCCCCGGGACATAAAGTACACTTTACGTGCACGTTCTATCCTTTAATTTCGACCAAATTGAAATTGTGTTTATATCTCCACCTCGTAAAGCGGTGCCAAGCATTTGACCTCAGTGTTCATATGTGATTAATTATTGTTATTTACATGTTTATTTGTACTTTAATAAAGAATTTATGTGTTCCAAAAAGTTTTTGTGAAATCATAAAATAAGATAAATTTCATTGTTCATGCATCATGTAACATTATCATACTGTACACTTATTCATCATGTTTTTCTATATTTTATTTTTATATTGTGTTTTCATTTTAAATTGCCTTTCAAGATGGCAAATCTGTTCTATGTGTAAGATTTTATCAAGTAACCCCCCCCCCCCCCAAAAAAAAAATGCGACTTATACTCTAGTGTGACTTATATATGTTTTTTTCCTCTTCATTAGACATTTTATGTCTGGTGTGACTTATACTCAGGTGCGACTTATAGTCCGAAAAATACGGTACATCCAAATTTTCCATTCATTTACAATGGCAGAAAAACCTGTGTGCTTAGGATTTTGGACCAAAAACTTACCATTACAGCCCATCGACATTCAACTGGTGCCCAAGTAAGTCGATGCCATTGACAGCCATGCACATCCATGCCATTGCCAAGTACGTCCAAATTTCCCATTCATTTACAATGGCAGAAAACCTGTGTGGTTAGGATTTTTGACCAAAAACTTACCATTACAGCCCATCGACATTCAACTGGCACTCAAATAGGTCGATGCCACTGACAGCCAATCTCCCCAAATCAACAGGGAATGACCTGATATCAACAGGACGTGTCCCCGGATATTCCCCAAATCCACATTAAGTGACCTGATAGATCCGTATCTACCACAGCAAAGCCTCATCATCAGGGGTGTCCGTAGGTTTTAAAAACGCGGGGGTAAAAACAGTGCACACTTAACTCTAAGACCTTCACAGTGCATTTCAGACTAACTAGCTAGCAGCAGCTAAGTAGCAGCATCATTTTAGAGCTGGGCTGTAACTTTTGACCGCAAAACAACAACGGTAAAATGTGCGCAGAGATTGTCTGCAGTGTGCAAGCCATGTTTTTATTTTTCAAACACAGATCATTTGGTTTATTAATTACATGAGACTTTCTGCTGTTAGCTGGGGGCTGGAGCGAACTAACTGTTACTACCAGCAGTGATGAATACTCACTTTCTTGAAAAACCTTCTTATGTCCATCCTTCATCCATCTATTAACACACGCTGCCGTACCGACTGTGAGCAAGGTGACAGGGAAAATGCAGACTGGATTTTTACTCTATGAAGTGAGGGGAAACTGACAGTTTTATGATCATATTTAAGTTGATAATGACAGGTTATATTATTATTGATTTAAACTGTTATTCTGGCAACTTCAAAGTGAATATATCAGCATTTTTGGGGGTAATTGCATATTCTAAAATAAAATAACACCAAATTATTTAGTGAGTCAGGGTTTATCTGAAGTCCCCCTAAAATAGGCCTAACGACGCCACTACTCATTGTAATTTCTCCAGAAATTGCAGTTTTTTAGTAGAATAAATTATCCAACAGTAAAAATAATGAATAAATGAAAAAATAATAGCAATAAAGTCCCAAATTAATTAATTAAACTAATGAATAATTAATCAAAAATATAAATAATAATATAATTAGTCACTGATTTAAAATAATTTGATCTTTAAATGAATTAAACGTATACCTCTGTCGGCAAAAAGTAAATTGTTTGAATACATAATTTAAAAACTAATAAATTAATATAATATATACAGTAAATAAATTAACAGTAAAAAGGTTGTCCGCCCGATTGCCTGCCTGAGAGGTCCACTGTCCGACAAAGCCAAGGCAGCCCTACCCTGCAAACACTCAAGATGCTAATTGGTGTGGTTTTGCGAGTGTGAATGGGAATGACTAATGAGTACCTCAATGCTCGCAAAAGATATGCTGATTAGAGTCAGATGACCCTTCTCTGGGTATTAAAGTGATTTGTATCAACTGATCCACCCTGGGTAGTTCTAGTTTGAAATTAATAGAAAATGTTTGTTTTTTTAAGTGTCATGAAAATAGTGTATGTTGTTTACAAAACTATTGTCAAAAAGTGCCATTTTTGGAATGTAAATGACTCCGTGCTCATTTGCTTGAGCATGGTTTGCAATATGTCAAATTAAAGCTAAATTAGATTTTTATGTTCAGTTTTTAAAAACTTTATAGATTTATAGTTTATCAGTAATCAAGCAATGTGCGTGGTTTTCCATATTTGGCATTTGAAATTCTTCAACTTTAACTGGTTATAAAAAAAGTTCTTGACATAATCCTTGAGGACATAGGAATAAAAAGATGTTCAACAAGGCATGTTTGACCTGTTTTTTATTTTTTTATTTTATAAATACTCTTTGAAAAATCTTCCTTAATTTCACAATTTGCTCAGAATGTAAAGGGTTAATAAGTAATTTAAATAAATTAAAGAAAAAAAAAAGAATTGACATTGATAGCCATCAATGGTAGTCATTGACTTAACCTAGCAGTCCAATTTGATTTGTCATTGATTTTCAATGATTAAATCTTGATTCGGTGGGAAATACTGTAAAAAAAAAAAAAAAAACTGTCATCTCTAATTTTTTTTAGCAACAAACATCAGACACTTGACAAAATACCTTCCCTTTATATATGCATTTTTTTTTTTTGGTATCAATAAATTGTCGACATATAAGCAGATCAGGATGAAATAAAGACCAAATAAAGCACGCACGAATACAAAACTGTGCACCGTCAGCTGTGTCGGACGTGGCTGTCAAGTAAATGCTTTTTGGGGGTTTTGTGACGGATCTGTGTCAAATCCTGCCACTCCATTTGCAGGCGTCGCTTTTATTTGATCTGCGTCTTTCAAAAGATGACCGCGCTTTGTTTTTGGTCATCTCAAATGTCTGAATCAAAAACACGTGTGGCCCCGCGCCGTCTTAAAGACCCCCGGAAAGCTCGCGTCGGACTTCAAATGACTCAAACCGACGGATCGGACGCCAACCAGGTCCAGGTGGTTCCCGGCCGCGATACGCCGTCCTGATTGGATTACCCCTTCATCTGCGACGCCCGTCCGGCCGCGGCTCAGCAGGCCACATCGCGGCTTCTCTGATCCCTAAGCAGATTTGACAGACAATAGCATTAAATAGTATTACGCCCGCACCACATGGCTTACATTAACGCGGGGGAAGGGATGGGAGACAGGTAGGAGCGCTAGAAATTGCTGTTCCAGGCAGTTTAGATGCATATTACTCATTGGAACTCTTAAAACCGGTCTTAATCTCGGGACCCTCTCCAGGGTTTCTTCCGAAGAGGAGAAGAGTTTGAAAATCAAACCCTAGAAACCCGTTGGGCTTATCAGCATGATATTTGGTGTACATGTCTATCCTGACTACACCTACAAGAGAGTCTCAGAAACCCTCCCCACAAAGTCACAGGAAGTTAGCCATCTTGCTTTGAAGCAGCCGTTTTGTCCATTTTTAAAGGCTGGAATAAAGTTTAAAAATCCATCCCTGAATGCAGTCTGAGTTAGCAACTTGAAATTTGGCGTACTTGTGTATCAGGACCAGACCTACAAAAAAGCCTCATGAAGCCATGCCACAAAATACACAGACAGTCTGCCATATTTCTTTAAAAGCAGTCGTTTCGGCCATATTCAAAGTCCAGTACATCAGATTTACAATGTTTAAAAATTCAGCCCTTGGATCCAGTTATACTTATCAACTTGATATTTGGTGCATATGTTGATCATTAGTAGACCTACAAAAAAAGTCTCAAGAAGCAATGCCAGAAAATACATAGAAAGTCTGCCTTATTTCTTTAGAAGCAGTGTTTTTGGCCATTTTCAAAGTCGAGTATATGTGAATAATAATTTTTAAAAAATTCAGCCCTTGGATTCAGTTAGACTTATCAACGTGATATTTGGTGTATATGTTCAACCTGAGTAGACCTACAAAAAAGCCTCAAGAAGCCATGCCCCAAAATACACAGAGTCTGTTATTATTGCTTTAAAGCTGTCTTTTTGGCAATTTTGAAAGTCGAGTATGTGAGAATACTAATGTTGAAAAAATTCAGCCCTTGGATCCAGTTTGACTTATCCACTTGATATTTGGTATACATGTCCATCATAAGTAGACCTACAAAAAGTCTCAAGAAGCAATGCCCCAAAATACATAGAAAGTCTGACTTATTTCTTTAGAAGCAGTCTTTTTGGCCATTTTTAAAGTCGAGTATATGAGAATAATATTTTTTTTAATTCAGCCCTTGGATTCAGTTAGATTTATCAACGTGATATTTGGTGTATATGTTCAACCTGGGTAGACCTACAAAAAAGTCTAAGAAGCCATGCCCCAAAATACACAGAAAGTCTGCCATTTTTGCTTTAAAGCTGTCTTATTGTCCATTTTTAAATTTGAGTATATGAGAATAATAATGTTTAAAAATCCAGCCCTTTGATCCAGTTTGACTTATCCACTTGATATTTGGTGTATATGTTTAACTTGAGTAGACCTACAAAAAAGCTTAACAAAGCCATGCCCCAAAATACACAGAAAGTCTGCCATTTTTTATTTAAAGCCGTCTTTTTGGCAATTTTCAAAGTCGAGTATACGAGAATTACAATGTTGAAAAAAATCAGCCCTTTGATCCAGTTTGACTTAACCACTTGATATTTGGTGTATATGTTTAACTTGAGTAGACCTACAAAAAAGCTTAACAAAGCCATGCCCCAAAATACACAGAAAGTCTGCCATTTTTTATTTAAAGCCGTCTTTTTGGCAATTTTCAAAGTCGAGTATACGAGAATTACAATGTTGAAAAAAATCAGCCCTTGGATTTAGTCATACTTATCAACTTGATATTTGGTGTATATGTTCATAATTAGTAGACCTTCAAAAAACTCTCAAAAAGCCGTGCCTTAAAATACACAGAAGATCTTCAATTTTTTGCTTTAAATCTGCATGTTCGTCCATTTTCGAAGTCGAGTATAAGAGAATGATCATGTTTTAAAAATTTAGCTCTTGGATCCAGTTAGACTTATCAACTTGATATTTGGTATTCATGTTCATCATTAGAAGTCCTACACAAAATGTCTCAAGAAGCGGTGCCCTAAAATGCACTGATTGTCGGCCATTTCAGCTTTAAAGCCGTCTTTTGGCCATTTTCAAAGTTGAAAATATGAGATTAATAATGTTTGAAAAGTCAGCCTTGGATCCAGTTATACTTATCAACTTGATATTTCGTGTATATGTCCACCATAAGTAGACCTACAAAAAAGCTTAACAAAGCCATGCCCCAAAATACACAAGAAGTCTGCCATTTTGCTTTGACTAGTCGATCTAAAAACATTGCCATCTTTTGGCCTGCAGTTGTTACCCTAAACTCTACATTTACACTATGTCCCCACAACATGAATAATACGCACACGTCAGTGACGGTTAGCGGTAGGAACATCCGTCATGCAGCATCACCGAGGGCCACGGATCAGAGTTGGCACTGGGGGGACAAGGACGGAACGGGGGGGGGCCACACATACACACCCTGGAATGTATGTTGACACACATATGGAGCGTCCCGGATGACGGGGTCACCTCCCCCGCAGCGCGCCAACATTTTTCTTTTCTCGCAGGACGACAAAGTCAGAACGGAGCAACCTTCTTCCTTCTCATCCTTGTGTTCAGTTAATAATGTTAATATTATTGTATTACTGTGTTTTTTCCCCTGCAAATTCTAACTAAATACTAGAAAATGCAATTTCTGGAGAAATTGCGATGGTGGCTTTGCTGTGATGATTGGTGTATTGGGTGCGGCTTTTGAGGCATTTTAGCGTCAATTCCTGTCGATTTTGAGGCATTTTGGGGTCACTTTTTGTTGATTTGTACATGGCCGTCAATGGCATTGATGGTCTCAGTTGAATATCAGTGGGCTTTAATGGAACAATTTTTGGTCAAAAATCACAACCGCCAGTAGAGAGATGTTTTTGGGTGTGCCAATGTAAAGTTTTGAAGATTATGTGTTATTGAAATGAATGGCAGGCGAATAGGGCCGTTGGAAATGAATGGGAAAGTTTTTGACAAATTTAGGCGAACTTTTGTGCGCCTTTTCCTGAATTTTTTGATGCATGAATTATGTGATTTGGACAAAAACTGTAGGACACGTTGGAGTTGGCAAAACTCGTTTTTTTCCTCAACTTTTTTTGTCAAAAACAAAACAATACTAGGCCAACAAGCAGGACTGAACGGGCCCTTGCAGTTTGGCGCAACATGGACGTCACGTAGCTCAGGGTGGTGGCAGATCGTTGCCCTCTCATCGTCTGATGAGAAAAACTGATGTGCTTGAAACTCGCCTCTCTTTTTTGTGAGTTTTGTATTGTGGTCATTACTGAGAGTGATGTTTTTGTATATCCTGAGATGACAAATATTCACACACCTAGGTGAATAAAACCCTTATTGAAGAAGGCTACAAAAAAGAAGGCGCTACTAATCTGTGCAGCCACACCCTTATTCAAAACCAAAATGAATATTCTAATTGGGTCAACCAAGTGTGCCTAATTATGTGGCTCCATAAGCTGCCTAAGTCCCCGAAGAAATCGACTTCCTTTTCACGGCGAACAAAGGGTCCTCGTTGCAACACACAGAGACATCTGGACGTGAGTCTGAAAATTTCGCCTTACAAAAGGTCTTGTAACTACACTGACAAACATGAAAATAACTGGAAATGTATAAGTAAAATGAGTGACTTTCTGTTGCCACTAATTGACACTTTAGGATTGATGCAAATGATTCCTAAAGGATCATTCATATGTTGTATATCTGCCAAGTTATAACTATTCTAAATTTGTGGCAAAACAAAATGGCAACGGTTCCTCAATATTTTTCATCAGGCACCTGAACACATGTCTTAAGGTTCCCCGATGCAGGTTTGAGGTCAGTTGAATTTTTTTTTTTTTTTAACCTTGGAGGAGGAGCCTGTCTAATAGTAATAAAAAAATAATAATAAATTTAAAAAAAAGGGTGTTTGCTAACTGTTTCCCAATTTCCCTGGTTGGCGCCAAGCCTAATGGGTATTATTTCAATGCAGTCGTGTTCAGGCTGGGATACCTCTTATACACTTACTGAATTACAATTGTTGCCAGGGGAAAAAAGGCAGACTTTGGCACTCCGCCTAGTCAGGCCTGTGAATGAAAACACCATATTTATAAATTTAGATTTCAAATGTCTCATGAACAGTCTCACCAACTAACTCCCTAGGCCACATGTGTCAAACCGGTCCTCAAAGGGCTGCAATGGGTGCGGGTTTTTGTTCTAACCCATCAGGAGGACAGCCTTTTACCAATTTGGCGTCTTACAATTGATTTCAGTCAGGTGCTGCTTGTTTTAGCAGAAACCTCATAGGTTGAACTGTCAGTGCTCCATCTGTTGGAACAAAGATCAGGACCCACCGTGGCCCTTTGTGGAACCAGTTTGACAACCCTGCCCTAGGCGCTAAAGTCTCAACTGTGCACCTTGTAAATCGACTAAAATTCCATATTTTTTCACATTCGATCCACAATACCCGATTTCCTGTTGGGTTTGGGATATGAGTCCAAGTTTTGCAAAAGGTATCGACTCCCAAATTTTCATTGCTCTTTGTTGAAAAATCACTAATAGGAGAGGCCTTTTTGGAAAAATTCAAGGGGGCGATGTTGAGCCATTTTTTTTTTTTTTTTTCAGCTAGGTCGCAAAATAATCAAAATATATGCCAAGCAGCATGTATGTGCAAATTTTAGTGAGTTTTCGACCATGTGCAGGCCTCCTTAGTGTAGTGCAAAATCAAATTAACTCTGTGACAACACATTTCTGGTAGTGCTAATACGAATAACTGAATATCAATACTTTTGCAGTATTACAGTATGGATACATGGACAACCCTAAGTGCATCACTCATGTGTGTATTTTCACCAGTGTGTTTTGGCACGCTGAGAGGAAGACATGAGTCAAATCTGTGTGCGTAAAAAAATATATAGCCATCAGTGTGCGGCGGCACGTAAGCGTCCAGATTCATGTCCGCCTCTGCGAGCGTCTACCTGTTTTTTGTGGCTCCGTGCGCGTTTGTTTGCCGGCGCATAACTCACACTTGTGACAGGAAGTCAATTTCCTATTTGCAGTTTGTTGTGGTGGCGATTGGTCCGGTCCGAGTTGATTTGTCTCGTTGACCGCCAATCAGATCTTTGGATGTCCTACTGTCGTTATTTACAGATTGAATTTTATTATTATTTTATTATTTTGCATCAGAATGAATATCGTTAGCAAACGCTTGATCTTGTATGTTTTTCAAAATGAGATATATGGAAATATTTGCTTTTTACCAGGGATTTTTGGGAATTTTTGTTTATCGCAGCTACTATTGTTTTAGAAAACAGACATCAACATTATTCTTTTTTTTTCTGTTAAAAAATTAATCCTTCGCTTAATTTTGGAAAACAAAAAGCTTTGTATTTTTTTTTTTTTTTTATTCCATCTGCTTTTATTTTGGAAAGCATACATACATTTTTAACTTTCATAAAACATTTTTTTTTAGAGATTTAAACATGTTTATACATCATAATTTATTTTGAAAACAAACTTTTTTTTCAGTTTTTTTTTTTTCCAACTTTTATTTTGGAAAACAAATATCAACATTTTTCCTTGAAAAACAAAGTTCTATCATTTTTTTCAATGCATGATTTTTTGTTGTTGTTGAAAAATAAACATTTGTCGGGGTATATTTTAATACGATCCTCACTTCTAATCTGAAAACTCATAAAATCATCAACATTTTTACTTAAAAGCTGATTTCAATTTCTGACATTTTTTTATACCATAATTTTATTTTGAACCCCCCCATTTTTTAAGAACATTTTTTTCATACCATCTGCTTTTATTTTGGAAAACATACATGGACAAGGATTTTTAATTTTGATTTAAAAAATATAGAAATAAGAAATTGAGGTTTTGAAAAATTTGATACCATCATATTTTATTTTGAAAAACACATTTTTTTCAGGTTTTTTTTTTTTTTTTTTAAAGTACATTTTTTTCCACATCATGTGCTTTTATTTTGGAAAACAAATAGCATTTTTCCTTGAAAAAGAAGTTTTTCTATTTCATAATATTTTATTTTGGAAAATAAACATTTTGGGGGGTATATTTTAATATCATCTAAATTTTATTTTGCAATTTTGCATTTGTACTTAAAAGTTGACTTTAATTATTGACATTTTACACCACCATATTTGATCTTGAAAAACATATTGTCCCCCTTTTTTTAGGTACATTTTTTCATACCATCTGCTTTTATTTTGGAAAACATATATGAACCTTTTTTTTAATTTTCATTTTAAAAAAACTGAGGTTTTAGTTTTGTTTTTTAGTACACTTTTTTCCCACACTATCTGCTTTTATTTTGGAAAACATATATCAACATTTTTACTTGGAAAAAAAAAAGTTTTTTTTATTTTTTTCATTCCATCATATTTTTGGAAAATAAAAAATATTTCACGCATATTTTAATAATGTCTAATTTTATTTTGCAAAACAAACATCAACATTTTTACTTAAAAGTTTATTTCAATTTTTGTTTTTGTATACCATCATTTTATTGGAAAAACAGTTTAGCCCTACTTTTTTAAGTACATTTTTCATACCATCTGCAATAATTTTGGAAAGCAAAAATCTTCATTTGAGGGTTAGGGTTAGGGTTTCATTGTATTTTTGGGAAAAAATCAAATAAAATTTAGTATGTTCATTGGCCTATCCCCGTCAAAATGAATTAGATGTCTATTGCTGTCAGTGGTAGGTAGTGCCCTATTTAGGGTGAATATTCTTTAACTCATTCACTGCCATTGTCACCATTATTACCAGGAGGTCCCATTCTTACTTGCTTTCTTATAAAGGTCCCCTGAGATGACACTGCCATCTATAGGTGACGTTACCCCACTTCCAAGCGTATTTACTTGCTATTTCATTCCCATGTACCTCCATCCTATCCCAAGTAACTCTTTTTGCCGATCAAATCACTTTTCCGCGCTGCCTGCGCACGCTTGTCAACGTGTGTGTACTTCAAGGGTCAGGAACAAAACGAGTGCTTGTTAAAGGCAGCGAGATGCGAGCGCCCGAAGCGGCTTTTTTTTTTTTTTTTTTAGGAAGTCAAGATGGAGACGGTGCAGACATTAAAAAAAACAAAAAAAAACAAAAGCTTCTTTTAAGATGGGGGAAGTAGTGGCGGCGGCGGCGGCGCTTCGGTGTGCACCTTCATTGTGCGCCGCACAAAAGAGCGAATCAAAAGGCGGCCAGGTCTGTGAATGCGGCGTGAAAAGGCAGAAATTCTAAAGGATTATCTGGTGAAGCTTACACCGACGTCGGGGCCAAGGACTCCGGCGGACCTCGCCGCTGCTGCTAACATGCTAATGCTGACATTCAAATGGGAGATAGAGAATTTGAGTGCTTTTCATAGACGCGCACGGCGGAAAAACATCACGTGTCGCATTCGCGTCGCCCAATGGTGTCAAACTCATTTTGTAGCGAGGGTTTCCTTCGGAGGTCCATGTTTGCCAAACGCGAATGTGTATATAGTCCAGAAGTGGATAGTAACATGTTACGTTTACTCCGTTACTGTAACTTTTTGAGCAAAATGTACTAAGAGTTGTTTTACTTGAGTAGACTTGTGAAGAAGAAACGCTACTTTGAACCTTTCATTACATTTTTCCCCCTCTTTACTCTACATATTAGATTTTAACTGTTTTTGGTGATAAAAAACAAAAACAAATTATGATTATGTTGTAGCATCTACAAGGACAACACCCACTTGGTGATGATAATGCATACTCAACGGTAACAGCTGAAGGAATCTGACCTTTCAGCCAGATTGCTGGAATCACCCCAGCCGAACCGCCGGACCTGCGCTGGCGCAGCTCCAACAACCCGGGCAGGGGTACCACGACAACCCGGCCAAAAGGCCAAACTGCGTGCGTTCACCTTAGTCTTAACCCCTCGTACTGACTCCATTTTGAAACCTGGAAGAAGGCTTCGAAAACAGGCGAAACAGAAACAGACTCAGGTGAGGAGGCAAGGTCACCATGTCACAAGTCAACAAAAGGTTCCTGAGAAAAATGGCAACGATTAGTTAAACATTGTCTTTTGAAGGCACTCGCAGGGCGGGCTGTGGGCAGAAAGAAGGCTGTGTTGTTTCAGATTATTGTCTGTTTGTGGATTGGACAGGAGGATTCGGGAGTGACTGTTGTCAGTGCAACGAGAGTTGTGGATTTTGCCACCTCAGCGTCAAAGGGGCTCTTGGAGTCTTGTCAGTCGTGATATCAATTGGATATCGGACGCTCTCCGATGTTCCTTGTGTTGGGACAGGGCGTCCTGCCATTTGTTCTGGCGCATCATTCAATCAAACCCCTTCACATCCTCAGTGACGGTGACAGCTGAAGGAATCTTACATTTCAGCCAGATTGCTCGAATCATCCCAGCCGAACCGCCGGACCCGCGCTGGCGCAGCTCCACCGACCCGGGCCGGGGGTAACATGACAACCCGTCCAAAAGGCCAAACTCCGCGCATTCACCTTAGTCTAAACCCCTTGTACTGACTCCATTTTGAAAGCTGGAAGAAGGCTTCGAAACACAAGTTGACAATTTATTCTGGGCCGACAGCAATTATACAGCACAGGCGAAACAGAAACAGACTCAGGTGAGGAGGCAAGGTCACTATATCACAAGTCAACAAAAGGTTCCTGAGAAAAATGGCAACGATTAGTTAAACAATCAGTCTTTTGAAGGCTCTCACGGGGCGGGCTGTGGGCAGAAAGAAGGCTGTGTTGTTTAGGATTATTTTCTGTTTGTGGATTGGACAGGAGGAGTGACTGTTGTCAGGGCAACGAGAGTTGTGGATTTTGCCACCTCAGTGTCAAAGAGGCTCTTGGAGTCTTGTCAGTCGTGTTATCAGTTGGATATCGGGCGCTCTCCAGTGTTCCTTGTGTTGGGACAGGGCATCCCGCCATTTTTTCTGGCGCGTCATTCAAACAAATTGTAGTAACGCACCCCTTGACATCCTCAGTAATGGTAACAGCTGAAGGAATCTGAGCTTTTAGCCAGATTGCCGGAATCATGCCAGCCAAACCACCGGACCCGCGCTGCCGCACCTCCAACGACCCGGGCCGGCGGTAACCCGACAACCCGGTCAAAAGGACGAACTCCGCGCATTCACTTTAGCCTTAACCCCTTCTTCTGACTCCATTTTGAAAGCTGGAAGGAAGCTTCGAAAGACAAGTTGACAATTCATTCAGGACGACAACAATCAAATGGCAAGGCAAAACAGCGACAGACCCAGGCGAGGAGGAGACTGAAGGTCACCATATCACAAGTCAACAAAAGGTTTCCTAGAAAAAATGGCAATGATTAGTTGAACATTCAGTCTTTTTTAAGGCTCTAGTGGGGTGGGCCATGGGCAGGAAGAAGGGTGTGTCTGAGTCTTTTTCTGTTGCAGATTTGGGCGGTCAAGTTCGTGTTTCGTCGTTAGGGGGTTATGGTTAATGACGCAACTGAGGTGGGAGGTTGGGTGCGCCTCACCGTCTGAGAGGCGCGAGCTATCAAACTTAGAGTTCTTTTTGTTATCGGGTGTTGTGGTAGTACAGGACGTCCCGCCATTTGTTCTGGACTATCCTGAAGAGCTGATTGCGGGATTTGGTGTCGCAGACTTGGGCTTGTAGATGTCTTGCCTATCACCTGGTAGTCAGCGTCAATCTTGCTCAGTCACCTGCATGACGCAGGTGTTGGGCTTCCGTGGTCAGAAGGCGTCCTTATCTGCATGTTGCCTTGGCGCTGCAAGTTCTGATCATTCCAAGTGTAACTGTTCATAATATAAAATATATTCTGCTTCTTTTCCTTAAACTATGATATGAATGCTATTTATTTGGAATTGGGTATGTTAGAATAATACAAACAGTCAAACAGTAAATACGAGAAAAGATTCTATTCCCTTTACAGCGTACTCTAACGCCGTTACTAACAACACTGCTTTTACTTGAGTAAACTTTTCGGCTACTCTACCCACCTCTGATATCGTGCATTATAATTGGTGGAAGTAGGATTGGGGTTCCAATGACTCTTCGCACCCATTCCCCAGGTTGGGTGGTGCATTCAAATTGCATTGGAGTTGTGGAGCAAGCCTGGAGGTGGGGCTCGAATATGAGCGTCTGATGGCCGGGCCTGTACAGTGGTATGACAAAGTATCTGAACCCTTTTGGAATTTCTCACATTTCTGCATAAAATCACCTGATCTTTGTCAAAATCACACAGATGCAAAAACAGTGTCTGCTTTAACTAAAACCACCCAAACGTTTATAGGTTTTCGTATTTTAATGAGGATAGTATGCAAACAATGACGGGGGGGGGGGGGGTAAGTAAGTGAACCATCACATTTAATATTTTGTGCTCCCCCCACCACCCCCCTTTGGCAGCAATAACTTTAATCAGACACTTCCTGTAGCTGCAGATCAGTCTGGCACATCGATCAGGACTAATCCTGGCCCCTTCTTCTCTAAAATAATGCTGTAGTACTGATTCCTGGGATGTCAGGCATGACTCACTGTATTTAGGTCATGCCACAGCATCTCAAGTTCAAGTCTGGACTTTGACGTTGCCAATCCAGAATGTGTATTGTGTTCTTCTGACAGCATTCTGAAGTTCATTTACTTCTGTGTTTTGGATCATTGTCTTGTTGCAGCATCCATCCTCTTTTTAGCTTCAACTGTCTGACAGACGGCCTCAAGTTTTCCTGCAAAACATCCTATTGAATTCTTTCTTCCGTTAATGATTGCAAGTTGTCCAGGCCCTGAGTGAGCAAAACATCCCCAAATCATGATGCTTCCTCCACCATGCTTCACGGTGTGGATGTTGGTGAGCCGTTCCATTTTTCCTCCATACATGACATTGTGTGTTACTCCCAAATAATTTAACTTCGTTTCATCAGTCCTCAAAACATTTTGCCAAAACTTCTGTGGAGTTTCCAAGTGCCTTTTTGCGAACATTAAACGAGCAACAAAGTTTTTTTTTTTTTTTTTTTAGACAGCAGTGGCATCTTCCGTGGAGTCCTCCCACGAACACCATTCTTGGCCATAGTTTTAGCATATAGTTGATGTGTGCACAGAGATATTTGACTGTGCCAGTGATTTCTGTAAGTTTTTTAGCAGACACTCTAGGGTTTTTTTTTTTTTTTAATCTCTCTGAGCATTCAGCGCTGAACTCTTGCCGTCATTTTTGGGGGATTGGCCACTCCTAGGGAGAGAAGCAACAGTGCCAAACTCTATCCAATTGAAGACAACTTCTCTGACTCTCGATTGATGAACATCCATACTTTTAGAGATAGTTTTGTATCTTTTCCCAGCTTGAGAAAAATCAACCATCACAGGTCATCAGACAGCTCTTTTGACCGAGCCATGATGCACATCAGACAATGCTTCTCATCATTTCTTACCAGGTGTGTGTTTTATAGTGGGCACACACCTGACTTAAAAGGTTGGATAAAAATTGGTTTCAATTGCTCTTTAAATCTCCTTAGGCACAGGGTTCACTTAGTTGTTTTTCCATTTCTGTCATTGCTTGCATGCGATCCTCATTAGATTATGAAAACCTATAAATGTTTGGGTGGTTTTAGATAAAGCAGACACTGTTTTTTTTTTTCATCTGTGTGATTTTGACAAAGATCAGCTCACATTTGATGGTGATTTTTTGGCAGAAATGTGAGAAATTCCAAAAGGTTCAGATAATTTTTCATACCACTGTATGTGATTCTTGATAAATCTTCAAAATGGTGTGGGGATGCTTTGCTCTGCTGTGAGTTATTTTTTTCCCCAATTTGCATTTGAATTGAGTGATGTATCTGTCTTTTGGCATTTACGGATATAGCCGCCTTTGGCATTGAAAGACCGACACAAACATTTTTGCCATTGACGTTTATAGAGGTCTTTAGCTTCAACAGTTGTAGTTGTCTTTGGCATTGACGGACGTCGCTGTCTTCGGCATTGACGCTTAGATATGTGTTTGCCATGGAGGAGAAGACGGGTGATAAGGATGGAGGAAAAAAGAAAAATTTGAAGTAAGAGGAAAAGGAAGCCTCGCGCCTGACAGCGAGACTCCATTTTGTCTTTTTCATAGCGTTAAAAGACACGCGCTTGCACTCACCTTGTCTTTTTGTCTTTATTGTCGACGGTGTGACCTGCGTGTCATTCTTCCTCTGGAGTGTTTTTCTCCTTACACTGCTTGTCCTCTCAATGCCTCCTTATCTCCTCTTTCTTTTTTATCTCCATTTTAAAGCCTTTTTTTCACTCGGCTCGCCTCTGACGGAAACTCGGCACAATTAGCCGCGATGTACGTCAATTATGCGTGAACGCCCCCTATGTTAATGACAACATGGCGACCCCATTAAAGATTCATTTCCGTGCATTAAACGCGAGTGGCGGTCATTATCGTATTTTAGCGTCTTAAAGGAGCGGCGACCGTTTTGCGAAAACGGCTCGCGGGACGCCTTCGCCGATTTGTTTGTTTGCTTCGAGGCAATCTGCTTGTGACATGCGCCGCTTATTAGCATAAAGCAAATATTTGCTGGATTTTCTCAGCGGAGTGGAAGTGACTGCAGTCAGAAGAGATCGTTAATAAGGAACAGTTTTCATTTCATATTTCAATCACACTTTATTAGCACTGTTAAATGTATGCGCCTATGATATTGCTTCAGGCACGAAACGGTCGCTTCGGGCCAAAATGACTGATTTCCTATATGTTCTCGGCCATGGCTTCTTAAGACTTTTTTGTAGATATAATCGTGATGAACGTGTTGACCAAATTTTAAGTTTATTAGTACGGGGCTCAATTTTTCAGCTTTACATCAGAATAATGCCTGAAAATGGCCAAAATTGTAGCTCCAAAGCAAAATGGCAGACTTTCTGTGTGTTTTCAGGCATGTGTTTTTGAGAGATTTTTGTAGGTCTACTCATGATCGAGACATACACCAAAATTCAAGCTGATAACTGAAACTGGCTTCGGGGGCTCAATTTTTAACACTGCTCTTATTTGGAAGACCCCCTGAAAATGGCCAAAACGGCAACACAAAAAAACAAAAAGGCCTACTTTCTGTGTTTTCAGGGGTGGATTCATGAGACTTTTTTTGTAGGTCTACTCTGGATAGACACATACACCAAAATTCAAGTTGATCATTGAAACTGGCTTCGGGGGCTCAATTTTCAAACACTACTCATTTTTGGATGAACCCCTTAAAATAGCCAAAATGGCAGCTTCAAAGCGAAATGGCAGACTTTCTTTGTTTTCAGCAAGGGTGTAGGATTGGGCTCAACATTGGTAGGGACGATATCACAGCATAACATGCATGTACACTTTTTGCTACGGACGGGACATTAATAAGACCAAACAGACTGGGTAAACATTTCTCACGAATATGAACCTAATTAATTTATAGGCTAACTGTTCATTGCAAAACAAAACTGTATTGAGTTATACCAGTGCTTCTCAATTATTTTGTTACACCCCTCATAGAAAGACACTATGCGCTCATGTGCTTGTCCTGTTAAAAAAAACTACCGCTTTTGTCCACCAGTGTTGCTAAAATCGACCAAAAGTGAAAAGTTACCAAGTGTTGCTTTAAGACCACAAACACAAAACAAAAATGAAAATTGGGCAGAAGGGGGTAAACCTCGGTTCACTACATTTCTCACAGTTTAATTTACGTTAAATACATACAAAAGTGGAGGACACTTCTCTCGAAGCAGCTTCCTACTCAAGTTTTGCAGGTTAGCAAATTCACACAGTTTAATGTTATGCAAACTCTGATGCAGGTTGTGGCAAAATTTCAGTAGCAAAATTATTGGTGTGTTCCCCATCTCCATAACATTGACATCTTTTTACATTACTTAAAGTGGCTGCTGCTGGCTGAAAAAAAAAACTTCTAATATCCCTCCTCCTACTCGGATGAGGCGGCATGTTGGCGACATGTTGTATTTTGGTCAGGTCAGTGCGTGTGTGTGTGTATGTGTGTGGGTGAAGTCATCAGCCAATCAAACGTGAGTTTGAGAGGGGGAAAAAATGGACTAGCACATTCAACAAGTGAAAAGGGGGTAAATATAAGTCTGAAGATAATAAAAATAATTCACTTAATAATGGTAGGGTAAATTGTATGCTTACAACATATGGGAAGGCAATCTAAATACCTATTTAACTGAACTCATTATAAAATGCAAAAAAGGTTGCTTGAAAGTTGGTGGGGACAATTTGAGCATCCTGAAAAGTTGTTAGTGGTATGTCCCTACCGTCCCTATGTAAACCTACGCCCTTGGTTTTCAGGCATGTGTTCTTCCGAGTTTTTTGTAGATCTACTAATGATCGACACGTACGCCAAAATTCAAGTTGATAACTGAAGTTGGCTTCGGGGGCTCAATTTTCAAACACATCTTTTGAAGAAAGCCTTAAAATGGCCAAACCGGCAACTTTAAAAACAAAATGGCCAACTTTGTGCATGTTTTCAGGTGTGGATTCATGATACTTTTTTGTAGATCTACCGATGATCGACACATACACCAAAATTCAAGTAAATAACTGAAACTGGCTTCGGGGGCTCAATTTTCAAACACTACTCATTTTGGGAAGAACCCCTTGAAATAGCCAAAATGGCAGATTCAAAGTGAAATAGCAGACTTTCTGTGCGTTTTCAAGCATGTGTTCTTGAGAGTTTTTTGTAGCTCTACTAATGCTGGACTCATACAGCAAAATTCAAGTTGATAACTAAAACTGGCTTCGGGGGCTCAATTTTGAAACTACTCATCTTTGGAAGAATTCCTTAAATAAATGGCAACTTAAAAAACAAAATGGGAGACTTTATATGGGTTTCCGGGCATGGGTTCATGAGACTTTTTGTAGGTCAACTCTGAATAGACACATACACCACAATTCAAGTAGATGACTGAAACTGGCTTCGGGGGCTCAATTTTCAAACACTACTCATTTTGGGAAGAACCCCTTAAAATAGCCAAGATGGCAGATTCAAAGCGAAATGGCAGACTTTCTGTGCATTTTCAAGCATGTGTACTTGAAAGTTTTTTGTAGATCTACTAATGATGGTTTCCTGAGACTTTTTTGTAGGTGTATGCATGAAAAAACATCTATACCAAAGTTCAAGTTGATAACGGAAACTGGATTCAGGGGCTCAATTTTCAAACTCTTCTCATCTTTGGAATAATGCCTTAAAATGGCCAAAATGGCAACTTAAAAAACAAAATGGCCTAATGGGAAAATTCAAAGCAAATGGCAGACTTACTGTATATTTTCAGGCATGGTTTCTTTTTTTGTAGGTCTGTTCTGGATAGACATACACCAAAATTCAAGTAGATAACTGAATCTGTCTTCGGGGGCTCAATTTTCAAACACTACTCATCTTTGGAAGAATCCCATAAAATGGCCAAAATGGACAACTTTAGAGCAAAATGGCAGACTTTCTGTGTGTTTTCAGGCATGCCTTCTTGAGACTTTTTTGTAGGTGTACTCGTGAGGAATATCTACACCAAATTTCAAGTTGACAGCTGAAACTGGCTTCAGGGGCTAAATTTTCAAATACTACTTATCTTTGGAAGAACCCCATACAATGGCCAAAATGCCAGCTTTAAAGCAAAATGGCAGACTTTCTGTGTGTTTTCAGGCATAGTTTTCTGAGACTTTGGTAAGTGTACTCATGAGGAACATTTACACCAAATTTCAAGTTGATCGCTCAAACTGGCCTCAGGGGCCTCAGTTTTTAAACTACGCGTGTATCCGGAAAAACGTGCCAATGACGGTAATCAACGTCCAATCCGTTTTGAGAGCATTTCTGTCAGCCCTTCCAGGCCAAAATAGATTGGACATTAATGCCATCAATGTCAGCGAATGAATGAATTTGCTCGCCATTGTCTGATTGCTTAGTGAAGTTGGATGACAAAAAGACAAAGGCAAAGTTTCGAAGCAAAATTATTCAACTAAAAACCTATGTGTTGTCATTTCAAATGTAGGAACATTCGTTGGCTAACTAAGGCTAACAATGCTATGCTAACTCAAGTTAGCGACTTTGATATAAATTCGTGAAAAGTCCTGGTGTGTTTTTAGTTCATGTGGTTTTATGGTTTTTGATTTACATATTTTTGTGTCATAAATGATAAGAAATGTACTTTTTTGTTGTTTTTGTAGTCCTTCAAGTTCATGTTTTCAAGCCATTTTGAAACCACTCCCCTCTTGTTTTTCAACTTTTTTCCTTTTTTTTTTTTTTTTTTTTTTGCATGGATTGTGCTTTTGTGCCTGGCGTGACCTGAACTGAGGTGTAAGACGTTGCGTGTCTATCCTCTCGTAGGTGCAGCGTCGTCCAGCAGCCAGCCGGAGAGGGCGGCAGGACTAAAAAGACTTCCTTAAGACAAAAAAAGTCCCAAAGAACAGACTTTTTTCTCCCCTTCTTCTTCTTCTTCCTGCTCCATTTTAGAAACAATTGCGCTTTTCCCCCCCGTCTTTGCTGCACTTGTAAGGATTTTTTTTAATGATCCTGAATGATTTTTGTGCTTTTTTTTTTTTTCTCAAACAAGGAGAAAATATCCGCCGCAAGACGGAATTACATTTTTGGACTCCTGTGGACTAACTGGATTATAATTTTGATCTTTTGTTTTTCCTTCAGTGACATTTTAACTCCCACTTCGGGGTTAGGAATTTTGATTTTTTTTTCTTTATTTCGGAGGTCAGGGTGAACATTTCCAACAGCTCTCACAGGACAGAATTCCTGCCAAGAACATGATCTTTTTTTTAAATCGGTTCCTCAAGAACTTCAGTGTTAGTATACTCAAATGTTTTTGAAACGACTGTAAAACCACTGGCCTAAAAACACCAGAGCTTCTTTTCTTGAGCACTTGTAACAGGAAGTGATAAACCTCAAATAGCCTTCGGTCAAAGTTTAAACAGGATGTCTGTGGAACCGTGAATAAAAGTTTCATATTTGATTTTTAAGACACAAAGAGTCCCACTAACTAACCTAAGCCTTTACCAGAAATTCAACTTGCTAAGTCTAGTCCTACTGACTGCAAACCAAATACCCAAAACCGTAAAGCTGAATGTGCTTAGCTGGTAGATCGTTCATCAAGTGACTAAAGGGTTGATAGTTCTAATCTTGGCTCCTCCTGTCCAAGTGTCCACAGAACCAGATTTTTCAAACACAAAACCAGGGCTTTTGGGATTTGAGACCGCAACAATACCAAAACCGATCTTCAGAGTTACATCACTAGTCCCTGGGCAAGACATTGAATGGTAAAATGGCCTCCAAGACACACAGTGTCAATGCAAAAGTCTTACAATTGCCCTACCTGGTCAAGAAATTGCAACCCTTCACCTTAATCCTGCGCCTTTATTTTGATCCTGAATCCATAATTACCCTGCTGACTTACCCTAACTGATATGGTAAACCTAATAACTGTAAATCACAACTCCATCCATTATCTGCTGCTTGATCCGGGATTGGGTTGCAGCGGCAGCAGCGATAGCAGGGAAGTCCAGACTTCCTTTTCCCCAGCCACTTCAACCAGATGTTCCAGCGGGATCCCAAAGCGTTCCCAAGCCAGCCTAGAGGCACTGGGACGGATAATGGCCTTAAACGTGTAATTACAGTGTATCACAAAGTGAGTACACCCCTCGCATTTCTGCAGATATTTAGTATATCTTTTCATGGGACGACACTGACAAAATGACACTTTGACACAATGAAAAGTAGTCTGTGTGTAGCTTGTATAATAGAATTAACTTATTTTTCCCCTCAAAATCACTCAAAATATAGCCATTAATATCTAAATCCCTAGCAACAAAAGTGAGTACACCCCATAGAAACTACGTACATCACTAAATGTCCAAATTGAGTACTGCCTGTTATTTTCCCTTCAAAATGTCATGTGACTTGTTAGTGTTACTAGGTCCATGTGTGCATAAGGAGCAGGTGTGTTCAAATTTGTAGTGCAGCTCTGACACTCTTTCATACTGGTCACTGAAAGTTCCAACATGGCACCACATGGCAAAGAACTCTCTGAGGATCTTAAAAGACGTATTGTTGCGCTACATGAAGATGGCCAAGGCTACAATAAGATTGCCAACACCCTCAAACTGAGCTGAATCCAGGCAAAGTGGCTTTTTATACCAGGTTTTGGACTGGTTTGCTCCCAATTTACTTAATTCATTTGTTTTAACTACAAGGCCTCGATCTGATTTGAGAAGAAACTGGTTTGCTCAGTGGAAGGTTGACTTGCACTTGGTATGAGGGAATACAACAGACCAATGGGCAGCGTGGTCTCAAATTTTGACCTGTTTATCAAACACGCTGTCAAAATGAGAAGAATTTGAGCATGAATTTGCTAAATTATTAGCTCGCTAGCTTAGATATATTGGTTTTGAATTTGTAAAAATTTGCTTTATTATCTAATTCCGAAGGGTGAATGTGAATCCACATGTGAAATTTGTGGAGGTCAGGAACCACTGCCCTTGACCCTTTAGTCTTCAGTCTTAATCCAGATCCAATCTTTATCCCCTAAACACCTTGACACTAAGCACCCTAACTGTCCCTTAGCCCAGGAACCCAAATCGTACATCCAACAAACCACAAAACCTGTCCAGTAATCCTAAACTCGCTCAATCATACCCTTAAAACTTGAAACTGCAGACATCCTGTTAAAAAAATTGCTTGTAATACCACAAGATGTGTTGTGTGACGTGTCCATAAAACAACATGATCGTTTAAACACTTTATTATTAGCATTTGCTTTAGCTTCAAGAGCAGAAATACCCATTAAAATACCCCATAGTGCTATGCTAGGCTAGGTGGCTAAAGTAAACAATGAGGGGAAGTCAAATAAAGTGGAGATGAGCTCAACAATGTTGTTTGTGCTTATGCTCAAATTAACACTTTACAGTCATTTCTAAGTGCCCTAATTGAACAATTTTGTTGAGTTATGAGCTTGGGCATAGCACGTGAGCTTTTATTGTTATGTTCTTGTCAATCAAGCTAATGAAGCTATAAAAACGAAGCACGCATTTACTATACATGTAAATGAAAGCTAATTAGCGAATAGGAAAGTGTTACCATGTAACGTGAAGTCATAATGTACTCATTTTAAACCCCGCCCTTCATGCAAGCTGTCAATCAAGCATTCTTGTCGTCGTTGCCTAATAGCTGAATGGAATATTTATTGCGTGTGTGTGTGTAACGGTGGTTAGTATGTGTGCGTGTATTATGGGATGTAGTCATGACTAGGGCAGTGTATCAGGACGCTGTTCCTATGAATGTATTTATTATGATCATATGATTTGTATTCACTGGTTTTTATGACAATAAAGTTGTGCTGACCTTAAATAATGTGTTGATTCATTCACCAGGAAATTTGGCAGACATGTCAATGTTGAGTAGACCGACAAAAAGTCTCATGAACCCCAAAAAGTTAACAGAAATACAGCAGGGCCGAGATCCAAAAGTGATATTTGCAATGTGGCAAAAATGCCATATGGCAAAATGGATTTTGCCATTTGGCATTTTTTTTGCCATGTGCCAAAATGGATTTTGCCATGTGGCATTTTTTTTTTTTTTTTTGCCATGTGGCAAAATGGATTTTGCCAAGTGGCATTTTATTTTGCCAAGTGGCAAAATGGATTTTGCCATGTGGCATTTTTTTTGTCATGTGGCAAAATGGATTTTGCCGTGTGGCTTTTTTTTTTTTTTTTTTTGCCATGTGGCAAAATGGATTTTGCCAAGTAGCATTTTTTTTTTGCCAAGTGGCAAAATGGATTTTGCCAAGTGTCATTTTTTTTTGCCATGTAAAATGGATTTTGCCATGTGGCATTTTTTTTGCCATGTGGCAAAATGGATTTTGCCATGTGATATTTTTTTTTTGCCATGCGGCAAAATGGATTTTGTCATGTGGAAAAATGGATTTTGCCGGATTTTGCCATGTTGCATTTTTTTTTTTGCCATGTGGAAAAATGGATTTTGTCATGTGGAAAAATGGATTTTGCCGGATTTTGCCATGTTGCATTTTTTTTTTGCCATGTGGAAAAATGGATTTTGCCGTGTGGCATTTTTTGGGGGGGAGTGTATGGTATTTTTTGGGGGGTATATGGCAGTTTGGCTGGCCCGGCACATCTATTCCATTGACGGCCATTCACGTCCAAATTTTCCATTCATGGTAAGAAATCACAAAGTGTCAAAGTCAATTTTGCCAGATGAAAAAATCCATTTTGCCACATTGCAAAAAAAAATGACACATGATTTCACGACCCATGTATCGATAACTGTTGTATTGCCATATCGTGAGATCATCGTTATCCTGAGCCTTGTATCGCAAATCGTGTCGTATCGTAGCTACCCAGAGGTTCCCACTCTTAATCAGCAGTGCCATTATGTTTCTTGAGAAGGGTGAAATAATACATTTATTTGTATTCAATAAAAATTGGCTACACGCTAAATCAATTTGATATTTCTCCTGTTGGAATTGATTCTATGTTTTTTTCATCAGCATAATCCTACTAACCGTGTCGTATTAAGACAGCCGCGTCCCAAGACTTTTGCCCACAGCTGTGCATTTATCCACGTAGGAAGCATTTGGATTTTAATTGAGGTTTCGCTAATAATTAACATTCCCGAGCTCACATTTTAATCTCATTTGGTTTCGGGCCTTTTTTTTTTTTTTTTTTTTGCGAACGTCGGATCGTGGCGCTTCCTATCGCAATTTATGTTGCGTTATCTTTGGTGGCAAATCGCCAGCTCGAGATGCATTTTGTGTGTCTGCGTGCGTGTTCATACTTAGTGCTGCTGTTATATTTTAATTAAAGCTGAACAGCGGGCTTAATTACTGCCATGATAAACAACATCTTTCTAGTTCGTGTTTGCTCGTCTTCAAAGCTCGGCCGGATGCACAGGCGTGGAGTGCCTGCGTGTGCGCCGTTATGTGAGTGTATGGCTCTTAATGAAAACTGAGGCCACAGTCCCAGAATCCCAACACTAATCACCATCCAGCTCTCTGGACACCACACTCACCAACAATGATAGTGTGTGTGTGAGCGTATCATCCATTTTGCGGCATGTGTGTGCGTGCGCGTCACAAGTGAAGCGAAAAACACTGGGTTTTTCCTTTTAAGCTGATCAAAAAAATAAAACAAAATAAGCCCCTGGGGAAAATTTGACTTAGCAACATGAAATTTGATAGAAATATCCAGTATGGGATGACCCACAAACAAGTTTTAAGAAGCTATGCTGGGAAAAAGCACATGAAGTCAGCCATTTTGTTTGAAATTTTACAGCAGGGCCAAGAAAGTGGTATTTGCTACGTGGCAAAATGGATTTTGCCATGTGGTATTGATCTGTTGTAAAGTGTATGGTCAAAAATCACAACCACATGTTTTTCTGCCATTCAAAATGAATGGAAAATTTTGACGTGCATAACCGTCAATGGCATAGCCTTACTTGGGTGCCAGTTGAATGGCAGTGCGGTGTAATGGTAAGTGTATAGTCAAAAATCACAGCCACACATTTTTTTCTGCCATTTAAAATGAATGGAAAATTTGGACGTACATAGGTGTCAATGGCATGGACGTACATGGCCTGCAAAAATGCCATAAACCCCCTAAAAATGCCACATACAAAAAAAAAAAAAAAAATGCAACAACCACAACCAAAATCCATTTTGCCACATACCAATAAAAAATGCTAGATGTCAAAATACATTTTGCCACAAGGCAAAAAAAAATTGCTAAATGGCAAAATCCATTTTGCTACATGGCAAAAAAATGACACATAACAGAATTCATTTTGCCACATGGCAAACAAAAAAAAAGCCAAGTCTTCAAACACATTGCCAAAAGGTAAACAGGGAATCTGCCATTTTGTTTAGAAGCAAATACTTTAGAGGCATTTAACTGTTTATACCAATTGGAAAATTCAGCCCCAATTTGACCTGGGAACATGAATTTTGGTAGACACGACTATCGTAAGGTGATCCGCAAAAAAAGCCTTTAAAAACGTTGCCATAAACAACAGAGGAAATCCACCATTTTGTTCTGAAGCTGATATTTTCGTGGCATTTTGCGGTTTATACGAATTTGAAAATTCAGCCCCTTGAGACGATTTGACTTGGCAACATGAATTTTGGTAGCCACGACTATCGTAAGGTGACCCACAAAAAAGTCTAAAAAACGTTGCCAAAAAATGCACGGGAAGACCACCATTTTGTTCTGAAGCTGATATTTTAGTAACATTTTGCGTTTTGAAAATTTGCAATTTGAAAATTCAGCCCTTGCATTCTGTTTGACTTAGCAACATGAAATTTGGTAGACACGACTATCATACGGTGATCAACAAAAAAAAGTTATAAAACGTTGCCAAAAAATGCACAGCAAGTGTGCCCTCTTGTTCAGAAGTGAACATTTTAGAGGCAGTTAGCTGTTTATACCAATTTGAAAATTCAGCCCCTGGAGACGATTTGACTTGGCAACATGAATTTTGGTAGACACGACTATCATAAGGTGACCCACAAAAAAAGCCATTTAAAAACGTTGCCAGAAACAACAGAGGAAGTCCACCATTTTTTTCTGAAGCTGATATTTTCGTGGCATTTCACAGTTTATACGGATTTGAAAATTCAGCCCCTTGAGACGATTAGACTTGGCAACATGAATTTTGGTAGACATGACTATCGTTAGTTGACACACAAAAAAGTCTTTAAAAACATTGCCAGAAAATACACAGGAAGTCTGCCATTTTGTTCAGAAGGGAATATTTTAGTGGCATGTTGCAGTTTATACCATTTTGAAAATTCAACCCTTGCATTCTGTTTGACTTAGCTACATGAAATTTGGTAGACATGACTATTTTAAACATTGCCAAAAAATGCACAGGACGTCTGCCATTTTGTTCAGAAGCTAACTTTTAGGGGTATTTTACTGTTTATACTCATTTGAGAATTCAGCCCCTGGAGACGATTTGACTTGGCAGCATGAATTTTGGTAGACAAAACTATTGTAAGGTGACCCATGAAAAAGTCTTAAAAATGTTGCCAAAAAATGCACAGGAAGTACACTATTTTGTTCCAAAACTGATGTTTTAGGGGCATTTTGCGGTTCATACCAATTTGAAAATTCAGCCCCTGGAGATGATTTGACTTGGCAACATGAATTTTGGTAGACACGATTATTGTAAGGTTACCCACAAGTCTATAAAAAACAATGCTAGAAAATACACAGGAAATCCGCCATTTTGTTCCGAAGCTGATATTTTATATGCATTTTGCAAATTTAATCCTGGAAGTCTGTTTGAGTTAGCAACATGAAATTTGGTGGACACGACTATCGTAAGGTGATCCACAAAATGGTCTCAATAAGCAATGTTGGAAAAGTCACAGGAAGTCAGTCATTTTGTTTTAAAGTTTACATTTTAGAGACATTTTGCTGTCCATGCCAATTTAAAAATGTAGCCCTTGCTTAGCAGCTTAGCAACATGAATTTTCCAAGAAAAATCTGTCATACCTCGACCCACAAAAAAGTCCAAGAAGTCAAGCAGACAAAAAAAAAACACCAAGTCCGCCATTTTGTTTTGTAGGTGACATTTTGAAAGCCAATTTGAAAATTTCTATTAAGAAAAGACCGACAAAAAATTGCCCATAAACTACGCCTGAAAATGGACGAAAAAAATCTGTTGTCCATGTTGGTCTGAAGTTTTTTTATGTGCAACTTCCTTTTTTTATATTGCTAAAGCATTGCTTTTCTTTCTCTTTTTACAAGAAAATGCTTAGCTGCTACTTGCTATCCCGTGTCGTCTTTGCTGTTAAACATTGCGTAGCCACTAAAGAGCGTCCATTTCCCTCGGGGTTGGAATACTCCTTTAAAAGAGGAGGAAATGTTGGATTTAACCACAGCCAAACCAAGTCTGGCGTGAGTGCTAATAAAACGCCGCGGCGCGCGCGTTACGACAGCAGATAAAGCTAACCAAGTGTTTAGCGGCCGCGCGTCACAAATTAACAGCGTCGGGAGCGGAGCCGGCGTGTTTTGGCGCCGTGAATCAGAGAATAATGAGAGTTTATTAAGCGCTGGCCCCACTCAAAGTGGCAGCGCGAAATGGACGTTAAAAAGCTCGCCGCTAATTTAATTTTCTTTTTTACGAGCGGCTCACTGTCTGCATCCGCAAGCGCTAAAGGCTCGTATTCGCACGTCGGATACCCACGCGGGAAGGAATTCGACGGTAAATCATATCGAGAATTTCATTAGCCCCTTTCACGCGTGCCATCAAAGCGGACTTGTGTGAAATGAGCTAGCGTGGGACACCGAAAACAAGAGAACCGTTAATTCCTCAGCTAGTTTTGACGGCGATAGACGTCTGATCCGTTTGAACTGGAGTCTGGCTACAGTGGTATGAAAAAGTGTCTGAACCTTTTGGAATTTCTCACATTTCTGCATAAAATGTGATCTTTGTCAAAATCACACAGATGAAAAAACAGTGTTCTGCTTTAACTAAAACCACCCAAACATTTATAGGTTTTCATATTTCAATGAGGATACTATGCCAAAAATGACAGGAGGGGGAAAAAGAAGTAAGTGAACCATCACATTTCATATTCTGTGCGCCCCCCCTTTGGCAGCAAAAACTTCCACCAGACACTTCCTGTAGCTGCAGATCAGTCTGGAACATCAAACAGGACTAATCTTGGCCCATTATTCTCGACAAAATTGCTGTAATTCAGTCAGATTCCTGGGATGTCTGGCATGAATCACTGTCTTTAGGTCATGCCACAGCATCTCAATGGGGTTCAAGTCTGGACTTTGACTTGGCCACTCTTGAACATGTATTTTGTTCTTCTGAAACCATTCTGAAGTTTGTTTACGTCTGTGTTTTGGATCATTGTCTTGTTGCAGCATCCATCCTCTTTTTAGCTTCAACTGTCTGATAGATGGCCTCAGGCTTCCCTGCAAAAAATTTTGAATGCATTCTTCCATTAATGACTGCAAGTTGTCCAGGCCCTGAGGAAGCAAAACAGCCCCAAACCATGCTTCACGGTGGGGATGAGGTTTTGATTTTGGTGAGTTGTTCCGTTTTCCTTCTACACATGACGTTGTGTGTTACTCCCAAACAATTCAACTTTGGTTGCATCAGTCCACAAAATATTTTACCAAAACTTCGGTGGAGTGTCCAAGTGCCTTTTTACGGACATGAAACGAGCAAAAATGTTTTTCGGAGTCTTCTCTTGAACACCGTTTTTGGCTATAGTTTTACATATAGTTGAGGTGTGCACAATGATATTGGACTGTGCCAGTGATTTCTGTAAGTCTTTAGCAGACGCTCTAGGTTTCTTTTTTACCTCTCTGAGTATTCTGCGCTGAACTCTTTGGGTCACTTTTGGGGGGATTTCCACTCCTTGGGAGAGAAGAAACAGTGCCAAACTCTCTCCATTTGTAGACAATGTAGATTGATGAACATCCAGACTTTTAGAGACGGTTTTGTATCCTTTTCCAGCTTGATAAAAATCAGGTCTTCAGACAACTCTTTTGATCGAGCCATGATGCACACGAGGTAAAGTTTCTCCTCAAGACAATTCTTACCAGGTGTGTGTTTTATAGTGGGCAGGGCAGCTTTAAACAACTCATCAGTGACTGGGCACACAAAACCTACTTAAAATGTTTGGTTAAAATTGGTTTCAATTGCTCTTTAAATCTCCGTAGGCAGAGGGTTGACTTACTTATTTTTTTGCCCCTTGTCATTGTTTGCATGCTATCCTCATTTAAATATGAAAACCAATAAATGTTTGAGTGGTTTTAGTTAATGCAGACACTGTTTTTACATCTGTTTGATTTTGACGAAGATCACATTTGATGGCGATTTATGCAGAAATGTGAGAAATTCCAAAAGGTTCAGATACTTTTTCATACCACTGTATGCTTGATAGATGATCTGAAGAACAGAGCCGGAGTGCTAAGGTTTCAGTTTGTCCCCGAAGGCAACACTCAAGCTGGATTAATGGATGGATGGACATTGTAAGTGTAGATGGATGCTTGGATATATCTGGAACAATTGTTCAGTTGTCCTGCGAGAGGAACCTGATGGAGCATCGGATACACGAGTACTGTTGTTGCGCAAAAAAGGAAGTTCACCTTTTATAGGGTGTAGAGCATAGAGAAAATAAAAAAGGACCAAAGAACTGTCTGAGGACTTGAGAAGCAAAGTGTGGGGTGGCGTGGCTCAGTGGTAGAGTAATTGTCTCCCAACCCAGAGGTTGTGGGTTCGATTCTCTGCTCTGATGAACACGTCTAAGTGTCCTTGAGCAAGACACTGAGCCCCACATTGCTCCTGGTGCTGCGTTACCAGTAGGTGGATGGTGAGATAGTGTAAAGCGCTTTGAGCGCCTAGAAAGGTGGAAAAGCGCTATATAAGTGTAACACCATTTACCAAAATTGTGAGGAAGCATGGGCAATCTCAAGGCTACAAGTCCATCTCCAAGGACCTGAATGTTCCTGTGTCTACCGTGCGCAGTGTCATCAATAATTTTTGTCCAGCCCATTTTTGGAGTTTTGTGTAAAATGATATTGATTTTATTTTTTCCCTGATTCGCTTTCACCCATTTCTCTCTCTCTCTCTCTCTCTCTCTCTCTCTCTCTCTCTCTCTCTCTCTCTCTCTCTCTCTCTCTCTCTCTCTCTCTCTCTCAAAAAAAAAAAAAAAAATATATATATATATATATATATGTATATATATATGTAGATTTTTGGTTATTTCAACTTTTGGTCGAAGATGGTTAATGTTATTCCAACAAGTTGGGTAAATCAAACCCTTAAAAAAAATAAATAAATAAAAATAAAAATTCTAAATTTTGTGGGTTATTTTTTACTTTTCTTTACTGATTAGTGAAAAATTGTTAATGTTCTGTAAAAAAAAAAAAAAAAAAACTTTATTTTAACCTAGGGTCTAAAATGGTTAATGTTTGGTCCAATAAGTGTGATGTTAGCTTTTTTTTTTTTTTTAACCTATTTTTTGGTCAAAAATCATTCATTACCAGCTCAGGAATAAGACAGCAACGTTTTCATTTATTAATTTAATAATTATATTTAGTAATATATTAAGACCTCAAATTATTTCTAACTGGAACATGACTCACAGTGTGACATCCACCTTTGTGGGTCTTATTAGTTTTTTTTTTTTTTTTTCAATTCCCAAAAATAGTGTCTCGCCCTATAAAATGGTTAAAAAAAAACATTCCCGGTTGTCATATTTAATGAAGCCGAGGTGTTCAATTTAAGCAAAGTGCCTTGAAAATGAGTTTTAAAAGTATTTTTAAACCTGCAGACTCTTTGTAAAAAAAAAAAAAAAAAAAAAAAAGTGTGTGGTTGAGAGAGAGCGTGTCCTGACTGTCCTCCTTAATGAGGAAACACAGAACAGACTCGTTTGTAGAGGGAACCTTCCAACCTCCATTACTGCAATAGTTACAGTGTGTGCTCGGAGTGGAGTATGCCCGTGTTCCGGGTGTGTGCGTGTCCCGGTCTGTCCCCAGTAAACAGCGACTTCTCATTAAAGCTTTCTGCTCGGCTGCCGGCGACTCCTGCGGACCACCCTGATAATCCACTTCCCGGACCGCGTGCGCGCACACACGCTACGCACACGCACACCGCAGACGTGCTCGCCGTGCCTCGCCGGTTACCTGTGGAGAAGATGAGAGAGGAGCCTGATGGATGAGGAAGAAGTAGACATGAGTAAATTTGACATGTTTCGTGTAGACAAGGAGGAACTAGAGCGAGAAAGGATATCTACTTTTTAATTGTTCAGGAGGATAGACTTGCATATATTTTTCAAGTGCTAGATGAGCCCCTTATACAGCACTCATTTGTTCATTCACTCTCCCCAGTTAAAATGGGAGAGACAGCGAGAACTAAAAGTTGTATTTGCCATGAGGCAAAATTGATTTTGCCATGTGGCACTTTTTTTTTGCCATGTGGCATTTTGTTGCCATTTAGCAAAATGGATTTTGCCATGTGGCATTTTATTTGCCATGTGACGTGATTGATTTTGCCATGTGGCAAAATTGATTTTGCCATGTGGCATTTTTTTTGCCCTGTGGCATTTTTTTTTTTGCCATGTGGCAACATTGATTTTGCCATATGGCATTTTATTTGCCATGTGACGTAATTGATTTTGCAATGTGTCATTTTTTTGCCATGTGGCATTTTTTTTGCCATGGCAAACTTGATTTTGCCATGTGGCATTTTATTTGCCATGTGCCATTTTTCCGTCATGTGGCATTTTTTTTTTTTTTTTTGCCATGGGGCAAAATTGATCTTGCCATGTGGCATTTTTTTTTGCCATGAGGCAAAATGGATTTTGCCGTGTGGCATTTTTTCTATGCCACGTGGCAAAATGTATTTTGACATTTGGCATTTTTTTTATATGTGGCAATTTCATGGGTTACATGGCATTTTTGCAGGACATGCACGTCCATGCCATTGATGGCTATGCACGTCCAAATTTGCCTTTCATTTTAAATGGCAGAAAAATGTGTGGCTGTGATTTTTAGACTAAACACTTACCATTACGGCACACTGACATTCAACTGGCACCCAAGTAAGGCTATGGCATTGATGGCTATGCACATCTAAATTTTCTATTCATATTAAATGGCAGAAAAAAAAAAAAAAACGTGTGGCTGTGATTTTTAGACTAAACACTTACCATCACGGCGCATTGACATTCAACTGGCACCTAAGTCAGGTTATGCCATTGACGGCTGTGCATGTCCAAATATTCTATTCATTTTAAAAGGCAGAAAAACGTGTGGTTGTAATTTTTACAGTGCATCCATTTTGCCACATACAAAAAAAAGCCACATGTCAAAATACATTTTGCCACATGGCAAAAAAAAAAAAAAAAAAAAAAAAAAAGAAATGCCACATGGCAAAATACATTTTGCCACATGCAAAAAAAAAATGCCACATGGCAAAATCCATTTTGCCACATGGCAAATAACAATTATGGTTCTCGGCCCCGCTGCAAATTTATGCTCTATGGCGAGCTCGCAAACGGCACTAGACCGAGAGTAGCCCCAAAGATGCACTACAAAAACCAGCTTAAGCGCACCGTGGCTCTAACCAACATTGGGCGAATGAATGTCCTACCTTTAGATGCCTTCAGTCCTTTGGCTTTGCATCAGCCCTCGGCCAACAGATGCACAGATGAGGCCAGTACCTCAAGAAGGAGGCCCTGCGCGGACTTGACTGGATGTCGACTCCACCTCTGAGAACTCCGGGTATCATGCAATCCGGCTGGAAGGACCATTGAAATGTCAAATTCAAATACAAATCCTTAGGAGGACAATTATAAATTACAGAAAATAAGGCGGCCCGGTGGTAGAGTGGTTACCACGTCTGCTAAGCACTTAGGATATCAACCACCTCAAAAGGAATTGGGGCACAAAAGTGAGGGCGGCACCCAGTGAACTTGTTTGGCTATGTGTTTGCATGTAGTTTGAATTAATACTTGTGTGTCAAAACATTCCAAACAGCAAGGCTTTCCTTCTCCTTGTCCTTGGTTAGGTTGGCACCGATCTTATTATCCTACCAGTTTCTTTAAGGCAAAACATTCCTTCATTGCAAGCAATCGTAACCAAAGCATCTCTTCATGGCAAGCAGCAATTGATTAAAGCAAATGTATTATAAACACCCTCGTGGCAACAAACTACCATGGACCGCGAAACATGGAGGGGAACTATTCGCCTAGGCAAGGCCAGGGATCAGGAGATGAAAGTCCTTTCACGCGACGCGTACAGTCAAGTGGTGTGACAGCGTTTCGGTTGAGGGGCTAGCATGAGGAGGTCTTCTACTGCGTAATCCTCAGATATAAACGCCTCCTCCGCGTGGAAGGATTAGCCTCTCCACTGAGCTCCGGCGCAGGGATCGCGCTGGTCCCGCCGGCCCTACCGCGAGGCCCCCTCGGCGGGCGCGCCGACCCCTCCTTTGCCCTCTTCTTCCCGGATCTCGGCGGTTTGTTTGCTCCCGAGCGTGGTTCGGAATAAGTAATCGCGGGGACGGTGGCGGTCTCCCCGAGCAACACTTTTGGCCGCCTCCCCTCAATTAACCTCACCCAAACACGGGCGATAACGCGGCCATTGATATGCACGATAGAAAGTCATACAACGCGGACACGCGTCAGGTCAGAGGGAAGCTGATGCTCACAATTCATATCACACGCAAACACACACTCAGGATGCCGTATTTACAATTCGGGTCACACAAGCGTGGATAAAAACACACCGAGGCCAACACGGGTCAGTGGTGCCGCTGACTATAGTACACACACACTCTTGCGAGCGCTCTGCAAGGGCAAAGCATCGCTTACAATGTTTGGAATGCTGAACACAGCCGCAGTTTAACACCGGTGCAACACTCGCACGCACCAATTTGCGCGTACGCACACGTACTTGCAATGGTGCACACAACTGATACACTTACAGACTCCTGAAACAAACATGAACACCAAAAAATAGTTGAAACAAAAAACAGACACACAATTACAACACACGATGACATTATTCAAGGCCATTGACGGCACTAGACGTCCAATCCAGCCTGATCCGATGATGGCTGCCAGCCCTCCAGCTCAAAATGTATTTAATTAGCGCTGCATTAATCGATTAACTCAAGTCATTCGTTTAGAAAAAAGCTGTAAATCAAATTGCTGTTATGACATTGTAATGGTTTGTTTGGAAAGTGTTTGCATTTTGTCTGATTCATTTGGGAGGATACACTGCCCTCCAGTGGCAACAATGAATATGACATAACTCATCTAACATGGGTGGATCCAGCTGCTCCCTGTTAAGACCAACATAAGTTTTGAAGGAATCTGACCTTTTAGCCAGATTGCCAGAATCACACCAGGACCCGCGCTGGCCGGGCTGGCGAAAGTCCGACAACCCGGTCGAAAGGCCGACAACCCGGTCGAAAGGCCAAACTCTGCGTGTTCCCCTTCGTCTTAACCCCTTGTACATACGCACATCGGTTAAAAGCGGCGAGTGCTTACTATTTGTGTTTTTATTGAGTCATTTATTACTTTTCCATTGCCTCAAAATAGTTTTTGCATGTGTTTCCCTCATACATTTAAGCGTTGTTTGTTTCTTGTGGTAGCTTTAAAGCAGATTGTTGATGTTCAAGGAATATGACCTTTTAGCCAGATTGCCGGAATCAAGCCAGCTGCCAGACCCGCACTGGCGCAGCTCCTACGACCTGGGCCGGTGAGTCCCGACAACCCTGCCAAAAGGCCAAACTCCACGCGGTCACCTTAGTCTTAACCCCTTGTACTGACTCCATTTTGAAAGCTGGAAAAAGGCTTTGAAGCACAAGTTGACAATTTATTCTGAGTCGACAGCACAGAGGGACCCAGGCGAGAATCCAAGGTCACCATATCACAAGTCAACAAAAGGTTCCTGAGAAAAAAAATGACAATGCTTAGTTAAACATTCAGTCTTTTGAAGGCTCTGGCAGGGTGGTCCATGGGCAGGAAGGAGGGTGTGTTTAGGCGTTGTTTAGGAGTATTGTCTGTTGGTGGATTGGACAGGAGGATTCAGGAGTTACTGTTGTCAGGGCAATGAGGTTTGTGGATTTTGCCACATTAGCGTCAAAGTGGCTCTTGGAGTCTTATCAGTGATGTTATAAGTTGGATATCTGGCGCTCTCCGGTGTTCCTTGAGTTGGGACAGGGCATCCCGCCATTTGTTCTTGACTGTCCGGGAGAACTGAATGCAAGAGTTGATAGTGCAGACGTGGGCTTGTAGATGTCAGTGTCAATCTTGCTCAGTCAGTTGCGTGACGCACACGTTGGGCCTCTGTGATAAGAAGGCGTCATGTATCTCTTATGCCCTATATTCTGTTGTTGCAATGGTTTGTTTGGAAAGTGTTTGCATTTTGTCTGATTCATTTGGGCCCTTCAGTGGCAACAATAAATATGACATAACCTATCTAACATGGGTGGATCCAGCTGCTCCCTGGTAAGACCAATATATGTTTTGAAGGAATCTGACCTTTTAGCCAGATTGCCAGAATCACACCAGCCGAACCGCTGGACCTGCGCTGGCCGGGCCGGTGAAAGTCCGACAACCCGGTCAAAAGGCCAAACTCTGCGTGTTCACCTTAGTCTTAACCCCTTGTACTGACTCCATTTTGAAAGCAACAACAAATAAATGATAGGAATGTCAGGGACAAGGATAAAGTAGTACTGCTGTCATATGTGCATGCTGTCCACTTGATTTGAACTGTAACAACTGTGTGCAATGGAGTTGCTCAACTGGTTGCTGAGTTCACTGGACAGAATTTTTTTAACAATGCGATCAACATCGAACCAACGCCCATGTCTGGCCAACACCTTCACGTCTCGATACCGCAATGTACAATGCCTAGTTTACCATGTATTGATTGTGCGTCCTTGGTTGCAGGGAACGGGACTTGATAAGCATATGCTTCTCCCGTCAGCCCTCGTCTTTTTTCTTCGGTTCTTTTTTCTTTGGGTTAATCACATCACATCTTGTAACTGTCAATGATACCGATGATGATGACAATAAACAAATAAATAATCATTAAAAAAAGCTGGAAGAAGGCTCCGAAGCACAAGTTGACAATTGATTCAGGTCGACAGCAATCAAACGGCAAGGCAAAACAGCAACAGACCCAGGCGAGGAGGCAGAGTCGTTCCAAGGTCAACATATCAAAAAGTCAATAATAGGTTCCCGAGAAAAATGACAAGTATTAGTTAAACATTCTGAAGGCTCTCATGGGGCGGGCTGTGAGCAGAAGAAGGGTGTGTTTGGGTGTTATTTAAGATTATTGTCTGTTTGTGGATTGGACAGGAGGATTCAGGAGTTACTGATGTCAGGGCAAGGAAGGTTGTGGATTTTGCCACGTCAGCGCAAAGTGAGTGCTGAGAGATCACTTCTTGGTTGCGTGTTCCTCTTTATTGGATGTTCCTTGTCAAGACAAGATGTCCCGCCATCTTTTCTGGACTGTCCGAAAGAACTGATTGTGGGATTTGGTGGTGCAGACGTGGGCTTGTAGATGTCTTGCCTCGTCAGCATCCATCTTGCTTTGTCAGTTGCATGACGCTGTCACGTCTCTGAGGTCTTAACGTTTTGTGTAGATTCATGTCAGATCCTTTTATTTTGGTAGTGATGTGCCTTCTTGAGTTAACTTTACTTCCTGCCCTTGCCAATCAGGCTGATTGTGTCCACCTGTGACCCTCTGTATAAATAGCCTACTTCTTACCTTGCCCAGTGTCGGTTTGTCAGCTATCCTAGCCCCTTTTTTCACAACGATTCATGTTTTTGATCCAATGCCTTTTTGTTTCTAGTGAAATGTACTCAGTTGATTGATGTCCAGTTGTTGCTGTGAATTTTTGTTGATTGATGTCTAGCTGTTGCTGTGAGTTTTTGTTAACTACCTTTTTTGAACTTTATGAAATGGAAAATAAACCTTTGTTTGGATTGAACTGTCGAGCATTTGGGCCCTTTGGTGCATCCTTGTCAGACGCACACGTTGGGCTTCCGTATTAAGAAGGCGTCATGTATCTCTTATGCCCTATGGCAAATATGTATATTCTTTATGGTTTATATATAAAATTCTATAAGGTTGTAAGTTTTTGTTTGAGCTAATATGATTGTTTATGCATTCGTGATTTAGATTAGAAGTATATTTAGCAGTTTTTTGTGGGGATATGTTTTTGGATGATTTGTTAAGGGGAACCACGGACTTAAAAGTAGGCTCTAATAAGCCACAATTGTTCTCTTTTACTGAAATATGTTATTTGAAACACATGAAATATTGGTGTTGATTTAAAAATTATAATATTTAGTACGTGTTTTGACCTACGGAGGGCGGCATGTTTTGTGTGCGCAATGGACGCTCGGGGTAATGATGTAGTTTGTCACTCACTAGACGAACACTACCGGTCTTTTGCAATCCCTTCTACGCGGTGAGACATCCAACACATACGCACATCGGTTAAAAGTGGCGAGTGCATACTACTTGTGTTTTTATTGAGTCATTTATTACCTTTCCATTGCCTCAACATCGATTTTGCATGTGTTTCCCTCTCATACATTGTGTTTTCTTGTGGTAGCTTTGAGGCAGATTGTTGATCTTCAAGGAATCTGACCTTTTAGCCAGATTGCCGGAATCAAGCCAGTCGAACCGCCGGATCCGCGCTGGGGCAGCTCCAACGACCCGAGCCGGCGTGATTCCAAAAACCCGGCCAAAAGGCCGGCCAAACGGCCAAACTCTGTACATTCACTTTAGTCTTAACCCCTTGTACTGACTCCATTATGAAAGCTGGAAAAAAAGCTTTGAAGCACAAGTTGACATTTTATTCAGGTTGACAGCGATCAAACGGTAAGGAAAAGAGAAAATAGACTCAGGCGAGGATTCAGGGTCACCATATCACACATCAACAAAAGGTTCCCGAAAAAAATGACAATGCTTAGTTAAACATTCAGTCTTTTGAAGGCTCCCGCGGGTCGGGCTGTGCGCAGGAAGAAGGGTGTGTTTGGGTGTTGTTTAGGATTATTGTCTGTTTGTGGATTGGACAGGAGGATTCGGGAGTTACTGTTGTCAGGGCAATGAGGGTCGTGGATTTTGCCACATTAGCATCAAAGGGGCTCTTGGAGTCTTATCTGTCATGTTATAAGTTGGATATCTGGCATTCGGCGGTGTTCCTTGAGGTGGGACAGGGCGTCCCGCCATTTGTTCTTGACTGTCCGGGAGAACTGAATGCGAGAGTTGATAGTGCAGACGTGGGCTTGTAGATGTCAGTGTCAATCTTGCTCAGTCAGTTGCGTGATGCACACGTTGGGCCTCCGTGATAAGAAGGCGTCATATGCCCTATATTCTGCTTGTTTTCCCTAAACTACAGTATAAGTGCTATTTATTTTATATTGGGTGTGTTAGATTAATACAAACAGTCGATCGGTAAATACGAGGAAAGATACTACTGTATTCCCTGATTGATTATATTAGGTGTGTTAGAATAATGCAAACATTTAGACGGTGCCTCCTTCAATACACAGGTCACTTCCTGTTGATTTGGGGGCATTTCAGGGTCACAATTTATTTAGATAAATTTTTGTTTTGAATATTTTTAATTTAAGAAAGTCACTGCCATTGATGGGGATTTAACAAACAAATTAGTATGTGTTTTCCCCCTTGTTTTTTTTTTCAATAAAAAAAGAAATGAAAAATACACATAAACATGAATAAGAATATTAGTATTAAAAGCCAATTATAATTCATGGTAAATTTTCCAACTAGCTGCCCGTAGTGAATTAGCAACATTAGTCTTCCCCCCACACATAACCGCCAGCGTCCGATTGGCCGAGCCGCCGCCAGGGGGAGGGGCCACGGGCTAGCGGGCTGCAAATGGACGCGTCGGACGTCGTGTCACATAACTCACATTTGCCGGCTTAGGGGACGTGATGATGTGTGTGCGCGTATCCAGAGGGTCCATGTTGTTCTGCTCCAGTTGTGTCCCCCTCTCAGACACCAGCGCTGTCCTCCACGGTCCACTTCCTGTCCATTTCCTGGTGCCCTTTGAACCCTGCTGGCTGACTTGAGACTTCCCGGGGGCGGGCGTCTTTGCGTGTAATGAAGTGGAAAGACACTCACTTGGATGATTCTGTTTCACTATGCCAGGGGAGGATTGTGCTTCAGAGCCATTGACGGCGATAGACGTCTCATTCACAGCTCAAATAGATTGGACGTCTTCTCGTAACGAGCGGTTTTAAATTCACAGTCCCCGGATGAAAAGAGACACATAATTCATTTACACATTCATTTCTCACTGCCCTCTTTGCTTGCTATTCATTTCAATGGCATAAAAACCCAACCCAGACCAGCAAAAAACTGCACCGACACGTCCAAAAACTCTAGGTGGTTGTGGTTTTTGACCAATAACTTTCCGTTAAAACCCAGTGACATTCAACTGGCAATGCCATTTAAGCCTGTGTATGCCCACAAACGTCTATGCCAAGGCACCAATGCCATTGATGCCATGTAGGTCAATTCCATTGACATTAAGTAATCAATAGGAAGTGGCCCTGAAGTGCCCCCAAATATACAGGAAGTGACCCGATATCAACTGGGATTGACCAGATATCAACAGAGAGTTACCCTGTATCGCCCCCAAATCGACAGGAAGTGACCTGATATCTACCAAAAGCACCCTGAAATGCCCGAAAATCAACAGGAAGTGACCAGTTATCAACAGGAAGTCACCCGTTATCGACCTTAAACACACTGAAACGCACCCAAATCAACAGAAAGTGACCGGATATCAACCGGAAACATCCTGAAATGCCCCAAAGCAATAGGAAGTGGCCCGTTATTTACAAGAAGTCACCCGTTATCAACCGGAAATGCCCTGAAATACCCCCAAATCAACAGGAAGTGACCCGTTGTCAACCAGAAACGCCCTGAAATGTCCCTAAAACAACAGGAAGTGACCTGATATCAACAGGAAACGACCCGTTATCAATCGGAAACACCCTCAAATGCTCACAAATCAACAGGAAGTGACCTGTATATCAACAGGAAGTGACCCGTTATCAACCGGAAACACCCTGAAATGCCCCCAAATCAACAGTAATTGACCTGATATCAACCGGAAACATCCTGAAATGCCCCAAATCAGTGGGAAGTGACCCGTTATCAACCGAAAATGCCCTTAAAGAACCCGAAATCAATAGAAAGTGACCCGTTTTCAACCAAAAACTTCCTGAAAGGCATTCAAATCAAAAGGAAATAAGCCGTTATTAACAGGAAGTGACCCATTATAAACCGGAAACCCCCTGAAATACCCTCAGATAAACAGAAACTGACCCATTCTCAACCAAAAACACCCCGAAATGCTCGCAAATAAACAGAAACTGACCCATTCTCAACCAAAAACACCCCGAAATGCTCGCAAAGCAACAGGAAGTGACCTGTATATCAACAGGAAGTGACCCGTTCTCAACCGGAAACACTCTGAAATGCCCCCAAATCAACCGTAATTGACCTGATATCGACCGGGAACATCCTTAAATGTCCCAAACCATTTGGAAGTGACCCGTTATCAACCGAAAATTCCCCCCCCAAAACAGAAATTGACCTGTTTATCAACCAAAAAAACCCCGCAATACCCCCAAATCAACAGGAAGTGGCAGTTATCAACAGGAAGTGACCCGTTATCGACCGTAAACACTCTGAAACGCACCCAAATCAACAGGAGGTGACTTCTTATCAACAAGTGACCCGTTATCAACCGGAAATGCTCTGAAATGGCCCGAAATAAACGCAATGACCCGTTTTCAACCAAAAACGCCCTGAAAGACCCCAAATCAAAAGGAGGTAGCCCGTTATCAACAGGAAACCCCCTGAATTGCCCCAAATCAATGGGAAGTGACCCATTATCAACCAAAAACACCCTGAAGTACTCGCAAATCAACAGGAAGTGACCTGTATATCAACAGGAAGTGACCCGTTATCAACCGGAAACACCCTGAATTGCCCCAAATCAATGGGAAGTGACCCGTTATCAACAAGAAGTGACCCATTATCAACCGGAAACCCCCTGAAATACCCTCAAATAAACAGAAAGTGACCTGTTGTCAACCAAAAACACCCTGAAATACCCCCAAATCAACAGGAAGTGACCTGTTATCAACCAGAAACACCCTGTAATGTGCCAAATCAATAGCAAGTGACCAGTTATCAACAAGAAGTGACCCGTTATCAACCGGAAATGCCCTGAAATGCCCCAAATAAACAAAAAGTTACCCGTTATCCATCAAAAGCACCCTGAAATGCCCCCAAATTAACAGGAGGTGACCTGAGATCAACTGGAAACACCCGGAAATGCCCCAAATCAACAGGAAGTGAGCTAATATCAACAGCAAACGACCCGTTATGAACCGGAAACACGATGAAATGCCCCCAAATCAACAGTAATTGACCTGATACCAACAGGACACACACTGAAATGTCCCAAATCAATAGACGTGACCTGTTATCAACAAGAAATGACCCGTTATCAACCAAAAACTCCCTGAAATGCCCCCCACAAAACAGAAAGTGACCCGTCATCAACCAAAAGATACCCTGAAATGCCCCCAAATCAACAGGAACTGACATGATATCAACAGAAAGTGACCCGTTATCAACTAAAACACCCCGAAATGCCCTCCAATCAACAGCAAGTGGTATGTTACCAACAGGAAGTGACCCTGAATGCCCCCAAATCAATAGTGAGAAGGGAATGCACCCATATCAACAGGAAGTTCCCTGATATTGAGAGAAAGTGACCTCAAATTCAACAGGAAGTGACCCACTGTACCAAGCATTATAGCAATTTTTTCAGAACAGTCATTTACCAGGTGCTATTAAGAGGCTAGAAAATAAAAGTTCGGACTATATTTAGGTAAAATAAATTTGCTATATTATCAAACTAGTTTTTGATTCAATTGAATCGTTAATATCTGCTATCGAGGACGGCAGTAAAGAGGTTGAAGGAAACTCCAATTTGGCTAGAAAAGTTATCAGATCTGAGAAAGTATCAAGAAAAAGCGGAACCACTTAGGGTCGCGCGGTCATCCTCGTCACTTTCGCCACACCGACGTGAAAGGGGGGCCTCTCAATATTTCAAGTGAGCTGCAGGAAATGCGCCAGGCGTGTTTGATTCATTATTCATCCGCTCCGTGCCTTTTCTCGCATTGGCCCTCGTGCTGCGTGAGCGAGATAACGGCTCGGCTTCACGCTGTAATTCTTTTGCATCACAGATTAGACGGCCAGGGGAAAAAAAAAAAAAAAAAAACAACAATCCTGACGAATTCTGCTTCTTCTTCTGCGGGGAAAAAAAATGTCTCACGGCAACGCGGGACAACCGGCCGGATTTGTATTTTTAGCGTTTGTACTGAACTCAGTCACCGCCATTGACGGGAATAGACGTTAAATCCGTTTAAGCTGGGACGGTTGCCGTCGAAAAGTCACGTTTCAGTGCCTTTCACAATGATAGGCTGCCAATCCACTTGGACTAGGATGTTTCAAAAAATTGTCAAAATTTATGAATATTGGGTTAAAAATGGGTAATGACTTGCCCAAAAAGGTGAATTTTGGTGTAAAATGGTTCATTTTTTGTCAAATACTGTGAATTTACAGTCCAAATTGATTAATGTTTGGTTCAAGAAGATCAATTTGGATGTAAAATGGTTCTTTTTTTTTTTTTTTTAAGTTCAAAATGAATAATGTTTTGTTTAAAAAGACATTTTTTGTGATATGGTTCATTTTTTGTTAAATAATGTGAATTTTACAGTCAAAATGGTTAATGGTTGGTTCAAATAATTTTTTTGGGTGTGTGTAAAATGCTTCATTTTATTTGGTCAAATACTGTGAATTTACAGTCCAAATTGGTTAATGTTTGGTTCAAAAAGGTAAATATTTGGTGGGTTATGGTTCATTTTTGGTTAAATATTGTGAGTTTTACAGTCAAAATGGTTAAATGGTTGGTTGAAATAATTTTTTTTGTGTGTGTAAATTTGTTCATTTTTTTTGGTCAAATGCTGTCAATTTACAGTTGAAATTAATGTTTGGTTCAAAAAGGTTAATGATTGATTACGAAAAACACTTTTGGGTGAAAAATGGTGAATGTTTTTAGATGATTTAACATTTTAGTTCATTTTATTTTTTTCAATTTTGGGTTCAAAATAATTAATATTTGGTCCAAAAAGATAAATCTAGGTGTAAAAGGGTAACATTTTTTGTCAAATATTGTGAATTTACAATCCAAATCAGTGAATGTTCGGTTTTGAAAGAAAAGTTTGGTGGAATGTGGTTCATTTTTGGCTGAATGTTGTGAATCTACAGTCCAAACGTGTTGATGTTTGGTTCAAAAAGATAGTTTTGCTGGGAAATGGTTCGTTTATTTTTACAGTCCAAAATGAATATGGTTTGGTTCAAAAAGATACATTATTTTTTTTATGGTTCAGTTTTTGTTAAATATTGTGAGTTTTACAGTAAAAAGGTTAATAATTGATTAAATAATAACACTTTTGAGTGAAAAATGGTGAATGTTTGGTTCAAAAATAAAATTTGTAAAATGTTTTTTTTTTTTGGTCAAATATTGTGAACCTACAGTCCAAATTAGTGAATGTTTGTGTCAGGAATTATGGGCATGCAGGTAGTGTGGACCCAAATGCAAGGAAAGGGAGGCGAGGCAGATAGACTGGGCAAAAATGATTTAATTAAGCAAAAAACAAAGTACCAAAAAATAATGTGGAGATCCCCAAAAAACACCGCAGCAAACAAAACTCAGTTTACTAACAAAAGGCTCGATATCAAAAAATTACTGAAGGGAAAACGAGGGTTTGGAGAAAACTGACGAGAACGGATCCGGACGTCCGGACATGCACATGGACATTGACAATGACGCAACAAGGAGTGAAAAGAAACTGGGAGCTTATGTATACACATAGACAAGGGGTAACGAGACAACGAGGAACACATGGGTGACACAGAAGGATGCCGGTTGGCGGATACACTAGGAGAGCAGGGACAATAGGTGAAATTAATGGGCAATCACAGGAACACACTTGGACGGAACCAACACAAAACCGAACAGTTTGGTTCAAAAAGGCTAATGATTAATTCAGGGTTAAAATTTAGCAAAGTTTGGGTTGTTGCTTATTTTTATTATGTCCAAAAAAATAAATGTATTTAAAAAATAAATACATTAAAATTATAATAAAGATCGGGAGGAATATTATGTTTAAAAAATAAATAAATAAATATATATATATATATAAGTTGTTTTGTTAGCTTGTAAAAATTGTTATCTTGCAGGTAATCATTAACGTAAAAATACCAGTTCATTTTAAACAAAAATGGCCGTTGTTGCGTAAAAAAAATAAAAATGTACATTTTTGGTCAAAAGTTTTGAATAATGGGTTAATAATGGTTAATGTTTTATCCAAAATTATACATTTTTGGTTGAAAATGGTTCATTTTTTTGGTCAAATACTGTGAAGTTACGGATGTTTGGTTCAAAAAGATCATTTTTGGTGGGACATTGGTTCATTTTTGGTTGACTTTTCTGAATTTACAGTCCAGTTTTTAAAAAAATGATTTGATGTCCAAATTATAAATGTATGTTAAAATAAATTATTTAAAAATTATAATAAAAATCATGAGGCATATTTTTGCTAAAAAAAAATATTTATTTGGTCAAAAATGTTCATTGTTAGGTTTGGGTAGTTTGGAAAAATTGTTAATTCGTGGACCAAAAAGGTCAAATTACCAGTTCATTTTTGGTCAAAAATGATGGGTGAAAAGGGATATTGTTTTGTCAAAAATGTTTGGGTTGAAAATGGTAAAAAAAATCCAAGGGAATAGTTGTCTATCACTGTCAATGGCAGTCAATGAGTTCAAAGTAACACACGGCGCAACCTGACCAAACCTGGGAAATAAGCTGATTGCAGACTTGATACCGAGTCTCACAGTCCAAAAGGATTGGACGTCAATGGGAGCCAATGTTCATTAATGGAAAAAAAAAAAGAAAACTGTTAAAAGAGTAAGAAGTTTGTTGATGCGTTTCCCCAAAATGACTGCGTGGTCAATATAAAAACAATTCATTTCGAAAGGAACTCTGGTTCATCTACCAACCTCGATGGATTAGCTCAATGCAGAAAGCTCAGCGCCGCGCTTTCGTCTTCCTCCGCCCCCGCTGTCGCGGCACGAATAAACGTCAAAGAAATCTCCCGCCGGCTTCCTGGCCGGCCGTCAAATCTGCCGCGGGGACGGAAAACAACAACCCAAAAAAAAAAAAAAAAATCCCCTGAACCTGACGCTGGCAAATCTGTCCTCGTTCCGTATGTAAATGCGCGGCGGCCTAACACGCCGCACAAAGGAGGCGCTGTGAGAGCGTAGAGAGCTCAAGCCAGATAAGGAAAACGATGACTAACACCAGCCTCAACCTTTCACAAGTCGGGCTGTGTGAAAGGTACCTGATGCCCGGAAGGCGGAGGTCCGAGTTAAGTCGACAAATTCAATTTCGCACCTAGGAACTGAGTCGCTCTCTCGCAAAACAGTCTCTGGCATCACAAGCGTACGCTGACGCTCACTGCACCATCACACTCTTGTGCACCCATTCTCTCATACACACAAAAAGAAATGCACTCACACACACATACTGTCATAGCATGATCATGCTCTTGAATAAATAAATACTCACGCAAATGAACTCTCACACACAAAATACACTGCTGCTCTAAAACAAAAAGCACACTTCCACTCTCACACTCACCCAAACACAGATAGCAAAATATAACTGGTGCGAACATGGGCCAGATGTATTGCAAATTTTGGCCCAATTTTGTAAAACGGATCTGCCTCAGCGTCTTTTTGAACAATGGCCCAAACTCATTAGGGAGTCACTTGCCAGATCAGCAACCAGCTTTGGGTCAGAACTTGTCCAAAGTAGCAGACACTACATTCATGTATGGCCGGCATAAGTTACCCATCTGTGCAATCAAGGCAGTGACACAAATACGCAAACACAGGGAAGAGATGCTCAGTTTAAATAATAGTATTCAAACATTGAAACATTTACAGCAACAGAGTACCGTAACAAAGGACTATAAGCTGCTGCTTTTTTCCTTCATTTTGAATCCTGCGGCTTATAGTCCACTGCAGCTTAATTGTTGAGTCACCATATTGGCCCGACCCACTCTTTTTCAAGACTCAAGTTTGAAAAAAGACTTTTTGAATACCAAATTAATTTTTATACAGATAATAATTACAGTGCATCTGAAACAAATGATTACAACAATATATTTGAGAGAAAAAGCATGTTATTTTGCCTCATTCAAATCTTAATATCTGAACATTTAAATATGTAAACTAGGGCTGTCAAAATTATCACGTTAACGGGCGGTAATTAATTTTTTAAAATTAATCACGTTAAAATATTGGATGCAATTAATGCACCTGCCCAGCTCTAACAGATTAAAATGACCGAACAGTGTCATGTCCACTTGTTACTTGTGTTTTTTGTCCCCCTCTGCTGGCGCTTTGGTGCGACTTATTTTATGGGTTTAAGCACCATGATGTAATGTAATTATTGACATCAACAATGGCGAGCTACTAGTTTATTTTTTGATTGAAAATTTTACAAATTTTATCAAAACGAAAACATTTAGAGGGGTTTAAATATAAAATTTCTATAACTTGTACTAACATTTATCTTTTAAGAACTACATGTCTTTCTATCAATGGATCGCTTTAACAGAATGTTAATGTTAATGCCATCTTGTTGATTTATTGTTATAAAAAACAAATACAGTATGTTGAATGTATACTGTATATCCATCTTGTGTCTTACCTTTCCATTCCAACAATAATTTACAGAAAAACATGGCATATTTTATAGATGGTTTGAATTGCGATTAATTACGATTAATTCATTTTTAAGCTGTGATTAACTCAATTTAAAATTTTAATCGTTTGACAGCCCTAATGTAAACTAAAGTGTAAAAACATTTGTAAATGAATGGCTTCTGGTTTTTGAAATGTAAATAAACCAATCTATTGTGATAAAACAACAAAATTGCAATAACTGCATGAACCATCAAAGTGAAGTCTAACTGTAACTGTAGTCTTGAAACAAATCTGAATAAGGAAAAACATTGAAATAAAATAATGCAATCTGGTTAAACTTGAGAGTAGCTGAGATTTGTCATGACAGGACATCGCTTCAATGATATCTGGCGCCATCTAGCGTCGTGAAAGGGTATAACGTCATGACCGCGAATATAAGACGACCCCCACTTTTTCAGTCTTATTTCAATGCAAAAAACACTGTCTTATATTCGGGCCAATACGGTATTTGGGTTAATAGGTAACACTTTAGTTGATTTTTTAAAAATTTCTTCTCCAGTGTCATGTCATAATTATGATTCTCTAATGACAGTCTTATGGCGCCACTGTCAAATAAAGTGTTACCAAATACCATAACTAGCATTTAATGAAACAGTTAGAACAGTAACTGAAGAAATAGCACAGAACATGAATTTTGATTGTTATTTACATCTGTCGCGCTGCAATGCATGCTAGGAGGGATGTTGCAAAACAACAGTATTGACAGCAGGTGGCAGCAGAGGTTGACTGTAGTGCTGCAACGATTAATCGATTAACTCGAGTATTCGATTCGAAAAAAAAGATTCAAATTAAATTTTGCTGCTTCGAGTATTCGTTGAATTAAAGTGGCGTTGTAATAGTTTGTTTTTGAAAGTGTTTGCATTTCATTTTATTGATTTGCGTGGATACACTGCCCTCATTTTACATGGCCAAATCCAGCTGCTCCCGATTAAGACCAACATAATCTAGGTTTTTGTTTGAGCTAATGTTTTTTTAATGCATTTGTAATTGAGTTTAAAGGGTATATTTAGCCATTTTTTGTGGGAATATGTGTCTGGACCATTTGCTAAGAGCACTGTAAAAAAAAAAAAAAAAAAAAAAAAAAAAGGATTTTATAGCATTTAAGCTAGTGGACTTTTGCTATGTAAGTTAGCCAATTGTTCTTTTGTTGTACAAATATTTATTTTTTTATACCGTTTGAGGCTCAGCTCAGGTATTTAATTTTTTGAATGTTTATCCAATTCCTCAGTTATTCGAACTAATTAGTTCATCGATGAATCGACTACAAAAATAATCGATAGCTGCAGCCCTAGTTGACTGTCTCCCCCAAGGGAGCAGTGATGGCTGAATGAAGCTTCTTGAAGCAATGAAGCTTTGCAGCCAATTGGTTCAAAGCTTCATGGTGGTTCATTTGGGCCTATGACAGTCGTATGATGTCACTGTCAAATGAAGTGTTACCGGTTAATATCTTTTGGTGTAAATATCCCATAATACAGCGAGGACAGCTGCGGCATATAGTCCAGTGCGGCTTATCTATGAACAAATCTAGTTGTGCTGTGACAATAAAGGCTTTCTACCGTAGCCTACATATGTTTTCACATGCGGTTACGCTCTCACACTACAGTAACTCTGCCCCCAAATCTCCGAAATACACACACCCTTATTCCCACACCTACTCTAACCCTCTCCCTCACAAACACTCATACTCTCTCCAAACACATGCCGAAAGATAGTCTGTGGCAAAGACAGACACTTGTATTCTTCCAAATTGAGCGGCGACAGCTACGAGGCGCCAGAGCGCACGGCTGGGCAAAGCGGGCCCCGGGGCGGCAGCGGCACATTTAGCTGCTGCATGTACGCCGCTTTTGTTCATTTCACACAGAGAACATAAGACCGAGAGAGAGAGAGAGAGAGAGAAGACCACCGCAGACAGATAACAACTTCCTCTTTTATCTTCTCCCAGATAACAACACAAAGCCGCCATAAAACAAGCAAGCACGCGCCATGTCCTCGTGCCACATCTTCACTCGTTGACCGCCATTGACGGCAATAGATGTCCAACCATGAAGGCTGATCGTTCAGTTCAATTAACCTTTGGGAATATAGATGAATCATTTTGCAAACAAATTTTACACACAAAAAAATTCCTTTAACCAACATTTTTCTGGACCAAACATTTAGCGTTTTTGACTACATAATCACAATTTTTACCCCCAAATTAACAATTGCTGACCCTTTTTTAGCAAACATGAATATTTTTGGACCCAATGTAAACTTTTCTTACCCCCCCCAAAAATTCAGTATTATTAAATGAAATGATGATGATGATGATTTTTTTGCAATTTATGTCTTGGGGACCACAAAGTATTGATTTATACTTTTAAAGAAATACATTTTAGTGCCCAAAATGAGATTTTTCAACCAAAAACACCCAAGTTTTTTCAACACATTTTTTAATTGACCAAAAATGAACCATTTTCTACCAAACGTTCTTTTTTTTTAATACTAAAAATGAACCATTTTTGGACCAAAAATGAACAATTTTTAACCACAAAGTATTTATTTCTTTAAAACAAATACTACATTTTACTACCCAAAATGAGACTTTTTGGACAAAACCCTACATTTTATGGACACTTTTTTTTTTTTTTTTTTTGCCAAAAATTAACCATATTCTACCAAACTTTTTTTGTAATACTGAAAATGAACCATTTTTGGACCAAAAATGAATAATTTTGACCACAAAGTTTTGTACCCAAAATGAGACTTTTTGGACTAAACCTTATGTTTTCTGGACACTTTTTAAAATAAATTTACCAAAAATAGTTTTCTACCAAACATTTTTTTTTTTTTTTTACTAAAAATGAAAAATGTTTGAACCAAAAGTGAACAATTTTGACCACAAAGTTTTTTATTTCTTTTAAACAAATACATTTTAGTACCCAAAATGAGACTTTTCGGACAAAACCTTAAGTTTTTTGGACACATTTTTTAAAATTTAGCAAAAATGAACAATTTTCTACCAAACATTTTTTTTTTTTTTTTTTTGACCATTTTTGGACCAAAAATGAACAATTTTTTTTACTACTAAGTATTTATTTCTTTTAAATGAATACATTTTAGTACCCACAATTAGACTTTTTGGACTAAACCTTAAGTTTTTTGGACACATATTTTAAAATTGACCATAAATGAACCACTTTAGGACCAAAAATGAAAAATTTTTCACCACGAAGTATTTATTTCTTTTAAACAAAAATACATTTTATTACCCACAATGAGAAGTTTTTGGGACACAAAGTTTATTTAATTTTATTTTTAAGGATGAAAATGAACCACTTTATCAATCATTTATCTTTTTTGAGCAATCATTAACCTTTTTATTAATTTTTTTCCCCAACTTTTTTGGACACTTTTTTTTTTTTTTTTTTTTTTGACCAAGAATGAACTATTTTCTACCAAACATTTTTGTCAATAAAAGTTATAAAGCAATAAAACAAAACAACAAAAATGAATGAACCATTTTTGCACCAAAAATGAACAATTTTGACCACAAAATATTGATTTCTTTTCAACAGATATAATTCAGTACCCAAAATGAAAAGTTTTTTGGACACAAAGTTTATTTTATTTTCAATGGTGAAAATGAACAACTTTATCAATCATGTATCTTTTTTGAGCAATCATTAACCTTTTTATTTTTTTTTCCTAAACATGAACCATTTTTGGACCAAAAATGAACAATTTTTTAAACCATAAAATATTTAAACCCAAAAAATGCAAAAATTATACTGTATGGACCAAATATTGTTTTTGGATCCACATTTTCTTTTTTTAAATCATCAAAAATGGATCATTTTCTACAAAAACTTGTTCTTTTTGTTCCAAAAACTAACTGTTCTTTTTGCCCCTATTCTTTTGGACCAAACAATTTTGGACCACGTTACAAATTTTAACCACAAATTAACCTTTTTTTTTTTCAAAAATGTATCCTTTTTACATTTTACATTCACCAATTTTGACCCAAAATTATTATTATTATTATTATTTTCAACCCAACATTAACCTTTTTTTTAACCAGACATTAATCTCTTAGTCCAAATGGACTGGGCGTCTATTGCCTTCAATAGCAGGCAATGTTAATTTGTGAAAAAACATTAAAGCCGTTAAGATTCAAACACATTAACAAACGGATTTTTTAATGCCGTTCTTTTTTTTTTTTTTTTTTCCAATGATGGTTTTTGTCGCCGAAGTTGCTATAAAAAGTTCCCGGCCGGAGGTTCCCCGGAAAGTCTTCCTCCAAGTGAGCTTACTCCCGGGAAAACTTTGAAAGAATTTGGCTGGATCGCTTCCAAGAAAAGCGTCTTCATCTTCTTCTCATGTTTCTTCTTCATATTCTTGATGTACGAGCGTGGCTATGTTGTTGTTGTGTGCGAGTGCGTGTGCTCGCCGTGCAAGTTGCGAGAAACTCACTCATAATTTAACACTTTCCTCATTTTGCTTCAGAATAAGACATCTTTTTGGGGTGTGTTCTACTTTTTCCCTGAATCCCGATGGGTAGTGCGTGTCGGCCATTTTGTCATTCCCTTTGACTCATTGGCTGCCATTGACGGCGATAGACTTCATATGGATGGAACAGATCTACTTGTAGCAAGCTGATTGTTGACCTAAAATGTGTCCACTTTTTATTTTTTTGAGTCTCCTAACTCATAAAGTGCCATTTTGTTTGGATCAATTATTTATTAGCTAACATATCGGGGAAAATGCAAAAAAGACAATTAAGTGAAAGTTATGAGGTAGATATCCGTGACTTATTGACGGACACCACTTTTTTCCTTGTGACGTAATTTGTTTAAAAGTTTAAAATATGCGAGTGAATCATTTTTTAAAGTTGTTTTTTATTTTAAAACTAAATATATGAAATCAATTCATGATTCTAAGCTTAAAATGACAGACATTTTGAGTAAAAAAATATGATTACTTACCTTCTGTTTATGGCTGGGTTGAAACAAAAGCGCTTGATGTCTGTAAACGGGGGTTTCCAGGGTAAATTGGACAATTAGAAATAGTTCGGGGGCTTCATGCGCCATGAATCTGCTATGGCAGCATATAGCCATATTGTTCTATCAAACACAACAGTTATTTTGGCTTACAATACAGCAGTTTATTATAAAGAGAGGTTCAAGAGCAGAAACAACTTTTTCAGTCTTGTCTGTGTTTCCCGCCATATACCGTATTGGCCCGAATATAAGATGGTGTTTTTTGCATTGAAATAAGACTGAAAAAGAGGGGGTCGTCTTATATTCGCGGTCATGACATTATACCCATTCACGACGCTAGATGGCACAAGATATCATTGAAGCGATGTTCTGTCATGACAGATCTCAGCTACTCTCAAGTTTAACCAGTTTGCATTATTTTATTGCAATGTTTTTCCTTATTCAGATTTGTTTCAAGACTACAGGTACGGTTAGACTTCACTTTGATGGTTAATGCAGCTATTGCTATTTTGTTGTTTTATCACAATAGATTGGTTTATTTCCATTTCAAAAACCAGAAGCCATTCATTTACGAGTGCGATTGCACTTTAGTTTACATATTTAAATGTTCAAATATTAAGATTCGAATCAGGCAAAATAACATGCTTTTTCTCTCATATTGTTATAATCATTAGTTTCGGATGTTCTGTAATTATTTTCTGTATGAAAATGAATTTGGTGTTCAAAAAGTCTTTTTTCAAACTTGAGTCTTGAAAAAGAGGGGGTCGTCTTAGAATCAGGGCCGTCTTATATTCGGGCCAATACGGTAGTCCCCAAACTTTTTCCTGTGAGGGCCACATAACTTTTCCCTTCTCTGATGAGGGGCCGTGGTCAGTTTGCAACAGAAAAGGTGTGACGATTGCAGGAGTGCCTAAATGTAAAAATTTATTGTTTTTCAGAAAGCCACAATCAAATAACCCTTTCTGGATTCTTCACGGAACAAAAAAAATAAAAATAATAATAATAATAACAATATAATACAATATAATATAATATATAGGGCTGTCAAAGTTATCACGTTAACAGGTGGTAATTAATTTTTTAAAATTAATCACGTTAAAATATTTGATGCATTTAACGCACATGCCCCAGTCAAACAGATTAAAATGACAGCACAGTGTCATGTGCACTTGTTATTTGTGTTTTTGGGTGTTTTGTCGCCCTCTGCTGGCGCTTGGGTGCGACTGATTTTATGGGTTTCAGCACCATTGTGTAATTATTGACATCAACAATGGCGAGCTACTAGTTTATTTTTTGATTGAAAGTTTTACAAGTTTTATTAAAACGAAAGCATTAAGAGGGGCTTTAATATATAATTTCTATAACTTGTACTAACATTTATCTTTTAAGAATTTAAGATTTATTGTTGTAATAAAGAAATACAGTACTTATGTATTGTATGTTGAATATATATATCCGTCTTCTGTCTTATCTTTCCATTCCAACAATAATTTACAGAAAAATATGGCATATTTTATAGATGGTTTGAATTACGATTAATGCATTTTTAAGCTGTGATTAACTCGATTAAAATTTTTAATTGTTTGACAGCCCTAATAATATAATATAATATAATATAATATAATATAATATAATATAATATAATATAATATAATATAATATAATATAATAACACAATTAATAATATAATATAACATAATACATAATAATAAAACTATTAATTAAATCGAACCAAATAACCCTCTCTGGGTTCATCACAGAAAAAAAGCCAGGGAATAAATAACACTATTGAGCGGGGATAAAAAAATATTTTTTTGTCTTTTTTGGTTCAAGGGGCCGGACCAAATGTGGAGGCGGGCCGTAGTTTGGGGACCCCTGCGGTATATGTTTTGTATATAGAGTAAGTTAGTTTTGATATGTTTACATATATTTAGTAAGTTAGTTTTATTGCTGACACTGCGTTTCATCAACATGTTTTGCCCCACCTCACAAAAAAGTCCAATTGCGTCTATGACATACAGTAGAGGTCCTTCTAAGCCAATTGGATGCCAGGAATGCTAGGCAATAACCAATGGCAGAGCAGCTATAAGTATGTTACGTTCAGTAAACTGCAAGTACCAGCCCATACTGTATTTTGGCCTTTAGTATCCTGAAATGTCTCTCTGTATTTTGAATTAGGAAAGAAACAGCAGATTTTATGATTTGTGTAGCTTTCTTTCAGATCTTTTTCCAAAATAATCCGTGATTTGTATTTTCCATCATCACTTTTCACTCCCACGCCGTTTTCTTCTTTCCCCCCAAAGTTCCAAGATGGCGTCGGCGTCCCATTAACGAGTCCCCTGGTCCCCGTGGCCCCCCTCCCCCGCTTGCTCCCCTGTGCATTCTGGGAACTTTTCCCGCCGCGGGCGCCGGCTCAGCAAATTTATTCACTTTTGGCAGATAATTGAATTTTCCTGTCATAGTCGGACCAGACCGTAGGGATGACATGCACTCACTCGTCCTCCTCCTCTTCCTCTTTCTTCTCCTTCTATTAATAATCGCGTCGTCGTCGCCGTCACCCCGCCGCTAATTCTGTTCCGCGTCAGATGTGCGTTGATTTACTCCGCCGTTGATGTTATTTACGTTCAGGCGGGACCGGGTGCCGCCAATCCCGACGGCGGGGGGTGCGGGGGGGGGGGTCACTTATTTCCAGCTAAAGGGGCACTTCCTGTTTTGATGTGCGCGTTAACACCGACGAAGGCAAACGGCGTTCTTCGTCGAGGAGAATGACAGCCGGCAAGCTCGCTCGTACGACTCCACGGGAAAATCGACGACGGGCAAACGCGTCCGTCATGCTCCATTCTTTTATTTATTTTTTTTAGAATATTTCATTTTGAAATAGAAAATCTTTGCTCTCTCATGTGTCACTTTCTGTAGATTTTTGGGTCACTTCCTATTCATTTTGCAGCTTTTTCGGGACACTTCCTTGTTTGCTCCTTAACTGCATTGAAATATGAGTATTCACAGCCACTCCAGCCAGTTTCAATGAATTGAAAATCTGTCACTTTGTTAATTTTACAGTACTTTCTGTTCACTTTTCTCGGAGTTTTGGTTTCGGAAAACGTATGAAGAAAACACCCTTCAAATGTCATAATGTCTAGAGTCATTTCTACAAGTTCCATAGCAGCAGTGTTTGATCGGTATGTTCTTTTTTTGAAAGATTACCGGAGAAAACAAGCAGAAATAACATGTATGCGAGGGCATGTCGAAATATCCCACTTCTGCGTTACGATGGCGACGTCACGGTGTAAAAATAGCATTCATGCGGTACACTATTGAACATAAGGCACAATGGCGCCCGCAGTGCCACGCACTGGGGGATAAAATGAATGAATATTATTTTTGTTGTATATTTCATAATATGATACTTAAGTTCAGTTGTATGTTGTGAAAGAGGAGTTGCCGAACCTTGTGCCAATTAACGGCGAGCTACGAATCTGAACGCCTATGTCCTTTCTCTCTGTCTTACACCCCAATGTGGAATAAGAGGAAAACTACGGCGTCAGTCAAGGGACAAAACACACTTATTGGCATGATCTTTAATAAATTTGAAACTCGCCATTGACACCTTGTGGCGTATTTAAATCGCAATTGAAGGAATCTGACCTTTTACCCAGCTCCAATGACCCGGGCCGGCGAGAACCCGACAACCTGGCCAAAAGGCCAAACTCACCTTCACTTCACCTTAGTCTTAACCCTATATTGCCAAATGTATTACATTTGATACACCTAAAATTTCATGATTTTGAGAGTAATTCCGAATTTTGACATTTCTTTTTGAAAAAATAAATGATGGATGCAAGTCAGCACATGCATCTGCAGGTTCCATGAGAAAAAAAAAACAGGATTTAGCAAGGGTTGTAGATATCTGAGCGCTTATTACACATATTCATTTTGACTTTTCTTTTTACAAATTTGAAAAAAAAGTTTTATTAGGGCCCTTTTTTCAAATTTTGGGGTTCTCTGACAATTGCTTCATATTGCTGGCTTTAAAGGGTTAAACCCTTGTACTGACTCCATTTCGAAAGCTGGAAAAAGGCTTCGAAACATAAGTTAATAATAATAACGGACGGATGCGGGCGATGTTGTGGAGATGAAAGAAGGAGATTTTAGTGAGGTGGCTGATGTGTGATTGGTATGACAGTGTTGAGTCCATTATGATGCCAAGATTGCGTACGGAGGTGGAGGGGGTGACGGGGTGACCATCAATGAGGAGAGTGAGGTTCTGTACAGAGGGGAGGAGAGCTTTGGGTCCGGTGATGAGAAGTTCTGTTTTGTTACTGTTGAGTTTGAGAAAGTTGTTGTCCATCCAGGTTTTTATGTCGGACAGGCAGTTTGAGATTTGAGAGAGAATGACAGGGGTGATGGATTTAGCTGAAATGTAAAGTTGAGTGTCATCTGCATAGCAGTGGAAATTGAGTCCATGGTGGCGAATGATTTGACCGAGGGGAAGCATATAGATTATGAAGAGGAGGGGGCCGAGGACCGAACCTTGGGGGACACCATGGGTGACTGGAGAGGTGTGGGATTTATGGTTATTGATGGAGACGAAGCGGTGACGATCGGAGAGATAGGAGGTGAACCAGAGGAGTGCAGTGCCAGATATCCCTATTGACTGAAGACGGTGGAGGAGGATGTTGTGGTCAATGGTGTCAAATGCGGCAGAAAGGTCGAGGAGGAGGAGGATGGAGATGGAACCAGAGTCAGCGGCAAGGAGAAGATCATTGGTTACTTTGATGAGAGCTGTTTCAGTACTATGGTGTGCACGGAATCCAGATTGAAATGTTTCAAACATATGGGAGGAGTGGAGATGGTGCTGAAGTTGGGTTATGACGGATCGTTCCAGAATTTTTGAGAGAAGTGGGAGATTGGAATGGGTCTGAAATTGTCCAGGTTGTCGGGGTTAAGACCATTGATGGCGCCAGACGTCCAAACTCCAAAAATTAGCTTAGAAAATGCCAATTTTCACTTTTCACCCAAGCAACGCCGGGCCATGCTTCGTTATAAATCTATTCAGCGTACATGTTTAAAAAATAATCACGGGGAAGCCCAAATTTCGAGGTTTCTTATATGTCAATTTAGCAAACTTTGGCCCCAACAACCCAGCACAAGTAGCATGGCCAGCAACGCCGGGCCACACTGCTAGTTTTTGACTAAAAACTTTGCATTAAATCCCCTCAACCTGTCACGCAGGCACTGACCTGCCTGTACAGGCGAGAAATTCCCTCAGTCCCTCGCTATTGTGCCATCTACAGAACAGCGACACGGTGTAAATCTGTCCGTGACGGCCGGCGTGAAATCCCGATTGTCCCGTACCAGGTTTTGCACGTGCGCGTGCGTGTTTGGCGCTTTGGTTTTGCAGCGTTTTGTATTTGAACGTTTGTGAAAGAATCGGACAGAAGGCGCCCGAAGCCACTTCAAGTGCAATAACGCTGCTGCAGCTTCTCCAGCGCATAAATATTTGACCGCTGCCAGTGCGTGAGAGGAGTGTGTGCACGTGTGTGAGAGGTCTTTAAAGCAGCACAGCAACGAGGTTTGTCTTTGCTCGGAATACATATGCCGAGCGGAATACCAAAATGTGCCCAGTGTATTTTTTTCAAGTGTACGGACTGTTTATTCAGCCATTTTCTGCAGCGCTTGTTCTCATTTGCCACAAACCATTATTTTCAGAGTCGACTCATGTCAGATAGATTTTTGCAATTAGTCAACTAATTGGTTCAGATATATACCATATAAGACTTGTGTTATTTACGGTTCTACTACTCTGCAATTAACATTTTAGCTGTTAAAACGGTATGTTCAAAAAAGTTGGACTTTGAATGTTATTAGATTGTTTTCAAAAGCAAACGTAGTTGTTTGGAGATGCCTCATTTGGATTAATGACATTTTATTTAGTTGTGGGATAAAATCAGAGATGTTTATTTTAGGGCTGTCAAAATTATGGGCGGTAATTAATTTTTTTGATTTATCACGTTAAAATATTTGACGCAGTTAATGCACATGCCCTGCTCAGACAGATTTAAATGACAGTACAGTGAAATGCCCACATGTTGTGTTTTATGGAGTTTTGCCGCCCTCTGCTGGCGCTTGGGGGCGACTGATTTTATAGGCTTCAGCACCCATGAGCATTGTCTAAGTAATTATTGACATCAACAATGGCGGGCTACTAGTTTATTTTTTGATTGAAATTTTTAAAAATTTTATTAAAACAAAAACATTAAGAGGGGTTTTAATATAAAATTTCTATAACTTGTACTAACATTTATCTTTTAAGTCTTTCTATCCATGGATCGCTTTAACAGAATGATAATAATGTTAATGCCATCTTGTTGAGTTATTGTTATAATAAACTAATACAATCCCTTTGTACCTTATGTTGAATGTATATATCCATCTTGTGTCTTATCTTTCCATTCCAACAATAATTTACAGAAAAATATGGCATATTTTATAGATTATTATATAGATTAATTACGATTAATTAATTTTTAAGCTGTAATTAACTCGATTAAAAATTTTAATCGTTTGAAAGCCCTAGTTTATTTATTTATTTATTTTAAATCAAAGAGAATACAGGTAGTCCCCAGGTTATGATGTACTTGACTTACTGGATTTCGACTTTACGACACGAGTTTCGTCCGCCATTCTCTCCAGTCGTTCCTCACTAAACGTGAAGTTGTTCAGCTTTACAGACGGCAAACAATTGTGCTTTTTTTGTAAAGCTGTTACACACATATGTACACTTATGTTCCAAACGACAAGCATTTTAACAACACTTGGTCACAAAACAATTGGTCTTCAAACGTCCAACTAGTCTGATCTATATGGAAATTTAGCCGATTAGATTAGCCTAATTTGCCTAACAAAACTACGCTAACTTAAATGCTACAAAGTAGGGCTGCAGCTATCGAATATTTTAGTAATCGAGTAATCGACTGAAAATTCTATCGATTAATCGAGTAATTGGATAAAACAAATATATTTTTAGGTGAAGAGCAATTATGAATATACATGAGAAGACAAGACATTTCATCTAATCTTGAACCATTTTCACTCAATGTCTTTATTTTCGATGTATATTGTTGAAAACAGCCAACAATTGCATCTCAGATGTAACTAGAATAAAAAAAAAAGACTAATTCACTGCTTTCACTCAAAAAACCTTTAGATCTTATTAAAAAAATTGTTTTTTATATATATATATATATATATATATATATATATATATATATATATATATATATAATATTTATTAGGGCTGTCAAAATTATCACGTTAACGCGCGGTAATTAATTTTTTAAATTAATCACGTTAAAATATTTGACGCAATTAACGCACATGTCCCGCTCAGACAGTATTCTGCCTTTTGGTAAGTTTTACAGCAAGGCTTTTTGTGCTGTCTAACAGCGAACTCTTGTGGTGGCTTTGCGTCATGGTTAATCGTTTTCTTGCCAGTTCAATATGGCTGCACGACGTCTCGGGCTGACGCCTACGTTGTAATGTTGTGCTTATATGATCCTTGGACAAGATTTGTCCATAAGTATGGTTGTTGTAAAGAATGTACATATTATGTTAGTAAGCGAAATGTTCTATTTTTTGTATGAGACGCTTTTTGTTTATGTTTAGTGAACCTGTATAGCGTGCTAAGCTAACGTTGTTGCTAATGCAATGCTTGTGTACTTTTTTTTTTTGTAGTTGTACGACCATCTAAAGAGGACAATGGTTTGAGGCCATTTTATTAATAAATGAGATGAAAAAGGAAGAAGTCTGATTATTAAGGCGTCGTTCACTAGCTGTCTAGCTTTGGAAAAAGTAGACGCTTCGGAGTGAGGACAGCATAGACAGATTTAAATGACAGTAGAGTGAAATGCCCACTACAGTCCTTATGTACCGTATGTTGAATGTATATATCCATCTTGTGTCTTATCTTTCCATTCCAACAATTTATTCTACAGAATATATAATTTACAGAAAAATATGGCATATTTTATAGATGGTTTGAATTGCAATTAATTGCGATTAATTACGATTAATTAATTTTTAAGCTGTAATTAACTCGATTAAAAATTTTAATCGTTTGACAGCCCTAATATATATATATATATATATAATATATATATATATAAATACGTAAAAAAGCCGCTTGATAACACACATCACTTAAAAGTTAGGATTTTTTTCCCCACGTGTTTCAGTTAAATTATTATTTGTGTCAAACCATTTTTAAGTTCTAGTTAAGTTTTAAGTTAGTCTAAACTGTAAGTCCTGATAGAATTTTGAGTTTTTGCAGCATTCAAAATAAATGTATGATACAGGCTGTATTGGAGCACATTAGGGACCAGTGCTACTTGGATAGTTAGCATTATTGAGTTTTTATTTTACACCCTCATCACTCCACAATGCTATGTTATGTTAAAGCCTGTATGTAAGACACGTTAGCCACGCATCGACAGTGTTCATAATTAATAGAAACCTAGCCCTCCGCAGGGCTAACGTTACGTGAGCTAGTGAAAGTAACGTTAATCTTTATTTATTAGCGCTTAGCGCTCTTTATTAGCGCTTAGCGCTGTACTGCTTTAAGATGGCAGCTGTTTACTAACGCTGCCCAGACGCGGCCGAGTCTGTCATTTCGCATCTAGTTCAACATACATGTGATCTCTATGAGACTCATCAGACGCTACCTGCTGCTACCAACGTAGCATCGTGCGGGCTAGTATTTAGCAACGTCGGTGTCATTTGTAGCGGCTGTCGGTTGCAGTAAGTTTTTTTTTTTTTTACTTCTTCCTCTACGCACGTGACATCAGCGCGTTGCCCCGCATTAAAAGTAGTCCGAGCAAAACGCGATGCTTAGAGCTGTCAAAATAAACGATTATTCGAGGTGAATAAAATTACTGGGATCAGTTTTTAAACTCGAGTTACTCGAGTTGCTCGAGTATTAGTTTCAGCTCTACTACAGAGGCTAATGTATTTACGATTCTTATCGTAAATCGCTAACATGTAACTCCACAAACTGTAACTGTAAACCTAATCACAAATACATACACAAACATATATTAGCTGAAACAACTTACAGCCTTTTGTGGGCCAAACCAGAGCGCAGCTATCCTTTGTCCATGTCAGACGTCTGAGTCTGCTTCTTAATCATACAAGGCGATAGTCCAGTCAGACACAACACTGCCACCAGAGGGCAGTGTATCCTCCATCATTAAACAAAATACAATACTTTTCAACTTTTTGAATTGTTTGTTTGGGGGGTACTCTAAGTGTTACTTCCGATTTATGCAGAAATTCGCCAGCATACTAACGGAACTCGTTCGTAACCCTGGGACTATCTGCGTAGTGGTACCGCTACTTACGAAATTATTTGGTTTTGGAAGTAGTTTTGTAACTTGAAAATTCTGTAAGTAGAGACGGGTTTTTCATGTAAATGCCCTAACACTAGAATGCCCAGCAGAGGCCGATCTGGCCTTTCCCAAGGCAAATCCTCATGATCCAGAATTCGCTGGGACTTCTAGTGCTAATCTGTTCCAAGCCCCCCAAAATTCAGACATAAATCTTTTATACTGCATAAAAATACATCAAAACATGTATCAAATGCATGTTACAATTATATTATTGTGCAATAAACCTGTAAAAAAAAACAATAATAGCGTAAAGAATAAAAGTTGATACACTCATGGAAAGCTGACAGAACAAGAGGGGCGAATGACGAGGACACTTGGATACACAGTCCCTCTTAGCCAATTGGATCCCAAGAATGCTAGGCAATAGCCAATAGCAGAGCAGATATAAGTATGTAATGTTCAGAAAGGACCAGTCATACTATAGTTTTGCCTTTCGTATCCTGAAATTTCTTTTGTGACGAGGCAATATTTTCAAGTTGAGACATGTCTTGACCTGAAATGTGTATGTAGAGACGTTTGTAAGTAGAGGTACCACTGTATTTTGACGTCAATTTCGATGTTTAATGGTGAAATCGACTTATAAGGAAATCCACCTTTTCTCCTATTTACCGTTTGCTCCTACCGAATATAAAATAAATAGCATTTATATCATGGTTTAAGAAAAACAAACAGAATATATTTCATATTATGAAGCTCATTTTTTATCTATTATGTGCTCGTTGTTTTGCTGAACCTGGATCCAGAATTGCCTCTTTGTCGGGGACCTCTTTGCGTTTTGCCTTGGTGTTTGATCGCTGTCTACCTGAATAAATTGTCAACTTGTGTTTCGAAGCCTTCTTCCAGCTTTCAAAATGGAGACAGTACAAGGGGTTAAGACTAAGGTGAACGTGCAGAGTTTGGCCTTTTGGCCGGGCTGTTTGATTCCCGCCGGCCCGGATCATTAAAGAATGATTCTGGCAATCTGGCTAAAAGGTCAGATTCCTTCAATGGGAACCTTCTTATCAAAAAACATTCATATTTGGGTAAAAAACAAAAACAAAGCAAAACGTAAAATATATTAAATCGTTTATGAATGAGTTCAAATGCAAATGTGTGATTCTAATGTAACATGAAGAGGAATACTGTATATGAATGTGAGATGTTGAATCTATCAATATCATTTAATGGTTTTTTTTTTTTGGTGAAAATGGTCAAATTTGGTTAAAAAAAATGTCTTTTAGAATTTGCAGTAATTAAGTAAAGACATGGTTGAGGGGGTGTTTTTGAAGGTGTTTGTGTTCCACATTTGATATCTAAGGTTTGCCGGTCTCCTTGAAACGCCGCCCCCTCCAACTTGCTCTCCCCTTCGTCCTTGTCGTCCCGGCGTCCTTTAATTAATTGCCGGCTAATTTCATTCCTGCAAAAGTAATAAGTTGTTTAAGACACAATAAAGAGTGACAAGACAAACTTCTAATCTGACCCTGGTTTAATTAGCTCGGACCGCGCCGGCGACACTCGCCGGAGGTGGGGGGCGGGGACTGTAGCGAGGGAGGGGGGAGGGGCTCGACTGATTAGAACAATCAGGAAGTCAAGACAGGCTTAGTCAAAGCAGAAATGCGAGTGTGGCAAATATACTGTAGATGTATAAAATGACTATCATAAATAAAATACATGTCAAAGAAAATTTTCATTTTCCTGATTTCGGGACATTTCAGGCACACCTCCTGTTGCTATCAGGTCACTTCTTGTGGGGACATTTCGGGGACCGTCTTCAAGGGTTAATTTGTCCTGGATCCTGCCGGAACATGATTCGGCACCTGTTGATTTTGGCCTCCCTGTGTTCCGGGAAGTATTTGGGAAGATCCGGCACCTCTCGTGTGACATAAAAAACTTTTTTTTTTTTTTTAAACTTTGGAAATTTGTGGCATCTGGGGAGCAAGCAGCCAGGCTCCAACGGTATTTCAACATGCCAAAAAGACAGATGCATTTACTGTCTTTTTTCAAAATGAAGGAAGATGGGTTTGCGTTATTTTTTGTAATCTGATTTTTTTTTTTTTTTTTTTATGTTTTACTAGTTAGACCTGTTGAGAAACTAATTGCTGACTGTGCACTTTAAGTCCCACCTGTGGTTATGTGGGCAATTGCCCGTGCTGTGCAGCGTATAGCCTAAATAAATTGTTGCCATTACATTTATACCATGGATATTATCTGAAATTCAGGCTTGTAAGTCCCACAGCATGGCAAGTGGGCATTTGCGTGTTGTTTTCAACACCATTTTCTGCCTATGTTCCAGGATCTGTGTCCGTCTCGTCATCCCTACGCTGTCTTATGTACTTTGCGCTCAGGCACCTTATGATTTACAAATTAAGCACTGCACATCTTGTTATATGTCATTTCTTGTTTATTTGGGGGCATTTGAGGGACACGTGCTGTTGATATCAAGTCACTTCTGGTTGATTTGGGGACATTTCGGGGACACGTCTTATTCCATGGCTGTCAAAAGCGTGTGCCAGTTAAATGTAATTGGGCTGTAATGTTAATTTTTTGGTCCAAAATCACAACCACACAGGTTTTTCTGCCATTGAAGTACAATGGGGAATTTGGACGTACTGTACTTGGCTGTCAATGGCATGGACGTACATGGCTGTCAATGGTATCAACATTCTTTGGTGCCAATTTAATGTCAATGGGCTGTCATAGTAAATGGTCAATAATCACAAGGACCTACGTTTTCCTACAATTGAAAATGAATTGGAATTTTCATCATACATGGCTGTCAATGGCATCCCATTTGAAATTACCATTTTGGGAGAACTGTACGTTTTTGCCAAATTCTATATACAACTTTTATACTCCATACCGTCCTTTTATGGTTTGGTCAAAAATTGTAGGACTAGATACATTCTAAAATAATTATTATTTTTCCCCAAAACTCGCATTTACGGGAAAACGAAAAATTTTGGGGGTTCACTCAAAAAATACCATGCATCGCGCGCAAATTCCGGTCATTTTGATATTGGAACGGTGCCGGTCGGTCAAACGGTTTGGGCTGTGCGGCACGCCGAAGTAACGCAAAAAAAAAAAAAAAAAAAAAATTTTAAATATTTGCCTTGCAAAGCCCTATCGAATAAGAGGATTTGTCCATTTTTTTGGTCTCTTTCCGGTTAATCAACGATCAAAATAGTTGTGGCTTAATCACGGCAGCCCGAGTTAGCACTCTCCCACAATCCCCCCCCCCAAAAAAACCAGGAGCACTTTTCAACTCGTCTGTTTTTGGAAAAAGTTGAAGTGAAAAAAACGACTGTTTACACCAGAGCACCTTGCTGCTTTTAATCTCCGGCGCCCCCTGGAGAGCGCCCACTGGGGGTGCTCTTTTCGATAAACGATTCCAGACATTGCAGTTTTAATCTCACTCGCCCTCTCCGGAAAGCACTTTTTATTTATGAACTTAATCAAAGTTGTTTGTTTTCAGCTTGTTGTTGTTGCCACGACAACCAAAGTCATTTTGTGCTTTGTTTGTTTCCCTCCCCCTTTCAGATTTGCGGCCCCTCCCGGACGTGGCCATGACGGGTAACTGCACGCGCGAGTGCACCGAGTTCGGCCACTCGGACTCGTGCTGGATGCCCGGCCAGCCGTCGCCCAATCGCAAGGTGCCCAAGGGCGCCGCCCCCAAGCTGTCTACCTTCGTGCCTTACCAGGAGAGCGCCGAAGCCGCCCGGGACGTGCCGGCGCCGCCCGTGGCCAACGGCAGCCCCAAGCCCATCCCCAGCGAGGAGCGCGGACCGGGTGGCGGCAGGGTGGCCAACATGCGCTTCATGACACCCTACAGCAGTGCCTACCCCCTGGGGGCCGTCGGCCAGACCCCCGCCAAAGACTGCGGCCTGGAGGAGATCCCACTTAGCCAGGCGGTGGAGTTCCACTCGGCCGCCGCCCCCGCAGGGCACCACGCCTCCAAGAGGGAGATCTACCTGTGAGCGAGGGCACAACCACCCCTGGTTCCAACTCCGCCCACTGTCGCCCCCCCCCTCCCCGTTGACGCTGCACACCCCCTGAAACACCTCAATTGGCACCCAAGTACTTACTGGACACTTTACTGTGCCACCCAAACATCTTGCCGTCACCCTAACCGCCTCACCAATCACACTTCTTGAAAAAACAATCTTGCCCAAACACCTGCCCGTCCAATCAAACACCACAGCGTCACCCTAAACACCTAACTACCCCCTAAACGCATCATTCTTCTTCCCACTACCTCACTTCCCACTACAAACACACTGCCCCCCAAACACCTCCATACGGCCAACCTTTAACACTTCACTGGGCCTCCAAACATATCGTTCCCCGATTGAAAATCCCAACATCCTAACGTTAACGATCGACCTGGAGACCTCACTGATTGGTCCCACCCTCCCTGCGCTATTCATTGCCATACCCTAAACACCTCACTGCCCTACTAAACAGTAAACTCTAACCCTAACCACTTCACACCTCTTTCTAAACACTTCACCACCACCCCTGAGAAACACCATACTCAACCACACTTTTGCTCACTAAACACCTCACTACTACTAAACACATCCCTGGCTTCCCTAAAAACTTTACCATCACATCAAATACCTGGACACTGCCCTAAAAACCTTGGTTTCCTACTAAACAACTCAATGTATCTCCCTAAACACCTCACTGGCCTTCTAAACAGGTAAATTATAGAGCCCTAAACACTTGAATGCCCTTTTAAACAACTAAATCCCAGTTTTAAACGCTTCACCACCCCAGGAAACACATTCCCTAACCCCCCCCCCCCCACACACACACACACTCTGCCCCCAAACACCTAGCTTTCCTACTAAAAAACTCAATGTCTTTCCCTAAACACCTCACTAGCCTTCCAAATTAGACAAATTCTAGAGCCCTAAACACTTAACTGCCCTTTTAAACAACTAAATTCCAGTTTCAAACACTTCACCACCTCAGGAAACACCTTCCTCAACCGCCTCCTCTGCCCCTAAACACCTCACTACTCTACTAAACACATCCCTTGCATCCCTAAATACTTAACCATCACATCAAAAAACTTGGACACTGCCCTAAACACCTTGCTTTCCTACTAAACAACTCAATGTCTCTCCCTAAACTCTTCACAGACCTTTTTAAACAACTAAATTCCAGTTCTAAGCACTTCACCACCCCAGGAAACACCGTCCTCTGGCCCCTAAACACCTTACTACCCTACTTCACACATCCTTGGCTTCCCCGTACACCCCACTGCCCTATCCAAAACCTATCTGAACACTGCCCTAAACACCTCACTGCCCTGCTAAACAACTCAATCCCTTACTCAACCCATCTTACTCCTACTAAACACCTCACCTGTGCCTGGTTGTGTAGCACCACAGCCTCCCTTCCCTCCCCACCTTATGCCCACTTCTTTAGACCCCGCCCACCTGGCTTCGCGCCAGCCAATCAGCTGTAAATGAGGAAATGGAAGGAATGTAAAACACGCGTTGCTTCGTCTCATCTTCCCCCCCCCACCAGGTGGACTTTGTTGTAAATCCTTACGTAGTATTCCGTGTGAAACTAACTAGCCTGACTTTGGGCCTCTTACTTTGGGATTTTTTGCCTGAAAGTTTACAGAACAAAAAAGTCCAACACCCTGGCTTTCTTTTTGCTTTTGGTCTCGTTTCCACTCGGCGGGTGTACACATGTAAATATGGCGAAGCTCACGTGACGTCAAGCCGCCGGACTGACGAGTTTTGCATGTACAGACGTTGCCAGGAAGTTTGAGTTTGGTCTTTTTTTTTCCCTCTTCTCGAACATCACTTTGTGCTCGTTCCAGGTAAAACTGTTCGGAATTGATCCACAAGCCCAAAATGGAAGTCAAGTGTTACATGATCGTCATGAGAGCTGAAGGTTACAATTTGAATTATTGAAGCAGGTGCTTCACGTTTATCATTATCGTCCCAATTGCATTTTTTCCCCCCCAAAGGAAGCCTTTTAGTGCATTGTATTGTATTTCATTTGATTGAGGCAGAAAGTTGCTTTACAGCAGTGGGGGAAAAAATTCAAGTTACGTACACTGCTAGCCAAAAGTATTGGCACATGCAATTCTGTCCGATAATGCTCACTTTCTCCCGGGAAATGTTGGCAATTACAAATGCTCTGCTAGTACCGTATTGCCCCGAATATAAGACTGTGTTTTTTGCATTGAAATGAGACTGAAAAAGTGGGATTCGTGTTATATTTGGGTCCTAGACATTATACCCATTCACGACGCTAGATGGCGCCAGATATCATTGAAGCGATGTTCTGTCATGACAGATCTCAGCTACTCTCAAGTTTAACCAGTTTGCATTACTTTATTGCAATGTTTTTCCTTATTCAGATTTGTTTCAAGGTTACAGTTAGACTTCACTTTGATGATTAATGCAGTTATTGCAATTTTGTTGTTTTATCACATTAGATTGGTTTAGTTACATTTCAAAAACCACAAGCCATTCATTTACGAATGTGACTGCACTTTAGTTTACATATTTAAATGTTCAGATATTAAGATTTGAATGAGGCAAAATAACATGAATATCAAATATATTTTTGGAATCATTTGTTTCGGATGTACTGTAATTATTTTCTGTATAAATCCATCTGGAGGTCATGATTTTACGACACTGTGCGGGTATGTGATGGTCCTCATGGGAAACACTACCGCTTTCGTCCACCGGCATCACTAAAATCAATCAAAGTCGAAAAGTTATCAAGTGTTGCTTTAACACGTTAAAAGGTGATAACAGACTTTTTTTGGGTTGTTGCTGCAATACTTAGTGTCATATGATTTTCTTATTTTTATTCTAACTTGCCAGAGTCCGCCATTCACAAAAAAATAGTTTGCCTACTACCTAATTGGCCCGAATAGAAGATGGCCCTGATTATAAGATGACCCCCTCTTTTTCAAGACTCAAGTTTGAAAAAAGACTTTTTGAACACCAAATTCATTTGTATACAGGAAATAACTACATTACATCCGAAACAAATGATTATAACAATATGTTTGAGAGAAAAAGCATGTTATTTTGCCTCATTCAAATCTTAATATCTGAACATTTAAATATGTAAACTAAAGTGCAATCACATTCGTTTCTGGTTTTTGAAATGTAAATAAACCAATCTACTGTGATAAAATAACAAAATTGCAATAACTGCATTGATCATAAAAGTGAAGTCTAACTGTAACTGTAGTCTTGAAACAAATCTGAATAAGTAAAAACATTGCAATAAAATAAGGCAAAGTGCTTAAACAAGAGAAGCGGAGATCTGTCATGACAGAACATCGCTTCAATGATATTTGGCGCCATCTAGCGTCGTGAATGGGTATAATGTCTAGATGACCCGCACTTTTCCAGTCTTATTTCAATGCAAAAAACACCGTCTTGTATTCGGGCCAATACGGTATTTTGGTGTGTGTACTTGCAGGAATGAGCTTCCCATGTTAAATCTACATCGAAAGAAATCAGCGCAAATCTTTAATTCTGTTTTTCTTCTCTTTTTTGGGGGTGTATTTTCTGCATTTCCACACATGGTCAGGAATCAGGTGGCGCCTCCTTCCCTCCCGAGCGTCCGGCCGGCGCTTTTTGCTGCGTGAGGTAAAAAAACTGAGAGCGGAGGTTACGCTCGCTCTTTGCCACCAATTAACCTCCGCCGACCTCACTGGCCACTGTTGGCTTTTAGTGCGCATCATTTGGGAAAGTTGAAAGGCCCTTCTGTAAGTCTTAATTTGAGACTTTTTGACCCTGAAAACCAAAGAAAAAAAATTCTTTGCCCAACACTTTTGTTCATTAGCTTACTGAAAAACAACACATGCTAAAAAATGCATTAGCTGCTGTTGGCGGAAACTCATTGCTGACCTAAAATGTGCATAGAAGGGATTGAATGGTATTTTCGCTAATATGCTAATTCTATTATTTTAGTACTAGTTTATCATGTACTACAACAATCGAAGCAGGCATGTCAACGATTATCGATTAGCGTGTTAGCAGAAGTACCATTTCCCTTTAGCAGCAAGTTATACAAAACGGATTCCTTCAGCTCTCATCTAACCGCTAACGTGAATCCGGCAACGAGGTCATCCGAGCTCCTCCCTACCGTGTTACGTTAACGCCGCAGCGTGCCTTGCGTAGCGCGTAACGAGTGGCGAGTGTCCGAAAAACGGGAAAAAGCAGGTCGGGAATTTGATTTTCATCGCAGCGGAGGCAAAGTTCTTTGAAAAATGATGTGGTTCGAGACAAATAACATGAAATTTGACATCCGAATTATTGTTCAAGGGGTGTTTACGACATTTCCCACAATGCACTTTGTTTCTTTTAATTGTATATTGTATTACTGAGCATGAAACAAGCTGGTTTATCAATATGAAATGGTTTTATTTTCTGGTTTTTGCAGTTGTTTCACTACGTGTTCTCGTTTTTTTTTTTAGTTTTCGTTATTAATTATATCGGAATGATTTAGGTCGAGCTAGCAAAGAAATATTTTCTGATGAAGTCAAATGTTCGAAAGGTGCAGATTAATGATGCTAAAATGACTTCACAGACTGTCCTGATCGTTGTTTAATATTTGAAAATGCTAATTTTGTCAACAAAAGAACTGCGATATTTTTGAAAAACTAGCCATGTTGATTAAATAAATTTTTTGTGTAATTTACACATAAGGGGTTTCTAATGCTGACTTTGTTAAAATCTTTTAGTTAAAATCGGAAACAAAAAAAATCAGTTCATAATTTTTTTGTAAAGCTCTCATTTCCCCCCCCCAATTCATTTTTAAATGGAGTTGTGTCAGAAATAAATTTATTTGTGTAATGTTTACGTAACTCGCAAATATGATGCGCTCCAATCTTTTCATTTCAATGCGGAATGAATCAAGCTGCTATCCTTTTTAATTACACGTAAAAACGAACAAATTTGCCGAAACGTACAAGAAACTGAAAATGAATATCATTAACAAAATTAAGTGCTAATTTTGTCAATTAAAAAAACTATTTTTTAAGCACCATACTTTTTGAAACATGAGTTCAAATATATTTTTGACGAATTGTTACGGACCCAATTTGTTGTTTCTCAAAATAATTAGCGCATTTTCGCGACAATAAGGCGCGCTGTCTCATGCTGCCTTCATGTGATGTCGTAATTATGGTAAATACCCCTTGTCGAGTCGAAAATTGTAACGCCCCCTCAAGTCGCATTTTTGAGATAGTAAAAATTCTTTGATAGGTCAACCAGTCCACCATTTTGATTAAAAATGGCTAAAAACAATTGTTTGAGCTACAGTTGTGCTTTAAAAATTTTCGTTTGGGCTGCTATCGTTTTTGAGATATTAGTTACGGGTGTTGACGTCATGCCGCCCCACATTTATTGCAAAATGGAGCTGAAATGATGCCATTTGTTTATGCTACGTAAAAATTTTCATATGTGCTGCTGTCGTTTTATCGAGATTGAGACGTTCATTTCCAGTGATGACGTCAATCGCTGACGAAGTGTATCAATTCTCTCAATAAGGGTTAGGGTTAGGCATAGACTTCATAATGTATTGACGGGACCGATTCAGAGGGGTCCTATCTCTGACTGAGTGGAAACACAAAGAGCTTTTTGCATTGAAACTTCTTGTGAATAAATGCTTAAATCCCTGCATTTTTTTTATAGATATGGACGTAAAACAGTCTGGATTCTTGGTTAAAAGCTAAAAAAACTCTGCAGTTAGCATTTATTTTACGTAAATATGTTGAAGAATGATGCTGGTCTGTTTGACAATGTGGCGGCAGCCTTAGTACAACAAAGAGCTTTATCCGTTGAAAATTCTTGTGAATAAATGCTTAAATCCCTGAATTCTTGATAGCTATGGACGTAAAACAGTTTCGATTCTTGATTAAAAGCAAAAAAAAAAAAAAAAAAAAACAGAAAAAAACGTGCAGTTAGCATTTATTTTACGTAAATATTGTGAACTATGATGCTAGTCAGTAAGCAAATTAGCAACAACTATATGTAAGCAAAGAGCTTTTTCCGTTGAAAATTCTTGTGAATAAATGCTTAAATCCCTGAATTCTTTATAAATATGGGCATAAAACAGTCTGCATTCTTGGTTAAAAGCTAAAAAAAAAACTCTGCAGTTAGCATTTATTTTACATAAATATTGCGAACTATGATGCTAGTAAGTAAGCAAATTAGCGGCCGCCATATCACAGAAAAAGAGCTTTTTCTGTTGAAAATTCTTGCCAATAAATGCTTCAATCCCAGAATTCATCATACATATGGACGTAAAATAGTCTGGATTCTTGGTTAAAAGCTAAAAAAACTCTGCAGTTAGCATTTATTTTACGTAAATATGTTGAAGAATGATGCTGGTCTGTTAGACAATATGGCGGCATCCTTAGTACCACAAAGAGCTTCATCTGTTGAAAATTCTTGTGAATGCTTCAATCCCTGAATTTTTGATGGATATGGATGTAAAACAGTCTCTGTTAAAAGCTAAAAAACTGTGCAGTTAGCATTATTTTACGTAAATATTGCAAACTATGATGCTAGTCAGTAAGCAAATTAGTGGCCGCCATATGTAAACAAAGAGCTTTTTTGTTGAAAATTCTTGTGACTAAATGCTTCAATCCCTGAATTCTTTAAAGAATTGGCAAAAAACTGCCTTGATTCTTGGTTAAAAGCAAAACAAAACAAAAAAATAACGTGCAGTTAGCATTTATTTTACGTAAATATTGCGAACTATGATGCTAGTCAGTAAGCAAATTAGTGGCCGCCATATGTAAACAAAGAGCTTTTTTTCGTTGAAAATTCTTGTGAATAAATGCTTCAATCCCTGAATTCATTATAAACATGGACGTAAAACAGTCTGCATTCTTGGTTAAAAGCAAAAGCACGTGCAGTTAGCATTTATTTTACATAAATATGTTGAATGTGCTGCTAGTCTTTCAGTCACTGTAGCGGCCCCCAGAGTACAACAAAGAACTTTGTGCGTTTTAAAATTCTTGTGAATAAATGCTTAAATCCCTGAATTCATTATAGATATGGATGTAAAACACTCTTGATTCTTGGTTAAAAGCTAAAAAACTGTGCAGTTAGCATTATTTTATGTAAATATTGCGAACTATGATGCTAGTCAGTAAGCAAATTAGTGGCTGCCCTATGTAAACAAATAGCTTTTTTTGTTGAAAATTCTTGTGAATAAATGCTTCAATCCCTGAATTCTTGATAGATATGGACGTAAAACAGTCTGGATTCTTGGTTAAAAGCAAAAAAATGTGCAGTTACCATTTATTTTACATACATATGTATAATGTGCTGCTAGTCTTTAAGTCACTGTGGTGGCCCCCTGAGTACAACAAAGAGCTTTTTGCGTTGAAAATTCTTGTGAATAAATGCTTAAATCACGGAATTCAATAAAGATATGGATGTAAAACAGTCTCGATTCTTGGTTAAATGCAACAAAAACAAGCAGTTTGCAACATTTACGTAAAATAAAAGCTAAATATGTTGCCAATGCTGTCGCGGTTTCAAGATGCATGCATGGTACGAAAAATATACCGGTAATAATTATCTTGAATCCTCGAACAAATCACTCCTGAGACAATCCTTCCTGTTTGTATGCGGTACAGCTTTCGTAGTTTTTCAACCTAAATCCGACGTTAGATCACTGCATGTGACCGACTGCTAATAAACGAAGTGGAGTGTGGGACGGCCCCTTTCGGGAAGCCGTGACACAGTGAATGGGGAATGTGTCACGTCAATACATTATAAATGTATGGGTTAGGTTTAGGCAGTGTTGGGAAAGTTCATATAATTTTTAAAAATAAAATTGGGGGGCCAAATTCAAAGAGTTGCGACCGTTTACGTTTCAAAATGATGGAGTGCGAACAAGAAGCTGTGAATGGTAAGACACTACAAGTTTTATAAGAAGATTTATCATCAATTTGCACGTTTTTGGATGTCAGCATCAAAACGTAGAAACCAAGTGGTTGACAAAACGTTCAGTTAAAAACGAAAATTTGCTGTTAGCATTTTGATTCGATCTCTTCTTATTATAGTTGATAATTAAAAGTTCAAAGACAGTTTTGCCCACACACACCAAACCAAAATGAAATCTGTGTCTGTTTTTTTTTTTCCTGCTACGACAACAAACGCACATGAACGGGACATACTCGTAACTACCAATTAGCAAGTGGTAAGAATCATCTTTCCCAAAGCAGGTGAAGGCAGCATTAGTTGCGTGTGCAATTTCTGTAATGAACACATACAGTACACAAGGCACGCCGCATATGGTAGCATACATGCTAAAACATTTTACGCTAGCATGCAATTTTTCAGCGTGCCTTATTTAGTCGTGAAATGACGCTAATTATTTTGATATGAGCTTCTAAAATGAAACGGACGTTCCCGTAACGGTCGCCGAAAGTGAAAATGGCGAAAAGCGTGAAAGAACGTAAAAAAACAAGCTCTAAAAAAAAAAAAAAAAACAATATTTTTGAAAATGCCACAAACTAGCCAACTTGAATTCAAACTAAAAAACTAAATCTTTTTTAATGTAACCATGACATAACTGGCAGAGATTCTTAGGCTAACGGGTTAGCATGAGGAGTTTGTAAACAACACTTTTGTAATCTTGTGACACACACGACAAAGCTCAAAACGAAAAAAAAAAAAAAAAAAAATGCGTGCGCGCCTGGCGACTCCTGAGTTTCCGAACTTTTTTACAGATTAGCGCGAAGAAGCCCGTCCATGTTTGTAGACTTGCTGTGGGTTGGTTGGTTATACAGTATTTCTATAGGAACAATGCTAGTGCTGCCTTGTTTTTTGTACAGTTTTATGTACATGCAATTGTAGTTTTTTTGGTCTTTCCAATGAGATGACAAATATCTATCTATATCTAATAATCTATATCTATACTCCAAACGTGTGAAGGAAACGTGGCGCGTAGGCTCATCCGATGTTCGTAGGCCCGTCGTGCCGCTCGGAAACTTTTTTTCCATTCTTAGCGGAGGAATGTCGGGTGACGTGCTGGTTGTTTTATCTTTTGTTTTGTTTTTTTGTCCATGCGCATGTTTGACTCTCAGTGTCAGTGTTTCTTTCTGGTTGTTTTATTATTATTATTCTTTTTTTTTTTTCGCTGAGCAAATCAAAGAAACGATGACTTGTAATTCTGACTTCTTCCTCATAGCTTTACAATAAAAGACATTCAGTTGTTCAAACGCGGCGTCAACTTGTGTCTTGTTTTGGGACAACCGTGTGAGTCTCCACTTCTTGGGTGTTCTGTTGTTTTTGTGTATGATTTCTCACTTCCGCCCAAAACTTGGAAAGTAACTCTTTCAAGTTTTGGTCAAAAAGTGAAATTTTGGTTAAAAAAAACAACAACAACTAATAAGATTATAGTGCTTGATTAAAACAAAAATTAAAAACAAAAAATATATGTATTTTTTGGTAGAAAATTTGGTGTACGAAAAGGTTAATGATGGGCTAATAAAATTGTTTTAGGTGAAACATAAATAAAGAAAAATAATCATGAATATAATAAATTTTTGGGTAGAAAAGTCCAAAAAGGTTAATGCTGGGCTTAAAAGAAAGGTTTTTTTATTTTTTATTTTGATTGAATAGGATTATAGCTTTTGGTATATAAATAAATAAAAATAACCATAAAATATAGTTAATTTTGGGTAGAAAATGTTGTGTCCAAAAAGGTTAGTGATAGACAACCCCCCCCCCCCCAAAAAAAAAAAGAAAAAAAAAAGGTTCATACAATACAGGTAATTTTTGGTACAAAATTTTGTGTCTAAAAGGGTTAATAATGGGCTTAAACGAAAAAAAAGTTGTGTTTGGTAAAAAATAAAATAAAGAAAATTAATCATAAATATAATTAATTTTTAGTAGAAAATGTCATGTCCAAATAGGTTAATGATGGGCTAAAACAAAAACAAAAAAAAAGATATTTTTGGTTCCAAAAAAGGTTAATATTTGGTCTAATAAAATTATTGTGTTTGGTAAAAAAATAAAGAAAATTAATCATACATATAATTAATTTTTGGTAGAAACTGTTGTGTCCAAAATGGTTAATGATGGGCTTAAAAAAGATAGATTTTTGACTTAAAAAAAAAAAAAAAAAAAAAGTTATGTTTGCTCTAATAAGATTATAATTTTAGGTTAAAAAAAAAAAAAAAAAACATAAAAATAATCGTATCATGGGTTTAAAACATACAATAACAACAAAAGGTTAATGTTTGATCTAATAAGTTTATTTTTACTAGAAACTTTTGTGTCCAAAAAGGTTAATGATGGGTTTAAAAATAAAAAAGAAAAAGAAAAAGACAGATGTTTGGTTCCAAAATAAAAGTTTAATATTTGGTCTAGTAAAATTGTGTTTGATAAAAAAAAAAAAAAAGTAACAAAAAACAATCATAAATATAATTAATTTTTGCTAGAAAATGTTGTGTCCAAAACGGTTAATGATGGGCTTAAAAAAAATAAGATATTTGATTTAAAAAAGAAAAAAAGAAGTAATGTTTGATCTAATAAGAATATAGTGTTTGGTAAAAAAAAAAAAAAAAGTACAAATAAATAAGAATGTTTGGTTTAATAGGGTTACAGTTTTTCATTAAATAAAAAAATAAAAATAAAACAATCATCAAATATGGTTAGCTTTTTGGTAAGAAAAAAAAGTCCAGAAAGTTTAGTGATTGATTTAAAATAAAATTTAAAAAAAAAAAAATAGATTTGGGGTTGAAGAAAAGGTTAATATTTGATCTAATAAGATTCTAGTGTTTGGTAAAGAAAAAAAATCTTAAAATAGTTATTTTTTCGTAGAAAACTTGGTGTCCAAAAAAAAAAAAAAAAAAAAAAAGTGACGTATGAAAGAACAGGTTTTATGTTTGATCCATAATGGATCGGACGTCTAGCGCGTCAACGGCAGCTGCTGACTGATACAGGTTTAACTGCCTTTTTTGCCATGATTTTTTCTTTCACATTCTATTTGTCCCAATACTTTTGCCCTGATACTTTTTTCTACTTCCTGGGCCTCCTCAGGGGGTCGTCGTCGGCATCCGAGGGAGTCGGTGCCACGTGAAGGAGAAAAAGATGGATGGGAGGGTGAAAAGATGGATGGAGGAGGGGAAAGGACAACAGGACCTCCCTCAAGGCTCGCGGAGGAAGTCGGCAAATCAATCACTCGGCAGGACAGAAGCAGAAACCATCCACAAATAAATGACAATTCTTCACCTTTATCCATTCATCACTCCATTTTATCTCTTCATCACCAACTTTTCCTACCATCTTTTATCTCTCGTTTTTAATGTATTTTTTAAAAATTCATTTAGTTATTTTTGTATATTTTTCCTGTATTTCATTTGAATGGTTTTCTACTTTTCTAGCGATCCACTTACCGCAGGGGTGTCAAACGTACGGTTCGTGGCCCGGCAAGGGGGCCGCTCTGGCCCGCGGGGTTGTTCAGCTTGACAGGCATGTTGCAGCTCATTCATACTGAATGTACAGAATCACATGCTTTTATTTTGACATCCGCGTTGTTAAACCGGAGATTTTTTATATGTGTGACTGAGCTCGGCTCACTTTTGTGTCCGCAGTCCCATTCTGTCATTTGGGTCCGTGTACCTTTTGGCCATTTGTTTTTCCTTCTAATTTTGGAAATTGGAAAACGAGCCCAATTCCGTTTTTTGTTTTTTAAACCGGTCCTGTTCAGCGGTTTGACACAGAGAATGGAAGTCTAAGTGTCCGGTTGGTCTGAACAGTTTTAATTAGGGCTGTCAAACGATTAAAATTTTTAATCGAGTTAATCACAGCCTAAAAATTAAATACTTGTAATTAATCGTAATTCAAACCATCTATAAAATATGCCATATTTTTCTGTAAATTATTTTTGGAATGGAAAGATAAGCCACAAGACGGATATATACATTCAACATACTGTACATAAGTACTGTATTTGTTTATTATCACAATAAATCAGCAAGATGGCATTAACATTATTAACATTCTGTTAAAGCGATCCATGGATAGAAAGACTTGTAGTTCTTAAAAGATAAATGTTAGTACAAGTTATAGAATTTTTGATATTAAAACCCCTTTTAATGTTTTCGTTTTAATAAAGTTTGTAAAATTTTCAATCAAAAAAATGAACTAGTAGCTCGCCATTGTCGATGTCAATAATAACTACGCTGCTGAAACCCATAAAATCAGTCGCACCCAAGCGCGAGCAGAGGGCGGCAAATTAAATGCGTCAAATATTTTAACGTGAAAAAAATGTATTAACACCCGTTAACGCGATGATTTTGACAGCCCTAGTTTTAATGTTTCACATTGAGAGTATGACATACTCACATTGAGATCATTTAACATAACTCGTTTATTATGACAAAGCAGCGAACAGGAAGGGGAAGTGGGGGAACAGATGAAAAGAAACACAAGAACAGAAAAATAACAACATGAAATATATTAAACGCCTACACTATCTATGAATATGTTGGTGCTATCGTCAGCTAGATGTATTTCCGGTTGACACCATGTGGGGGGCCTGTTGACCAGGGTAAGAAGGGGAGGGGGTGGGGGAGTCTCTAAGCTAAGTGATTGGGAGGGGTGGAGTGTACAGAAATCAGCTCTGTGATCTAGAAACCAGTAATACTCTGTTAGCGACTGAAGCTAGTGGCCGCCTGACATGAACAGAGCTTGTCTGTCGAAAATTCTTGTGAATAAATGCTTAAATACCCGAATTTTTCATAGATATAGAGGTAGAATAGTTTTGATTCTTGGTTAAAAGCAAAGAAACCGTGCAGTTAGCATTAATTTTACGTAAATATGTCGAAGTACAATGCTACTCTGGTAACGAATGAGGCTAGCGGCCACCTCATGCAAACAGAGCTTTTCTGGCAAAAATTCTTGTGAATAAATGCTTAAATACCCGAATTCTTCGTAGATATAGACGTAGAATAATTCGATTCTTGGTTAAAAGCAAAGAAACCGTGCAGTTAGCATTAATTTTACGTAAATATGTCGAAGTACAATGCTACTCTGTCAGCGAATGGGGCTAGCGACTGTCTGACATAAACAGAGCTTTTCTGGCTCAAATTCTTGTGAATACCCGAATTCTTCATAGATTTGGATGTAAAACAGTCTCGATTCTTGGTTAAAAGCAAAGAAAACGTCCAGTTAGCGTTTATTTTACGTAAATATGTCGAAGAAGCTACTCTGTTAGCGACTGAGGCTAATTAATTGGCAAAATTAGCTGAATCCACAGTCCATCTGCATGCTACAAAGCAATGCTGTATTGTGAGATTCTGACCCGGGTGACATCTCATTCGCATTCGTCCTAAACCCGAGACTGAAGCCTCCCATTTTCCATAGCGTGGGATTCAAAAATATATAAAACGATGGCTTCCACACACATCCAAACAGTCCATTTCATTCAGGAGCCTAAAACACCGCATGAAATATGAAATAAACATGCTTTTTTGATGTCATACACACTTTAGGAGCACTTTTTTTTTCTTTAGGAAAACAATTACAAAATTAGCACATCATTGAAATACAATTTCAAGCTATTCTTTGAAAAGTATTCCATCAAAAGAGGACACAGGCGGTCGCGCTGATCCACATTGTGTGGCCGCCACTATTTTTAACGTCGGGTGCTAATTAGCAACACGCTAATTAGCATGAGAGGACGCCGCGGGAGACGACGACGAGGCGACCCGACCGCCGTTGTGTGTCATTGTTGTTGTCAACAATCTGACGTGGCGTGTGTGAAGTAAGCCGATCGATGAAGGTATTGATTTTGGCTGAGATGATGTGACGAGCTTCAAGTACATTTTCTTCTTCACTCAATCAAAAGGAAAAACGTGCCTTGTGAGAGTGTTGAAAGTTCATGAAAGAGGAAAGAAAGCCTATGAAAAGAGAAAAAAAATGTTTCTTGTGCTTGTGTTGAAGGTAAGGCCATGAAAATAAAGAAAAAAAAAGTTGTAATATTCAAGAAGTAACTTATTTGTACTTTTACAAGATTTTAATCATATGCAGGCGTGAAAGTGGCTAGAATTTCTTGCCTGAACTCCCTGACAAAGGTCGCCATGGAGCCTGATTTTTTTTTTTTTTTTGTCTTAAAAAAACAAAAAACAAAACTGCTTTTGGCAGTTATATCCCAAAAATATAATGAGAAAACATGAGAGAACGTCAGGTGTGCCGCTTTTTTTTTTTTTTTTTTTTAAACGTCGTCGGGCAGAGTAGGAAGGAGTAGGTAGAAGGTTTTGGTTGTGTGCATACGAGCGAAGTATTTCTCGTGTCGTGTTCAAGAACAGCCAGGATTTCTAGCCATCAGCCACCTTGCTGTCCGCGACAATGTCGACCCCATTTACTGTACATCGTTTGATTGCACTCGTCAAGTATGATAGTGGACCTCTTTGACTACTCGCATACTCACAACTGTGCATTTTTACTGTAGAAATAATATAGCAAATTTGAAATAAATGCCCTACATGTCGACTTTAATCTGGTTACAGTTCTTATCTTTGTGGTACTCTAAATTCTCAGTTCTTGATAAGATTTGGCCAAGGTTGGTGAATATTAGTTTTGGACCTCTATGACTACTCCCATACTCAAAACTGTAAATTTTTACTGAACCAAAATTTAGAAAATTTGAATTAAAAAGTCCTCCACGGGGACTTTGATTTGGTTGCGTTTCTCATTTTTGTAGTACTGTAAACTGAATTTTGGCCAAGGTTGGTGAATATTAATGTTGGACCTCTCTGACTACTGTCATACACTAAACTATGAATTTTTACTGTAATAAAATTTAGAAAACTTAAATTAAAAGTCCTACATGTGGACTTCGATCTGGTTACAGTTCACATTTTTGTGGTACAGTAAATTCACATTTCCTGATAAGTCCTGGCCAAGATTGGTGAATACTAGTTTTGGACCTCTATGAATACTCTCATGCACAAAACTGATTTTTTACTCAACCAAAATTTAGAAAAATTTGAATTAAAAGTCCTACGTGTGGACTTTGATCTGGTTACTGTTCACATTTTTGTGGTATAGTAAATCCACATTTTTGAGTAAGTTCTGGCCAAGGTTGGTGAATATTATTAGTCGTGGACCTCTCTGACTACCACCATACTCAAAATTATAAATTTTTACTGAACCAAAATTTAGAAAATTTGAATTAAACGTCTTCCATGGGGACTTTGATTTGGTTGCGGTTCTCATTTTTGTGGTACTGTAAAATCACAGTTCTTGATACTTTCTGGCCAAGGTTGGTGAATATTATTCTTGGAACTTTATGACTACTCCCATACACAAAACTATGATTTTTTTACTCAACGAAAATTTTAAGAAATTTGAATTAAAAGTCCTACATGTGGACTTCGATCTGGTTACAGTTCTCTTTATGTGTTACTGTAAAGTCACAGTTCTTGACCCGTTCTGGGCAAGGTAGGTGAATATTATTCTTGGAACTCTATGACTACTGTCATACACTAAACTATGAATTTTTACAGTAATAAAATTTAGAAAATTTGAATTAAAAGTCCTACATGTGGACTTTGATCTGGTTACAGTTCTCATTTTTGTGGTACTGTAAAGTCACAGTTCTTGATACGTTACGGCCAAGGTTGGTGAATATTATTCTTGGAACTCTATTACTACTCTTATACTCAAACTATGAAATTTAACTGAACCAAAATTTAGAAAATTTGAACTAAAAGTCCTACATGTGGACTTTGATCTGGTTACAGTTGTCATTTTTGTGTTACTGTAAATTCACAGTTCTTGGTAAGTTCTGGCCAAGATTGGTGAGTATTAGTCGTGGACCTTTCTGAATAGTCCCATCATCAAAACTATGAATTTTTATTGAACCAAAATTTAGAAAATTTGAATTAAAAGTCCTACATGTGGACGTTGATCTGTTTGCGGTTGTCATTTTTGTGGTACTGTAAATTCACAGTTCTTGATAGGTTCTAGCCAAGGTTGGTGAGGTCATAGAGGTCTTGGACCTCTATGACAACTAATACACTAAACTATGAATTTTTACTGAACAAAAATTTTGAAAATTTGAACTAAAAAAGTCCTACATGTGGACTTTGAGCTGGTTACAGTTCACATTTTTGTGGTACAGTAAATTCACAATTTTGTATAAGCTCTGGCCAAGGTTGGTGAATATTAGTCTTGGACCTCTATGACAACTCCCATACACTAACTATCAATTTTTACACAACCAAAATTTTGAAAATTTGAATTAAACGCCCTACATGTGGATTTTGAGCTGTTTACGGTTCTCATTTTTGTGGTGCGGTAAATCCACAATGATTCCACGGCTTCTCAGGCCCTGGACTCACGGTTTAAATGAATTACACATCAATCCATGTCAATATAGTTAAATACTATGATAAAACAAATGTACTTTGCGGTGTTACTTGCTGCCTCAGCCAGTGTGTTTATTCATTTTTACACTGTCTAATTTAATTTGATGAACACCGTATTAATTTGTAATGACCAAAATGTATATCAAATAAAACAATGATTAATAATTTTTTTAAAAAAACAATGTAATAATATATGCTATTATTTAAGTTTACTAATGAGTGGCCTGTAAGGGTTGAATTGATTGAATTGAGTTTGACTTCTCTCCATAAAAGAAGTTCTCTCTCAACATTAGACACTTTCACTTAACCATTATGGCATAAGGAAATGTCTCAGACAATTTAGTGTTTGTGTGTAAGTCCAGTGTAGAGAGTTTTGGGTAGCAAAGTCCTCCGGGCGTTGCTGCGGGCAGTCCGAGCCGTCCAACTATACACGCTTGCTTGCAAACACTAAAGCTTGCTTTTACTTGATTTCCAAGTCCTTAAAAATGTTTAACCTGCATTTTCTTTCTTTATCACACACAACTACAGAACGAGCAACAAAGCAATTGATCGGTGAGGAGGAAAATAAAGCCAATGCAGCGCAAGTTATTTCCCCAAAGGCTTTGTTGTGTTGGAGATGTATATATTTTTTTGTTTGTATTTGTATTCATCTTCCATCTTAGGAAGAAGGAGTATGAAAGGTTGGGCTTATTACAGATGTTTTCAAGTTTCGAGGTGAATAAATCATTTTTAAAAAAAAGTATGAAATAGAAGATAAACAGCAAAAGCAGCAGTGTTAGAGCAACTCTTACGGTGTTTGTTTCAACCCTTTGCAGGTGTTAATATGCGACTGTTCTAGAAGGCGCTAAAATGAATCTTTAGCACCTTTCAGACTTACATCTCGGTAAATTTCCGTGTAAAGAGACGCAGGATTTACCCGCGATGTCCGTGAGATGTCCCTGGAATAACCCGGGTTGGACACTTTGAGACTTGTCCTGTGTTGGCGACTCGATGCTCTGTGTTCAGGGAGGGCGGGATTTTATAACCTGGAGATTACGCCATATTTAGTCGGCATCGGCAACCAAATAAACCACCCATTTTCAAAGATGGATGATGAACTGTCTCATCCTCGGCTCTAAGATCCAGTTACAATTTCGTTATGTTTCCAGTAGGGCTGTCAAACGATTAAAATTTTTAATCAAGTTAATTACAGCTTTAAAATTAATTAATCGTAATCAATCGCAATTCAAACCATCTATAAAATATGCCATATTTTTCTGTAAATTATTGTTGGAATGGAAAGATAAGACACAAGATGGATATATACTGTACATTCAACATACGGTACATAGGGACTGTATTTTTTTTATTATAACAATAAATCAACAAGATGGCATTAACATTATTAACATTCTGTTAAAGCGATCCATGGATAGAAAGACGTGTAGTTCTTAAAAGATAAATGTTAGTACAAGTTATAGAAATTGTATATTAAAACCCCTCTTAATGTTTTCATTTTAATAAAATTTGTGAAAATTTCAATCAAAAAATAAACTAGTAGCCCACCATTGTTGATGTCAATAATTACTTACACAATGCTCATGGGTGCTGAAGCCTATAAAATCAGTCGCACCCAAGCGCCAGCAGAGGGCGGCAAAACTCCATAAAACACAATTAACATGTGGTAATTTCTCTGTACTGTCATTTAAATCTGTCTGAGCGGGGCATGTGCGTTAATTGCGTCAAATATTTTAACGTGATTAATTTAAAAAATTAATTACCGCCCTTTTACGCAATAATTTTGACAGCCCTAGTTTCCAGTTGAATTTTGCCATTTCCAGGTTGCCTTGTTGATAATTGCAATGTTTGTTTTCAGCTTTTCGTCCTACTCCGATGAAAGAGGAAACGACGATCGGCCCGCCATGATATTTACATCGTCAGCCTTCGCGCTGTGACATGGGATTTTTTTACACTGCTGGCCAAAAGTATTGGCACCCATGCATTCCTTTCAGATAATACTCAATTTCTCCCAGAAAATGATTGCAAAGACAATTGCTTTGGTGGTCATCTCTGCATTTATTTTGCTTGCAATGATAAAACACAAAAGATAATGAAAAAAAATCATTATCATTTTACACATAACTCCAAAAATGGGCCTGACAAAAGTATTGGCACCCTTTGAAAAATCATGTGATGCTTCTCTAATTTGTGTAATTACCAGCACCTGTGACTTACTGTACCTGTGGCACTTTAACAGGTGGTGGCAATCACTAAATCACACTTGCAGCTGGTTAAAATGGATTAAATTTGACTCAACCTCTGTCCTGTGTCCTTGAGGACTTGAGTGGCAAAATTGTAAGGCCTCATACGCAATCTCAAGGCTACAAGTCCATCTCCAAAGACCTGAATGTTCCTGTGTCTACCGTGCGCAGTGTCATCAATAAATGTAAATCCAATGGCACTGTGGGTAACCTCCCTGGAAGAGAAAAATTGAGGATAGATTTCAATGAAAGATTGTGCAGATGGTGGATAAAGAACTTCGACTAACATCCGAACAAGTTCAAGTTGTCCTGCAGTCCGAGGGTATAACAGTGTCCACCCGTACCATCCATTGGCGTCTGAATGAAATAAACTCTTTGGTAGGACACCTAGGAAGACCCCGCTTCTAACGCAGAGACATTAAAAGCCTGGAGTTTGCCAAAACATACCTGAGAAAGCCAAAAACGTTTTGGAAGCATGTTCTCTGGTCAGATGAGACAAAAGTAGAGCTTTTTAGGAAAAGGCATCAGCGTAGAGTTTGCAGGGGGAAAAAACAAGGCCTTCAAAGAAAAGAACACTGTCCCCGAAGTCAAACATGGCCGAGGTTCCCTGATGTTTTGGGGTTGCTTTGCTGCACCATCAAATTTTGCAGCATAATGTAGAAAGCTGGCTCTCCCTCAGAGGTCATGGGTCTTCCAGCAGAACAATGACCCAAACGCTCTAGAAAATGGTTTGAGAGAACTTCTAAAGTGGCCAGACCTGAATCCCATAGAACACCTGTGGAGAGATCAGAAAATGGCATCCTTCAAATCTCAGGGACTTGGAGCAGTTGGCCAAAGAAGAATGGTCTAAAATTCCAGCTGAGCATTGGAAGAAACTCATTGATGGATACCAGAAGCGGTTGTTTGCAGTTATTTTGTCTAAAGGTTGTGCTACCAAATATTAGGCTCAGGGTGCCAATACTTTTGTCTGGCCCATTTTTGGAGTTTTGTGTAAAGTGATCATGATTTCATTTTTGTCCCCATTCTCTTTTGTGTTTTTTCATTGCAAGCAAAATAAATGGAGATATTACTACCAAAGCATTTGTAATTGCAATCATTTTAAGGAAGAAATTGAGCATTATCTGCCAGAATTGCAGGGGTGCCAATACTTTGGGCTAGCAGTGTAATAGGAATACAAGAAACAACTGACGAGAAACACGACAAGTTGATCGGGCGATGTGGTGGTGCGTCCGCTGGGCTTTTAAAGCTGGCTGATGGTAACTGCTCTCAGCTGTGGCCGCTCGACCACAGACCTGTAATCAGGCAAACTTCCCTCACCTGCGGCAGGGGTCAGGAAGGAGGGCGGAGGCCCTAACAGTTTTGAAATTAAAAATAGAATATATGGAATTTGGAATTATGATGGTATTTTTGTTCTATTCGGTTTTGGTTTGTATGATTTTTGATGAGGAGTGACCAGGATGTTGTTAACTTTTTTTCAGCAGGGCCGAGAACCAAAAGTGGTATTTGCCATGTGGCAAAATGTCTTTTGCCGTGTGACATTTTTTTCCCATGGCATTTTTTTTGCCATGTGGCATTTTTTTAGCAGTGCCGCATTTTTTTTTTCGCCATGTGGCAAAATTGATTTTGCCATGTGACATTTTTTTTTTTGCCAGGTGGCAAAATTGATTTTGCCATGTGGCATTTTTTTTTTTTTTTACCATGTGGCATTTTATTGCTATGTGGCAAATTCTTTGCCATGAGGCAAAGTGGATTTTGGCATGTGGCATTTTTTTTTAACCATGTGGCATTTTTTTTGCTATGTGGCAAAATTTATTTTGCTATGTGGCATTTTTTTGCCATCTGGCAATCTTTTTACCATGTAGTATTTTTTTTTGCTATGTGGCAAAATGTATTTTGACATGTGGTATTATTTTTACCATGTGGCATTTTTTTTTTGCTATGTGACAAAATGGATTTTGCCATTTAGCATACTGTATTTTGACATGTGGTATTATTTTTGCCACATTGCATTTTTTTACCATGTGGCATTTTTTTGCTATGTGGCAAAATGGATTTTGCCAAGTTGCATTTTTTTTTACCATGTGGCATTTTTGTCCTGCTAAGTAGCAACATTGATTTTTGCCATGTGGCATTTTTTTTGCCATGTGGCATTTTTTTAAAAAATTTTTTTTACCATGTGCCATTTTATTGCTATGTGGCAAAATGGATTCTGCCATGAGGCAAAGTGGATTTTGCTATGTGGCATTTTTTTTAACCATGTGGCATTTTGTGTCTGCTGTGTGGCAAAATTTATTTTGCCATGTGGTATTATTTTTGCCATGTGGCATTTTTTTTACCATGTGACATTTTTTTTTGCTGTGTGGCAAAATGGGTTTTTCCTAGTGGATTTTTTTTCCCCAAGGTGACATGTTTTTTGCCATGTGGCAAAATGTATTTTGGCATGTGGCATTATTTTTTGCCATGTGGCATTTTCGATTTGTTTGTTTTTCTACCATTTAATATGAATGGAAAATTTGGACGTAGATAGCTGTCAATGGCATAGCCTGAGTTGGGTGCCAGTTGAATGTCAATGCGCTGTAATGGTAAGTGGATGGTCAAAGATCACAGCCACACGTTTCTCTTTTTTGCCACATGGCAAAAAAATGCCACATGGCAAAATCCATTTTGTCGCATGGCAAATACCACTTTTGTTTTTTTCTGTCTCTCCTTATTTTTCTCAGTCACTCTCTACCGGGTTATTCCATTGAAGGGTCAATGGAGCAGCACAATATCTAACATTTTACATTTATTGTTACTTAACGTTTTTGTCAAGGATGGCGGACGTGTGTCCTTGCTTTTTAAAGAGGGGAAAAGCTAATTTTTGAACAGCAACCTCGTATCAGTGTATCATCAACCTCCGGGTCACTGCATGGAAAACGTCTACAGATATGAATTAAACAACTAATACGCTGCAATTTTTTTATTTGAAAACGTAAAACAAAATGTCGTTTTCCAATTTTTTATTCTGATATGGAATGGGCAAATGCTACACAAATAGACTTAGTACAGAACTATCGGTTCTCATGGTCAGAAAGTCTGAAAGTCATGAAAAAAGTTAATTAAAAGCAAAGCAGTGAGCTTAAAGGTGAACATTAAAGGAGGTTGGGGGGTGCCGAAGCTTATGAAAATAGTCCCTGAACTTGATTTCCTTAATCACTGCATGTCCCTCTTTTTGTTAATTGAGGATAATTATAGGATTTTAATTTCCTTATGTAGGTTAAAGAGGAGATGAAGACGACGAGGCGCACCAACTTTATTAGCCGGCCCGCTAATCACGTCTCGTTAGCGCGAGGAGCGCGTCGACTCGCTAAACACGGGCGGCAAAATGTCGGACAATAATTCATGAACGCCGAGATGAAAATGCGGCAAATCCTCCCCCCCCCCGTTGTATAACCCGAGGCCTGACGCGGGGCCAGAATAAATAAATAAATAAGTGAATGAATTAAAGAAGCCGTCTTATGTAAGCGCTTTTATTTGATACGAGAGCTTTCGCAAGGATGAACACGCGCCAGTAACAAGGTCGTGTTTGCTCCACCAAAATAGAATCGGGGCCGCTAACTAACAGCCGCATTTATTAAACATGAATATGTTTGACAAATCTTATACATGCAAAGATACGTCACCCCACGCTAACCCCGAGCAAAGCAAAGCGCATGTAAAATTGGTAATTTTTTTTCCCGTCCACTTTGTCGGCATGCCGCGCAGCCCACACGCTTTGACCGATTCGCAGCGTTCCGACTTCGAAAGGTTACAAAAATTCACACGACGGAGGCTTTTTCTCAATTTCTTTCCTAATGTTCACAGTTGCGCCAAAAGCACAGGTTTTTACAGGAAAAACAAAAGCCCCATTCAATTCCAATGACAAAAGGACCTGAAAATTCTCTGAGAACATTTGACAAAAACGTCTTGCGTCAGTGTTGTTTTTGGTAGCCCTTTAACTCATTTGCTCCCAAAAACGTATTAAATACGTTCTATTTTTAATTGTTTCACTGTCCCAAAAACATTCTTATGTCTTTTACGTTTTTTTTTTTTTCACAAGAAACATCTTAAGGTTCTGATGCAATTTTGCTCCAAAGCACAATGCTCAAAATCCATTTGAAAGCAATAAAACTGGCCACTGGAGGGCAGTAGCGCATTTGGTAAGACCCGCAACCCGATTCAACGGAACGAACGGCCGGGCCACCAGCAGAAGACGACCGAATGGACGACAAGTAGGACATCCTGGATGCCAGGCGCGGCAAGTCCGAGCAGAATGACCGGGAGGATGTCCGGGACGCCAGGCGACGAACGACCAAGTGCGACGACCGGGATGCCAGGCGCTCGAAGACCGAGCAGAACGACCCGGACCACCAGTGCAGCGGACGATGCCGTTGACTCCGCGCTGCTCGCTGAGCAGAGCGCGCGCCGCCGTGCTCGGCGGCTCGCGACCCCTGCGACCCTCCAGTGTCCTGCGACTAAGCCGGAAACGCGCACGGCCAAACCAGTTCCCCCTAAGGAACACAACATGCCCCACACAAGTTCCCCAGGCAAACTCCGCCATGAGGCAGTGGTCACCACAAAAGAAGGACTCAGAAAATCCATCTCGATGAGACAGGCGGCAATAAGGGAAAAGTTTACCCCAGCTGTCGCGGCCACAACAGCGTCATCTCTCAGTTCACTAGTTTAGTTATGTGTAAATAAATTGTTACTTTGCAATCAAAAGCTCTATTTGTCTTGTTGTTTATCTTATTTTGTAGAAGGAAAACATTATTCAGAAGTTTGGGATGTCACAAAAGAAAAAAAATAGCAGTGTTAAAGTCAAAGTTACAGTGCCCTCCATAATTATTGGCACCCCTGAAAAACGTGTTTTTTTAGCTTCTAATATATATATATATATATTTATATATATATTTTTTTATTCAAATAATATGGGACCTTAATGGAAAAAAGAGAAAAATCCAACCTTGAATACAAGTGAATTCATTCAGTGGGGAAAAAAATCCCACATAAAGAAAAAATTATTTCACATCAAATAATGTGTGTCACAATTATTAGCACCCCTGGTGTTAATACTTTGTACAACCCTCTTTTGCCAACAAAACAAGGTCTGGGGACTGAGATGATTTTGTGTCTGGTGAACCATTTCTGCTCAATCTTGGTCTCACACAAAAATTCACACGGTCCCAGGCTTCAACTGGGACAGTGTGCTTTGGTTAGATGAGACCAAGATTGAGCTTTTTGGCAACAAACACTCTAAGTGGGTCTGGCGTGCCACGAAAGATGCACATGCTGAAAAGCACCTCATACCCACTGTGAAGTATGGGGGTGGGTCAGTGATGCTGTGGGGCTGTTTTGCTTCCAAAGGCCCTGGGAACCTTGTTAGGGTGCATGGCATCATGAATGCTTTGAAATACCATCACATTTTCAATCAAAATCTGTTGCCCTCTGCCCGAAAGCTGAAGATGGGTCGTCACTGGGTCTTTCAGCAATTCAATTCAATTTTATTTGTATAGCCCTGGATCACAACAACGTTGTCTCAAAGGGCTTTGCAGAGGCAATATGATACACAATCAGAAACAGCAAATGAAGCAACAAAGATGAATAAATAAATTCAAGTCCTGGGTTTCCCCCATCCTTAGACCCTCCATGTCGGCAAGGAAAAACTCCAAAAACTCCAGAGTCTTCGGGAGAAAAATGATAAACCTTGGGGAGTACCACAGTCAGGAGAGATCCACTCCCAGGACGGATAGACAGGAAGCCCCAGAACCGCTAATGGGAATTAGCAGGCGAAGTTACAGTCCGTAAAGATGCAGTGGAGTAAAGGAACAAGAAGTGGTCCATCTAGCCAGATGAGACGGGGGTAGCAACGAGGACGTCCATCCAGCGTGGGGTCCGGAAAATCAGGAGGCTGCAGCTGAAAAATAGCCCCTCCCCAGAAGGGAGGGGGGAAAGGGGACACCGGGTGACTCGTGATGAAGAGACTAGACAACTAGATATTAACATTGGAAAATAGAAATAAAGTAAGATAAGTGGTAGGTAGAGTAAGAAAAAGGAGATATAACTCAGTGGCTGTACTTCCCCCAGCTTTATAGCTTCTAGGGCAGCTTAGACTAAACTTTGAGTCTACTCCGACTTCAACTAGCCTGACCATAAGCTTTGTCGAATAGGAACGTTTTTAATCTAATCTTAAATGTGCAGACTGTCTCGGCTTCTTTTATATTAGCTGGAAGCTGATTCCATAAAATAGGGGCTTGGTGGCTAAAGGCTCTAGCTCCAACAGTACTTTTAGAAACCCTGGGAACTACCAGTAGACCTGCATTCTGAGCAAGACAATGACCCTAAACATATGGCCAAATCTACACAGAAATGGTTCACCAGACACAAAATCAAGCTCCTCTCATGGCCATCTCAGTCCCCAGACCTTGTTTTGTTGGCAAAAGGGGGTTGTACAAAGTATTAACTCCAGGGGTGCTAATAATTGTGACACACATTATTTGATGTCATATAATTTTTTCTTTATGTGGGATTTTTTTCCCCCCCGGAATGAATGCACTTGTTTTGAAGGTTAGATGTTTGTCTTTTTTCCATTAAGGTCCCATATTATTTGAATAAAAAAAAAATACATATATTAGAAGCTAAAAAACACATCTTTTTCAAGGGTGCCAATAATTATGGAAAGAACTGTATATTTGAAATGCTTTTGTATGCTTTTACAAAAAGCACAATTTCTCTGTTTTTTCATTAGAAATTGGAAAATTGCTCAAACTAAGCTATTTTCTATTGCTGATTTCTAAAGAATGGAAAAAGATATGAACTAACTTTTTTTCCTGCTGAAAGAAGAGAGTCTAATCTTTCTTTTGGTGAGTTCCATGTTTATATAGCAATAGAACAGAATTTTCTGTGGGGCTTGCAAAATCAGTCAAAATCCAGTAAAATGGCCGGGAGCCAAGGGGGTTGCACCGGTGAAAATGGCTGGGAGTGAATGAGTTAAAATTTTGTCTTAGTCTTTTGGACGAAAATAATTTTTAGTCTTAGTAATAGGTGTAACACCAGCAACTTTTCAGGATGTTTAAATTGTCACCAGCAACATTTTATGAATACAACCCCTAGCAAAAAGTATGGAATCACCATTCTCGGACGAACACATTTTATCATGTAGAACAAACTCAGATAAAAAGCTTGAAAAAAATAATGAATTAGTTCAAAAGTGCAACTCTTTAGTATTCAGAAACACTTAAAGAAATGAATAAAAAAACATTGTGGTGGTCAGTAAATGTTAATTTTATAGAGCAATTGCTGGGAATTATATATGGAATCACTCCATTCTGATGAAAAAAAAAAATGAAATCGTGAGAAACAAACAAAGAGATAACAATCAAAACTCATCTCTACTATTTAGTAGCACCACTTCTGGCTTTTATAACAGCTCACAGTCACAGTGCACCATTTTTTTCAATTTCCACCACAGGTTATCAAAAGGGTTTATCAATTAAACCTGATCAGATCAGGCAAGTAGATAAACTAAGTATGATGTAACTAAGATGTAAATACCTGGATGAGCGCTAATTATTTTTTACTTAACCCTGAAAAGACAGAAGTCCTTATAATATTCCCTAAAAGTTTGAGAGACTCTCTAACGGCCCAGATAGTCACTCTGGACAATGTCAGTGTAGCCTCCAGCACCACAGTTAAAAACCTGGGAGTTCTATTTGACCCAGACCTATCATTTAAGGCTCATATTAAACAAACCTGCAGAACAGCCTTTTTTCACCCGCGCAGCATAGCCAAAATTAGAAATATTCTGTCTAAAAACGATACAGAAAAATGAATTCACGCGTTCGTTACATCTAGACTGGATTAGCTTAACTCCTTACTCGTAGCTTGTTCCCTAAAAGGTCTTCAGCTAGTCCGGAAAATAAATTAGTTTAGAAATGAATTTAAAATCCTCCTTTTTACAATTAGGACCATCAATGGTATGGGGCCATCTTATCTCACAGATGCTCTGCTTCCATACAGCTCCAACAGAACACTTCGTTCTCAGAATGCAGGTCTACTGGTAGTTCCCAGGGTCTCTAAAAGTACAGTGGGAGCTAGAGCCTTTAGTTACCAAGCTCCTGTCTTATGGAATCAGCTTTCAGCTAATATTAACCCTTTAAGGTCTGGGCCTATTTTGTCTGATTTTGCATGCCTTTGAAGTTGCCTTTATATTTCAAAGAAAGAATTGTTTACGATGGCCTGGTTTGGTCCCTTTTTTTGTGACACCTTGAACTTCATGTCCAAACTGTTGTTTCCTTCACTGACCAATTATAAATCATCATTTTGGGCCCAAAAAGACCAAAAATTCCAAAATCGTTTTGTCAAAATTTTTAATATTGATGTCCAATTGACAACCAAACATGCGTAACAAACAGTTTCGAAACTTTGTAATATTTATTCAACATGTTAGGATGAACATTCAACCAAAAAAAATTAGAATAAATAGTCTTATATTTGACAATTCAACATAAACAACAGGTATAGCCATAGGCGTTTTTTGCCTTTATACATGCTCTAGTCAAAACAGGTTATATACAGCAGACCAAACAGTGAAGAACAGTGAAAAAATATATACCATCTAACACAAAAAGTGTTTAGAGGCCAGCTCTTTATGAGTTTAGGTATTGCGGCCCATCGCCTGATGAAAACTATGTACACACAATCAAGCTTCTTGAACACACATTTATATACACAAATTGAGAAGACTGATTGTGGGGGGGGGAAAAATATATAACATTGGGGAAAAAAAGTATTTTCAAAAATATTTACAATAAACAAGTTAAAATTTTTTCAGGCATGCCACTCCGAAAAGCAGTTTCGTCCTGGAATTAGACACAGGGCGACATCACACAGCCCACACTTCCATGGGGTGTCGGTCCTCTATCCACCCTTCCATTTTCATTTCACTTTACTTTCATTGTCACTATAAATGTACATGAAGAAAAAGTCAGTATGAAAATAATAAAGTATAAAATAAAAATATATACAGCAATAAATAATAATGGAAATCTATATGTATGACAATAGAAAGAATATCATAGCTGAATATGTGCTACATCCCTAATCTTCATATAGAAAGAAGAACACCACAAATTATAAATTCCTGCCTGGCATACACACAGTGCACGTACGACTTTGATCTGATATGCACATTTTATTATTATATACACGAACACACACTTATATTGCATCAAAATTAACTTTGTCTTGCAATATCAAAAGAAACTTTTTCAGCATTAAAAAAAAAAAAGTGAGTTGGCTTACCTCTGCTCGTCGATGGCGTCACCCACGTGTTCAAATCCGTCACTATCTTCACTCGGGGACTCTTCCGAAGAAGACGATGATGACGAATTTGGACCATCCTCTTCCTCAAGTTGATCAAAAAGCACAATTGCTTGCGCTAAATTTAGTTTTCCGTTCATTCTCAAAGTCACACAAAGTCGCTGCTCGATCCAAACGGCCGTCGCTCGCCACCTCGCTGCTTCAGAGCACTCCTCCCTCTCGTTCGGTGGAACCTCGCACGGCAGTTATATTTATTAAAAAAAAAAAACGCATTTTGTGCTTCAACTGTGACTTCGAAAGGGTTCGTTTTATTTGTGTTTTTTTCATGGAGCTTCCGTTTTGAAAAAGGACAAGAAATGATGGAAATATAGACATAAACAAATGATCCATGCAGCGTTTGAATGTTTTTTTGAGAGGACAATAAAACTATAAAACTTAAATGACAATATCTCACGTTTTAGTTGGTCGATTGACTTCAAATAATAACGAGAGTAAACCGCAACTTCCGCACTTTAAAACGAGACTAACCAACGGCATGTGGGTGACTTAATTAAAACGTGAGGGCGCTTCAAAGCCGACGTGCGCTGAGGACGCGCCGGCGCGTCCTTCGACTCTCAAGGGTTAAAGAGGCTGACACAGTCTGTACATTTATGATTAGACTAAAAACGTTCCTATTTGACAAAGTTTATGGTCAGGCTAGTTGAAAACTGACTGGACTCACAGTTCAGTCTAAGCTGCCCTAGGAGCGATAATGCTGGGGGAAGTACAGCTAGTGAGTCCTATCTCCTGTTTTTCACTCTACCTACCACTTGTCTTTACATATTTCTCTTTTCTAATTCTATTATTTAGTTGACTAGTCTGTTCGTCACTAGTCACCCGGTGTCCCCCCTGGGGGAGGGGCTATTTTTCAGCCGCCTGACTATCCTGACCCCTGGCTGGATGGATGTCCTCGTTGCCCCCCCCCCCCGTCTCATCTGGCTAGATGGACACCCTCATGTTCCCTCACCCCACTGCCTCTCTACAAACTGGAACTCCTTCTGCTAATATCCATTATCAGTCATGGTGCATCTGTAGCCTGTCCGTCCTGGGAGTGGATCTCTTCTGACTGTGGTTCTCCCCAAGGTTTCTCTTTTCCCACAGGAGTTTTTCCTTGCCGCCATGGAGGGTCTAAGGATGGAGGGTGCCCAGGACATGAACCCATCTCATTCATCTACTGTATCTGACTGTGTATCAAATTGACTCTGTCAAGACCTCTGCGACAACCTTGTTGTGATATAGTGTTATACAAATAAAATTGAATTGATAAACTGCCAAACAAGTCCATGGAATTGAAACGCATAGAACCGGTTCTCTAAAGGAACTGGTTCTCTATTCCTATCCCTAGTTATCATTGATGAAAGCAATAATGCCATGCATTTTCAATGGCCTTGTCAATTTTGGTTTTAGAATGATTGATTTTGTTCAAAATGTTTATTGCTCATCAAGAAAATGTAATGTTAGGCAGTGCTTAATTTGTAAATCATAAGGTGCCGGAACGCAAAGTACATATGACAGCGCAGGGTTGACGAGACGGACACAGGTCCCAGAATATAAGCAGAAATGGTGCTGAAACAACATGCAAATGCCCACTAGCCATGCTGTGGGACTTATGAGCCTCAATTTCAGATAATAATAATAATAATAAACATTGTATTTCTAGAGCGCTTTTCAAGCCACACAATGACGCTTCACAAGAGAGATGGTATCATAGTACCAGCAAAACAATCATAAAAAATTAAAAGCATAATATCCATGGTATGAATGTTATGACAACAATTTAAAATTGTTTAGGCTATGCTCTGCACAGCATGGGCAATTGTCCACATAACCACAGGTGGGACAGTCAGCAATTAGTTTCTCAACAGGTCTAACTTGTAAAACAAAAAAAGATTGGATTTACTTTAGCTTACCATACTTAGTTGTCCAAAACATTCCTTGTTGTCATTGTTCCTTTTCTGACTCTTTGTCTGTCTTTTAGGCATGTTGAAATACCGTTTGATCCTAAAGTTTTTTTCTAATTTATGTCAGGGGCTGATTTGTTCGTGCAGCTTTTGAGCGTATCAACAAATCTCTGACTCTTTCAAAACATTTTTATAAACAACAGTGTTGCCAGCATCTCCAAACGGCCGCTTTCCCGTTTCAGTGTGACCGGCATTGCCAATTATGCGTAGAAGAAGAAGTGGGTGAGCGTATGGGGGAGAGAAAGGAAGCGCGGTGTTGACTTTTACTATGGTTTGGAGTTGAAAGCACCGCTAACCAAAAGTGCAGATTGGAAACAACATGCAATTCTTGTGTTATGTTCTGTAAATGAATCTATGCATCTTATTATTTTATCCCCGCGACCCGACCCCGGAGCAAGTGGAAGATGATGGATGGATGGACATTTAAAAAAAAAAAAACGTTTTTATATTGTAGCATCACCAGGGCTATCATTGGCACGGTAATTTATGCGTCAACGCGGGGCTCCTATTGGTGCGCTACGCTCCGATTGGTGGACTGCATAGCCGCCGGCAGGTGAATTGTTGTTTGTTTTGCATTAGGGTGGCGGAAAGAAGAATAAAATGAAGGGGTAAAAAGCGTCAAGGTTCCTGTGTTATTTTCGCTGCCAAGCTTTACTTAGCAAGCGTTACAATTTAAAGCGACTGTTTTCTGTTCAGCCCAAATGCTTGATGAAAAGTTTGGGCAACTATTACTTAGAGTGGTGGTTTCCAGTGTTATTCAATGTGTGCTCCTTTCTGTAAAGCGCAGTGGTTTGTGGCGTTATTTTTTTTTGTTTTTGTTTTAGGGCTGTCAAAATTATCGCGTTAACGCGCGGTAATTATTTTTTTAAATTAATCACGTTAAAATATTTGACGCAATTAACGCACATGTCCCGCTCAGACAGTATTCTGCCTTTTGGTAAGTTTTACAGCAAGGTTTTTCGTGCTGTCTAACAGCGAACTCTTGTGGTCGCTTTGCGACATGGTTTATTGCTTCCTTGCCAGTTCAATATGGCTGCACGACATCTCTGTTGTGCTTATATGATACTTGGACAAGATTTGTCCGTAAGTATGGTTGTTGCTAAGAATGTACATATTATGTTAGTAAGCGAAATGTTATATTTTTTGTATGAGACGCTTTTTGTTTATGTTCAGTGAACCTGTATAGCGTGCTAAGCTAACGTTGTTGCTAATGCAATGCTTGTGTACTTTTTTTTTGTAGTTTCACTACGGTCTAAAGAGGACAGTGGTTTGAGGCCATTTTATTAATAAATAAGATGAAAAAGGAAGAAGTCCGATTATTAAGGCGTCGTTCACTAGCTGTCTAGCTTTGGAAAAAGTAGACGCTTCGGAGTGAGGACAGCATAGACAGATTTAAATGACAGGAGAGTGAAATGCCCACTACAGTCCTTATGTATCGTATGTTGAATGTATATATCCATCTTGTGTCTCATCTTTCCATTCCAACTAATTTTACAGAATATATATATAATTTACAGAAAAATATGGCATATTTTATAGATGGTTTGAATTGCGATGAATTACGATTAATTAATTTTTAAGCTGTAATTAACTCGATTAAAAATTTTAATCATTTGCCAGCCCTATTTTTTTTTTTTTTTTTTTAAACCTGTCCTGCTCAGCTGTTTGACACGGAGAATGGAAGTCTAAATGTCCGGATAGTCTGAACAGTTTTAAGGTTTCACATTGAGAGTCTGATATACTCCCTTTGTGATCATTCAACATACCTCATTTTTTATGACAAAACAGCGAACAGGAAGAGGTTATGGGGGAACAGAAGAAAAGAAACACAACAGAAGAAAGAGAAGAAACACAAACAACAACAAGAAATACATTGAACGCCTAACTACACTAACTACTAATATGTTGGTACAATCGTCAGCTAAATGCATTTCCGGTTGACACCATGTGGGGGCCTGTTGACCAGGGAAAGAGGGGGAAGAAGGTGGGGGAGTCTATAAGCTAAGTGATAGAAAGGGGTAGAGTGTACACAAATCATCTCTGTGATTTAGAACCCAGTAATCATGGCGTTATTTATAATAGAGGGCGCTAGCGTAGCAAGTGACGATGATGAGTTCATCGGAATCATCGCCTCTCATTCTCCTCTATATAGCTCGGCACTATATTAATACACAAGAGGTGCCGGATTGGACTAAATAGGTCCCGGAACACGTGGAATCCAAAATCGAGAGGTGCCGGAACATGTTCCGGCCATAAGCGGATTTTGCGAAGGGGCCAGGCCCCCCTTGGTGACAGAAAAGTGTCATTGCATGGAATTGTCTTCCCTACAGATGATTTCAAAATTAAGAATTTTTCGGTAAAATATTGTCTATAAAAGTTGTAAAGCAATAAAACAAACAGCAAAAATGAATGAAATGAACAAAATAAAAATTATAACTGGTCAAAACTTTTTCAAACAGATCATGTGACGATTGTAATGATATGAGATTATCGTATCTGCACGTTCAATTAGTAATGTCTGCTCGTCGCAGCACACGGAGGTCAGACATACGCAGCGAGCTCGAGACAGCTGATAAACAGCCTGCCAGTGGACAGTTAATGTTGATGATGCCTCTCTTCTGTTCTCTAACTAAAGATCTGTCAGTCAAATCTTTCAGTAAGTTGTCTTATACAAGAAACCCACAAAGTAACAAAACTAGCACCTTAGACGGTCATTTGCTTTGCTCAGCTAAAACCACCTGAGGAATGAACAGGCAAGATGGATATAGCCTAAGAAATTTTTTAAAACCTAGGCTTTCAAAAGTTTCAATTTGCCCCACTAAAGACGCTCATTGTACAACAAATTTTGCACCCTTATAATATTTTGCTCCCACAGCTGTTGTGGCGGTGAATAAGCCCTCTTTCACATTCAGTTGGATTCTCAATGTTATCCACAGGTGCTAAGTAAACAAGTAACATCGTAAACATACATGTTCAACACAAATATGGCGTGAATTGATGCTTAACTACACGGCGAAGACTTAACAGGGATAGAGCGGCGTGCAGTTGTCGTGTACAGCTAACATGGCAGAATGTGTCTGAGAACCTTTCTACATTTCAGTCCATGATCAAACTTAAGTAAATATTCCTTTATTTAAAGTAAAGCTTGTAGTGTTTACTTTGGAACCGCTGTATTTGCAGCCAATTATAACACAAAGTTGCAATTTCTGATGGGGTGCAAAATTTGACAGTACACCTGTTGACACCGGCGTAGCATATTCAATGGATGACAATCTTGGTGAACGGTATAGCTGTCCTAAGCAGCCTGATTTGGAATTCCCCTCAAAAATGTTGGGAAACAAAAAACACTTATTTTAATTTATTATTATATTATTCTTGGAAGTTAATTTTATTGCTGAAACTGTGTTTCGGGTTCATCAACATTTTGTGCCCCCCCCAACCCAAAAGTCAAACTCCGCCTATGGTTCCGGCTCGACTTAACCCCTGATATTAGGTAAAAATAGCTGTTTTTTTCCCCCAAAAAACTTAAGTTTCAGTAAAAATAAATAACTAAATAAATCCTTTTTTTGGTTTTTTGAGACATCAATTTCATTTGAACTGGGACGTCTGGCATTGAATGATCGTATTTCAGTGCCATTGACGGCAATTGCTGTCAGTGGCAGCCAAAGAGTTCATTTCCTTTTGGTTTTGTGTTCTTTAATGTCGTGTTTTCCGACCAAACATTAGCGCGTCAATCATTCAAACTCCATTTCTCCTCCTCCATTCAATGACTTTTGTTTTCAGCCTCTTTGTTTGTCGCCATAGCAACGTGTCATTTCCCGTCCCCGCATGCGGCGTCCCTTCATTTGAAGTCGTCCGGCTCTTAAGACATCTTCAAGTCTCCGCCGAGTCTTTTTCTCTTCCCGTCCTTTCTTCTTCTTTGGTGCTTTTTATCCGCGGCGATACGAGATGTCGGCCCGCGGAGAAAGCGAGCGTCTCGGAGCCTCAGAAGAAGACAACCCCGCCCCCGCCGCCGGCCTCGGGGGCCCTCCTTCTCTCCCCCAATTCTTTCTTTTCGGCTCCTTTAATTGAGCGGCGGCGGGCCCGATGAAGGGGGAGTAGGAGGGCGAGCGGCGGAAAGTGATGTTCCTCGATGTGCGCGACAGCAGTGGGAGGGCTGTGATGAAAAAGTAATGATGCTAGTTACATTCTATTAGAGGAAATGTGAAGCCCCCCCCTCAACCCCATCCTCGATATCAGCAGAGGAATTGCGGGACACACATTTTCCCTTCCATGTGTTCATTTTCGCTGCTTTCATGTATTTTTAATGTCAAATGATGACTTTTATTTTGTGTTTACGCGCACGTTCCGTGTCGACGTGTAATCAGCGCCGCCTTGGAAAATTAAATTAATGAACTGGCGGCTTTTAATATTCATCACCGCGGCTTGAATATTGAGCAGAAGGTCATTTTATATTCATCACTTTATGATTGAAAATTTGACGCTTTTTACTGCAGCGCCACCTGGATGAAACAGTTTTGCGAGGATACGTCTTGACTGAAATATGAACACATTCGTTGCCAGAGCTCAGTTTAGACCACTGATTCTTAATCTAGGTTTGATCGAACTAGGGGTGCACGATATCCGTTTCTTGAAACCGATATCGATAACTTCCTGCTTCTCAAAGCCGATATCGATAACCGATAATAAATGCATATATTTTTAAATGTATATTCATCCGAGTTTTTGAACACCTGGAGGTTTAAAAAAATAATAATGGTGGATTCAACATAGATTTGTCTTTGATCTCACCAGAATTTTCATAATGACATGAACATTATTATAATGAACAAAACAAAGACAAGAACAGTCTTGACTTCAAATAAAGTGCCAATATTTATTTTTTCAAATAAATATAATTTGAGTCAATCCCAATCAATTAGTCAACATAATTGAAGATGTGTTTCCTGAACAAGCACTGAACTAAAAGATAAACCCAACAGGTATTGTGCTTTGTCATCAGATATAAATATTTGGTGCTACAGGAGACTGTTGTGGTCTTGGTCCATGAAACAACTTTCTTAACCTGGGAGACAGGTTAGGACAGCAAGCCTATCAATAACCAAAAGGCCTCTCAATAACTTACTAACATATAAATAACACAGCAAACATTATATAGTAAGGTTTATCACTCATTCCTCATAACACAAATATGGTAGAACAAAAAGGATTAATGGCTTGCCTTATAATAATGAATACAAACGGCAGTGAGTGAACCCATATTCAATAAAGTATGAGGGTTATTCTCTGCATAGTATAAAATTCTACCAAGCATGCTGACAGGACTAACATTACACGACAACTATTGTATGTGTGTATAGCATAGCGCACTAGCTTGAGCTACTAGCCTTAAGCATTGGCTGGCTTCTATAACACAACAACTTATGAAGTTCTGTACATATGACCCTTCACCACCGAAGTCAACATATATTGCACATCCATATGTTACAGTAAACATAAATACTTACAGACATATATTTCCGAGGCGGAAACGTAAGTAACAAAGCAATCACGATTGTCAATGCTAACGCTAGACACAGCACTGTGTAAAGTGAATGAGTTTGTGGCCAAATTAAAGATGCAGCGAATTATTCTGACCAGCAGGTGGCAGCAATGCCCCGCAAATGGTGATGGGGGAAAATATTACATTATGCCTTTGTGATGTATGATTGCTTCTGTGACCTAGATTGTAACAACTTCTATTGTTTTTTACCTTGAGTTTCATAGTTAGGAGGGAATCTCACGAGATAACTTGTTTTGCACCATAGCACGCGCTTGAGTCCCATAGTTAGGAGGGAATCTCACAAGATAACTTGTTTTGCACCATAGCACGCGCTTGAGTCCCATAGTTAGGAGGGAATCTCACGAGATAACTTGTTTTGCACTTATAATATTTACCGTGGGAACACAACATCTGCTACCGGACGACACAACCTGGGAACCACGCAAAGAAAAGCCCCTTTTTCGAGGGGCTGAACCAAAAGTAGCTTTGTCACTGGACAGGGCCGCGCCGCCATTGGGGCGGAGGTTGGCGCGTTCCTACAAAAACCGGGCATTTCCGGGCGACCAGTGAAGTCCGGGTCACGTACAGATGGCCTGGCTTTGTTCCTTCGCCGCCTTACCGGAGTGTTGGCTCCCGCTCATTTGTCACGGTCAGCTATTTTCATTGCTAAGGAACACTTGGTTGTGCTGTAATGGTAGCGCGGGGATTCTGGGATTGACAAACTCAATCTAGCGTCATCGTTACCCTTGTTATGCTTGTTTTTGATACCTGTTGCTTGCTCTTGTGGGATTGTAATCAATAAATCTCATTTATTCTGCATTATCTAATCAATAAACATTGTCTATTTTGCGAAAGTGTGCCTGTTACTGATTCACCCCGAACCTGGAAATTTCGGAAAACAAATGGTCAACTGATTTCCCAGCCAGCGAGCACAGTTCATACTGCATTATCGGTCCTATTAATTATGTTATTGGATTTATTGGGATGACGTCATAATTCCTATTATCGGACCAATAATTATCGTGCACCAGTAGATCGAACCCCAGGGGTGAGTAATGATCGGTGAATGTTGCAGGCATCTCTATATCCGAAGGGTTCGGTCAACGTACATGTGAAACTTGTGGGATTTGGTACCGTTAGCAAGGTTAAGAACCACTTACAAGTGTTGTTCTCTGACACCCAAGGCTTGCCCTAGACCAGAACTCCCTGAAACCAAGACTACCGTATTGGCCCGGATATAAGACGGCCCTGATTACAAGACGACCCCCTCTTTTTCTCAAGACTCAAGTTTGAAAAAAGACTTTTTGAACACCAAATTATTTTTTATACAGAAAATAATTACAGTACATCCGAAACAAATGATTATAGCAATATATTTGAGAGAAAAAGCATGTTATTTTGCCTCATTCAAATCTTAATATCTGAACATTAAAATATGTAAACTAAAGTGCAATCACATTCGTAAATGAATGGCTTCTGGTTTTTGAAATGTAAATGTTATAATCAGGGCCGTCTTATATTCGGGCCAATTAGGTAGTAGGCAAACTATTTTTTTGTGAATGGCGGACTCTGGCAAGTTAGAATAAAAATAAGAAAATCATATGACACTAAGTATTGCAGCAACAACCCAAAAAAAGTCTGTTATCACCTTTTGACGTGTTAAAGCAACACTTGATAACTTTTCGACTTTGATTGATTTTAGTGATGCCGGTGGACGAAAGCGGTAGTGTTTCCCATGAGGACCATCACATACCCGCACAGTGTCATAAAATCATGACCTCCAGATGGATTTATACAGAAAATAATTACAGTACATCCGAAACAAATGATTCCAAAAATATATTTGATATTCATGTTATTTTGCCTCATTCAAATCTTAATATCTGAACATTTAAATATGTAAACTAAAGTGCAGTCACATTTGTAAATGAATGGCTTGTGGTTTTTGAAATGTAACTAAACCAATCTAATGTGATAAAACAACAAAATTGCAATAACTGCATTAATCATCAAAGTGAAGTCTAACTGTAACTGTAGTCTTGAAACAAATCTGAATAAGGAAAAACATTGCAATAAAATAATGAGAGTAGCTGAGATCTATCATGACCAGGGGTCGCATTAACCGAATATTTTCCGTCGTTGACCGATTTTTTAAAACGGTGACGGAAAAAACTGAAGTCCATTTGTCATTTTGACAGGTTGCAATTCACACCCCAGACCACAGGGTGGGGAGTGAGCATATTAATTTAGCTATTGTCTCTCTTGATGCATGACGTCGTTGGCCTTACTCTGAAAAATGTCAAGGCAACTGAGTGTCCGAAGTTTCTTCAAAAAGCCCCAAAACGACGATGGTGTTGATAAAAGAGGTGAAAAAACAGGGACTGCACAAGCGGGCACGCAATTCAAGTCCATGCGCACCAGGAGGAAGGTGTAAGACTCCGTTCAGGCCACAGCAGGTGAACTGTTAATTTCATTGTTCCATATGTAGCCTACCTACTGGGGCCACAGTCAGCTGTTTTTGTCACTGCGGAGAAAAAGTTACATATTCATCTGCTTGATGCGTGATGATGGCACGGTGTGGATTCTCTGTTAAGCTTGTTCGGACAGAATATTAATTTAAAATGAATGAAAACTAAATACTATTGCATATGTTGAAGCGGTATGCAATGTTAAGAGTCTTGTTAGCTCGAATTGCTGTGTCCAGCCGCTGTAGCTCTGCTGCTCTCTGTGAACATCTCTATTCAAGCCGGAACGCGCGCGGCTCTTAAGTGTCTCTGTCACGTGACTGTGTCGTAGCCGGTAACGCGCTCGGCCAAATGGACACACAAGTACGGAAGGTGAATTATGCCAAACAAAGGGTCACCACAATGTCATTATCATCATTTTAAAAATTTAAGTGATGGGTAAAAATAGATTATGACCGGATTTTTATGACCCTGTCAGTCAAAATGACAGACAACGAAAAAGTCTAGCGCAACCTCTGATCATGACAGAACATCGCTTCAATGATATCTGGCGCCATCTAGCGTCGTGAATGGGTATACTGTCTAGACCGCGAATATAAGACGACCCCTCTTTTTCAGGCTTTTTTTAATGCATAAAACAGCGTCTTATATTCGGGTCAATACGGTATTAGGAGTAGAGACCAAAACGAGACCAAGATGGAGACAAGACGAGACCTAAGATTTTAACTCATCGAGACCAAGACTTTTTGGATTCGAGACGAATGCCTTCTAGTTTTGCAAGCAAGACGGTACTACCTGATTCATCCTAGGGCGTAGGTTTGGTCTCAACATTGGTAGGGACGATATTACCACCATGCAAATAATGCAAACAACGATCCAAATAAAGGACGGCTAGCTTGACTTCGTTTTTCCTTGTGGAGGCTGGCTTGACCGTAGTAGTTTTGCAGGTTAGCAAGTTTAATGTTATGCTAACTCTGATGCAGGTCGGACTTTCAGTACCAAAATTAGTGGTGTTTCCCACACTTCCACAACATTGACGTCTTTTTACGTGAGTTACCGTGGCTGCTGCTGGCCGAAAAAAACCCCAAACTTCTAACATCCCCTGGGGGGGGGGGTGAACCAGCACATTCAGCGAGTGAAAAGGGATGAATGTGAGTCTGAATATAATGAAAATAATAATTCACTTAACTCATTTGCTCCCAAAATTGTATAAATAAGCTCTAAATTCAATTGCTTCAGTGTCCCAAAAAAGTATTTATACGTCTTTTGTGTGTTTTTTTTTTTTTTGACAATAGGAATCTATTGGTTCTGATGTATCTAAGATACAATGCACAAAGCTCAAAACCCATTTTAAAGCAATAAAACTGGCCACTGGAGGTCAGTACCGCATTTGGTAAGAACTCATCTCGGACCAAGAAAGGAAGTGAAGAAAAATAGTCAGGAAACGGAAGTTGGGGGGATCTTGTGAAGACGCATGAGAATTTGAGAAAAATGCGGACAACGATCGGGAAAAAAAAGCAAACGACACTGGAGGAGTGTTTTGGGAAAAAAACAAAAAACGAAACCATCGTCAAAGAAGGATTAAAAAAAAAATCTATCTTGATGAGACAGATGGTGACGGCCACAACAGCATCAGGTTCCACACGCATTCTGAGGAGCTCACATTGCGTTACTCCTGAGCCCGAGGTTGAAACCAACGATGAACATGATGAAAAAAGAGAGACCGATCTCGATCCGGACTCATCAGATTACTGGGAGTCACCTCATTCAACCGGGAGCAGCCGAGAGCCTTCCACGTTGTTATGTGCACAAATAGATCAGTAGTTTAGTTATGAGTAAATAAATTGTTACTTTGCGATCAAACGCTCTATTAGTCTTGTTGTCTCTGTTATTTTGTAGAAGGAAAACATTATTCAGATGTTTGGGGTGTCACAAAAGCGAAAAATAGCTGTGTTAAAGTCAGTTATGTTTGAAATGTATGCTTTTACAAAAAGCTCAATTTCTGTTTTTTCATCAGAATTTGGAAAATTGCTCAAACTAAGATTTTCTAATGCTGATTTCTAAAGAATGGAAAAATATATGAACTTTTTTTCTCTGCTGAAAGAGAGAGTTTTTACTTTCTTTTGGTGGGTTCCATGTTTATATAGCAGTAGAACAGAATTTTCTGTGGGCCTTGCAAAATCAGTCAAAATCCAGTAAAATGGCCGGGAGCGAATGAGTTAATAATCGTAGGGTCTATTCTATCATTACAAAATATGGGAAGACAATCTAAATTACCTATATAAATAAATTCTTTATATAACGCAAATAACATTGCTTAAAAGTTGGTGGGGACAATTTGAGCATCCTGAAAAGTTGCTATTGTTATGTCCCTACCCTCTCTATGCAAACCTATGCCCTTGAATTCATCATACAGTAGCGCAAGGGTCTCCAAACTGGTCCTCAAGGGCCACTGTGGGTCCTGTTTTTTGTTCATACCCCTCGCACACAGACCATTTAACCAGTGAGGTTTCTGCTAAAACAAGCAGCACATGACTGCAATCAACTGATTACACTTTAGATTGGTGAAAAGATATCATCCTGTTTTCTTGGCGATCCCTGGTTTAGACTTTACTTACAAGTGTCACTCTCAATCAGACTCCTAAGGCTTGCAAGAGACCGGAACTCACTGAGACCAAGACTTTTAGAAGTGGAGACTAATGCCTTTTAGCCTTCAAGCAAGACGGTAGTTCCTGATTCATCATACAGTAGCACAGGGGTCTCCAAAGTGGTACTCAAGGGCCCTGGTTTTTTGTTCCTACCTATCGAACAGACAGTTTAACCAATGAAGTTTCTGCTAAAACAAGCAGTACCTGAGTGCAATCAACTGATTACACTTGTAAGACACCAGATTGGTGAAAAGATATCGTCCTGTTTTGTTGGACTGAAATCTTGCACCCATTGTGGCCCTATGTGGAGGCCCTATGTGGAATAGTTTGGAGACCGCTGGTTTAGACTTTACTTACAAGTGTTGCTCTCAATCAGACACCCAAGGCATGCCCGAGACCAGAACTCACTGAGACCAAGACTTTTTGAAGTGGAGACTAATGCCTTTTAGCCTTCAAGCAAGACGGTAGTTCCTGATTCATCATACAGTAGCGCAGGGGTCTCCAAACTGGTACTCAAGAGCCCTGGTTTTTGTTCCTACCCATCGAACACAGACAGTTTAGCCAATGAGGTTTCTGCTAAAACTAGCAGTACCTGACTGCAATCAACTGATTACACATGTAAGACACCAGATTGGTAAAATACAGTGTCGTCCTGTTTTGTTGGCATGAAATCCTGCACCCACTATGATCCAATGTAGAATAGTTTGGAGAGCGCTGGTTTAGACTTTACTTACAAGTGCTGCTCTCAATCAGACACCCAAGGCTTGCAAGAGACCAGAACTCACTGAGACCAAGACTTCTAGAAGTAAAGACCGAAACCAGACCAAAGCGGATACGAGCCGAGACCGGGACTGATGCTTTCTAGCCTTGTAAGCAAGAAGGTACTTCCTGATTCATCATACAGTACTGCAGGGGTCTCCAAACTGGTCCCCAAGGCCGTCGTAGGTCCATGCCCCGTCCAGTTGGACCACAAGTCACCGCTGCAACCCCCTAATTGACATGGCAGACCGTGGGAGCACTAGGCCACAGCCCCTCCCCAGCCAATCGGGGGGGCGGGCCAGCGCAGCTCCAGCAAGAGGGCCGCTGCCATCCCAGGGCGGTCCCCCGGACCATCCGCGCCCCCATTAACCGGCCTTAAGGGAAGCGATGAGGGGACGCTCCACGGCCCTCCACGCCCACCACCAGCCACCGCCGCCAATCGACACGGCAAACCACAGGACCCCCCTGGCCCACTAGGCCCGGGGTAGGACAGAATCCACACCTGGAGTAGACGACACCACACCGACACAATGACCCGCGCCGGAGCCCAAAGAGGATACCCAGGGAGAAAAGAGAGGGGAAGGTGGAAGCAGGAGAGCGCCGACCCACCCAATCCCATCCCAGCCCAAGCGAAGAGGAGGTCACACCCCGGGATCCACGTCATATCGAAAAAGTGTGGGACCAACCTACCGCCCAATTACTGTGGCTGAGTCCCCATTGATTGATATGTAGAATATATTCCTAGCGGATACAAGGAACAATCAATCTGGCGTGCCAGGTTACGTGAAAGGGGCATAACGGTAAACAGTATAATCACTTCCCGTCCATTTTTAACGGCGTCACATTGGATTAGAAATGCCATTCCTGTGAAGAAAATGCTAGCAAAACCTCACCCTTTGACGTCACGGCCTCGTTAAGGCGTCCGTCGGCTCGTTAGCCGCTAGCCACCGAACGGCCGCGACGCAGACCGCCCTTTGTACCCCGCGGACACAAACAATGGCGGCCAGCAATTACGCCGGCAGAAGATTGGACTCCAAATGTTGTTGCTGTTAGCGGGAGAAAATAAACAGTTAAGGGGGTAATTACAAGTCCAGTCGGCACAAAGAACGACGGGTAAACAGAGGCCGCCAAATGCGGTCTTTCAAAGCAGCCTCCGATTGGCCCTGCAAACAAGATGAGTGGAAAAGTTCGCCGTGGATGAGGAATCAAGTTTAGGGAAAAAAAAACATTAAAAAGTGGAGGAAACTTGATAAAAGAGTCACAATGTAATTATTTGTTGGGCAAAAGTTGGCCGTTTTGTCGACATGTTTGTGGAATATTGATTTTGACCTCATTATGAGCAAAACATGTGGAAAATTTGTTTTTGTTTTTTACTCAGTAAAAACCGCCGGATGGACATCCTACATCGTTTTCCCGCGTACATAAGCTAAAAATAAATAAATAAGGTTTCAAGGCTGTTAGGGTTGCAAAATAAGAGAGCAGTCTTTGGCTACCAAATGACCACCTTAGACGTCCATTATTTGATATTTTAACTTGTTTCATTTTTAAATGTTTTTAAATAAGGAAATCAATAAAGTAAAAACAGTCGTCTTCTTTATATGTATTAAAAAAACAAACAAACAAAAAACAATTTTAAATGTTTATTCACGTTTTTAGTTTTATTGATATCAATAAAAGGGAAGTTTGTAGCATTTGCATTTGTCATTAATGCAATATTATTCATTGTTCATCACCAAAGGGTTTATGACATCTTAACCAGAGTGTACTTCTGTTTTTACTTATAATAATTTCATAGGCTAAATTTTGGGTCATGTATGATAATTATGAAATGGTTATTAAATATATTAGCTTTTACCAATGAAGGCTCATAATAAAGTATTGATTGCTATAATGGGATGTTCCACGATTGATTGCGGAAAGAGACATTTTTGTGATTGATAACCATAGACATGTTTAGCTCTTGATAGAACTGCCTTGTCATTCTGACCGGTTTAAACCGGCCCAGGTTCCACGGGCCAACTTTCAGGACAAGCCACAGACATTGAGGAACTAAACTGTCTGGGACATTTAAGAAATCATATTGTTGCATTTTATTACTTGCAAAATGATATTGCTTCATGAAATGTATTTGATGAGATAGTTATTAAGATTTCATAATACAGTGGCACAAATAAGTATTTAGTCAACCACCAATTGTGCAAGTTCTGTTATGGTTCTGATTGAGCAGGGGACCCAAGCGCAGAGATGACAGGCAAAACTGGCAGTGACAACACTTTATTGGCAGGTTTGGCAGAAGGTGTTGAAATAGTCAGGTGAGTCTTTGCGATAGATGAGCAGACGGGCAAGCAGGTGTTCAGGCAGGCAAGTATCGCAGGATCTAGGGAATAAAAGAAAAATTAGCTTAATAGTATTTTTCAGGTTTTTTGACTGAGGCTGGAGTCACCAACTCTTTGAGCTGAGTTGTTGATCTGGCGATGAGGTGAGGCCAGGCACTGGTTTAAGTAGGCTGTTAACGACGATCACCTGCACCTGGTCCCAGGCTCACCCATCTGTCCAAACCTGCAATCAAGACACGCACCCACACCCACACACACACACACACACACACACACAAGGAGGAGCAGGGCTCAGGAGGCAGGATTCCTAACAAATTTTCCTACTTGAAAAGATTAGAGAGGCCTCTAATTGTCAACATGGGTAAACCTCAACCATGAGAGACAGAATTTGGAAAAAACAAAATACATTGTTTGATTTTTAAAGAATTTATTTCCAAATTAGAGTGGAAAATAAGTCTTTGGTCACCTACAAACAAGCAATTTTTCTGGCTGTCAAAGAGGTCTAACTTCTAACGAGGTCTAACGAGGCTCCACTCGTTACCTGTATTAATGGCACCTGTTTTAACTCATTATCGGTCGAAAAGACACCTGTCCACAATATCAGTCAGTCACACTCCAAACTCCACTATGGCCAAGACCACAGAGCTGTCGAAGGACACCAGAGAGAAAATTGTAGACCTGCACCAGCCTGGGAAGACTGAATCTGCAATAGGTAAAACGCTCGGTGTAAAGAAACTGTGGGAGCAATTATTAGAAAATGGAAGACATACAGTACAAGACCACTGATAGTCTCCCCGATCTGGGGCTCCATGCAAGATCTCACCCCGTGGCGTCAAAATGATAGCAAGAACGGTGAGCAAAAATCCCACAACCACACGGGGGAACTAGTGAATGACCTACAGAGAGCTCGGACCAGAGTAACAAAGGCTACTATCAGTAACACAATGCGCCGCCAGGGACTCAAATCCTGCACTGCCGGACATGTCCCCCTGCTGAAGCCAGTACACGTCCAGGCCCGTCTGCGGTTCGCTAGAGAGCATTTGTCCACTGTGAAGCATGGGGGTGGAAACATCATGCTTTGGGGCTGTTCTTCTGCAAAGGGACCGGGACGACTGATCTGTGAAAAGGAAAGAATGAATGGGGCCATGTATCGAGAGATTATGAGTGAAAATCTCCTTCCATCAGCAAAGGCATTGAAGATGAGACGTGGCTGGGTCTTTCAGCATGACAATGATCCCAAACACACAGCCAGGGCAACAAATGAGTGGCTTCTTAAGAACCATTTCAAGGTCCTAGAGTGGCCTAGCCAGTCTCCAGATCTCAACCCTATAGAAAATCTGTGGAGGGAGTTGAAAGTCAGTGTTGCCCAACGGCAGCCCCAAAACATTACTGCTCTATAGGAGATCTGCATGGAGGAATGGGCCAAAATACCAGCAACAGTGTGTGAAAAGCTTGTGAAGAGTTCCAGAAATTTTTTGGCCTCCGTTATTGCCAACAAAGAGTACATAACAAAGTATTGAAATGAACTCTTGGTATTGACCAAAAACTTATTTTCGTCCATGATTTGCAAATAAATTCTTTAAAAATCAAACAATGTGATTTTCAGTTTTTTTCCCCCCACATTCTGTCTCTCGTGGTTGAGGTTTACCCAAGTTGACAATTACAGGCCTCTCTAATATTTTCAAGTGGGAGAACTTGCACAATTAGTGGTTGACTAAATACCTATTTGCCCCACTGTATAATTGCTCTAATCAATTGCTGCTCGCAATGAAGAAATGCTTATTGTTGCTTAACAAGAAGGGATGTTTTGTCTTGAAGAGGCCTCTTGCCTTTTCAAAGGCAGAGGCAAAAGATGCAGCTTAGCTGAAATTTGCTGACAGACATGTACGTATATCATTCCACCTACATGCACACACATAGCCAAACAAATACAAGGGGTGTCACCAGCTTGCTTCCCCTTTTTCTTTTAGGGGTAGACACCCGTCTGTTGCTAGGGCCATCCCAAATGAAAAGCGTGGTGAAGGAGGGGCTACTTGCGGAAGCTGAATAGTTTTCCCTCCTTCTCCTTGCAAGCTTATCAACTAAATTGAGTGCATTCTCTCCTTAATTTGGGTAATATTATAAATGTCGACCTAAGGATTCGTATTTGAACTTGACAATGTAGGCCACACTTGTACTTTTCCAAATGTTAATATTGTGGCCTACATCATTGGACCCTAATCACCGGGCCGGGGACCAATAGGTGGCGCATTTGTTACTGGGCCGCACAGAAATAATACTTTATTAATGACCGTATTCTGGCCTGTGGCTCTTGACACACAAATCTTCCCATCTACTTTACAGATATAATAAAATTTGAAAGAATATCATCATACAAATTGGAGCTAGCATCTATTTTATCATATCAATGTGCGCTTGTGCTCGATAATGACGTATGCGTATCAGATTTGTTCCCTGAAATAATGAACTCACACGCTAGCGGAGATTATTGAAAAACAGACTGGTTCGGACAGGTTTTTTTTACTGAAAAAAGGTCACGTGATGAGCTAGATGGCTAGTTGGCCTACAACCCAAAAACTTCTTTTAACAGGCAACGAGGCAACTGATTCGCTCTGGTGACCCTGGAGAAAAGAGAGAAAGAAAAGAAGAACAAGAAGCACAGAAAGAGAAGAAAGAAGAGAAGAAAAATAAGAACGAGAAATAGGCAAGAAAGAAAAAGAAAGGAGAACAAGAGAAAGAAGTTGAAGAGAAAGAAAAAGAGTAAAAAAAAAGGACAGAAAGAAAAAGAAGAGAAAGAACAAGAAGAAAAGAAAAGAAAAAGGCAAGGCAAGGCAAGGCAAATTTATTTATATAGCACAATTCAACACAAGGCAATTCAAAGTGCTTTACATCACATGAAAACCATAAAAATCACATTTAAATCAACACAACGTAAAAACCAAGACAAAAGATCGCATTTAATCACAGAATAAAAATAAATAAATAAAAATAAAACAAGAAATAAAGCAAAAACTACTACTAATAATAATCATTGAAATCAGCAATGGAGATAAGCACAAGAGGAATAGAAGGCAGGTAGATTGAAATATATAGACAGTTATGGATATGCAGTGCTAAACAAAAGCGTTTTTAGCCCTGATTTAAATGAGCTAACGGTTTGAGCATACTTCAGACCTTCGGGTAACTTGTTCCAGAGGTGAGGAGCATAATAACTAAATGCTGCCTCACCCTGCTTGGTTCTTGTTCTTGGAACATGCAGAAGACCGGTTCCAGACGACCTTAGGGGTCTAGATGTCTCATAGGAATCTAACAAGTCAAGCATGTATTTTGGTCCAAGGCCATGAAGTGTTTTGTAGTATTTTATAGTCTATCCTTTGACTCACTGGAAGCCAGTGTAGCGATTTCAAAACCGGTGTAATGTGGTCCAGCTTCCTTGTATTTGTGAGGACTCTGGCTGCAGCATTCTGTACTAGCTGCAGCTTCCTGACTGATTTTTTATCAAGACCTGTAAATATACCGTTGCAGTAGTCCAATCTGCTGAAAACGAATGCATGCATAAGTTTTTCCATGTCTTGTTGAGTCAGAAGCCCCTTAATTCTGGTTATATTTTTTAGGTGGTAATAAGCGGATTTAGTAACGGACTTTAGATGGCTATCAAATTTTAGGTCTGAGTCAATAATTACGCCAAGGTTTCTGACTTGATTTGTAGCTGTAAGTGACATTGTGCTAAGTTGGCTGCTTATCTTTGACCTTTCCTTTTTTGGCCCAAAAATGATCACCTCTGTTTTCTCCACATTTAACTGGAGAAAATTCTGGCACATCCATTCATTGATTTGATGAATGCATTTACTCAGGGAGACTAAGGGACTATAATCATGTGGGGACACAGAAATGTACAGTTGTGTGTCATCTGCATAGGCGTGATAGGAGATGTCATACTGTTCCATTATCTGAGCTAACGGAAGCATATAGATGTTAAATAAGAGTGGTCCAAGAATTGACCCTTGAGGGACTCCACACGTGAATTTGGTTCGTTCTGACTGATAATTTCCGATTGACACAAAGAAATCCCTATCATGTAAATAGGATGTGAACCACTGAAGAATAGTGTCAGTAAGCCCTACCCACTGTTCCAATCTGCTGAGTAGTATGTTGTGATCAACCGTGTCAAATGCGGCGCTGAGATCCAATAGTAGCAGAACAGATGATTTGCCTGCATCGGTATTCCGACGAATATCATTTAGGACTTTGATAAGCACGGTCTCGGTGCTGTGTTGTGGCCGAAATCCAGACTGAAATGAGTCAAAAAGATTGTTTTGGATCATAAAAGTCTGGATCTGTTCAAACACAACCCTTTCGATAATTTTCCCCAGGAATGTCAGATTTGATATTGGCCTGTAATTACTAATGGTTGAGGCATCCAGATTAGGTTTTTTTAGGAGAGGTTTTATTACTGCAGTTTTTAAAGTCTGAGGAAACTCTCCTGTTTGGAGGGAAGTATTTATAATCTGAAGTATGTCTGGGGCTATGCAATGAAAAACAGGAGAAAAAGAAGAAAAAAAGAAAAAGGAGAAGAATCACACACCAAGTCCACTCTGCATAATATGTGGCCTAAAAGCTAACAAACAAGACAATGAACCTATCAAAGCTGCTTCGGCACATAGAGACTGCCAAGATAGCAAAATATAACTGGAGTGGACACACAGATGTAATGCAAATTTCGGCCTAATTTCATTAAATGGATCAAGCAGTATAAGATCTCGGGGGGGAAAATACAAGCTCAGTACTAGTATTACACGATTCTTTGTTAGCTGAAAGCTGAAGTCACAAACTGATGAAGTTGAATTGTTGACCTGGCACTGATGTGAGGCCAAAGAATGGTTTAAGTAAGCTGCTGACGATGACCTGCACCTGGTCGCAGGCTCAACCATCTGTCCAATCAAGGCAGTGTCACACCAGGAGAAGGAGCAGGGTTCAGGGGGCAAGGGTCTAACAGTATTCCAACCTGGAAACATATACAGCCTCAAAGTAGTGTATGAAGTGAAGGAGATGGTACCGTTTCTCGTAGGCACCGTCTAACTGTTTGCATTACTTTAACACACGTAATAGGGTTAGAATAACACAACTGACAAGACTCCAAGAGCCCCTTTGACGCTGATGTGGCAGAATCCACATCCTCGTTGCCCGGACAACAGTAACTCCCGAATCCTCCTGTCCAATCCACAAAAAGACGTTAATCCCAAACACACCCTTCTTCTTCCTTCTTCACACCCTTCTTCCTGCCCACGGCCCGTCCCGCGAGAGCTTTCAAAAGACTGAACATTTAGATAACAACTGTCGCTTCTCAGGGACATTTCGATGTATCCGTTGTTTTGCTGACCCTGGATCCAGCATTGCCTCTCCGTCGTCTGTTTTGCCTCGTTTTTTGATCACTGTCGACGAATAACTTGTCAACCTGTTTTCGGTGAGCCTTCTTTAACCCTTTAACACCTAAGCCTATTTTGGCCGAATTTGCATGCATTTGATGTTGCCTTTATATTTCAAAGAAAAAATTGTTTACAATGGCCAAGTTGGGTCCCTTTTTTCAGGACACCTTGAACTTCATGTCCAAACTGTTGTTTTCTTCACTGACCAATTATAATCCACATTTTGGACCCCAAAAAACAAAAAAATCCCAAAATCTTTTTTCAAAATTTGTAATGTTGATGTCCCATGGACAACCAAACATGCTCGACCAACCGTTTTGAAGCTTGATAATATTTATTCAACTTGTTAGGATAAACATTCAATTAAAAAAAATAAGATTGAATAGTTTTATGTTTCACAATTCAACACAAACAGCAGGTATGGTCATAGGCGTTTTTGGCCTTTACACATACTATGGTCAAAACAGGTTATATGCAGTGCAAAATAGTGAGGAAAAAAAAATTATATATATCATCTAACACAAAAAGGGTTTGGAGGATATCTCTTTGTGAAGTTAGGTATTATACCCATCACCTTATCTAAAGTATATACGTACATGCAATCAAGTTTCACGAATACACATCTACATAAAAATTGAAAAGATTATAGTGAAGAAAAAATATATACATTTTATAAAAGTATTTGAAAAAAAATATTGTCAAGTAGTTCAGTTCAATTCAAATTTTTCAGGCATGCGACCCAATATTTATTTATTTTTTTTGCACACTCAATAAAGCTTCTTCTTGAACAGGTCACGGAGCTGCATCACACACAACGTCACACAGCCTATTCTTTCGCCGTTTGCGCGCTGCTGTCACTTCTACTCGCCGAGACGCCGACTCGTCCAAAGAAAACGACAAATACGGCTCATCTTCTTCCTTGAGTTAATGAAATAATGCATTAGTTTGCGCTAAATGTAGTTTTAGATTCACTCTGCACGTTTCAAAGTCGCTCGCTCAAACCAACCGGCCGTTGCTTGCTTCGCATGCCTCCCTTTCATTAGTTGGCGCCTCGCTCGGAAATTCATTAAAAATGATCACATTCGGTTCGTCCTTCTCGACATCACAACGGCTCTTGGGATATGTAGTCTTTTGTGCTGCTTTCGCTTTTGAAAAAGGACAAGAAATGATGGAAATAGGGAGATAAACAAATGGTCCATGCAGCGTTTTAATGCATATTTATGAGTGCAATAAAACTATAAAACTCAAATGACATTATCTCCCATTTTTCTTGGTCGATTAACTTCAAATAAGAACCAGTGTGGACATCGACTTCCGCACTTTCAAATGAGAACAACCAGCGGCACGTGGGTGACGTAATTACAGCATGACGAAGCTTCAAAGACGATATGCGTAAACGTGCCGACACGTTCGGTGTTAAAGGGAACCCTTCAAAATGGAGAGTTAGTACAAAGGGTTAACACTGGAATGAACGCGCTGGGGACAATAGAAACACATTACCACTAACAGTTTGGGCCAGAACTGTTCCAAAGTAGCAGAAACCACATGTATGCATGGTCCGAATATGGCACACATGTTACCCAATCTGGGCCAGATCAAAACTGTTTTCCGTAATAAATTTGGGGTCCATTTTGTTCAATGTATCATGCTGTAATGTGTTTCATTTGCTAATGAAATTATTTTGTACATGATCGACATTACAGCTTCTTTAAGAGCTTCTTTCCCAGTGATATAACGATTGTATGAACAAAATAAAGAAACCATATGCATTAGTCGATGTCACCTTTCGTCACTCCGAGGGGCCGCTACAGAATATATTTCTAGCGGATATATGAACAATCAATCTGGCGTGCCAGATTATAGTTTCATACAAAGTGGGAAAAAAAACAAGAAATAATCCCAGAGTGCTGTAAATGAATCCGAGTAGGGTATCCGCGCCGCTAATGAAAAGAAAAACGCTGACTTTGACATAATGCGTATTTACATCACAAACTGCGGTATCTGCCGTTATCTGGCCGCTCGTTATCTGCTAGCGCTCGTCGTCATATTTCTGAGCTTTTTAGCTTCGGAGCCGCTCGTATCTCTCCGCCGCAGAGAGGCGCGTGGAAATCAGACGGCTTTCATAATCATAATTCACGCCTTCTTCAAATCAAAGCGCTTCGCCTGACTCGGCAATTTTGCGCACGTTTTCCTCGAGGTGGCTTAAGTGCTAAGTGTGATCTTTCCCGTTAGAGGCCAGGCTTTTTAATCAATACAATCGGTGATGGGAGTGGGGGCAGCAACATGGAATTTGGTAGGTGTGTTCATCAGATCGCTTTCGCTACGTTTATCCCCATTAAAAAAAAAAAAAAGAATTCCCCCCAAAGATTGTATTACTGAACAACATACAATTTGGTGGACATGTTCATCGTGAGGAGACCTACAAAAAAGCCTCAAGAGGCCATAACCAAAAAGGCACAGTAGGTCGGCCATTGTGTTATGATGCAGATAGTTTAGCTTCCTTTAGATCGATTTACGTTTTTAAAAAATTACCCCTCGAAGACGGTATTACTTAAGAACATAAAATTTGGTTGACATGTTCATCATAAGTAGATCAACAAAAAGCCCCAAAAAGCCATGACCAAAAAGGAACAGTAGGTCAGCCATTTTGGTTTGATGATGATAGTTTAGCTTCTCTTAGATCGTTTTCGCTACGTCTGATTTATGTTTTTAAAAATTGCTGCTCGAAGACGGTATTACTTAGCCAACATAAAATTTGGTAGACATATTCATGATGAGTAGATCTACAAAAAAGCCTCTAAAAATCATGACCAAAAAGAAACAGTAGGTCGGCCATTTTGGTTTGATGATGATAGTTTAGCTTCTATTAGATCGTTTTCGCTACGTCTGATTTACGTTTTTAAAAAATTGCTGCTCGAAGACGGTATTACTTAGCAACATAAAATTTGGTAGACATGTTCATGATGAGTAGATCTACAAAAAAGCCTAAAAAGCCATTACCAAAAAGGCACAGGAGGTCGGCCCTTTTGGATTGATGTGCACAGTTTAGCTTCTGTTAGATTGCTTTCGTTACGTCTGATTTACGTTTTTATAAAATTACCCCCCGAAGACGGTATTACTAAGCAACATAAAATTTGGTAGACACGTTCATCGTGAGTAGACGTACAAAAAAGCCTCAAGAAGCAATGACCAAAAAGGCACAGGAGGTCGGCCATTATGGTTTGATGTGCATAGTTTAGCTACCGTTGGATCGCTTTCACGAAGTCTAATGTACATTTTTTAAAATTACCCCCCCCCGAAGATGGTATTACTTAGCAACATAAAATTTGGTAGACATGTTCATCGTGAGTAGACCTACAAAAAAGCCCCAGGAAGCCATAACCAAAATGGCACAGTAGGTCGGCCATTGTGGTTTGATGTGGATAGTTTAGCTTCCTTCAGATCACTTTCGCTACGTCTGATTTATATATATTTTTAAATTACCCCCCCAAAGATGGTATTACTTAGCAGCATAAAATTTGAGTGACATTTTCATCATGAGAAGACCTACAAAAAAAGCCTCAAGAAGCCATGACCAAAACAGCACAGGAGGTCGGCCATTTTGGACTGATGTGGACAGTTTAGCTTCCATTAGATTGCTTTCGCTACGTCTGATTTACATTTTTAAAAAATTACCCCCCCAAAGACAGTATCACTTGGCAACATAAAATCCAGTAGACATGTTCCTCGTGAGTAGACCTACAAAAAAGCCTCAAGAAGCCATTACCAAAAAGGCACAGGAGCTCGGTCATTGTGGTTTGATGATGATGATGATGATAGTTTAGCTTCAGTTAGATCACAACTGCTATGTCTTGATTGCAATTTTAAAAATGACACCTCCAATACAGTCCTACTTAGCGACATGAAATTTGTTAGGCTTGTTCATTGTGAGTAGACCTACAAAGAAGCCTCAAGAAGCCATAACCAAAAAGGCACAGTAGGTCGGCCATAGTAGTTTGATGTGAATAATTTAGCTTCCTTCAGATAGCTTTCGCTACATCTGATTTACATATCCCCCAAAGACGGTATTACTTAGCAATATAAAATTTGGTCGACATGTTCATCGTGAGTAGACCTACAAAAAAGCCTCAAGAAGCCATGACCAAAAAGGCACAGTAGGTCGGTCATTGTGGTTTGATGATGATGATAGTTTAGCTTCAGTTAGATCACAGTTACCATGCCTGCATTGCAATTTTAAGAAATTAGCCCCCCAACAGTCTTACTCAGAGACATGAAATATGGTAGGCATGTTGAGCATGAATACACCCACAAAAAGGTCTCAAGAAGCCGTTTTAGAATCATTTTTAAAAATCTTTGCCCCTTGGGAGAAATTTTAAAATTCAGCAAATGAGCAAAGTTTGATTTATAAATAAATGGAACTGTATTGAGTTGATCCATGAAAAAAGCCCCAAGAATGAACTGCTGAAAAGACATAGGAAGTCAGCCATTTTGTTTTGAAGATACAATTTCCATGCACTTAGCCACTAATGACCACTTCCATAGGCGGACAACAGCGAGCGCTTTGCAGCCATGATTCTAATTGGAGGCAATTGTTTCCTGCGTGTTATCGCGTCTTATGGGGATGCACGCTTGTAGCGTTCCCTCGCTGTTGGCTCCAGGCCGAATGTCTGAGTGACTCTTAATTAATAACATCTCTGAGTGACAGCCTGACGAGGCTGCCAACAAAAGTAACAGTCTGCAAACTCTAGCGTACTTTAAACATTCTAATTTCAAACCCTGAATTCAACCCCTGACCTGGGGGTGTCTTGTACTAGTTTTTTTTTTTTTTTTAATTTTTGGCATTTTTATCTGATTTATGTGGTTTTTATCGGGCTTTTTTGGCTAGTTTTTTTTCTGGGAGATTCTTTTTTTTGTTTGTTTTTGTTTGACCCCAAATAATTTTTTGACCAATGATTTTTTCGTGGGGCAGGGGGGTCAGGTCTTTGTTTTTTGGGTCAAAAATTGATTTGGAGTCCACAATGTTTTATTTATGTGTTATTATTCTTTTTAATGTCTTTTTAAATTTGAGATTTTTAAGGTTATTTTTTTGTTTTGGGGTCAAAAAATAATTTTGGGTTCACAATTTTTTTTTCTCAAAATTTTTGGGAGATTTTTCAGATTTTTTTGGGGGTCAAAAAATATTTGGAAGTCCCAATTTTTTTTTCTCTCAATTTTGTTTATTTGTTTTGGTCAAAAAATGACTTGGAGTCCACAATGTTTTATTTGTTTATTTTTCTGGTCTGTTTTTAAATTTTTGGAGATTTTTTCATATTTTTTTGGTCAAAAAATGACCTGGAGTCCACCATTTTTTAAATGGATTTAGGGTTCACAATGTTTTTTTGTTTTGGGTCAAAACGATCATTTTGAGTTCACAATTTTTTCCCAAACTTTTTGGAGATGTCTCAGTTTTTTATTTTAATTTTAATTTTAATTTTATTTTTTTTTTTGTAAAAAATGTTTGGTTAAAATATTATTTGGGGTTCCCAATTTTTTTTCTCTCTAAATTTTGGGAAGATTTTTCAGTTTTTTGTCTGTTTGTTTGTTTTTGGTCAAAAAATGATTTGGAGTCCAGAATGTTTTTTTATTTTATTTTTTGGTCTGTTTTTTAATTTTTGGAAAATGTTCCGGTTTTTTTTTTTTTTTTTTTGTTAAAAAATGAGTTGGAGTCCACAATGTCTTTTTTGTGTTTTCGTTTTTAATTTTTGGATATTTTTGTGGTTTTTGTTGTGTTTTTGTAAAAAATGATTCAGGGTTCGCAAAGTGTTTTTTTGTTTTGGGTTAAGAAATGATTTTGGGATCACAATTTTTTTTCTCAAAATTTTTGGAGATTTTTCCGCTTTTTCTTTTTTTTGGGTCAAGAAATCATTTGGAGTCCACAATGTTTTATTTATTTAGTTTTTGGTCTGTTTAATTTATTTTTGGAGATTTTTCCGTTTTTGTTGTTATTATTATTTTTTTTTTGGTCGAAAAATAATTTGGGGTTCACATTGTTTTTCGTATTTATTTTTTGTATCTGTTTTTTGGAGATTTGGTCCGTTTTTAAATTTTTGGAGATTTTTCCTTTTTTTGTTTGTTTGTTCTTTTTTTTGGTCAAACAATGATTTGGAGTCAACATTGGGTTTTTTTCTGTTTTGTCTTTTTTTAATTTTTGGACATTTTTCAATTTTTCAAATTTTTTTTTTTTTAGGGGTCGAAAAATAATATGGGGTTCACAAAGTTTTTTTTAATTTTTATTTTTTTTAATCAATAAATGTACTATTTGACCGAGGATTTGTGTATGTTTAGTGTGAAATAAGTTAAACTAAAGCAAAAGGTCTAAAAAGATGTATGTTCGGTTTAAAAAACAAACAAACAAAAAAAAAACATTAAGAGCCAAAATGGTCCAAAAAGGTTTTATGTGAAGGTCAAGAGAAAAGGTTAATTTTTGGTGAAGTAAATGAATACTTCAATAAGGGTGAAAAAAGGCATTCATTTTTGGGGGGGATTTTGCCCTTACCCGTCCAAACGGAGTAATGGCGGCCAAATACGTTAAATGTTGTCCCGGCAAAAATGCCACGACGACAAAAAACTTGATTCATCTTGAAACCCTCATTTTGAGTCCCATTTCAGTAGATCTACGTGTCGACGGAGGGGAAAAAGAAAGGAGAAGAAATGATACATTTTTTAATTCAGCTCCTCTCCTCCTCCGCCGGGAAATAACGTCGGCGCCCGCCCAGAAAAGAAGCTCTCAATATTGTGTTTGCTTGCAGGAGTCATTACGGTGGATATTACTTACTGCGGGAGTCGGGGTACGCTGTTGAGGGCGGGTGGCTTTGGACGGAATGCCCCCAAGAAGCAAATATATGACCAATCTGAGACGGGCTAATAAGAAATTTTCCTTTCATTTGTCTCGTTCCACTCTTTAACTTTGCTTTGTTTCTAAATGATTTTGTCGCACCTGCATCCCTTCATTTCTATTATAGTCTATAATCAGTGATTTCTTTTAATATGCATGTATTTATTTTAAAATTTCCTTTATTTGCTTAATATTTTTTCCATATTTTGTTTGTATTTTATATTATTTCTATTTATTGATTGTTTTTTCTAATTTCCTACATTTTTAATATATTAGATTAAAAAATTTAATTTAAAAATCTATTTCACTATTTCAAACATTTATTGATTTCATTTTTCAATGATATATTTCAACATTTCAGTGTTTATTAACATTTTTGAATGTGTTCATTAATGTTTAAATATGATTCAAAATGTATTTATTTATCAATCATATTTATTTAGTCAAACATTTATTTCAAGCATATATTTATTTAAACTATTTCATATTTCACATAGCATCGATCATTTGCCGCTAGCTTGAAAAATAGATTGGACATCTATTACTGTCAATTAGTGCTGCAACGATTAATCGATTAACTCGAGTGAGTCGATGAGGAAAAAAGATTCAAATTAAATGAATACTCGAAGCAGCAAAATTTAATTAGAGTGGCATAGTCATGGTTTGTTTTGAAAGTGTTTACATTTATTGATTTATTTGGATCCATTGCCCTCTAGCGGCGACAGTGAATATGACATCACTCATTTCACATGGCTGAATCCAGCTGCTCCCTGTGAAGACAAACATAAGCTAAACTTTTTTTTTTTTTTTTCAAATCGTAATTTAGTTTATTGGTATATTTAGCCATTTTTTTGTGGGAATATGTGTTTGAACCCTTTGTTAAGAGCATTGCAAAATTAAAAAAAAAAAGTTAGCATTCTATAGCATTTAAGCTATGTAAGTTAGCCAATTGTTTTTTTTTTTTTTTTTTAATTTTTTTTTTTGTACTTAGATCCTCATTAGTTTATCTTGTTATACCGTTTGAGGCTCATCTCAGGTACTTTAATTTTATATGTTCCTTATTTGATTAATTGATTAACTCGAGTGATTCAATGAGAAAAAAAAAAATCAAATTAAACAAATACTCGAAGCAGCAAAATTTGAGTGGCATTGTTATGGTTTGTTTTGTAAGTGTTTGCATTTAGTTTTATTGATTTGTGTGGATCCGTTGCCCTCTAGTGGCGACAGTGAATATGACATCACTCATTTCACGTGGCTGAATCCAGCTGCTCCCTGTGAAGACCAACATAAGCTTAACTTTTTTTTTGAGCTAATGTTTTTTTTTTTTTTTTTTTTAAATCAGAATTTAGTTTATTGGTATATTTAGCCGTTTTTTGTGGGATTATGTGTTTGAACTCTTTGTTAAGAGCATTGCAAAATAAAAATAAAACATTAGCATCTTATAGCATTTAAGCTATGTAAGTTAGCCGATTGTTTTTTTGTTGTTGTACTTAGATCCTCATTAGCTTGTTTTTTTATACCATTTGAGGCTCAGCTCAGGTATTTTAATTTTATATGGTCCTTATCCGATGACGTGATTATTCCAACTAACTAGTTCCTCGATTAACCGACTACTAAAATAATCGATAGCTCCAGCCCTTGTGTCAATGGCAGCGAATGGGTTATGAATCAAACGAGAGAGGCAAGCAAATTCGATACGTGTGTGTAAAATATCGCCCGATAATCCTGACGCATGATGATCGGTGGCTCTGTGTGTGATTGATGATGTCTCGGTTCAATCAGAGCGACTATTCATCAGCGCTGCACTTTGGCAGCTTCTAGTGACGGGAGAGTACTGATTTTTTTTTTCTGCCCTTTTTATGCTTTCCCGTCGCCACCCCGATCACACCTTTTGATTAGCGTATGTTAATCCGCCGGCCAGCACGCGCCGAGTCTTTCTTTTCAGGGCTTTTACGACATGTTTGCAGATGAATCCATCCCGACAAAGATTTAAGTCGCCATTTTGAACGCTTGCTCAGCTTTTTCCGTGCGGATTTTGGAATTTACGACATCCATCCGAATGTCTCACGGTGTCAAAAGTTTCCGACTTTATTCACTGACGTGTTGTCAGTTTGTCCGGCACTGTCTTGGCTGTGGCTGCAGTTGACGACAGTGGATGTACAATCCATTTTAAATACCCCTTTTAGAAGCAAAAGACTATCGATAATTCGCAAAATAAGATAATAATATGGCGGAAAACACTCAGGTGACTTGAAGTTCCGCTCTGTGACCCCCAATTTGGCCATCTTTCAAAATTGTCCAATATGCATGTGTGATACATCATTGGAAAGCTTAAAATCTCAATTTTCGGGGGGAACAGAGGAACAGATGGGTGACACAGAAGGATGCAGGCTGGCGGATACACTAGGAGCAGGTAAAACAGGTGAAATCAATGAGCAATCACAGGGACACACTTGGAGGGAACCAACACAAAACCTAACAACGACATGACTTTAACGAGTTATTATCGCGCACTTACCTTGTTTCGATCCAAAAACTCCATGTAGCATGTATCAACGAGTGTCAAGACACAGATGTGAATGGCCACAGCTGGATTTTGGGGGGATTTTATGGGTGAAACATGGTAATATAACAAGGGTCGTGATGCAGAAATCGCAGACCTCAAGGAGTGGTCGAGATGTTCTTTTTCATATATTTAGCCTTTTAAATGTTTTTTTTTTCTTTGTTTGGAGCAATTATTTATCATCTAACATATTGGGGGAAATGCGACAGTTACAAAAAAATACAATTATTCGATAGTTATGAGGTAGATAGCTGTGACTTTTTTACAGACGCCATTTTTTTCATCGTGACGTCATTTGTTTAAAAGTTTAAAATATGCGAATGAATAATTTTTTTAAAGTCGTTTTTAAAAAAAATTTTTTTTTATCATCATCAATTAATGATTCTAAGCTAAAAATGACAGACATTTTGAATAAATATAATTATTTACCTTCTTTTATTGGCTGGGTTGAAACAAAAGCGGTCGCGCGTAGGGGTGTGACAAAATATTGAAATGGTGATATATCGTGATACTTTGTGTCAGGAATGCGGCCAGGCAGGTGGTGTGTGGACCCAAAAGCAGGAAAAGTGAAGCGAGGCATAAAAGGTGGTGCAAAAATGTTTTAATCAATGCCAACAAAAAACAAAGTACCAACAAAATGACCGGGGAATCCAAAAAGTAGTGATGTGCCCTACTGTGTCGAGGCGCCGATGCGTGTGCCGAGTAAACCGGAAAAAAAATCTGCAAAGCGCGCATCGAGGCATGTGTCGATCACGCTTGTGGCCACGCCATAAGCCACGGAAGGCACGTTGCTACGTCCGAAGCCTCACGAGACGGGCTTCCTACGTCATCGCCAACACATGGTTTCGCGGGTGATTCGAAATAAAATGGCGCACCGAGACGACAAAGAGCTGACAGGTGACACTGACACACCCAACTCACATCTTTAAACCTCAATTCAATCAGATTCATTTTGCAATGGACGCAGCGTCCACAACGAAAAAGAAGAGAACATCCCCTGTCTGGGATAATTTTGAGCAGTTCTCTCCTGAGTTCAAATAATAATAACCAGTGTGAATATATATTGTAAATTATGGGGACAACATAGTGTATCCCTCGTTTTAATGTCTTTCTTCTACTTGCTGATTTTTCAAAAGGTGAAGTGTAAACATTGTTCTTAAGAACGTTGGTATACCAAGAGAACACTTCATCTATGTTGAGGCATTGTACCCTGGCCTCATCCATCCCTTGCAAAAGACTATTTTCAAAAGAAATCCTATCTAAAAAAACGAAACTGTTTACGGCCAAAAACTTTGGAAATGCTAGTTTTCCTCAATAAAAATGAATGAAAGGTGTGTCTTGTTCCTTGTTTATACTGTATGTCAATGTCTAAAATAAAGCAATCATTCTTTCAAGTCGAGCCTAGATCTTGAGCTCGGGTCGGGCCCAAAATGTCAATCATTTACGTTCGGGTCGGGTCGGGCCGGACTTCTTCTCTCGCTAACTTTTTAAAAATAAATATAGGCTACTGTATATTTATTGTATATGGATGTTAAACTAAGGAATACTTGTTATAAAATAAATAAATTGTATAAAACGGAGAAAGAGCGCTGTCATGAGCCGCAGAAAAGCCAGTGCATTGTTTGCGCACATGAACGCTCTGGGGCTCTCCGCGAGCCTGCATCCTTTCCTTTTCGAATTTCGATATGATATTATACATCTTTATTATCATTTGTTTCGAGGGCCGCACCTCTTCGTGCAAAGGTGGACATCGTGAAGTTCGTGGTGTTCCTTAAAATGTTCTTTTTTTGTTTCAGTGTTCCTTAAGGCAGGTTGTTCTTTTGTGTCTTCTGATCAGAGTCATTAAAATAATGTCATTTAAAAGTATTTTAGTTTATTTTTGTATATGCTGCTGTTCCCCTCCTTGTCAGAGAGGTGTGTCCATGAGAGCACAATATCCCACACAGAAATATATTTAACAAACCTATCCAGCGTTATTTCGTTGTGTACATGCATTTATAATGATCATAAAAGTATGTAGACTATTTAAACATTATGAAAAATTGCGTTTTTTTCTGGCAACTCGAAGGAATTGAAATAAATGTCTGTTGCTGCATTTTGCCATGGAAATGAAGCATGAACTATCCACCTGATAGAACAGACACACAATATAAAAGATATAAATGTTTATTGAATATGCATTTTACAGTCTTGTTTAACTGGGAGAATTTGTTACAAAAGACAGGCTTTAATTTGTTATCATTATGCACATAGGCGTCGTCACAAATGTGATCACACAAAACACAACCATTTTCCAACCAGTGCTCTGTCCAGGTCTGACTGACGCATTGCATCCCCGCATTTTCTCCTTCTGGGTCCTCATAAATAAAAAAGTAAAATTTCGGCTTTTTTTCGGGCTGGGGCATGCCAGTTAAGTTAATTGCTCGGGCTCGGGCTTAAATACACGTGGGTCGGGTCGGGTCGGGCTGGATTTTTTAGGCCCGATATAGGCTCTACTTTCAAGTAACACACGCACATTCATTCACACCACAACTCCCTGCCCTTTTGACCCCATCAAATCCATGGTATCATTTTAATCACTCTGCCTGTCATGACCTTTATTTTCCACATGATGGCGCAATAGAACAAATGAAGCCTCATGATGCTTCGGCCCAGGAGCGAACCAGTTTGCTGGAAAGCCTCATTGCTTCATGATGCTTCAGTTTGCCATCACTGCCAAAAAGTCTTAACAAACAAAAGTCAGTCTAACAAATCAACTTACTTCAAAAGCAGGACGAGGAACACGAGGAACTGGGGAAAAAATGCTGACATGAATGTGGACATGCGCGTAGACAGACATTGACAATGACGCAACAAGGACTGAAAAGGAACTGGGTGCTTATATACACACACATGCAGACAAGGGGTAACGAGACAACGAGGAACAGCTGGGTAATACAGGAGGACTCACTATGTGCAGGCACGACAGGTGAAATCAATGGGTAATCACAGGGACAAGTCACACTAGGAGAAAACCAACACAAAACCTAACACTTTGTATCCCAAAAGGTTATCGATATGCTCCTGCAAGAATCGAGGTACGATTTTAAAAAGGTTTCAATGTCTAAAAATAAATTTAAAAAAAGGAACCAACAAGTTGCTACCAAATCTTCCACCATAATAGTGTCTCAGTTAACTCCAAGGCTTGACGGTGCTCGACACCCAATCCATTTAGAAACCAGAGCCTTCACAGTCATTCTGTCAGATTTTAGGGCATTTCCAGGTCATTTCCTGTTGAGTTTGAGTCACTGCCTATTCATTTGGGTGATTCCCATGTCACTTCCTGTTCTGTAACACAAAATGAACAGGAAATGACCCATAAAATACCCCAAAATCAACAGGAATTAACTTAAAATCAACAGGTAAATGACCTAAAATGGCCAAAAATGACCTCATTGCATGGCATTGGCTGCTACTGATGGCCATAGACGTTCAATCCGTTTGAAGTGGGAGGGATGGCAGCTTCGCTGCCACCCTCCCAGTTCAAATGAATTGGACGTCTACTAGTGATAAACTCATTCCAATTCACAGAAGAAGCTTGTTTTTCTATTCATTAGTTGTTTATAGAATATCCTAGAATTATTATTACCTGACCAATGTATCGATAATCGTTGTATCGCCGTATCGTCAGATCATCGTTATCGTGAGCTTTGTATCGAAAACCGTATCGTATCATGAGGTACCAAGAGGTTCCCACTCCTAGTTGCGCGACGTCTGTAAACGGGGGTTTCCAGGGTAAAACGGACAAATTAAAACTAGTTTGGGGGCTTAATGCGCCATGAATCTGCTATGGCAGCATTTAGACATATTGTTCTATCAAACACAACAGTTATTTTGGCTTAAAATACAGCAGTTTATTTTAAAGAGGAGTGCAATAGCAGAAACTGCTTTTTCAGTCTTTTCTGTGTTTTCTGCCATATATTGTAATTACACTGCTGGTCCTGCAATTCTGTCACAAAATGCTCAATTTCTCCCAGAAAATGATTGCAATCACAAATGCTTTGGTAGTAATGTTTTTATTTATTTTGCTTGCAATGAAAAAATACAAAAGAGAATGGGAAAAAAATTAAATCATTATCATTTTACACAAAACTCTAAAAATGGGCCAGACAAAAGTATTGGCACCCTCAGCGTAATACTTGGTAGCACAACCTTTAGACAGAATAACTGCGAACAAACGCTTCCGGTATCTATCAATGAGTTTATTACAATGCTCTGCTGGAATTTTAGACCATTCGTCTTTGGCCAACTGCTCCAGGTCTCTGAGGTTTGAAGACGTCTCCACAGGTGTTCTATGGAATTCAGGTCTGGCCTTTTTATAAGTATCCAGTGCTTTCTTTTAAACCATTTTCAAGTGCTTTTTGAAGTGTGTTTTTGGTCATTGTCTTGCTGGAAGACCCATGACCTCTGAAGGAGACCCAGCTTTTTCAAGCTTGGCAAAATTTGTTGGTAGTGAAGGAATTCGACCCCTCAGCCAAGCTGCCGGAACCGCGACAGCTGAACCAGAAGGCGTCCCGCTGGCACAGCTCCAGCAAGTCGGCCAAACTCCGCACGTTCACTCCACGGTTAACCCAGAAGGAATTCGACCCCCCCGCCAAGCTGCGGAAACATCGCCAGCCGAACGAAATGCTGTTCCGCCAGCACCGCTCCCGCAAGTCAACCGGTGGGGCCAAGAATTCCGCGCATTCACTCCCATGTTAACCCTTTGTCCTGACTCCATGTTCCTCAAGTTTGAAGAAGGCTGACCGAAAACAGGATGACAATTTATTCGTCGACCATGGTCAAAAAACAAGGCAAAAACAGACGACGGAGGGACCCAGCTGGATCCAAAACAAGGCTTCATAGAAATGTTCCCGAGCAGCGACAGTTTGTTATCTCAGTGTCCAGTCTTTTTGAAAGCTGTGGTGGAGTGGGCCGAGCCAAAGGTGTGGCTGGGTGTTGTCTTGGGATCATCCCTCTGTGGCAGGTTTTGGGCGGTTAGGTTCGTGTGTCATCCCTCGTGGCTGGGACGTGGTGGCCACAGTGACCGACGCCGGTCTTGACGTCCAAAGCGCCCGTGCTATCAACTTGTTATATTTGTTGGGCGAGGGTGCTCTCAGATATTACTTTTAGGACAGAGCGCCCTGCTCTTTGTCCTGGAGTGCCTGGGAGAACTGATTGCAAGGGTTGGTGCGTCAATCTTGCTCATGGCGTTGGGCTGCTGTGATAAGATGGCATTGTGTATTCTCTACTCTTCTTCTTTTCATTAAACTATCGTGTAACTGCTGTTTATTTTATATTAGGTGTGTTAGAGTAATATAAATAGTCCAACACTAAATATGAGAAATGATACTATTCCCTGATTGATTATATTATGTGTGTTAGAGTAATGCAAACAGTTGTATGGCGTGTGCGAGAAAGGTAACTATTCCCTTCATTCCCTTCTTTGTACTGACTCCATGTTGAACGGTTAAAAGAAAGCTCACCGGGAAGAAGTTGACAATTTATTCGTCGACAGTGATCAAAAAGCAAGGCAAAAACAGACGACGGAGAGGCAATGCTGGATCCAGGGTCAGCAAAACAACGGATACATCGAAATGTCCCCGAGAAGCGACAGTTGTTCGCTAAATGTTCAGTCTTTTGAAAGCTGCGGTGGAGTGGGCCGGGCGGAAGACGTGCCTGGGTGTTGTCCCGGGATCATCCTTCTGTAGCAGGTTTGGGCATTCAAGTTCGTGTGTCATCTTTCGTGGCTGGGCCGTGGTTGCCACGGCAACTGACGCATGTCTTGACGTTTAGGGCGCCGAGCTATCAACTTGTTATCTTGGTAGGGTGAGGGTGTTCTGACTGCACCGAAGAGTCGCTGACGTTTTCTCCTTACCTTATCAGGCGAGGGCTGATAAGCTGGTCCACTTTACTGTGTCAAAGGGCATGGAGTATGTCTCCTTAAACTATGGTTAAATGCCTTACTCTAATGAATGTGTTAAGCCTGAGTTATACTCCCGCGTTGCGGTGACGGCGCAGCGACTACGGCATCATTTGACATTCGATAGTTCTCCGTCCAGATGACGCGTTGCTCTGTAATTCACCGCCAAGCCACTTGAGGGGTGTGACTTTATGTTTGTACGGTTTTGGGGCATGCTTGTTGACTTCCTCTCGTCGAGTTTAACAGAGAAAAAAAATAAACAATGCAAGATGGAAGGCTTGAATGTGGATCTTCAGCTCATCAACATTGAATAAATGTTGATCCTACAAATGTTGAGGCGTAGGCGACGCAGAAGACGGGTTTCCAGGCGGTCGTCCAAACATTTTCTGTAACTCTTCACAAGCTTTTCACACACTGTTGCTGGTATTTTGGCCCATTCATCCATGCAGATCTCCTCTAGAGCAGTGATGTTTTGGGGCTGTCATTGGGCAACACGGACTTTCAACTCCCTCCACAGATTTTCTATGAGGTTGAGCTCTGGAGACTGGCTTGGCCAATCCAGGACCTTGAAATACTTCTTATGAAGCCACTCCTTTGTTGCCCTGGCTGTGTGTTTGGGATCATTGTCATGCTGAAAAACCCAGCCACGTCTCATCTTCAATGCCCTTACTGATGGAAGGAGATTTTCACTCAAAATCTCTCGATACACGGCCCCATTCATTCTTTCCTTTACACAGATCAGTCGTCCTGGTCCCTTTGCAGAAAAACAGCCCCAAAGCATGATGCTTCCACCCCCATGCTTCACAGTGGGTATGGTGTTATTTGGATGCAATTCAGTATTCTTTCTCCTCCAAACACAGAACCTGTGTTTCTACCAAAAAGTTATATTTTGGTTTCATCAGACCATAACACATTTTCCCAGTCCTCTTCTGGATCATCCAAATGCTCTCTAGCGAACTGCAGACGGGCCTGGACGTGTACTGGCTTCAGCAGGGGGACACATCTGGCAATGCAGGATTTGAGTCCCTAGCGGCGCATTGTGTTACTGATAGTAGCCTTTGTTACTGTGGTCCCAGCTCTCTGTAGGTCATTCACTAGGTCCCCCCGGGTGGTTCTGGGATTTTTAACTCACCGTTCTTGTTATCACTTTGACGCGACGGGGTGAGATCTTGCATGGAGCCCCAGATCAAGGTAGATTATCAGTGGTTTTGTATGTTTTCCATTTTCTAATAATTGCTCCCACAGTTGATTTCTTTACACCAAGCGTTTTACCTATTGCAGATTCAGTCTTCCTAGCCTGGTGCAGGTCTACAATTTTGTCTCTGGTGTCCTTCGAAAGCTCTTTGGTCTTGGCCATAGTGGAGTTTGGAGTGTGACTGACTGAGGTTGTGGACAGGTGTCTTTTATATCGATAATGAGTTAAAACAGGTAACAAGTGGAGCCTCGTTAGACCTCTTTAGAGGAAGTTAGACCTGTTTGACAGCCAGAAATCTTGCTTGTTTGTAGGTGACCAAATACTTATTTTCCACTGTAATTTGGAAATAAATTCTTTAAAAATCAAACAATGTGATTTTGTTTTTGTTTTTTTCCCACATTCTGTCTCTCATGGTTGAGGTTTACCCATGTTGACAGTTGTAGCTGGTGTGGTAAATGGTGTTATACTTATATAGGGCTTTTCCACCTTTCAAGACGCTCAAAGCGCTTTACACTATCTCACCATCTACCAACTGATGACGCAGCACCAGGAGCAACGTGGGGTTCAGTATCTTGCTCAAGGACACTTAGACGAGTTCATCAGGGCGGAGAATCGAACCCAAAACCTCTGGTTTGGGGGACAACTACTCTACCACTGAGCCACGCCACACCCCAGCTCTCTAATCTTTTCAAGTAGGAGAACCTACACAATTGGTGGTTGACTGAATACTTATTTGCCCCACTGTATTGATGACACTGTGCACGGTAGACACAGGAACGTTCAGGTCTTTGGAGATGGACTTGTAGCCATTTTTCGTCACAATTTTGCTTCTCAAGTCTTCAGACAGTTCTTTGGTCTTCTTTCCTTTCTCCATGCTCAATGTGGTACACACAGGGACACAGGGTTGAGTCAACTTTAATCCATTTTAACTTGCCGCAAGTGTGATTTAGTTATCGCCACCACCTGTTATGTGCCACAGGTAAGTAACTAGTGCTGTTAATTACACAAATTGGAGAAGCATCACATGATTTTTCAAAGGGTGCCAATACTTTTGTCTGGCCAATTTTTTGGAGTTTTGCGTAAAATGTAGGGCTGTCAAACAATTAATATGCTTAATGGAGTTAATTACAGCTTAAAAAATAATTAATCCTAATTAATTGCAATTCAAACCATCTATAAAATATGCCATATTTTTCTTTAAATTATTGTTGGAATGGAAAGATAAGACACAAGACGGATATATACATTCAACATACATAAGGACTGTATTTGTTTATTATAACAATAAATCAACAAGATGGCATTAACATTATTAACATTCTCTTAAAGCGATCCATGGATAGAAAGACTTGTAGTTCTTAAAAGACAAATGTTAGTACAAGTTATAGAAATTTTATGTTAAAACCCCTCTTAATATTTTCGTTTTATTAAAATTTGTGAAATTTTCAATCAAAAAATAAACTAGTAGCTCGCCATTGTTGATGTCAATAATTACACCATGCTCACTCATGGTACTAACCCATAAAATCAGTTGGACCCAAACGCCAGCAGAGGGCGCCAAACACCAAAAAACAAGTAACAAGCGGACATTACACTTTACTGTCATATTAGTCCGTTTCAGCGGGGCATGTGCGTTAATTGCGTCAAATATTTTAACGTGGTTAATTTAAAAAAATTCATTACCACCCGTTAACGTGATAATTTTGACAGCCCTAGTAAAATGATAGTTTTTTTTTTTTTTCCATTTTCTTTTGTGTTTTACACATTGCAAGCAAAACACATGAAGATATGACTACCGAAGCATTTGTAATTGCAATCATTTTCTGGGAGAACATGAGCATTATCTGACAGAATTGCAGGGGTGCCAATACTTTTGGCCAACACTGTATCACTTAGTTTCCTGGGATACGGAAACCTAGTGGCCATTCCGCATCACTGATTTCAGAGATATATTTTTTTTGCATGTGTATTTCAAATATATTATTCAAATTGACGCAAGAAGGAGCTTATGACATCATATTGCCCAGCACTCGTTGATGCAGTCTCTGTCTGTTTAAAAGGCCATGAATTCAGAAAAGCGAGTCTCCCGCACATCAGTATTCCGCCCGCGCTCTTTTCCATCAGCGACGCGGTTCCGATCCAGTATTTCCCAGGAAAAATCAAAGCTCGCAAAGCCACCGCGGGGCCTTTTCGGGCCACGAGAGGATGCACTAAAAGGCCCGCCCCAGTCCGGCTCTTTTTATTTAACGCCGCCGCTTCGACCCTGACAGTTCATTTAATCATATTTATATTCACAGCGGAGGAACGTCTCAGGGTTAAGCTTCGCAGAAGCGGCGCAGTCAGTGCTTTTTATCTCACAAAAAAAAAAAGCTGACCTTCCTCGGCTGAATATCCAACCCGCTGAAAAGTCGCCGCTATTGACTGAACGCGCCGCTCCGCTCTTGTATTCGTTTAGCCTCGCTAACAAGCCGCGCTTCTTGTATTCATTTGCTTCGGCAAACGTACGCGGAACGTATTCAATATGTTTCTGCTTTTGCTCTTAGATTCGACGGCGAGCCATTAGCACGCGCGCGCGCACCAGGGTAAGCAAGGCTCACGCGGAAAGGCAAACACAGCAGTATCGAGCGGCGCCGGAGCATTTGCATTAGCCGCCATCTCCGCGCTCTAACCGGTCCCCGCAGTCCCGTTTAATTGAGAGCCCTCGTAAATTTACCGAGAGCCCCGCTTCCGTATTAAGCAAATTAAACAGTAAATTTCCACGCCGCGTTTTGGGTGGCGGACCGGCTCCGCCGCCGCCGCCGTAAAACTGTCACGGATAAACGGATACCTGGCGTTTTTTTTTTGCCTTGTAAATTTGGAGAAGTCCGATTTAGAGTCCCGTTGTCAATTTGGAGCAGTCCGATTTAGAGTCCCGTTTCTTTTCATAAATCTCATCGGGCAAGTTTTGAAATCGATAAGAAGTGACCTGAAAATTCTCCTGGAGCAACAAGAAGTGACAATAAGTGAACAGGAATTGATCTGTAATGTCCCCAAAATCAACAGAGAGCGACCCAAAACAAAACAAAACAAAAAAAACATCGTTTACAACACTGGTCTCCAAACTATTCCACATAGGGCCGCAGTGGGTGCAGGATTTCACTCCAACAGAACAAGACCACACCTTTTCACCAATCTGGTGTTTTATAAGTGTAATCAGTTGATTGGAGTCAGGTGCTGCTTGTTTTAGTAGAAACCACATTGGTTAAAAGGTCTGATCTTCATTGGTATGAACAGAAACCAGGACCCACAGTGGCCCGGTTTGGAGACCCCTGGTTTAAATCAAAAGGAAGTAACATAGCAATCACAAGAATGGATCTCAGTTGTCCTCAAATTCAAGAAGAATTGAACCAAAATCAATTAGAAGAGATCTGAAATGTCTCCAAAAATCAAAAGGGAGTTAGCGGGAATCAACAGGAGGTGACCTGAAATCAACATGAAATGAATAGGAAAGTAAAAAGACAGAAAAAGGAAGTAACATAGCACTCGCAAGAATGGATCTCAGTTGTCCTCAAATTCAAGGGTAAATGAACCAAAATCAACAGGAAGAGACCTGAAATGTCCCCATATTACAAAAGGAAGTTACCTGAAATGTCCCCAAAAATCCACAGTGAATGACTCAAAATCAACAGAAAGTGACCTGACATGTCCCCCCAAATCAAAACAAGGTGACCTGAAATCAACACGATATGACCTGAGCTCAAGTGACATGAATTCTCTAAAAAGTCAACAGGAAGTGACCCAAAATCAAAAGGAAGTAAGAGATGAATACCAAGAATCGATCTGAATTGTCCTCAAACAGTAGGTAACTTGAAATCAACACGAAATGACCTGAGCTCGAGTGACACGAATTGTCTCAAAATTCAACAGGGAGTGACCCGAAATCAAAAGGAAATAACATGTCAATTACAAGAATGGATCTGATTTATCCTCAAATTCAAGAGGAAGTGAACCAAACTCAAAAGGAAGAGACCTGAAATGTCACCCAAAATCAAAAGGAAGTTACATGAAATGTCCCCAAAATCAACAGAAGGTGACCTGAAAACAACACGAAATGACCTGAGCTCGAGTGACATGAATTATCTAAAAAAATCAACAGGAAGTGACCAGAAATCAAAAGTAAGTAACATAACAATTATAAGAATCAATCTGAATTGTCCTCAAATTCAACAGGAAGTGAACCAAAATCAACAGGAAGAGACCTGAAGTTACTGGAAATGTCCCCAAAAATCCACAGCGAGTGACTCAAAATCAACAGGAAGTGACCTGAAATCAACACGATATGACCTGAGCTCAAGTGTCATGAATTGTCTCAAAAATCAACAGGAAGTGACCCAAAATCAAAAGGAAGTAACATATCAATTACAAGAATCGATCTGATATGCCTTCAATTTCAAGATGAAGTGAACCAAATTCAACAGGAGACCTGAATTGTCCACAAATTCAAGAGGAAGTCAACCAAAATACACAGAAATAAAGAGACCTGATATGTCCCCAAAAATCAGCAAGAAGAGACCTGAAATGTCCCCAAAATCAACAGGTGACCTGAAATCAACACAATCAACACCATGGATGGCGTGGCAGAGTAGTTGTCCCCCAACCCAGAGGTTGTGGGTTCGATTCCCTGCCCTGATGAACTCGCCTGAGTATCCTTAAGCAAGATACTGAACCCCTGGTGCTGTGTCACCAGTAGGTGGATGACAATGTAGTGTAACGCACTTTGAGTGCCTTGAAAGGTGGAAAAACGCATCGATAGTATAGTAAAGTATTACACCATTTACCATTTTACCAAATGACCTTAGGTCAAGGGACATGATTTGTCTCAAAAATCAACAGGAAGTGACCCAAAATCAAGAGGAAGTCAGAGACCTAAAATCCCCCCCCAAATCAACAAGAAGAGACCTGAAATGTCCCCAAAAATCAGAAGGAGGTTCCCTAATATGTCCCCAAAAATCAGCAAAAAGACACCTGAAATGTCCCCCAAAATCAAAAGGAAGTTACCTGAAATGTCCCCCCAAAAAACAGGAGGTTACCTGAAATCAACACCAAATGACCTGAGCTCAGGGGACATGATTTGTCTCAAATATCAACAGGAAGTGACCCAAAATCAAAAGGAAGTAAGAGATGAATCACAAGAATCGATCTGAATTGTCCTCAAATTCAAGAGGAAGTGACCCAAAATCAAAAGGAAGTAAGATATTACAATAATTGATTTGAATTGTCATCAAATTTAAGAGGAAGTGAACCAAAATCAACAGGAGTAGACCTAAAATGACCCCCAAAAAACAAAAGGAAGTTACCTGAATGTCGTAAAAATCAACAGGAGGTGACCTGAAATCAACACGAAATGACTTGAGCTTGAATGACATAAATTGTCTCAAAAAAACGACAGGAAGTGACCCAAAATCAAAAGGAGGTGACCTGAAAAATGCCCCAAAACAATAGGAAATAACCTGGAAATAAAGATGTAGTCACCTGAAAATGCTCTCAAAAGAACAGGAAATGACCCGTATCAACAGGAGGTAAGCTGCAATGTCCCCAAAACAACAGGAAGTGACCTATACTTAACAGGAATGGACCTGAAGTCAACAGAAATGCCTCCAAAACAAAAGGAACTGACCTGCAAATGCCCCAAAATCCACAGTGGCTTTCTTTCCATTCTACTGAATCATGCGGCCACTGTATACTTATATGAAAAAGCCATTGATTGACCAATCAGACCAAAGAAACTGACCGTCTATCGCCGTCAAAAAGCTCTTTCACTTGGCAAAAACAGCCACTTTCAAAAATCAAGATGCGTCAGCTTCACGCCTGCGCTTTTTTGCAAAACTAATAGAAGCGCAGAAACGCGCCGACGGCGATTCTAACCGAAACGTTTCAGTCTGCGCTTTCTTTCTTGGTGAACTTGCCGCCACAACCACGAGGCGCGCTTTGAAGCACCTGTGTCGCGTCGCGAGACCGCGAGCGACGTTTTAACGAATTGTCAACGTTCGCACGCGACTGCCGAGCGCAGTCACGACCCAAAGTCACATTCCTCCATATTGAATCAAAAGTATAATCGTGGCAAATGTATGGCGAATCATACATTCAATGGAAAAGTAATGCCTAATAAGTGATATTTACCATAATCACATGAAGGCAGTATTATTGCGCACAGTACTGTAGATGTCTAATCCGTTTCAAGTCAAAGGGGCTGGAATGATGTGTTTCATTCAAGCTAATTAAACGCAAGAAATATGTATAAAATAATATGAAAAGGAAAATGAACGGTCGGGGACCTGGTGCTTCTCTCGCCCTGCGGCAGGTGATTCTGGCGGACGGGGCCCAGCCTCTTAACTCACACACTCTTCACTTTGCTCTGTAAATATCTGGCACCTTTGGCACATACACACTTATACGGCTATCAGGAAGAGTCAGAATGGGGACGTACAGTCGCAGGCCGGCTACCCCTTCATTCTAATGCCTCATACACGGAGAATGTGGCGTTGCTGGACTGGTTGGGTGGCTATGGGTTGACGTGACAGTTGCCTTGCCGTCGCAGGCCCTGCCATTCCCGCACCTCTTTTAACGCAACAGCGAGGGGTGGAGGGATGTGCGGCTGGGAAGAACTTCCACTGCCCTTAGTTGGACTCTCCTATTTTAATGCATACACTGTACTACCCTCCCCACACAATCCCATCACGGTGCTGGGTAATGGCATCCAGTCGGGGAGCTGGCAGCCACAGTAATTGGGCGGTAGGTGGGTCCCACACTTTTCTCTAGGGCGTGGCTCCCCGGGCGTGGCCTCCTCTTTTCCTGGGCAGCCGGTTGCAGGTGTAACATGGGTTAAGATTCCCTACTTTTAGCCAGTGTTTGTTTTTCCCACATCACATGACAAGGCACATTATACCAATTAGCCAATTTTGTCACGTTGATAGCAGATTAGCCACCAAGATAACTTATGCTAACTTGTGTAATCATGAGATCTTCTGTGTCTGTAGGTGCTAATTATTGAATTATTTTATCATGTTAGCATGCTAAACATTAGCATGCTAATGCATTTTTGTAATTCGGTTGGTCGGTCCATGCAGCCCAGGTGCCCTGCCCTACCTTGGAACTACTCCTACTAAAGGATGGCAAGCTAGGAATCAAGGCCAGAGCCTGAAGACGTCCCTTTTCCTGTCCTTCAACACTATTGTCAATTCTGGGTCTGGTAAGAGGCTCTTCAGCCTGTCTGTTTCTTTCCCTACTACTCAAGCCAAGCACTTCCAATACCCATTCAACTTCCGAAGGGGGGGGTAGGGTCGGGGCTCCGGTCCTGCACCACCCCGTGGCAGCCTCTTGGTACTCACCCGGGTATCCTCCTTGGGCCCTGGTGCAGGTTGCTGGCTGAGTGGCGATGGGTCAGCAGGGTGTTGCCCGATCCGGGTGGGGATCCTGTCCCGCCCTGGACCCAGTGGTCCTACTGTGTGACATGTCAGTTGTGTGGTTGCAGCGGTGGCTAATGGTCTGGTGGGTGTGCGTGGCGCGTTCCCTCAGTCTGCGGCAATGGTTTAGTTGGTAGCTTGAGTTGTCCTGGGAACAAAGGGTCAATTGTTCGATTCCCGGCAACGACTGTCCACTGTCGAAGTGCCCTTGGGCAAGGCATTGAACCCTAATTTGCACCCAATGGGCTGGCAGCGCCTTGTATGACAGCAGTGTGAATGTGTGCGCAAAAGGGTAAATGTCCTACCAAGGGTGGATCAGTTGATACAAATCATCAGTCATCTGACTCTAATCAGCATATCTTTTGTTAGCATTGAGGTCCTCATAAATCATTCCCATTCACACTTGCAAAACCACAGGGTTGGATTGCTCCAATTAGCATCTAGTGTTTGCAGGGCAGGGCTGCCTTGGCTTTGTCGGACATTGGACTGCTCAGGTAGGCAATCGGGTGGACAACCTTTTTACATATTCCAAAAGCTGCAGTTTGCCTACAGTGCAAGGGACGAAAAAAACAAAACATTTTTTATGTGGTGACCAATGACCTATGCTCCCTTTTCCTGGGGCTAGATGTTGGAGGTTGTTGCCTAAACAATTTTTCTTTCTGTGCCTTCTTTGTGCCAACGTGAGAGTGAGCCAATTCCTATGCAAGACCCACCAAGAAGTCCACTCGTCTCTCTCCCAGTCCAAATGGATTGGACATCGACTGCCATCATGGGCAGCCAATGAGTTCAGAAGGAAGTGACCCTTGCGAGAGCAAAGTATACTTATTCAGTTTCTCCAGGAATTCAGTTTTTTTCTATTTTTCTTTTTTTTACCTGGAGCAATTCTAACTCAACTCTCTCACTGCTGGTTTGTTTGTTTCTCGGTTGCTAACACAACACACACACACAAAGAAAATCAATCAAAAAATCTGTGTGCATCCATTTTTGTGGCGGGAAGACGTCCCTCGGCTGATTGACACGTTTAACAAGCGCGGAAAAACAAGTGTTTTTGTACTTTTTTTTTGGCGGAACAACAGTTCCTCTAATCACCGCTTCATCACTCCTTCCACTTTTTTCTTGTGTAGTTTCCACTTATCAGACGATTTTTTTGTGCCTTCCAGTCACGCCGGAAGCCTGATGTTGTTTATCGTCTAGGAGTTTTACAACTATCATTGCTGTCTTTTGATTTGGACTTTTCAGCATGTCACGGCGCGCCTGGTGACATTTATTCCTAGCAACAGTTAGCGTTTTTTTTGTTGTTGGTTTTTTTTTGCCAATACGTACCATCAAAATTTGTCAAAAACTTCCATTCCATTCCATATTTTTAATGGCCCTAATCGTTCCCAATGGCACATTCTGCTTGGGAAAAAAACATTGTTGTTTACTCCTATCGAATTCCAATGTGGACCTGCAAAAAAAAAAATTGCTGGACCTGCAAAAAAAAAATTGCCAGTGGTGGTAATTATTTTTGACAAAAAAAAGTGACCCAAAATCAACAAAAATTGACACGTATGTGCCTCAAAACCAATAGGAAGTGATCCTCAATCGTTAGTAAGTGACCCAGGAAAGCACCAAGATCAACATGAAATGACCATGAACAGGAAGTGACTCTAATATGCCCCAAAACAAACAGGAAACGCCGTAACTTAAACAGGAAATGATCCAAATTGTACAGGAGTTGACCCGAAAATGTACAGAAAGTGACCCAGAAACGCCCCAAAATCAACAGGAAGTGACCAATGAACAGGAAGTGGCTCAGTTATGCTGAAAACACAGGTTTTGGACAAAAATAATGTACTACGTATTTCCAGTGGTACATTCAACTTCCACAAAAACATTTCCAACATGGACCTGCAAAACATCTCCATTTGTGGTCATTATTTTTTACAAAAAAGAAAAAAAAACGCCTTAAGTAAACAAAACAAAAAAAGAATGGAAAGTGACCCAAAATGTCCTGGAAGTGAGCTGAGAGAGTTCCAAAACCATCAGAAAGTGACCCAAAAGCAACAAAAAGTGACACATAAGTGCCTCAAAAACCACCAAGAAGTGACCCGAAATCAACAGTGAGTGACCCGGGAATGCTACAAAATCAACAAGAAGTGACCACAAACAGGAGGTGACTCAGATATGCCCTAAAACAAACAGGAAATACCGTAACTTAAACAGGAAATGATCCAAATTTTACATTAGTTGACCCGAAAATGTACAGAAAGTGACCTATAAATTTCCCCCCAAAATAAACAGGAAGTGACCAATGAACAGGAAGTTGCTCGGTTATGCTGAACACAGGTTTTGGACAAAAAAAAGTAGTACATTCAACTCCCCAAAAACAGTTATATTCGCTCCTACGTATTTTAAACATTGACCTGCAAAAAATCTCCATTAGTGGTCATTGTTTTTGACAAAAAACAGAAAGTGACCCAAAAAAAGACTACAAATCATAAAAAAGTGAACCACAATCAACAAAAAGTGACATGTAAGTCCAACAAAAACAACAAGAAGTGATCCAAAATGTATAGAAAGTGACCCAGAAATGCCCCAAAACCCCCCAAAAAGTGACCAATGAACAGGAAATTGCTGAGTTATACTGAAAACACAGGTTTTTGACAAAAAAGTCATGTTTATTTTCAGTAGTACATTCAACTCCCATAAAAACATTTCTGTTCACTTTTACTGATTTCCAACATGCAACTGCAAAAAAAAACTCCATTAATGGTCATTATTTTTTATTTAAAAAAACAAAACAAAAACAAAAAACAGGAAGTGACCCAAGAAAGTGTCCAAATCATCAGAAAGTGACCCAAAATCAACAAAAAGACATGTAAGTGCCTCAAAACCAATAGGAAGTGATCCAAAATCTACAGAAAGTGACACAGAAATGCTCAAAATCAACAGGAGGTGACCAATGAACAGGAAGTGGCTTAGTTATGCTGAAAACAGTTTTTGGACAAAAACATGTCCTATTTATTTCCAGTGGTATATTCAACTCTCACAAAAACATTTCTATAGGCCCAATCACGTGACGTCACAACTCCGCCCCCCTGACTGGTGCCGCCATATTGTCCGTCAGCTCATCGTGTTTACATATTACCGCTACGTACATTCCTCCTATTACTGCGTGTTTTTCTGCTTGTCTAAGGAATCACCGCCTAGTAAACGAACCCAAAAACCTTCCTGACAATCGTTAACATTGATTAATAAAAATGGTGAAGTATATAGAGAAATTAACCCCGGAATGCCACAAAATGTAAGTGACCCAAAATCAACAGGAAGTGACTTATTAGTACCCTGAAATTAACAAAATTGATCCACAATCTACTGATTGCCTGCCATTGACAACGCCAGACATTCAACTGCTTTCCATCATTCACCCAGACAAAACAGATTGGACGTCTAGCACCGTCAATGGGAGGCAATGAGTGAACAAGAAAGTGACCCGGACCCAGAAACATTATCAAAACATTTGCAGGAAATGTGAAATAACGGCCACTAGTTAATGTCACGTAAAGGGATAAAAAAAAACAAGCAACTTGGGTAATGTATGCGTGGTGCATTCGGGTGCTATTTGCTGAAGTCGTTGAAAACAAGCTGCTAGAGATTAGCAGACTGTATCTTCGCGGTGAAAGCTTTGTGTCACACGAGCGCGGCGTGGAGAATAAAAGCTTCCCTTCATGTGCTGTCAGACCGGCTTAGGACGTTTCATCGTGATTCAGACATCAGTCAACACCAAACACAACGAGATTAAGGTGGCTTTATTTGGACTACCAGACAACTGCACTTCCTGTAGCACGCACACACAAAACAAAAGCCATTGAACTTTAATCCATTGGAATTAGGAGGGGCTGGGAGTGAACCATAAACTCTATTGACTTTCAACTATGACCCACATTAGCGTACCACGTACCGTACGAATGCTATTTTCAGACCGCAAGGCTGCGTGACGTCATCATCGTAAACTGGAAGAGGGTCAACATAGAAGCGCACTCGCGTACAACCAATGCTAGTACTGCTTGTTATCTGCCTGTGGTCTTTCAAAAAAGAACATGCTGATAAACACTGCTGCTATAGAACTTGTAGAAACGACTATAGACATTACGACCGTCTACGTAGAATAGAATAGAATAGAATAGAATAGAATAGAATAGAATAGAATAGAATAGATGTCATTATATAGTTGTACAATGAAATTGTGGAGCTTCACCCTTTACAGTGCAGCGCAAGTAAAAATCTCAAAAGTGGCTTGCAAGGATAAAAATATAAAAGCTAAATAAACATAAAATATGTATGAGGTCGTCCTATGTTCAGGCAGTGTAAATAACTGAGGTGAACTTGCAGCAGTTGACAGTGAAGGCATTGAATATTGCACATTAATATTGCACGTAAATAAGTATTGCAAATGGAATATTCCTTTGAGAAAGCAGAGTCTGAGGACTCCGAGGTGGGCGTTCCGATCTCTAGGGTTGAAGACGCTGAGGTGGTTGGAAAGCTCCTCGGTGGCAAGGCCCCAGGGGTCGATGAGATCCGCCCGGAGTTCCTAAAGGCTCTGGATGTTGTGGGGCTGTCGTGGCTGACACGCCTCTACAACATCGCGTGGACATCGGGGACAGTTCCTCTGGATTGGCAGAACGGGGTGGTGGCCCCCTTTTTAAGAAGGGGGACCAGAGGGTATGTTCCAATTATAGAGGGAGCACACTCCTCAACCTCCCCAGTGAAGTCTATTCAAGGGTGCTGGAGAGGATGGTCCGTCGGGAGGTCGAATCTCGGATTCAGGAGAAGCAGTGTGATTTTCGTCCCGGCCGTGGAACAGTGGACCAGCTGTACACCCTGGGCAGGGTCCTCGAGGGCGCGTGTGAGTTCGCCCAACCAGTCTACATGTGTTTTGTGGATGAGAGGGCGTTCGACCATGTGCCTCGGGGAGTCCTGTGGGGTGCTCCAGGGGTACGGGGTACTGACCCCCCCTTGGTAAGGGCTGTTCGGTCCCTATACGACTGGTGTCGGAGTTTAGTCCACATTGCTGGCAGTAAGTCAAATTTGTTCCCAGTGAGAGTTGGACTCCGCCAAGACTGCCCTTTGTCACCGATTCAGTTCATAATTTTTATGGACAGAATTTCTAGGCACAGCCGAAGCGTTGAGGTCTGGTTTGGTGAACTTAGCATTGCATCTCTGCTATTTGCAAATGATGTGGTGCTATTGGCTTCATCAAGCTCTGACCTCCAACTCTCATTGGAGCGGTTCGCAGCCGAGTGTGAAGCCGTTGGGATGAAGATCAGCACCTCCAAATCCAAATTCTTCAGTCGGAAAACGGTGGAGTGCCCTCTATGGATCGGGGTTTAGATCCTGCCCCAAGTGGAGGAGTTCAAGTATTTTGGGGTCTTATTCACAGATGAGGGTATGAGGGAGTGGGAGATCGACATGCGGATCAGTGCAGCGTCTGCAGTAATGCGGACTCTGCACCGGTCCGTAGTGGTGAAGAAGGAGCTGAGCCGAAAGGCGAAGCGCTAGATTTACCAGTCGATCTACGTTCCTACCCCCACCTATGGTCACGAGCTATGGGTCGTAACTGAAAGAACAAGATCCCGGATACAAGCGGCCGAAATGAGTTTCCTCCGCAGAGTGTCCGGGTTCTCCCTTAAAGATAGGGTAAGAAGCTCAGTCATCCAAGAGGGACTCGGCGTCGAGCCGCTACTCCTCCGCGTTGAGAGGAGCCAGCTGAGGTGGCTTGGGCATCTGGTTTGGATGCCTCCCTGGAGAGGTGTTCTGGGTATGTCCCACAGGCAGCAGGCCCCAGGGACGACCCAGGACACGCTGGAGAGATATGTCTCTCCGCTGGCCTGGGAACGCCTTGGCATCCCGCCGGAGGAGCGGGTTGAAGTGGCTGGGAGAGGGATGTCCGAGCTTCCCTGTTAAAGCTGCTGCCCTCGCGACCCACCCCGAAGCAAGCAGGTTAGGATGATGGATGGATTGATGGAGGGCATGTCATTCAGCTATGGTTTCCCTCAAATTATTATAATAGATCAAGTCATAAAAACATGTATTAGCATATAGCTAAAAGATGTGTACGGGTGGTCATATATGTTCACGATGCCATTTTTGATCTGGTACTTTTACACGAGTGCATTAAAACTCCTCAGCCAATCATATAGTTTGAATAGTATGTGCCACCGAACGGTTTGTGTACTTCCACCGGCTTTGAACGCTCGTCTTTTCGTGCCAGACATCCAATCCATTTGAACGAATGTGGCCCAAAATGGATAGGAAGTGACTGAAAATGAATGACGAATGCATCCCCACGCAACTTGTAAAAATAACCATTCCGAGATATCTTGTAGGAAGACCGTCTGTAGAACAGCAGCTTGAGCCACACGCAGCTCCGCCAAGGCCTTCTCACGTGATGCCTTGTGCCACTAATTCCCATTTCAGGAGTGAAATTCCTCCTCTCCTTCTTGTTCTTCTTCATTACTCACGAGTCAGCGACTCCGTCAGACTCTCGGTCGTCACGGGACGGCCCGGAGTCTCGGCGGACGCCATTTAAGCGCTAAGCGCGGCTTTAATGAACCCCGCCGGGACCCCCGAGCCGTCGAGCTAGCGAGCGGGAAGAGCCCGCTCCGCCGCCGGGAGGTCGGGGGAATCTGCTGCCGCGCGCGCGCACCGCCCGAGTGCGGAGGCGGACGTCCCACGGCGGCAGGTTGGCAACACTGTCGCAGGAACACCTTTACTGCAACCGCAGCGCTTTTCTGCATTGGATGTGGAAAGGTGGCGTATGTCAGAGAGCGACAGATAGTGTTTGTTAGAGTATGTGGGAAAGAAAGGCAGTGTGTAGGTGTGTTAGTGATGATGATAGATCATGTGTGTGAGTACACGGAAATGTTTTGTGAGTGTTGTTCTTATGGATCAGTGTTGGGCACGTTACTTTAAAAAAGTAATTAGTCACATTACTCACTACTTCTTCCAAAAAGTAACTGAGTTAGTCACTGAATTACTCTATAGTAAAAGTAACTAGTTACCAGGGAAAGTAACTACTTCCGTTACTTTAAAAAGAACTTGTTGTATGTCAAAGAATTTGAAATTTTCTGAGCAGTATTCGAGTCAGTGGAATAGAGAAGAACAGACAGGTAGTTAACTCGTTAGGTGCTTCAGCAGATTTGAATTGCTTACCACAGATGTCGACAAAAGCTTTGCCCCGGGACATAAATTACACATTACATGCAGGTTCTTTCCTTTAATTTTGACAAACTTGAAATAGTGTCTATTTCTCCACCTCTTAAAGGACAATTTTTCTTCTGAATGCTCTGCCATCCCGACCCTGTGCATCTGTTTGTGTTTTGTGTGTGTGTTTGCCGCACGCGCTGTTCCGGGTTGCTTGTGAAATCACCGGCTCTGATTGGCTCACCAAGACACATGACTCTAACCCTCAGCCAATCACAATCACATCTCTCGAGGGGCTGCATTCAGGTAGGCCCGTTTCCCGACAATTCACGTCACCTTCAAAGCGTCTGCCGTCCTCAAGATGGAAGCAGAATTATTGCTGGCCGACAGTGGGAGATGGGAACGAGGCTAGCATCAGGTGTAGCAAACACAGAAACGTTACCAAACTTTGGAAAGCATTGTCTAATTGAATGAGCAAGGACAAACAGCTTGGAGTCAGAAGTACGTGCGCTATTCTCGAACCTGAACGCACCCCAAGTCTTGGATGACAAATCAACAGAGCAGAGTCTCGACTCGACACGGCTGGTAGTTTCTTCAATTTATTCAGGGTAAGTAACGCACCGCTTTTGACCGTCAGTAACGGTAACTGCGTTGTAACGGCGGAAAAAGTAATTAGTTTGATTACCCCGTTACTGAAAAAAATAACGCCGTTACGTAACGGCGCTATTTATAATGGCGTTACTCCCAACACTGTTGTGGATACACTGCTGGCCAAAAGTATTGGCACCCCTGCAATTCTGTCAGATAATGCTGAATTTCTCCCAGAAAATGATTGCAATTACAAATCATAGGCGGAGTTTGACTTTTGGGGCAGGGGGGGCACAACATGTTGATGACCCCGAAACGCAGTGTCAGCAATAAAATGAAGTTACTGTTAAAGCCCCACAGCAGGCCTGTATGCCTTTTCCTTTTTTTTCCCCTCTCCCACTCATCAGCACTCATTCCACACACCTGTCCTGCACACCTGGTCATTACCACAGCCTCCCTTCATAAACACCCACAGCCCTCTGTTCTGTTGCGAGTTTGTTAGCCCTCACTGCAACTTACGAGCGTTTCTAGATACCTTGTCTTCGCGGATTTCGATACACTTTTTTGACCTTGTGGATTTTTGCCTCTAGCCTGCTCCTCGTCTGTGCCTCTGCCTTTTCTCTGTGACCTGCAACCTGCTACAGGACCGGATCTAGACGCATCCTGCCTGGGCCTTCGCCTTGCTCGCCCCCCACCGCTCGAACAACCCCCCGGGCCTCGCCGAAAGGCAAGCCTTCTCCCTCTCAGGGACACTGTCAATAAAACCTGCTCTGTGCTCTGCATACTTGGGTCCGTTTGTTCTCTGAACCTTGTCAGTTACAAGAATATTGATAATAATAAGTTGACAATGAGCGTTTTTTGTTTCCCATTATTCTTGAGGGGAAGTCTAAATCAGGCAGCTTAGGCAGTACTTTTCACCAAGATTGTCATCCATTGAAGATGCTACACCCGCCGGTGTCGTGCCATTGTGGTTACACCAGTCAAAAATTGTATCCCCTGGGCAGAGCCATATGGAGGTAGATTTGTGTCTTTATTATTCAATGAAAAAAAAGTTGCTTCAATCAAAATATATATTTTCAACAAAAAAAAAGTCGCTCTAATTAAAAAAAAAAAAAAAAAAGTTTGAATGCAAAAACACATTTGAAACTTAAATTGGCTTTCACATTCATTTTTTTTTTTTCTTTTTTTATTTATTTTTTTTGATTGAAGTAATGTTGATTTGATTTTGGGCCACATTTTGGCTAGGACATTTTTGTCTTTATTATTCAATTAAAAAATGAGTTGCTTCAAAAAATATATTTTCAAAAAGAAAAATCACTTCAATCAAAAAAAGAAAAATTTCAATCCTGGAAAAAGTTTTTGAATGTGAAAAAATACTTGAGATTGAAAAATTTGCATTTGAACACTTAATTTTGTATCGAAAAAGTTTTCTTTGATTTCTTTGATCCTTTTTGTGTTTGGGCCATATTATAGGTAGGACATATGTGTCTGAATGATTTAATCCCAAGAAAAGTTGGTTCAATCAAAAAAAAAAATAAAAAAATTCAATCAAAGAAAAAAAAATCATTTGAAAAATAAAACTGCCCTCCACTATTTTTTTTTATTATTTCATTTTATTTTCTAAAAAATTATATGCAAAGCAAATGACCATCTAAGTTGCTAGTCACATGATCTGTTCGAAGTCTAATTTTGACCCATTATATAAATATATTTTTTTGTTCATTTCATTCCTTTTTGTTGCAGTTTTATTGCTTTACAATTTGCATATACCGTATGTAGCAGTCAATTACATGCAATGACACTTTTCGGCCACCAGAGGGGGCTGGCCCCCCCTTAAAATCCGCTTATGTTGCAAATGCTTTGGTAGTAATATCTTCATTTATTTTGCTATGAAAAAACACAAAAGAGAATGGGGGGGGAAAAAATCAAATCATTATCATTTTACACAAATCTCCAAAAATGGGCCGAACAAAAGTATTGGCACCTTTTGAAAAATCATGTGATGCTTCTCTAATTTGAGTCAATAACAGCACCTGTTTCTTACCTGTGGCACATAACAGGTGGTGGTGATCATTAAATCACACTTGCAGCCAGTTAAAATGGATTCAAGTTGACTCAACCTTTGTTCTGTGTCCTTGAGTGTCCCATATTGAGCATGGAGAAAAGAAAGAAGAGCAAACAACTGTCTGAGGACTTGAGAAGCAAAATTGTGAGGAAGCATGGGAAATCTCAAGGCTACAAGTCTATCTGCAAAGACCTGAATGTTCCTGTGTCTACCGTGCGCAGTATCATCAATAAGTGTAAAACCCACGGCACGGTGGCTAACCTCCCTAGATGTGGACGGAAAAGAAAACCAGCCCATTTTTGGAATTTTGTGTGATATGATATTGATTTTAAAAAATTTTCATTCTCTTTTGTGTTTTTTAGCAAAATAAATGAAGATATTTATCCAGGTCTTTGGAAAAGACCCAAATAGTATTATTCTGTTTCTTTTTTTTTTTTAAATGGGGTTTCTTCGGCGCGCCGCACAGCCCGAACCGTTTGACCGATCGGCATCCTTCGAATATCAACACGACCGGAATTTCCACCGGACGCAGGGAATTTTTCGAACGACCCCGAAAATTTTCCGTTCGCCCGTAGATGCTGATTTTTCACCGATTTTGGGAAAATAAAACACATTTTCAAAATGTATCTAGACCTACAATTTTTGACCAAATCACATACAGTGGTACCACTACATACGAAGTTAATTCATTCCAGGACCTTGTTTGTAAGTCGGAATGGTCGTATGTCGAGCAGGATTTTCCCATAAGAATACATTATAATCCCATTAATTGGTTCCAAAGCCCATAAAAACCCCCACTAAATCCTTAATGAATACTGCTGGTACTATTACAAATGGCAATTACACAAAGCAAAACAAATAAATTAAAAATAATAATAATAATAATGTAACGAACCGGGTTGTAATGTGGCGGACGTTTTTTTCTGTACCTGAACGCGCCGCGTTGCTGACGTGACACAGAGGGAGCGGAGCGGCTGAGAGTTTACTTTCGCTTTCAATGTTTTCTTGAGAACACCGTCACTTTGGGGGTCAGGAGGCGTTTTGTGTTGGATAAGTTCTGAAATAAATGATAAAAACCTGACGAAGCGAGCGATTTCTTTGGCGATGTTACCACAATAATAATCGTCATCTTAACTTATAAAGACTGCCGAACAGTGGTCGGAGGAGGACCGTGAAGATGTATTGTTGAGCCAGTTCACGGATGCGCACCCCACGCTCATATTTTTCTCTAATTTGCATCTTCATTTTAATATTAAGTTTCAATTTTTCCTTGTTTGACCATCTTTATAAACCTTTTTGAAACCTGTGTTGATTTCTCTCACAAGAAAATTGGCCGTGTGTCCGTCCGCGGTGCTGTCATGTCGTTGTAGAAACGTCGGATGTAGAAACAAATGGCAAGTCAAATTTTACATCGGATGTCGAAAAGATCATGTCGAAGCGATCGTACGTCGAGGTACCACTGTAATTTGGACGTTAAAAATTCCGGGACGGTGAGGGGCATAAAAGTTGTATACAGAATTTGGAAAAAATTTATGGAAACTGGTCCACCCGTTTGGCTCGACACACCAGAGCAAATCTCTGCCGACTCTCGCAGGAACCTTAACCAAGTGCAGTACCACGTTCTGCCGTAACCCGCCGAATTTGCAGCACTGAGCCACGCCTGGATTTACTGTCGACGCACTACAGCGCTTAACAAATATATTAGCAGACCACCATCCAGTGTAATTACCAAAATCAGCCGCGCTAGAGCGCGTCATGATCCTTCTGCTTTTTTTTAATGGCAGGTGTTCTCCTAAACCAGCGTGTACAGTGCTTAAGAAACGTATTAGTCCACCACTCTGTGTAATTACCAAAATCATGTGCGGTAGAGCACATCTTGATGCTTCTCCCTTTTTTAATGACAGGTGCTCTAATAAATGTCTTAAGCACTTTATACACACACATATACACAAACAGCGCTTAACAAACGTATTAGAGCAGCGCCCTGTGTAATTACCGAAATCATCTGCATTAACGCACTTCACAACGCTTCTCAGTCTTTCTCCTTTTAAACGATAGGAGGGAAGCTTAATGTGTTGAGTGCTGTATATGGGGGCACCAGAAAACAGGATGTGTCATCAGGAAATGACCTCAAATGACACGAAATCAAATTACACAGGAGTTTACAAGGAAATGGCTTATAATCAATGCCAAATAACACAAAACCAGCAGGAAGTGACATTTAACTGCCCCCAAATGAACTCATTCACTCCCAGTCATTTTCACCGGAGCAAGGCTCTTGCTCCCGGCCATTTTACTGGATTTCGACTGATTTTGCAAGGCCCACAGAAAATTCTGTTCTATTGCTATATAAACATGAAACCCACCAAAAGAAAGATTAGACTCTTCTTTCAGCAGGAAAAAAGTTAGTTCATATCTTTTTCCATTCTTTAGAAATCAGCATTAGAAAATCGCTTAGTTTGAGCAATTTTCCAATTTCTGATGAAAAAAACAGAGAAACTGAGCTTTTTGTAAAAGCATACATTTCAAACATAACTTTGACTTTAACGCAGCTAGTTTTTTGCTTATGTGACATCCCAAACATCTGAATAATATTTGCCTTCTACAAAATAACATAAACAACAAGACAAATAGAGCTTTTGATAGCAAAGTAACAATTTATTTACACATAACTAACTAACAGATGACGCTGTTGTGGCCGCGACAGCCGGGGTAAACTTTTCCCTCATCGCCGTCAGTCTCATCAAGATGGATTTTTTGAGTCTTTCTTTTGCTGTGACCACTGCCTCGTGGCGGAGTTTGCCTTGGGAACTTGCGTTCCTGGGGGGGAACTGGTTTGGCCGTGCGCGTTTCCGGCTGAGTCGCGGGACACTGGAGGGTGCGGGGGACGTGAGCAGCCGAGCACAGCGGTGCAGGCTCTGCTCGGTGAGCAGCACGGACTCAACGGCATCGTCCGCTGCACCGGTGGTCCCGGTCGTTCCGCTCGGTCGTCCGCCGCCTGGCATCCTGGACGTCCATTTGGTCATCTTCCGCCGGCGCCCAGGCCGTGCAGCCTGGCCGTACGTTCCGTTGAATCGGGTTCCGGGTCTTGCCAAGTTGGGTTCCTGCCCTCCAATGGCCAGTTTTATTGCTTTAAAATTGATTTTCAGCGTTGTGCTTTTGAGCTAAGTTGCAGCAGAACCTAGAGATGTTTCTTGTGAAAAAAAAATGTAAAAGACATATAAATACGTCTTTGGGACACTGAAACAATTAAAAATAGAACGTACAGTGGGGAGAACAAGTATTTGATACCAATTGATATCAAATACTTGTTCTCCCCACTGTATTTACAGTATACGTTTTTGGGAGCAAATGAGTTAATAGGAACTGACCCAAAACAAACAGGTTCAATTCCAGGTCACTTCGAAATTAATAGGAAGTGACCTAGAATTGAGCAAAAATTAACAGGAACTGACCTGAAAATGTCTCAAAATCAAAATGATTTGACCAAATTACAAATAAGGGTACCCAGAAATGTCCCAAAATCAACAGGAAGTGATCAAATTACAAAGGAAGTTACCCGGAAACAGAATGTGACCCTTCTCCAAACTGCCATTTTCAGATCTCTCCACTGGTGTTCTATGGGATTCAGGTCTGGCCATTTTAGAAGTCTCCAGTACTTTCTCTCAAACCGTTTTCTAGTGCTTTTTGAAGTATGTTTTGGGTCATTGTTCTGCTGAAAGACTCATGACCTCTTAGGGAGACCCAGCTTACTCACACTGGGCCCTACATCATGCTGCAAAATTTGTTGGTAGTCTTCAAACTTCATAATGCCATGCACACGGTCAAGCAGTCCAGTGCCATAGGTAGCAAAGCAACCCCAAAACATCAAGGAATGTCCGGCATGTTTGACTGTGGGGACCATGTTCTTTTCTTGGAAGGCCTCGTTTTTTCCCCGTTTTCCTATCTTGATGCCTTTTCCCAAAAAACTCTACTTTTGTCTCATCTGACCAGAGAACATTTTTGGCTTTCTCAGGTAAGTTTTGGCAAACTCCAACCAGCCTTTTGTACGTCTCTGGCTCAGAAGTGGGGTCTTCCGGGGTATCCCACCATAGAGTCCGTTTTCATTCAGATGCCGACGGATAGTATGGGTTGACACTGTTGTACCCTTGGATTGCGGGAAAGCTTTAACTTATTTGGATGTTAGTCGAGGTTCTTTATCCACCATCCGCACAATCTTTCATTGAAATCTCTCGTCAATTTTTCTGTTTGTCCACATCTAGGGAAGTTAGCCACAGTGTCGTGGGCTTTATACTTATTGATGACACTGCACATGGTATACACAGGAACATTCAGGTCTTTGGATATGGACGTGTAGCCTTGAGATTGCCCAGGCTTCCTCACAATTTTGCTTCTCAAGTCCTCAGACAGTTCTTTGGTCATCTTTCTTTTCTCCATGCTCAATGTGGGACACACAAGGGCACATGACAGAAGTTGAGTCAACTTTAATCCATTTTAACTGGCTGCAATTAGAGAAGCATCACATGATTTTTCAAAGGGTGCCAATATTTTAGTCCGGCCCATTTTTGTTGTTTTGTGTAAAATGATAATAATTTATTAATTTTTCCATTCACTTTTGTGTTTTTTCAGTGCAAGCGAACTAAATGAAGATATTACTACCAAAGCATTTGTAATTGCAATCATTTCCTGGGAGAAATTGAGCGTTATCTGACAGAATTGCAGGTGTGACAATACTTTTGGCCAGCACTGTATGTCTCATGAACAGTCTCTCCAATTTTGAGGAGGATCCAATTGACTCCCTAGGCGCCAAGGTCTCAAATATGCACCCTGCAAATCGATAAAAAAATTCACATTCCATCCAAAATACCCTTTTTCTGTTGAGTTTGGAGTATGGGTGCAAGACACTTTTTGGAGCAGTTTTGCACAACGTATCAACTCCCGACACCTCGAATTTCATTGCTCTACATTGAAGCCTTTTTTTTTATTATTTCAAGGGGCCGCCACTGAGCCATTTCTTTTTTTTTCCGCAAGGTCGAAAAATTGTCACAATCCATTTGAAGTCGAATTGCTCATGCTTCGAAATGGATTGGACTTTTTGGAGCAGTTTTGCACAACGTATCAACTCCCGATACCTCGAATTTCATTGCTCTACGTTAAGGCCTTTTTGAAAATTTCAAGGGGGCGCCACTGAGCCATTTTTTTTTTTCGCAAGGTCGCAAAATTGTCACAATCCATTTGAAGTCATATTGCTCACGCTTCGAAATGGATTGGACTTCTACTACTGACAATCTCATTTCATTTTACAACAGAAGTAGGATTGGACAACCCATGATTGGACGTCTAACATCACGAATGACACTAAAATAGTTCAAAAAATGCAAATAGCCCAAAATAGACACTTGCCCTATAAAGGGTTAACACACTCTCTTCACTCACTTTTAATGGGGCTAGTTCTCGTAAATGTGTTACGCGCTGAATATGGAGTCGTGCCTATAAAAGTGAGGCTTAAATGAGATTTGGCCGGGCGCAGACACACACACCAGCGCTTGTGCACACGCTTCCTGTCTGTGAGTGAAGTGTCAGGTTAAGCAGAATGAATGGACTGACTGTGAAAACACAAATTGCAGAGTAAACAGATTAGAGTGAAAACAGACTCCTCCGCCTCCCTAAAACCCGAGCGCCTAGCCATCATTCACTTCAGAGGCAACACACACACTCCCGCCACCTCCCGACCATCCCGAGCCCACTCCTCTCCTCGTTATCTCCCCCCGGAAGCCACGGCGGCGTTTATGAAGTGCGGCGTTTCAAAGCGCGGACGCATCAATCATGCGTAACGACCAAATGCACTATCACACACACGCGCGCCAATGTGTATATATATACATAGTCGTTGAAATGTTTTATGAACTTTGCTTTACATTTTACGGAGTATAAAACAGCATTTTATCCTCACCGTGACTCACAGCATCTAAAAACTACAAAATGCAATTTCTGAAAAATTGTGTAGTCATGCTATCACGGTGGTCAATAAATTGCCATGGATTTCGGGTCACTTCCTGCTGATTTCTGGTCGCTTCCGGATGATTTTGGCACAATTCTGGGCAAGGGTGGACTGATAGACAGGGATACCGGGGATTTTCCCAGCAGGGATGAGAATGAAAAGATGTATTTGCCATGTGGCGGAACGTTGTTTTTTCCATGTGGCATTTGTTTGCCATGTGGCAAAATGGATTTTGCCATGTGGCATTTTTTTGCCATGTGTCAAAATGGATTTTGCCATGTGGCGTTTTTTTTTTTTTTTTTCGCCATGTGGCAAAATCCCAGCAGGGCCGAGAATGAAAAGTGGTATTTGCCATGTGGCAGAATGTTTATTTTTCCATGTGGCATTTTTGTTGCCATATGGCAAAATGGATTTTGCCGTGTGGCATTTTGTTGCCATGTGGCAAAAGTGATTTTGCAATGTGGCATTTTTTTTTGCCATGTGGCAAAAAGGATTTTGCCATGTGGCATTTTTTTTGCAATTTGTCAAAATGGATTTTGGCAAAATCCCAGCAGGTCCGAGAATGAAAAGTGGTATTTGCCATGTGGCAAAATGTTTTTTTTTCCATGGGGCATTTTTTGTCATATGGCAAAATGGATTTTGCCATGTGGCAAAAGTGATTTTGCCATGTCGCATTTTTTTGCCATGTGGCAACATGGATTTTGCCATGTGGCCTTTTTTTTTTACCATGTGTCATAATGGATTTTTCCATGAGGCATTTTTTTGCCATGTAGCAAAATGGTTTTTGCCATGTGGCATTTTTTTGCCATGTGGCATTTTTTTTGCCATGTGTCGAAAGAGATTTTGCCATGTGGCATTTTTTGCCATGTGTCAAAATGGATTTTGCCATGTGGCGTTTTTTTTTTTTTTTTTTTTTTTTTTTTTTGCCACGTGGCATTTTTAGGCCATGTGGCCAAACGGATTTTGCCATGTGGCATTTTTTTTAAGCATGTGTCAAAATGGATTTTGCCATCTGGCGTTTTTTTTTTTTTTTTGTGCCATGTGGCAAAATCCCAACAGGGCCGAGAATGAAAAGTGGTATTTGCTATGTGGCAGAATGTTTTTTTTCCATGTGGCATTTTTTGCCGTATGGCAAAATGGATTTTGCCCAGACTTCCCTCTCCCCAGCCACGTCAACCAGCTCTTCCGGCTGGATCCCAATGCGTTCCCAGGCCAGCCAAGAGACATAGTCTCTCCAGCCTGTCCTGGGTTTTCCCCGGGGCCTCCCGCCGACGGAACATGCCCGGAACACCTCTCCTAGGAGGCGTCCGAACCAGATGCCTGAGCCCAATCGGCTGGCACCTCTCAAAGAGTCTTTCGCGGATGACTGAGCTTCTCAACCTGTCTCTATAGGGAGAGCCCGGACACCCTGCGGAGGATACTCATTTTGACTGCTTGTATCCGGGAACTTGTTCTTTCGGTTAGGACCCACAGCTCGTGACCATAGGTAAAGTTACAAACGTAGATTGACTGGTAAATCAAGAGCTTCCCCTTTTGGCTCAAGTCCTTTTTCACTGCAACGGGCAGGAGCAGTCCGCATCACTGCAGACATTGCACCGATCCCACTGTCGATCTCCCGCTCTCTCCTACCCTCACTTGTGAACAAGACCCTAAGATACTTGAACTCCTCCACTTGGGGCAGGATCTAATTCCCGACCCGCAGTGAGCACTCCACCATTTTCCGACTGAGGTCCATGGTCTCAGATTTGGAGGTGCTGATCTTCATCCCAACTGCTTCACACTCGGCTGCGAACCACACCAGTGCGAGTTAAAGAACACGGCTTGATGAAGCCAACAGCACCACATCATCTGCAAGAACCACAGATGCAATGCTGAGGCCACCAAATCGGACCCCCTCAACACTTCGACTGCATCCAGAAATTCTGTCCATAAAGGTTATGAGCAGAATCAGTGACAAAGGACAACCTCCGCAGAGTCCAACCTTCACTGGGAACGAATCGGACGGACTGCCGGCAATGCGAACCAAACTCTGACATCGGACGTACAGGGACCGAACAGCCTTTACCAGCGGTCTCGGTATCCCGTACTCCCGAAGCACCCCCCACTGCACGCCCTGAGGGACACGGTCGAACGCCTTCTTCAAATCCACCAAACACATGAAGTCCGGTAGGGCAAACCCCAATGCACCCTTGAAGACCATGCAGAGGGTGTAGAGCTTGTCCATTGTTCCACGGCTGGGATGAAAAAGACCTGCATATGAATTTTATTCAAGCTATAGTTCTTGTTTATGTGGTACTGTAAATCCACAGTTTTGAATACGTTTTGGCCAAGGTTGGCGAATATTAGTAGTAGACCTCTCTCATTACTCCTATACTCAAAACTGCGTTTTTGAAAAATGAATTGAAAAGGCTGATATGTGTACTTTGATCATGTTACAGTTCTCATTTTTGAGGTACTGTAAATCCACAGTTCTGAATAACTTCTGGACCAGGATGGTGAATATGAGTAGCGGACCTCTCTGACTATTCCCAGACTCAAAATGATGCATTTTTACTGTACCAAAATTTTGAAAATTTCAATTAAAAGTCCTACATGCATACTTTGATAGGTTACAGTTCACATTTTTTTGGAACTGTAAATCCACAAATCTGAAGAAGTTCTGGACAAGGATGGTGAATATTAGTAGTGGACCTCTTTGACTACTCCCATACTCAAAATTATGCATTTTTACGGGACCAATATTTAGAAAAATGAATTAAAAAGTCCTATATGTATACTTTGATCAGGTTACAGTTCTCATTTTTGTGGAACTGTAAATCCACTGTTCTGAATAAGTTCTGGCCAAGGTTAGTGAATATTAGGAGTGCACCGCTCTGGGTTGCTGGCTTGATGGCTTTCAACACCGTCCATGAAGTGGGCCGGTCTTTTTATTTAATGAATCCCAAGCTACACCCCCTCCCCAACTTCCTATTTAGTTTGTGTCACTTTCTCTTGATTTGGGGGAAGTTCCAGGTCACTCTCTATTTATTTCAAATCTCATTGATTTTGGGACAATCCAAGGTCACTTCCTTTTAATTTTGGGCCAAATTTGGGTCAGTTCCTTTTGATTTCAAGTCATTTCTTAAAAAAAAAAAAAAATTAGGGCAGTCCGGATGATTCCGTTATTTCAGGTCACTTTTTGTTGATTTTGGGGAGTCACTTTTTGTTGATTTCAGGTCAAGTACAGATTATATTGGGGCAACTCTGGGTAACTTCCTGTTGATTTTGGGGCAAATATTGGTCACATGCTTTCACATTTTGGTTCACATCTTTAGATTTCAAGTCATTTCAAAATGGTTTTGGGGCAAGTCTAGGTTATTTCCTGTTTATTTTGGGTCACTTCCTGCTAATTTTGGGACGATCGTAGGTCACCTCCTCATGATTTCGGGAAAATTCTACAGGCATGAAAATCTCTCACCTTTCGGCGAAATTCGCCGTTTTGAAGTCAAAAAGGGCGACCTACGTGAATTGCGTAGATCCGAGGAGAAATTCTTTTTGGGAGGGGGGGGGTCGGGAGGTTTTATTTAATTATTATTATTATCATCATGTGATTAACTTAGTACGTAAACTGAGCACTTAAGAACACAGTCAGCAAATCCTTCTAGATGCTTCGCTGACGAGAACCAATCATCGGCCCAAGCTGCGTTCCATTATTCTAAACGCGCGCACTCCTTACGCGTGTACATGGAGTGCTCGGAGAGCCTTCGGTTGCATTGCAAAGCAGCGAAAACAAAAAGCAGGCCTTATCCACATCGGGGCAGACCAGAGCGCAGCATACACACTTGCCTGTATTTGCCAGCAGATTGAATTTGGTGAGTAATGGTTTCAATCGTTTTCACGTTTTGCGATATAAAAAAGTTACTGCCATTCGTTGCAGCTTGCGTTGAACACTGCCAGAGCTAGCCAAATCTCCCATGAAAAAAAATAGCTCCCGTTAAATTGGCGTCAAGCTTGTGTATTTAGCGGTAATACAAACGAAGAAACACACTGTTGAGTCAAATTAAGCGGCATTCTCTCGGATGGAGGGGGCGCCTCACATCGCTCCCGTCGTCCGCCGGTGTTCTGTCAAAATATACTACATCGGCGAAACGTCTACATTAGTTGAATTTGACACCTAAAGTACTACCGTGCGCTCTAAACTTGTTTTGTTTAGATGCATACAGGAATAAGGTACTAGAAAAAATGCCTGCAGAAAATACTTAAATGTAGTTACATCAAATAAGGACGGTTTAAACACGCTACGTGACGAATGTGGTCAACTGCTTCAAAGCTAACACAAAAAAACACAATGGTTAAAAGTATGAGAGGGTAATACATGCAAAAAGTATCTTTGAGGCTGTGAAAAGGTTCTAAATAACTAAATAAAAACGAAAATAGTGAGTAATCGCCGCCTCTAACCGATGTGCGCATGCGTGTGAATGCATGCGCAAGCGCCCTGAGCATTGTGTAGGACGTTTCGCCACGTAGTAAGGAATGGCCGAACACCTGTGATGCGTTATTTTCGGCTTGGATTTGAGCTGACGGCCGGTGTCGGCACAACAGCGGCCCGACGAGTGGTGGGAATGAGTCCTGCTTCTTAAAGCTTTTCAGAAATACAGGGATCCCTCGTTTTTCGCGGTTAATGGGGACCAGAACCCGCCGCAATAAGTGAAAACCGCGAAGTAGCGCCCCCCCCCCCCCCCATTTTTTTATTTTTTTTTTGTGCGTGTTCAATGCATTTATTCAGATTTTACATTGGAAAAAAGATACATATATAAGACATGTTTTTTCACTTTTTTCACCAAAGTATCATTTATAAATGGTTTTCAAGCACTTCAAAATGTAAAAATTATGATACGTTTTAAACATGTTACTGCCCCACCGAATTATTTTTAAACAAGAATAAAGTAGTTAGAAAATGCTTGGCTTTATTAAAAGCTTCATAGTGAGTCTACTCAAACCCTCTCAGGCTTTGGTAAACGGTGATTGGCACATGTGCAAAGTTTTTCTTTTTATATATATATTTTTTGTTTGAAGCAACTTATTTGATTGAATAATAAAGACACAAATGTCCTAGCCAAAATGTGGCCCAAACGCAAAACATTACTTAAATGGAAAAATTTGTTTCAATCAAGAAAAATAGTTTTCAAATGCTTTTTTTGTCTCAAATTTATTATTGCAATCAAAAACATTTTTTTTTATTGAAGCTACTTTTTGGGATTAAAAGTATATGCTGTATTTTGATTGAAGCAACTTTGTTTTTGATAGAAGTAACTTTGTTTTTTGATTGAATAATCAAAACACAAATCTAACTCCATCGTTATTGAGTGAGAAAGAAATTAAGAAAGCTTTAAAACTAAAAGCCACCGGGGAGTCTGTTTGTTTTTTTAAATATTTATATTTCATTACATAGACATGCGTCGTAGGGAAGGGAGATTGAGGGATAAAAAAAGGAGTTAGATGAGGCTGCTAAAGGCAGTGGATACCTCATCAGCTGGGTGAATAGCAGACCTGGTAAGAACAAGTTTGCAAGGATAGTCGGGTATTAAATCCAATTATAAACACAATTACCATGTTATTTTTCTATAAGCTTTTTATGTCAATGCTTTATTAATCATTAGGTGCTAGAGTTGTTAAGTATGGATAATAATGAAATAATAGTTTTAAGAAAACTGTGCTGTTGGTGGCTCAGTGACCATCTGATGTGGTTTGTTCTCAGATGAACAAGTTGAGGAAGGAAGTTTTGATGCAGACGTTGAAGGAAGAAAAGAGGCAGACTGACTGAGTCACAGCCAGAATGTGTTGATGACAGTTTTGATTTCTATTCACTGTTGCCCCCTCCCAATTAAAGTATGTCACAGTCGCAGCCAATTATTATATAAAGCTGGTTAAAATTGAAGTTATGTTGTTTTAAGGTGTATTAAATACTTGTTCACGTGCCCCTTTTGATCTACGAGCACCCACCCCTCCACCCGTCTCTGCATGGCCCTGCTGAAACACAGTGTGGGTCGACAGAGCTCAATATTTTGTTGGGGTGTACAATACAGTGTACTGGAACATATTTCCTCCACACCCTTCACACCTTTTTAACCCCTGACCCATTTTTTAATGCCTGATTCTAGCATTTTGGGCAATTCTAGGTCACTTACTATTGATTCTGGGGCAAATCTTGCTCACTTCCTATTGATTTCAGGTAACTTGCAATAGATAAATTACAGGCCTGCGAGTCCCGGTGTTAAGAGTCCACACTTTCACCTTATGGCGCGTCCACACGGAGAGAAGATTGAGTTCAGTGTTGTGTCCAGGACAACAGGTGGACTGGAACAAAAGAGTCACAAAAGCACAATGCTATCCAGCGCTGCCAAGCATTTATGCTAATGCTGCATTCAGCAGAAGAATGGTGGATTAGCGCGCGCGCTAGCGAGTTAGCTGGACGCCGTCCATGCCCGTCCGGCTGTTGGCGGGAGGGGGCGGGTCACGCTGTGCTGGGATTTATGGAACACGCTAATTAGCGACAATAGACAGCCCAGATCGAAACAATAGTTTTAGACTTCTGAAGGTTCATTTGGAATTGCTAGTAAATTTGGCTCCGATTTTTCTAGGTAAAAAAATGAATTGTATTCTCATGATTTAAGCTGATGTTCAAATGTTCTGCGATTAGGTCATGCATTTTTATTTCTGTGGGAGTTCTACCAGGAGACTAACGTGGTTCAGGAGGGTGAACTGTCATGATTCAGGACTGTTAGGGTTCTTAATCAATGAAATTAAAGCGGATATTCAGAATTTGACATTAGGCTTAATCTCTGATTTAGCAGGGGCTTAATTTGTTGGTGGAGTTGATTTCAACAAATTTCGTTGCAGTTTGTAAGTTATCTGTTAGTTTCAGGGCTAAGGAGTGGCTAAGCTAGCGCGAGTCAATTGGGCTGACTTAGCATGCCAATAAAAGACGATCTACAAGCAGATCCAACATCGTCTAATAAATTCAAAATTCAGATCATTCTTCCAAAACCTCCATGCGGCCAAAACAATGTCACACCAAACCTTCGTGATTCATTTCATTCTGCAGGAGTATAAAAAAAAAACCACAGTACAGAGGAGTGCTTCGGCTACTCGTACTTACGCTGCATTCGAGGAAGGTGGGAAGTCGGACTGGAGGTGAAAATGTCTTTTGATGGCCAAAAAAAAAAACCAGCTTGGCCCGATTAGTTATCTTTGCTTTTTACATTCGCTTGGAATACTTTGAGGTCACAACTGGTACCATTCAAGCGAGATAAGTCCGACTTCCCACCTTCCTCGAATGCAGCATCAGTTTGCCGAGTTAACTGACGGCCGGCAACAGTGGCGTCCCCTTGAAATTTTCAAAAAGGCCTCTCCTATTAGGTTTTTCCAACGTAGAGCAATGAAGTTTGGCGAGGCAATACCTTGTGCAAAATTGCTCCAAAAAGTCTCTTTCACCCATATTCCAAACCCAACAGCAAATCAGATATTTTTGTTTAAATTTCGAAAAAATATGCAATATTAGTTGATTTACAGGGTGCACGTTTGAGACTTTGGCGCCTAGGGAGTTAGCTGGATCCTTCTCAAAATTGGTGAGACTGTTCATAAGACATGAGATCTAAAGTTCTCAAAATTGTAAGTTTCCATTCATGAGCCTAGCTTGGGCGGGGTGGCGCCCCTAATGAAAAATATTGAGTTTTTGTTGAAACAGAGGGGTCCAAATAAGCGTCGCCGTTTTGTCTCGCCACAAATTTTGAAGAGTCATAACTTGGCAGACATACAACATATTTGCGCCAAACGCTCCGTGCTTGATAAGAATTGTACCCTGAAGGGTCCTGTAGGGTTCATTTGCATTACCCATACAGCGCCAATTAGTGGCAACAGAAAGTCATTCATTTTACTTATACATGTCCAGTTCTTTTCAGGTTGGTCGTTGTAGTTACAAGACCTTTTGTAATCCGACATTTTAAGGCATGTGTCCACATGTCTCTGTCTGTTGCTGTGACGCCCCTTTGTTTGCCATGAAAAGCAAGATTTCTTCAGGGGCAGCTTGTAGAGCCACGTAATTTGGCACACTTGGTTGAATTGGCCCAATTAGAAGATTGATTTTGGTTTTGAATAAGGGTGTGGCTGCATAGCTCAGTAGCGCCTCCTTTTTTGTAGGACCCTCTTCAATAGGGTTTTTTTTTTTTTTGCTCCTAGGTGTGTGAATGAATTAATGTGAATGAATGAATTTTCAAAAAGGCCTCTCCTGTTAGGTTTTTCCAACGTAGCGCAATGAAGTTTGGGAAGTCAATACCTTGTGCAAAACTGCTCAGAAAAGTCTCTTGCAGCTAGTATATTACAAACCCAACAGGAAATCAGATATCTTGGATTGAATGTGAAAAAATATGCAATTTTAGTCGATCTACAGGGTGCACGTATGAGACCTTGGCACCGAGGGAATTAGTGGGATCCTTCTTAAAACTGGTGAGACTGTTCATGAGACATATGAGATCTAAGGTTATCAAAATTATTTTCTTTCACGGGCCTGGCTTGGGTGGGGTACCAAAGTTGGCCATTTTTTGGGGCCAAATTCAGTTAATAACCCCGATACAAGGTTCAGTCTTTTTCACATCTGGCATATTATAGAGGTATCCCGGCCTGAACACGACTGCATTGAAATATTACCCAGAAGGCCTGGCGCCCCTAATGAAAAATATTGAGTTTTCATTGAAACAGAGGTCATACAGGAATGTGAAAATCACAGTCGCCATTTTGTCTCGCCACAAATTTTGAACAGTCATAACTTGGCAGACAAACAACATATTTGCGCCAAACGTCCCGTGCTTGATAAAAGTCGTACTTTGAAGGGTCCTGTAGGGTTCATTTGCATAAACCATAAAGCGCCAATTAGTGGCAACAGAAAGTCACTCATTTTACTTATATATGTCCAGTTCTTTTCATGTTGGTCATTGTAGTTACAAGACCTTTTTTAATCCGACAAGGCACGTGTCTACATATCTCTGTCTGTTGCCGTGATGCTCCTCGGTTCGCCCTTAACTCATCTGCTCCCCAAAACGTATAAATAGGTTCTATTTTTAATTGTTACAGTGTCCCAAAAGACGTATTTATACTATATACTATATATTATATATTTTTACGTTTTTTAAAAGATACATCTCTGGGTTCTGATTTAACTGAGCTCCAAAGCACAAAGCTGAAAATCAAATTTTAAAGCAATAAAACTGGCCATTGGAGGGCAGTAGCGCATTTGGTAAGACCCGCAACCCGATTCAACGGCAACGAACGGCCGGGTAGCACGGCGGGGGCGCCGGCAGAAGGATGCCAGACAGCGGACGACCAAGCAAAACAACTGAGAGGACGCCCGGGATGCCAGGCGCTGGACGACCAAGCAGAACGACCGGGACCACCAGTGCAGCGGACGATGTCATTGAGTCTGTGCTGCTCGCCGAGCAGACCCCGCAGAAACTCAAAAAAATCCATCTTTATGAGACGGGCGGCGATGAGGGAAAAGTTTACCCGGCTGTCGCGGCCACAACATCGTCATCTCTCAGTTAGTTATGTGTAAATAAATTGTTACTTTGCTATCCAAAGCTCTATTTGTCTTGTTGTTGATGTTATTTTGTAAAAGGAAAACAATATTCAGATGTTTGGGATGTAAATAAAGCAAAAAAAAGCTTTGTTTAAAATCAAAGTTATGTTTGAAATGCATGCTTTCACAAAAAGCTCCATTTCTGTTTTTTCATCAGAAATTGGAAAATTGCTCAAACTAAGCTATTTTCTACTGCTGATGTCTAAAGAATGGAAAAAGATAGGAACTAACTTTTTTTGTCCTGCTGAAAGAAGAGAGTCTAATCTTTCTTTTGGTTGGTTCCATGTTTATATAGCTACAGAATTTTCTGTGGGCCTTGCAAAATCAGTCAAAATCCAGTAAAACGGCCGGGAGCAAAGGGCCTTGTTCCGGTGAAAATGGCTGGGAGTGAATGAATTAATGGAAGTAGATTTCTTCAGGGATGTAGGCAGCTTATCGAGCCACGAAATTTGGCACACTTGGTTGAATTGGCCCAATTAGAAGATTGATTTTGGTTTTGAATAAGGGTGTGGCTGCACAGCTCAGTATTGCCTCCTTTTTGTAGGACCCTCTTCAATAGGGGCTTTTTTCTCCTAGGTGTGTCAATGTATTTCTAATCCCCAAAAAACAGGCGTTTCGATCATGTCAGGTTCTCAGAGATTATGAGAGAGGGACGATCTACCACCACCATGACCTGCGTGCCGTCCGAGTTGCGCCAAACTGCGAGGGCCAGTTCAGTCCCGCTTGCAGGCCTAGTTGATTTTGATTCACTTCCTCTTAATTTGGGGGAATTTACCCGTCTCTTTCTGTTGATTTTGGGTCACTTCCTGCTAATTTAGCTTGTTATGGAGATAAGAACGAAGGCCAGTGAGGTTCCCAAGTGATCTGTTTCAGCAGAGATGTCGTTATAAACGATGAGGTCGGCGCCGGTGTCTGAACGGCGGCAAGACGTAACCTTTTACGAGGCATCTGTTTTATTTTTCAGCTCGCCTTGCCAGCGAGGCGGACAGATTGTCACTCCGCCGCTCCCCGACTATCCACTCGCTCTTTGTTCAACAAGGCACAAACGCAATTACAGAGCGCCGCACGCTGACACTTTATTAGCATCGTCGCCACCGGAGACGGCGCGCTCGCGCTTCCCGTTTGAAGCGCCGGCGATGAAAGATTGTCCTTCTTGGAGGCGGCGTGGCAGGTCATCACTTACACTTCACATATTGGGTGTCGGGTTTGAGGAGTAAACAAGCTAAATGCCGCGGGTCAGAATCTAATGGCGTCATATTTCAGCACGTCGCATCCGCGGCTGTGATCTCTTCATTAAGGCGGAGGTTGATGAATGCGCAAAGCGGGACGATGCGTCTTAATCACGCCGCCGCCTCGCAGGAGTGCGAGAAGAAGAAGTAGGTGCACTCTGTCACTCACATCTCGGCGCCTTCATCCAGCGTGTAATGAGATCCGACGCCACGCTACGCACGAGAGGGAGCGCGTAGCATCCGACTTAACTCAAAGCATCGCGTTAATACTCGGTTACTATGACAACGCTTCTCGTAAACTCACAACGTTACAAAAAAACACTGACTGGACTGTGGCTAACTGACTGACTCGCCTACGTAATAGTTAGCCGGGTGTAATACCTCCGTGAAGTTGGCGCCCCCATCGGACGCAAATTTATATAAACATTTTAGCTAGTTTGTGCAGTAAAAAATGTAGTTTGTGCTGCTATCGTTGATCAGATATTGAGATATCAATTTTAAATGTGATGACGTCACGCACCCCCATCTATGGCGGAACGGAACCACAATGTTACCATTCGTTTGTGCTAGATTTGTGTTGGTTTGTGCTGTAAAAAACTCAGTTTATGCTACTATCGTTTTACACTGCTGGCCAAAAGTATTGGCACCCTTTGAAAAATCATGTGATTCACATGTGAATCAATTTTCAGGATGCACAAATTGTCCCCACCAACTTTTTAGCAACCTTATTTGCATTATATAATGTTGGAATTTAGTCCCCCCGGCCAAAGCTGCACGGAAACGGCGGCAGCCGAAAGGAAATGGTGCTCCGCTGTTTACCACCCCCATGAGCCAAACCGGGAGGAAGCAAAACTCCGCGCGTTCCTGTGTTAACCCTTTGTACTGACTCCATGTTCCAAAAGTTTGAAGAAGACTCACCAAAAGCAGGTTGACAATTTATTCGTGGACAATGGTCAAAAAACAAGGCAAAAACAGACGACGGAGGGACAATTCTGGGTCCAAAACAAGGCTACATAGAAAATGTTTCCGAGCAGCAAATCTGTGTTATCTCAGTGTCCGGTGTTTTTTAAGTCCGTGGTGGATTAGGCCGGGACAAAGGTGTGTCCAGGCGTTGCTTTTGGGACCTTCTCTCTGTGGCCGGTTTGGGTCAGTTTAGATTCGTGCGCGGATGGGACGTGGTTGCAACAGCGACCGACGCTGGTCTTGACGTTCCAAGCGTCCGCTATCAACTTTGTTATCCGGGCTGGCGCTACTTGTTTTGGGACAAAGCGCGCTGGTCTTTGTCCAGATTGCCAGAGTTGGTGCGTCAATCTTGCTCGTGACGCACACGTTGGGCTTCTGTGACAAAATGGCTTTGTGTATCTATTCTGCTTCTTTAAACTACGGTGTGCTATTTATTTTATATTAGGTGTGTAAGAGTAGTGCAGTCCTACACTAAATATGAGAAATGATACTATTCCCTGATTAATTATATTACGCGTGTTCAAATAATGCAAACAGTTAGACAGTGTCTACCAGAAACGGTACCATTTTTCATCTCCCCCTCAGCAGCCCCGATAAGGTGATTCACTTTACTGTGTTCAAGGGCATGGAGTGAAGTCTGCCTAAACTATAGTTAGATGAATGTGTTAGACCAGTACTTCTCAAATAGTGGGGCGCGCCCCCCTGGGGGGGCGCATGTGACCTCAGGGAACATGCTTTTTTTTGTTTTTTTGCCGTACTGGAATAAAGTGTACTTGCACATCCACTCAGTAGGTGGCAGTGGCGCTCTCATTTTCAGAGTGCGCGCAGTATTTTTGAACTAAGGAAGAGCACTCAGCACACACAGAAAACAGATATGAAGAGCAGTGTGCCACCGCCATTTTCGAAAGCCGTTTTCCGACCGGACTCACTCACGCAGCGACCCACTGTCTTGTCCGGATTTCACGTCGCCGCCCGACAAGTGCCATTTTCGGCTTGGGCTCGTCACGACGACCGCCCTCACCTACGGTTCTACCTCGGCCGCCGAGAATGCGCTTTTTTCGTGCCGTTTGCCTTTTACCTTTGACTTTTAATACAGTGGGTGATGAGGAAAGACCACTGTTTACTGTGTCTAAAAATAATTATAGCGGACAGCCAGAAGCCAAATCAATTAAGACGCCACTTAAAGACATTAGACCCCAATCTCATTGATAAGCCGCTTGATTGTTTTTCAGTGAAAACGTGCCGAATATTGCCAACAATCGTCCTGCTTTGTCAGTGTTATATCAGTAAACCAGTGAGCATTGTTAGCATGCTCATTGCAAAATAACTACACACCATTGCAAAGGAGGTAAATACTGTGAGCAGCAAAAATAAAAACCGTCCTGTCCAAGGACACTCTTTTTTCCCCCCTTTTATTCAGTTTTGTTTTTCGGTCAGTTTTTTGGCATATTGTCCTCATGAGTGAATGTTTCTAATCAATTTTAATTTGTTATTATTTACTGATTTTATTACATTTTATTTTTCTGTATCAAATGGTCAAAAATGTACCTTGAGTGTATTTTTTACAGTTTGGATGTGACTTTTTTTTTTTTTTTAAATTCAGACAAATTGATGCACGTCAAGTCTTCTCTGTTACAAACAAAACAATGTTAATAAAGTTATACTTTATTATAAGTGGATCTATGTTACTTTTTTTCTTTATTAGAAAAAAAGGACACAATGTTAGGCAGATGCGTATAGTGGCGGCAGAGAGTTTGGGGGGGCGCGAAACATTTACGTCTTCCTTGGGGGGGCGTGACAGAAAATAATTGAGAAGCACTGTGTTAGACTAACGCAAACAATTATATGGTGCGTGCGAGAACGGTACCTATTCCCTTCAATAATGACTTTAGTTATATAGGTAATTTAGATTGTCTCCCCATATGTTGTAAGGAGATAATTCACCCTACCATTATAAAGTGAATTATTTTCATTACGTTCAGACTTACATTTAGCCCTCTTTTTCCCCTCAAATGAACGTTTGTTTAGCCAGTCTCCAGATCTCAACCCCATCAAAAATCTGGAGAGGGAGTTGAATGTCCGTGTTGCCCAACGACAGCCCCAAAACATCACTGCTCTAGAGGAGATCTGCATGGAGGAATGGGGCAAAATACCGGCAACGGTGTGTGAAAAGCTTGTGAAGAGTTACAGAAAACGTTTGGCCTCCGTTATTGCCAACAAACGGTACATAACAAAGTATTGAGATGAACTTTTGGTATTGACCAAATACTTATTTTCCACCATGATTTGCAAATAAATTCTTTAAAAATCAAACATTGTCATTTTCTGTTTTTTTATTCCACATTTTGTCTGTCATGGTTGAGGTTTACCCGTGTTGACAATTACAGGCCTCTCGAATATTTTCAAGTGGGAGAACTTGCATAATTAGTGGTTGACTAAATACTTATTTGCCCCAATGTATATGCTAAAGATACTGTATATATTTGACAGCTATGCTTAAACTCATCTCTTTCTTTTTTTCAAAAGCAACAGAAACAGTCTGGAAGGATCCTGTGGGAGGCTTCATCAACTTTGAACCCTTGAGGTAACAGGAGAACAAATGGAGCAGGTGGGCGGCAAGACGGGACACCCTAGACCTTGGTTATCTAAGCGCTGCTATCCTAATGAGTCGGCGGGGCCAGCGGGGGCCACCGGGCTCTTTTGTCCGGGCCGGGCTAATTACACGGCGCTCGTTTAGCGTGGGACAAGGTGGGACAAAGGCTCCGCTGGAGATTAAGTGGACACTCGGGTTACCTGTGATTCCCCTCGAATACACTGCGTCCTTGTTGAAGAGGTCCGACCTGGCCTAGTGGGGTGTTTGAACCGGCGCATTCCGTCCTCTCTTCCCAGGAGGATTAAAGCAGGAAGGACGGAACAGAACATGAACAAGAACTTCAGTTGTTCTTGGCTAGCCAAAAGAAAATAACACTTAAGTTGTTTATATTACTATTAACCAGAGTTGCTTTCTTATATAAATGCAAGAGAGAAAAAATTCAGAAGAAAGTGACCCAGAAATATCCCAAATCAACAGGAAGTGATCTGATATTGAACCACAATCAACAGAAAACGGCACTGATTTACTCCAACGTCAAAAGGAACTGACCTGGAATTGAACTCAAATCAACAGAAAGTGAACCAAAATCAACAGTTTGTGACCTAAAAATTCAATTTTATTTGTATAGCCCTATATCACAACAAGGTTGTCTCAAAGGGCTTTGCAGAGGCAATGTGATACACAGTTAGAAACAGCAGATGAAATGAATAAATTAATAAATATTAAATTAGAAAATAGAAATAAAGTAAGACAAGAGATAGGTAGAGTAAGAAAAAGGAGATAGGACTCAGTGGCTGTACTTCCCCAGGCATTATAGCTTCTAGTGCAGCTTAGACCGAAAAGTGAGTCTACACCGATTTCAACTTGCCTGACCATAAGCTTTGTCGAATAGGAACATTTTTAGTCTAATCTTAAATGTACAGACTGTCTCGGCTTCTTTAATACTAGCTGGAAGCTGATTCCATAAAACAGGCGCTTGGTGGCTAAAGGCTCGAGCTCCGACTGTACTTTTAGAAACCCTGGGAACTACCAGTAGACCTGCATTCTGAGAATGGAGTGTTCTGATGGGGCGGTATGGAACCAGAACATCAATAAGATAAGATGGCCCCAACCCGTTGCCCGAAAGTGACCAAAAATACATTGCAAGTAACCCAGAAATGCCCCCAAATCTATAGGAATTGACCCATAAATTACCTTAAATGAACATGAAGTGACCCAAATCAACAAGTAAACATAAATGCCAAAAGAGAAAAAAATGACACATAAATGCCCCTAAATTTACAGGTGCTGGCCCAAAATCAAAAGGAAGTTAAACGGAAATGTGCCAAAATTTTACAGGTACTGGACCAAAATCAGCAGTTAGTGATCTGAAACTGCCCGAAAGTGACCAAAACACATAGCAAAATAGCCTGAAATGCCCACAAATCCATAGGAATTGACTTGTAAATTCGGGAAGTGACCCAAAATCAACATGTAAACCATAAATGCCAAAAAATTACAGAAAGTGACACATACACTGCTGGCCAAAAGTAGTGGCACCCCTGAATTCTGTGGAATAATGCTCAATTTCTCCCAGAAAATGATTGCAATTACAAATGCTTTGGTAGTAAATATCCTCACTTATTTTGCTTGCAATGAAAAAACCCACAAGAGAATGTAAAAAAATTAAATCACGATCATTTTACACAAAACTCCAAAAATGGGCCGTACAAAAGTATTAGCACCCTTTGGAAAATCATGTGACGCTTCTCTAATTTGTGTAATTAACCTGTTACTCACCTGTGGCACATAAGAGGTGGTGGCAATAACTAAATCAAACTTACCGCCAGTTAAAATGGATTCAAGGTGATTCAACCTCTGTCCTGTGTCCTTGTGTGTGCCACATTGAGCATGGAGAAAAGAAAGAAGACCGAAGAAAAATCTGAGGACTTGAGAAGCAAAATTGTGAGGAAGCGTGGGCAATCTCAAGGCTACAAGTCCATCTCCAAAGACCTGAATGTTTCTATGCGTAATGTGCGCAGTGTCAGCAATAAGGGTAAAGCCTACAGCACTGTGGCTAAACTTCCTTGATGTGGATGGAAAAGAAAAATTGATGAGATTTCAATGAAAGATTGTGCGGATGGTGGATAAGGAACCTCGACTAACATCCAAACAAGTTCAAGCTGTCCCACAGTCCGAGGCTACACCAGTGTCAACACGTACTATCCGTCGGCGTCTGAATGAAAAGGGACTCTATACCCAGGAAGAGCGCACTTCTGACCATAAAAAAGCCAGGCTACGAGTTTGCCAAAACGTACCTTAGAGAGCCAAAAACGTTTTGGAAACATGTTCTCTGGGGGTTTGGGGGGGGGGGGGCTGAGGCCTTCAAGGAAAAGAACACGGTCCCCACAGTCAAACTTTTTTTTTTTTTTTTTTATTATTACCTGGAGCAATACATGAAATTTGAGCATTTTTTGCCATGTGGCAAACTTGATTTTGGCATGGGGCATTTTTTTTGCCAGGTGCCAAAATGGATTTTGCCATGTGGCATTCTTTTTTTTTTGCCATGTGCCAAAATGGATTTTGCCATGTTGCATTTTTTTCTTTGCCACATGGAAAAAAAATGCCACATGCCAAAATCAATTTTGCCACATACAACTTTTGGGCCATCTGCATGCTATAAAGCAGTGGTCACCAAACTACGGCCCGCGGGCCAGATATGGGCCGCCTCCACATTTTGTCCAGCCCCCTGAACAATTTCTTTTTTTTTTTTTTACTTGTGTTATTTATTTCCTTGCTTTTTCTGTGAAGAATCCAGAGAGGATTATTTGGTTATTATCTATTTAATTAATAGTGTTATTATTATATTATATTATATTATATTATATTATATTATATTATATTATATTATATTATTTTAATTTATTTACTTTTGTTCCGTAAAAAATCCAGAAAGGGTTATTTGATTGTGGCTTTCTGAAAAACAATACATTTTTACATTTAGGCACTCCTGCAATCGTCACACTTTTTCTGTTACAAACTGACCCTGGCTCCTCATCAGAGAAGGAAAAAGTTATGGGGCCCCCACAGGAAAAAGTACCCCTGCTATAAAGCAATGCTGTATTGTCAGATTCTGACGCATTCGTCCTCATCCTGTGACTGGAGCCAGAAGTCACTCGTTTTCATGGCGCGGGATTTAAAAAAGGAAGAAATAAAACGATCGCTTCCACCCACATCCAAGCGGTCCATTTTATTCAGGAGCATAAAATACCGCGTAAAATGTATTTATTTATTTTCTATATTACTTATTTAAAAATATTTTTATTCTTAGCCTATGCAGACATTTTTTTTCCAGATAGTCGTACATTAATCATAGTCGAGGGGAAAAGTTTTCATTTTTCGTTGCGTTTAGCTTTGCTTGTGGTGGACAAAAGCAGTCGTGTTTTACCTCACGGAAGGCTCCATTTTTATTTATTTTTGTTTTAATCTAAGAAGCATTTTTCAGTTTTATTTATTTATTTCACCTGCCAAATGAGGTCTATATCTCTACTTGTTGGCCAACGTGAGTTTGACACCCTTGCGCTGATTGTATCATCTTCCTGCGGTATACAGTCATACGCCCCTGATGTCCTGTCCTGCAGGAGGCCAGATGAATAATGAATGTCTGGAAGGAAATGATACAACATTACGGCTCAGTGTGTCCATCTAATGGCATGTGGCGCATTTTAATGCCGAGCCCCGCCCACCATGTAACAAGCGGCCCCTGCCCGCCTTCCACTCGGGACCCCCTAGAGTGGCCGTCTAGCCGCGGGCTGCCCCGACCGTGCCAGATGCCTGATTTATGGTGTGCATTTGCTCCTGCGGTTCTGGTTCCGGTTCTGGCAGCGCCACGCTTATGTCTCCCGAGCAAGCTGTCCACCGGCCAGGAGGTAAATGGGGATTCTCCCAGGATACGTTGCTGGAGATGCAACAATTTGGACTGTGGTTCATTCATCATTCTATCATGGCTTGGCTGAATTTTTGGTTTTCTGTGGATGCTTTAAAAAAAAGCAAAAACGTACTCTTCTGCCAAAACGCCTCCATTCATTTCCAAGCACGCACAAAAATGTCATTTTATTTGTCGCAAAGCTTCTTTGAATTTCTCCATCAACAAGAAGTAACCCTGGAATGCCCCGGAATCAACAGGAAGTGACCTTGAAAAATTGAAAAGTCTGAATTTGAATTGTAAGTTGAAAGAAATAATGAGAAGAAAGACATCAAATGTGCAGAAAAAGACAGGAGGGCCAGGAAAGAAAAGTTGTATTTGGTATATGGCAAAATGGCTTTTGGCATCTGGCAGTTTTTTGGGGGGGTAAATGGCATTTTATTTTAAAGTGGTATTTGAAATATTGCAAAACGGCTTTTGGCATCTGGCATTTTTTTTGTATAAAGCTTTTTTGTGAATGGCAAAATGGCTTTAGCATCGGGCATTTTTTTTTAAAGTAGGATTCGAAATATGCCAAAATGGCTTTCAAAATATTGCATTTTTTTTTGTATATGGCAAAATGGTTTTTGGCATCTGGCATTTTTTGTATATGGAAAAACATCTTTTGGCACATGGCATTTTTTTTGTCTATGGCAAAATGGCTTTTGGCATCTGTTTTTTTTTTTTTTTTTATATTTTATTTATTTTATTTATTTATTTTTTTGTATATGGCTTTTTCTGGTGAATGGCAAAATGTCTTTTGGCATATGGCATCTTTTGTATGTGCCTTTTTCTGGTGAATAGCTAAATGGCTTTTGGCATATGGCATTTTTTTGTATATGGCAAAATGGCTTTTAGCATATGGCATTTTTTGTAAATGGCAAAATGGCTTTTGGCCTTTTTTGGTATATGGCACTTTTCTAAAGGGATATTTGGAATGGGGCAAAATGGCTTTCGGAATTTAGCATTTTTTTGGAATATGGCAAAATAGGCAAGTGGCATCTGGCTTTTTTTGTATAGCAAAATGGCTTTTGGCATCAGATATTTTTTTGTATATGGCATTGTTTTAAAGTGGTATTTGGAATATGGCAAAATGGCTTTTGCATATTGCATTTTTTGGTATATGGCAAGTTGGCTTTTGGCATATGGCATTTTTTTGTATATGACATTTTTTGGTATATGGCAAGTTGGCTTTTGGCATATGGCATTTTTTTGTATATGGCAAAATGGCTTTTGGCATATGGCATTTTTGGAATAAGGCATTTTTTGAAGTGATATTTGGAATATGGCAAAATTACTTTTGGCATCTGGTATTTTTTTTGTATATGGCTTTTTCTGGTGAATAGCAAAATGGCTTTTGGAATTTTTTGGTATATAGCACAGTTTAAAAGTGCTATTTGGAATAGAGCATAATGGCTTTTTGCTTATTGCGTTTTTTGATATGGAAAAATGACAATTGGCATCTGGCTTTTTTTGTACATTCATTTTTTTTTGTGTGGATGGCAAAATGGCTTTTGGCATCGGGCATTTTTTTTTTCTATATGGCATCTTTTTTTAAAGTGGTATTTGGAATATGGCAAAATGGCTTTTGGCATATTTCATTTTTTTGTATATGGCAAGGTGGTTTTTGGCATCAGGAGTTTTTTGTATATGACAAAATGTCTTTTGGCATATGGTATTTTTGGTATAAGGCATTTTAAGTGGTATTTGGAACATGACAAACTGACTTTTGACATCTGGTATTCTTTTTTGCATATGGCTTTTTTCTGGTGAATGGCAAAATGTCTTTCAGCATATGGCATTTTTTGTATATGGCAAAATGACTTTTGGCATATAGATTTTTTTTTTTTTTTGGTAAATGACTTTTTTTGGTGTATGTCAAAATGGCTATTGGCATCTGGCATTTTTGGGGATATGGTTTTTTTTAGTGTATGGCAAAATCGTTTTGGCATATGGTATTTTTTTTTTTGTATAGGGATTTTTTTTTTTGGTGTATGTCAGAATGACTTTTGATTTAAGGTAGTTTTTTGGTATATGGCATTTTTTGCAGACCATGCTTATCCATGCCATTGGCGGCCACGCCCATCCAATTTCCCAATCATTTTGAATGACAAAAAAACATTTGTGGTTGTGATCTTTGACCGTACACTTTCCAGTACAGCGCATTGAGATTCATCAGGCACCCAAGTAAGGTGATGCCATTGACGGCCATGCACGTCCAAATTTCCCATTCATTTTCAATGGCAAAAAAACGTGTGGTTGTGATCTTTGACCATGGATAAATCCCTAAAAGCCTTAAAGTGCATGTGACACGAAAAAGCATGTTTATTTCATAATACACGCGGTATTTTATGCTCCTGAATGATATGGACCGCTTGGATGTGTGTGGAAGCCATCGCTATATTTATTTAGTTTTTTGAATCCCGCGCCATGAAAATGAGTGACTTCCGGCTTCGGTCTTGCATTGAGGAGGAGGGCGCTGTGACGTGTACGGGTGAAGGCGTCCTCTTTACTAAACAGCCGTACTGTTGTGTATGAGGACGAAGGATTCAGCTGGTTTTGCGGATTAATACGTTTATTTTTCGCACACGCCAGTCAAACGGCTGCAGAAAAATCATTCTGTATGAGGGAGAGGCGTATGCGCCTTGTTGGAGTTTCAGCATGTTCCCATTCGCTGTGGATATTGGCCCAGCCCTACTACTGTGGGACCATTGGACTTACGAGGAAGTGAGTAAACATCTTTTTTTGTATTATGTCAAATACGAATACAGCGATTACAAAGTAAACACTACAAACTTTCTTTAAATAAAGTACTACTTACATTTCATCATTGATAGGCATGTCAAAAGCCCTCCTCATGCACATTAGCAGGACGTTAGCTGCACAACAACTGCTGCCACCCTTCTCCAGGGAAAAAATTGTAAATTGCTCTCCGCTAGGCGGTTTGCCGATCCGCGAAGACAATCGACAACTCAGTCGTCATGTCAAATAATCCGGGCTAGTTATGTGTGATTTTCCACTTCGAAGACTTTGAAACATCACTCGGTTCGGGTTAGCGTGTCGGCTAGCTGTCACGCCTTTTGGTTTGTTTACATTCTCCGAAGCCGGGGAAGGGAAATGACATATGTCCGATTTAGGTGTCATAAATTATCGTTTGGGAGGTGCGACAGTAAAGGTGAAGTCGACAGTTTTGACCATTATGGAGTCATTTTGCCATGTCGTCCTGAATAAATGCATTTTATTATTTCATATTCCATTTAGCTCAAGACTGTTATTTGTCATGACCATGCCATTTATTTAGCAATTGGGGAAAATACTTGGATAAAAAGAATATCCTGTAAAAATATTGAAGTAAAGAGACAGAAACAATGACATTTTGCAGCTCTTTTCGTCTCTTTTTCCTCATTGTGAATAGTTCCCCCTCGACGGGCTGACGGGTCCTTCTCAAGCCATTTATATAGGTATTGGGGAAAAATACTTGGATAAAAAGAATATCCTGTAAAAATATTGGCGTAGAGAGACTGAAACAATGACATTTTGCGGCTCTCTTCGTCGCGTTTTCCTCGTTCTGAATAATTCCCCCTCAATGAGCTGAATAGTAAAAGCGATGAGCCCAGTCTACCGCTGACGTCATCCACCTGTTGGGGACGCTAAAGCCCTATAATGGTAGGCGTGGCTAGCCGGCAGATTAAAAGAGTAATTTCTCGTCATCTGCGCTTTGCTAAATTGTTGTATATAGTCGAATCGTCTCAAAATATAATTCTAATTCACATAATAATCCCATTTAAGACTTTTTTTCTCCTGTCATATGCTCTTTAAAAACAAAAAGTGTGGCACTTGAATATTTTGCTCAGGGAATCTTATTTGTTTTGCTTTTTAAATCTCTTGTGACTTCATATAGCTTAACTCTTTGGCTGCCATTGACAGCGCAAGACGTCCGAGCCATTTGATTTGGGAGGAATAGCTTGGACGACTATTGCCGTGAATTGATGTTTCCGATATCAATTTCCCTCTTTTACTAACTAGCACAACTTCCACTGTGATCTGGGCTGGCAGTCAACTTTTAAATGGGATATTCTTGACTTGAAATGAACTATTTGGAGGGTTTGGAGGCAGTATCGGGGGTTAAGTTTGGTCACACACTGTAGGAGGCGTGCCAGGTCACGGCTCTCTAATTAGCCTTCTTCGCTAAAGTGTGCGGCGGGAAAGCGACCTGATCAAAAAGTCGGTGTCGCTATCACGCCGTTGACTTCCCGTCTGATAAGAGGAGCGGGCGGAGAGCTTATCGAGCGCCGGCAGACTTGATTTGGACGAGAGCGGAGAGCAAAAGACGGATTTTTTTTTTCATCAACCATTTCCCCGCACGGCCTTTTCAACATGAAGGTTACGCGTCGGTCTTTTAATACCTAAGGTCTATTGGATAAATGCGGATGGTGAATGTAAGGTAGCTCAATAAGGACATCTATTTATGATAATCATGGATGTCCGATCCAAACAGTTGTTAACATATTTTTCAATTTGGGCCAAATCACAAATGTAAAAACAGTGTCTGCTTTAACTAAAACCACCCAAACATTGATAGGTCCTCATATTTTAATGAGGAATGCATGCAAACGGGGGGGGGGGGGGGGGGGGGGGGGGGGGTAAGTAAGTGAACGCTCTGCTTAAGGAGAGCAATTGAAACCAGTTATACCAAACAAAGTCAGGTGTGTGCCCAATCACTGATGAGTGGTTTAAAGTTGCCCTGCCCACTATAAAACACACACCTGGTAAGAAATGTCTTGATGAGAAGCATTTTCTGATGTGCATCATGGCTTGGTCAAAAGAGCTGAAGACCTGTGATCAAGGCTTGTTGATGTGTATAAAGCTGGGAAAGGATACAAAACCATCTCTAAAAGTGGATGTTCATTGATCGTCAGTCAGATAAGTTGTCTACAAATGGATTGAGTTTAGCACTGTTGCTTCTCTCCCAAGGAGTGGCCGTCCACCAAAGATGATGCCAAGAGTACAGCACAGAATACTCAGAGAGGTAAAAAAGAACCCTAGAGGGTCTGCTAAAGACTTACAGAAATCACTGGCACAGTCCAATATCTCTGTGCACACATCAACTATATGTAAAACTATGGCCAAGAATGGTGTTCATGGGTGGACTCCATGGAGGAAGCAACTGCTGTCCAAAAAAAAAAACAACGTTTTTGCTCGTTTAATGTTCTCAAAAATGCACTTGGACACTCCACAGACGCTTTGGCAAAATATTTTGTGGACTGATGAAACCAAAGTTGAAATGTATGGGAGTAACACACAACGTCATGTGTGGAGGAAAAATGGAACAGCTCACCAACATCAAGACCTCATACCCACCGTGAAGCATGGTGGAGGGAGCATCATGACTTGGGGATGTTTTGCTACATCAGGGCCTGGACAACATGCAATCATTTATGGAAAATAATTTCAAACATTTATCAGGATGTTTTGCAGGAAAACCTGAGGCTGTCTGTCAGACAGTTGAAGCTAAAAAGCTGCAACAAGACAATGATCCAAAACACAGCAGTAAATCAACTTCAGAATGGTTTCAGAACAAAATACACGTTCAAGAGTGGCCAAGTCAAAGTCCAGACTTGAACCCCATTGAGATGCTGTGGCATGACCTAAAGACAGTGATTCATCCCAGTAATCTGACTGAACTACAGCAGTTTTATAGAGAGGAATGGGCCAAGTTTAGTCCTGATCGATGTGCCAGACTGATCTGCAGCTACAAAAAGCGTCTGGTGGAAGTGACTGCTGCCAAGGGGGGCACAAAATATTAATTGTGGTGGTTCACTTACTTATATTCCTCCTTGTTTATTTGCATACTATCCTCATGAAAAAAGAAAACCTATAAATGTTTTGGTGGTTTTAGGTAAAGCAGACACTGTTTTCTTCATCTGTGAAATTTTGACAAAGATCAGATCACACATCAGATTTGATGGTGATTTTATGCTGCAATGTGAGAAATTCCACAAAAGCATTTTTGGTCAAAAACTGTACATTTTTGTCAGAAAACAAATTTTCATAACTGTTTTTTTTTTTTTTTTTTTAAGTGATTTTTTTGTACTAAAAAAGTTAATTTTGGTGTAAATTGGCTTATTAATATGGTTCATGTTGATAACGTGCAGTATTGTGTTAGTCCATAACGGGTTTATTTCCTTGTCAGCCCCCCCCCCCCCCCCAAAATAGTAATTTTTGTTACAAAATACAAAAAATTATATGAATGAACATTTTGAATAGTTATGGATCTTTATGAGTCTTCAACTCATTGCTAATCAAACCCGGCAAACGCCTACGTGGCCGCCATATTGGTAGGTTCCACACGACCAGCGAAGGCAATCCACTGACATTGTCACTTTTCACATTGAGTTCAATTAGATTAACTCAGTCAATAACATTGATGACAACAGAGATTGACTTTCAATGCATGTTTTGGTGCCACTGACGGACCTAGACGTCCAATTCATTATCACTCAAATGTCAAAGGCAGCCTTAATGTTCAGTCTTTCGGCTACGGTGCAACTCATCGCTCACTTCGGCGGTCGCATAGCGTGGAGCAATCAAAACAAGCCTTACTGATATGGCGGGAATCAGCGAGCCGGGCTAGCTGCGGAATTAGCGCGCCTCGGCCGTTATCGATCACCGTCCGTCTGTCGGCGTAACAGGCGGCGACCACTTCATTAGGTAGAGAGAGGCCAGCTAATTAGACGTCACTTGAAGCGCGTGCTTTATTGCCGTCTTACTGTCAGATCGATGCTAAGCGGCCGTCGTACGCCGACTATCGTATCCTTTGTTGGATTTATAAGTTGTACACGCTATTGTTTACGCGCACAGAATGGGATTTGGGCTGCTGGTCAATTGCTAACTAGCCTCTGAGTCGCAAATGTTGTCTTATGAATGGTTCATTATTATTTGTGTGTGTTTCTTTTTAAAAGAGGGAATTAGTTTAAATTTATTAAATTAAATTATTATTAATTTTTGTTTCCAAGATAAAACAATAAATATGGTCTTAAATTATTTTGTATATTTCTTTTTCAATGTTTTGAATTTACAGTCTTAAACAAGTGAAAAATAATTTTTTAAAAAAACCAAATGTTTATTTGTATGTATTTAATTTTAGTTTGTATTTTTGTATTTATTTATTTTTCTAAATGAAAACAAAACTATTGTGTTTTTGATTAAGTTATTTTCTCACAAGAAGGAAATAATACATTTTATTTGGAAATGTTTGGTTTATTTATTTTGGAAATCCATCCCCAAAAAAGTGACAGAAAAGGCTTTTAAAATTTTCTTTATCTATTTATTGTTTAATGTATTCATTATTTTCATCATTATTGTAATTATTTGTATATTTCAAAATTTTAAAGGCCTAATAATGAATGCAGACATCTCCACACACTAAGAAAAAAAAATTATGAAATGTTTGATCCATTCAGAACAGTGACAGAAAAGGCTTTTATTTTTTGGCTTAATAATGAATGTAGAGGTCTTCCTTTTTCCCAAGATAAAACAATAAAAATGATTGCATATTTCTTTTTAATTTCAATGTTTTAAATTTACATTCTTAAACAAATGAAAAATATATATTTTTAACTGTTTATTTGTATGTGTTAAATTAAAATTAATTTTCTAAATGTTTTTGATTAAATTATTTTCTCACAAGAAGGATACTACATTTTTATAATACAATAATACATTTTATTTTGAAATCTTTGGTTCATTTATTTTGGACATCAATCCCCCAAAAATGTATTTATTATTTAAAGTAGTCATTATTTTTATCATTATTGTAATTATTTGTATATTTCAAAATTTTAAAGGCCTAGTAACCAATGCAGACATCTTCACACAGGAAGAAAAAAAAAGTATGAAATGTTTGATCCATTCAAAAAAAGTGACAGAAAAGGCTTTTTAAATTATTACATATATATGTTTTTTTTGGCTTAATAATGAATGTCGATGTCTTCCTTTCTCTGCTGCCTTGGCCCCGCCCACAAATAAGATCTCCAAACAGAAGATGATGTCACACCCAGAATAAGCTGCAGATGTTTCCAGTCTGCTAGGCGCGCTATTCTCTTGCCGTGTGAGCATTCTGTCAATATGTACTAGCTAGCGCAGCGCTACAATTCTAGACACGATCACCATTTCTGGTGATGATGTCACAACCAGATTTGCTTAAAAAAGTGGGTGTTCCCTAACGCACTGTTTTGGGTGGAATAGAATTTGCTTTTTTCCCCCCGTCTTCCTTTGTCTGTCATCGTCTTTTTTGGGCAAATTATTCCATATTCTGTGTCAATGTTTCTCCTTCTTGGCCAAACTATCCCACACTCTGTAACTGTCAATGATACTGATGATGATGACAATGACAATAAATTCATTCATTCATTCATAGCTATCAAATGATAAAAAACAGTCACCGTTTCGACATCGGCAGGTTTGTCCGGCGGCCATTCTCCAGCTGTCCTGGCCACAGCAGGGGAACGACGATATGTAAGTTGCTCGCCGCCGGGTGGGTTGCCGATCGGCGAAGACAATGGACAACCCCGCCGCCGTGTGATATGGCCGGGGTACTTTTGTGTGATTTTTCGCTTCAGAAGGCTAGAATAAGGCTTTGAAATATCACCGATTCGGGTTAGCATGTCTGTTAGCTTTTAGCACGCCTCTTGGTTTGTTTACATTCTCCGAAGCCGGGGCAGGGAACTGAAAAAAGCCTGACTAACTATGGTGGCATAAAATATCGTGCGACAGTAAAGGTGAAGTCGACAGTTTTGACCATTATGGAGTAATTTTGCTATGTACTAAATGAATGCATTTTCATTATTTCATATTCCATTTAGCACAAGACTGTTATTTGTCATGACCATACCATTTATTTAGCAATTGCTGGAAAATACTTCGATAAAAAGAATATCCTGTAAAAATAGAATATAGAGTATAAATAGAGTAGAGAGACTGAAACAATGACATTTTGCGGCTATTTTTGTCACATTTTCCTCATTCTGAATAATTCCCCTAAATGGGCTGAATTGTAAATCAGATGATACGATGAATGATGAATATGCGGCCGACTGTGAAAAACTGAAGTGGACTGTAGGACGGCCCCCTAAATGAAGGCGTGGCGCAGTGGCTGACAGATGTGACCCGTCAATACAATTATGAAGTCTATGACTCAGTCATAGATAGTACCTTTAAATGTTAAATATTCGTTTTTTATTTTTTACAATGAGGGAAAATTTGTGAGAATTCCCTGATGACTACAATTTGAATTCAACGAGAAACATGAAATCAATGAACGTGATTCACACATAACAATGAGGTGGGCCGCGAGTTTGACACGTGTAAACTAGTGCGCCAAACATCTCTATTAAAACAGAAAAGGTTATTTTTATAGCGTGTGAGGTTAACACGTCCTGCAGGAAGCATATACTCTGCCCGATCACCATCTTCTCGACTCGTGATGCCGGCGGCCGTGACGACCGGACGGAAAGACGGATGGCCTTTTTTTCCCTCCTTGAGATCCATCAAGAGGAAAATGGAGCCGCTGTCCGGGGCGCGGGGAGAGGAGATATTTCACCGCGGAGGAAAAAGAAGATGAAGAAGGAAAATTGATGCGAGGAAGGACGGCAGAGAGATTGCGAAGGCTGCTTTCGCTCCATCGCAAATGAAAATCCGGGAGTTCGGCGGAGGCAAATAAAATATCGGCTTAGCTTCAGTCAAGAATAGAGAAGACGGAAATGGAAGAAAAGAAGGTGAAAGCAAAGGAAAGGGGAATTAACTCGTTGGCTACCATTGGCCATTGACCATATACTTGTCTCAAATTCAGAAAGAATTCATCTGGAAATACACTAAAATCAACAGAAATTTACACAGAATTGCTCCAACCTCAACCAGAAGTGAACCAAAATATATACAGTTGTGGTCAAAAGTTTACATACGCTTGTGAAGAATATAATGTCATGGCTCTCTTGAGTTTCCAGTTATTTCTACAACTCTGATTTTTCTCCGATAGAGTGATTGGAACAGATACTTCTTTGTCACAAAAAACATTCATGAAGTTTGGTTCTTTTATGACTTTATTATGGGTTAACAGAAAAAGTGATCAAATCTGCTGGGTCAAAAATATACATACATGGATCTGAAAAAGCGAATCATTGTCTTGAACAAGTCAGGAAAGTCACTTGGAGCCATTTCAAAGCAGCTGCAGGTCCCAAGAGCAACAGTGCAAACAATTGTTTGTAAGTATAAAGTGCACGGCACTGTTGCCACGATCAGGAAGAAAACGCAAGCTATCACCTGCTGCTGAGAGAAAATTGGTCAGGAGGGTGAAGATCCAACAGAGAATCACCAAAAAGCAGATCTGCCAAGAATTAGAAGCTGCTGGAACACAGGTGTCAGTGTCCACAGTAAAGCGTGTTTTGCATCTCCATGGACTGAGAAGCTGCCGTGCAAGAAGGAAGCCCTTACTCCAAAAGCGGCACCTTAAGGCTTGACTGAAGTTTGCTGCTGATCACATGGACAAAGATAAGACCTTCTGGAGGAAAGTTCTGCGGTAAAAATCGAGCTGTTTGGCCACAATGCCCAGCAATATGTTTGGAGGAGAAAATCTGAGGCCTTTAACCCCAAGTACACCATGCCTACCGTCAAGCACGGTGGTGGTAGTATTATGCTGTGGGGCTGTTTTTCTGCCAATGGAACTGGTGCTTTACAGAGAGTAAATGGGATAATGAAGAAGGAGGATTACATTCAAATTCTTCAAGATAACCTAACGTCATCAGCCCGAAGATTGGGTCTTGGGCGCAGTCGGGTGTTCCAACAGGACAATGACCCCAAACACGCATCAAAAGTGGTAATGGAATGGCTAAATCAGGCTAGAATTAAGGTTTTCGAATGGCCTTCCCAAAGTCCCATTGAGAACTTGTGTACAATGCTGAAGAAACAAGTCCATGTCAGAAAGCCATCAAATTTAACTGAACTGCACCAATTCTGTCAAGAGGAGTGGTCAAAGATTCAACCAGAAGCTTGTGGATGGCTACCAAAAGCGCCTAATTGAAGTGAAAATGGCCAAGGGACATGTTACCAAATAGTAGTGCTGCTGTATGTCTATTTTTGACCCAGCAGATTTGATCACTTTTTTCTGTTCACCCATAATAAAGTCATAAAAGAACCAAACTTCATGAATGTTTTTTGTGACAAAGAAGTATCTGTTCCGATCACTCTATCAGAGAAAAATCAGAGTTGTAGAAATAACTGGAAACTCAAGAGAGCCATGACATTATGTTCTTCACAAGTGTATGTAAACTTTTGACCACAACTGTATGAAGTGAGGAACAGTGTGGTTTTCACCCTGGCCGCGGAACTGTGGACCAGTTCTACACCCTAGGGAGAGTCCTCGAGGGTGCATGGGAGTTCGCCTAACTCGGGGTCGGCAACTCGTGTTTTAAGAGCTGCATGCGTTGCGGCTCTTTGGCGCCACCCTAGTGGCTCCCTGGAGCATTTTCAAAAATGTTTGAAAATAGAAAAAGATGGGGGAGGGAAATACTGTATATTTTTTGTTTTGATATGGGTCCTGTCGGAGGACAAAAATCACACAAACATTCTTAAAGTGATCCTCTAACTTAAATACATGTAGGCTCTAATAAACCACAATTGTTCTCTTGTACTAAAATATGTTGTTAGAAACACATAAAATGTTACATCAATGGCAATATTTTATAATATTTAGAACATATTTTGACCGTTAGTCGGCGCCATGGTTTGCGGGCTCGCAGTGATGACGTCATTGGGATCTTTCCAAATGTGTAGCGTGTTCAATAATTGCGTAAAGCTGCCTATACTCGGGAAGTAAAATACCAAGATGTGCTGCTTTTGGATTTCCAGTCAAATGGAAACAGGGGGAGTGAAGTGAGTGGTCAAGGTGGAATCATTATTTTTAGTGAATAAATGTGCATAAGTGGAAGCTTCTCCCTCTTTTTGGTCCCTGTATGCACGTATCATACCCACCACGCATTACAACTGGTGCCCGAAGCTTTTTCCTGGATCCTCAGTCAAGTGAGGGATCCGTCTATTTTCTGGATCCGACGGTCCCACCGCGTCTGCCATATTGGTTTCGGATCTGTCCATTTTTTTGATTCGTTGGTCCCACAGCGGCAAATTTTAGCAAGCCATTCTGTGTGTCACATTTGCTTTCTTTATTTTTTGAATTAATAATTTCAACAATCTCACAACTAGCCTTTTTGGCATTCTCTTTTGACTCTCGGGCTCTTGTGAAATACTGCTGCTGTGAAATTAAAGTAGCTTCAAGTTGCTTCAACTGCAACTGTCTCTGCAAATGAGGCAGACACAGTTGTTGCGTATTTTAGTGAAGAAATAGTCCAATTTCCACCTATCCTTGAAGTGTCGGCCGTCGCAATCAACTTTGTTTGTTTGGTTTTTTTGTTGTTGTTGATTGTTGCCATTTTAGAAAATTAGAAGTAAAGGGTCACACGGTGTAATGTTGCTTAGAGTGCTGCTGCCTTTTAGTGGGTAAATTTAGTGTGTAAGCTACTTCAGATGCTGGTAACAGTACTGCTGACCAATTTATTAATAAGTCTGTGTGCGGGTCAGTCGTTATTGATTTTATGACAGAGGCTGGGGGCCGCATTAAATTTGACCACGGGCCACATTTGGCCCCCGGGCCGGACTTTGAACATGTCTGGTTTAGGGGGTTCAGTTTGGTGGCTTCAGTATTGCATCTCTGCTTTTTGCAGATGAAGAAGATAGTACCTTTTCTCGTAGGCACCGTCTAACTGTTTGCATTATTCCAACACACTTAATATAATCAATCAGGGAATAGTATCGATTCTCGTATTTACTGTTTGTATTACTCTAACACACCTAATATAAAAGAAATAGCACTCATACCATAGTTTAAGGAAAACAAGCAGAATAGGGCATAAGAGATACATGACGCCTTTTTATCACAGAAGCCCAAAGCGTGCGTCATGCAGCTGACTGAGCAAGATTGACGCTGACTACTAGGTGATAGGCAAGACCATGTCTGCAAAAATACCAAATCGCGCAATCAGCCCTTCAGGACAGTCCAGAACAAATGGCGGGACATCCTGTTCGTCCACAACACTTGATAACAAAAACAAATCTAAGTTTGATAGCTCGGCGTCTTTCAGACGGTGAGGCGTCCAACGCCCCATCTCAGTTACCTCATTAACCATGACCCAGCAACGGTGACACACGAACTTCACCGCACAAATATGCAACAGAAGACCCAAACACACCCCTCTTCCTGCCCCCGGCCCACGAGAGCCTTCAAAAGGACTGATTGTTTTACTAATCATTGTCATTTTTTTCTCGGGACCATTTTTTTGACTTGTTATATGATGACCTTGGAAGGAGTCTGCCTCCTCGCCTGAGTCTGTTTCTGTTTCACCTTGTCATTTGATCGCTGTCGACATGAACAAATTGTCAACTTGTTCTTCGAAGCCTATAAAACTGGAGTCAGTACAAGGGGTTAAGACTGTGGTGAACGTGCGGAGTTTGGAGCCAAACCGCCGGACCCGCGCTGGCGCACCTCCAGCGACCTGGGCTGGCGGGAACCCGGCATCCTGGCCAAAAGGCCATATTCCTTCCCAGATTATGTGGTGCTTTTGGCTTCATCGAGCCATGATCTCCAACTCCCACTGGAGCAGTTTGCAGCCGAGGTGAAGATCAGAACCTCTAAATCCGAGACCGTGGTCCAATGTCTGCACTGATGCGTACTCTGCACCGGTCCGTTGTGGTGAAGAAGGAGCTGAGCCAAAAGACGAAGCTCTTGATTTACCAGTCGATCTACGATCCTACCCTAACCTATGTTCACGATCTGTGGGTCGTGACTAAAAGAACAAGGTCCCGGATACATCCGGTAGAAATGAGTTTCCTAGGTAGGGTGTCCAGGCTCTTCTTTAGAGTTAGGGTGAGAAGCTCGGTCATCCGGGAGGGACTCGGGGTCGAGCCGCTACTCCTCCGCGTTGAAAGGAGCCAGCTGAGGTGGCTCGGGCATCTGGTGCGTATGCCTCCTGGATCCCTCCCTTGAGAGGTGTTGCAGGCATGTCCTATCTTCAGGAGGCCATGGGGACGACCCAAGATACGCTGGAGAGATAATGTCTCTCAGCTGGCTTGGGAATGTGAAGGGAAGCTGGTTGAAGTGGCTAGGGAGAGGGAAGTCTGGGCTTCCCTGCTAAAGCTGCAGCCCCCACAACCCGACCCCGGATTAAGCGGTAGATGGATGGATTGAAAAATTTGCCTCTCCCCCTCAAAATGGATTGGACGTATTAGACCAGGGGTCCCTAACATTTTTTTGCACCATGGACCGGTGTTATGACAAATTTTGCAACCCATCAAAAATTGCAACGGTGCGGTTCTGCGTTACGTTAAACATAGCCGCAAAATGCGCAAATGCAGCGATTCCAAAGTAAACATTACAAACTTTCTTGAAAGAAAGGAATATTAACTTACGTTTGTTCATGGAAGGACTTGTAGAAAAGTTCTCCTCAGATACATCCTGCCATGTTAGCTGCACACAACAACTGCACACCGCTCTCACCATTAACGACTTCGCCTTGTCGTTAAGCATTAATTAAGAAGCCCGTTTCACAAAGATACAATGTTGGAAATTGTAGCAAGGTTTTCAATGCTCTCGTAGCGATGTCAGGATATTCCAGAATGACTTTAATCCAGAACCTCGGTAGAGTTGTTGTCTCAAATGTACGTTTAATAAGGTCGCCGTCGTTTGCGATCTCTCTGTTTATTCACAAACGGGTCACGAATCCACTCCTTCGCAGTTCGTGGGTCTTCGAGGTTGTAGGCTCGTCAGGTGCCCTTTTCGCCGTAAAAATATCCTTCGTCTGTTTTCCAGTTATCTTCGCTCGTGTGGGGGCTAATTATTTCCGGGAACAAATGTGCTGCGCCTGCGGCCTAGTAATACATTATCGAGGACAAGCGCACATAGATATATTATATACACAAACAAGATGTTCTGCTAGCAGTCCAATCAATGGACTTCTATGACATCATTGTAATCTATCCCGTAGTATTATATCTCATTTCTGTGCAGCCCAGTAGCAAATACCGGTCCGTGGCCCAGCAGATGGGGACCCCTGTCTTAGACTGTCCGTTGATGGTAACCAATGAGTTAAGAAGCAGGTCTGAAGAAGAAAGTGAGTAATTTCCAAGAGAGTGTATTTCTAAAACATGTGCATATCTGCATGTAGTATATATACAGTAGTTAGAGTATCTATTTTTTTCCGACTACATACAATAATAATAGACAGTATGTATTGGTATATTTGTGTGTGTGCGGCTGCGCTCGGGATGAGACTTTCAATCCTGCGGGCTGTCGCAGAGACAATGATCTTCAATTACCAAATGTTCTTTGCCGCACTCCAGACGTCGGCGGGAGAAGCCAAGAGGACGGCGCCACATTATTAGCGGCAAAATAGAGAAGTAACGGCGAGGGGTAGGAAGAGATGAAAGATGAACATTTTATTCATCTTCTTCCATTAGGGCGCGCGCCGTCCTGAGAATTTTGCAGATGGCGGGGTCGGTAAACACGCTTCCTGAGAGCCGCTTTCTGCCTTCCGCCGTCACTCCGCTTCTTCCGCCCCCTTGTTTTTATTCCCCAGGAAGGAAGAAGCAATCTACTCATCTATTCCAAAATGGTTTCACAAGCGGGATCGCATCAGTGTGTTAAATACATGCAGAGTTGTTGTCTTTCATAATATCAAATCAACAAGCAAACCGGCGCTTGCGTACGGCGCTCAAAATCAATAGATTCTATTTGGCGCCCGCTCTGTTCTTGCAAGGTAACAGCTTTCAAACTTAATAATTCCTTCTTTTGAAAAATACAAACACAGACAATACAATAAAAACAATACGGAAACTGCAAGAAAACTGGGAATTCCTGAGATACAGTAGTACCTCTACATACGAATGTAATTCATTCCAGAACCTAGTTTGCAAGTCGAAATGGTCTTATGTCGAGCGGGATTTTCCCATAAGAATTGAAGGAATCTGACCTTTTAGCCAAACCGCCGGGACCCCGACATCCCGGCCAAAAGGCCAAAATCCGTGCGTTCACCTTAGTCTTTGTACTGACTCCATTTTGAAAGGTTTAGAGAAGGCTCACCGAAAACAAGTTGACAATTTATTCAGGTCGACAGCGATCAAACAGCAAGGTAAAACACAAACACACTCAGGCGGGGAGGCAAGGTCACCCTGTCACACGTCAACAAAAGGGTCTTCAGAAAAAAATGACCACGATTAGTTAAACATTCACAACACAAGTTGACAATTTATTACCCAGGCGAGGATCCAAGGTCACCATATCACAAGTCACCAAAAGGTTCCCGAGAAAAAAATGACAATGCTTAGTTAAACATTCAGTCTTTTGAAGGCTCTTGCGGGGCGGGCTGTGAGCAGGAAGAAGGGTGTGTTTAGGATTGTTGTTTGTTTGCGGATTGGACAGGACAATCTGGGAGTTACTGTTATCCGGGCAATGAGGGTTGTGGATTTTGCCACCTCAGTGTCGAAGGGGCTGTTGGAGTCTTGTCAGTCGTGTTATCAGTTGGATATCGGGCGTTCTCCGGTGTTCCTTGTGTTGGCACAGAGCATCCCGCCATTTGTTCTGGACTGTCCGGAAGAACTGATTGTGGGAGCTGGTGGTGCAGACGTGGGCTTGTCAGCATCAATCTTGCTCAGTCAGTTGCATGACGCACACGTTGGGCTTCCGTGATAGAAGGCATCATGTACAGTTTATGACCTGTATTCTGATTGTTTTCCTTAAACTATGATATAAGTGCTATTTATTTTATATTAAGTGTGTTAGAGTAATACAAACAGTCAGACAGTAAATACAAGAAACGATACTATTTCCTGATTGATTATATTAAGTGTGTCAGAATAATGCAAAATCCACAATCCTCTTTGCCCTGACAACAGTAACTCCCGTCATCGAGATCGTAGTCATATTCCGGCCATATTGTCAAGCAGTGTTGTTAATCTTACTTTAAAAAAGTAATTAATTACAGTTACAAATTACTTCTCCCAAAAAGTAATTGCGTTAGTAACTCAGTTACCTGAATGTAAGAGTAATTAGTTACTTGGCAGAGTAATTGGTGATAATTTTCATGTAAAAAAACAGGTCACACAATGTGAAGTTCAAAGGGTTTTTGGGGACAATTGGCCCTAGCCCAATTCTTTACCCTAAGCTTAACTAGACACAAGGGTATTGCGATAACTAGTTAGTAACCTTTGCTATGTGTGGAAGTCATTTAACGTTGTGAATCAACCGTGAAGGTTTTTAAAATTGCTCCCGTTATTGCATTATTTCCCTTCTATCTAGTTTTGACATGTGTAGGTTTTAAAACTATTTCATCATTTAAAGATAGATTTACGCCAAGATTTTGCCGATTTAGGAGCATTTTAAATAAAAGTTTCTTAGGTTTGCTAGGAAGGTTCTCTACAACAGAGCCTTCCTGAGACGTCTACTGCTTTAAGATGGCAGCTGTTTTCTAACGCGTCTAGTTCTTTATTATACATGTTGCAAATGCAGCAGTGTCTGTCATTTGCATCTAGTTCTGTATATACTGTATGTGATATCTACCGAAGCATCATGTGGGCGTTGTTTGTAGGCTATCGGCTACAGTCAGGCATTATTGGAGCCACCTAACATAGTAGCATCGCGTTTGCAACGGCGTCAGCCACCAACATAGTGTAACGTTGATAAAAGTCAACTGCTAAATCTGATTGCAATTCTTTATTTGTGGGAACTTATTGAACAACACGACTGCTGTCTGCCGCAGCCAATGCAAAGTTGCACACATAACCCGCCAGAACAATCGTAACACAGGAAGGCACGACTCTCGCTCTCCCGCACCCCTGTACGTCACGCGGTGCATTCAGGAACATATGCAAACACCCCCGCCACATTATAAGCCGATTCGTTACAATAGTAACGCACGCCTTTCCCGCCTTAGTAACGGTAACGGCGTTGCCAAGATGAGAAAAGTAAATTATTAGATTACTCACTGCTGAAGAAAATAACGCCGTTTGTAACACCGTTATTAACAATACTGTCGTCTAGCCAGTTCACCGACGCGCACACAATGCTCATATTTTCATCATTTCCATCTTAATTTCAATGCTAAGCGTCACCTTTTTCTTTTTTTTTCCCAGGTTAGGGTTTCTTTCTTGCGGGAAAACAATGCAATTGCGACACAGTCATAATTCGTAGTAATTCGAGCATGTCGTCGTATGTCTACACAAATGACGAGTCAAAATTTGTCGATGCGATCGTGTGTTGAGGTACCACTGTATATTGAACAATTCAGCCTACGAAGCAGGTTTTATAGCCTTGCAATCAAGACAGTACTTCCTGATCGATTGATCATTCACCGTCTTGCAAACATCAACTGTCCAACTACTTCCCGGCTCATCTGATGTTCCAGCCAATCAGGAGAAAGAGGCGGGACCAGGAAGCAACTAGTTGCTTCAATGCAGAAGGATCTAGAAAGAGAGTTGCGACACTCCCATAGGGATCCCTTGTACCTATTTACTTCTGGGTAACTGAGCCTCGAATAGTTCCAAACATTGCTTTGACGAAGGCAGACCCGAATGAGACAAACAAGTCCCTGTAGTCCCCGGGTTACGAATGTGTTCCGTTCCTATGCTTGCGACATAAACCGAATTTCGTCCTCAGTCAGAATGAACCCTTTATTTGCCCCTAAATACCCTCCAAATATCAAAATAACTCTCCAAAACCACGTATTATTCATCATTGTACTGTCCTCGCCAAGACATTGGAGCTAAGTCCTAGCTAGACAGCAAGCTAAGCTCCGAAATGACGATGTCAGACGTCCGTGTGGTTTGCTGACTTCATTCAGCAGCTCATGACATCAACACTTGCAGAAAAAAACTAAAATGAAAATGAAATGAAATCAGTTTCATCTTCAATAACAGCAATTCAAATAACTAACTGCTGAAACAGCAATACCAATCCACACAAACGATTGGCAATCATGGCCATTTTCTTTTTTTTTTTTTTTTTTTTTTTACCTTGTTTATTAGGAGAAAGCAGTGAACAGGAAAGGGAAAGAGGGAGAAAGAGACAGAAAACGCACAAATAACAACAAGAAATACAATAATCGCCTACTCTAACTATGAATATGTTGGAGCTATCGTTCGCTAGTTGTATTTCCGGTTGACACAATGTGGGGGGCCTGATAACCGAGGAAAGGGGGGGGTGTCTGAGGGATAAATGTTTGGAAGGGGTGAAGTGTACCTAAATGATCCATGTGGTCCAGAAACCAGTATTTGTGTAAATCCCTTGCGAGTGTCAGTATGTTGGCATCCTATTCTATGCTGTCTCTTCGCTAATCCTGACACCAAGGTTTCCTATTTGAGTGTGACTAATTTCACCGAGTCATGTGTGAGTCCCATCTAACATGTGATAGTCCCGCAGGCGAATGGAGATGCCGCGTGGGTGCCACCCCTGGGCCCCGGCCCTTCCAGGATGGGGGGGGGCGGGTGAGCCAGCGCAGCCCATCCCTCCTCCCACAGCCCAGCAATGGGGCCATCGCCACCCTTTAGGGGTCCAGGGTGGGCCCATGGACCACCCTGGATCCCAATCAACCGGCCTTCAGGGATGGGAAGAGGGGACGCACCACCAACTCCCATGCCCACCCCTGCCCGGCCCACGAGCCGCAGCTCCCCAGGCGAATGGGGACGCCGCATGGGTGCCACCCGAGGGCCCCGGCCCTTCCCCAGCCAATCCGGGATGGGGTGGCAGCCAGCGCAGCCCATCCCTCCTCCCACAGCCCAGCAATGGGGCCATCGGCACCCTTTAGGGGTCCAGGGTGGTCCCCTGGGCCACCCTGGATCCCACTCAACTGGCTTTCAGGGATGGGAAGAGGGGACACACCACTAACCCCCGTGCCCACCACCGCCCGACCCACGAGCTGCAGCCCCCGAGCTGGCGGGAAACACCGCAGGACCCCCAACGGCCCATCAACCCCAGGGTGGGGCAGGGCCCCCTGCCAGAGCAGGCGACATCCAGCCAACCCACAAGCATTGAGCCAGCGACCCATGCCGGAGCGCAGGGTGGATACTCAGGCAGAGAAGAGAGAGGAAGGTGGAAGCAGTAGAGCACCGAGGAGCCCCCGCAGGGCGACGCGAGATCGGAGCCCCAACCTCCCACCAATTCCGCGGCCGGCAGCCCAGGCAGACAGAAGGCCACGCCCCGGGAGCCACGCCAAAGAGAAAAAGTGTGGAACCCACCTACCACCCTCTGCGGCTGCCAGGTCCCCGACTGGCAGCCATTACTCAGCACCGTGATGGGATTGTGTGGGGAGGGTAGTGCCAATCATGGCCATTTTCAATGAACTCCTGGCTTTTGTTGTTATCGTTGTATAGCAATGCCATTTGCGTCTTCTTTCCTTAACATAAATTTAACAAATAATCCCACAGTCGGTGTTAAAAGGATAGTTAGTCATCAGAAGGCTCGACAGAAATGAAGATGACACAAGAATTCACTTCGGCGCTCCTCGAAGCTCACGTCGGCGTTAGAGAAGAAGCGCCGACTCGCGGGAGGGAGCCGCTTGAATCGCGGCCAAAAAAGCGAGAGCGGCCGACGGGACTTGAAAAGCGGCGAAGCGGTGAGTAATTAAAGGTGCTTCTAACGGGAGGGTAGCGGTGGCGGGGGGTGCGTTTGATGTAACACTTCCCGGCAGGACCGCCTTTCACACGGCCGACAGGAGGGGCGCTAACATGACAGTTGGCGATGAATGCGTTTGTTCCGCTGCTCGGATAAACACGCCGAGCGCCTGACAGCAGATCGGGAAGCTAAAAATACTCGGCGGGTTAATTAGGCCGGTGATGACCCCGCCCGCCATTCATCGCGGTAAACAGCGCTTCTGTGCTGCCTGATTTTTCTTCACACACACAAACACACCAAAAGATGCATTTTTTGTGTCTGCTCAAGAAGACATTTCTGAAAAAGTCAATGTTAAGTCCAACCTACTTGGAGACGATTTTTTTCGGGGGTTTGGTTTGAAAACAAAAACTATTTCATCGTTTCATGTTTCCTGCCAACGTTTTTTTAAATTCACCGCCATGCCCAACTCATTCACGATGACAAAGTTTCTGGCAGTTTAGCTTTATCCATATGTCCAGTAGCTTATGAGCCTTGCGAGCATTGTTGTTTTTGTCAACGATGACAAAAATGTTCGGCGACGAACCATTTTTTAGGATGATGACGAGCTAAAAATGTGTCCCGGGAGACTAAAACATAGATCAATACCAGTTTTCATCTAACGAGATGAAAATAAGCCATAGTTTCTGTCATATGTTCTCTATGTGTGACATTTTCATATCGTATGTAGTGTACATTAGACTGCATTGTAGCAGTGTTTGGGTCCTGTCACTCATGTGAGATGTGTTGCGCCCCCTCTCGTCTGGATCCTCACCGGTGCTTAGGATGTCCTTCAAGCTAGGCTGCACTCCAGGCTAGCTTGTTTTGAAACACATGGTAAAATTTGCTTACGCAACATAACCTCGCGGCTCGACTCGACATGACCTCGCAACTTGACAAAATCCCGCGACTCGATAAAACCCTGTAATATGACAAAACCTTGTGACTCGACTCAACAAAACCCTGTGACTTGACAAAACCTTGTGACTCAATTCGAAAAAACCCCGACTCGACAAAACCCTGTGACTCGACTCGACAAAACTCAGTGACTCGAGTCAATAAAACCCTTGGACTCGACAAAACCCCGTGACTTAAAAAAACCCTTTGACTGGACAAAACCCCGCGAATCGACAAAACCCAGAGACTCGACAAAACCCCGCGACTCGACAAAACCCCGCGACTCGACAAAACCCTGTGACTCGACAAAACCCTGCGACTCGACTCGACAAAAGTCAGTGACTCGAGTCGATAAAACCCTTGGACTCGACAAAACCCAGTGACTAGAAAAAACCATTTGACTTGACAAAACCTAGTTACTCAACAAAACCCCGCGACTCAACAAACCCCGCGAATCGACAAAACCCAAAGACTCGACTGGACAAAACCCCCGACTCGACAAAACCCTTTGATTTAACAAAACCCTGTGACTCGGCAAAACCCTGTGACTAGACTCTACAAAAATCAGTGACTCGACTCGACAAAACCCTGTGATTCGAAAAAAAACGTGACTTGAAAAAAACCCTCTAAGTCGACAAAACCCCGTGACTTGAAAAAACCCTTTGACTCGACAAAACCTTGTGACTCGAATCGACAAAACCCAGCGACTCGACTCAACAAAGCCCTGTGACTCAAAAAAAAAACCCCGTGACTTGAAAAACCCTCTAAGACAATAAAACACTGTGACTTGAAAAAAACCTTTGACTCGACAAAACCTTGTGACTCGACTCGACAAAACCCCGCGACTCGCCAAACCCGTGAATCGACAAAACCCAGCGACTCGACTCAACAAAATCCTGTGACTTGACAAAACCTCGTGACACGACTCGACAAAACCTGCGACTCAGCAAAACCCGCGACTCGACAAAACCCTTCGATTTACCAAAACCATGTGACTTGAAAAAAACCCTGTGACTCGGCAAAACCTCGTGACTCGACTCTACAAAACTCAGTGACTCGACTCGACAAAACCCTGTGACTCAAAAAAAAAAAACCTGTGACTTGAAAAACCCTCTAAGTCAGTGGTTCCCAAACCGGTCCTCAAGGACCCCTCTGACTCCTGGTTTTTGTTCCTACCGCTCGAGCACAGACCGTTTAACCAATGAAGTTTCTGCTAAAACAAGCAGCACCTGACAAAAGACCTACAATCAACTGATTACACTTGTAAAAAAAAGTATGGTACACATGTGTCGTCCTGTTTTGTTGGAAAGAAATCCAGCACCCACAGCGGCCTGATGTGGAATACTTTGGGAACCCCTGCTCTAAGTCGACAAAATCCCGTGACTCGAAAAAACCCTTTGACTTGACAAAACCTTGTGACTCGACTCCACAAACCCTGTGACTTGACAAAACCTCGTGACTCGACTCGACAAAATCCGTGACTCAGCAAAACCCGCACTTGACTCGACAAAACCCTTTGACTGAACAAAACCATGTGACTTGACAAAACTGTGTGACTCGACTCGACAAAACCCTGTGACTTCAAAAAACCCTCGAACTCGACGAAACCCTGTGACTGGACAAATCCCTGTGGCTCGACAAAACTGTGACTCGACAAAATTTCGGGACTCAACAAGACCTTGTGGCTGGACTCCACAAAATCCCGCGATTCGACTCGATAGAACCCTGTAATGTGACAAAACCTTGTGACTCGACTCAACAAAACCCTGTGACATGATAAGTCCCTGTGACTTGACAAAACCTTGTGACTCAATTCGACAAAACCTTGCGACTCGACAAAACCCTGCGACTTGACTCGACAAAACATATATAACCTATATAATATAACGCACACTTTTTTTCACCAAAATCAACTTGTAAAATCATCATGAGCATTATAAACGGGTACATGGATGGAGACAGAAATATATATATATTACACATATATATAAACCGATTTTTTTTTTTTTTTGACACGGCCACGTTGTGTTGAAGAAACGTATGCGGCGACCCGTTGCCAACCATTACGGTACGTGACGTCACCATTTTGTTTTGGTAATACTTCACTCTAATCGGCCGAATGATTTTGTCTGTGGTAAATTCTGCTTTTTTCACTCTTCATAAAGCACAGAATTTAGTTTCTTGAACTCATTTGAGTCAAGGTTTATTGCAGCTCTGCAACTCGGACCATAACAAACGTAAGCACACAGACTTCCTGTGTCCGTCAACTATATCTGTCCCTCGGGAAACTCAAATAACAATAGTTCCTATTCTTACTGTCGTGTTGACAGCGATGAGCTCGCACGGATTTCCGACTTACGTTCTCACTTTCATTTTACCATATCAATCCATGGAAGAAACATTTATTCATCACGATGAAACGAGCAAGTTATACAGCAGCCTTTAAAAGAAAAGTCACATCTGTTTTGTTTTCTCTTAGATTCTGATAAGTTGGAGAAGTTGTCAAATCATATTATTACCGAAAATATTGTCAGTTTATGGTAAGGTTTTGAACTACTAATGTGCTATGCTTGTGCTGTGTTTCACCAGTCAGTAAAATGACATTTCTGTATCTGTACACGAGCTCTGTTTTCTTGTATTCTTCTATTGATTGGTGCTAAAGTTAGGGTGCGCGTTATAAACGGGTACAATAATTTTCCTTAGATCTAACAAGTAAATTTGGGGTGCGCATTATACACGGGTGCGCCTTGTATTCGGGAAATTACGGTATTAAAATAAGTGAGATTTTAGCATTTAAACACTATATTCCAGTTCCATCTTTCCTTTCCGTTTGACCTTCCAGTTACCCAACCACGCCCAAAACCGGGCCCCCTAGAGGCCCGGGTATGGTCGCATCCCTCTAAGCTCGGCCCCTTGCACACCTGAATAAATTTGGGGGACCAAGCACAATTTTTGAGTCAAGCGAAACACAAACAAGCCTCACGAGTCCAGATCCAAACAGGATTTTCTGAGCTATTGTCTTTTTTAATCACTGGCTTTTAATACTTTTTTGACACGGAGCGGCTCCCCCGAGCGGTTTTCAGCCGCCCGATTTTTGGATTTGGGCGTATTTAAAGCACATCGACACAATGTTTCCCCCCAGAAGCTCCGTGGCCATTTTTACCAGATGTTTTCACGCCATTTGACTTTTATTGTTATCATCATTCCCTTCCTGGGAATATTTTCCATTTTTCACCTCTCGCTTGAAATACTTTCTCCTCCTCATTAAAGTTTTCCCTCCTCTTATTAAGCTTTTATTTCTCCCTTTTGGAGATAAATGTTACAGATCACTTGTGCAAAGCAGACACTGCTAATTAAGATGATGATACAAGCACATCAAAAGGGAAAAACTTTATCCGAAAACGTCGGGAATTATTTCCCGTTTAAATCGTTTTTTTTTTTTTTTTTTTTTCAATCGAGCTACCTTCTCGCAACGATTTCCCGCTGCTCAGCGGACCGGGCGACCCCTGAGACACGGCTGCTTATAATGGTTTCGTTTTTTTTTTTTACAGCCTGAGCATGTAGTGGAATAGTTTCCTTTCATAGTCGGTGTTGTTGTGAAATTAATCACTTTTACTCCCTAGATTTGCCAAACGAGTTAATTCCGGCAAACTTTACACGGGTGTGAACATCTAAAATTGGCTTATTTCCTTAGAGATGTTTGAAGATTCAGCCCCTGGAGCTAGTTTGACTTAGCAGCATGATATTTGGTAGATGTGTCTATCAGACGGTGCCCCACAAAATAAGGCTCTTGAGGTTATGGCAGAAATGACACAGAAAGTCAGACATTTTGCCTCGAACGAAAGACTCTTTGGGTTGTTTTCGGAAATGGTTTTTGAAAACCCGCTTGACTTAGCAGTTGCGATTTAACACCAAACCTTGGAAGCGTGCGTCGAGTAATGAAGGAACGTTTCCGCGAAGTGTGTTCCGAGGCTCGCTTTATTTAGGGAAAGATTCCGAAAACCGTGACGGCCGAAGCCTCGCTTCCGCTATCGCTATCCAACAATACAGTGGTATGAAAAGTACAGTGTATCACAAAAGTGAGTACACCCCTCGCATTTCTGCAGATATTTAAGTATATCTTTTCATGGGACAACACTTACAAAATGAGACTTTGACACAATGCAAAGTAGTCTGTGTGCAGCTCATAGAATAGAGTTATTTTCCCCCTCAAAATACAGTGGGGCCAATAAGTATTTAGTCAACCACTAATTGTGCAAGTTCTCCTTCTTAAAAATATTAGAGAGGCCTGTAATTGTCAACATGGGTAAACCTCAACCATGAGAGACAGATTGTGAAAAAAAAACCCCAGAAAATCACATTGTTTGATTTTTAAAGAATTTATTTGCAAATCATGGTGGAAAATAAGTATTTGGTCAATACCAAAAGGCCATCTCAATATTATGTTATGTTGTTAATGTTATGTACCCTTGGTTGGCAATAACGGAGGCCAAACGTTTTCTGTAACTCTTCACAAGCTTTTCACACACTGTTGCTGGTATTTTGGCCCATTCCTCCATGCAGATCTCCTCTAGTTCAGTGATGTTTTGGGGCTGCCATTGGGCAACACGGACTTTCAACTCCCTCCACAAATTTTCTATGGGGTTGAGATCTGGAGACCACTCCAGGACCTTGAAATGCTTCTTACGAAGCAACTCCTTTGTTTCCCTGGCTGTGTGTTTGGGATCATTGTCATGCTGAAAGACCCAGCCACGTCTCATCTTCAATGCCCTTGCTGATGGAAGGAGATCTTCACTAAAAATCTCTAGATACAAGGCCCCATTCATTCTTTCCTTTACATAGATCAGTCGTCCTGGTCCCTTTGCAGAAAACCAGCCCCAAAGCATGATGTTTCCACCCCCATGCTTCACAGTGGGTATGGTGTTCTTCGGATGCAATTCAGTATTCTTTCTCCTCCAAACATGAGAACCTGTGTTTCTACCAAAAAGTTCTATTTTGGTTTCATCTGACCATAACACATTCTCCTAGTCCTCTTCTGGATCATCCAAATGCTCTCGAGCGAACCCCAGACAGGCTTGGACATGTACTTTCTTCAGCAGAGGGACACGTCTGGCAGTGCAGGATTTGAGTCCCTGGCGGTGCATTGTGTTACTGATAGAAGCCTTTGTTACTGTGGTCCCAGCTCTCTGTAGGTCATTCACTAGGTCCCCCCGTGTGGTTCTGAGATTTTTGCTCACTGTTCTTGTTTTCATTTTGACGCCACAGGGTGAGCTCTTGCATGGAGCCCCAGATCAAGGGAGATTATCAGTGGTCTTGTATGTCTTCGGGTATTTTCTGATAATTGCTCCCACAGTTGATTTCTTTTACACCAAGCGTTTTACCTATTGCAGATTCAGTCTTCCCAGCCTGGTGCGGGCCTACAATTTTGTCTCCGGTGTCCTTCGACAGCTCTTTGGTCTTGGCCGTAGTGGAGTTTGGAGTGTGACTGACTGAGTTTGTGGACAGGTGTCTTTTATACCGATAATGAGTTAAAACAGGTGCCATTAATACCGGTAACGAGTGGAGCCTCGTTAGACCTTGTTAGAAGAAGTTAGACCTCTTTGACAGCAAGAAATCTTGCTTGTTTGCAGGTGATCAAATATTTATTTTCCACTCTAATTTGGAAATAAATTCTTTAAAAATCAAACAATGTGATTTTCTGATTGTTTTTTTCTCTCATGGTTGAGGTTTACCCATGTTGACAATTACAGGCCTCTCTAATCTTTTCAAGTAGGAGAACTTGCACAATTGGTAGTTGAATAAATACTTATTTGCCCCACTGTATATAACAGATATAATATTATATCTGGTATGTTCACTCTTTGGGCATGGATTGTCATGACCGATTTATGGATTATTTTTCTCAAGATGGGCCAATATGAGCCCATAGGATAGGATGAGGGATTTTCAAAGGCCAATGCAGATCTATATTAAAAAAAAAAAAAGTCTCATGAACAGTCTCACTAATTTTGAGGAGGATCCAACTAACTGCATCGGTGCAATGGTCTCCAACGTGCATGCTGGTTTTCGACTAAAATTGCATGTTTTTTAACATTCAATCCAAAATTCCTGTTGAGTTTGGAACATGGGTGCAAGAGACTTTTTGGAGCACTTTCACATGATTTTTCAAAGGCTGCCAATACTTTTGTCCGGCCCATGAAGTTTTGTGAAAAATGATAATGATTTTTTTCCCCCATTCTCTTTTGCAAGCAAAATAAATGAAGATATTACTACCAAAGCATTTGTAATTGCAATCATTTTCTGGAAGAAATTGAACATTATCTGACAGAATTGCAGGAGTGCCAATACTTTTAGCCAGCAGTGTATTGGCTGGCTGATATATCGGGCCGATATGTGGGTTTTTCCCCCCAAAATCGACCGATATGAACCGATATATAACCGATATAATAGTTTAACTGGTACGTTCACTGTTCGAAACACACACAAAAAGGTTCTCTAAGTCATGGCAGAAAAGAAGTCAGATATTTTGGATTAAAGAGGAAATGATCGGGTCATTTTGGAAGTCGAGACAGAGATAAGACCCTCAAAACGTGATCTCCAACCAGATTGATCAGCTCCGATTTTATTTGTCACGCACCTTTGGCGAAAATTCTTTTTGTTTTCTGACTCTTCTGTTCCCACCTCAAATTGAAACAAATCCCCAAAAGCTTAAAGGCTCAAACTGCAACCTGACTTCCTGGAGAGGAGCCGCGGATTGACAGCAGGTTGGCGTCTGGGGGAGCGACAGTAGGCTCCGAGGGAGGGGGTCTCCTCACACAATGAAGCGACAGAGTTGGTTTCGTCTCGGGAGGATTTGGTAAATCCGTAACTGTGTCGAGCAGCTTTGGACAGAAAGGAAAGGTCTGCCTGAGCGTGACAACCGGCTTTATTTTATGTTATTGTATTCAAATTGAACACATCCCCAACACTTATCGCCCCCTGCGCACCCCCCTGCCGTGGCGGCGCACTCTTTGAAGACGACTCACCGTGGAGAAGGACATATTTCCCTCGCTTTTTTTCCTCCCCGCAAAGTCGCCTCGTCGTGAATCCGAGCGGAGAAAGTTATTTTTTATGCTCGACACGCTGTAAAAAAATGCTCACTTAACCCGCAAAGTCGAAGCTCGTCCCGTCTTGCCTTTTAAGGGGAAAAGGTCGGAACATCGGAAAGAGGACTTTTTCGTGTCGCCACTCGGGCGCGCGCCCGGAGGACATTTTTATCTTGACAACGTGTCAGAAGACGCTTTCTGTGAAAGCAGACTCGGCTGGTAAAAATATCAACGAGGTGTTTTTGAATGTGCGCGGTTATGCGAAACACTTTTACGGCAACGGATTTACAATTGACGGCGATAGACGTCCGATTCATTTGAACTGGGAGGGCCTGCCTCTCATTGACTTTTGACCGAGACCTGGAACTGCCCTAAAATTTGCAAGAAGTGATCTGAAATTGCCCTAAAATAATGAGGGAGTGACCTGGAGTTGACCCCGAATCAACAAGAAGAGACCAGGAGTTTACCCAGAATCAACAAAAAGTAAATGGTAAATGGACAGTACTCATACGCTCACCGGCCACTTTATTAGGTAAACCTGTCCAACTGCTCGTTAACACTTAATTTCTAATCAGCCAATCACATGGCGGCAACTCAGTGCATCTAGGCATGTAGACATGGTTTAAGAAAATCTCCTGCAGTTCAAACCGAGCATCAGTATGGGGAAGAAAGGTGATTTGAGTGACTTTAAACGTGGCATGGTTGTTGGTGCCAGAAGGGCTGGTCTGAGTATTTCAGAAACTGCTGATCTACTGGGATTTTTTACGCACAACCATCTCTAGGGTTTACAGAGAATGGTCCGAAAAGAAAAAAATATCCAGTGAGCGGCAGTTCCGTGGGCAGAAATGCCTTGTTGATGCCAGAGGTCAGAGGTGAATGGCCAGACTGGTTCGAGCTGATAGAAAGGCAACAGTGACTCAAATAACCACCCATTACAACCAAGGTAGGCAGAAGAACATCTCTGAACGCATAGTACGTCGAACTTTGAGGCAGATGGGCTACAGCAGCAGAAGACCACGGCGAGTGCCACTCCTTTCAGCTAAGAACAGGAAACGGAGGCAACAATTTGCACAAGCTCATCGAAATTGGACAATAGAAGATTGGAAAAACGTTGCCTGGTCTGATGAGTCTCAATTTCTGCTGCGACATTCGGATGGTAGGGTCAGAATTTGGCGTCAACAACATGAAAGCATGGATCCATCCTGCCTTGTATCACCGGTTCAGGCTGGTGGTGGTGGTGTAACGGTGTGGGGAATATTTTCTTGGCACTCTTTGGGCCCCTTGGTACCATTGAGCATCGTTGGAATGCCACAGCCTACCTGAGTATTGTTGCTGACCATGTCCATCCCTTTATGACCACAATGTACCCAACTTCTGTTGGCTACTTTCAGCAAGATAATGCGCCATGTCATAAAGCTGGAATCATCTCAGACTGGTTTCTTGAACATGACAATGAGTTGACTGTACTCAAATGGCCTCCACCGTCACCAGATCTCAATCCAATAGAGCATCTTTGGGATGTGGTGGAACGGGAGATTGGCATCATGGATGTGCAGCCGACAAATCTGCACCAACTGTGTGATGCCATCATGTCAATATGGACCAAACTATCTGAGGAATGCTTCCAGCACCTTGTTGAATCTATGCCACGAAGAATTGAGGCAGTTCTGAAGGCAAAAGGGGGTCCAACCCGTTACTAGCATGGTGTACCTAATAAAGTGGCCGGTGAGTGTATAGCGCATGGCGGAAAACACAGACAAGGCTGAAAAAGCAGTTTCTGCTCTTGCACCCCTCTTTAAAATAAACTGTCGTATTTTAAGCCGAAAGAACTGTTGTGTTTGAAAGAAAAATATGTCTATATGCTGCCATAGCAGCTTTATGGTGCAATAAGCCCCGAACTACTGGACTGTCTCAGAAAATTAGAATACACAATATTCTAATTGTATTCTAATTTTCTGAGACAGTCCAGTATTTTTAATTTGTCTGTTTAACCCTGAAAACCCCCGTTTACAGACCTCGCGCAACCGCTTTTGTTTCAACCTAGCCATAAAAAAAAGGTAAGTAATCGTATTTATTATTCAAAATGTCATTTTTAGCTTAGAATCAATAATTCATGTCTAATATTTATTTTGCTGTTATTTATTTATTCTTTTTAAATGCCCTCCTGTTCAAAAATTTTCTTCCCGCAGAAAATTGAGATTTCAAGCTTTCCAATGATGTATCACACATGCATATCGGACAATTTTGAAATTTGGCCAAACTGCGGGTCTCAGAGCAGGACTTCAAGTCACCCGAGTGTTTTCCGCCGCATTTATCTACATCAAGGGTCTCCAAACCGGTCCTCAAGTGCCGCTGTGGGTCCTGGTTTTTGTTCATACCAATCAAGCACAGATCTTTTAACCAATGTAGTTTGTACTAAAACAAGCAGCACCTGACTGCAATCAACTGATTACACTTATAAAACACCAGATTGGTGGAAAGGTGTGGTCTTGTTTTGTTGGAGTGAAATCCTGCACCCACTGCGGCCTTATGTAGAACAGTTTGGAGACCACTAATCTACATGTTACCATGCCCAAAGCGCTTTACATTAGCACACATTTACCCGTTCACGCACACATTGACACACCAATGGTGCTGCTGCCATGCAAGGTGCTGCCAACCCATTGGGGGCAAATTATGGTTCAGTGCCTTGCCCAAGGAGAACTTCGACAATGGGCAGTCGTAGCAGGGAATCGAACCGCTGACCCTTCGGTCCAAGGACAACTCCAGCTACCAACTGCGCTACAGCCGCATCAACAAAAAGTGACCCAAAATCAACGACCGAATTTTTAAAAAATCACCAAGATCAACAGGAATTGCCTCAAAATCAACAGGAAGTGACCCAAGGTCGACTTTTCGTGACTTTGAATTGCCTCAAAATCAGCAGAAAGTGGTCTGGAAATACTCCAAAAATCATAGGTATCACATGTACAGGTCCTTCTCAAAAAATTAGCATATTGTGAGAAAGTTATTTTCTGTAATGTACTGATAAACATTAGACTTGCATATATTTTAGATTCATTACACACAAGTGAAGTAGTTCATGCCTTTTATTGTTTTAATATTGACGATTTTGGCAAAAAAGTCAAGAAAAACTAAAAATCCCTATTTTAAAAAAAAAGAGCATATTTCATCCGACCAATACAAAAAGTGTTTTTTAATACAAAAAAAGTCAACCTTCAATTAATGATATCAGATATGCACTCAATACTTGGTCGGGAATCCTTTTGCAGAAATCACTGCTTCAATGCGGCGTGGCATGGAGGCAATCAGCCTGTGGCACTGCTGAGATGTTATGGATGCTTCGATAGCGGCCTTAAGCTCATCCGCAGTGTTGGATCTGGTGTCTCTGTACTTCTTCTTCACAATATCCCACAGATTCTCTATGGGGTTCAGGTCAGGAGAGTTGGCAGGCCAATTGAGCACAATAATGCCATGATCAGTAAACCATTTACCAGTGGTTTTGGCACTGTGAGCAGGTGCTGAAAAATGAAATCTTCATCTCCATAAAGTTTTTCAGCAGATGGGAGCGTGGAGTGCTCCAAAATCTCCTGATAGCTAGCTGCATTGACCCTGCCCTTGATAAAACACAGTAGATCAACACCACCAGCTGACATGGGACCTCAGACCATCGCTGACTGTGGGTACTTGACACTGGACTTCAGGCATATTGGTGTGAGAGATTTTTATTCATGCTTTAAACACAACCATTATACATCATATTTTGTAAGCTTTTGTTATGCTCGCATGAGAACATTGTAGCATAGAGCATCATTGTTGTATTAATCTGTTTTAGTGTGCCTTCCCATAGCCTTGACTGTTGTAGACTGTATCACAATATGCCCAAATATGGACTGTTATGTTCCTGTGTTTTCCAATATGCCCTGAATGAATGCAACGGGCAACTGTGGCTTATCAGGCTGAGCCGGTGTTCAAGGTCATAACTTGAGGTGTTTTTCCCCTAATAGAGGATTTTTGTAACTTAAGATGTTTTTACCAGGATATGCTATAGTAAGTTTCGTTTTTGTTTCTATGATATCAACCCATAAATAGGGGCATGCCCTGCATTTCTCTTTTGTCCACTTGCGGAGAGGACGCTTTGTGCGTGGCTCCGCGTCTATACCCGAGAGCTCTTATTCATAAAGCCTTCAACGCAAAGCAATCCATTGTTGGGGTCTGATTCATTTCTCATCAAACTATCGAGTTGACACTTGTCTTGGAGTTCATAATTGAATTTCCCTGACAATTGGCATTTCCTTCTCCCCGGTCTGACACCTCTGACACATTGATTTCCAAATGACATGCAAAATTTGCTTTCATCTGGAAAAAAAGTACTTTGGACCACCAAGCAACAGTCTAGTGCTGCTTCTCTGTAGCCCAGGTGGCTCTGGATGTTTCTACTCCAGACTCAGTCCACTGGTTCTGCAGGTCTGGAATCGGCCCTTCTCCACAATCTTTCTCAGGATGCGGTCACCTAATCTGGTTGTGCAGCATTTCCTGCCACACTTTTTCCTTCCCACTGAGGTGCCTTGATACAGCACTCTGGGAACAGCCTATTCGCTCAGAAATTTCTCTCCGTATCTTAGCCTCTTGCTTGAGGGTGTCAGTGATGGCCTTCTGGACAGCAGTCAGGTCGGCAGTCTTGCCCATGATTGCGGTTTTGAGTCATGAACCAGGCTGGGAGTGATAAAAGCCTGAGGAATCTTTCGCAGGGTTTTGAGTGAATGCGTTGATTCAGATGGTTAAGTTAGTAGCTTCTTTAGAGTTCATTTTCATGATATGCTATATTTTGAGATAGGGATTTTTGGTTTTTCTTGACTTTTTTGCAAAAATCATCAATATTAAAACTTGAACTACTTCAGTTGTGTGTAATGAATCTAAAATATACAAAAGTCTAATGTTTATCAGTACATTACAGAAAATAATGAACTTTATCACAAACCTAGATTTGAAAAAAAGACGCTGTGAGCCAATGGGGACGGCAACTATCACTTGTCGGCTATTTTATGTCAGTGCCGTTGAATAGTTGTTACCCAGAGAGCAAAATAAATCTGGAGCGGACATGGCCCAGATGTACTGCAAATTTCGGCCCAACTTTGTAAAACAGATCCGCCCCAGTGTCTTTTTGAACAATGTCCCACACTGAGTAGGGAGTCAGTTGTCGGATCAGCAACCAGCTTTGGGCCAGAACTGGTCTAAAGTAGCAGACACTACATCAATGCTTGGCCCGGATACAGTGGTATAAAAAAGTACCCAAACCTTTTGGAATTTCTCACATTTCTGCTTAAAATAACCATCAAATGTGATCTGATCTTTGTCAAAATCACACAGATAAAAATACAGTGTCTGCTTTAACTAAAACCACCCAAACATTTATAGGTTTTCATATTTAAATGAGGATAGCATGCAAACAATGACAAAAGGGGAAAAAATAAGTAAATGAACTATCACATTAAATATTTTTTGGCCCCCCTTTGGCAGAAATAACTTCCACCAGATACTTCCTGTAGCTGCAGATCAGTCTGGCACATCAATCAGGACTAATCTTGGCCCATTTTTCTCTACAAAACTGCTGTAGTTCAGTCAGATTCCTGGGATGTCTGGCATGAATTACTGTCTTTAGGTCATGCCACAGCATCTCAATGGGGTTCAAATCTGGACTTTGACTTGGCCACTCCAGAATGTGTATTTTGTTCTTCTGCAACCGAAGTTGATTTACTTCTGTGTTTTGGATCATTGTCTTGTTCCAGCATCCATCCCCTTGTTATCTTCAACTGTCTGACAGACGGCCTCAGATTTTCTTGCAAAACATCCTGATAAACTTTGGAATTTATTCTTTCATTAATGATTGTACGTTGTCCAGGCCCCGAGGCAGCAAAACAGCCCCAAATCATGATGCTCCCACCACCACGCTTCACGGTGGGGATGAGGTGTTGATGTTGGTGAGCTGTTCCATTTTTCCTCCACACATGACGTTGTGTGTTACTCCCAAACAATTGAACTTTGGTTTCATCAGTCCACAAAATATTTTGCCAGAACTTCTGTGGAGTGTCCAAGTGCCTTTTTGCGAACATTAAACAAGCAACAATGTTTTTTTTAGACAGCAGTACCTTCCTCCGTGGAGTCCTCCAATGGACAACATTCTTGGTCATTGTTTTACATATAGTTGATGTGTGCACAGAGATATTGGACTGTGCTAGTGATTTATGTAAGTCTTTAGCAGACACTCTAGGGTTCTTTTTTACCTCTCTGAGTATTCTGCGCTGAACTGTTGGGGTCATCTTTGGTGGACAGCCAATCCTTGGGAAAGATGCAACAGTGCCAAACTTTCTCCATTTGTAGACAACTTCTCTGACTGTTGATTGATGAACATCCAGACTTTTAGAGATGTGTTTTTTATCCTTCCAAGCTTTATACAAATTAACAATCCTTGATCGCAGGTTCTTAGATCTTTTGATCGAGTCATGATGCAGATCAGACAATGCTTCTCATCAAGACAATTCTTACCAGGTGTGTGTTTTATAGTGGGCAGGGCAGCTTTAAACCACTCATCAGTGATTGGGAATATGCCTGACTGAAGTTGTATGGTAAAAATGGGTTTCAATAGCTCCTTAAGTCTGCTTAGGCAGAGGGTTCACTTACTTGTTTTTCCCTCTTCTGTCATTGTTTGCATGCTATCCTCATTAAAATATAAAATCCTATTAATGTTCGGGTGGTTTTAGTTAAAGCAGATACTGTTTTTACATCTGTGTGATTTTGACAAAGATCAAATCATATTTGATGGTGATTTTATGCAGAAATGTGAGAAATTCCACAAGGTTCAGATACTTGTTCATACCACTGTATGAAATCATGTCATTAAACGGGGCAGTTTCAGCACAAATGATTGTTCCCAGTCAAAATGGATTGAACGCCCATCGCCTTCAAGTAGCAGCCAATGAGTTAAAAGCAGGAACGGCGCATTCACGATTGTGAAGTGCTCTAATGCGGTTATTTTAGCAATTAGCATGCGGTAACCTTACACTGGCTAGTGGTCTGTTCAGAACTATCATTCTGCGTGCGTGTTTGGCCAACAACTCATTTACAGTGATGTCGTGTCTTTCAGCGAGTCCATTAGCAAGGTGGGACTGTAATTATTCAGTAGCAGTAAAGCCATTAAGAGCGGCGGCGAACAAAACATCCTCGCTTTCGATTGTTCCCTTTCTTCACTGAACAGTAAATTAGAACTGGTGTAACATTAATGATCTTTTTTCCCCCCCAAACTTTGAAGGATTAAAACCCATTAACAGCCTCAAGAGGTAATGTGGGTTCTCCTTCCCATGGGCTCACCACCTGGAACGTGAAATATGAAAACTTGACTTATTTAACTATAATAGTTGATATTATAAAAGCTAAAGGGGAAAAAACCCTTAAGTTAAACGGTCATTGCAAACAAGCTGCAGTGACGGATCAACCGACCTTGACAAATAAGCTCAGTACTGGCGAGGCATCGCATCGCATCGTGTGACAATCACGTCATTATTATTTACTTGCCTGAGGTGTCGTTCAAGATGTGAAATAATTAATGGAGTGCACTCTGACCTCATTAGAAATGCATTAGTTAGTCTTCATAAACACACCTGCATGAATTATAAGTAGTGCGTGCACAAGCACGACAAAAGTCAGGGTTTAGTATTTACATACGTTTTAATGTGGAACCACACGATTCCTTAACAACAAACCCATTTAGTCCTAAGCAGCTGATTGAAATCCGCTCCAGACCACATCATTTTAGTCCTTCGAAACCGCATCCAATAGTTCTGAACCACTCTTAAAGAACATCTACCCGGAATGAGATCAGTCTTAAACCAGTCCTGAACAGATTCAGTCGCAAACTACATGAAACCAGATCAGATCTGAACGACATTGTTCCTTGATAGCAATTCTCAAACACATAAATCTACCCTAGAAGCCGCAATTTTTAGAAACAACATCAGTCCGAAACCAGATCAAAAAGTACCGAATCACTGGGGAACCCTGAATCAGATCAGTCTAAAGCAAGTACTGAAATTCCCCTTCCCCGAACCGCATCAACCCCGAAGCACATCAATTGCAGACCACGTAAAACTTGATCAGTCCTGAACAACATCCTTTATGGATAGCAGCCACAGAACTAAATCTGAACTATGTGTTAAAAGCGGCATTAGTCTCGGACGACATCAGTCCCAAACCACGTCAGACAGCACTGAATCACCGCAGAATTTAATCAGAATCAAATCAGTCTAAAATCAGTCCTGAACCACATTACTTCTTACCAACAAATCAACCTAGTCGTAAGCTGTATCCGTCCTGATTCAAATCAGCCCCAACCTGATCATAGTCCTTTGAAACCACATCCATCAGTTCTGAACAGAAGAACGTGCACTCTGAATGAAATCAGTCTTAAACCAGTCTTGCCTGAACGGATTCAGTCCCAAAGTACATGAAACCAGATCAGATCTGAACAACATTTTTCCTTGATAGTAATTCTCAAACACATTAATCTACCCTAAAAGCTGCAATTGTTAGAAACAACATCCATCAGAAACCAGATCAAAAAGTACCGAATCAGATCAGTCTAAAATCATTACTAAAATTCCGACCACGTAAAACTTTGATCAGTCCTCATCAACGTCCTTTATGGATAGCAGCCGCAGAACAAAATCTGAACTGAACTATGTGTTAAAAACGGAATTAGTCTCGGACAACATCAGTCCCAAACCACGTCAGACAGCACTGAATCACCGCAGAATTTAATCGGAATCAAATCAGTCTAAAATCCGTCCTGAACCACATTACTTCTTAACAACAAATCAACCTAGTTGTAAGCTGTATTCGTCCTGATTCCCAAATCAGCCCCCAACCTGATCATATTAGTCCTTCAAAACCACATCCATCAGTTCTGAACAGAAGAACGTCCACTCTGAATGAAATCAGTCTTAAACCAGTCCTGCCTGAACTGATTCAGTCGCAAAGTACACGAAACCAGATTAGATCTGAACAACATTGTTCTTCGACAGCAATTCTCAAACACATAAATGAACCCTAGAAGCCGCAATTGTTAGAAACAACATCCGTCCAAAACCACATCAAAAAGTACGGAATTACTGAGGAACCCTGAATCAGATCAGTCTAAAATCAGTACTGAAATTCCCCTGCTCCAAACCACATCAACCCTAAATCACGTAAAACTTGATCAGTCCTGATCAACGTCCTTTATGGATAGCAGCTGCAGAACAAAATCTGACCTGAATTATGTGTTAAAAGCGGCATTAGTCTCGGACGACATCAGTCCCAAACCACGTCAGACAGTACTGAATCACTGCAGAATTTAATCAGAATCAGATCAGTCTAAAATCAGTATTGAACAACATTACTTCTTAACAACAAATCAACTTAGTCCTAAGCAGTACCCATCCTGTTTAGAATGAGCCCCCAACCTGATCATATTATTGCTTCGAAACCAAATTCAACAGCTCTGAAAGGAAAAGAACATCCACCCGTAATGAGATCAGTCTTAAACCAGTCCTGCCTAAACAGATTCAGTCGCAAGCTACATGAAACCGGATCAGATCTGAACGACATTGATCCTTGATAGCAGTTCTCAAACACATACAGTAGATCTAGCCTAAAAGCCGCAATTGTTAGAAAAGGCATCAGTCTGAAACCAGATCAAAAAGTACCAAATCGCTGAATCAGATCAGTCCAAAATCAGCACAGAAATTCCCCTAACCTGAACCACATCAACCCCGAATCACGTAAAACTTGATCAGTCTCGAACAATGTCCTATATGGATAGCAGCCCCAGAACAAAATCTGACCTGAATTCTGTGTTGAAAACCACATAGGTCTTGGAGTACATCAGTACCAAACCATATCAGACATTACTGAATCACTGCAGAATTGAATCAGAATCAGATCAGTCAAAAATTCAGTACTAAAACTCCTGTTCTTAACCACATTATTCCTTAACAACGAACCAACTTAGTCCTAGGAAGTATCCGTCCCGATTCAAATCAGCCCCCAACTACATCACATTTGAAACCACAACCCCTTTTCCCATCCCTGAAGGCTGGTTGATGGGAGCGCAGGTGGCCCGGGGGACCACCCTGGATCCCGGAGGGGGTGACGATGGCTCCTTTGCTGGGCTACGGGAGGAAGGATTTGCTGTGCTGTCCGCCCTCCCTCCCCGGGCTGGCTGGGTGGGGCCTTGGTCCTGGGTTGGCGCCCACGCGGCGTTTCCGCTCGTCTGCTTGGCTGTCACGTGTTTGGTTGGGCTTGCGTGCGGCTGGTTGTGATTGGGCGCATTCGGGTGGGGGGGGGGGGGGGGGTCCCGGTGCCGGTTTGGCAGTGTAGGGTCGGTTGCCAATGGGCCTACACTCTCAAGGGATTCGCTCGATTACTGGGTTCTAGATCACAGTGCTGATTTGTGTGCACTCTACCCCTCCCAATGACTTAGCTTATAGTCTCCCCCACATCCCCCTTCTTTCCCGGGTCAACAGGCCCCCCCACATGGTGTCAACCGAAAATACATCTAGCTGACGATAGCACCAACTTATTATTTGTTAATGCGGACGTTCAATTTGTTTCTTGTTGTTGCTTCTCTTGTGTTTCTTTTATTTCTGTTCCCCCATAACCCCTTCCTGTTCGCAGCTTTGTCATAAAAAATGAGGTATGTTGAATGATCACAATGAGAGTATGTCAGACTCTCAATGTGAAACATTAAAACTGTTCAGGCCAACCAGACACTTAGGCTACGTTCATACTACAGGTCTTAATGCACGAATCCGATTTTTTGTCATATCCGTTTTTTTGGCGTGCCCGTTCAGACTGCTTTTATCCATTGAGACCGTTCAAGTATTACGCATGCGCACTAATTCGCAGTCCGACACGCGCTAAGCAAGGAGACCCGCATGCGCAGAAGCATCAAAACGAATGACACACGTCATCCGTCCTTCCAGGGATATCATGTTTTGCTTTTCAAAAGGAGGACACAAATAACAGACATAAATAATCCCCGTTTAGGCTTATATTCAAAGTTTATATGGATCGATAGCATGCACGCACTGTCCGTGCACGTCACACACATATGGGCAGTTTGCCCCGACTCTCTCTCGGCCGTGTAAGCAATGTTGAAATATTGCTCGCTTGTAACGGAGAAAACTGAGCATTCTCAGGCTTATCCTCAACCCATTTTTATTTTTTATGACTGTTGTGAAGCCCAGCCCTTCCCCGAAAGGAAAGCTAGGCGCTAATAACGCACAGGTGCATCGCTACGGTAACGACTCTCTCGCTATTTGATGACGTAATTGCTGCATGAAATCCGATTTGCGGGACTGGACAGTACAGACCGCCGCGACAGTCTGGAAAAATGTGGCCCAGATCGGATTTAGACCACATACGAAAGTGACCCAGATCGGATTTGAAATGGTCCCGTTCTATGCGACTCGTCACGTTCAGACCGTCAAGTTAATGCCTCACTCGAGTCGGAAAAACACAAAAAAATCGGATTCGTGTATTAAGACCTGTAGTATGAACGTAGCCTGTGACTACCATTCTCCGCGTAAAACAGCCGAACAGGACAGGCTAAAAAAGAAACCACAACCAGCAGTTCTGAACCACTCATGAAGAACATCCACCAGGGATCAGATCAGTCATACCTGGCCCCAACACAGCCCACCCGGGCCACCAGCCACCGCCGTGACCCCCAACCGACACAGCGCACCCCGGGACCCCCGTGGCACCACTAGGCCCGGGGGCAGGACAGGCCGAACCACCGGCACCCACGCACATGGCACTTAGACATCTAATACATCTGAAGTGGGAGGGGCTTTATCGTGAGAAAATCATTTTAAGAAACTGAAGAAAGTGCGAAGAAAACCAGAATCTGGCTGGCAAAAAAGTTCGTTCATCCCTTGGAAAAGATCCAAACAAAACTCGACTCCTGTAGGCTGTCATTATGGAACATATGTGCGACCGCCCCCAGCCGTGTACGCTATAACATTCAGCCCTCCGAACCAATTGGATAAATGACGTACCACTGGCCCCCCTAGCAAACGTAAAAAGTCCATAAACATATGGTGTCTCTGCCGTTCTCACTAATAGCAACTTTAGTTTTGACTCTAAACGTACATGGAGTTCCTTTTTTGCCAAACCCAAAAACATTATTATAACATTATTATGTAGTATTCATTAGTCTATGTTCATATTATTTTTAATTAATTAGTACCTTCATTCTTTCATTGTCCGAGCCTCTTATCATCACGAGGGTCACGGTGGAGCTGGACCCAATTCCTGCTACTATGGGCAGTAGTCGGCGTACACCCTGAATTGGTTGGTGGCCAATTGCAGGGCACAACGAGACGAACAACCATTCACACATACACTACTGAGCAAAAGTATTGACACCCCTGCAATTCTGTCAGGTAACGCTCAATTTCTCCCAGAAAATGATTGCAATTAAAAATGCTTTGGTAGTAATATCTTCATTTATTTGGCTTGCAATGAAAAAACACAAAAGAGAATGAAAATTTTACACAAAACTCCAAAAATGGGCCGGACAAAAGTATTGGCACCCTCAGCCTAATACTTGGGAGCACAACCTTCAGACAAAATAACTGCGACCAACCGCTTCCGGTATCCATCAATGAGTTTCTTACAATGCTCTTCTGGAATTTTAGACCATTCTTCTTTGGCCAACTGCTCCAGGTCTCTGAGATTTGAAGGGTGCCATTTTCAGATCTCTCCACAGGTGTTCTATGGGATTCAGGTCTGGCCACTTTAGAAGTCTCCAGTGCTTTCTCTTAAATCATTCTCTAGAGCTTTTTGAATTGTGTTTTGGGTCATCGTCCTGCTAGAAAACCCGTAACCTCTGAGGTAGACCCAGCTTTCTCACACTGGGCCCTACATTATGCTGCAAAATTTGTTGGTAGTCTTCAGACTTCATAATGCCATGCACACAGTCAAGCAGTCCAGTGCCAGAGGGAACCTCCGCCATGATGACTGTGGGCACCGTGTTCTTTTCTTTGAAGGCCTCGTTTTTTTTTTTTTCCTGTAAGGCAAGGCAAGGCAAATTTATTTATACAGCACAATTCAACACGAGGCAATTCAAAGTGCTTTACATCACGTGAAGATCATAAAAATCACATTAAAATCAATAGAACGTAAAAACAAAGACACTCGAAATAAGAAACAAAATAATACATACAAATTCCATTTAATCACGAATAGAAAAAAACCGAAAAAAAAAACAAACATTACTACTACTAATAATATTTGAAATCAGCAATGGAGATAACCACAAGAAGAATAGAAAGTAAATAGATTTATGTATATAGACAGTTATGGATATGCAGTGCAAAACAAACGTGTTTTTAGCCTTGATTTAAAGGCGCTAACAGTTTGAACATACTTCAGACCTTCAGGTAACCTGTTCCAGAGGCGACTGAATGCTGCCTCACCCTGCTTGGTTCTTGTTCTTGGAACATACAGGAGACCGGTTCAGGGGTCTAGTTGTTTCATAGGAATCTAACAAATCAAGCATGTATTTTGGTCCAAGGCCATTAAGTGTTTTGTAGTATCTAATAGTCTATCCTTTGACTCACTGGAAGCCAGTGTAATGATTTCAAAACTGGTGTAATGTGGTCCAGTTTCCTTGTACTTGTGAGGACTCTGGCTGCAGCATTCTGTACTAGCTGCAACTTCCTGACTGATTTTTTATCATGTTGATGCTTTTTCCCAAAAAGTTCTACTTTTGTCCCTTCTGACTAGAGAACTTTCTTCAAAAACGTTTTTGGCTTTCTCAGGTAAGTTTTGGCAAACTCCAGCCTGGCTTTTTTATGTCTCTGGGTCAGAAGTGGGGTCTTCCTGGGTATAGAGTTCCTTTTCATTCAGACACTGACGGACAGTACGGGTTGACACTGTTGTACCCACGGACTGCAGGACAGCTTGAACTTGTTGGGATGCTAGTCGAGGTTCTTTATACACCATCCGCACAATCTTTGGTTGATATCTCTTGTCAATTTTTCTTTCCTGTCTACATCTAGGCAGGTTAGCCACAGTGCCGTGGGCTTTACACTTATTGATGACACTGCGCACGGTAGACACAGGGACATTCAGGTCTTGTAGCCTTGCGATTGCCCATGCTACCTCACAATTTTGCTTCTCAAGTCCTCAGACAGTTCTTTGGTGTTCTTTCCTTTCTCCATGCTAAATGTGGTACACACAAGAACACAGGACGGAGGTTGAGTCAACTTTAATCCATTTTAACTGGCTGCAAGTGTGATTTAGTTACTGCCACCACCTGTTATGTGCCACAGGTAAGTAACAGATGCTGTTAATAACACAATTAGAGAAGCATCACGATTTTTCAAAGGGTGCCAATACTTTTGTACAGCCCATTTTTGTTGTTTTGTGTAAAATGATAATGATTTAATAATTTTCCCATTCTCTTTTGTGTTTTTTCATTGCAAGCAAAATAAATGAAGATATTACTACCAAAGCATTCGTAATTGCGATCATATTCTGGGAGAAATTGAGTATTATCTGACAGAATTGCAGGGGTGCCAATTCTTTGGCCAGCACTACATGTCTCATGAACAGTCTCTCCAATTTTGAGGAGGATCCAAAGAACTCCCTAGTCGTCAAGGTCTCAAATATGCACCCCGTAAATCAATAAAAATTTCACATTCCATCCAAAATACCCTTTTTTCTATTGGGTTTGGAATATGGGTGCAAGAGACTTTTTGGAGCAGTTCTCCGCATTTGTAATTGCAATCATTTTCTGGCAGAAATTGAGCATTATCTGACACAACTGCAAGGGTGCCAATACTTTTGGCCAGCAGTGTATGGGCCAATTCCCATGATTTTGGCTCATTTCTGAGTTCCTGTTTTTGGTCACTTCCTTTTGGATCTCTTTCTAATAATTTTGGAGCATTCGGAGCAAATCTAGTTATTTTTAGTTCATTTCTGGGTAACTTCCAGTATCATTTTCCTTATCCTATCCTGTTTTTTTTTTTTCTTGTTGATTTTGATGCGATTCACTTCCTGTTGATTGCAGACTTTGACTTTGGTTTGCACTGTCACTGCATTTTAGCAAAAATGGGCCTAGTTGAATAGTAGCCCTTTTAAAATAGTCCACAAAAAACAGCAGGATTAAAATGTTCTTCCTTAATTTCTTATGTTTTTGATATTTACATGCTTTTTAAAAAAAATCAGGTATGGTCATTCATTTTTCTGCCAAATATCAGAATCTGCAGAACGGCAGATTTGGCAACATAGTCCCGTGTTTTCCGACTGACTAGCACTATGTTGTTTTTCAAACACGGTAACTTTATGTCCCACCCAAGAGCAGAACTTCCCGCCAAGGTCTTGACAAGCTCCCAGGTAAAAAACAGGGCCCTCCCGGTCCGTCTCGTGGCCGGCGGGTGTTTTGATGGCGCGCCGACGTCTCCGTCGCCATCAAAGCGACGGGAAGCTGTCAACGCCGACCGAGCTCTACCGCTGTTTTGACCCGCCGATGTTTTGACACTTCAAAAGCACCCGGGCCGCTCGTAGCGCCCTCCCCGGGACTCCTCACCTCGTCTCTTCCCTCACGTTGGCCTTTGATTCCTCCTCGCTTTTACAGCAGCTCGTCGCCACGAGACGAAATTTGCGCTTTGTCTGCATGCCGCGCCATCAAATATGAATGCGGACCGGTAGACCCAGGCTACTTGACGGTTTGCGGGAGCCACTTTTGTTAGGCGGTCTTGTACATTTTTAGGTTTTTTACTTGCTCAAGTGTTGTTTTTTAGACTGATTTGGGTGGTTTGTTAACTCACTGGCTGCCAATGACGGCGTTAGATCTAAAAACTGAAAAAAGATTTTTCATTTAATGAAGACATAAAGGTCAAATTTTGGCAAGACAAAAGTTTTGTTGCCTACAGAAAGTAGTGTGAAAATTGAACAGAAAATGTACTTCAAATACAAAAATATGTTACATAACATAGGCAAATTAAGTAGTGGTGCTGTGAGATCCAAATGTAAGATTTTGTATTGTATTGACTTCCAAGGGCTTGAAGGACTGCATCCATGCGGTTCGGCAAGGATTCATACAAGTCATAGGAACATCAAAGAAAGCAGTCTTGCATGCTTCCCAGAGTTCATCAACATTCTTGGGTTTCGTCTTCCATGCTTCCTCTGTCATCCTACCCTAGACATGCTCAATGATGTTCATGTCTGGTGACTGGGCTGGCCAGTCCTGGAGGATCTTGATCTTCTTTGCCTCGATGAACTTTGAGGTAGAAATTGAAGTATGCGATGGAGCACCATTCTGCTGCAGAATTTGTCCCTTTTTTTATGGTTAGGAATCTAAGAGGCAGCTAAGATTTGTTGATATTTCAAACTATTTATGTTGCCTTCCACCCTGGAGATCTCTCGCACACCCCCATACTGGATGTAAACCCAGACCATGATTTTGCCACCAAACTTTGCTGTTTTGTGGCAAAAGGTGGGTTTTTCAGATGAATCTTCCATTGAATTACACCACAGTCGCCGCAAATATTGCAGGAGACCTACTGGAGCCCGCACGGATCCGAGACTCACTCAGAAAACAGTGAAGTTTGGTGGTGGCAAAATCATGGTCTAGGGTTACATCCAATATGGGGGTGTGCAAAAGATCTGCAGTATGGAAGGCAACATAGATAGTCTGAAATATCAACAAATCTTTGCTGCCTCTTACATTCCTAACCATAAAAAGGGACAAATTCTGCAGCAGGATGGTGCTCCATCACATACTTCAATCTCAACCTAAAGGTTCCTCAAGGCAAAGAAGATCATGATCCTCTAGGACTGGCAAGCCCAGTCACCAGACATTAACAGGATGAAAGAGGAAGCATGGAAGACGAAACCCAAGAATGTTGGTGAACTCTGGGAGGCATGCAAGACTGCTTTCTTTGATGTTCCTGATGACTTCATCAGTAAATTGTAGGAATCCTTGCCGAACCGCATGGATGCAGTCCTTCAAGCCCATGGAAGTCATACAAAATATTACACTTGGATCTCACAGCACCACTACTTAATTCGCTTTTGTTATGTTACATATCTTTGTATTTGAAGTACAGTTTTTGTTCAATTTTCACACTACTTTCTGTAGGCGACAAAACTTTAGTCTTGCCAAAATTGGACCTTTATGTCTTTATTAAATGATCAATCTTTTTTCAGTGAAACAAATATATTTTTGTACATTCAACATCATTTGGGAGGGTCTTAGCTTTCATACGAGCCATTTCTGAAACCAAATGAATAATTAAAAGTCAGGTTATTAGCAATTGTTTCTACAAAATGGATAAACGACAAGACTTTTGTTAGGGACTGTATACACAGTGTTTATTCCTCATGGAAATGCCCCAAATAAACAGGAAGTGACCAAAATATAAAGAAAATAACCCAGAAATGACCAAAAATTAACAATGAAGGAATATGAACCCTTAGTGAGATTGCCGGAATCACGTCAGCTGACCCGCCGGACCTGTGCTGGCGCAGCGCCAACGACCCTGGCCGGCCAGAACACACAGCGACAACACGGCCAAAAGGCCAAACTCCGCACCTTTACCTTAGTCTTAACCCCTTTGTGCTGAGTGAACTGAAAATGCCCCAAAAAATGAACAAAATACACAGAAAGCAACCCAGAAATTGCCAAAAAATGGTCCAAAATCAACTAGACGTGACCCAAAAATCATAGGAAGTGACCTGAAAATACCCCCAAAAAATTTACAAGAAGTGACCCAAAAATCAAAGGAAGTGACCTGTAAATGCCCCCCAAAAATCCAGAAATCATAAGAAGGGTCCTGAAAATGCCCCATAATCCATCAAAAGTGTCCCAATATAAACAGGAAGTGACCTGTAAATGCTTAAAAATTAACAGCAGAATCAACAGGAAGTGACCCAGGAGAATTTAAACATACATTAACCATTTTGTCAATTAACAAAAGTATCCTTTCAACCTAAACGACTTTTGTTGGTGGAGCAAAACAACTGTTGAGTTTGTTCCAGTAGAAAACCTTGACATTAAAGCCGATACGGCGATACGGATGTTAAACATTTACTGAGTTAAAATGTAAAACAAGCCGACTGGCCGGTCGTCACTGACGGCGAACGGGCATCCGAGTGGACCCTCATGCATAAATGCATTTGTGCATAAATGCATGCGTACGGAGGTAATGCACCACAACACTGGCTCTTGAGTACATACAAAGACGCGCGCGATGCTACATTAGCATGCAGCCGGCCTGCGGAGCCACTCAGACGTGTCGATCCCCCCGCAGACCCGCGCGCCCCTTTCAAGCTGCTTCAATTTCATCTGATCTCAAAGATTTATGAATTTGGAATTGAGGAGATAAGGCATCCGCTCATATCGCCGCTAAGCCTGTCACGCCGCAGCGTTTAGACGCCGGCGGCGACGAGGAGCGGGGCGACTTTGGAACAACGGGGACTACGTTGAATTGTATATACAATATATTGTATCGCACTTAATTACCCATTGACTGATTAGCTGCCATTAGAAGTCCAGTCCATTTCAAATTGCCCACTGCTAATAAGACGACACAAGTGGTTATGGAGCAGGTGTTTTGAATTCACGGACTACAAAGGGATGTCGTATCTGACCGGGGTCCGCAGTTTGCATCCTCCTTCTGGAAGGAGTTCTGCCGCCTCCTGGAAGCCACAGCAAGCCTCACGTCAGGCTATCACCCCCAGTCTAATGGTCAGTCGGAAAGGCTCAACCAAGAGCTTGAGAAATCCCTCCGCTGTATATCTTCACGCAACCCCCATTCATGGACGCAACATCTGCTGTGTGTGGAATACGCTCATAACTCCTTTCCCAGCTCCCTTTCACACTGTCTTCGGTTACCAACCGCCCCTGTTCGCCAGCCAAGAGGGAGACGCTTCCTGCCCTTCCGCCCAAGCCTGTGTACGTAGGTGTCGCCGAATCTGGTCTCAAGCCCGTACCACTCTTTTAAAGTCTGAGGCTTTTTCCTTCCTGCCTTCGATGGGGGCGGACGCGTTTCCTCGCTGCTCCTACAACTCCTGCTGCTATCTTCGTCAGTCTAGTCAGTCTGCTTTTTTTGTATTTCCTCTATGGATCAACTGTTGCTGGTTTGTCATACGAAAATCAAATCTGATTAGTTGGTCTCTCAGCACAAATGACAAGAATTTTTCAACAAGACAAGGTGCACCACGAGAGCCGTCCTGCCCAGATGGTACCTTCGCGGCTGGATACGTGAGAGATTCATGGGATCACTGGAAGCAAGCGTGTCTTACTGTCCAATCTGTGGAAGATGTATGAATGAAATATTTTTATGAATGAAATATTTATTGTCATCATCATCGGTATCACTGACAATCATTACCAATTACAAAATGTGATATGATTTGCCCAAAGGAACCGAAGAAGAAGACAAAGGCAGACGGGAGGAAGCATATGCTTATCAGTTTCCCGTCCCCCATACATCTAAAAACGCACACTCAGACATGGTACATACATCAGATGGCCACAAACTGTACAATAACTCAATGAACAATCTGGGTTTACAATAACTCAGCGTCCAGTCAAGCAGCTAGATTAATTTCAGGGCGTACAAGGTTATGGCTTTGTCATGTCCCTAACATTTTAGCATCTGTTTGCTGTGGGAACATTTTGTTGTGGCTATGTGTGTGGCAAAAGTGATTATGTGTTATCACAGCTGGTGTGAGTAGCGACTCAAAATGCTTTTCTTATAAGTCTCTTAAAAAGATACATTCCTAAGGTGTACATGGTGGCAACAATTGGCGCACACAAAGACCACTGTAACAGTTTCATCAGACAGGAATATATGAGGAAAATCAAACAACATTTTGTACATATTTTATCCCAAGATTAATGTCTCCACAACAAAAAACATGCTTATTATTCGTTTTATTCAGCATCTTTTCCATATACTCAGTAAGCTGGACATTTGAATCAGGAGCTCGGTAGACACAGAAGATAATTATGTTTTTATGTCAAGGATATTTGGCTGTTTGGCGTGACGGTCCTGGAGTTCCTTCTGCTTGGCTTAGGGGGTGCCCTGCTCTAACGGAAAGTTTCCAAGACAGCAGCATTCAAGGAAATCAACAAATCAAATCGGATCAAACAGTGCCATTCAAGGCCTTGGAAGACCGCGTCGAGGCTTGGATCGGGAACTGGGTCCGAGGATTCAAGGTTCGGGCCGAGGAAGGATGGAGAAAAGTGGACTCTACCTTGCGCCAGGTGACGGAACTGTCGAGGCAGACAGAGACTATTGACAAGGACTTAAGGGACCTGAGGTCTCACCTACGCCCTGAGGAGCACAAATTTGACTGAAGACTGTACTGTATATGGACATATTAAATTACTTATTCGGCTTGATTCGCTTCCTCCAGCCATGACTAGTAGTTCTCCTTTTTTTTCGTACAAAAAAATCCCTGCACGTGACCTGTGCGTTGTAACTGCTCTACTTGTAACTTGCTCTGTAATTTCTGAAGGAGAGAAGTTGGCAGCGCGGAACGGCCCGATGCTCACTTATCGAACGGAATTTTGTTGTCATCTTCCGAGAGCTGGTGTCAATGACGAATACATCTCTGAATCTGAAGTCTGTTTCGGGTTATGCAATTTGAACAGACCGACAACGGACTGCAGCACCTGCATACCGAGTGGACCAGAAGGTACGGCTTTCTTCCCGGGACCTGCCACTCCAGGTGGAATCTCGTAAACTGGCACCCAGGGTCATTGGTCCGTTTCCCATCGAGAAGATCATCAGCCTATTAGCGGTCCGACTCCAACTACCCAGGTCTATGAAGGTTCACCCAACCTTCCATGTCTCCAAAGTAAAGCTAGTCCATAAAACCCCACTGGTCATGAAGGCAGGACCACCTCCCTACTCCTCGCCTGGTGGACGGGGGTCCTGTCTACACAGTTCGCCGCCTGCCCAAGTCACACCGGTGGGGCAGGGAGGAATAAAGTCCTGAGGAGAAGATGTGGGTCCCAGCTGGGCGGATTGTAGATCGGACCCTCATATCAGACTTCCACCGCCTCCATCCTGACCAACCGTCTGTCCGGAGGGGTCGACCTAGAGTGGCTTGCACTCAGCCCATGCCTGCGTCTGACTCTGAGCTCGATTCAGTGCCATCGGAAGTTGAATCCTCCACTGGGGAGGAGGAGATTGAGCCGAGTAACCTTTGGTGGCTCAATCCTTGGGACTTCTGGAGCCGTCCCATGAGAGGGGGGTTCTGTCATGTGCCAGCATATTGCAACACACTTATGAATCACAAAAACAGTGTGCCAGCATATTCCATCACAGTCATCCATCACAAAGACTGTGTGCACCTTAATGTGTCACAAACAACAACTGAAAACAGTATAGAGGGCACGAACACGTAGCATTCAATGTCAGGTCGTCAGCGATTCAGAATAATCCTGCACGTCAACTGTCCATTACCGGTGTACCTGATTGTTCTATTTGCCTGCCAACGGGCGTGGGTGGGCGTGGTGGTTGGTGGTCCGTCCCCTCTTCCCATCCCTGAAGGCCGGTTGATGGGGGCACGGGTGGCCCGGGGGACCACCCTGGATGCCTGGGGGGTGGCGATTGCCCCCTTGCTGGGCTGCGGGAGGAGGGATGGGCTACGCTGGCCATGATCACAATGAATGTATGTCATACTCCTATGTGATACAATAAAACTGTTCAGATCAATCGGAGACTCAGATCTCCATTCTCCGTGTCAAGCAGCTGAACAGTACAATTCCCAAAAAAAGCCGCGCTGGCTAAAAAATTCAGTGTTTCGAAGGCTCTGGTAAGGCGGGGCTGTGGTCCAGGAGAAAGGTGTGTTTGGGTGTTGTTTAGGGTCATTTTCCGTTGCAGGTTGGGACGACTGGTCCATGTGTCACTGTTGCCAAGGCAACCAGAGTTGGAGATTTTGTCAGCCTCAGCGCTTAGTGTTCAAATGGAGTTTTCTTGTGATCAGGTGTTCCTTGTGGCAAAACAGGATGTCCCGCCCTTACTTCTGGACTGTCCAGAAGAGCTGATTGCGGGATTTCGTAGTGCAGACGTGGACTCGTAGATGTCTTCCTTTCAGCGTCAATCTCGTTCAGTCAGCCATGATGTGTGCGTTGGGCTTCCGTGGTCAGATGGCATCCTGTATCTGTTATGCCCTTATCTGCCTGTTGTCTTGGCGCAATTTGCGTTATTTATTTTATGTTGGGTGTGTTAGAGTAATACAAACAGTAAATATGGGAAAGGATACTATTCCCTTCATAATCCACACAATAGGCAATTGGTCTTCCATTTTGGTTGGGGATGCCATTTTCAAGCTTGAACCTCATTTGCATTCTTCCTAAGCACTACAACTTCGACTTCCCCTCCAATTTTACCCTCTCTTTAAAATGTTTTTGCCCATAAAAGTTGGTGCCTGGGGCTGGTGCCTGGTCCCCCCAACACACACATACGCAACGACAGCGTGTCGGGTGCAGATTGAGTCTGAGATACAGCGGGAGATGAGCGCTCTCTTTGCCTCCAGATACAAAGTCTGCCTCTCGTACTGGCTAATTCCTTTCCGATTCATCTTGTTTTCTCGCGTCGAGCCTGCTCATGCCCTCGATAACAACACTCGCGCCGCTTCCCCCAAATTGCATCAGTCTCCCATCACTGGCTGAAACCGCCCCCCCCCCACCCCCCAAAAAATAAAATTAGCACTGCTACGTTTTCCTTCGGACTGAGATCGCCGTTCACACACTTTGATGAAATCATTTCACGTGTCGAGTAGCAAACATCACCGCGGGGGGCTCGTAAGCGAGTTCTGATCCGACAAAGCTGAGTCATCGTTTCCATGTGGTGTGTGAATAAAAATAAGACAATCTCTTCTCTGTCAGTGATGGGTCAGAAGTAGCTCAAACTGAAAAATGTGCAAGTAGTGAGTAACACAGCTCACTGAGGATGGTCAGCTCTTCGTCATTAACCAGTCCAAAAGTGTAGAATTAAACAAAGACACATTCATGGGTCACTTCCTGTTAATTTTTGGGAGCATTTAAGATCACCTCCTGTTAGTTTTTTGTCACTTACTGTTAATTTTGAGGTGTTTACGGTTTCTGTTCATTTCGTTTGACTTCCTGCTGATTTTGAGGAAATCCTGGGGGTGCGTTTACATGGTGCCTGTCCGAGAATACGAAAAATTTCAATATGTGCCCGTCTCCATTCGAACAATGTCGAAATTCCGCATGAAAACGATGTAGTATTCATGCCAGGCCCTAGGGGGCAGTGCAGATTTACAAGGCGACAGCGAATGATGCACTTTGACCCCAACAAGCTCCTCAGCCCGGAAAAAAATATGCCTGCCCACTCGAAGCAATGGCATTTTTCATTTGTTCAAAAAGGCACAAAAATGGAAACATTCAACATATTTAATTTAAAAATATTATTAAAACAGTAAATTTAAACCGACATATTTGCTGTTTTTAATGTTTAGTAGCACCACTGTGCACGCCCAATGTGACGTGTCCGATTTCTGACGTTATCGGCGCGGTCTCGCGCCGCAGGAGCTTTTGATATTCATACGGAGCAAGCCCCCCTCAATGCCCCGCAATCGAATTCTTCCACTTTGGAGGCAGGATTCACAATTTTTCGTCTTCGCCGACACCATATGCACGCGAGGCGAGTCCGCTACTCAGTCATTGCGTCTTTGTGTCGCAGAGTCGCCATGTAAACTGCCCCTGGCTCACCCCTGATTTTGGGTCACATCCTATTATTTACAGGCATTTACAGGTTAACACACAAGCATTTACAGGTTAAAGAAACAAGCTCCATGCCCTTTGACACAGTAAAGTGGACTAGCTTACCAGCTCTCGCCTGATAGGTGGAGAAAAAGCAACATCAGTGCTCCGGTAGGGGTCAGGACGCTCCTGCCCCACCTACAACTTGATAGTGTGAGCGCCTTGAACGTCAAGACCTGCGTCGGTCGCCGTGGCAACCACATCCCAACCACGAAGGATGATGCACAAACTTGACCGCCCAAACCTGCCACAGAGGGATGATCCCAAGACAACACCCAGCCGCGCCTTCAGCCCGGCCCACTCCACCGCAGCTTTCAAAAAGACTGAACATTTAGATAGATTGATTGTCGCCATTTTAGAAAATTGAAAGTAAAGGGTCACACGGGGTAATGTTGCTTAGAGTGCTGCTCTTAAAGTTTTTCAAACTTTCTTTCTGTGGACAAGTTGTAAATATCAGGGTAGCAGATGTCAGGCAGAGACGGCGATGACAGCGGGTCGAAAAATATCGATTTAGGCATCAAAAATGGATCTGGCGAATGGATCGACCGAAGCTTTTCCACATAACGCCTCAATGCAACGCATCTGATGAGTTTACGGCGTTTGAAAGCACCGGGGCTTCCATGAATTGCACTATAAATTGCACGATAAATTGAGACCACTGAGAATACGGACACAATGACGGACAATATGGCGGCATAATACAGCGACACGTCATTGTGTGACGGTGATTGGGGTCTATAGGAGTGTCGCGGTGACACATCAAAGCGGCGCCGACAATTGTCCTGACACATAACTGCAGTACTGACAGGCAGTAGTAGTCTTATTGACGCTATAATAGGTTTCTGTTGAATTTTATTTTGTGCGCCGCATACATTTTCTTGTGCTCTGAGTACGTGCAAGCAGTGTGCGATTGCGCACGTGTGCAGCATAGAGGAAACATTGGCTACAACGTTTCTGTCAGAAAGAACGGCTCATGGCAGGCTGCTTGCAGCCCGCGGGCCGTGCGTTTGACACCCCTGCGGTCAAGGGTTGCTCGACCGCAGCGACTGGAATTGTGACAGGCAATTCCGAGGGAAGAGCGCGCTAGCAGGAAAGCGCCCAGCGAGGGCCCGCGGGATGCCGAATCAGGTCCCCGGTAATAAAAGGCTAATTAGCTACCTCGCTCTCATCACGAAGCAACGGGCCTCCCGCCTAATTCATTTGATCATTTCCCCCGATGAACGTCAGCTCACGCGCGGAGCCCGACGGGGGATGCCGTCATCCTCCTGACAGAAATGACCCATCTTCTCGATGATGGGGGAAAAAGACAAATGGCGACCGCCCGATAGACGTGTCAGTCAAGGAGTCTGCTTGGAGTTTGGTTGCCTTGAAATTTCAAGGTCTGCCGACCATTTTTTTGAGGCAAATTCGGTAACCAGTCTACAAGCGCGCCGCCGCGAGCTAGCATAACAGGAGAAATCCCTTCCGGAGGGTGCGTAACCACGGCAACTTTGAAGGAGCCAAGTTGTCAAGATTGATTGGGATGAATCCCCAACAGGCGGCAAAGCGGCGAAGCCATCAGACGCTCGTGTCAGGAGGCTTTTCACTTACATTTGTCATCGGCGGCGGCGCTTTGAGGACGGCGACAGTGATTGAGAGCCCGGCGCCTTTTTGTCAATGAAGGGAATCATTGACTCTCGCCCAGATTTTTATGAAAAGCACTTTTGGCCCCACGGAAGCTCGGCGTTCACCGCACTTGACAAACGAGGGGAATCTCACACACTTGACGACACCGTTCCTGAACCGTTGCTTAGCGTGAGGGATCTAGTGCCCCCAGCAGCAGATGAATTTGTGCTGGATAGGGCCTCAACACGCAAGATCCACATAAAAATCACACCCGCTGAACTTCAGTGTGCCAGATGCGGCCCTGATCATCAATCTAACAGTCCAAATGATAGCCCAGATAGCAAAATATAACTGGATCGGACATGGGCCAGATAAAATGCAATTTTCGGCCCAATTCAGTAAAATTCATTTTTTTTTAACAATGGCCCAAACTCTGTCGGAGTCACTTGCCAGATCATCAAGCAGTTTTGGACCAGAACTGGTGCAAAGTAGCAGACACGACATTAATGTATGGCCCAGATATGACCCACATGTTACCCAATCTGAATTTGGGGTCCATTTTGTTCAATGTGTCATATTGTAATGTGTTTAGATTGCAGATTTGTCTTTTAAAATAATGATAACACTTCCATTTCATGCCATTTATTAACATACAGTGGGGCAAATAAGTGGGTAAACATAAACGGTAAATAGGTGAACCTCAACCATGAGAGACAGAATGTGGAAAAAAAAAAAAAACACACTGTTTGATTTTTAAAGAATTTATTTCCAAATTAGAGTGGAAAATAAGTATTTGGTCACCTACAAACAAGCAAGATTTCTGGCTGTAGAAGGTCTAACGAGGCTCCACTTGTTACCTGTATTAACCCTTTAAGGTCTGGGCCTATTTTGTCTGATTTTGCATGCCTTTGAAGTTGCCTTTATATTTCAAAGAAAGAATTGTTTACAATGGCCTGGTTTGGTCCCTTTTTTGTGACACCTTGAACTTCATGTCCAAACTGTTGTTTCCTTCACTGATCAATTATAAATCATCATTTTGGGCCCAAAAAGACCAAAAATTCCAAAATCGTTTTGTCAAAATTTTTAATATTGATGTCCAATTGACAACCAAACATGTGTAACGAACCGTTTTGAAACTTTGTAATATTTATTCAACATGTTAGGATGAAAATTCAACCCAAAAAATTTAGAATAAATAACTTATATTTGACAATTCAACATAAACAACAGGTATAGCCATAGGCGTTTTTTGCCTTTATACATGCTCTAGTCAAAACAGGTTAGCAGCAGACCAAACAGTGAAGAACAGTGAAAAAATATACACCATCTAACACAAAAAGTGTTTAGAGGCCATCTCTTTATGAGTTTAGGTATTGCGGCCCATCACCTGATGAAAACTACGTACACACAATCAAGCTTCTTGAACACACATTTATATACACAAATTGAGAAGACTGATTGTGGGGAAAAAAAATATACATATATAACATTGGGGAAGAAAGTATTTTCAAAAATATTTACAATAAACAAGTTAAAAAATGTTCGGGCATGCCACTCCGAAAAGCAGTTTCGTCCTGGAATTAGACATAGGGCGACATCACACAGCCCACACTTCCATGGGGTGTCGGTCCTCTTTCCACCCTTCCATTTTCATTTCACTTTACTTTTATTGTCACTATAAATGTACATGAAAAAAGTCAGTATTTATGAAAATAATAAAGTATAAAATAAAAATATATACAGCAATAAATAATAATGGAAATCTATATGTATGAGAATAGAAAGAATACCATAGCTGAATATGTGCTACATCCCTAATCTTCATGTAGAAAGAAGAACACCACAAATTATAAATTCCTGCCTGGGATACACACAGTGCACTTACGACTTTGATCTGATATGCACATTATTAGAGCTGGGAATCTTTGGGCACCTAACGATTCGATTACGATTACGATTCAGAGGCTCCGATTCGATTATAAAACGATTATTGATGCACCCCCCTCCTTTTTTTTTTTTTTTTTTTTTAATAAAATAAAGTTTTGTACATTAGTTCCAAAATTGTTCAAAAATACTCTCAGGCTAAACCAAACTACTATTTCAGTATCAAGTTAACATATAGCAGTAAACAAATATACAAAAATAACATTAAATAAAAAAACTCCAGTCCTCATTCTCTATCAGCAGCTTTAAACTACATTCAATTAATTTAATGTTGTGAATCAACCGTTAAAGTTGTTAAAATTGTTCCCGTTATTCCATAATTTCCCTTTTGTCTACTTTTGACATGTGAAAGTTTTAAAACTATTTTAAAGATAGATTCAAGTCAATATTTTACCGATTTAGGAGTATTTTAGATAAAAAGTTAATTAGGTTTGCTTGGATGGTTCGCTACAACAGCATTGCAGGGAAGTTTACTGCTTTAAGATGGCGGCCGTTTACTAACGCCTGCATCTAGCTTTTTGCAGATGTGCTGCTACCGCTACCGAGTCTATAATCCATCTAGTCCTATATAAATGATATCTACCGTAACATTATGTAGCTTAGCTGTACTTGTAGCAGCTTTTCGGCAGCAGTCAGGTATGTTGTTGTGTTTTTTTATCTCGTGGCATGAGTTGAGCTAGAGCCGTGAGTTGAGCGTTGGCATTACCCGAGGGACCGGTTAATGAGAAGCATAATGTTTAGCTACTCCCGCTCCGTTCCGTCCCGAAGTCCGCGCGGCGCGCTGAGTGTGTTGTACTTCCGCTTTACTTGGCATATTTCAATAATCGGAATTTGGATGTTTGTGAATCGTTCTCGAATCTTCCACGGCCGAATCGCGAATAATCTAAGAATCGGAAATTTTGCACACCTCTACACATTATTATATACACAAACACACACTTATATTGCATCAAAATTAACTTTGTCTTGCAATATCAAAAGAAACTTTCAAAAGAAACTTTTTCAGCATAAAAAGAAAAAAAAGTGAGTTGGCTTACCTCTGCTCGTCGATGGCGTCACCCACGTGTTCAAATCCGTCACTATCTTCACTCGAGGACTCTTCTAAACAAGACGATGACGACGAATTTGGACCATCCTCTTCCTCAAGTTGATCAAAAAGCACAATTGCTTGCACTAAATTTAGTTTTCCGTTCATTCTCAAAGTCACACAAAGTCGCTGCTCGATCCAAACGGCCGTCGCTCGTCACCTCGCTGCTTCAGAACACTCCTCCCTCTCGTTCGGTGGAACCTCGCACAGCAGTTATATTTATAAAAAAAAAAGACGCATTTTGTGCTTCCACTGTGACTTCGAAAGGGTTCGTTTGATTTGTGTTTTTTTTCATGGAGCTTCCGTTTTGAAAAAGGACAAGAAATGATGGAAATATAAACAAATGATCCATGCAGCGTTTGAATGTTTTTTTGAGAGGACAATAAAACTATAAAACTTAAATGACAATATCTCACGTTTTAGTTGGTCGATTGACTTCAAATAATAACGAGAGTAAACCGCAACTTCCGCACTTTAAAACGAGACCAAGTAACGGCATGTGGGTGACGTAATTAAAACGTGAGGGCGCTTCAAAGACGACGTGCGCTGATGACGCGCCGGCGCGTCCTTCGACTCTCAAGGGTTAATGACACCTGTTTTAACTCATTATCGGTATAAAAGACACCTGTCCACAACTTCAGTCAGTCACACTCCAAACTCCACGATGGCCAAGACCAAAGAGGTGTCGAAGGACACCAGAGACAAAATTGTAGACCCGCACCAGGCTGGGAAGACTGAATCTGCAATAGGTAAAACGCTTGGTGTAAAGAAATCAACCGTGAGAGCAATTATTAAAAAAGACATACAAGACCACTGATAATCTCCCTTGATCTGGGGCTCCATGCAAGATCTCACCAAGTGGCGTCAAAATGATGACAAGAACGGTGAGCAAAAATCCCAGAACCACACGGGGGGACCTAGTGAATGACTTACAGAGAGCTGGGACCACAGTAACAAAGGCTACTATCAGTAACACAATGCACCGCCAGGGACTCAAATCCTGCACTGCCAGACGTGTCCCCCTGCTGAACCAGTACACGTCCAGGCCCATCTGCGGTTCGCTAGAGAGCATTTGGATGATCCAGAAGAGGACTGGGAGAATGTGTTATGGTCAGATGAAATGGTAGAAACACAGGTTCTTGTGTTTGGACGAAGAAAGAATACTAAATTGCATCCGAAGAACACCATACCCACTGTGAAGCATGGGGGTGGAAACATCGTGCTTTGGGGCTGTTTTTCTGCAAAGGGACCAGGACAACTGTTCTGTGTATAGGAAAGAATGAATGGGGCCATGTATTGAGAGATTTTGAGAGGAGATCTGCATGGAGGAATGGGTCAAAATACCAGCAACAGTGTGTGAAAAGCTTGTGAAGAGTTACAGAAAACGTTTGGCCTCGGTTATTGCCAACAAAGGGTACATAATAAAGCATTGAGATGAACTTTTGGTATTGACCAAATACTTATTTTCCACCATGATTTGCAAATAAATTCTTTAAAAATCAAACAATGTGATTTTCTGTTTTTTGTTTCTTCCACATTCTGTCTCTCATGGTTGAGGTTACCCATGTTGGCAATTACAGGGAGAACTTGCACAATTAGTGGTTGACGAAATACTTATTTGCCCCACTGTATGTTACAGTCAGCAGCTTACTTACACCAGTCCTTGGCCTCACATCAATGCCAGATCATCTACTCAACTCCACCAGTTTGTGATTCCGGTTTTCTGCTACTTTGGACCAGTTCTGGTCCAAACAGTTTGCTGATCCAGCAAGTTAATTCATGCTGAGTTTGCGCAGATCCATTTGACGAAAATGGGCGGAAATTTGCACTACATCGGGCCCATTTCCACTCCAGTTATACTGTGCTAGCTGGGAATCTGGACTAATTCTGGCCCATAACGTGTGCCATATCCGGGCCATACATTAATGTTGTGTCTGCTACTTTGGACCGCTTCTGGCACCAAACTCTTTGGTGACCGGCAAGTAAATCCGTACTGAGTTTGGCCCATTGTTCAAAAAGACACAGGGTAATGGGACCGATCCGTTTCATGAAATTTGCTGTACATCTGGCCCATGTCCACTCGAGTTATATTGTGCTAGCTGGGAATTTAGACTACATCTGGCCCAGTGCTGGCCCAGATTGGGTAACATGTGATATTTGCGGGCCATACATTAATGTTGTGTCTGCTACTTAGGACCAATTCTGGAACAAAACTGTTTGCTAATCCGGCAAGTGAATCCATACTGAGTTTGGCCCATTGTTCAAAAAGACACAGGCCAGTGGGACTGATCCATTTCATGAAATTGGGCCAAAATTTGCTCATCATCTGACCCATGTCCGTTACAGTTATATTTTGCTATCTGGGGCAGACTAAAGATCGCTCGACTTCAAATTTACACTTCACTTAATTTACGGCGCTAGATATTTTGACTAGGAGAAGTGAATGAACCAACAAAAAAAAGTCCTGGCAAAAGTAATAGCTTTGCAGACTTGAGATTAAATTTTCATTTCTGATACCAGAATGTTTTTAGCAATTTGAAGTAGCTATTAGCTTGTCGTGACACTAGCAAAGCGGACGAAAGTACTGGCTTCCAAATTGCTGTGATCCCGCAGTTGTGAAAAAATGCCAAAGCTCATAAAAAGATGAAAAGTTTATTGCTGCTGTAGCTCATAAAGAAACGCACGACGTGGACTTTACAAGCCAAACTCGGCGGCGGAGCCCTGCTGATAATTATACCGCACAGGACGCATCATTAAAACAACCCACCGAAAGCCAATAACATTTGCGGCGCTCTGCACTATTCCTCAATAAAAAGCACTAGTGTGATGGAGTTTGCTACTTAGGCTTTCTATGGGATTTACCTGAATGAATCACGTCGACAACGTGATAGAAAAACACATGAACCGGCCAGCAACTCTTCCACAAACATCTCAAGCAGGGGTGTCAAAACACATCTCTATTATGGTATGATATGGTCCCACCAGCAATCGAGATATCGTTTTGATATCGTCACTGTTTAAAAACTAAGAAGAAAACAACAGGGTTGCTTGCAAAATCTTTCATTAGAATACGTTAGCTCACTGGAACGGGCTAAGGATGGCGCTAGACAACCAATTCCTTTTGACAGGATTGGACGTCTAGTGCCGTCAATGGAATGGAAACCAGATCATGTCTTGTGGTCATTTACAAGTCACTTCCAGCTCATTTTAGGGGATTTACAAGTTACTTCCTGTTGATTTTCAGTCACTTTCTATTCACTTGGGGACATTTTTGAGTCACTTCATTTTCAGTCAGAAAGTGACCTGTAAATGCCCCAAACTTAACAAAAAGTGACCTGTAAATCCCGCCGAAATCAACAGGAAATAAAGTGAAATGCCCTGAAATTAACGCACAGGTTACTACTACCTGTTGATTTTGAATCACTTTCTATTTATTTGGGTACATTCTTGAGTCACTTCCTTTTCAATAACCCAAAACCAACAGGAAGTGAGATGTAAATGCCTGCAAAAATAAACAGGACGTGACCCCTAAATGCCCTAAAAACAACAAGAAGTGACGTGAAATGCCCCAAAATGAACTAACAGGTTATTTCTTATTGACTTTGAATCACTCCTTTTTCATTTGGGGACATTCTTGAGTCATTTCCTTTTAAGTAACCCAAAATCAAACGTTTGTGACCCGTGACTCCCCCCATCAACAGGAAGTGACCCAAAATCAACAGGAAATGACATGAAATGCCCCAAAATGAACTCACATTTAACTACTGTTGATTTTGAATCACATCCTATTCATTTGGGGACATTCTTGGGTCTTCTGTTTAGTAACCCAAAATCAACAGGAAGTGACCTAAAAATCCCCCCCAAATTAACAGGATGTGACTGAAAATCTACAGGAAATGATGTGAAATGCCCTAAAATTAACTCACAGGTAACAACTACTTGTCGATTTTGAATCACTTCCTATTGATTTGCAGACATTCTTGGGTCACTTCCTTTTCAGTAACCCAAAATTAACAGGAAGTGACCAGTATGTGCACCAAAATTAACTCCCAGGTTACAACCTATTGATTTTGAGTCTTTTCCAATTAAGTAACCCAAAACCAACAGAAAGTGACATGTAAATGCCCCAAAATCAACAGTAAGTGACCCATAAATACCCCAAAATGGACTCCCAGGTTACTATCTGTTGATTTTGAGTCTTTTCCTATTTAGTAACACAGAACCAACAAGAATTTCCCCGTAACTTCACCAAAACCAACAGGAAGTGACGCGTAAATTCCCAGAATGAAAAGTGGTATTAGTCATGTGGCAAAATGAATTTTGCCATGTAGCATTTTTTTTTTTTTTTTTTTTGCCATGTGGCTTTTTTTGCTATGTGGCAAAATGGATTTTGCCCTGTGGCATTTTTTTTTTTTTTTTTTTGCCATGTGGCATTTTTTAATTTTGCCATGTGGCAAAATGTATGTTGCCATGTAGCTTTTTTAAAATTTTGCCATGTGGCATTTTTTTGCCATGTGGCAAAATGGATTTTTGCTATGTGACATTTTTTTGCCATGTGGCAAAATGGATTTTTGCCATGTGGCAATTTTTATTAGTATGTGGTGAAATTTATTTTGATTTGTGGCATTTTTAGGGGTTATATGGAACTTTTGCACACTATGCATGTTACATGCCATTGACGGCTATTCACATCCAAATTTTCCATTCATGTTAAATGGCAAAAAAAAAATGTATAGCTCTGATTTTTGACCACAAGCTACATTGCAGCAGATTGTCAATCAACTGGAACCCAAGTAAGGCCATGCCATTGAGGCTATGCATGTCCATAACATGTATACAAAAAAAAAAAAAAAAATCCATTTTGCCACATGGCAAAAAATGCCACATGGCAAAATCCATGTCGCCACATGGCAAAAAAAAAAAGCCACATGGCAAAATGGATTTTGCCACATAGCAAATACGACTTTTGGTTCTCGCTGTCTCGCCAAATTCCCATAAACCAACAGAAGTGATGAGTAAATTGAACTTACACCCCAAAAAGGACTCCCAGATGACTAACTATTGATTTTGAGTCTTTTCCTATTTAGTAACCCAGAACAAAAAGGAAGAGACCCCTATGTGCCCGGCATTGGCTGGCACTGACAGCTATAGACGTCCAATCCGTTTGAAGTGGGAGGGATGGCGGCAAATGAACGAATGTCCACCTAGTTTTTTGAAGCTTTGAAAATGAAAATTTGGACTCCCATGCGAGCCAAACCTGTTTCCCATTGCACCTGTCTTGGCTCCATATGCGTATTATACTAAACAAACAGCATTCAAACACCAATCAGTGCGTTTGTGATCTAGTGAAAGATTCTGGTGATTACCTCCACGGAGATTCTGATTGGAGATTGATCTCATTGTGGACTTAACCGACACTGCGCTTCCTCTCGGTGATGTGTCAGCGAGGCTGCGGGAGGAGCAGCAGCAGCTGCTGTTATTAAAAAAAAAAAAAAAATCAATTTACTCCATAATGAAGTCATAAATATCTGATTTTTATAAAAGCAAAGAAGGATCATTACATGTTCTTCTATTTCATCTTTTAGTCTCGAGGAACTTCAGAGAAAGGAATAGTAGTAATATTAATGGCTTACAGTCGTTCAACTTTTGATTGACGCAGACAGACGGGAAGTGGAAATTGGACACAAGAGATAGAACAGTGACGTCCAATCTAGTTCGACCGGCAGAGATGATTCCATTTGGGTTACTTCCTGTTGATTTGAGGGAAATTCAGAGTCACTACTAATTGATTTGGAGTCACTTCCTGTTGATTTGGGGCCATTTTTCGGCCACATCGTGTTGTTTTGGCTTCATTTCAAGGTCACTTCCTGTTCATTTAATTTGGGTTACTTCCTGTTGATTTTCAGAAAATTTCAGCTCACTCCGTGTTGAGTTTGAGTCACATTCTGTTGATTTGGGGCCATTTCAAGGTCACTTTCTGTTGATTTGGGAGCCATTTCTGGGTCACTTCCTGTTGATTTTTCGGGAAATTACAGGTCTCTAACTGCTGGGTTTGGGTCACTTCCTGTTGGTTTGGTGTCATTTCTGGGTCACTTCCTGTTTTTGGGTCATTTCTAGGTCACATCCTGAACGCTGGAACTCGGGTTTATTAGAGTGGTCTATTGTTTGACAAAGCCCAATAGTCAGTTTTGTATCGGGGTCATTTGACACCTTTCTGGTATTTCTTTATAGCCCCAAAAAACCCAGTAGTTCCAATGTTAAATAGTATTACAACACCTTGGGAAATGCTAATATTCCATCATTTATCCATAAACGCATGCCTTTTGGATTAATATCATGCCGCTTCGTGTAATTACACACATCGCAACACCAAGAAAATGATAGAAATTTGGATCGATTGTCAAGCTAAAACGACTGGCGCCCGAGATCCATGAAACTAGCATATTGTGTGCGTCACATCACAACTAGCAAACACCACCAGTGCTTGGGTCCTGACAAAGTACTGAATGGCGGCGATGATGGCGGACAATTTTGTTTCTAGTTGTAGCGACGAAGCTGACGTAACGAACGTTCTTCTAATGGTGACGAGGAGAGTTATGAACCTTTTTTTGGTGTTTTGGGTTATCAATTTGAGCCCAAACAAAAGCCTAATGAAACGATCATTGAGGGGAGCAATCACACTGATAAAACACCGGCAACAGATCGTGTGGGAAACACCGAATGATTTGTTTTGCATGTGAAGCTGATACACCGTGACTGCAAAATAAAGTTATGTATAGAATAATCATCATTTATTGTGCTATCATAGGTTTTCGCTCTGCCAACAGACACAAATATGAATGGGATTAAAGGATTTGTTGTATATATTTTACGAGCGAGAATTTATACATGTGTCCAGTCCTATATCCAGACTACTCACTCTGGCCATTTCGAGCTTGGCTGTTGCCCTCCTTTGCTTTGCCTGGGGTGGTGGGGTGGTCTCATCAGTGCCAGTCATCGTCCTCTTTCTTGATATCTCGGGACATTTACGTGGCTGCGCGTGTATGGTGGGCACCGCATCTGCTTTCAGCAGCAATTTCTTAGCAAAACCTGATTTCATTTGTCCATAGTTCGAATAGCTTTCAGGTGTAAAATGCGCACCACACAAAACTGGGTCTGCAAAATTAGCCCTCTTTGCACGGATGAACTTTAACCATTGACTGCGTAGTCCAGCTCTTTTTCTCGCGTTCGGGAACTCATGGGTACTACATTGCGACAAATGGCTATTTGCACACCACATAGCACGACAGGTTTCAACCATTTTAGCGATATTTTGATAAAACGCAAACGCAACTCTCTCGTCGATAAACAGCGATGGCACCTGCCTCGACCTTTTGTTTCCTTGTTATGACGTCTGTTTCCGGAACACTTTCGGAAATGTTCGTCATTTTCGATCTATTTTCGATAATTAGTCATGAATGTGATTTATTTTTTGTTAACTTTATTAATATTTGCTATCTTGCCACATAACGGTTCTATTGATATCTCACAGCCCCTTAGTATTACAATTCTCTTTAAGGTAAACAAGCAGAACATATTTGACATAGGGCATAAGAGATACATGACGCCTTCTGACCACGGAAGCCCAACGCATACGTCATGCAGCTGACTACCAGGTGATAGGCAAGACATTTACAAGCCCATGTCTGCAACACCAAATCCTGCCATCAGCTTTTCAGGACAGTACAGAACAAATGGCGGCACGTCCTGTACTACCACAACACACAATCACAAAAAAGAACTCCCAAGTTTGATAGCTCAGCGCCTCTAAGACGGTGAGGCGCGCCCAACCTCCCACCTCAGTTGCCACATTAACCATGACCCAGCAACGGTGACACACGAACTTGACCGCACAAATCTACAACAGAAGAAGACCCAAACACACCCTTCTTCCTGCCCACGGCCCGCCCCGCACGAGCCTTCAAAAAGACTGAATGTTTAGCTAATCGTTGTCATTTTTCTTGGGAACCTCTTGTTGACTTGTGATATGTTGACCCTGAGTCTGCCGCCTCGCCTGGGTCTGGTGCTGTTTTGCCTTGCCATTTGATCGCTGTCGATCTGAATAAATCGTCAACTTTTTTCGAAGCCTTTTTCCAGCTTTCAAAATGGAGTCAGTACAAGGGGTTAAGATTAAGGTGAGCGTGCGGAGTTTGGCCTTTTGGCCCGGTTGTCTGGATTTTGCCAGCCCGGGTCGTTGGAGCTGCGCCAGTGGTCCAACGACCCGGCAATCTGGCTAAAAGGTCAGATTCCCTCACTTCCAATTAATTTTGAGGCCCTTCCTTTCGATTTGTGGAAAATGTAGGTCACTTCCTATTGATTTTGGGTCACTTCTTGTTGATTTGGGGGCTTTTCTTGTCATTTCCTGTTAAAACTGAATAGAAAGTGACCCATTTCACGGCATTTCCAGGTGATTTTAAGATAAAGTGTTTTTCCTAACCAAATGTTTTAATTTTTGGGGCGACACAAAAATTCCCAACCCCCCAAAGTACAACATAAGTATAATATTTGTTGTTGTTGTTGTTTTTAAAAAAGATTGACATGGTCCTGGTCTCATCTCGGTCTCGACTCTGAGAAGTCGACCTTGTCTTGGTCTTTGATTGTGTGGTCTTGAACACAGCACTACCTATTTGGCTAATTTTAGTGCCTAATTCTATCGAATTAATCATAAGAATGAGTCGAATTTTGTGTCGGTGTCCTTCTGGTCAGCTTTGACCTAAGTGAATCAAAATGGATAAAACATTGAAAACTAGCGTGGAATTGGAATTCAAGGGTACTTAGCGAGAAGTACATAGCTCACACAGCCAAAGGCTTCTGTATTTGTTGCTAACAACTAGCGCTTTTCAAGGATAAATAGTAAGTGAGAGTGTCAGAAAAGTTGCAAAATCCAGCAACGCAATTGCCAAGTTGCATCAATGTTCTAAGCTACGCGCGAAGGTTTCTTTCATTCCGACGGCTCGGATCGATAACATGAAGCGTAACACGGCAGCTTGAGCTGCTCGGCCTAGCGGCGCGGGTGTTCTTCTACCTTCGTTCGGAGGTTTTGTCACGCCCAAATGAACCCAATTTGACCACGCCGCTAAACTGACGTCAAGCAGAAAATGGAGGCGCGCGGCTGGAAAATCTGCCAGAGTGCTATAGAAGTCCTCCAAAATGACGATGACAATGGTCCTCACGTTGACATATTTAGTGTTGGATCCAAATGCCAAAGTCTAAATTATCATTTGACCCTTTAAAGAAGGTTAAACATAATATATACAGTGGGGCAAATAAGTATTTACTGAACTACCAATTGTGCAAGTTCTCCTACTTGAAAAAATTAGAAAGGCTTGTCATTTTCAACAAGGGTAAACCTCAACCATGAGAGACAGAATGCGGGGGGGGGGGGGGGGGGGGGGGGGGGGGGGGGGGGACGGAAAATCATATTGTTTGATTTTTAAAGAATTTATTTCCAAATTAGAGTGGAAAATAGATATTTGGTCACCTACAAACAAGCAAGTTTTCTGGCTGTCAAAGAGGTCTAACTTTTCTTACGAGGCTCCACTCGCTACCTGTATTAATGGCACCTGTTTTAACTCATTATCGGTATAAAAGACACCTGTCCACAACCTCAGTCAGTCACACTCCAAACTCCACTATGGCCAAGACCAAAGAGCTGCCGAAGGACACCAGAGACAAAATTGTAGACCTGCGCCAGGCTGGGAAGACTGAATCTGCAATAGGTAAAACGCTTGGTGTAAAGAAATCAACTGCGGGAGCAATTATTAGAAATTGGAAGACATACAAGACCAGTGATAATCTCCCTCGATCTGGGGCTCCATGCAAAATCTCACCCCGTGGCGTCAAAATGATAACAAGAACGGTGAGCAAAAATCCCAGAACCACACGGGGGGACCTAGTGAATGACCTACAGAGAGCTGGGACCACAGTAACAAAGGCTACTATCAGTAACACAATGCACCGCCAGGGACTCAAATCCTGCACTGCACGTGTCCACCTGCTGAAGCCAGTACACGTCCAGGCCCGTCTGGGTTCGCTAGAGAGCATTTGGATGATCCAGAAGAGGACTGGGAGAATGTGTTATGGTCAGATGAAACCAAAATAGAACTTTTTGGTAGAAACACAGGTCCAGGTGTTTGGAGTGGAAAGAATACTGAATTGCATCTGAAGAACACCATACCCACTGTGAAGCATGGGGGTGGAAACATCATGCTTTGGGGCTGTTTTCTGCGAAGGGACCAGGACGACTGATCTGCGCATGGGAAAGAATGAATGGGGCCATGTATCGAGAGATTTTGAGTGAAAATCTCCTTCCATCAGCAAGGGCATTGAAGATGACACGTGGCTGGGTCTTTCAGCATGACAATGATCCCGAACCCACAGCCAGGGCAACAAAGGAGTGGCTTCGTAAGAAGCATTTCAAGGTCCTGGAGTGGCCTAGCCATTCTTCGGATCTCAACCCCATAGAAAATCTGTGGAGGGAGTTGAAAGTCCGTGTTGCCGAACGACAGCCCCAAAACATCACTGCTCTAGAGGTGATCTGCATGGAGGAATGGGCCAAAATACCAGCAACAGTGTGTGAAAAGCTTGTGAAGAGTTACAGAAAACGTTTGGCCTCCGTTATTACGTAACAAAGTATTGAGATGAACTTTTGGTATTGACCAAATACTTATTTTCCACCATGATTTGCAAATAAATTCTTTAAAAATCAAATGATGTGATTTTCTGGGTTTTTTTCCCACATTCTGTCTCTCATGGTTGAGGTTTACCCATGTTGACAATTACAGGTCTCTCTAATATTTTCAAGTGCGAGAACTTGCACAATTTGTGGTAGACTAAATACCTATTTGCCGCACTGTATATGATGGAAAACACAGGTGACTTGCAGTTCCGCTCTGAGACCCCCAATTTGGCCAAATTTCAAAATTGTTCGATATGCATGTGTGATACATCATTGGAAAGGTTAAAATCTCAATTTTCTAGGAGAAGAAAAATTTTGAACAGGAGGGCATTTAAAAAAAAAAAAAAAAAAAAAAAAAGATTTTTACACAGCAAAACCCTATCGGGAGGTGAGAGCAAGCGAGAGCAGAATTACAGACGCCATGACTTTAACGAATAATTATCACTTACTTACCTTGTTTCGATCCAAAAACTCTATGTTGCATGTATCACCGAGTGTCAAGACACAGCTGTGAATGGCCACAGATGGATTTTTGGGGAATTGTATGGGTAAAACATGGTCATATAACAAGGGTCGCGATGCAGAAATCGCCAAGAGAGTCTGGCTGCAGCCCGCCTCTCTCAGTACCCTGCGCCGCTCGTCTCAGTACCCATCCCGCAGACAGGAAGTGACGCAATATCGCAGCTCTCAGACCGGAAATGACAACATGAAACAGCGCTCGACCTCCGAGCTTCCGGTTTTATCGTAATAGTTAGCGTCCATTCGAACGTAAATACTAGTTTACTTTTCTTTTCGCACGTCTTTTATTTTCGGTTTCAGCATCACTCATTATTATTTAAATAATAATTTATTTCCATGCTCCTTAAATTGATTTGGTGAAATCGGGAGATTAACTCTTTAAGCGCGGTCAGTTTGTTAAAGCCTGCTGATTTTACCAAAATGAAAAACACGGTTACAGTACATCAAAATTAAAATACACACTACTGCAATAAAGGTTTAATTGGTGACTGAAAGATCGCATGTAACCTATCACAGTGTGTACTTTAGTTTGTCAATTGTAAAATATACTCCAATTGAGAATTATTAGAAATTGCTGTCATCCTTACATTTTTATGAACGGACACATTAATATAGCTTCATTACAATTTAATGTATCAAAAACGTAATATTCTCTCAATGTTGCAACCAAACCAATTTTGTCTTTCATTTTGCTACTTAAATTCATTCATGTGGGTGAAGATCCTAATTAACTAATTCAGAAACTATATTAAACTTTCTGCTCCAGGAAAGGCACCTTTATTTCAAACAGAAATGACAAAATAGTTGTCATGTGTTAGTTGTTTTTTTCTTTTATCCCAGACAATAGTTGTAGGTTGTTTTAATTACCTGACATTTTTCGGCAAGCACTCCCGCCTTTATCACAGGTAATTAAAACTACCTACAACTAACATCTGGGATAAAAGAAAAAAAACAACAAATTTATAAGTGTAGAAAAATGAACTCAATACAACCAGTTCTAATGTGGTAAACTTTATTTTTTTAGTTTTATTATTTTTTTATTATTATTGAGAGAATACCAGATATTTTCTTTGATCAACAATCTCCTCAAAAAAGGTAAATCCATCTTCCAGATGGTTGAAACAGAACTTGAATGGCTCCAAGACATTGTAGTTCGTGCTCATCCTCTTCCATCTGCAGGATGCTTGGGAACTCCTACTGCATTACTGGTGGCACTTCACCCTGCAGTAATGCTTTTGCCTTGTCTGTCCAATGGGCAAACTCTTTCCTGTGGCTCACCTAAGTTGAAAAAATACAAAAATAAGTATTCCACATTTTCCACCAAAGAATTAAGGTGCTGTGCACCTACTTTCCTATGAATGCCATATCAACAGTTTCAAAGACTTACCATGCACCCAAGTTTGAAATTGTCCGCTAGCAATATACACCACCACTTCCTCAGAGTTGGCATATCAGTCTAACAAAAATTAAAAACAAGTGTAAATAAAGAATAACGACAAGGATATTTTGTAGCCCAATTTGAATGATTCGGTGAACTTCATTTTACAATGGTTAAACTCAAAGAGAGCATCCAGAACAGTGCAAAGAGCATACTACAAATGGATAAATGAATACAAATATAACAGAGGACAAAATTGGACAGTTAAACTCACCTACCATCAACATGAAGATGCCACAGTCCTTCCCCTATGGCTGTCCCGAAAAACCCTAACGTAAGAATTTAACCGAGTCACTTCCTTCAAGTTTTGAATCAATGAATATACACACTTTTACAAATACCTCTATTTCACTTCCAATCCTCTCTTTCCATGTCCCCCTGTTGATTGACTGTCAACGTTTTCTGCAATTGAAAATATAGGTTTATATTAAATACAGTAGTTAAACAATTACAAACGTGTTTCCATGCATAAGAACACCAACCAGTCAGGTTTAAATGATTCATGCAAACAAAACAAGGGCGTAGGTTTGCATAGGGACGGTAGGGACATAACACGACCAACTTTTCAGGATGCTAAAGTTGTCCCCACCAACTTTTGAGCAACCTTATTTGCATTATATTCGTCCCTACCAATGTTGAGACCGGGCCAACGCCCTTGAAACAAAACATTCGCAATTTTAGAGTGGCATTTTAGAATTTTGCTTCAAATGATTGGATGAATCATCTGGAGTGCAATTCTGCTTTAATTGAAGGGGCAACATAAAAGGATCGACTGGAACATACCTTCAAAACCAAACAAGGCTATTCTGGATCATCATGGAAACGCCATGCCAATATGAATGGTTACTGAATTTCATTAGAGATAACAATAGTTCTCTGATCTCAAGATTGGATCTGTTTTTCTTCCCACAAATAATTGGAATTTGGATCATTTAATTTGTTATGATTTGACTGTTCTTTGAAAATGAACCAATGCTCTAAGTTGTAGTTGTTACTAATCAGCCTTACAGGCAAATGCATGTGTGGGTCACATCCTGTAGGCTTTCACCATGTTGCAACAACATAGGGGTCAGCCACAAATATGGTCCTTCCCTGAAAAATACATAATCTATACACACGGACATATGTTATATAAATACAAACGTACGCAGACACCTACATGAGCCCATACAAGCATTCTGTAGGCTACATAGTTAAAATAATACCCTACACAGGCCAAAAAATACTTTTTTATACCTTTGAATGAGCTACTTGTTAGACAAGTTATAAATATGCATTTCATATCTGCAAAAAAACAAACACAAAAAGTTACATTTTACTTATTTGTACAATTGACATTATGTTCTTTAGAGAAACTAAATCCTCAAAATTCACAGTTGATTCCATTTCATTGTTCAGGCCAACGTTCCAAAAGTCAGCACGTGTCAATCAAACTTTCTTTTTTTAGACAATCAACACCATTTCTGGCCTCTTTATATTCAAGATTTGCATAAGCTAATGAGAATGTTGATTGGTTAAATAAACAAAGAGTAAATAATCAATTATGTCCAATTGTTAACTAATATAAGGAATAATAAGCCTATCCAGATTTCCACTGAGCACAACATTTGTCTCAGACATAAAAACATACCAGCCGTTCCTGGGCAGGATGAGTTTGAACCGTCCATGAAGCTCGGCATGGTCTTATATTGTCACCATTGGTCCTGTCTGCACAGTGGGTTTTATTTATTTATTTATGGGTTTGTTCGATGTCTATAAAAAAAAGTGTTCAGCACAGTCCAAAATCTAAAGTACATTACTATTTATGCTACTTACTTCCATTTGGATCTGTGTGACATCCCTGTATCTGCATGGGAAGACTACCATTTGGGGGTCGTGATTTAGTTTCTTCCCAATGGGGTGGTGATCTTGCAGCTAGTAAAAAAAAAAAAAAAAATAATGAAAAAATATATAGCTAAGCAGAGTAACAATATCAAGAAAAAATTACAACCTTGTCCTATTTGGATCATGTGACAACATTCAAACTACAAAGGACCAGACAAAACAAATGAAGGCAAAACAACAATACCATACAACAACAAAAACAGCGAGCTGCGAATTGCAGGCATGTACATAATGAAAAATAAGAGTGCAATATAATGAAAACTACACAAAGAAGACTGTTCATTGTGAAAAAAAAATGTAAAAAGCATTAGCAGCATTAGCCAATTCGCTGCTGAATTCATCAGTACGTATTAAACAATATAAGTAGAACAAAGTCACATGCAGTTAGTAAAGGAAGACATTATTTAAATTACATTAAGAATACTAGATATAAGTACGGTCTTTTCAACTCAGAATAAACACTTCATATTTTCACCGCAAGTGTTGTTTAACTATTTAACATTTTTAAACATGCATACGCTTTTAAAAACTTTTTTTCAGTGCGGCCACTTACCGTGTTTTTTTCGCGAGAGGTGAAATAACGTAACTTGTTTTCGTCGCAAGGGTTGACGACATTTCCGGTCTGAGGGGACTGAGAGCTGCGGTGTTGCGTCATTTCCTGTCTGCGGGATGGGTACTGAGAAGAGCGGCGCAGGGTACTGAGAGAGGCGGGCTGCAGCCAGACTCCTCTCGAAATCGCAGACATCAAGGAGTGGTTGAGATGTTCTTTTTCATATAATTACCTTTTTGAACGTTTTTCTTTTTAATTTTTCTTTGTTTGAATTGATTATTTGTCATCTAACATTTCGGGGAAAATGCAATAGTAACAAAACAATACAATTAAGCGGTAGTTATGAGGCAGATATCCGTGACTATTTTACAGACACCAATTATTTCATTTTGACGTAATTTGTTTAAAAGTTTAAAAAAATGATTCACTCGCATATTTTAAAGTAGTTTTTTTTTTTTTGAACGAAATATATACATATACATATATATATATATATATATATATATATATATATATAAGGGCTGTCAAAATTATCGCGTTAACGGGCGTTAATTAATTTTTTAAATTAATCACGTTAAAATATTTGACACAATTAACGCAGGTGCCCCGCCCAAACACATTTAAATGACGTTACTGTGAAACGCTCACTTGTTAATTGTGTTTTATGGAGTTTTGCCGCAATCTGCTCGCGCTTGGGTGCGACTGATTTTATAGGCTTCAGCACCTATGAGCATTGTGTAAGTAATTATTGACATCAACAATGGTGGGCTACTAGTTTTTTTTGATTGAAAATTTTACAAATTTTATTAAAACGAAAACATTAAGAGGGGTTTTAATATAAAATTTCTATAACTTGTACTAACATTTTTCTTTTAAGAACTACAAGTCTTTCTATCCATGAATTGCTTTAAGAGAATGTTAATAATGTTAATGCCATCTTGTTGATTTATTGTTATAATAAACAAATACAGTTCCTATGTACCATATGTTGAATGTATATATCCATCTTGTGTCTTATCTTTCCATTCCAACAATAATTTACAGAAAAATATGGCATATTTTAGAGATGGTTTGAATTGCGATTCATTACGATTAATACATTTTTAAGCTGTAATTTACTCGATTAAAAATTTTAATCGTTTGACAGCCCTAATATATATATATATATGTATTGTAAGTTAAAAATGACAAGACATTTTGAATAAGAAATATAATTACATACGTACCTTCTTGTTATGGCTGGGTTAAAACAAAAGCGCGATGTCTGTAAACGGGGGTTTCCAGGGTAAAACGGACGAATTAAAAATAGTTCGAGGGTTAATTGGCCATGAATCTGCTATGGCAGCATATAGACATACATATTGTTCTATCAAACACAACACTTCTTTTGGCTTAAAATGCAGCAGTTTATTTTATGGAGGGTTGCAAGAGCAGAATCTGCTTTTTCAGTCTTGTCTGTGTTTTCCGCCATATAAGTTTCAAGTGAAAGGCTAGCCTGGCTAATCTAGCGCCGTCAATGACTTCCACGATTGCCCTTTCAGAATGTTACATATTCGTGCTGATGCTTGCATCAAGGTGTCAAAAAAAAAAAAAAAATCCACGTGTTTACGGCGTCTCCTCCAAGGCTTTTTGAATCCTCCCGAAAAATAGGAGCCCCGGCCCGGAGAGCAGAAACGTTGGCTCCCCGGAGCTCCCGCGTCTCAGCGTGCTCCTAAAAGCTCAACGCTTTCATCAACACATTTCACACTTTGCAGTCTTCATTATTTACACAGCGGCCGCCTTTGATGCCGACGCGCCGGGCCCCTCGGCGGGATCGGACCGGGCCGAGCTCGTCTGAGGGTAAATCCGACGGGACCGATCGTGATGTCATCTCCGTGAAAAGCTTTCATCAGACGCTAACACCCGAGGAATGCCTCTAATTCTTTTCATCATTTAGTCCATTGGACTCCAGTCAAAAGTCCTCCAGTCAAAAGTCCTCTTCTTTTTCCCGTCTTTGATTCAGATTCAACCAAAGTCGGGTTTTTTTTTTTTTTTTTGGACTTGTTTTTTTTTGTTTTGTTTTGTGGTCGGGATTAGCAGTTTTATTGTCATCATTTTTTTTTTTTCTAAAACACTAATTGAACGATAGAATCCCAATAAAAGCTATTCAAAGAGCAAATTTAATTCGACCAAAATGGACCATTTTCTTTTTGGACTAAACATTCACCAGTTTTGTCCGTAAGAAATATATTTTTTAACAATAACAAATGTGATTTTTTTTTTTTTTTTTTTTTTTAAATTAGCCAACATTAAATTTTTGAGCAATTTCATGAGGTTACTTTTATTATATTTTGGTCACCTCCTATGTTTTTGGTCATTTTCGCGGCGCTTCCTGCTGTAATTGTGTCACTTTCTTTTAATTTATGGGCATTTTCAGGTCACTTCCCATAGGTTTTGGGTCACTTTTTGTTGATTTTGGGCCATTTGTGGGTTACTTTTGTTATATTTTGCTCACTTTCTAAGATTTTGGGGCATTTCTGGGTCACTTTCTTTTAATTTGTGGGCTTTTACAGATCACTTCCTCTTAATTTTGGGTCACTTTTGATGGCTTTTGGGGCATTTTCAGGTCAGTTGCTATAATTTGGGGTCAGTTCTTGTTGATTTTGGGCCATTTCTGGGTTACTTTCTGCATACTTTGGTCAATTCCCAAAAATTTGGGGCATTTCTGACCCACTTATATCAATTTGTGGGCTATTGCAGCTCATTTCCTGTTATTTTGGGCCACTTTTCATGGATTTTTGGGCATTTTCAGATCACTTGCTATGATTTTTGGGTCACTCTTTGTTGATTTTGGGGCATTTCTGGGTTACTTTCTTTAAATTTTTGTGGGCTTTTACAGGTCACTTCCTCTTCATTTTGTGTCACTTTTGATAGATTGTTCGTGCATTTTCATGTCATTTCCTATGATTCTTGGGTCCTTTCTTATTGATTTTGGGGCATTTTTATGTCACTACCTATAACTTTTGGGTCAATTCTTGTTGATTTTGGGGCATTTCTGGGTTACTTTTGTCATATTTTGGCCAGTTCCTAAGATTTTGGGGCATTTCTGGGTCACTTTCTTTTAATTTGTGGGCTTTTACAGGTCACTTCCTCTTAATTTTGTGTCACTTTTGATAGATTTTGGTGCATTTTCATGTCACTTCCTATGGTTCTTGGGTCCATGTTGATTTTGGGGCATTTTTAGGTCACTTCCTATAATTTTTGGGTCAGTTCATGTTGATTTTGGGCCATTTCTGGGTTACTTTTGTTATACGTTGGTCACTTCCCAAGATTTTGGGGCATTTCTGGGTCACTTTCTTTTAATTTTGGGGGTTTTACAAGTCACTTCATGTTAATTTTGGGTCACTTTTGATGGCTTTTGGGGCATTTTCAGGTCACTTCCTATGATTTTTTGAGTCACTTCTTGTTGTTTTTGGGCCATTTTTTTGGGTTAATTTTATCATATTTTGGTCGCTTCCTATGATTTTTTTAGCATTTCTGTGTCACTTCCTGCTGTAATTTGGTCTCTGTCTTTTAATTTGTGGGCTTCTACAGTTTACTTCCTGTTAATTTTGGGTCAATTTTGATGGATTTTGGGGCATTTTCAAGTCAATTCCTTTGATTCTTCGGTCCTTTCTTGATTATTTTGGGCCATTTCTGGGTTACTTTCTGTATATTTTGGTCACTTGTTGATTTTTTGGGGGCGTTTTTAGGTTACGTACTACAATTTTGGGTCACTTCTTGTTAATTTTTGGCCATTTCTGGGACACTTTCTGTATAGTTTGGTCACTTCCTGTTTATTCTTGGGCTTTTTCAGGTCACTTCCTATGATTTTTAGTTAGCTTTTTCATTTTTAGGGTACATCCTGCTAATTGTTAGTGCATTTCCTGGCCAATTCCTTTATTGGTCAGTCACTGTCTGTTGATTTTGGTACATTTTTAAGTCACTTCCTATAATTTTTGGGTCACTTATTGTTGATTTTGGGCCATTTCTGGGTTAATTTTGTTATATTTTGGTCACTTCCTAAGATTGGCATTTCTGGGTCACTTTCTTTTAATTTGTGGGCTTCTACAAGTCACTTCCTGTTAATTTTGGGTCACTTTGATGGCTTTTGGGGCATTTTCTGGTCACTTCCTCTGGTTTTTTGGGTCACAACTTGTTGTTTTTGGGCCATTTTTGGGTGACTTTGGTCATATTTTGGTCACTTCCTATGATTTTTTGGGGCATTTCTGTGTCACTTCCTGCTGTAATTTGGTCCCTGTCTTTTAATTTGTGGGCTTCTACAGCTTACTTCCTGTTAATTTTGGGTCAATTTTGACGGCTATGGGGGCATTTTCATGTCACTTCCTACGATTCTTTGGTCCTTTCTTGATGATTTTGGGCCATTTCTGGGTTACTTTCTGTATATTTTGGTCACTTGTTGAGTTTGTTGGGGCGTTTTTAGGTTACTTCCTATAATTTTGGGTCACTTCTTGTATAATTTTGGCCATTGCTGGGTCCTTTCTGTATAGTTTGGTCACTTCCTGTTTATTCTTTGGCTTTTTCAGGTCACTTCCTATGATTTTTAGTTAGCTTTTTCATTTTTAGGGTACATCCTGCTAATTTTTAGTGCATTTCATGGCCAATTCCTTTATTGGTCAGTCACTGCCTGATGATTTTGGGACATTTTTATGGCACTTCCTATAATTTTTGGGTCACTTGTTGTTGATTTTGGGCCATTTCTGGGTTACTTTTGTTATATATTGGTCACTTCCTAAGATTTTTTGGCATTTCTGGGTCACTTTCTTTTAATTTGTGGGCTTTTACAAGTCACTTCCTGTTAATTTGGGTCACTTTTGATGGCTTTTGGGGCATTTTCAGGTCACTTCCTCTGGTTTTTTGGGTCACTACTTGTTGTTTTTGTGCCATTTTTGGGTTACTTTGATCTTATTTTGGTCACTTCCTATGATTTTTTTGGGGCATTTCTGTGTCACTTCCTGCTGTAATTTGGTCTCTGTCTTTTAATTTGTGGGCTTCTACAACTCTTAATTTTGGGTCAGTTTTGATGGATTTTTGGGCATTTTCAGGTCATGATTCTTGGGTCCTTTCTTGATGGTTTTGGCCCATTTCTGGGTTACTTTCTGAATATTTTGGTCACTTGTTGATTTTTTGGGGGCGTTTTTAGGTGATTTCCTATAATTTTGGGTCACTTTTATTTTATTTTTGGCCTTTGGTGGGTCACTTTTTGTATAGCTTGGTCCCTTCCTGTGGATTTTTGGGCTTTTTCAGGTCACTTTCTATTATTTTTAGTGAACTTTTTCATTTTTAGGGTAGATCCTTCTAATTTTTAGTGCATTTTCTGGCCAATTCCTTTATTGGTCAGTCACTGCCTGTTGATTTTGGGGCATTTTTGGGTCACTTCCTTGTTAACTGCCACGGACGGCTCTAGACTTCCAATCTATGGCCAAATGTGCCTGCGGACACAAAAGTGAGACCAGTTCAGTAGTGTGTGCACTCAATCAAAAATGTTAAAATAAAAACACGTGATTCTGAGCCGCAACGTGCCTGTCAGGCAGAACAACCCTGGCCCGCTGGCTGCATGTTTGACACCAAGATTGTAGTCTTTTCTGAAGCCATTATTTCCTTTGTCTCACCGTTTCAGTGTCATCCTGTTCAAGTTCTTTTTTTTTTTTCTTCTTCCCACTCTCCACTTCACATCAGTTCTGCGGCGATCCTATCGCGGCGGCCATCTCGCACTTCAGCCGCCACTCCATCGCCGCCTTATGTTTGTTTAATACCCGATGGAGTTGTCTGGCCGGGATTGGCCGTCTGAGGGGCGATGTGGGCAGATTTCCAATTGACGGGAAGAAAAGAAGCGCTCTGCCAAAAGTCTTTTCGGGTTAGAACTATTTAGTGGACCGGCCCGAGCGGAATGAAAAACTCAAAAGGCTTCAGTGGAGAGCTGGGAATTCATTTTTTCCAGTCAAATTGCAGTTTTGTGCCAGTGCGGAGACATTCTTTTGTCCCCGCTTTCCTTCCAGCCGCTCGTCTGCTTGGGATTGAGCTCCATCCAACCATCCATGCATCCATCCGGAGAGTATTTAAGTGTTTATGCATAATCTCTTCCTTATATAAAGACTTTCTGTTGCAGGGTGGGCCAAGTTTGCCACTGCCAAATCTTGAAATTTCAGTCTGCTGAGCATTTACAAGAGTCCTTTAAAGTCACAACAGTATATACTCTGGTTTTGACACCCAATAACACTCCAATATTTCTTTTATTAAAATATTTGATAATATTTAATTCATTGACGGTGATGGACACTCAAGGTACTCGAGGTACTCGACTTGCGCGATTTCAACTGTGCCATGCCGATCAATCTGTAAATTAAGTAGATTAAATTAGCCTTATTTACCTAACAAAAGTCCGCTAGCTTAAATGCTACGAATGCTAACAAATTTACAATTCTCATAGCAAATTACTCACATGAAACTCCACAAGCTGTCGCCGTAAACTTAATTTGCAAATGCATACACAAACATATATTAGCTGAAACAACTTACAGCTTTATGTGGGCCAAACCAGAGTGCAGCTTTCCTTTACCCATGTCAGACGTCTGAGTCGGCTTCTCAGTCATAGAAGGTGACATTCCAGCCAGACCCAACGCTGCCACCAGAGAGCAGTGTATCCTCCATCATTAAACAAAATACAATACTTTTGGACATTTTGGTGGTATTTGGTGTTTGATTTAAAAAAGGATTAATTTGGTTTTGCAGAAAAAAAAATCTGCTAAAATGGCTCATTTCTGTAAATAATAAATAAATACTGGGAAAAAATTGGGTGGATTTTTGGTTAACAAAAATTTGATTTATTTTTGGGTTATTATTATAATTTTTTTTTTTTTTTTGCCAAAACAGTTAAGTAAAAAAATGATTTTGTGTAAGTAAATAAATAATACAGGACTGTCTCAGAAAATTAGAATACACAATATTCTAATTTTCTGAGACAGTCCTGTATATTGTTCTATGTAAAGGACGTCAGCCAAGGTCGGCCCCCCACATTTTTACCACGCCAAATCTGGTCCCCTTTGCAAAAAGTTTGGACACCCCTGCTTTAAATGGTGGATTAATGTACAGGACTGTCTCAGAAAATTAGAATATTGTGTATTCTAATTTTCTGAGACAGTCCAGTATCTTTGTTTATTTTTTGGTGGAAACTGGTGTTTTATGTAATAAAAAAAAATGATTAATTTATTCATTTACTACTAATAATGATAAATTGGTCAAAATTGGGTCAATTTTTGGTTAACAAAAAAAAAAAAAAAAAAAAAAAAAAAGATTTGGGTGAAAACAATTTAAAAAAAATGTCTTTATTTTTGTTTTGGCAGTCAAATTTTATTTTGTCTAAGTAAGTATCTAAATAAATAAAGTTAATTTATGTAAAAACTGGTGTTTGACAAAAAAAGTATTCATTTTGTTGGGAAAGAATATCTGCTAAAAATGGCTCTTTTTGTTGTAACAATAATAAATTTTGGGTTCAAAAGTGTTATTGGTTGAAAAGATTATTGTTGACTAAAAAAAATTATATATGAAAAAATAAATTTAAAAAAAATACTAAGCAAGTAAATGAATGAAGGAATGAATAAAAAATGAGAAATACATTTCTTTTTTTAATTGCTAAAAATGGCTCATTTTTGGTCGTAATAATAATAAACACTGGTATAAATTGGGTGGATTTTTGTTTTAAAAAAAAAAAGTATTTTATTAAAAAAATAAAACAATTTTGGTTGTTAGGGTTTTTGTTTTTTGCCAAAATACAGCTTAGTAAAGAATGTGATTTTGTGTAGATAAATAAATAATACAAAATTCATTTTAAGAATGTTATTTAAATTTTAAAAAATATTTTAATTTTTTTTTTTTTTTAAAGGATTAATTAATATTTTTATTTACTACTACTAATAATAAACTGGTCAAAATTGAGTGGTGAAAACAATGGTGGATGTTTGGTTAAAAATGGTGATTTTTGTTTGGCAGTAAAATTTTATTTTGTCTAAGTAAGCATATAAATAAATAAAGTTAATTTATGTGAGAATTGGTGTTTGACAACAAAGTATTCCTTTTTTTGGGAAAGAATATCTGCTAAAAATGGCTCCTTTTTTGTCGCAATAATACATTTTGGTCAAAATTGGGAGACTGGTTTAAAAAAAGTTTGTTTTTTTGTTGAAAACACTGAAAGGTTGTTTTTGTTTGCCCCCCCCATAAAAACAAACAAACAAACAAACAAAAAAACATACAGTATATGTATATATCGGCCAAAAATGTAATAATTTAAATAATTTTGTTTTTTAAAAAAATCTGCAAAAAAATGTTTTGTAAAAAAAAAAAAAAAAAAAAAAAAATTGGGGTCAAAATTGGGAGACTGGTTTAATAGAAACGTTTTTTTTTTTTTTTTTGCCCCCCCCCAAAACAAACAAACAAAAAAACATACAGTAAATGTGTATATATAGGCCAAAATGTAATAAATTAAATAGTTTTGTTTAAAAAGAAAATCTGCTAAAAATGGCTTTTTTTGTAAAAAAGAATACATTTTGTTCAAAATTGGGAGACTGGTTTAAAAAAATGTTGTTTTTTTGGGGGGGGGGTTGAAAACACTGAAAGGTTATTTTTGTTTGCCCCCCCCCTATATAAATATATATATATTTATACAGTATATGGGCCAACAATGTAATAATTTAAATAATTAGTAAAAAAAAAAAAAAAAGGTTATTTTTTTTGTAATATTAATAAAAATAAGAAAAATATTTTTAGTCAAATCAGGTGAATGGTTGGTGTAAATGTTTTTTTTTCTGCTGCTCCCCCAAAAAGTAAACTTTATTTTTTTTTGGGGGGGGGGGCAGAAATGAACTTTTTGTCCACCAAAATCAAACTGTTAAGTTTTGCTCCAAATAAACCTCTAATAATTGCTTTTTCTTCCAAACTAATTCAAAGCCACTGACAATGACGGACGTCCAATTTATTACAATTAGGAGGACCGACTGTGAATGTTGCTCTTCCAGTGCCATCGATTTGAACGATTGCCCTATAATCGCCGGCTTTCCTGCGGTTTGCCGCCGCAAACTCAAACAGATGTTCAAAATCTGACTCCATTTCATGCGGCGAAGCGACGCAGGTGCCAACGTTTTGTCAGAGGAGCCGCTTCTCTCTTCACGTTGCTAAGCGATGGCCGCTAACAGTCGCCGGAGAGACGGCAGACAGCTGCTGTTGTTTTTTTCCCACTCGACGTGTTCGCTTCAAGGCTGAATTTGTCCGACAATCCTCGCAATAAACACGGGAAACCGTTTTATTGGGTTGCCAGATTAGCATTTGTAAAAGAACACGAAATATGATTTATACGCGCCCCTACATGCATTAAATATGACGGAAAAATGCTACGCTAAACACTGATGTAAATACTGTACGTTATATGTTTTAATACATTAAATATGATGTAAATGTGCTACATTAAAAAAATATATCATGTAAACATGCTGAATTACAGTTACATGTATTAAACATGATATGCGGTAAATGTGCAATGTATGTTTTTAATATGCTGTAAATACACATCATTAGCGGTGTAACGGTAAATATGTAAATGCAGTTCTGATGGATTGGACGTCTGTTGATGTAAATGGCAACCAATCAGTTGAAAAATAAATAATAATTATCGTTGTTATTATAAATATTTATAATATTTAGGACCCGAGCACCAACTGGCGCGAGGCCTTATTGTTTTGCAAAGAATTACTGTAATTATAATTAATATATTATTTATTTATTTATTTTTCTTCAGGGCAAATGAAAATGGCCAATTTGGAGGCCTTCACATGCTAAAAAACTTAACGAAATTTGCTTCGCGTGAATTTCGAGTGATTTAGTAATGAGTAATGAATGAATAAAAAATGAGAAATAAAATATCTGCTAAAAATGGCTCATTTTTGGCTGTAATAATATTTTACACTGGTAAAAATTGGGTGGATTTTTGTTAAAAAAAAAAAAAAAAAGTATTAAAAAAATTTTTTTTTTTTTTGGTTATTAGGGTTTTTGTTTTTGGCCAAAACACAAATTAGTAAAGAATATGATTTTGTGTAAGTAAATAAATTAATTAAATTAAAATAAAGAATTCAATTTAAACATTTTATTTATTTATTTTTTTATTATTAAAGTTTTAAAGGATTAATTAATGAATTTATTTACTACTAATAATAAACTGGTCAAAATTGAGTGGTGAAAACAATGGTGCATGTTTGGTTAAAAAAGGTGATTTTAGTTTACCAGTAAAGTTTTATTTTGTCTAAGTAAGCATATAAATAAATAAAGTTAATTTATGTGAGATCTGGTGTTTGACAACAAAGTATTCATGTTGTTGGGATAGAATATCTGCTAGAAATGGCTCTATTAATAATAAATTTTGGTTAAAATTGGGAGTCTGGTTTAAAAAGAACGTTGTGAAAAAAATTCACAAAATAGCTCAGTGGTGCCCCCTTGAACTTTTCAAAAAAGGCCTCTCCTTTTAGGTTTTTTTTCTCAACATAGAGCGATGAAATTTGGGGAACCGATACATTGTGCAAAACTGCTCCACAAAGTCTTTTACACCCATATTCCGAATCCAACAGGAAATCCTGTATTTTGGATCGAATGTGAATTTTTAATCGATTTACATTGTGCACATTTGAGACTGTGTTGTCAATGGAGTTAGTTGGATCCTCCTCAAAATTGGTGAGACTGTTCTTGAGACATATGAGATCTTAAGTTATCAAAATGGTGAGTTTTCATTCGCAGGCCTGACCTGGACATGGTGCCAAAGTCAGCCATTTTGTTGGCAACATTTGGTAAATGGCAACTTACAGAGCCTTGAAATTTGGTACACTTGGTCGCATTGGCCCAATGAGAAGATTCATTTTGGTTTTGAATAAGGGCGTGGCTGAACAGCTCGGGAGCACCTCCTTTTTTGTAGGACATTCTTCAATGTTTTTTTTTTCCTCCTAGGTGTATAAATGCATTTATAATCCCCAAAAAAGAGGCGAGTTTCACGCAGTTTAGGTTCTCATAAGATGATAAGAGGGGGACGATCTGCTACTACCCTGACCAGCGTGCGGTCCGAGTTGCATGAGTTGTGCCAAACTGCAAGGGCCCGTTCAGTCCTGCTTATGGGCCTAGTTATTATTGTCAAGTACAGTAGGTGCCTGATTTCATAGAATATAAAAATGCCATTATTTGTTGACTTTGAGTCACTTTCTATTGATTTTTGAGGGGAAATTCCAGGTCACTTCCTATTCCTTTTGGGTCACTTCCTGTTTAATTCCAAGCAATTCCAGTTCAGTTCTTGTTGATATTTGGGGAATGGCAGGTCAATCTCTTTTGATTTTGTTACAAGTCTCCTCCCATTGATTTGGAATCAATTTCTGTTGATTTTTGGGCAATTTCATGTCATTTCCTGTTGATTTTTGGGGGAATTGAAAGCCACTTTCTATTGACTTTGGGGGTGGGGGGGGCTCTTCATATTGAATTTGGGCTACTTCCTGTTGATTTTTAGGGGGAACTACAAGTCTCCTGTTGATTTTAGTTCAATTCCTGTAGATTTTTGGTGAATAGCAGGTCACTTGTAGAGGATTTTGCATGACTCCCTGTTGAATTTCAAGCAATTCCGGGTCACTTTTTGTTGATTTTGGGACACTTTCTGTTGTTTTTTTGGGAATTGCAGGTCTCCTGTTGATTTTTGTGTCACTTCTTGTTGGGTTTTTGTGCAACTTAACATCATTTCATGTTGATTTTTGGGGAATTTGAAGTAAATTTCTATTGACTTTGGGTGACATTACAAGTCTCTTCCTGATGAGTTTGGGTCACTTCATGTTGGTTTTGGGGGAAATTCAGGTCACTTTCTATTGAGTTTGTGGGAAATTACAAGTCTCCTCTGTCAGGCCGAGATTACGAGGCGGACTCAGCTGCGGAGTTCAGAAAAAATGTTATTATCAAAAATTAAGGTTCTTCCGCTAGCATGCAGGAATGACAGGAAAAACAAACAAACACAAAGCGCTCCAAATGGAGGAAAGAAACCAAGATGACTGTGAAAACTATGAAACAAGACTGACATGAACAACACAGGTTGATAAACACTTTGGCACAAGACAAGGGAGACGCAGACTATTTATACACAAGAGGTAATGAAGAACAGGTGGAAACAATAGCTGATTAGCTGACAAGAGGAAGGGAAAGTGTACAGACATAAGGAGAATGAAGCCTTCAAAATAAAACAGGAAACGACACGACACCCCACCATGATTTGAAATCCTCCTATTGGTTTTGGGTCACGTCGGTTCCTGTTGATGATTTTTGGGAGAATTGCAAGTCTCAAATTGATTTTGGAACACTTCTTGTTGGGTTTTGGGCAATTTCATGTCATTTCATGTTGGTTTTTGGGGGTATTGCAGGTCAATTTCTATTTTTGGCGAGAGGGATTACAAGTCTCCTTTTAATTTTTGTTCACTTACTGAGTTTTGAAGAATTGCAGGTTACTTTTTGTTAGTTATTGGTCACTTCCTATTGATTTGTAGGCATTTCTAGGTTTTCAAACAATTCCCAGTCACTTCTTGTTGATTTGGGGAGACTTTTTGTTGATATTTGGGGAATTGCAGGTCACTTTCTATCTATTTTGTGGGAAATTACAAGTCTCCTATTGATTTTTGGTGACTTCTTGTGGATTTGGAGGCACTTCCTGTTGATTTTTGGGGGAATTGGTGATTTTGCGTAACTTCCTGTTGATTTTCAAGCAATTCTAGGTTACTCTTAGTTGATTTTTGGGGCACTATCTATTGATTTTGTGGGAAATTACGAGTGTCCTCCTATTGATTTTGGGTCACTTCTTGTTGGGTTTTGGGCAATTTCATGTCATTTCATGTTGGTTTTGGGGGGTATTGACAGTCAGATTCTTTTTTTGGCAAGGCGGATTACAAGTCTGTTGATTTTTGTTCACTTAGTGTGGGGACTATTTTTTGACAAATAGCCACCGAGAGGCTTAAAAGGCTCTGGGATCCTTGACTCGTTGAATCATTCAAGATAAACTGAATGTAAAGTTTAAGGTGTTTATTCCAATTTAAAATTCAAACAATACTTCTTGTGGTTTCTAATCAAATAAACAGAACTAAACAATAACGTGCAGTAGTGAAACAACGGTCAACAGAAAATATGCCTTGAGCCAGGTAACCCCCTCGCTCTGTGTGTTCAACTGACATGGCTCCTTCTGACAGCCCAATTTGAAGTAGGCATAACAGCTGAAATGTGTCAAAGGCTGATTACCTAAAACCACGCCCACACCTACCAGAAACCAAAGGTGACGGTTGCCACGTTTACATGGAGCCAAATATTCCAATTACAATCGGAATATTTGTTCAAACCGAATAAATGTGTTCCATATAAACACCTCATTCGGAATGAACAGGTCCAAACCGAATGGAATTTCATTCCGATTCACAGGGGTGGAATATTCCTTTTCCCAAACCGATTAGAAGTCAAATTATATCATGTAAACAGGGAAGCGGAATGGTGTCTGGTTGCGTTCTTTCTGCGCATGCTCCGTACTGACGTGGTGACGTCACTCGGTGACGTAAGTAACGTCACTTGCGACATGGCTTCCAAGCACACGCACAGCGCACCCACACAACTTTTCAAATGAACGGCGTATCATTCTGAAGTTTTGTTTCCACTGGAAAAGTTAAAACAGCAGCTGATCTGACGATCGATCTCCATGTTTTGCAACGTGACGCTTTGTTTTGATTCATCTGCACATGTCAGACGGCAGTTGTCAAACGTCCTTTCGGAATAAAGGCAGTCACATGTAAACGCTGGATCGGAATAGATGAAGTGACATGTAAACAGCTGATGTGAAATTTCCATTCGGAATGATTTGATGAATGAATGATTACAAGTGTCCTGTTGATTTTGCGGCAACTTTAGGTCACTTCTTGATGATTTTGGGTGACTTCTTAATGATTTTCGAACAACTCCAAGTCACTTTCTATTGATTTTGTGGGAAATTATGAGTGTCCTCCTATTGATTTTGGGTCACTTCTTGTTGGTTTTGGGGCAATTTCATTTTATTTTCTGTTGATTTTAAGGGGAATTGCAGGTCCATTTCTACTGACTTTGGGGGAAATTACAAGTCTCCTCCTGTTGAGTTTGGGTCACTTCTTGTTGATTTTGGGACACTTTTTGTTGATATTTGGGGGTCACTTTCTATTTATTTTGTGGGAAATTACAAGGCTCTTATTGATTTTGGGTCACTTCATGTTGTTTTTTTTCTTTTCGTTGTTTCCTGTTGATTTAGGGGGAATTGCAGTCACTTCCGATTGTTTTTTTTTTTTTGTTGTTTTTTAAGGGGGGAGGGGGTGGGTGGGATTACAAGTCTGCTGTTGGTTTTGCAGCAGCTTTAGGTCACTTCTTGATGGTTTTGGGTGACTTTTGGTGATGGAAGCTTTGTGATGCATGAATGTGATGGAATATGCTGGCACATGTGATGGAGTATGCAATACGCTGGCAATATGTTGGCACATGACACCTTCCTGTTGTTTTTTGGGCAATTTCACGTCACTTCCTATTGATCTTTGGGGAATTGCAGGTCACTTCTTGTTAATTTGGGGTCACTTCTTATTCTTTTTGGGTAACTTTCTCTTGATTTTCTGGGAAATTCAGGTCACCTCTTGATGATTTTAGGGTGACTTCTTTTCGAGCAATTCCATTTCTTTTTTTTTTTTGGGTCACTTCCTGTGGATCTTTGGAGAACTGCGGGTCACTTTCCATTGATGTTGAGGGAAATGACAAGTCTCCTATAAATTTTGGGTCACTTCCTGTTAATGTTAGGGCAATTCCAGGTCACATATTGTTTATTTTGCGACACTTACGATTGAAGTTGCGGCAACTCCAGGTCAATTCCTATTCCTTTTGGGTCACCTGCTAATAATTTTGTGGCAACTTCAAGTAACTTCTTGTTGATTTTGGGGGATTTGCAGGTCGCTTTTTACTATTTTTTATAGACTATTACAAGTCTTCTATCTATTTTGGGTCCCTTCCTGTTGGTTTTTGGGCAATTTCACGCAAAAGCGGATTTTAAGGGGGGTGCGAGCCCACCCCCTTGTGGCCAAAAAGTGTCATTGCATGTAATTGACTTTCCAATATGTATATATATATATATATATATATATATAAGTTGTAAAGCAATAAAACTGCAACAAAAATGAATGAAATGAACAAAAAAATATATTTTTGTAACTGGTCAAAATTGTTTTTCGATCACCTTAGATGGTCATTTGCTTTGTATATAATTTTCCCCAAAAAAATGAAAAAAAAAAATTTTTTTTCAAAAGATTTTTTTCTTTGAATGAAAATATTTTTTTCTGATTGAAGCAACTTTTTTTGAATTGAATGATTTAGATACATATGTCCTAATCATAACATGGCCCAACACAAAAAAGATTGCTTCAATCAAAGAAAATGTTTTCAATGAAAAATGAAGTGTTCAAAATGCAAAATTTTCAATCTCAAATATGTTTTCGCTTTCAAAAACTTTTTCTATGATTGAAATTTTTCTTTTTTTGATTGAAGTGGTTTTCTTTTTGTAAATCTATATTTTTTGAAGCAACTTATTTTTAGATTGAATAATAAAGACAAAAATGTCCTAGCCAAAATGTGGCCCAAACACAAATCAACATTACTTCAATCAAAAAAGTTGCTTCAATTAAAAAAAAAAAATTTAAAAAAAAAAAATATCTTTCACATGCATTTTTTTTTTAATTTCAAATTTGTTTTTGAATTAAAACACTTTTTTTTTTTTTTTTTTTTTATCGAAGCGACATTTTTTTTGTTGAAAATATATATTTTGATTGAAACAACTTTTTTTTTTTTTAAGCAACTTTTTTCGATTGAATAATAAAGACACAAATCTTCCTCCATAATGGTCAACTTATCGTTATAAATATTCTTGAAAGTTAATTTTATTGCTGACACTGCGTTTCGGGGTCATCATCAACATGTTGTGCCCCCCCTGCCCCAAAAGTCCAACTCCGCTTATGATTTCACGTCATTTCCTGTCGGTGAACCGATGTTCACTCGTTGCCAGACCTCCCAGTTCAAACGGAGTGGACGTCTACTAGGAATAAAACTCATTCCAATTCACAACGGAAGGACGATTGGACGAGGCGCGATTAGACATCTATCGTGGTCAATGACACTGAAAGAGTTTCACAGGTAATATGCCGCACTAAGAGCCGTCAGGTCATGAATATGCTAACTAGCTCCACATGAAGTCTTATTTCAAATTCTACACTTGACTTTTCTAGACATAAATACAAGGGAGGCGTCACGACAGCCTGACAGCGGAGGTCACCGAGGTCGCCGGAGCGGTTCCCCCAAGTGCACCGCCGAGGCTCATTTTGCTTCTCCGGCACTTTTGGAGTCTCCTTTTTATTTCCATCTGTCTGGTAAGCACTCCGGGTTGTCATCCCCGAAAGGGAAAGAACATCACTTCACATCACTCAGCGGCCGACAGAACCTTCCGACGATCACAGTCCCCGTTTGTGAGTCGACTTGACTGCGCTGCTTTTACAAAACGTCAGGGAAACCCTCCGGGGTCCCGTTGCTAGTGTAAATTTAAGGGTTGGGGATACACTCGGGGTCAAGTTAGGATTACGGGTTGGGTGAGTTGAGTGCTAAGAGATGGAAACTTGGGGCATTTACAGGTCAATTGCTATTGAGATTGGAGCATTTAAGAGTCAATTCTTACTGGTTTAGGTGAACTTTCTGCTGATTTTTGGGCATTACTGGAGAGACAGTGAGAAGCAAAATTGGTATTTGTTATGTGGCAAAATTGATTTTGCCATGGGGGCATTTTTTTGCCATGTGGCATTTTCTTTTACCATGTGGCGAAAAAAACAAACACGCCACTTTGACAAGAATGAAAAATGTGAAAAATAAAACAAAAAATGTGAAGTAAAAAAACACGGAAAAAGACAAAAAATCTACAAAAAATTGCACACGCAACGAAAATAAACATGTTAATCCAAAAAAATAAATCAAGAACTGCATTAACGCAAGTGAAAAAAACACAAAATTCCTGCAAACCTGAAAATAAACTAAAAAATAGTAAACGGAAAAAAAAACACCTCAGATTTAGAAAAATGGGGAAAAAAGGAAATGAAAAAAAAAAATTAAAACAACAACCAAAAAAAATTGCAATAAAGAGTGGGGAAAAGTCCCCAAAAAGTGAAAACTGCAAGTGAAAAACACAAAATTTATGCAAATGTAAACTTGAACTTGAAAAAAAAAAAACCCTAAAAAAAAACTAAATTAAAAGAAAAAGAAAAAGCGAAAACACAAAATAAATAATGGATTCAAAATAAAATAATGGATTTAAAAAAAGTGAAACATGAAAAATCTAGAACTGAAAAAAAAGAAAAAAAAAAAAAAAACGTGACAAAAAACATGAAAAGCAACATAAAAAATGCAAAATCAAATTTTAAAACATTTTCAACTGATGCTCCGAAGCCTTTTTCCAGCTTTCAAAATGGAGTCAGTACAAGGGGTTACGACTAAAGTCAACGTGCGGAGTTTGGCCTTTTGGCCGGGTGGTCTAGTACTCGCCGGGTGATCGTCGGAGCTGCGTTGGACGTTAAGCGCCTTCAGTGGCAGTTCAATGAGTGTCATACGAAGGGTTAAGAGCTGAAAAAAAATCAAATCAATCATTAAAAAAGCCCAAATTTCCTCCCAGAGTAGATGAAAGACGCTCTGCAGTTGTTCTCCCGAATGGATAATTGATGCACCTGCGACTTTTAATCAGTCTTCTCATCTGTTATTAACGGCGTAAGCGACACGCTAGTCGGCGGCGGCCTCGCGGTGACAGCGCGTCTCGTTCGGGGCGAGACGTCGACATCTGGCGGCGAGGACGGAGGCGGGGAAGGGTGGGGGGACGGGTCCCGTGACAATACATCACGCTGAAATTCGGGGCGGCCATATGCTGCCTTTTAAAAGCCGCCTCTTTTGCCCACTTTGCTTGTTTAAAGAGAGCTGGCAGCTACTTAAGGAAGTGCTCGTTAGCTCGCGCGTTTGGGAGGACTGCGGGGGGCTTTTTGCTGTCTATTTTCTTTCCTGGCTCTCAAACTGCTGACCGGAGGCTCCCTTTGCACTCTTCTCTTGTGGATTTACTGTTTGCTTGAGCTTGAATCTGCACCGTACTATTACACCAGCTTGTGGTCGTGCGCAACGTTGTCAGGAAGCCGAATCTCGAGTCCCAAAACGAACTATATCACTTATCCCCCAATGACCACAATTTTAACCTAGATGACTGGACCCGACATGCTTCCATAAGTGGGTGAAAAATGGCCTGCGTGCATTTTCAACAGAATCTAAAGGGAATTAGCTGGGATGACAAGGACTAAATCAGAAATGTCGGGGGGGGGGTTCAGATTTTTATCCATTACGTCAGGCATCTCCAAAGTCAGGTGAGTCATTTTCAGCCTGGCGACCCTTTTTTTTTTGCGCCCGACTGGGGGAAAAAAAAACAAAAAAAACCAAAAAAAACAAAACCTGAACGCTGAAAAATCTTGTCAACCTAAATAGAAATGCTCAAAAACGCGAAAATCCCGCAAACCTAACAAGAAACAAGAATAGCACACGCCAATGAATGAACAACAATGAAAAACATTAAAAAATGAAACAAAAAATGTGGAAGAAAAAAAACCCAAAGAAAAAGCAAAATAATCTAAAAAAAAAATTGCACACACGCAACAAAAATAAACATGTTAATCATAAAAAAATCAAGAGCTGCATTAACGCAAGATGTGAAAAAAAAACAAAAAAACTGAAAATTCATGCAAACCTGACAATAAACATAAAAACAGTAAACTGAGAAAAAAAAAATCTCAGATTCAGAAAATGGAAAAAAAGATGTTTTTTTTAAAACAACAACAGCAGTATAAAAAAAGCAATAAAAGAGTAGGGAAAAGTCCCCAAAATGTGAAAACTGCAATAACCCAATAAGTTAAATCACAAAATTCATGCAAATGTAAAAATTAACATGATTTTTTTTTTTTTATTAAAAAAAAAATTAAATTGGAAAAAAACAAAAAACAAAAAACAAAAAAAACACACACACACACAGAAAAAGCAAAAGTAAAATAAAATAAATGATGGATTAAAATAATAAAAAAGTGCACACACCCAACAATAAAAACGTAAATCACAAAAATTAAAAATTAAATGTATAAACCATTTCAAAACAACACCAAAAAAATAGCAAAAAACATCAGAAAAAGTCCACAAAATGTGAAAAAACGGCATTAATGCCAGAAGTGAAAAAACACAAATTCATGCAAAACTAAAAATATGTTTAAATATTGGCCAAAAAAAAAAAAAAAACCACCCCAGATTGAGAAAAATGGAAAAGCCATGAAATAAATGGAAAAAGCAAAAAATAAATACTGTAGTTGTAGTATATAGTGCAAACACAGAACAAAAAACATGTAGATCATGAAAAATCAAGAACTGCGAATATAAGGGTAAACAATTTTTAAAATGGCGAAAATAAAAAAGTAAACATGGAAAAAGCAAAAAAAAAGTGTAGAAAAACAACAAAAATAAATAAACATGTAAATTAAAAAAAGTCAAGATATGCAAAAATAAACATGGAAAAAAATCAGCATGAAAATAAATGCTAAAAAAAATGCAAAATGTAATATAAAAAACATTTTAAAATGACAACAAAATTTGCAAAAACAGCAAAAGAAAAAGTCCAAAAGGTGAAAACTGCAATAACGCAATGAGTGGAAAAAACACAACATTTGTGCAAACCAAAATGAACATGAAAAAGGCAGAAAAAAGACCCAAAATTGAAAGAAAAAAAAGCGTGGAAAAAAAACCTCAAAAATATAATAAAAACAAAAGGTTAAAGAAAAAAGTGCACAAATGCAACAAAAACAAACATGTAAATCATGAAAAAAATCAAGAACTGCGAAAATGAATAATTTAGACATAATTAAAATAAAAAATAAAAAAATAAAAAACACAAAAATCAAATGTAAAAATCAATTTAAAACGCCAAAAATTTGCAAAAAAAATTCATTAACTCAAGAAGTGAAAAAAAAATCCATGCAAACCTAAAAATAAACATGAAAAAAAATATGGCCAAAAAAACCCACTCCATTTTGAGAAAAATGGAAAAACCATGAAAAAATGGGAAAATATCAAACAATAAGTGCAGAAAAAACTGCAGGCATGGAAAAAAAAAAACAAGAAAGCATGTAAATCACAAAAAATTAAGAGCTGATAAATTCAAGAAAACCTGAAAATCCATGCGAAAAATGACGAGCAAACATGAAAAATTTAAAAACCTGCAAAGACGAAAAAAAAAAAAAAATCCAAAATGTTGCCTGTCGTGGATTGAGATATTGCAAGAGCTCTGGCAGGCTACTTAAAGTGCTCGTTAGCGTGCGTGTTTTGGGGGAGCTCTCAAAGTGCTGACCGGAGGCTCCCTCTCTCCCACTTTTTTTTTCTCCCCGGCGACAGATTGAAGACTTCGGTTTGAAGACTCTCTCCGCCGCGGCGCGACGCTTTCAAGCAAAGATGCTACATCCGCAGAAAAGTAACAAGAGCCAATTGTCGTGAGCGTCTGGACGCCAGCCAGCGCTAAATTAAGTGAGGCTGACGGCAGCGAGAAACCCACCGGAGTATGGATGTCGAGAGGAGAGAGTGCGTACGTGCGAAATGATGGGGCCCACCAGGGATTTCCCCAAAAAACATTTAGTCTCTTCAGCCGACCAGATCCAAACATCTCCCTGTCTTGTACACAAATGTATCAAACCCAGTGTTTTTTTGGCAGCCATTTTAGTTTGCATCTTAGTCTCAGTCTTTCAAAACAACCATCAATGAGTTTCTTACAATGCTCTGCTGGAATTTTAGACCATTCTTCTTTGGCCAACTGCTCCAGATCTCTGACACTTGAAGGGTGCCATTTTCAGATCTCTCCACAGGTGTTCTATGGGATTCAGGGCTGGCCACTTTAGAAGTCTCCAGTGCTTTCTCTCAAACCATTTTCTAGTGCTTTTGGGTCATTCTCCTGCTGGAAGACCCATGACCTCTGAGGGAGAACCAGCTTTCTCACACTGGGCCCTACATTATGCTGCAAAATTTTTTTGGTAGTCTTCAGACTTCATAATGCCATGCACACAGTCAAGCAGTCCAGTGCTAGAGGAAGCGAATCAACCCCAAAAAATCGGGGAAACTCCATCATGTTTGACTGTGGGGACCGTGTTCTTTTCTTTGAAGGCCTCGTTTTTCCCTCTGTAAACTCTATGTTGAAGCCTTTTCCCAAAAAGCTCTACTTTTGTCTTATCTGACCAGAGAACATTCTTTTTGGCTTTCTCAGGTAAGTTTTGGCAAACTCCAGCCTGGCTTTTTTATGGGTTAGAAGTGGGGTAGAGTCCCTTTTCATTCAGACACCGACGGATAGTACTAGTTGACACCGTTGTACCCTCGGACTGTGGGACAGCTTGAACTTGTTTGGATGTTAGTCGAGGTTCTTTATCCACCATCCGCACAATCTCTCGTCAATTTTTCTTTTCGTCCACATCTTGGGAGGTTAGCTACAGTGCCATGGGCTTTACACTTATTGATTACACTGCGCACGGTAGACACAGGAACATTCAGATCTTTGGAGATGGACTTATAGTCTTGAGATTGCCCATGCTTCCTCACAATTTTGCTTCTTTGGTCTTCTTTCTTTTCTCCATGCTCAACGTGGTACACACGAGGACACAGGACAGTGGTTGAGTCAACTTGAATCCATTTTAACTGGCTGCAAGTGTGATTTAGTTATCGCCACCATCTGTTATCCTGTTTTGTGCCACAGGCAATTAACTAGTGCTGTTAATTACACAAATTAGAGAAGCATCACATGATTTTTCAAAGGGTGCCAATTAGGGTTGTTCCGATCATGTTTTTTTGCTCCCGATGCTGTTATAGTTTGAGTATCTGCCGATCCCGATATTTCCCGATCCGATTGTTTTTTTGTTTTGTTTTTTGCTCCCGATTCAATCCCAATCATTCCCGATAATTTTTCCCGATCATATACATTTTGGCAATGCATTAAGAAAAAAATGAATAAAACTCGGACGAATATATACATACAGTACATACAGTAACTACTGTATTTGTTTATTATGACAATAAATCCTCAAGATGGCATTTACATTATTAACATTCTTTCTGTGAGAGGGATCCATGGATAGAAAGACTTGTAATTCTTAAAGGATAAATGTGACTTTGTATATTGTGACTAAATATTGCCATCTATTTGTTGAGCTTTCAGTAAATGATTCTGTACCCATTTAACTGTTCTGCCCAAATGCATGATGGGAAGTGCAACCATGACTGTGCGTAGTGGCACCAATTGATAGATCTTCTCTGCGTTGGGAAATAACATAGGGTGTTAAGAAAAAGATCAATTACTACCTTTCTTCCCCACATTGCTTCTCATGACATTTCTAATTGATGAGAGAGGGATTGTAAGGCTTTAGCCAATTAGAAAAAGGCTCCAAAGACTGCCAAAATTCACTCTACTCATTTTACGCTGCCTTTTAGCTCTGTATACGGGTAAAACGATGCCTTTATAGATTGAACGCGACAATGCGTGAGTGGGTCGTGCAGCGCATGCGTTAATTGCGTTAAATATTTTAACGTGATTAATTAAAAAAAAAAAAATTACCGCCGTTAACGCGATAAATTTGATAGCCCTACTTTAAGCCAAAACTAAAGACTCTGGATGAGTGTAAGACATTTTGTCTGTAACGTTAAATACAATTAGAAAACGATTTAATTAAAAAATATATATATTAAAAAAAGGCATGTCCGATATTTTTTTTTGCCGATTCCGATACTTTGAAAATGACGTGATCGGACACGATCGATGCCGATCGATCGGGACATCTTTAGCGCCAATACTTTTGTCCAGCCCATTTTTGGAGTTTTGTGTGATATGATAATGATTTGATTAATTTTTTTCCCATTCTCTTTTGTGTTTTTTTTATTGCAAGCAAAATAAATGAAGATATTTCTACCAAAGCATTTGTAATTGCAATCATTTTCTGGGAGAAATCCACCATTATCTGACAGTACAGTACTTTTGGCCAGCACTGTATATCATTATGTTTAAATCACATTCTTAACTTCTTGTCTGCAGCTAGTTTCAATTTAAGGCGTATGGCGAGGTAGATCCACACTGGTGCTTTACAGCTGGACGCTGTTCAAAACATTCCACTTCAAACCATATACCAGTCCTTCTAAAAAAATGTGCATATTGTGATAAAGTTCATCATTTTCTGTAATGTGATAAACATTAGACTTTCATATATTTTAGATTCATTACACACAACTGAAGTAGTTCAAGTCTTTTATTGTTTTAATATTGATGATTTGGGCAAAAAAGTCAAGAAAAACCAAAAATCCCTATCTAAAAAAATTTGCATATCATGAAAAGGTACTCTAAGGAAGATACTAACCTAATCATCTGAATCAACAACTTAACTCAAAACCCCTGCGAAAGATTGCTGAGGCTTTTAAAAACTCCCCCAGCCTGGTTCATGACTCAAAAGCGCAATCAAGGGCAAGACTGCCGACCTGACTGCTGTCCAGAAGGCCATCATTGACACCCTCAAGCAAGAGGTTAAGACACAGGAAGACATTTCTGAGCAAATAGGCTTTTCCCAGAGTGCTGTATCAAGGCACCTCAGTGGGAAGGAAAAAGTGTGGCAGGAAACGCTGCACAACCAGAAGAGGTGACGGCACCCTGAGAAAGAATGTGTTGAAGGGCCCATCCCAGACCTTGGGGGACCTGCAGAAAGAGTGGACCGAGTCTGGAGTAGAAACATCCAGAGCCACCGTGCACTGGCATGTGCTGGAAATGGGCTACAGGTGCCGCATTGCCCAGGTCAAGTCACTTTTGAACCTGAAACAGCGGCAGAAGTGCCTGACCTGGGCTATAGAGAAGCTCAGTGGTCCAAAGTGCTTTTTTCAGATGAAAGCAAATTTTGCATGTCATTCGGAAATCAAGGTGCCAGAGTTTGGAGGAAGACTGGGGAGAAGGAAATGTCCAGTGTCAAGGACCCACAATCAGTGATGGTCTGGGGTGCCATGTCAGCTGCTGGTGTTGGTCTACTGTGTTTTATCAAGGGCAGGGTCAATGCAGCTAGCTATCAGGAGATTTTGGAGCACTTCATGCTTCCATCTGCTGAAAAACTTTATGGAGATGAAGATTTCATTTTTCAGCACGGCCTGGCACCTGCTCAGTGCCAAAACCACTGGTAAATGGTTTACTGGCCATGGCATTACTATGCTCAACTGGCCTGCCAACTCTCCTGACCTGAACCCCATAGAGAATCTGTGGGATGTTGTGAAGAGGAAGTTGAGAGACACCAGACTGTGGATCGGCTTAAGGCCACTATAGAAGCATCCATTACACCCCAGCAGCGCCACAGGCTGATTGCCTCCAGGCCACGCCGCATTGAAGCAGTCATTTCTGCAAAAGGATTCCCGACCAAGTATTGAGTGCATAGCTGATATCATTAATTGAAGGTTGACTTTTTATGTATTAAAAAACACTTTTTTGTATTGGTCAGATGAAATATGCTCGTTTTTTGAGATAGGGATTTTTGGTTTTTCTTGACTGTTTTTGCCAAAATCCTCAATATTAAAACAATAAAAGGCTTGAACTACTCCAGTTGTGTGTAATGAATCTAAAATATATGAAAGTCTAATGATTATCAGTACATTACAGAAAATAATGAACTTCATCACAATATGCTAATTTTTTGAGAAAGACTAGTATATAGGCGCTTCCAGGAGTTCACGCGCAGCACTGAAAGTCATGGAGCCTCATCTACGTCGTGCTTAATCCATTTTTGGAGATTCCGTTGGTTCCTCTGGTTTGATTTTGCAGTTTTAACTTTGTCAACACACTGCTAACTTCAACCGCAATTCATGTTGTTCTTTCTAAACATGAAGTTCGGAGCAGACATTTTCCAAGATGGCGCCACCCATGTTTCGCTCATGAAACTTGTCTATAAATACGCAGTCAGGTAAAACAAAGGACCCCCTGGCGGGCCGCTTCTCTACATTTGACATGCTTGCTCAAGCTTCAGTGTGCTTCCATACCATTCCATTCCATGGTCAAAAATTCCCACAAAAAGTCCACGTTTCGTCAAAATATTTCCCATAACATTCAAATGATTTCGATAAAAAGGCAGACCGCCGTTTTATGAACCTTTTATCAGGCACTCACTGGCTTGACTGCTTTAGATGTCCAAATTTAGATTGAGATGATTTCAGTTCGAATTAGCTAACAGCTAAACAATGACTTCGTAGAGCATCTTTAAGCAGCTTCTTTCTTTCAAGAACAAAAGATTCAGGGAGGAAAATATATATTTTTTTATAAAACAATCAGGTTACGCCTTTGAACTTCCGCACACCTTCAAATGTTCATAATTTAATCATGTGAACAGCGGCAGAAAAGACACGCTTTGACCTCTTTGATGCTTCCCCGCATCGCATCTTTTGTTTCAGAGATAAAACAAGTCGAGAGTAGAAAAAAACGCTGAGCTGCAGATGAATTCATTGGACGTCTAGCGCCGTCAGTGGCACTGAAAGATGAGCATTTCCTCCCAGTTTAAATGTATCGGACATCCGTCGTTTTCAATGGAAGTGACTGAGTTCATCACATTTAACCCGAAGTGAAAAGTGACGCTGACATTGCAGTGACTTCGATTGTAACGTCGACCCTATCAATATGGCCGCCACGTAGGCACAGCGGTTTGCTGGGTTTGAGAAGCAATGGGTGCTTTTGAAGGCCTTCCTCATGGAAAATGCCCCAAATATCAAAAGTAAGGCTAGGTTCATATTGCCGGTCTTAATGCACAATTCCGATTTTTTTGGGGGTGCCCATTCAGACTGCCTTCGTTCATTGAGCCCGTTCAAGTATTACGCATGCGCACTAATTCGCAGCCCGACACGCGTTGAGCAAACCGACCCGCATGCGCAGAAGTATCAAAACAAATAACTATTCACTGTTTGCCCCGACTCGGACAAGTTCACATACTGAAATATTGCTCATTTGGTGCACAGTAAGAAACCAAGCATTATCAGGCGTATCCTTTTCTTCATTTTATTTTATTTTGTTATGACTCCCATTCATTTTTAATAGCATTTACTTTGTTTGATGCCATTGACGGCCATGTTTGTTGATTCTATTGATGCCAATGTACGTACTTGGATGCCACTGACGGCCATGGGCGTCCAAATTTCCCATTCATTTTCAATGGCAGAAAAACAAATGTCCCCAAATCAACAGGAAATGACCAGATAGCAATAGGACGTGTCTCCCAAACCTCCTCAAATGATCTGATATGACCAGGACATATCCCCTAAATGTCCCCAAATGGCATTATATGACTTGGAAACGCCCCCCAAATGTCCCTCAATGACCTGATATGACCAGGACATGTCCCCAAATGACCTAATATGACCAAGACATACAGTGGGGCAAATATGTATTTAGTCAACCACTAATTGTGCAAGTTCTCCCACTTGAAAATATTCGAGAGGCCTGTAATTGTCAACATGGGTAAACCTCAACCATGAGAGACAGAATGTGGGGGGGAAAAAACTGAAAATCACATTGTTTGATTTTTAAAGAATTTATTTGCAAATCATGGACGAAAATAAGTATTTGATCATTACCAAAAGTTCATCTCAATACTTTGTTTTGGCAATAATGGAGGCTAAACGTTTTCTGTAACTCTTCACAAGCTTTTCACACACTGTTGCTGGCATTTTGGCCCATTCCTCCATGTAGAGCTCCTCTAGAGCAGTGATGTTTTGGGGCTGTCGTTGGGCAGCACAGACTTTCAACTCCCTCCACAGATTTTCTATGGGGTTGACATCTGGAGGCTGGCTAGACCACTCCAGGACCTTGAAATGCTTCTGACGAAGCCACTCCTTTGTTGCCCTGGCTGTGTGTTTAGGATCATTGTCACGCTGAAAGACCCAGCCACGTCTCATCTTCAATGCCCTTGCTGGCGGAAGGAGATTTTCACTCAAAATCTCTTGATACATGGCCCCATTCATTCTTTCCTTGTCACAGATCAGTCGTCCTGGTCCCTTTGCAGAAAAACAGCCCCAAAACATGATGTTTCCACCTCCATGCTTCAAAGTGGGTATGGTGTTCTTCAATTCAGTATTCTTTCTCCTCCAAACACAAGAACCTTTTTTTCCTACCAAAAAAGTTCTATTTTGGTTTCATCTGACCATAACACATTCTCCCAGTCTTCTTCTGGATCATCCAAATGCTCTCTAGCGAACCGCAGACGGGCGTGGACGTGTACTTTCTTCAGCAGGGGGGCACGTCTGGCAGTGCAGGATTTGAGTCCCTGGCGGCGCATTGTGTTACTGATAGTAGCCTTTGTTACTGTGGTCCCAGCTCTCTGTAGGTCATTCACTAGGTCGCCCTGTGTGGTTCTGGGATTTTTGCTCACCGTTCTTGTTATCATTTTGACGCCACGGGGTGAGATCTTGCATGGAGCCCCAGATCGAGGGAGACTATCAGTGGTCTTGTATGTCTTCCATTTACTTGCTCCCACAGTTGATTTCTTTACACCAAGCGTTTTACCTATTGCAGATTCAGTCTTCCCAGCCTGGTGCAGGTCTACAGTTTTGTCTCTGGTGTCCTTCGACAGCTCTTTGGTCTTGGCCATAGTGGAGTTTGGAGTGTGACTGACTGAGATTGTGGACAGGGGTCTTTTATACCGATAATGAGTTAAAACAGGTGCCATTAATACACGTAACGAGTGGAGCCTCGTTAGACCTCGTTAGAAGAAGTTAAACCTCTTTGACAGCCAGAAATCTTGCTTGTTTGTAGGTGACCAAATACTTATTTTCCAATCTAATTTGGAAATAAATTATTTAAAAATCAAACAATGTGATTTTCTGTTTTTTTCCCCACATTCTGTCTCTCGTGGATGAGGTTTACCCATGTTCACTATTACAGGCCTCTCTAATCTTTTCAAGTAGAAGAACTTGCACAATTGGTGGTTGACGAAATACTTATTTGCCCCACTGTATATGTCCAATACACTGAAACATGATCACCCAATGCCAGTCATTGATGTCTTAAACTGTCACTAACACTGAATGAGTTAAGCACATCTGCAGTCCACGTGTCCGAATCTGACCCGAAAATGAGCTTCCTGTCCTCTCGCAAATAATCGGCCAATATTCTTGGCTTTCTTTCGCCGACAAACAAACACTGACAGTTCCTTGGCTGAACTCAACTAAGAGCACCTTTGATTGACAATCGTCCGGGAATGTTGCGCGGCGTATCCAAACATCTGCCAATCATAAGCAGTCTGCAGTCGACATCGGTATTGTTGTTTCCTAGATGTGTTATGCCATCATTTTTTACAAACACAAAAGGTTGAAAGACAATGTCAAGCACCGTGTGTGGGATGCTTGAGTGACATCTGCTGACTGAAAGCATAGAGATCATATATACAAGTGTAAAAACCTGGACTTGACGGCGTTAGTAACTGGCAGCCATCTTAAAGCAGGCCTGGCTCTGTTGCAGCAAACCTAAGGCGAGTGATTTCACCACTAAAAGACTCTTAACTCGTCCAAATCTTGGCTGCGATCCCCTCGCAATTATTTGGAGAAATACCATTAATTTACTGCATCAATGATGTTTATTTATAAAAAAAAAAAAAAAAAAAAAAGAAAAAAGAAAGAAAAACAAAACCCTTTGAAGCTGGTTGAAAATTAATCAATTTATAGCTATTCCATTGATTAGAATCTTATGTGTATGAAATGACACTGACACAAAATGGCCGTTGTGATTTACTCACTGTATGTTAGGTTTTGTGTTTGGTTTGTCCTTGTGTGACTTGTCCCTGTGATTACCCATTGCTCTCACCTGTGTGTGTTTTCCCAGTGTATCCTGCAATCTGCATCCACCTGTGTTACCCAGCTGTTCCTCGTCTTGTTACCCCTTGTCTGCGTATATAATGACCCAGTTTCTTGTCACTCCTTGTTGCGTCATTGTCTATGTCCGTCTCTGCCAAAGTCAAGTCCGTTCCAAGCCCTCGTGTATCCGTCCCTCCGATTTAAGTAAGTTTTGTTTGAATCTTGCCCTTTTGATCCCCAGTGGTTTTGGTTGTACTTTGTGTTTTTGTTAGATATCATTAAAACGTTTTTTGAGTTCATTGCCATCTGCCTCCTGCCTTGCATTTTTGTTTCCTGCGTTTGGGTCCACACACACCTGCCTGCCCAGCACTCCCTGACACTGTATGCTTGTCTTACGGCGTGACTGATTTGCGGATTAGCATCTGCCACCAGCGGACCTGTCACCAACTATGCAACGCATTCATCAATCCATTAAAACATATAAGGCGGGCAGTGATTGGACTCTGAAATAAACAGGAAGTGATCTTGAATTGCCTCAAAATCAACTGCAGGTGACCTGATCTACCCCCAAAATCAACAGGAAATGACGCCAAATCGATAGGAAGTTACCTTGAATCTGCCCAAGTGACCCAAAAATAAACAAGGAAGTGTCCCGTAGTCACAGTGGGTGATGTGGATTTGCCCAAAAATGAAAGTGACCCAAAAATGAACAGGATTTGAGCTGTATTAACCCCAAATCAACCGTAAATGACCCAAAATGAACAGCAAGTGACCTTAAATATCCTAAAAAAGAAAAGGGCGAGACCCCAAATAAATAATAACTGACCAGAAAAAAAAACACAAAATCCACAGGAATTGTCCCAAAATTAATCGGAAGTCATCTGTAAGTGTCCCAAAACCTACAGGAAGTGAGCTAAAATCCAAAGCAAGTGACCCCTAAGTGATGCCTATCACCTTATTTGCAGTGAACGAGATAAAAACTTTCAGATCAGTGTTTATCAAGCGCAATTGCAGCTAGCTAGCTAGCTATAGGTGGCCAAATGTTAGAGTCCCCTGGTGCGACCGCCTCATTGTTGCTATCGTTTATCCATCCATCCATCCATCCATCCATCCATCCATCCATCCATCCATCCATCCATCCATCCATCCATCCATCCATCCATCCATCCATCCATCCATCCATCCATCCATCCATCCATCATCTACCGCTTAATCGGGGGTCAGATTCCTTTGGCGTTTCCAGACCAGCCGAGAGACATAGTCTCTCCAGCGTGTCCTGGGTTGTCCTCGAGGCCTCCCGCTGGTGGGACATGCCCGTAACACCTCTCCAGGGAGGTGTCCAGGAGGCATCCAAACCAGATGCCCGAGCTACCTTAAATGGCTCCTCTCAACACGGAGGAGTAGCGGCTCAACGCCGAGTTCCTCCCGGATGACTGAGCTTCTTACCCTATCTCTAAGGGGGAGCCCGGACACCCTGCGGAGGAAACTCATTTCGGCCACTTGTATCCGGGATCTTGTTCTTTTGGTCATGACCCACAGCTCGTGACCATAGGTGAGGGTAGAAATGTAGATCAACTACTAAATTGAGAGCTTCGACTTTTGGCTCAGCTCCTTCTTCACTACAAGGGACCGGTACAGAGTACGCATCACTGTAGACACTGCACCGATCTGCCTGTCGATCTCCCGCTCCCTCCCACCATCACTCGTGAACAAGACCCCAAGATACTTGACCTCCTCTACTTGGGGCATGTTCTCATCCCTGACCCAGAGAGGGCACACCACCCTTTTCCAACTGAGGACCATATTTAGAGGTGCTGATCTTCATCCCGACCGCTTCACACTTGGCTGCGAACCGCTCCAGTGAGAGTTGGAGATCACGGCTCAATGAAGCCAACAGCACCACATCATCTGCAAAAAGCAGAGATGCAATACTGAGGCTACTAAACCGGCACCCTTCAACGCTTTAGCTGCGCCTAGATATTCTGTCCATAAAAGTTATGAACAGAATCGGTGACAAGGCAACCTTGGCAGAGTCCAACCCTCACTGGGAACAAATCGGACTGATTGCCGGCAATGCGGACCAAACTCTGGCAATGGTCGTAAAGGGACCGAACAGCTCTTACCACGTGGCTCGGTACCCCGCACTCCCGAAGCACCACCCACAGGACTCCCTGAAGGAAACGGTCAACTCTGGACCCGGTCATACAGGGACCGAACAGCCCTTACCAAGGGGTTCGTACCCCACATTCCCGAAGCACCACCCACAGGACTCCCTAAAGGACACGGTCAACTCTGGACCTAGTCATACAGGGACCGAACAGCCCTTACCAGGGAGCTCGTACCCCATACTCCCAAAGCATCCCCCAACCCCCACCGCACATGACTCCTTAAGGGACACGGTCAACTCTGGACCCGGTCATACAGGGACGGAACAGCCCTTACCAAGGATCTCGTACCCAAACCTCCCGAAGCACCACCCACAGGACGCCTCGGGTGACACGGTCAACTCTGGATCTGGTCATACAGGGACTGAACAGCCCTAACCAAGGAGCTCGTACCCCATACTCCCAAAGCATCCCCCCGCGGGATTCCCTGAGGGACACTGTCAACTCTGGACCGGGTCATTCAGGGACCGAACAGCCTACCCAAGGATCTCTTATCCAAACCTCCCGAAGCACCATCCACAGGACGCCCCGAGGGACGCTGTCAACTCTGGACCCGGTTTCACAGGGACCTAACAGCCCTTACCAAGGATCTCGTACCCAAACCTCCCAAAGCACCACCCACAGGACGCCTCGGGTGACACGGTCAACTCTGGATCTGGTCATACAGGGACTGAACAGCCCTAACCAAGGAGCTCGTACCCCATACTCCCAAAGCATCCCCCCGCGGGATTCCCTGAGGGACACTGTCAACTCTGGACCGGGTCATTCAGGGACAGAACAGCCTACCCAAGGATCTCTTATCCAAACCTCCCGAAGCACCATCCACAGGACGCCCCGAGGGACGCTGTCAACTCTGGACCCGGTTTCACAGGGACCTAACAGCCCTTACCAAGGGGCTCGTACCCCATACTCCTGAAGCATCCCTCCACAGGACTCCCTGAGGGACTCCGTCAACTCTGGACCGGGTCATACAGGGACCGAACAGCCATTACAGAGAAGCTCGTACACCATACTCCCGAAGCGCCCCCCCCCCACACACACACAGGACTCCCTGAGGGACAAGGTCAACTCTGGACCCGTCATACAGGGATAGAACAGCCCTTAACAAGTGGCTCGTATCCCATACTCCCGAAGCATCCCCCCACAGAACTCCCCGAGGGACATGATCAACTCTGGACTCGGTCATACAGGGACCTAACAGCCCTTACCAAGTGGCTCGTACCCCATACTCCCGATGCATCCCCCCACAGGACTCCCTGAGGGACACGGTCAACTCTGGACCGGGTCATACAGGGACCGAACAGCCCTTACTAAGGATCTCGTACCCAAACCTCCCGTAGCACCCCCCACAGGACTCCCTGAGCAACACGGTCAACTCTGGATCCGGTCATACAGGGACCGAACAGTCCTTACCCAGGAGCTCGTACCCCCTACTCCCGAAGCACCCTCCCCCCAGGACTCCCTGAGGGACACGGTCGAACGTCTTCTCCAAATCCACAAAACACATCTAGACCGGTTGGGCGAACTCCCATGCACCTTCGACGACCCTGCCAAGGGTGTAGAGCTGGTTCACTGTTCCACAGCCGGGAAGAAATCCACTCTGCTCCTCCTGAATCCGAGATCAGCGTTTTGAACATTTGAAATGTTATGTCTTTCCCTGTGGAATGGGGCATTTTTGGCGCAAACTTGAAATCTACCGGACGAAATCAAAAGACCCTACGTCGCATGAATATGTGGAATGTTCTGAAGTTGGAACGATGCGGTTCGGAAGAAGCGTGTGGGTTGTATGTCTCACTGAAAAAGTGGATAGAAAAAAATGGTTTTTCATTACTGGGTTTTTTTTCTTCTGGCATGAGTCCTTCTCATATAAGGCCACGGCGCCATCCCTTCCTTGCCTTCACCTCACTTTGATGTTTTGAAAGCCACTCTCTTGTTCTCTGCAGCTCACCTCCCGTCATCCTCCGCCAACTCTCCCCCTCAATTAAGCTTCCGTTTCTTCTACCGTGGCCGAGTTCCACGTCCAAACATGCCCTGCGTATTACGCCCGACAAACGAGAGTCGAGGCGGAGATGACCTGCCGGAGCCAATTAAGAGGTGGCGGCGGGTGCCGTCTTCGCGCCGGCGGTGGCTCTTTGATGGCCGTCAGCTCAGCTCGGAGGGTTTCTTAATGAACAAAAATGTTACACACCTGCTTGATGTCTGGTTGGCGGTTTTATGAGAAATAAGAAGAGGCGTTAAGTTCACGTGACGTTTGTCTGCATTTACCGTATATACAGATATATATGTCGCACCCTTATTTTGTGGTTCAAAAAATAAGTATTTTCTGTAAGTAGCCCCACAATATGATAGTCCAAGAATTTGGCCAAAAATCTAATTTTTGATGCCAATATGACGAAAACAAAACTTGGTACATTTTATTATTTTTGGACAATTTTTTTATTTAACAACAACCTACATACATAGAAACAACTATGTACACAACACAAACAATGCTAATGTGGTAAATATATGAAGTGTTATGACCCAGTGGGTCAGTTGTTCTTGTTTTGCTTTTTCCACAGCTTCCACTGAATTGATTAGGTCCAGTTGTTGTTTTTTTAGCCTCTCCTGATTGGTGCCCTGTGATTGGCCAAGGTGTGGACTCCCTGGCCTATTTAAAAGCTCGCCACATGCACTTGGTCTCGTCTCCAGCTATACCACCACCCAAAAACGCCAGAGCTCGTGTGTGAGGATCGCAAACTGTGGCAGCGATACCGGTTATGTCTTATTCGACAAGATACTTGTATATATTGTAAATAGTAGAGCAGGGATGACGGAGATAGTACCTTTTCTCGTAGGCACCGTATAACTGTTTGCATTAATCTTACACATTTGTTACAATAAAACATTTCACCATAGTTTAAGGAGACAAGCAGACTCTACTCCATGCCGTTTCACACAGTGAAGCGGACTGTCTTATCAGCCCTCGCCTGATAAGCAAAGGAAGAAACGCCATCATCTCTGTTTTCTGAGTGAATCTTGGATCCATGCGGGCTCCAGTAGGTCTCCTGCAATATTTGCGGCGACTGTGGTGTAATTCAATGGAAGATTCATCTGAAAAAATCCACTTTTTGCCACAAAACAGTGAAGTTTGGTGGTGGCAAAATCATGATCTGGGGTTACATCCAGTATGGGGTGTGCGAGAGATCTGTAGGGTGGAAGGCAACATAAATAGTCTGAAATATCAAAAAATCTTAGCTGCCTCTTATACTCCTAACTAGGGCTGTCAAACGATTAAAATTTTTAATCGAGTTAATGACAGCTTAAAAATTAATTAATCGTAATTAATAGTAATTAATCGCAATTCAAACCATCTATAAAATATGCCATATTTTTCTGTAAATTATTGTTGGAATGGAAAGCTAAGACACAAGATGGATGTATACATTCAACATACGGCACATAAGTACTGTATTTGATTATTATAACAATAAATCAACACGATGGCATTAACATTATTAACATTCTGTTAAAGTGATCCATGGATAGAAAGACTTGTAGTTCTTAAAAGATATTAAATGTTAGTACAAGTTATAGACATTTTATATCAAAACCCGTTTTCGTTTTAATAAATTTTTAAAAAATGTTCAATCAAAAAATAAGCTAGTTGCCCTCCATTGTTGATGTCAATAATTACACAATGCTCATGGGTGCTTAAGCCCATAAAATCAGTCGCACCCAAGCGCAAGCAGAGGGCAACAAAAGTCCAAAAAACACAAGTAACAAGGTAGCATTGCACTGTGCTGTCATTTTAATCTGTTTGAGAGGGGCATGTGTGTTAATTGCGTAAAATATTTTAACATGATTAGTTTAAAAAATTAATTACCGTCCGTTAACGCAATAATTTTGACAGCCCTACTCCTAATCATAAAAAGGGACAAATTCTGCAGCAGGATTGGGGGCTTAGTTGAATGTCATCACTCGAAATTAATATCTCAAGCCCCCTAATTTCCCCATAATTTACTACAAAATGGACCCGAATTTGTTTGCTCTACGTTTGTGCTAGCCTTTGTTAGGACACCCCTCTGTTATTGAGAGAGTTGGTAAGCTCCGTTAGCTGCGGGAGCTAAGCTAAGAAAAAGCTACGAGTGACGTCGCCACTTGTAATTAATTTAGAGGGATGTCATCACTCGAAATTAATATGTCTAGCCCCCCAATTTACTGCAAAATGGACCCAAATGTGTTTGCGCTACGTTCGTGCTAGCCTCGTTAGGACACCCCTCTGTTATTGAGAGAGTTGGTACGCTCCATTAGCTGCGGGAGCTTAGCTAAGAAAAAGCTACGAGTGACGTCCCCACTCGTAATTAATTTAGAGCGATGTCATCACTCGAAATTAATATGTCAAGCCCCCCAGTTTACCGCAAAATGGACCCGAATTTGTTTGCGCTACGTTCGTGCTAGCCTTGTTAGGACACCCCTCTGTTATTGAGAGAGTTGGTACGCTCCATTAGCTGCGGGAGCTTAGCTAAGAAAAAGCTACGAGTGACGTCCCCACTCGTAATTAATGTCTCAATAAAAACATAATACTGTATCTACAAAACCGTTGCAGCACAAACGATTAACATCATTTTTATATAAATTTGCGTCTGATGGGGGGGCAACTTTACGGAAGCCCGTAGAGATGGTCACAAAGCACATATAGCAATATACAAAGTGTCGTCTTTTTTATTTATTTATTTATTTTTTTTCAACTTCTGGGTCATCGTCTTTGCAATTGTCTCACGAGCCTTTTGCGGTCGTGCTGCGAACCATTTGCTGTCGTGTTGCGGCAGTTGGTATTCGTGCTTTTGCAAATTTGCAATCGCGCTTTAGGAATTGGGGATCGTGTTGTGGCAGTTTGCATTCGTGCTTTTTATCTTTTGCAAAGCGTTCGTGCTTTTTCTATTTGCAAGGTGTTTGAACTTTGCATTTTGCCTGACACCTCTCGGCCACCGTACACATCCAATTTTAACCCCTAGACGCACAAGGTACTGGACCCTACACTCTTCCATAAGTAGGTCAAAAATGACCCATATTAGAACCAATTTGTTTTTATGCCATTTTGGTGATGAATAATCACCTGTATATTAATTAGTATTACATTTAGGACCACACAAGAATGATTTTATGCTTGAAATATCTTTATGATTCAATTAACAATTTTTGAGAAAAAAAAAAAAAAAGCTCCCATGCATCTTTTTGGTGAGACATTCTGTTGGCCATGATTTGGACACTTTTTTCTTCAGAGGACACATAAGTGGAATCTTATGAGTCAGACTGATCCTGTTCAGTTGGATGTCCAGGTGGACAACTGCCACCTGGACAATAGTCTGGGTCCTCATCATCAGAAATTTCGGACACTTGAGTCCAACCCCGTCACTGCCTCTCCATCATCCAACATCTGTAGGACCATTTCAGCTGTAAATCTAGCAGCCATGACATTTTGGATAAGGAAACATAAGAGTAATGTTTTCAATATATCAATATGTAGCTGTATAAATAAACACACACACACACTATATACAGTATACAGTAATGTTAGCTAACTTAGGCTAGGTTCATACCGCAGGTCCTAATGCATGAATCCGATTTTTTCGTGTTTTCTGACTGGACTGAACGGGAAAAGTCGCATAAAAGTGGACCATTTCAAATTTGATCCAGGTCACTTTCGTATGTGGTTAAAATCCCACTGGGCCACATTTTTGCAGAATGTGGCTGCGGTCTGAACCGTCAGGTCCCCCAAATTGGAATTCATGGAGCAAGTCACGTCAGCAAAGAGCAAGAGAGACAGGGCTCTACGGTAGCGGTGCAGCTGTGCATTAGCGTTAGCGCCTAGCTTGAACACGACATTTGAGGAAGAAGCGGGCTTGACGACAGTCATAAAAAAATACAATGGGTTGAGAATAAGCCTGACAATGGTCGGTTTTCTCTCTGCTCCAATGCTCCTGTGCATGTGGGCCAGTTTGCTCAGTGCATCTCGGACTGCGAATTAGAGCGCATGTGTGATACTTGAAGAGGCTCAATGGACAAAGGCAGTTTGAACGGGTACGCCAAAAAACCAGATATGACAAAAAATCGGAATTGTGCATTAGGACCTAAGACCTATCAAAGTCCAAAATGATATTCGTCGGCATCCGATGCAGGCAAATCATCTGTTCTGCTACTATTGGATCTCAGCGCCGCATTTGACACGGTTGATCACAACATACTACTCAGCAGATTGGAACAGTAGGTAGGGCTTACTGACACTATTCTTCAGTAGTTCACATCCTATTTACATGATAGGGATTTCTTTGTGTCATTCGGAAACTATCAGTCAGAACGAACCAAATTCACGTGTGGAGTCCCTCAAGGGTCAATTCTTGGACCACTCTTATTTAACATCTATATGCTTCCGTTAGCTCAGATAATGGAACAGTATGACATCTCCTATCACGCCTACGCAGATGACACACAACTGTACATTTCTGTGTCCCCACATGATTATAGTCCCTTAGTCTCCCTGAGTAAATGCATTCATCAAATCAATGAATGGATGTGCCAGAATTTTCTCCAGTTAAATGTGGAGAAGACAGAGGTGATCATTTTTGGGCCAAAAAAGGAGAGGTCAAAGATAAGCAGCCAACTTAGCACGATGTCACTTACAGCTACAAATCAAGTCAGAAACCTTGGTGTAATTATTGACTCAGACCTAAAATTTGATAGCCATCTAAAGTCCGTCACTAAATCCACTTATTACCACCTAAAAAAATATAACCAGAATTAAGGGGCTTCTGACTCAACAAGACATGGAAAAACTTATGCATGCATTCGTTTTCGGCAGATTGGACTATTGCAACGGTATATTTACAGGTCTTGATAAAAAATCAGTCAGGAAGCTGCAGCTAGTACAGAATGCTGCAGCCAGAGTCCTCACAAATACAAGGAAGCTGGACCACATTACACCGGTTTTGAAATCGCTACACTGGCTTCCAGTGAGTCAAAGGATAGACTATAAAATACTACTGCAAGTCTACAAAACACTTAATGGCCTTGGACAAAAATACATGCTTGACTTGTTAGATTCCTATGAGACATCTAGACCCCTAAGGTCGTCTGGAACCGGTCTTCTACATGTTCCAAGAACAAGAACCAAGCAGGGTGAGGCAGCATTTAGTTATTATGCTCCTCACCTCTGGAACAAGTTACCCGAACCTCTGAAGTATGCTCAAACTGTTAGCTCTTTTAAATCAGGGCTAAAAACGCTTTTATTTAGCGCTGCATATCCATAACTGTCTATATATTTCAATCTACCTGCTTTCTATTCCTCTTGTGCTTATCTCCATTGCTGATTTCAATTATTATTAGTAGTTTTTGTTTTATTTTTGTTTTATTTTTATTTATTTATTTTTATTCTGTGATTAAATGCGATCTTTTGTCTTGGTTTTTACGTTGTGTTGATTTAAATGTGATTTTTTATGATCTTCATGTGATGTAAAGCACTTTGAATTGCCTTGTGTTGAATTGTGCTATATAAATAAATTTGCTTTGCCTTGCCTTGCCTAGGACCTGCGGTATGAACCTAGCCTTAGTTAGCTAGCTAGTTATGAAGAAGGTTAAGTTTTTTGATAGATAATAACAAAAAGTCATGAACAGCACACTCACAAAATACTATATGGACATAATACTTATAGTACTTTTTACATACAGTACCTAGTCTGTGTGGTCCATGATTAAATTTATTCCTGATAGCCAATTTGATAAGAATGAAAGATTCCTATTGGATTCCATAGAGAATGCATGTGGGTCATTTTTGACCCACATTGGAAGCTTAGGGTAGTAATACAAAAATGACAATTTCTTCAAATGTACAAAAAGTTCATCAAAAATTATATCAAAAACATGTTTTTGGAGGAATACCTGGAATATGAAATGATAAGAATTTTTAATTCCGAAGATATTTCAAGAAAACAATCTCACCGGGTCATTTTTGACCCACTTATGCATCTAAGGGTTAAATGAATTGGATGTCTATCAATGTAAAGAGCAGGAAATGTTTAAAGATAACGTCGAGGTAAAGATTTTAGAATTGCACACCGAGTCAGAGGTAAAAATGTTTTTTTTTTTTGTCGCGAAGAGCATGAGAAGCAACTCTTTCATTTCCTCATCGCTCTTGTAAAGTTTAGCTATGCGCTGTCAAAGCTTTTGGCGTTCAATCTTTGTGACTAATTGAGAGCAGCGAGTGAGTCAAACAATAAAAAAAAAAAAAAGAAGGGCTGAGAAATCGTCAGATGAAAGAGTCCAAAAAGACTTTCAGGTTTTTCAAAGACCACTTTTTCTTTTTCGGGGAAGAAGCCGGTCTTGCATCACTCTCCGAGCGCTTCGCGTGAATCCTAATGACCGAGATGTCCCGCAAGAAGAGAAAAAAAACAAATCTCGGCAAATCCAGCCGGAAGGGACGTGGGGGGAATCTCTCCCTGGGGGAGGTCTCACCTCACCTCAACGCTCTGACTCTCCGGCTCGTTTTCATGCCGCTCCACTCCCGAGCTCAAAGAAGGCTTGATTCATCCTCCCGTGGAATTGGATTATTTCGGGATGTGGACCAAAAAACACCCACGCGCACCCGCACAAACAGCCACGCACGTACAGTACACACACAAACATTGAATACAACACAAATACACAAGTAACACACACTTCCACCCACACAAAAAGATGGATGAAAAACACAGACACAAACATGCACACTAGCAAGCAGATAAATATAAACAAAGACCCACTTAACTGTATAAAACATGAATTATGTTTTTTTAGTTTGTTTCCTTCAGTGTTTTTCATATATAGGACACCTGGGGGCCTAGTGGCCAATTGGGGCCCAGGGGATAATATTTTACATGCAATTGTAGTTTTAGTGCTGCCTGCATGTATTTTCTTGTGGGCAGTACAAAAAAAATAATTTTAAAAAATCCAATGAATTACAGTGGTAAAGTATCTGAACCATTTGGAATTTCTCAAATTTCTGCATAAAATCACCATTAAATGTGATCTGATCTTTGTCAAAATCACACAGATGGAAATAGACCCTACCCACGTGACGTCACAACTCCTTCCTCCTGACTGGTGCCGCCCAATTGTCCGTCAACGCATCATGTTTCCCTGTTACGGCTACGTACATTCCTCCTATTTACGACGTGTTTTTCTGCTCGTTAACATTAATAATCAAAATGGTGAAGGCGTGTGTGGCGGTCGGTTGCAATAACAGATAAGATAGACGGAGAAGACGGAGAGACTTGAAGTTCTACCGGATTCCGAGAGACCCGGAGAGAAGAGAGCGAGATGGGCTGCTGCAATTCGACGAGAAAACTGGGCTCCAAACGATTACCACAGATTATGTAGTAGTCATTTTATATCTGGTAAGATGCATTTAATATATATTTAGAGGGTTTTGGGCTGACAACCACAATTAAGATCATTGCTAGGCTAATCCCCGACAACATACACGTATGTATGTAGTGAGAGTGCTATCGCTAAACCATATAAACATTAAAAGCCCTAACTCCATTGACAAACGACATGAAATACATTACTGTAGACTTGACAGTGGATGTTAGCAATAACAAAAGAATTTGAATTGAAAATTTCGTAACTCACCTTTCCAAGCACAAGATAGATTCCTGCCGAATTTTCGTGGACGAGGACCTGTTTCACCCAACCAGCAACGAAGTATTTTTAGCCTCCAAGCTCTTAAAGTTTTTCAAACTTTTGTGAGAATAGGCTGATTTTGTGTGGACAAGATAGTTGTACAGTTCAGGGTAGCTAGCAGATGTCAGGCAAATACGGCGGAGACAGCGGGTCGAAAAACATCGATTTAGGCATCAAATATGGATCTGGCGAATGGATTAACTGAAGCTTTTCCACATAAAGCCTTTTATGCAACGCTTCAAGTGAGGTTACGGCATCCGAAAGCACCGGGTCTTCCATGAAATGCATTATAAATTGCTCGATCAATTGAGACCATTGATAATACAGACACAAAATGACGGACAAGTGGGTGGGACCATACAGCGAGCACGTGATTTTGTGACGTCGGTGGGTAGGGTCTATACAATGTCTGCTTGAAATAAAACCACACAAACATTTATAGGTTTTCATATTTTAATGAGGATAGCATGCAAACAATAACAGAAGGGGGGGGGGGGGTAAGTGAACCCTCTGCCTAACGAGACTGAACTCATTTGCTCCCAAAAACGTAAAAATACGTTCTATATTTAATTGTTTCAGTGTCCCAAAGTCTTTTACGTTTATTTAAACAAGAGACATCTCTAGGTTCTGATTCAACTTAGCTCCAAAGCACAAAGCGGAAAATCCATTTTAAAGCAATAAAAGTGGAGGGCAGTAGCACATTTGGTAAGATATCCAACCCGATTCAACGGAACAAACGGCCGGCTGCACAGCTGGGGCGCCGGCGGAAGACGACCTGAATGGACGTCCAGGATGCTAGGCGGCAAACGACCGAGCAGAAACACTGGGAGGACGCCCGGGATGCCAGGCGCTGGACGACCGAGCAGAACGACTGGGACCACCGGTGCAGCGGACGATGCCGTTGCGTCAGTGCTGCTCGCCGAGCAGAGCCCGCACCGCCGTGTTCGGCCGCTGACGTCCCGCGCACCCTCCAGTGTGGGCAGATTAACAACTCACCTATGTGACTTTCAGTTAACAAAGAATCTTGTAATACTGATACTGATGATTTTTTTTTCATTCTCTTTTGTGTTTTTTACACTGCTAGCAAAATGAAGATATTACCATTTTGGTCCGGATATAAGACGACTCTGATTATAAGACAACCCCCTCTTTTTCAAGACTCGAGTTTGAAAAAAGACTTTTTGAACACCAAATTAATTTTTAAACAGAAAATAATTACAGTACATCAGAAACAAATGATTATTACAATATATTTGAGAGAAAAAGCATGTTGTTTTGCCTCATTCAAATCTTAATATCTGAACATTTAAATATGTAAACTAGTGCTGCAAAGATTAATCGATTAACTGGAGTACTCGATTAGAAAAAAAATATTCGAATTAAATTTTGTTGCTTCGAGTATTCGTTTAAAGTGGCGTTGTAATGGTTTATTTTGAAAGTGTTTGCATTTAGTTTTATTGATTTGGTTGGATACACTGCTCTCTGGTCTGCCTCTTTTCACATGGCTGAATCCAACTGCTCCCTGTTGAGACCAACATGAACTAAGTTTTTGTTTGAGCTGATGTTTTTTAATGCATTCATAATTTAGTTTATTGGTATATTTAGCCATTTTTTGTGGGAATATGTGTTTGAACCATTTGTTAAGAGCCGCGAGTTGGCAGGGGCACTATTAAGCGTTACATCGGCTTATTATCTGATGAACACTATTAGAGTACAGACAACTTTTCAGTACCTCTGATTACGATCAACAAGGAAACATCTCAAGTGCATAGTGCATTGAAGAATTGAAGCTGAACTAATTTCCTCTGGAGTAAAGCGGCCAATGAGGTAATTTAGTTTGTGTTATTTGTTAGTTTGTGTTAATTGACTTAGTTTCTGTTAGTGTAGTTATGTATTCATGTTGTTTTATGTTTCTGTGTGAATATAATTTGACTTCATGTATATATTTCTCTGTGCTGTATGAAAATGATCTGACTTAATGTATATATTTGTCTGAACTGACTTTATGTATATTTCTATCTGTATTGTTCAGTTCTCACGCCGAAAACTTTAGCATTTTATAGCATTTAAGCTAGCTGACTTTTTCTTTGTAAGTTAGCCAATTGTTCTTTTGTTGTACATAGATCCTCATTAAAAAAAAATCTATATCGTTTGAGGCTCAGCTCAGGTATTTTAATTTTTCATGTTCCTTATCCGATTACTCGATTATTCGAACTAACTAGTCCATCGATTAATCGACTACTAAAATATTCGATAGGTGCAGCCCTAATGTAAACTAAGGTGCAATCACATTCGTAAATGAATGGCTTCTGGTTTTTGAAATGGAAATAAACCAATCTATTGTGATAAAACAACAAAATTGCAATGAACACATCACATTAACCATCAAAGTGAGGTCTAACTCTAACTGTAGTCTTGAAACGAATCTGAATAAGGAAAAACATTGCAATAAAATAATGCAAACTGGTTAAACTTGAGAGTAACTGAGATCTGTCACGACAGAACATTACTCCTCAAGTTCAGCATTTGCTTCTATGATATCTGGCGCCATCTAGCGTCGTGAATGGGTATAATGTCTAGACCCCGAATATAAGACGACTCCCACTTTTTCAGTCTTATTTAATGCAAAAAACACCGTCTTATATTTGAGCCAATATGGCACTACCAAAGCATTTGTAATTGCAATCATTTTCTGGGAGAAACTGAGCATTATCTGACAGAATTGCAGCAGTGCCAATACTTTTGGCTAGCAGTGTATAAACAAATACAGACGCAGAGGCACGCGCAGTGTCCATTATTTGTTGGCTCTTTCACCATCGACTTTTTCGACGTCCCCGTGGTGATTCCTGCCGTCGAGATTTATGAAGGAGTCTGCATTCTAGTCTTTCCCCAACTGCGAGGACAACACACGCGCACACAAATACGACGACCCCCGAAACCGTCAAATGTCTTCTTACGTGACACTTTTACGACAATGAATATTTGCAGACGTCTCGAGTAGACAACACCTGCAAGAGCAATGGTTCCCCCTTGACGAGAGTAACTCATTCATTGCACCCAAAAGGGCATTTCCTACCTATGTCTTTTAAGTTATGGCTTCTTGAGGCTTTTCGTGGCTGGACCTTAACACAAAATTCCCTGTTGCTATGTGAAACCGGCTTAAGGGGCTGAATTTTAAAAGACATCCGCTGGGCTCAACTTAGCCTAACTGGTCACTTCAAACCAATAAAATGTCAACTTGAGACCACAATGGCGCTTCCCGATTCTTTTCGAGCAGGGCTTCCTGAGACATTTTGATGGACACGCGTTCACGTGGCTTAGTTAAATGTTCCGGGCTTTATATTTGGAAACGTACATTGCTTAATGTCTCTCGCTCACGGCGCAAGACAAATACGCCCCTGCCGCGTACCGGCGAGGGTGAAATGTCAGCGTCGTTAATCGGCATCTGTAACCAATCTTAACAAATGTCAGTGTCGGTTATCCCCAAGACAAATCTGACCAATTACACCCTCTGACCTTTTTGTTGATTTGTTTACAGCAGCACAACAAGGTTTCCTTTTGTCCTCAATTGTTCCACTTTGTTAACAACCAAAATCAAACGTATTATGTCCGAGGATGACGTATCCGATACCTACCTCAAACCCTGAAATGTATATTATTTGGGTTAAGATGTTGGTAAATGAATGATGAACAATTTGACATTCTTCAAACATCAGATTCATTTGGACTGCAGCGACTGGCATTTAATGATCGTCTGGCGCCGTCAATGGCAGCCAATGAGTTAAAGTGCTGGTCAGGACAAAAAAAAAACATTTGGATTTTTGGTCAAAATTTGGTAGCTTTCTGGAAAAAAAAAATATAGTAAAAAATTTAAATTTATGATGGTACAAAATGTACTTTTTGGTCAAAATTTGTCAATTTTTCGGAAAAAAAATAGTATAATAAAATATTTTAAAGAGCGTTTTTTTAATGATGGTAAAAAAATTACTTTTTGGTCAAAAATTGTGACCATAATAATAAAAAAAAAATAATCCAACTTTGGATTCAAATCAGTTAATGTTAGTTTAAATTATTATGTGTTGAGAAAAAAATGATAGTCAAAAATAACATTTATTATTTTTTTAAGTTTACTTTTTGATGAAAAAATGGGTAAAAAATAATTTTTAAAAAATCATTTTGGGTTAAAAATGTTATTTCATGGATAAAAAAAATAAAATTGGGTGAATAAATAAATTGATGTAATTTTTTAAATGTTAGTCCAAAAAATGCACTTTTTGGTCAAAATGTGTTAATTTTGGGGGGTGGGGGGGTGGGTAAAACCATCAAACAAAAAATAAAAGCATTAAAAAAGCGTTTTTATAATGATGGTAAAAAAAATGTACTTTTTGGTCAAAAATTAAATGTGTTTGGATCCAAAATAGTTCATGTTAATCTAGAATTAAAGATTTAATGTTGAGTAAAAAATAATAATTAAAAAATAGGAATATTTTTTTTTGTTTAATAAATACTGTTTACTTTATGGTGGAAAAAAATAGGAAAGGATGGTTAAAAAATGGGTAAAAGTTATTTCATGTTTAAAAAAAATAATAATCAATTAATAGGTAAATGAATAAATTCAGCCAATGTTAGTTTTTACAATGTTGGGACATTTTTATTCAAATGTTGTAATCCATGATAAATAGAAAAGTATTACAGTAATATTTGGTCAAAAATTGTTAACTTTGGAGAAATGGATAACTCTGCATCCAAAATAGTTAATGTTAGTCTAAATGATGTCGCATTGAGTAAATTAATAATAATAATAATAACTAATAATTAATACTTTTATTATTCCCCCCCCCCCCCCCCAAAAAAGTTTTTTTTTTTTTTTGTTTAAAAAAAAAAAGGGGGGGGGGATAATAATAATAAATAATTTCTGTTTTGGAAAAAAAAAATTCTAAATGATGTCGTGTTGAGTAAATTAATAATTATAAACATTTTATTTGGAAAAAAAAATGTTTTTGTTAAAAAAGGGGAAAGTTTGGTTAAAAAAGAGAAAAAGTTTCATGTTGGGTAAAAAAAAAAAGTTCATGTTATAAATAAATACATTGGTAACTAAATACATCATTGTAATTTTTTAGACGTTGGTACAAAAAAATGTACTTTTTAGTCAAAAATTGTGATCATGGTAAAAAAAAAAAAAGTAAATTTTTGGTCAAAAATGTGAGTCTAAAAGATTTTGTGTTGAGTAAAATAATAATAATATGATAAATATTTTCTGGTATGAAAAAAATAATTCTAAACTATGTCGTGTTGAGTAAATTAATAATTTTAATAATAAATACTTTATTTTGAAGAAATTTTTTTTTTTAAAAGGGGAAGTTTGTTTAAAAAAAAAAGATTAAAAAAAAGGTTCATGGTGGGTAAATAAAATGTTAATTCACGGTAAAAAATGAATTGGTAGGTAAATAAATCATCGTAGTTTTTTAGATGTTGGTACAAAAAATGTACTTTGAGGTCAAAAATTGTGATCATGGTAAAAAAAAAAAAAGGGGGGGGTTAATTTTACTTCAAAAATGTGAGTCCAAAAGATTTTGTGTTGAGTAAAATAATAATAATAATGAATAATATACCCCCCCCCAAAAAAAAAAAAAAAAAAAAAAGTTTTTCATGCAAAAAATAGAAACTTTAGTTAAAAAGATTCAGAAAGATTAATTTTGGGTAAAAAAAAAAAAAAAAATGCTATTTATGGTAAAAAAAAAACTTATCTTTGTTTCCAAGGTGGTTACTGTTTGTCCAAAAAGGTTAATGTTTGGAACAAAAAACTGTAATAATAATGATAATCATTTTTGGACTAAAAATTAATTTTGGGTTCAAATAGTTATTTTTGGGTCCAAAAATATTAGAGTTCAGTTGGAAAAAATATATATATATAAACAAATATATAATTCCCTCCATCTTGAGAATGAGGTCACTAGTGATATGTTTGGAATGTTCTGGAAATATTCTAACAAGAACCTTTTCATTTGATTCGATGATGAGTGGATGAAAAGAATTCTTTCCAAACACGGCACACAGTAAAAGTCAAGGCGGATGGAGTCCAAAACGCCGCTTTGGCGGCTGCGGCGTGATGAAACCGCTTGAAAGACAGCAAATTTAGCCTTGTTTGTCCGTCTGTCACGCGCAATTTTCCGGCCGGCGTTGAACAGCGAGGCTTCATTTCTCTTCGTCGGAGCCGACGGGCCTCCTAAGAGGACGTCTGCGCAAACGTCTCGGACGGGATCAAATCATTTTCACCACGTGACGCGCTCGCACACAAACAGCGTTCGGGCCTCAAATTGACTCGGCGGCGGCATCTCTTATTTTCTTTCACGCCGTTGTCGACAAAACGATTTAGCGCGCCGACAAGTTGCGGGAGTCAATAAATGTACTGATGTAACACAGGCGTTGGACGGCGCTTTTCAAAAATTCGATAATAGTTGTATTTTGGAAGAAGAATGGCAGAAAAGCAAAAATACAACTGGATTTTGGCTGTGAAAAATAAGCCATCATACTCAAAGAATAAAACCTTACTATTACGAGTAGCAAATCTAAAACGAGAAGTCCACTACTAATATCTACCATCCTTTTCCAGAACCGATTCAGAGTTATGGATTTACAGTAGCACAAAAATGAGAACTGTAAACCTGATTAACTCATTTGCTCCCAAAAACGTATAAATACGTTCTATTTTTAATTGTTTCAGTGTTCCAAAGACGTATTTATACGTCTTTTACGTTTTTTTTCAAAAGAGACATCTCTGGGTTCTGATTCAATTTAACTCCAAAACACAAAGCCGAAAATCCATTTTAAAGCAGTAAAACAGGCCGCAGGAGGGCAGTAGCGCATTTGGTAAGACCCGCAACCCGATTCAACGGCAACGAATGGCCAAGCCGCACGGCTGGGGCGCCGGCGGAAGACGGCCAAATGGATGCCAGGTGTCGAACGACCGAGTAGAACAACCGGTAGGACATCCGGGATGCCAGGCGCTGGACGACCGAGCAGAACGACCGGGACCACTAGTGCAGCGGACGATGCCTTTGAGTCTGTGCTGCTTGCAAGCAGAGCCCGCAGAGACTCAAAAAAATTCATCTTTATGAGACAGGCGGCAATGAGGGAAAAGTTTATCTAGCTGATGCGGCCACAAGGGCGTCATCTCTCAGTTAGTTATGTGTAAATAAATTGTTACTTTGCTATCAAAAGCTCTATTTGTCTTGTTGTTTATCTTATTTAGTAAAACATTATTCAGATGATTGGGATGTAACTAAAGCAAAAAATAGCTGTCTTAAAGTCAAAGTTATGTTTGAAAAATGTTCTCCGTTTTTTCATCAGAAATTGGAAAATTGCTCAAACTAAGCTATTTTCTAATGCTGATTTCTAAAGAATGGAAAAAGATATGAACTTACTTTTTTCTGCTGAAAGAAGGGAGTCTAATCTTTCTTTTGGTGGGTTCCATGTTAATATAGCAATAGAACAGAATTTTCTGTGGCCTTTGCAAAATCAGTCAAAATCCAGTAAAACGGCCGGGAGCGAAGGGCCTTGCTCCGGTGAAAATGGCTGGGAGTGAATGAGTTAAAGTTCACAAGCAGGACTTCCAATTAATTTAGCCAAATATTGCTACAGTAAAAATGCATAGTTTTGAGTCTGAAAATAGTCAGAGAGGTCCACTACTGATATTCACCAACCTAGGCCAGAATTTATTCCAAATTCTGAATTTACAGTACCACAAAAATGACAACTGTAACCTGATCAAAGTATGCGTATAGGGCATTTAATTCAACTTTTCCAAATACTGGCGCTGTTAAAAAATGCATAGTTTTGAGTCTGGGAGTAGTCTGAGATGCTCTCTGTTAATATCCACCAACCTAGGCCAGAATTAATTCAAAATTGTGGATTTACAGTACCACAAAACAGAGAACTGTAAACTGTAACCAGATCAAAGTCCACATTTAGGACATTCAATTCAAATTTTCTAAATATTGGCGCATTAAAAAAATGCATCGTTTTGAGTCTTGAAGTAGTCAGAGAGGCCTACTACTAATATCCAGAATTTATTCAAAATTGTGATTGACGTTCACAAGCAGAATTTTGAATTAATTTTTCTTAATACTGGTACAGTAAAAATGCATAGTTTTGAGCGTGTGAATACTCAGAGAGGTCCACTACTAATATTCACCAACCTTGACCAGAATTTATTCCAAATTGTGGAATTACAGTCCCACAAAAATGAGAACTGTAACCATATCCAAGTCCACATGTAGGACATTTAATTCAAAATTTCTAAATATTGGCGCAGTTAAATTGCATAGTTTGGAGTGTGTGAGTAGTCAGACAGGTCCAATACTAATATTCACCAAACTTGGCCAGAACTGATTAATAGCTGTGAATTTACAGTGCCACAAAAATGAGAACTGTAACCTAATCAAAGTATGCATGTAGGACTTTTAATTTAATTTTTCTAAATATTGGCACAAATAAAAATACATAGTTTTGAGTCTGGGAGTAGTCAGAGAGGTCCACTACTAATATCCACCATCCTTTTCCAGAACTTATTCAGAATTATGGAATTACAGTACGACTAAAAAATGAGAACTGTAATCTGAACAAAGAATGCATACAGGACTTGTAAATCAAATTTTTCCTCAATATTTGTGCAATAAAAATGCTTATTTTTGAATGTATGAAATGTCATAGAGGTCCACTACTAATATTCACTAACCTTGGCCAGAATTTATTCAAAATTGTGGATTTACAGTACCACAAAAATGCAAGCTTTAACCTGATCAAAGTAGACATGTAGGACTTTTAATTTAATTTTTCTAAATGTTGGCGCAATGGAAAAATGCAGTTTTGAGTCTGTGAGTAGTCAGAGAGGTCCACTACTACTATCCACCATCTTTTTCCAGAACTTATTCAGAATTATGGATTTACAGTGCCAAAAATTTGAGAACAGTAACCCGATTAAAGTTCATAACCACGACTTCCAATTAATTTTTCCAAATACTGGTACGTTAAAAATGCATAGTTTCGGAGTCCTGGTACTGGTACTCAGAGAGGTCCCCAACTAATATTCACCAAACTTGTCCAGAACTGATTAATAACTGGGAATTTACAGTCCCACAAAAATGAGAATTGTAACCTGATCAAAGTATGCAAGTGGGACTTTTAATTCAACTTTTCTAAGTATTGGCACAATTAAGAATACATAGTTTTGAGTCTGGGAGCAGTCAGAGAGGTCCACTACTAATAGCCACCATCCTTTTCCAGAACGTATTCAGAATAATGGATTTACAGTACCAAAAAATGAGAACTGGAACCCGATTAAAGTTCACAACTTGGACTTCCAATTAATTTTTCCAAATACCGGTACAGTAAAAATGCATAGTTTTGGAGTCTGGAAGTCGCCAGAGAGGTCCACTATTGATGTTGACCAACCTTGGCCAGAATTTCTTCCAAAATGTGGATTTACAGTACCACAAAAATGAGAACTGTAACCAGATCCAAGTCCACATGTACGACAATTCATTCAAATTTTCTAAATTAATTCATTCATTCATTTTCCATGCCGCTTATTCCTCACGGCGCAATTAAGAAACCCTTTATTTTGAGTCTGGGATTAGTCAAAGAGGTCCATTACTACTATTCAACAACCTTGACCAGACCTGATTAAGAACTATGAATTTACAGTACGGCAAAATGAGAACTGTAACCTGAACAAAGTATGCATGTAGGACTTTTAATTCAAAATTTCCAAAAATTAGTGCAATAAAAATGCAAAGTTTTGAGAGAGTAAGTAGTCAGAGACATCCACTACTAATGTTCACCAACCTTGGCCAGAACTTATTCAGAATTATGGATTTGCAGTACCACAAAAATGAGAACTGTAAGCAGATTCAAGTCTACATCTAGGACATTCAATTCAAATTTTCTAAATTTTGGTGCAATGAAAAAATGCAAAGTTTTGAGTCTGAGAGTAATCAGAGAGGTCCACTACTAATATCCACCAACCTTGGCCAGAATTTATTCCAAATTGTGGATTTACAGTACCACAAAATGGGAACTGTAATATGATTATATTTCACAAGCAAGACTTCTAATTTTGCCAAATATTGATACAGTAAAAATGCACAGTTTTGAATATTGGAGTAATCAGAGAGGTTGTCAGGGAAAACGCGGGCAGGCAGGTGGTGTGGACCCAATTGCAGGGAAACAAAAAGCAGCAAGGCAGGTGGCGGTGAACTCAAAACGCGTTTTAATAACAACTAACCTAAAGCACAAAGTACAACCAAAAGAACTGGGGATCAAAAAGGCAATGTTCAAACCAAAACGTACTTAAACGGAGGGACTGGTACACGAGGGCTTGGACAGGACTTGAAAGTAGAGCTGAAACGAGTATTCGAGCAACTCGAGTAACTCGAGTTTAAAAACTGATCCGAGTAATTTTATTCACCTCGAGTAATCGTTTATTTTGACAGCTCTAAGCATCACGTTTTGCTCGGACTACTTTTAATGCGGGACTACGCGCTGTCACGTGCGGAGAGGAGGAAGGGAAAAAAAAAAAACTTACTGCAGCCGACAGCCGCCACAAACGACACCGACGTTGCTAAATACTAGCCCGCACGATGCTACGTTGGTAACAGGTAGCGTCTGATGCGTCTCATAGAGATCACATGTATGTTGAACTAGATGTGAAATGACAGACTCGGCCGCGTCTGGGCAGCGTTAGTAAACAGCCGCCATCTCAAAGCAGTAGAGCGCTAAGCGCTAACAAATAAGATTAACGTTACTGTCGCTACTAGCTCACGTAACGTTAGCCCTGCGGAGGGCTAGGTTTCAATTAATTATGACCACTGTCGATGCGTGGCTAACGTGTCTTACATACAGCCTTTATCGTAACATAGCATTGTGGAGTGATGAGGGTGTAAAATAAAAACTTAATCATGCTAACGATCAATTTTAGCTCAGTAGTCATTGCTGGATAAAACACCTAGTAGCACTGGTCCCTAATGTGCTCCATTACAGCCTGTATCATACATTTATTTTGAACACTGCAAAAACTCAAAATCCTATCAGGACTTAGTTTAGACTAACTTAAAACTTAACTAGAACTTAAAAAATGGCTTGACACAAAGAGAAATTCAATTGAAACACGTGGGGAAAAATCCTAACTTTTAAGTGATGTGTGTTATCAAGCGTAACGACATTTTTAGGTAAAAAAATAATATTATTTTTTTAATAAGATCTAAAGGTTTTTTGAGTGAAAGCAGTGAATTAGTCCTTTTTTAAAAAATTCTAGTTACATCTGAGATGCAATTGTTGGCTGTTTTCAGCAATATACATCGAAAATAAAGACATTAGCCACGTTTACATGCTGACTTTTATTCATACCGATTCAAATCATTCCGAATGGAAATTTCACATCAGCTGTTTACATGTCACTTCATCTATTCCGATCCAGCGTTTACATGTGACTGCCTTTATTCCGAAAGGACGTTTGACAACTGCCGTCTGACATGCGCAGATTAATCAAAACAAAGCGTCACGTTGCAAAACATGGAGATCGATTGTCAGATCAGCTGCTGTTTTAACTTTTCGAGTGGAAACAAAACTTCAGAATGACACGCCGTTCATTTAAAAAGTTGTGTGGGTGCGCTGTGCGTGTGCTTGGAAGCCATGTTGCAAGTGACGTTACTTACGTCACCAAGTGACGTCACCACGTCAGTACGGAGCATGTGCAGAAAGAACGCAACCAGACACCATTCCGCTTCCCTGTTTACATGATATAATTTGACTTCTAATCGGTTTGGGAAAAGGAATATTCCACCCCTGTGAAACGGAATGAAATTCCATTCGGTTTGGGCCTGTTCATTCCGAATGAGGTGTTCATATGGAACACATTTATTCGGTTTGAACAAATATTCCGATTGTAATTGGAATATTTGGCTCCATGTAAACGTGGCAAGTGATTGACTGAAAATGGTTCAAGATTAGATGAAATGTCTTGTTTTCTCATGTATATTTATAATTGCTCTTCACCTAAAAATATATTTGTTTCATCCGATTACTCGATTAATCGATAGAATTTTCAGTCGAGTACTCGATTACTAAAATATTCGATAGCTGCAGCTCTACTTGAAAGTGACGTTGACAGTTGCCACATTTACATGGAGCCAAATATTCCAATTACAATCGGAAAATTTGTTCAAACCGAATAAATGTGTTCCATATAAACACCTCATTCGGAATGAACAGGCCCAAACCGAACGGAATTTCATTCCGATTCACAGGGGTGGAATATTCCTTTTCCCAAACCGATTAGAAGTAAAATTATATCATGTAAACAGGAAAGCGGAATGGTGTCTGGTTGCGTTCTTTCTGCACATGCTCCGTACTGACGTGGTGACGTCACTTGGTGACGTAAGTAACGTCACTTGCAACATGGCTTCCAAGCACAGCGCACCTAATTGGAGTCCGGCGGAAAGATTGTATTTAATTCAAACTTTAAAAGAATTGAATATAATTGCTCGCTTAGACGGGCGTAAAACGAGGAACAGTGAACTATTTTAAAAAGTTCACGAGAGGTTACACGAAGCCGGAATAGACCGGAGCGTTGACCAGATTAGAAATCGGTGGAAAACGCTGACAACCGGCTACTACAAGGCAAAAGAGCAAAACAGCAGAAGCGGATACGACCCCACAAACACAACAAGTGGGTTAAAGTTAAAACAGCAGCACTCTGACGATCGATCTCCATGTTTTGCAACGTGACGCTTTGTTTTGATTAATCTGCGCATGTCAGACGGCAGTTGTCAAACGTCCTTTCGGAATAAAGGCAGACACATGTAAACGATGGATTGGAATAGATGAAGTGACATGTAAACAGCTGATCTGAAATTTCCATTCAGAATGATTTGAATCGGTATGAATAAAAGTCAGCATGTAAACGTGGCTATAGACAATGATGCAACAAGGAGTGAAAAGAAACTGGGAGCTTATATACACACACACACACACACACACACACACACACACACACACACACAGACAAGGAGTAACGACACAACAAGGAACAGGTGAGCACAAGAGGATGCAGTTTGGAGGATACACTTGGAGGTACAACAGGTGAAATCAATGGGCAATCACAGGGACAAGTCACACTAGAAGAAAACCAACACAAAACCGAACAGAGGTACACTACTAATATTCAACATCATTGTCTAGAACTTATCCAGAATTACAGATTTACAGTACCACAAAAATGATTTATTTTAGTTAGTATTAGTCCAAAAAGTTTAATGTTGCGTTAAAAAATGTTATGTTTTCGGCAAAGTAAAAAAAAAAAAAAGGTTCATTTTTGGTTTAAAAATAAAAAAGTGAATGAATTGTGGAAATGTCTAGCTCCATCAGTGGCAGCAAATAGATTTAAATGAGGTCATTTTCCCCCCAAATTTATGTAGCTATATTATCTTGAAACACCACTAAAAATAACCCTTGCCCGTAAACCTTAAGCCTCACCCCGTATTTTTTGTGTGGAAAAAAGCCATTTTCCAAGACGAAACAAGTCTTCCCTACTGTAAAGTTCTGCGTGTGTATGACTCCCAGGAGGTGGCTTTTTAAAAGGCTTGTGATTGGCCCGGTGGGGGGAACGAGTTATTTGTCGCTGATTGGTGGAGTCAGCGGGGATGATGATTCTGCGCCGCCGCCTGATTTATTTCCTTTCATCAAGCCCGAGCTCCCAAAACACAAATAATTCATGCGTTGTCGACATGAAATGTGAACGAGCGCATCTGCGTGGCGTCGCCCGAGCCGGTCGCTTCAGATCCTCTTCGTTCGCATGTAAAGCCATCGCGACCGGGTTCCCGCGGGGGAACCTTTGACACCGGCGTAAAAGCAAATGTATGTCCGACCGCTGCGTCGTACCAACTAGAAAATGACGACGGGACGAAAAACTTTTAGCAATTGGAGCGTAAGGAGCAAAACAAGCACAACGTCCACATAGGAGCTCCAATTGCCTGCTTTTCATTTATTTAGTTGGCTTTTTACCAGACAAAATCTACCTAACAACAGGTGGCCACAGTTGATCAAAAACATATAATTTTTTGAAAGGAATTACGCAAACGTTTGAGTTGTTTAGCATTTTGTTGTTGCTTCTGTTAATTTTTGAGATTTTATTTAATATACATACTTTAAATCATTGTATGATATTATTAGGTAAATTTAACTAAAAATCTATATTGAAAATATTTAATATGTAAATAAATGTCTTTTTTTATTTTACTAAATTATTGTATGATATTAAGGTATGATGATATCACAAGAATATTTTTAACTTTTTTTTTTTTTTTAATTTAATAGATTTTATATAATTACCGTATTGGCCCGAGTATAAGACGGCCCTGATTATAAGACGACCCCCTCTTTTTCAAGACTCAAGCTTGAAAAAAGAATTTTGAACACCAGATTATGGCAAAAAAGTCAAGAAAAAACAAATATCCCTATCCCATAAAAATGAGCATATCATGAAAAGGTACTCTAAAGCAGGGGTCCCCAACCTTTTTTGCACCACGGACCGGTGTGATTTGGGTCTTTTTTTCACGGACCGGTGTTCTGTCAAATTTTGCACCCTTATAAAATTTTGCTCCCAAAGCTTTTGTGATGGTGAAAAAGCCCTCTTTTATATTCAGTTGGACTCTCAATGTCATCCAATGGTGCTAAAAAACTATTTACATCATAAACATACATGTGCAACACGGAAATGGCGTAAATTAATGCTTAACGACACGGCGAAGTCGTTAAGTGAGAGGGCTACGTGCAGTTGTTGTGTGCACCTAACATGGCAAACGTAAGTTAATATTCATTTCTTTAGAGACAGTTTGTAGTGTGCACTTTGGAATCGCTGCATTCACGGTCCTTTTTAACGTTACGCGCATGCCAACTTTGTCAGAACACCGGCCATGTGCGCCAGAAAATACAGCAAATATAAAATAGCATTTGTTTTTAGCCCCATCGTGTTTAGTGCAGGGAAAAATACAACTCACCCGCTGAATCAGTGGGAGGCCTGAGTTTGTTTCGTTGAGACGAGATGGTCCCGAGATGGGAGAGTGAGAGAAGCTAGCATCACAAATACACGATGTTGGAAATTGTAGCATAGTTTTCAGCGCGCTCGTAGCGATGTCAGGATATTCCAAAATGACTTTAATCCAGAACTTCGATAGAGTTGTTGTCTCAATTGTACGTTTAAGGTCGCCGTGATTTGCGATCTCTACAAGCTGATATTCCTGTTGCGCAGACATGCTAATATCACTCGGTTTATTCACATACGGGTCACGAATTCACTCCTTCGCAGTTCGTGGGTCTTTAGTGATTGGGAAGTAGCATAAATTTTGTTTTCTTCAAGGTTGTAGGCACATCTTCTGGCTCGTCAGGTTCCCTTTTCCCCGTAAAAAGTCTGTCCAAAGACGTTTGTTATTCAGTCGTTCTAGTGTGGGGGGCTATTATTATTTCCGGGAAGAAATGTGATTGGCGAGGACCTACGTCATACATTGTTATCGAGTCCAAGCGCGCATAGATATACAAAACGAGATTTAGTGCTAACAGCCCAATCAATGCATTTCTATTACGATCTCCAATCCTGTAGTTGTATATCTAGAGTAGACAGGGATATTGGTGTGTTAAGCGGCACAGGCCAAAGTCAATCGGCCAGAATGCAGTCGTTAATAAATTATTTATTATTTCTGCACGGCCCGCTACCAAATGCACCACGGACCGGTGCCGGTCCACAGCCCGGTCGTTGGGGACCCCTGCTCTAAAGAAGCTAATATAACGGCCCACTCCGCCGCAGCTTTCAAAAGGACTGAACATTTAGATAACAACAGTCGCTTCTCGGGGACATTTCTATGCAGTCGTTGTTTTGCCGACCATGGATCCAGCATTGTCTCTCCGTCATCTGTTTTGCCTTGTTTTTGACCAGTGTCGACGAATAAATTGTCAACCTGTTTTCGGTGAGCCTTCTTTAAACCGTTCAAAATGGAGTCAGTACAAAGGGTTAACACCGGAGTGAATGCGCGGGATTTTGGCCCCTCCCGGCCGACTTGCGGGAGCGGTGCCAGCGGAACACCATTTGGTTCGGCTGGCGCTGTTTCCGTGGCTTGGCCAAGGGGCCGAATTCCTTCACACCACAAAGGAAAAACTGTCTCAATTACTCTCTGCCTGAAAAAATTAACCACACTGTACCCTGTATAAAAAAGAGCTGCAGTACTGCAACTTTTGGAATAGGTAAAAAGGTTGTCCGCCCGATTGATTGCCTGAGCAGTCCACTGTCCAACAAAGCCAAGGCAGCCCTGCACTGCTAACACTCAAGATGCTAATTGGAGCAATTCAACCCTGTGGTTTTGTGAGTGTGCCAAGTGTATAACACCATTTACCTTGGAAACTTATCTATAAATAATTGTAACACAGTCAAAATGAATTTGATGGCGCGGGGTGTAGAATTCATTCCAAAACCAACAGAAATTGACCTGTAAATGCCTCAAAAGCAACAGAAAATGACGCGTAATGCCCCAAAATGAACTCAGATGATACTTGCTGTTGATTTTTATCTCCTCCTATTTATTTGGGAACATTCTTGAAACACTTCCTTTTCATTAACCCTAAAATCAACAGGAAGTGACCTTTTATTGCCCCATAATCAACAGAAAATGATTTGAAGAGCCCTAAGAAGAACTCATTTTCTGCCACTGCCGGCCACAGACGTCCAATCAGGTTAAGGTGGGAGGGATGGCCCCCCTCCCACTTCAAACAGATAAGACATCTACTAATAACAAACTCATCCCATTCATACCAAAACATTCCCATGCAATTTTTCCACTTACAGTATATTTTGTCGTTTCACTGAAACAAAACCAAGTTCAGCACTTTTTCTCCGTAAGCTAGCGCATGAACAATCTCATATGTTTAATAAAAATCAGGAAAGAAAGCAAAATGGTAATTGATATTCAGCATGTGTTCAGCTGCCATCTGCTGATGACTATCAGATGACATCATCAGGACAAGGACGGGAATAAGGCGCCGTTCAAAAAAACACTCTTAAGTGCTGATAAAAGACAGACTGATTGCTAGATAGCAGTTATGCTAACTGTGTTTACTTCTTGTTAGGAAAAAAAAAAAAAACGCATACCAGCCTATTTGCTATTGTATTTTTGGTGGGAAAAATGGCGACCACATAGTCCTCTATCGTCGTCAACGGCACAGAAACATGATTATCCGCTGCCAGGAAAAACGCGGCACGCTAATGTCACCGTAGCAACGTGCCAATTGCATCCGTCATTTAAACTTTGGCAGATTGCGCGTGTTTGTTGTACAATTAAACATCAAATGTTGTTTGTCCATATGTATGTTTGTAAGGAGCTCGTGGAATTAAAAGCACAAACAGGAAGTGCTAGCGCAAACGTTTGAGGCACGGATGAGTGTTTGGCCGCCAGCTCGCAGGTGCGCTTGTGTTTTTTTTTCTTCAACGCAGACCAGAGGAAGCGCTACAAACGCGCAACGGCAGCCAAAAGCGGTCTCGTCGAAGAACAAATTCGGCAGCGGCCAATCACACGACCATCTGGAAGCGGTAATTGATGGCATTTGCGCGACGCGAGTGACGCTAGCTAGGCCGAGTGTCATTTTTCAAGTAGTAGATCGAGTAGGGGGGGAGAAAAAGCTTGTGGTGACGGTGCTAGATGTCAACAATTTTTGTCCATTTTTTTTTAACCAGACTTCAAACCTTTGGGAGTAATACTAACAATTTTGGATCTAAATTTAACAATTTTTGACCATACTATTTTTTTAAAATAAAGATTTCACAATTTTTTAAACGACTACAAATCTTTGATCAAAAATTACATTTATTTTTCTGCCACACTTTAACTCATCGGCTGTTATTTGCAGTGCTAGACGTTAACCATTTTGTCCAACTTTTTTTTTATTAACAATTTGGATCCCAAGTTCACAATTTTTGAACAAAAATTGAATTACTTTTTTTATTTTTAACTAAAAATTGTATTATGTTTTTTAAAGCAAACAAATACAAATTTTTGATCAAAAATTACATTTTGTTTTTTAAATTTGGGCAACTATTATGCCCAAATTTTCTTTAGGTTTTTAGTAAAAAGAAAAATGGAAATAAAAAAAAAACATTTTTAACTTTAAACTTTGTGGAGTAAAATTAACAATATTGGATCCCAAGTGAATTTTTTTTTTACCTAACTTAAAAAAAAAAAAAAAAAAAAAATTAATAAAGAATTCACAAAATTCACAAAAAAAAAAAAAAAAAAAACGTTTCTTAAGCAAAAGCATAAAAACACACATTTTTGATAAAAAATTACTTTTTTTTTTTTTCATTTTCTCAACAATTATGTCAACCATTATGTCAAATTCTTCTTGAAGTTTTTGGTAAATATAGAAATAAAAAAAATAAAATAAAAAAGAAACATTATCAATTCAACTTTAAATTTTATGGAGTAAAATTAACAATTTTGAATCAAGTGCACAATTTTTGACCATACAATTTTAAAAAAAATAAAAATTCACAATTTTAAATGTTTTTTAAAGCAAGAAACCCCACACATTTTTCATCAAAAATTACCATTTTTTTTCATTTTGTCACCCATGAAAATAAAAAGTCACAATTTTAAATGTTTTTAAAGCAAAAAAAACAACAACCAATTTTTAAATTAAAAAATGCATTTTTTTCCAATTATTCAACCAATGTCCAATTCTTCTTGAAGTTTTTGGTAAACATAAACAACATTTTTAACCCAACTTTAATAAAATTAACAATTTTGGATCAAGTGCACAATTTTTGAGAATGCATTTTTTTTTTTTTTTTACAAAGCATTCCAAATTTTTAACACACACATGTATATTATTAAATAAGAATCAAAACATTTGTTTTTACAATTTTTTGATCAATAATTCTTTTTTTTTTCCTGCTATAACCAGCACTTTAACTCATTGGCTGCTATTGATAGTGCTAGATGTCAATTCAATTCAATACACTTTATTAATCCCTTGGTAGGATCCCCTCAGGGAAACAAGTTTTACAGCGCCCATTGTACAGTAGTGGTCCTTTACCCCACTCCCCTCACTTCGCCTTTTATTGCTGCAACACTTCCTGTTTTGACCTGTGCCTTTTGTTCAAACTTGGCAGACCTCGGAACACACCTGCAGCTCATCCGCAATCACCACTGCTTTTAAGGAGCGGCCTGGGCATCAAGCAGGTGCCAGATGATTGCCTGTCAACCTTGGTACATCGGCCAACTAAGCCTATAGTTTTGACTCTCGTTGTTGAGCGCTTGACTAATTCTGCCTTTTCCTTCAGGACACTCACTCACCCAGCCAGGCCTCCTGTCTAAACAAAGCCACCTGCCGCAGCCATTCACTTACTCATCACCCCGTCAGCCACCCAACACCTTGCCTGTAATCAATAAATATCACTTCACACTTCATCTGCTATCGGGTCACATTCTGGTCCACACTGGATCAGCAATTTGTCCTTTTTTTTTTTTTTTTTAAGTGAAATTAACAGTTTTGGATCACAAGTTCACATTTTTTGACCAAATTAAATGTTTGTTTTTTTCAATAAAGCATTCCAATTTTTAATAAAACATGTTTTTTTTTCTTGTTTTTTTTTTTACTAAAAATTAACTTTTTAAATTTTTTTTTAAATATTTTGAACAAAATTTATTATTTTTCCTGCTATGACCAGCACTTTAACTCATTGGCAGCTATTGACAGTGCTAGATGTCAACCATTTTTTTTCTTTTTAATTTTTTTTCAAAATGTATTTTTTTTAACCCAACTTTAAAAATTATGGCGTAATGTTAACAAATAAGGATGTAAAGTTAACCAATTTTAACCAAGACCATGACCAGCACTTTAACTCATTGGCCGCGATTGGCAGTACTGGATGTCAACCTTTTTTGTCCATTTTTTTTTCTTTTTACCAAAAATCTTTCTTTAACCCAACTTTTTAAACTTTATTTAACGAAAAACAAAAATTAAAGCAAAAAATTACCAATTTTTGATCAAAAATTACATTTTTTTTCTGCCATGACCAGCACTTTAACTCATTGGCTGCGATTGACAGTGCTGGATGTCAACCTTTTTTGTCCATTTTTTTTTTCTTTTTACCAAAAATCTTTTTTTTTAACCCAACTTTTTAAACTTTATGGAGTTACATTAACACATTTGAAACCGAAGAAATCACAGCTTAAAAATTAAATTACGTTTTGTAAAGCAAAAGAAAACCTACCAATTTTTTATTTAAAAAATTACTGCACTTTAACTCATTGCCTCTCATTGACAGTGCTAGATGTCAACCATTTTTTTTATTTTAATCAAAATCTGTTTTTTTTAACCCAACTTTAAAAACTATGGAGTGACATTAACAAATATGAATCTAAATTTTTTACCAAGCTTTTTTTCACAATTTCAAACAAAAATGTTTTGTTTTTCCAAGCTTTTTTTCACAATTTCAAACAAAAATGTTTTGTTTTTTTAACTACAAAATAACAAATAAATAAAGCAAAAAAAATTACCCGTTTTTGATCAAAAATTACATTTTTTTTCTGCCATGACCAACACATTAACTCATTGGCTGCTATTGACAGTGCTGGATGTCAACCTTTATTGTCCATTTTTCTTTTTTCGTCTTTTTTGTTTTACATTGAGAATTTTGGATCCCTTGTTTACAGTTTTGACCAAAAATGATTATTTTTAAATAAAGTATTCAAAATTTTTTTAACCAAATTTTTATATTTTCAACTAAACGACCCCCACCCCCCCACCCCCCAAATTTTTGATTTTATGGATTTTAGACTTTATGCGTTAACAATTTTGGACCCAAAGAAATCACAACTTTAAACCAAATCTTTTTTTTTTTTTTTTTTTTTTTTTAACTAAAAATTGAATTATGTTTGGTTTAGCAAAAAAACTACCATTTTTTTTTTTTTTTAATATACTTGTTTTTTTACTGCACTATAACTCATTGACTCTTATTGACTGCTAGATGCCAACCATTAATGTCCAATTTATTAGTATCATTTTTTTTTTTTTTTTATTTGAACAAAAATCAGTTTTTTAACCGAACTTTAAACTTTACGGAGTTACATTAACAATTTTGGATCCCTCGTTCACAATTTTGACCAAAAATTATTATATGTTTTAAATGAAGTATTGAAATTTTCTTTAACCAAATCATTTATATTTTTAACTAAAAATTAAAACTTTTTTTCCCCATAAAGTTTTTGACTTTATGGGGTAGCATTAACAATTTTGGACCGAAAGAAATCACAGCTTTAAACCAAATCATTGTTGTTGTTTTTTTGTTTTTGTTTTTGTTTTTGTTGTTTTTTTTTTTTTTTTTTTGACTGAAAATTATGTTTTGTTAAGCAAAAAAAAAAACTACCATTTTTGATTTTTTTTTAGTTAATTTTTTTTTTTTTTTTTTTTTTTTACTGCACTTTAGCTCATTGACTCTTATTGACTGCTAGACGCCAACCATTTTTGTCCAATTTTTTATTATTATATATATATATATATTTTTTTTATTTGAACAAAAATCTATTTCTTAACCGAACTTTAAGCTTTATGGTGTTACATTAACACTTTTCGATCCCTAATTCACAATTTTGACCAAAAATTATAACTTTTTTTTTTTTTTTTTTAAATTATTCAAATTCATCAAATCATTTATATTTTCAACTAAAAATTAAAAGTTTTTTCTTTTTTTTACCATTTTTGATCAAAAATGTATTTTTTTTTTTTCTTGCCATTGACCATTATTCTAACTCTTTGGCTGCCATTGATAGCGTGAGCCATCACCAATTTATGTGCATTTTTTTCGTTAACCAAAAATGAACCATTTTATTAACGCCTCCTCCTTTAAAAAGATTTTATGTATTTATTTTAATTTTTTATGAATTGGACATGTAGCTCCTTCAATGGCACTGAAAGATGAGCATTCACAGCTCTAATCACTTCCAGTTGATTTTAATTCACGTCCTGTACATTTTGGGGTATTCCGGAGTCGCTTCCTGTTCATTTTAGGGCATCTCCGTGTCATTTTCTGCTGATCCCATTGGCTTTACGGCACTTAGGGTGTCACAATTTTGCCAAAAATATTTGGATTGAGGAAGATGTGATGGCCTTCTATTAGGAGAGGATTCCCTCCTAGTGTGCTAGCATGGCTTCCAATTAGGATGCAATTGACTCCATACGTTGGTTCACCTGCGCCGGGCTAGAGCAGCTGCCCAATTAGCCACAAGTGCGCTCCTTCCCTCGTTAGCAGGCAGGCAGGCCCAAGGGCTCGCCCGGCGCCACGCCGCTAATGAGCCACAGTAAAGAACACGGACGGACAGACGCTCCCACCAACCGACAGACGCTGTCTCACGGTTCAGAAAACAAAAATTTGTTTTAAAATTATATTTGAGAAAACAAAAAATTGGAATTATATGTATATATTTATGAAACATTCCACATACAAAACAATGTTTTTGCTAAAGAAAATGAATATACTGCAGTGACAATAATACATTAAAAAAAAAAAAAAAAAAAATTTTTGAGGGAAAAAGTTAATTATGAAAAAATAATGCAGAAAAAAATCTTCAGGAAATATTTTTTTTTTTTTTTTTTTTTTTTTTTTTTAATAGCATATATATAAAAAATATTTTCAAGAAAATAACAGTAAAACAATTTAGACATTTTTATTTTCTATATGAGCTCGATCATTCGAGAAAAAATATGTCTAATTATCCCTGCAAGCAGGACTGAACGGGCCATCGCAGTTTGACGTAAGTCGGACAGCACGCAGGTCAGGGTGGTAGCAGATCGTCCACCTCATCTCATGCAAACCTAACTAATAGAAACGCGCCACTGTTTTTGGCATTAGTAATACATTCTCACACCCTTAGGTGAAAAAAACCCTATTGAAGAGGGTCCTACATAAAAGGGGGTGTTACTGAGGTGTGCAGCCACAACTTTATTCAAAACTAAAATGAATCTTTCAATTAGGCCAATTCGATGAAGAGTGCCAAATTTTGTAGCTCTCCAAGTTGCCTAAGTCCCTGAAAAAATGTTTACTTCCTTTTAATGGTGAACAAAGGGTCGTCACGGTAACAGACAGGGACATGTGCACATGTGCCTTAAAATGTAGTCTTACAAAAGGTCTTGTAACTACAATGACCAACCTGAAAAGAACTGGACATGTACAGTGGGGCAAATCAGTATTTAGTGAACCACTAATTGTGCAAGTTCTCCCACTTGAAAATATTAGAGAGGCCTGTAATTGTCAACATGGGTAAACCACAACCATGAGAGATAGAATGTGGGGGGGATGACATTGTTAGATTTTCAAAGAATTTATTTGCAAATCATGATGGTCATCCTCAAAACTTTGTTATGTACCCTTTGTTGGCAATAACAGAGGCCAAACGTTTTCTGTAACTCTTCACAAGCTTTTCACACACTGCTGCTGGTATTTTGGCCCATTCCTCCATGCAGATCTCTTATAGAGCAGTGATATTTTGGGGCTGTCGTTGGGCAACGCAGATTTTCAACTCCCTCCACAGATTTTCTATGGGGTTGAGATCTGAAGACTGGCTAGGCCACTCCAGGACCTTGAAATGCTTCTTATGAAGCCACTCCTTTGTTGCCCTGGCTGTGTGTTTGGGATCATTGTCATGCTGAAAGACCCAGCCACGTCGCATCTTCAATGCCCTTGCTGACGGAAGGAGATTTTCACTCAAAATCTCTCGATACATGGGCCCATTCATTCTTTCCTTTACACAGATCAGTCATCCTGTTCCCTTTGCAGAAAAACGGCACCAAAGCATGATGTTTCCACCCCCATGCTTCACAGTGGGTATGGTGTTCTTCAGAGGCAATTCCGTATTCTTTCTCCTCCAAACACGAGGACCTGTGTTTTTAACAAAAACTTCTATTTTGTTTTCATCTGACCATAACACATTCTCCCAGTCCTGTTCTGGATCATCCAAATGCTCTCTAGCGAACCGCAGATGGCCCTGGATGTGTACTGGCTTCAGCAGGGGGACACATCTGGCAGTGCAGGATTTGAGTCCCTGGCGGCACATTGTGTTACTGATAGTAGCCTTTGTTACTGTGGTCCCATTCTCTGTAGGTCATTCACTAGGTCCCCCCGTGTGGTTCTGGGATTTTTGCTCACCGTTCTTGTTATTATTTTGACGCCACGGGGTGAGATCTTGCATGGAGCCCCAGATCGAGGAGGATTATCAGTGGTCTTGTTGGTCTTCCATTTTCTAATAATTGCTCCCACAGTTGATTTCTTTACACCAAGCGTTTTACCTATTGCAGATTCAGTCTTCCCAGCCTGGTGCAGTTCTACAATTTTGTCTCTGGTGTCCTTCGACAGCTCTTTGGTCTTAGCCAAAGTAGAGTTTGGAGTGTGACTGACTGAGGTTGTGGACAGGGGTCTTTTATTCCGATAATGAGTTAAAACAGATGCCACTAATTCAGGTAATGAGTGGAGCCTCGTTAGACCTCGTTAGAAGAAGTTAGACCTCTTTGACAGCCAGAAATCTTGCTTGTTTGTAGGTGACCAAATACTTATTTTCCACTCTAATTTGGAAATACATTCTTTATAAATCAAACAATGTGATTTTCTGTTTTTTTCTCCACATTCTGTCTCTCATGGTTGAGGTTTACCCATGTTGATAATTGCAGGCCTCTCTAATCTTTTCAAGTTGGAGAACTTGCACAATTGGTGGTTGGCTAAATACTTATTTGCCCCACTGTATAAGTAAAAGGAGTGACTTTCTTTTGTCACAAGTTGGCGCTGTCAGGTTGATGCAAATAAACCCTACAGGACCCTTCAGGGTATGACGCTCATCAAACACAGGAAGTTTGGCGCAGATATGTTGTATATCTGCCAAGTTATGACTGTTCAAAATTCGTGGTAAGACAAAAAATGGCGACGGTGTTTTTCAATTTGCTGTTTGGACCCCTTTGCTTCAACCAAACCTCAATATTTTTCATCAGGCACATGAGCACATGTCTTAATGCTCCCCCGATGCAGATTTGAGGTCAAGAGTTTTTTTCCTTCGGAGGAGGAGCCTGACTAGTAAAAAAAAAAAAAGAGGTTTCCGGTTCTCAGCAGGGGGCCGTCAGGCTTAATGGGTAATATTTCAATGCAGTCGTGGTCAGGCCGGGATACCTCTCATACTTGCCTGATATGAAAAACCTTGAATCAGGGAGTTATTAGTCATTTACTGAATTTGGTGTGTCGCCCAAAAAGAAAGCCTACTTTGGCACGCTGCCCAGGTCAGGCCTGTGAATGAATACTCACCATTATAATAACTTCAGATCTCATATGTCTAATGAACAGTCTCACCAATTTTGAGAAGGATCCAACTAACTCCCTATAGCGCCAATGTCTCAAATGTGCACCCTGTAAATCAGGGGTGGGCAAACCGGTCCTCGAGGGCCGCAGTGGGTCCTGGTCTTTGTTCCAACTGAGCCAACACAGATAGTTTAACCAATGAGGTTTCAGCAGAAATGAGAAGCACCTGACTGCAATCGACTGATTGCACTTGTAAAACAGCAGATTGGTGAAAAGGTGTCCTCTTAATGGGTTGCAACAAAAACCCGGCCCCACTGCGGCCCTTTGTGGAATAGTTTGCCCACCCCTGCTGTAAATTGACTAAAATTTCACATTCAATCCAAAATAATGGATTTCCTGTTTGGTTTAGGACATGATTCCAGATGAATTTTTGGTGCAGTTTTGAACAATGTATCGTCTCCCCAATTTTCATCGCTCAACTTTGAAAAAACCTAATCGGACAGGCCTTTTGAAAAATTCGAAGAGTCGCCACTGAGACATTTTGTTAGTTTTTTTTTTTTGCAAGGTCGCACATTTATCGAAATTTTGGCATTAGGGTTTGAAAGGCCACAATCTATTTCCAACATATGAAGTAAACTTTACTCATTACTTTTTGGGTTACTTATTAATAGTGAAATATCAGTTCATTTGGTCACGAAAAGTAGGATTTATTGTCCTTGTCGTCTGAACGATGGTCCACAATGAACGCCCGCAGCTGTCGTTTTGGTGTCCCGTCTCCTTCCCGCTCGGCTCTGCGGCGGCGACAAACACCGCCGTTGCGTGCCGGGAGAATTCAGCACAGCTGCCGCGCCGTCTTTTCATTATTCATCCTCCATTTTGGGAGCCGTTCGCCACCGTCGCGTCGATCGACAAGAACAATACGACAGGGAAATAATACACAAGTTCTCCTACAAATGATGCAAGAAGTACTTGTTGTAAGACACAGAAAAAAATGCACTGCAAAACAATAACGCTTGAGGAATTGATCATCAAATAGAAATACAGTGATTACTCTTTTTTTCACGGTTAATGAGGATCAGAATCTGCCGCGATAAGTGAAAAGACCACGAAGTAGCTCACCCAAAAAAGTATATATATATTTTTTGTGTGTACAATGTATTTAATTAGATTTAGCATTGGACAGAGATGCATATAAGACATGTTTTTTCACTTTTCCCCCAAAGTATAATTTAAAAAATATGTACTGTATATGCAGGGCTGGTCCAGGCCATTTGGGGGCCCTAAGCAAAATAATGCCAAGGGGCCCATGTTTTTGGCCCACCATTTCGTCACAGTGTACCGTGAAGCCCATACATGCAATCCAACCTATACGTCCATAATTTTGTATATTAATCTGATTTTTCGTTTCTCTGCTCCAGAAAGATAAATTCTCTTCGACATATTCGTGCATCTATTTTCCAAGCAAGTTTGAGCACCAATCATCGCAAAGCAGGTTCAACCTCACTCCCCAGGTTGCCAGAATTGTAATGACAAGAAAATTGATGTTTGCATAGATAAACGGCAATGCGCGCCACATTATTCACGATGCTCTATTAAAAACGTATAAAATGAGGTTGCCAGATTGGGGGCCCCCTGGTGGTCAGGGGCCCTAAGCAGCTGCATAGTCAGCGTATAGGCTGGGCCAGCCTTGTGTATATGGCGGAAAACATGGACAGGACTGAAAAAGCAGTTTCTGCTCTTGCACTCCTCTTTAAAAGAAACTGCTGCATTTTAAGCCAAAACAACTGCTGTGTTTGATAGAACAATTTGTCTATATAGTGGGGAGAACAAGTATTTGATACACTGCCAATGGGAAAGCCCATTGGCAGTGTATCAAATACTTGTTCTCCCCACTGTATGCTGCCATAGCAGATTCATGGCGCATTAAGCCCCTGAAATATTTTTAATCTGTCCGTTTTACCCTGTAAACCCCCACTTACAGATGTCGCGCAACCGCTTTTGTTTCAATGCAGCCATGAACTCATTTGCTCCCAGAAACGTATAAATACGTTCTATTTTTAAATGCTTAATTGTCCCAAAAACGTATTTATAAGTCTTTTGCGTTTTTTTTTTTTTTTTTACAAGGAGAATCTATTGTTTGCGATCTATCTGAGAAACAAAAAACAAGGCCCCAAACCCATTTTAAAGCAATTAAACTGGCCACTGGAGGGCAGTAGCGCATTTTGTAAAGACCCACAACCCGATTCAACAGCAATGAAAGGCCGGGCAGCACGGTCGGCGCTCTGGCGGCAGGATGCCAGGCGGCGGACGACCGAACAAAACAACCGAGATGACGCCTGGAATGCCAGGCGCTAGACGACGGAGCAAAATGACTGAGACCACCGTGCAGCGGGCTCGCCAAGCAGACCCCGCAGAGATTCAAAAATTATCCATCTTTGTGAGACAGACAACGATGAGGGAAAAGTTTACATGGCAGACGCGGTGACAACGGCGTCATCTTGGCAACAACACGCGTCATCTCTCAGTAGTCATGTGTAAACAAATTGTTACTTTGCTGTCAAAAACTCTATTTGTCTTGTTCATTATCATATTTTGTAAAAGGAAAACATTGTTCAGATGTTTGGGATGTAACTAATGCAAAAAATAGCTGTGTTTAAGTCAAAGTTATGTTTGAAATGTATGCGTTTACAAAAAGCTCATTTTCTCCGTTTTTTTTCATCAGAAATTGGAAAATTGCTCAAACTAAGCTATTTTCTAATGCTGATTTCTAAAGAATGGAAAAAGAAGGAAAACATTGTTCAGATGTTTGGGATGTAACTAATGCAAAAAATAGCTGTGTTTAAGTCAAAGTTATGTTTGAAATGTATGCGTTTACAAAAAGCTCATTTTCTCCGTTTTTTTCATCAGAAATTGGAAAATTGCTCAAACTAAGCTATTTTCTAATGCTGATTTCTAAAGAATGGAAAAAGATATGAACTTACTTTTTTGAAAAGAAGAGAGTCTAATCTTTATTTTGGTGGGTTCCAAGTTTAAATAGCAATAGAACAGAAATTTCTGTGGGCCTTGCAAAATCAGTCAAAATCCAGAAAAACGGCCGGGAGCGAAGGGCCTTGCTCTGCTGAAAATGGCTGGGAGTGAATGAGTTAAACCAAGGTAATTAATTATATTTATTATTCTAAATGTCAGTCATTTTTAGCTTAGAATCATTAATTGATGTCTAATATTTCATTTAAAAACAAAAAAAACGACTTTAAAATATTATTCATTGGCATTTTTTAAACTTTTAAACAAATTATGTCACAATGAAAAAAACTCTGTAAAAAAGTCACTGTTAGCTACCTCATAACTATTGCTTAATTGTATTTTTTTTTCTTTCACATTTTCTCCAATATTTTAGATGATAAATAATCAATCCAAACAAAGAAACATTTTTTAAAAAATGTAAAAGGGTAAATATATGAAAAAGAACATCTCGATCACTCCTTGATGTCTGCGTTTTCTGCATTGCGACCCTTGTTATAATACCATGTTTCACCCATAAAATCCCATAAAATATTTTAATATTATTTTTTCTTAGCAATTTACCATTTAACCCCAAACATGAACCCATATGTACCAAAAATGTTTTTTTCAAATACAAAATTCTAAACAATTCGGATCAGAAATTAACTTGTTTTGGAAAATAGTTGTCGTTTTTGACCAATTTTAAACCATTTTAGAACGAACATTATAAACTTCAAACCAAAATATGACAATGATTGACCAAAAGCTAACAAATGTTGCCAAATATTAAAGTTTTTTTTTAATTATCATTTTATGCGACAATATTTAGTATTGACTACTGAGAACCAAAAATGTATTTAAAAACAAAAACAACTGATCTTAACCTTTTTATTTTTTATTTTAAACATGAATTACCCACTAAAAAGCCATCACTTTGGAACTAAAGTTAACAATTCCTAACTAAAAGCAAACCAAATTTTGGATCAAAAATTGGTCATAAACTTTTTTTTTTTTTTTTTTCTACCAAAATTTAACAATTGTTGACCAAAGAGTAATGACAGTGGGCAAAAAAAAAAAAGAGAACATTATATATATATATATATATATATATATATATATATAAAATGACAGAAAACACAGACAAGACTGAAAAAGCAGTTTCTGCTCTTGTACTCCTGTTTAAAATAAACTGCTGTATTTTAAGCCAAAGGAACTGTTGTGTTTGATAGAACAATATGTCTATATGCTGCTATAGCAGATTCATAGCGCATTAAACCCACAAAGTATTTTTAATTTGTCCCTTTTACCCTGGAAACCCCGTTTACAGACGTCGCGCAACCACTTTTGTTTTAAACCAGCCATAGAAAGAAGTAAGTAATTATATTTATTAATTAAAATGTCTGTCTTTTTTATCGTAGAATCATTAATCGATGTCTAATATTTCATTTGGAAAAAAAAAAAAAAAAAAACGACTTTAAAAAATGATTCACTCCCATATTTTGAACTTTTAAACAATGACGTCACAATGAAAAAAATGGAGTCTGTAAAAAAGTCACGGATATATCTGCCTTATAATTATCGATTAATTGTATTTTTTTTGTTATTGTCGCATTTTCCCAAATATGTCAGATGATAAATAATTGATCCAAACAAAGAAACATTTTTTTTTTAAATTTAAAAGGGTAAATATATGAAAAAGAACATCTCGACCACTCCTTGATGTCTGCGATTTCTGCATTGCGATCCATGTTTTGCCCATAAAATCCCCCAAAAATCATTCACAGCTGTGTCTTGACACTCAGTGATACATGCTACCTGGAGTTTTTGGATCGAAACTAGGTAAGTAAGCGATAATATCTCGTTAAAGTCATGGCGTCTTTAATTCTGCTCTTTCATGCTCTCACCTCCAGATAGGGTTTCGCTGATTAATTTTCTATTTATTTATTTTATTTTATTTTTTAAATGCCCTCCGGTTCAAAAAATGTTGTCACCCATAAAATTGAGATCGTAAGCTTTCCAATGATGTGGTAGGGTGATTGGGGGTGGCGTGGCTCAGTTGTTGTCCCCCACCCCAGAGGTTTTGGGTTTAATTCTCCGCCCTGATGAACTCGCCTAAGTGTCCTTGAGCAAGATACTGAACCCCACGTTGCTCCTGGTGCTGCTTCACCAGTAGGTGGATGGCGAGATAGTGTAAAGCGCTTTGAGCGCCTTGAAAGGTGGAAAAGCCCAATACAAGTATCACACATGCATATAGCCTATCGGACAATTTGTTGTAAGTTGGCCAAATTGGGGGTCTCAGAGCGGAACTTCAAGTCACCTGAGTGTTTTCCGCCATATACTACTATTTTAATAAATGGTTTTTAAAGTGCTAGTTGAGTCTAAGATTGAAGTAAAGCTCATCTAAATCCTGTATTATCATTCTTAGCATGCTAGAACTGCTGGTGTCCGATGCGCACCTGAGCATAGCCTCAGACCATATAAAAAAAGATAAATGAATGCGGATCTAAGTTCAATAAAAGTACAATTGGCCAACTTGCATAGAAAAAGTCCTCTAGCTTAAATGCTATATAATGCTAACGTTTACCATATTGCGCACTAGAAACAATCTGGTGCGCACTAGACACAACTTGGTAAATATTAGCATTATATAGCATTTATGTTAGTGGTCTTTTGCTATGCAAGTTAGCCAATTATTCTTTTGTTATACTTAGATCCTCATTTATTTACTTTTTTATATCGTTTGAGGATAAGCTCAGGTGCTAGTTGAGTCCAAGATTGGAGTAAAGGTCAACTAAATCCTTCGTTATCATTTTTAGCATGCCGAAACTGCCGGTATCCGTTGCACGCCTGAGCTTAGCCTCAAACAATTTAAAAATAATAATAATTGAGGATCTAAGTACAACAAAAGAACAATTGGCAAGCTTGCATAGCAAAAGTCCTCTAGCTTAAATGCTATATAATGCTAATGTTTACGAGGTTGTTTCTGGTGCGCACCAAATGGTTTAAATTTATTTTATTTCTGTCGATGTCCCTCTAGGGGCTTCATGAAGTTGTAAACTCCTCACCCTCAAAACTAAGATTTAAAACCTGAACCTTTTAAATTTCGACCCCTAAACATGTATTGAAATAAGACGGACAACATGGTGGACAGCCTTTGAGCCGAACGTGACATTTCAAAGGCGAAAAAGAAAACACGGCGAGCGCCAGATAAAGAGGTCGTAGCTTCCCCGCCGGCTTCCGCTTGATAACGCAGCGTCATTTTCAACCAAAAACAGCGACTGAATAAAAGGCTCGGCCGTCGTTGAAGCAGAGGCCATTTTCACCCCAGCGGGACGTTAAGCGCCTCCCGCGGACCGGTCGCCGGGCTTAGCGAGTCAAGCGGCTGAAAAACCGAGCGGGAACGTAATGGACAAGTGATGCTTCTTATTGACAGGATTTTATCCTCTTAACTCACTGGCTGCCATTGACGGCGATGGACATCAAATCCGTTTGGACTGGGCGGTGGCTAGCAGCCATCGTTTGATTCCATTAAGCCATGATGGACCAAAAATGAAGAATTTTTGACCGAAATAAAACCTCCTTGACCCAAAACTAACCTTCTACAAACATGAGTATGTTTGGACCAACATCAACATTTGTTTTTGTTTCGACCAAATATTGACATTTTTCTCCCAAATATTTTTTAAACCAACATGAACCTTTTTGGACCAAACACGAGACCCACTCCCTCAAACACTGACTGCTTTTTGAACAAAATGACACATTTTAGACCAAAAATTAACCATTTTTTAAAAACCAAACATTCAACATTTTTGACCAAAAATGAACCATTTTCTAACCAACATTGTTTTTATTTTTAACCAAGAATTAACCATTTTTGACAAAACACTCACCGTTTATTTTTTACCAAAAACGACCCATTTTTGACCCAACATTGATCTTTTCTAACTAAAATTGAACCATTATTTTAAAACCAAACATTCACATTTTTTTTTACCAAATTTAACCATTTTTAACCAGAAATGAACCAGCATGAACCTTTTTGGACCAAACATGCATAAAAAAAATTCAGTTATTTTTTTTTAACCAAAATTACCAATTTCTGAGCAAACAACCATTTGTTTTAACCTGACACTCACCATTTTTTTAAAAACCAAAAACGACATTTTTGACCCAAAATTATTTTTTTTGGGACCAAATATTAACCATTTTTAAAAATCCAGACATTCACCCTTTTTGAGCAAATATTAATCTTTTTCTAACCAACATAAACTTTTTGGCCCGAGCTTGAACCCCCCCACTCCCCAAAATCCGATTTATTTTTTTTATTTTTTTTGCCAAAAATGACAATTTCTTTGACCAAACAGTGACCATTTGTTTTAACCAAACACTTACCGTTTTTGACAAAAAAATGACATTAACCATGAAAATAAATCCCAATTTTGACTAAAAATGATACATTTTTGACCCAACATCAATCTTTTTGGGCCAAACATTAACCATTAAAAAAAAAAGAAAACCAAAAAAAAAAAGACCAAAAATGAACCATTTTTTTTTTAAACAAACAGACACCATTTTTTTTTTTTTTTTTTTTTACCAAATGTGAACCTTTTTTTTAAGAAAAACTGAACAGACACAATTTCTAACAATAAATCAACCATTTTTAACCAACATGAAACTTTTTGAAACCAAACATTCACCATTTCGAACCAAAATGAAACATCCTTGGCCAAAAACTACAACATAATTTTATTATTTATTTCATCCAAATATTCACATTTTTTAAACCAACAAGAACCTTTTTGAACCAAACGCGACACCCCCTCACATAAACATTCACCAGTTTTTGACCAGAAATGACACATTTTTGACCCAACATCTTTTGGGGCCAAACATTAACCATTAAAAAAAAAAAAAAACAATCACAATTTTTGACCAAAAATGAACCAGACAGTCACTTTTTTAGACCAAGTATGACCCCCTCCCCCCCCCCCCAAAAAAAGACAAAATTTTGGCCAAACATATTTCACTTAAAGTTTTTTTCATATATTTTGACCAACATAAACCTTTTTGGACCATAACATGAACCACCCACTCCCCTCCCCAAACCATCATTGACAGGTTTTTATTTTTTATTTTTTATTTTTTTTATTTTTACTAAAAATGACCCACTTTAGACCAGACACTTATCTTTCTAGACCAAAAAATAAACATTTTTAAAAATCCAAACAGTCACTATTTTCGACCAAAAATGAACCATTTTCTATCCAACATGAACTTTTTCGGACCAAATATGACCCCCCACTACCACGACAAAATTTTGGCCAAATATATTTTTTAATTTTAAGTTTAAATTTATTTATTTTATTTTTTTTTAAACCAACATAAACATTTTTTAACCAAAACATGACCCCCCCCCCAAACAAACATTGACAGTTTTTTTTTTGACCAGATATTAATCTTTTTAGACCAGTCACCATTTTTGACCAATGCTGAACCATTTTCTATCCAACATGAATATTTTTGGACCAAACATGACACCCCCACTCACCCCAATAAATGACAAAATTTTGGCCAAACATTTTTTTTTAACTTCAAGTTTTTTTCATTTTTTAACCATCATAAACATTTTTGAACCAAAACGTGACCCCCCTCATACAAACATTTACAAGTTTTTGTTTTGACCATAAATGGCCCATTTTTGACCAGATATTAATCTTTTTAGACCAGAAATTAACCATTTTTTAAAAAAACAGTCACCATTTTTGCCCAAAAATGAATCAATTTTTTCAAGACCAAACAGTCACTATTTTTGACCTAAACTTAACCATTTTCTATCCATCATGAACATTTTTGAACCAAACATGACACCCCCACCCACCCCAAAAAGATGACAAAATTTTGGCCAAACATATTTTTTAACTTAGATTTTTTCATTTTCTTTAACCAACATAAACATTTTTGAACAAAAACATGACCCCCCCCCCCCAAACAAACATTGACAGGTTTTTGTTTTTACCATAAATGGCCCCTTTATTTTTTTACCGGATATTAATCTTTTTAGACCAAAAATTAACCATTTTTCCAAAACCAAACAGTCACTGTTTTTTTTTTTTTTTTTACCAAAAATGAACCATTTTCTATGCAGCATGAACTTTTTTGGACCAAACATGACACCCCCACCACCACCCCATAAACTGACAAAATTTTGGCCAAATATATTTTTTAACTTAGATTTTTTTTCATTTTCAAACAACATAAACATTTTGAACCAAAACATGACCCTTCCCCAAACAAACATCGACAGGTTTTTGTTTGTTTTTCATTAAATTATTTTTTCTTTTCACCAAAAATGACCCATTTTTGACCAGACATTAATCTTTTCAGACCAAAAAATAACATTTTTTTAAAACCACACGTTCACAAAATTTAACCAAGAATGAACAATCTTGAACCAAAATGAAGCACTTTAGATTGTTACATCCCTGCCGTCGTCGTCAATGGTACTTTCCATCGATTTCTATTCCCGCGGATAGCAGCTTTTGGCATCCTTAGGCTAATTACACCGTCAGCCTCTTGTTGTGGAGATTGTTTGATGAAATATGAGCGCAATAAAATCCGTATTAAAAGCCGGCGGAGATGGCGCGGCGCGGTCCGCGTTGTCATCTTCATCATTCCCGTCACGAGCTAAACGGCGCTGTTGACGGGTGGCGGGAGACACGTGTCGGGGACCGGAGGGGGATCGCTCATTCATCCCCCAAATGTTATTTCTATGCAAATGAACGCCGACCGAATTAGAGGAGACGGCTTGCCAGAGTCCCGCCGGTTGCTACGGCGACCGCAATCTCATCATCATCATCATAGCAGTCAAGTGGGGCAAAAGAAGCAGATGAGACGCTAGTTGAGATGAAGAACGCAAAAGAAGCATCTCAAGGGGAAAGTACAAAAACTTTAGTGCAAACATGGTATCAAAAATGGCCGACTTTCTGTTCCTCTGCCTACATGGGTTCTTGAGACTTTTTTTGTGTGTCATGTCATGATAGACATATCTACTAATTTTGTAGATTGTTAAAATTGGTGATTGGGGGGGGGGGGGGTATTTTTTTCCCTTTTTTTTTCGTTAGAAGGGTTGCCAACACATGACACATTACGGACCAAACATTAACCATTAAAAAAAAAAAAAAAAAAAAAAAACACCGGATTTGACCAAAAAATGAAGCATTTTTAGACCAAAACATGAACCGTTCTTTCCCAAAATACCATTTTTTTGTTCACTAAAAATGACCAATTTTTGACCAAACAATAAACATCTGTTTGCAAATACCGTTTTATTAATTTATTTGTATTTTTTTTACCGAAAACGACACATTTTTGAATCATGATTGTTTTTTTGGGATCAAACATTAACCATTAAAAAAAAAACAAAAAAAAAAAACATTTGCCATTTTTGACCAAAAATGAACCATTTTCTAACCAACATGAACTTTTTTGGACCAAACATGACCCCCACCCCAAAAAATATATATACATTTTTACATCTTTTTTAACCCAAAAATGACCAATTTTTGACCAAACAGTACCATTTGTTTTAACCAAACACTCGTTTTTAACCAAAAATGACATTTTTGACCCAACATGAATCCTTTTGGCCAAAAACGAACCATTAAACAAAAACAACAACAACAACAAAAAACTAAGTCACCATTTTTGACCAAAATTGAACCATTTTCTTCTTTTGGACCAAAACATGACCCCCCTTTCCCCAAAATACCATTTATTTTTCCCTTAATAATGAGCAATTATGACCAAACTAACCATTTGTTTGCAAACACTGTTTTATTATTATTATTATTTTTACCAAAAACGACATATTTTTGACCCAACATTTTTTGGGGGACCAAACATTAACCATTTTTAAATATGGTATTTTAAACAGGATTTTTTTTTTTCGGGTCAGACCACTGAAATTTGGCAAAACGGCAACTTAAACCCAAAATGGCCGACTTCCTGATCATTTTCCGACACAGATTCTTGACCTTTTTTGTGTGTCTTGACTGTATGAATACCCAGATAAATATAACATAACTGGAGCAGACATGGGCCAGATGTACTGCAAATTTTGGCCCAACTTCATAAAACGGATCCGCCCCAACGTCTTTTTGAACAATGGCCCAAACTCAGTAAGACGTCACTTGCTGGATCAGCAACTAGTTTTGGTCCAGAACTGCTCCAAAGTGGCAGACACGACATTAATGTATGGCCCGGATATGGCACGCATGTTACCCAATCTGGGCCATATTTGTATCAAATTGTATTAATAGTCATTGTATTAAATTTGGAGTCCATTTTGATCAATGCATCGTACTGTAAAGTGTTTATATTGCAAATTGAATTTGTCTACTAAAAGTGATATTGACAACAGTTCTTTTTCACACCATTTATTAATGCTAACACATTAAGCAGTTGGAGAGTACCGCCGGACAAACCGGCCGATGTCGGAGGAACGCATAGCTGCCACATGGTCAACACAAATATAATGAAATATAATGCTGTACTACACGGCAACGACGTAAACAAAGAGCGGCGTGCGGTTGTTGTAGAGCTAACATGACAGACAGAATGTGTCTCAGGAGATCTTTTCTACCTGCCCATCCCTTATGAAACGTAAGTAAATAGTCCTTTATTTAAAGAAAGTTTGTAGTATTTACTTTGTAATCGCTGTATTCGCAGCCATTTTTAACACAGTTTTTTTCTGATTTCTGATGGGGTTGAAAATTTGACAGAACACCGGGCACATGAAGAGGGCAATAAACCGAGTATAGTGCTCTCTCGGTGGGGGGATGTGCGACAAGCCGCCGGTGTCGACGGCCGAGTGTACAAGGAGCATGTCAGCCACAAAATGCAAGCCACCTATGTATTAAAATGATCGCAGTATTTGAAATAATACAAAACACGATGTTTACTCACTTCCTCGTAAGTCCAATGGTCCCACAGTATTAGGGCTTGTTTTGGCCAATATCCACTAGTTAATGGGAACATTTGAAACCCCAGAAAGGCTCACACGCCTAACCCTGGTGCAGCAACATTTTTCTGCAGCCGTTTGGCTGGCATGATGCAAATAATAAACTAATTAATCCGCATAATCAACTGAATCCGCAGTGCTTCTCATACAACAGTATGGCTGGATAGTGAGGAGGACTCCTTCTACCGTACACGTCACAGCGCCCTCTTTCTCAAGTCGAGAATGGAGTCGGAAGTCACTCATTTTCATGGCACAGGATTAAAAAAACTAAATAAATATAGTAGGGCTGTCAAAATTATCGCGTTAATTAATTTTTTAAATTAATCACGTTAAAATATTTGACGCAATTAACGCACATGCCCCGCTCAAACAGATTAAAATGACAGCAGTGTCATGTCCACTTGTAACTTGTGTTTTTTGTCTCCCTCTGCTGGCACTTTGGTGCGACTGATTTTATGTACCATGAGCATTGTGTAATTATTGACATCAACAATGCCGAGCTACTAGTTTGTTTCTTGATTGAAAATTATACAAATTAAATTAAAACAAAAACATTAAGAGGGGTTTAAATATAACATTTCTATAACTTGTACTAACATTTATCTTTTAAAAACTACCAGTCTTACTATCCATGAATCGCTTTGGCAGAATGTTAATGCCATGTGCCGTGGCTCAGTGGTAGAGTAATTGTCCCCCAACCCAGAGGTTCGATTCTCCGCCCTGATGAACACGTTTAAGTGTCCTTGAGCAAGACACTGAACCCCACGTTGCTCCTGGTACTGCGTCACCAGTAGGTGGATGGTGAGATAGAGTAAAGCGCTTTGAAAGGTGAAAAAGCGCTATATAAGTGTAACGCCATTTACCATGTTGTTGATTTATTGTTATAATAAACAAATACAGTACTTATGTACTGTATGTTGAATGTATATATATGTCTTGTGTCTTATCTTTCCATTCCAGCAATAATTTAGAGAAAAATATGGCCTATTTTAGAGATGGTTTGAATTGCGATTAATTCCGATTAATTAGTTTTTAAGCTTTGATTAACTCGATTAAAAATTTTAATCGTTTGACAGCCCTAAAATATAGCGATGGCTTCCACACACATCCAAGCGGTCCATTTCATTCAGGAGCATAAAATACTGCGGAAAATATGAAAAAAAAAAAAAAACATGCTTTTTGCTGTCATAGGCACTTTAAGACTTTTTCAAAAATTCTGTCGTACGTACTTTAAAGTGCATGTGACACGAAAAAGCATGTTTATTTCATAATACACGCGGTATTTTATGCTCCTGAATGATATGGACCGCTTGGATGTGTGTGGAAGCCATCGCTATATTTATTTAGTTTTTTTAATCCCGCGCCATGAAAATGAGTAACTTCCGGCAACAGTCTCGAGTTGAGAAAGAGGACGCTGTGACATGTACGGTAGAAGGAGTCCTCTTCACTATGCAGCCGTACTGTTATATGAGAAGAACTAAGGATTCAGCTGATTTTGCGGATTAATACATTTATTTTTCGCATCACGCCAGCCAAACGGCTGCAGAAAAATCTTGCTGTATGAGGGGGAGGCGTGTGCGCCTTTTTGGAGTTTCAAAAGGTTCCCATTCACCGTGGATATTGGCCAAAACAAGCCCTACGACTGTGGGACCATTAGACTTACGAGGAAGTGAGTAAACATCTTGTTTTGTATTATGTCAAATACGAATACAGCGATTACAAAGTAAACACTACAAACTTTCTTTAAATAAAGGACTACTTGCGTTTGATCATTGATAGGCATGTAAAAAGCTCTCCTCATGCACATTAGCTGCACAACAACTGCAGCTGCCCTCCCCCGGGGAACGAGCTGTGAATTGCTCTCCGCCGGGCGGTTTGCCGATCCACGAAAACAATCGACAACCCAGTCGTCATGTCAAATAATCCGGGCTAGTTATGTGTCATTTTCCACGTCGAAGACTTTGAAACATCACTCGGTTCGGGTTAGCGTGTCGGCTAGCTGTCACGCCTCTTGGTTTGTTTACATTCTCCGAAGCCGGGGAAGGGAAATGACATATGTCCGATTTAGATGTCATAAAATATCGTTCGGGAGGTGCGACAGTAAAGGTGAAGTCGACAGTTTTGACCATTATGAAGTCATTTTGCCGTGTCGTCCTGAATAAGTGCATTTTTATTATTTCATATTCCATTTAGCACAAAACTGTTATTTGTCATGACCATGCCATTTATTTAGCAGTTGGGGAAAATACTTGGATAAAAAGAATATCCTGTAAAAATATTGGAGTAAAGAGACAGAAACAATGACATTTTGCAGATCTCTTCATCACGTTTTCCTCGTGAATAGTTCCCCCTCGACGGGCTGACTGGTCCTTCTCAAGCCATTTATTTAGCTGTTGGGGAAAAAATACTTGGATAAAAAGAATATCCTGTAATAATATTGGAGTAGAGAGACTGAAACAATGACATTTTGCGGCTCTCTTTGTCGCGTTTTCCTCATTCTGAATAATTCCCCCTCAATGGGCTGTATGGTAAAACCGATGAGCCCAGTCTCCCGCTGACGTCATCCACCTGTTGGGGACGCTTGAGCCCTCTAATGGTAGGCGCAGGGCCGACCCAGGCCATTTGGGGGCCCTAAGCAAAATAATGCAAAGGGGCCCTTATTTTTGGCCCACCATTTCGTCACTGTGTACTGTGAAACCCATACATCCAATCCAACCCATACGTCCATATTTTGTATATTAATCAGATTTTGTTGCACGGCATACTTCAAATTTCTCACCCCAAATGATTGTCAGTACTTACAGTAGATAGCGCCAAACCTTTTTCTAAAAGAGGAAAGAAAGTCAAGGAAGAACTTTTATTTTTCTAAGCTTGTCATCAAGTATCAAAACTCACAAAAGTCAAATAAAGCCAACTGTAGTAAACAAAATAGAATATAAATTAAACAATTGCCAGATTGGGGGCTCCCTAGTGGTCAGGGGCCCTAAGCAGCTGCATAGTCTGCATATAGGCTGGGCCGGCCCTGGGTAGCCGTGGCTAACCGGCAGATTAAAAGACTAATTTCTCGTCATCTGCGCTTTGCTAAACTGTTGTATATAGTCGAATCGTCTCAAAATATGATTCTAATTCACATAATAATGCTATTTAAGACTTTTTTCCTCCTGTCGTATGCTCTTTAAACCCTACATTACAGCACCAAGCCTCGTCGTACTATTCTTTTTGACCCTCCCTTCGCCCAACCACGCCCCTGTTAAGACCGCAAACAGGCCCCCATACAGGCCTGGGCCTTGGCGCCGCCCTACTCGGGTTGCAAACAGTCCCAGAATTTAGAAAGGTCTGACTGGCACTGCACCCGTGCAATCCAGGACTGTTGGCAACCCTACGCCCCACCTCCAGCACCCCCCAAAGTTCAGCCCCTAAACTCAACACATAAACTGTCACCTGGGCCGGCAGTGAATAACTTTAAATTTGGGAGATTCAAATCTGAACAAAACTTGCTTTTTAATCTTAAAACCCCACCCAAACACCAGCCTCTCAGTCCAAACAGATTGGTCGTCCACCGCCGTCAATGGCAATGAATATAATCATCCAGTGGCAGCCTACCCTCCTGGAAAGTTGTGTGATGCCAATTGAAGCAAATTCTCATTTTTTTTGGCTGTGGGAGTCATGGCTGCCGGGCACCGGGTGGCCCGCGCGCTACCTCCATCCGGACCCTTTCAATATTAACAACGTCTGGGGGGGGTGCGGGGGAGCGCACCAAAAACAAAAGCTGCTTTATTCCAGAGAAAATTCAGCACATGAAATATTTAGTGTTGTTTTATTTGACACACATACGCTTTCTTCCTGCCTCCCATGATTCCACTGGGCTCTCCTGCCAGGAAACGCTCAGCCTGGAGCGCGTGGCCCGTCTGCGATAAAGACAGAAGAAGAAGAAAATTCTCCAAAGTTTTCTTTGGACTTGTAGTGAGTGCGCACTCGCTTCTCTCTCCCCAGTCAGCATGCAGCAGACTTCTTAGGAGATTAGACGCTTTTAGGCATTTTCAGCCTCCCCCCGTCTCAGTCGGGGTCTAAGTTGGGCCGCGGCCACCCGGGGGGTTTCCAGGCGCTGGCCCTCCCCTCGCTATCTCCCGCCACTTGGCGTGATCGTTCTATAAAATATCGGCCGCTTTCACAGCTAATCAAAGAGACGCAAGAGTAGCCACGAGCTCATTTTGGACAGGGAGAGCTGGGAAGGGCGGGGGGCTGAACTGATTTGGGGGGGAAACTAGGGCTTTGGGAGCAGAGTTATTCCATTTTTTGCAAGTAGGCAAAATAGAATCTTCATCCCAGAAATGACATTTAGTTGAGATTTGATCTTATAGAGCCAGGGTTTTTTGAGTTAAAAAGCGACACTTCATACTAAAATGGCATTTTCCGGCATGACTTCTTGACTTTTTTTGTGGGTCTGCCCATCATAGCGCTAACAACCGAGTTTTATGTCACTACATAAAGCTGGTTTTGGAGCTTAGTTTTAAACTATATCCAATGGGGTAAGGACCTCTGAATAAATACCCTAAAATGCCCACTTTAAACTAAAATGGCTGACTTCTTGTGCCGTTTTCAGCATGGCTCCTTGAAGCTTTTTTGTGGGTCTACCCGTGATGGATACATCTACCAAAGTTTATGATGCTACATAAAACTGTCTTTGGGGGCTGAATTTTTAAATATATCCCATGGAGCTATGATCGCTGAATATGACCCCTAACATGTTCACTTGAAACCAAAATGGCCGTCTTTTTATCTTTTTGAAGATGGCTTCTTGAAGCTTTTTTGTGGGTCTACCAATGATGGATACGTCTACACAATTTTATTATGCTACATCAAACTGGCTTTGGGGGCTGAATTTTGAAATATCTCCCATGGGGCAAGAATCTCTGAATATGACCCCTAAAATACTCACTTTAAACCAAAATGGCTGTCTTCCTGTGTCTTTTTGAGGATGGCCTCTTGAAGCTTTTTTGTGGGTCTACCAATGATGGATACATCTACCAAAGTTTATAATGCTACAAAAAACTGTATTTGGGGCTGAATTTTTAAATATATCCCATGGAGCTATGATCTCTGAATATGACCCCGAAAATGTTCACTTTAAAACAAAATGGCTGACTTTTTGTGTATTTTTAGTATGGATTCTTCAAGCTTTTTTGTGGCTCTACCCAGGATAAATATCCCTACCAAAGTTCATGTTGATAATTGAAATTGACTTTGGGGGCTGAATTTTTAAAATATATCCCACGTGGCAAGGATCTCTGAATATGGCACCTATGTCAACCTTAAATCAAAATGGGTGACTTCCTGTGTCTTTTTGAGGATGCCTTCTTCACACTTTTTTGTGGGTGTACAGATTATGGATATGTTGACCAAATTTCATGATGCTATATCAAACTGGCTTTGGGGGCAGATTTTTTTTTTTAATATATCCATGGAGCAATGATCTCTGAATAAGACCCCTAAAATGTTCACTTTAAACCAAAATGGCTGTCTTCCTGTGTCTTTTTGAGGATGGCTCCTTGAAGTTTTTTTGTAGGTCTACCAATGATGGATATGTCTACCAAATGTTATGATGCTACATCAAACTGGCTTTGGGGGCTGAATTTTCAAATATATCCCATTGGGTGAAGACCTCTGAATAAGGCCCCTAAAATGTTCAATTTGAACCAAAATGGCTGACCTTTTGTGTATTTTTGAGGATGGTTCCTTGAATATTTTGTTTTTGTGGGTATACCAATGATGGATGCGTCTACCAAATTTTATTATGCTACATCAAATTGGCTTTGGGGGCTGAATTTTTAAATATATCCCATGGGGCAAGAATCTCTCAATATGACAACCAAAATGTTCCCTTTAAAACAAAATGGCTGACTTCCTGTGTCTTTTTGAGGATGCCTTCCTGAAGCTTTTTTGTGGGTCTACTCATCATTAATATGTCTACCAAATGTTACGATGCTACATCAAACTGGCTTTGGGGGCTGAATTTTTAATTATATCCCATGTGGCAAGAATCTCTGAATATCCACCCAAAAATGTTCACTTTTAACCAAAATGGCTGACGTTTTGAATATTTTTGAGGATGGATTCTTGAAGCTTTTTTGTGGCTCTACCCATGATAAATACTGTACGTCTACCAAATTTCATGTTGATAAGTGAAACTGGCTTTGGGGGCTGAATTTTTAAAATACATCCATGGAGCTATGATCTCTGAATATGACCTGTAAAATGTTCACTTTAGAGCAAAAATGGCTGTCTTCCTGTGTCTTTTTGAGGATTGCTTCTTGAAGCTTTTTTTGTGGGTCTACCAATGACGGATACGTCAACCAAAGTTTACGATGCTACAACAAACTGGCTTTGAGGGCTGAATTTTTGAACACATCCCATGGGGCAAGTGTCTCTGAATAAGGTCCCTAAAATGTCAACTGTAAACCAACATTTCTGACTTTCTGTGTTTTTTGAGGATGCAGCTTGAAGCTTTACTGTAGCTCTACCCATGAAGGATATGTCTACCAAATTTCATGATGCTACATCAAACTGGCATCGGGGCCTGGATTTTTAAATATATCCCATGGGGCAAAGATTTCTGAATATGACCCCTAAAATGTTCAATTTGAACTGAAATGTCGGAGTTCTTGTGTATTTTTGAGGATGGCTTCCTTAGGCTTTTTTGTTGCTCTACCCAACATACGGGGAAAGGATCTCTGAATATGGCCCCTAAAATGTCAACCTTAAATCAAAATGGCTGACTTTTTGTGTATTTTTGAGGTTGGCTTCTTTAGCCTTTTTTGTGGCTCTACCCATGATGGATATGTCTACCAAATGTTATGATGCTACATCAAACTGGCTTTGGGGGCTGAATTTTTACAATATATCCCATGGGGCAAGGATCTCTGAATATGACAACTAAAATGTCAACTGTAAACCAAAATGGCTGACTTTTTGTGTATTTTTGAGGTTGGCTTCTTGAGGCTTTTTTGTGGCTCTACCCATGATGGATATGTCTACCAAATGTTATGATGCTACATCAAACTGGCTTTGGGGGCTGAATTATCACAATATATTCCATGGGGCAAGGATCTCTGAATATGACAACTAAAATGTCAACTGTAAACCAAAATGGCTGACTTTTTGTGTATTTTTGAGGTTGGCTTCTTGAGGCTTTTTTGTGGCTCTACCCATGATGGATATGTCTACCAAATGTTATGATTCTACATCAAACTGGCTTTGGGGGCTGAATTATCACAATATATTCCATGGGGCAAGGATCTCTGAATATTACAACTAAAATGTCAACTGTAAACCAAAATGGCTGACTTTTTGTGTATTTTTGAGGTTGGCTTCTTTAGCCTTTTTTGTGGCTCTACCCATGATGGATATGTCTACCAAATGTTATGATGCTACATCAAACTGGCTTTGGGGGCTGAATTTTTACAATATATCCCATGGGGCAAGGATCTCTGAATATGACAACTAAAATGTCAACTGTAAACCAAAATGGCTGACTTTTTGTGTATTTTTGAGGTTGGCTTCTTGAGGCTTTTTTGTGGCTCTACCCATGATGGATATGTCTACCAAATGTTATGATTCTACATCAAACTGGCTTTGGGGGCTGAATTATCACAATATATTCCATGGGGCAAGGATCTCTGAATATTACAACTAAAATATCAACTGTAAACCAAAATGGCTGACTTTTTGTGTATTTTTGAGGATGGCTTCTTGAGGCTTTTTTGTGGCCCTACCCATGATGGATATGTCTACCAAATGTTATGATGCTACATCAAAATGGCTTTGGGGGCTGAATTTTTACAATATATCCCATGGGGCAAGGATCTCTGAAAATGACAACTAAAATGACAACCTTAAATCAAAATGGCTGCCTTCTTTTGTCTTTTTGAGGATGCCTTCTTGACGCCTTTTTGTGGGTCTACCCATGATGGCTATGTCTACCAAATTTCATGATGCTACATCAAACTGGCTTTGGTGGAATATATCCTATGGGGCAAGGATCTCTGAATAGGACCCCTAAAATATCACTTTAAACCAAAATGGCTGGCTGACTTCCTTTTTTGTGGGTCAACCCATAATATACCTAACAACCAAGTTTTATGTCAGTACACGAAACCGGCTTTAGTGGCTGACGTCGCTCCGTGCGAGCCCGCAAACGCATCTAATATTTGGAGCGTGTTAGACGGGGGTCAAACAGCGATTCTCCAGCGACGGAGCCGAAATGTCGGCGCAGCGCGTTCTTCTTCTCCACATTAATTTGCTTCCCGCTGCGGGGACACTTTGCCTTTGATGCGGCTCTCTTTCAAAAAGTAAAACAAGACATGAATTTAACATCGCCACTGTTTATCTATTCTCCAATGCAGGGAATGAGAAATTTTTTTTCCTTGCCCGGTCCACGTTGCTGGGAACAATTTAACAGTTCAAAGTGGTTTTAATGTGTCTGTGTGGCTCCTCTCAAAAGGATTTGCAAGCACTTTGCAAAAAAGACGCAGATACAGCCGAGGTGTTTGATGTGCCCGCGACCGTCGGAGCGCCCCGACGGCTCTCCACACCATTTAACATCCATTTTTCATCAGCTGCCTTTGAACGAGTCGACGCCATCCGCCGTCGGCCTCTCTGGCTTCGCTCGTGTCGTCTGTGATCCGACGTTGGCCCTCGTTTGTGCGGGCGCGCTTCCCGACTGCGCCCCCGTCCCGCGGACCCTGAGGGAGGAACGCCGGATTCCGTGCGGGGGTAAGAAAACGTGACCATAGATATCACTTACGCTGGTACCTCGAGATAGGAAATGAAATGGTTCTGGAGTGCATACGCGGATTTCAAGGGGGGGCCTGGCCTAGTGGCCGAAAAGTGTCATTGCATGTAATTGACTTTCGTATATACTAGTCCTTCTAAAAAAAATTAGCATATTGTGATAACGTTCATTATTTTCTGTAATGTTATGATAAATTTTGATATTCTGTTTTAGAATCATTACACACAACTGAAGTAGTTCAAACCTTTTATCGTTTTAATATTGATGATTTTGGCAAAAAAAAGTCAAGAAAAACCAAAAATCTCTATCTCAAAAAAAATGAGCATATTTCATCCGACCAATACACAAAAGTGTTTTTGTAATACAAAAAAAAGTCAACCTTCAATTAATTATATCAGCTATGCACTCAATACTACCTCGCCTATATATATATATATATATTTTTTTTTTGTGAAAATTACATGCAAAGCAAATGACCGTCGAAGTTGCTTTCTGTTCGAAAAATAATTTTGACCCATTATCAAAATATATTTTTTTGTTCATTACCTTGGTCTTTCCAAGGGAAAGAACAAGGTATTGTTATTGTGCAACTTTATTATTATAATAATTATTATTATTACCTTGGTCTTTCTGAAAGAAAGAACAAGGTATTGTTATTGTGCAACTTTATTGTACTTATTATTTTTTATTCATCTTATTCTCCGCGTTTTTTTGAGCCAACGCACAGCCCAAACCGTAGCACCGATCGGCACCGTTGAAGTATCGGCACGACCGGATTTTTCGCGTGACGATGGGAATTTTTCAAACCGCCACGAAAAATTTTCCGTTCGCCCGTAAACGGCAATTTTCCGAAAAATAAAAAAAGTTTCAAAATGTATCTAGTCCTACAATTTTTGACCAAATCACATAATTTGGGCATCAAAAATTCCGGGACGGTGAGGGGCATAAAAGTTGTATACAGAATTTGGCAAAAATTTACGGTTCCCCGGAAATTTGCCAAAAACTTTCCTATTCATTTTGAATGGAAAAAAAACGCGCGCTTCACAGCCCGAACCGTTAGACCGATCGGCACCGTTCAAGTATCGGCACGACCGGAATTTTCGCGTGACACAGGAAACTTTACAAATGGCCCCGAAAATTTTTCCGTTCGTCCGTAAACGGCAATTTTCCGTGAAAAAAAAAAAAGTTTCAAAATGTATCTAGTCCTACAATTTTTGACCAAATCACATAATTTGGGCATCAAAAATTCCGGGACGGTGAGGGGCATAAAAGTTGTATACAGAATTTGGAAAAAAATTACGCTTCCTCGGAAATTTGCCAAAAACTATCCCATTCATTTCGAATGGGAAAAGTCCCATTCACTTCCAGTGGGATTTCCAATGGAATTTACATTGCATTGATGCCATTGACGGCCATGCATGTCGAATCTACTGATGCCAATGTACTTGGATTCAATTGACTATATGGATGTCGATGCCATTGTCTGCCATGGACGTCCGAAATTTTTCCCATTCATTTTCAATGGGGAAAAAACAAAATTACCCCAAATCAACAGAAAATGACCAGATATCAATAGGACGTGTCCCCCAAACTTCCCCAATTCCATTGACGCTTATGAAGGGTGCCGCCATTGACTTACATGGACGTCCAAAATTTTTCCCATTCATTTTCAATGGGGAAAAAACTACATTTCTCCAAATCAACAGAAAATGACCAGATATCAATAGGACGTATATCCCAAACGTCCCCAATTCCATTGACGCTTATGGGGGGTGCTGCCATTGACGTCCATGGACGTCCAAAATTTTACCCATTCATTTTCAATGGGAAATTTTTTTTTTTCCCCAAATCAACAGAAAATGACTAGATATCAATAGGACCTGTCCCCCAAATGTCCCCGATTGCATTGCTGCTTATGGAGGGTGATGCCATTGACGTCCAGGGACGTCCAAACTTCCCATTCATTTCCAATGGCATTTCTTCATGTTTGTTCATTCTTTTGATGCCAATGTACTTGGGTTCCATTGACGCTTATGTAAGTTTATACCATTGACGTCCATGGACGTCCAAAATTTTTCCCATTCATTTTCAATGGGAATTTTTTTTTTTTCCCCCAAATCAACAGAAAATGACTAGATATCAATAGGACGTTTCCCCCAAATGTGCCCGATTGCATTGCTGCTTATGGAGGGTGATGCCATTGACGTCCACGGACGTCCAAACTTCCCATTCATTTCCAATGGCATTTCTTCATGTTTGTTCATTCTATTGATGCCAATGTACTTGGATTCCATTGACGCTTATGTAAGTTGATACCATTGACGTCCATGGACGTCCAAAATTTTTCCCATTCATTTTCAATGGGAATTTTTTTTTTTTCCCCAAATCAACAGAAAATGACTAGATATCATTAGGACGTGTCCCCCAAATGTCCCCGATTGCATTGCCGCTTATGGGGGGTGATGCCATTGACGTCCATGGACGTCCAAACTTCCCATTAAATACCAATGGCATTTCTTCATGTTTGTTCATTCTTTTGATGCCAATGTACTTGGATTCCATTGACGCTTATGTAAGTTTATACCATTGACGTCCATGGACGTCCAAAATTTTTCCCATTCATTTTCAATGGGAATTTTTTTTTTTTCCCCAAATCAACAGAAAATGACTAGATATCAATAGGACGTTTCCCCCAAATGTGCCCGATTGCATTGCTGCTTATGGAGGGTGATGCCATTGACGTCCACGGACGTCCAAACTTCCCATTCATTTCCAATGGCATTTCTTCATGTTTGTTCATTCTATTGATGCCAATGTACTTGGATTCCATTGACGCTTATGTAAGTTGATACCATTGACGTCCATGGACGTCCAAAATTTTTCCCATTCATTTTCAATGGGAATTTTTTTTTTTTTCCCCAAATCAACAGAAAATGACTAGATATCATTAGGACGTGTCCCCCAAATGTCCCCGATTGCATTGCCGCTTATGGGGGGTGATGCCATTGACGTCCATGGACGTCCAAACTTCCCATTCATTTCCAAAGGCATTTCTTCATGTTTGTTCATTCTATTGATGCCAATGTACTTGGATTCCATTCACGCTTATGTAAGTTGATACCATTGACGTCCATGGACGTCCAAAATTTTTCCCATTCATTTTCAATGGGATTTTTTTTTTTTCCCCAAATCAACAGAAAACGACTAGATATCATTAGGACGTGTCCCCCAAATGTCCCCGATTGCATTGCCGCTTATGGAGGGTGATGCCATTGACGTTCATGGACGTCCAAACTTCCCATTCATTTCCAATGGCATTTCTTCATGTTTGTTCATTTTATTGATGCCAATGTACTTGGATTCCATTGACGCTTATGTAAGTTGATACCATTGACGTCCATGGACGTCCAAAATTTTTCCCATTCATTTTCAATGGGAATTTTTTTTTTTTCCCAAATCAACAGAAAATGACTAGATATCAATAGGACGTGTCCCCCAAACTTCCCCGATTCCATTAACAATTATGGAGGGTGCTGCCATTGACGGACATGGACGTCCAATTCTCCCAATCTTTTCTAATGGCTTTAACTATGTTTAGTGCCAATGACTGGCATTATGATCCATTCTATTGATAGACCTGAGTGGGGCTAAGATCTGTATCTCCACAGAGGAAAGACCAAGGTGTGTAATTTCTCCCGAAATTGCAGTTTCTAGTTATTATTATTATTATTATTCAATAATTCTCCGCGTTTTTTTGAGCCAACGCACAGCCCAAACCGTAGCACCGATCGGCACCGTTGAAGTATCGGCACGACCGGATTTTTCGCGTGACGATGGGAATTTTTCAAACCGCCACGAAAAATTTTCCGTTCGCCCGTAAACGGCAATTTTCCGAAAAATAAAAAAAGTTTCAAAATGTATCTAGTCCTACAATTTTTGACCAAATCACATAATTTGGGCATCAAAAATTCCGGGACGTTGAGGGGCATAAAAGTTGTATACAGAATTTGGCAAAAATTTACGGTTCCCCGGAAATTTGCCAAAAACTTTCCTATTCATTTTGAATGGAAAAAAAACGCGCGCTTCACAGCCCGAACCGTTAGACCGATCGGCACCGTTCAAGTATCGGCACGACCGGAATTTTCGCGTGACACAGGAAACTTTACAAATGGCCCCGAAAATTTTTCCGTTCGTCCGTAAACGGCAATTTTCCATGAAAAAAAAAAAAGTTTCAAAATGTATCTAGTCCTACAATTTTTGACCAAATCACATAATTTGGGCATCAAAAATTCCGGGACGGTGAGGGGCATAAAAGTTGTATACAGAATTTGGAAAAAAATTACGCTTCCTCGGAAATTTGCCAAAAACTATCCCATTCATTTCGAATGGGAAAAGTCCCATTCACTTCCAATGGGATTTCCATAGAATTTACATTGCATTGATGCCATTGACGGCCATGCATGTCGAATCTACTGATGCCAATGTACTTGGATTCAATTGACTATATGGATGTCGATGCCATTGACTGCCACGGACGTCCAAAATTTTTCCCATTCATTTTCAATGGGGAAAAAACAAAATTTCCCCAAATAAACAGAAAATGGCCAGATATCAATAGGACGTGTCCCCCAAACTTCCCCAATTCCATTGACGCTTATGGGGGGTGCTGCCATTGACTTCCATGGACGTCCAAAATTTTCCCCATTCATTTTCAATGGGGAAAAAACTAAATTTCTCCAAATCGACAGAAAATGACCAGATATCAATAGGACGTATACCCCAAACGTCCCCAACTCCATTGACGCTTATGGGGGGTGCTGCCATTGACATCCATGGACGTCCAAAATTTTTCCCATTCATTTTCAATGGGGAAAAAACTAAATTTCTCCAAATCGACAGAAAATGACCAGATATCAATAGGACGTATACCCCAAACGTCCCCAACTCCATTGACGCTTATGGGGGGTGCTGCCATTGACATCCATGGACGTCCAAAAATTTTCCCATTCATTTTCAATGGGAAATTTTTTTTTTCTCCCCCAAATCAACAGAAAATGACTAGATATCAATAGGACGTGTCCCCCAAATGTCCCCGATTGCATTGCTGCTTATGGAGGGTGATGCCATTGACGTCCAGGGACGTCCAAACTTCCCATACATTTCCAATGGCATTTCTTCATGTTTGTTCATTCTATTGATGCCAATGTACTTGGATTCCATTGACGCTTATGTAAGTTGACACCATTGACGTCCATGGACGTCCAAAATTTTTCCCATTCATTTTCAATGGGAAATTTTTTTTCTTCTCCCAAATCAAAAGAAAATGACTAAATATCAATAGGACGTGTCCCCCAAATGTCCCCGATTGTATTGCTGCTTATGGAGGGTGATGCCATTGACGTCCATGGACGTCCAAACTTCCCATTAATTTCTAATGGCATTTCTTCATGTTTGTTCATTCTATTGATGCCAATGTACTTGGTATCCATTGACGCTTATGTAAGTTGATACCATTGACGTCCATGGACGTCCAAAATTTTTCCCATTCATTTTCAATGGGAATTTTTTTTTTTTCCCCAAATCAACAGAAAATGACTAGATATCAATAGGACGTGTCCCCCAAATGTCCCCGATTGTATTGCTGCTTATGGAGGGTGATGCCATTGACGTCCATGGACGTCCAAACTTCCCATTAATTTCTAATGGCATTTCTTCATGTTTGTTCATTCTATTGATGCCAATGTACTTGGTATCCATTGACGCTTATGTAAGTTGATACCATTGACGTCCATGGACGTCCAAAATTTTTCCCATTCATTTTCAATGGGAATTTTTTTTTTTTCCCCAAATCAACAAAAAATGACCAGATATCAATAGGACGTGTACCCCAAATGTCCCCGATTGTATTGCTGCTTATGGAGGGTGATGCCATTGACGTCCATGGACGTCCAAACTTCCCATTAATTTCTAATGGCATTTCTTCATGTTTGTTCATTCTATTGATGCCAATGTACTTGGTATCCATTGACGCTTATGTAAGTTGATACCATTGACGTCCATGGACGTCCAAAATTTTTCCCATTCATTTTCAATGGGAATTTTTTTTTTTTGCCCAAATCAACAAAAAATGACCATATATCAATAGGACGTGTACCCCAAATGTCCCCGATTGTATTGCTGCTTATGGAGGGTGATGCCATTGAGGTCTATGGACGTCCAAACTTCCCATTAATTTCTAATGGCATTTCTTCATGTTTGTTCATTCTATTGATGCCAATGTACTTGGTATCCATTGACGCTTATGTAAGTTGATACAATTGACGTCCATGGACGTCCAAAATTTTTCCCATTCATTTTCAATGGGAATTTTTTTTTTTTCCCCAAATCAACAAAAAATGACCAGATATCAATAGGACGTGTCCCCCAAATGTCCCCGATTGTATTGCTGCTTATGGAGGGTGATGCCATTGACGTCCATGGACGTCCAAACTTCCCATTAATTTCTAATGGCATTTCTTCATGTTTGTTCATTCTATTGATGCCAATGTACTTGGTATCCATTGACGCTTATGTAAGTTGATACCATTGACGTCCATGGACGTCCAAAATTTTTCCCATTCATTTTCAATGGGAATTTTTTTTTTTTGCCCAAATCAACAAAAAATGACCAGATATCAATAGGACATGTACCCCAAATGTCCCCAATTACAATGATGCTTATGGAGGGTGCTGCCATTGACGGCCATGGACGTCCAACTCTCCCAATCTTTTCTAATGGCATTTCTTCATGTTTGTTCATTCTATTGATGCCAATGTACTTGGTATCCATTGACGCTTATGTAAGTTGATACCATTGACGTCCATGGACGTCCAAAATTTTTCCCATTCATTTTCAATGGGAATTTTTTTTTTTTGCCCAAATCAACAAAAAATGACCATATATCAATAGGACGTGTACCCCAAATGTCCCCGATTGTATTGCTGCTTATGGAGGGTGATGCCATTGACGTCTATGGACGTCCAAACTTCCCATTAATTTCTAATGGCATTTCTTCATGTTTGTTCATTCTATTGATGCCAATGTACTTGGTATCCATTGACGCTTATGTAAGTTGATACAATTGACGTCCATGGACGTCCAAAATTTTTCCCATTCATTTTCAATGGGAATTTTTTTTTTTTCCCCAAATCAACAAAAAATGACCAGATATCAATAGGACGTGTCCCCCAAATGTCCCCGATTGTATTGCTGCTTATGGAGGGTGATGCCATTGACGTCCATGGACGTCCAAACTTCCCATTAATTTCTAATGGCATTTCTTCATGTTTGTTCATTCTATTGATGCCAATGTACTTGGTATCCATTGACGCTTATGTAAGTTGATACCATTGACGTCCATGGACGTCCAAAATTTTTCCCATTCATTTTCAATGGGAATTTTTTTTTTTTGCCCAAATCAACAAAAAATGACCAGATATCAATAGGACGTGTACCCCAAATGTCCCCAATTACAATGATGCTTATGGAGGGTGCTGCCATTGACGGCCATGGACGTCCAACTCTCCCAATCTTTTCTAATAGCTTTTACTTTGTTTAGTGCCATTGACTGGCATTATGGTCCATTCTATTGATAGACCTGAGTGGGGCTAAGATTTGTATCTCCACAGAGGAAAGACCAAGGTGTAATTTCTCCCGAAATTGCAGTTTCTAGTTTCATTTATTTTTTGTTACAGTTTTAATGCTTTACAACTTATATATATATATATAGGACAGTCAATTACGTGCAATGCACTTTTTGGCCACGGGGGGGCTGGCGCCCCCTTAAAATCCGCCTATGCACGTGAAATATGAAATAAACATGATTTTCTCTGTCATAGGCACTTTAAGTGAATTGGATGTTTATTGTTGTCAATGGCAGGCAATGACTTCATATTCCTTGTCATTTGAAAATACTTATGGGTCACTTCCTGTAAAATTTGGATCATTTCCTGTTAGTTTTGAGGCATTTTTGCGTGTAGGGCAAAACATGTTCATGACCCAGAAACACAGTGTCAGGAATAAAATTAACTTTCAAGATCTATGCTCAGCTAGTGGGGTTTCCTGTTGAGGTGGTTGCAGCTTAACATTGCATTCGTAGGAAAAATTGACGTAGAATAAGTTTTCTTTCAACCAAAACTCAGTGCGTTTAATTTCCACCGACATGCATCTCTCATGCTGTCTTCACAGGCAATGGCAAAAATCCCAACTTGTTCTCATGTTGATGCCCTTTTTAAACAAACAAATGAACTTTTATATTTCAAATTCCAAAAATATCACTGTCAAACTTCTTCAATTTTAACTTTGTTACAGGTTTTGTCATGATACCAGCTATCATGTCATCCATTGGGCAATACGTCAATGTTACTCTTTCCTGATTCACAGAAGATCTAATAAAATGATATTTTATGTCTACGTGCTTGCATCTCTGTCTGTTAATAGGATTTTTGGCAAGAGCGATTGTCCCCTGGTTGTCATCGTGTACAGTTGTTGGAGTGTACTGATAATGATCAATGTTACCTTGTAGTTGTTCTAAATATAGGCGTTCTTGTATGGTTGAAGCCATTGCCATATATTCAGCTTCACAGGTTGATCGTGCGACTGTAGGTTGTTTCTTTGTTTTCCAAGAAATTGGAGAACTATTCTTGCTGATGAAAACACAGTATCCTGAAGTAGTGCGCCTGTGGCTAGTATCAGCTGCTCAGTCAGCATCACTATATGCCTGTATACAACGACAAAGTTTCACATTGTCGTCTCTTGAATCTAAGGCTCTTTAGGCAGTACCTTTTAGGTACAGTGGGGCAAATAAGTATATTGTCAACCACTAGTTATGCAAGTTTTCCCACTTGAAAATATTAGAGAGGCCTGTAATTTTCAACATGGGTAAACCTCAACCATGAGAGACAGAATGTGGAAAACCCCAGAAAATGACATTGTTTGATTTTTAAAGAATTTATTTGGAAATAACGGTGAAAAATTAGTATTTGGTCTTTTTGGAAGTACCTTTTAGGTATCGTAAGACATGTTTTACAGTAGTCCACTGCTCCTCCGTGGGTTCATTAAAGTACTGTGATAACCTGCTTACCACATAGCTTAAGTCAGGTCTTGTGCAAAAAGATATATAAGGCTTCCGACTGCTTCCCTATGCATCCTTAGTCAAGTTTTTGTTCACAGGGTGTTGCTCTGATTTTGCAATCAAGCTTATCAAAGCTGCAAGTCACATGATTTCTTCAAAAAATAATTTTAACCCATCATGAAATATTTTGTAGGATTTTTTGCCATCTCAATTATTTTTGTTGTTTGTTTTATTGCTTTACAACTTTTATGGACAACATTTTACCGGCTAGGTCTTTATTTTAAATCCATATATAGGAAAGTCAATTACATGCAATTACATTTTTGGGCCACAACCTATCTCTGCGAATGTTTTTGGGTCGCTCATTTGATGCCGTTGACGGTGCAGACGTCCAAGCCATTTTGGCCAGGAGGGGGCGAACAAACCAATGGAATTCAGGATATGAGAGTGAGCCAAATGCACGCACTCGAACTAAAAAATCTACGTTTTTACGCTGCCATTGTGAAAATATAAAGATGTGATTTAGTACGAATGAGCTACAGTGTGCCTGTCAACATGGTACTGAGCATCATGGGAAAGATTCTGACCAATAGGGTTGCAGGAGCGGCTTTTAAAATATTCTACCATCTATTACAGGGCGTATTATCTTTTGTACGCTGAATAACTTAATCTGTGTACTAGAAAAGTAGATGCGAACCAGTACTTCATCCAATATCGTCTGAAAAATGTTTTCAAGAAGAAAATGTTGCTCTTCCCAGAGACGGATTGTGAAGAAATGATTCTGTGGCTTTCGCGCCGTCTCAGCCAGCCGTCGCCTTGGGCGCTCAAACAAAATGGCAGACCGGAGCGAACGCCAGGCGGATTTTGATTGACAGGAGGCCGACACGGACCGGGTCCTGGTGGATCTGGACCAGCGACCTGGGCCTATCCCTGTCAGTCATGTCAAAAAGAACCTTCACTGACTTCACGATGCCCACACAAAAGCATCGCACCTCCAAAAAAAAAAAAAAAACATGGCTTACATTGCACTGCTCTGTTACAGGAAAAATCAATATTGAACGAAAGTGCTTGTAAATCAAATGGAGTTTTGGGATTGTTAATGTACGTAAAAACCAGTTCATTTTTGTAAAACTCTTTGTCCAAAATGTTCTAAAATTAAAACTATATGGTTAGGATTGTTAATATTTGATCAAATATGGCTAATTTTTGGTCCAAAGTAAATTTGTTTGCCTAAAAAGGTTCATCATTTCATCACAAAAGATGAATTGTGCTCCAAAATTTGGACATTTCTGATTAAAATTGTTAATATTTGGTCAAAAGTGGTCCATTTTTGGTTAACAATGATTCATTTTCTGGCCAAAGAGATTAAGTTTAGGTCAAATATGGTTAATTAATGGTCAAAATTTGCCTAGATTTTGGTTGAAAATGGTTAATCATGGTTAAAATGTGCGAATGTTTGGTTTAAGGATTTTATTTATATATTTATTTATTTAATTTATTTATTTATTTATTTTTTTTGTAAAAAGTTAATTATTTTGTTCAAAATTTTGGTCCAAAGGTTTCTGGTCATTGATTGTTAATTTTAGGCCAAATGTGGTTAATTTTTGGTCCTAAGGGGTTTTTGTTTGCCTAAAAAGTTTCATCATTTCATTACAAAAGATGAATTGTGCTCCAAAAAAATGGACATTTCTGGTTAAAATTGTTAATATTTGGTCAAAAGTGGTTCATTTTTGGTTAATAATGATTCGTTTTTTTTGGCAAAAGGTCAAATAGGTTAATTAAAGGTCAAAAATTGCCCACATTTTGGTTCATAATGGTTAATCTCGGTTAAAATGAGTGAATTTTTAGTTTAAGGATTTTTAGTCCATTAGTCCATTTCTGCTTAAAATTGTTAATATTTGCTTTAAATTTTAGTTAAGCTTTCTTTTAAAATAATCTTTTAATATACTTAAAAAAATAATAATAATAATTTTTATTTTGTCTGAACATTTTTTTGGTTCAGAATTAATAATCATGGTTGAAATTTGTTAATATTTGATTTAAGGGGAAAAGAATAGATTTTTAAAAATATTAGCTATTATTAAATATTTTGGTCAAAATCTTTTTTATTTTCCAAATGACTAGATGCGCCCCAAAAATTGATTCCTTTTTTTGGCCAAAGTGATGAAGTTTAGGTCAAATATGGTTAATTAATGGTCAAAATGTGTCCACATTTTGGTTCAAAATGGTTAAAAGTATTGGTTAATTTTTTTGTTTTTGTTTGTTTTTTTTTTGTAAAAAGGTTCATTATTTTGTCCAAAATAATTCATTTTGGTCCAAAAAGTTTCAAATTTCTGGTCAATAATTTTAAATTTATGGTCCAAGATGGTTCATTACCGGTGAAAAATTGCCCACATTTTGGTTCAAAATGGTTAATTGTGGTTGAAATTTTTGGTTTTAAAAATAAAGTTAATTTTTGGTCAAAGGTGTTAAACCTTTTTGGACAAAACAAAATATATATATATTATTATTTTGTCCTAAATAATTAATTATTCTCCAAAAATTCTGAAATTTCTGGTCAATAAACGTTCATTTTTGGTCCATAATAGTACTTAACGGTCAGAAATTGTCCATATTTTGAATAAATAAATTTAGTATATAAAATATATATACATATATAAAATACAGCGCATATTTGGTCAATGACATGTACACACAACAGTGTAAATTTGATCAATTATATTTGGACATTTTAGGGGAAGCTGAGCGTCCCTTGTATGGTGTAAATGTAACGCGACATTCCACACCTGGTGTTGACTATGTTTTTTTCTATCAAGTGTGCACGCGCAGGAACGCCACCATGACTTTTCCTTTCCCTGGCGTCCGTCAAAGTCTCCCATAATCCACTCTGCTCGACTTCATCAAGGAGGTCAAGGGCCCGGCGCGATTGTATCTGGGTCAGGGTCACCTCCTTCGTCCCCTCCTTTCATTTTCCCATCATCTGCATGCCGGAGAGGAAAAGACCCGCGAACGCGGAGGCAATGATGCAAGCGGCGGGCAAGAGCGACGCTAGCTGAGCGGTAGCCGCCGTTAGCGATCCAGCAACAGGAAGGCAAACCCCGCCGGGTTTCAGGTGGGGAGTCTCGGCCCGGGGTGTGGCTTCTTCGTTTTCTTCTCCGTGGGGCGTCGCGACTCTTTTGTCGCTTCCTCCTCCTCTCAAAACTCAACCCCGGAGGCCAAAATGAGTCATCAAAGACGACACACGGAGTCTCTGAATTCTTCTGCTTCAAATCATAACCCAAATCGGGAGAAAACCGACAAAGACTTTGGTTTAGGACGCTTAGGGACTGAAAAAATAGCGCGGGAATGATATCATGCTAATGGTGACTTTTTAATCAAAAGTGTGAAATGTAAAGAGTCAGTAAAATATGAAATACTAATGATGTCAATAGGCAAAGGTGTCCATCCGGTATTTGAATGTGTAAAAGAAAGCTTTCAGCTGGAAAAAAAATATATTTATATATATATATATATATATATATTCTGGGCTGGCCTGCGATTTATACTCAAGTGCGACTTAAATATTTTGTTGTTTTTCTTATTTAAAAAAAAAAAAAAAGGTTAATGTTAATCCATAACTTTTAATGTCGGGTTATAAATCTGGTATGAATCATACACATAAGTCACTTTCCATGGTCTTCTCCGACCTGGCCTCCTTCTTCGTCTTCTTCAGTGAACACGTAAGGGGGGAAAAAAATCACACACAAGGCAGGTTTCTTTTTATCTCTTGACACTTGAAAGGGAATCCATGTAAAATTTAACACACCTTCTATGCCAATAGCAGCAATTCATCCTGGCTGGAGTGGGAGAAGCTGAAAGTGAAATTGGAGGAGGGATGAGCTTGTCCTTTTCTAGTAGTAGACTGATGAAAGAATTCATTGAGGTATTTGTCAATAGTTGTCCAACAACTATTGACAACATTTTTTGTTGTTTTAAAACATGAATCCATTTTTTAAAGCAAACACACACCAATTTTGACCACAAATTAAAAATGTTTTTTTTATTTTTTTTTATTACCAACTATCATTATTTTTAACAAAAGTGAACTATTTTTAAACAAACATTATTATTAGGATTGTTCCGATCATGTTTTTTTGCTCCCGATCCGATCCCGATCATTTTAGTTTCAGTATCTGCCAATCCCGATATTTCCCGATCCGATTGCTTTTTTTTTTTTTGCTCCCGATTCAATTCCAATCATTCCTGATAATTTTTCCCGATCATATACTGTACATTTTGGCAATGCATTAAAAAAAAAAAAAAAAAAAATGAATAAAACTCGGACGAATATATACAATCAACATACAGTACATAAGTACTGTATTTGTTTATTATGACAATAAATCCTCAAGATGGCATTTACATTATTAACATTCTTTCTGTGAGAGGGATCCACGGATAGAAAGACTTGTAATTCTTAAAGGAGAAATGTGACTTTGTATATTGAAGGAATTTAGTCCTCCCAGCCCCAAACCCCACGGGGAGGCCGGCAACAGAACGGAAATGTGCTCAGCCGCTCGACGCCCCCGAAGAGCCAGGCCAGGAGGAAGCTAAACTCCGCGCGTTCCTGTGTTAACCCTTTGCACACTGACTCCATGTTTCAAAAGCTTGAAGAACACTAGCCGAAAACAGGTTGACAATTTATTCGTCGACAATGGTAAAAAACAAGGCAAAAACAGACGACGGAGGGACAATTCTGGATCCAAAACAAGGCTACATGTTTCCCAGCAGAAGAAAATCTGTCTTATCTCAGTGACTAAATATTGCCATCTAGTGTATTTGTTGAGCTTTCAGTAAATGATACTGTAGCCATTTAACTGTTCCACTCAAATGCATGATGGGAAGTGCAGCCACGACTGTGCATAGTGGCACCAATTGATATATCTTCTCTGCGTTGGGAAATGACATAGGGTGTTAAGAAAAAGATCAACTACTACCTTTCTTCCCCACATTGCTTCCCACGATATTTCTAATTGTTGAGAGAGGGATAGTAAGACTTTAGCCAATTAAAAAATAGCTTCAAAGGCTGCCAAAATTCCCTCTACTCATTTTATGCTGCCTTTTAACTTTATATATAGGTAAAACAGCGCCATTATAGATTGAACGCGATAATGCGTGAGTGGGTCATGCAGCGCATGCGTTAATTGCATTAAATATTTTAACGTGATTAATTAAAAAAAAATAAAAAATTACCACCGTTGACGCGATAAATTTGATAGCCCTACTTTAAGCCAAAAATAAAGACTCTGGATGAGTGTAAGACATTTTGTCTGAAACGTTAAATACAATTAGAAAACGATTTAATTAAAAAATATATTAAAAAAAGGCATGTCTGATATTTTTTTGCCGATTCCGATACTTTGAAAATGACGTGATCGGACATCTTTATTTTTAACAAAAGTGAACTATTTTTAACCAAACATTATTATTACGCCAAATCAACAAGAAATGACCGTAAATCAACAGGAAATGGCGTGAAATACCCCAGTACCACAAAAACAACAGAAAGTGACCCGTAAATGCCCCAAAATCAACAGGAAATGATCAGATAGGCTCTAGTGCCCACTAGTAACAATCTGGTGCGCACCGGAAAAAATCTGGGAAAAATTGGCATTATATAGCATTTGAGTTAGCATACTTTTGCTATGCAAGTTAGCCAACTGTTGCATCGTTACAACTGGCTAACTTGCAAAGCAAAAATACGTTCACTTAAATGCTAGCATTTTTACGACGCATGTTAGCCAACCGTTGTATTGTTGCAATTGGCTAACTTGCAGAACAAATGTCCGCTAGCTTAAATGCTATATAATGCTAATGTATCAAACAATTGGCTAACTTGCGTAGCAAACGTCCGCTAGCTTAAATGCTATGAAACACTAATGTTTACAACAATTGGCTAACTTGCATAGCCAAGGTCCGCTAGCTTAAATGCCATATAATGCTAATGTAATAACAATTGGATAACTTGCATTGCAAGAGTCTGCTAGCTTAAATGCTATATAATGCTAATGTATCCAAAAATTGGCTAATTGCATAGCAAAGGTCCGCTAGCTTAAATGCTATGTAATGCTAATGTTACAACAATAGGCTAACTTGCATAGAAAAGGTACGCTATCTTAAATGCTACATAATGCTAATGTTTACAACAATTGGCTAACTTGCATAGCAAGTCTGCTAGCTTAAATGCTATATATTGCTAATGTTACAACAATTAGCTAACTTTCATGGCAAAGGTCCGCTAGCTTAAATGCTATATCATTATAACGTTTACCAGATAATTCCGTAAAATCCTATTCTAATTAAGAATCAATTGTCAGTCATGACGACTTTTTTTTTTTTTTTTTTTTTTTTAAAGATTCAAAAGGTTGCGCTAATTAAATCTAATAGAGTTCTTCTTGTTTACTCTCCTACCTTGTCACCCATTTCATGAAGAGCACTTGCAGCGACGGCTAGTCAATTATGCATATCGCATATTAATACTTCATTTGGATAAGAAGAAAGAAAGGGGAGCGCCTCTTCTCCCAGAAAATGGCCAAAAGCACAAAAATCTTTTTTTTTTCTTCTACAATTATTTGATTCACTGATGCTCTAAATGATTATATTATATATCATATTCAAGAATTACGTGCTATATTAAATGAGTACCCTAGGGACGAGGCTCGCCTTACTATTTTATTGTCCTCGGAGGCCATTTTACTTCTTTTCAAGAAACTTTGGATTACACTGGGGTAAAATTTAGAAGGTAAAAAAAAAATACAGTATATATTGTACACAACATATACTATATATATTGAGATATATTGAATTTGATATTTTGTTTGATGCACAAATGAGTCAAATTGGTCACGCCATCTTTCTGAATGCCTTTGCTGTCATTTGAAGCAAAAATGGCCGGTCGGGAAAGATGAAACGGATGCTGTTTGGGCTTGTTTGGCTCTATTTGTAAATCCCGCAAGACTGCAAATGCATCACAGTTGCCATGGAGATGCGGTTCAGACCAACAAAAACGATATTTGACCGTAATTGGAATAAAATGGAACACAATTGTACTTTTTCTTTTTTGGGGTATCAAACGTTAATCCTTAACTGATTGACTGCCATTGACAGCCAAATACGTCCAATCCCTATTAAGTGGAAGGTGAAATGGATTAATATTTTTGGAAAGTTGAAAATGTTGATTTTTGTTTATAATAGGATAATTTTTGGTCAAATTTGTCGACTTGAAGAACAAAATGTTTCAAACAAAATGAATTAACAAAAGTTATTTGAGGACATATTTAAGATATTTATGGATCTTCATGAGTTTACGTTCGTCCAAAATTTAATATTTGGTTATTTTTTGTCAATTATGTTTCATTTTTGTAAAGGAAAAAAAAAAATTATAAGTGTTTTTTTTTTGTTTTTTTTTAATTTGTTGATTTTGTTGAAAATAATAATAATAATTTGCCATCAAAGGCATTTTTTTTTTTTTTTTTGTAATCTAAGAAAAAGTTTCGTTTTTGGTCCCAAAACAAAAACATCAAGAAAATAATTTAATACAAAATTTCAATAGTTACGATTTTTAAATTCATAACAGGATAATTTGTGGGCAAAATAAAAATAAACGTTTTTGTGTGTTTATGAGAGGTTCCCTCAAAATGTTCCATTTTTGATCAAAAATTGAGTACTTGAAGAACAGAAAAATGTAATTTATGTTCCAAACAAACTTTAATAAAAAAAAAACATTTTAATAAATAATTATGATATTAATGCATCTTTATGAGTTTTGATAGTCAAAAGGTTTAATGTAATAATAAAAACGGTTTACTTTTTGTTGTAATTTTTAAAAAAATCAATGTTTCGTTTTTGGTCCAAACAAACCTCTATATAATTTCAGTATATACGAATTTTCCTGACGTGGGAGGTGTGGCAGCAAATGAGAAACAAAAAACTTTAATCATGTTTCAGACAAACTTAAAAAAAAAAAGATATTAATTAGAGAATCTTTATGAATTTTTGATATTTCAAAAGTTTGTTTGGTAAATGTTTTTTTTTTTTTTTTGGTCCAAATCACTGGGTATTTGGTTGAAAAAAAAAAATAGTTTGTGTTCAAAAATGGTTTACTTTTGAACTAAAATGATTTTTTTTCCTTTTTTTTGAGTTAGTTGTAATTTCAGAAAAAAAAATCAATGTTTTGTTTTTGGTCCCAACAAACCTCTAAAAAATTTCAGTAGATACAAATTTTTCTGAAGTGGCAGGTGTAGCAGCAAATGAATTAATATTTACCAGTTTTTTTTTTGTCAAATTGTTTCATTTTTGTAACGTTGAGTTTTTTTTGTTCATAATAGGACACTTTTTGTTCCAAAAAAAGTGTACGTGTTTGCGGGGAATCATGTTTGGTCCACCCAAAAATTTCCATTTTTGATCAAAAAGTGTGTACTTGAAGAACAAAAAACTTTAATTATGTTTCAGACAAACTTTAAAAAGAAAATGATATTAATGCATAATTAAGATATTGATGAATCTTTATGAATTTTTGATAGTTCAAAAGTTTGTGTGGTAAATGTTGATTTTTTTTTTTTTTTTTTTTGGTTGAAAACACTGAGAATTCGGTTGGGGAAAAATAGTTTGTGCTAAAAAATTGTTTACTTTCGGATCAAAATGAGTTTTTTTTATTTTTTATTTTTTTATTTATTTATCTATTTTTGTTAGTTGTAATTTAGGAAGAAAAAAATCAATGTTTTGTTTTTAGTATCAACAACCTTCAATATATATATATATATATTTTAATACAAAATTTTAATAGTTATGAATTTTTCTGAGTCTTAAATCACTACCTGCCAACTAACTGACAACAACTGATGTCCAATTCATTTAAACAGGGAGCAATGGCTGAGAATGCTCAACTTTCAGTGCCACTGAAAACCACCACTCCAAACCATTTTGACTGGGATGGTCGAATGGACATCTTGCGCCGTCAGTGGTAACCAATAAATTCATTGGAGTGCCCTATAAAGAGTTAACCCTTCATTTGAAACCCTAAACAAACAACTGTCGTATAAACAACCGCCAGTGCTAAAACCTAAAAAAACAAGGCTGTTTTTCTCGTAATTACCCCGGCAACGGCTAACCAAATTGTCCAGGCCGGGCCGGCCAATTAGGCCCGGGCGTGGCGGCTAATGGACAGACAATTACGCCGAGCTTCTCCCCATTAGCCTTCATTTGTGGTCGGGAAATTTAGCGGCGGCGGACGAATAGGCCGTGACGTCCAAATCGGATTAGTGCCCGCCGAGCACTCAGACATGGCCGCAAAAATGAAAGCCCTTTTAAAATAAGGCGCTGGAGATTTCAAAAGCCAAATTTAAAACACTAAGCTCAGGTTCAAACTCTAATTTGAAACATGAAACGCTGGTTTAAAAGCTTCATTTGGAAACCTTAAAGTGCCTATGACAGGATAAAAAAAAAGTCTTAAATAGCATTATGTGAATTACAATCATATTATAAGACGATTTGACTATATACAACAATTTAGCAAAGCGCGGATGACGGGAAATTAGTCTTTTAATCTGCTGTTTAGCCCCTGCCTGTCATTATAGCACTGTAGCGCCTCCAGCTGGGTGATGACGAAGGCAGAGTAACGATTTTAGCTGGTTTACAATTCAGCCCATTGAGGGGGAAGATTCAGAACGAGGAAAATGTGACAGAAAGCAGCAAAATGTCATCAATGTTTTAATCTCTCTGCTCCAATATTTTTACAGGATATTCTTTTTAGCGAAGTATTTTTCCACAATTGCTAAATAAATGGTCATGACAAATAAGTCTTGTGCTATATGGAATATGAAATATTAAAAATGTATTGATTCAGTACGATAGGGCCAAATTACTTCGTAATAGTAAAAAAATGTCGACTTCTTGCACCTTTATGCCACCGAAGTTAGTCCGGCTTTTGTCGTTTCCCTGCCCCGGGTTCGGAGAGCGTAAACAAACCAAGAGGCGTGACAGCTAGCCGACATGCTAACCCGAACCGAGTGATGTTTCAAAGCCTTATTCTCACCTTTCGAAGCGGAAAAATCACACAAAACTACCCCGGGTCATGTCACACAGTGGCGGCGGGGTTGTCAATTCCAATATTTGGTTTTCTGCTTCGGCCAAGAATTTTGCTTTCGGAAAATACCTTTCTGTTTTCATTTCAAATGTGTACTCCAGTTAGAAGACTTACTTTTAGATGGCATCATTGTACGTAAAGATTAAATCTGAATGTGAAAGGTACATTTGCTACTAGTCTGAACCTTGTTTGAAGCCTTAACCTTGTCTTCAAACTTTAATTTTAAATGTTAAGTCAGGTCAATAGGTAAAAAGCTTTTTTTTTTTTTTTAACAGTCTCTTCTCTTCAGCCAGTGTGTGTATTACACACACAGTGTAGATTCACACCGTTGTTGAATTAATGATGAGCCTGTATCGCAGATTAAAAATGGAGGTGAGGTGAGAAAAAGGCATCTTCTCTCCACAGGTGGAGAGAAGATGAATATGAAAGACTGGCATAATTACAATAGAAAGCTTGTGAACAAATTTCAGGAAGTGTTTATCTTCCTGAAGCGCAAATACAGTGGTCGGAAAAAGTATCTGAAACTTTTGGAATTTCTGCATAAAATCCCCATGAAATGTGATCAGATCTTTGTCAAAATCACACAGATGAAAAAACAGTGTCTGCTTTAACAAAAACTACCCAAAAATTTATAGGTTTTCATATTTTAATGAGGATAGCATGAACCCCCCCCCCCCCCCCCCCCCGTGTGGCAGCAATAACTTCAACCAGATGCTTCAAGGTCAGTCTGGCACATCAATCAGGACTAATCTTGGCCCATTCTTCTCTAAAAAACTGCTGTAGTTCAGTCAGATGTCTGGCATGAATCGCTGTCTTTAGGTCATGCCACAGCATCTCAATGGGGTTCAAGTCTGGATTTGGCCACTCGAGAATGTGTATTTTGTTCTTCTGAAACCATTTTGAAGTTGATTTACTTCTGTGTTTTGGATCATTGTCTTGTTGCAGCATCCATCCATCTTTCAGCTTCAACGGTCTGACAGACGGCCTCAGGTTTTCCTGCAAAACATACTTTTAAATTCATTCTTCCATTAATGACTGCAAGTTGTCCAGGCCTCGAGGTAGCAAAACAGCCCCAAATCGTGATGCTCCCTCCACCATGCTTCACGGTGAGGATGAGGTGTGATGAGAAAAAGCAAGCCTGGAGAGGACACTGATGAGTTGGGGGCATAGACGGAGTTTGACTTTTGGGGCATTGGGGGCACAACATGTTGATGACCCCAAAACGCAGTGTCAGCAATGAAATTAACTTACAAGACTATTTATAATAATTAGTTGACAATAAGCATTTTTGTTTCCCATCAATCTTGAGGGGAATTCTAAATCGGGCTTCTTAGGTAATACTTTTCACCAAGATTGTCATCCATTGAATTTGGTATGCCCGCCGGTGTCGTGCCAATGTAGTTACCCCAGTCAAAAATTATATGCCCTGGGCGGAGGCATATGGAGGTTAGTTAGTGTTTTAATTATTCAATCAAAAATAAGTTGCTTCAATTAAAAAAAAAAAAAAGTTGCTTCAATCAAAATATATATTTTCAAGCAAAAAAAGTTGCTTCAATAAAAAAAAAAAAAAAAAGTGTTTGAATGCAAAAATAAATTTGAAACTTAAAAACTCCCCCCCCCCCCCCAAAAAAAAATGCACGTGAAAGCTATTTTTCTTTGATTACTTCTTTTTTTTTTTTTTTTTTGATTGAAGCAACTTTTGTTGTAGTTGTTGAAGTAATGTCGATTTGTGTTTGGGTCACATTTTGGCTGGGACATTTTTGTTATTATTCAATCAGAAAAAAGTTGCTTCAAAAAATATCAATTTTCAAAAAGAAAAATCACTTAACTTAAAAAAAAAAAAAATTCAATCAGAAAAAAGTTTTTGAATGCGAAAAAATATTTGCGATTGAAAAATTTGCATTTGATTTATTTATTGATTCATTTAATTTTTCATTGAAAAAGTTCTCTTTGATTGAAGAAATCATTTTTGTGTTTGGGCCATATTATGATTAGGACATTTGTGTCTAAATCATTCAACCCCCCAAAAAGTTGCTTCAATCAAAAAAAAATATTTTTAAATCAAAGAAAAAAATAATTTAAAAAAATATTTTTTCTATATATATATATATAATATATACACTTTAAATTATATGCAAAGCAAATGACTGTCTAAGGTGATCAAAAAATAATTTCGACCCATTATAAAATATGTATTTTTGTTCATTTCATTCATCTTTGTTGAAGTTTTATTGCTTTATAACGTTTATATATATATATATATATATATATATATATATATATATATAATCGAGGAAAGTCAATTACCATATTGGCCCGAATATCAAGACGGCCCTGATTATAAGACGAGCCTTGAAAAAGAGGGGGTCAAGTTTGTAAAAAGACTTTTTGAACACCAAATGAATTTTTATACAGAAAATAATTACAGTTCATCTGAAACAAATGATTATAACAACATATTTGAGAGAAAAAGCATGTTATTTTGCCTCATTCAAATCTTAATATCTCAACATTTAAATATGTAAACTAAAGTGCAATCACATTTGTAAATGAATGGCTCCTGGTTTTTGAAATGTAAACAAACCAATCTATTGTGATAAAACAACAAAATTGCAATAACTGCATTAACCATCAAAGTGAAGTCTAACAGTAACTGTAGTCTTGAAACAAATCTGAATACGGAAAAACATTGCAATAAATGAATGCAAACTGGTTAAACTTGAGAGTAGCTGAGATCTCTCATGACAGAACATCGCTTCAATGATATCTGGCGCCATCTAGCGTCGTGAATGGGTATAATGTCTAGACAACCTGCACTTTTTCAGTCTTATTTCAATGCAAAACACACTGTCTTATATTCGGGCCAATACGGTACATGCAACGACACTTTTCGGCCACCACGCGGGGCCCCTTAAATTCCACTTATGGTTGGGGGGAGGGATCAGCTCATCACATGAGTGACACAGCCAGACACTGCTATGATGCAGGCTAAGAACACATAAAATGTCAGACATTGTGAACATGTGACGGAAACTATGGCGCATTTTCGTCTCGTTCTCGTCAGACGAAAACTGGCATTTGTCTCGTTATGTTTTAGTCTCCCAAAACACGTTTTTAGCTCATTATTGTCATGAAAAAGTTTGTCGACGAAATATTTTCATTATAGTCATCGTTGAAGAAAACAACACTGGTTTGAGCCAGTTATGAAGTGGTCGATAGTTGCTTTCAGGCAGTATGAAGAAGAATCATGATATCACAGTAGACAGCAGTTACTGGTTCGCTGTTTCCCCTCACGCTTGGGTGAACACCAGCCTGACGGAGTGACATTTTAAAGAAGTGGCGGTGGCAAAGTCTTGTCCCTTAAAAATGAAACGGGCCTTCGCGTGGCTTTTCTGCTGGCCTGGCACTCCCGTTTATGTAGTTCCGCCAACGGTGATTTAGATTTTGACAGCAGGCATCTGCATATCCTGCTGACGTGCCGTTTTTATTTGCTCTGCGCGCGCCCGCGCGTGTGTTAATAACAGCAGCTATTGACTTGTCGTAAAGCCGCGGTCCTTGAGAGTATTTATGAGTCGCCCGGCGGCTCGGTGGCATTTCCTTCCACTCCCTCCGCCGACGAGCTCCCAGAGTTCATTGCGCCGCTTCCCCCGCACCGGCGCCCCGGATCCATACGGATAGGGAAGCGGCCCACGTGAGAAAAAAATCGAACCGGGAGCCGAGACAAAGCGGGAGCTCGGCCCGGAGGAGATAAACTCGGACAGGGGAGGAACGAGCAGCTGCGATCAATGTTTAAATAGAACAAAAAGTCTCAGAGGTTTTTTCCGAAATATTGCACATTTCTTGGATGGGTTTGTCGAAAAGAAGTGATGAAAATAATCCTAGAAGTGCGGTGGCCCTGAAGTGCAAAACACAAAAAATTACATTATGGAACCAGAAAAAGTAGCAGTACACTCATGGCTGATTGGACAAATCTACTGGAAAGGGTATAGGCACTGAAGAACTACGGAGTTATGCTGCCTTCATGAGATGTCGTAATTATGGTACAAACTACTCATTGAGTGGAACATTGCATGCAAATTGAAGGGAATACCGTAATTTCTGGACTATAAGGCGCACCTTGACTATCAGCCACCACCCACAAAATTTGACACAAAAACGGAATTTCTTCATAAAGAAAGCCACACTGGACTATAAGCCGCAGCTGTCCTCACTGTGTTATGGGATATTTAAACCAAAAGATCTTAACCAGTCACCCTTTATTTGACAGCGGCATCATAAGACTGTCATAAGACCAAATGAACCACCATGAACCTTTGAACCAATTGGGTGAAAAGCTTTATTGCTTCAAGAAGCTTCATTTGGCCATCACTGCTCCGTTGAGGGAGACAGTCAACCTCACTCAAAAAAATGACTCCAGTAGTTTGTAAAGTTTACTAAAAGACAATGTGCATCTTCAGCAAGAACACATCATGTTTCCAAGGTGAGCATGATTAAATCATGCAGTCCATGCATAAACGAGAACAATGAATGAGTAGCTAGATTAGATCATGTTGATGCAACATAATGTTAACGTGCCTTTCCAACCAATTGCAATAGTCTCGTCATTTCTCGCGAGATTTAAAAGTAGGGTTGCCAACTCCCTGAAAAAATAAGTGACAGAGTGACAGTGGTAGAGCCGGCCGGCCCAATACCCGTCACCATTTAATTATTATTTTGTTTGTGAAAAGTGATTTTTTTTTTATTATTAGATGGGGCTTTGCAAGGCACAGGCCCAGCTAGTAAAATTCCTCAACTTTATTTTTATTTCTGGAGACTCCAAACCGTTTGACCGACTGGCACCGTTTGAATATCAAAATGACCGGAATTCCATTCATTTTTAATGGCAAGAATTTCCCCTTCGTTTTCAATGACAGGAAAACATAGGTGGTTGTGATTTTTGACCACTTACCATTACAGCCCATTGACATTGAACTAGCGCCTAAGTACTGTAAGTCAATACCAATGACAGCTATGTACGTCCATGCCAATGACTATCATGAATGTCGCTACTGTTAATGCCAATGATTCCATTGAGGCATATATAAATTGATGCCATTGACGGCCATTTATGTTAAAATTAGGGCTGTCAAACAATTAAAACATTTTAATCGAGTTCATCACAGCTTAGAAATTAATTAACCGTAATTAATCGCAATTCAAACCATCTCTAAAATGTGCCATATTTTTCTGTAAATTATTGTTGGAATGGAAAGATAAGACAAGACATTCAACATACTGTACATAAGTACTGTATTTGTTTATTATAACAACAGATCAACAAGCTGGCATTAACATTATACATATTCTTTCTGTGAAAGGGATCCACGGATAGATTCTTAAAGGATAAATGTGAGTTTGTATATTGTGACTAAATATTGCCATCTAGTGTATTTGTTGAGCTTTCAGTAAATGATACTGTAGCCATTTAACTGTTCTGCCCAAATGCATGATGGGAAATGAAATCTCACAACCATGACTGTGTGTGGTGGCTGCAAATGCTATATCTTCTCTGCATTGTGTACCATGCAGGGTGTTAAGAAAAAGCTCGCTCGCTTCAATAGTAATAATTGTTGTGGGAGAGATGTCAAAGCTTTTGCCAATTAAAAGCACGGTCCAAATGAATGTCTGTATCCACTCCACTCACTTGTCACTGCCTCTTAGCTCTGTATACATGTTAAATGGCGCCATTGTAGTCTGTTTTTTCGGCAAGGCGTGAGTGGTTCGTTTCGGGCATGCGTTAAATATTTTAACGTGATTAATTAAAAAACATTAATTACCACCCGTTAACCCTATAAATTTGACAGCCCTAGTTGTGCCTTATGTTGGCTCAACTTGTGTGCTTTATGTTAAAAGAACACAATTGTTAAATACTGAAGGAAACCAATTTAATCAGGTGCAAATTATGTATTTCTTTAATGTCGGTTCAACATGTATTTTGGGGTGAACATGAGTGCCTTATGTCGGCTCAACAAGAGTGCGTTATGTTCGCGCAACATGAGTACCTAATGTTGGCTAGACATGTGTGCTTTATGTTAAAAGAACACAATTGCTGAATGCTGAAGGAAAGCAATATTATCAGGTGCAAATTCTTTCCATAATTTTTTTATGTCAGTTCAACACCCCGTTTTTTTGAGTGTGCTGCCACCTGCTGTCAACACTGTTGTCGTCCAACATGCCTCCTAGCATGCATTGCAGTACTACAAATGTAAATAACAATCAAAATTCATGTTCTGCGCCAAATATTTCTTCAGTTACTGTTCCAGTGTTTTCATGAATTGCTAGTTATGGTATTTGGTAACAAGTGGCACCATAAGACTGTCATAAGACCATCATAATTATGACATGACACTGCCATGAGAATGAATAAATGCTTATGAACGATTTTGTGTCATCTGGCAAATTATCTCACTTTTGAATGGATGTAAAAGATCGGAGCTGGACATAATTTGCCGGAGGACACTTAATGACATTTGTCATATGCATTCATTAATGCCCATGATAGTGTCATGTCATAATTATGACTGTCTTATGGCAGTCTTATGATGCCGCTGTCAAATAAAGAGTTACTTTTTAACCTAAAAAACTTAACAAATAAGCCACACTGAACTATAAGCCGCAGGACTCAAAATGAGGGAAAAAAGTAGCGGCTTATAGTACGAAAAATACGTTAGTTACCTTTCTCGCACACACCATATAACTGTTTGCATTACTCTAACACACGTAATATAATCAATCAGGGGATAGTATCATTTCTCATATTTACTGTAGGACTGTTTATATTACTCTAACACATCTAATATAAACTAAAATAGCACTTACACCATAGTTTAATGAAAAGAAGCAGAATAGAGGATACACAACGCCATCTTATGACAGAAGCCCAACGCATCATGAGCAAGATTGACGCACCAACTCTTGCAATCAGTTCTCCCGGGGACTCCAGGACAAACAGCAGGGCGCTATGTCCTAAAACAAGTAGCATCGGAGAGCACCCTCGCCCAACCAAGATAAAAGTTGATAGCGCGGACGCCTTGGACGTCAAGACCTGCGTCGGTCGCCGTGGCAACCACGAAGGATAACGCACGAACCTGAGGGATGATCCCAAGATAACACCCAGCCACACCTTCGGCCCGGCCCACTCCACCGCAGCTTTCAAAAAGAACTGAACATGTAGATAACACGGTCGCTTATCGGGAACATTCCAATGTGTCCGTTGTTTTGTGGACCGTGGATCAGACACTGCCGTTTTTGACCATTGTTGACGAATAAATTGTCAACCTGTTTTCGGTGAGCCTTCTTCAAACTTTTGGAACATGGAGTCAGTACAAAGGGTTAACACGGGAGTGAACGCGCGGAATCTTGGCCCCCCACCGGTTGACTTGTGGGAGCGGTGCCAGCGGAAAAGCATTTCGTTCGGTTGGCGCTGTTTCCACTGCTTGGCGGGGGGGGGGGGGCAAATTCCTTCAGAACACACCCTCAACTCGGATTTTATGATGATACCCGGGTTTCCGGTATGGGACAACCGTTTAATTTTCAAAATGGTGGAGCGCGAACAACAACTTGAACAAGCATGTCCAGTTTGGACCGACGTATCACACTTCCAGTGTCTCAATGACCATGGCTTCTACAGACTTTTTTGTGGGTCTATTAAGAATTGACATAACTACCAAGTTTCATGGAACTACATGAAACTGGTTTCGGGGGCTGAATTTTTAAATGCACCCCAGAGGCATAGATCAGTGAATGTTACCACTAAATTGTCAAATTTCGACCCACATGAAACAATTCCCGTGTCTTTTGGATCATGGCTTCTATAGACTTTTTTGTGGGTCTATTAAGAATTGACATAACTACCAAGTTTCATGGAGCTACATGAAACTGGTTTCGGGGGCTGAATTTTTAAATGCACCCCAGAGGCATAGATCAGTGAATGTTACCCCTAAATTGTCAAATTTCGACCCACATGACACACTTCCTGTGTCTTTTGGATCATGGTTTCTTGAGACTTTTTTGTGGGTTGACTCAAGAACGAAATATTTACCAAGTTTCATGGTGCTGCATGAAGCTGGTTTCGGGGGCTGATGTTTTAAATGCACCCCAAGGCAAAAAGATCAGTGAAAATTACCCCTAAAATGATTACTATAATGCAAAATGGCACACTTTTTATGTTTTTTGGAGCATTGCTTTTTGAGACATTTTTGCGTGTCTACTCAGGATAGACATAAATCCCAAGTTTCAAGGTGCTACATGAAAATGGTTTCTGGGGCTGAATTTTTAAAATGAACCTCAGGCAAAGATCAGTGAAAACTACCCCGAAAATGTCCATTATAAACCAAAATGGCACACTTCCCATGTTTTTTGGAGCATGGCTTCTTCAGACGTTTTTGTGGGTCTACTCAGGATTGACATAAATCCCAAGTTTCATGGTGCTACATGAAATTGGTTCAAGGGGCTGAATTTTTAAATGCACCCCAAGGCAAAGATTAGTGAAATTTAATCCCTAAAATGTCAACTTTAAACCAAAATGGCACTCTTCCCATGTTTTTTGGAGCATGGCTTCCTGAGACTTTTTTGTGGGTATACTCAAGATCAAAATATTTACCAAGTTTCATGGTGCTACATGAAACTGTTTTCAGGGGCTGAATTTTTAAAATGCACCTCAGAGGTATAGATCCGTGAAAATTACCCCTACCATGTCCACTTTAAACCGAAATGGCACATAGCCCGTGTCTTTTTGAGCATGGTTTTTTGAAACTTTTTGTGGGTCTACTTGGGATAGACATAACTCCCAAGTTTCATGGTGCTACATAAAACTGGTTTCCGGGGCTGGGTTTTTAAATGAACCCCAGAGGCAAATATCAGTGAAAATTACACCTAAAATGTGCACTTTAAGCCAAAATGGCACACTTACTATGTCTTTTGGGTTATGGCTTCTTGAGACATTTTTGTGGGTCTAATCAGGAAAGACTTCACTAACAAGTTTCATGGGGCTACATGAAACTGGTTTAAGGGGCTGAATTTTTAAATGCACCCCAAGGCAAAGATTAGTGAAAATTAATCACTAAAATGTCCACTATAAACGAAAATGGCACACTTCCCATGTCTTTTGGATAATGGCTTCTAATACTTTTTTTGTGGGTTTACTCAGTATAAACATGACTACCAAGTTTTACAGTGCTGCATGAAACTAGTTTCGAGGGCAGAAGTTTTAAATGCACCCCTCAGGCAAAAATCAGTGAATGTTACCCCTACATTGTCAAATTTTGACCCACATGACACTCCTCCCGTGTCTTTTGGATCATGGCTCCTTGAGACTTTTTTGTGGGTCTACTCAGGATCAACATAAATATCAAGTTTCATGGTGCTATACGAAACTGTTTTTTAGGGGCTGAATTTTTAAATGCACCCCAAGGCAAAGATTAGTGAAAATGAACCCCTAAAATGTCCACTTTTAACCAAAATGGCACACTTACCATGTCTTTTGGGTCATGGCTTCCTGAGACTTTTTTGTGGGTCAACTCAAGATCAAAATATCTACCAAGTTTCATTGTGCTACGTGAAACTGGTTTCAGGGGCTGGACTTTTAAATGCACCCCAGAGGCAAAGATCAGTCAAAATTACCCATAAAATGTCCACTTTACACTAAAATAGCACATATCCCAAGTGTCTGGGTTTTTTGAAACTTTTTTGTGGGTCTACTAGGGATAGACATAACTCCCAAGTTTCATGGTGCTACATGAAACTGGTTTCAGGGGCTGAATTTTTAAATGCACCCCAAGGCAAAGATTAGTGAAAATTAACCCCTAAAATTTCCACTTTTAACCAAAATGGCACACTTACCATGTCTTTTGGGTTATGGCTTCTTGAGACTTTTAGCGGGTCTACTCAGGATAGACATCACTACCAAGTTTCATGGCGCTACATAAAACTGGTTTCAGGGGCTGATTTTTTAAATGCACCCCAAGGCAAAGATTAATGAAAATTTACCCCTAAAATGTCCACTTTAAACCAAAATGACACGCTTCCCATGTTTTTTGGAGCATGGCTTCGTCAGATATTTTTGTGGGTCTACTCAGGAAAGACATCACTACCAAGTTTCATGGCGCTACATAAAACTGGTTTCAGGGGCTGATGTTTTAAATGCACCCCAAGGCAAAGATTAGTGAAAATTTACCCCTAAAATGTCCACTTTAAACCAAAATGACATGCTTCCCATGTTTTTTGGAGCGTGGCTTCGTCAGATATTTTTGTGGGTCTACTCAGGAATGACATAACTAACAGGTTTCATGGGGCTACATGAAACTGGTTTAAGGGGCTGAATTTTTAAATGCACCCCAAGGCAATGATTAGTGAAAATTAACCACTAAAATGTCCACTTTAAACGAAAATGGCACACTTCCCATGTCTTTTGGATCATGGCTTCTAATACATTTTTTGTGGGTCTACTCAGTATAAACATGACTACCAAGTTTCATAGTGCTGCATGAAACTAGTTTCGAGGGCTGAAGTTTTAAATGCACCCTTCAGGCAAAGATCAGTAAATGTTACCCCTACATTGGCAGATTTCGACCCACATGACACACTTCCCGTGTCTTTTGGATCATGGCTCCTTGAGACTTTTTTGTGGGTCTACTCAGTATAAACATGACTACCAAGTTTCATAGTGCTGCATGAAACTAGTTTCGAGGGCTGAAGTTTTAAATGCACCCCAAGGCAAAGGTTAGTGAAAATTAACCCCTAAAATGTCCACTTTTAACCGAAATGGCCCACTTACCATGTCTTTTGGGTCATAGCTTCCTGAGACTTTTTTGTGTGTCTACTAAGGATAGACATAACTACCAAGTTTCATGGTGCTTCATGAAACTGGTTTCAGGGGCTGGACTTTTAAATGCACCCCAGAGGCAAAGATCAGTCAAAATTACCCCTAAAATGTCCACTTTAAACCAAAATGGCACACTTCCCATGTTTTTTGGATCCTGACTTCCTGAGACTTTTTGCGGGTCTACTCAGGATCATGGTGCTAAATGAAACGCGCATCAGGGGCTACATTTTTAAACGGGGGGAAATATGTTTGTCCCTGAAATGTCCAATTGAGACCAAATTGGTACACTCAAGCTAGATATGCCAACCAATTTTAAACAAAATGCCACATTGCCCATATCTTTTTGAGCATGGCTTCTTGAGACTTTTTTGTGGGTCTACTCAGGATCAACATAAATACCAAGTTTCATGCTGCTCTATGAAACTGTTTTCAGGGGCTGAATTTTTAAATGCACCCCAAGGCAAAGATTAGTGAAAATGAACCCCTAAAATGTCCATTTTTAACAAAATGGCACACTTACCATGTCTTTTGGGTCATGGCTTCCTGAGACTTTTTTGTGGGTCTACTCAGGATAGACATAACGACCAAGTTTCATGGTACTACATGAAACTGGTTTCTGGGGCTGAATTTTTAAATGCACCTCAGAGGCATGATCAGTGAGAATTAGCCCTAAAATGTCCACTTTAAACCAAAATGGCACACTTCCCATGTTTTTTGGATCATGGCTTCCTGAGACTTTTTGCGGGTCTACTCAGGATCATGGGGCTAAATGAAACGCGCATCAGGGGCTAAATTTTAAACGGGGGGTTATGTTTGTCCCTGAAATGTCCAATTTAGACCAAATTGGTAGACTCAAGCTAGATATGCCAACCAATTTTCATGTAGCTGAATCAAACAAGCTGAAATTTTAAATGTTATTTGCACATGATTGTTTATCTGTCTAATCCAAGTATCAAATTTGCTAACAATATAAGTCATAAAACGTGTAAATGATCAAAAAATGAAGTCTTTAATCTCAAAACTTCAGACTTCTCTTTCCAGACGTGACTCCTCGAGACTGTCTCCAAATTTTAGTTGCTGATTTAAAGTTGCTGGAAGGACCAAATTTCAAATGAAATCCGCGAGGGAGCGATTTGGGTCCGATACCCGACGGTGTGAAAGCAGGCCGAGCTTTAACGACTTCAAGGGGCTCGACTTGAGTTAATTATGCGGATGATTTACTACTTTTTATTGCCACGCTGCACTAGCTTATCGACTGCACTGACTAAGCAATAAGAGAGTACTTTGCAACAACGCCTTGACAGCGTAATAAATAAGAATGACTGATCAAAGTCTATTACGTGACCAAAAACGCAGCTTTTTCTATTCACGCCGCTTATTACGAGGGGGAACTGATAACGAAGACAAACATACACTGATGGAATCAAAATAAGATTTAGTGGCGGTTTGGTGATTAGCGGCTACTCTGAAACAGGAACTTTTCTAGGTAAAAAAAAATGAATAAAAAAATAACTAAAGTTGGCTGTAATAACTTGTTGGCAGAAATTGACTCATTTTGGGTCATTTCTTGTTCATTTGGAGTCACTAATTGTTGATTCATGGTCACTACCCATTGATTTGGGGCATTCCCAGGTCACTTCTTGCTCATTTTGTATCAGTTGTTGTTGAATTTGGGTCATTTCCTGTTGATTTTTTTCGTCACTAGGTGTGGATTTGGGGCATTCCCGGTTCACTTCCTTCTCATCTTGGGTAATTTTTTGGTTGATTTTGGGTCACTAACCGTTGGTTTTGGGTATTCCCGGGTCACTTCATGCATATTTTGAGTAGTTTTATTTTTAATATTGGGTCAATTCTTGTAGATTTTGGGGCATTCCTGGGTCATTTCCTGCTCATTTTGGGTCATTTCTAGTTGATTTTGGGCCACTCTCTGTTGATTTTTTTTGGTCACTGATTGTGGGCATTCCCGGTTCACTTCCTTCTCATTTTGGGTCATTTCTGGTTAATGTTGGGTCACTAACTGTTGATTTTGGGCAATCCCAGGTCACTTCATGCATATTTTGGGTAGTTACTTTTAATTCTGGATCATTTTTTTGTTGATTTTGGTTCTTCCCGGGTCACTTCATGCATGTTTTGGGTAGTTTCTTTTTAATTTTGGTTCACTTCTTGTTGATTTTAGGCATTCCTGGGTCACTTGCTTCTCATTTTGGGTCATATCTGATTGATTATGGGCAACTGCCTGTTGATTTTGGGCATTCCCAGGTCACTTGGTGCATATTTTGGGTAGTTTCTTTTTAATTTGGGGTCACTGCTTGTTGATTTTGGGGAATTCCTGGGTCACTTCATGCATATTTTGGGTGGTTTCTTTTTAATTTGGGGTCAAGTTTTGGGGCGACACAGAGTCAATTCCTTCTCATTTTGGGTGATTTTTGGTCACTAACTGTTGATTTTGGGCATTCCTAGGTCACGCCATGCATATTTTGGGGAGTTTCTTGTCAATTTTGGGTCTATTCTTGTTGATTTTCATTTTTGTTGTTTTTTTTTTTTAGCCACTCCCTGTTGATTTGGGCATTCCTGGTCACTTGATGCATATTTTGGGTAGTTTCTTAATTATTTGAGTCACTTCTTGTTGATTTTGGGGCATCCCAGGTCACTTCATGCATATTTTGGTTAGTTTCTTTTTAATTTTGGGTCACTTCTTGTTGATTTTGGGCATTAGCGGGTCACTTTCTTCTCATTTTGGGTCATTTCTGGTTAATTTTGGGCAACTGCCTGTTGATTTTGGGCAGTCCTGGGTCACTTCATGCATATTTTGAGTAGTTTCTTTTTAACTTTGGTTCTTTCTTGCTAATTTTGGAACATTCCTGGGTCAGTTCCTGATCATTTTGGGTCATTTCTGGTTGATTTTGGGCCACTGTTGATTTATTTTTTATCACTAACTGGTCATTTTGGGCATTCCTGGATCACTTCGGGCAAATGTTGTGTAGTTTTTTTTTGTGTTAATTTTGGGGTGTTACCGGGTCACTTCCTGCTCATTTGGGGTCTTTTCTGGTTGGTTTTGGGCCACTCCTTGTTGATTTTTGGTCACTAAGTGTTGATCCCTTTGAGATAACCCTGTTGTGATTTAGGGCTATACAAATGAAAATGAATTGAATTTAATTGAATTTTGGGCATTCCCAGATCACTTCATGCATATTTTGGGTAGTTTTTTTGTTGTTGTTTTGTTTTTTGTTTTTTGGGGTCAGTTCTTGTTGGTTTTGGCCAGTCCCGGGTCACTTTCTGCTCATTATGGGTCATTTCTTGTTGAATTTGGGCCACTCCCTGTTAATTTATGATCACTAAATGTTTATTTTGGGCATTCCCGAGTCACTTCCTGCATATTTTGGGTAGCTTCTTGTTAATTTTGGGTCACTTTCTTTTCATTTTGGGGCAATGCAGAGTCACTTACAGCTCATTTTGGGTCATTTCTTGTTGATTTTTGGTCACTTCCGCTTCATTTTTTGTCACTAACTGTTGATTTTGGGCATTCTTACATCACTTCCTGCTTATTTTGGATCATTTCTTGGTGATTTCTTTTGTCACTAACTGTTGATTTGGGATTTGGGATTCCCTGGTCACTTCCTGTTCATTTTGAGTAATTTCTTGTGATTATGCATTACTAACTGTTGATTTTGGGGTTTTCCCAGGTCACATGCTGCTCATTTTGGGTCGTTTTTTGTTGATTAAAAAAAAAAAAAAATTATGTCCCTAACTGTTGATTTTGGAGCATTTCTGGGTCACTTTCTGCTTATTTTGGGTCATTTCTTGTTGAGTTTGTGTCACTGACTTTTGATTTTGGGAATTCCCAGGTCACTTCCTCCTTGTTCTGGGTCATTTCTGGTTGATTTTGGGGTTGCTTCCAGTTGAAATTTGGTCTCTAACTGTTGGTTTTGGGCATTCCCGGGTCAATTCCTATCATTTTGACTCATTTTTTGTTGATTTTGGGTCACTTTCTTTTCAATTTGGGGCATTCCCGAGTCACTTCCAGCTTATTTTGGGTCATTTCTTGTTGATTTTTGTGTCACTAACTGTTGAGTTTGGGCATTCCCAGGTCACTTCCTGCTTGTTATAGGTAATTTCTGGTTGATTTTGGGGTTGCTTCCAGTTGAAATTTGGTCTCTAACTGTTGGTTTTGGGCATTCCCGGGTCAATTCTTGTCATTTTGGCTCATTTTTTTGTTGATTTTGGGTCACTTTCTTATCATTTTGGGGCATTCCTGAGTCACTTCCAGCTTATTTTGGGTCATTTCTTGTTGATTTTTGTTGACTTCTTTATTTTTGTGTCACTAACTGTAGATTTTGGGCATTCCTAGGCCACTTGCTGCTTATTTTGGGTCATTTCTTAATGATTTTGGGTCGCTTCCTGATAATTTTTGGTGACTAACTGTCGATTTTGGGCGTTCCCGGGTCAATTCTTATCATTTTGGCTCATTTTTTTGTTGATTTTGGGTCACTTTCTTATCATTTTGGGGCATTCCTGAGTCACTTCCAGCTTATTTTGGGTCATTTCTTGTTGATTTTTGTGTCACTAACTGTTGAGTTTGGGCATTCCCAGGTCACTTCCTGCTTGTTATAGGTAATTTCTGGTTGATTTTGGGGTTGCTTCCAGTTGAAATTTGGTCTCTAACTGTTGGTTTTGGGCATTCCCGGGTCAATTCTTGTCATTTTGGCTCATTTTTTTGTTGATTTTGGGTCACTTTCTTTTCATTTTGGGGCATTCCTGAGTCACTTCCAGCTTATTTTGGGTCATTTCTTGTTGATTTTTGTTGACTTCCTCTTTATTTTTGTGTCACTAACTGTAGATTTTGGGCATTCCTAGACCATTTGCTGCTTATTTTGGGTCATTTCTTAATGATTTTGGGTCGCTTCCTGATAATTTTTGGTGACTAACTGTCGATTTTGGGCATTCGCAGGTCACTTCTTTCTCATTTCGGGTGATATCATCGATTCTGGGGCATTCCCGGGTCACTTCATGCTCATTTCTGGTCACCTGGTAATTCTGGGGCATTTCTGGGTCACCTCCTGCTAAATTTTGGGTTTAGATCAGTAGATCTATCAAGGCATTGTAAATATGGAAAACATTTGTCAAATTTTAGCGGAATAGTACATTTTTCCCAAAAATGGACAATTGGCTATTCAGTGTGCCTTGATTTTGTGAAATTTTTGTTGTTTGAATGATATGAATTGGACAAAACCTATAGGACAAACATTTTCAATGTGTTTTGCCATTGGAAATGAAAGGGTCTTTTTATATTTTGTCCAAAAATATGTATTTTTTGGCACAACGTGAATGAATTGATGAAAACATGCGGGCTGTTAGGCGCGCTGGAAAAAAATGAAGACATAAAAAATACCAATATTCTAGTACGTGGTGGAGCTTTACTATTGCAAAGAATCCATGCAATCCAAATACGCAGCAATAAACTCTTTCGAGCAAATAAACAAGCCTATATCATCTCTATAGATGTAAACAAACAGGAGGTCACGGCCTAAGATGAAAGGTGGACGGAAAGGACGTCCAAATGGAACACAGGTGCATCCAACTTGGCCGGCGAGCGTGAACAACAACCCCCCTTTGCCCGGTAATGCTGCTGTTGACGCTCGCGGACATGACCCGCAACAGATGCACGGCCTAATTCACCTCGCGGACCTCTAATGGAGACAAATGGAGGAGGCAGCCGGCAACAGACGGTGCCACGCATCTATATTTACGGCGAAATGGGAGTATTTGAGGTTTTTTAGGGGGTGGGAGTTGACACCTGAGGCAAGTTGCCCAAGACCAGATGAAATTATTTCAATAGGATTGGATGGGGAAAGTCCAATGAGACAAAGTCACCCAAGCTGAATTAACTGGGATTGAGAGTTTAACTATTTGTTGGGCAGTCAGTCATTGACTGCCATTGACGCTGATAAACATCCAATCAACAATAAGTGACCCTAAATATGCATGAAGTATTACGGGAATGCCCAAAATAAAGAACAAGTGACTCCAAATTAACGAGAAACTACCCAAAACATGCAGGAAGTGACTCGGTAATACCCCCCCCAAAAAAGTGGCCCAAATTCAACAAGAAATGACCCAAAATGAGTAGGATGTGACCCAGGAATGCCCAAAACCAACAAGAACTGACCCAAAATGAAAAAGAAACTACCCAAAATATGCATGAAGTGATCTGGGAATGCCCAAAATCAACAGTTAGTGACCACAAATCAACGGTGAGTGGAATTATTTTTCAAACAGATCTTGTGACCAGCACCTTAGACGGTCATTTGCTTTGCATATTATTTAAAAATAGAAATAAAAAATAGAGGGAGGGCAATTTATTTTTCAAATTATTTTTTTCTTTGTTTGAATTTTTTTTTTTTTTTTTGATTGAAGCAACTTTTTATGGAGGATTGAATGATTTAGACACAAATGTCCTACCCATAATAGGACCCAAAACCAAATAGGATTGCTAAAATCAAAGAAAACTTTTTAAATTAAAAATTAAGTGTTCAAATGCAAATATTTGAGTCTCAAATATTTTTTCGCATTCAAAAACTTTTTTTTCTATGATTTAAATTTTTCTTTTTTTTGATTGAACTGATTTTTTGTTTGAAAATATTTAGTTTTTGTTTGAAGCAACTTATTTTTTGATTGAATCAAAAAAGCTGCTTCATTTAAAAAAAAAAAAAAAATTCTAATAAAAATAGCTTTCAAATGCATTTTGTTGAGTTTCACATTTATTTTTGCATTCAAACACATTTTTTCTTTTTTTTGATCGAATAATGAAGACACAAATCTACCTCCATATGGCTCCAACCAGGGAATACAATTTTTTACTGGGGTAACTACATTGGCACGGCACCAGCGGGCGTACCATATTCAATGGATGACGATTTTGGCGAACAGTATAGCTGTCCTAAGCAGCCGGATTTAGAATTCCCCTCAAGAATGATGGGAAACAAAAAACACTAATTGTCAACTTATTATTATAAATATTCTTGTAAGTTAATTTTATTGCTGACACTGCGTTTTGCGGTCATTAACATGTTGTGCCCCCCTGGCCCAAAAGTCAAGTTTCCTGGTTGTCTGCGGACTTTGCAGCAGCAGTAGCACTTTGACTTTGCCAAAGCTCTCCCACGAGGAAGCCGCTACGGAGCGGGAAGGCCGTAAAACGAAGCGTCCAAAGGACGTTTCTATAATTCACCGGCGAGGTTACGATTCCCGGGGAGTTTGCGTTAAGTGGCGTCCTCGCTCTCCGCGTTTCGTCTCCGAATGAAAATGACGCCCATGGTGGAATTTTACGGCGCGGGGGGGGACTTGATGAGGGAGGAACATCCTCGTCTGAAGAGAGATGATTGTAATGATGCCTCTTGATGAACGCCGTGGAAGAGTCAAGCTGTGATTCGTAAAAGTGTACCTTGGAAAATTCACACCCTTAAGCTTGAGGATTATAATAATTGGTTGACATGTTGACTGACCAAAAAAAAAGTTAGGAGACCAAGGCTAAACTACAAAAGTTGTCCCATTTGATTAGGGAAAAAAATAACTTTTTTTTTTTTTTTTTTTATGTCAGGGATGTCTAATCACAGGTCAATTGTCTTAACCAGTGGTGTCCAAACTTTTTGCAAAGGGGGGCAAATTTGGTGTGGTAAAAATGTGGGGGGCCGACCTTGGCTGACGTCCTCTACGTAGAACAATATATTTAAGTAAATTTTAGCAAGCCAATCAGTGTGTTACATTTGCTTTTTTTTTTAATGGGGTTAGTCAATTAATAATTTCAACAATCTCGCAACTAGCCTTTGTGGCGTTCTCTTTCGACTCTCGGGCTCTTGCGAAATACTGCTGCTGTGAAATTAAACTAGCTTGAAGTTGCTTCAATTTCTCGCTGCGTATCTCCCCTGTAATCTTGTTATACATGTCAGCGTGTCTTGTTTGGTAATATCGCCTCACATTGAAATATTTAAAAACAGCGACTGTCTCTTTGCAAATGAGGCATACACAGTTGGTGCGTATTTTAGTGAAGAAATAGTCCAATTTCCACCTATCCTTGAAGCGTCGGCCGTCACAGTCAACTTTCTTTTTTTTGTTGTTGTTGTTGATTGTGGCCATTTTAGAAAATGGAGGTATTGGGTCACACGGGGTAATGTCGCATAGCCCTTAAATACCTGCAACATGAAGAAATTATCAGAGAATTCCAAAATTTGAAAAATAAGGTCCTAATGAAACCTTTTTTTTTCAAATTTGTAAAAAGAGAAGTCAACATGAATATGTGTAATAAGCGCTCTAATATCTATAACCCATGCTAAATCATGTTTTTTTCTCATGGAACCTGCAGATGCATGTGTTGACTTGCATCCATTATTTTATTATTTTTTTTCAAAAAGAAATGTCATAATTCTAAATTAGTCTCAAAATCATGAAATTTTAGGTGTATCAAAAGTGATACATTTGGCAATAAAGGGTTAAAGTGCTAAATGAGGAGCAACATTTCGTGTGTAAGCTACTTCATATGCTGGTTGCAGTACTGCTGACCAATTTATTAAGTCTGTGTGCGGGCCAGACGTTATTGATTTTATGACAGAGGCTGGGGGCCGGATGAAATTTGACCACGGGCCGCATTTGGCCCCGGGGCCGGACTTTGGACATGTCTGGTCTCAACACTGTTCATAAATTTAAACAACCGTTTTTTTTGTTTTTAAAACAAACTCAATTAAAAAATGAGAAAACATTTTTAAATATATAAAGAATAGGGCTGTCAAACGATTAAATTTTTTAATCGAGTTAATTACAGTTTAAAAATTAATTAATCATAATTAATCGCAATTCAAACCATCTATAAAATATACCATATTTTTCTGTAAATTATTGTTGGAATGGAAAGATAAGACACAAGACGGATATATACATTCAACATACGGTACATAAGTACTGTATTTGTTTATTATAACTATAAATCAACAAGATGGCATTAACATTATTAACATTCTCTTACAGCGATCCATGGATAGAAAGACTTGTAGTTCTTAAAAGATAAATGTTAGTACAAGTTATAGAAATGTTATATTAAAACCCCTCTTAATGTTTTCGTTTTATTAACATTTGTAAAATTTTCAATCAAAAAATAAACTAGTAGCTCGCCATTGTTGATGTCAATAATTACACCATGTTCACTCATGGTGTAACACATAAAATCAGTTGGACCCAAGCGCCAGTAGAGGGCACCAAACACCAAAAAACAAGTAACACGCGAACATTAAACTGTACTGTCATTTTAATCTGTTTGAGCAGGGCATGTGCATCAATTGCGTCAAATATTTTAACGCCATTAGTTTAAAAAATTAATTACCGCTCGTTAACGTGATAATTTTGACAGCCCTAGTATTTATCATAAAAAACTCATAAGAAACACAGCTATTTAGAATATAATACTGCCATTCAACCAAATCAACTAACGCAGAACAATATACTGCATCTCTGTGTACACATATAACAAAATATACAACAGAAGACACGTGGTCGACATTAACAGGAGATAAACTTACAGAAAGGTGTATGGAGCCACGTCTTTTAGAACTCCTTATTGAACTCCTCACTGTAGTCTGATCACTCGCCAAACCGTCAGTAGATGGTGGTAATTCCCCATGAAACAAAGGGTAAACTGCCAACATAAAAAGAAGAAGAATATCTACTCCTTCTCCCGCCCCTACTAGTAGGAGGCACGTCAACGCAGACAGGTGCTGCCCCCTAGCGGCCGGAGGGATTCTCTTCCAATTGGTCCCGTGAAAAATCATAAAAACCGGACATTTTCATGAATTTATGAAACCCGGACGGACGCTGCGGAGGGCACGTAATAAGAGGACTTGTCCGGGCAAAAGAGGACGTTTAGACACCCTAGTCTAGCATCGTCAATGAGACAAATGACTTCCTATCATCTTAGTTTAGAAACGAGTGCCACACTTGCGTGAATAACCTCAGCTGCCAAGTTAGCACAGTTAGCACGCAAGCAGAGCCATTAGCCATCTGTGCGTTTGCTAATTAACATTATCACTAGAGAACAACAACCATCACTAAACGAATGGCTGGGAAATGTGTGTTGTTGTTTTTTAGGGCTTAAACACCACGTTGGACTGTTAAACCCAAAGAGTGTTTTAAATGGAGGCTAATTTCTCATTTTAGCTGAAATAACGAAATGACAAGCATCAGGAGACGAAGGCTAAACTCCTCCGCCTGAAAGGAGATGATTAACGCGGCCGTAAAAGGAGGATCAGCGCGGGTGAGGTTAACAAGCTCTCGCGGCCGGTTATCGATCCGGCTTCAATCGATCCGACTCAAATCAGAGCGGACGGGAGCTGATCAGGCTAATTATGTTAGCATCATGCATTCATCAGCGGAGTTATTGGAGCGCTTCCTCCGCCGGGCTCGCTTGGTTTTTCTTTTTAAACAGCTGGGATTGATTTCAAAGGAAAATAGGGGCATTCAAATGATTCATATCATTTCTAATGTGTTGTTTGGGTATTGTTGTCTTGTTCAAGGAGATCGATGAAGAAATGAAAAAGCTAAAATGATTCAGAAAATGGCAGACTAACTTCTTCAAAGTGTTGTGACTCTTAACTCATTCACTCCCAGCCATTTTCACCGGAGCAAGGCCCTTCGCTCCCGGCCGTTTTACTGGATTTTGACTGATTTTGCAAGGCCCACAGATAATTCTGTTCTTTTGCTATATACTGTAAACATGGAACCCACCAAAAGAAAGGTTAGACTCTCTTCTTTCAGTGGGAAAAAAGTTAGTTCATATCTTTTTCCATTCTTTACAAATTAGCATAATAATAAATTAGTTAATGTTAAGGCTGTTGTAATCCCCAAACTCTTTTGACGAGTTCTGGTTCCGACTCCTGAAAGTTTTGGACTTGTCTTGAATCTGAGGACTTATGGGTTTGGGCTCGTCGTGGCCTCGACTTCCGAAAGTCTCGATCATGTATTGGTCTCGGTGAGTTTTAGTCTTGGTCTTGTCTCAGTTTCAAATCGCAAATGTCTTAGGCTTGTGTTGACTTGATAAGTTATGGTCTTGATCTTGGCTTTGTCTGGATTTCAAAAAGTCCCAATCTTGTATTTGTCTCATTGAGTTAAAGTCTTGGTCTTGTCATGTCCGGACTCTCAAAATCCTTATTTTTTATTAGTTAAGGTCTTAGTCTTGATAAGTTATGTTTTTGGTTATGTCTTGTTCTGGACTGCCAAAAGTTTTGTCTTGAATAGTAGTCCTGATTTTGTCTTGGACCTGACTCTCCAAAGTCTTTGCCTTGTCTTGCTCTTGTTGAGTTAAGGTCGTTGTCTTGTTTTAGTCTTGATGAGTTATGTTCTTGGTCTTCTCTCGGGTTGGATTCTCAAAAGTCTCGGTCTTGTTTTGTTCTCAATGAGTTATACTCTTGGTCTTGTCTCATTCTCGAATGGCAAAAGTCTTGGCCTTGTCTTTGACTTGATAAGTTTTGGTCTTGATCTTGTCTCGGTCTGGACTCCAAAAAGTCCTGGTCTGGTATTGGTCTTATCGAGTTACGGTCTTGTCTCTGTCTGGACTTCCAAAGTCTTGGTCTTGTCTGGTCATGACTCTCAAAACCCTTGGTCTTGATTAGTTAAGGTCTTAGTTTTGATGAATTATGTTTTGGGTGTTGTTTCGCTCTGAACTCCCAAAAGTCTTGGTAATGTCTTGATGAGTAGTAGTCCTGATTTTGTCTTGGACCTGACTCTCCAAAGTCTCTGTCTGGTCTTGCTCGGGTTGAGTTAACTCATCAAGACTAAAACTAGGCAACAACCTCCTGTTCTCGGTTTTATCTCGGGCTAGACTCCAAAAAATCGTGGTCATGTATTGGTCCCATTGAGTTAACGTTTTGTTCTCTGGACTATCAAGATCCTTGATTTTGATTAGTTAAGGTCTTCGTCTTGATGAGTTATGTCTTGGTAATGCCTTGTTCTAGATTTCCAAAAGTCCTGATGATTTTTTGATGAGTAGTAGTCCTGATTTTGTCTTGGTCCGGACTTTCCAAAGTCTTTGTCTTGTCTTTCTCTTGTTGAGTTAAAGTCGTTTTCTTGTTTTAGTCTCGATTAGTTATTTTCTTGGTCTTCACTCGGGTTGGACTCCCATAATTCTTTATCTTGTTTTGTTGTTGATGAGTTGTAGTCTTGGTCTTGTCTATGTCTCGAATCGCAAAGGTCTTGGCCTTGTCTTTGACTTGATAAGTTATGTTTTGGTTATTCCTTGGTCTAGATTTCCAAAAGTCTTGGTGTTATCTTTTTGAGTAGCAGTCCTGATTGTGTCTTGGTTCTGACTTTCCAAAGTCTATACTTGTCTTGCTCTCGTTGAGTTAAGCCCGTTTTCTTGTTTTAGTCTTGATTATTTATTTTCTTGGTCTTCTCTCGGGTTGGACTCCCAAAAGTCTTGCTCTTGTTTTGTTCTCGATGAGTTAAAGTCTTGGTCTTGTCTCATTCTCGAATCGCAAAAGTCTTGGACTTGTCTTTGACTTGATAAGTCTGGACTCCAAAAAAATTCTGGTCTTGTATTGGTCTCATTGAGTTACAGTCTTGGTCTTGTCTCTGTCTGGACTTCCAAATTCTTGATCTATTTTTGGTCGGGACTCTCAAAACCTTTGGTCTTGATTAGTTAAGGTCTTAGTCTTGATGAATTATGTTTGGGTCTTGTCTCGTTCTGGACTCCCTAAAGTCTTGGTATTTTCTTCATGAGTTGTAGTCCTGATTTTATCTTCACCCTGAATTTCCAAAGACTTTGTCTTGTCTTGCTCTTGTTCAGTTAACTAATCAAGACTGACAATAGGCAACCACCTCATGTTCTTGGTCTTCTCTCGTGCTGGACTCCCAAAAGTCTTGTTTTGTTGTCGATGAGTTATAGTCTTGGTCTTGTCCCCGTCTCGAATCGCAAAAGTGTAGATCTTGTCTCAGTCTGGACTCCAAAAAGTCCTGGTCTTGTATCGGTCTCATCAAGTTACAGTGTTGATCTTGGCTCTTCTTGTTCTGGAATCCCAAAAGTCTTGGTATTGTTTTGATGAGTAGGAGTCCTGATTTTGACTTGGTCCTGAATCTCCAGAGTTTTCCTGCTCTTGTTGAGTAAAGGTGGTGGTCTTGTTTTTTGTCTTGATGAGTTATGTTTTTGGTGTTGTCTCGGTCTTGACTCCCAAAAGTCTTGGTCTTCTCATGGTCTCGATGAGTTAAGGCCATGCTCTTGTGATGAGTTACGTTCTTGGTCTTATCTGGGGCTGGACTCCCGTAAGTTTTGGACTTTGCCAAGATTTATGGGAGTGAGTACTCCTAACTCCAGAAAGTCTCCGCCCTGGTCTTCTCTTGGTGTCGGTGGAAACTCTATAGTCTTCAACACAATACGAATGTGCATCTAAACAAACTCAGCCTAAATTTGCTGAGTTCATGCATATTTTGGGGTATGGTTTTTGAGACTCAAGCTGAATTATAACTCAGAGCCTCCCATTGACAAGGATAGCAGTCCAATTCATATACAGTATGACTGGCTGTGAATGCTTATCTTTCAATACAATTGATAACACTAAACGTCCAATCCATTCTGACAGGGAGAGGTGAATAAATGAATGTTCATTGTCATGTCTCGCGCCCTCAACGGCAGCCAACGAGTTAAAACATCACTGTCATTCCCCGCCCACGCAATATTGAGAACTCACAATTTCGCGTTAGCCATCTGTCTTGTAAACAAGGTTCAAATTCGCTAGCAAATAGCAGAAAATCTCTCAGGATTACTTCATCTGTTCCTAAATTGACAGCTTAAAAACCGAAATGGCAGAAGTTTTGAGCGTTTGAGCTTCTTGAAGCCTTTTTTTCGTGGGTCTCACAAATTCATGTCACAATGACACAATGTTCCGGAAAGTCATTTTTTAGAGCTTGGACGGAAAATGTTATCATTTGACTTGGCTTGGAAGCAAAATTATGAGTTTTTGAGTCAGCGAAAGCATTCATAGAGAAAGGAAACAATTTCCAGGGGGCTTTTCTAATCATTTTTCCAGATTGTGGAAGTTGGCAGCAGCTGCTACACAGTGAAAAAGGGGCAACCTAAACAAACAGACATCATTCAACGCAGCTTTCTTCTAAAACACGAGCCCGCCGTTCATTCCCATCTTGATCCTCACCTGTGCTTCAATTGAAATCTAAAATGTAAATGCGTTTTATGCGGCGCCGGTAGGTGAGCGCGGGGCAGCAACATCTCGCCAAATCATTTCCCCGATGCATTTACATGCAAATTCGGCCCTCGCCGCCACAATGGAGCCGGGGCGAATCATTGTCTCATCTCGCGGAGATGGATTTCATCCCCCGGCACGAATCGGGGCCGAGCTGAATTCATATGCCTAGCGCCCCGAGCCAGACTCGCCTGGTGCGGGCGGCGGTGGTGGCGGGGCGGAGGAAGGCAAACAGCCCCGGACCCTTTAGCATTTGCGCAAATGTCAGCGGAAAGGACAGATCTCAGCAAGTAGGTACAGAAAAGCTTGAAAGAAGAGAGAGAAATGGAAGGTGCCAGTCACCAAGCACTTCTATATTCAAACAAGCTAAAGTTGAACAAAATCCGGATATACTGGTCTTTCTCAAAAAAATTAGCATATTGCGATAAAGTTCATTATTACATTAGACTTTCATATATTTTAGATTCATTAGACACAACTAAAGTAGTTCAAGTCTTTTATTGTTTTAATATTGATGATTTTGGCAAAAAAGTCAAGAAAAAACAAAAATCCCTATCTCAAAAAATTAGCATATCATGAAAAGGTACTCTAAAGCAGTGTTTTTCAACTTGTGTGCAAGTGTGCCGTGAGAGATCATTAGGTGTGCCGCGAGAAATGATCCAATATCGCATTTTTTTGTGTGTTTTTTTACGTTTTTACGACATCAGGCAAAGATGCAGTAGGATGGAAGGAGTAGGTAGAAGGTTTCGGTTTCGCTTGTGTGCAGATGAGCGAAATATTGCTCGTGTCGCGTTCAAGAACTGCTCGGATTTCTAGCCCTCAGCCACCTTGCTGTCCACGACAATGTGGACCCCAGCATGTCTACTGTACATAATTTGATAAGACTCGTCAAGTGTCGATATACAGTGGGGCAAATAAGTATTTAGTCAACCGCTAATTGTGCAAGTTCTCCCACCTGAAAATATTAGAGAGGCCTGTAATTGTCAACATGGGTAAACCTCAACCATGAGAGACAGAATGTGGGAAAAAAAACAATCACATTGTTTGATTTTTAAAGAATTTATTTGCAAATCATGGTGGAAAATAAGTATTTGGTCAATACCAAAAGTTCATCTCAATACTTTGTTATGTACCCTTTGTTGGCAATAACTGAGGCCAAACGTTTTCTATAACTCTTCACAAGCTTTTCACACACTGTTGCTGATATTTTGGCCCATTGCTCCCTGCAGATCTCCTCTAGAGAAGTGATGTTTTGGGGCTGTCGTTGGGCAACATGGACTTGCAACTCCCTCCACAGATTTTCTATGGCGTTGAGATCTGGAGACTGGCTAGGCCACTCCAGGACCTTGAAATGCTTCTTACGAAGCCACTCCTTTGTTGCCCTGGCTGTGTGTTTGGGATCATTGTCATGCTGAAAGACCAAGCCACGTCTCATCTTCAATGCCCATGATGACAGAAGGAGATTTTCACTAAAAATTTCTCGATACATGGCCCCATTCATTCTTTCCTTTACACAGATCAGTCGTCCTGGTCCCTTTGCAGAAAAACAGCCCCAAAGCACGATGTTTCCACCCCCATGCTTCACAGTGGGTATGGTGTTCTTCGGATGCAATTCAGTAGTCTTTCTCCTCCAAACACGAGAACCTGTGTTTCTACCAAAACGTTCTATTTTGGTTTCATCTGACCATAACACATTGTCCCGGTCCTCGTCTGGATCATCCAAATGCTCTCTAGCGAACCGCAGACGGGCCTGGACGTGCACTTTCTTCAGCAGGGGGACATGTCTGGCAGTGCAGGATTTGAGTCCCTGGCTGCGCATTGTGGTCCCAGCTCTCTGTAGGTCATTCACTAGGTCCCCCCGTGTGGTTCTGGGATTTTTGCTCACCGTTCTTCTTATCATTTTGACGCCACGGGGTGAGATCTTACATGGAGCCCCAGATCGAGGGAGATTATCAGTGGTCTTGTATGTGTTCTATTTCCTAATTATTGCTCCCACTGTTGATTTCTTTACACCAAGCGTTTTACCTATTGCAGATTCAGTCTTCCCAGCCTGGTGCAGGTCTACAATTTTGTCTCTGGTGTCCTTCGACAGCTCTTTGGTCTTGGCCATAGTGGAGTTTGGAGTGTGACTGACTGAGCTTGTGGACAGGTGTCTTTTATACCGATAATGAGTTAAAACAGGTGCCATTAATACAGGTAACGAGTGGAGCCTCGTTAGAAGAAGTTAGACCTCTTTGACAGCCAGAAATCTTGCTTGTTTGTAGGTGACAAAATACTTATTTTCCACTCTAATTTGGAAATAAATTCTTTAAAAATCAAACAATGTGATTTTCAGTTTTTTTTTCCCACATTCTGTCTCTTATGGTTGAGGTTTACCCATGTTGACAATTACAGGCCTCTCTAATTTTTTCAAGTGGGAGAACTTGCACAATTAGTGGTTGAATAAATACTTATTTGCCCCACTGTACATGAGAAAGTCCTTTCAATTATAGCCATATGTGACGGCCGTCAATCCTCTCGCTGTTTCATTCCAACACATTGTCGAGGTCTAGAAATCCGAGCAGTTCTTGAACGCGACACGAGCAGCTATCCAACAGCGACATAGTGCCAAGCAAGCGTAAACTTCATCTCCAAACGAAACACCCGTCGCTTCTAAACAAGTTGATAGACTATTTAGTTCGCCTTTGTTAAAAACACAGAGAAACAGGCAACGGTTTTTGAGAAAAACTACAAAGGTAAATCAGAAAGCCCTCAAAGCCAGTTACCTTGTTGCTGAACTTGTTGCTAAAACCAAAAAGTCCCACACTCTGGCAGAGACATTAATACTACCTGCCTGCAAGACCCTGATGTGGTTTAAGACATTGCTAAAGCAAGAGGTGTTGAAGAAGAGCTTCGTGTGTGTCTTTCTTCAATTCCTGCCAGGATATCGGCTTTGTGTTCATCTAAACATGCTCAAGTTTCACAATGAGTAAGTATAAATATTGAGAAATTATTTTATAATTAAAAATACTGTACAGAAGATAATTTTGGAACATTTTTGGTTTGTGGTGTGCCGCGAGATTTTTTCCAATGTAAAAACGTGCCGTGATTCAGAAAAGGTTGAAAAACACTGCTCTAAAGAAGCTACTAACCTAATTATCTGAATAGACGAATTAACTCAAAACCCCTGCAAAAGATTCCTGAGGCTTTTAAAATTACCAGCCTGGTTCATGACTGAAAACCGCAATCATGGGCAAGACTGCCGACCTGACTGCTGTCCACAAAGCCATCATTGACACCCTCAAGGAAGAGGCTAAGACACAGAAAGAAATTTCTGAGCGAATAGGCTGTTCCCAGAGTGCTGTATCAAGGCACCTCAGTGGGAAGGAAAAAGTGTGGCAGGAAACGCTGCACAACCAGAAGAGGTGACCGCACCCTGAGAAAGATTGTGGAGAAGGGCCGATTCCAGACCTTGGGGGACCTGCAGAAACAGTGGACCGAGTCTGGAGTAGAAACATCCAGAGCCACCGTGCACAGGCGTGTGCTGGAAATGGGTGCCGCATTCCCCAGGTCGAGCCACTTTTGAACCTGAAACAGCGGCAGAAACAAAAAATAAACATTTGAGGAAAAAACATGAAAAAGAAAAAAAAAAACACTTTCAACCGAAACACAACCGAAATTGCAGATCAAAAATGAACATTTCTCGACCCCCCCAAAAAAAGGCTCATTTTGCATTAATACAAATTAACAGGGCACTATGATAGATGAGTTGTTAGCACGTCTGCCTCACAGTAAAAATAAACCGTTTTTGGAACAATAATTAACCATTGTTAACCAAAATGAATGATTTTGGATGAAAATAAATGAACCATTTTGAACAAAAATTATTATTTTTTAAATCCAAACTAACATTTTTATTTTTCTTTTTTTTTTCTTTTTTATGTTTTACCAAAAAGTAATCACTTTTGACCACAATTCAATCATTCTAGGCAAAAAATTAACACATTTTGACCAAAACTTTAAACTTTTGGATAACAATAACCATTTCAAACAAAAATTGAAACATTTGAGGAAAAATATAATTTTTTATTAAATAAAAAAACATTAACCAATTTCAGCCAAAACCAACCATTTTGACCAAAAAATGAACCTTACTCGACCCCCCCCCCCCGCCCCCCCCAAAAAAAGAATCATTTTGCATAAATACAAACTAACTGAGCACTACGATAGCACGTCTTCCTCACAGTAAAAAATAAACCATTTTTGGACCAATAATTAACCATTGTTAACTAAAAATTAATGATTTTGAATAAAAATAAATGAACCGTTATGAACAAAAATACTTTTTAAAAAAAATCCAAACTAACATTTATTTTAACCAAATATTAACAATTTTTGACCAAAACTTTAAACTTTAAATTTTGGATAAAAACAACCATTTTGAAACAAAAATTAAACATTTGCCGAAAAAAAAACAAAAAAAAAAAAAACAATTCCAACCAAAGCCAACATTTTAGACCAACAAAGAACCTTTCTCGATGCAAAAACATAGAATCATTTTGTATAAATACAAACGAACCAGGCAGTACGATAAATGAGTTGTTAGTACGTCTACCTCACAGTAAAAATAAACCATTTTTGGACCAAAATTTAACCATTGTTAACCAAAAATGAATGATTTTGAATAAAAAATAAATAAACCATTTTGAACCAAAAATTATTTTAGTTTTGCAAGCCAAACTAATATTTATTTTAACCAAAAAGTAATCACTTCCGACCACAATTTGACCATTCTTGACCAAAAGGTGACCTGTTTTTGACCAAAAATGAACAGTTCTCAACTAAAAATGAACTGTTCTCGACCAAAAATTAACCATTGTTAACCAGATATAAATCATTTTGGATGATAATACATTTTTTTTAAATTATCAAAAAATTACTTAAATTTTAGATTGAATTAAAAAAAACAAACAAACAAAATTTTTTTAACCAAAACGTAATCAATTTGGACCACAATTTCATCATTCTAGGCCCAAATTCTAAATACTTACAATTTGGATAAAAATAACCATTTCAAAACAAAAATTAAACATTTGAGGAAGAAAATTAACAATTCAATTTTTAATCAAACATTCACCAATTTCAACCAAAACCAACCGTTTTTGACAGAAAACAAAAATGCTATTAGACCATCAATGAACCATTTTTGACCAAAAATGAACCTAAAAAATAAATGGACCATTCTTGACCAAAAGGTGACCTGTTTTTGACCAAAAATGAACACTTCTCAACTAAAAATGAACTGTTGTCAACCAAAAATTAACCAATGTTAACCAGATATAAATCATTTTGGATGATAATAAATTAATTTTTTTAAATCCAAAAATTACTTAAATTTTAGATTGAATTTAAAAGAAAACAATATTAACCAAAAAGTAATCCCTCTGGACCACAATTTCATCATTCTAGGCCCAAATTCTAAATACTTAAACTTTAAACTTTTGGATAAAAATAACCATTTCAAAACAAAAAAATTTGAGGAAGAAAATGAACAATTCAATTTTTAACCAAACATTAACCAATTTCAACCAAAACCAACCGTTTTCGACAGAAAACAAAAATGCAATTTTAGACCATTAATGAACCCTTTTTGACCAAAAATGAACCTAAAAAAAAATAAATGAATCATTTTGAACCAAAAATTATTTTAACCAAAAAGTAATCACTTTGGACCACAATTTGACCATTCTTGACAAAAAAAAAATGAACGGTTCTCAACCAAAGAAAAATAAATATGATTAAAAAAATCAATAAATACAAACTAACTAGGTGGTGTAATGGATGAGTTGTTTGCACGACCACCTCACAGTAAAAATATACCACTTATGGACCAAAAATGAACCATTGTTAACCAAAAATGAATGATTTTAGATAAACTGCTTGTACTGCTCAGGTTTTTTGAGTGTCATGCTTCTCCCCAAATTTAGACCACTTGCCATCATAGTAAACTCTTGCTTGAGGGGAAACAACTCCCGAAAGCGCCTACTGTGAGCAGCTGTTTGGAGATGGTAAAAGTATGCTGCAATTCTCCATCCTCGGGCCATTCTGACCCGCAATGCACCTGGGAACCGCTTTAATTTGTGTCAAAATGCTCCAACGTGAATCCAAACATCTACCCGCCGTGTCACAAAATGCCTGCCATCTTTTGTTAGTCGGGATGACTTTTTACAGGGAATACATTTCCCCGCATCTGCAGCCAGAGAACGTCCTCCCGCTGAGACTCCCGCTTTAATATTCATCGGCGACGTCCCGGCGGGGCGAGCCGATACCGGCGGGCCTTCAAACCAGACAGGAGACAAGAGACGAGGAAGTGTGAAGGGTTCAGATGACGCGTGGAGAAAGGAGGTGAGGAATACACCTTTTCACCGTGACGTACTCGCGGGTGGCACAACTCGCCCGCAAACAAACTCTTCAAAGTCATTTGACCAAAGCAGATCGAGAAAGCGGGGTAAACAGCTTCAATCGGGACTCCAGCCTTCTTCTCTACTTTTACACTTGGAATCAGGGACAGTGCAAAAATGTTACGGCAGGTAAATTGCTTTGCATTCCTGGCTAACATTGGTCTGATTTCAGTCCCGACTTTCAAAAGTATGGCTTTTGTCTCCGTCAGGGATTGTTTTTTTTTTTTTTTTTTGTGTCAAAACCAGCACTCATGTGATTCTCATGAAGCAAGGGCGTAGGTTTGCATAGGGACGGTAGGGACATGACACTAGAAACTTTTCAGGATGCTCAAATTGTCCCCACCAACTTTTAAGCAACCTTATATGCATTATATAAAGAGTTCAAATAAGTAAATAAGTAATTTAGATCGTCTTACCATATGTTGTAAGGATAGAATAGACCCTACCATTATTCAGTGAAGTATTTTCATTATGTTCACACTTACACTTACTTGCTGAATGTGCCAGTCCATTTTTTCCCCCTCAAACATACGTTTGGTTGGCTGATGACTTGAAGCCTCCTGTCCCGCCACAAAGACACACATGAATGAATGAATGAAATATGTATTGCCATCATCATCGGTATCATTGACAATCATTGACAATTACAAAATGTGATATGATTTGCCCGAAGGAAGAAAGAACCGAAGAAGAAGACAAGGGCAGACGGGAGAAGCATATGCTTATCATTTTCCCGTCCCCCATACAGCTAAAGACGCACAATCAGACATGGTACAGTTGCATACATCACATTACATAAATTCTGTCCAATGGCCACAAACTGTACAATAACACAATCAACAATCTGGGTTTGAACAATAACTCAGCATCCAGTCCAGCTGCTCCATTGCGGTTGTTGATCACACAGCAGTCTCGTGCACGCAGATTAGTGGTCTGAGTTTCAAGGCGTACAAAGTTATGGCTTTGTCATTGTCCCTGACATTCTAGCATCAATTTTTTGTGGGAACATTTTGTTGTGGCTATGCGTGTGGCAAAAGTGTTATGTGTTATCACAGCTGGTGTGCAAGTAGCGAGTCAAAATGCTTTTCTTAGAAGTCTATTTAACTCATTTGCTCCCGGAAACGTATAAATATGTTCTATTTTTAAATGCTTCACTGTCCCAAAAACGTATTCATAAGTCTTTTGCGTTTTTTTAAATAAGAAGCATATATACCTTCCACTGTATCTGAGAAACAAAGAACAACACTCCAAGCCCATTTTAAAGCAATAAAACTGGCCACTGGAGGGCAGTAGCGCACTTTGCAAGACCAGGCAACCCGATTCAACAGCAGTGAACGGCCGGGCAGCAAGGTCGGAGCGCTGGCGGCACGATGCCAGGCGGTGCTCCGACCGAACAAAACAACGAGAGGACGCCTGAAAGGCCAGGCGTTGGACGACTAGCAAAACGAGTAAGACCCTCAGTAAAGCGGCTCGCCAAGCAGACCCCGCAGAAACGCAAAAATAATCCATCTTTGTGAGACAGACAACGATGACGGAAAAGTTTACACGGCTGACGTGGCGACAACGGCGTCATCTAGGCGACAAACAGTCATCTCTCAGTAGTCATGTGTGAATAATCAATCAATCAATCAATCAAATTTATTTATATAGCCCTTTACAAAAACCCGAAAGGCCCTCAAAGTGCTTTACAACAAAACATGGCTCAAGATAAATAAAAGGCAGGAAAATATTATACAATGACATTTAAAAAATAAAGTAAAACAAAGAGCGCATCACAATAAAAGTCCAGCAAGTAAAACAATAAAACCGATAAAATCGAAAAACATTAAAAAAAAAAAGTCCTTAAGCTAATGAAACCAGGCTATCCTAATCTTTGTAAAAGGCGAGTCTAAAAAGGTGCGTTTTTAGCCGAGACTTAAAAAGACCTACATCCGTGGTGGTGCGGATTTCGGAGGGAAGGCTGTTCCACAGCCTGGGGGCAGCAACCGCAAAGGATCGGTCTCCCCACTGTTTAAGTTTTGACCTCGGAACATCTAAAAAAAGCTGGCCGGTTGAGCGAAGAGTTCTGCCAGAGTTACGAAAAGTTAAAATTTCCGATAGATATGATGGAGCCTGGCCATAAATAGAATTAAAAACAAACAGTAAAAGTTTGAAATCAATTCTAAAATGGACTGGAAGCCAAATTGCTTCTTTGCTATTAAAAGCTCCATTTGGCTGGTTGTTCATGTTATTTTGTAAAAGAAAAACATTATTCAGATGTTTGGGATGTCACTGAAGCAAAAAATAGCCGTGTTAAAGTCAAACTTATGTTTGAAATGTATGCGTTTACAAAAAGCTCATTTTCTCCATTTTTTCATCAGAAATTGGAAAATTGCTCAAACTAAGCTATTTTCTAATGCTGATTTCTAAAGAATGGGAAAAGATATGAGCTTAATTTTTTTCTGCTGAAAGAAGAGAGTCTAATCTTTCTTTTGGTGGGTTCCATGTTTATATAGCAAAGGAACAGAATTTTCTGTGGGCCTTGCAAAATCAGTCAAAATCCGGAAAAAACGGCCGGGAGCGAAGGGCCTTGCTCTGGTGAAAATGGCTGGGAGTGAATGAGTTAAAGGGAAAATTACTAAGGTGTACATGGTGGCAACATTGCCACACACAAAGATCACTGTAACAGTATCATCAGACGTGAATTTTTGAGGAAAAATCAAACAACATGCTGCACATATTTTATCTCAAGATTAATGTCCCTGGCTGGATGGACGTCCTTATTGCCCCCCACTGTCTCATCTGGCAAGATGGACCCCCTCATGTTCCCTCACCCCATTGCATATCTACAAACTGTACCTCCTGCTGCTAATACCCACCATCAGTCCTGTCCGTCCTGGGAGTGGATCTCTCCTCTCCAAGGTTTCTCATTTTTCCCAAAGGGGTTTTGGAGTTTTTCCTTGCCAATATGGAGGGTCTAAGGATGTAGGATGCCCAGGACTTGAAACAGGATGACTGATCTGTGTAAAGGAAAGAATGAATTGGGCCATGTATGGAGAGATTTTGAGTGAAAATCTCCTTCCATCAGCAAGGGCATTGAAGATGAGGCGTGGCTGGGTCTTTCAGCATGACAATGATCCCAAACACACAGCCAGGGCAACAAAGGAGTGGCTTCGTATGAAGCATTTCAATGTCCTGGCGTGGCCTAGCCAGTCTCCAGATCTCAACCCCATAGAAAATCTGTGAAGGGAGTTGAAAGTCCGTGTTGCCCAACGACAGCCCCAAAACATCACTGCTCTAGAGGAGATCTGCATGGAGGAATGGGTCAGAATACCAGCAACAGTGTGTGAAAAGCTTGTGAAGAGTTACAGAAAACGTTTGGCCTCCGTTATTGCCGACAAAGGGTACATAACAAAGTATTGAGATGAGTTTTTGGTATTGACCAAATACTTCTTTTCCACCATGATTTGCAAATAAATTCTTTAAAAATCAAACAATGTGATTTTCTGGGTTTTTATTCCACATTCTGTCTCTCATGGTTGAGGTTTACCCATGTTGACAATTACAGGCCTCTCTAATATTTTCAAGTGGGAGAACTTGCACAATTAGTGGTTGACTAAATACTTATTTGCCCCACTATAAGTACTGTATGTTTATTATAACAATAAATCAACCAGATGGCATTAACATTATTAACATTCTTTCTGTTAAAGGGATTCACGGATAGAAAGACTTGTAGTTCTTCAAAGATAAATGTGAGTAGAAGTTATAGTAATTTTATATTAAAACCCCTCTTAATGTATTCGTTTTAATAAAATTTGTAAAATTTTCAATCAAAAAATAAACTAATAGCTCGCCATTGTTGACGTCGCCGAGCGGGACGTAACATGGGCTCCCTGCCGTTCTTCCACAGTGTCTTTAATTAGCGATTGAAATACACCGCAAGGTGTCAATGGCGAGTTTTAAATTAGTTTGAGATCTAGCCAACGAGTGCGTTTTGCCCCTCGACTGACACCATAGGTTCCAGGTTCATTGTACCTTACGTTCATTTGAGTGTTGACCTCACAACGTACGAGACATCTGAATACCAGAAGTGTTTGTTTGCAGTCATTTTGTCTAAAGCAGGGGTGTCCAAACTTTTTGCAAAGGGGGCTAGATTTGGTGTGGTAAAAATGTAGGGGGAGGGGGGGCGACTTTGGCTGACATTCGTTACATAGAACATTATATTTAAGCAAATTTTAGCAAGCCATTTAGTGTGTCACATTTGCTTAATTATTTTTTTTCTCTTTCGACTCTCGGGCTTTTGCGAAATACTGCTGCTGTGACATTAAACTAGCTTCAAGTTGCTTCAATTTCTCGCTGCGCATCTTCCCTGTAATCTTGTCGTACATGTCAGCGTGTCTGTCCTGTTTGGTAATATAGCCTCACATTGAAATCTTTAAAAACAGCGACGTCTCTTTGCAAATGAGGCAGACACAGTTTTTGCGTATTTTAGTGAAGAAATAGTCTAATTTCCACCTATCCTTGAAGCGTCGGCCGTCACAGTCAACTTTCTTTTTTTTAATTGATTGTCACCATTTTAGAAAATGGAAGTAATGGGTCACACGGAGTAATGTTGCTTAGCCCTTAAATACCTCCAACATGAAGCAACTATCAGAGAATCCCAAAATGTGAATAATAAGGGTTTTTTCAAATTTGTAAAAAGAAAAGTCAAAATTAATATGTGTAATAAGCGCTCTATATCTAAATCATGTGTTTTTTTTTTCTCATGGAACCTGCAGATGCATGTGTTGACCTGCATCCATTACTTTTTTTTCAAAAAGAAATGTCAAAATTCTAAATTAGTCTCAAAATCATGAAATTTTAGTATCAAATGTGATACAATTAGCAACAAAGGGTTAAAGTGCTGCTGCCTTTTAGTGGGTAAATGAGGGGCAGCATTTTGTGTGTAAGCTACTTCATATGCTGTTTGCAGTACTGCTGACCAATTCATTAAGTCTGTGTTCGGGCCAGACGTTATTGATTTTATGACGGAGGCTGGGGGCCGGATGAACTTTGACCACGGGCCGCATTTGGCCCCCGGGCCGGACTTTGGACATGTCTGGTCTAAAGATTGTGCTACCAAGAATTTGGCTGAAGGCGCTAATTCTTTTTTCCAGCCAGAGTTTTGTGAAAAATGACGATGATTTCATTTCTTTTCATTCTCTTTTGTTTTTTCATTGCAAGAAAAATAAATGAAGATATTACTACCAAAGCATTTGTAATTGCAATCATTTTCTGGAAGAAATTGAGCATTATCTGACAGAATTGCAGCAGTGCCAATACTTTTGCCCAGCACTGTATAACTTATCTATACGTCCATTGAGTGGACATGAAGTTGATTAAAAGAAACACTACTGCCTCTTGAGTGAATGCTAGGAGCCGGAACATGAGATGAAACAGGAGATGGTAAGCAGGAAGCGGCGTGATCCACTTTCAGGTGTAGAATCCGTGAGTCAATATGGCTCATATCCACTTTTATTAAATAACAATCCACCTGAGGAGAATCAGGCCTGAAAAGTTCCGCTTATTTGACCCTCACGGTGGACACACTTAGACCCCACATGGACAGATATGTTTTAAAAAGGCATATTTTTTCTGTGGATTTGACCTTTCTTCCACTTTCAAATGTCGATCCTTGCCCTTACAACACCTCGAATTCATTCTCTGTTCATGAAACTCACCATTTGAAATAAAATCCTAAAAAATATCTAGCACTCTTGGGTCAAAAAACAAACAGGATACGGTATTAAACCGCACCACGAACCACTCAATTTGTGACCTGCGATTGACACTCATGTTGGGTTAATTGAATGATATTCACTTTGATTCAATGCGTCCAGAAGTACTCAGTCTTTGAGAGTTTGGACCTATGCCCAATCATTTGCGACCTCCTAAACACCACCAAACTTTTAAAAAGGGGCATTTTATGTATGTTATTCACTATTCAAAACTTAATAGGATTGATAGGAACGGTTTGCGCGGTGGCATTGAACTCAACCCACCGAAAATGATTGCGTGCCATGAAAACGTGTAGTCAAAACTGCCTCAGAAGCGTCAGCTAGTGTCATGCTAATACACAATAGGGAATATCAACTGGGACTGTCAAAATGATCGTGTTAACGGCTGGTAATTAATTTTTTTAAATTGATCACATTAAAATATTTGATGCAATTAACGCACATGCCCCGCTCAAACAGATTAAAATGACAGCACAGTGCAATACCAACTTGCTACTTGTGTCTTTTGGAGTTTTGTTGCCCTCTGCTGGTGCTTTGGTGCGACTGATTTTATTGGCTTAAGCACCCATGAGCATTGTGTAATTCTTGACATCAACAATGGCAGGCTACTAGTTTATTTTTTGATTGAAAATTTTACAAATTTCATTAAAACGAAAACATTAAGAGGGGTTTTAATATAAAATTTCTATAACTTGTACTAACATTTATCTTTTACGAACTACAAGTCTTTCGCTCCATGGATCGCTTTAACCGAATGTTAATAATATTAATGCCATCTTGTTGATTTATTGTTAAAATAAACAAATACAGTACTTATGTACCGTATGTTGAACGTATATTGTGTCTTATCTTTCCATTCCAACAATAATTTACAGAAAAATATGGCATATTTTATAGATGGTTTGAATTGCGATGAATTACGATTAATTGATTTTTAAGCTGTAATTAACTCGATTACATTTTTTTTAAAATTATTTTCGTTTGACAGCCCTAAAAATAATGTTTTACAATGGCGGTGATTTCACGCTGAACCGGAAACAACAGTCTGAGCGAACCAATCGCAGTCCATTTCCGCCTCGTCATATGCGTTGACGTGACGCTAGGCTGATGCTAGGGTTTGAAAAATCAATAGTACCACGTCAGGCTACGGCGCAGGGTCGTAAATCGGGTCTTCCTTTGACGGCGCAGGTCTGACGCGGAAGTATAACTCGGCCTTAAAAGGATCCTCTATTTTTAAGACAAGTAATTCTTAAAAAAAAAAAATGTTAGTATGAGTTATAATAATTTGATATTGAAACCCCTAATGTTTTTGTTTTAATAAAGTTCGTAAAATTATTTTAAGCGATAGGTCGCCATTCTTGTTACGTCGCACGGTCGCAGTGCGTGACGTCACTGGGCCCGTTGCCGAAATTCCAGCGTGTCACTCGTTAGCTTTCCCAACATGTCGTCAGTTCTACCCGTCCTATTTGAACCAAATCTGAAAAGTGAAGAGCAGGACAGCACTGTCGGTCGTTCACAAGACGAGCTTCAGGGAAAAATGCGTGCAACAAATACCTGATAGGACAAAAGTTGTGCAAAACTGGTGATGCGAGAGAGTGCTGTTGGGAACTCCGGTTGGGAGCGAGAGTGTATGCTGTTGGGAATTCCGGTTTTATTAGCAGATATTCAAGGTAAGCATATTGCGTTTTCAAACTTATCCCAATAGAATTATGTAGATTTTTAGCATCCAGAGCTGTCGTGTGCTTTACATACAGTGCAGGCCAAAGAGCACACCTTGTGTAATCCATGTCTTGTACATTGTGACGCGTGGTAGCTAGGATACGTGTATAAAAGTACCAAAAAGGGGAGAAGCTTCCACTTATGCACATTTATTCACAAAAAATAATATTTCCACCTTAACCACTCGTCACTCGGGAGTCCAGCGGTACACACACACACGCGTTCCCAGACGAATTCCAACATAAAAGTAATGTCCATGTCAGAGTCAGAGTCCTCACCGTAGCGTGCCATAGTGCTTTAATTATTTGGTATGATTTGGGGAAAACTCCCACGAAGAATAGTCAACAAAAAAAGATAACAATAGTAATCCAAATCCGCGTTTTTTCACTCACTCGAAGATCCAGGACTTAGACCACAGGTGTCAAACCGATTCCAGAAAGGGCCTAGTGGGTGCTGGATTTTGTTCCAACCGATAACGCGCAGAGAGTTTAACCAATGAACTTCCTGCTGAAACAAGCAGCACCTGACAAAGTTTAACTGATTACACATGTAAAAGATCTAATTGGTGAAACGGTGTGCTCTTCATTGGTTGGAAAACAAACCTGCACCCACTAGGCCCTTTCTGGAATCGGTTTGACACCTGTGACTTAAACCGATCCCATGGCAACTTTGCAGCCGCGATCAGGCCGTCCAATCCACAAAATAGACTGATCCGAAATGCCGCTGTGGGACCGTCGAATCCAGAAAATAAATAGACAGATCCGAAACCAATATTGCAGCCGCGGTGGGACCGTAGGATTCAGAAAATAGACGGATCACTTACTTGACTAAGGATCTAGGAAAAATGTTCGTGCTGCAGTTGTAACGCGTGGTAGGTAAGATATGTGCATACAGGGACCAAAAAGGGGGCAAAGCTTCCACTTATGCACATTTATTCACGAAAAAAAATAATTCCACCTTGACCACTCACTTCACTCCCCTTGTTTCCATTTGACTGGAAATTACATCCAAAAGCAGCACATCGTGGCATTTTACTTTGCGAGTTTAGACAGCAAAACGCAATTGGTGTATACGCTACACATTTGGAAAGTCATCACTGCGAGCCCACAAAACATGGCGCCAACTATCGGTCAAAATGTGTTCTAAATATTATAAAATATTGCCATTGATTTAACATTTTATGTGTTTCTAACAATATATTTTTGTACAAGACAACAATTGTGGTTTATTAGAGCCTACGTGTATTTAAGGTTGAGGATCACTAAGAAGTCTATGCTGTTTCTATTTTTTATCAGCAGTTAGGATTGAAAATCTCAGAAGTATCAGACAGGGGGACTTTAGCATTGTCTTTAACCGCATCAGGGCCAAACACCTCGCTGGCAATGGCTTTGCAGGCAGGGAGTATTAATGCCATTGCCACAGTGTGGGACTTTTTGGATTTAGCAACAAGGTAACTGGCTCTAGGGGTTTTGTCATTGACATTTGTAGTTTTTCCTCAAAAAAGTTGCCTGTTTCTTTGTGTTTTCACAAAGGCTAACAAAAATAGTCCTTCAACTTGACGTTTAAACTTGCTTGGCACCATGGAGCTGTTTGATAGCGTTCAAGAACTGCTCAGATTTCTAGCCATCAGCCACCTTGCTGTCCTCGACAATGTGTTGGAATAAAACACAAGGGGAAGATTGACGGTCGTCAAATATGGATAAAAGGGAAAGGACACTTTTGAGTATAACGACACTTGATGAGTCTAATCCTGTGCTTCTCAATTATTTTCTGTTACGCCCCCCTGAAGAGGTAAACGTTCTGCCCCCCCCCCCCCCCCCGCACTCGCTGTAGCCACTGTAAATATACTGTAGTATCATTTGTCTATTAAATTCTTATTATTATAAGTACACCTCCACATAACATTGTGTCCTTTTGAATATTAAAAAAAAAAGTAATATACAGTGTATCGCAAAAGTGAGTACACCCCTCGCATTTCTGCAGGTATTTAAATATATCTTTTCATGGGACAACACTGATAAAATGACACTTTAACACAATGAAAAGTAGTCTGTGTGCAGCTTATATAATAGAGTTAATTTATTTTCCCCTCAAAATATAGGCATTAATATCTAAACGCCTGGCAACAAAAGTGAGTACACCCCTTAGAAACTCCATCCCTAAATGTTGAGTACTACTTGTCATTTTCCCTCCAAAATGTCATGTGACTCGTTAGTGTTACTAGGAGCAGGTGTGTCACCGCCGGGGGCTGGCCGATCGGTGAAGACAATGAACCCCGCCGAAGTGTGTGACATAAGTCGGGGTAATTTTGTGTGATTTTTCGTTTTCGAAAGACGAGGAAAAGACTTGGAAGAGCCGCTAGGTTAGCATGTCACCAAGCTCTAACACCTCCTACTTTGTTTACGCTCGTTCCTCCGTCTCCGATGCTGGGGCGGGGAAATGACAAACGCCGGATTAACTCCGGTGGCATAAAATACCGTTTGGGAGGTTTAAGAAGTTGGCTGTTTTGAGCATTATGAAGTAATTTAGCCCTGTTGTATAGAATAAATGAAATTACATTTCATATTCCAATTAGCACAAGACTGTTATTTGTCATGACCATACAATGTATTTAGCAATTGGGGAAAAATACTTAGATAAAAAGAATATCCTGTTAAAATATCGGAGTAAAGGTAAAAACATGATGACATTTATGTCATGACATGCTGCTCTGTGTCACATTTTCCTCATTCTGAATCTTCTAAATCAGCTGAAATCGTTACTCTGCCGATGTCATCACCCAGATGGAGGCGCTTGAGCGCTATAATGACAGGCGGGACTAAACGGCAGGTTAAAAGACTCATTTCTCGTCATCTGCACTTTGCCATATTGTTGTATATAGTCGAATCATCTCATGATATGATTTTAAGTCACATAATAATCCTATTTATTTTTTTATTTTTTTTATCGTGTCACTGACACTTTAACTAAAAATGTAATTCATGACATTATTTGTTGACAGATTAAATGTACATTATCAATCACATATGACCAATTAATAGTGAGATTAATTTCAGAAAATTGTGAGATGAGGTCTGAAAATCTATTGACACTTTAATTGTATTTTTTAGTAAAAAAAAAAAAAAAAAAAAAAAAAAATCAAAATATTGATTGATTAATATTGAGATAATTGCTGTAAATTTTTAGATGATTTTATCAATTGACACTATTTAGGGTGACCATATTTTGATTTCCAAAAAAGACACTCGGCCCGGCCTCAAGATACTTGAATTTTACTCAAAGTTCACTCAAAGATGCCTATATCACTTTAATATATTTAAAGTGTGCTTCCTCTGCCTGGATAGAAAAATTCAGTTTTATTTAAAATGAAAAAAAAAAAAAAAAACATAGGCCTATCGCCTTATAGTATATATTATACACTATATGTTGTATTTTTTACTCAACTGGTTCCTCAACAGGCATAATCTAACCTTAAAATAAATAAATAAATAAATAATGAGTTAAAAATATATAGAAATAATGCAGACCCATGGAATATATATATATAAATAGGCCAGTCAATATGCACACACAGTAGGCTATGTGCCAACGCAACATTTTTATAAATTACTATCACGACAATTGTCGTTGACAAATGTTACTCCCACTCAATTTTTATTCTCGTTCAATGTACTAGATTGTAGGCAAACAATAACCGAAATAAACTGACAAGCTATTAAACCAGCATGTTTCCAAACGCAGAAGTTCAAAACTACATTGCCCATAATGCCTAGCGTGGCTGAGCGCACTGATAGCTACCCTATTATCGAGACCGGGCGAGGCAAAATCAAACTTTGCTCTAAAAGTTTACAATTATCAACACCACAACAATATGACACCAAACAGGATTTTACAGATTACGCCAGTACAAATCTCTGACAGAAGTCAACAGTTGCCCTTATATACGTATTTGTCGTTAAAAAAAAACTCACAACAAACACAGCTACTTAGAATATAAGAACAACATTCAACCAAATAAATGAATGGAGAGCAATTACAAGACTCGTACAATATACTGCATCTCTGTGTACACATGTAACCCAATATACAACAGAAGACACGTGATCAACATTAACAGGAGAGAAACTAACAAAAAGGTGTATGGAGCCATGTCTTAAAACTCCTTACTGTAGTCTGATCTCTCGCCAAACTGTCAACCGTCATTAGATGTTGGTAATTCCATATGAAACAAAGGGTAAACTGCCAACAAAAAACAAGATTTACTCCTTCTCCCGCCCCTACTAGTCGGAGCCACGTCAACGCAGGCAAGCGCTGCCTCCTAGCGGCCGGAGGGATTCTCTTTAAATTGGACCCGTGAAAAATCATAAAAACTGGACATTTTCATGAATTTATGAAACCCGGCCGGACGCTCCGGAGAGCACGTAATAAGAGGACTTGTCCGGGCCAAAAAGGACGTTTGTTCACCTTACCACTATTAATCTATCCTTTTCCCACTAAAAATGCAATTAATCCCATTATACATCAATAGATTAATTGTGAGAAAACCGTTGACGTCTTCAGGTGAGCAGAGAAGTGTGAATCAGCTTAATAACACTAATCCGTGCATTGCTGGCAGTTGTGCCTGCGCAGAAGGTCAGCGTGTTAGCGCCAATTTAGCTAACTGCGCTAATCAGCAATAGGACAGATTTCAAAGAAAAGCCAGCAAAGACCCCAAAATACAGAAAGGTGTCATCGATGTTCCCGAAAGATGAAGCAGCTTTCATTGATTCCGCTCTACCTGAAATGAAAGGAAGCGGCAAATTTGCTTGGCATTTGAGCAGAAGCTAAAGATGACAGCAGGGGAGGGACGGAAGCTCTCGAGGGGAGAAAATCCGCCGGCGTGTCCCTAAAACGTCTTAAGAGCGCGGCGGATTGAGTAATTACCCGCATTTTGCCATATTCGCCGGCGCATTAATTCACCTTAATGCCAAAATATTACAGCCCTAATCTGGAGCAAATTCCTACCTGTCATGGCAGCTTGCGGACGATTAGGGAAGGAAGTTGAGTCGGGACCGCAGCTGCCTTGTTGATTAAGAGAGTCAAGTGAAGGCAAGGTGCCAAAGTGGATCCTTCCAAAAAAAAGATTTGAATTTTAAAAGAGCAGGCAAAATGAACATCTTAACACTGTGCGAATAGAAAAATTTCTAACGATAGTGGAGGAATCTGACCTTTTAGCCAGATTGCCGTAATCAAGCTAGACGAACCGTCAGACCCGCGCTGGCGCAGTTCCAATGACCCCACCGGCGAGATCTCAACAACCCGGCCAAAAGGCCAAACTCTGCGCATTCACTTTGCGTGCCTGTGACACGAAAGAGCATGTTTATTTCATAATACACACGGTATTTTATGCTGCTGAATGAAATGGACCGCTTGGATGTGAGTGGAAGCGATCGCTATATTTATTTAGTTTTTTTATTCCCGCGCCATGAAAATGAGTGACTTCCGGCAACTGTCTCGAGTTTAGAAAGAGGGCGCTGTGACGTGTACAGAGGAAGGAGTCCTCTTCACTATACAGCCGTACTGTTGTATGAGAAGGACTAAGGACTCAGCTGATTTTGTGGATTAATACGTTTATTTTTCGCATCACGCCAGCCAAACGGCTGCAGAAAAATCTTGCTGTGCGAGGGAGAGGTGTTTTTGGGGTTTCAAAAGGTTCCCATTCACCTGTGGATATTGGCCAAAACAAGCCCTACAACTGTGGGACCATGGGACTTACGAGGAAGTGAGTATACATCGTGTTTGTTTTGACCGGCGGCTTGTCGCACCACCCCGCCAGGCGAGCACTATACTCGGCTTTTGCCATCTTGGTGTGCCCGGTGATCAGAAATTGAAACTTTGTGTTAGAAATAGCCGCGAATACAGCGATTACAAAGTAAACACTACAAACTTTCTTTAAATAAAGGACTACTTACGTTTGATCATGGATAAGCATGTAAAAAGCTCTCCTCATAAACATTAGCTGCACGTTAGCTGCACAACAACTGCAGCCGCCCTCCTCTGGGAACGAGCTGTAATTTGCTCTCCGCCAGGCGGTTTGCCGATCAGCAAACCCGGTCGTCATGTGAAATGATCCGGGCTAGTTATGTGTGATTTTCCGTTTCGAAGACTTTGAAACATCACTCCCTTCAGGTTAGCATGTCGGCTAGTTGTCACACCTCTTGGTTTGTTTACATTCTCCGAAGCCGGGGAAGGGAAATGACATAAACCGGATTTAGGTGGCTACTTTCTTTCCCTCACCTCTGGTCACAAGCTGTGGGTCATGAACAAAAGAAGAAGATCCTGGATACAGGGCCAAAATGAGTTTCCTTCACAGAGTGTCCAAGCCCTTCCTTAGAGATGGGGTGAGAAGCTCGGTCATCCGGGAGGCACTCAAGTTCAAGCCGCTACTCTTCTGCGTTGAGAGGAGCCAGCTGAGGTGGCTTTGGCATCTGGTTCAGATGCCTCCTGGACGCCTACATGGAGAAGGGTTCCAGGCATGTCCCAGAGGCGGGAGGCCCCGAGGACGACCAGGACATGCTGAAGAGACTATGTCTCTCGGCTGGCCTGGGAACCCCTTGGGATCCTGCCGGAGGAGCTTTTTGAAGTGGCTGGGGAGAGGGAAGTCTGGGCTTCACTGCTAAAGCTACTGTCCCCGTGATCTGACCCAAGATTAAGCAGTAGATGATGATTGGAAGGATGGAACATCATTTTAGTAGTAGTTCCCTGGGTCTCAAAAAGTACAGTAGGAGCTAGAGTCTTTAGTTACCAAGCTCCTGTCTTATGGAATCAGCTTCCAGCTAATATTAACTCATTTGCTCCCAGAAACGTATAAAAACGTTCTATTTTTAAATGCTCCACTGGCCCACAAACGTATTTATACGTCTTTTGCGTTTTTTAAAAAAAAAATTTTTATAAGAAGCAAATATAGCTTCCACTGTGTCTGAGAAACTAAGAACAATGCTCCAAACCCCTTTTAAAACAATAAAACTGGCCACTGGAGGGCAGTAGCGCATTTTGGAAGACCAGGCAACCGATTCAACAGCAGTGAACGGCTGGGCAGCTTTGTCAGAGCGCTGGCGGCATGAAGCCGCAAAACAACGAGAGGACGCCTGGGACGCCAGGCGCTGGACGACCGTGCAAAATGAGTGAAACCCCCCGTGGAGCGGCTCGCCAAGCAGACCCCGCAGAAATGCAAAAATAATCCATCTTTGTGAGACAGACAAATTGCATCTTTACAAACTGTAACTCCGTCTGCTAATTCCCATTAGCAGTCCTGGTGCATCCTGTCTATCCGTCCTGGGAGTGGATCTCTCATGACTGTGGTACTCCCCAAGGTTTCTCATTCCTCCCAAAGAGTTTTGGAGTTTTTCCTTGCCAAAATGGAGGGTCTAAGGATGCAGGATGCCCAGGACATGGACTCATCTCATTCATCTATTTTATCTGACTGTGTATTAAAATGACTCTGTAAAGCCCTCTGAGACAAACCTGTTGTGATATAGGACTATACAAATAAAATTGATCCGCCCTGCGCTCCGCCGCGGCTCGCTGGCTGGGAGGTGAGGTATCGGCTGGATGTTGCCTGCTACGGCGGGGGACCCTGCCCTGCCCTGGGCTTGGTGGGCTGCTGAGGGCCCCGTGGTGTGCCGTGTTGGCTGGGGGGCTGCGGCGGCGGCTCGTGGCCCAGGTGGGCGGACGGGGTTGGGGATGGGCGTGGGGTTGGTGGTGCGTCCCCTCTTGCCATCCCCGAGGGCCGGTAGATGGGCGTGCGGGTGGCCCGGGCAACCACCCTGGATTCGGGGGGGGCGAGGGCTCCTTTGCTGGGCAGCAGGAGGAGGGGATGGGCTGCGCTGCACCCCCCCTCCCTCCCCCCGGGCTGGCTGGGTGGGGGCCGTGGCCCTGTGTCGGCGCCCGCGTGTGGTCTCAGCTCGTCTGCGTGGCTGCTGCGTGCCCAGCGGGGCTCGCGTGCGTCTGGATGTTATTGGGCGCGCTCGGGCGGGGGGTCCCGGTGCTGGGATTGGCGATGGGGCGGCGTAGGGTCGGTTCACCAACGGGCTTACACTCACAGGGGATTCACACGACTACTGGGTTCTAGATCACAAAGATGATTTGTGTACACTCTACCCCTTTCTATCACTTAGCTTACAGACTCCCCCACCCTCTTCCCCCTCTTTCCCTGGTCAACAGGCCCCCCACATGGTGTCAACCGGAAATACATTTATTTAGCTGACGATAGCACCAACATATTAGTAGTTAGTGTAGTTCGGCGTTCAATGTATTTCTTGTTGTTGTTTGTGTTTCTTCTCTTTCTTCTCTTGTGTTTCTTTTCTTCTGAATTTTGACCAGAAAAGTGGTTTTGGCTCAAAATTGATTCCTCGAACAGCCTTACTCGTAACTGCCTTTGTTTACAAAAACAATTCAAATTGCCATCATTGTTGATTAAAACCTGCCAGGTGTTTGAAACTAAGCTGCCCATATGTTTTCAGAAACATGTCAAATGCACAAAAGAAAACAATCGAAATTTAGAGTGTTGATGAACGAGATGAATTCATTTGGCAGCACAAATGTTTTTTTTTGGGGGGGGTTGAAAACCAAATTGTCCTTCTATGGAAAGCGATCATTCACTACCATGAGGGTGACCAATCCCAAGACTCCACTCCACTCAGCCTCTCATGGATTTTTCCCCACAGTATCCCGGCTCTTCAATCACGGCGCGACTTCATCAAGAGGCGTCAATCAGCGGGCGAGCGGACGGTAATTACGCACGCTGATTTCCCCGGAGGTAGCGCTTACTCCGGCGGAGGCCGAAAGCGAACCGCCGCCCTCCGAGGATTCCGCATCGTCATCGGCGTTTGATTGACAATCAGATGCGGGTCAAAGTTGGCGGGAGGCTTTGATAACCACTTAAAGTTGTAAATTCGGATGTAAGAGAAAGAATGTAGGATTTGCCATCGACCTGTGTTTCTCAAAAAGTGTAGTACAAATACAAGTAAATGGGCTCCCACTAGTGGTTCCCTAAAGATTAATTAAATCAAATGTTCAAATGACAATTACTATTTAATTGTATTCAACTTAAATTGCGTACCACAGGATTAAAAAAAGTCTTAAAAAGCATTATTATGTGAATTAGAATCCTATTTTGAGATGATTCCACGACATACAACAATTTGGCAAAGCGCAGATGATGAGAAATTACTCTTTTAGTCTGCCGTTTAGCCCCTGCCTGTCATTATAGCGCTCTATCGTCCCCAACAGGAGGATGACGTCGACAGGGTTACGGTTTCATCGGATTTAGAATTCAGCCGGTTGTGGGGGAATGATTCAGAACATGCGACGAAAATGTCAATGTTTCAATCTCTCTTCTCGAATATTTTTACAGGATATTGCTAAATAGTAAGTGGTATGGTCATGACAAATAACAGTCTTGTGCTAAATGGAATATGAATTTTTAAAAATGCATTTATTCAGTACGAAATGGCAAAATGACTCCATAATGGTCAAAACTGTCTACTTCTTGCACTTTCCCGAACGATATTTTATGCCACCAGAGTTAATCCGGCTTTTGCCATTTCCCTGCCCCGGCTTCAGAGAGCGTAAACAAACCAGGAGGCGTGAAAGTTTGCCTAAGTGCTAATCCAAAACGAGTGATGATTCAAAGTCTTCGAAGCGAAAAATCACACAACTCTACCCTAGATCATGCCACACGGCGGCGGGTTAAATTTTTGCTAATATGTATAATATATGTATATATATATGGCGGAAAACACTCAGGTGACTTGAAATTCTGCTCTGAGACCCCCAATTTGACCAAATTTCAAAATTGTCCTATATGCATGTGTGATACATCAGTGGAAAGCTTAAAATAGCTATTTTCCGGGGGAAGAAAATTTTTGAACAGGAGTGCATTTAAACATTTTTTTTTTTTTAAACAGCAAAACCCTAACTGAATGCAAGAGTACGCGAATTAAAGACGCCATGATTTTAACGAGATATTATCACATATTTACCTTTTTTCAATCCAAAAACTCCATGTAGCATGTATCACCGAGGGTCAAGACACAGATGTGAATGGCCACAGCCGGATTTTTGGGGGATTTTATGGGTGAAACATGGTAATATAACTAGGGTCGCGATGCAGAAATCACAGACATCAAGGAGTGGTCGAGATGGTTTTTTCATATATTTACCTTTTTAAACTTTTATTTTTTTCAACTTTTCTTTGTTTGGATCGATTATTTATAATCTGACATATTTGGGAAAATGCGACAGTAACAAAAAAAAAATACAATTAATGGATAGTTATAAGCTAGATATCCGTGACTTTTTTACAGACGCCATTTTTTTCATTGTGACGTAATTTTTTTAAAAGTTCAAAATATGGGAGTGAAACATTTTTTAAAGTCGTGTTTTTTTTTTTTTTTCTAATGAAATATTAGACATCAATTAATGATTCGATAAGATAAAAATGACAGACATTTTGATAAATATATATAATTACTTACCTTCTTTCTATGGCTGGGTTGAAACAAAAGTGGTTGCGTGACGTCTGTAAATGGGGGTTTCTAGGGTAAAAGGGACAATTAAAAATACTTCGGGGGCTTCATGCGCCATGAATCTGCTATAGAAGCAGATAGACATATTGTTCTATCAAACACAACAGTTCTTTTGGTTTAAAATACAGCAATTTATTTTGAAGGGGAGTGCAAGTGCAGAAACTGCTTTTTCAGTCTTGTCTGTGTTTTCCGCCATATATATATATACCGTATTGGCCCGAATATAAGACGACCCCGATTATAAGACGACCCCCTCTTTTTCAAGACTCAAGTTTGAAAAAAGACTTTTTGAACACCAAATTAATTTTTATACAGAAACGACCACGGAAAGCTTTTCTCTGACTGTGAGCATTTTTTAGGCGATCTTTTTGAGCTCTCCATCTCCGTACATTACACTCTGTGACACCATATTTCACAGCCGCTTTGCAGTTGTTTGAAGACACCGCCTCATTTATCACCATCAACTTGAAGTTTGCGTCATAACGTCTCCTCAGCTGCCAGTGTTCTGCCAAAATATGCTACATCGGCGAAACGTCCTACATTAGTCGAATTTGACACCTAAATTACTACCGTGCGCTCTAAACTTGTTTTGTTTAGATGCATACAGGAATAACGTACTAAAGAAATGCCTGCAGAAAATACTTAAATGTAGTTATATCAAATAAGGACGGTTTAAATACGCTACGTGACTAATGTGGTCAACTGCTTCAAAGCTAACACAAAAAAACACAATGGTTAAAAGTATGAGAGGGTAATACATGCAAAAAGTATCTTTGAGGCTGTGAAAAGGTTCTAAATAACTAAATAAAAACAAAAATAGTGAGTACTCACCGCTTCCAACCGATGTGCGCATGCGTGTGAATGCATACGCAAGCGCCCTGAGCATTGTGTAGCACGTTTCGCCGCGTAGTAAGGAATGGCCGAACACCTGTTAATCTGGCCAATCTTCGACCCACTTTTCTCCAAAGTGTCGCGAAGTTTCTCCATTTTTGGTTATCTCTTCTATTACCGGTATTTTCTTCTCTTTTCCTTCTTACCACTTTCTTCTTCGTGTCAGGGGTTCGCTTTGGCCGCCCGAGTCGCGTTCAGCATTCGATTCATTGATGACTGGCGCCATCCAGCGTCGTGAATGGGTATATGTCTAGGCCGCAGTTTTTTTTTTTTGTTTTTTTTTTTTAGGCCGCAGTTATAAGACGACCTCCTCTTTTTCAATCTTATTTCAGTGCAAAAAACATCGTCTTATATTCGGGCCAATACGGTATATATATATATATATATATATATATATATATATATATATATATATATATATATATATATATATATATATATATATGTATATATATATATATATAATTTTTAAAAAAAAAATTTTACCCACTGTCATTAGTTTTTGGTCAAGAATTGTTAAACTTTGGTAGAAAAAAAATCGTTTAATAATGAACAATTTTTGATCCAAAATTTGGTTTGCTTTTAGTTCGGAATTGTTAACTGTAGTTCCAAATTGATTGCTTTTTAGTGGGTAATTCATGTTTTTAACAAAAAAAAAAAAACCAAAAAAAACCCCAAAAAACAAAAAAAGGTTAATATTAGTTTTTGGTTTTAAATAGATTTTTGGTTCTCAATAGTCAGTTCTAAATGTTGTTGAATAAAATGAACTAATAATATTTGGCAACATTTGTTAGTTTTTGGTCAATCGTTGTCATATTTTGGTTGGACGTTTTTAATGTTCAGTCCAAAATGGTTTAAAATTGGTCAAAAATGACAACTATTTTCCAAAATGGTTAATTTCTGATCCGAATTGTTTAGAATTTTGTATTTGAAAAAACATTTTTGGAACATATGGGTTCATGTTTGGGGTTAAATGGTAAATTGTTAATAATATTTGGCCTACTGTTATTAGTTTTTGGTCAAGAATTGTCAATTTTTTTGTCCAAAACAATTAAAATTGTGTGCCAAAATTATTTAATAATGATGATTTTTGGTCCAAATTGGTTAATGTTGGGATTTTAAATATATATGTTTGTTTGTGTTAATATTTGTCTAAAGTTTTCATCAAAACTGTCAATATTTGGCCAAAATGGTCCAATTTTAGTTCAAATGAGTTCCGATTTTCTGCTCAAATTGCCTAATTCTGTGAGCTTGTCCTGAGTAAAAATGTCTGTCACTTAGTGAGTTAAAAACCAAGGACTTCTTTCGTTGACGTTTGCAGAGACCAACGAGCGACTCCTAACCGGTCCTGCCCGGCCGCCGCTAATTAATCTGACTGCACCCTCATTACCCACAATTCCCTCCGCCACCCGGGACACTACCTGGTCCTGGCCTCCCATTTTTTTGTAAAGAATAATTCCCTCTCTGATGGGTGATGAGTTTTCATCACCCTTCCGTGACGCGCCGATGGTCGACTGGGCGCCGTCTTCACGTGACCTGCTGAGTCAGCAACACGCACACACTGAAAACCCCTCTAGAGTAGGCGTGACCCCATTATAACATTAAAAAGAACACTTCTCAGTGCGTGTCCCAATTTAAAGTAATGAGGACGACTTGGTCAATTATTGATCTCTTTAATAATTGCTTAGCGTCTACGAATACAACAGCAAGCACTAAAAACACTCATAAAAAAGAGAAGGGGGAAAAAAACTCCATAAAACTAACACAAAAGTGAGGAAAGACAACTTAATACATGCACAAAATAGACACACTGCACAACCCCATACGCACACTAAACAATATACAACACAATATATACAGTACAAGCTCTGGAAAAACAAAAATGCACAAATAGGGAAATAACAGAAGTACAATACAAAGAAAACAAAAAAACCCTCTGAAATATGAAATATGCTTAGAAAAAAAATGAAAACCTCACAGTGGTATTTTGTAATTTCTCACATTTTTGATAAAATCCCCATTAAATGTGATCTGATCTTTGTCAAAGTCACACAGATGAAAAAACAGTGTCTGCTTTAACTAAACCACCCAAACATTTATAGGTTTTTACACACTTTACATGCAGAAAAGCTATATACAGTAGTATGAAAAAGTATCTGAACTGTTTAGAATTTCTCAAATTTCTGCATATAATCACCATCATGATCCTTGTCATAATCATACGGATGAAAAAACAGTGTCTGGTTTGACTATAACCAAAGAAACATTTATAGGTTTTTAATATTTAATGAGGATAGTATGCAAACAATCACAGAAGGGGGAAAAATAAGTAAGTGAACCCTCTGCCTAAGGAGACTTAAAGAGCAATTGAAACCAATCTTTACCAAACATTTTAGTGTGTCCCCAATCACTGATGAGTGGTTTAAAGCTGCCCTGCCCACTATAAAACATACATCTGGTAAGAATTGTTCGTAATGGCTCGGTCAAAAGAGCTGTCTGAAGACCTGCGATCAAGGATTGTTGGATTCTATAAAGGTGGGAAAGGATACAAAAGCATCTCTAAAAGTCTGGATTTTCATCAATCGACAGTAAGAGAAGTGATCTACCACTCTGGATCCTAGGGGGACGATGGCTCCTTTGCTGGGCTGCGGGAGGAGGGATGAGCTGCGCTTGACCAGGGTGGGGGCCGTGGCCCTGGACTGCATGGCTGTCGCGCGCCTGGTGGGGCTCGCGTGCGGCCGGATGTGATAGGGCGCGCTCGGGTGGGGGGTCCCGGTGCCAGGATTGGCGATGGGGCGGCGTAGGGTCGGTTGCCAACGGGCTCACACTCACAAGGGATTCACATGATTACTGGGTTCTAGATTGCAGAGCTGATTTGTGTACACTCTACCCCTTTCAATCACTGAGCTTATAGACTCCCGTCCCCCTCTCTCCCTGGTCAACAGGCCCCCCACATTGTGTTAACCGGAAATACTTCTAGCTGACAATAGCACCAACATATTAGTAGTTAGTGTAGACGTTCAATGTATTTTTTGTTGTTGTTTGTTTGTGTTTCTTTTCTTTCTTCTCTTGTGTTTCTTTTCTTCTGTTACTTCATAACCCCTTCCTGTTCGCTGCTTTGTCATAATAAACGAGGTATGTTGAATGATCACAATGGGAGTATGTCAGACTGTCAATGTGAAACATTAAACTGTTCAAACCATCCAGGCACTTAGACTTCCATTCTCCGTGTCAAACAGCTGAACAGGACAGGTTTACAAAAAAAAAAAAAAAAAATTAAAGCATTAATTGTGCAAGTTCTCCCACTTGAAAATATTAAGAGGCCTGTAATTGTCAACATGGGTAAACCTCAACCATGAGAGACAGAATGTGAAAAAAAAACAAACAAAAAAAACAGAAAATCACATTGTTTGGTTTTTAAAGAATTTATTTGCAACTCATGGTGGAAAAGAAGTATTTGATCAATACCAAAAGTTCATCTCAATACTTTGTTATGTACCCTTTGTTGGCAATAACGGAGGCCAAACGTTTTATGTAACTCTTCACAAGCTTTTCGCACACTGTTTCTGGTATTTGAGAGGTTGAGATCTGGAGACTCCTCTAGAGCAGTGATGTTTTGGGGCTGTCGTTGGGCAACACGGACTTTCAACTCCCTTCACAGATTTTCTATGGGGTTGAGATCTGGAGACTGGCTAGGCCACACCAGGACCTTGAAATGCTTCTTAGGAAGCCACTCCTTTGTTGCCCTGGCTGTGTGTTTGGGATCATTGTCATGCTGAAAGACCCAGCCACGTCTCATCTTCAATGCCCTTGCTGATGGAAGGAGATTTTTCACTCAAAATCTCTCGATACATTGCCCCATTCATTCTTTCCTTTACACAGATCAGTCGTCCTGGTCCCTTTGCAGAAAAACAGCCCAAAAGCATGATGTTTCCACCCCACGCTTCACAGTGGGTATGGTGTTCTTCGGATGCAATTCAGTATTCTTTCTCCTCTAAGAGAACGAGAACCTGTGTTTCTACCAAAAAGTTCTATTTTGGTTTCATCTGACCATAACCATTCTACCAGTCCTCTTCTGGAACATCTTAATGCTCTCTAGCGAACCACAGACGGGCCTGCACGTGTACTGGCTTCAGCAGGGGGACACGTCTGGCAGTGCAGGATTTGAGTCCCTGGCGGCGCATTGTGTTACTGATAGTAGCCTTTGTTACTGTGGTCCCAGCTCTCTGTAGGTCATTCATTAGGTCCCCCCGTGTGCTTCTGGGATTTTTGCTCACCGTTCTTGTTATCATTTTGACGCCACGGGGTGAGATCTTGCATGGTGCCCAAGATCGAGGGAGATTATCAGCGGTCTTGAATGTCTTCCATTTTCTAATAATTGTTCCCAGTTATTTCTTTACACTAAGCGTTTTACCTATAGCAGATTCAGTCTACCCAGCCTGGTGCAGGTCTACAATTTTGTCTCTGGTGTCCTTCGACAGCTCTTTGGTCTTGGCCATTGTGGAGTTTGGAGTGTGACTGACTGAGGTTGTGGACAGGTGTCTTTTAAACCTATAATGAGTTAAAACAGGTGCCATTAATACAGGTAACGAGTAGAGCCTTGTTAGAAGAAGTTAGACCTCTTTGACAGCCAGAAATCTTGCTTGTTTTTAGGTGACCAAATACTTATTTTTCACTCTAATTTGGAAATAAATTCTTTAAAAATCAAACAATGTTATTTTCTGTTTTTTCCACATTCTGTCTCTCATGGTTGAGGTTTACCCACGTTGACGATTACAGGCCTCTCCTATTTTTTCAAGTAGGAGAACAATTGGTGGTTGACTAAATACTTATTTGCCCCACTGTACAACACTAACCAAACCGTGATGCATAAAACAAAACACAACACAACCAGAGGACAAAGAAACAATAAATGCACAAAAGACAAAATCAATACAAAAAACACCACTCAAAAAACATGAACCGAAACACATATGGATGTAGACGATATATTTTACTTGAAGAAGATTCTCTTCATATCTGCCGCCTCTGTTGTTTTTATTAGTACCTTTATTATTAGTTTTTTTTTTTTCCCCCCAGCAAATGGAAGCTCTCGGATGGCCTCAGAGCTCATTTTGTGCTTGCTGCAATTTGCGGCCCATCTCCACTAATGTACTGCCATCAAGTTCATCATGGCGCTCGTGTTTAGTCATCTAATTGTCTCGTTATTATCCTTTGACAGCAACGACGCCACAACTCAAATCGCTCCAATTGGATTTTTAATTATATTACGGACGCTAAATGCAATGCCGACTTAGTTCTTTACAACAAAACCAAAAAACATTAATTACATTTATTGACAATTAATTAACTCATTCACTCCCAGCCATTTTCACCAGAGCAAGGCCATTTTACTGGATTTTGACTGATTTTGCAAGGCCCACAAAAAGTTCTGTTCTATTGTGATATAAATATGGAACCCACCAAAAGAAAGATTAGACTCACTTCTTTCAGCAGAAAAAAAAGTTATTTCTTATCTATTTTACATTATTTAGAAATAAGCAATAGAAAATAGCTTAGTTTGAGCAAATTTCCCATTTCTGATGAAAAAACGGAGAATTTGAGCTATATGTGAAAGCATACATTTCAAACATGACTTCTACTTTAACACAGCTATTTTTCGCTTTGTGACATCCCAAACATCTGAATGATGTTTTCGTTCTACAAAATAACATAAACAACAAGACAAACAGAGCTTTTGATTTACATAACAATTTATTTACACATAACTAAACTATTGAACTGTTGAACTACCGTATTGGCCCGAATATAAGACGGCCCTGATTATAAGACGACCCCCTCTTTTTCCAGACTCAAGTTTGAAAAAAGACTTTTTGAACACCAAATTCATTTTTATACAGAAAATAATTACAGTAAATCCGAAACAAATGATTATAACAATATATTTGAGAGAAAAAGCATGTTATTTTGCCTCATCCAAATCTTAATATCTGAACATTTAAAGATGTAAACTAAAGTGCAATCACATTCGTAAATGAATGGCTTCTGGTTTTTGAAATGTAAATAAACCAATCTATTGTGATAAAACAACAAAATTGCAATAACTGCATTAACCATCAAAGTGAATTCTAACTGTGACTGCAGTTTTGAACAAATCTGAATCAGGAAAAACATTGCAAAAAAAAAAAAAAATGCAACCTGGTTAAACTTGAGAGAAGCTGAGATTTGTCATGACAACATCGCTTCAATGATATCTGGCGCCATCTAGCGTCGTGAATGCGTATAACAACTAGACTGCGAATATAAGACGACCCCATCTTTTTCACTCTTATTTCAATGCAAAAAACACCATCTTATATTCGGGCCAATACGGTATTTGCGCACATAACAACGGGGAAGGCTCTCGGCTGCTCCCGGTTGAATGAGGTGGCTCCCAGTACTCTGATGAGTCCGGATCAAGATTGGTCTCACTTTTTTCATCATCATTATCGTTGGTTTCAACCTCGGGCTCAGGAGTAACGCAACGTGAGCTCCGCAGAACGCGTGTGGAACCTGACGCCGTTGTGCCTGTCACCGTCTGTCTCATCAAGATAGATTTTTTTGAATCCTTCTTTCACGATGATTTCGTTTTCCTTTCAAAATACTCCTCCAGTGTCGTTTGCCTTTTTTTCCGATCGTTCTCCACATTTTTCTCAAATTCTCACGCGTCTTCACAAGATCCCCCCCCCAACTTCCGTTTCCTGACTATTTTTCTTCACTTCCTTTCTTGGCCCGAGATGAGTTCTTACAAAATGCGCTACTGCCCTCCAGTGGCCAATTTTATTGCTTTAAAATGAGTTTTGAGCATTGCGCATTGCAGTTTAGGTGCAACAGAACCTAGAGATGGCGGCGCGAGCTCTGCTCAGCGAGCAGCACGGACTCAACGGCATCGTCCGCTGCACTTTGGTCCCGGTCGTTCTGCTCAGTCGTCCGCCGCCTGGCATCCAGGACGTCCATTCGGTCGTCTTCCGCTGGCGGCCCGGCCGTTCGTTCCGTTGAATCAGGTTGCGGGTCTTACCAAATGCGCTACTGCCCTCCAGGGCCAGTTTATGACTTCAAAATGGATTTTCAACGTTGTGCTTTGGAGCGAAGTTGCATCAGAACCTAGAGATGCCGCTTGTCAAAAAAAAACGTAAAAGACGTATAAATACGTTTTTGGGACACTGAAACAATTAAAAATGGAACGTATTTATACGTTTTTGGGAGCAAATGAGTTAATGGATTATGCTTAGCATGCCAATAAAAAAACAACATATGCACGCATGAGAATCAATGATAACTAGGGTTGGACATCGTTTGAAATTTAGCGATTCTGGTTCCGATTCCACGTTTCGATTCCGGTTCCGAAGGATTCTCGATTCCGATTCTTTTAAGAGGCAGGGTAAAAAAAAAATGCAGGGTCAAAAAAAATGTCATAGTTTTGGTATTGAGTTCATTTTGCCTACACATACGTATAGACAAAGGCGGAAGTGTTCGCTGAAATATGTCAGGTAATTAAATCACCTACGATTGTCTGGGATAAAAGAAAAGTTTTGACTAACTGCATAGTTTATATTAAAGTCTTAACTTCTCGACGATTTTTTAAATTAATCAACTTCTCACAGGGGTAATTTTAACTTGTATATAAATATCAGTCTTTGAATTCGAGCATTTTATTTCCACTCGGCGGTCAGGGTATCGGAACAAGGAATCGAAATTTAAAGATTCGAACGATTCTGGGAGCATCGGAGTGTTAGAACCCATCGATGCTCGATGTCCAACCCTACTGATGACCCATGCAATCAATAGTGTTAGCAATGTTTTCAGGCTAAAGTTATTAAAACCTACCATTGTAGTATAAACCGCAACATTTGTAATCCAGCAACTCTGCAGGGAACGGGCTGTTTAGACAGGCAGGATGGAGTGACGTCACATCATTTTATCCACCGCTGATTTTTTTTTTTTTTTGTGTGTGTGAATGAAAGGGACTCTCCATACCCCAAATAAATTACCCTGACCCACTGTACTGTTTACTCTTTGACCACGACATGGCTTCGTTTGAACAGTTAGATCTGTTAATATTGTATTTTTTATTGGCAGGCTAGCAAGCCCCATTGATATCCCTAGAATGTACTACAGTGGTATGAAAAATAATCTGAACCTTTTGGAATTTCTCACATTTCTGCATAAAATCACCATCAAATGTGAGCTGATCTTTGTCTAAATCACACAGATGAAAAAACAGTGTCTGCTAGAACTAAAACCATCTAAACATTTATAATTGTTCTTACTTTAATGAGGATAGTATGCAAACAATGACAAAAGGGGGGAAAATAAGTAAGTGAACCATCACATTTAATATTTTGTGGTCCCCCCTTTGGCAGTAATCCCTTCAACCAGACGCTTCCTGTAGCTGCAGATCAGTCTGGCACGTCGATCAGGACTAATCTTGGCCCATTCCTCTCTACCAAACTGCTGTAGTTCAGTCAGATTCCTGGGATGTCTGGCATGTATCGCTGTCTTCAGGTCATGCCACAGCATCTCAATGGGGTTCAAGTCTGGACTTTGTCTTGGCCACTCCAGAACGTGTATTTTGGTCTTCTGAAACCATTGTGAAATTGATTTAATTCTGTATTTTGGATTGTTGTCTCGTTGCAGCATCCATTATGATTCAGGTTTTCCAGCAAAACATCCTGATAAACTTTTGAATTCATTCTTACATTAATGATTGCAAGTTGTCCAAGCCCTGACGAAGCAAAACAGCCCCAAATCATGACGCTCCCTCAACCATGCTTCACGGTGGGGATGAGGTGTTGATGTTGGTGAGCTGTTCCATTTTTCCCTCACACGTGGCGTTGTGTGTTACTCCCAAACAATTCAACTTTGGTTTCATCAGTCCACAAAATATTTTGCCAAAATTTCTGTGGAGTGTCCAAGTGCCTTTTTGCGAACATTAAATGAGCACCAATGTTTCTTTTAGAAAGCAGTGGCTTCCTCCATGGAGTCCTTCCATGAACACCATTCTTGGCCATAGTTTTAGAGATAGTTGAGGTGTGCACAGAGATATTGCACTGTGCCAGTAATTTCTGTAAGTCTTTAGAAGACACTCTAGGGTTCTTTTTTACCTCTCTGAGTATTCAGCGCTGAACTCTCGGAGATATCTTTGGTGGACGGCCACTTCTTGGGAGAGAAGCAACAGTGCCAAATTCTCTCCATTAGTCGACAACTTTTCTGACTGTCGATTGATGAAATTCCAGATTTTTAGAGATGGTTTTGTATCCTTTTCCCAACTTCAACAATCCTTGATTGCAGGTCTTCAGACAGCTATGTTGACTGAGCCATGATGCACATCAGACAATGCTTCTCATCAAGACAATTCTTACTAGGTGTGTGTTTTTATAGTGGGAATTGTAGAGGGATCACTTACTTACCCCCCACGCCCCCACTCTCATTGTTTGCATGCTATCCTCATTAAAATATGAAAACCTATAAATGTTTGGGTGGTTTTAGTTAAGGCAGACAGTTTTTTTCATCTGTGTGATTTTGACAAAGATCAGATCACATTTGATGGTGATTTTATGTAGAAATGTGAGAAATTCCAAAAGGTTCAGATGCTTTTTCATACTACTGTATGTATGTTGAGTGGCTTGAAAATGAAATTGTCTCCGGCGAAAATAACGATTGAGATCGAGATTGACGTCGCTGTTGGAGTAAGGGGTCTTTGAGGGGTGCAATGATGTAGGAGCTCCTGGTCGAGAGGGAGAGGCGGGCTCGCCGGCCCACGTCGCCATGGCGACGGGCCGTTGAGAACATCGCACGGGAACGGCGCGCGCCTCGCTCAGCTTCGTTAACAAGCAATATGGGCAGCTTTGCCTGCTGTTGCTGCTGCTGCAGCCGCTGTGTGTGTGTGTTTTGAATTTTGTTTGATTGCTTGTTTTTTTACATGCTCTCTTGTTTGGGGTTTGGGTTTTTTCTTTGTTTCGTGTGTTTTGTTTTTTGGTCCAAATTGATTAATTTTAGAGTAAAAAACCCTCATTCTCAACATTCTAAATTTATTATACTAAATATGTCGTATAAAATAGTAAATTGTTGGTGTTTTTCTAACACTAATCTGTTTGTGTGTGGGAGTGGTGGTCCAAATACTAAATATTTAGCATAAAATGGTAAATTGTTGGTGTTTTTCTAACTTTACTAATCTTTTGCTGTGTGTTTTAGCGTATTTAGTTGTGTGTTTTATGTCCGTGTGTCCTGTAGGGGTGTGTGTGTGTGTGTGTGTGTGTGTGTGTTTTGCGTTTTTGTGTGTCTGGGAATTTGCATGTTTTGGTCTTTCCTGTTCCATGTTGTTACATGCTACATTTGGTTTCCTGTATGTACTTTTATTATTTTTTTAACTTATTGTCTGCAATTGACATTGGGTCTTATTAAAGTGAACGGTGTACATTTTTTGTTTGTTTGTTTTTTTAATCTTCATCACACATTTTCTGCAGTTCATAAAACAATCGTATTTTTAGTTGAGACAGAAAGATATGAATAGTGTTGAAATTTGTTTTAAAAATCTAATGTCACGATTTTATGCGATTCAGTTTGGTCCTCAAAGTTTCTTTGATGTTTACAAAAAAATCTACATTTGGCTGATTGTTGAGTCCTAATTTCACGGATACTTTATGGTTTAAGACAAAACTGTCAGTGTTTTACAGACAAATCAACTTGATTATTGTCAATGTTATCAAAGACACCAACAAAGTGACAACTGATGAACTTGTTGCTTCTCTCAAACAGGACTAAATTTAGTGTCTGATCACTAGAAATATCAGCAAAATGTCCTTGAGACCTCCCACAACATTTCAGTTTAGCTTCTCAAAGTGTCTTTGATGTTTCCAAAAAGCTTGCATTTGGCGGATTGGTGAGTCCTAATTTCGCGGATACTTCTGAAAGCTGGAGATTGTATTTGGGTTTACAAAAAATACATCCACACGCACGGCCGGTTTAAGACAAAAATTGTCAGTTTTTACAAACAAATCCACTTGATTGTCTTCAATGTTATCAAAGAGACCAACACATTGACAACCGATGAAATTGTTGCTTCTCTCCAACAGGACTAGATTTTAGCAACGGATCACTGTAAATATCAGCAAAATGTCTTTGAGACCTCCCAAAACATTTTTGGTGTGTCTTTGATGTTCTTCTTCCAAAAATATGCACACACACGACCGCTTTAAGACAAAATTGTTAGTGTTTACACACAAATTAACTTGATTGTTTTCAATGAAAACAAAGACACCAAAAAAAAAGTGACTTGTTGCTTCTTTCCAACAGGACTTAATTTTAGTAACGGATCACTTTAAATATCAGCCAAAATGTTTTGAGGCCTCCCCAAAAATTTTGGGTTCGCTTGCCAAAGTGTCTTTGATGTTTACAAAAAAGCCTACATTTGGCTGATTGATGAGTACTAATTTCGCGATTTGGGTTTGCTTCTCAAAGTGTCTTTGATGTTTATAAAAAGCCTACATTTGGCTGATTGGTGAGTCCTAATTTCACGAATACTCATGAAAGCTGAATATTGTATTTGGTTCTTACAAATATACCTGCATATGCACAGCCGGTTTAAGACAAAATTGTCAGTTTTTACAAACAAATCCACTTGGTTGTCTTCATTGTTGTCAAAGACACCAACAAACTGACAACCAATGAAATTGTTGCTTCTCTCCAACAGGACTAGATTTTAGCGACGGATCACTGTAAATATCAGCAAAATGTCTTTGAGACCTCCCAAAACATTTTGGGTGTGTCATTGATGTTTAAAAAAAAAAAAAAAGCCTACATTCGGCTGTTTAGTGAGTCCTAATTTTGCGAATACTTATGAAAGCTGAAGATTGTACTTGATTCTTCCAAAAATACATGCACACACACGGCAAGTTTAAGACAAAATTGTCAGTGTTAACACACAAATTAACTTGATTTGTTTTCAATGATAACAAAGGCACCAAAAAAAGTGACTTGTTGCTTCTTTCCAACAGGACTAAATTTTAGTAACGATCACTTTAAATATCAGCCAAAATGTGTTTGAGGCCTCCCAAAACATTTGGGGTTCGCTTGCCAAAGTGTCTTTGATGTTTACAAAAAAGCCTACATTTGGCTGATTGTTGAGTCCTAATTTCGCGAATACTCATGAAAGCTGAATATTGTATTTGGTTCTTACAAAAATACATCCACACACACACGGCCGGTTTAAGACAAAATTGTCCACTTTTACAAACAAATCCACTTGGTTGTCTTCAATGTTATCAAAGACACCAACAAAGTCACTTGTTGCTTTGCTCCAACAGGACTCAATCTTAGCGATGGATCACTTTAAATATCAGCCAAAATGTCCTTGAGACCTCCCAAAACATGTTGGGTTCGCTTTTCAATGGGTCTTTGATGTTTATTTAAAAAAAAAAAAAAAAAAGCCTACATTTGGCTGATCGGTGAGTCCTAATTTCGCGGATACTTCTGAAAGGTGAAGATTGTATTTGGTTCTTACAAATGTATCTGCACACGCACAGCCGAATTAACACTAGAAAACCCAGCAGAGGCCGACTTGGCCATTCCCAAGACAAACACTCCTAATATTCCCTAGCAAAGGCCGTTTTGGCCTCTCCTCCGTGACTCATGTGATAGTTTGTGTCTGTTCAAGTCAAGCTACGTTTATTTAATTACATTTATTTATGAAGTTTGACACTTTTTACACATTTTTTAATTCACTTCTCCTATACGCCACACACAACAGAAAGAATGGCCCAAATGTGTACATTGTTTTGAAGAAGAAAAAAAAAAACGTTTACAACTGCAATTAGAGTGTAATGCAGGACTTGTGTCTATAGTTTAGAAGGACTGAATCAAGGGCATGGAGTATGGATTGTGGTCAATGCATGCCTAGTGGTTGCATTTCCATATGAACGGCTGTTGTCTGTCCAACAACGACTTGCCAATTCAAAAGCACTAGGGTCATTTTGGCCACCTCTGGGTTTTCCGGGGAGAGGGCATATCGGCCATTGTTTGGGACTAGTAGGAGTACCAGAATTCTCTGGGACTTCTAGTGTTAAGACAAAATTGTCAGTTTTTACCAAAAAAATCCACTTGATGGTCTTCAATGTTGTCAAAGACACCAACAAAGTGACTTGTTGCTTCGCTCCAACAGGACTCAATCTTAGCGATGCATCACTTTAAATATCAGCCAAAATGTCCTTGAGACCTCCCAAAGAAATTTGGGTTCACTTTTCAAAGGGTCTTTGATGTTTATAAATATATACATATATATATATATATATATATTTGGCTGATTAGTGAGTCTTAATTTCGCGAATACTCATGAAATCTGAATATTGTATTTGGTTCTTACAAAAATGCATCCACACACACGGCCGGTTTAAGACAAAATTGTCATCTTTTATAAACAAATCCGCTTGATTGTCTTCAATGGTATCAAAGACACCAACAAAGTGACTTGTTGCTTCTGTCCAACAGGACTCAATGTTAGCAATGGATCACTTTAAATATCAGCCAAAATGTCCTTGAAGCCTCCCCCAAAAATTTTGGTTCATTTCTCAAAGTGTCTTTGATGTTTACAATAAGCCTACATTTGGCTGATCGCTAAGTCCTAATTTCGCAGATACTTCTGAAAGCTGAAGAATGTATTTGGTTCTCACAAATATACATGCACACGCACATCCGGTTTAAGACAAAATTGTCAGTGATTACAACCAAATCGACTTGATTGTCTTCAATGTTATCAAACACACCAAAAAAGTGACAACTTGTTGTTTCTCTTCAACAGGACTAAATTTTAGCGACGAATCACTTTAAATATCAGCTAAAATGTCTTTGAGACCTCCCGAAAAAAGAATTGGGTTAGCTGTTCAAAGTGTCTTTGATGTTTAGAAAAAATCCTACATTTGGCTGTTTGGTGACTCTTAGGCTACGTTCATACTACAGGTCTTAATGCACGAATCCGATTTTTTGTCATATCCGTTTTTTTGACGTGCCCGTTCAGACTGCTTTTATCCATTGAGACCGTTCAAGTATTACGCATGCGCACTAATTCGCAGTCCGACACGCGCTAAGCAAGAAGACCCGCATGCGCAGAAGCATCAAAACAAATGACACACGTCATCCGTCATTCCAGGGATATCATGTTTTGCTTTTCAAAAGGAGGACACAAATAACAGACATAAATAATCCCCGTTTAGGCTTATATTCAAAGTTTATATGGATCGATAGCATGCACGCACTGTCCGTGCACGTCACACACATATGGGCGGTTTGCCCCGACTCTCTCTCGGCCGTGTAAGCAATGTTGAAATTTTGCTCACTTGTAACAGAGAAAACTGAGCATTCTCAGGCTTATCCTCAACCCATTTTTATTTTTTTATGACTGTTGTGAAGCCCAGCCCTTCCCCGACAGGCAAGCTAGGCGCTAATAACGCACAGGTGCATCGCTACGGTAACGACTCTCTCGCTATTTGATGACGTAATTGCTGCATGAAATCCGATTTGCGGGACTGGACAGTACAGACCGCCGCGACAGTCTGGAAAAATGTGGCCCAGATCGGATTTAGACCACATACGAAAGTGACCCAGATCGGATTTGAAATGGTCCCGTTCTATGCGACCTGTCACGTTCAGACCGTCAAGTTAATGCCTCACTTGAGTCGGAAAAACACGAAAAAATCGGATTCGTGCATTAAGACCTGTAGTATGAACGTAGCCTTAGTTTTTGCGGCTAGTGAAAAAGCTGCAGACCCAAAAATACATGCACACACGCGACCAATTTCAGACAAAATCGTCAGTGTTTACAAACAAATCAATTTGATTGTCGTCAATGTTATCAAAGACACCAACAAAGTGACAACCTGTTGCTTCTCTCCACCAGGACTAGATTTTAGCGACGGATCACTTGAAATATGTCTTTGAGGCCTCCGGAAACATTTTGGGTACAGCGAGCGGCGTGAAAGCGAATGAAAAAGAAGGTTAAAGAGTGTCGCTAATGGGCCGCGGCGACCGTTCACCTTCGCCTCCTTCGCTCTCTGCCGGGGGGATAATGGCGGCCCCCATTGAGGATTCATCCCTCGTCCCGCTTTTTTTCCTTCTTCTTCTTCTTACCGCGCCGCCGAATGCAAATCCGCTCTGTCACATCTTTTTAACTACCCCTCCGCCCTCGTCTTTCTCGCCGGCTTTTGCTTTTTTTCTTTTCCTCCTTGTGGAGGATTAGCAGCCGCGCGTGACTGATGGGGAGGAGATACGCCATCAGAATAAGTTACAAGCCCCTAGCTCGTCCTTTTCCTCGTCTGAAGTGGCGAGGAAGTCACTGCGTTGTCTTTTATGTTGACAAGGTGGCTGGAAGAGTAAATTCACCTTGATGTTGGCACGTTCACCGCCACGGACGGCGATAGACGTCCGAAGGTGAAGGGAACAGCCAACATCACATTCCTTACATTTGAGCACTTTTTCATTAACAATGCGATTAAAGACATTCTTTTTTTTAATAGATTATTGGGAGTTTAATTGCAGAAATCGCCTACTGACAACACAATATTATGACGTAGACGTTTATTCAATTGTAAATAATGACATTAGTCATTGGAATTGCATAAAATGGTGAGATTAATCTGTTTTTAAGATACCGCCCACACGTAATCATTTTCAATTAAAAATATAATTCATAACATCATATATTGACATATTAATAGTGAGATTAATGCCACATTTAATTGATTAAATTCAAGATTAGATGAAATTGTCAAATTAATATTTATGTATTCACAGCACAGTAAATCTCTTATCTTTCTTGATAAAAAATAGTATTCATAATAAATTAATTCTGATATTAATTTGAGATGAATTAGTTCTTAATCTAGTGACACCACTTATTTTATATCCTTTTCCACTCAAAATACAATCAGTCGCATTATTGATGAATAGATTAATTGGGAGAATAATTACAGAAATCGACCATTGGTGAAATGTAATAAATGGCATTCATTGGAATTGCATAAAATGGTTAGATTAATCTGTTGTTGTTTTTTTTTAGTTTCTGCCAACAATCGATTTCGTTCAAAAATGTAATTTATAACATTATTTATTGATAGATTAATAGTGGGATTATTTGTCACATATTATTGATTAAATTCAAGATTCATTGGATAAAATGGTAAAATTAATATTTATGTATTCACAACATAATAAATCTCTTTCTCTACAAAAAAAATACGATTCATAATATAGATCAAAATTCTGATATTAAGGTCAGAATTTTGAGATTACGGTGAGAATTCTGAGATCAAGGTCAGAACTCTGAAAATGAAGGTCTGAGAAAAAATAATTCTGAGAAGGATGTTCTGAGATTAAAATAAGAATTTTAAAATTAGTCAGAATTCTGAGAATAAAGTCAGATTGAAGTTCAGAGATTAAAATCAGAATCAAAATTCTGAGATTAAAACAAGAATTCTGAGATCAAAAAATTCTGGAATGAGTCATAATTCTGAGATTAAGGTCAGAATCTAAAAAAAAAGGTCTGAGAAAATAGTCAGTATTCTGAGAATGAAGTTCTGACATTAAAATCAGAATTCTCGTTTTAGCGTCAAGTCAGAATTCTGAGAATAGAATATTATTCTGAGATTCGGGTCAGAATCTGAGATTAAAATAAAAATTCTGCTATGAAAATCAGAATTCTGAGGATAAAATTAGAATTCTGAGATTAAAATAAGAATTTTGAGATTAAAGAATTATGAGAATAAAGTCAGTTCCGAGATTAAAATAAGAATTATGAGATTCTCGTAAAAAATATATATATATATATGATAATAAATGAATAAAAAGTCATTAAAATCATGTCATCATATCATTAAAATCAGAATTTTGAATATTTATGTTAAAGTCTAATCCAAATTCTGAGATTAGAATTCTGAAAATCAGAATTCTGAGAATAAAATAAGACAATGACAAGTAAAGTCTATTATATACTGTTTTATTTTTATTATAATTCTGCGATTAAAACAAAAATTCTGAGATGAAGTATTATGAGATTAAGGTCATAATTCTGAGAAGTCAGATTTCTGAGATTAAAATAAGAATTCTGAGATTAAGGTTAAGATGCAGAAATGTAAAATTCTGAGATTGTTAATCAATAGATTAATTACGGAAATCGCCTATTGACAGCAATATTATTATGTAGATATGTATTCAAATGTAATTAATGACATTAATCTTACCAATTGATGCAATTCCAATGAATGATCTGTTTTTTTTTATCTACTGTCAACATTTAATCATTTTCAATTAAAAATGTGATTCATAACATTATACGTATATATTGACAGATTGATAGTGAGTTTAATGTCACATTTTATTGATTCAATTCGACATCAATTACAGTGCTGGCCAAAAGTATTGGCACCCCTGCAATTCTGTCAGATAATGCTCAATTTCTCGCAGAATATGATTGCAATTACAAATCCTGTGGTAGTTGATGTTGCTTGCAATGAAATAACACAAAAAAGAATTAAAAATATATATATTTATAATCGTTATCATTTTACACAAAACTCCAAAAATGGGCCGGACAAAAGTATTGGCACCCTTTGAAAAATCATGTGATGCTTCTCTAATTTGTGTCATTAACAGCACCCGTTACTTACCTGTGGCACATAACAGGTGGTGGAAATAACTAAATCACACTTGTGGCCGGTTAAAATTGATTAAAGTTGACTCAACCTCTGTCCTGCGTGTACCACATTGATCATGGGGAAAAGAAAGAAGAGCAAAGAACTGTCTGAGGACTTGAGTAGCAAAATTGTGAGGAAGCACGGGCAATCTCAAGGCTACAAGTCCATTTCCAAAGACCTGAATGTTCCTGTGTCTACCGTGTGCAGTGTCATCATTAAGTGTAAAGCCCATGGCACCTAGATGTGGACGGAAAAGAAAAACTGATGTGAGATTTCAACGAAAGATTGTGCGGATGGTGGATTAAGAACCTCGACTAACATTCAAACAAGTTCAAGCAGTTCCGCAGTCCGAGGGTACAACAGTGTCAATTCGTACTTTCTGTTGGCATTTGAATGAAAAAGGACTCAATGGTAGGATACCTAGGAAGACCCCACTTCTGACCCAGAGACATTAAAAAAAAAACCTGGCTGGAGTTTGCCAAAACTTACCTGAGAAAGCCAAAAACATTTTGGAAGAATGTTCTTTTTTTTTTCTTTTTTTTTTTTTTAATGGAATTTTATTGTCATCATCATTGGTATCATTGACAGTCATTGCAATTACAAAATGTGATTATGATTTGCCCGAAGGAACCGAAGAAGACGACAAAGGCGGACGAGATAAAGCATATGCTTATCAGTTTCCCGTCCCCCATACAACTAAAGACGCACATTCAGGCATGGAACATACATCAAAACTGTAAAATAACACAGTCAACAATCTGGGTTTGGTAATTAAGCGTCCAGTCAAGCATCTCGATTAATTTTGGGGCGTACAAGGTTATGACTTTGTCATGTCCCTGACATTTTTGCATCTGTTTGCTGTGGAACAATTTTTTTGTGGCTATGTGTGTGACATGTTATCACATCACATGTGATAACATGTGATAACACGTTCTCTGTTCAGATGAGAAAAAAGTAGATCTTTTTCGGAAAAGGCATCTACATAGAGTTTACGGGGGGAATCTAGGCCTTCAAAGAAAAGAACACTGTTTTGGCTGTTTTTAAGAGGAAATTCAAACAACTTATATTAAACAGTTATGCTGCTGAACTAATCGAACTTTTGGAAATGATAAGAACTGTACGCAAGGGGAAAAGTCTGGGTGACAAGTCTAAACTGTAAACAAAACTTAGTGTACCCAAAACAAAGGAGGGGAAAAACAGAAGAAGAAAAAAACATTTCTGAATGCCAACATGGCTAAACTAGACATCTGTCCAGAGGACAGATAATTATTTGGCTCTGTAAGCCCTCGTACAGACAGCAAACTGTGACTGTTGATAAGTCAAGTCTGTAAAGACATGGAACTGGTCAATTGGTCATTGAGTGCTCTGGACAAGATCTTCTCTACAATTCGAACAGAACCTGGATAATGCCCATGTCCGGGCAACACTTTCAAGTCTTGATTTATGAGGGATAGCTGGGGAAAATGGCGGCCGCTGTGTCTGACCACACTCGAAGTCGAGGACATCGAGGATATTTACCTTTTCGTTAGGCTGCTGGCTGTGATTCTTCTGCAAGGGCTCGGAGCCTACTGGATTCGTCGGATCATTGTGAAAGTGCTGGATAGCCAAAGGAAATCTAGATTGGATTACTGTAACTCCCTACATGCAGCTAGTCCTAAAAGTTCTCTAAAAGGTCTTCAGCTAGTCCAGAACGCAGCAGCAAGACTTTTAACAGGAACTAATAGAAGAGAGCACATCACCCCTGTGCTCCAGGCCCTTCACTGGCTTCCAGTCGAGTTTAGAATTAAATTTAAACCCTCCTTCTTACATTTAAGACCATTAATGGTTTGGGGCCATCTTATCTCACCGATGCTCTGGTTCCATACCGCCCCAACAGAACACTCCGTTCTCAGAATGCAGGTCTACTGGTAGTTCCCAGGGTTTGTAAAAATACAGTAGGAGCTAGAGCCTTTAGCTACCAAGCTCCGGTCTTCCTCCCTCTGGGGAGGGACCATTTTTCAGCTGCAGCCTCCTGACTATCCGGACCCCTGGTTGGATGGACGTCCTTGTTGGCCCCCCGTCTCATCTGGCTAGATGGACCTCCTCTTGTTCCCTTACTCTATTGCATCTTTACAAACTGTAACTCCATTTGCTAATTCCCATTAGCAGTCCTGGTGCATCTTGTCTATTCGTCCTTGTGAGAGAATTTATTCATGCTTAAAACACAACCATTATATATTATATGTTCAATGCTCGTTATGCTTCTCATGAGAACATTAGAGCATAGAGTATCATTGTTAGAATAATCTGTTGTAATCTTTTTGAGCGGGTCTTCTCATAGCCTTGACGACTGTAGACGGAGTCAATATGCCCAAATATGGACTGTTATTTTCCTGTGTTTTCCAATATTCCCTGAATGAATACAATGAGCAAAAGTAGTTTATCAGACTAAGCTTATCTTCAGTCTAGCCAGGACAGTGCTCAAGGTCTTAGCTCAAAGATGTTTTTGTATGGAAAAATACCCAGGCTTGTGAGATGATGAGTTTCGTTTCTTGGTAAAGTTTCGATTCACGGTGCGCTTTGGCACCGCCCTTTTTAACAGTATAAGTGCTCAGCTTCTAGTGAACAGTTTCGTACTTTCTGGCTGACCTAAGCACCTAGCTGGGTCATCATTTTGTGCCCGTGATATATCATGTTATATAAAAGTCTTTAAAGCAGGCAATCCTTGGCTTGTCTGAGTCATTATTCTCATTTTGTTATCTGTTGATACTTGTCTCGGAGTTCAAACTTGAGCTTCCTGTGGAACTGTGGTTCTCCCCAAGGTTTCTCATTTTTTCCAAAGAGTTTTTCCTTGCCGACATGGAGGGTCTAAGGATGGGGGATGCCCAGGACTTGAACTTTATTTAATTCATCAGCTGTTTCTGGCTGTGTATCATATTGCCTCTGCAAAGCCCTTTGAGACAACCTTGTTGTGATATAGGGCTATACAAATAAAATTGAATTGAATTGAAATCAGTAGAAATGACCACTACGGCCGCGAGCGCTATCGCTGGAGTGCACGCCAGCCTCGACAAAGCCTGTGATGATATATCGCAGGTGGAGAACGACCTAGCTGCATCCAACATTGCCACAACCAGAATGAAGGACGGAATGAAGACCGCGACGAGGACTGAATCGACGAAAGGAGGTGCCATCGGGCCTCAGCTATCCCCTATCTCCTGGATCGAATCAACAGAATGAACTCACACTGAAATATGAACTAATCTACTGGGGGCGGGATTTAATAAGCTTCGGCTTCTCCCATCAGCCTTTTTCTTTTTGGGTTTAACTGAGTGTAAACACAACTGAAAGCTGTATGTTTGGATCTGTCATGCCTGAAAAGGAAACAAACAAACAACACGCACCCCACTGTCAAACGTGGAGGTTCCCTGATGTTTTGGGGTTGCTTTGCTGCCTCTGGCACTGGACTGCTTGACCGTGTGCTTGTGATAGGGGAAAATATTACATTATGCTTTTGTGAGGTATGATTGCTTCTGTGTTTTACCTTGTTCCCATAGTTAGGAGACGCGCTTGAGAATCTCACGAGATAACTTGTTTGGACACGCCTGGGTCCCATAGTTACACGCCTGGGTCCCATAGAGATAACTTGTTTTCCACCCATGATATTTACCATTTGTTGGCATCTGTTGCAGCACAGCTCATTTTTCCCATGTGAAAAGCCCTTTTTCAAGGAGGCTGAACCAAAAGTAGCTTAAATGTTTGTGATTGGACGGGGCCGCACCGCTCGGGGGCGGAAGTTGGCCTCTCCGCCTCCGAGGGGTGCGTCCTTACATAACTGGAGATTTCCGGGCGACCCGTGAGGTCTACCAGCGGGTCACGTACGGATCGCCTGGCCTTTGTCCCTTAGCCGCTTTACTGGAGTGTTGTTGGCTTCCCACTCGTTTGTCACGGTAAGCGATTTTCATTTCTAAGGGACAACTAGTTGTGCTGTAACGTAACGCGGGGATTCTGAGATTGACAAACTCAAATCTAGCATCACGTTACCATTTGTTTGCTTGTTTTTGATATCTGTTTGTTGCTTTTGTGGGATTGTGATCAATTGTTTCATTTATTCTGCATTTTCTAATCAGTAAACATCGTCTATTGAGCAAAAGTGTGCCTGTTACTGATTCACCGCGAACCTGGAAATTTTGGAAAACAGCTTGGTATTATGAAGATTACCGACACATTTTGCAGCATAATATAGGGCCCAGTGTGAGAAAGCTGGGTCTCCCTCAGAGGTCATGTGTCTTCCAGCAGGACAATGACCCAAAAGCACTAGAAAATGGTTTGAGTGAAAACACTGGAGACTTCTAAAGTGGCCAGACCTGAATCCCATAGAACACCTGTGGAGAGATCTGAAAATGGCACCCTTCAAATCTCATAGATCTGGAGCAGTTGGCCAAAGAAGCATGGTCTCAAATTCCAGCAGAGCATTGTAAGAAACTCACTGATGGTTGTTTGCAGTTATTTTATCTAAGGGTTGTGCTTCCAAGTATTAGGCTGAGGGTGCCAATACTTCTGTCCGGGCGATTTTTGGAGTTTTGTGTGAAATTATCATGATTTATTTTTTTTTTTTTTATTATTCTCTTTTGTGTTTTTTCATTGCAAGCAAAATAAATGAAGATATAACTACCAAAACATTTGTAATTCCAATCATTTTTACGGTTGTCCTGCTGAGTGTATTATCACTACATATGTCCCCCGATCACATCATTTTCAAAGTATCGGAATCGGCAAAAAAATATCGGCCATGCCTTTTTTTTAACATACATATATAACATATATATATAACATATATATATATGTATTTTTAAATTAAATCGTTTTCTAATTGTATTTAACGTTACAGACATAATATGTTACACTCATCCAGACTCTTTAGTTTAGGCTTAAGGTAGGGTTATCAAATTTATCCCGATAACGGCGGTAATTTTTTATTTTTTTTTAAATGTATCACGTTAAATATTTAACGCAATTAATGCATGCGTTGCACGACCCACTCACGCATTGTTGCGTTCAATCTATAATGGCGCCGTTTTTACCCATACAGTATATAGAGCTAAAAGGCAGCGTAAAATGAGTAGAGTGAATTTTGGCAGCCTTTGGAGCCTTTTTTTAATAGGCTAAAGCCTTACAATCCCTCTCCCTACGATTAGAAATATCATGGGAAGCAATGTGGGGAAGCAAGGTAGCAATTGATCTTCATCTTAACACCTTATGTTATTTGCCAACGCAGAGAAGATATATCAATTGGTAGCACTACGCACAGTAATGGTTCCATTTCGCATCATGCATTGGGGCATGACTACAGTATCATTTACTGAAAGCTCAACTAGATGGCAATATTTAGTCACAATATACAAAGTCACAGGTCTTTCTATCCGTGGATCCCTCTCACAGAAAGAATGTTAATAATGTAAATGCCATCTTGAGGATTTATTGTCATAATAAACAAATACAGTACTTATGTACTGTATGTTGAATGTATATATTCGTCCGAGTTTTATTCATCTTTTTCTTAATGCATTGCCAAAATGTAAATGATCGGATGATTGTAATTGAATCGGGAGCAAAAAAACAAAAGCAATCGGATCGGGAAATATCGGGATCGGCAGATACTCAAACTAAAACGATCGGGATCAGATCGGGAGCAAAAAAAACATGATCGGAACAACCCTAATTATCACCAATCGTTGTCCTTGTAGATGTTACAGTATGTGCTCGTCTGTAAATGCTCATTTGAAATAGTTGGAAACATTTATTTACTTATTTTCGGAGTAAAACTTATTGAATTTTACAGACGGAAATATTGAGTAAACGTTGGCTAAAACTAGACGAAATTAGTCTGAGTTTTCGTCAACCAAAACTAGATGAAGAAAAACACATTTTGAGATGACTAAATATGACTAACAAAGAAAACAACAACACTGCTCTTTGCCGACTCATTTTTGTCAATTCCCAAAATGTAGCGCTTTAACTTACCCCCTTTATATCGCATAAAGTTCTACATTTTTGGGCGTGACCGTAGATTTATTTCCCCAGATGACTAAATTGCCTTTGGTCTTAAGTAAACGTCATTTTGTTGTCGAAGCGGTTTCGGAACGAATTCCCCGTTGAAGCGCAGTGGCAAGGAAGGAAGGAAGGAAGGAAGGAACGATGGCCAGTCAGCCGCGTGCCTGCAATCCGTCTGGGTGGCCTCCCGGAGCCCCTCATTACTGTCAGCGTCTGAGCGGCGGTGACGGCCGCCGCGGGTCTCGTGCCAACGCGGGGAAATGAAGTGCTTATTAGGAATTCCGCCGGCACCTGCCCGCGCCGCTCTCCAGCAGGTCCGAGCCCCTCCCCCGCCTACCGCTGACATAAGGATACAGTCGCTCAGCCGCGTGCTGGCAAAAAGACAGCGAGGAGTGCGGAGGCATCATCGCTGCTGCCAAGAGGACTTCATTATCTTCAGCTGCAGTCATGCCACTGAATGCACGCCGGCCTTGGGAAATAGCAACTTTGATATACTGCAGGCAGCGTTGCCATGCATCCATTGAAAATCACAGAAAGTAGCCTGTATGTACACGTCTTGCCGTGGCATTCCCAAAATACTGTGCATGGTTCAAACCGGTCCTTTTGAATGATAAACCTACAAACCTTTCTGACTTTAAAGTCTGAATTGTGATATTAAAGTGAGAATTTTGAGTTTGAAGTCAATTAAGAATTCTGAGAATGAAGTTCTGAGAATAAAGTCAAGAGTTCAGAATTTAGGATCAATTCAGAATTAAGAGAATAAAGTCTGAATGAGTTTCTGAGATTAACATCAGAATTCTCGTTTTAAAGTCAAGTCAGAATTATGATATTAAAACAAGAATTTTGAGATTCTGAGGTTAAAATGATTCAGCTACAAAAGTCAGAATTCTGCGATTAAGGTTAGGATTCTGAGATCAAGGTTTGAACTCTGAAAATGAAGGTCTGAGAAAAAAAGTCTGAATTCTGAGACTGAAGCTCTGAGGTTAAAGTAAGACTTCTGAGAATGAAGTTCTTGGAAAACAGAGTTCTGCTTTTAAAGTCAATTCAGAATTAAGAGAATAAAGTCAGAACGACGTTCTGAGATTAACATCAGAATTCTCGTTTTAAAGTCAAGTCAGAATTGTGATATTAAAATAAGAATTCTGAGATTCAGGTCAGAATTCTGAGATCAAGGTTAGAACTCTGAAAATGAAGGTCTGAGAAAAAAGTCTGAATTGTGAGAATGAAGTTCTGAGATTAAAATAAGAATTTAAAGATTAAAGTCAGAATTCTGGGAATAAAGTCCGAATGAAGTTCTGGTATTAAAATCTGAATTCTGAGATTAAAACAAGAACTTCGAGATTAAAATAAAAATTCTGGAATGAGTCATAATTCTGAAAATTAAGGTCTGAGACAATCGTCAGTATTCTGAGTATGAAGTTCTGTGATTAATATAAGAATTTTAAGATCAAAGTCAGCTTTCTGAGATTAAAATAATATTCTGAGATTCGGGTCAGAATTCTGAGAATGAAGCTCTGAGTTTATTCTCTGAACTGACTTTAAAGTCGGAATGAAATTCTGAGATTAAAATCAGAAATCTGGTTTTATAATCACGTCAGAATTCTGAGAATAAAATAAAAATTCCGGCAAAAAGTCCGAACTCAGAAAAAGAAAAAAGAAGAAAAAGAACAGAAAAAGAATGAGACAAAAAAATCTGAATTCTGAGAAAAAGATAATAAAATAATTATAGATAATAATTAAAAAAAAAAAAATTCAAGTCAGACTTCTGAGATTAGAATAAAAAGTCCGTAATGTAAGAATGAAAGTCGAGTCACAATTCTGAGATTAAAATAAGAATTTTGTGATTAAGGCTAGTATTCTGAGAATGGAGCCAGATTTAGGAGATTAAAATAAAATATTGACAAATAAAGTCTATTCTATACTTTTATGGAATTCTGATTTTAAATTCAAATCACAATTCTAAAATTAACAATTCTGAGATCAAAATAAGAATTCTGAGATTAAGGTTAATATTCTGAGAATGAAGCCAGATTTAGGAGATTAAAATAAAATATTGACAAATAAAGTCTATTCTATACTTTTATATTCTATTCTAGTTATGAGATTAAGGTCAGAATTCTGAAAAGAAAGTCAAAATTCTGAGATTAATGTCAGGATACTGACATTAAAATAAATATTCTGAGATTAAAATAGGAATGCTGAGAATAAAGTTAAAATCATTACTCTGAGATTAAGGTCAGAATTCTGCTTTTAATTTATTTTTAAACTCAAATTAGAATTCTGATTTTAAAATAAGAGTTCTGAGATTATGGTTGGAATTCTGAGATTAAAGCCAAATTCCGAGATTACAATAAAAATATTGACAAATAAAATGTATTCTATTGTATTACATTTTATTCTGATTATGAGATTAAACTCAAAATTTTGAGAAGAAAGTCAGAAGTCTGAGATTAGGTTAAAGTCTGATGAGATTAAAATAGGAATTCTTAAAGTCAAAATTCTGATTTTAAAGTCAAATCACAATTCTGAGATTAAAATAAGAATACTGAGATTAAGGTTAGTATTCTGAGAATAACGCCAGAATACTGACAATAAAAACTAGGATTCTAAAATTAAAACAAGGATTCTGAGATTAACGTCAGAATTCAAAGATTAAAACAAGACAATGACAAATAAAGTGTATTCTATTCTAATTCTAAGGGGAAAAAGTCATAATTCTGAGATTAAAATGAGAATTCTGAGATTTAGGTCAGAGTTCTGATGTTTTTTATTTTTTGGCATCTCTCCAAATATTACGAATTTCAAATCGGACGTCTGTTGCCGTCAGTGGCGGCGAATGAATTTAAAATGCTGCGACTCGCCTGAGTCTCATTAAGCGAGAAAGAAAAGTTGTCCAACTTTTTGTGCTCGCTAGTGTAGCGCGGCAACCTTAACTAGAAGACGCACGCGTGAGCCAGCGAGTGAACATCAATAATTGATGAGCCGCCTCCTTCTATTAATATTTCAGCAGCGTCACACCGTCGCCCGCTCTAATATTTGCATTCATACCTTTTGTTATCCGACACACGGTGGTGTTCTGCTGTTGACAAACCTTTCTCCGCTGCAGCTTTCAGCCAAAATAAAGCGATGCTTACACAGTTGTGTGTGCATAAGTGCACATTTAAAAAAATAAAATAAAAAAAAAAGATAATAAAAGACAGGCCAACTAGACTGCAACGATTAATCGATTAACTCGACTAATTCCATTAGGAAAAAAAGCTTTGAATCAAATTTTGCCACTTCGAGGATTCGTTTCATTAGACTGACGTCGTAATAATTTGTTGTGAAAGTGTTGCATTTCCTTTAATTGATTTGGGTGAATACACTGCCCTCTGGTGGTGACGGTGAATATACCATAACTCATCTTACATAAGGTATGTTATTGTTTGAGCTAATATGTTTGTTTACGCATTCGTTATTTAGTTTAGAAGTATATTTGGCATTTTTTGTGGGAATATGTGTTTGAACGATTTTTTAAGAGCTTTGAAAAAAAAAGTTAGCAATTTATAGCATTTAAGCTAGCAGACTTTTGCTATGCAAGTTTGCCAATTGTTCTTTTCTTGTACTTGTTGTAAGAGATCCTCATTTATTAGTTTTTTTGTTTCGTTTGTTTGAGCTAATATTATTGTTTATGCAGTCCTTATTTAGTTTAGAACCATATTCATCAGTTTTTGTAGGAATATGTGTTTGAACGATTAGTGAAGAGCTTTGAAGAAAAAAAAAAAAAACGTTAGCATTTTATGGCATTTAAGCTTGCCAACTTTTGTTATGCAAGTAAGCCAATTGTTCTTTTGTTGTACTTAGATCTTCATTTAATATTTTTTTGTTTGTTTGAGCTAATATGTTTGTTTATGCTTCTATTATTTAGTTTAGAATTATACTATATGTTCATTCACTGCCGTCCCTCCCACTTTAAACGGATTGGACGTCTACGTTTGTCCGTGGCAGCCAATGCCAGTTAATTTTGGGGCATTTATTAGTCACTTCCTATTAATTTTCGGTCACTTTCTATACATTTTGGGGCATTTATGGGTGACTTCCTGTTGATTTGGGGGCATTTACAGATCATTTTCTGTTGATTTTGAGTTACAGGGGTATTTCCCGTCATTTCCTGTTTGTTTTCGTTCACTTCCCCTTTTGGGGCCTTTACGGGTCACATCCTGTTGATTTTGGGGCATTTACGGGTCACTTTCTCTGGATTTTGGGTTACTAGGGCATTTCATAAAATTTCTTGTGTATTTTCGGTCACCTCATTTTCCTTTTGGGCCATTCATGGGTCACTTTCTTTTCCTTTTGGGGCATTCAAGGGTCAGTTCCTGTTGATTTTGGTTTACTGGGGCATTTCATAAAATGTCTTATTTTCTTTTATTGTTTATTGTTCTTTTGTTTATTTTTATTGTCTTTTCCTTTTCCTTTTGGGGCATTCAAAGGTTACTTGAAATTAGGGTCAGAATTCTGAGATTAATGTCAGAATTTTGAGATTAAGGTGAGAATTCTTATTTTAATCCCAGAATTTTTTTTAATACCGAAATCATAATGTTGAGAATAAATAAGAATTCCAAGACTCAGGTCAGAATTCTGAGCTAAAATAAAAAAATCAGCAATGAAAGTCCGAATTCTGACCTGAATCTTGGAATTTTAATTTTACTCTCACAATTCTGATTTTGAAGTTCTGAGATTAAAACCTGAATTCTGGGATTAAGGTCAAAATTCTGAGAAATCAGATTTCTGAGATTAAGAATTCTGAGATTAAAGATATAATTCTGATATTAACATAAAATAATGAAAAATAGTCTTTTCTATACTATTCTATTCTATTCTAATTATGAAATTAGGGTCAGAATTCTTAGATTAAAACACAAATTCTGAGATTAAGGTCGGAATTCTGAGAAATCAGATTTCTGAAATTAAAATAAGACTTCTTAGATTAAAGCTAGAATTCTGATTTTAATTTAAATTAAATTAAATTAGATTAAAATAAGAATTCTGAGATTAAGGCTAGTATTCTGAGAATGGAGCCAGAATTCTGAGATTAAAATAAAATAATGACAAATAAAGTCTATCCTATACTATTATATTCTATTCTAATTTTGATATTAAGGTCAGAATTCTGAAAAGAAAGTCAAAATTCTGAGATTAACGTCAGGATACTGACATTAAAATTCATATTCTACGATTAAAATAGGAATGCTGAAATTGCAGAAGCTTTTAATTTATTTTTAAAGTCAAATTAGAATTTTGAGATTATGGTTAGAATTCTGAGAATAATGCCAAAATTCTGAGATTACAATAAAAATATTGACAAATAAAGTGTATTCTATTGTATTATATTTTATTCTTTCTTTCTGAACATATGATATGATATGATCATTTAATGTTATCCATCCTAGTTCAAAAGGATTTAATGGCTATGTTTACAGTGCTAAATGAGTTAATACTGATTTAAAGCAAATATGCTCTGAAGTCGTACGAAGAATATTGATCAATTTTTTTTTGTTTGTTTGAAAATGTTTTTCTTTTGAATTGTCTGGCCTACCTGCCAGTTATCACACAATATTTCGCCCCGTGCAAAACATCAAGCGAGCGATAGATCTGTCGTCGGCGATATCGCGCCCGACACACGGGCTCGCCTTTGAACGCATCGCGGCTGGGAGAAATGCTAATTCGGATAATTACCAAACATAGATGTTATCCTGCGTGTGATGTGAGCTGCAAATGGACGCAGATGGAGCTGCCATTTTGCCACTGATAATTGCCTTTAACAGAGATGGGGGGAGGGGGGGGGGGGTTATATGATACGGATGGAAAGGGGGGGGTTCATTGTGGAGAACACTTTGAAGCTTCCTGCCTGTTGTGTGCTGTGAGGTCTCTCCAGCATGAAATCCATTAGCTTACCGCTAAAATCATCCCCCGGCTTCATCGCGTTGACCTTCCACCAGAGGGTCTCGGAATAAGGGCTGCAATTACGTGACGACCCTTAAATAACTGCCGCCTATAAGTTCCGTTTGATGATGTAGCACAAGCAGTTTTTCCTCGCTTGATAGGAGGAGGCAGGGTTAAAAAATACATAGATAAATAAATGATTAAAAATACAGCATCCTTTGGCACCAAAAATGTCAGATTTCAAACGTGTTGCTCGTGAAATCCATTAGAATAGTGTCTACGTTAGCTCACTTGCTGCCATTGATGGCGCTAGACGTCCAGTTTCGGATCAGATGTCTTGCGCCATCAATGGCACTTAAACCAGAGCATTCCCAGCCAGTCTGTTGTGGACATTTACAGGCCAATTCTTGTTCATATCTAGGGCATTTACATGATGCTTCCTTTTGATTTTGAGTCACTTCCTATTCATTTGAGGAAATTCTTGAATCACTTCTCAACAGGAAATGACCCCCAAAAGAAAAGGAACCCAAAAACAACACAAAGTGACCCGTTAAGTGCCCCAAATGAAAAAGGAAGTTACTGAAAATCAACAGGAAATGACCCAGTAACCAAAAATCAACAGACAGTCACCCGTAAATGCCCCATAATCCAGAGGAAATGACTGGAAATGCCTCAGTAACCCAAAATCAACAGAAATGTACCAGAAAATGCCAAAAAAGGAAAAGGAAGTGACCGAAAATCAATAGGAAATGACTTGAAATACCCCAATAACCCAAAATCAATAGAAAGTGTGAGTGTGAGTGACCCGTAAATGCCTCAAAATCAACAGGAAGTGACCGGTAAGTGCTCCAAAATCCACAGGAAATGACTGGAAATGCCTCAGTAACCCAAAATCAACAGAAACTTACCAAAAAATGCCCAAAAAGGAAAAGTAAGTGACCGAAAATCAATAGGAAATGAAGTGAAATGCCCCAGTAACCCAAAATCAAAAGAAAAGGACCCGTAAATGCCCAAAAATCCACAGGAAGTGACCCGTAAGTGCCCCAAAATCCACAGGAAATGACTGGTATTTCCTCAGTAACCCAAAATCAACAAAAACCTACCAGAAAATGCCCAAAAGGAAATGGAAGTGACCGAAAATCAATAGAAAATGACGTGAAATGCCCCAATAACCCAAAATCCACAGAAAGTGCTCCGTAAATGCCTCGAAATCAACAGGAAGTGACCCCGTAAGTGCCCCCAAAATCCACAGGAAACGACTGGAAATGCCTCAGTAACCCAAAATCAACAGAAACCTACCAGAAAATGCCCAAAAAGGAAAAAAAGTGACCATAAATCAATAGAAAATGACGTGAAATGCCCCAATTACCCAAAATCCACAGAAAGTGCTCCGTAAATGCCTCGAAATCAACAGGAAGTGACCCCGTAAGTGCCCCAAAATCCACAGGAAACGACTGGAAATGCCTCAGTAACCCAAAATCAACAGAAACCTACCAGAAAATGCCCAAAAAGGAAAAAAATTGACCATAAATCAATAGGAAATGATGTGAAATGCCCCATTAACCCAAAATCAACAGAAAGTGACCCGTAAATGCCTCAAAATCCACAGGAAATGACAGGTATTGCCTCAGTAACCCAAATTCAACAGAAAGTGACCCGTAAATGCCTGAAAATCAACAGGAAGTGATGTGTAAATGCCTCAGAAAGAAAAAGGAAGTGACTGAAAATCAACAGGAAATGATCCAGTAACCCAAAATCAACAGAAAGTGACCCGTAAATGCCTCAAAATCAACAGGAAGTGACGTGTAAATGCCCCCATAATCCACAGGAAATGACCCGTAAATGCTCACAAAGAAAAAGGAACCCAAAATAAATAGGAAGTGACCCGTTAAGTGCCCCAGAAAGAAAAAGGAAGTGACTGAAAATCATCAGCAAATGACCCAGTAACCCAAAATCAACAGAAAGTGACCGTAAATGCCCAAAAATCCAAAGGAAGTGACCTGTAAGTGCCCCAAAATCCACAGGAAATGACTGGGAATGCCTCAGTAACCCAAAATCAACAACAAATTACCAGAAAATGCCCAAAAAGGAAAAGGAAGTGACCGAAAATAAGTAGGAAATGACGTGAAAGGGTAACCCCAGTAACCCAAAATCCACAGGAAGTGACCCGTACGTGCCCCATAATCCACAGGAAATGACTGGAAATGCCTCAGTTGTTCTGAACGGCAAGCCGTTGATGTGGATCCCAAAAACAGACAAGGAGATCAGGTAGAGCTAATGTTTGTATTTAATAAGTACAACAAAGGGAGCACGCCAAAAATGCGAGTAGAACTGAGAGAGCACGCCAATAAACGCGGATATAATAAAATACAACAAAGGGAGCACGCGAAAAATGCGAGTTTAACAAAGTACAACTAAGAGAGCACGCTAGAATGCATGAATATAACACAGTACAAGAATCTGACTACAAAGCCCAAAAGAGCACTAAAGTAAAGATGACCAAACCAGAATACGACCGTAGAACGTCGGGAAACTCGAAGGATGACGATGAACACACAGGCGGTAAGCAAGGCAAATAGCAAGCAATAGTCCGACACTTGCAGATGGTGACAAGCTTCCTTAAATACTGAGCTTTCCTAATCAAGCACAGGTGTGTCGCATTACCCCGCCAATCTGGCTCAATCAGGTGCTGCATAAAGGAAAGAAAAAGAACTGAGACACACACAAATATGACATCAGTAACGCAAAATCAACAGAAACGTACCAGAAAATGCCCAAAAAGGAAAAGGAAGTGACCGAAAACCAGGGATCGCGTTAACCGAATATTTTCCGTCGTTGACCGGTTTTTTAAAACGGTGACGGAAAAAATTGAAGTCCATCCGTCATTTTGACAGGTTGCAATTCACACCCCAGACCACACAGTGGCGAGTGAGCATATTAATTAGCTATTGTCTTTCTTGATGCATGACGTCGTTGGCCTTACTCGGAAAAATGTCAAGGCAACTGAGTGTTTGCCTGGCACGGCCAGACTGTTTTCCCTGTATTTTTCAAACACTGAGAGAAAAGTCTGGGACACAGCCTCTCGAGTAGGTACAAAATCAATCGACAAATCAGATTTGTGTATTTGCGTGACGTGTTCTTCACGAACAACGTCACTCTTGCGCGCCGAAAGTCGTCTCTACAACAACACGGATGGCGAACGGGACAGCCGAGAATATGTTCCAATCCGCGGTAAATTCAGTTTTAAATGAGCTAAAACACATCGACACGAGACATTGACAACAGTCTGTCTCGCGCTAGCCATGTTGAATAAAATCCGTTCTCCTCGTATGTTTACTTCCACGCGCAAGTCCCTCGTCTAGCCCTCGTCGCTTTGCTAACGGTACGTCTGCCCGTCGCTGATTGGTGCACTCTGCTGTCTGTTTGCCTCTTGTTAAGCTTGTTCGGACAGAATATTCATTAAAAATGAATGAAAACTAAATACTATTGTGTATTACTATTATCATTTTAAAAATGTAAGTGACGGGTAAAAATTGATTATGACCGGATTTTTATGACACTGTCAGTCAAAATGACAGACAACGAAAAGGTCTAGCGCAACCTCTGCCGAAAATCAATAGGAAATGACGTGAAATGCCCCAGTAACCAAAAATCATCAGAAAGTGACCTGTAAATGCCCCCAAAGGAAAAGGAACCCAAAATAAATAGGAAGTGACCCGTTAAGTGCCCCATAAAGAAAAACGAAGTGACTGAAAATCAACAGGAAATGCCCCAGTAACCCAAAATCAACAGAAAGTCACTCGTAAATGCCCCAAAATCCACAGGAAGTGACCTGTACGTGCCCCCAAATCCACAGGAAATGCCTGGAAATGCCTCAGTAACGCAAAATCAACAGAAACGTACCAGAAAACGCCCAAAAAGGAAAAGGAAGTGACCGAAAATTAATAGGAAAAGACATGAAATACCCCAGTAACCCAAAATCAGCAGGAAATGACCCAAAAGTGCCCCCAAAGGAAAAGGAACCCAAAATCAATCGGAAGTGACCCGTAAATGCCTCTAAATCAACAGGAAGCAACGTGTAAATGCCCCCATAATTCACAGGAAGTGACCTCTGAATGCACCAAAAGGAAAAGGGAAGTGACCAAAAAATCAACAGGAAATGACTTGAAATTCCCTGTAACCCAAAATCAACAGAAAGTTACCCATAAATGCCCAAAAACCAACAGGAAGTGACTATAAAATGCATATATAAACGGCACTGGACTATAAATCGCAGAGCTCAAAGTGGGGGTTCAAAGTTTTAGTCAAAAAATTATGTTACATGGAGATGGAATCACTTTAGAGCCTAGAACCTATGTAGTCAAATGCTCAAAGTAGTCGGCCATTTTGGCTTAAAGGTAAGCATACGCTGCATGTCATTTCGGGCCCCCTCCTAATTTCTCAAAACACGGATCTAAAGCCAGACTCCGACATTTTGTATCCAGACTACAGGCTAACACTATAAAGTAAAACAAATGAGCGCACACTTGAAGCACTGCAGTCACAGCTGCGCCGCACTCATCATCTCCAACAGAACACAAGCGACACTAATAAGTGAGAAATGTTGCAAAGAAATGCAAAATATGAATACAAATGATTGTACTTAGTGAAAAAGCACATTATTCGGAGGCGGAATCCATCTTTCTCTCAAGCCCTTGAGAAGACTACAATTGCTCTTTTGAGTATAGAAATGTATCGCATTTCCTTCTTCAAAAAAAGGAATTTCTAGTTGAAACTTTAGTCAACAGTAAATATATCAAAAAGAAATCAAGTACGGTGTAAACACATCCCCATGAATGAAAGTCTCGGAAACAAACTTTTCCTTCTTGATACTACGCTACACTAGAACTACCAAGGGCGGATCAGTAGATAAAAATCACTTTTGTAACCAGAGAAGGGTCATCTGACTCTAATCAGCATATCTTGTGTGAGAAGTGAGGTCCTCATTAGTCATTCCCATTCACACTCTCAAAACCACAGGGTTGGTTGGCTCCAATTAGCATCTTGAGTGTTTACAGGGCAGGGCTGCCTTGGCTTTGTCGGACAGTGGACCGCTCAGGTAGGCAATCGGGCGGACAACCTTTTTTACATATTCCAAAAGCTGCAGTTTCCCTATACCTCCTTTTTATACAGCCTAATACTTGCTAGCACAACCTTTGGTAACACTTTACAATAAGGGTCCCTTAATTACCATTAGTTAATGCATTTTTAGACAATAACCAATGTTTAACATTGCAATAATTAGTATAATTGTTCTCCTCCGGGAACTCCGGTTTCCTCCCACATCCCAAAAACATGCATGGTAGGCTGATTGAACACTCTAAATTGTCCATAGGTGTGAGTGTGTGCGTGAATGGTTGTGTGTCTCCTTGTGCCCTGCGATTGGCTGGCAACCAATTCAGGGTGTCCCCTGCCTACTGCCCGAAGTTAGCTGGGATAGGCTCCAGCACCTCCACGACCCTCGTGAGGAATAAGCGGCATGGAAAATGAATGAATGAATGAATAATTAGTATAATTGCTTATCTAACATTTATTAATATATTAATTAACATGAGTTAAAGCATTAGCTAATGCATTAGCTAATGCATTAGTTAATGCATAACCAGACAGTAACTAATAGTTTGGTTAAATTAAAAATGTAGGCTATATAGACCTATATTGGGTTAGGGTTTGGGGTTTAGGGTTTGTTAACTTAAACATTTATAATTTTTTGGTCAAGGGACACATGTGCTACACTTTACAATAAGGGTCCAAAAAGCATTCAGTAATGGTTAATAAAGGTTAAGGAGGGGGGAACTTAAGCATTTATAATTTCTTGTTTAAGGGACACATGTGCTACACTTTACAATAAGGGTCCGAAAAACATTCAGTAATGGTTAATTAAGGTTAAGTAATTCTTATGAGGTACGTTCACGTGAAATAATACCATACTTAAGGTTAGGTTAGCAGCACCCAAGGACTCACAGACCAATGTTTCTCATTTAAAAATAACAATCACTTACAGGGCTGTCATAATGATCGCGTTAATGGGCGGTATTTCATTTTTTTAATTAATCACGTTAAAATATTTGACGCATTTAACGCACATGCCCCGCTCAAACAGATTAAAATGACAACAGTGTAATGTCCGCTTGTTACTTGTTTTTTGGTGTTTGGCGCCCTCTGCTGGCGCTTGGGTCCAAATGATTTCATGGTTTTGGGGAGTGAGCATGGTGTAATGACATCAACAATGGCGAGCTACTGGTTTATTTTTTGATTGAAAATTTTACAAATTTTAATAAAATGAAAACATTAAGAGGGCTTTTAATATAAAATGTCTATAACTTGTACTAACATTATCTTTCAAGAACTACAAGTTTTTCTATTCATGGATCGCTTTAAGAGACTATTAATAATGTTAATGCCATCTTGTTGATTTATTGTTATAATAAACAAATACAGTACTTATGTACCGTATGTTGAATGTATATATCCGTCTTGTGTCTTATCTTTTCATTCCAACAATAATTTACAGAAAAATATGGCATATTTTACAGATGGTTTGAATTGCGATTAATTACGATTAATTACATTTTTAAGCCGTAATTAACTCGATTAAAAAATTCAATCGTTTGACAGCCATAGTTTTATCCGATTACTCGATTAATCGATTGAATTTTCAGTCGATTACTCAATTACTAAAATATTTGATAGCTGCAGCCCTAAAATATAGCGATCGCTTCCACACACATCCAAGCGGTCCATTTCATTCAGGAGCATAAAATACCGCGTGTATTATGAAATAAACATGCTTTTTCGTGTCACAGGCACTTTAAGACTAAGGTGAACGCACTGAGTTTGGCCTTTTGGCCTGGTTGTCGGTGTCTCGCCGGCCCCGGCGTGATTCTGGCCAGAAGGTCCGATTCCTTCAACAGCCATAGACATCCAATCCAGTTTGACTGCCCCCTTCCCCCTGTCCCCCTGGATTGGACATCCATCGCCGTCAATGGTGGTGAAGAACAATCACTCCATCCAGTTGAAATGATTTCAACGGCAGCGGATGAGTTGTGTTTATTTTCAGGACACTCAAATTCTCCCGTGAATACAACAACTACAGTCATGAAAGAAATATCGGTGTTAAAGTATGAATGCGAAATGTCAGCCGAAGTGCATTGAAAGAAATATATATTTATCAAAACATGATGAGAAAAATCTCATTGGGCCAACTTGAAATAGTCCATCAAATATGGAAGATGTTGCTGATGATATTTGCGCTTTAATAGAAGTGCACAAAGCGAAACCAAAGCAACATTTCTCACCGGCACGTAGCTCAAATTGTGTAATAAGTCAAAGTGGAGGCGAGCAGACGGCGCATGAATATCAAATGTGGCCTAATTGATGAGCTAATTAATGCAATAACCTTTTTTCTCTCTTTCATTTTTGCTTTTTAACGGCCAGATTTTTCAGGAACTTGGCGGGATTTCTCGCCGGTTAGCGGGTCAAGCTTAACTAAGCTAAGGAAAATAAACAAGTTTCCCCATCTGATGTGTCGATACTCGTTGGCAGCCGTAACGTTGCTCAAAAAACGCAATATTTTTACTTTCACCTCACAGTAACTTTGCCATATTACCACTCGCAACACTCAATCTAAAAGACATTCCTACTTTTTTAATGGATTTAATGTTATTTTATCAATTAGAAATTGCAATTTCTGGAGAAATTGTGATGGCTGGTTTGCTGTAGTAGATAGAGATCTATCAGGTCACTTCCTGTTGATTTGGGGACACGTCCTGTTGATGGGGACATTTCGAGGACACGTCTTGTTGATTTCGGTTCACTTCCTATTGACTAGTGGACATTTCAGGGACACTTCCTGTTGATTTGAGGACATTTCGGGGACACGTCATGTTGATGGGGACATTTCTAGGGCACGTCTTGTTGATATCAGGTCACTTCCTGTTGATTTGTGGACATTTCCGGGACACCTGTTAATATCGGGTCAATTCCTGTTGATGGGGACATTTTGAGGACATGTCCTGTTAATATCGGGTCACTTCCTATTGATTTGGGGACATTTTGAGGACATGTCCTGTTAATATTGGGTCACTTCCTATTGATATGGGGACATTTTGAGGACACATCCTGTTGATATCAGGTCACTTTCTGTTGATTTGGGGACATTTTGGGGACAACTGTTAATATTGGGTCAATTCCTGTTGATGGGGACATTTTGAGGACACGTCATGTTAATATCGGGTCACTTCCTATTAATGTGTGGACATTTAGAGGACTCTTCCGGCTTATATTGGGTCACTTCCTATTGATATGGGGACATTTTGAGGACACATCCTGTTGATATCGGGTCACTTTCTGTTGATTTGGGGACATTTCGGGGACACCTGTTAATATCGGGTCAATTCCTGTTGATGGGGACATTTTGAGGACACGTCCTGTTAATATCGGGTCACTTCCTATTGATTTGTGGACATTTAGAGGACTCTTCCGGCTTATATTGGGTCACTTCCTGTTAATTTGGGGACATTTAGGTGACACGTCCTCTTGCTGGGGACATTTTGAGGACACGTCTTGCTGATATTGGGTCCCTTCCTGCAGTTTTGGGAATATTTAGCTAACTTTTCCTGTTGATAATCGGAAACTCCTTGTTGATTTTGGGACATTTCGGGGGCACGTCCTACAATCGGGACATTTTGACGACACGTCCTGTTGATATCAGGTCACTTCCTGGTGATTTGGGGACATTAAGGGGACTTTTCCTGTTAATATTGGATCACTTCCTGTTGATTTGTGGACATTTAGGTGACACGTCCTCTTGATGGGGACATTTTGAGGACATGTCTTGCTGATACTGGGTCACTTCCTGCAGTTTTGGGAACATTTAGGGAACTTTTCCTGTTGATAATCGGTAACTTCCTGTTGATTTTGGGACATTTCGGGGGCACTTCCTATAATCGGGACATTTTGAGAACACGTCCTGTTGATATCAGGTCACTTCCTATTGATTTGGGAACATTTCAGGGACACGTCCTGTTGATATCAGGTCACTTCCTGGTGATTTGGGGACATTAAGGGGACTTTTCCTGTTGATATTGGGTCACTTTCTGTTGATTTGTTAACATTTCGGGGGAACTTTCTGTAATTTGAAGATTTCGAGGACACGTCCTGTTGATATCAGGTCACTTCCTGGAGATTTGGGGACATTTAGGGGATTCTTCCTGTTGATATTGGGTCACTTCCCTTAGATTTGGGGACATTTCAGGGAAACGTGCTGTTGATATTGGGTCACTTCCTGTTGATTTGGGGACATTTCAAGGACACGTACTGTTGATATCAGGCTACTTCCTTTTGATTTGGGGACATTTCGGGAACAGGTCCTGTTAATATCGGGTCACTTCCTGTTGATTTGGTGACATTTCTGGGGCACATCCTGTAATGGGGACATTTTGAGGACACGTCCTGTTGATATTAGGTCACTTCCTGGAGATTTGGGGACATTTACAGGACTCTTCCTACTGATATTGGGTTACTTCCTGTTGATTTGGGGACATTTAGGTGACCCGTCCTCTTGATGGGGATATTTTGAGCACACGTCTTGCTGATATTCGGTCACTTCCTGGAGTTTTGGGAACATTTAGGGGAATTTTCCTGTTGATAATTGGTAGCTTCCTGTTGATTTGGGAACATTTCGGGGGAACTTCCTGTAATTGGAACATTTCGAGGACACGTCCTGTTGATATCAGATCACTTCCTATTGATTTGGGAACATTTCAGGGACACGTCCTGTTGATATCAGGTCACTTCCTGGTGATTTGGGGACATTAAGGGGACTCTTCCTGTTGATATTGGGTCACTTCCTGTTGACATGGGAACATTTCGGGGACACTTCCTGTACCTGGGACATTTTGAGGACACATCCTGTTGATATCGGGTCACTTCCTTCTAGATTTGGGGACATTTCAGGGACACGTCCTGTTGATATCAGGTCACTTCGTTTTGATTTCAGGACATTTCAGGGACAGGTCCTATTAATATCGGGTCACTTCCTATTGATTTGGGGACATTTCTGGGGCATTTCCTATATTGGGGACATTTCCAGGACACGTCCTGTTGATATCAGGTCACTTCCTGGAAATTCGGGGACATTTAGGGGACTCTTCCTGTTGAAATTGGATCACTTCCTGTTGATTTGGGGACATTTCTGGGGCATTTCCTATATTGGGGACATTTCCAGGACACGTCCTGTTGATATCAGGTAACTTCCTGGAAATTCGGGGCCATTTCGGGGACACTTCCTGTAACTGGGACAGTTTGAGGACACATTCTGTTGATATCGGGTTACTTCCTGTTGCTGTTTGGTTACATTTTGGGGGCACTTTCTTTAATGGGGACATTTCGAGGACAAGTCCTGTTGATATCTGGTCTATAGGTATATAGTTCTCAACATCCGGCTGACAAAAAAAAAATCACCTGTAGTTGTGGATATGTTGACATCCTATTCTATGCTACCTGATCGCTAATCCTGGCACCAACAAGCGCTCTACCTGAATGTGTCTAATTGCACACAGTCATGCATGAACCTACTCAGACGTGTGATTGTCCAGCAGAAAATTGGAAACGCTGCACGGGGGCCGCCCGCTGTGAAGTTGGCCCCCCACCAGATACAAATTTAATAATTATGTCATATTTTCTTTTCTTGACATTGGACATCTATGGTGGTCGATAACACTGAAACATTATTGTTCAGTGTCGGCCATCGTAATCGACATAGATTTGATGTTTATAGCTGTCAACGAAGGCGTTAAACTTAGCGCCAAGCTTTTTAAATTTATTTCGAGGTCACTCGTTAGACAAACATGTTTTGCCGCTTTCAAAATCGGGATGAAAAGTCGATCCACTGATGCCTGCTAGCCAAACATGTTTAAAATAACGGATGAGAGAATGACCTGCTGCTGTATTGGGTAAGCTTATACAAATTACTCTCGTAGGGAAAAGGCCTACTTCAGTGCAAAATGTTAGACTTTCTTGTGTTTTTTACAATAGGGTTTTTGGATTTTAAATGTGTGAAGATGTCTCCAATAACCATGAAATGTCTCTTTCCACACAAAATGGCAGACTTCCCGTGTATTTAGAGCATAGGTTTTTGCGGGTCTACTCATAATGGACAAAGCTAGCAGGTTACAAGCTACTTGGTGAAAGCGTCTTTAGGGGCTGAATTTTCCAAAACCTCCAGTGAACATTGTCATCTTAATGACTACGACATGATTCCAGAGTGATGGCATTCCACCATCCGAAGCGCTTGCCTGGAGCCTGCGAGCAAAGGCTTCTGGGTAGGGGGAAGCACAACAGGGTCGTAAATGCACAAGTCTTGTAGGCGCGTTAAATATGCAGCGAGGCGGGCGGGCGACGGCGCGGGCTTGACACGACAGACATGATCTTAACCCGGCGGGACTTCGGCGTAACGAACGGGAACGACAACGGGAAAACAAAACAAAGTAGCGAGAGGGATTCCCTCATGGACCGTGTCATGCCAACTTGATGAAGAAGCAGAAGACCTACAGTGCCTTGGGGAATCTTTTTTTTTTACTCTGGATTTCACCCCTATGTTTACAGTTGTGCCCAAAACAGTTTTATTTTTTAACAAAATAATGGTGACGTTGAAGGTGACGTTCCGTGAAGTTGGCCCCAATCGTTTGTGCTACGTTTGTGCTTGTCTGTGCTGTAAAAAGTTTCATTTGTGCTGCTATCATTTTGGAGATATTTAAAAGATGATCATATTACAGGACCATCAGAGGTCAACCGGCCCCCCATTTTGATTTTAAAAATGGCTACGAACGGTGATAATATAATAAAATACATATTAATTTCGAGTGATGACATCATTCGCAGCCCCCATTTACTGCAAAATGGACCCGAAGCGGTGCCATTCGTTTGTGCTACGTTTGCGCTAGTTGTTGGGACAACCCGCTGTTATTGAGAGCTTTGGTACGCTCCGTCGGCCGGTTGATTTAGGGCAGTGGTTCTTAACTGGGGTTCGGTGAAGGTTAAGAAATGCAGAAATCTACTTTGTACACCGACTAAATCGAGGCCACGCCCTCAATTTTGTTTGCCCTCAATTTACAGATTTATTCCATTTATTTCAATTGCAAGCCCTCTATCTTATGGGAGGAGAAATCGGTTTGCTCAGTGGATGGCTGACTAGCACTTGGTTTGAGGAAGTATAACAGACCTACATATAGCATTAAACGTGTAGATCATTAACAAAAAAAAAAAAAAAAAGATTGTTTCACGTCAGGGTCACCAACTGAAGGAATTCGGCCCCACCCGGCCAAGCCGCGGACACAGCGACAGCCGAACGGAAACGGTGCTCTGCTGAGACGGCTCCCGCGACTAAATTCCGCGCCTTCACTCCCGTGTTAACCCTCTGTGCTGACTCCATGTTCCAAAAGTTTGAAGAAGGCTCACCTAAAAACAGGTTGACAATTTATTCGTTGACAGTGGTCAAAAAACAAGGCAAAACAAACGACACAGGGACAAAGCTGGATCCAGAGTCGGCAAAACCACAGCTAAATAGAAATGTTCCTGAGAAGCGACAGCTGTTATCTAAATGTTCAGTCTTCTTCCGTGGGCAGGAAGAAGGGTGTGAAGAAGGAAGAAGAGGGGTGTGTGTGGGATTATTGTCTTTTCTGATTGGGCAGGAGGATTTGGGAGTTACTGTTGTCCAGGCAACGAGGATGTGGATGCTGCCCCCTCAGCGTGAAAGGGGGCTCTTGGAGTCTTGTCAGTTGTGTTATCAGTTGGATATTGAGCGTTCTCCGATGCTACTTGTTTTAGGACAGAACGCCCTGCTCTTTGTCCTGGAGTGCCCTGGAGAACTGATTGCGAAAGTTGGTGCATCAATCTTACTCATGACGCACGTTGGGCTTCTGTGATAAGATGGCGTTGTGTATCTTTTATGCCCGCTGTTCTGCTTTTCATTAAACTATTGTATAAGTGCTATTTATTCTATATTAGGTGTGTTACAGTAATACAAACAGTCCTACAGTAAATATGAGAAATGATACTATTCCGATTGATTAGAGTAGAGTAGAGTAGAGTAGAGTAGAGTAGAGTAGAGTAGAGTAGAGTAGAGTAGAGTAGAGTAGAGTAGAGTAGAGTAGAGTAGAGTAATGCAAACAGTAAACTATTCCCTTCATTTTACGTCATGGAAATAGTATGTGATTTAAGAATGTGACAACAAAATGAGAATGTAGACATGAAAATAAAAAAAGGAACAGCGTGAAATGAAATGAGTTTCATTTCTTTTAACAGCATGAAAATCTAACGCAAAGGCAAAATTATTTGTAGTAAATTTGAAATCTGGAAGAAATTTGTACACAAATTCACTTAGATGTTAGCTAGGTTTTGAATTTGTAAGAAAGTGGCTTTATCATAAAATTCCGAAGGGTTCGGTGAATGCACCTGTGAAACTCGTGGGGTTCGGTACCTGTAGCAAGGTTAAGAACCACTGATTTAGGATATGGAAAAGCTGCGAGTGACGTCATCACTCGCAATGAATATCTCGACGTCTATCAAATGATAGCAGCACAAACAGAATTTTTTTTTTTCTTTCCGCTCTAGATGGGGGGCTGTGTCACGTCATCACTCTAAATTAATTATTCAGTATCTCAAAAACGATTGCAGCAAAACAAAAACATTTTACAGCGCAAAGTAGCACAAATGATTGACACCATTTTTTAAAATCATTTTTAAATCAAAATGGGGGGCTGGTTGACCTCAAGAATTTTACACTGCTGGCCAAATGTATTGGCCCGTTGAATCGGGTTGCGGGTCTTACCAAATGCGCTACTGCCCTCCGGTGGCCAGTTTTATTGCTTTAAAATGGATTTTCAGCATTGTGCTTTGGCAGGGTCGGCCCAGCCTATACGCAGACTATGCAGCTGCTTAGGGCCCCTGACCACTAGGGGGCCCCCAATCTGGCAATTGTTTAATTAAATTCTATTTTGTTTACTACAGTTTGCTTTATTTGACTTTTGTGAGTTTTGATACTTAATTCCGAGCTTAAAAATAAAAGTTCTTCCTTAACTTCTTACTTTTCCCCTTTTAGGAAAAGGTTTGGTGCTATCTACTGTAAGTACGGACAATCATTTGGGGTGAGAAGTTTGAAGTATGCAGTGCAACAAAATCTGATTAATATACAAAATATGGACGTATGGGTTGGATTGCATGTATGGGTTTCACAGTACACTGCGACGAAATGGTGGGCCAAAAATATGGGCCCTTTGGCATTATTTTGCTTAGGGCCCCCAAATGGCCTGGGCTGACCCTGTGCTTTGGAGCTAAGTTGCATCAGAACCTAGAGATGCCTCTTGTGGAAAAAAAAAACGTAAAAGACGTATAAATACGTCTTTGGTACACTGAAACAATTAAAAATAGAACGTATTTATACGCTTTTGGGAGCAAATGAGTTAAATATCTTCAGAAATGCAAGGGGTGTACTCACTTTTGTGATACACTATAATTATCCAGAAGTGACCCAAACTCAACAGGAAGTCACCAAATCAACAGGATGTACCCTAGGAATGACTGAAAATCAACAGAAAATGACTCAAAAATGCTTCATGATGAACAGAAAGTGGCCTACAAATGTTGAAATTTATAATGGGGATACAATATGAATATGAATATGCTGCAAAATAGAGAACACATAGTCAAATGCAAGAGGCGGCACCTTCGGTCAGTGTCAGCCTTAGCCGTCTTTGTAGTCTTGAGCTTATTATGAAAGTACATTTTTTTATAATGAGCACTCAAAACTCATCAGAGGAAATGTTGCAGGAACATAAAATGCAATTAGTGAGTGGCAACAACATCACAACATCCTTTCATCTGTCCCCAAACTACAGCATAGCACTTTCAAATGATTCTTTTTTTTTTTCTCTTTAGAGTCTGCGCTATTTAAAGGCGAAAAACAATTTTGCTATAATTGCACTTTTTGATGAGTACATTTGTTTCATGATTGCTATGTAATTGCGCCATGTGTTTTTCCTCCCCGTACTGTTTTCCGGACAATAATGAATGAGGACATTTGCCGTCTAATACGATCCATCCGGCGAAAGGAGCGCCGTCAAAACGGTCCGCGGTTACAAACAAATAAACGACGACGAGCGGCGGCAACATCTGTCGGAATCTTGTTGGGAAATCTGAGCAACGAAGAAAACGGGTAAATGCATGGAGATTTTTTGCTCAGACTTGCGAAAAATTAAGAATCTAAAATAAATTGTGTCTAATGTTTATCAGTACATTACAGAAATAATGAACTTTATCACAAAATGCTATTTTTTTTTTAGAAGGACTAATATATATATATATATATATATATATATATACAGTGCCTTGCAAAAGTATTCGGCCCCCTTGAATCTTGCAACCTTTCGCCACATTTCAGGCTTCAAACATAAAGATATGAAATTTAATTTTTTTGTCAAGAATCAACAACAAGTGGGACACAGTCGTGAAGTGGAACAACATTTATTGGATAATTTAAACTTTTTTAACAAATAAAAAACTGAAAAGTGGGGCGTGCAATATTATTCGGCCCCTTTACTTTCAGTGCAGCAAACTCACTCCAGAAGTTCAGTGAGGATCTCTGAATGATCCAATGTTGTCCTAAATGACCAATGATGATAAAAAGAATCCACCTGTGTGTAATCAAGTCTCCGTATAAATGCACCTGTTCTGTGATAGTCTCAGTGTTCTGTTTAAAGTGCAGACAGCATTATGAAAACCAAGGAACACACCAGGCAGGTCCGAGATACTGTTGTGGAGAAGTTTAAAGCCGGATTTGGATACAAAAAGATTTCCCAAGCTTTGAACATCTCAAGGAGCACTGTGCAAGCCATCATATTGAAATGGAAGGAGCATCAGACCACTGCAAATCTACCAAGACCCGGCCGTCCTTCCAAACCTTCTTCTCAAACAAGGAGAAAACTGATCAGAGATGCAGCCAAGAGGCCCATGATCACTCTGGATGAACTGCAGAGATCTACAGCTGAGGTGGGAGAGTCTGTCCATAGGACAACAATCAGTCGTACACTGCACAAATCTGGCCTTTATGGAAGAGTGGCAAGAAGAAAGCCATTCCTCAAAGATGTCCATAAAAAGTCTCGTTTAAAGTTTGCCATAAGCCACCTGGGAGACACACTAAACATGTGGAAGAAGGTGCTTTGGTCAGATGAAACCAAAATTGAACTTTTTGGCCACAATGCAAAACGATATGTTTGGCGTAAAAGCAACACAGCTCATCACCCTGAACACACCATCCCCACTGTCAAACATGGTGGTGGCAGCATCACGGTTTGGGCCTGCTTTTCTTCAGCAGGGACAGGGAATATGGTTAAATTGACGGGAAGATGGATGCAGCCAAATACAGGAACATTCTGGAAGAAAACCTGTTGGTATCTGCACAAGACCTGAGACTGGGACGGAGATTTATCTTCCAACAGGACAATGATCCAAAACATAAAGCCAAATCTACAATGGAATGGTTCAAAAATAAACGTATCCAGGTGTTAGAATGGCCAAGTCAAAGTCCAGACTTGAATCCAATGGAGAATCTGTGGAAAGAGCTGAAGACTGCTGTTCACAAACACTCTCCATCCAACCTCACTGAGCTCGAGCTGTTTTGCAAGGAAGAATGGGCAAGAATGTCAGTCTCTCGATGTGCCAAACTGATAGAAACATACCCCAAGCGACTTGCAGCTGTAATTAGAGCAAAAGGTGGCGCTACAAAGTATTAACGCAAGGGGGCCGAATAATATTGCACACCCCACTTTTCAGTTTTTTATTTGTTAAAAAAGTTTAAATTATCCAATAAATGTTGTTCCACTTCACGATTGTGTCCCACTTGTTGTTGATTCTTGACAAAAAATTAAAATTTTATATCTTTATGTTTGAAGCCTGAAATGTGGCGAAAGGTTGCAAGGTTCAAGGGGGCCAAATACTTTTGCAAGGCACTGTATATATATATATATATATTTTTTTTTAATTAATTACCACCCGTTAACGCGATAATTTTGACAGCCCTAATATATATATGAAATATATATATATATATATATATATATATATATAATTAGGGCTGTCAAACGATTAAAAATTTTAATCGAGTTAATTACAGCTTAAAAATTAATTAATCGTAATTAATCGCAATTAATCGCAATTCAAACTATCTATAAAATATGCCATATTTTTCTGTAAATTATATATATATTCTGTAAAATAATTTGTTGGAATGGAAAGATAAGACACAAGATGGATATATATGTTCAACATACGGTACATAAGGACTGTAGTGGGCATTTCACTCTACTGTCATTTAAATCTGTCTATGCTGTCCTCACTCCGAAGCGTCTACTTTTTCCAAAGCTAGACAGCTAGTGAACGACGCCTTAATAATCAGACTTCTTCCTTTTTCATCTGATTTATTAATAAAATGGCCTCAAAACATTGTCCTCTTTAGACCGTAGTGAAACTACAAAAACTAGTACACAAGCATTGCATTAGCAACAACGTTAGCTTAGCACGCTATACAGGTTCACTAAACATAAACAAAAAGCGTCTCATACATTTCGCTTACTAACATAATATGTTCATTCTTTACAACAACCATACTTACAGACAAATCTTGTCCAAGGATCATATAAGCACAACATTACAACGTAGGCGTCAGCCCGAGACGTCGTGCAGCCATATTGAACTGGCAAGAAAGCAATAAACCATGTCGCAAAGCGACCACAAGAGTTCGCTGTTAGACAGCACAAAAAAACTTGCTGTAAAACATACCAAAAGGCAGAATACTGTCTGAGCGGGACATGTGCGTTAATTGCGTCAAATATTTTAACGTGATTAATTAAAAAACATTAATTACCGCACGTTAACGCAATAATTTTGACAGCCCTAATATATATATATATATATATATATATATATATATATATATATATATATATATATATATATATATATATATATATATATATATATATATATATATATATATATATATATATTAGGGCTGTCAAACGATTAAAATGTTTAATCCATTTAATTACATCTTAAAAATTAATTAATCGTAATTAATCGCAATTCAAACCATCTCTAAAGTATGCCATATTTTTCTTTAAATTATTGTTGGAATGGAAAGATAAGACACAAGACGGATATATACATACAACATACTGTACATAAGTGCTGTATTTGTTTATTATAACAATAAATCCACAAATGGCATTCTTAACATTCTTTCTGTTTAAGTGATCCATGGATAGTAAGACTTGTAGTTCATAAAAGATAAATGTTATAGTTACAAGTTATAGTAATTTTATATTAAAACCCCTCTTTATATTTTCGTTTTAATAAAATGTGTACAATTTTCAATCAAAAGTAGAGTTAATATAATAATAATAAGAAGAATTAAAATAACAATAATAAGAATTGAGTGACCAAACTCTGAGTAATGCCAGTTCACTTTGCATTGTTGTTTAGCTGTGTGAGAAAGGGCCTCATTACTACAGATTAAAGTGCTTTTCTTTTTGTGAACATTATTTTGTTTGAGAGATAGCAATATTATTTTTGTTGTGCTTTCACTAAATGATACTTCTGTTTGTTGTGAAGCAGTTGCAGAAGCGTATGCCAATAAACGGCGCAGCCTGTGTCCACTCGCCTTTATAAAACATATATCTCTGTGCATATCTTACCCAAAATACAGCAAGAGACACATAATTGCCACTAAAAGAAAGCAAACTTACCAAATTATGTGTGGAGCACAAAGCAACAGCATAAACGTCTCACAACTACTAATTCTCCCACTATTAGAAGGAATAACATTAGTATGGAACGGCGCTGCGCTGCCCCCAAGCGGCCGGTGGCATTCTCTTCACTCTTAATGTCCATAAACGGCCTCATTGAAATCTGTTTGAGGCAATGCGAGAGCGGCTCATTCAGGGCACGCGTTAATTGCGTCAAATATTTTAACGTGATTAATTTAAAAAATTAATTAACGCCTGTTAACGCAATAATTTTGACAGACCTAATACACACATATATATATATATATATATATATATGGGTAATTATGTCGATTTTCGGTCACATTCTGTTCATTTTGAGGCATTTTTGAGTCACTTCCTGTTGATTTTTGGTCACTTCTAGATGACATCCTGTTTATTTGGTCACTCCCTATTGAGTTTGGGTCACTGCTGAGTAATTATGTGTATTTTAGGTCACTTTGTGTTCATTTTGAGGCATTTTTGAGTCACTTCCTGTTGATTTTTGGTCACTTCTAGATTACATCCTGTTTATTTGGTCACTCTCTATTGAGTTTGGGTCACTGCTGAGTAATTATGTGTATTTTAGGTCACTTTGTGTTCATTTTGAGGCATTTTTAGTTACTTTCTGTTGATTTTTGGTCATTTCTAGGTTACATCCTGTTTGTTTGGTCACTTCCTGTTGAATTTAGGTCACTGTTGGGTAATTCTGTGTATTTGTAGGCCACTTCCTGTTGATTTTTGGTCACTTCTAGATCACATCCTGTTTTTTTGGTCACTCGCTATTGAGTTTGGGTCAATGCTGGGTAGTTATGTGTATTTGTAGGCCACTTCCTGTTTATTTTGAGGCATTTTTAGTTACTTTCTGTTGATTTTAGGTTATTTAAAGGTTGCATCCTGTTTATTTGGTCACTGCTGGGTAATTGTGTTGATTTGCGGTCACATTCTGTTCATTTTGAGGCATTTTTGAGTCACTTCCTGTTGATTTTTGGTCACTTCTAGATTACATTCTGTTTATTTGGTCACTCTCTATTGAGTTTGGGTCACTGCTGAGTAATTATGTGTATTTTAGGTCACTTTGTGTTCATTTTGAGGCATTTTTAGTTACTTTCTGTTGATTTTAGGTTATTTAAAGGTTGCATCCTGTTTATTTGGTCACTTCCTATTGAATTTCGGTCACTGTTGGGTAATTGTATGTATTTGAAGGCCACTTCCTGTTGATTTTTGGTCATTTCTAGATGACATCCTGTTTATTTGGTCACTTCCTGTTCAGCTTTGGTCACTGCTGGGTACTAATGTCGATTTTCGGTCACATTCTGTTCATTTTGAGGCATTTTTGAGTCACTTCCTGTTGATTTTTGGTCACTTCTAGATGACATCCTGTTTATTTGGTCACTCCCTATTGAGTTTGGGTCACTATTATTTTCTAATCACTTGATCACATCATAGACAGTAACATGTTTCGTCAAAACAAGTATTCAGATGCTTTTGTCAAAGGATTTTTTCAATTTAAGGCCGGCTTCTTTTAATTGGCGTCTCGGCGTGCTCGTTAGTTGACAGAAGTTCCGTTTGGCAGCAGAGTTAAGGAGCGACCCCCGAAACACGCCGATAACGCTGTCGCTGACTAATTAGGGAGTGGCTAATTAAGGAGCCGCGCGGCGGCGGGCGCAATTAAACACGAGGCGCGATTAAAGTCGGCGCCAACCTGGCCGTCCCACTTGAGAGTGGGCGGTCAGCGGCGGTTCTTTGAGGTTATTTCCACAACAATCCGCCTTGTGACTCCACCTTTGATGTTTTCATTTTGCTGCCAGCGCCGACCACTTATCATTGGTGAGCACGCATGCGGGAACACACCAACGCCGGAGATGGCACGCTGAGCTCCAAAGATAAGAAATATCCGAGCGGGCTACTCGGAAATCTGACGAATGTTGTGCGTTTTGTGGGGGTGGGAACCTCTGAGTAGCGTACAAGGCTAAAGATGAGCTAACGATTTGACGATGCAACAATTATCGATACGCGGGTCAGGATCTCATGAAGTCAGTATTCTGCCAGACGTCCAATCCGTTTGAAGTGGGAGGGATGGCAGCGAATGAACTCGCTGCCATCCCGTCAATGGTGAATGATCCCCTTTCTTATGGAGGAGCTGGAGTGCAATAATGTCATAAATAAATGCACAATGAAATAAATTATTAAATGCTTCATTCAAATATTTGTATTTCAATATGTATTCATTTTTTTCACTTTTTATCCATTAATTTCAATTTGCTTATTTATTTGATTTTTTATTTATATATTTAACTGCAATTATTCATTTAAATTATTCGTTTAATTTTTTTTATTTATTTCAACATTCAATTATCATATCTTGTCATATTTAAAGTTTTAGTGAATTTGAATTTTTTTAATTTAAATTTTCCACATTTATTTCCATGTTTATTTGTTTCGATTTTTATTCGTTAAAATAAATAATATCATATTTTTAATATAATAATAGTAAAAAAATAAATATATATTTGAATAAATTAATGTTGAAATGGAAATGTTCAATTTTTATTCAATTCAATTTTGATATATTTCAATTTGTATTCACATATTTCAGTTTTTATGTCTCAATTCTTATTTCAATTTATATTTAATTCTATTTTAACTTTTTTTTTTTCAAATTCATGAATTAAATATATACAATTAACATTTTAATAAATAAGAAATAAAATAAATATTTAAATAAATATAAGAAAATAAAAGCATTTTAATGACCAATTAAATAAATTTATTCCAACAATTATTTCAATTGTTATTTATTTTTTATTTAATTATTCCCATATTTAATCCCATTTTTATTTAATTCATTTTTTTCATTTCTTTATTTAACCTTTTATTCATTAAAATAAAAAATAGAATTATATATATATTTGAACATAATAATAATAATAAATACATCTATATTGATGTAAATATAGCAATGGAAATGTTCATTTTTTTATTCAAGTTTTATTTTGTTCAATTTGTATTCATTTATTTCAAGTCATATTTAATTATTTCAACTTTTTTTTCATTTTTTTGAATTAATAAAATATATATAATCAAATTTTTAATAATGAAATAAAAATTGAAATAAATATTTAGATACAAAGAATAAACATTTAAATAACAGCAATTTAATGACGCATTAGATACATGTATTTCAACTATTATTTCAATTTTTATTCATTTCAACATTTTTTATTTCAATTTTTATTTCATTATTTCAACATTTATTTCCATTTTTATTTATTTCATTAATTTCACTTTTTATTTATTAAAATAAATAATATAGGCAAGGCAGGGCAAATTTACGTATATAGCACAATTCAACACAAGGCAATTCAAAGTGCTTTACATCACATGAAGATCATAAAAATCACATTAAAATCAATAGAACACAAAAACAAAGACAATCGAATTGGGGAAATAAAATTATACATAAAAATCGCATTCAATCACGAATAGAATTTTTTAAAAATCTATATATGCTATATATAATATTAGTAAACAAATGTTTAAATAAATAAAAATGGAAATAAATGTTGAAATAGTTCAATGTGAATGGAAAAACAGTGAAATATATAAATAACAATTGAAATAAATAGATTTAAAAAATGAAATAAAAATGGAAATAAATATTGAAATGGAAGAAATTTGGATGTGTAAATGACACGTTTAATAATTTATTACACTGTGTATTTCTTGATTTAATTTTTGCACTCCTGCTCCTCCATACTTTCTCAGGGGTCAACAAGATGAGATAAATCAGCACTCTGAAAAATATGTTTACTAGTATACGGCATGTAGTCTTTCGTGCTGCTTTTTGAAAAAGGACACGAAATGATGGAAATATGGACATAAACAAATGGTAAATGCAGCGTCTAAATGCTTATTTATGAGTGCAATAAAACTATAAAACTCAAATGACATTGACTGCCGACACATTCAGTGTTAAAGGGTTAAACAGTCTATGCTTGATTGGTAGGAAGAAAAACCAGGACCCACAGCGGCCCCTGAGGACCAGTTTGGACACCCCTGCCAAAAGATTTTTAACGCCATAAATGGCTGAAATCAGTGCCCTATTTTAAGATCTCCATCCTGTCACACCTGAGCCATAACGAGGTCACTTCCTGCCCATTTTTCATCTTTTTAAACACCACCACTGTGTCAGATCGCTGGAAAAAACACTAGAGCCTGATGGGTAAAACGTCGAGCGGGCGGTCTGGGGCCGCGGCCATTAGCTGTAATTCAGCTCTCGGCTTCCCGTCACGTCGCGCGCTAACTGCGCCTCCTGCCTCGCGGCTGGCAGCTAAAACAAACACTCCAGAAAGAGAAAATGAGCTGGAAAACAACCTAGCGCCGCCGTCGAATGGCAACATCCTGTATAATGCACGCGATAGGGTTTATGAATATTGAAAGGTTGTTGTCTTCATCGATGATAGCGGGAATCGTCAGCGGATTCTTACCTCTTTGGTAGAGTGGCACGATCAGTGTTTTTAATAACGGCGTTAAAGTATGACCATAGGCGGAGTTTGACTTTAGGGGCAACACATTGATGACCCTGAAACGCGGTGTCAGCAATAAAATTAAGAATATTTATAATAATAAGTTGACAATGAGCGTTTTTTTGTTTCCCATCATTCTTGAAGGGAATTCTAAATCAGGCTGCTTCGGCAATATTTTCTGCAAAAATCGTCATCCTTTGAATATTGTACGCCCGCCGATGTCGTGCCCAAGTAGTTACCCCGGTCAAAAATTGTATCCCCTGGGCGGAGCCATATGGAGGTACATTTGTGTCTTTATTATTCAATCCAAAAAAAAGTTGCTTCAATTTAAAAAAAAAAAAAGTTGCTTTAATCAAAATATGTATTTTCAACCAAAAAAAAATGTCACTTCAATCAAAAATGAATGTGTTGGAATGCAAAAAAATAAATTTGAAACTCAAAAAACTAAAAAAAAAAAATGCATGTGAAAGCTATTTTTCTTTGATTTATTTATTTATTTATTTATTTATTTTTATTGATTGAAGCAACTTTTTTCATTTAAGTAATGTTGATTTGTGTTTGGGCCACATTTTGGCTGGGACATTTTTGTCTTTTTTACTCAATCAAAAAATAAGTTGCTTCAAAAAAAAAATCTAGATTTTCAAAAAGAAAAACACCTTAATCAAAAAAAAGAAAATTTCAATCAAAAAAATTTTTTTGAATGCGAATAAATATTTGAGATTTATTTTGCATTAGAACACTTAATTTTTCATTGAAAAAGTTTTCTTTGATTGAAGCAATCCTTTTTGTGTTAGGACATTTGTGTCTAAATCATTCAATCCCTCAAAAAGTTGCTTCAATCAAAAAAATAAATAATTTTTTTTTTTTTGAAAATTATATGCAAAGCAAATGACCATCTAAGGTGCTCGAAAAATAATTCTTACCCATTATAAAAATATCTTTTTTTGTTCATTTCATTCATTTTTGTTGCAGTTTTATTGCTTTACAACTTTTATATATACAGTGGGGCAAATAAGTATTTAGTCAACCACTAATTGTGCAAGTTCTCCCACTTGAAAAGATTAGAGAGGCCTGTAATTGTCAACATGGGTAAACCTCAACCATAAGAGACAGAATGTGAAAAAAAAAAAAACAGAAAATCACATTGTTTGATTTTTAAAGAATTTATTTACAAATCATGGTGGAAAATAAGCATTTGGTCACTTACAAACAAGCAAGATTTCTAGCTGTCAAAGAAGTCTAACTTCTTCTAACGAGGTCTAACAGGCCTCTATAATATTTTTTTTTATTTTTAAGTTGGAGAACTCGCACAATTAGTGGTTCGGCTTTTAACTTTATTCTCGGCATTCCTATTTTAATCTCAGAGTATTTATTTTAATGTCAGTATCCTGACATCCTGACCCCAGTAACCCAAACCCAACAGAAAGTGACCCGTAAATGCCCCAAAATCAACATGAAGTGACCCGTAAATGCCCCTAAAGGAAAAGGAAGTGACCAAAAATTAACAGGAAATGACATCAAATGGCCTTAAAATCAAGGGCGTAGGTTTGGTCTCAACATTAGTTGGAACGATAGAGTATAACAGCATGACCTGCATGTACACTTTTTGCTCAGAAGGGCTACATTTGTCAGGAATATGAACCTAATGAATTGATTTGCTATATCAGGGGTGCCAAATTGATTGCAACTCTAGTGTGGTTAGCTCGTGGCATCAAAAAATAAATAAATTAAATTAAAATATATATATATATATGTATATACAGTATATTTTTAATGTACATACTTATGATTCTGTTGTCTGTATGTTGTGTTGTGTGAGCAACATATGAGGTTATGCAGCAGCTGTCGTTCTCTAAGGAGCTTCTTTCTCACGTTTTTCTAGTTTTAAAGTTTCCAGCAGAGTTCACTACATTTCTCAAAGTTTAATTAACGTTAACAGCAGAAAACACAAATAGAAGGACACTTCTCTCTAATTAGCGTCCTACTCGAATTCTGCAGGTTAGCAAGTTCACACAGTTCAATGTTATGCTAACTCTGGTGCAGGTCAGACTTTCAGTAGCAAAATTAGTGGTGTTTTTCCCACCTCCACTTTATAGGTGTCTTTTATATACAGTGGGGCTAATTAGTATTTAGTCAACCACTAATTGTGCAAGTTCTCCCACTTGAAAATATTAAAAACCTCAACCATGAGGGACAGATTGTGGAAAAAAAAAAAAAAAAACAGAAAATCAAATTGATTTTTAAAGAATTTATTTGCAAATCATGGTGGAAATTAAGTATTTGGTCAATACCAAAAGTTCATTTCAATACTTTGTTATGTACCCTTTGTTGGCATTAACGGAGGCCAAACGTTTTCTGTAACTCTTCACAAGCTTTTCACACACTGTTGCTGGTATTTTGGCCCATTCCTTCATGCAGATCTCCTCTAGAGCAGTGATGTTTTGGGGCTGTCTTTGGGCAATACAGACTTTCAACTCCCTCCAAAGATTTTCTATGGGGTTGAGATCTGGAGACTGGCTAGGCTACTCCAGGACCTTGAAATGCTTCTTACGAAGCCACTCCTTTGTTGCCCTGGCTGTGTGTTTGGGATCATTGTCGTGCTGAAAGACCCAGCCACGTCTCATCTTCAATGCCCTTACCGATGGATGGAGATTTTCACTCAAAATGTCTCGATATATGGCCCCATTCATTCTTTCCTTTACACAGATCAGTTGTCCCGGTCCCTTTGCAGAAAAACAGCCCCAAAGCATGACGTTTCCACGCCAATGCTTCACAGTGGGTATGGTGTTCTTCGGATGCAATTAGGTATTCTTTGTCTTCCAAACACGAAAACCTGTGTTTCTACCAAAAAGCTCTATTTTGGTTTCATCTGACCATATCACATTCTCCCAGTCCTCTTCAGGATCATCCAAGTGCTCTTTAGTGAACCGCAAACGGGCCTGCACGTGTACTTTCTTCAGCAGGGGGACACGTCTGGCAGTGCAGGATTTGAGTCCCTGGCGGCGCATTGTGTTACTGACTTTGTTACTGCAGTCCCAGCTCTCTGTAGGTCATTCACTAGGTCCCCCCGTGTGGTTCTGGGATTTTTGCTCACCGTTTTTGTTATCATTTTGACGCCACGGGGTGAGATCTTGCATGGAGCCCCAGATCGAGGGAGATTATCAGTGGTCTTGTATGTTTTCCATTTTCTAATAATTGCTCCCACAGTTGATTTCTTTACACCAAGCGTTTTACCTATTGCAGATTCAGTCTTCCCAGCCTGGTGCAGGTCTACAATTTTGTCTCCGGTGTCCTTCGACAGATCTTTGGTCTTGGCCATAGTGGAGTTTGGAGTGTGACCGACTGAGATTGTGGACAGGTGTCTTTTATACCGATGAGTTAAAACAGGTGCCATTAATACAGGTAGCGAGTGGAGCTTCGTTAGACCTCGTTAGAAGAAATTAGACCTCTTTGACAGCCAGAAATCTTGCCTGTTTTTAGGTGACCAAATACTTATTTTCCACTCTAATTTTGAAATAAATTCTTTAAAAAACAAACAATGTGATTTTCTGTTTTTTTTTTTCCACATTCTGTCGCTCACAGTTGAGGTTTACCCATGCTGACAATTACAGGCCTCTCTAATCTTTTCAAGTAGGAGAACTTTCACAATTGGTGGTTGACTAAATACTTATTTGCCCCACTGTATCATAATGAAGTTTCATGTGGTAAGTGGAGTTTTGAGCGTGACTGACAGAAGTTGTGGACAGGTGTCTTTTATACCGATAATGAGTTAAAACAGGTGCCATTAATACAAGTAACGAGTGGAGCCTCGTTAGAAGAAGTTAGACCTCTTTGACAGCCAGAAATCTTGCTTGTTTGTAGGTGACCAAATACTTATTTTCCGCTCTAATTTGGAAATAAATTCTTTAAAAATCAAACAATGTGACTTTCTGTTTTTTCTTCTGCTCCACATTCTGTCTTTCATGGTTGAGGTTTACCCATGTTGACAATTACAGACCTCTTTTCAAGTAGGAAAACTTGCACATTTGGTGGTTGACTAAATACTTATTTGCCCCACTGTATATGGCTAAGGTAGGTACTTCTTCTGGTTTTCGGTCAGTAGCAACTTTGGTTTTGAAAATATTTGAATCAACCCTGTTTCCAGTGTCATGTCAATAGGTTGTGAAGTATATGGAAAAATATTAATTTATTCATCTATTTACTGGACTTTCAAAATGATTGCCCAAGAATTTACCTGGATTTTGTACTTTGACTTCCCTGCCGTAGCGGTGAGAACTCTGTTCAAAGCGTATCATCGCCGGTTTCTAAACAGCCTCTGACGGCGATTCCGAATCCCTCCTTCCCTTCTTCCCCTCCCGCCTCAGCGTCACCCGTCAGAGCGGGAGACTCGAACACGGCGGCGGAGGCGAGCCGGCGCTATTTGTTTGACAGGTACATGTCTCTATAGGCCACTGCCTTTCCAATTTAAGAGACCCTTAAGCCGGAAGGGAGCAGCCTTAACATTATTCTCCTCCAAGACGATAGGGAAAAAAAAAAAGAAAATGTTTTTTCTTCTTCCTCGCCGCTTTTAACACGAAGGCCCCGTCGACCCTTCAAGGACGCCCGACTGCAAGTCTTTCATCACTTTGCTTGAATTTTAATTATTTTCGCCCGCTTGTCAAGTCCCGCCGGTGTACGCGGTGACGGAAAAAGCGGCGGTGACGGGTAGCCGGTGGGAGGACGCAAAATATTTCATTAGCATCCAAAAGCGGCCAAGTAGGAAGTTTTGACCGACGCGGCCGACCCCGTCCTCGCTCTTGACACGCCGGCCGACATTTTGTTTAATTTGAAAGGGACGTCGAGAGAGCGCTATCGTGAGTTCTGCTTAATTATTTCGGCATGTTTCCAAGGAAACGAGCACGTCGCCTTGAGAGGCGAAGCATCACCCCTGTCAGACGCAAAATGTCTTTTTCAGTCTTTACCGTTAAAGCTTAGCCTCTGCCATAATCACTAGTAAGTAAACACTGAACCACAAATTTGGAAAGAGAACAGGAAGAGGTTTGTTTTTGGCTCTTCAAGCTCTTGGAGCACTAACACTCATATCTGAACCTGCTAAATCTGAACCGAACTCAAAAGGTAAAAGTTTTTTTCCTTGTAAACACATTGGCTGCCATTCGATTCCAGACGAGTCACAGGGACTCGAGTCATCTCGAGTCACAAATCTGAGGACTCGCAACTCGACTAAGACCTGAAGAAGAAAAACGCAGACTTGGACTTGACTCACTTGAGCTGGGAGATTCTTAGAGTCGAGAATCGACTTGACTCGTGAGGCAATGACTCGGGACTTGACAAGCTGACTCGAAAAACCTGGATAATAGATTGATTCCTTGCAGACTATCATGCATAGGTTTTTTTGTGATTGTTTGTTGTATTGTCTACCCACTTCTGCTCGAGTCACAAATGTGATGACTCACAACTCGACTAAGACCTAAAGAAGAAATACACAGACTCTTGACTTGCTTAAGCTTGGAGGGTCTGGGACTCGAGACTCGACTTGACTTTTCAGGCAATAACTTCAAGGCTCAATACGACTTGATTCGAAAGACAATGACTCGAGACTCGACAAACAGACTCGAAAAACTTGGATTGGTTCCCTGCCGACTATAATGCATAGTTTTTTTTTTTTTTACATTGACTTACAATGACAGTAATTTTTTTTGTGGGTGGTCTGGGGAACAATGGTAAAGGCCCTGACTAACCTGTGACTCGAGTTGACTTAACAACCTTTTGACTTGGCATGACTCGATTTGACGACCTTGTGACTCAGATTGACTCGACATGACCTTGAGACTTGACATAACCATATGACTCGACTCGATATAACCTTGTGACTCGAATTGCCCACAACAGGTAAGACTCGGGACTTACTTGTGACTCTGTGATTCTTTTACTTGACTAATATTGTTTTGAAGTAACACAACTCTTACTTTAGTAAAGTTCTTGGCTACTCAACCAAGCTCTGCTTAAGTCACAGGGACTCGAGTCACAAATCTGGTGACTCGGAACTCGACTCAGACCCGAAGAAGAAAAACGCAGACTCGGACTTAACTCGCTTGAGCTAGCAGGGTCTTAGACTCGAGACTCGACACGACTCGTAAGACAATGACTTACGACTCAACAAGTTGATTGAAAAACTTGGATCATAGATTAGTTCCCTGCAGACTATCATGCTATCATATTTCCATCAAAGATAAACCTGAAAGCTTTTTGGACGGGCTGGGGATTAATGGTGATGCTCTTGACTAACCTGTGACTTGAGTTGACTTGATAACCTTTTGACTTGACGTGACTCGACTTTACAACCTTGTGACTCGGTTCAACTCGACATTTTTATATATATATATCTATATTCGTTTGTATACACAAATGTTTTTAGAAATACTTATAACCTCCCTGACTCATACTGTCCTTTTTCATCAATGTGGCTTAACTAACAGAGTGAGGGAGACATAGGGGCAAAAACTTGGTTTAAAAAAATTGCGACTCATACGCGAGTATAAAAGTACTTTCCACTTCTGTAAATATACTGCAGATGGCAAAAAGTAACAAAAACACCCTGGACCGGAGGCTGAAACACCAGAAAAAAGCCGTGACAGAAAATATCACAGGTCTTGATAGTACAAAGCCAACACATGTTTGTTTGACTTCCTCTCATGTCTCGCAGCGGCGTTACCGACCGCGGAGTGCTGGGTCGGCCCTCCCGGTGGGCTCAGCTGGCCTTCCGCCACGTGTTTTGACACCAGGTTCAGCGTTTGCATGTATCGCTGATCCTCCCCGCAACGATCTGCCCACTTTTCCTTACCGGGTGCCGCCCCGCCCCCGCTGTCCGGTGGGGACGGCGCCCCTCCTCTTGGTCCAGACTTGTCAGAGCAGATTCTCGTCAAATTAGCGATGTCCTGCACGGCGGTAATTGCTTGCCAAAGCCATTCTGCCGATGCAGATTTACGGGGTCGACCGTGATGGAGATGACGCCAAATTGGCTGGGAGATTGTGAGGCGTCCCGTCACGGCCGCCGGCGGAATCAACATTTGTGCCCGGAATGCTGATTGGTCACCGAGTTAAATGAGAATGTGGAATTGTAGTTACAAGACGACAGTTGTTAAAATGGACAACGTGTCATGGTAGGGCCCAACATTAAGCTCCTATGAAGTGTTATAACGCCCGTTACCATTCTTAGTCTTGAGACCAGGTTGGGATGGTCTTGGTTTCGACTCCCAGAAGTCCTGTTCTTGTCTTAGACTCTGGATTTCTTTTGTCGTGACGTGAACTCTTATCGTATTATTGGCTGGACACCTGTCGCTCATTGAGTTACGTTGAAAAATGGTACAGAAAACAATTTTGTTGATCCAATTAACTAGATGATATCAGTTTTAAAACTAGAAACTGCAATTTCTGGAGAAATTACTCTGGGTCTTTGCTCTGTGGTGATACAGATCTTAACCCCGCCCAGGTTGGCTTGGGGACATTTCGGGGACAATATCAGGTCAATTCCTGTTGATTTGGGGACATTTTTTTTTTTTGCCATTGAAAATGAATGTAAAAAAATTTGGACGTCCATGGCCGTCCATCGCATCGACTTACATAGGCGTCAATGGAATCCAAGTACATTAGCATCAATAGGATGAAAAAACATGATTAAATGCCATTGGAAATGAATGGGAAGTTTGGACGTCCATGGACGTCAATGGCATCCCCCTCCATAAGTGTCAATGCAATCGGGGACATTTGGGGTTCACGTTCTATTGAATCTGGATTGATATCTAGTCATTTCCTGTTGATTTGGGGACATTGATTTTTTTTGCCATTGAAAAAGAATGGGAAAAAATTTAGACGTCCATGCATGTCATTTCTAATTGCCCCTCACCCTCCTGGAACTTTTGATGCCCAAATTGTGTGATTTGGTCAAAAATTGTAGGACTAGATACATTTTGATTTATTTTTTTCTCATGAAAAGTGAATGGGCAAGTTTTTGTCAAATTTCCGGGGAACTGTAAATTTTTTCCAAATTCTGTATACAACTTTTATTCAACTTTTATTCATTCTTCATTGTTTTGCTTCATTTGTCATGCATGTCAATTTTTATGCCCCTCACCGTCACGGAATTTTTGATACCTAAATTATGTAATTTGGTCAAAAATTGTAGGACTAAATTCGATTTGAAAATTTCTTTTTTTTGGGAAAATTGCCGTTTACGGCGCAACGGAAAATTTTTCAGAGCCATTTGAAAAATTCTCTGCGTCGCGCAAAAATTCCGGACGTGTCGATACTTGAGCGGTGCCCATCGGTCAAGCGGTTCGGGCTGTGCAGCACACCGAAGGAATCCCATTAAAAAAAAACAACAACAACAGAATAACACTATCTGGGTCTTTTTCAAAGACCCAGATAATTAGATTATAATTAATACTGTAGCGCTTGCAAAGACTAGCAGCAGAATGTTGCTTCAGTAATTCAGCACAGGAGTCCAGCTCACTTTTTTCCACAAACGGGAGTGTCGCGTTGTCGTATCGAATGCACCAATAGGAGCGTCGCGTTACCGTATCGAATGTACCAATAGAAGTGTCACGCTGACACATCACTGCGGCGCTTACAAACGCTGCAACACATTTTTGTTAAATTTTATTTTGTGTGCTGCATAGCTTTTCTTGTTTAATGAGTATGTGCAAGCAGTGCACGATTGCACGTGCAGCTTAGAGGGTACATTGCTGGTAGGGTCGATGTACTGAAGGAATCTGACCTTTTAGCCAGATTGATTGCCAGAATCACGCCAGCCGAACCGCCGGAACCGCACTAGCGCAATTCCAATGACCCGGGCTGGTGGAACACCCACAACCCTGCCAAAAGGCCAAACGCCGCGCATTCACCTTAGTCTTGACCCCTTGTACTGACTCCATATTAAAAGATGGAAAAAGGCTTCGAAACACAAATTGACAATTTATTCCAAGTCGGCAGCAATCATACAGCACAGAAAGACCCAGGTGAGGAGGCAAACTGGTTCTAGGGTCACCGTATCAAAAAGTCAACAAAAGGTTCCCGAGAAAAATGACAACGATTAGCTAAACGTTCAGTCTTTTCAAGGGTCTGGTGAGGCAAGCTGTGGTCTGGCAGAATGGTGTGTTTGGCCGTTGTTTAGGATTATTGTCTGTTAGAAAAGAGAATTTGGGCGTTACTGTTGTCAGGGCAAGGAAAGTTAAGGATTTTGCCATCCTTAGCACCACTTGAGTGCTAAGTGTTAACTTCTCGGTCGCGGGTTTCTCCGTTTCAGATGTTCCTTGTGCTAAGACAAGATGTCCAGCCATTTGTTCTGGACTGTCCAGAATAGCGGGTTGTGGGATTTGGTGTTGCAGACGTGGGCTTGTACAGTGGGGCAAACAAGTATTTAGTCAACCACCAGTTGTGCAAGTTCTCCTACTTGAAAAGATTAGAGAGGCCTATAATTGTCAACATTGATAAACCTCAACCATGAGAGACAGAATGAACAGAAAATCACATTGTTCGAATTTTAAAGAATTTATTTCCAAATTAGAGTGGAAAATAAGTATTTGGTCACCTACAAACAAGCAAGATTTCTGGCTGTCAAAGAGGTCTAACTTCTTCTAACGAGGTCTAATGAGGCTCCACTTGTTACCTGTATTAATGGCACCTGTTTTAACTCATTATCGGTATAAAAGACGCCTGTCCACAAGCTCAGTCAGTCACACTCCAAACTCCACTATGGCCAAAACCAAAGAGCTGTCGAAGGACACCAGAGACAAAATTGTAGACTTGCACCAGACTGGGAAGACTGAATCTGCAATAGGTAAAACGCTTGGTGTAAAGAAATCAACTGTGGGAGCAATTATTAGAAAATGGAAGACATACAAGACCACTGATAATCTTCCTTGATCTGGGGCGCCATACAAGATCTCACCCCTTTCGTCAAATTGGTGAGAACGGTGAGCAAAAATCCCAGAACCACACGGGGGGACCAAGTGAATGACCTACCGACAGCTAGGACCACAGTAACAAAGGCTACTATCAGTAACACAATGCGCTGCCAGGGACTCAAATCCTGCACTGCCAGACGTGTCCCCCTGCTGAAGCCAGTACAAATCCAGGCCCGTCTGCGGTTTGCTAGAAAGCATTTGGATGATCCAGAAGAGGACTGGGAGAATGTGTTATGGTCAGATGAAATTAATATATAACTTTTTGGTAGAAACGCAGTGTAACGCATGGCAGGGCAGGATGAGTGCATAAAAGGTAAAAAAAGGGAGCAGACGTCCACTTATGCACTTTTAATAGACAAAAATAAATAAATCCAGCTCAACCACTCGTCACTCGGGAGTACAACGGACCATGTACACATGATCGCACTTGACTCCCCAAAAAGTAGGTAGCAACTGAAGAAGAAAGTAAACATACAACATAAAGAGGCGCCACCGTGTGGTGGAGGTCCAAAGGAACAAAGAGGATCACAGAGGTGACCGTTACAGCAGGTTCTCGTGTTTGGAGGAGAAAGAATACCGAATTGCATCCGAAGAACACCATACCCACTGTGGGTGGAAACATCATGCTTTGGGGCTGTTTTTCTGTGTAAAGGAAAGAATGAATGGAGCCATGTATCGAGAGATTTTGAGTGAAAATCTCCTTCCATCAGCAAGGGCATTGAAGAGGAGACGTGGCTGGGTCTTTCAGCATGACAATGATCCCAAACACACAGCCAGCGCAACAAAGGAGTGGCTTCGTAAGAAGCATTTCAAGCATTGTTTAAAAATCAAACAATGTGATTTTCTGTTGTTTTTTTTTTCCCACATTCTGTCTCTCATGGTTGAGGTTTACCCATGTTGACAATTACAGGCCTCTCTAATATTTTCAAGTGGGAGAACTTGACTAAATACTTTTTTTGCCCTACTGTGGATGTCTTGCCCATCATCTGCTTGTCAGCGTGAATCTTGCTCGGTCAGCTGCATGACGTGTGCGTTGGGATTCCGTAGTCAGAAGGTGTCCTGTTTCTGTTCTGCCCCTTATCTGCCATTGTCTTAGCGCTGCAAAATGATAATGAAAATGATATCAATGCTATCTTTTTTATATTGGATGTGTTAGAGTAATGCAAACAGTCAAACAGCAAATACGAGAAAAGATACGATTCCCTTCATCACCCATCTAAGGCAATTTAACATTCTAGGCTAGACGTCTAACTCCGTCCATGGAAGCCAATGAGCCCTCTAAAAAATGATTGCATTCACTCACTAAATGAAGCTTTTGACTCTCAGTTCTTTTGACGAAGGTCGCATCAAAGTCAGAAATAATCACATTTTCAACGCTTTCAATTTGGCCCTTAATGAATTTCACTTAATTACCAATGGCCATTGCTCATCGCAGCATTCCCAAGGACACTTATGTGATTTTATTTTTTTCACGCTTTATCCTCTGTTGGTGTTTATCATCTTTGCACAAAAACACCATGAAAGCGAGGTCGCTTTTGAGTTTATATTTTGCGCTTATGAAGTGACTGACATCAGATAAGGCAGGAATAAAGCAAAAGGGGGGTCGGTAGACGGGGGTCCCGTCGGGGTCAGAAAACGTTAAGTGCAAATTGAGCCTTTTAAATGTAAATGTGATCAGAGAAGAAGTGTCCTTTAAGGGTGCTGCGGCATCTTTACCTTCACGCTGGGTGCCGTCCATCACCGCTGAGACGTTTACGACTTATGGGGTAGATCCTCGCGAGAGGACGAATATCGTAGAAAGGACACCCGCCACTGAACTTCATTGGCTTTTTACACATTGAACAAAGTCTTGTTCACTTCAGACTCACAATGTAATAACTTTGATTCATTATGAATGTTCTTTCAGAGTCATGTTTCCTGTTTAATTAATAGTAGCAGGGCAGCTGTGGTGCGGTTGGTAGCTCGAGTTGTCCTGGGACCAAAGGGTCAACGGTTTAATTACATACAACGTATCGCAACATAGCCAAAATTAGAAATATTTTGTCTAAAGACGATGCAGAAAAAATAATTCACGCGTTCTTTACATCTAGATTGGATTACTGTAACTTCTTACTTGCAGCTTTTGCTAAAAGTTCTCTAAAAGGTCTTCAGCTAGTCCAGAACGCAGCAGCAAGACTTTTAACAGGAACTAATAGAAGAGAGCACATCACCCCTGTGCTCCAGGCCCTTCACAGGCTTCCAGGCGAGTTTAGAATTAAATTTAAAATCCTCCTTCTCTAATGGTTTGGGGCCATCTTATCTCACAGATGCTCTGGTTCCATACCGCCCCAACAGAACACTCCGTTCTCAGAATGCAGGTCTATTGGTAGTTCCCAGGGTCTCTAAAAGTACAGTAGGAGCTAGAGCCTTTAGCTACCAAGCTCCTGTCTTATGGAATCAGCTTCCAGCTAGTATTAAAGAAGCCGACACAGTCTGTGCATTTAAGATTAGACGAAAAAGGTTCCTATTTGAGAAAGCTTAAAGGGTATGTAGTGCCCTGGGAAAATTTTAATATTCCATCATTTATCCATAAACGCATGCCTTTTGTATTCATATCATGCCACTTCGTGTAATTACACTCAAGAAAATGAGAGAAATTTGGCTCGATTGTCAAGCTAAAACGACCGGCGCCCGAGATCTGGCAGATTGTGTGTGTGACGTCATTACAAGTGAAGAGCGTGCCACCGGCCACTAGGGGGGCAGCACCTGTCTGCATCAATATAATTCCTTCTAGTGAGGGGAGAATTAGCGGTGTTTTGAGCTGTTTATGCTGTTGCATTGTGTTCGTCCTGCACATATTCCAGGTTCCCTCATGAAGAAACACCCCTCGTTGTCAATAAAAGAGAATTCAGGATTGACAGTGAGGGCTGTTTCTTCGACAAGAAAAAAGGCTCAGTGCTTTAATACTGAATGGCGGCGATGATGGCAGACAATTTCGTTTCTAGTTTCAGAGACGAATCCGACATAGAAGGACGTAACGAATGTTCATCTAATGGTGACGAGGAGAGTTACGAAGCTTCAATCGGTGTTTTAGGTTACCGATTTGAGCCCAAACGAACGCCAATGCAGCGTAATGAAACGGTCATTGAGGGGAGCAATGACACTGATGAAACATCGGCAGCAGATCGTGTGGGAAACAGCAATGATTTGTTTTGCATTTCTTTTTGTGAAGCTGATACACCGTGACTGCAAAATAAAGGAATGCATAGAATAATTATCATTTATTGCGCTATCATAGCTTTTCACTCTGCCAACAGACACAAATATGAATGGGATCAGAGGATTTGTTCTATATATTTTACGAACGATAATTTACACATGTGTCCAGTCCTGTATCCAATGCGTGACATTTTTTTTTATTATAAAAGAGTACTCACTCTGGCCATTTCGAGCTTGGCTGCTCCCCTCCTTTGCTTAGCTTTAGCCTCCTTTACTAGTCATCGTCCTCTTTCTTGATATCTCGGGACATTTAGGTGGCTGCGCCTGTATGGTTGGCACCGCATCTCCTTTGAGCAGCAATCTTTTAGCAAAACCTGATTTCACTTGTCCATAGTTTGAGAAGCTCTCAGGTGGAAAATGCGCACCACAGAAAAGCGTGCCGGAGGCTATGTCTAGAAAATTAGCCCTCTTTGCACGGACGAACTTTACCCATTGTCTGTGTAGTCCAGCTTTTTTTTTCGCGTTCAGGAACTCATGGATACTATATTCCGATAAATAACTATTTGTACACCACATAGCACAGCAGTTTTGAACGATTTTTGTAATGTTTTGGTCAAACAAACCCCAACGCTACTCTCTCGTCGTTAAAAAACAATGGCACCTGGCTCCGCCTCGACTGTCAATCACTTGTCGTGACGTCCCCGCCCTATTCGGCTGTTTCCGGAACACTTTCGGAAATGTTCGTTATTTTCGATCTATTTTCCATAATTGCTCATTAATGTGATTGATTTTTTTTGTTAACTTTATCAATATTTGTTATCTTGGCACATAACGGTTCTATTGATGTCTCACACCCCCTTTGCCGCTACATACCCTTTAAAGTGATCCTTTAATTTAAATTCATGTAGGCTCTAATAAACCGCAATTGTTCTCTTGTACTAAAATATGTTGTCGGAAACACATAAAATGTTAAATCAATGGTAATATTTTATAATATTTTGACCATTAGTTGGCGCCATGGTTTACGGGCTCGCAGTAATGACGTCATTGGGACCTTTCCAAGTGTGCAGCGTGTTCAACAATTGCTTATTGCTGCCTAAACTCGTGAAGTAAAATGCCAGGATGTGCTGCTTTTGGATGCAATTTCCAGTCAAATAGAAACAAGGGGAGTGAAGTGAGTGGTCAAGGTGGAATTATTATTTTTTGTGAATAAATGTGCATAAGTGGAAGCTTCTCCCCCTTTTTGGTCCCTGTATGCACGTTACCTACCCACCACGCGTTACAACTGGCGCCCGAACATTTTTCCTGGATCCTCAGTCAAGTAAGGGATCCGTCTATTTTCTGGATCCGATGGTCCCACCGCGTCTGCAATATTGGTTTCGGATCCGTCCATTTTTTCGATTCATCGGTCCCACACCGGCTTTTCGGATCAGTCTATTTTGTGGAATCGACAGCCTGATCGCGGCTGCGACATTGCCATGGGATCGGTCTAATTCCTGGATCTTCGAGTGAGTAAAAATGCGGGTTTGGATTAGTATTGCTATCTTTTTTGTTGACTATTCTTCGTGGGAGTTTTCCCCGAATCATACTAAATAATTAAACCACTATGGCACGCTACAGTGACGACAGTGACTCTGACGTGGACCTTACAACAATGTTGGAGTTCGTCAGGGAACACGTGTTTGCTACTGCTGAGTGAAGAATGGTCAAGGTGGAAATATTATTTTTTTGTGAGTAAATGTGCATAAGTGGAAGCTTCTCCCCTTTTTGGTACTTTCATACACGTATCCTAGCTACCACGCGTTACAATGTACAAGACATGGATTACACAAGGTGTGCTCTTTGGCCTGTACTGTATGTAAAGCTGGATGCTAACAGTCTACATAATTATATTGGGATAAGTTTGAAAACGCAATATGCTTACCTTGAATATCTGCTAATAAAACCGGAGTTCCCAACAGCACTCTCTCGCATCACCAGTTTTGCCCAACTTTTGTCTTATCAGGTATTTGCTGCACGCACTTTTTCCTGAAGCTCGTCTTGTGAACGACCGACAGTGCTGTCCTGCTCTTCACTTTTTAGATCTGGTTCAAATAGGAAGGGTAGAACTGACGACATGTTGGGAAAGCTAACGAGTGACACGCTGGAATTTCGGCAACGGGACCGGTGACGTCACGCACTGCGACGTAACAAGAATGGCGACCTATCACTTAAAATCATTTTACAAACTTTATTAAGACAAAAACATTAAGAGGGGTTTTAATATCAAATTATTATAACTCATACTAACATTTATCTTTTAAGAATTACTTGTCTTAAAAATAGAGGATCCCTTTAAGGTCAGGCTAGTTGAAATTGGACTAGACTCACAGTTCAGTCTAAGCTGCACTAGAAGCTATAACGCTGGGGGAAGTTCAGCCACTGAGTCCTATCCCCTTTTTCTCACTCTATTTACCACTTGTCTTACTTTCATTCATTCATTCATTTATTTCTCTTTTTTAATTGTAATATCTAGTTGACTAGTCTCTTCATCACTAGTCACCCCCTTGCCGCAGCCTCCTGACTATTCTGACCCCTGGCTGGATGGACGTCCTCGTTGACAGCCCCCCCCCCCCCCGTCTCATCTGGCTAGATGGAGGTCCTCTTGTTTCTTCATTCCATTGTATCTCTACAAACTGGACCTCCTGTTGCTAACACCCACCATCAGTCCTGGTGCATCTACAGCCTGTCCGTCCTGGGAGTGGAGCTCTCCTGGTTCTCCCCAAGGTTTGACATTTTCCCCAAAGAGTTTTGGAGTTTTTCCTTGCCGCCATGGAGGGTCTAAGGATGGGGGGATGCCCAGGACTTGAACTTTATTAATTCATCTACGGTTTCTGACTGTGTATCATATTGCCTCTGCAAAGTCCTTTGAGACAACCTTGTTGTGATATAGGGCTATACAAATAAAATTGAATTGAATTGAATTAAATAAACTTGCTCGCCGCCGGGCAAGTTGCCGATCGGCGAAGACAATCGACAACCCCGCCGCCATGTGACATGTGCCGGGCTAGTTTTGATTGATTTTTCGCTTCGAAAAGCGAAAATAAGACTTTGAAAAGTCACTCGGTTCGGGTTAGCATGTCGGCTAGCTGTCACGCCTCTTGGTTTGTTTGCATTTCCAAAGCCTGGGCAGGGAAATGACAAAAGCCTGACTAACTACGGTGGCATAAAATATGTTTGAGAGGTGCAGGAAGTGGACAGTTTTGACCATTATGGAGTAATTCTGCCTTGTCGTACTGAATAAATGCATTTTTATTATTTCATATTCAATTTAGCACAAGACTTATTTATCATGACCATACCATTTATTTAGCAATTGGGGAAAAATACTTGGATAAAAAGAATATCCTGTAAAAATATTGAAGTAGACAGACTGAAACACTGACATTATGAGGCTCTCTTCGTCGCATTTTCCTCATTCTGAATAATTCCATCTCAATGAGTTGAATTCTAAATCAGATGAAACCGTGTCCCTGCCCGTCATCCTCCTGTTAGGGATGTTAGAGCCCTATAATTGTAGGCGTGGCTAAATGACAGATTAAAAGACTAATTTCTCGTCATCTGCGCTTTGCCAAATTGTTGTGTATAGTCGAATCATCTCAAAATATGATTCTAATTCAGATAATAATGCTATTTAAGACATTTTTTATCCAGTCGTACGCACTTTAAGCCTAATGTAAAAATTCTGAACGTCCGCTCCACAAGACTAAGACAAAAATTAAGAGGGCTGCCGAAAAAAAACACTGCTTAGAAGTACATTTTTATCCAAAAGTTATTAAGTAAAAGTAACCCGTTACTACCCACCTAATAGTGCAATAACAAATAACTGCGTATGAATACCTGTACAATGAAATATCAGACCCAGAGACAATATTTCAGTAGTTTTTTCCACTTTTGACAACTCTACTTGTGACGGTAAGCAGGTGGTGCTGTCCTACCTTCCCGGCTCCACGCTTGGGTGCCTTGACATTTGGTCTGGAGAAGTCAACTCTTTCAGGGCCTCTCCATGACTTAGTCCCAGCCCCACCCCCCACCCCTAAAAAAAGGTGTCACCCAAAGAGGAGAAGGAAGGTGATGTCAGGTCGGCCGGGTTGTTTATTAAATTTACGACGCCGTTATTTCGCCACTCAGCATGATTGTATTCATATTACAGCTCATCCCGCCAAGGTCGCCGCCCGGGTGCCGACCTTGCGCGGGGCGGGGGCCCTCGCGGGAGGACGGTGTAGTGTTAAGCGGGGACCCTTCAGCTTTCAGTTTTGATGGACAGCGGAAATAAAGGCGGGCGCTCAATGACGCGCGAGAAAAGTTTCCCGCCGGACAAAGCCCAACGCCCTCGCCGGCCGATCCTCGCAGAGGTCACGGCGAGCATCGATCAGGCATGAGGACCCTGCGTTCGGCGACCAATCACAGATGTCTTCTCTAGCTTAGGTCACGGCTACCGTTTGACTCGGTAGCCGTGACACGGAGCTTTCATCATATCAGATCCATATGTGATGTTTACGTGCACCGCGCAAGGCGCAGTCATGATTTCGTTATGTGTAATACATCGTATTCAAAAAATCTACCGCTAAAGTAGTCAGGTTGCTAAAATTTTCAACTCAAAATGGATACCTGCTACCATTTTAATAAACCCTTTCAGTGCTATTGACAATGATAGACGTCCACTCACATGGCGTCCAATCATCCTTCTACTTTAAAATTAAATTCCAATAGGACTCACATTGAATTAGAATAATCTCCATTGTATTTTATTTTTATTTAAATCCACTATTAACATATATTCATTTTTATTATATTTTCATTCACCTATAAAAAAATATGAAAATATCCACGCTATAAAATATAGAACATATATCTTATATATACAGGTAGTCCCCGGGTTACGAACTAATTCAGTTCCTATGCCAACGACTTAACCAGAATTTCGAGAGACAGCGAGAACCAAAATTGGTATTTGCCATGTGGCAAACTGGATTTTGCCATGTGGCAAAATTTATTTTACCACGTGGCATTTTTTGTCTTTGCCATGTAGCAATGTTTTTGCCATGTGGCAAAATGGATTGTGACATGGCATTTTTTTTTGGTATGTGGCAAAACAGATTTTGGTTTGTAGCATTTTTTTTTTTTTTTTTTTAGGTATGTGGCATTTTTTTTCCCATGTGGCAAAATTGATTTAGCCATGTGGATTTTTTTTTTTTTTTTTTTGTCTTGTGGCAAAATGTATTTTGCCATGTGGCATTTTTTCTTTGCCATGTAGCATTTTTTTCCATGTGGCAAAATGGAATTTGCCATATGGATTTTTTTTTTTTTTTGCCTTGTGGCAAAATGTATTTTGCCATATGGCATTTTTTCATTGCCATTTAGCATTTTTTTCCATGTGGCAAAATGGATTTTGCCATGTGGCATTATTTTTTGCCATGTGGCAAAATGTATTTTGACGTGGCATTTTTTTATTGGCAGGTGGCAAAATGGATTTTGGTTTGTGGCATATTTTTTGGTATGTGGCATTTTTTGCCATGTAGCAAAATTAATTTTGCCATGTGAATTTTTTTTTGCCATGTGGCAAAATGGATTTTGTCATGTGGCAAAATGGATTTTGCCATGTGGCATTTTTTCTTTGCCATGTAGCATTTTTTTCCATGTGGCAAAATGGATTTTGCCATGTGGCATTATTTTTTGCCATGTGGCAAAATATATTTTGACGTGGCATTTTTATATTGGCAGGTGGCAAAATGGATTTTGGTTTGTGGCATTTTTTCATTGCCATTTAGCATTTTTTTCCATGTGGCAAAATTTATTTTGACGTGGCATTTTTATATTGGCAGGTGGCAAAATGGATTTTGGTTTGTGGCATATTTTTTGGTATGTGGCATTTTTTGCCATGTGGCAAAATTGATTTTGCCATGTGAATTTTTTTTTGCCATGTGGCAAAATGGATTTTGCCATGTGGTAAAATGGATTTTGCCATGTGGCATTTTTTTTTGCCATGTGGCAAAATGGATTTTGCCATGTAGCATTTTTTTGCCATGTGGCAAAATGTATTTTGCCATGTGGTATTTTTTCTTTGCCATGTAGCATTTTTTTGCCATGTGGCAAAATTGATTTTGCCATGTGGCATTATTTTTTTGCCATGTGGCAAAATGTATTTTGCCATGTGGCATTTTTTCTTTGCCATGTAGCATTTTTCGTGGCATTATTTTTTGCCATGTGGCAAAATGTATTTTAACGTGGCATTTTTTTATTGGCAGGTGGCAAAATGGATTTTGGTTTGTGGCATATTTTTTGGTATGTGGTATTTTTTGCCATGTGGCAAAATTGATTTTGCCATGTGGCATTATTTTTTTGCCATGTGGCAAAATGTATTTTGCCATGTGGCATTTTTTCTTTGCCATGTAGCATTTTTCGTGGCATTATTTTTTGCCATGTGGCAAAATGTATTTTAACGTGGCATTTTTTTATTGGCAGGTGGCAAAATGGATTTTGGTTTGTGGCATATTTTTTGGTATGTGGTATTTTTTGCCATGTGGCAAAATTAATTTTGCCATGTGATTTTTTTTTTTTTGCCATGTGGCAAAATGGATTTTGTCATGTGGTAAAATGGATTTTGCCATGTGGCATTTTTTTTGCCATGTGGCAAAATGGATTTTGCCATGTGTCATTTTTTTGCCATGTGGCATTTTTTTGCCATGTGGCAAAATGTATTTTGCCATGTGGCATTTTTTCTTTGCCATGTAGAATTTTTTTGCCATGTGGCAAAATTGATTTTGCCATGTGGCATTATTTTTTTGCCATGTGGCAAAATGTATTTTGCCATGTGGCATTTTTTCTTTGCCATGTAGCATTTTTCGTGGCATTATTTTTTGCCATGTGGCAAAATGTATTTTAACGTGGCATTTTTTTATTGGCAGGTGGCAAAATGGATTTTGGTTTGTGGCATATTTTTTGGTATGTGGTATTTTTTGCCATGTGGCAAAATTAATTTTGCCATGTGATTTTTTTTTTTTTGCCATGTGGCAAAATGGATTTTGTCATGTGGTAAAATGGATTTTGCCATGTGGCATTTTTTTTGCCATGTGGCAAAATGGATTTTGCCATGTGTCATTTTTTTGCCATGTGGCATTTTTTTGCCATGTGGCAAAATGTATTTTGCCATGTGGCATTTTTTCTTTGCCATGTAGAATTTTTTTGCCATGTGGCAAAATTGATTTTGCCATGTGGCATTATTTTTTTGCCATGTGGCAAAATGTATTTTGCCATGTGGCATTTTTTCTTTGCCATGTAGCATTTTTCGTGGCATTATTTTTTGCCATGTGGCAAAATGTATTTTAACGTGGCATTTTTTTATTGGCAGGTGGCAAAATGGATTTTGGTTTGTGGCATATTTTTTGGTATGTGGTATTTTTTGCCATGTGGCAAAATTAATTTTGCCATGTGATTTTTTTTTTTTGCCATGTGGCAAAATGGATTTTGCCATGTGGTAAAATGGATTTTGCCATGTGGCATTTTTTTTGCCATGTGGCAAAATGGATTTTGCCATGTGTCATTTTTTTGCCATGTGGCATTTTTTTGCCATGTGGCAAAATGTATTTTGCCATGTGGCATTTTTTCTTTGCCATGTAGCATTTTTTTGCCATGTGGCAAAATTGATTTTGCCATGTTGCATTATTTTTTTGCCATGTGGCAAAATGTATTTTGCCATGTGGCATTTTTTCTTTGCCATGTAGCATTTTTCGTGGCATTATTTTTTGCCATGTGGCAAAATGTATTTTAACGTGGCATTTTTTTATTGGCAGGTGGCAAAATGGATTTTGGTTTGTGGCATATTTTTTGGTATGTGGTATTTTTTGCCATGTGGCAAAATTAATTTTGCCATGTGATTTTTTTTTTTAATTTTTTTTTTTTGCCATGTGGCAAAATGGATTTTGCCATGTGGTAAAATGGATTTTGCCATGTGGCATTTTTTTTGCCATGTGGCATTTTTTTGCCATGTGGCAAAATTTATTTTGCCATGTGGCATTTTTTTCTTTGCCATGTAGCATTTTTTTGCCATGTGGCAAAATTGATTTTGCCATGTGGCTTTTTTTTTTTTTTTTTTTTTTTTTTTGCCATGTGGTAAAATGGATTTTGCCATGTGGCATTTTTTTGCTATGTGGCAAAATGGATTTTGCCATGTGTCATTTTTTATTTGTATGTGGCAAAATGGATTTTGGTTTGTGGCATATTTTTTTTTGGTATGTGGCATTTTCTTGCCATGTGGCAAAATTGCAGTGATGACCAAATGAAGCTTCTTGGTGGTTCATCTGGTCTTACAACAGTCGTATGATGCCGCTGTCATATAAAGTGTTACTTGTTAATAGCTTTTGGTGTTACTATCCCTTAATACAGTGAGGACAGCTGCAGCTTATAGTCCGGTGGGGCTTACCTATGAAAAAATGCCATTTTCGTATGAAATTTGGTGGGTAGTGAAGGAATCTGACCTTTTAGTCAGATTGCCGAAATTATGCCAGCACAACCGCCGGACCTGCGCTGGTGCAGCTCCACCGACCCGGCCGGCAAAAGCTCGGCAACCAGGCCAAAAGGCCAAACTCCGCGCAGTCACCTTAGTCTTAACCCCTTGTACTGACTCCATTTTGAAAGCTGGAAAAAGGCTTTGAAACAAAAGTTGACAGCAACAGACCCAGGCAAGGAGGCAGACTGGTTCCAGGGTCGCCACATCACAAGTCAGCAAAAGATTCACGAGAAAAATGAAGGCTCTTGCGGGATGGGCCATGGGCAGGAAGAGGGGAGTGTTTGGGTCTTCTTCTGTTGCAGATTTGGGTGGTCAAGTTCGTGTGTCACCGTTGCTGGGTCATGGTTAATGAGGCAACTGAGGTGGGACGTTCTGCGCGCCTCACCGTCTGAGAGGCACTAAGCTATCAAACTCGGAGTTCTTTATGTTATGGGTGTTTTGGTAGTACAGGACGTCCCGCCATTTGTTCTGGACTGTCCTGAAGAGCTGATTGCGGGATTTGGTGTTGCAGACATGGGCTTGTAGATGTCTTGCCTATCACCTGGTAGTCAACGTCAATCTTGCTCAGTCAGCTGCATGACGCATACGTTGGGCTTCCGTGGTCAGAAGGCGTCATGTATCTCTTATGCCCTATATTCTGCTTGTTTTCCTTAAACTATGGAATAAATGCTATTTATTTTATATTGGGTACGTTAGAGTAATACAAACAGTAAATACCAGAAAATATGCTATTCCTTCAGTAAAGGCTTATGGTCAGATTCGCCTTATAATGCGAAAATTACGGTAATTACATTTTGGGTAAACAGGGGGAAAAAAATATTTATATATTTATTTATAATCCAATTTCTGGACTATGGAAATTTGACATCCATTTTAGCGAACATGAAATAAATGCGCATTTGCGGGCCACACAAAATGATATGGCGGGACAGATCTGGCCCCTGGACCTCCACTTTAACCCGGCCTGCTTACGTCCAATGCTATGTTAGAAGATGTGGCTAATGTCTAACTTGAGTTTACTGTAAACACCAAGCTTTGTTGATGTTTTTTTGCCATATTGTTTTGAAGCTAACTCGTCTGCCGTGTGCGCTCTGCTGGAACCTTTTAAAAGCAGCATTATTTCAGCCACAGCAAATATCCTAATGGCCTTGTGTTGCTTTTACCACAAAAAAGGAGAAGAAAATGTCCCGCTTGCCTGTTCTCATTTAAAAAAAAAAAAAAAAAAAAAAAACTTTAACAACAACTAAAAAACAGGAATTTTTGTTTGGGAGTTTAGAAAACTTGTGCTTTTCTTGTCTTACTACCAGTGTGACATGAAATAAGGGTTGTTCAGGGACATCTAGTGCCGTTAATGACATGGCTTGTGGACATTTACAGGTCACTTCCTGTCCACTTTACGGCATTTACAGGTTACTTGCCGCTGATTATGAGTCACTTTCTATTCATTTGGAGATATTCTTGGGTCACTTCCTTTTCCGTAACCCAAATCCAACAGGAAGTGACCAAAAACAATAGGGAATGAGCCAAAATGATCTCACATGTTACTTCCCCGTTGATTTTGAGTCAATTCCTATTCAATTGGGGACATTCTTGAGTTACTTCATTTGCAGTTGTCACACCTTCAGTTGAGTTTTGTTAGGATTTTTGTCTTTCTTGTCCATGTGATTATCCATTGATTTAACCTGTTGTGGCCTGCTCCTTTGTGCATCCGCTGCCTCTTGTATCACCCGCCTGTGCTTCGTTGTCCAACAGGGCCGAGGAACCAAATGTGGTATTTGCCACGTGGCAAAATGGATTTTACCATGTGGCATTTTTTTGCCAAGTGGCATTTTTTTGCCATGTGGCAAAATGGATTTTGGCACGTAGCATTTTTTTTGCCATGTGGCAAAATGGATTTTGCCATGTGGGATTTTTCTTGCCATGTGGCAAAATGGGTTTTGCCATGTGGCATTTTTTTTGCCAAGTGGCATTTTTCTGCCACGTGGCAAAATGAATTTTGGCATGTAGCATTTTTTTTTTTTTTTGCCATGTGGCAAAATGTATTTTGCCATGTGGCATTTTTTTGCCATGTGGCATTTATTTGCCATGTGGCAAAATGGATTTTGCCATGTGGCATTTTTTTTGCCATGTGGCAAAATGGATTTTGCCATGTGGCATTTTTTTTGCCATGTGGCAAAATGGATTTTGCCATGTGGGATTTTTCTTGCCACGTGGCAAAATGGGTTTTGCCATGTGGCATTTTTTTGCCATGTGGCAAAATGAATTTTGCCATGTGGCATTTTTTTTTGCCATATGGCAAAATGGATTTTTCCATGTAGCATTTTTTTTTTGCCACGTGGCAAAATGGAGTGGCATTTTCTTGCCACGTGGCAACATGTCTTTTTCCATGTGGCGTTTTTTTGTCATGTGGCAAAATGGATTTTGCCATGTGGCATTTTTTTGTCATGTAGTCAAATGGATTTTGCAACGTGGCATTTTTTTGCCATGTGGCAAAATGGATTTTGGCACGTAGCATTTTTTTTGCCATGTGGCAAAATGGATTTTGCCATGTGGGATTTTTCTTGCCATGTGGCAAAATGGGTTTTGCCATGTGGCATTTTTTTGCCAAGTGGCATTTTTCTGCCACGTGGCAAAATGAATTTTGGCATGTAGCATTTTTTTTTTTTTTTGCCATGTGGCAAAATGTATTTTGCCATGTGGCATTTTCTTGCCAAGTGGCAAAATGGATTTTGCCATGTGGCATTTTTTTGCCATGTGGCATTTATTTGCCATGTAGCAAAATGGATTTTGCCATGTGGCATTTTTTTTGCCATGTGGCAAAATGGATTTTGCCATGTGGGATTTTTCTTGCCACGTGGCAAAATGGGTTTTGCCATGTGGCATTTTTTTGCCATGTGGCAAAATGAATTTTGCCATGTGGCATTTTTTTTGCCATATGGTAAAATGGATTTTTCCATGTAGCATTTTTTTTTGCCACGTGGCAAAATGGAGTGGCATTTTCTTGCCACGTGGCAACATGTCTTTTTCCATGTGGCGTTTTTTTGTCATGTGGCAAAATGGATTTTGCCAAGTGGCATTTTTTTGTCATGTAGTCAAATGGATTTTGCAATGTGGCATTTTTTTTGTCATGTAGTCAAATGGATTTTGCCATGTGGCATTTTTTGCCATGTGGCAAAATGGATTTTGCCATGTGGCATTTTTTGCCATACGGCAAAATGGATTTTGCCATGTGGCATTTTTTTGCCATGTGGCAAAACGGATTTTGCCATGTGAGATTTTTTGCCATGTGGCATTTTTTTTTTTGCCATGTGTTTTTTTTTTTTTTTTGCCACATGGCTAAAACAATTTTGCCACAAGGCAAAAAAATCCCCCATGGCAAAATCCATTTTGCCACATGGCAAATACCACTTTGCGTTTTTACCCTGCTTTTGGGTCGTCCATGCCGCCACACCCTGACATCAGTCACACCAAATTAACAGAATATGATCAATAAATGCCCCAAAACCAACAGGAAATTACCCATAAATGCCCCAAAATCAAGAGGAAGTGACCAAAAATCAACAGGAAATGATGGGAAATGCCCCAGTAACCCATAATAAACAGAAAGTGACCCATAAATGCCTCAAACATTATTGTGAGCCATGTATCTTATCATGAGGTAAGCAGAGGTTCCCAACGCTAGCCATCAAAGGTTAAACTGACGTTACCGATACTTGCAGGACTTAAATGGAATAACCGCTGCACTTTGCAATTAATTCCAGCTTGAAAAGCAGAGCACTTTGAACAATGGCGCTGAAATATTTATATTTCTCCTTTTGCCCAAAAAGCTTTTTTTGTTTGCTGTTTCCCAGCGGCGGCAGCTAATTGCACGCCAGCTTCCGTACAAGGCCGCCGCTGCCGCGGACCTGCCGGCCCCGCCGCGCTTGTCCTCTAAATATTACATGAGCGGGGGAGTGAGCGTTGTTGTTCTTTTTGCCCCATCAACAATTCATGGCGTCTAAGTGAGGTGCACCATGGGAAAGGAGTGCGGACCGATGGGAGGGACTCGCTCATGCTAATGACTTGGCTTTTCCACGACAATTTGTGAAAACATATGGATTTTTGGGACCGGAACTTCCCCCCACTTCAAAGGGATTTGACGTCTTTAACCGTCCCTGCCAGGCAGTGAGTTCATTTTGGGGCATATCATATCATTTGCTGTTGATTTTTGGTCACTTCCTGTTGATTTTGGGGCATTTATGTGTCACTTCCTGCATAAGCGGAGTTTAAGGGGGGGCCAGGCCCCCCTTGGTGGCTGAAAAGTGTCATTGTATGTAAATGACTTTCCTATAGCATTAAAGCAAACAACAAAAATGAATTAAATGAACAAAACAAGCTTTTTATAATGGGTCAAATTTATTTTGAAAAAAAAAAAAAAAATAGGAGAGGGCAATTCTATTTTTCTAATGATTTTTTTTTTTCTTTGAAAATATTTTTATTTTTTAACATTGAAGCAACTTTTTGGGGGATTGAAAATTTAGACACACATGTCCTACCCATAATATGGCCCAAACACAGAAAAGGATTGCTAAAATCAAACTTTTTAATTCAAAATTAAGTGTTCAAATGCAAATATTTCAGTCCGAAATATTTTTTCGCATTCAAAAACGTTTTCTTTTTTTTTGATTGAAGTGATTTTTTGTTTGAAAATATATTTAAAAAATTTAAGCAACTTATTTTTTGATTGAATAATAGACACAAATGTCCTAGCCAAAATGTGGCCCAAACGCAAGAAAACATTACTTCAATCAAAAAAGTTGCTCCAATCAAAAAAAACAAAACAAAACGAAACAAAAAAAAAAAGACCGCAATAAAAAAACAACAACTTTCAAATGAATTTTTTTGAGTTTCAAATGTATTTTTACATTCAAACTAGGGCTGTCAAACGATTAAAATTTTTAATCGAGTTAATTACAGCTTAAAAATTAATTAATCGTAATTCATCGCAATTCAAACCATCTATAAAATATGCCATATTTTTCTGTAAATTATTGTTGGAATGGAAAGATAAGACACAAGATGGATATATACATTCAACATACGGTACATAAGGACTATTTGTTTATTATAACAATAAATCAACAAGATGGCATTAACATTATTAACATTCTGTTAAAGCGATCCATGGATAGAAAGACTTGTAGTTCTTAAAAGAAAAATGTTAGTACAAGTTACAGAAATTTTATATTAAAACCCCTCTTAATGTTTTCGTTTTAGTAAAATTTGTAAAATTTTCAATCAAAAAATATACTAGTAGCCCCCCATTGTTGATGTCAATAATTACTTACACAATGCTCATGGATGCTGAAGCCTATAAAAATCAGTCGCACCCAAGCGCCAGCAGAGGGCGGCAAAACTCCATAAAACACAACAAGTGAGCGTTTCACTGTGTACTGTCATTTAAATCTCTCTGAGTGGGGCATCTGCGTTAATTGCGTCAAATATTTTAACGTGATTAATTAAAAAAATTAATTAACGCCCGTTAACGCGATAATTTTGACAGCCCTAATTCAAACACAGTTTTTTTTATCGAATAATGAAGACACAAATCTACCTCCATATGGCTCCGCCCAGTGGATACAATTTTTGACTGGGGTAACTACGTTGGCACCGGCTGGCGCACCATATTCAATGGATGACGATCTTGGGGAGTATAGCTGTCCTAAGCAGCCTGATTTAGAATTCCCCTCAAAAATGATGGGAAACAAAAAAAAAAACTCTCGTTTTCAACTTATTATTCTAAATATTGTTGTAAGTTAATTTTATTGCTGACACTGCATTTTGGGGTCATCAACAGGTTGTGCCCCCCATGGCCCCAAAATCAAACTCCGCCTATGACTTCCTGTTAATTTTGGGTCATTTACAGGTCACTTCATGCTGAGTTTGAGGCCTTTACAGGTCACTTCCCTTCGATTTTGGGACATTTACATATTACGTTCTGCTGATTTTGGCTTACTGGGCTATTTCACGTCATTTCCTGTTGATTTTCAGTCACTTCCTTTTCCTTTCGAGGCATTTACCGGTCACTTCCTGTGTATTTTGGGTCATTTGAAGGTTACTTTCTTTTAATTTTGGGTTATTGGGCCATTTGACGTCATTTCCTGTTGATTTTCAGTCACTTCCTTTTCCTTTCGGGGCATTTACCGGTCACTTCCTGTGTATTTTGGTCTCATTTACAGATATCTTTCTGTCAATTTTGGATGACTGGGGCATTTTATGTCAGTTCCTGTTGATTTTCGGTCACTTCCTTTTTCCTTTTGGGGCATTTACGGGTCATTTCCTCTTTTTGTTGGGTCATTTGCCGGTCACCTTCTTTTAATTTTGGGTTACTGGGCCATTTCACGTCATTTCCTGTTGATTTTTGGTGACTTTCTTTTCCTTTTGGGGAAGTTACGGGTCACATCCTGTTGATTTGGGGGAATTTACAGATCACTTTCTGTTAATTATTTCCTTTCGATTTTCATTTAGTCACTCACTCTTGATTTTGGAGCATTTACAGGTCATTTCCTATTCATTTTGGCACATTAACAGGTCACTTCCTGTTGACTTTGGGTTACTGAAAAGGAAGTGACTCAAGAATTTCCCCAAATGAGTGCGAAGTGACTAAAAGTCAACAGGATGTAAACTTGTAAATGCCCTGAATATAGGAAAGACTGGTATGCTTGTGCTTCCACTTGCAGTTGATGTCATTTGAAGAGCGATTGCGTCGTGGGTTAAAAATAGCCCTACGGGCGCAGTACATCAGATAATAAAAAGGCGTGGGATGTCCTAACAAAACGTCGGTGGCAGTAAATCCAGTCGGCGCCGTTCTTCTTCTTCTTTGTCTTCTTTTTCTAAGACGTTAATCCTGTGCACGTGGAATTTGTGTGTCGCCTCTCACCTGGAGGATTACGTGACCTTGTTGAGAAGCGACGAGGGCTCAGCGGGTTATCGGCTCCTCTTCTTTGTCTTTGGCTTTTCTTCGCGACGACGACGAGGCGGCCTCTTCCAAAATGGCTTTTCGTTTAGGTTCAACTTTGAGTCAATCTTGTCAAGTTTGGACCTGATGACTTTTGATTCGTTTGTCATAACATGATTTGAAATTATTGTAATTTGTCAAATCTTCTTAGATGACCCATCCATTTACAGTAGGATTGCTGGAAGCGAATGAATGAATGCTCCTAATTAAAAAGGGATTTTAGTGTATTTCTGGGTCACTTCTCATTCATTTTGGGTAACTCCCTGTTAATCACAGGTCGTTTTCTGTTGATTTTGGGGAAGAATTTTTGTTCAAAATAATGATGTTCTTGTGAGTGTCTATGTGCTATTGGAATTGAATGGAGGCATTGGAATTATGTGGGGAAGTTCTGTCAAATTTTGCTGCAGCTGTATGGTTTCAAGGCAATCTCAGAATTAAAGACTTAAAGGCTCTATTAACTCATTTGCTCCCAAAAACGTATGAATACGAATTTTTAACTGTTTTGTGTCCCAAAGACGTATTTATACGTCTTTTACGTTTTTTTTTTTTTTTTTTTTTTTTTTTTTTTTTTACAAGAGACACCTCTGGGTTCTGATTCAATTCAGCTCCAAAGCACAAAGCTGAAAATCCATTTTAAAGCAATAAAACTGGCCACTGGAGGGCAGTAGCGCATTTGGTAAGACCCGCAACCCGACTGAATAGCAATGAAAGGCCGGGCCGCACGGCCGGGGCGCCGGCGGAAGACAACCGAATGGAGAACAACCTAGAGCAGTGTTTTTCAACCGGTATGCCGCGGCACACTAATGTGCCGTGAGAGATCGTCAGGTGTGCCGCGAGAAATTATCGCACAGTTGCGGACATTACAATATACATATATATATATATATATATATATATATATATATATATATATATATATATATATATATATATATATATATATATATATATATATATATATATATATATATTAGGGCTGTCAAACGATTAAATTTTTTAATCGAGTTAATTAGAGCTTAAAAATTAATTAATCGTAATTCATCGCGATTAATCGCAATTCAAACCATCTATAAAATATGCCATATTTTTCTGTAAATTATTGTTGGAATGGAAAGATAAGACACAAGATGGATATATACATTCAACATACGGTACATAAGGACTATTTGTTTATTATAACAATCAATCAACAAGATGGCATTAACATTATTAACATTCTGTTAAAGCGATCCATGGATAGAAAGACTTGTAGTTCTTAAAAGAAAAATGTTAGTACAAGTTAGAGAAATTTTATATTAAAACCCCTCTTAATGTTTTCGTTTTAATAAAATTTGTAAAATTTTCAATCAAAAAATGAACTAGTAGCTCGCCATTGTTGATGTCAATCAATAATTACTTAAACAATGTCCATGGATGCTGAAGCGTATAAAATCAGTCGCCCCCAAGCACCAGCAGAGGGCGGCAAAACTCCATAAAACAGAACAAGTGAGCGTTTCACTGTGTACTGTCATTTAAATCTCTCTGAGCAGGGCATCTGCATTAATTGCGTCAAATATTTTAAAGTGATTAATTTAAAAAATGAATTAACGCCCGTTAACGCGATAATTTTGACAGCCCTAATATATATATATATATATATATATATACATGCATACATACACATTAGGGCTGTCGAACGATTAAAAATTTTAATCGAGTTAATTACAGCTTAAAAATTAATTAATCGTAATTAATCGCAATTCAAACCATCTATAAAATATGCCATATTTTTCTGTAAATTATATATATATTCTGTAAAATAATTTGTCGGAATCGAAAGATAAGACACAAGATGGATATATACGTTTAACATACGGTTCATAAGGACTGTAGTGGGCATTTCACTCTACTGTCATTTAAATCTGTCTATGCTGTCCTCACTCCGAAGCGTCTACTTTTTCCAAAGCTAGACAGCTAGTGAACGACGTCTTAATAATCTGACTTCTTCCTTTTTAATCTAATTTATTAATAAAATGGCCTCAAACCATTGTCCTCTTTAGACCGTAGTGAAACTACAAAAAAAACAAGTTCACAAGCACTGCATTAGCAACAACGTTAGCTTAGCACGCTATACAGGTTCACTAAACATAAACAAAAAGTGTCTCATACAAAAAATATAACATTTCGCTTACTAACATAAAATGTACATTCTTTACAACAACCATACTTACGGACAAATCTTGTCCAAGGATCATATAAGCACAACATTACAACGTAGGCGTCAGCCCGAGACGTCGTGCAGCCATATTGAACTGGCAAGAAAGCAATAAACCATGTCGCAAAGCGACCACAAGAGTTCGCGTTTAGACAGCACAAAAAACCTTGCAGTAAAACTTACCAAAAGGCAGAATACTGTCAGAGCGGGACATGTGCGTTAATTGCGTCAAATATTTTAACATGATTAATTTAAAAAATTAATTACCGCACGTTAACGCGATAATTTTGACAGCCCTAATATATATATGTATTGTATTGTCCGTAACTGTGCGGGCCCTTGAAGGGGCCATCAGACTGGAGAGTGGTGACGTAGCAGGAAGCAAGGAGGGAGGGAGAACGGCCTGAGAGCAAGTTAGCGGTCACATGTTGCGAATGCCACTGTTATTTTGTTTATTATTTTCCATTGTTGCCACAATAAAGTGGGAAAGTCATCACCGACTCCTCTCCTTTCTATTTCCCCATTTGGGGCTATTACAATATTTATTTTACGTCGTCGGGCGGAGTTGCAGTAGGAAGGAAGGAGTAGGTAGAAAGTTCTCGGTCAGGTGCAGATGAGCGAAGTTTGCTTGTGTCGCGTTCAAAAACTGCTCGGATTTCTAGCCATCAACGACCTTGCTGTCCGCGACAATGTGGACCCCAACACGTCTACTGCACATTATTTGGTTAGACTCGTCATGTGCCGATATACTCGAAAGTGTCCTTTCTATTTTATCCATATGTGACGACCGTCAATCCTCCCCCTGTGTTATATTACAACACATTGTTGGGAACAACAAGGTGGCTAATGGCTAAAAATCCCAGCAGTTCTTGAACGCGACACGAGCAGCACAGCGCCATGGTGCCAAGCAAGTTTAAACGTCATCTCCAAACGAAACGCCCATCGCTTCAAAACAAGTCAATGGACTATTTTGTTCGCCTTCATGAAAACACAGAAAAACAGGCAACTTTTTTACGATAAAAACTACGAAGGTAAATGAGAAAGCCCTCAAAGCCAGTTACCTTGTTGCTAAATCCAAAAAGTCCCACACCGTGACAGAGACATTAATACTAGCTGCCTACAAAGCCATTGTCTGCGAGATGCTCGACCTTGATGTGGTTAAAGACATTGCTCAAGTCTCCCTGTCTGATAATTCTGAGCTTTTTCAACCCTAACTGCAATTAAAAAAAAAAGATAAACAGCAGTCTCGGTGCTGTGTTTTGGCCAAAATACAGACTGAAATGTGTTAAAAAGATTGTTTTGTTTGATTTTTTGTTTTGTTATTGTAAGAAACTCATTGATGGATACTGGAAAAGGTTGTTCGCAATTATTTTGTCTATGGGGTTGTGCTACCAAGTATTATGCTGACGGTGCCATTACTTTTGTCCGTCCCATTTCTTGAGTTATTTTTTTTTGTAGAATGATCCATCCATCCATCCATCCATTATCTTCTGCTTGCTCCGGGTTCGGGTCGCGGGGGCAGCAGCTTCAACAGGGAAGCCCAGACTTCCCTCTCCCCAGCCACTTCAACCAGCTCCTCCGGCGGGATCCCAAGGCGACATAGTCTCTCCAGCGTGTCCTGGGTCGTCCCCGGGGCCTCCCGCTTGTGGGACATGCCCGGAACACCTCACCGGGGAGGCGTCCAGGAGGCATCCGAACCGGATGCCCGAGCCACCTCAGCTGGCTCCTCTCAACGCAGAGGAGTAGCGGCTCAACGGCGAGTCCCTCCCGGATGACCGAGCTTCTCACCCTATCTCTAAGGGAGAGCCCGGACACCCTGCGAAGGAAACTCATCTCGGCCGCTTGTATCCGGGATCTTGTTCTTTCGGTCACGACCCACAGCTCGTGACCGTAGGTGAGAGTAGGAACGTAGATCGACTGGTAAATCGAGAGTTTTGCCTTTCGGCTCAGCTCCTTCTTCACCACTACGGACCGGTGCAGCGTCCGAAGAATGTAGAATGATAACAATTTTTGTTTTTTCATTCTCCTTTGTGTTTTTTTTTTTATTGCAAGCAAAATAAATGAAGATGTTACTACCAAAGCAGTTGTAATTGCAATCATTTTCTGGGAGAAATTGAGCATCATCTGACAGAATTGCAGGGGTGCCAATACTTTTGGCCAGCACTGTATAGTCCACATACATACCCTAATTTTCGGACTATAAGCCGCTATTTTTTTCCCTCATTTTGAATCCTTATAGTCCAGTGTGGCTTATTTGTTGATTTATTTGGGTTAATAGTCAACACTTTATTTGACAGCGGCATCATAAGACTGTCATAAGAACATCATAATTATGACATGACACAATCAAGGGCATTACTGAATACTTATGACGGATGTCAATATGTGTCATGTGGCATATTATGTCACTAAATCCATTTATGTCCAACTCAGATCTTTTACGTCCATTCAAAAGTGAGAAAATTTGCGGGATGACACTAACTGACATCTATTATAAGCATTCATTAATGCTTATGACAGTGTCATGTAATAATTATGACAGTATTATGGCAACACTATCCAAGAAAATGTTACCAAATACCATAACTAGCAATTAATGAAACAACTGGAACAGTAACTGAAGAAATAATTAGCACAGAACATGACTGTTATTTACATCTGTAGCGCCGCCATGCATGCTAGGAGGAATGTTGGATGACAACAGTGTTGAGAGCAGGTGGCAGCAGAGGTTGACTGTGTACTCCAAGGAAGCAGTGATGGCCAAATGAAGCTTTTAGTGACAATAAGGCTTTGCAGCCAATTGGTTCAAAGCTTAGTGGTTGTTCATTTGGTGTCATGACAGTCTTATGGTGCCATTGTCAAATGAAGTGTTACCAGTTAATATCTTTTGGTGTAAATATCCCATAATACAATGAGGACAACTGCAGTTTATAGTCCAGTGCGGCTTATTTATGAACAAATGCCGTTTTCATGTCAAATTTGGTGGCTGGCGGCTTATAGTCATGTGCGCCTTATAGTCCAGAAATTACGGTAATCTTTACTTGTTTCATACCCAAATCCTTGAACTATGTTCCATGAAAAGAATGTGAAAGTGGCCATTTTTAGGAGTAAATCATAGTATGAGATTTATCAAGATTATGAATGGAATTTATGTCAATTCTTATAGGTTTTTTCTATCTCTTTTCCATATGGGGATCATTTTCGTGCGCCTTGATTTTGTGAATCCGTTGATGTGTGTATTAGGCAATATGAATTGCTTTGAAAAGCAACCCCACAAGTGCCAATTAAAAAAACCTTCCCTTTGCCGGAAGATTGATCTCAGCCTACGTATTGTCCGTTTTGTAGAAAGCGCGGACGCGAGATGAAGGCGCCGGAGTTGACCTTCAGTGACAGCTGGAATTCTATCAGGAGCCAATCAGCGCTGGCAATTAGTCTCTCTTTGTGAGCCCTCGCACGGATCCTAAGCGGGGTCAATTAGGGAATATCAAGTCGCCGCTTCCACTCGGGCGACTGTCCGTCATCCCGTCTCTGACGCTGCCGCCGCTTTTTTTTTTTTTTTTTTTTAATCAGGCCATATAAATGTATCTCACGCGCCATCTCCCGCCCTCTTCCTCTACGGTTCCCCCGGCGACGCTGACCTGGTCAAACGGACCTTTTCTTTTTGCCGGAAAAATAGCTTTGGACGTTATCGCTGCACGGCGCGGCGGGGACTCTGCTGTCCGCTCGCGTGCTTTTTTTTTTTTTTTTTTTCCCTCCACTACCATATTCATAACCTGATGGATGGTGTCAACTTCAGTAGGCACAATCATGTTTTCCTGTGACGGTATTTTGTATTTTTCGGACTATAAATTGCAGTAGCTAAAAAAATGCATATGTATAGTAAAGCTATGAAAATCAAATTTCCAGGTCCGGCGTGCTGAAAATGTTAATACAGGATTGAGTTTAGCTTTGTTTCAATCTTGGACTAAACTAGCGCCCGAGCGTATCCTCTAATGCAGCGGTTCTTAACCTGTGTCCGATCGAACCCGAGGGGTTCGGTGAGTAAGTCTAAACTGGGTTCGGTGAAGGCTAAGACATACAGGGCCTGTTTTCATACTCTGATTAAAGTGTCATTTTAGACTAGGTTTTGGAATGGGTTGCCCCAGTTTACAGGCTTAAGTCCATCTATTTCAACACCTAGCCTGATATCTAATGGGAGGAGAAACTGGTTTGCTTCGTGGAAAGTTGACTAATGATGAGGATAATATACGTATAACAGGTCTACAGGCTGCGTGCACTGCGCAGATAATTAAAAAAAAAAAAAACTAAGCTTGCAGGCAGGACTGAACGGGCTCTCGCAGTTTGGTGCAACTCGGACGTCACGCAAACTCGAACGGCACGCAGGTCAGGGTTGTGGCAGATTGTCCCCCTCTCGTAATTTCATGAGAACCTAACTTGCTCGAAACTCGCCTCAATTCAAGGGGGCACCACTGAGCCATTTTGTTACGGTTTTTCGTAATGTGGCAAGATTATTGAACGTTACACAAAGCCGCATGTACGCGCAAAATTTGGTCAGTTTTTCGTGCATGTTCAGGCCTCCGAATATAAACTGTACTATAAATCGATACAAATGTCACATTTGATCCAAAATACCCGATTTCCTGTTAGATTTGGAACATGGGTGCAAGAGACTTTTTGGAGCAGTTTTGCATAAGGTAATCGACTCCCCAAATTTCATTGCTCTATGTTGAAAAAACCTAATAGGAGAGGCCTTTTTTAAAACTCCTTTCTGTCACCACTAGTTGGCGCTGTAGGGTTGATGTAAATGACCCCTACAGGACCCGTCAGAGTATGACTCTCAACAAGCACGGGAAGTTTGGCGCAGATATGTTTTATATCTGCTGAGTTATGACTGTTCACAATTTTTGGCGAGGCACAATGTTGACATTCATTTTCACTTCCCTGTTGGACCCTTCTGCTTCAACCAAACCTCAATATTTTTCATCAGGCACCTGAGCACATGTCTTAGGGCTCCCCTGATGCAGGTTTGAGGTCAATAGATTTTTTACCTTGGAAGGAGCCTGTCTCGTAAAAAAAGGCATTTCCTGTTCCCACTAGGGGGCGCTAGGCCTAATGGGTAATATTTCAATGCAGTCGTGTTAAGGGTGGGATACTGCACATAAATGCCAGGTATGAAAAAGATTGAACGTCGTGTCAAAGAGCTACTAGTCATTTACTGAAATTGTCATTTTGCCGAAAAAATGGCCAACTTTGGCACCACACCCACGTCAGACCCATGAATGAAAACGCCCCATTTGAAAAACTTAAGATCTCATATGTCTCCTGAACACTCTCACCAATTTTGAAGACGATCCAACTAACTCCCTTGGCGAAAAGGGCTCAAATGGGTGCCAATGCTTTTTTGGAGCAGTTTTGGACAAGGTATAGACTCCCCAAATTTCATCGCTCTATGCTGACAAACCCTAATGTTATAGGCCAATTTTAAAACTTTAAGGGGGGGCCACTGAGCCATTTTGTTGCATTCTTTTGCAACGTTGCAAAATTATCAACATTTAAATTTTGCCACACGTATGTGCAAATTTTGGTGCGTTTTCGTGCATTTCGTGCATTAGGCCTCCAAATTGGCCATTTTCATTTGCCATGAAGAAATAATATATACAATAATAATAATATATATATAATAATAATAATCCTTTGCATTACAATGGGGCCTTCGCAAGCCTAGTGCTCGGGCCCTAATTATTTGCGTCACATTATCCGCCACAAAAATAGTACAATATGTGATGCAAGGATGCGACCATAAAATGAGAATGTAGACATGATGAACAACTACAATGGGAGTATATCAAACTACCATGTGATACAGTAAAGTTGTTTAGACCATAAGGACTCTCAGATTCATATTTTTCTGTGTCTAAGCAGCTGATCGGGGCAGGCTCAAAAATTAACTGCAAAACACCTAATTTACTTGTAGTAAATTTGAAATTTGAAGAAACTTCAATGGGAATTCGCTTGCTAGCTTAGCTATATTCATTAAAAAAAAAAAAAAAATTACCAAATTCCGAAGTGTTCGATGAATGCACATGTGAAACTCATTGGGTTCGGTACCTTTAGTAAGGTTAAGAACCACTGCTCTAATGATATGAGAAAATAAATAAATAAATGAGGATCTAACAAAGTCCACTAGCTTAAATGCTATATAATGCTACCAGATGGTTTTTTTGTGCTCACCAGAAACTAGCTTGTAAATATTAGCATTATATAGCATTTAAGCAAGCGGACTTTTGCTATGCAAGTTAGCCAGTTGTTGCAAACATTAGCATTATAGGCTATAGCATTTAAGCTACCAAACTTTTACTATGCAAGTTAGCCAATTGTTGTAAACATTAGCATTACAATATATAGCATTTAAGCTAGCGGACTTTCTCTACTCAAGTTAGCGAATTGTTGTACACTTTAGCATTATATCGCATTTAAGCTAGCGGACTTTCGCTATGCAAGTTAGCCAATTGTTGAATTGTTGCAATTGGATAACTTCCATAGCAAAAGTCTGCTAGCTTAAATGCGATAAAATGCTAAAGTTTACCAGACAGTTTCTGAAGCAGACCAGATTTTTTTCTGGTGCTCACAAGAAACTATCTGGTAAACATTAGCATTATATAGCATTTAAGCGAGCGGACTTTTGCTATGCAAGTTAGCCAATTGTTGTAAACATTAGCATTATATAGCATTTTAGGGAAACTACTCAGACACTCGAAGGCGGAGGACGCATTTCTGCGTCCTATATGGTATACTGGGGACGGGTTTCAATAAGCTTCGGCTTCTCCCGTCAGCCCTTTTCTTTTTGGGTTGAATTAATTGTAAACAGATATAAATGCTTGTTTGGATTTGTCATGCCTGAAGGGAAAATAAATAAATAAAATACAGTTAAGCTAGCGGACTTTTGCTATGCAAGTTAGCCAATTGTTGTAAACATTAGCAGCTGAACAGGGCAGGTTATGTAGACATGAAATGACATTTCCCAATGTGAAAATTAACTGCAAAACATCTAATTTACTTGTAGTAAATTTGAAATTTGACGAAATTTCAGCGGGAATTTGCTTGCTAGCTTTGCTATATCGGTTTCAAATTTGGACGGGACAAAATTATCAAATTCCGAAGGGTTCGGTGAATGCACATGTAAAACTCGTGGGGTTCGGTACTTTTAGCAAGGTTAAGAACCACTGCTCTAATAGTATTAAAAATGAATAAATAGACAAATAAATGAGGATCTAAGTACAACTAAAGAACACCTGGTGAACTTGCATAGCAAAAGTCCGCTAGCTTAAATGCTATATAATGCTAATGTTTACCAGATTGTTTCTAGTGCGCACCAGATTGTTTAAATGTATTTTATTTCTGTCCTTATTATGTCCTTTTGGAGGCTCCGTATACTTACTTTTATGACCCACGTTCAGTTTTGTATTCCGATTCATCGCACGATAAAGTCAGCGTTTCTGTTTTCCACTGACTCGTATGCTCCGTGCCGGAATCCTTCCCTTTTGATACAAAGTCGCTACCAAAATTATTTTTATTGCACGCTTTCAATAATTATGCATCTGTGTAAGTTGATTTTTGAATCCCTTTTGACAAGACTCAATCATTTGAAATAGTGTGGAAAAATTTTAAGGCCTTATTCACGAGAATTTTGAACTCGTTTCCGAACGGGGAAGCCAACAAACAATGTCACTGAACAGACGACGTTGTCAACGTGTCAGTCTTGTCTATGATTGACAGGTCCTCAGGTGGTTGCAGCTTCTGGTGACCCTGAGCGAGATGATGAGCGGAGGAAGAAAATGGATGTTTAATATTTGCGCACTCGCGACCGTATTTTATTCGGATGAAGGCGTGTGGCCTCGGTATTTTGCTGATCTCATTCCTGATTGATGGTTGAAACGTCAGCAAGAAGTTTTGTGTTTAAAGTTTCAAGAGTAAACAAAAATACCGTATTTTTCGCACTATAAGGCGCACCTAAAAGTCTTCAATTCTCTCAAAATTGCCCCTTTTTATTTATATATGGACCAATATTGCTTAGTCGTGGCATGACATTGCCGTTAGCGCAGCTCCATCTATTGGCTGCATAACGCAACCCTATCCAATACTACTGCACTCTATACAGGTAGTTGTGATGCATGCTTTTATTTCGGCGCAGAAAGCGTAGACCAGGTAGTACTTCCGCATGCGAGTAAGAGTGCATGTACATGTCAAAATGGAGCCTGTTCTGTTTTAATGTTTGTTTTACAATTGTGTGGGTTTTATCTGGATTTTTGTGTTTTTGTCATTTTAGGGTTTTTACAAATAATCTCTATTGCATGGTTTTAGTGGAATGTTTTGATTTTTGGCAGCTTAGAGGGATTTTGATGGGTTGAGGGACTACACCCTCCCTGGAAATGATTGGTTGTGACTGTTTTAAAGAGAAGCCAAGCAGGAGGAAGGGAGACGGAGGCAGGCGGCATGCGGGTTCACGTTGTGTTTCTGGGGCGAGACTGATGGGATGGACGATGGTAGGTGAGGAGCGGCTCAGACGCCGCCGGTATGGCGAGGGGTTGCACAGAGGATGCCACCATGACAAGAAGCCCGGAGGATGGGGACGAGTGGCCCGGAGGAGTCCGCCGTGGTTGGAAATGAGCGGCCCGGGGGTGTCCGCCCAGGACTGGGACGACTGGCCGGGAGGAGTCCGCCCCGGACAGGGACGAGAGGCCCGGAGGAGTCTGCCACAGACGTGGACTATAGGCACGGAGGAGACCGCCCCGGATAGGGACGATCGGCCGGGAGGAGTCCGCCCCGCATGGGGACGAGAGGCCCAGTGGAGTCCGCCCCATACGGGACTAGAGGCATGGAGGAGTCCGCCCTGGACGGGGACAAAATTAATTTTGCCACATGGCAAAAAAATGCCACAAGGCAAAATCAATTTTGCCAGACGGCAAAAAACATGCCACATGGTAAAATCCATTTTGCCACACGGCAAAAAAAAAATGCCACATGGCAAAAAAAAATGCCACACGGCAAAAAAAAAAAAATGCCACATGGCAAAAAGAAATGCCACATGGCAAAAAAAAAATATATGCCACATGGCAAAAAAAAATGCCCCACAGCAAAATCAATTTTGCCACATTGCAAAAAAAATGCCACATGGCAAAATCCATTGTGCCACATGGCAAATACCACTTTTCGTTCTCAGCCCTACCACGTTTATTTGAACCCGGAGCATTCACTGTCATTCTGATTTTCCGGGCATTCACAGGTCACTTTCTGTTCATTTTAGGGCATTTACAGGTTACTTCCTGTTGATTTTGGGTTAGTGAAAAGGAAGTGATTCCCATAAAATGCCCCAAAATCAATAGGAAGGGACTGAAAATCAACAGTCAACAATCAACCTGAAATGGCCCAAAATGACCTCGTTGCCTGGCATTGGCTGCCACTGACAGCCATAGAAGTGGGAGGGTCCCATTTTTATTGGGAGGGGTTCATTTGCTGCCACCCTCCGAATTCAAATTGATTGGACTCTACTTGTGGTAAACTTACAGCAGAAGGATGAAGACAGCCTGTTTTTCTGTTTATTAGTTGTCTCCAGAATATGCCAGAATGATATCCCGACCAATATATTGATAACGGTTGTATCGCCATATCGTGAGATCATCGTTATCGTGAGCTTTGTATCGCAAATCGTATCCTATCGTGAGATAACAAGAGTTTCACACATCTAAAAAGGGCTAAAGTTCTACATACTTTTCTATGGTACTTTCGGCCCTTTAATCGAGAAATGCGATTTTAGCCATTTTCGGTAACGGCAAATTTTCAATGAATTATACCCACCTGGACACCACGAACTGTATGTAAAAAAAAGTTGTCCGAGAGTTTAAGAGGATGCTCACCGTTAGCATTAGCTTATTGCTAACGTGACCGTGAATGCTATGCTAACGCTACGAGTTAGATTTAGTATATGATGATCACTCGGCACAGAGCTTTAAAGGCTAAAGCAACATCGCATATTCTCTCTCACCAATAAAACAAATCATAGTGTGTGCGAGCCTTCATTGAGACTGGAGACGACACACTGGTGAGTCGGGAAGGATGTGGGGCTCAGCACAACACGAGTGACAAAACCAGACACTGCTAAGATGCAAGCTAACTACAGATAAAATGTCATACATTGTGAACATGTGATGGAAACTATAGCGTGCTTTCGTCTCTTTGGACGAAAACTGGCATGCGTCTTGTCATGTTTTAGTCTCTCAAAACAAGTTTTTAAGCCTGTTATCATCACGTCATCGTCATGATAAAAGTGTTCGAAATATGTTTGCTGTCGTCATCGTAGACGAAAACAACATTTAAACTCAGATTAAAACTGCTTTTAAGCTTCGTTGGTTTATTTTATAAACAAAAACACTACACGTTAGTGGTTCATTGAAGTCCAATCTAACTGTAGTTCAGTAAAGCGCCCCCTGATGTGACAGTGTGTGGGTGCAAAAATTCACCGCTCGTCTTTCCTGGTTCAAATCCAGTGGATGTCAATTTCACTTGAAATCATTCGCAGTCAGTTTTTGTGTACGCTTTTTGGACCCGGCGTGCGTGCCGGAGGTAGTAGAAGAAGTAATTGCACACGAGGGGCCGCGTGTGAGCGAACGTGTCGGGTTTGCGGCGGTGTGCAGCGGCGTGTCCGACGTCTTGGCACAGGTGTCAAAAAAAGCGGGTAATTAGCAAACAAACAAACAAACAAACGAGCCGGAGAGACGCCGAATCGGAAAGGCGTGACGGCGAACGTCAAGGACGCGCCGCCCTTGTCCCGCTAACCGCAACACAGAATGTCAAGTCCGACCCGACCTTTGCGGTTTTGTTAGCGACGAAGAGGCTCACGTCTCGTTGCGGATGGATGAACAATCTTTTTAGCTTTTCCGGTGCATTTTTACGATACTTTCTTCAGGGTTTTAAGTAATTCTTCAAACATTCTGCCATCGTATGGACTCGCATAGCATCAGAGCAAAAATTACAATTAAATACACTGCTGGCCAAGAGTATTGGCACCCCTGCAATTCTGTCTGACAAGGCTCAATTTCTCCCTGAAAATGATTGAAATTAAAAATGCTTTGGTTGTAATATCTTCATTTATTTTGCTTGCAATGAAAAAACACAAATTAGAGTGGCAAAAAAATTTTAATCATTATCATTTTACATGACATTATTTACCATGTGGCATTTTTCGGGGCAAAAAATAAATGTCATATGGCAAAATTAATTTTGCCACATGGCAAAAAAAAAATGCCACATGGCCAAATCCATTTTGCCACATGGCAAAAAAATGCCACATGGCAATATCAATTTTGCCACATGGGAAAAAAATGCCACATAGCAAAATCAATTTTGGCACACGGCAAAAAAAAATGCCACATGGCCAAATCCATTTTGCCACATGGCAAAAAATAAAAGCCACATGGCAAAAAAATGCCACATGGCCAAAAAAAATGCCACAAGGCAAAAAATGTCACATAGTAAAATCAATTTTGCCAAATGGGAAAAAAATGCCACATAGCAAAAAAAAAAAAAGCAACACAGCGAAATCAATTTTGCCATGTGGCAAAAAAATGCTACGTGGCAAAAAAAATGCCACATGACAAAAATCCATTTTGCCACATGGCAAAAAATGCCACATGGCAAAAAAAATGCCACATGGCAAAATCCATTTTGCCACACGGTAAATAACACTTTTGGTTCTCCCTGTCTCACAAATTTCGGTAAGATGGTCCAAAATTTATTCAGTCACTAGTTTTTGCCAAATCAATGAGTTCTTCCGGCATCAATTAACAGAAATCAAATGCCAAATGCTACATGGCAAAAAAATAAATAAAATGCCACATGGCAAAATCCATTTTGCCACATGGGGAAAAAAATGCCACATGGCGAAAAAAAAATGCCACACAGCAAAATCAATTTTTCCACATGGGCAAAAAAATGCTACATGGCAAAATCCAGTTTGCTACATGGCAAAAAAATGCCACATGGGAAAATCAATATTGCAACATGGGAATACAAAATGCCAAATGGCAAAAAAAAAAAAAAGTCAAAAAAAAAAAAAAAAATGTCATATGGCAAAATTAATTTTGCCACATGGCAAAAAAAATGCCACATGGCCAAATCCATTTTGCCACATGGCAAAAAAATGCCACATGGCAATATCAATTTTGCCACATGGGAATACAAAATGCCAAATGGCGGAAAAAAAAAAAAAAAAAAGTCAAAAAAAAAAAAAAAAAAATGTCATACGGCAAAATTAATTTTGCCACATGGCAAAAAAAATGCCACATGGCCAAATCCATTTTGCCACATGGCAAAAAAAATGCCACATGGCAATATCAATTTTGCCACATGGGAAAAAAATGCCACATGGCAAAAAAATGCCACATAGCAAAATCAATTTTGGCACACGGCAAAAACAAATGCCACATGGCCAAATCCATTTTGCCACATAGCAAAAAAAAAAAAGCCACATGGCAAAAAAATGCCACATGGCAAAAAAATGCCCTATGGCAAAAAAATGCCACATAGTAAAATCAATTTTGCCACATGGCAAAAAATGCCACATGGCAAAAAAAAAAAAAAAATGTCACATGGCAAAATCCATTTTGCCACACGGCAAATCACACTTTTGGTTCTCCCTGTCGCTCAAATTTAGGTCAGATGGTCCAAAATGTGTTCAGTCACTAGCTTGGGCCATATCAATGAATTCATCCAACATCAAAACAGTCAGGAAATAATGCCAAGTTGACTAACTTGTAATATCTACATGTGCGTTCAGAAGGCTTTAGCAGCCAGCGTGAAGAACCAAAAACGCCCACCACCATCACGTCCGTACTTCCTCTTTGGTCGTCAGCCAGCATTTGTCAGCGGGCCTTGACCTTAATGAGGAGCAACTGCTCATTTGCTAACGGCCTCACCTTCCTGCGGGCCGTTAGACAAGCATCCCCGTCACCGCTAATGGCGTATGAAAGCATTTCTCCTCCACCGCTGACGCGGCACCCCGTCACGCTAACCCGAGTGCCGCCGATGTCACGGTTTAGTGTCGGACACGCCGGCGTGGTACCGATTCAGAGAGACGAGCGATTACTGCAGGGGTGTCAAAATGGCGGCCCGTCCCGTCGCATCATTATTATTTTAGGATCTCTCTGTATTTTAATTTTAATGACACAGGAAGAAGATTTAATGACACTTTTATTTATCTAATTCCCATTCTATTTATTTAAAGATTTATTTGTATACAGTATTTAATTCTGTCCCTTTTGATCCTCTATACATTGATGGCACGAGACGTCCAATCTATTTTTGATTGTTCATTTGCCCCTCCCAGTCTAAACGGATTGGACGTTTATTCATTCATGTATAACTACAATGTGGCCCGTGACAAATACGGGTTTGTCACCCCTGGTTTACCGCGTCAACTCAACATTATTAAACCGGATGCGTAAAGTTCAAGATGGAAGTTTTTCAAATTCATTAGTGTCACTTGGCAGCTCATTAAGGACGCGCAAATTTGGAATAAACAAACAAGGAGCTGGCCGTAAATACTTCCTTCAAACTTCAAGCGGGCTGTCAAGCGCTAACGCGCCAGGCTAACACGCGGTGACACTTTGTTTTTTGTTTTTCTCCGATTTAAAAAAATAAAACATCACCTCTGATCAGAGGGACTTTTTCAACAATACGTGCCATTAGCGCTAATGAGACCATTTCACGCACTTGTTTGTGAAAAAAGGAGTCCATTATACACTTTAAATCTGTACAGGGTACTCGCTAAACTCATCTCGGTGCCAGTGACGGTGACAGACGTCTAATCCATTTGACTAGGAGGGGATGGCAGTGACTGAATGATGGTAAATTGTGAATAATTATTGGTCCAAAATGGTTATATTTTGGTTTTTAAAAAATGGTTAATGTTTGGTTGAAAGTGGTAAATTTTGACGGTTAATGTTCAAGGGAAAATGCTGAAAAATATTCTTTTGATTTTGAAGGATCATTCTATTGACAAAAAGTGTAAAGTTTTGTTCCAAAAGGACTTTTTCTGGTCTAAAAACTACTGTTGCACCGATACCATTTTTTTTTGGCCCCGACACCGATACCTGGCTGTGCAGTATCGGCCGATACCAATACCTTACCTATACCACTTTGTTTGAAATTAATATATATATGGCGGAAAACGCAGACAAGGCTTAAAAAGGAGTTTCTGCTCTTGCACCCCTCTTTAAAATAAACTGCTGTATTTTAAGCCAAAAGAACTGTTGTGTTTGATAGAACAATATGTCTATATGCTGCCATAGCAGATTCCTGGCGCATGAAGCCCCCGAACTATTTTTAATTCGTCCGTTTTACCCTGGAAAACCCCATTTACAGACGTTGCACAACTGCTTTTGTTTCAACCCAGCCATACAACAAAGGTAATTAATTATATTTATTATTCAAAATGTCTGTCGCTTGTAGCTTAGAATCATTCATTGATGTCTCATATTCAGTTTGAAGGGTCGCGATGCAGAAATCGCAGACATCAAGGAGTGGTCGAGATTTTCTTTTTCATACTGTATATTTACCCTTTTCAACATTAAAAACATTTTTTTTTTGTTTGGATCGATTATTTATCATCTAACATTCCGGAGAAAATGCGACAGTAACTAAAAAAATACAATTAACCGATAGTTATGAGGTAGATATCCGCGACTTTTTTACAGACCCTATTTTTTTCATGTGACATAATTTGTTTAAAAGTTAAAAAAAATATGCGAGTGAATAATTTCTTAAAGTCGTTTTTTTTTTTTTTTAAACGAAATGTGAGACATCAATTAATGATTCTAAACTAAAAACGACAGACATTTTGAACAATAAATATCATTAATTACCTTTGTTTTATGGCTGGGTTGAAACAAAAGAGGTTGCGCGATGTCTGTAAATGGGTGTTTTCAGGGTAAAACGTACAAATTAAAAATAGTTCGGGGGCTTCATGTGCCATGAATCTGCTATGGCAGCATACAGACATATTGTTCATTCAAACACAACAGTTGTTTTGACTTAAAATACAGCAGTTTCTTTTAAAAGGAGTGCAAGAGCAGAAACTGCTTTTTAAGCCTTGTCTGTGTTTTCCGCCATATATATATTGGATATACAGTATATATACATACGTATATAAATACATATATATGTCATAAATATATGGCGGAAAACCCTCCGGTGACTTGAAGTACTGCTCTGAGACCCCCAATTTGGTCAAATTTCAAAATTGTCCGATATGCACGAGTGATACATCATGAATAGGACAATTTTGAAATTTGGCCAAATTAGGTGTCTCAGAGACAATTTGACAATTTTGAAATTTGGCCAAATTGGGGGTGTCAAAGTGGAACTTCAAGTCACCTCAGTATTTTCGGCCATATATTCATATATATATATATATATATATATATATATATATATATATATATATATATATATATATATATATATATATATATATATATATATATTAGGGCTGTCAAAATTATTGCAATTACAATTAATGCACATGCCCCGCTCAGATTAAAATGACTGCAGTGCAATGTCCGCTTGTTACTTGTTTTTTGTTGTTTGGCGCCCTCTGCTGGCGCTTGGGTCGAAATTATTTTATGGGTTTGGGGAGTGAGCATGGTGTAATGACATCAACAATGGCGAGCTACTAGTTTATTTTTTGATTGAAAATTTTACAAATTGTAATAAAACGAAAACATTAAGAGGGGTTTTAATATAAAATTTCTAGAACTTGTACTAACATTTATCTCTTAAGAGAGAAGTTTTTCTATCCATGGATCGCTTTAAGAGAATGTTAATAATGTTATTGCCATCTTGTTGATTCATTGTTATAATAAACAAATACAGTACTTATGTACCGTGTGTTGAATGTATATATCCATCTTATCTTTCCATTCCAACAACAATTTACAGAAAAATATGGCATATTTAATAAATGGTTTGAATTGCGATTAATTATGATTAATTAATTTTTAAGCTGTGATTAACTCGATTAAAATTTTTAATCGTTTGACAGCCCTAGATATAAGTGCAATCAGTTGATTGCAGTCAGGTGCTTCTTGTTTCCATTGAAACCTCATTGGTTAAAACCTCTGTGCTGGATCAGTTGAAACAAAGACCAGGACCTACAGTGGCCCTCGAGGACCGGTTTGCCCACCAATAGTCTAAGATGCTAGTCACATGAGCTGTTCGAAAAATAATTTTGACCCAATATGAAAATTGTTCATTTCATTCATTTTTGTAGCAGTTTTATTGCTTTACAACTTTTATATGTAGGAAACCCAATTACATGCAATGACACTTTCCGGCCACCAGGGGGGCTGCCCCCCTTAAAATCCTCTTATGTTAACATTGACTTTCACGAAGGGTTGTACTCACTTTTGTTGCTAGGGTTTTAGATATTAATTAGCGCTGTCAAACGAATAAAAATTTTAATCGAGTTAATTACAGCTTAAAAATTAATTAATCGTAATTAATCACAATTCAAGCCATCTATAAAATATGCCATATTTTTCTGTAAATTATTGTTGGAATGGAAAGATAAGACACAAGACGGATATATACATTCAACATACGGTACATAAGTACTGTATTAGTTTAATTTAACAATAAATCAACAAGAAGGCATTAACAGTATTAACATTCTCTTAAAGCGATCCATGGATAGAAAGACTTGTAGTTCTTAAAAGATAAATGTTAGTACAAGTTATAGAAATTTTATATTAAAATCCCTCTTAATGTTTTCGTTTTAATAAAATTTGTAAAATTTTCAATAAAAAATAAACTAGATGCTCGCCATTGTTGATGTCAATCATTACACAATGCTCGTTCATAGTGCTGAAACCCACAGTCACACCCAAGCGCCAGCAGAGGGCAACAAAACGCCCAAAAACACAAGTAACAAGTGCAGATTACACTGTTCTGTCATTTTATTTTAATATGTTCCATCTAACATATCGGCCGCCCGTCGCTGATTGGTATACTCCGCTGTCTGTTTGCTGTGGCTTTCTCCACCCTGGGAATTTGATCCGCGGAATGGTCGCCAGATTCTACACAGCAGTGAGTCTGCAGTTGCTGGGGGACAGGACGAGTGCACTGTGTTGAAGAGAGGATGATTTTGGGAAATAACCCCCTTCCTTCATTCAGAGAACTGAAGATGGATCTTGCCTGGGTCTTCCAACATGACAATGACTCAAAGAACACAGCCAAGAAAACCAAGGAGTGGCCCCGTAAGAATGTTCTAGCATGGCCTATCCTTTTTCCAGACCTAAACCCAATAGAAAACCTTTGGAGGAAGCTCAAATTTCTTGTTTCTCAGTGACAGTCCAGAAACCTGATTGATCTAGCGAAAATACATGTGAAGCAGTGGTGCAAAATATCATCACAAATCTTATGAAAATATTTTATAAAGGTCGTTAAGTCACCTAGAGTTTATTTTGATATGTTGACAGAGGAAAAAAATGTGAATTACACATCGAAAACATTTTCCTACTGCACGTTTTCACATCAAACAACTTAAAAGGCTTCACTCAAGCAACCTTTTGATTGCTATAAATATTCATCACTTTATTAATAGACACATCTACCCTGCTGTATATCACATGTACACATCAACACGCACGTGCACATGTATGACGGGGAAACAAGTTCCAGAGGAGACGCCGTCCCTGCTGGCAGGCCACCTATAGAATAACACTCGACGTTTCTCACACATCACGCGCTGGCATGTTGAATCTTCAAACACACACACACAAATTTCAGGTGTCGTTTCCGAGCTTGTCAGCGGACACGAAGAGGTCCAGATGGCGCCGTCGCGCCTGTCACCGCTGTGTTGCTTTCTCCCAGAATGCACCTGTGACAGCTGCAACACACGCTGCCGCCACCCGGCCCGAGCGCCGCCGACTAATTATCGGCGGCAGTCCGCGAGCTTGTACACGCTAGCCCCCCGTGACGCCGTCACCTTACAAGCTCCGCTGACAAATAAGGGGGTCGTTAACGCGTGCCAGATAGTGCCGCTCGTTAGCGTTAGGGCAGGTTGGCGCAGGTGGCGGATGGAAGTAAAAACGTAGCGAAACTTGAAAACGCAATGGTAGCATTGCTGTTATGGTTGGTAGAGGTAGTCCGCGGGTTACAAAGAGTTCCGTTCCTACGCTGGCGACGTGAACTGAATTTCCGAGTAAGTTGGAATTAACCCTTAAAGTAGTAAGACTGAGGAACAGACTCCAGTCTGACCTTGGTAAAGGACAGCTGTGCTCTGATTTGGCCCACATGAGGGTGTAAGTTGTTTCAGCTAATAAAGTGGGGCAAATAAGTATTTTGTCAACCACCAATTGTGCAAGGTCTCCTACTTGAAAAGATTAGAGAGTCAACATGGGTAAAACTCAACCATGAGAGAAAGGATGTGGGGAAAAAAACAGAAAAGCACATTGTTTGATTTTTAAAGAATTTATTTCCAAATTAGAGTGGAAAATAAGTATTTGGTCACCTACAAACAAGCAAGGTTTCTGGCTGTCAAAGAGGTCTAACGACGCTCCACTCGTTACCTGTATTAATAGCACCCCTGTTTTAACTCATTATCGGTATAGGAGACACCTGTCCACAATCTCAGTCAGTCACACTCCAAATTCCACTATGGCCAAAACCAAAGACCTGTCGAAGGACACCAGGGACAAAATTGTACACCTGCACCAGGCTGGGAAGACTGAATCTGCAATAGGTAAAACGCTCGGTGTAAAGAAATCAACTGTGGGAGCAATTATTAGAAAATGGAAGACATACAAGATCTCCCTCGATCTGGGGGTCCATGCAAGATCTCACCCCGTGTCGTCAAAATAATAACAAGAACGGTGAGCAAAAATCCCAGAACCAAACGGGGGGACCTAGTGAATGACCTACAGTAACAAAGGCTACTATCAGTAACACAATGTGCCACCGGGGACTCAAATCCTGCACTGCCAGACGTGTCCCCCTGCTGAAGAAAGTACACGTCCAGGCCAGTCTGCGGTTCGCTAGAGAGCATTTGGATGAGCATGTTATGGTCAGATGAAACCAATATAAAACTTTTTGGTAGAAACACATGTTTTTGTGTTTGGAGGAGAAAGAATACTGAATTGCATCCAAAGAACACCGTACCCACTGTGAAGCATGGGGGTGGAAACATCATGCTTTGGGACTGATTTGGGACTGTTTTTCTGCAAAGGGACCAGGACGACTGATCTGTGTAAAGGAAAGAATGAATGGGGCCGTGTATGGAGAGATTTTGAGTGAAAATCTCCTTCCATCAGCAAGGGCATTGAAGATGAGACGCGGCTGGGTCTTTCAGCATGACAATGATCCCAAACACACAGCCAGGGCAAAAAAGGAGTGGCTTCGTAAGAAGCATTTCAAGGTCCGGGAGTGGCCTAGCCAGTCTCCAGATCTCAACCCCATAAAAAATCTGTGGAGGCAGTTGAAAGTCCGTGTTGCCCAACGACAGCCCCAAAACATCACTGCTCTAGAGGAGATCTGCATGGAGGAATGGGCCAAAATACCAGCAACGGTGTGTGAAAAGCTTGTGAAGAGTTACAGAAAACGTTTGGCCCCCTTTATTGCCAACAAAGGGTACATAACAAAGTATTGAGATGAACTTTTGGTATTGACCAAGTACTTATTTTATGATTTGTAAATAAATTCTTTAAAAATCAAACAATGTGATTTTCTGTTTTTTTCCCCACATTCTGTCTCTCATGGTTGGGGTTTACCCATGTTGACAATTACAGGCCTCTCTAATATTTTCAAGTGGGAGAACTTGCACAATTAGTGGTTGACTAAATACTAATTACTTATATACCCCACTTCCCCCGCCATCGGAGCCAACCCACCACGATCAGTTGACAGCTCCGCCCCTCTCTTCACCCAAGTGTCCAAAACATGAGGCCGCACGTCCGATGACACGATTACAAAGTCGATCACCGAACTGCGGCCTAGGGTGTCCTGGTGCCAAGTGCACATATAGACACCCATATGCTTGAACATGGTGTTAGTTATGGACAAACCGTGATGAGCACAGAAGTCCAATAACAGAACACCACTCGGGTTCTGATCGGGGGGGGCGTTCCTCCCACTCACGCCCCTCCAGGTCTCACTGTCATTGCCCATGTTATCATTGAAGTCCCCCATGAGAACAAGGGGGCCCACAGAGGGGCGCTCTCCAGCACACCGTCCAAGGACTCCAAAACGGGTGGGTACTCTGAGCTGCTGTTCGGTGCAAACAACAGTCAGAACCCGTCCCTCCACCCGAAGGCGGAGGGAGGCTACCCTCTAGTCTACCGGGGTAAACCCCAACGTAGAGGCACCAAGCCGGGGGGCAATAAGTATGCCCACACCTGCTTGGCACTTCTTGCCGTCGGCAACTCCAGAGTGGAAGAGAGTCCAACCCCTCTCGAGAGGATTGGTACCAGAACCTAAGCTGTGTGTGGAGGAGAGTCAAACTATTGTATATCTAGTCGGAACTTCTCTGCCTCACACACCAGCTCGGGCTCCTTCCCTGCCAGAGAGGTGACATTCCATGTCCCAAGAGTTAGCTTCTGCTGCTGGGGGTCGGACCGCCAAGGCCCCGGCCTTTTGCTGCCGCCCAACTCCCTACGCACCCGACCCCTTTGGCCCATCCCACATGTGGTGAGCCCATGGGAAGGGGGACGTTTTCTTTTCAGGCTGTGCCCGGCCGGGCCCCATGGGGACAGGCCCAGCCACCAGATTCTCACCGTCCAGCCCCACCTCCAGGCCTGGCTCCAGAGGGGGGCCCTGGTAACCCGCGTCAAGGCAAGGGAAACTTGAGTCTATTTATTTTATTCGTCATTTTGAGCCATGCTTTGTCTGGCCCCTCACCTAGGACCCATTTGCCATGGGTGACCCTGCCAGGGGCTTAAAGCCCCAGACAACATTGCTCCTAGGATCATTGGGACACGCAAACCCCTCCTCCACGACTTAGGGAGGGGCTCTTGCCATCCCTTCATACGAAATCTGCCATTGGTCTTGTTATGTGTTGGTCACACGTTTTTAGCTAGGTTATCTTCTCGTCATTAAAAAAAAAAAAAGGGCTCGTGGTTGTCGTTAGCCAAAACAACTATGCTATCACAATGAAGTTTTTGGGCAGCCCTACCTGAAAGCAAAACAGGAGCCTTCCTGTGTCTTTTATAAGATGGCAGACTTCCCGGTTGTTTTCGACGCCGTTTTGCACCTAGCTACAGCGATCTCACCATCCTCACAAAACCTTTCCGATCTATTTCTTCTTGCAGGTCTGTCGACTTAGCCGGTGCTGCTTTCAGCTTTTGTTGCATCAAGTTTATTAGCTATTCACTCTCTTAACACCTCCCCACCCTCCTCGCTATTCTCCGAGCCTTTCAACATGTTTTTGAAAAGCGAAAAACGCATTTGAGGAAAAAAGTTTTTTGTCTCTTCAAAGCGGCGCGCCGCGTTTAATGGCCCTCGCGTCGACGAGGTGTTTTCAACAGGGTGAGGCGCCCCCGTCTCGGCCTTCGCATTACGGTAATGCAAACAGCTTTTCTTCCTTTATGCGCTCCATATGAAGAGAGGCATTTGAGGGAAAAACAAGCGATTACGCAATGTTTGCGCACTTCAACATCGGTAAGCCAGATGGAGGCTTTATTGTTGCTCTTTTATTGGAAGAAAACCTATTCTTTTTTTTTTTTTTTTACTGCTATTTGCTAAATGCCATATTAATGAAAAAGGTTTTTGGGGAGGGGTTGTTTATGTACATATAATAATATAGTAGTGGTTTTATTCAAAGTAATTTTTTTTTTTTTTTTTTTTTTTTGCATTAAAAAAATAATGTAAAAGAGCATTTATCATGATAAGTAATTATTATCATAAAAAATATGTCTATATGTGTATATATGTGGAATGTAATTAAAAAAACATTAAAATGAATAAAAATTTCAATAATAATAATGACAAATAATTAATCAAAGAATTTCAGAAAAAAAGGAGAAATTATACAAAAATATGAGTATTTATGTATATATAATACATTGAAAATACATACAATACAAAAAAATAATAATAAATTAATCAATTGTAATAAGAATAATTTTCTAAAAATGACAAAGTTATACAGAAATATGATCTAATGTATGCTATATAAATACATTCTATATTTACATATTGTTTATCGTTAAAATTTTTTTTATATATACATATATATATATATATATATATATATATATATTTATATATATATATATATATATATATATATATATATATATATATAATATAATAACTGAAGAGTTTTAGGAAAAAAATTACTATATATATATAATTACCATTATTATATTTATAATATATATAATTACCATTATATATAAATATATATAATATAATATTATATATATATATATATATATATATATATATATATATATATATATATATATATATATATACTTTTATAGGTACATACATACTCTATGTATGTATCCATATAAAACATTACAAAAAGAAATACAATATTAAATAATAATAAATTATATCAGTTCATAATAAGATTATTTTCTTTAAATGACAGAATTCTACAAAAAAATATATATAAAATGATAGACTATATGCTATATAAACACGTCACAAATTTACATATAGTATATCATTAATAAATAAATTAGTAATAGTTAATAGACAAATTTTAGGAAAAAAATTGAAATCATATCATATGATATAGTATAAATACATAATATATAAATTATATATAAATAAATACTGTATATGTACTGTGTACACATAGAACATGACAAATAAATACAATATTAAATAATAATAAATGAATCAGTCATAATAAGAACAATTCTTAAAAATGACAGAATTATACCAAAATATGATACATCTTATATGAACAAGTTATATATTTACATGCAACATGTCATAAAAACATTAAAAATATATTATTAAATAATAATTAATTCAAGAAATAGAAATTATACATCATATGATATATAAATACACAATAATCGATATACTGTACACAATAGTAAATAATTTAAAATAAACAAAAATACAAACAATATTAAATGACCATGATTAATCAATCGTAATGATAATTTTAGAAATATATGAGAAACAGAACTTATACAAAAATATGATATACAAATACATTATATTTATTTTGTATATAATTAAAAATATTAAAAATAAATACAATATAAAATAACAATAATAATAAATAACAATAAGAAAGATAAAATGTATCATTCTCATTATTATTATTAAATGTTTATATCTATATATAACTTTTAAAAAAAAAAACTAAATTAAATATTAAATAAATAAATATTTAATCACAATCAAAAACATTTTTGAAAAAAATGACAAAAACAAATTTAAACAAAAAATGACATATAATATAAAAATACATAATATATCAACCAACCCCCAAAAATCAATCCTTATTATTTTACAAAATGTACTGCATGTCAACGCAGGAATGTTAGCATCTGAATGCTAAAAAATACAAATTGACAAATCAACTCAGATGAAGCGAGGCGGCCAATTGAGCTCAAAGCGCATTTACCGGAAATTTTTTAAAAAATGTGTTGTTGTCACCACGGTTATTATCCACCTGACCCCAGCAGAGGAACCCATCAGAGCGTTTTTTGTGGAAAAGTTCAGCCCCCGCGCGGCTAATTGCTAACTGACACGGCGGCGTGTCATGACCCCCGGCACTCTGTGTCCAATCACGGTGATTATGCCTCCTTTCTAGCAAAACAACATTCCTGATCCTGGTGACATGGTACCCGCGCACACGTATCTGATATTTTTATGTGGTAAACATTTTCTCCATTCCCTGAAGATACCAACAGATTTACTGACAGTCAATGATATAGCATTGGAAAAGCACAAATATGGGCTTCCATTGACGGTGATTGACATCCAAAAAATTCACATTGAACTCCAACCCATCTCTATCCGTTCTCATTGACAGTCAGATATGACCCACGAAGTGAATCACCATCGACCCACCAATAGTCCCCATTGAAGGACCCAGCAAAAAAAAGCCCAGAATAATCCATTTGGAGCAATTAGACACCGTGGGCAATGTTTTTGGACCCACAAAAACTAACTACTAACTACCTTTTAGATTGAGCACCAACCCACCAAAACAAATCCGCTCAATTACTCTCACCCTTGACCAACCAGAAAAATCTTCAACCCCGGCAACCCAGCCAAAAGGCCAAACTCCACGCGATCACCTTAGTCTTCACCCCTTATGATGACTCCATTTTGAAAGCTGGAAAAAGGCTTTGAAACACAAGTTTACAATTTATTCTGATCGACAGCAATCATACAGCACAGAGGAACCCAGGCGAGGATCCAAGGTCACCATATCACAAGTCATCAAAAGGTTCCTGAGAAAAAACTGACCATGATTAGTTAAATATTTAGTCTTTTGAAGGCTCTCGCGGGGTGGGCTATGGGCAGAAGAAGGGTGTGCTTGGGCGTTGTTTAGGATCGTTGTCTGTTTGTGGATTGGACAGAAGGATTCAGGAGTTACTGTTGTCAGGGCAGCGAGGGTTGTGGATTTTTTCCCAAGAGCGTCAAAGGGGCTCCTGGAGTCTTGGCAGTCGTGTTATCAGTTGGACATTGGGCGTTCTCCGGTATTCCTTGTGTTGGGACAGGGTGTCCCGCCATTTGTTCTGGACTGTCCGGGAGAACTGACTTTGAGAGTTGGTGGGGCAGACGTGGGCTTGTCAGCGTTACTCTTGCTCAGTCAGTTGCATGACGCACACGTTGGGCTTCCGTGACAAAAGGCGTCATGTATCTCTTATGCCCTATATTCTTCTTGTTTTCCTTAAACTATTGTATAAGTGCTATTTATTTTATGAACGGTGACCCACGAACTTGACCGCCCAAATCTGCAAAAGAAGAATTATCCTAAACAACACCCAGGGACACCCTTCGTCCAGCCCATCGTACCGAAGACTTCAATAAGACTGAACGTTTAGCTAACAACTTGGGCTGTCAAACGATTACAATTTTTAATCGAGTTAATTACAGCTTAAAAATTAATTAATCGTAATTAATCACAATTCAAACCATCTATAAAATATGCCATATTTTTCTGTAAATTATTGTTGGAATGGAAAGATAAGACACAAGATGGATATACATTCAGCATACGGTACATAAGTACTGTATTTGTTTATTATAACAATAAATCAACAAGATGACATTAACATTATTAACATTCTGTTAAAGCAATCCATGGATAGAAAGACTCATAGTTATTAAAAGATAAATGTTAGTACAAGTTATAGAAATTTTATATTAAAACCCTCTTAATGTTTTCGTTTTAATAAAATTTGTAAAAATTTCAATCAAAAAAATAAACTAGCAGCCCGCCATTGTTGATGTCAATAATTACACAATGCTCATGGGTGCTTAAGCCCATAAAATCAGTCGCACCCAAGCACCATCAGAGGGCGACAAAACTCCAAAAAACACAAGTAACAAGTTGGCATTGCACTGTGCTGTCATTTTAATCTGTTTGAGCGGGGCATGTGCGTTAATTGCGTGAAATATTTTAACGTGATTAATTTAAAAAATTAATTACCGCCCGTTAACGCGATAATTTTGACAGCCCTACTAACAACTATCGCTTCTCGGGAATATTCCGATGTGCTCGTTGTTTTGCTGACCCTGAATCCAGAATTGCCTCTCTGTCAGGGACCTGTTTGCTGTTAGCCTTGCCATTTGATAACTGTCGACCTGAATAAATTGTCAACTTGTGTTTCGAAGCCTTTTTCCAGCTTTCAAAATGGAGTCAGTACACGGGGTTAAGCCACAGGTGAACACACGGAGTCTGGCCTTTCGGCCAGGTTGTCGGGCTTTTGCTGGCCCAGGTCGTCTGGCGGTTCAGCTGGCAAGATTCCGGCAATCTGGCTAAAAGGTCAATTTCCTTTAGTAAGTACTGTCTGTCTAAAGTACATTCTTTTCTTGTCATACGAAATGTTGTATTTTTTATATTAGACATTTGTAGATCATTATGAGCATAACTTGTCTGTATAGTTAGCGTAAAAAGCTAATGTGTGCTTTTTAAGTTTTACGATGGTCTAAATTGGGCAATGGTCAGAGCGTATAGGTCGCACCCGCAGTTTTGGGGTGAAAAGTTCGCAAAAAAAGTTGCGACCTATATATATATGGCAGAAAACACTCAGATGACATGAAGTTCCGCTTTGAGACCCACAATTTGGCCAACTTTCAACATTGTCCGATATGCATGTGTGATTCATCATTGGAAAGCTTAAAATCTCAATTTTCTGGGGGGAAAAAATAATTTTGAACAGGAGGGCATTTTTTTTAATGTTTTTTAAACAGCAAAACTCTCTCTGGAGGTGAGAGCACGTAAAAACAGAATTACAGACGCCATGACTTTCGCGAGATATTATCGCGTACTTACCTTGTTTCGATCCAAAACCTCCATATAGCCTGTATCATCGAGTGTGAAGACACAGATGTGAATGGCCACAGTTGGATTTTTTAGGGATTTTATAGGTGCAACATGGTAATATAACAAGAGTCGCGATGCAGAATTTGCAGACGTCAAGGAGTAATCGAGATTTTCTTTTTCATATATATTTACCCTTTTCAACTTTTTTTTCCAATTTTTTTTTGTTTGGATCGATTATCTTCTAACAAATCGGAGAAAATGCGACAGTAACAAAAAAAATACAATTAAGCGATAGTTATGAGGTAGATATCGGTGACTTTGTTATAAGCTTGAGAACAATAAACCGATTCGACCGGATATCCGGTTTTACAGTTGAGCGATACAGCTGTATCGATAGTAAAGTTACCATTCGACAGTAAGTAGCCCTTAAATATTCAATGAACCGATAGTAGAGATATAATTCGGCTATCGTGAGCACAAAAATGTGCTTCTAATGCATAGTTCAATGCATTGCTTAACCCTTTAAGGTCTGGGCCTATTTTGTCTGATTTTGCATGCCTTTGAAGTTGCCTTTATATTTCAAAGAAAGAATTGTTTACGATGGCCTGGTTTGGTCCCTTTTTTTGTGACACCTTGAACTTCATGTCCAAACTGTTGTTTCATTCACTGACCAATTATAAATCATCATTTTGGGCCCAAAAAGACCAAAAATTCCAAAATCGTTTTGTCAATTTAAAAAAAAAAAAAAATGTCCAATTGACAACCAAACATGCGTAACGAACCGTTTTGAAAATTTGTAATATTTATTCAACATGTAAGGATGAACATTCAACCAAAAAAATTTAGAATAAATAGTCTTATATTTGACAATTCAACATAAACAACAGGTATAGCCATAGGCGTTTTTTGCCTTTATACATGCTCTAGTCAAAACAGGTTATACAGTATACAGCAGACCGAACAGTGAAAAAATATATACCATCTAACACAAAAAGTGTTTAGAGGCCATCTCTTTATGAGTTTAGGTATTGCGGCCCATCACCTGATGAAAACTATGTACACACAATCAAGCTTCTTGAACACACATTTATATAGACAAATTGAGAAGACTGATTGTGGGGAAAAATATATATATACAACATTGGGAAAAAAAGTATTTTCAAAAATATTTACAATAAACAAGTTAAATTTTTTTCAGGCATGCCACTCCGAAAAGCAGTTTCGTCCTGGAATTCGACACAGGGCGACATCACACAGCCCACACTTCCATGGGGTGTCGGTCCTCTTTCCACCCTTCCATTTTCATTTCACTTTACTTTCATTGTCACTATAAATGTACATGAAAAAAAGTCAGTATTTATGAAAATAATAAAGTATAAAATAAAAAATATATACAGCAATAAATAATAATGGAAATCTATATGTATGACAATAGAAAGAATACCATAGCTGAATATGTGCTACATCCCTAATCTTCATATAGAAAGAAGATCATCACAATTATAAAAAATTCCTGCCTTGGATACACACAGTGCACGTACGACTTTGATCTGATATGCACATTTTATTATTATATACACAAACACACACTTATATTGCATCAAAATTAACTTTGTCTTGCAATATCAAAAGAAACTTTCAAAAGAAACTTTTTCAGCATCAAAAAAAAAAAAAGTGAGTTTGCTTACCTCTGCTCGTCGATGGCGTCACCCACGTGTTCAAATCCGTCACTATCTTCTCTCGAGGACTCTTCCGAAGAAGACGATGATGACGAATTTGGACCATCCTCTTCCTCAAGTTGATCAAAAAGCACAATTGCCTGCGCTAAATTTAGTTTTCCGTTCATTCTCAAAGTCACACAAAGTGTGACTCGAGCCACACGGCCGTCACTCGCCACCTCGCTGCTTCAGAACACTCCTCCCTCTCGTTCGGTGGAACCTCGCACGGCAGTTATATTTATTTAAAAAACGCATTTTGTGCTTCCACTGTGACTTCGAAAGGGTTCGTTTGATTTGTGTTTTTTTCATGGAGCTTCCGTTTTGAAAAAGGACTAGAAATGATGGAAATATAGACATAAACAAATGATCCATGCAGCGTTTTAATGTTTTTTTGAGAGGACAATAAAACTATAAAACTTAAATGACAATATCTCACGTTTTAGTTGGTCGATTGACTTCAAATAATAACGAGAGTAAACCGCAACTTCCGCACTTTAAAACGAGACCAACCAACGGCATGTGGGTGACGTAATTAAAACGTGAGGGCGCTTCAAAGACGACGTGCGCTGAGGATGCGCCGGCGCGTCCTTCGACTCTCAAGGGTTAATATGATAATAATTTAACTTTTACTTCACATTGTGTCATTTGTGTCATTTACCACAGAGCGCACTTAAATTGTGACCGCACGCATGATATAGTAATATGGACAAGCACCACTCACAGTCGTGGTTGCCTCAACTTCCCATGCATTTCGGCAGAACTGCAAGTAGTCGCCGTCATTACCCGATTGTCACGGGCGTGTCATAACAACGCGAGCGCTAACGGAACCACTGTAACTCACGCTCCGTACCGTTTTCTTCACAGGCCAAAACGAAACTAGTAGTGGCAACGAAGCAACATGCTAAAACAATGGACACTGTGATCGCCGACGCCAGCGACGTGCAGCTATTGATTTTCAACGCACCCAGGAAAACAAAAGTCGGACTTTGAAGTGATGAAGGCAGACAGATCTGTTCACATGGGTCAGAGCTAGTGTGAAGCGGTACAGAGCTCGAGAGTTTTTAACCCTGAAAAATAACCCACTACAATGGTGCAAAGGGCGATATATTGTTTCCACGAAACGCAGTCTACTTAAACATGAACATGTGGATCAGTTGATCTTCCTCAAGAAAAAATTGCCCTTCAGAAAAGACAGTGATGATGAATTAGAAAATGTGGAAACACAGGCATAATTGAATGACTTTGCTGTGTATTAGTTTAAGTAATGATTACTGACCTGTCTAAAATGCCTTGTTTTTATTCCCCCAATTATACCAGTCTTAAAGCATAATTTATTATTTATTTATGATAACACTAGCAGGTTTAATTCTCTTTTTTTCTCGAGCTGCTGCATATAATTAATATTTTTTGTTTGTAAGATGTTTACGTTGAAAGTTTGCACATCAGTTACTTACCTCTTGTGTTCAAAACACCAGGAAATACAGTATTTGAATGACTGCGCTTTATTTTTGTCTGTCACTGGAGTTTTATTTTATTATCATTCCCGTCCAATAAAATGACGGTGATTTAGTAAGCCTTTTTTTTTTTCATAAAAAAAATAAAACATATCATTGGTATGAAATTTTGTTGTTTTAATTTTGCTATTAGAAATGTGGTCTTTTTTATATGTTTAAAATACTGTACGAAAACACACAACAAATGTTTACTATCGTATCGTTTTCACTCTGTAACGAACCGTATCGTTCTAAAACTGTATCGAATCGCTCGGCCTCAAAAATGTATCATTTTTTTTCATCGAATCGTAACCTGTGTATCTAGATACATATGGAATCGGCTTCATGCCAGAGATTCCCAACCCTACTTTTTTACAGACGCCATTTTTTTTCATTGTGACAAAATTTGTTTAAAACTTTAAAATATGTGCGTGAATAATTTCTTGAGTTGTTTTTTTTTTTTTTTAGAGACATCAATTAATGATTCTAAGCTAAAAACGACAGACATTTTGAATAAGAAATTTAAATTACCTTCGTTTTATGGCTGGGTTGAAACAAAAAGCGGTTGCCCGACGTCTGTAAATGGGGGTTTTCAGGATAAAACGGACGAATTAAAAATATTTGGGGGGCTTAATGCGCCATGAATCTGCTATTGCAGCATATAAACATATTGTTTTATCAAACACAACAGTTGTTTTGGCTTAAAATACAGCAGTTTCATTTAAAGAGGAGTGCAAGAGCAGAATCTGCTTTTTCAGTCTTGTCTTTGTTTTCCGCCATATACTCTATATACGGTAAGTATTTCATCCAAAAAAACTAAGAAGCGAATTCAACAGGCTGCCAAATACAATTTTCTTGTTTTTTTTTTTAAATCACATGCTTTTATTTTGACATCGGCACCGTAAAACCGTAAATTTGTGTGATCGAGTGCATGCGCTACTGTACTTGTTGGTTGTTGTTGTTTTTCTTTTTTTAAATAGAAATGTTGGCACTCCTGATTATCTTTCCATACACTATGGTACATTTCTCATCCTATTGAGAGCTTGTTATCATAAGATGTCGAGTATCCCCATGAGCATTCACCTCCTAATTTCTACCGCATTTACCGAGAATCCTTCGGTGGTTCTCCACATCGGGTGACGCGCTGCGCCACGCACGTGCGCCCAACTTCCACTTAATGCTCCCTCTGTCCTTTTAATGGATTCCGCTATCGCGCGCGCTCACACGCTCATTAACATTCAAAGGCGCCCGTGATTAATTCGCATCGAAACAATTGATTTTTGTCCCCGCGTCCGTCTTGGGAAATAACGGATGGCTTCATCATCGGAGAGGATGGATGCACCTGGACCTACCTCAGGAGATGATGGAGCGCGTGTGTCATCATCAAGTCAGGAAGAAGAAATGTAGAAAGGGATAAATAACAAGCGACGAGGCTGCCGGGAAACATTTGAAACTCGGTGCTTCATCACGTGCTGCGTCATTAGACTCCAAAAGAATGGAGGAAAAAGACAACATCTCAACCCAGAGTTGGACTTTCTAGGAACTTTTTGGAAAATTGGCAGTTTGATTCCCAATTTGTAGCCTTACGAGAAAGACGGTACTTCCTGATTGATTGATGGATTGATCATGCAGTACCACCTCGCACACCTCAACTGTTCAACCACAGTTGGACGTTCCAGGCACTGAAAGTTGAGCATTGACAACCAGTCCTCTCAGTTTAAAAGATTTGAAGTCTAGTGCTGTAAAGGCCGCCAATGGCATGGAAGTGCATAGCCCTCAATGGCATCTGTGTACATGGGCTTCAATGCAATGAAAATGTCATTGGTAATTAATGGGAAATTTGGACGTACATGTCTGTCAATGGCATCGACTTACATATGCAGCAATGGAATCCAAGTACTTTGGCATCAACAGAATCGACATTGATGGCCACCAATGGCATCTGTGCACATGGGCGTCAATGCAATTTGAATGCCATTGGTAATGAATGGAAAATTTGGACGTACATGTCTGTCAATGGCATCGACTTACATAGGCGTCAATGGAATCCAGGTACAATGGCATCAATAGAATTGACATTCATGACCACCAATGGCATGGACGTGCGTAGTCCTCAATGGCATCAGTGTACATGGGTGTCAATGCAATGAAAATGCTATTGGGAATCAATGGGAAAGTTGGACATCCATGGCCGTCAATGGCATTGACTCACATATGCAGCAATGGAATCCATGTACTTTGGCATCAACAGAATCGACATACAGTGGGGAGAACAAGTATTTGATACACTGCCAATGGGTTTTCCCATTGACAGTGTATCAAATACTTGTTCTCCCCACTGTACATGGCCATCAATGGCATGAACCAAGGTAAATGCTATTAGAAATCAATGGGAAATTTGGACGTACATGGCCGTCAATGGCATCGACTTATGTCAATGGAATCCAAGTACATTGGCATCAATAGAATCGACATTCAGGACCACCAATGGCATGGACGTGCATAGTCCTCAATGGCATCTGTGTACATGGGTGTCAATAGAATGAAAATGTCATTGGAAATGAACGGGAAATTTGGATGACCATGGCCATCAATGGCATCGACTTACATATGCGTCAATGGAATCCAAGTACATTGGCATCAATAGAATCGACATTCATGGTCACCTATGGCATCTGTGTACATGGGTATCAATGCAATGAAAATGTCATTGGTAATGAATGGGAAATTTGGACGTAAATGTCCGTCAGTAGCATCGACTTACATACAGTATGCGTCAATGGAATTCAAGTACATTGGCATCAATAGAATCGACATGCATGGCCATCAGTGGCATTAACCAAAGTAATTGCCATTAGAAATAAATAGGAAATTTGGACATACATGGCCGTCAATGGCATCAGTAGACTCGAAATTCATGACCGCCAATGGCATGGACGTGCGTAGTCCTCAATGGCATCTGTGTACATGGGCGTCAATGAAATGAAAATGCCATTGGGAATGAATGGGAAATTTGGACGTACATGACCGTCAATGGCATCGACTTACATATGTGGCAATGGGATCCAAGTACATTGGCATCAACAGAATCGTCATACATTGTATCACAAAAGTGAGTACACCCCTCACATTTCTGCAGATATTTAAGTATATCTTTTCATGGGTCAACACTGACAAAATGACATTTTGACACAATGAAAAGTAGTCTGTGTGCAGCTTATATAATAGAGTTCATTTATTTTCCCCTCAAAATAACTCAAAATATAGCCATTAATATCTAAACCCCTGGCAACAAAAGTGACTGCACCCCTTTGAAAGAATGTACATCTCTAAATGTCCAAATTGAGTACTGCTTGTCATCTATCCCACCAAAATGTTGTGACTCGTTACAGGAGTGCTGTCAGCATTGTTGCAGAGATTGAAGAGGTGGGGGGCCAGCCTGTTAGTGCTCAGACAATACGCCACACTATACATCAAATTGGTGTGCATGGCTGTCATCCCAGGGGGAGGCCTCGTCTGAAGACGGTACACAAGAAAGCCCGCCCGTCTCATTAGACCATAGGACATGGTTCCAGTAATCCATGTGCTTTGTTGACATGTCTTCAGCAAACTTTTTGCGGGCTTTCTTTTTTTCTGCCATTTAAAATGAATGGAAAATTTGGACGTGCATAGCAGTCAGCGGCATGGACATGCATGGCCTGCAAAACTGCCATATACCTCCCAAAAAATGCCATGTAGCCCCCCCAAAATCCATTTTTGCCACTTACCCCCCAAAAAAATGCCACATGGCAAAATCAATTTTGCCACATGGCAAAAAAAAAAAAAAAAAAACGCCACATGGCAAAAAAAAAATGCCACATTGCAAAATCAATTTTGCCACATGGCAAAAAAACGCCACATGACAAAATCCATGTTACCACATGGCTAAAAATGTCACTTGGCAAAATCCATTTTGCCACATGGCAAAAAAAATGCCACATGGCAAAATCAATTTTGCCACATGGCAAAAAAATGCCACTTTGCAAAAAAAAAAAAAAAAAAAAAAAAAGCCAGGTGGAAAAATCCATTTTGCCACATACCAAAAACATGCCACATGTAAAAATTAATTTCGCCACATGGCAAAAATAAATGTCACGTGGCAAAATCCATTTTGCCACATGGCAAATACCACTTTTGGTTCTCGTTGTCTCCTTTTGTCTCATTCTCCTCATAGAAAACCTGGCATTTTTGTCGTTATGTTTTAGTCTCCCAAGACACGTTTTTAGCTCATTATCATCATTAAAAAAATTGTTCGTCAACAAAATATTTTCGTTATAGTCATCTTTGACGAAAACAACACTGTACAAATGACAGACATGGCACATTCACCCGGGATTAAGACCTCCGGCATTATCTGCAGTTTATTAAAACTCACCAAAGGTCCACAGGTAATCCTAATCCCGTGCGAATCGAGCTACAGTGTAATGATAATTTCCTGAAATGCCGTGGAAAAAATAACAGTTATTGCAGTTTTAATGATTGTTATTGCCGTTATTCCCCACGGGACTTTTGTCCCGCGTGTTAATGGTCATAACATTGAGCTAAATACAGTTTGTGTTCCTCCTCAAGGCGCGCATATTTCTTAATTCCCCAAACGGCGTGAGGCAGTTTGTTCCGTTTGGATGAAGCTCCGAGCAAGATAGACTTTTTGAGGAAATGACTTTTTGTCAGCGGGGATAATTAAAGCAGGTGGATCGTTTCTTTAAAAGCTAGAATATTAGACGCATTTGATCAGCTCTCGTATGACGACGCCCCCCCTCCGAAGTCATTAACCTGGCCACCGAACCGGAAAACGGCGACGAGGGACCGGCGAAGTCGCCGCGGGGAGGCGACCGAGGAGGGAGGCGGCGCTTCCGGTAGCTTCCCCGCGGTTTTCCCGGGGCCCAATCACGGCTGGGTGAATTATTCAGGATGCTCATCAACTGTAATCTGATTATTCGCTGGAGTATGAATAATTAAGGAGAGCGGTGGCCGACATTTCCATATTTCTTCCTCGTCTCCATATCGCTGATGGCGAGGTGACAGGTGAGTGGAGGCTTGTGAAAACGTTCCCACCTGGAGAGCATCCTCAGGGACGCGGGCGGTGGCGACCGTGGATGCAGTGGTATCTCCAAATATGAACGCTTCAGTACGACAGAAATTTTTTTTTCTTTTTTTTGCATTGAAAGATAATAAGAACTGCCATAGATGATTCCCGATGTTTGACTATCAATGTAAACAAATGAAATAGGCACACCGCAATCATAAACGGGGATTGAGGAGGGGCAGTTCCACCCCAGTGGCCGAAAAATGTCATTGCAAAAGTCTGACTTTCCTTAACATTTTATTTAAAGAAATTTTGACATAAGGCCTTAACTTTCGAGTTGGTGGGGGAGGGGGGTTAAATTAGTCGGTGGAATTGACTTCAACAAATTCGTGCAGTTTGTTAGTTGTTTGTTAGAAGCCGTTTACATGGTGACTCTCCGAGAAGACGCAAAATTTCAAATTTGCATTTATATGGGCCCGTCTCCATTCGAACAATGTCGCAATTCCCCATGAAAACGATGTGGTATTCATGCCAGGCCCTCGGGGGCAGTGCAGATTTACAAGGCGACAGCGAATGATGCACTTTGACCCCACCAAAGTTCCTCAACCCGGAAAAAAATACGCCCGCCCACTCGAAGCAATGGCATTTTTCTTTTGTTCAAAAAGGCACAAAAATGGAAACATTCAACATATTTGATTTAAAAATATTATTAAAACAGTAAATCAAAGCCGACATTCCGCCATATTCGCTGTTTTTAATGTTTAGTAGCACCGCTGCGCACGCCCAATGTGACGTGTACGAGTGCTGACGTTATCGGCGCGGTCTCGCGCCGCGGGAGCCTTTGATATGCATTCGAAGCAAGCCGCCCTCCATCCCCCGCGATCGAATTCTTCCACTTTGGAGGCAGGATTCAGAATTTTTCGTCTTCGCCGACACCACATGCACGCGAGGCCACTCCACAACACAGTCTGTGCTGCAGAGTCACCATGTAAACTGCCCCTTAGTTTCAAGGCTAGCGCGAGTCAATGGTGCCTGCTTAGCATACCAATAAAAAACAACATGCGCGCATGAGAATCAACGATGACAAATGCAATCAATAGTGTTGGCTATGTTTTCAGGATGAAGTTATTAAAACTTGCCATTGAATGTCAATAATTGTAGTATGAACAGCAACATTTATAATCCAGCAGCTCTGCAGGGAACAGGCTGTCTAGGCCAGTGTTTTTCAACCGATGTGCTGTGAGAGATCGTCAGATGTGCCGTGAGAAATTATCCAAAATCTTTTATATGTATATATATATATATATATATATATATATATATATATATATATATATATATATATAATATATTATATTATATTATTCGTGCACAAACTTAAAATACGGGTAAGAGTGCCAACTAGCGTCTTCCTCGACACACATATTCCACGTGTCTTATGCTTGCATATTATGCTCGAGCGCTCCTGGCGGTCGTTAGAAAAATTGATAAATTGGCCGCAACATTGCATACGCCGCAGGATTCAAAATGAGGGAAAAAAGTAGCGGCTTGTAATCCGGAATTTACGGTATATATATATATATATATATATATATATGAATATAAAATGTCGGCACATGGCTCCTATTGGTGCGCCAGATTCGCCAATACGACGTTCCCATTGGTGGACTACGGATATGCGAGTGTATATAGTAGTGGTGATTTTGCATGACTTGGGTGGCGGGAAGAAGAAAAAAGAGAGTTAAAAGCTACAAAGTCACTCATTTTACTCATAAATGTCCAGTTTTTACAGTTGTCAAAGCCCATGTTACATGTCTTTGTTACTGTGACGACCCGTTGTTCACCATTAAAACGAAGTAGATTTCTTCAGGGATTTGAAATTTGGCACACATGGTCAAATTGGCCAAATTAGAAGATTTTGGTTTGAATACGGGCTTGGCTGCACAGCTCGGTAGCGCCTCCTTTTTTGTAGGACCCTCTTCAATAGGGATCTTTTACGTTTTGTTTTGTTTTGGGTTTTTTTACAATAGACATCTCTGGGTTCGGGTTCAATTTAGCGCCAAAGCACAAAGCTGAAAATCCATTTTAAAGCAATAAAACTGGCCACTGGAGGGCAGTAGCGCATTTGGTAAGACGGCAACGAACGGTTAGTTATGTGTAAATGAATTGTTACTTTGCTATCAAGCTATTTGTCTTGTTGTTTATGTTATTTTGTAAAAGGAAAACATTATTCAGAGTTTGGGATGTAACAAAAGCAAAAAATAGCTGTGTTAAAGTCAAAGGTATGTTTGAAATGAATGCTTTCACAAAAAGCTCAATATTTCTGTTTTTACATCACAAATTGGAACATTGCTCAAACAAAACTATTTTCTAATGCTGATTTCTAAAGAATGGAAAAAGATAGGAACTTACTTTTTCATCCTGCTGAAAGAAAAGAGTCTAATTTTTCTTTTCGTGGGTTGCATGTTTATATAGCAATAGAACAGAATTTTCTGTGGGCCTTGCAAAATCAGTCAAAATCCAGTAAAAGGGCCGAGAGCGAAGGGGGTTGCACCGGTGAAAATGGCTGGGAGTGAATGAGTTAAATGTGTTTGTCTCCTGTTTTAATCTGGTTTGACCCTAATCATAAAATTTTGTGTGGCGTTTCAAATCAGTCGATTTACATGTAAAACATGATTCAATATGTGGAAAAAATGTATGAAAGCTACTTTCATGAGCTACCACTGTATTCATACAGTTTTGTACTGTATTTCTTTTAGTGATAGTATTTAATCTGTGTCACTGAAACGTGATTTTTAAAGCAGTACAATCATGATTATGAGCTTCAATTGACATTTGTAGAAATTCTCCAGATGTTTTTGCCAATTTTACCCCAAGACGCCGCCGAGGCCTCGCGTGTCTCCGGGCCGAAAGACCGGCCGTCTCGACCCAACTAGGTCAGCCGTCTGCGTGGCCACGGGGCCGCACGGTCAAATTGGAATCATTGCTCGGCCAAGGGTGCGCTTCATTTCTACGCCTGCGGGAGGGAGTCGGCTTCTTCCCTTTGCAACAATATTGTTGTTCAAGGATTTGCCACTACAATATGTCAACACAATGTACAAGGTAGGGTACATTTAGTCTTAGAGAAATGCATTAGAGCTGCATCCAAAGAATGGTTTACGTCCTGGTTGCCTTGGAAGAAAGCACTGACATTATTGTGCGGAGGCTTTGCAACTCTCCCCACGTATATTTTATTTCATCCACATTTTCGACAAAGCGCACAGCCCACACGCTTTGACCGATTCACACCGTTCCAACTTCCAAATGTTCCAAAAATTCACACATGGGCTTGTGCCGGTATGAGATTCTGACGGTATGGTAACCTTGAGCCAAAATATCACGGTTTCACGGTATTGCATTGTGTGGGGGAGGGGGCGTTACTTCTCGGTTTTTCACCTATCGCGGCTGGTTCTGGTCCCCATTAACAGTTAAAAACGAGGAATCACTGTATATTGTGTTTATACGGTCCACAACTCATTATTAAATCATTTGTAATCCCTAATATTTTTCATCCCTAGGTCAACACTCTTTACTCTTTATTGCTGTAAATGTTTCAATGTTGGAATACTGTTAGGGATCTTGCCCCCTGAGCCCTGCTCTTCCTCGTCTGTGTGTGTATGCCTTGATTGCATGATTGGACAGATGTGTGAGCCTGGGACCAGGTGCTGGTGATCATCGTCAGCAGCTTACTTAAACCGGTCCTTGGCATCATATCATTGCCAGATCAACAAATCAACGCCAGAAGTTTGTGACGCCAGCTTTCAGCTAACAAAGAATCTTGTAATCTTGATACTGACCTCATTTTTGTTTGTTTCCCCTCCTTAATCCTGTTCTGTTTACCTGCCAGAACACCTGCTACATCACCAAACTGCCCACCAGAATATTCGGACACGATCTACTTCTAACTGTCAATAAACTCTTACTGCCCCTAGTTGGCCTCCCGTCTCTACGCTTGGGTCCCATGTTACCACAGAACCTTAAAAAATGCAGTATTTTGTTTACAGTCTAAAAATAGTTCATCTTTAATTTGTAATTGCTTGTTCCAAATAAAGTAATACTTTTAACTGGGTTGTACATTGTGGTTGCCGCTACTTTTGACCAGTTCTGGCCCAAACTGAGTTTAGGGCGGATGTGTTTTATGAAATTGGGCCAAAATTTGCATTACATCTTGCCCATGTCCATTGCAGTTATATTATGCTATTTGGAAATCGGTATTACAAAATTGGAGAGACAGCGAGAACCAAAAGTGGTATTTTCCATGTGGCTTTTTTTTTTTTTTTTTGCCATGTTGCCAAATGGATTTTGCTGTGTGGCATTTTTTTGCCATGTTGCAAAATGGATTTTGCCATGTGGCATATTTTTTACATGTGGCTTTTTTTTTTTTTTTTTTTTTTTTTTTTTTTTTGCCATGTGGCATTTTTGTTTTGCCATGTGGCAAAATGGGATATTGCCTTGTGGCATTTTTGTTTTGCCATGTGGCAAAATGTATTTTGTCATGTGGCTTTTTTTTTTTTTTTTTTTTTTGCATGTGGCATTTTTGTTCCTCATGGCAAAATCCGTTTGGCCACATGGCAAAAAAATGCCACATGACAAAACTCAATATGCCACATACCAAATACCACTTTTTGTTCTCGGCCCTACTGCAAAATTGGGCCGAAATTTGCAGTACATCTGGCCCATGTCCGCTCCAGTTATATTTTGCTATCTGGAAATCTTTTTTTTTACCCAGATTGGGTAACATGTATGCCATAAATTAATGTCATGTCTGCTACTTTGGACCAGTTCTTTCCCAAAACTGTTATCCGGCAAGTAAATCCATACCAAGTTTGGCTCATTGTTCAAAAAGACACTGGGGCAGATCCATTATACGAAATTGGGCAGAAATTTGCAGTACATCTGGCCCATGTACGCTCCAGTTCTAATTTGCTATCTGATGATCCACATTGACTAATTGTTACTCCCCTTGTAGTTCCACCACTGCCCATGTGGTTTCAAACTACTAAACTTGTAGAACCAATGCCAAGGCAAAGGGCATTATTGGGAAAATAATGAAAGAAAATATTTTTTAAATTATTTATAGACATGTGTATTTTTTGGCGTTTGGCAACACCGTGCCGAAAAACCCAATCTTCGGTTTTTCGCCAAGAATTTTGTTATTGGTAAATTTATTTATCTGTATTATTTATCTATTTAACTCATTTCCTCCCAAAAACGTATAAATACGTTATATCTTTAATTGTTTCAGTGTCCCAAAATCGTATTTATACGTCTTTTACATTTTTATTTTCACAAGAGACATCGCTAGGTTCTGATGCAACTTTGCTCCAAAGCACAATGCTGAAAATAAATTTTAAAGCAATAAAACTGGTCACTGGATGGCAGTAGCGCATTTGGTAAGACCCGCTACCTGATTCAACTAAACGAACGGCCGGGCCGCATGGCCGGAGCGCCGGCGGAAGACGACTGATTGGACGACCAGGACGCCAGGCGCGGGTAGTCCGAGCAAGACGACCGGGAGGACGTCCTGGACGCCAGGCGACGAACGACCAAGTGCGGCGACCAGGAGGACGTCCAGGATGCCATGCGGCGGACGACGAAGCAGAACAACCGGGAGGATGCCCAGGATGCCAGGTGCTGGACGACCGACCGGAACGGTGCAGCGGACGATGCCGTTGAGTCCGTGCTGCTCGCCGAGCAGAGCCTGCGCCGCCATGCTCCACCGCTCACGTCCCCCGCACCCTCCAGTGTCCCGTGACACAGCCGGAAACATGCACGACCAAACCACTTCCCCCCCAGGAACACATGCCCCACACAAGTTCCCCAGGCGAACTCCGCCACGAGGCAGTGGTCACCACAAAAGAAAGACTCCAAAAAATCCATCTTGATGAGACAGGCAGCCATGAGGGAAAAGTTTACCCCGGCTGTCGCGGCCACAACAGCGTCATCTCTCAGTTCAATAGTTTAGTTATGTGTAAATAAATTGTTACTTTGTTATCAAAAGCTCTATTTGTCTTGCTGTTGATGATATTTTGTAGAAGGAAAACATTATTCAGATGTTTGGGATGCCACAAAAACAAAAAATTGCTGTGTTAAAGTCAAAGTTATGTTTGAAATCTATGCTTTTACAAAAAGCTCAATTTCTCTGTTTTTTTCATCAGAAATGGGAAAATTGCTCAAACTAAACTGTTTTCTAATGCTAATTTCTAAAGAGTGGAAAAAGATATGAACTAACTTTTTTTGCTGCTGAAAGAAGAGAGTCTAATCTTTCTATTGGTGGGTTCCATGTTTCTATAGCAATAGATCCCAATCATGATCTCTTTTGTTCCTCTAAACTTTTGTGCATGTAAGCATCTTTCTGGCCGGCTTATGTTTGTATAATATATATATATATATATATAATTTTTTTTTTTTTATCAGCAAACAAGCGCAACAACAAACCGGACATAATGTTTGCTCAGCTTTCGCTTTGTGTCAGCAAGCTTGTGGCCACATTTCATGCCTCTGTGACTCTTAATGAACCCGTACAAGCTCCGTTTTGTGTTGTTTTTTGTTTTTTTTCCCCGCTCCCTTTCTAAACCGATCCTCAATATCTCTCAAAACAAGACAGAGTAAACAAAGATAACATTAAAAACATCCCACTTTGGACCTCCGGGAGTAAACATAACACTGCGATAGATTATTTACTTTGATACGTTTGGAATAATAGCTCGCTAAGCAAAATAGTTTGGCTCATTTTGCTACAGTAGGGAGTTGCGGACAAACAAACACTGATAATAAAATACGCACACACTGTAGCCTCCTTGGGGGAGGTCGTGGCATTTAGTAATGGACTGTGAATCAAGTACAGTTCGGTTGTAAAAAGCCGCTTAGGAGCTGTTCCTTTTTAAATATTTTGCAAATATTTTACATCTTCGTAGTGTAATACCATGGCACTCAGTCCTGAAAGCACTCATTTAGATATGTGTTATGAAAATACCTCCAAATTAATAGCAGGTGACCCAGAAATGGCTAGAAATCAACATATATGACCCAGAATCAACAGACAGTAACTAAGAAGTGACCACGACTGCAAAAGTAAATCTCCATCCATGGTCATTATTTTAGATAAAAAATAAGAATTGCTACAAAATTCATAGGAAGTGACCAAAAATGGACAGGAAGTGACCCAGGAACTTTCCCCAAATCATTAGAACGTGACCCAAAATCAACAGAAAGTGATGCATAATCAATCCAAATCTAACAGAACGTGACCTAAATCAACGTCGAGTAAACTTTAAATGCCCCAAAATCAACAGGACGTGACCAACAAACAAAAAGTGACTTGGAAATGGTCCAAAATTTACAGGAAGTGACACAAAATCAACAGAAAGGGACACATATTTCATCCAAACCAGGAGAAAGTGACTTGATTCAACAGGAAATGACCCGTAAATGCCCTAAATTCAACAGGAAATGGTCCAAAATGCACAGGAAGTGACCAAAAAACAAGAAGGGACCCGGACATCCCTTAAAATTAAAAGGAAATGGTTCGAAATGTACGGGAAGTGACACAAAATCAACTGAAAGTGATGCGTATTCACCCCAAAACAAACACAAAATGTACCTAATCCAACAAGAAATGTCCTGACATAAAAAGGAAGTGACCCGGAAATGGTCCAAAATGCACAGGAATTGACCAACAAGCAAAAAATCGACAGAAAATGATCCGAAATGTACGGGAAGTGACATAAAATCAACAGGGATTGATGTGTAATTAACCCAAAACCAACAGAAAGTGACCTGTATCAAAAGGAAATGGCTCAAAATAAGAAGTGACCTAAAAATGCCCTAAAATCTATAGGAAATGGTCTGAAATGTACAGGAGGTGACCAACAAAGAAGAACTGACCCTAAATGCCCCAAAATTGACATGAAGTGGTCCAAAATGTACAGGAAGTGATTAAAAAAAAAAAAAATCAACAAAGTGAAAAGTAATTAACCCATCACCAACAGAAATGTCCAAAATGCAAAGGAAGTGACCACCAATCAGGAAGTGACCCAGAAATGCCCCAAAATCGACAGGAAATGGTCCGAAATGCGCAGGATGTGACAAAAAATAAAAAGTGACGCGTAAGTAACCCAAAACTAACAGTTACCTGACTCAACAGGAAATTACCCAAAATAAATAGAAAGTGACCCAGAAATGTCCTAAAATCAACAGGGATGGTCCAAATGTACAGAGGGGACACAAAAAAAAAAAAAATCAACAAAATGATTACCCAAACCAACCGAAAGTGACCTGATTTAACAGGAAATGACCCAAAATAAACAGGAAGTGACCAACAAACAAGAAGTGACCCGGAAATGCCCCAAAATCAACAGGAAATGGTCTGAAATGAAGTGACGCAAAATGAAAAGAAGTTGACATGTAATTAACCAAAAACCAAGAGAAAGTGACCGGTGTCAACAAGAAAATAACCCATAATAAACAGGAAGTGACCAGGAAATGCCATAAAATCAATAGGAAATGGTCCAAAATGCACAGGAGGTTACACAAAATCAACAGAAAGTGGCCTGATTTCACAGGAAATGACCCAAAATAAACAGGAAGTGACCAACAAACAAGTAGTGACCTGGAAATGCCCAAAAATCAACAAGAAATGGTCCAAAATGCACTGGAAGCGACACAAAATCAACAGAAAGTGACGCTTAATTCACCCAAAGCACTTTTTGACAATATTTTGTAAACAATAGAAATTATTGTCATTAAGCTTGAAAAATAACTTTTTCTCTTCATTCCATTGAAATAAAACTTCATCTTTTACATCTGGGAGGGGACTGTTCATGCCTCTGGCTATACCTCTCGCTCTTTCAGCCCTTGGAGCTCTGGCAGGGTTCGATCTGAAAAGTGGGAAAAAAAATTTTTTTATTTGTGTACAAATATTAACACTGTACAGAGAGAAAGCGAGAACCAAAATGGATTTTGCCATGTGACATTTTTTTTTTTTTGCTATGTGGCATTTTTTCCCCATATTTGCCATGTGGCATTTTTTTGTCATGTGGCAAAATTGATTTTGCCATGTGGCACTTTTTTGTCATGTGGCAAAATTGTTTTTGCCATGTGGCATTTTTTTTTGCCATGTTGCAAAATAGATTTTGCCATATGGCATATATATATTTTTTTTTTTTTGCCATGTGGCTTTTTTTTGCCATGTGGCTTTTTTTGCCATGTGGCATTTTTTTTGCCATGTGGCAAAATGGATTTTGCCATGTGGCATTTTTTTTGTGCCATGTGGCATACTTTTGCCATTTTGCAAAATGGATTTTGCCATGGGGCATTTTGTTTTTTTGCCATGTGGCTTTTTTTGCCTTGTGGAAAAATTGATTTTGCCATGTGGCATTTTTTTTTGCCATGTTGCAAAATGGATTTTGCCATGTCGCATTTTTTTTTTTTTTTTTTTTTTTTTTGCTATGTGGCATTTTTTTCCCCATATTTGCCATGTGGCATTTTTTTGTCATGGGGCAAAATTGATTTTGCCATGTGGCATTTTTTTTGCCATGTTGCAAAATAGATTTTGCCATGTGGCATTTTTTTTTTTTTTGCCATGTGGCATATTTTGCCATGTTCCAAAATGGATTTTGCCATGTGTTTTTTTTTTTTTTTTTTTTTTTGCCATGTGGCCTTTTTTTTTGCCATGTGGCTTTTTTTGCCATGTGGCATTTTTTTTTTTTTGCCATGTGGAATTTTTTTGCCATGTGGCAAAATGGATTTTGCCATGTGGCTTTTTTTTTTGCCATGTGGCATTTTTTTGTCATGTAGCATTTTTTTTGCCATGTGGCTTTTTTTGCCATATGGCATTATTTTTTTGACATTTGGAATTATTTTTTGCCATGTGGCTTTTATTTGCCATGTGGCATTTTTTTTTACATGTCCATGTCCGCCCAAACCTGCCACAGAAGGATTATCCCAAGCACGGCTTCGGCCCGGCCCACTCCACTGCAAGTTTCAAAAGACCGAACATTAGCTAACAACTGTCGCTTTTCGGTAACATTCCGATGCATCCGTTGTTTTGCGGACCCTGCATTGCCTCGCCATCGTCTGTTTTGCCTTGCTTTTGATCATTGTCGACGAATGAATTGTCAATCTGTTTTCGGTGAGCCTTCTTTAAACTGTTTAAAATGGAGTCAGTACAAAGGGTTAACACTGGAGTGAACGTGCGGAGTGAACTGGCTTTCTGGCCGACTTGCTGTTGCTACGCCAGCAGGACGCTTACTGGTTCGGCTGTCGCTGTTTCGGCGGCTTGGCCGGGAAGCCGAATTCCTTCGGTTGGTGACCGGACGTGAGATCCCAGATGACGGAAGGGGTGGACGACTGGCTGCAGAAGAGTCAACTGGAGCCCTTTAGTCGCACCACCAAAAGCCGAAAGGTAAAAAGTTTGGTCATAATTTAAGGCGGGTAACAGTTGATTTGAAGCGACTCTCGACCATTTGTGTTTTGTCTCACGGTGATTGTTGCATTCTGTTGAAGGGATACTGGGAAATAGTTTGGTAACATTCGTCTTAACACTAGATTGGTAGTATTATAAATTGGTGCATGAAGTACGCCATCCATTTCGTAGTTTAGGCTGGGCGAGAAAAAATAAATAAATAAAGGAAATAACGGTAAAAGGACAAGTTTTAGGTTAGGAAGCGGGTATCCCCAGAATTTTGTTAAATTGCCAGAAAAGTTACAATCCCCTTCAATATCTCCAGTGATCTTTGCTGCGTGCTCTTGTTTGGGGCAAAAATACTCTGAAAATGAGAGCACCACTGCCACCCACTGAGTGGATGTGCAATTACACTTTATTCGAGTACGGCAAAAAAAGTATGGCATCGGCCCGGCGCCCCCCACTATTTGAGCAGTACTGCCCCAACACAGGAGCTATGCTGAAAGTGGCCTCTTGGGAGTAATTTCTCCATAATTCAAGAAAGAAACATGTTTGTATAATGAAACGGTTTTGAAACATTTTTTATATCAAGTCAAATTTTGCAGAGAAAATTGAATGTTTTCTCAGTATTTTTTAATGTAAAAATAATGAAAAATACTGTATTTCCAGTTTTATTCCCAGTGCCAGCATCCGAGTGATTTATTTACAAGAGCCACCGCACACTAAAACGGCCAATCAGACGCTCGGTTGCAACCGGAGTGTATCGTTACCCACGAGCCCCCGGGGTTCGGGGAAGCCAGCCGTGCATATACGCGGGCAGAAAAGATGGTGAGGCACCGCGGGAAGGCAAAACAGAGGCAATTGTATCAGAGGCGGTGAGGCGCTCATGCGAGAACGTGCAGAAGAACATCTGGCGAGGCGAGGCGAGGCGAGGCCCAAGTCTCGCACAGGTGATTGTTTGCATTTGCACGCAGGATCAAACGTATTTGTACAGCAAGTCCGACAAAGTCACACGTCAGCAAACGCCGAGCTCACGTGAACTGATTGTTATAATGGATTGGTCGTCTAACGCCGTCAACAGCAGACAAAGAGTAGGCCAAAATATAAAAACGTGATTCAGATCAAGGTGAGTATAATCCAAACATTGTATACTATAAACAGCTATTTCTGGAGAAATTACAGTGTATCACAAAAGTGAGTACACCCCTTGCATTTCTGCAGATATTTAGGTTTATCTTTTCATGGGACAACACTGACAAAATGATATTTTGACACAATGAAAAGTAGTCTGTGTGCATCTTATATAATAAAGTTAATTTATTTCCCCCTCAAAACACAAAATATAGCCATTAATATTAGGGCTGTCAAAATTATCGCGTTAACGGGCGTTAATTAATTTTTCTAATTAATCACGTTAAAATATTTGACGCAATTAACGCACATGCCCCGCTCAAACGGATTAAAATGACAGAACAGTGTAATGTGCACTTGTTACTTGTGTTTATGGGCGTTTTGTCGCCCTCTGCTGGCGCTTGGGTGCGACTGTGGGTTTCAGCACTATGAACGAGCATTGTGTAATGATTGACATCAACAATGGCGAGCTACTAGTTTATTTTTGATTGGAAATTTTACAAATTTTATTAAAATGAAAACATTAAGAGGGATTTTTATATAAAATTTCTATAACTTGTACTAACATTTATCTTTTAAGAACTACAAGTCTTTCTATCCATGGATCGCTTTAAGAGAATGTTAATAATGTTAATGCCATCTTGTTGATTTATTGTTATAATCAACTAATACAGTACTTATGTACCGTATGTTGAATGTATATATCCGTTTTGTGTCTTATCTTTCCATTCCAACAATAATTTACAGAAAAATATGGCATATTTTATAGATGGTTTGAATTGCGATTAATTACGATTCATTAATTTTTAACTCGATTAAAAATTTTATTCGTTTGACAGCCCTAATTAATATCTAAAACCCTGGCAACAAAAGTGAGTACAACCCTTAGTGAAAGTTGTCAATGTTAACATAAGCAGATTTTAAGGGGGGGGCAGGGGGGCCAGCCCCCCCACCCCCCGGTGGCCGGAAAGTGTCATTGCATGTAATTGACTTTCCTATATATAAAAGTTGTAAAGCAGTAAAACTGCTACACAAATGAATGAAATGAACAATTTTTAGAATGGGTCAATTAAATTTTGCTGCTTCGAGTATTCTTTTAATTTAAGTGGCGTTGCAATGGTTTATCTTGAAAGTGTTTGCATTTAGTTTTATTGATTTCGGTGGATACACTGCCTTCTAGTCTGCCTAATTTCACATGGCTGAATCCAGGTGCTCCCTGTTAAGACCAACATAAGCTAAGTTTCTGTTTGAGCTAATTTTTTTTTTTTTATGCATTCGTAATTTAGTTTATAGGTATATGTAGCCTATTTTTGTGGGAATATGTGTCTGAACCATTTGTTAAGCGCACTGTAAAAAAAAGTTACTTTATAGCATTCAAACTAGCTGACTTTTGCTATGTAAGTTAGCCAATTGTTCTTTTGTTGTACATAGATCCTCATTTATTTCTTTATTATACCATTTGAGGCTCAGGTAATTTAATTTTTCATGTTCCTTATCCGATTACTCGATTCTTTGAACTAATGGTTCTTCGACTAATCGACTACTAAAATAATCGATAGCTGCAGCCCTACTTTGCATAGAATTTAAAAAAAAGAAAAATTAGGGGAGGGCAATTTTATTTTTCAAATGATTTTTTTCTTGGCTTAAAAAAATTTTTTTTTTGATTGAAGCAACTTTTTGGGGGATTGAATGATTTAGACACAAATGTCCTACCCATAATATGGCCCTAACAAAAAAAGGAATGCTTCAATCAAAGAAAACTTTTTCGATGAAAAATGAAGTGTTCAAATGCAAAGTTTTCAATCTCAAATATTTATATTTCAAAAACTTTTTCTACGATGGAAGTTTTTCTTTTTTTGATTGAAGTGATTTTTCTTTTTGAAAATTTTTTTTTTTTTGAAGAAACTTATTTTTTGATTGAATAATAAAGACAAAAATGTAATCGCCAAAATGTGGCCCAAACACAAATGAACATTACTTCAATCAAAAAAGTTGCTTCAATCAAAAAAAAAAAAAATCAAATAAAAAGAGCTTTCACATTTATTTTATTTTAGTTTTTTGAGTTTCAAATTTTGCATTCAAACACATATATATTTTTTTTTGATTGAAGTGACTTTTTGGTTGAAAATATATTTTTTGATAGAAGTGACTTTTTTTTTTTTTTTTTTAAACAACTGATTTTGATTGAATACTAAAGACACAAATGTACCTCCATATGGCTCCATCCAGTGGGTACAATTTTTGACTGGAGTAACTAAATTGGTAACCAAATTAATATGAAAAGATATACTTAAATATCTGCAGAAATGCGAGGGGTGTACTAACTTTTGTGATACACTTTACGAAAGGGCTTTACTGTGATGGATACAGATCTATCAGGTCACTTCCTGTTTATTTGGGGACATTTCAGGGACATGTTCTATAGCATTTTTGTCAATGGCATGGACTACATGGGTGCCAGTTGAATGTCAATGGGCTGTAATGGTAGGTTTTGGGTCAAAAATCACAACCACATAGGATTTTTCGCCATTAAAAATGAATGGGAAAGTTGGACGTAGATGGCGGTCAATGGCATGGACGTGCATGGCTATTACTGGGATCGACTAACTTGGGCGCAAGTTGAATGTCAATGGGCTGTCATGGTAAATGGTCAAAAATCACAAGGACCTATGTTTCCTTCCACTGAAAATGAATGGGAAATTTGGATGTACATACATGGCTGTCAATGGGGTCCCATTTGAAATGAATAGGAAAGTTTTTGGGCAAATTGTGTATATTTTTATGTCCCTTACTTTCCTGGAATTTTTTATGTGTAAATCATGTGATTTGGTTGAAAACTGAAGGACAAGTAGCATTTTATTTATGTATTTTGAAAAACCCGCGCTTATGGGTGAACGTAAAATTTATGGGGGTCATTCAAAAAATTTCCTGCTTCAAGCAAAAATTCCGGACATTTTGATATTCGAACGGTGACGGTCGGTCAATGGTTATGGCTGTGCGGCACGTCGAAGAAATGGCATTTTTAAAAAAATCACTATATGGGCCCTGTTTATTTTGGGTTATTCCCCGTTGAAACAGGTCACTAATAGTTGGTTTTGTGGCACTCTTGTACATTTTGGACCATTTCCTGTTGATTTTAGGGCATTTTTGGGTCAGTTCCTGTTTATATTGGGTCATTTCCTGTTGAATCAAGTCACTTTCAGTTGGTTTTGGGTTCATTACTGAAGAAAATAGTATATTTTTTCGTATTGAATGAGCCACTGTTTTTATAACTCTAACACACCCAATATAAAATAAATAGCACTTATACCATAGTTTAAGGAAAACAAGCAGAATATAGGGCATAAGAGATACATGACGCCTTCTTATCACGGAAGCCCAACGTGTGAGTCATGAAACTGACTGAGCATGATTGACGCTGACAAGCCCAAGTCTGCACCACCAACTCTCACAGACAGTCCGGAATGTTGAAATTCGCCCCCCGGCCAAGGCGCATGGAAACAGCAACAGCCGAACAAAGTGCCGCTCTGCTGATGCTGCCTCCGCGCGCGCCAACCGGGAAGGCGGAACTTTGCGCGTTCTCTTCTTATTTTGACCCTATGTACTGACTCCATGTTTCAAAAGTTTGAAGAACACTCACCGAAAACAGGTTGACAATTTATTCTTCGACAGTGGTCAAAAACAAGGCAAAAACAGACGACGGAGGGACAATTCTGGATCCAAAACAAGGCTACATGTTTCCGAGCAGCAAAATCTGTCTTGTCTCAGTGTCCAGTGTTTTTTAAGTCCGTGGGCCGGCCGGAGGTGTGTCCAGGCGTTGCTTTGGGATCATCCCTCTCTGGCCGGTTTCGGGCTGTTTCGGTTCGTGCGTGGATGGGATGTGGTTGCCACAGCGACCGACTGGTCTTGACGTCACAAGCGCCTGCTATCAACTTTATTATCCGGGCCGGGACTACTTGTTTTAGGACAAAGCGCGCTGGTCTTTGTCCTTGTTCGTTAGTCGGGAGGACTGATTGCCAGAGTTTGGTGCGTCAATCTTGCTCGTGGCGCACACGTTTTGGGCTTCTGTGATAAGATGGCGTTGTGTATCTATTCTGTTTCTTTAAACTATGGTGTGCTATTTATTTTACATTAGGTGTAGCAATGGCATTTTTCTTTTGCTCAAAAAGCCACAAAAATTGAAACATTCAACATATTTAACTTAAAAATATTATTAATACTGTAAATTAAAGCCGACATTCCGCCATATTTGCTGCACTGCTGCGCACGCCCAATGTGACGTGTGGGAGTGCTGACGTTAACGTCGCGGTCTTGCGCCGCAGGAGCCTTTAATATGCATGCCAAGGAAGCCCCCCTCAATTCCCGGCAATCGGATTCTTCCACTTTGGAGGCAGGATTTAAAATTTTTTGTTTTCGCCTTCCGTCTTTGCCGACACCATATGCACGCGAGGCAAGTCCGCTACTCAGTCATTGCGTCTTTGTGTCGCAGAGTCGCCATGTAAACTGCCCCTGAGACATGCTGTTCTAAAAATAACTTTCAGATGCTTCACTCCCATTGGCTGGCTCACGCGCGACACCGCTAAGGTTTTTGTTTGTTGCCCACCTCCAATTTGCAAACCCACAGACAAAAATTATTGTTTTTGTTGCAACGTCTATTAGTCGCGACAGCTTGAGATCCGGTCCAGACGGCTTGGGGGTCCAGAACCGGACCGAGGTCCGCAGTTCCGTGACCTCTGGCCTAAACTATAGTTAAATGAATCTGTTATACTAATGCAAACAATTATATGGTGTGTGCGAGAACGGTACGTTTTCCCTTCAGGAACCAATGGCGGGACGCCCTGTCCCAACACAACCAACATCGGAGAACACCCAATATCCAACTGATAACACGACTGATAAGATTCCAAGAGCCTCTTTGGCGCTTAGGTGGCAAAATCCGCAGCCCTTGTTGCCCTGACAACAGTAACCCCAGAATCTTCCTGTCCAATCCACAAACAGACAATAATCCTAAACAACACCTAAACACACCCATCTTCAGCCCAGGCAGAGAGGAGGCCACGCCCCGGGAGCCATGCCATAGAGAAAAAATGTGGAACCCACCTACCACCCTATTACTGGGGCTGCCAGGTCCCCGACTGGCAGCCATTCCCCAGTACCGTGATGGGATTGTGTCTGATGGGGGGCCAACTTCACGAAGGTGAATAATATCAGATTTTTGCGGTAATAGTACGGTACAAGACTTTTTGCTTCCAAGGCCGAGTGGTCACAGTATGCTCCACTTCACATTTTCATTGTCTCGGGCCTCCCCCCCGACGGCCAAGGAGACATTTGGTGGCGCACATGTTCAGGCGAGTGTCGTCGAGTGGAAAAACAGGACGGGTCGCACGGGCGACGGCAGATCCAAAACAACAAGATGTCCGTCAGGTGGTCGACTGGCCGGAAAACAGGTGGATGGTTGAAGCGCATCTGGGCAGAAAGCACGCAAAGAAGGTTTATTTTTAGATGGGAATGGAAAGAAATGATATTTCACTAAAGGAAATTGGAGCTGAAATGTCCTTTGTGCTCAATTCCCATGACTAGCCATGAAAGTCCAATAAAGTGCGTTTTAAAATTCCACCCTGAAGCCAATTTTCTGGACATCTCCCGCAACTTCCACGCGACGTTGGTGTGAGGTCCATCATTAAATAGTGTTTCTGGAAGTGGCCACTGGTGAGGAGTCACGTTAAATCTTCATATCGAACATGACAACATTCCTCAGTGCAGAATTCCCCGGAGTGGACTCGGCGGACACATTTCATCCGCCCACAGCCCGACGCCCGTGTGCTTGATTGCTGTTATCACTTTGTGTGACGGCGACAGGCACGAGTGAACGCACGTGTTGTTGTTTATGACAGTGATTATACGCCACGGACGCTCGAGGCAAATTTCCCAGCGGGACAATGAAAGCAGAGGAGCATCGCGCTGGAAATGGGCGCGCGTTTGATAACGTGGCCGGAACGTGAATGTATGTCCGGAGAAGAACATGACAGGACATGTGATGGCAATTAAAACAAACATGTTTTTTATGGCCAATCATCAAATTGAAAATGCTTCACCCGCAATTGTTGACACGAGCGTCGGCCAGCTGTCAACAATACAAGGTTTGAATTTGATAGTAAGAGGCTCAATTCTCTTTTTCAGAAGGTCCAAGAAAATGTGAACAGCAATGGCAGACTTTCTGTTAATTTTTAGGCAGGAATTTTAGAGACTTTTTTGTGGGTCTACTCGTAATGAACATGTCAATCAAATTTCGTGTTGATTAACAAAACTGGATGAGGGGGCTGAAATTTTTTAAACATGTCAAAGGGGTAAAATTTGTCAAAATTGTCCCTAAAATGTCTTTTTCGACATGGCCTACTGTGACTTTTTGTGGGTCTACTTGTGATGGATGTGTCCACCAAATTTCATGTTGCTAAACAAAACTGGTTTTGACGGCTGAATTTTAAAACATGTTAAAGGGGTCAAGGCTCCTTAAAAATTAGCACTGTAATGTCCACTTAAAACCAAAATGGCTGACTTCCTGTAGATTTTTAGGCAGGAATTTTAGAGACTTTTTTGTGGGTCTACTCGTAATGAACATGTCAATCAAATTTCGTGTTGATTGACAAAACTTGATGAGGGGGCTGAATTTTTTTTTAAACATGTCAAAGGGGTAAAGGATCCATCAAAATTGTCCCTAAAATGTCCGCCTAAAACCAAAATGGCAGACTTTCTGTAGCTTTTTAGACATTGCTTACTGAGACTTTTTTGTGGGGCTACTTGTCATGAACATGGCCGCCCAATTTCGTGTTGCTAAACAAAACTGGATGAGGGAGCTGAATTTTTAAAACATGTTGAAGGGGTCAAGGATCCGTCAAAATTAGCCCTAAAATGTCCAAATAAAACCATAATGGCAGACTTTTTGTAGCTTTTTCGACATGGCTAACTGAGACTTTTTTGTGGGTCTACTTGTGATGGATGTGTCCACCAAATTTCATTTTGCTAAACAAAACTGGATTTGACGGCTGAATTTTTAAACATGTTAAAGGGGTCAAGGCTCCCTAAAAATTAGCACTGAAATGTCCACTTAAAACCAAAATGGCTGACTTTCTGTAGCTTTCTAGACATGGATTTCTGAGACCTTTTTGTGGGTCTACTTGTAATGAACATGTCCATCAAATTTCGTGTTGCTAAACATAACTGGATTAGGGGGCTGAATTTTCAAATATGTCGAAGGAGTCGAGGATCCCTCAAAATTAGCAACAAAAGGTCCACTTAAAATCAAAATGGTGGACTTTCTTTAGCATTTTAGACATAACTTCTTGGGCTTTTTGTGGGTCTTCTTATGATGGACATGTCCACCGAATTTCACGTTGCTACTAAAAGAACTGGATTCAGGGGCTGATTATTTTTGGACACGTCAAAGCTGTCAAGGATACCAAAAAAATTATCCCATAATTGTCCAATGTAAAGCAAAATGAGTCTTCCTGAGCCTTTTTTGTCATGGATTTTTGAGACGTTTTTGTGAGTCCACTCGTGATTGACATGTCCACCAAATTTTGTGTTGCTAAACAAAACTGGCTTCGGGGGCTGAGTTTTTAAACATGTCAAGGGGGTCAAAGATCCCTCAAAATTAGCCCTAAAATGTCCACTTAAAACCAAAATGGCAGACTTTGTTGTTTTTTTTATACATGGCTTTCTGAGACTTTTTTGTGGGTCTTCTTATGATGGACATGTCCACCAAATTTCTTGTCGCTAAACAAAACTGGATTTGGGGGCGAAATTTTTTAAACATGTCAAAGCTGTCAGGGATCCCTAAAAATAGCCTTAAAATGTCACTTAAAACCAAAATGGCAGACTTTCTGTAGCATTTTAGACATAGCTTCTTGAGACTTTTTTGTGAGTCTACTTGTGATGGACATGTCCACCAAATTTTGTGTTGCTAAAAAAAACTGGTTTAGCGGGCTGAATTTTTAAACATGTCAAAGGGGTCAAGGTTTCCTCAAAATTAGCCCTGAAAAGTCCACTTAAAATTAAAAAACACTAAAATGGCAGACTTTCTGTAGCTTTTTAGACATGGGTTCATAAGATTTTTTTCTTCTACTCGTGATGGACATATCCACTAAATTTGATGTTGCTGCGTCACCCTGGAATCAGGGGCTGAATGATCAAAGTTACTTCCAAAGTCCAAGACCCCAAAGTACGTTGCTTTTCGTGTAAATCAGACATTGTTTGTCCGCTTGAGGAAGTTTTAGCGTGGTTTTCTGGTTTGTCGTCGGCGCCGGTGAGAGCAGATGGCTGTGTCTGTTTGTGTTTATTCTGAGTAAAGGTTAAACTGCATCAACAAAAATAGACGCAACCATCTGCTCGCACTGAACAACAGCGGCAGACACGCACGACAAAAAACATATAGAAAACACGTACGACAAGAAGACTGGTGACTCTGCGGTCATTTGTTATCTATATATTAATCATGACTTTAGTTGATGCGTCAACATTGACGCATATGGATATTTAGAGAAGGCTGCCAAGAATCATGTTCAACAGGAAGAGGAGTCGTTAAATCGAGAATACATTCATAGATATACTAGTCCTTCTCAAAAAATTAGCATATTGTGATAAAGTTCATTATTTTCTGTAATGTACTGATAAACATTAGACCTTCATATATTTTAGATTCATTTCACACAACTGAAGTAGTTCAAGTTTTAATATTGAAGATTTTAGCAAAAAAGTCAAGAAAAAACAAAAATCCCTATCTCAAAAAATGAGCATATTTCATCCGACCAATACAAAAAAAATGTTTTTAATACAAAAAAAAGTCAACCTTCAATGAATTATATCAGCTATGCACTCAATACTTGGTCGGGAATCCTTTTTCCAGAAATGACTGTTTCAATGCGGCGTGGCATGACGGCAATCAGCCTGTCGCTCTGCTGAGCTGTTATGGATGCTTCGATAGCGGCCTTAAGCTCATCCACAGTGTTGGGTCTGGTGTCTCTCAACTTCCTCTTCCCGATATCCCACAGATTCTCTATGGGGTTCAGGTCAGGAGAGTTGGCAGGCCAATTTAGCACAGTAATGCCATGGTCAGTAAACCATTTACCAGTTTTTTGGCACTGTGAGCAGGTGCCAGGTAATGCTGAAAAATGAAATCTTCATAAATCTTTTCAGCAGATGGAAGCATAAAGTACTCCAAAATCTCCTGATAGCTCGCTGCATTGACCCTGCCCTTGATAAAAGACAGTAGACCAACACCAACAGCTGACATGGCACCCCAGACCATCACTGACTGTGGGTACTCAGGCATTTTGGCATTTCCTTCTCCCCAGTCTTCCTCCCAACTCGTGATTTCCGAATGACATGCAAAATTTGCTTTCATCTGAAAAAAGTACTTTGGACCACTGAGCAACAGTCCAGTGCTGCTTCTCTGTAGCCCAGGTCAGGCGCTTCTGCCGCCGTTTCAGGTTCAAAAGTGGTTCGACCTGGGGAATGCAGCACCTGTAGCCCATTTCCAGCACACGCCTGTGCACGGTGGCTCTGGAGGTTTCTACTCCAGACTCGGTCCACTGTTTCTGCGGGTCCCCCAAGGTCTGGAATCGGCCCTTCTCCGCAACCTTTTCAGGGTGCGGTCACCTCTTCTGGTTATGCAGAATTTCCTGCCACACTTTTGCCTTCCCACTGAGGTGCCTTGATACAGCACTCTGGGAACAGCCTATTCACTCAGAAATTTCTTTCTCCATCTCCGTCCGGTGTCAATGATGGCCTTCTGGAAATCAGTCAGGTAGGCAGTCTTGCCCATGATTACGATTTTGAGTAATGAACCAGGCTGGGAGTTTTTAAAAGCCTCAGGAATCTTTCGCAAGGGTTATGAGTTAATTGGTTGATTGAGATGATTAGGTTAGTAGCTTCTTTAGAGTACCCTATTTTTTGGACTATAAGTCGCAGTTTTTTTCATAGTTCGGCTTCAGGGCCGGCCCAGGCCATTTGGGGGCCCTAAGAAAAATAATGCAAAAGGGCCCATATTTTTGGCCCACCATTTCGTCACAGTGTACTGTGAAATCCGTACATGCAGTCCAACCCATACGTCCATATTTTGTATATTAACCCTTGAGAGTCGGAGGACGCGCCGGCGCGTCCTCAGCGCACGTCGTCTTTGAAGTGCCCTCACGTTTTAATTACGTCACCCACATGCCGTTGGTTGGTCTCGTTTTAAAGTGCGGAAGTTGCGGTTTACTCTCGTTATTATTTGAAGTCAATCGACCAACTAAAACATGAGATATTGTCATTTAAATTTTATAGTTTTATTGTCCTCTCAAAAAAACATTAAAATGCTGCATGGATCATTTGTTTATGTCTATATTTCCATCATTTCTTGTCCTTTTTCAAAACGGAAGCTCCATGAAAAAAACACAAATCAAACGAACCCTTTCGAAGTCACAGTGGAAGCACAAAATGCGTCTTTTTTTTATAAATATAACTGCCATGCGAGGTTCCACCGAACGAGAGGGAGGAGTGTTCTGAAGCAGCGAGGTGGCGAGCGACGGCCGTTTGGATCGAGCAGCGACTTTGTGTGACTTTGAGAATGAACGGAAAACTAAATTTAGCGCAAGCAATTGTGCTTTTTGATCAACTTGAGGAAGAGGATGGTCCAAATTCGTCATCATCGTCTTCTTCGGAAGAGTCCTCGAGTGAAGATAGTGACGGATTTGAACACGTGGGTGACGCCATCGACGAGCAGAGGTAAACCAACTCACTTTTTTTTTTTTTATGCTGAAAAAGTTTCTTTTGAAAGTTTCTTTTGATATTGCAAGACAAAGTTAATTTTGATGCAATATAAGTGTGTGTTTGATCTGATATGTACATTATTATATACACAAAGTCGTAAGTGCACTGTGTGTACCCCAGGCAGGAATTTATCATTTGTGGTGTTCTTCTTTCTATATGAAGATTAGGGATGTAGCACATATTCAGCTATTGTATTCTTTCTATTGTCATACATATAGATTTCCATTATTATTTACTGCTGTATATATTTTTATTTTATACTTTATTATTTTCATAAATACTTTTTTTCATGTACATTTATAGTGACAATGAAAGTAAAGTGAAATGAAAATGGAAGGGTGGAAAGAGGACCGACACCCCATGGAAGTGTGGGCTGTGTGATGTAGCCCTGTGTCTAATTCCAGGACGAAACTGCTTTTCGGAGTGGGATGCCTGAAAACATTTTTACTTGTTTATTGTAAATATTTTTGAAAATACTTTTTTTTCCAATGTTATATATATATATATATATATATATATATATATATATATATTTTTTTTTTTTCCCCACAATCAGTCTTCTCAATATGTGTATATAAATGTGTGTTCAAGAAGCTTGATTGTGTGTACATAGTTTTCATCAGGTGATGGGCCGCAATACCTAAACTCATAAAGAGCTGGCCTCTAAACACTTTTTGTGTTAGATGATATATATTTTTTCACTGTTCGGTCTGCTGTATATAACCTGTTTTGACTAGAGCATGTATAAAGGCAAAAAACGGCTATGGCTATACCTGTTGTTTATGTTGAATTGTCAAATATAAGACTATTTATTCTAAATTTTTTTGGTTGAATGTTCATCCTAACATGTTGAATAAATATTACAAAGTTTCAAAACGGTTCGTTACGCATGTTTGGTTGTCAATTGGACATCAATATTAAAAATTTTGACAAAACGATTTTGGAATTTTTGGTCTTTTTGGGCCCAAAATGATGATTTATAATTGGTCAGTGAAGGAAACAACAGTTTGGACATGAAGTTCAAGGTGTCACAAAAAAAGGGACCAAACCAGGCCATCGTAAACAACTCTTTCTTTGAAATATAAAGGCAACTTCAAAGGCATGCAAAATCAGACAAAATAGGCCCAGACCTTAAAGGGTTAATCAGATTTTGTTGTTCTGCATACTTCAAACTTCAAACTCACCCCAAATGATTGTCTGTACTTACAGTAGATAGCGCCAAACCTTTTTTTAAAAGAGTAAAGAAAGAAGTTAAGGAAGAACTTTTTTATTTTTTTAAGCTTGTAATCAAGTATCAAAACTCACAAAAGTCAAATAAAGCAAACTGTAGTAAACAAAATAGAATATGGATTAAACAAATGCCAGATTGGGGGTCCGCTAGTGGTCAGGGGCCCTAAGCAGCTGCATAGTCTGCGAAAAGGCAAGGCCGGCCCTGTTTGGCTGGGGGTGCGACTTATACTCAGGAGCTACTTATGTGTGAAATTATTAACACATTATTATATCATTTCACATTTTATTTTGGTGTTCTGTAGTGACACCGATGGTTTGCTAAACTTATTAGCATGTTCTTTATGCTATAGTTATCTAAATAACTCTTAACAGCTATGTTACTTTAACATATGGGCCACGTTCGCGTTCTGCCTTTGGCAAAGTGTGTTCAATTGTATTATTGACTCTTTCATATTGAAATGCATGCTTTTAGTTTGTGGCGCTTTCATGCTCAAGTGGGGCAAACTCGCACTTGTTTACACGAAGAAGAGTGCTCAGACGCCAGAAGAAGACAGACAACTGACAACTTTTAAAGGCTGTCAAAGTTGAAGTTTTTTGTTTTCTTGAATGCAAATTTAAAATAAAGCAAGGAGTAGCTTATGTTTGTCAAAATACAGGAAGGAGTAGCTTATGTTTGTTTTGTTCACGTTGCTGTTGCAGTTAGTGCTCACTATTTTTGTTATGATGCAGCATGTTTGATTGTTGTTGGTTGAAGTTTAATTTGGTTGCTTGTTTATTGTTTGGAGCCGTTTTAATGTTCAATAAAATAAGTAAAAACCCTTTTCTTTGCTTGATAATTGTTGCTATTTGCATTCGGTAGAGTGCAATATTTAGTTCAGCAAGTCATTTATCAAAATATATGCTAAATTTGTCATAAATATTTATAAGAAAAGCTAAAGTTGAAAGAGCCGTTTGAGAGCCAAAAAGAGATGGCTCTTTTCACTGAGCCGATCCAAATGAACCGGATCACCGAAAAGAGCCAAAAAATCCCATCACTACTGCTGGCTTCGGTGGCCCAAGCTCTTGCTCGTTGGGGCAAGGCCAGCTGGTTGGCGATCGTCTACTTCGCCTGAATAGTAGATCCGCCTATGCTTTGTGGGAAAGGTTGCCTGAATGTCTGAAGTTTGGAATTGAATTAAAGTAAAAAATAAGATACTGCGCGGTACAGTTTTAGTTTGTTATTGTTGTTGTTTTTAACAGAGAGTTACAGGACCACGCTTTGGCGACAAAACCACCACCTCGGCCATCTTTTTTGTTGGTCACGTCTCATGAATCAAACATCGTGCGTCCATATCGGCCTTGATGAAAATGGAAAAACAAACACACTTGTTTTTTTGGTTTTTTTTTTTAGTTCCTGCGTCCCTCGCGAAATGATCTTTAACGTGATGTTTGAGGAGCTTTTTCTCCCCCCCCCCCCCCCGGCCGGCCGGCACCGCTCTGCGCTATAATGGAAGTGCTGAATATTGATGGAGTTGTTATTCAAGGACATGTGGACGCCGCCGCTTTTGTCAAATTGCTCGCTCTTGTTCCACCACTTGATGGACCAGGAGACGTGATAACCTCCTTTTCCATACATAGATACATAAAGATACAAGCTCCATACTGTTTATACATATATTACGTGTAGGACAAAGCATTTCCTGGGAGGACGGCGTTGTTCCCGAGCGAATTCGCCGCAGCCGCTCTTGATGTTTTCAAGTCTTTGCGAGATGAAATGTCCTGCTTTTCAAAGTCTTGCCACTTCTGTAATGATGTTTTTTTGCTCACCGGTATGCAGGATTGGTCAGGAATTCTTGACCGGATTGATTTGACATCCATAGACGCCAGTGGCACTAAAACATGATCATTTACATAGATAGAAGAGGCTAAAATTACAGTTATTTGAGGTTTTAGGTATTATGTTACTGGAGAAGAATGAAATGTTGTTCTACAAAAAACAAAATATTTATTATCGAGAAAAAAAAACATGGAAGAGTCTTTGAAAATGTACCAGTACAGTCCCTGAAAAAAGTCTTGTCGCTTATCCATTTTTGTAGAAACAATTGCTAATAACCTGACTTTTAATTATTCAATCGGCTTCAGAAATGGCTCATGTGAAAGCTAAGACCCTCCCAAATGTTGTTGAATGAAGAAAAATAGATTTGTTCCACTGAAAAAAGATTTATCATTGAATGAAGACATAAAGGTCAAATTTTGGCAAGACAAAAGTTTTGTCGCCTACAGAAATTAGTTGAAAATTGAACAAAAAAAAGTACGACAAATACAAAAATATGTTACATAACATAAGCGAATTAAGCAGTGGTGCTGTGAGATCCAAATTTAATATTTGTATGAATTCCATGGGCTTCAGCAAGCATTCATACAATTTATTGATGAAGTCATCAGGAACATCAAAGAAAGCAGTCTTGCATGCCTCCCAGAGTTCATCAACATTCTTGGGTTTCGTCTTCCATGCTTCCTATTTCATCCTGTTCATGTCTGGTGACTGGGCTGGCCAGTCCTGGAGGATCTTGATCTTCTTTGCCTTGAGGAATGTTGAGGTAGAGATTGAAGTATGCGATGGAGCACCACCCTGCCGCAGAAATTGTCCCTTTTAATACATTGAACGTCTACACTTCCAATGTACTGTATATAGTGGTGCTATCGTTTATGGTTGGGAATGTAAGAGGTAGGTAGGATTATTTGATATTTTACACTATTTATTTTGTCTTCCACCCTCCCGCACACCCCCATACTGGATATAACCCCAGACCATGATTTTTCAACCACCAAACTTCACTGTTTTCTGAGTGAATCTCGGATCCATGCGGGCTCCAGTAGGTGGTATTTGCCATATGTATTTGCCATTCTTTGCCATTTTGCCATGTGGCAAAATTGATTTTGCAATGTGGCATTTTTTTGCAATGTGGCAAAATGGATTTTGCCATATGGCATTTTTTTGCCATGTGGCATTTTTTTTTTGTCATGTGGCAAAAATGATTTTGCAATGTGGCATTTTTTTGCCATGTGGCATTTTTTTTTTTGTCATGTGGCTTTTTTCTTTTTTTTTTTTTTTTGGCCATACGGCATTTTTGGGGGGTATAGGGCATTTATGAAGGCCAAAATCCATTTTGCCACGTGGCAAAAAAATGCCACATGGCAAATTTCCACTATTGGTTCTTGGCCCTGCTGAAAAATAAGGCAGATTCATTTTAAGTAAATATTTTGAGCTAAATTTACATTACTGTGGAATCCAACATGGCGGCATTCACAAAACAAAGGGCTTTTGGTCAAAAGTTCTTGCAAATACATGCGTAGATCCCAGAATATCTATAGATATGAACATAGAACAGTCTAGATTCATGGTTAAAAGCAAAAAAAAAAAAAAAAAAAAGGCAATTATCATTATTTTTACGTACATATTACAACCTTAAGTTATGCAGATTTTTCCCATTCATGTTTGTCATTCTTTCAAAGTGCATGCATGGTGCTATTTTGTCTAATAATTACATTGAATCCTTGACCAAATCACTCTTGAGACACTCCTGTCTGCTTGTATGCAGGGAAACCTTTGTCCTTTTTCCACCTTAATCCGGCATTTGAACACAACATGTGTTTGAGTTTATCACAATGAAAGCCACCTCAACACTGCCAACTCCGAGAAGGCGTGGCGCAACGTCTGTACGAGCTGTCTAGTCAACTGATGGTGAAGTCTATGACTCAGGTCAAATGTATGGTGAGGTAAAACTACTCTTAGATGTACATTTATCTTAAAAAGTTCCTCAGGAAATTGTAACGAGTTACTACCCGCCTCTGGTTATCTGAAACACTGCTGCGCGTATTTCGTGACATTCCCATTGTTTTTTTTTTTTCTTGCGTGAAAACGTATCCAGCATCGACGGCGCCTTGGGCGCGTGCTGTGTTTAGGAAGCGTGGGATTTTTCCAACTTGTGTTTGCGTTTCACCCGCGGCCTCCGCTGACCGAGCGCCGCTCGCAAATTATTCATGCAGGTGTCAGCGCCCGGTGCAATGTCCGCCTGCGGGGACAGCGGTCGCGCGGCGCGGATCCGGTTTGTGTGTTTACGCGTGCGTGTGTACTCCAAACTCGTTGTGTGTTGTAATTCCTTCTCCAAATCAAAGTCCCTGACAGTTGCCTTAATGCCGGCTGCCTCTCAGGTGATGAAGGGCCCGGCCGCCCAAGTTGGATACCTAGACCCGCCCGAAAAAATCAATCACTCCATCCGTATACCTGACACCGGCATGTATAATTAAAGTTTATTCCCTCGGACCTCGCGGCCCTAAAGAAGAAGATGAATATGAAAACAGTCATCCATATTTCACAACGCTCCTTGCGGCGACCGCTCAGTGGAGAGATGGATCAGACTTTTTGCAGTGAAAAATGATTAGTACGAATTCCACAAGTGGAACCGTGACATTTTTAGGAGAAACTAACAGAAACTCCAATGATGGAGCAATTCCTCTGAATATTGTGTGGAAATTTGGGGTGGGAACCTCATGATATGATTTGGGATACAAGGCTCATGATAATGATGATCTCCTTTTTAACCTGTCCTGTTCAGCTGCTTTGTCCTTATGGTATGAACAGTTTTAATGTATCACTCGGGAGTCTGATATACTCCCGTTGTGATTATTCGTTGTGTTTGGTTTATTTGGAGAAAGCAGCGACTAGGAAGGGGTTATGGGGGACAGAAAGGAAAATAGAGGAGGACAGAGACAGAAGAGGAGTATATAGTGGTGCTATCGTTAGCTAACTGTATTCCACATGATCACCACGTGGGGGGTCGAGCAGAAAGAGGAGGGTGTGAGTCAAAAAGACGTGATTAGGCTTTGAAGGAATCTGACCTTTTAGCCAGATTGCCGGAATCACGCCAGCCAAACCGCCGGACCCCGCGGCACAGATGCAAAGACCCGGGCCTGCAAGAATCTGACAACCTGGCCAAAAGGCCAAACTTCGCGCGTTCACCTTAGGGGCCGTTTACATGGTGACTCTCCGAGAATACGAAAAATGTCAAATTTGCATTTGCGTCTCCATTTGAACAATGTCGCGATTCCACATGAAAACAATGTAGTATTCATGCCAGGCCCTAGGGGGCAGTGCAGATTTACTGGGCGACAGAGAATGATGCACTTTGACCCCCACCAAGCTCCCTCAGCCCGGAAAAAAAATATGCCCGCCCACTCGAAGCAATGTCATTCTTCTTTTGCTCAAGAAGGCACAAAAATTGAAATGTTCAACATATTTAATTTAAAAATATTATTAAAACAGTAAATTAAAGCCGACATTCTGCCATATTTGCTGTTTTTCATGTTTAGTAGCACCGCTGCGCACGCCCAATGTGACGTGTATGAGTGCTGACGTTAACGACTAGGTCTCGCGCCGCAGGAGCCTTTGATATGCATGCCGAGGAAGCCCCCCTCAACCCCCGCAATCGGATTCTTCCACTTTGGAGGTAGGATTCAAGAATTTTTCGTCTTCGCCGAAACCGTATGCACGCGAGGCTAGTCCGCAACTCAGTCATTGCGTCTTTGTGTCGCAGAGTCGCCATGTAAACTGCCCCTTAGTCTTAACACCCTGTACTCATAGGTGGAGTTTGACTTTTGGGGCAGGGGGGCACAACATGCTGATGACCCCAAAACGCAGTGTCAGCAATAAAATTAACTTACAAGAATATTTAAGTATATAAGTTTTAAGTATTTAAGTATATAAGTAAGTTAATAAGTTGACAATGAACATTTTTTGTTTCCCATCATTCATGAGGGGAATTCTGAATCAGGTTGCTTAGGCAATACTTTTCGCCAATCAAGATATGTTTTCGGGGTGCACCACTGTAAAGTTTTGCAGGTTTGGGTTGGAAATCAAAAGTTTTTGGAATGGGAAATAGGGCCATTAGAAATGAAAGGGTAATTTTGTTCATTGAAATGAATGGGAAAGTTTTTGGAAAATTTTGGCTGAACCGTAAGTTTTTGGAAATAAATATATCCAACTTTTTTTTCCCAATGATTAAATTATGTGCATGTTTTATGAATTATGTGTCGATTTGGGTCACTTACTGTCAATGGAATGACAAATAGGGCCATTAGAAATGAAAGGGTAATTTTGTTAATTGAAATCAATGGGAAAGTTTTTGGCAAATTTTGGCCGAACTGTACACTTTTAGAAAAAAAAGTATCCAACTTTAGAATTTTATTATTTTTTTTTTTTCAATGTGTAAGTGATTTGGACACAGATTGTATGACAAGTAACAGTGGAAATTTCCCCCACAAAAAAACTGTGTTTATGGGGTCATTTTTGGGGTGTCAAACGAAAGAGAACCTGTGTCGTGTGAGAATTCCGGTCGTTTTGGTGTCGTTGGGTCAAATGTTTTTTGCTGGGAAGAAACGCCATTGGAAAAAAAAGGTGTGTGATAGATGGTGGCAAAGCGGATTTTAAGGGTGGGCCAGGGAGGCCAGCCCCCCCGGTGTCCGAAAAGTGCCATTGCATGTAATTGACTTTCCTATATATATAAGTTGTAAAGCAATAAAACTGCAACAAAAATAAATGAAATGAACAAAAAAATATATATTCTTATACTGGGTCAAAATTATTTTTCGAGCACCTTAGACGGTCATTTGCTTTGCATAAAATTTCCCCCAATAAAATATTAGAAAGAAAATATTTTTAAAAATATTTTAGAATATTTTTTTTTTGAATGAAGCAACTTTTTCTGGGATTGAATGATTTAGACACAAATGTCCTAATCATAATATGGCCCAAACACAAAAAGGATTGCTTCAATAAAAGAAAACTTTTTCAGTGAAAAATTAAGTGTTCAAATGCAAATTTTTCATTCTCAAATATTTTTTCGCATTCAAAAACTTTTTCTATGATTGAAATTATTTTCTTTTCGAAAATCTATATTTTTTTGAAGCAACCTATTTTTGATTGAAAACTAAAAACAAAAATGTCTTAACCAAAATGTGGCCCCAAAACAATTCAACATTACTTCAATCAAAAAAGTTGCTTCAATCAAAAAAAAAAAAAAATTGACTTCAATCAAAAAAAAAAAAAAAATCAAAGAAAAATAGCTTTCACGTGCATTTTTTTTTTGTTTGAGTTTTTTAAGTTTCAAATTTATTTTTGCATTCAAACACTTTTTTTTTTTTTTTTTTTAATTGAAGCGACATTTTTTGGTTGAATAATAAAGACACAAATTTACCTCCATATGGCTCTGCCCAGGGGATACAATTTTTGACTGGGGTAACTACATTGGCACGACACCGGTGGGCGTACCATATTCAATGGATGACGATCTTGGCGAAAAGTATTGCCTAAGCAGACTGATGTGTAATTCCCCTCAAGCATGATGGGAAAAAAACGCTCATTGTCAACTTAAATATTCTTGTAAGTTAATTATATTGCTGACACTGCGTTTCAGGGTCATCAACATGTTGTGCCCCCTGGCCCCAAAAGTCAAACTCTGCCTATGAGGAATATATCCAATAATTGAATTTCTTCAGCCAATGAGTTAAAATATTGACCAAAATACGGTGCGTTTTTGGCAAATTGCGGACATAGACCTAGTTTTCTAGTAGCTTTACTATGGAAACGGTGGTATAGTTGTGACAGTGAGCAAACAGGCGAGTGACCGCCATGTTTGTTCTTCTGTCCGTCAGGGAAGAAAAGAGCGGAAAGTGAGTTGACGGCGTCGCCGCTCCGGCGTGATGTTTGTCACGGCGAGGGCCAGTCGGGGTTAATCCCGTCTTTTGTTCAACCGGGCGAAAGACGCCGAGACGACAAAGGTCGCCGACTAGGATGCTTTGGAAACAAAAGCGAGCGTTGAACTGAAACCACCCGCCGGAGCGAACCATTTGTCCAGGATAAAAGACTGTTTACTTCCTTAGATGGCAATCTCGCCCACATGAGAAGTCAGGCGGCACAACGACGCTGATGATTGGTCGCAGGGTTAAGTTTAGAGTTAGGGGAGGGGAAAAAAAGAATGATAAAAAAGCGATGGCGGGATGTGGTTTGATTGGTGCATTTTGGTGTCAACAAAAACGGCAACATTGACAATTTTATGGTCATTAAATGTTGGATAAGAAGAAAAAATTTAATAGAAATGCACATATAACTATGCCTGCAAGCGGGACTGAACGAGCCCTCGCAGTTTGGCGCAACTCGGACGGGTCGCAGCTCAGGGTGGTGGCATAGAGAATAACGTGTTCGAATTGTGGCTTTTTTTACGGCAGGGCCAAGAACCAAAAGTGGTATTTGCCATGTGGCAAAAAAATTTTTGCCATGTGGCAAAATGGATTTTGCCGTGTGGCATTTTTTTACCAGGCGGCAAAAAGGATTTCGCCATGTGGCATTTTGTCTTTGCCATGTGGCATTTTTTTGCCATGTGGCAAAATAGATTTTGCCATGTGGGATTTTGTCTTTGCCATGTGGCTAATTTTTTGTTTTTGCCATGTGGCAAAATAGATTTTGCCATGTGGCATTTTTTTTTTGCCATGTGGTAAAATAGATTTTGCCATGTGGGATTTTGTCTTTGCTATTTGGCCTTTTTTTTGCCATGTGGCAAAATGGATTTTGCCATGTGGCATTTTTTTGCCGTGTGGCAAAATTGATTTTTCCATGTGGCATTTTTCTTGCCATGTGGCGAAATGGATTTTGCCATGTGGCATTTTTTTTTTTTTTTTTGCCGCGTTGCAAAAATGGATTTTGCCATGTGGGATTTTTTTTGCCAAGAGGCAAAATGGATTTAGCCATGTGGATTTTTTTTTGTCATGTGTCAATATTTTTTTTTTTTTTGCCAAAATAGATTTTGCCATGTAGTATTTTTTCTTTGCCAAGTGGCAAAATTAATTTTTCCATATGGCATTTTTCTCGCCATGTGGCAAAATGGTTTTTGACATGTGCATTTTTTTTGGTATGCGGCAAAATGGATTTTGCCATGTGGCTTTTTTATATGCCATATGGCAAAATGGATTTTGCCATGTAGCATTTTTTCTTTAACATATGGCCTTTTTTTTGCCACATGGCAAAATTGATTTTTCCATGTGACTTTTTTTCTTGCCATGTGGCAAAATGGATTTTGACCTGTGGCATTTTTTTGGGTATGTGGCAAAATGGATTTTGGTCCGGGCATTTTTTGGCGGGGTATATGGCATTTTTGGCAAAAATATTCCACATGGCAAAAAAAAAGTGTCACATGACAAAATCCATTTTGCCACATGGCAAAAAAATGCCACATGGCAAATACCTTTGGGTTCTCGATATCTCTCTTTTTATATGTGGAACCACTTTTGTGTTGTCGGCATGCCTGATAGATGTTTTCGTATATCCTGAGATGAGAAATACGTTCACACACCTAGGTGGAACAAAACCCTGTTGAAGAGGGTCCTACAAAAGAGGAGGCGCTACTGAGCTGTGCAGCCACGCCCGTATTCAAAACCAAAGTGAATCTTCTAATTGGGCCAATTCGACCAAGTGTGTTAAATTTTGTGACTCAAAAAAGATGCCTAAGTTCGTGAATTTTGTGGCTCTAAAAGATGCTTAAGTCCATGAAAAATACTGCTTTCTTTTTTCATAGCAAACAAGGGGGCGTCACGACAACAAACAGAGTCATGTGGACAAGGGCCTTAAAATGTACGATTACAAAAGACCTAGTAGCTACACTGCCCAACTGGAAAGGAGCTTGACATGTATTATAAAAATGAGTAACTTTTTGTTGCCACTATTTGGCACTGTTATGTTGATGCGAACAACCCCTACAGGACCCTTCAGGGTACGATGCTCATCAAGCGCGGGAAGTTTGGCATATGTATGTTTTATATTTGCCAAGCTATGACTGTTCAAAATTTACAGTGAGACAAAATAGAGACGGTCATTTTCACTTTCCTGTTTGGACCCCTCTGCTTCAACCAAACTTCAATGTTTTTCATCAGGCACCTGAACACGCCTTAGGGCTCCCTGGATGCAGGTTTTAAGTCAATTGATTTTTTTTCTCTCGGAGGAGGAGCCTGTGGAGTAAAAACGGGCGTTTTCTGTTCTCAGCAGGGGGCGCTAAGCCTAATGGGTAATATTTCACTGCAGTCGTGTTCAGGCTGGGATACCGCTCATCCATGCCAGATATGAAAAAGACTGAAGCTTGGATCAGGGAGATATTAGTCATTTACTGAATTTGGCGTGTTGCCAAAAAAAGGCCGACTTTGGCACCCCACCCAGTTCAGGCCCGTGAATGAAAACCTCACCATTTTGATAACTTTAGATCTCATATGTCCCATGAACAGTCTCACCATCTCCTGAGGCACCAATGTCTCAAATGTGCACCCTGTAAATCGATTAAAATAGAATATTTTTTTCCACATTCAATCCAAAATACCTTGCTAGGTCATTTTCCTGTCAATTTTGGGTCACTTCCTATTGATTTTTGGGCATTGCTTCTTTTGCCACTGGCAGCCGTGCGTGTGAGGTTTCTCGTGTTAAATCTCTCAGACCATAGAGGCGTCGCCTCGCTTCAAAGTCGTCCGCCTTAGGTGCGCTATTCTTGGCCTGGGCTGGAGCCGACGGCTGGGGCCCCAATGAGTGGTGGCCATGATCTTTGCTTCATCATGTTTTTAAGGCTCATGCCATTGGTGTAGCCACTTGTCACTCAAACATGTCTGACCATGACCAATAGCGCGAAGTGAACATTTTTGTCAAAATGATTAAATAAAAAAAAGTAGTTCAATTTTTTTTAATTTTTTTTTTAATAAAAAATATTATTTAACTTTTTTTTTTTTTCTTTAGGAGAGGGCAATTTTTATATTTTCAAATGATTTTTTTTTTTTTTTTTTGGATTGAAATGTTTTTTTTTTTTTTTTTTTTGATTGAAGCAACTTTTTGGGGGAATTGAATAACTTAAACACAAATGTCCTACCCATAACGTGTTCAAATGCAAAATGTTTTAGTCTCAAATATTTTTTCACATTCAAAAACATTTTTTCCATGATTGAGAATTTTTTTTGTTTTTAAATAATTTTTTTGAATTTTTTTTTTCCGTGTTTGAAGAAACTTATTTTTTTTATTGAATAATAAAGACACAAATGTCCTAGCCAAAATGTGACCCAAACCCAAAACAAGATTACTTCAATCAAAAAAGTTGTTTCGATCAAATAATTTTTTTTTTTTTTAAATCAACTAAAGAAAAAGTTTTCAAATGCTTTTATTTTTTAAGTTTCAAATTTATTTTTGCATTCAAACACATTTTTGATTGAATAATAAAGACACAAATCTACCTCCATACACTTTCTGTTGATTTTGGCGTATTTCCGGTTCATTTCGTGTTCATTGGTCACACCCCTGTTGATTTTGGGTCTCTTCCTGTTCAATCTGGGTAATTTCTGAGTGACTTCCTGTCTATTTTTGGCTAACTTCCTGTTGATTTCCAGTTGCTTCCTAATTTAGGTTCAATACCAGGTCACTTCCTGTTGATTTTAGGGCATTTCCATGAGAAATAAACAACCCTTTGTGCTTCCAACGACATTCAAAAAATGGGTTTTTCAAATCATAGTATTTAATCGTAGCGGGTTAATGCTATGAGCTAATATAAGTCTGAACAATGGACAAAGAGAAAGAAAAAAGGTCTTGTTGAAACCATTAGACAAAACAGCTGTTTACTCCGCCGTAGCGCACGAAATGATGGGACGGCCTTCAGTCAGAAGGTTGCCATGGCGACGTTTGCCACTCAACCCTATCGCGCGGTTCGCTAGCCAAGGAAGAGCAGGCCGAGAATGAAGAGCGGGAGCCTCTTCGGGGAAGCTCCTGTCTGTTAATTAGCGGTGAGCAGATGGAAGAAAGTCCGCGCGTCGCCGGGGGGGATCAACTCCGGCGGCGGCGAAGCACTCTTATTTATTTCTCGGCTCCCCGAAGCTCGGCGGCCCCGCGGGATAGCCGTCCTCCGAGATTCTTCCCTCAGCCGGCGACGTCTTTGAGATCTCGCTTACTTGTGGCCACTTTGTTTACCGGCATCTGTTTCCACATTCAACAAGGCGTCACCCCGCCGGCTTCCGGCGTCTAACGTACCGCCGAGGCATCCGCGCTAGCATCTGCGCCGCCGCCGTCCCGCCAAGGACGCTTTACCGAAGTGAGATCCGCAAAAAAACAAAGACATCTGGGGAGGAAGTGAACTTTTTACTCTTCTTGGGTGTTTGTCTTTACTCTACTCCAGATGTAGAAGTTTTAAACAAGAATATCGGGAGAAAAGTCTGGAATTTTGATGAAACGCAAAAAAATAAATAAATAAAACATCCTGATTTTAGCACTGGTGGTTGTATTTGACTTGTTCAACAGAAATACACTTGGTGATGACTCCAATAATCACTGTTAAGTTGATATGCCATTGGCGGCAGTAGATGTCAAAATTGTTGAAACTGGGAGGGGCTGGCAGGTTCGTTCTGGGTCAAAAATGGTTCAATTTGAGTCAGAAGTGGTTAATATTAGTCTAAAATGTTATCATTTTTGGTCAAAAAAAGTTTCTCTTAATTATCTAAATGGTTACTATTAATAAAAACCTTAACATTTTTGGTCAAAAATCATTTTTTTCGTGTTCGAAATGGTTAGTATTAGTCTAAAACGTGAAGGGTTTTGGTCACAAATTGCTCATTTTCCTCTGAAAAGGTTAATATTGGTCTAAAACGTTGACATTTTGTTCATAAATTGTTTTTGTGTTTGAAATGTTTAATGTTAGACTAAAACGTTGTCATTTATGGTCAAAAAAGGCTCGGGTTCAGTATGGTTGATATTATTCTAAAATGTTAAAATATATTAGGTCAAAAAGGATTCATTTTGAGTCTGAAATGGTGTAATTGGTCTAAAATGTTAACATTTTTGGTCAAAAATGGTTCTTTTTATGTTCCAAATGGTTAATATTAGTCTAAAACGTTATCATTTTTGGTCAAAAAGGGTACATTTTGAGTCCAAAAATGTTTACTATTTGTCTAAAACTTTTACAATTCTTACCATTTTTGCTATAAAAAAAAAAAAAAAAGGTTCTTTTCGGGTTCGCAATGGTTAATATTAGTCTAAAACATGGTCATTTTTTGATTAAAAAAAGGTTCATTTTGCATCCGAAATGGTTACTATTAGTCTAAAATGATATGTATTTTGGTAAAAAAAAAAAAAAAAAAATGTTAATTTTGAGTCTGGAATGGTTATTAGTCCAAACCATTATTAATTTTGGTCAAAAACGGTTAATTTTGGGTCTTTAATGTTTAATCTTAGTCTAAAACAGGGGTCTCCAAACCGGTCCTCCAGGGCCGCTATGAGTCCCGGTTTTTGTTCATACCGATCAAGCACAGACCTGTTAACCAATGTGGTTTGTACTAAAACAAGCAGCACCTGACTGCAATCAACTGACACTTATAAAACACCAGATTGGTGAAAAGGTGTGGTCTTTTTTTGTTGGAGTAAAATCCTGCACCCACTGCGGCCCTATGTGGAATAGTTTGGAGACCATTGGTCTAAAACATCACGATTTTTGGTCAAAAATGGTTCATTTTGAGGCCAAAATGGTTAATATAGGTCTAAAATGTTATGATTTTTGGCTAAAAATAGTTAATTTTGAGTCTGGAATGGTTAATCTTAGCCTAAAACATAATATTTTTGGTCAAAAATTGCAGCCAACGAGTTAAGGGACTGCCCTATAAAGAATTAAACAAGGCAAACCTCAATTTTCAGTGTCTAACAATGCAAAATTGTGAAATACTTTAGCTTCCGGGTAGAAAATGAAGCCAAGTTTGCACCCAAAAACTTTTCCCCTCTCAACTTTATTGAACATGTGGAGATTAAGAATGTTGACACAGATTCCAGATCCACTTTCCTTTCATTGAAACATCTTCATAAGCACACTTTTGAAGTATTTTGTCTATGAAACTCCTTCACTGGGAGTACATTCACTATTCAGGCGGGTAAACAAAACACAGAAACAATCACTCCGTCGAAAGTTTAGAGGTTGTTTTCTTTTTCTAACTGTACGCTGAACTGAAGTCTGATTCCGCTTCTCCCAAGTGATCCTTGAAAGTAATCAGATTACAGGCTTTCATCTGCAGTGAATAGAATTATTAACATGTGCGTGCGTGAAGAGCAGAGGTTGAAGTGAAGTGTCGGCGCCCGGAAGGAATTCAATTAAAAAATGTGAACGGGCAAATGTGCGACTATTCCCAAATGCTAATGGTAAATTTCCATACGCTAATGCCGCTAACGTTCCAGCGGCTCAAAGCCGAAAAGAACAATTTCACAAAGGAAAAGGACCATGTTAGCTTCTTTTATTATATTTAGTATATTTCTACATTATTTGTTTGTTTACTTGTTACCAAGTGGTGCGAGAGCCCTATTGTAATGCAAAGGATTATCATTTATTGAATGATATTATAATATTTAATATATAATATATAAATATTATTCTTTCTTCAGGGCAAGTGGAAATGGAACTAACATATGGTTAATACTCGTCTGAAGTCAAAAGTGGTGAATAGTAGTCTAAAATGTTATAATCTTTGGTCAAAAAAGGTTCTTTTTGTGTTCGAAATGTTTAAAATTAGTCTAAAAATGACTATTTTTAGTCAACAAAGGTTCATTTTGAGACCACAATAGTTAATATTAGTCTAAAATGTTATCATTTTGGTCAAAAATGGTTCATTTTCAGTTCCAAATGGTTAATATTTGTCTAAAATGTTAACATTTTTGGTCAGAAATGGTTCATTTTCAGTCCAAAGGTTTAATATTTGTCTAAAACGTTAATATTTTTGGTCAAAAGGGTTTCATTTTGAGTCTGAAATGGTTATTTTGGTTTAAAATATGATGAATTTTGGTTTTTTTTAAAAATGGCTCATTTTCAGTCCGAAATAGTTAATATTTGTCTAAAACGTTAACATTTTTGGTCAATAAAGGTTCTTTTCATGTTCGAAATGGTTAATCTTAGTCTAAAACATTATTTTAGGTCAAAAACTGTTCATTTTGAGTTTGAAATGGTTAACGTTGGTCTAAAATGTTATCGTTTTTGGTAAAAAATGGTTCATTTTCAGTCCGAAATGGTTAATATTTGTCTAAAACGTTAATATTTTTGGTCAAAAAGATTCATTTTGAGACCAAAATGTTTTTTAATAGTCAAAAACATTAACATTTTTGGTCAAAACTGGTTCTTTTCATGTTCAAAATGGTTAATATTAGTCTAAAACATTATTATTTTAGGTCAAAAAGTGTTCATTTTGAGTTTGAAATGGTTAACGTTGGTCTAAAATGTTATCATTTTTGGTAAAAAAAAAAAAAAAAAAAAAGTTCATTTTCAGTCCGAAATGGTTAATATTTGTCTAAAACGTTAACATTTTTGGTCAGAAATGGTTCATTTTCAGTCCGAAATGTTTAATATTTGTCTAAAACGTTAATATTTTTGGTCAAAAAGGTTTCATTTTGAGTCTTTTTGGTTTAAAATATAATGATTTTTGATAAAGAATGGTTCATTTTCAGTCTGAAATGGTTAATACTGGTAAAAAATGTTAACATTTAAAAAATAAAAAAAATAAAAATAAAATTTAAAAAAAGGGGGGGTTCAATTTGAGTCAAAAGTGGTTAATATTAGTCTAAAACGTTATCATTTTTGGTCAAAAAAGGTTCTTTTTGTGTTCAAACTGTTTAATGTTAGTCTAAAAATTACTATTTTAGGTCAAAAAGTGTTCATTTTGAGTTTGAAATGGTTAACATTGGTCTAAAATGTTATCATTTTTGGTTTAAAAAAAATGGTTCATTTTCAGCCCGAAATGTTTAATATTTGTCTAAAACGTTAATATTTTTGGTCAAAAATGTTTTATTTTGTGTCTGAAATGGATATTTTTGGTTTAAAATATGATGATTTTTGGTTGTATAGAGTTCATTTTGCCTACACTTATATATTCGTCAAACCCTTTCTTTTATCCCAGGCAAATAGTAGGTAGTTTTATTTACCTGACATGTTTCGGCGGGCACTTCCGCCTTCGTCAGAGGGTCACTGATGTTGTTGTGACGCGTCTTTATCAGCTGATGGATGAATGAAGGCGTGACTCACCTGTCAGAGTGACAGGCGAGTCACGCCCTCTGCTGCCCATTCACTCTTCCAAGATGCTGTTCCAGGTCGTAGAGAGCATGTATGCCCCCTCGTCCCTGTTGATGGTCCTCGGGCCCCGCTTGCGGATCTCAATGGCCTCCCTGATCCAGCGCTGATGTTTGTTTTCTTCGGTGCGGATGACTCTGGCCTTTTCCCAGTCTGGACTGAAGAAAACAAACATCAGCGCTGGATCAGGGAGGCCATTGAGATCCGCAAGCGGGGCCCGAGGACCATCAACAGGGACGAGGGGGCATACATGCTCTCTACGACCTGGAACAGCATCTTGGAAGAGTGAATGGGCAGCAGAGGGCGTGACTCGCCTGTCACTCTGACAGGTGAGTCACGCCTTCATTCATCCATCAGCTGATAAAGACGCGTCACAACAACATCAGTGACCCTCTGACGAAGGCGGAAGTGCCCGCCGAAACATGTCAGGTAAATAAAACTACCTACTATTTGCCTGGGATAAAAGAAAGGGTTTGACGAATGATGATTTTTGGTAAAGAATGGTTCATATTCAGTCCGAAATAGTTACTATTGGTCCAAAACGTTAACATTTAAAAGGGGTTCAATTTGAGTCAAAAGTAGTTAATATTAGTCTAAAACATTATCATTTTGGGTAAAAAAAACAAAAAAGTTCTTTTTGTGTTCAAAATGTTACTATTAGTTCAAAAATATTTTTGGGTCAAAAAAGGTTCATTTTTAGACCAAAATGCTTAGTAATAGTCTAAAACATTAACATTTTTGGTCAGAAAGGGTTCTTTTCATGTTCGAAATGGTTAATATTAGTCTAAAACATTATTATTTTAGGTCAAAAAGTGTTCATTTTGAGTTCGAAATGGTTAATATTGGTCTAAAACAGGGGTGCCCAATCTCGGTCCTCGAGAGCCCCTATCCAGCTTGTTTTCCATGTCTCCCTCCTCTAACACATCTGAATCAACTAATCAGGATCGTTATTAGGTTGCTGCAGAGCTTGCTGATGAGCTGATCATTTGATTCAGGTGTGTTAAATCTGCACAAACCAAAATTTGCACATACATGCAGCTTGGTGGAAATTTGGATATTTTTGCGACCTTGCAAAAAAACATAACAAAATGGCTCAACATCAGCTCATGGATTTTTTCAAAAAGGCCTCTCCTATTAGTTTTTTTTTTTTTTACAACATAGAGTGATGAAAATTAGGGACTTGATGCCTTGTGCAAAACGTTTGACACATGATTTCATTTCGCCGACTACGTAAAATAATGCGAAGGGCCAGATTTGGCCCACGGGCATTGAGTTTGACACCCCTGACCTAGTCTCTTTTTAAGGAAAATGATTTTCGAAGGGTGCCACCCGTCGCGTCGCATATCCTCACCTGCGAATTTCTGACATCAGAGCAACAATTCCATTAATTTTGAATTATGCATTGTTTTTGAAAAGCCTCTCCTGGTTGACGTGTTTGTTCATCCTCAGGGGGACGATTTATTTCCATGACAGTCGCGCTCGCTTAGGAAGACAAAAGCGAAGCGTCGGGAGAATGACATCAGTAATAAAATCATCATAATTGGAATCATAACAAGTTGTCACCTTTGCTCTTTGATTATTCTCTTTGTGTTGGCGACGCTGGCGCCGTTCCGTCTTTTGTGTTTGATGTACGCGCGCGTTCGCTAGGCTGCGCTCGACTGATAAGCGGCGTGGATGGGAAAAAACGGGAGCGACGGGAGGCTGCCAGCAGGAGTGTGACATCCAGTCAGGCGTTTATTGCTTGAATGTGGGGCGACCGATCCTCTTACACGCTGATGCGCCCACCGTGAAATGATGCAATGATAGCATGCACGGTGGCTGACTCCGGTTGCTACTTGGCAGATCCGCTCGGGAAGTGACATCATCGCGTTCAGACTTGATAGGACGATATATAACCGGTATAAACCGTCGGCGCTATTCACCCGCCCGGGTTATGTGATGTCGACTGGAAGCTACACTTGAGGATCGGCGAAAGTGAGGCGCAGATGTATCTGAATCCTAATATCAGGGGTGTGTTAAAGCACCGCACAACACAAATTTGTGGTGTCAATCAGACAGTCAATGGAAATTTTAAATTTATTAGGTGGTGAACACATAGCGACAGCTACTACATGAGGAAAGAATCCATCCTTTGTTAGCATGCCAATCAGGAGACATATTGTCCCAAGTAATACCTGGATTGACCCCAAGTTTTCCTCCCATTCATGCCAATCGGGAGACAAATTGTCCCCAGTGTTGCCTAGGTCGACCCAGACTTGTCCACCCATTCATCCATCCATCCATTGTTCCCATGCCAATTGGGAGACATTGTCCCCAGTCAGCCTGGAATGACCCCAAGTTGTCCTCCCATACATCCATTCATCCGTCCATCCATGCCAATCGGGAGACATAGGCTGCGTTCATACTACAGGTCTTAATGCACGAATCCGAATTTTTGTCCTATCTGTTTTTTTGGCGTGCCCGTTCAGACTGCCTTTGTCCATTGAGACCATTCAAGTATTACGCATGCGCGCTAATTCGCAGTCCGACAAGCGCTGAGCAAGACGACCCGCATGCGCAGAAGCATCAAAACAAATGACTACACATGCTGGCTGTCATCCGTCATTCCAGGGATATCATATTTTGCTTTTTAAAAAGAGGACACAAATAACAGACATAAATAATCCCTGTTTAGGCTTATATTCAAAGTATATGGAACGATAGCATGCGCGCACTGTCCGTGCATGTCACACACACATACGCGCAGTTTTCCCCGACTCTCAGCAGAAAGAAAACCGATGATTCTCAGGCTTATCCTCAACCCATTTTTATTTTTTTTTCATGACTGTTGTCAAGTCCGACCCTTCCTAAAAAGCCGTGTTCAAGGCAAGCTAGGCGCTAATAACGCACAGCTGCACCGCTACCGTGTCGTCTCTCTGGCTTTTTGATGACGTAATTGCTGCATGAATTCCGATTTGAGAGACTGGACAGTACAGAACAGTACAGGACAGTCTGGAAAAATGTGGCACAGATCGGATTTGAACCTCATACGAAAGTGACCCAGATCAGATTTGAAATGGTCCAGTTCTATGCGACTTGTCACGTTCAGATCGTCAAGTTAATGCCTCACTCGAGTCGGAAAAACACGAAAAAATCGGATTCGTGCATTAAGACCTGTAGTATGAACGTAGCCATATTGTCCCCAGTGTTGCCTAGGTCGACCCAGAGTTGTCCTCCCATTCATCCATCCATCCATCCATCCATCCATCCATCCATCCATCCATCCATCCATCCATCCATCCATCCATCCATCGTTCCCGTGCCAATTGGGAGACATATTTTCCCCAGAAATGCCTTGGTCGATGCTGAGTTTTCCATCCATCCATCCATCCATCCATCCATCCATCCATCCATCCATCCATCCATCCATCCATCCCTCCCTCCCTCCATGCCATTCGGGAGACATATTGCCCCAGTAATGCCTGGGTTGACCCTGGGTTGGCCTTCCATCCATCCATCCATCCATCCATCCATCCATCCATCCATCCATCCATCCATCCATCCATCCATCCATCCATCCATCCATCCATCCATCCATGCCAATCGGGAGACATATTGTCAAGTAATGCCTGGGTCAACCCTGGGTTGGCTTTCCATCCATCCATCCATCCACCCATCCATCTATCCATCCATGCCAATCGGGAGACATATTGTCCCAGTAATGCCTGGGTTGACCCTGGGTTGGCTTTCCATCCATCCATCCATCCATCCATCCATCCATCCATCCATCCATCCATCCATCCATCCATCCATCCATCCATCCATCCATCCATGCCAATCGGGAGACATATTGTCCCCAGTGTTGCCTAGGTCAACCCAGAGTTGTCCTCCCGTCCGTCCGTCTGTCCGTCCGTCCGTCCATCCATCCATCCATCCATCCATCCATCGTTCTCAAGCCAGTCGGGAGACATAGACCAGTAATGCCTGGATCGACCAAGAGTTGTCCTCCCTCTCATCCTACCATCCATTCAGCCAGCCAGCTGCGAGACATATTGTCCCCAGTAATACCAGGGTCAACCCTGAGTTGTCCTCCCAGTGCATGTCTAGGCAGGCGTCCAGGAGGCATCCTAACCAGATGCCCGAGGCACCTCATCTGGCTCATCTCGATGCTAAGGAGCGGTGGTTGTACCCTGAGCCCCTCCCGGATGGCCAAGCTTCTTACAGCTAGCTAAGCACAGTTTAGCTCAGAAGCTAGTTACAGTGATCTCTGTACTTATGTGCCTCATCCTAAATGTAGCTTAGGTATAATGGAATGTTTGTTCATATAATAAAGTGGCTCTACAGTAACATTGTTCCACAAATGGTGAAAGTTGGCCACCGCCCGCAAACTTGGACCATACAACTTCCCAAATTGCGGACACGCGAGCGCCCATCCGTCGCCTCACCCAGCTTTAATGTTTGATTTGAGCTTTGACAGGCAAACTCAAAAGTAGGATTTGCTTGGTCGACGCCTCCAGCGGCACGCCGTCCACCAAATCAGCGTCTTAACAAGTCCGGTTCCACGCTGCCGATCTCATCATCCGTGACACTAAACCCTCTGATGAGACTTTTATTTTTCCACCTTGGCATCTGCGGCCATTTTTACCTTTTCTACGGTGTCGGCGGAGCAGCCATGTGATACGGAAAGGGCTCTGAGGGGTTAATTGTAGCGCTAATCAATAGCGGAGCTCACGTTGTGCGCTCCCCGCGGCCCAAAGGTCTCTGGCAACACACACCCACGCAGTCGATAAATCATCCAATGTGACTTTTACAGATGCTTTTATTGTAATGTGTTGTTGCTTTTCGGGGCGTATTGACAAAGCAAATTGGGAAGGCTTTCCCAGACCAAGACTGGAAGCTGAGAGTTGATCGCAAACGCCGAGACAAAACTGTGACGTCGAGAGCCAGACAGGAACGAAAGGTTATTTCATAAATTAACTTATTAATCCATTTCGACTGGGAGGGACCAAACAAAAACATGAACATTCGAAGATAGCCATGCCAGCTCAGTCTTTAAGACCAAAGTGCTTATGACAGCAAAAAGCATTTTTATTTCATATTTCACATGGTATTTTATGCTCCTGAATGAAATGGACTGCTTAGATGTGCGTGGAAGCGATCGTTTTATTTATTCCATTTTTTGAATCTCGCGCCATGAAAATGAATAACTGTTTTGAGGCGGAATGCGAATGTGACGTCACCCGGGTCAGCATCTCAAAATATAGCAATGCTTTATATAGACCCTACTCACCTACGTCACAAAATGACGTGTCGCTGTATCCGGCCGCCATATTGTCCGTATTTTTTAGACCTATTCTAATTGTTTTCAATTAGTCGTGCAAGTTATAGAGCAATTCATGGAAGCCCCGGTGTTATCTGACACCGTAAACTCATTGGATGCGTTGCATAAAAGGCGTTATGTGGAAAAGCTTCAGTTTATCCATTCGCCAGATCCATATTTGATGCCTAAATCGATGTTTGCCCGACCCTGATATTTACAACTATCTTGTCCACACAAAATCAGCCTATTCTCACGAAAGTTTGAAAAACTTCAAGAGCTTGGAGGCCTACAAATGCTACGTTGCTGGTTGGGTGAAACAGGTCCTCGTACACGAAAATTCGGCAGGAATCTTGTGCTCGGGAAGGTGAGTTATGGAATTTTCAATTCAAAATCTTTTGTTCTTGCTAACATCCACTGTCAAGTCTAATGTATTTTATGTCATTTTTCAATGGAGCTAGGGCTTTTAATGTTTATATGGTTTAGCGATAGCACTCTCACTACATACATATATAATATGTAATAAATATGAAGTGCGATAGCACTACTCCAGATTGTCCCTAGTTGAATTTATTTTTTGGCTTTTGACCGCAATAGTGAAATTGTAAATTAATTGTATGACAACTGTCTTATTATCCCCTTATAATTATATATTTTCAGGTAGTTCATTCACAACGTCTGAGTGTTTGTTGTCGGTGATTAGCCTAGCAATGATCTTACTTGTGGTTGTTAGCCCAAAACCCTCAAATATATATTAAATGCATCTTACCAGATATAAAATGACTACTACATAATCTGTGGTAGTCGTTTGGAGCCCAGTTTTCTCGTCGAATTGCAGCAGTCAATCTCGCTCTCCTCTCCGGGTCTCTCGGAATACGGTAAAACTTTAAGTCTCTCCGTCTATCTTCTCTGTTTTTGCAACCGACCGCCACACACGACTTCACCATTTTGATTATTATTGTTAACGAGCAGAAAAACACGCCATAATAGGAGGAATTTACGAAGCGCTAATGCATTAACATGACGAGTATACGGACAACATGGCGCGGGGGCGTGGCTGTGACGTCACGTGAGTAGGGTCTATAGCATGCAGATGGACTGCGGATTCAGCTTTTTTTGCCGATTATTTCGTTTATTTTTCACATCACGCAAGCCAAATGTGCTGACAGGTTTGGTTGCTGCACCAGGGAGAGGCATGTGAGCCTTTTTGGGTTTTGAAAAGTTTCCGTTCACCCCGACATTGGCCAAAACAAGTCCGACAACTGTGGGACCAGTAAACATCGTGTTTTGTATTATGTCAAATACTGGGATCATGGTACACATTTTAATACGGAGGTGGATTGCATTTTGTGGCTGATTGTCCATTGGCTAATGACCGGTGGCTTGTTGTGGCTCTCTTCGTCGCGTTTTCATCGTTCTGAATAATTCCACCTCAATGGGCTGAATTGTAAAGCAGATGAAACCATGACCCTGCCAACGTCATTCACCTGTTGGGGACGCTAGAGCCCTATAATAATAGGCGTGGCTAAACGGCAGACTAAAAGACTAATTTCTCGTCGTCTGTGCTTTGCCAAATTGTTGTACATAGTCGAATCGTCTCAAAATATGATTCTAATTCACATGATAGTGCTATTTAAGACTTGTTTTTATCCTGTCGTACGCACTTTAAGCATTATTTACAAGAATATTCAACTTAAAAATTAGGGGTGTCAAACGATTAAAATTTTTAATTGAGTTAATTACAGCTTAAAAATTAATTAATCGTAATTAATCGCAATTCAAACCATCTATAAAATATGCCATCTTTTTCTGTAAATTATTGTTGGAATGGAAAGATAAGATACAAGATGGATATATACATTCAACATACGGTACATAAGTACTGTATTTCTTTATTATAACAGCAAATCAACAAGCCGCCATTGTTGATGTCAATAATTACTTACACAATGCTCATGGGTGCTGAAGCCTATAAAATCAGTCGCCCCCGAGCGCCAGCAGAGGGTGGCAAAACTCCGAAAAACACAACAAGTACACCTTTCACTGTGTTGTCATTTTAATCAGTTTGAGCGGAGCATTTGTGCGTTAATTGCGTCAAATATTTTAACATGATTAATTTAAAAAAATAATTACCGCTCGTTAACGCAATAATTTTGACAGCCCTATTAAAAATCTTTTTGTTTCGTTATGGCCGCCATGTTGGATTACACAATACTCTAACTTTTGCTTGAAATTATTACGTACAATGAACGATGACACGTGAAATATGGTTTTATTAGTCGGTAGAGTTCCGTGCAATTTCTTAGCTATAGTTATGCTATAGTTTTGCTGGGATTTTATGAGCGCTTACTGGATTGAGCACTTGTGGCTTGAAGCAGAAGTGCAGAATTTTTGACATTAGGTTTAATTGGTTGTTTAATTAGCTGGTGGAGTTGGTTTCAACAAATTCCGTGCAGTTTGGTCGTTATTTGGTAGTTGCAGGGCTCCTGTGTGGCTAAGCTAGCGCGAGTCAATGGTGCTTGCTAGCATGCCAATAAAAAAATCTTACTGTTCAAATGAAGCCATGTCATGGTCAAAAAGTAAACAGTACAGTGCACCAGAGTGATTGATTTGGGGGATGGGAAGTCCCTTTGGTTCCCACCCAAAAACTCAGCGGTGAAAAACCAATGTGATATTACTCCGCCCTGCAGAGCTGCTGGATTACAAATGTTGCTGTTCATACTACAATTACTGACATGCAATGGTAAGTTTAGATATCTTTATCTTGAAAACATATCCAACACTATTCCATGGGTCATCGGTGATTCTCATGCGTGCATATGTTGTTTTTAATTGGCATGCTAGGAAGCTAGCTTAGCCACTCCATAGCCCTGCAACTACCAAATAACGACCAAACTGCACGGAATTTGTTGAAACCAACTCCACCAGCTAATTAAACAACCAATTAAACCTAATGTCAAAAATTCTGCACTTCTGCTTCAAGCCACAAGTGCTCAATCCAGTAAGCGCTCATAAAATCCCAGCAAAACTATATCCCGCAATACTTAAACCTGCACATAGTTCACGTATTGCATCTAATTGCACGGAAAGCATTTTCACTTTTAAAGCATGCCATGCACGGATTAAAAACCTATTTATGAATGAGGATTAAAAATGTGAAGGAGAGCCATAAAAGCTATTTCCAAACCTTGAAGCGCTTCCTTTTGTCCCCGTCTCTATTTACATAGACTAATAAATCAGAGCCGTTTTTATGTTGTTACGCTAGGCGGAGATCTCGCGGCACTCTTTCAGCACTTAACGGCTTTCTTTTGGAAGTTTTTGCCCAGAGCTGACAGGCGCGTTTTCATGCTCTGCGCACACGTCATTACTAAGGGCACAAGAGACAGCTGCGGAGCGACGTTGTTTACATTTTTGAAATGTGCCGCCGCCTTTTTCTTTCAACGGAAATGCTCTGTGTAACCCTCCCAAAATATCACCTTCTCAAGGGTTTTCATCCAGTTTCGGGCAAAATCGGAACGGTTTTAATATGTCACGTGGTATTTTGATATAGACTGGTACCTCTACTTATGAACGTCTCTACATACAGAATTTGCAGGTGAAGACACCTCTTGTTGAGAATGAAATTTCAAGATAAGAAAGGCAAAAATACAGTATGGCTGGTACTCGCAGCTCCCAGAGGTGACTGAACGTAAGATACTTATAGCTGCTCTGATTGTAACATGTATCAGTTGCATGTTTTGATGCATTTTTAGAGTCAGAGAGAACGACAATTAGTATTTGCCAAGTGGCAAAATGGATTTTGCCATGTGGCAAAACTGATTTTGCCATGTGGCTTTATTTTTGGCCATGTGGCAAAATGGATTTTGACATGTAGCATTTTTTGGCCATGTGGCAAAATGGATTTTGCCATGTGGCAAAACTGATTTTGCCATGTGGCTTTATTTTTGGCCATGTGGCAAAATGGATTTTGACATGTGGCATTTTTTGGTATGTGGCAAAATAGATTTTGACATGTAGCTTTTTTGGCCATGTCATTAATATTAAATAGCAGAAAAATATGTGTGGCTGTAGTCTTTGACCATACATTTAGCATTAGAGCGCATTGACATTCAACTGGCAACCAAGTCAGGCTATGCCATTGACGGCTATGCACGTCCAAATTTTCCATTAATACTAAAAGGCAAAAAAACGTGTGGCTGTGATTTTCTACCCACAAAAAAATGCCACAAACGAAAATCCATTTTGCTACATACCAAAAAATTTGCAAAATGTCATTTTGCACATTGCAAAAAAAAAAAAAAAAAAAAAAAAAATGCCACATGGCAGAATCAATCATGCCACATGGCTAGCATTACAGCACATTGACATTCAACTGGCAATCAAGTCAGGCTATGCCATTGACGGCTATGCACGACCAATTTTTCCATTCATGTTAAATGGCAGAAAAACATGTGTGGCTGTGATTTATACCCAAAATTAAAATGTCACAAACCAAAATGTATCTTGCCACATACCGAAAAAATGCCGCTTGGCAAAATCAATTATGCCACATGGCTAGCATTACAATGCATTGACATTCAACTGGCAATCAAGTCAGGCTATGCCATTGATGGCTATGCACGTCCAATTTTTCCATTCATATTAAATGGCAGAAAAACGTGTGGCTGTGATTTTCTACCCCAAAATAAAAAGGCCATAAACCAAAATCCATTTTGCCACATAGCAAAAAAATGCAACGTCATTTTGCACATTGCAAAAAAATTGCCACGTGGCAAAATCAATTTTGCCACATGGCAAAAAAATGCCACATGGCTAGCATTACAGTGCATTGACATTCAACTGGCAATCAAGTCAGGCTATGCCATTGACATCTATGCCGTCCAATTTTTCCATTCGTATTAAGTGGCAGAAAAACATGTGTGGCTGTGATTTTATACCCCCCCCCCCCCCCCCAAAATGCCACAAACCTAAATCCATTGTGCCACATACCAAAAAAAAAAAACACATGTCAAAATACATTTTGTACATTGCAAAAAAAAAAATGCCACATGGCAAAATCAATTTTGCCACACTAATGCTAATGTTGACAGCAATTGGCTAACTTGCATAGCAAATTGTCCACTTCTTAAATGCTATATAATAGGCCTATTATTGTTGACAAAAATTGGCTAACTTACATTGCAAAAGTCCGCTAGCTTAAATGCTATACAATGCTCATGTTGCTAACGATTGGCTAACTTGCATAGCAAAAGTCCGTTAGCTTAAATGCAATATAATGCTAATGCTAATGTTGACAACAATTGGCTAACTTGTGTAACCCTTACTTTCCGTTGCTGTGAGGCTGTTGGTCAATCGTGTTACAGTTTTTATGTTGTGGTGCATTTACTCCGTCTTCTGACCGACACGGCAGGACAGTTTGAACTCTGCGTCTTAATTCTCGCAGCGCGGCGCCAGGAACTCCCGAGTCCCAACTTAAAACATTCTACCACCACCCAACCTGGCCGGAACGACTATTCGAATGGGAACTGAAATTATACAACATAAATATGGAATTAAATTAACACTAATTAACACTAATTAACACTAAAATAACACATTTGAAAACATAATTGCATAATAAAATAAATAATGGCCTATATAAATAAAATAAATTGAGATGAACCAAAACACCAATAATGAAATTATAATAATAATGCACAATTCCTGCTTACACTTACATAGCAAAAGTCCGCTAGCTTAAATGCTACACAATGCTAATGTTGACAAAAAATGGCTAACTTGCATTGCAAAAGTCCGCTAGCTTAAATGCTATTCAATGTTAATGTTGACAAATATTGGCTAACTTCCATTGCAAAAGTCCGCTAGCTTAAATGCTATACAATGCTAATGTTGACAACAATTGGCTAACTTGTATAGCAAAAATCTGCTAGCTTAAATGCTTTATAATGCTAATGTTTAGCAGATTGTTTCTATTGCATTAGGGGCTTTGTATGTTTGTCCTCTTAAAGAAACCATATTAAAAATGTATACATATTGGACTCTCCAATCTTTTTCCATTTTCAAACAGTTTTGAAAAGGCTCCAGGGAGCCATTAGAGCAGTGCTAAAGAGCCGCATGTGGCACTAGAGCCGCGGGTTGCTGACCCCTGAAATAACAGCTTCAAGTTTCCTTTCAACACAAACTCCCATTCTAACTGTAAAGTGTCATACGAGAGTGTGCTTTGAAATTTGGATTGTACTAAAAAAGGAGCAAAGCTGCCACCCCAAAAAAAATTTGGCATACCTTAAAAAGAATTGGTAGCTGCACCCCTGTGAAGCAGACAGAAGAGAACCCTAGAAAGGGTTAAGTATATCCTTAACTTTCTGTGTGTCCCTCATCCATCAGCCTATATTGAAACGGGCAGCAGCTCTGTGACTGACTGCTGGCTAAGCAGAAGCAGGAGAGCAAATTAACAAGATTCACTTACACGCGCACGCACCATCTTAGACATTTCTAGCTCAGGTTTCATGCGCTTTTAAAGGGCTGCAGTCAGGATTCTGTATTTCTTAAAGGGTTAGAGGAAAGTAAGCGGCTCAGGGCTTTACATAAATATGTGTAGAGTTGGCACGGGCAGCAAAACTAGGGCTGCATGATTAATTGACTAGTCGATTAGCAAATGTATTGTCATAACCGTTTAGAGACACTGTTGACCTAAAAAAATGACCTCCAAATACGAGATAACAATTTATTGACAGGTTTGGCAGAAGATGTCAAAATAGTCAGGTGAGCAGGCAGGCGTTTAGGCAGGCAAGTTGTACAGGATCTAGGAAACAAAAGCAAAATTAGCTAAATAGCAGATTTTCAGGACTCTTAACTGACTGAAGCTGGAGTCACGAACTCGTTGAGCTGAGTTGTTGATCTGGCGATGACGTGAGACCAAGGAGCAGTAGTAGGGGTGTGCCATCTTAGGCACCCCACGACTCGATTCGATTACGATTCAGGGTGCTACGAATCGATTTTTGAACGATGATCACTTTATTAACGATGATCACCGTTATCGCGGTTATCACGATTATCGATGCATCGTACATTGTGTATCGTACATAAAGTAGCCAAACAAATTTATGTCCATTATTTATTTAAAATATCCTTATGATTCAACAGGAACGATGGAAACATGCCCATACAACAAAAAGCTGCCCTTAAGCCGCTTTTTTATTTATTCATTTTTTTACAAGAAAGTGCAAAAACATTAACTATTTTAAAGGGAGTACTTATTTCTCTCAACAATACAGTAGAATTTACACTGGTGGAATGAATTCCACATTTTCTGGACACAAAGTGTCTTTAGCTATAAGACTTCTTTTAACCAATATACTTTCTTTTCACAGTGTTACCTCCTTTGTGTAACTCTTGGAGTGACAGGTGGGAATCACAACTGCTCTTGATCACTTTTAACTGGTGGCGTTTATTGCCGAGCACATAAAAAAGTCCGGCAGCCCCCCACACACTCGTTACAGCGCGCGCACTTTCTTCTCTCCCTGCCCGCCCATGCGCACACACGCCTCTCGGCGCCCAGGCAGCACTTGCAACAACAGATTTCTGTACTGTTTTGCATGTTTGTAGTGTTACCGCTGTACTCAATCATGGTTTTACATGTTCTGCATATGAAATACATGTTAGCGAATTAGCTAATTAGCTTAGCGCTCGGCGCTAACTATTAATATCTCAAAAACAACAACAATAAAGGCTAAACAGTACGAGAGGATTCGTGTACTCACCTCTTATAGACACACACAGGTCTTAGCAACACACTCAGGACATTTTTCAATTGAAATGCCTTAAAACAACTGCTGGACATCTGAAAGACAAGGTGCAACAAATTATCTCTCTTCCCCTCTTGCTCCTGCCTGTCTCATACACAAATTTATTTTCCAGTCTTTTAAAAAGGAGTAAATCTCTCTCCCAATAACAAGGAGCAGCCATCATTACGTTGTGCATGCGTCCGTTAACGGTGTCCGTGCGGCAGACGTGTCTTGAATGTGTTCCGCTACGAGCGGCTGTCATAAAGTTATGAGGGAAAATCATCGTTTTTGAACCTTTATGTATCGTAATCGAATCGTCACGTGTCGAATCGCAATGCATGTAATAATTGTTTTTACAGAATTTTCGACCATTCTTCTTTGGCCATCTGAGATTTGAAGGGTGCCATTTTCAGATCTCTCCACAGGTGTTCTACAGGATTCAGGACTGGACTCATTGCTGGCCACTTTAGAAGTCTCCAGTGCTTTCTCTCAAACCCTTTTCTAGTGCTTTTTGGAGTGTGTTTTGGGTCATTGCCCTGCTGGAAGACCCATGACCTCTGAGGGAGACCCAGCTTTCTCAAACTGGGCCCTCCATTAAGCTGCAAAATTTGTTGGTTGTCTTCAGACTTCATAATGCCATGCACACGGTCAAGCAGTCCAGTGCCAGAGGAAGCAAAGCAAGCCCAATACCTCAGGGAACCTCCGCTATGTTTGACTGTGGGGACCGTGTTCTTTTCTTTGAAGGACTCATATTTTTTCCTGTAAACTCTATGTTGATGCCTTTTCCCAAAAGCTCTACTTTTGTCTCATCTGAGCAGAGAACATCCTTCCAAAACGTTTTTGGCTTTCTCAGGTAAGTTTTGGCAAACTCCAGCCTGGTTTTTTTATGTCTCTGGGTCAGAAGTGGGGTCTTTTCAAGGGAGTCCCTTTTCATTCAGATGCCGACGGATAGTACGGGTTGAGACTGTTGTACCCTCAGACTGCAGGACAGCTTGAACCTGTTTGGATGTTAGTCAAGGTTCTTTATCCACCATCCGCTCAATCTTTCACTGAAATCTCTCGTCATTTTTTCTTTTCCGTTCACATCTAGGGAGGTTAGCCACAATCATTTTCTGGGAGAAATTGAGCATTATCTGAAAGAATTGCAGGGTTGCCAATACTTTTGGCCAATTTCAATTCAATTCAATTTTATTTGTATAGGCCTATATCACAACAAGGTTGTCTCAGAGGGCTTTGCAGAGTCAATATGATACACAATCAGATACAGTAGATGAATTAGATGAGTTCAAGTCCTGGGCATCCCCCATCTTTAGACCCTCCATGGCGGCAAGAAAAAACTAAAAAAATAAAAAATAAATAAATCCATGGGGAAAAAGAGAAACCTTGGGGAGAACCACAGTTAGGAGAGATCCACTCCCAGGACGGACAGGCTATAGAGGCACCAGGACTGATGATGGGTATTAACAGAAGGAGTTCCCGTTTGTAGAGACGCAATGGGGTGAGAGAACTTGAGGGGGTCCATTTAGCCAGATGAGACGGGGAGGGCGACGAGGACGTCCATCCAGCCAGGGGTCAGGATAGTCAGGCGGCTGCGGCTGAAAAATAGCCCCTCCCCCAGAGGAAGGGGAGAAAGGGGACACCGAGTGACAAGTGATGAAGAGACTAGTCAGCTAGATATTAGAATTAGAAAAGGGAAATAAATGAAAGACAAGTGGTAGGTAGAGTGAGAAGCAGGGGATAGGACTCAGTGGCTGTACTTCCCCCGGCATTATAGCTTCTCGTGCAGCTTAGACCGAACTGTGAGTCCAGTCTGTTTTCAACTAGCCTGACCATAAGCTTTGTCAAATAGGAACGATTTTAGTCTAATCTTGATTAGAGATAGGTCTGTAATTGGCTCAGATAACAGGATCTAGAGTAGGTTTTTTCAAGAGAGGTTTAATAACCACATATTTAAAGGACTGTGGCACGTGGCCAGTAACCAGTGTTGTTAATAACGGCGTTACAATATAACGGCGTTACTAACGGCGTTATTTTTTTCAGTAGTGGGTAATCTAATTAATTACTTTTCTCATCTTGACAATGCCGTTGCCGTTACTGAGGACGGAAAGGCATGCGTTACTATATTGGTCGAAAAGTCTGAGGGAGACGGACTCACCGAGACGACAGAGCAGAGCAGGAGTGGGGAGGAGGCAAGAAAGTTGTGACGCCGAGCAAACGCGATGCTAGGTAGCTCCAATAATACCTGTTGTTGCCGATAGCGTACAAGCTACGCCCGCATGTTATGGTAGATATGGTAGACATGGAAGATATCACTTGTACTGTATATAGATATAACTAGATGCAAAATGACAGACACGGCACTAGATGCGTTAGTAAACAGCCGCCATCTTAAAGCAGTAGACCTTTTATTACGGCTCTGTTGTAGAGAACCTTCCCAGCGAACCTAAGTAACTTTTTATCTAAAATACTTCTAAATCGGCAAAATCTTGACTTGAATCTATCTTTAAATGATGACACAGTTTTAAAACTTTCATATGTCGAAAGTAGAGAGAAGGGAACTAATGCAATAATGGGAGCAATTTTAACAACTTTTAACAGTTGATTCAGGGTAAAGGGTAAATTAGGGTAAAGAATTGGGCTCGGGCCAATTGTACCAAAAACCTTCACAAAAAACTTTACATAGTGTGGCCAATGTTTTTCTTTTTTTTTTTTTTTTTTTTTTGAGGGAAAAAAAAAAGTAATTATCACCAAATATTTTGCCAAGTAATTAATTACTCTTACATTCAGGTAATTGAGTTACTAACGCAATTACTTTTTGGGAGAAGTAATTTGTAACTATAATTAATTGCTTTTTTTCAGTAAGATTAACAACACTGCCAGTAACTAATGAAGTATAATTATATTTGGGATAATATTAATAGCTAGAGGCAGAGTCTCTTTAAAAAGTTTGGTTTGAATTGGATCGAGGAGGCACGTTGATGTTTTGGAGGACATAATGATTGAGTTTACATCGATTTGGTCTACAGTGGTGAAGTTATTTAATGTGAAAGAGGGGTTTATTAGGAATTCTGCATTTTCAGTCTGTGCTTTGTCGGACCTAATAGTTTGAAGTAATTCATCTATTTTGTATCTAATAGTTGAGATTTTATTGTTAAAGAATTTTAGGAAGTCATCACAGCTGAGAGTAGGTGGGATAGACGGTTCTACTGAGCTGTGACTGTTTGTCAGCCTGGCTACAGTGCTGAAAAGAACCCTAGGATTATTCTTGTTTTCTTCTATTATGGATGAGTAATATCTGGTTTTGGTCATACGCAAGGCCTGTTTACAGTGTTGTTAATAACAGCGTTAGAACATAACGGCGTTATTTTTTTTCAGTAGTGAGTAAACTAATTAATTACTTTTCTCATCTTGGCAACGCCGTTACCGTTACTGAGGATGGAATGGCGTGCGTTGCTATGCGTTGCTATATTGGTTGATGACGCGATAAAAGTCTGAGGGAGAAGGACTCACCGAGACGACTGAGCAAAGCAGGAGTGGGGAAAAGGCAAAAAAGTTGTGAAGCTGAGCAAACGCGATGTTAGGTGGCTCCAATAATACCTGACTGTAGCTGATAGCCTACAATCTACGCCCACATGATATGGTAGATATAGTAGACATAGTAGAGATCACATATACAGTGGGGCAAATAAGTATTTAGTCAACCACTAATTGTGCAAGTTCTCCCACTTGAAAATATTAGAGAGGGCTTTAATTATCAACATGGGTAAACCTCAACCATGAGAGACAGAATGTGTGTGTGTGTGGGGGGGGGGGGTGCCGAAAATCACATTGTTTGATTTTTAAAGAATTTCTTTGCAAATCATGGTGGGAAAAAAATGTTTGGTCAATACCAAAAGTTCATCTCAATACTTTGTTATGTGCCCTTTGTTGGCAATAACGGAGGCCAAACGTTTTCTGTAACTCTTCACAAGCTTTTCACACACAGTTGCTGGTACTTTGGCCCATTCCTCCATGCAGAGCTCCTCTAGAGCAGTGATGTTTTGGGGCTGTCGTTGGGCAACACGGACTTTCAACTCCCTCCACAGATTTTCTATGAGGTTGAGATCTTGAGACTCGCTAGGCCATCCCAGGACCTTGAAATGCTTCTTACGAAGCCACTCCTTTGTTGCCCTGGCTGTGTGTTTGGGATCATTGTCATGCTGAAAGACCCAGCCACGTCTCATCTTCAATGCCCTTGCTGATGGAAGGAGATTTTCACTCAAAATCTCTCGATACATGGTCGATTCATTCTTTCCTTTACACAGATCAGTCATCCTGGTCCCTTTGCAGAAAAACGGCCCCAAAGCATGATGTTTCCACCCCCATGCTTCACAGTAGGTATGGTGCAATTCAGTATTCTTTTTCCTCCAAACACGAGAACCCGTGTTTCTACTAAAAAGTTCTATTTTGGTTTCATCTGACCATAACGCATTCTCCCAGTCCACTTCTGGATCATCCAAATGCTCTCTAGCGAACCGCAGACGGGCCTGGACGTGTACTTTCTTCAGCAGGGGGACACGTCTGGCAGTGCAGGATTTGAGTCCCTGGCAGCACATTGTGGTACTGATAGTAGCCTTTGTTACTGTGGTCTCAGCTCTCTGTAGGTCATTCACTAGGTCCCCCCGTGTGGTTCTGGGATTTTTGCTCACCGTTCTTGTTATCATTTTGACGCCACGGGGTGAGGAGGGAGTTGAAAGTCCGTGTTGCCGAACGACAGCCCCAAAACATCACTGCTCTAGTGGAGATCTGCATGAAGGAATGGGCCAAAATACCAGCAACAGAGTGTGAAAAGCTTGTGAAGAGTTACAGAAAACGTTTGGCCTCCGTTATTGCCAGCAAAGGGTACACAACAGAGTATTGAGATGAACTTTTGGTATTGACCAAATACTTATTTTCCACCATGATTTGCAAAGAAATTCTTTATAAATCAAACAGTGTTTTTCTGTTTTTTCCCCCACATTTTTTCTCTTATGGTTGAGGTTTACCCATGCTGACAATTCCAGGCCTCTCTAATATTTTCAAGTGGGAGAACTTAAACAATTAGTGGTTGACTAAATACTTATTTGCCCCACTGTATACAGAACTAGATGCAAAATGACAGACACGTGGGCGTTAGCAACATGTACAGTATAGGACAGGGGTGGGCAAACCGGTCCTCGAGGGCCGCAGTGGGTCCTGGTCTTTGTTCCAACTGATTCGGCACAGACAGTTTAACCAATGAGCTTTCAGTGGAAACAAGAAGCACCTGACTGCAATCAACTGATTGCACTTGTAAGAAACCAGATTGGTGAAAGGCTGTCCTCATGATGGGTATGAACAAAAACCCGCACCCACTGCGGCCCTTTGTGGAATAGTTTGGCCACCTCTGGTATAGGAACTACAGTGCCTTGCAAAAGTATTCGGCCCCCTTGAATCTTGCAACCTTTCGCCACATTTTAGGCTTCAAATATAAAGATATGAAATGTAATTTTTTTGTCAAGAATCAACAACAAGTGGGACACAATCGTGAAGTGGAACAACATTTATTGGATAATTTAAACATTTTTAACAAATAAAAAACTGAAAAGTGGGGCGTGCAATATTATTCGGCCCCTTTACTTTCAGTGCAGCAAACTCACTCCAGAAGTTCAGTGAGGATCTCTGAATGATCCAATGTTGTCCTAAATGACCGATGATGATAAATAGAATCCAACTGTGTGTAATCAAGTCTCCGTATAAATGCACCTGCTCTGTGATAGTCTCAGGGTTCTGTTTAAAGTGCAGAGAGCATTAAGAAAACCAAGGAACACACCAGGCAGGTCCGAGATACTGTTGTGGAGAAGTTTAAAGCCAGATTTGGATACAAAAAGATTTCCCAAGCTTTAAACATCTCAAGGAGCACTGTGCAAGTCATCATATTGAAATGGAAGGAGCATCAGACCACTGCAAATCTACCAAGACCCGGCCGTCCTTCCAAACTTTCTTCTCAAACAAGGAGAAAACTGATCAGAGATGCAGCCAAGAGGCCCATGATCACTCTGGATGAACTGCAGAGATCTACAGCTGAGGTGGGAGAGTCTGTCCATAGGACAACAATCAGTCGTACACTGCACAAATATGGCCTTTATGGAAGAGTGGCAAGAAGAAAGCCATTTCTCAAAGATATCCATAAAAAGTCTCGTTTAAAGTTTGCCACAAGCCACCTGGGAGACACACCAAACATGTGGAAGAAGGTGCTCTGGTCAGATGAAACCAAAATTGAACTTTTTGGCCACAATGCAAAACGATATGTTTGGCGTAAAAGCAACACAGCTCATCACCCTGAACACACCATCCCCACTGTCAAACATGGTGGTGGGAGCATCATGGTTTGGGCCTGCTTTTCCTCAGCAGGGACAGGGAAGATGGTTAAAATTGACGGGAAGATGGATGCAGCCAAATACAGCAACATTCTGGAAGAAAACCTGTTGGTATTGGCACAAGACCTGAGACTGGGACGGAGATTTATCTTCCAACAGGACAATGATCCAAAACATAAAGCCAAATCTACACTGGAATGGTTAAAAAATAAACGTATCCAGGTGTTAGAATGGCCAAGTCAAAGTCCAGACCTGAATCCAATCGAGAATCTGTGGAAAGAGCTGAAGACTGCTGTTCACAAACACTCTCCATCCAACCTCACTGAGCTCGAGCTGTTTTGCAAGGAAGAATGGGCAAGAATGTCAGTCTCTCGATGTGCAAAACTGATAGAAACATACCCCAAGCGACTTGCAGCTGTAATTGGAGCAAAAGGTGGCGCTACAAAGTATTAACGCAAGGGGGCCGAATAATATTGCACGCCCCACTTTTCAGTTTTTTATTTGTTAAAAAAGTTTAAATTATCCAATAAATTTTGTTCCACTTCACGATTGTGTCCCACTTGTTGTTGATTCTTGACAAAAAAATTACAAATTTATATCTTTATGTTTGAAGCCTAAAATGTGGCGAAAGGTTGCAAGGTTCAAGGGGGCCGAATACTTTTGCAAGGCACTGTAGATGCGTGAGTAAACAGCCGCCATCTTAAAGCAGTAGACTTCTTAGGAAGGCTCTGTTATAGATATGCGTGCACATAATTTTTTTGCCCAGGTTCTCAGAGGAGGACCTGGAGATGTGACTTGGTCCTCATTGAGCTTGAGAGCCAACCCGCCTGATGCGATAAATTTATGACAAGCTTTACTTAGAGCCAATTAACTTTAATTCATTATATTAACAATTAATGCTTGATTAACATCAAATGGCACAACAAAATTGCCATTATTTTGAAGTAAATGTAAAGAAATAAAAAGCACCAATTCAAAATGAAGGGCATGATGCGGTTCCCACATTAACTCCAAGCCTTTTTAAAAGTGGGATGTCCTCCTCATAAGACCTCATTGAACGTGCATGTTTAGCTTTGTAAAATGCGAGCAAAAACACGTTTGTCAGTGCATGTCGTTGTTCATTACCTTTATTCCGCCACTTGTCCATAGGGCGAGTGGGGTCCTGTTTGACATCGATAGTTTGCTTAATTGCCACATGCTCTCTGTTTTTTCCGTGGGTTTTCAAAGTTTGGATGGCTGAAATTCTTTGACCCTACATAAAATGCGCTGCTCTTATCGGCGACGTTGGGATTCTCACGGCACATTTTGTACCGCATTTCCGTGCGAGCATCATTTGCTTCTTGCCAGCAAAAGTCCTTTTTTTCGGTAGCTCCGGTGACGTCTCTGTCGTCTGTCTGTCTTTTGACGGGGGTGGGGGAACACGGAAGTAATTACTCAGTGTGGCCTGCCTCTTCGACATTTTGAGAAGTTATTTTCTCGTGTCTTCCGCAAATACAGTGGTCAGCCATCGGTACGCATAAGCGTATGGAAGCCGTTGAGGGCCAGCGCGTTTGTCTACGTCCAGTACGCATGCGCGCATGCGGACCACTTATGTGCACCCCTGGCTATAGAGAACCTTCCTAGCGAACCTAAGTGACTTTTTATCTGAAATACTTCTAAATCCGGAAAATCTTGACTTGAATCTATCTTTAAATGATGAAACAGTTTTAAAACTTTCATATGTCGAAAGTAGAAAGAAGGGAACTAATGCAATAATGGGAGCAATTTTAACAACTTTTAACGGTTGATTCAGGGTAAAAGGTAAACTAGGGTAAAGAACTCGGCTAGGGCCAATTGTCCCAAAAACCTTTTACACTTCACATAGTGTGACCTAAAGTTTTTTTTTTTTTTTTTAAGGAAAAAAAACAACAACATAAACATGAAAATTATCACCAGTTACTTTGCCAAGTAACTAATTACTTTTACATTCAGGTAACTGAGTTACTAACGCAATTACTGTTTGGGAGAAGTAATTTGTAACTATAATTAATTACTTTTTTAAAGTAAGATTAACAACACTGCCTGTTTATAAGTCACTAAACTGTTTTCCCAGGGAAGGAGAAATTGCTCTGTGCTGGAGTGGCGCCAAAGTCTTTCCAATTTACGTGCTGTTTGTTTACCATGGAGAAGCTCGTTTCGGCCAGCACAGTATAATGCAAAAAAGCTTGCTTAAAAGTAGGTGGGGACAATCGCAGCATCCCGAAAAGTTGCTAGTGTTGTCTCTGCCGTCCCTATGTGAACTTACGCCCTTGCCTGAAACGTTTCAATACATCCACGTGAACCGTTTCACCTTTAGTGATCAGTATATCGAGTTGTATACACAGATACGTGGGAATACAACTGCCTCCCAACGGCGACGTCACACCGGCTAGTAAGCGCAATGTTTTGATCGGCTGATTGTTTCCAGGGCTCCTGCTGCGTGGGAGAGTGAAAACAGCTTTTCTTCAATAAGTGTGGAAAATATTTAGTTTTAGAAACATCACAAATGCTGTGATTTTCAGAAAGCGAAGTATTTCCCCTTTAAACGGGAGTGTCTGAAAATCTACAGCAAGTGACTCATATGAGAGCAAAGCTGGGTGTTAGATCGACTCTGATTCCAGTAGCGGAATTGCACTTCCAGTTACTTTTTATCCACATTGTAATCCCCTTTGGGTTGCTTTGCTTGTGTTCTCTCCTCGCCGCTTCCTCTTTAATCCCGCATTGTTTTCATTTCAAGGTTTACGCGACGGTTGCCGTGACGATTCGGGCCTCCTCCTCCATCTGTGCACCTCAGAAGGCGTAACAACATAACACTTCTTTTTACAAGACAAAACATGCGCCGGGAAAGATTGCGAGCCAGAGCCTGGCAGCGCACGGAGGCGAGCTTCCCAAAAAGAAGACAAAAAATGAAACCACCCCCTCCTAAAAAAAACAACACGGCATCCTCAGAGGCGGCGAGACAAAACGATGGCGGCAGGTGCACTTAAGTGGAGGAGGAGAGGAAGTAGAGGAGGAGGAGGAAACGTTGGAATGAAACACTTCTTCCCTCGCAAGTCAGAACACTAAACACGCGTGTTAATGCTTCCTTCCTCCTCGGGGACGAGGAGGAGCTGAGGCTCGACTCCCGCGGCTGCAAACACATGCGCTGAACAGCAGGTGGAACACACACAGGCAGTGCCATCAAGTGCTGTCTTTAGTGGAAGAGCAAGTGGAATTCTTAACAGCTGCTTTGGTTTGTCCGATTCCTTTGATTTTACGTACCTTCTCATAAGAAATCGTTGACATTTAACTCAGAGAGTTGGCCAGTCTTGCACTGAGGAGGGAGGTAACTCCCCATGTGTTGCACCCAGTGTTAGCTAGGTGGTCTCTTAAAAACAAAATTAACAATCGATGACCATGTAGCAGATGATACATGTAGGACGGAATGAGCGAGTTGAGCCGGTGTGTCTGCGTGTTAGCCGTTCGTGTCCCGACTCTATCTGACCTGGAAACCACGTGTCGGTGGGTTAACCCTTTAACACCGAACGTGTCGGCGTCGACATGTTTACGCATATCGTCTTTGAAGCTTCATCACGAGGGATGGGAATCGAAATCCGATTCCAATTCCGAACCGGTAACACTTTACAAAAAGGGTCCCTTAACTAACATTAGTTAATGCATTATTAAACAATAACTAATGTTTAAGTAACATTACAATAATTAATATAATTGCTGATCTAACATTTATTAAAATATTAATTAACATGAGTTAATGCATTAGTTAATGCATAACCAGACAGTAACTAATGGTTTGGTAAAATAAAAAATGTATATAGACCTACAGTATATAGGGTTAGGGTTTGTTAACTTAGCATTTATAATTTCTTAGTTAAGTATTACTTAACGTTTATTAACCATTACTGAATGCTTTTTGGACCCTTATTGTAAAGTGTAGCACATGTGTCCTTTAACAAAGAAATTCTAAATGCTTAAGTTACCCCTCCATAACCTTTATTAACCATTACTGAATGCTTTTTCGACCCTTATTGTAAAGTGTAGCACATGTGTCCCTTAACCCTTTAACACCCAACGTGTCGGCAGCGACGCGTTTACGCATATCGTCTTTGAAGCTTCGTCACGCTGTAATTACGTCACCCACGTGCCGCTGGTTGGTCTCATTTGAAAGTGCGGAAGTTGATGTCCACACCAGTTTTTATTTGAAGTCAATCGACCAAGAACAAGGGGGGATAATGTCATTTGAATTTTATATTTTTATTGCACTCATAAATATGCATTAAAACGCTGCATGGACCATGTGTCTATCTCCATATTTCCATCATTTCTTGTCCTTTTATAAAACCGAAAGCAGCACAAAAGACTACATATCCCAAGAGCTGTTGTGATGTCAAGAAGGACAAACCGAATGTGATCATTTTTAATAAATTTCCGAACGAGGCGCCAACTAATGAAAGGGAGGCATGCGACGCAAGCAACGGCCGGTTGGTTTGAGCGAGCGACTTTGAAACGTGTAGAATGAATATAAAACTACATTTAGCGCAAGCTAATGCATTATTTCATTAACTCAAGGAAGAAGATGAGGCGTATTTGTTGTCTTTTTCTTTCCATGAGTCGGCGTCTCGGCGAATAGAAGTGACGGCAGCGCGCAAACGGCGAAAGAGAAGAGTAGGCTGTGTGACGTTGTGTGTGACGCAGCTCCGTGACCTGTTCAAGCTTTATTGAGTGTGCAAAAAAAAAAAAAAAAAAAAAAACTTTATTAGGTCGCATGCCTGAAAATTTTGAATTGAACTGAACTGCTTTTCAATATTTATTTAAATACTTTTTTTTCAATGTTATATATATATTTTCTTTACTATAATCTTTTCAATTTTTATGTAGATGTGTGTTCGAGAAGCTTGATTGCATGTAGGTATATACTTTTGATAAGGTGATGGGTACAACACCTAACTTCACAAAGAGATATCCTCCAAACCCTTTTTGTGTTAGATGATATATATACATTTTTTTCTCACTATTTTGCACTGTATATAACCTGTTTTGACCATAGTATGTGTAAAGGCCAAAAACGCCTATGACCATACCTGCTGTTTGTGTTGAATTGTCAAACATAAAACTATTCAATCTTATTTTTTTCTATTGAATGTTTATCCTAACAAGTTGAATAAATATGATCAAGCTTCAAAACGGTTGGTCGAGCATGTTTGGTTGTCAATGGGACATCAACATTACAAATTTTGAAAAAAGATTTTGGGATTTTTTGGGGTTTTTGGGTCCAAAATGTGGATTATAATTGGTCAGTGAAGAAAACAACAGTTTGGACATGAAGTTCAAGGTGTCCTGAAAAAAGGGACCCAACTTGGCCATTGTAAACATTTTTTTCTTTGAAAGATAAAGGCAACATCAAATGCATGCAAATTCGGCCAAAATAGGCTTAGGTGTTAAAGGGTTAACTAAGAAATTATAAATGCTTAAGTTACCAAACCCTAACCCTATATAGGCCTATATTTTTTTTTAATTTTACCAAACTATTAGTTACAGTCTGGTTATGCATTAACTAATGCATTAACTTATGTTAATTAATATATTAATACATGTTAGATAAGCAATTATATTAATTATTGTAATGTTACTTAAACATTAGTTATTGTCTTAAAATGCATTATCTAATGCATTAAGTCATGTTAATTAATATATTAATAAATGTTAGATAAAGGATTAAATGAATTATTTCAATGTTACTTAAACATGAGTTACTGTCTAAAAAAGCATTAACTAATCTTAATTAAGGGACCCTTATTGTAAAGTGTTACCCCGGTTCCTAGTGTTTTGAGGCCTCGACATCACAATGAAAAAGCCTTCACGATCCCTTTAATGATTCCTAAAGATGCATATTGCGTCATCACCTGACGTGTCTTGTTGTCCAGACAAATCAAACTAGCGTGGCGCCATGAACCACTAGCTCCAAAGTTTGGCGCCACTTCACCAGGAAAGAGGGTGAAAATGAAAGGTTAGGATGGTTTAGCACGAGCATTGCAGCCGTAAACATAACTATGACAGCACGTAGGTTCAAACGCTCGAAAGAAGAAAGCCCGCAAACAGTCAACAAAGCATTACTGGAATCATGTCCTATGGTCTGATGAGACGGGCGGGCTTTCCTGTGTACCGTCTTCAGAAGAGGCTTCCTCCTGTGGTGACAGCCATGCACACCAATTTGATGTATGGTCTGAGCACTAACAGGCTGACCCCTCACCTCTTCAATCGCTGCAGCAATGCTGACAGCACTCCTGTAACGAGTCACATTACATTTTGGACGGAAAATGACAAGCAGTATTCAGTTTGGACATTTAGGGGTGTACGTAGTTTCTAAGGGGTGCACTCACTTTTGTTGCAAGGGGTTTAGATATTAATGGCTATATTTTGAGGGGAAAATAAATGAACTATCATACAGTATAAGGCGCACACAGACGACTTTTCATTGTGTCAAAGTGTCATTTTGTCAGTGTTGTCCCATGAAAAGATATACCGTATTTTTAGGATTATAAATCGCAGTTTTTTTCATACTTTGGCTGAGGGTGCGGCTTATACTCTGGAGCGACTGATGTGTGAAATTACTAACGCGTTATTATATAATTTCACATGTTATTCTGGTGTTTTGGGGTGACACTGATGGTTTGGTAAACTTCTTAGCATGTTCTTTATGCCATAATTATCTGAATAACTCTTAATAGCTTTGTTATGTTAACATACCGGCCACGTTCGCATTTCTTTTTTCATGCATCGTGTAACATTATCATACTGTACACTTATTCAGTATTGTTATGTTGTTCTCTATTGTATTTTTATTTTAAATTGCCTATCAAGATGACATATCTGTTCTATGTGTTGAATATGGGGCGCCATTTGTAAAGCAGCACAAAATTACGACAACATTTTCTCACATTTAGCTCCACACAGTTTTAAAAATGTGTGAAATGTTTACAGTCCCTTTTTTTCACATTATTTAGCAACTTAAATATTTATTTTTAAATAATAAGTACTGGACTTGAATGTTTAAATCCAGAACTAAATATTCATTTAAATCTTAAATGTAAATCTTAAATTTATATTCAACATATATATTTTTTAAATTTATATCCTAAATATATACAGTACTGAAAAGTTTAGGGCAAGTGCCTATTTTTGGTTATAAAAAACGATATACGTATATACATGCATATATATATATATATATATATATATATATATATATATATATATATATATATATATATATATATATATACAGTACTCTGCAAAAGTTTTAGGCAGGTGTCCTGCCTAAAACTTTTGCACAGTACTGTACATATATGAAATTTATATCCCAAATATATATCCTTAATCTGAATTTTATATTAAATCCTAAATGTAAATGTTATATCTAAATACTATATAACCCTAACCCTATAACCCTAAACCCTAACCCTATCTTAAATCTGGAAAAAGTTTAAACTAAATATTTAGCGTAACATGCAAATTCACATGACTGGAGACCGGAAGTAACAAAATAAAAGCTGGAGCAGCTCAGACTGTTTGTCTACGTTGCTTGAAAATGAATAAAACCTACTCAACAGTGGCAGTCGGCTCTTGGACATGATATATTGTGATAATAACAATATTTAGGTAAAATACACATATAGGAGAAACCATTTAAGGAGTATTTTGTGCTTTTAGTGATACTTTTACGCACGAGCCCAGCAAAGTTACTAAGTATAGCCACGAGGGGTCTCTGTTGGACTGGACTGGAGAGCAAGGTTGACTTTTCTAACTTCAACTGCAAAAAATCTCGCGTTTATCAGTTGGATATCAGGTGTTCTCCTGTGTTCCTTGTGTTAGGACAACCGTCCCGCCATTTGTTGTGGACTGTCCGGGAGAACTGATTGCGAGACTTGGTGGTGCAGACGTTGGTTGGCAATGTTAATCTTGCTCAATTAGTTGTATGACGCACGCCCTGGGCTTCCGTGATAAGAAGGCGTTGTTTATCTCTTATGCCCTATATTCTGTTTGTTTTCCTTATACTATGGTATAAGTGCTATTTATTTTGTAATGGGTGTGTTAGAGGAATGCAAACAGTTAGACGGTGCCTACAAGAAAAGGTACTATCTCCTTCACTAACTACATGTCAGTCATTGAAAAATTGTCCGGCGACGAAATATTTTCGTTATCATCATCGTTTACGAAAACAGCAATAAGTAAAAAATTGTATCTAGAGGTACTCGTGTAGGTCTTGAGATTTTGTTTGTGTGTGTGTGTGTGTAGTGTGGGGCAAATAAGTATTTAGTCAACTACTAACTGTGCAAGTTCTCCCACTTGAAAATATTAGAGAGGCCTGTAATTGTCAACATGGGTAAACCTCAACCATGAGAGACAGAATGTGGGGGAAAAAAAGCAGAAAATCACATTGTTTGATTTTTAAAGAATTTATTTGCAAATCATGTGGAAAATAAGTATTTGGTCAATACCAAAAGTTCATCTCAATACTTTGTTATGTACTCTTTGTTGGCAATAACAGAGGCCCAACGTTTTCTGTAACTCTTCACAAGCTTTTCACACACTGTTGCTGGTATTTTGGCCCATTCCTCCATGCAGATCTCCTCTAGAGCAGTGATGTTTTGGGGCTGTGGTTCGGCAACACGGACTTTCAACTCCCTCCTCAGATTTTCTATGGGGTTGAGATCTGGAGAATGGTTAGGCCACTCCATGGCCTTGAAATCATTCTTACGAAGCCACTCCTTTGTTACCCTGGCTGTGTGTTTGGGATCATTGTCATGCTGAAAGACCCAGCTACGTCTCATCTTCAATGCCCTTGCTGATGGAAGGAGATTTTCACTGAAAATCTCTCCATACATGGCCCCATTCATTCTTTCCTTTACACAGATCAGTTTTCCTGGTCCCTTTGCAGAAAAACAGCCACAAAGCATGATGTTTCCATCCCCATGCTTCACAGTGGGTGGCTTCGGATGCAATTCTTCTCCAAACACCAGAACCTGTGTTTCTACCAAAAAGTTCTATTTTGGTTTCATCTGACCATAACACATTCTCCCAGTCATCTTCTGGATCATCCAAGTGCTCTCTGGCGAACCGCAGACGGGCCTGGACGTGTACTTTCTTCAGCAGGGGGACAAGTCTGGCAGTGCAGGATTTGAGTCCCTGGCGGCATATTGTGTTACTGATAGTAGCCTTAGTTACTGTGGTCCCAGCTCTCTGTAGGTCATTCACTAGGTCCCCCCGTGTGGTTCTGGGATTTTTGCTCACCGTTCTTGTTATCATTTTGACGCCACGGGGTGAGATCTTGCACGGAGCCCCAGATCGAGGGAGATTATCAGTGGTCTTGTATGTCTTCCATTTTCTAATAATTGCTTCCACAGTTGATTTCTTTACACAAGTGTTTTACCTATTGCAGATTCAGTCTTCCCAGCCTGGTGCAGGTCTACAATTTTGTCTCTGGTGTCCGTTGGCAGCTCTTTGGTCTTGGCCATAGTGGAGTTTGGAGTGTGACTGACTGAGTTTGTGGACAGGTGTCTTTTATACCGATAATGAGTTAAAACAGGTGCCATTCATACAGGTAACGAGTGGAGCCTCGTTAGACCTCATTAGAAGAAGTTAGACCTCTTTGACAGCCAGAAATCTTGCTTGTTTGTAGATGACCAAATACTTCTTTTCCACTCTAATTTGGAAATAAATTCTTTAAAAATCAAACAATGTGATTTTCTGGGTTTTTTTCCACATTCTGTCTCTCATTGTTGAGGTTTACCCATGTTGACAATTACAGGCCTCTCTCATCTTTTCAAGTAGGAGAACTTGCACAATTAGTGGTTGACTATTTGCCCCACTGTACATGTCAGTCATTGAAAAATTGTCCGTTGACGAAATATTTTCATTATCACCATCGTTTACGAAAACAATGCGTAAAAAATTGTATCTAAAGGTACCTGTGTAGCTCTTGAGATTTTGTTTGTGTGTGTGTATGTGTTTCTCTTAATGACGGACAAGCACAACACATTTCGTGTCGCCAAGTGAAGCAGGCCATGTTAGCAAATTTATTTTGGGCCTTTATTATTCCAAGCGACCGCGTTAAACAACTTACGACGACAAAATTGTGTATACGAATGAGAAAAATCCCCAATAAATCCACCAAATGCCGACAATATTTACTCTCCGGCCATCTGCCGGGGGCCGAGATGTGTCCCGCTGTTAGCAGAGTAAACACATCGCTAAAAATGTGCACTTTCACACATCGGACGCAGCGAATTAGCGCGTTAGTCGACACATCGGGCTGATTCATGGCGGTCCGCTCAGCTGACTCGGCAGCGGACAGATGCCGCCCTCGCGGTTTCACAGTTTGTTCTGCCAGCAAGTCGGGTTGGTCTTTTATCGCCCGCTCGCTCCCGCAGGACCGGCTTTTGGTCTTATTACAAGATGAGAGATCACAATTGTCCAATTAACACATCCTCCCCGCAAGAGGATTTGTCGCTACATGGAATGCTGCAAAATTATTTGAGATATTTAATATGCTGCTTATATTCTACACTGGATATTCAATTGATTTTCTCCAGAAACCATTAGGGTTGAGCCAAGGGCGTAGGCTTGCATAGAGGAGGAAGGGACATAACACTAGCAACTTATCAGGATGCTCAAATTGTCCCCACAACTTTTGAGCAGCCTAATATGCATAATATAATGAGTTCAATTATACAGGTCATTTAGATTGTCTTCCCATATGTTTTAAGTAGTCAAAATTATTGCGTTAACGGGCGGTAATTAATTTTTTTAATTAATCACGTTAAAATATTTGACGCAATTAACGCACATGCCCAGCTCAAATAGATTAAAATGACAGCACAGTGCAATGCCAACTTGTTACTTGTGTTTTTTTTTTGTTTTGTCGCCCTCTGCTGGCGCTTGGGTGCGACTGATTTTATGGGCTTAAGCACCCATGAACATTGTCTAATTATTGACATCAACAATGGCGGGCTACTACTTTTTTTTTTTTGATTGAAAATGTTACAAATTTTATTAAAACGAAAACATTGAGAGGGGTTTTAATATAACCCCTAGCTACATTCACTAACAGACTAGCATTGTACTTAGGATTTTTTTTTACAAAAATATGTCGAACTGCATGTTTTTTATTTATTTATTTTTTTGCTTTTAACCAAGAATCGAGACTGTTTTACGTCCGTATCTATAAAGAATTCAGGGATTCAAGCATATATATATATATATATATATATATATATATATATATATATATATATATTAGGGCTGTCAAAATTATCGCGTTAACGGGCGTTAATTAATTTTTTAAATTAATCACGTTAAAATATTTGACGCAATTAACGCAGATGCCCCGCTCAGAGAGTTTTAAATGACAGTACACATTGAAACGCTCACTTGTTGTGTTTTATGGAGTTTTGACACCCTCTGCTGGCGCTTGGGTGTGACTGATTTTATAGGCATCCATGAGTATTGAGTAAGTAATTATTGACATCAACAATGGCGGGCTACTAGTTTATTTTTTTATTGAAAATTTTACAAATTTTATTCAAACGAAAACATTAAGAGGGGTTTTAATATAAAATTTCTCTAACTTGTACAACATTTTTCTATTAAGAACTACAAGTCTTTCTATCCATGGATCGCTTTAACACAATGTTAATAATGTTAATGCCATCTTGTTGATTTATTGTTATAATAAACAAATAGTCCTTATGTACCGTATGTTGAATGTATATATCCATCTTGTGTCTTATCTTTCCATTCCAACAATAATTTACAGAAAAATATGGCATATTTTATAGATGGTTTGAATTGCGATTAATTGCGATTAATTATGATTAATTAATTTTTAAGCTGTAATTAACTCGATTAAAAATTGTAATCGTTTGACAGCCCTAATATATATATATATATATATATATATATATATATATATATATATATATATATATATTTATTTAAAAAGGCATGTCCGATATTTTTTTGCCAATTCCGATACTTTGAAAATGACGTGATCGGACCCCATCGATCAGGACATCTCTAGTCTTAACCTCTTGTGCTGACTCCATTTTAAAAGATGGAAAAAGGCTTCAAAAAAGAAGTCAACAATTTATTCCAAGTCGGTAGCAATCATACAACACAGAGAGACCCAGGCGAGGAGGAAAAGTGGATCCAGGGTCACCATAACACAAGTCAACAAAAGATTCCCGAAAAAATGACAACGATTGGCTAAACATTCAGACCTTTAAAGGCTCTGGTGAAGCCGGCTGTGGTCCGGAAGAAGGGTGTGTTTGGGCATTGTTTTGGATTATTACCTGTTGTGGATTGGACAGGAGGATTTGGGCATTACTGTTGTCAGGGCAACGAGAGTTGAGGATTTTGCCATCCTCAGCGCCACGTGAGTGCTGAGTGTTCACTACTCGGTCGCGGGTTCCTCCGTATCAGATGTTCCTTCTGGCAAAATAAGGTGTCCCGCCATTTGTTCTGGACTGTCCGGAAAAGCTCATTGCGGGATTTGGTGGTGCAGACATAGGCTTGTAGATGTCTTGCCTATCACTGCTTGTCAGCGTGAATCTTGCATCAGTCAGTTCCATGATGCGTGCATTGGACTTCCGTGGTCAGAAGGCGTCCTGTATCTTTTTGTCCTTATCTGCCCATTGTCTTGGCGCTGCAAAATTCTAATCATTTAAGGTACAACTGTTCATAATATCAAATATATTCTGCTTGTTTTTCTGAAACTATGACATAAATGCTGTTTATTTTATATTGCCCAACTTCGATATCACTGATTCAAAGCCAATTTATTGACAAAAAAAAGAAATCCGCAAGGTTGCTGTACACATACCTAAGAAATTATATCACACACACAAAAAAAAAACAACAACACAGAAAGTCTGCCGTTTTAGTTTTACTCTCTCTTAAACAAAAAGATGTGAAATTATTCCATGTTGAAGCTATTAATAAAAGTGTTTGCGTACGTGGGCCCAGGAATCATAAGTCATCAGGAAATGTGTCTTTTTATCATTTCATATTCCAGATTGGAGCGAGGTGAGAATTTTGCGTTGTCACCTCGCAGGTGACGCTAAATCCCCGCCTCCCTTCTGGCGATTGAACGCCTGCGGTTTCTTAGCTAAACAACACCTCGGTAAACGTGTTAATTAGCTCGTTGTTGACATGCGCGCTGCTGTACATATTTGTCCAATGCCAAAGTGTTTGTGTTGCGGTATCTTTAAATACACTCATGACGCTAATCATCTGAGCTGGGTCTGGTTGCTGGGTTTCCTTTCTAGCTATCTTGATGGACTTTATCTCATTGGCTGCTATGTCAGGGGTGTCAAACTCATCTATGTCATGCGCCGCACATGAAACATGAGCATACAGTGGTAGCCATTCCGATGAATGCCCTGATGAGTACACAGAGCCCTGACATTAGAACTGAGACTGCCCCATAAAGCCCTTCAATAGGGATGGTCGGGTTGTCCACTGTGGGCGAACATTCGTTGGCCTCCGCCTAATCTCCACTTGGTAAAAACACTTTTTTTAACCCACGCATGACTTGCTACTGACTGACTGTACAGTGGTGTGAAAAAGTGTCTTAACCTTTTGGAATTTCTCGCATTTCTGCCTAAAATCACCATCAAATGTGATCCTTGTCAAAATCACACAGATGAAAATTAAGTGTCTGCTTTACCTAAAACCACCGAAACACTTATCGGTTTTCATATTTTAATGAGGATAGCATGCAAACAGTGACAGAAGGGGGGAAAGTAAGTAAGTGAACCCTCTGCCTAAGGACACTTACAGAGAAAATGAAACCAATTTTTACCAAACAATTTAAGTCAGGTGTGTGGCCAATCACTGATGAGTGGTTTAACACTTAAAGTCCTGGGAGTTTTTTGGCTATAAAGAAATACCAGAAACAGCGCGTGAGCATAGGTGAGGGTAGGAACGTAGATCGATACATTCTTCACCACTACGGATCGGTGCAGAGTCCGCATTATGACGCTGCACCGATCTGCCTGTCGATTTCCCGCCTCCTCCTACCCTCACTCGTGAACAAGACCCCAAGATACTTTAACGAGAGGGCACTCCACTCTTGTCCGACTGAGGACCACGGTCTCGGATTCGGAGTTGCTGATCTTCATCCCAACTGCTTCACACTCGGCTGCGAACCGCTCCAGTGAGAGCTGGAGGTCACGGATTGATGAAGCCAGCAGCACCATATCATCTGCAAAAAGCAGAGCTGCAATGCTGAGGTCACCAAACTGAAGATAGACCAGAAAAGCATCAAATGACCCCGATACCAAACTGACGACTTGGATTTGTCAAACAATAGACCACTCAAAAAAGCAATCAATCAGCCTAGGTGTGGGGGGGGGGGTCACTCTGGATAGCTGCAATTAGCATCTTGAATATTTGCAAATCCAGACTTGTTTGTGTAAAAATGATGAGAGGGCCATGTGGGATGAAACTACGACTAGCATCCAGAACTGTAGCTAAACCAGACTGTCTACATTTTAGAAAATTGAGTGTTAGAACATCTGGGACAAATCCCATCAAGCACCTTTACTTTGTCTTGACAAGCCCAACATTCAGTTGACAAAGTTCACAGTTTATTATGTTGAAGCACACAATGACCAAAGAACTTTCCACAGTAGCTCAAACAGCTGTTTTGTCACAGCAAACAGAAGCTTCAGTATACAGTACATACAGAAGGCAAACTTTTGGAATATGTAAAAAGGTTGTCCGCCCGACAGCCTGCCTGAGTGGTCCACTGTCCAACAAACCCAAGGCAGCTCTGCCCTGCAAACACTCAAGGTGCTAATTGGAGCAATCCAACCCTGTGGTTTTGCAAGTGTGAATGGGAATGACTAATGAGGACCTCAATGCTCACAAAAGATAGGCTGATTAGGGTCAGATGATCCATCTCTGGTTACAAAAGTGATTTGTATCAACTGATCCACCCTGTGTAGTTCAAAGTATTATGTATTAAACGTGATTGTTCACATACTTATTTTTAACCCTTCTGTCATTGTTTGCACACTACCCTCATTAAAATATGATGGGTTATGGCTGCCAGCCGGGAACCTGGCAGCCACAGTAATAGGGTGGTATGTGGGTCCCACATGTTTTTCTATGGCATGGCTGCCGAGGCGTGGCCTCCTCTCTGGCTAGGCTGCCGGCCGCGGGAGTGGGGGGAGGTCGGGGCTCCGGTCTCGCGTCACCCCACGGCGTTCTCCTGCCTCCGCCTTCCCCTCTCTTCTCTAACTGGGTATCCGCCCTGTGCTCCGCTGCGGATCGCTGGCTGGGCGGCGGTGTATTGGCTGGATGTTGCCTGCTACAGCGGGGGACCCTGCCCTGCCCTGGGCTTGGTGGGCCGCTGGGGGCCCCGTGGTGTGCCGTGTCGGCTGGGGGGCTGCGGCGGCGGCTCGTGGCCCGGGTGGGCGGACGGGGTTGGGGACGGGCGTGGGGTTGGTGATGCATCCCCTCTTGCCATCCCCGAGGGCCGGTAGATGGGCGTGCGGTTGGCCCGGGGGACCACCCTGGATGGTGGTGGGGGGGGACGAGGGCTCCTTTGCTGCGCTGCCGCCCCCCGGGCCCGCCCTCCCTCACCAAGCTGGCTGGGTGGGGGCCGTGGCCCTGTGTCGGCGCCCGTGTGGCGTCTCCGCTCGTCTGCGGGGCTCGCGTGCGTCTGGATGTTATAGGGTGCCCTCGGGCAGGGGGTCCCGGTGCCGGGATTGGCGATGGGGCGGCGTAGGGTCGGTCGCCAACGGGCTTACACTCACAAGGCATTCACATGATTACTGGGTTCTAGATCACAGAGATGATTTGTGTACACTCTACCCCTTTCTATCACTTAGCTTATAGACTCCCCCACCTTCTTCCCCCTCTTTCCCTGGTCAACATGCCCCCCACATGGTGTCAACCGGAAATACATTTAGCTGACGATAGCACCAACATATTAGTAGTTAGTGTAGTTAGGCGTTCATTGTATTTTTTTGTTGTTGTTTGTGTTTCTTCTCTTGTTTTTCTTTTCTTCTGTTCCCCCATAACCCCTTCCTGTTCGCTGTTTTGTCATAATAAATGAGGTATGTTGAATGATTACAAAGGGAGTATGTCAGACTCACAATGTGAAACATTAAAACTGTTCAGACTACCCGGGCACTTAGACTTCCAGTTGAACAGGACAGGTTAAAAAATAAATAAATAAATAATGAAAACCTATAAATGTTTGGGTGTTTAAAGTTACAGCAGATACTGTTTTTTCATCTGTGTGATTTTGGCAAAGATCAGTTCACATTTGATGGTGATTTTATGCAGAAAGGTTCAGATACTTTTTCATACCACTGTACATTAAAACTCTTCAGACCATAAGGACACTCAGATTCCTTTTCTCTAAGTCTAAGCAGCTGAAGAGGACAGTTAAAAACCAAAAAAAGGCCAAATCTGGCCTCCGGGCCCCCATTTTGACACCCCTATTCTGTAAGAACTAAAGACTGGTGATGCTTTATTGTGTTTTTATGGCAGATCTGTGTGCCGGCAAAAATGGCCGGCGAGTAAGATCATCCCGTCAGGGAAACAAAGTAGATTTATCGTCTCCTCGGCGCACATTACATAAGATTCTGTCCTCCGTCTTCACACCGCGTCGAGCGAGAAGATTTATTCTCGTCTGTCACACGCTTGATTTCCGCTTCCAAACGTTCTCTCCCGCTCGGTGACAAGAGGCGACTCTTTCCCGCTTAAATGTCGGCGAAATGGAAGACAGACAGCGCTAGGAGCCCCGGGCTATCATTATCCTGTTTGTTTGGAGGCGGGCCGTTTTGTTTTATTTAAATCTCCGCCGGGCTGACAAGGCCCGTGAAAGGCTCGTTTTACCGTCACGTCAAGTTTGTCAGCGCCACCAGACGCAGCTTTGCATTAAATATGGCGCCGAGGATAGAAAGTGAGGTGAGCCGTCTATCCAAATGAAAAATCGGTAGTGGAAGTTGAAGAAAACGGTCCATGATGAGGTTTCAACCTACAAAGCTGTTTTGGCAATGATGTCTGTCACCGTCAATGGCAACACCGAATTCTGTGACAATATGACATGTACGTTTCAAGCGTTAAAGCTCGTCGCCACTCGTACTTCCTCCCTGAGCATAAAAATCCACGCGAACAACTCGTTCATCCCGAGGCGGCGGCGCTCGTGTCACACTTTCCCGCCTGTCAAACTGGCCGACACGGGAGAGTCTTGTAAGCAACTTGATTGGAGTTGTATTGCGGGGCATCTCGGGCCGCGTAGTCGGCGAGTAAACACGAAGATGACGGCCGCGGCGGGCCGAGTTCAAGTATGCTCGGCGGTGCGTCCTGTAAATATTCACAGCCGGCATCCCCGAGGAGGTAGGAGCCAATTAACAAATCCCATTAATTACGAGACTATCACAGCTGATTAGGACATGGAGGCTCGCGAGGAAGGAAGGAAAGTTGAAGTCGCTTGAGGAATTGGTAAACTTGAGGTGGACAACTTCTAATGAATCCACTGGAGCTGCTAGCAAAGCTCTTGACAACCAGACATGCTAAAAGCTTTAGCATGATGATCCAACTTATTAAACAATGATCTGACTTTCTCATTATCTGACTGCTGCTCTTTACGGCCTAACTTGAATAAACAGTGATTTCCAGTCATTTACTGTGTTTAACAACTAGGCCTTCAAGCAGGACTGACTCACAACTTGGACAGCACGCAGCTATGGATCGTACCCCTCTGATCACCTCATGAGAAACACCTCTTTTGTGATGTGGTCATGGCTGACAGAGAAGTTTTTGCATATACTGAGATGAGAAATACATTCACACACCTAGGTGAAAAAAACCCTATTGAAGAGGGTACTACAAAAAAAGGAGGCACAACTGAGCAGTGCAGCCACACCCTTATTCCAAACCAAAATGAATCTTCTCATTGGGCTAATTCGATCAAGTGTGACGGGTCACAATATCAATGTGACGGGTTGCAGCTCTCCATCACTGGCGTTCCAAACATCACAGACACAGGTGGACTGCTATTATTGCCATTTATTACAAAAATCCCTGCAACACAACCCTAACCCTAACAACTGTACTAAACAACAAATTAACAAAAACCATTGTGATCGTATAGGCATTTGAATGAATGAATGATGAAAATATGCTTTATTTGGACATGAGAAAAAAATAAAAATGATAGACAAACAAAACAAACGACAAACAAAAAAAAAATTTTTTCTTTTTTAAATCAGACAGAACCAATGATATTCTCGAGATAACAGAAACAATAGTTAAGACAATAATAATAATGATAATGATAAACAAGATCAGAATTTATTCATTGTGTCCAAAAAGGAGTAGGATGAAGCATTTGCTTATTAAAACTAGTGATGCACGATAATACATTTTTCAACCGATATCGATAACCGATAATTTCCTGCCCCTTCCACCCGATAACCGATAATGTCACGCCGATAATTCTATTAAAATATGTATGTAAAATTTTAAAGTATACAAAGATCTAAAGCTACTGTGCAAAAATGTAATTTAATGCTATTTTCTTCCACATCAAATGTGAACAAGTAGTAAATTCCAACAGAACAAGTAGTAAATTCAAACATCTAAAGAATGGCAATGACATTGTGTAATGGTAAGCTTTTGGCAACAATTACTTAGAGACTAAACACCCAAGTTGCACAAAAATGCCTTTAAAAGTAAGCCATTCCTAACATATATCACATTACTACACTGCAAAAACACCTCCTTAAAACTAGCATAATTGGACAAAACTGTTGATTGCGCACATTTGAAGGCTAAATCAAGTATATAATTGTCGGATTGCATTACCGGTTGAATTTCGTTTTATCTAGATTATCTGTGTGACGTCATAATTGCCATTATCGGCCGATAATTATCGGTGACCGATATTATCGTGCATCTCTAATTAAAACCTACCCCCCATTTCTATTCCTTAATTATATCTGTCCGCCCCATGTAACTAGTCCTCATATTAACAATGAAATAAACTAAATAACCATATACATAAGATGCCAGATAAACAAAAATAAACAGGACTTAGCCAATAGCTTATGTGAAAACCCCCTGTAATTTAACCCCTTCCTCTTCCCTATACCCAGTGAAAACCATGTGCTTGTACCACTTCCTAAACCGGGTCATGCTTGGACATTGCTTGAGCTTTATTTGAACAAACAATTGGCCTAACAGCATATAAAATTCACATTTGCAACATTTCAACACAGTAACAAATTATTTACATTTTTACAAGGTGTCCCTAAATGCATCACGTGTGTGACGCAGCAGCATTATGATGAGCCACAGTGAGAGACCGTGCTGTGGGCTCACATCCAACAAACACAAAACAGTTCAAAATTACCAAACAAAATGCATTCAAAATAGCACAATTATATGCAGAGGGGTATTATACCTGCAACACAGTGTGCAATGAGTGAAATGATGGTCAGGTCGACAAGCGTGTCTTCAGTGGCGCCACCAGGGGGTGGCCAGAGGTGGCCGTGGCTAGTAGCCCGCCATTGTTGATGTCAATTGTGACGGCCCTCTGGCTGTTTAATAGTTAATTTTCTGAGACTCTTCCAGTCAGCTGATTGCCGCCTCCACCAGCTGGCTGCTTCCCCCCCCACTATGACGAAAGCTGATCGACGCAGGACGGACCGACGACGTCGCCGCCGCTGATTGGCCAAGAAAAAGGCGCCAAGCTTCATAAACCTGCCGCTGTCAACGCTCTACGAGGTCGCATTTGACAGTATTCTGCCGCGGTCCTCCTCGCCAGCTGTTTGCTCGCCATTCACTCTCGTTTGTATTTGATCGCTAGTTTGATACACTCCCGCTTTTTCGGTGAGGTCTTTTGTGTTTATTCATTATTGAATCGTTTTTGTTCACCACTGCAAATAAGAGCACTGAAGCAAGTAAGGGTAAGTCGCCATTTCTGTTCAACCCGTTTTTCTCCTGTTTTGTATAGAGTAGGAAGTTAGGTAGAAGCTGTCTTTCCTTTTACCTGATCAGGGTTTAGTAAGCGGGTGGGGTTTAAGTGTAGTTCCTTTTGTCTGTTGTTTTGGCCTGGGCTTACCCTGAAGTCACGCTTCGTCGGCATTCTGTACTTCATTGCAAGCTTGATTGTTATGTAAATAAATTTTTGTCCACTCGTACATTTGTGTGGCTTGTTTTATGCTATGTCCTTAGCGAGCCGTCCTTGGGACGTAACATCAATAATTACACAATGTTCATGGGTAATGAAGCCAATAAAATCCGTCGCACCCAGGTGCCAGCAGAGGGCGACAAAAAAACTCCAAAAAAACACAAGTAACAAGTGGACAATTGCACTGTGCTGTCATTTTAATCTGTTTGAGTGGGGCATGTGCGTGAATTGCATCATATATTTTAACGTGATTAATTAAATTAATTACCGCCCGTTAACGGGATAATTTTGACAGCCCTAATCATTATTATTATTATTTTATTAACCTGTCCTGTTCAGCTGCTTTGACACGGCGAATGGGGATCTGGGTGTCCTTATGGTCTCAATAGTTTAAATGGATCACATGGGAGTATGATGAGTCAGAAATAGAGGTTAGGTGGGGTGAAGCATACACGAATCAGCAATGTGAGGTGTGGAACCCAGTATTATCTGAATAACATGTAAGTGTGGGTACGTTGACATCCTTTTCTATGCTGCCTGATCGCTAATCCTGGCAAAGACAATCTCTCTACTTATATGTGTCTAGGGTGATGTTACTGGCCAGGGAATCAGAGTGGTGGATTTTGAGTTGTGTGGTCGAAGTAGCGAGGGATCATAATAAACGCAGGCATCATTGGATTAAATGGCACTCGTGCGTTTAGCAGTTGATGATCCCCCCCCAGCTCTGTGCTTGCTTTGAGTGGAGCCTACCGAGAGGTGGGCACAGCCCCCACGGCTCACCCGCGGCGACTTGTCTGGCTGACGAGGGCGATTCGATAGAATTCCCGGCAGAGGGTCACAGGCGCGATTTTCCGAAGCGCCGCCGGGGGCCGAGCCGAGCCGGGGACCGTGTCCGTCACCAGGCGAACAGTAATTACGTGGAGTGTTTCTTCAGGAGCCCAAATGATTTTAATTATGCAACGAGTGGAAATCAATATGTTGCCCAGCCAGATATGCAATTATGCTTATCTTATTGCCATCGTCATTAGGCTCACGCTGTTCGACTGCGAGCGCGCACGTTAATGAATAGTTGGCGCTTTGGCAAAGTTCAATCTGAATTTCTGGTGGCTAATTGCTTTGTGTGGACACAATTCACAATCAAAGCTGTCTTGCTCCACCAGACAATACAATCACGTTATTCACAAGTCTAATAGAATGTCATTTATATATATTTTTTTGTGTATTTGGACATCATTTGTTACTTAACAGCAGAGGCAAAAATACATTCGTAATGTTATTATAGTTAACGGAAACTAACTGGGGGGGGTGAACATTTATGAAACAAAAGCGAGATAAAAAGACAAAAAAATGGGGGGGGGAAACCCCTAAAGAAATGCCGTTTCGTGTTCATAAAACTCAAATGTAAATATGTAGTATTTTTTGAAAAAAATGTACATTATTTATATTTCCAAATCTAAATAGAAATAGTATACTTTTTTTTTTTTATTTAAAAGGAAAATTTATTACATTTGAAAAATATACTGTATATATACTATATGTATATTATAGTATAGTCTAGTGCGGTTAATTATAGTATTTATTATTTCATTATTAATTAGTGAGTTAATTAGTTATTGTATCGTATTGCATAGTATTGTATTGTATAGTATAGCATTGTACAGTATAGTATGGCATTGTATAGTATTGTACAGTTATAGTATGATTCAATTCAATTCAATTTATTTGTATAGCCCACAATCACAACAGAGGTCTCAAAGGGCTTTACAGAGTCAATATGATACACAATTAGAAATGAAGCAACAAAGATGAATAGATACAGTTCAAGTCCTGGGTATCCCCTATCCTAAGACCCTCCATGCCGGCAAGGAAAAACTCCAAAAACTCCAGAGTCAATTGGGAGAAAAATGAGAAACCTTGGGGAGTACCACAGTCAGGAGAGATCCACTCCCAGGACGGATAGACAGGAACCCCAGAACGGCTAATGGGAATTAGCAAGCGAAATTGTAGTCCGTAAAAATACAGTGGAGTAAAGGAGCAAGAAGAGGTCCCTCTGGTCAGATGAGACGGGGGTAGCAGCGAGGACGTCAATCCAGCCAGGGGTCCGGATAGTCAGGAGGCTGCAGCTGAAAAATAGCCCCTCCCCAGAGGGGAGGGGGGAAAGGGGACACCGGGTGACTAGTGATGAAGAGACTAGACAACTAGATATTAACAATGGAAAATAGAAATAAAGTAAGACAAATAGTAGGTAGAGTAAGAAAAGGAGATAGAACTCAGCGGCTGTACTGCCCCCAGCATTATAGCTTCTAGTGCAGCTTAAACTAAACTGTGAGTCTACTCCGACTTCAACTAGCCTAACCATAAGCTTTGTCGAATAGGAACGTTTTTAATCTAATCTTAAATGTGCAAACTGTCTCGGCTTCTTTAATACTAGCTGGAAGCTGATTCCATAAAACAGGGGCTTGGTGGCTAAAGGCTCTAGCTCCGACAGTACTTTTATAAACCGTGGGAACTACCAGTAGACCTGCATTCTGAGATCGGAGTGTTCTGTTGGGGCGGTATGGGACGAGAGCATCGGTGAGATAAGATGGCCCCAACCCATTAATGGTCTTAAATGTAAGAAGGAGTATTTTAAATTTAATTCTAAACTCGACTGGAAGCCAGTGAAGTGCCTGGAGCACAGGGGTGGTGTGCTCTCTTCTATTGGTTCCTGTTAAAAGTCTTGCTGCTGCGTTTTGGACTAGCTGAAGACCTTTTAGAGAGTTTTTAGGACAAGCTGCAAGTAGGGAGTTACAGTAATCCAATCTCGATGTAACGAACGCGTGAATTAATTTTTCTGCATCACTTTTAGATAAAATATTTCTAATTTTGGCAATGTTGCGCAGGTGAAAGAAAGCCGTTCTACAGGTTTGTTTAATGTGTGCTTTAAACGATAAGTCAGGGTCAAATAAAACTCCTAGGTTTTTAACTGTGGCGCTGGAGGCTACACTTACATTGTCCAGAGTGACTATCTGGGCAGATAAAGAGTCTCTAACACTTTTCGGGCCTATTATAAGGACTTCTGTCTTTTCAGGGTTAAGTAGAAGATAGTTAGTGCTCATCCAGGTATTTATATCTCGGACGCAGGCGCTTAGTTTTTCTACTTGCCTGACCTGCTCAGGTTTAATTGATAAATACAGTTGTGTGTCGTCAGCGTAACAGTGAAAGTTAATGCTATGTTTTCTGATGATATTACCTAGAGGAAGCATATACAGCGTAAACAAGATGGGCCCGAGGACAGATCCTTGCGGCACACCATAACTAACTCTAGAGTACGATGATGATTGCTGGTTTACATTGACGAACTGGTACCTATTAGATAAATATGATTTAAACCAGCATAGGGCTGCTCCTCTAATGCCTATGTCACATTCTAATCTCTGCAATAAGATATTATGGTCGATTGTGTCAAAGGCTGCGCTCAGGTCCAGCAGAACCAGGATCGAGACTAATCCAACGTCAGCGGCAAGTAACAAGTCATTAGTTACTTTAACTAATGCGGTTTCAGTGCTATGATGAGCTCGAAAGCCAGACTGGAACTGTTCAAATAAACTATTGTCCTGTAGGTGCTGACAGAGCTGTTTAATTACCACTCTTTCAAGGACTTTGGAGAGAAATGGTAAGTTAGAAATAGGTCTATAATTGGCCAAAATATCAGGATCAAGAGTAGATTTTTTCAAGAGCGGTTTAATAACTGCATATTTAAAGGACTGCGGCACGTAGCCAGTAACTAATGAGGTATTTATTATATTTAAGATAGTGTCAATAGTTAGAGGCAGGGTCTCTTTAAAAAGTTTGGTTGGGATTGGGTGGAGGAGGCACGTTGATGGTTTGGAGGACATTATAATAGAAATTAAATCAATTTGGTCTACAGTGGTAAAGTTATTTAATATTTTAGAGGGTTTTATAGGAGATTCCGAATTCTTTGTCTGCACTTTATCAGACCTAATAACTGGAAGTGATTCATTTATTTTATTTCTAATAGTTGCGATTTTATTGTTAAAAAATTTTAGGAAGTCATCACAGCTAAGGGTGGTTGGGATATAAGGTTCTATTGAGGTGTGACTGTTTGTCAGCCTTGCTACAGTGCTGAACAGAAACCTAGGATTATTTTTGTTTTCCTCTATTAAGGATGAGTAATATCTGGTTTTAGCCGTACGCAAGGCCTGCTTATATGTCACTAAGCTGCGTTTCCAGGCAGAGAGGGTGTGCTCTGTGTTGGAACGGCGCCAAAGTCTTTCTAATTTGCGTGTCGATTGTTTAAGAGAGCGTGTTTCAGCATTATACCAGGGAGAGGCTCGTCTCGGCTTGACAAACTTTAATTTGGAGGGAGCGACGACATCGAGGGTGGTACGAAACGTAAACAGAACACGATCAACAAACTCGTCATTAACAGCAAGGCCGGGCATCATTCCTTCATAATTAGATGTCATGGAGGCAAATATAGGCTGAATTATCTGTTTATACTCTGAAACAGAGTGATCACCTAATGTCCTTTTCATCTGAGTTCTGGTCACTAGTGGCGGATTATCTTGAAGCACAAACTGAAAGGTAATTAGAAAATGATCAGACAGTACGGGGTTGTGGGGATGGACACTAAGGTCACTAATCTCTGTACCGTATGTTAAAATCAAGTCCAGGGTGTGCTTGTGACTATGAGTTGGTTTATTTACATTTTGAATGAAGCCAGTCCCATCTAGTAGGTCATTAAAGGCCTTACCAAGGGAGTCACCTTCATCGTCAACATGTATATTAAAATCCCCTACAATTATAATTCTATCCCAGCTTAGCAAAGTACTAGATAAAAAGTCAGAGAAATCTAACAAAAACTGTGAGTAGGGACCAGGGGGACGGTAAACCACTATGAAAAGAATTGGTTTTTGGTTCTTCCAGTTAGCGTCTATAATTGATAGTGCTAGACTTTCAAAGGATTTATAAATGTGATTAGCTTTACTTTTTGGGCTCATACCTAAACAAGAGTGTGATATTACTGCCACCCCCCCTCCACGGCCCGTGCTTGTAGCTGTGTGAAAATTCACGTGACTTGGGGGTGTGGATTCATTAAGTCTAACAAAGTCATCCTGCTGAAGCCAAGTTTCAGTCAGGGCCAAAATATGAATATTATAATCCCCAATTAAGTCATTAACTAACAGAGATTTGGGCGAGATTGACCTGATGTTTAATAATCCGCATCTTATATATTTATTATTACGAGCTATTTTATTTTCACTGCTATCAGGGACTATATGTATTAAATTCTTTGGTCTCGTTCCTATAGTACTCTGTTTTCCCCTGTTCACTATACGAGGCACGGACACAGTCTCTATCTTCTGTCCTGAATTTTGGATTTGTGACAGCTCGGAAAGAGGCGAGTGGTCACTACTGACAGAGTTGTGTTTTACACTACAACACTGCGCCCAGGCCCCCACTCTGAAGTGTCACTTTGGGAGACTTAGTTTGGCGGCCAAATTTCGAGTTAAGAGAGCAGCACCGTCCCAAGTCGGATGAATGCCGTCTCGGCGCATGAGCCCGGGCTTGCCCCAAAACGCGTGCCAGTTATCAACAAAGACTATATCGTTTTCTGGGCACCATCTAGACAACCAGCGGTTAAATGATGAGAATCTAGAGTACATCTCATCATTGACCAAATTAGGCAGAGGACCAGAGAAAACTACGGTGTCCGCCATCGACTTAGCAAGTTCACACACCGAGGCTACGTTTAATTTAAGCACCTCAGACTGTCTCCGCCGGGCGTCGTTACCGCCTGCGTGAATCACGATACGGCGGAACCTCTTCCTACTCTGCTTTAAGAGCCTGAGGTTTCCTTCGATGTCACCGACTCTGGCCCCTGGGTAACACCTGACAGACACCGCCGGGTGCTTCACGTCTCTAACTATGGAGCTTCCAATTACGAGAGTGTCTGGTTCAGCCGGTGTGTCGCTGAGGGGGGCAAACCTATTGCTGACGTGAAGCTGCTGGTGCACTAAGGTTGTGCGTTTACCACTGCGCTTCCCCCGTACAGTCACAAATCCGTCCTTAATTTCCCCCGGCTGCACGGGGCTCGCTGGGGGGCTACCTGCGCTAGCAATCCTACTACTGCAAGCACGACCTGCGGGCCCTGCCACTACCTGGCTATAGCTAGGACTAGCTTTCGTCTCTAGAGTGCAGAGCCGTGCTTCTAGCTCAAAAACCCTGGTCTCCAACCCTGAGACTAAGCTACACTTCCTACAGCTACTACTGTCCTCGACGAAGGAGCCAGGGTGCTCGCTATACATACAGCACACTGAGCAGAAAAGACGGGAGGAAGAAGGCAGAGGGCTAGCCATAGCTCAGATAAGCTAGGCTAGCAAGATAGAGCTAGAGAGGAGAGGAGAGTAGTTTTAATCCACGACCTGTTAAATCGTGGGATAAAACAAATTAAGGAGCACTAGGAGAGCCGAACCAGCCTAGGATCGATTCTCCGATGTGTCCGTAGGAGAAAACAAATTGAGGAGCACTAGGAGATTAGCGACTAGTAGCAGCGCTAACAAACAAACGATACACTCACCGGATGTGACGTCACCGCCTGGATCCATCAAAATTACATTTCTCGGCCATATCCCATATATATATTCATATGATGAAGTACAGTATTGCATAGTATTGTATAGTATAGTATTGTATAATATAGCATTGTATAGTATTATATAGTATAGTATGGTCTTGTATAGTATGGTGTTTTTTTATAGCAGTGTATATTATAGTATAGCATTGTACAGTATTAAATAGTATAGCATTTTATAGTATAGCATTGGATAGTATTGTTTATTATAGCATTGTGTAGTATTGTATAGTATCGCATAGCATTGTATAGTATAGCATTGGATAGTATTGTTTATTATAGCATTGTATAGTATTGTATAGTATCATATAGCATTATATAGTATTGCATAGTATGGTGTATAGCAGTGTATATTACAGAATAGCATTGTACAGTATAATATTGTATAGTATTGTAGTCTGGTATAATATAGTACAGTATATTATTGTATAGTATTGTTTAGTATAGAACTGTATAGTATAGTATTGTGTAGTATTGTATAGTATAGCATTGTACAGTATAGTATGGTGTTGTATAGTATAGCAGTGTAAATCTTAGTGTAGTATTGTAGAGTATTGTATAATATAGCACTTTATAGTATTGTATCCAGCAACAGGGAGCATGGACAAGATGGGAGGGCACTTTGCAGCGCAAAGTCACCTGGTCGAACATCGTGCAGGCAGACCTCCACCGCGTCCGTTTCCCTGTAGCGGCAGTCTACGATTCCCTCCCCAGCCCAGCAAACCTCCATGTGTGGGGGAAGAGCGAGACACCCTCCTGCTCCCTTTGCTCCAGAAGAGGCTCCCTGGAACATCTCCTCAGCAGCTGCCCGAAGTCCCTGGCTGATGGTCGCTATCGCTGGTGCCACGACCATGTACTCAAAGCAGTTGCCGAGAGTATAGCCTCCGCCATCAGCTCTAGCAAACACCATCATGCTCCAAGGAAGGCCATCCCTTCATCAAAGCTGGAGAGAGACCCCGTGCACGTCCATGGATAACAACAGGACTCCTCCACACAGCCCCTGATTGGAAGCTCCACGTTGACCTGGGAAAACAACTGAGGTTCCCCCAGCACATAGAAACAACATCACTCCGGCCAGACATGATCATCCTGTCAGAGGCTTCAAAACACCTGATCATGCTGGAACTCACCGTGCCCTGGGAAGAGCGGATTGAGGAAGCCAACGAGAGGAAACGGGCCAAGTATCAGGAACTAGTGGAGGAGTGCAGAGGAAGGGGCTGGAGGACTTTCTATGAGCCCATAGAAGTCGGCTGTCGAGGCTTCACAGGACGCTCCCTCTGTAAAGTCCTTGGCCGCCTGGGAATCACAGGGGTGGCCGAAAAGAGGGCCATTCAGTCTGCAAGTGAAGCTGCAGAGAAAGCCACAAGGTGGTTGTGGTTGAAGAGGGCAGATCCGTGGGTTGCTACTGGGACACAAGCCGGGACTTGATCCACCCCGGCTGGGTCGCTAGGACGAGGGTGTCTGATGTTGCGAGACCCGAAACACCCAATGAATCCTGGATACATCACTGATGATGTATTGTCTGGTCTTGTATAGTATGGTGTTTTGTTTTGTTTTTATAGCAGTGTATATTATAGTATAGCATTGTACAGTATTAAATAGTATAGCATTGGATAGTATTGATTATTATAGCATTGTGTAGTATTGTATAGTATCGTATAGCATTATATGGTATTGTATGTATGGTGTATAGCAGTGTATATTATAGTATAGCATTGTACAGTATTAAATAGTATAACATTGTATAGTATTGTATAGAATAGCATTGTATGGTATAGTATTGTATTGTTTTATTTGTATAGTATTGTTTACTATAGCATTGTTTCGTATATCATTGTATAGTATTGTATTGTCTGGTATAATATAGTACAGTATATTATTATATAGTATTGTTTAGTATAGAACTGTATAGTATAGTTGTGAAAGAATATTTTATTCATGCTTTTTTTATTCATGCTTATAAAACACATAACTGCTGTGATACTATATTCATTTGTGAGGCTGTATCCACATGTATTTCTTTGAACATAATACAAAGAGTTTCTGTCGACTGCCTTATCTGATTTCACTCCCTCTCGTGCCAGCTACGGTTAAGTTCCCAAGGGCATAACTCATTATGTTTTTCTGTGGAAAACCTCCAGAATGAATACTTAAGTTTCCCTTTTGTTTCGTAGGTATCGTTTCACAGTGCGCATCCTTGGGGAACGCCCTTTCAAAAGTATAAATGTCCAGCCTCTATTGTACTTCTTTGTACTTTTGCGTGTTTACGGCTCCTGGCCGGATCACGCCATTGTATCCTTGATATATATCAAGTTTTGATATAAAGTCTTCGGAGCAGGCAATCCTTGGCTGGGTCTGATTCATTTCTCTCATCGAGCGATCGAGGTGACACTTGTCTTGGAGTTCAAACTTGAACTTCCCTGACAGTAGTATTGTGTAGTATTGTATAGTATAGCATTGTATAGTGTAGCATTGTATGGTATAGTATGGTGTTGTATTATATAGTAGTGTACATTATTGTATAGTATCGTGTAGCATCGCATTGCGTAGTATTGTTTAGTATAGCATTGTATAATATAGCATTTAATAGCATTGTGTAGTATTGGAAAGTACACAGTAGTATAAGATTCTGTGGTGGTCCTAGCCCATACTCCCCACTACTTTGTCTTTTATTGTTGTGACCCTTCCTGTTTTGAATGGCATGAGTTCAACCTTGGCAGGCTGGGTGTGGCAGACCTGGGAGTGCTCATCACCAATCACACCTGTTTTTAAGGAGCGGCCTGGGCAGCAAGCAGGTGCCAGATGATTCTGCCAGTCACCATTTGTACATCAGCCAACTACATCTGTAGTTGTTGACTCTCGTCGAACTCTTGACTATGTTATTGTATGTACTATGTTATTGAATGTACTTTGTACTATGTATTTTAGGTCATGGAGGTAAATGGCCATCAATGGCATGGACGTACATGGGTGTCAGTGGCATTGAGGGTCCCAGTTGGATATCAATGGGCTTTAATGGAAGTTCAAAAATCACAATAGACAACCAATAGAGATAGTTTTTGGGTGTGCCAAAGTAGATTTTTGAAGGTCTGGGTCAGAAATCAGTCAATCAAAGGTGAATGGAAGTTTTTGTGCCATTGAAATGAATGGGAAATTTGGCCATTACAACTGAATAGGTAATATTTTTGGAATATTCAACAGGAATATTATAGATGGTGGTTATTGCACCTCCTACAAAGCTATCATCAATTATTATTTAGATTTTTGTGTTTCTGCGTCCTCAAATGGCTGTGAAACATGGGCATTCACCGCCTAACATCCCAAGTTAAAGCGTATTGGACGTCTCTGTCGGTGAAGGAGTTAAATCCCACTGTTCTAGTTGCACTCCCAACCTGCCGGATTAGTCAAATGGCATCGTGGAAAGAAAAGCGGGAGCTCGAGCTGTCACCCGCATGAACGCGCCGATCCCTCCCACCTTACCGCCCGACATTTACATGAACACCTTGTCCAATTATTCTCCTCTGGCGCCCGTACGAGTGGCGCTCGCGTCACGCACGGTTGCCGTCGGCCCGCTTCCTCGCTGACAATTTACATCGGTTAGAAGCCTCTGAGGACCAAGGACACCGGGACGCCGTCTCCTTCCTGCGCAAAGTCACGTTCCTAACTGGGAAGTCATCAAGAACCCACAAAGTGGAAAAGACGCAGAGTAGTAGCTACTAGTTGTGGAAATCATCCATTTGGTGACCATACGAAATCAATTACAAAGTCTGACACCATTGCATTCAGAGACCTTGGGTAGGGGGCGATTTCGGGATCACTTCCTGTTGATTTTAGAGCATACCCAGGTCACTTCATCAGTCACTAATATTTTATTTTGTGCCTTTTTCTTTTTTGGTCACTTCCTGTTGTTGTTGATTTTTTTTTTTTTGGTCACTTCCTGCTGATGTTGGGTGATGATGGTGGGTTGATTTTGTGGCATTTCCAGGAGAGACAGCGAGAATGAAAACTTGTATTTGGTATGTGGCAAAATTGATTTTGGCATGTGGCATTTTTTTTGCCATGTAGCAAACTATTTTGGGATGGGGCGTTTTTTTTTGTATGTGGAAAAATGGATTTTGGTATGTTTTTTGCCACATGCCAGAATCCATTTTGCCAAATACCCCCCAAAATATGCTACATGGCAAAGTACATTTTGCCACATGGCAAAAAAAAAAAATAGCACATGCCAAAATCAATTTTGCCAAATACCAAAAAAATGCCACATACCAAAATCCATTTAGCCACATACAAAAAAAAATCCACATACCAAAATCTGTTTTGCCACATACCAAAAAAAAAAAAAAAAAAAAATGCCAGTTAGCAAAATCAATTTTGCCACGTACAAAAAAATGGCACATTCAGAAAAAAATGCTACATGCCAGAATACATTTTGCCAAATGCCCCCCAAAAAATGCCACATGCCAAAATCAATTTTGCCTAATACCCCAAAAAATATGCCACATGCCAAAATCAATTTTGCCACATACCAAAAAAATGCCACTTGTCAAAAAATGCCATACGCCAAAATCAATTTTGCCACACACCAAAAAAAAGCCACATGCCAAAATACCTTTGCCACATGGCAAAAAAATTCCCCATGGCAAAATCAATTTTGACACATACCAAAATAATGCAACATGCCAAAATCCATTTTGCCAAATACAAAAAAAATGCCACATACCAAAAAAATAAATAAAAAAATTAAAAAAAATGCCACATGCCAAAATCCTTTTTGCCCCAAGCCCGAAAAAATGCAATATGCCCAAATAATGCAACATGCCAAAATACATTTTGCCACAGACCAAACACCACTTTTTGTTCTTGGCCTTGCTGCTGATTTCCAGATCACTTCTTACTGAATTCAGGTCACTTCCTTTTGAATTTGGTAATTTACTGTACATTTTGCAGTCACTTCCTGTAAAGTTCCCTGTTGATTTTATAGCATTTCCAGGTCACTCCATCTGTAACTTCCATTTTATTTTGGGGCTGTTTTTGGTCACTTCCTGTTGTTGTTTCTTTGTCACTTTCTGCTCATTCTTGGTTGAGTGCCAGTTGATTTTGAGTCAATTTATGATCACTTCCTGGGGATTTTTGGTCACTAGTAATTTTAGGGCATCAGGGTCACTTCCTATTGATTTCGGGTCACTTCCTGTTGATATTGGGTCACTTCCAGTCAATTTTGTGGCATTTTCAGATCACCTCCTATTGATTTCGGGTCACTTCCTTTGGAATTTAGTTCCTGTCCATTTTTCATCACTTCCTGTAAATTTGTTATCATTTCCTGTTGATTTTAGGGCATTTCCAGGCCTCTTCCTCAGTCACTTCTATTTAGCAGTATTTTAGGGCACTTTCGGGTTACTTCCTATAGGTTTTGGGGCACTTAGGGGGTCACTCTTTGTTGAATGTGGGTTGCACCCTGTACATTTTGGGGCACTCACGCGTCACTTCCTGTTAACTTTGGAGCAATTCCTGTCCAGGTATGAATCGGCCAAAGCATGTGGGCTGTGTGGGAACCAAAAAATTGGTTAAAAAAACAAAACAAAAAAAAGAATATCATATGTGGGAAGCTTTGTTTTGCAATGTATCCCCACAAGAAAAAAAGACAATCATTTTATTCATGCTAGCAACTATTTTAAGCTACATTCATCTCTTGCCTTCACACTTCTTAGTATGGCAGAAAGTTTTGTTTTTCACATACAGTATGTTTTTTCCTTTGTCTTCTTACATCTATTTATTTAGTATCATCTTTGCCTATGTATTATTATCTGACATTACCGCTTTCCGCCCACTGCCTAACGAGCTCCGCGTAATGTGCCACTATCGCTCCAAGGGGCCGCAGGACAACTATTCATAACCTGCTCATAAATAAAAGAATGGTTATAGATGTAACTGTACGCTCTGCGCACGGAGGGGCCGGTGCCCACCCGCCGTCCGGCGCAACGGCCTGACGTCGATGACATCGCGGGCTCCATGGAGCTTGCCTAATGTTGTGCAGATGAAAAACATGGAAGGCAACTTGTTTTCTACTGTAAACTAACATGGAAAAGTAGTTTGACTAGTTAACGAATATTTTTTTTTCCTGTCCATTTTTTCTGCGTGCCGCACAACCCACACTTTTCGACCAATTCACATATCCCAACTTCTAAACGTTCCAAAAATTCACGAGAAGCAGGTTCTTTCACAGTTGCACCAAAAATGGGTTGCTTTTTTTTTTTTTTTTTTTTGCAAAAAATAAATATATATACAGTATATACAGTGGGGCAACCACCAATTGTGCAAGTTCTCCTCCATGAAAAGATTAGAGAGGCCTGTAATTGTCAACATGGGTAAACCTCAACCATGACAGACAGAATGTGGAAAAAAAACAGAAATTTATATTGTTTGATTTTTAAAGAATGTATTTCCAAATTAGAGTGGAAAATATCAAAAAATATAAAAACATTTGGTCACCTACAAAAAAAGCAAGATTTCTGGCTGTCAAAGAGGTCGAACTTCTTCTAACGAGGTCTAACAAGGCTCCAGTCGTTACCTGTATTAATGGCACCTGTTTTAACTCATTATCGGTAGAAAAGACACCTGTCCACAACCTCAGTCAGTCACACTCCAAACTCCACTATGGCCGAGACCGAAGAGCTGTCGAAGGACACCTGAGACAAAATTGTAGACCTGCACCAGGCTGGGAAGACTGAATCTGCAATAGGTAAAACGCTTGGTGTAAAAAATTCAACGGTGGGAGCAATTATTAGAAAATGGAAGACATACAACACCACTGATCATCTCCCTCGATCTGGGGCTCCATGCAAGATCTTGCGTCAAAATGATAACAAAAACGGTGAGCAAAAATCCCAGAACCACACGGGGCGACCTAGTGAATGACCTACAGAGAGCTGGGACCACAGTAACAAAGGCTACTATCAGTAACACAATGCGCCGCCAGGGACACAAAGCCTGCACTGCCAGACGTGTCCCCCTGCTGAAGCCAGTACACGTCCAGGCCCGTGTAGAGAGCATTTGGATGATCCAGAAGAGGACTGGGAGAATGTGTTATGGTCAGATGAAACCAAATTAGAACTTTTTGGTAGAAACACAGGTTCTCGTATTTGGAGGAGAAAGAATACTGAATTGCATCTGAAGAACACCATACCAACTGTGAAACATGGGGGTGGAAACATCATGCTTTGGGGCTGTTTTTCTGCAAAGGGACCAGGACGACTGATCTGTGTAAAGGAAAGAATGAGTGGCGCCATATATCGAGAGATTGTGAGTGAAAATCTCCTTCCGTCAGCAAGGGCATTGAAGATGAGACGTGGCTGGGTATTTCAGCATGACAATGATCCCAAACGCACAGCCAGGGCAACAAAGGAGTGGCTTCGTAAGAAGCATTTCAAGGTCCTGGCGTGGCCTAGCCAGTCTCCAGATCTCAACCCCATAGAAAACCTGTGGAGGGAGTTGAAAGTCCGTGTTGCCCGACGACAGCCCCAAAACATCACTGCTCTAGAGGAGATCTGCATGGAGGAATGGGCCAAAATACCAGCAACAGTGTGTGAAAAGCTTGTGAAGAGTTACAGAAAACGTTTGGCCTCCGTTATTGCCAACAAAGGGTACATAACAAAGTATTGCGATGAACATTTGGTATTGACCAAATACTTCATTTCCACCATGATTTGCAAATAAATTCTTTAAAAATCAAACAATGTGATTTTCTGGGTTTTTTTTTTTTCCACATTCTGTCTCTCATGGTTGAAGTTTGCCCATGTTGGCAATTACAGGCCTCAGGGAAAATTAGAACATTAGGTAATCGTTTGCAAATTTAAATATTAGGGCTGTCAAACGATTAAAATTTTTAATCGAGTTAATTACAGTTTACAAATTAATTAATCATAATTAATCGCAATTCAAACCATCTCTAAAATATGCCATATTTTTCTGTAAATTATGGTTGGAATGGAAAGATAAGACACAAGATGGATATATACATTCAACATACGGCACATAAGTACTGTATTTGTTTATTATAACAATAAATCCACAAGATGGCATTAACATTATTAACATTCTGTTAAAGCGATCCATGGATAGAAAGACCTGTAGTTCTTAAAAGATAAATGTTACAAGTTATAGAAATTTTATATTAAAGCCCCTCTTAATGTTTTCGTTTTAATAAAATTTGTAAAATTTTCAATCAAAAAAATAAACTAGTAGCTCGCCATTGTTGATGTCAATAATTACACAATGCTCATAAAATCAGTCGCACCCAGCGCCAGCAGAGGGCGAAAAAACACCAAAAAACACAAGTAACAAGTGGACATTTCCCTGTGCTGTCATTTTAATCTGTTTGAGCGGGGCATGTGCGTTAATTGTGTCAAATATTTTAACGTGATTAATTAAGAAAATTAATTACCGCCCGTTAACGTGATAATTTTGACAGCCCTATTAAATATTAATCATTATAATTTTAATAGGAATAAAATGAAGGGTTCCTTTCTCTTCTTTTTCGGCAAAAAGTAATCACCCAGAGAGCATATGTATTGTCGAATTTAAGTTGAGCGGAGCTAACAAATGTTTTGGATTTAGTATTTTTTTTCCCACGTGGGTGCAACACGCAAACTTGTCAATTCCTCGGAAAAACGTCTTCCCGGTTAATGAGGTCCACTTCCTGTTGTTGCGCCTCCAGCTTTCCGAGCCATCGAGTGTTTAGCACGGCTAATGATTGGCAGGGCTAACGGATTAGTGCGCCTTAATGAGCGGCGCCCGGAGACGGCTTTCGACACGCCTCGCCATCGCTTCTCCTCCGTGACGTTAAAGATTCACACCGTCATTAAGGGTGTCCGATGGTGACCTGTCAGAAAGCCGCTCGCCGATGCTGATGATGCAACTCATCCATAACGCTAATTGGACGCAACGGCAGCGTGCCAAAGCGTCAGTGGTCAAAGCATCAAAGGCATCAAAATCATGTTAGCGTCGTTAACCTATTGGTAGTCATCGATAGGCGTCCAGTTCATTTGGAGTGCGAGGGGTTGGCAGTGATCAATCGATATTGCTAGATGAATTGCAATTGAGATCTATTGCAGTAGATTAAATGACTCGAGAAAATCTGTTACAAGCTTCGGTCTGAATTTGAAAAAAAGTCCAATCACATTGATATATTGCTAAATTAATTAATCAATTTGGATTAATTTAAAAAATTTGCATTTTTTTTTGTTTGGTTTTTTCTGCTCCTTTTGTAGCAAACATCTAGTGCTGTTAATGACCCTAGAAAGCCTAAAAATGAACAGGAATTGACCAAATATGTACAGGAAGTGAACCTGAAATGCTTCAAAATCAAAAGGATTTGACCCGATAAGTACAGGAAGTTCAAGATGCCCCCAAATCAACAGGAAGTGACCCTGATATCACCCAATATTGACAAAAAGTGACCCAATACGAACAGGAAGTGAACCCAAAATGCCTTAAAAGAAATGGGAAGTGACCTGATATCTACAGGAAGTCTGGGATTCCTAAAAATCAACAGGAACTGGACCAATATTTCATGAAGTGAACCCAAAATACTCCAAAACAAACAGGAAGTGGCTCTGAAATATCCTGAAATCAACAGGAAGTGACACAATATCTGCATTACTCTAAATCAACAAAAAGTGATCCTGAAATGCCCCCCAATCAACAAGAAGTGGCACTGATATGCCCCAAAATCTACAGGAACTGATCCAATATTTCATTAAGGTTAATGGAAAAATGCCCCGAAATCAACAGGAAGTGAGCTCAAAATGCCCCAAAAGAAACTGAAAGTGAGATCTAAGATCTACAGAAAGTCTGAGATTCCTCAAAATACAGGTAGTGAACCAATTTTTCGTGAAGTGAGCCCAAAATGCCCCAAAATCAACAGGAAGTGACCCTGAAATATCCCCAAATCAACAGGAAGTGACATGATATCTACAGGGAGTCCAAGGTGCCCCCAAATCAACAGGAAGTGACCCTGAAATCACCCTATATTATCAGAAAGTGACCCAATACGAACAGGAAGTGAACCCAAAATGCCTTAAAAGAAATAGGAAGTGACCCGATATCTGCAGGAAGTCTGGGATTCCTCAAACACAACAGGAAGTGAACTAATTTTTCGTGAAGTGAGCCCAAAATGCCCCAAAATCAACAGGAAGTGACCCTGAAATATCCCCAAATCAACAGGAAGTGACATGACATCTACAGGGAGTCCAAGGTGCCCCCAAATCAACAGGAAGTGACCCTGAAATCACCCTATATTATCAGAAAGTGACCCAATACGAACAGGAAGTGAACCCAAAATGCCTTAAAAGAAATAGGAAGTGACCCGATATCTACAGAAAGTCTGGGATTCCTAAAAATCAACAGAAGGTGGACCGATATTTCATGAAGTGAACCCAGAATTCTGAACTCTGAAATGTCCCGAAATCACCAGGAAGTGACACAATATCTACAGGGACTCCAAAATGCCCCAAAATCAACAGAAGGTGGCCCTGAAATGCCACAAATCAACAAGAAGTGGCCCTGACATGCTCCAAAATCAACAGGAAGTGACACGATATCTACAGGGAGTCCGAGGTGCCCCCAAATCAACAGAAAGTGACCCTGAAATCACCCTATATTAACAGAAAGTGACCCAATATGAGCATGAAGTGAACCCAAAATGCCCCAAAATCAACAGGAAGTGACATGATTTCTACAGGAAGTCTGATATTCCTAAAAATTAAGAGGAAGTGAACTGATCTCTACAGTAAGTAAACCAATATGTCAAAAAAGTGAACCCAAAATGCCCCCAAAATAAACAGAAAGTGGCCCTGAAATGCCACAAATCAACAGGAAGTGGCCCGACATTTACAGGGAGTCCAAGGTGCCCCCAAATCAACAGGAAGTTACCCTGAAATCACCCTATATTAACAGAAAGTGACCCAATATAAGCAGGAAGTGAACCCAAAATGCCCCAAAATCAACAGAAAGTGACATGATATCTACAGGAAGTCTGAGATTCCTAAAAATTAACAGGAAGTGAACCAGTATGTCGTAAAGTGAACCCAAAATGCCCCAAAATAAACAGAAGGTGGCCCTGAAATGCCACAAATCAACAGGAAGTGACCTGATATTTACAGGGAGTCCAAGGTGCCCCCAAATCAACAGGAAGTGACCCTGAAATCACCCTATTTTAACAGAAAGTGACCCAATACGAACAGGAAGTGAACCAAAAATGCCCCAAAATCAATAGGAAGTGACACGATATCTACAGGATAATGAAGTAATCAGTAAAGTAACTTTTTCGAGCTGTAATCAGTAATTAAATTACTTTTTCATGTAATCTGTGACAACACTGGATATCACATGTATATAGAACTAGATAAATGACGGACTCACCGGCGTTAGTAAACAGTTGCCATCTTAAAGCAGTAGACTTCTCAGAAAGGCTCAGTTGTAGAGAACCTTCCTAGTGAACCTAAGTAACTTTTTTATCTAAAAATCTCCTAAATCGGCAAAATCTCGACTTGAATCTATCTTTAAATGATGAAACAGTTTTAAAACTTTCACATGTCGAAAGTAGACAGCAGGGACTAACAGGAGCAATTTTAACAACTTTAACGGTTGATTCACAACATTAAATGACTTCCAAACATAGCAAACGATACTTTGTTGTTGTTGTTGTTGTTGTTTTTTTCTTCTTTTTTTGGGAATGAAAAAAAAAACATGAAATGTAACATCAGTGTGAAAGAATATATTTTATTCATGCTTATAAAACACAATTATTAACTGCTGTGAAGCGATATGCTTGAATGTGAGACTATTTTCTGTGGACTCTTATCTGATCTTCACTCCCTTTCATGCCAGCTACAGCTAAGTTCCCAAGGTCGTAGCTTACGATGTTTTTCAGTGGAAAATTCCCAAGTTGAGCTGTAATAAGTTTCACTTCTGTTTCACAGTAAGCATCCAGTCTTGAGACAACACCAAAAGCAATTAGAGCTGACTAAGGCTGCAGCTATCGATTATTTTAGTAGTCGATTAATCGATGAACTAGTTAGTTCGAATAATCGGTAATCGGCTAAGGAACATGAAAAATTAAAATACCTGGGAGGAGCCTCAAACGGCATAAAAATAAATAAATAAATAAATGAGGATCTATGTACAACAAAAGAACAATTGGCTCACATAGCAAACGTCAGCTAGCTTAAATGATATAAAATGCTAATTTTTTTTTTTTTTTTACAAAGCTCTTAACAAATGGTTCGGACTCATATTCCCACAAAAAACGGCTAAATATACCTATAAATCAAATTATGAATGCATTCAAAAACATTAGCCCAAACAAAAACGTAGCTTACGTTGGTCTTATCAGGGAGCAGTTGGATTCAGCCATGTGAAATGAGGCGGACCAAAGGGCAGTGTATCCACCATAATCAATAAAACTAAATGAAAACACTTTCAAAATAAACCATTACAACGCCTCTTTAATTAAACGAATACTCCAAGCAACAACATTTAATTCGAATATTTTTTTCTATCGAATACTCGAGTTAATCGATTAATCGTTGCAGCACTAGAGCTGACTCACTCTGAACTAACCAATTATCGCGCACCACACACCCACTGTTCTGACCATGTGACTGTAAAATAAAAAGGCAGCGCACGGCTTCAACAGGTGGGAAGACTTTTGCGACGCTAGGCTTCGCATCTGCCGAAACGCCGTGTGCGCATTAAACCTTGAACGAGACTCGAGTGATTCCTGACTGCAAGTGATTTCATCCCCGATAGGGGGGAGGCTTCTCTCCTTGTGACTGTCATTTGAACAGAATACTCTTGTGTGTTTTATTTCCTGACAATCAGTTACTTTTCCAAGTAACTAATTACTCTTACATTCAGGTAACTAAGTTACTAACGCAATTACTTTTGGGAGAAGTAATTAGTAACTGTAATGAATTACTTTTTGAAAGTAAGATTAACAACACTGACAGGAAGTGACCCACTGGAGTTTACAGACAATAAAAGCAAGCATCCCCATTCAATAGAAGTGGAAATGACCTCAAATCAACAAGATGTGAGTCATAAATGTCTCAAAATCCACAGTTTACAGACCATAAGAGCAAGCATCCCTGCAGAAATGGCATTTTCTAGTTAGCATAAAACATTGTAATTTTTCCCAAAGGCTAATACGTCTCTACTGCTGACTAAAAACCTCCATTAAGTTCATGAAGACTGAAGCGCCCTTCTGCGCTAGCATACCCTGAGGGTCCGTCACGAGCGTTCCGCACAAGTCAGCTTGATTTCTTTGCTTTTTTTCTTTCTTTCTTTCTCTTTCTCTCTTCTATCATGTGCTTCTGTGTTAAGGTGCCCGCTTTTCTGCCAGCTTTTCTCCGCCTGCCAAACCTATCAAAAGCGCTTGTGACGGCGCCAAAGGGGAGATGGGAGAAAACATGTCAGGAGCGCTGGAGTGGCTCGCCGTTTGGTTTCGACACTGCGTTCGGGTATCAAAGTAAGGTTTGAAGTCGCACTCGAGGCGTTAACTGCCATTGACGGTGACGGACGTCCAATCTGTTTTGACTGCGGGTGCTAGATCACAGTCCTAGCTAAAGAATCATTTCACTTGGAGGTTTCGGAAAAGGCTATTGGTAAACAGGTTGGACTGGGGTGGGGGGGGAGTCATTGAAAGACCGGCCCACTTCAAGAAGTGACTCTGGAATCCCTCATAATCAACAACCAAAATGCCCCAATGAAACAGGACGTGACCCTGAAATGCCCCAAAAATCAACAGGAAGTGACCCTGAAAAGCCCGAAAATCAACAGGAAATGACTCTGGAATCCCTCATAATCAACAGGGAGTCATTAGTGACCCTGAAATACCCCCAAATCAACAGGAAGTGATCCGATATCTACAGGATGTCTGTGATTCCTCAAAATATACAGGAACTGAACTGATATCTATAGGACGTGAGCCAAAAATTCATGAAGCGAACCCAAAATGCCCCAAAATCAACAGGAAGTTACCCTGAACAGCCTCAAAATCAACAGGAAGTGGCTCTGGAATCCCTCATAATCAACAGTGAGTCAATAGTGACCCTGCAATGCCCCAAAATCAACAGGAAGTTACCTTGAACAGCCTCAAAATCAACATGAAGTGGCTCTGGAATCCTTCATAATCAACAGAGTGCCATAAGTGAAACCGATATGCCCCAAAAGAAACAGGAAGTGTCATTGAAATTCCCCCCAAATCAACAGGAAGTGACCCTGAACAGCCTCAAAATGAACAGGAAGTGACTCTGGAATCCCTCATAATCAACAAGGAGTCATAAGTGACCCTGAAATGCCCCCAAAACAACAGGAAGTTACCCTGAGCAGCCTCAAAATTAACAGGAAGTGACTCTGGAATCCCTCATAATCAACAGGGAGTCATAAGTGACCCTGAAATGCCCCAAAATCAACAGGAAGTGACCCGGAACAGCCTTAAAATGAAGAGGATGTGAGACTGAAATGCCCCAAATTCAACAGGAAGTGACCCTGAACAGCCTCAAAATCAACAGGAAGTGGCTCTGGAATCCCTCATAATCAACAGGGAGTCATTAGTGATCCTGAAATGCCCTAACATCAACAGGAAGTGACCCGATATCTACACGAAGTCTGTGATTCCTCAATATCAACAGTAAGTGAACGGATATCTACAGGAAGTGAGCCCATATTTCATGAAGTGAACCAAAAATGGCCCCAAATAAACAGGAAGTGACTCTGAAATGCCCCAAAATCAACAGGAAGTGACCCTGAAATGCCCCAAATCAACAGGAAGTGACCCTGAAGAGCCTCAAAATGAGCAGGAAATGACACTGAAATGCCCCAAATTCAACAGGAAGTGACCCTGAAATGCCCCAAAATCAACAGGAAGTTACCCTGAACAACCTCAAAATGAACAAAAAGTGACTCTGGAATCCCTCATAATCAACAGAGACACATTAGTGATGCTGAAATGCCCCAACATCAACAGGAAGTTACCCTGACCAGCCTCAAAATCAACAGGAAATGACTCTGGAATCCCTCATAATCAACAGGGAGTCATAAGTGACCCTGAAATGCCTCAAAATAAACAGGAAGTTATCCTGAACAGCCTCAGAATCAACAGGAAGTGACCCTGAAATGCCCCAAAATCAACAGGAACTTGACCCTGAACAGCCTTAAAATGAACAGGAAGTGACTCTGGAATCCCTCATAATCAATAGGAGTCATAACTGACCCCTGAAATGCCCCAACATCAACAGGAAGTGACCCGATATCTACACGACGTCTGCGATTCCTCAAAATCAACAGGAAGTGAACAGATATCTAGAGGAAGTGAGCCCATATTTCATGAAGTGAACCCAAAATGGCCCCAAATGAACAGGAAGTTACCCTGAAATGCCCCAGAATCAATAGGAAGTGACCCTGAATTGCCCCCATAGCAATAGGAGTATCATATCAACCTATACATATCAACCTAACAAATCATACCATATCAACAGGTCATTGGCTGGGTGCCGGGGGTTCGGCCGGGTATCGCCTGCTCCGAGTGGGGATCCTTAGTGCGCCGTGGGGGTGCCCGCGGTGTGGCGTGTCGGTTGGGGGGCTGAAGCGGTCGCTCCTGGGCTGGGTGTGGTGGGCGATGGTGGTCTATGGGCATGAGGGTCGGTGGCGAATCCCCTTCATTTCCTCCCAGAATGTCAGTTGGTGGGGGCGCGAATGGTCCAGGGGACCCCCTTGGATCCCGGTGGGATAATGGTGGCCCCTTTGCTAGAGCTACGGGAAGAGGGATGGGCTGCGCTGGCTTGTATTTCTTGTTCTTCTCTTCTGTCTCTCTTTCTCTTCTTTCTGTCCCCCCTAACCCCTTACTGTTCACTGTTTTCTCCTAAAGGAAACCCATCTCAATGGGAGTATGTCATTGTACCACGTCATACACTCAAACTGTTCAGAACAATAGGACAGGTTTAAAAAAAAAAAAAAAAAAAAAAAAAGGAAGTAGATTTCTTCAGGAACTTAGGCAGCATATAGATCTACAAATTTTCGCGCACTTGGTCGAATCGGCCCAATTAAAAGATTCATTTTGATTTTGAATAAGGGCATGGCTGCACAGCTCAGTAGCGCTTCTTTTTTGTAGGACCCTCTTCAATCGGGGTTTTTTCACCTAGGTGCATGAATGTATTTCTAATCACAGAAAAACAGCCGAGTTTCGAACAACATGTTAGCTTCTGATGAGATGATGATAGGGAGACGATCTGCCACCACCCTGAGCTGCGTGCCGTCCGAGTTGCGTCAAACTGTGAGGGCCCGTTCAATCCCGCTTGCAGGCCTAGTTAAATGATTGAATCCCGTCATAGAGGGGACTTTGAATGCACCTCAGTTGTGAAGATGTACATCGAGCGTCTGAAAGAAAGTACATAAAATCATAATCAGAAACCCTAAGCTTGAAAAATGCCAGAACTAGAAAAAAAAATCCACCCATTCGTGTTACTGTATATAATTCATGCGACGGCTCAAAAAAAAAAATAATCCCCAGTCCCCTTAAATTGAGTCCTTTCAATTGAAACATGAAGCAGACAGACAGCTTAATAAAGTTGCACTCTTTCTAGTGGAAAAGCTCCACATTGTTCCATGGAGGACGCCTTGTCGTGCCTGCCAAGAACATCTTTAATCAACAATGTCAAGAAGTTGTCTTTTACAAACTTTCAAGGGCTCAATTTTCTCTCTGCGGCAACTATCCAGCACAATTGCAGCACTGAGTGACGCCAGCATCAGATTGTCCCGGTAACGAGATGCGAATAATCGGGTCTGCGCTCACCTAAAATGACAAATTTCTTCAAGTTTGTGGTTTGTGCCCTTTGTATTAACTCAATTCCGGCCGTTGACAGTGATGGACGTCAAGATCTTTGAACTGGGAAAGATGGCATTGGATCATCAAGTTTTAGCGCCTTTAGGCGTTCAATCCATCCGTCTATCATTCACTTACCACCTCTCCCAGTCAAAATTGATTGGACATCTAGTACGATCAATGGCAGTCAAAGAGTCTCCCGAATAAACTGGCAGATACAGTGGGGCAAATACCGTAAGTATTTGTAATGTCGGATTTAAGCTTGGATTTACTTACGGTTGGATTTAACTACGAAAATTGTACCGCATACAAACAGGAAGGATTGTCTCAGGAGTGATTTGTTCGAGGATTCAAGGTAAGTATTATATTTTTCATACCATGCACGCTTGATTAAAGCATTTATTTGCAGGAATTTTTCTTCTCCGTTTTCACATGGAGGCGGCTAATTTTCGTAACTGACTAGCCTCATAGTTTACTTTTAACCAATAATTGAGACTGTTTTACGTCCATATCTATGAAGAATTCGAGGATTTAGCCATTTATTCACAAGAATTTTCAACAGAAAAGCTCTGTTTACGCCAGGCGGCCGCTAGCCTCATTCACTAACATAGTAGCATGGTACTTCGTCAATATACTACGTAAGATTAACCCTAACTGTACGGTTTCTTTGTTTTTGACCAAGAATCGAGACAGTTTTACGACCATATCTATGAAGAATTCGGGGATTTAACCATTTATTCACAAGAATTTTCGCCAGGAAAGCTCTGTTTACGCCAGGCGGCAGTTAGCCTCATTCTCTAACATAGCTGCATGGTACTTTGTCAATATACGTGTTAAAAAAAAAAAAAAAAAACACCTTTAACTGTACGGTTTCTTTGCTTTTAACCAAGAATCGAGAGTGTTTTACGTCCATATCTATGAGGAATTCGGGGATTTAACCATTTATTCACAAGAATTTTCAACAGAAAAGCTCATTTTACGCCAGCAAGCCTCATTCTCTAACATAGTAGCATGGTACTCCGTTAATATAAGTAAAATAAACCGAACAGGAAAAACAGAAAAGCTCCTTTTACGCCAGGCGGCCGCTAGCCTCATTCGTTAAATTAGTAGCATTGTACTTCGTCAATATATGTAAAATAAACCCAAACTGTACGGCTTCTTTGCTTTTAACCCAGAATCAAGACTGTTTTACGTCCATATCTTTGAAGGAATTCGGGGATTTAATCATTTATTCACAAGAATTTTTGCCAAAATAGCACTTTTTATGCCAGGCGGCCGCTAGCCTCATTCGCTAACATAGTTGCGTGGTACTTCGTCAATATACGTTAAAAAAAAAAAAACACCTTTAACTGTACGGTTTCTTTGCTTTTAACCAAGAATCGAGACTGTTTTATGTCCATATCTATGAAGAATTCGGGGATTTAAGCATTTATTCACAAGAATTTTTGCCAGAAAAGCTCTCATTACGCCAGGCGGCCGCTAGCCTCATTCTCTAACTTAGTAGCATGGTACGTCGTCAATATACGTTAAATAAACCCTAACTGTATGGTTTCTTTGCTTTTAACCAAGAATCGAGACTGTTTTACGTCCACATCTATGAAGAATTCGGGGATTTAAGCATTTATTCACAAGAATTTCTGCCAGAAATGCTCTGTTTACGCCAGGCGGCCGCTAGCCTCATTCGCTAACATAGTAGCATGGTACTTCGTCAATATACGTAAAACATTTTTTTAAAAACTTTAACTGTACGGTTTCTTTGCTTTTAACCAAGAATCGAGACTGTTTTACGCCCATAGCTATGAAGAATCCTGGGATTTAAGCATTTATTCACAAGACTTTTTGCCCGAAAAGCTCTGTTTACGCCAGGCGGCAGCTAGCCTCATTCTCTAACATAGTAGCATGGTACTTTGTCAATATACGCTAAATAAACCCTAACTGTATGGTTTCTTTGCTTTTAACCAATAATTGAGACTTTTTTACGTCCATATCTTTGAAGAATTCGGGGATTTAACCATTTATCCACAAGAATTTTCAACAGAAAAGCTCCTTTTGCGCCAGGTGGTCGCTAGCCTCATTCTCTTACATAGTAGCATGGTACTTCGTCAATATACGTTAAATAAACCCTAACTGTATGGTTTCTTCGCTTTTAACCAAGAATCGAGACTGTTTTACGTCCATATCGATGAAGAATTTGGAGATTTAACCATTTATTCACAAGAATTTTCAACAGAAAAGCTCTTTTTACGCCAGGCGGCCTCTAGCCTCATTCGCTAAATTAGTAGCATGGTACTTCGTCAACATATGTAAAATAAACCCTAACTGTACAGTTTCTTTGCTTTTAACCAAGAATCGAGACTGTTTTACGTCCATATCTATGAAGAATTTGGAGATTTATTCACAAGAATTTTCAACAGAAAAGCTCTTTTTACGCCAGGCGGCCTCTAGCCTCATTCGCTAAATTAGTAGCATGGTACTTCGTCAATATATGTCAAATAAACCCTAACTTTACGGTTTCTTTGCTTTTAACCGAGAATCCAGACTGTTTTACGTCCATATCTATGAAGAATTCGGGGATTTAACCATTTATTCACAAGAATTTTCGCCAGGAAAGCTGTTTACGCCAGGCGGCCGCTAGCCTCATTCACTAACATAGTAGCATGGTACTTCGTCAATATACTACGTAAGATTAACCCTAACTGTACGGTTTCTTTGTTTTTGACCAAGAATCGAGACAGTTTTACGACCATATCTATGAAGAATTCGGGGATTTAACCATTTATTCACAAGAATTTTCGCCAGGAAAGCTCTGTTTACGCCAGGCGGCAGTTAGCCTCATTCTCTAACATAGTTGCATGGTACTTTGTCAATATACATGTAAAAAAAAAAAAAAAAAAAACTTTAACTGTACGGTTTCTTTGCTTTTAACCAAGAATCGAGAGTGTTTTACGTCCATATCTGAGGAATTCGGGGATTTAACCATTTATTCACAAGAATTTTCAACAGAAAAGCTCATTTTACGCCAGCAAGCCTCATTCTCTAACATAGTAGCATGGTACTCCGTCAATATAAGTAAAATAAACCGAACAGAAAAACAGAAAAGCTCCTTTTACGCCAGGCGGCCGCTAGCCTCATTCGTTGAATTAGTAGCATTGTACTTCGTCAATATATGTAAAATAAACCCAAACTGTACGGCTTCTTTGCTTTTAACCCAGAATCAAAACTGTTTTACGTCCATATCTTTGAAGGAATTCGGGGATTTAATCATTTATTCACAAGAATTTTTGCCAAAATAGCTCTTTTTATGCCAGGCGGCCGCTAGCCTCATTCGCTAACATAGTAGCGTGGTACTTTGTCAATATACGTTAAAAATAAAAAAAAAACACCTTTAACTGTACGGTTTCTTTGCTTTTAACCAAGAATCGAGACTGTTTTATGTCCATATCTATGAAGAATTCGGGGATTTAAGCATTTATTCACAAGAATTTTTGCCAGAAAAGCTCTCATTACGCCAGGCGGCCGCTAGCCTCATTCTCTAACATAGTAGCATGGTACGTCGTCAATATACGTTAAATAAACCCTAACTGTATGGTTTCTTTGCTTTTAACCCAGAATCGAGACTGTTTTACGTCCACATCTATGAAGAATTCGGGGATTTAAGCATTTATTCACAAGAATTTTCGCCAGGAAAGCTCTGTTTTCGCCAGGCGGCCACTAGCCTCATTCGCTAACATGGTAGCATGGTACTTCGTCAATATACGTAAAAAAAATTTTTTTTAACTTTAACTGTACGGTTTCTTTGCTTTTAACCAAGAATCGAGACTGTTTTACGTCCATATCTATGAGGAATTCAGGGATTTAAGCATTCATTCACAAGAATTTTCGCCAGGAAAGCTCCGTTTACGCCACGCGGCCACTAGCCTCATTCGCTAACACTATATAGTGTATAATGGTAACAAAGCGATATTCTATTCTATAATAAGTTTATTGTATATAGATTTTATTAATGATCTATTTATATTTTTATTTACATATTATTTGCATTTGATTGTTTGTTGAAAGCAGGGGGCGCTGTTTGTTCGTATGCAAGCCGCAGCTGGACGCTTCTCCAAATTTGTGGCAACTAAAATTTAAATTTTTCCCCCATGTCACGTCAAGGGCTCCAGCAAACAAGTGCGTGACAGAAAACCCCCTAAAATATCAATATTTTCCCATTTGAGCGTCAATTTGATGTCCACTTAGCTACGCTACGCTAGCAGCGGGCTGTACCGTAAACGCGCAGGCAAGCAGATAAGGCGGCGCTCGTCCGAGAGGATTTAAGTGACGCTGCTGAGCGAATCAAAACTCACCTAGCGCCTGGGCTTTGAAGCCGGATTTCACTTTAGATCCTTCACAGGGGAACGCGCGGCGAGGCCTCTCGGCCCCCCGCCACGGTGGTCTTTTATCGGTCCGCCCGCTAATGTCCGCCGGCGTTAATTCCGCCTATAAAGTATTTTTATCGCTGCGCCTATGCTCGCAATCTGACCCGACACACAGAAACACATACTTAGGTTTTAACTCCCGCTATAAAGTCCTGACGGACTTGTACATCACTTCTGTGGGTGGAAATTTTTTGCTATTCTACACAGGCTCGCTTCACGCTCCACACTTTTACAGACTAAAGGTTTATTTCAGAATGTGTTTCGCGTGACCGACGGAAACACCTGCCTGACAGTATTTTTTGGATTTGTTTTTTTTCCTTACCTTTTATTTTAATTTTCCCGCAGTGTGCGAGGGTGTTATTTGGCGGTGGAGACGGAGGTACGTGGCCGGCAGACACCTGTCATCCAGATTAATTACACCCCATGCAAAACATGGCAGCACACCAGAGCAGGTGCCTCCTGCTAATGTGGAGAAATGCGCTTGGTGTTTTTTAGATGATGATTATTTTTGTACTGCAGCACTGTCTTAAGCTGAATTCAGACAGGACGCGTTTAGCATTTATTTTACGTAAATAAGTCGAAGTACAATGCTAGTCTGTTAGTGAGTGTAGCTAGCGTCCACCTGATGTAAACAGAGCTTTTCCGTTGAAAATTCTTGTGTATAAAAGCTTAAATCGCTGAATTTCCTTATAGATATGGACGTAAAACAGTCTCGATTCTTGGTTCAAAGCACACAAAAAAAACGTGCAATTAGAATTTAATTTACGTAAATATGTCGAAGTACAATGCTAGTCTGTTAGTGAATGTAGCTAGCATCCACCTGATGTAAACAGAGCTTTTCCATTGAAAATTCTTGTGAATAAATGCTTAAATCCCCGAATTCTTTATAAATATGGATGTAAAACAGTCTCGATTCTTTGTTAAAAGAGCAAAAAACCGGGCAGTTAAGAACAATGCTAGTCTGTTAGTAAGTGTAGCTAGTGTCCAACTGATGTAAACAGAGCTTTTCCGTTGAAAATTCTTGTGAATAAATGCTTAACTCCCCGAATTCTTTATAGATATGGACATAAAACAGTCTCGATTCTTGGTTCAAAGCACACAAAAAAAACATGCAGTTGGCATTTATTTTACGTAAATATGTTGAAGTACAATGCTAGTCTGAAAGTGAGTGTAGCTAGTGTCCACCTGATGTAAACAGAGCTTTTTCCGGTGAAAATTCATGTGAATAAATGCCTAAATCCCTGAATTCTTTATAGATATGGACGTAAAACAGTCTCGATTCTTGGTTCAAAGCACAAAAAAACGTGCATTTAGCATTTATTTTATGTAAATATGTCGAGGTAGAATGCTAGTCTGTTGGTGAATGCAGCTAGTGGCCGTCTGATGTAAACAGAGCTTTTTATGTTTAAAATTTAATTGCAGCCCCGGCGTTGCGGCTGAAGGAGCGTACCAACTCTCTCAATAACAGGGGTGTCCCAACAACTGGCGCAAACGTATAGCATAAACGAATGGCTCCATTTCGCAATAAACGCGGGAGAGCGTGACGTCATCACTCGAATATCATATCTCAGTATCTCCGTTACAATCAATACAAGACGTTACAAGCTCATATGAAAATTTTTAGAACAGACGTAGCACAAACGAATGACACCATTTTTAGCCATGTTTAATCAAAGGGGGGGGGGGGGGGGGCTGGTTGACCTCAGATTTACCTATAATATAATTGTTAATATCTTAAAAACCAGGGCCAAGAACGAAAAGTGACATTTGTTATATGTGAAAATGGCTTATGGCATATGGCTTTTTTGTATATGGCAAAATGGCTTTTGGCATATGGTAGTTTTTTTGGGGGGGTAGATGGCAAAATGGCTTTTACAGGGCATTGACCTTCAACTGACACCCAAGTAATGCAATGCCATTGACAGCCTTGCAAATTTCCCATTATTTTCAATGCCAGAAATAAGTTGGAATGGTAAGTGTACGGTCAAAAATCACAACCACACATTTTTTTGCCAAAATAAATGGGAAATTTTCACGTCCATGGCCATCAATGGCATGGACGTGCATGGCCTCCAAAAAATGCCATATAGAAAAAGCCATTTAGCCACATGCAAAAAAAAAAATGCCATATGCCAAAAGCCATTTTGCCATATACCAAAAAAAGCCACATGCCAAATGCCATTATGCCATACAAAAAACATGCCATGTACCAAAAGCTATTTTGCCACATATAAAAAAAAAAAAAAAACCATGCCATATGCCCAAAGCCATTTTCCCATATACCAAAAAAGTCACATGCCAAAAGCCATTTTGCCATGACAAAAAAAAAACTGCCATATGCCAAAAGCCATTTGGCCATACAAAAAAACATGCCATATACCAAAAGCCATTTTGCCAGGTAAAACAAAACTGCCATATGCCAAAAGCCATTTTTCCATGTAAAAAAAACTGCCATGTCAAAAGCCATTTGGCCAAAAACTGAAAAAAAATCCATATGCCAAATGCCATTTTGCCATACAAAAAACATGCCAAATATGAAAAGCCATTTTGCCATATACAAAAAAAACATATGCCAAAAGTCATTTTGCCAATAAACAATAAAAAGTAATATGCCAAAAGCCATTTTGCCATATACTGTAAAAAAACCAATATGCCAAAAGCCATTTTGCCAGACAAAAAACAAGCCATATTCCAAATGCCATTTTGCCAGACAAAAAACATGCCATATACCAAAAGCCATTTTACTATATAAAAGAAACCTGTCATATGCCAAATGCCATTTTGCCATATACCAAAGAAAAAAAGCCACATGCGAAAAGCCGTTTTGCCATGTAAAAAAAAAAAAAAAACGCCATATGCCAAAAGCCATTTTGCCATGTAAAAAAAACCTGCCAAAATCCTGTCAAAATCCATTTGGCTATATACCAAATAAAAGCCATATGCCATTTTGCCATACAAAAACATCCCTTATAGCAAAAGCCATTTTGTCATGTAAAACAAAACTGCCATATGCCAAAAGCCATTTTGCCATATACCGGAAAAAAAAAAAGCCATATGTCAAATGCCATTTTGCCAGACAAAAAAACATGCCATATACCAAAAGCCATTCTACCATATAAAAAACCTGCCATATGCCAAATGCCATTTTGCCATATACCAAAAAAAAAAAAAAAAAGCCACGTGCCAAAAGCCGTTTTGCAATGTAAAAAAAAAAACTGCCATATGCCAAAAGCCATTTTGCCATATACCAAAACAAGCCATATTCCAAATGCCATTTTGCCATAAACAAAAAAATAAAGCAATATACCAAAAGCCATTTTGCCATGTAAAAAAAACTGCCATATGACAAAAGCCATTGAGCCATATACCATTTTTTTTTTTAAATGCCACATGCCAAAACTCAAGTAAAGTACCTATACACAAAAATGTACTTAAGTACAGTAACTAAGTACTTTTACTTCATTACATTCCACCACTGATTTTTGGGGCGTTTACAGTTCACTTTCTATTTATTTTAGGGCATTCACAGGTCACCTTCTCTTGCATTTGAGTCCTGGGTCACTTCCTGTTCTGTAATCTAAAAGAACAGAAAGTGACCCCTAATGGTCCCCAAATCAACAGGAAAGGACCCAGAAATGCCCCAAAAATCAACAGCAAATGACCTGAAATGCCCCAAAATTAACTCATAACTGCCATAGACCGCCATAGACATCCAATTGTTTGAAGTGGGAGGGATGGCAGCGAATGAACGAATGTTCATTCGCTGCCACCCTCCCACTTCAAACGAATTGGACATCTACAAATGATAAATCTCAATTAAATTTCCAGCAGAAGGACGCAAATGAGCTTGTTTTTCTGCTTATTACTATATCATTCATCCATGTATTTATTTAATTGAAGTGGCTGCTTTACTTCATAGTATTTTGAGACATCATGAGAGGAGCGTTTTCTCTTTTCTGGAGTTTTTAACTAGCAAACAGGTCACTTTGACCCGCAACATGGCAGACATCAGAGTCCTGTCATTCAAACGTGTTTACCTGCTGTGCTCTTCTGTAAAACACTGACAGATAACGACAAGAGCATTTTGTACATTTCAGACAGGAGTAAAAGAGAAAATTGGGCTGTTTTCCTCGCTCCAAACAATCGCCAGCAAAGCGCCTCGGACAGATGCAAATCACCTCGTTAACTCCGCGAGCTAAATCCGTTCGGCGGCGCGCGAGCATGAGGAGACGGGAAGAGACAGCGAGGCTCGGAGGGAAAAAAATTCCAAATCCCGAGAATAACATCTGGCGGATGCCAAGCCGAGACAAAAGAACCGACCGAGCCGTGGTGCCCGCGTAGCGCGCTGATGCTAATTGTTTGGGCCAAATACCAAAATGAGCATTTTTGAACAAAAATCTTCCTATTGACACAGTTGAGAATTCACAAATTATATCATTCATATTCATGTTACTTTTAGTTCACACATTAGCATTTGAGAATAATCACATATTTCCATAATTTTTTTTTTTTTTTTTTTTTTTAACCAAAAGTTGATCGTTTTTGACCAAAAACTTTCCATGAAATCTCATCTAAAATAATGACTTTTTCACATTATGTATATCAACATACACCGAAAAAATTGACACTTTTCTGGTTCAAACTCATTTCAATGAGTGCCCTATACACTCCTGTTCAGTTCCCCGGGTCAGTTTGACCCCTTACCCAACAGTTTATCAAATCAAATATTGTCGCTATCTCAATAAGAGCAGTTGATTCCGTTCATAAATCCACCCCACCAGTTTGAAACGGGTCAATTTGACCCGCATCACAAGATGAAGCTTAAAGTGCTTGATTAATGTGCTCGCCGCGTTCCCCCTCAGAGTGACACCTCCTCACCTTTTGTGTAACACGTCGTCTTTGCCGGTTGATACGGCTAATCTGCGGGAACACAATGTGCCTCCATTTAATACATTTATTACCCCGAGTGATTGATAGCGCAGCTTCCGTTGATTTTAATTAATTCGGCGGGAGGTGAACGCGGAGAGATTTACGCCGCCGGTGAAGTGGCGCTCGCCGTTTTGCCAGCGCGTATAATCTGTCAGCTCTTTAAAATGCAATTATGGATGATCAAACTAATGGCAGAGCGCGGAAAACCATGCCGCTAATCACCACCGGAGTGCACTCGCCAAAAGTTTCCGCCTAAGTGGAAACAGGCGTCAGGGCGTGTTTGGGTGACTGATAAATAATTCAATTATATCTCAATGGATGCAACTGAGAAGCCTAATGTGGTTCGTGCGTCACTGGTTGACGACCTCTGACCTTGCCCTTTGACGGACGGCGATAGACGTCCAAACTGTTTTGAGCGTTTTTGTTTTTGGCAGTCCTTTTCATTTTTATCTACGTATTTTGGATGAAAATACTTATTTGTCTTAGTCATATTTTGGTCGTGTCACAAAGTTTTCGTCTAATTATGGCCCGAGCACCAAGTGGTGCATGTTAGGCAGTGGCGCCCCCTTGAATTTTTCAAAAAGGCCTCTCCTAATAGTTTTTTTCATTGTAGAGCAATGAAACTCAGGGAGTCAGTATAGTGTGCAAAACTGCCCCAAATAGTCTCCTGCACCCATATTCCAGACTAGGGGTGGGCAAACTATTCCAAAAAGGGCCGCAGTGGGTGCGGGTTTTTGTTGCAACCCATTAAGAGGACACCTTTTCACCAATCTGCTGTTTTACAAGTGCAATCAGTCAATTGTAGTCAGGTGCTTCTCATTTCTGCTGAAAGCTCATTGGTCAAACTATCTGTGTTGGCTCAGTTGGAACAAAGACCAGGACCCACTGCGGCCCTCGAGGACCGGTTTGCCCACCCCTGTTCCAGACCCAACAGGAAATAGGGTTATTTTGGATTGAATGTGATTTACAGGGTGCACATTTGAGACATCCGTGCCTAGGGAGTTAGTTGAATCCTCCTCAAAATTGGCAAGACTGTTCTTAGACCTAAAATCTTAATTAATCAAAACGGTGGGTTTTCATTGACCTGTGTGGGGTGCCAAAGTCGGGATATTTTTTGGCAACACACCAAATTCAGTAAATGACAAATAACTCCCTGATCGGAGATTCGTTTTTTTTTTCATACAGTGGGGTAAATAAGTATTTAGTCAACCACCAATTGTGCAAGTTCTCCTACTTGAAAAGATTAGAGAGGCCTGCAATTGTCAACATGGGTAAACCTCAACCATGAGAGACAGAATGTGGGAAAAAATACAGAAAATCAAATTGTTTGATTTTTAAATAATTTATTTCTAAATTAAAGTGGAAAATAAGTATTTGGTCACCTACAAACAAGCAAGATTTCTGGCTGTCACAGAGGTCTAACTTCTAACGAGGTCTAACGAGGCTCCACTCGTTACCTATATTAATGGCACCTGTTTTAACTCATTATCAGTATAAGACACCTGTCCACAATCTCAGTCACACTCCAAACTTCACTATGGCCAAGACCAAAGAGCTGTCGAAGGACACCAGAGACAAAATTGTAGACCTGCACCAGGCTGGGAAGACTGAATCTCAAATAGGTAAAACACTCGGTGTAAAGAAATCAACTGTGGGAGCAATTATTAGAAAATGGAAGAGCACTGATAATCTCCCTCGATCTGGGGCTCCATGCAAGATCTCACCCCGTGGCGTCAAAATGATAAGACCGGTGAGCAAAAATCCCAGAACCACACGGCGGGACCTAGTGAATGACATACAGAGAGCTGGGACCACAGTAACAAAGGCTGCTATCAGTAACACAATGTGCCGCCAGGGACTCAAATCCTGCACTGCCAGACGTGTCCCACTGCCGAAGCCAGTACATGTCCAGGCCTGTCTGCGGTTCACTAGAGAGCATTTTGATGATCCAGAAGAGGACTGGGAGAATGTGTTATGGTCAGATGAAAACAAAATAGAATTTTTTGGTAGAAACAAAGGTTCTCGTGTTTGGAGGAAAAAGAATACTGAAGTGCACCATACCCACTGTGAAGCATGGGGATGGAAACATCATCCTTTGGGGGCTGTTTTTCTGCCAAGGGATTAGGACGACTGATCGGGGGGGGGCACAATGACTCCTTATGCTGGGCTGCGGGAGGAGGGACAGGCTGCGCTGAACATGGCGTGTATGTGAGGTATCGCAGCCTGAATACGACTGCATTGAAAAATTACCAATTAGGCCTAGCGCCCCCTGCTGGGAACAGGAAACGCCCTTTCTTTTTTACTAGACAGGCTCCTCCTCCAAGGGAAAAAAATCAATCGACCTCAAACCTGCATCAGGGGATGCATGTGTTCAAGTGCCTGATGTAAATTATTGAGGTTTCGTTGAAGTAGAAGGGCCCAAACAGGAACGTAAAAATGGCCATCGCCATTTTGTCTCACCACAAATTTTGAACAATCATAACTTGGCAGACATATGACATATCTGTGCCAAACTTACCGTGATTGGTGAGAGGCGTACCCTGAAAGGTCCTGTAGGGGGTTATTTGCATCAACTCTGCAGTACCAACTAGTGGCAACAGAAAGTCACTCATTTTACCTATACAAGTCCATTTCTCTTCAGGTTGGTCAGTGTAGTTACAAGACATTTTGTAATAGAACATTTTAAGGCCCATGTCCACATCTGTTGCTGTGATGACCCTTTGTGCGCCATTAAAAAGGAAGTAGAATTTTTTCAGGGACTCAGCCATGGAATTTGGCACACTTGGTCAAATTGGCCAAATTAGAAGATTCATTTTGGTTTTGAATAAGGGCGTGCATGCACAAAGCAGTAGCGCTTCTTTTTTGTAGGACCCTCTTCAATGAGGGGGTTCTTCACCTAGGTGTGCGAACGTATTTCTCATCTCAGGATAAAACGGACACATTTTTCATCTCTTTGTAGTCATTAATTTTAAATTTGCGGCGCTTATGTAAATCCTCAGTGGAACTCCCTTCGGTTAGCACAGAAGTTAGGCTCACTTTCCATACACTTTTCTGAACACTGTCATGCATTTGACAACTATTTACAATTATGGTGCCACTCAAAAATATGTACCCATAAGTCTTTGTGCCTGCGAATGCACCAATAAGAGCGTAGTGTTCCGACACTATGAGAGTGAATATATTACTTTTCATACTATACCGTATATAAAATGGCACCGTTTAAAATTCCACAACATATTTCAATTTGAACGTTTTTTTTTCTGATAATACAAAACAGAAGGTCGGAAAGTAATACGTAACCGTGATTCTGGCATTGAAACATTTTGGGGGTCTTCCTGCCTCATTTTTTTTTTTTTTTTTTTTTTATGTGCAGATAAGAAACAGGAAGCGTCCATTATGGATTTCCGCTGTGGCGGCGCGGAGATCGATACATCATCCTAAAAGTAAAATGCGGCGGTGCCAATTATTGTGCATGTCGGCCGAGCGGCGTGAGTAATCGGCCAATTTGGAGGACGGCGGCGGCGGGGCTAAGCGCGGCGGCCGGCGTCATAAATCCTAGACGCGCTCGCCGCCCGCCCGCCCGATGGGTAATTAAGTTCCAAAAACGCACGTGTTAATATGGCCGCCGCTTTCGCTGACTCGTCATCTCCCAGGTTGATCCTCAAATCGGACCACGGAAGGCAATAAAGGCAACAGCTCGCTGGAGACCAAAGCGATGCGCTTTGTTTTTTTCTAGCTTATTTCATTTACGATTTTCAAAATCAACATTTAGCAAATCCTGTTGACGATTGAAAGGGAGTTATTTTTCATTTACTGAATTTAACCTGTTGCCAAAAAAGAAAAGGCTGACTTTGGTACCCCACCCAGGTCAGTCCCTTGATTGAAAACTCACCATTTTGAAAACCTTACATTTCATATGTCTCATGAACAACCTCACCAATTTTGAGAAGGATCCAACTACCGTAATTTTCAGACTATAAGGTTCATTTCATCTTGCTACGTTGAAAAAACCTAATAGGAGAGGCCCTTTTTGGAAAATTCAAGGGGGCTATGTTGAGCCATTTTGCATAACAAAAGGGCTGTCGGACCACTTGGTGCTGAAGCCATAATTAGTGTAAAAGAAACATGATTGGGGGACTTTAAATGTCACAGCAGTTGGAATCTTGTTGAATTTGAGGCATTGATGACTCACATCTTGTTGATTTGAGGTCACTTTCTGTTATTTTTGGAAGAGACAGTGAGAACCATAACTGGTATTTACCATGTGGCAAAATGGATTTTGCCATGTGGCACTTTTTTTTTGCCATGTGGCAAAATGGATTTTGCCATGTGGCAAAATTGGCCATGTAGCAAAATTGATTTTGCCATGTGGTATTTTTTTGCCATGTGGCAAAATGGATTTTGCCATTTAGCAATTTTTTTGTCATGTGGCAAAATGGATTTTGCCATGTAGCAATTTTTTTGCCATGTGGCAAAATTGATTTTGCCATGTATTTTTTTGCCATGTGACAAAATGGATTTTGCCATGTGGCAATTTTTTTTTGCAATGTGGCCAAATTGATTTTGCCATTTGGCAAAATGGAATTTGCCATGTGGCAATTTTTTTGGCCATGTGGCAAAAAAGGATTTTGCCATGTGGTATTTTTTTGCCATGTGACAAAGTGGATTTTGCCGTGTGGCATTTTTTTTGCCATGTGGCAAAATTGATTTTGCCATGTGGCATTTTTTTGCCATGTGGCAAAATGGATTTTGCCATGTGGCATTTTTTTGCCATGTGGCAAAATGGATTTCGCCATGTGGCATTTTTTTTTTTGCCATGTGGCAAAATTGATTTTGACGTGCCGAAATCGTTGATTTTTTTGGTATATGGCAAAATGCATTTTGTTTTGTGGCATTTGGGGGGGTATATGACATTTTTGGGGGGGTATATGGCAGTTTTGCAGGACATGAACGTCCATGCCATTGACGGCTATGCACGTCCAAAATTTCCATTCATTTTAATTGCAGAAAAACATGTGTGGCTGTGATTTTTGACCATACACTTTACATTTGAGTGCACTGACATTCAGCTGACACCAAAGTAAGGCTATGCCATTGACGGCTATGCACGTCCAATTTTTCCATTCATTTTAATTGGCAGAAAAACTTATTTGGCTGTGATTTTTTACCATTGATTTACATTAGAGCTTATTGACATTCTACTGACACCCAAGTAAGGCTATGTCCAAATTTTCCATTTATTTTAAATGGCAGAAAAAAATGTGGTTGTGATTTTTGACCATACACTTTACATTTTGCCACATGGCAAAAAAATGCCACATGACCAAAAAATTTTTTGCCACGTGGCAAAAAAACGTCACATGGCAAAAACCATTTTGCCACATGGCAAAAAAAATGCCACATGGCAAATACCACTTTTGGTTCTCGGCCCTGCTGATTTTTGGGGCATTCTTGGGTCATGTCATGATCATTTAGGGGTATAAGTCATTTGTCTTAAGGCTCACCTGATGCAGGTTTGAGGTCAATTGTTTTTTTTTTTCCCTTGGAGGAACAGCCTGTCTTGTAAAAAAGGCGTTTCCTGTTCCCACTAGGGGGCGCCAGGCTTAATGGGTAATATTTCAATGCAGTCGTGTTCAGGCTTGGATACCTCTCATACATGCCAGATATGAAAAAGACTGAATTTTCCTATTGATTTTGGGTTACTGAACTGGAAATGACCCGGGAATGTCACCAATTGAATAAGAAGTGACTCAAAATCAACAGGACCGGCAAATGCCCTAAAATGAACAGGAAGTGAGCTATAGATGCTACCAAAACCGGGAAGACCGGCTGTGAGTGTACTGTTTCAGCGCCATTGATGGCGCTAGTCGTCCAATCAATGTTTGACCCTCCCCAGTCAAGATGGATTGGAGGTATAGCGTCTTCACTGGCAGCCAAAGAGCTAAAGCAGACAATATTCTAATATTCTTTGTTATTTCCAAACATTGACACCTTTTAAAAACAATATATCTTTAGGGATACATCACACATCACCATTTCAATATATTGTCACACCCCTAATATTAGCATGTATTTTGATGAATCTTGATTTTCTTCTGTTGAAGCTGTTGTTGCATCAAATCTGTTGTCAGACCGTTCTAACGACGGCGACCGCCAACAAAGCGGCGGCGACATTGCGACTGTTTTCATTTTCCTCCGCTGGTGTTGCGTCAAGTCGCATCCGTTGCATCAGCGCTCGTTCCGCCGCGCCGGAGGACGCGAAAAAAGCGCCCGCTCGATACAACGGCGCGATCAAAGCCGTTGTTTACGGGGGGCGCGGTCAGCGATACTCCAGATTCTCCCCCCGGGTGAAAGGATGAAAAAATGCCACTCACCCCTGGAGTGTGTCCGCTTGTGAAGGGGCCTAATTGCTGCTTAATAACTGCAGCCAACAATCATATTTTCGCCTGTTTTCCAAGTTGTGACCTACTTTTACACAAGTTGCAAAGCATCAAGAAAATGTTTTGTTAATAAAAAAGAAAACATTTGTGGACCAGAGTATAGAAAAGAGGTAGAAAATGCCATTTCTGGGGGCTTCGCTCTCCCAATTTTCAGTAACTTGAACATGATTATTTTTTATTTGGATTTCCTGTGAGCTTTGGGACATTCTTTGGTTAATTTATATACAATTTGATCATTTCCTGTTGATTTTGAACCACTTCCTGTTAATTTTTGGGATATTTGAGGAAGTTTCTTATTTCTTTTTGCTAATGCCATGTTTCGGCATGAGCAGTGCCACGTTCGTGCATGAGAATTGCCACTTTCCGGCATGAGCGGTGCCACGTTAGGGAATGAGAAGTTTCACCTTTAGGCATGAGCAGTGCCACGTTCCAGTGTGAGCAGTGCCACATTTCGCCATGAGCAGTGCCACTTTCCGGCATGAGAAGAACCACGTTCCGGCACGAGTCGTGCCACATTTCGGCATGAGAAGTGCCGCCCGTGCTCGTTCAGGCATGAGTCGTGCCTCGTTCCGGGATGTTGTGCCTCGTTCCGGAGTGAGAAATGCCACGTTATGGAATGAGTCGTGCCACATTCCGGCATCAGTGGTGCCATGTTCTGGCAAGAGTAGTGCCAAGTTCCGGCATGAGTAGTGCCACGTTTCGGCATGTGCAGTGTCACATTCCGGCATGAGAAGTGCCACGTTAGGGCGTGAGAAGTGCCACGTTACAGCATGAGAAGTGCCACGGTCTGGTATGAGCAGTGCCACGTTACAGCATGTGTCATGCTGCTTGGACGTGCCTCGTTCTGGCATGAATCGTGCCTCCTTCCGACATGAGTCGTGCCTCCTTCCTGGGCGAGAAGTGCCACGCTCTCGCATGAGAAGTGCCCTGTTTCGGCATGAGCAGTGCCACATTCGTGCATGAGAAGTGCCACTGTCTGGCGTGAGCAGTGCCACGTTCTGGCACGAGCGGTGCCACGTTAGGGAATGAGAAGTTTCACCTTTAGGCATGAACAGTGCCACGTTCCAGTGTGAGCAGTGCCACATTTCGGTATGAGCAGTGCTACTTTCCGGCATGAGAAGTGCCACGTTCCGGCACGAGTCGTGTCACATTCCGGCATGAGAAGTGCCATGTTAGGGCGTGAGAAGTGCCACGTTACAGCATGTGTCATGCTGCTTGGACGTGCCCCGTTCCGGAATGAGTCGTGCCTCGTTCTGTCATGAATCGCGCCTCCTTCCGACATGAGTGGTGCCTCCTTCCGGAGTGAGAAGTGCCACGCTCTGGCATGAGAAGTGCCTTGTTTCGGCATGAGCGGTGGTGCCACGTTAGGGAATGAGAAGTATCATCTTTAGGTATGAGCAGTGCTACGTTACAGTGTGAGCAGTGCCACATTCCGACACGAGAAGTGCCACTTTTCGGAATGTGCAGTGTCACATTCCGCCATGAGAAGTGTTACGTTACAGCATGAGAAGCGCCACGTTCCGGCATGAGCAGTGCCACGTTCCGGCATGTGTCGTGCTGCTTAAACGTGCCTTGTTCCGGAATGAGTCATGCCTCGTTCCGGCATGAATCGCGCCTCATTGCGGAGTGAGAAGTGCCACATTCTGGCATGAGCGGTGCCACGATGCGGAATGAGAAGTGTCACCTTTAGGTATGAACAGTGCTACGTTCCGGCATGAATCGTGCCTCATTCCGGCATGAGTCCTGCCACGTTTCGGCATGAGTCGTGTCACGTTAAGGCATGAGAAGTGCCCCATTCTGGCATGACTCGTACAACGTTTCGTCATGACTCGTACCACATTCCGGCGTGAGTCGTGCCCTGTTCTGGTATTAGAAGCGCCAAATGTCGGCATGAGACGTGCCACATTCCGGCATGAGTCGTGCCAGGTTCCGGCATGAGTCGTGCCACGTTCCGGCATGAGTCCTGTCACATTTCGGCATGAGTCGTGCCACGTTCCGGCATGAGTCGTGCCACGTTCCGGCATGAGTCTTGCCACGTTTCGGCATGAGTCCTTTCACGTTAAGGCATGAGAAGTGCCCCATTCTGGCATGACTTGTACAACGTTTCGGCATGAGTCGTACCACATTCCGGCATGAGTCGTCCCACGTTTCGGCATGAGTCCTGTCACGTTTCGGCATGAGTAGTGTCACATTCCGGCATGAGCCTTTCCACGTTTCGGCATGAGTCCTGCCATTTTTCGGCATGAGTCGTGTCACATTAAGGCATGAGAAGTGCCCCATTCTGGCATGACTCGTACAACGTTTCGTCATGACTCGTACCACGTTCCGGCGTGAGTCGTGCCCTGTTCTGGTATTAGAAGCGCCATGTTTCAGCATGAGACGTGCCACATTCCGGCATGAGTCATGCCACGTTCCGGCATGAGTCGTGCCACGTTTCGGCATGAGTCCTGCCACGTTTCGGCATGAGTCGTGTCACATTAAGGCATGAGAAGTGCCCCATTCTGGCATGACTCGTACAACGTTTCGTCATGACTCGTACCACGTTCCGGCGTGAGTCGTGCCCTGTTCTGGTATTAGAAGCACCATGTTTCAGCATGAGACGTGCCACATTCCGGCATGAGTCGTGCCACGTTCCGGCATGAGTCGTGCCACGTTTCGGCATGAGTCCTGCTACGTTTCAGCATGAGTCGTGTCACGTTAAGGCATTAGAAGTGCCCCATTCTGGCATGACTCGTAGAACATTTCGGCATGAGTCGTACCACATTCTGGCATGAGTCGTCCCACGTTTCGGCATGAGTCCTGTCACATTTGGGCATGAGTAGTGCCACGTTCCGGCATGAGTCATGTCACGTTAAGGCATGAGAAGTGCCCCATTCTGGCATGACTTGTACAACGTTTCGTCATGATTCGTACCACGTTTTGGCATGAGTCGTACCACGTTCCGGCATGAGTCGTGCCCAGTTCTGGCATAACAATTGGACTTGAGTCAGAGGGATTGAACCCTTGATAGCAGAACTTTTTGGCGGACATACTAACCACTTACCCACTGTGCTTTATATTGTTATTGTACATGGCACAGTGAAGTTGTGAGTTGCTGCGACTCGGCTTGACAAACAAAAAAAAAGTCACTTGAAACTACACAGCTTGACTAAGTTGTTATACGGCTTGACTCGACATTACTTAGTGACTCGACTCAACCTCATGACTCTACTAGACTCGACTTGCTTGAGACTTGGAACAAACGAGCGGAGGGAGCTGATTGAACACGTCTTGTATGGCAGCCAATGATAAAAAATAAAAGGGTGTAGTACAAGTACTTCAATTTTATTTCTTCCCCATGGTATAAAAAAAACTCCCCCTGCTCGCCACAGCTTTCGCTAACATCAAAACACTTGCGGTTAGATTGCACTAATTCATGCGAGAAGGCGTTAATACTACACTTGTCACTCGTCTTTTATGGCAGGCCCCCGCAGCGTGACACTCGCGGCAACAGCCAGAAGAAACCAAATCAACACCTTCTGCAAGGCAACCCACTTCATCAAGTGTTTCTGCGGTGAGAGCGGGAGAAAAAAGGCACCCTCTCGACTTATCTGGTACGCTCGCCGGCCCCCCCTAGGGGTGTGCGCTGGGTGCCCCTCCGCCTTCTCACCATGTGCTGCTTTTATTACCATCTGGCTTTTGAAGATTTTATGCAGCGCAAAATAAAAAGTCCTGAGCTCGATACGTTTTCAGGTTGGGTCTCGCAACCCCACGGTGATATAACACCTTCGACGAATCTGCTAAATTTTGTCATCCACAACCAGCCAAAAATGGAAATAAAAAAAGACGGGCATCATTAGAACAAGCTTTACATTTTTTTCCTCTCCCATTTTGTGGGGGGCACACACTTTGAGTGACTCACTTTATTCTACGATGTTGATAAGTTCATTGAACAGCTCGTTGATGTTAGTTTTAAAGCACTTTAAGACCCAAAACTTTCAATTCATTTCCTATGGAACATTCAATATTTCACCAAAACGTCAACATTTTTGACCAAAAACTTACATATACATCAACTCTATCGATGCCGGTGCATATCCTATTCAATTACGGCTATGTATGTTGATGCCTAAGACAGAAGAGTGAATATATTAACAGGAAGTGACGCCGGAACGACATCAAAATCAACGGGAAGTTACCCGGTATCAACAGGAAGTGACTCCGAAACGATGCCAAAATGGACAGGAATTGACCCAGAAACAAAACCAAAATCAACAGGAAGTGACACTGTATCAACAGGAAGTGACTCCGAGATGACACCAATATCGACAGTAGGTGACTTGGTATCCACAGGAAGTAGCTCTGAAACGACACCAAAATTGACAGGAAGTGACTTGGTATCCACTGGAAGTGACTATGAAACCACACCAAAATCAACAAGAAATGACTCCGAGACGACGTCAAAATCAACAGTAAATGACCCGGTAGCAAGATCAGACTCCTAAACGACCCTAAAATCGTTAGGAAGTGACCCGGTTGTAACAGGAGGTGACCCTGAAACGATCCCAAAATCAACAGGAGGTTTTTCGTTTAATAATGGTTTATTTTGTTTTGTGTTTTATTTTTATTGTTTTCTCAACAGTTAATTCTGTTTAAAATTGTCCAATTTTTTGTTTGCTTGTTTTTTTTTTTTTTTTTTTTTTTTTTTTGCCATCAAAGGTTTATATAGGTGAAAAAACACATAATAATTTTTTTTTTTTAATTGGACCCCCAAAATTGTTGTCCTGATTTTTATTTATAATTATTTCATATTATTTGAATTTTTTGGATGTCAAACATGGATTATTTTGTTTAAAAAGCCATGCTTTTTTCACTTATTTCTTTATTATTATTAATTTTTTTTGTGTATTTTTCTATTTTTACAGCTAATTTGGTAAAAAAAAAAAAAAAAAAAAAAAAAAAAAATTCCATAGTCAAAAATAGCTTGTTTTGGTTTAAAATGTCTATATATTTATTTATTTATTTATTTATTGCTGTCCAAAATGGTTTTAGTTTTATTTTTAAAATGGTCTTTGTTTGCTTTGTTTAAAAAAATAAAATAAAATCCAATTTTTTTTTTTGTTAGGTTTTTTTTTTTTTTTTTTTTTTTTGCGTTCCCAATTATTTTTTTCCAGACAAAAATAGTTTGTTTTGTTTGGGAAAAAAAAAAAAAAAATTGGTACAAATATTTTTGTCAACATTTCAGTCAAAAATGACTTATTCTGGTCAAAAATACGTTTTTTTGTTGTTGTTTTTTTTTTTTGTTTTTTATATTTGCTATCAAAAATGGTTTTTTTTGTTTGTTTGTTTGTTTGTTTTAAAGGTGCTAATATATCTTTGAAAGTTTTGTTAAAAAGTTAATCATTTTTGCTCCGAATGTTTTTTTTTTTTTTTTTTTGTTTGTTTTTCAGTCCCAAATTGCTTATTTTTGTCAGAATATATATTTATATTCATATTATATGTATATTTATACATATATTTTTATTTTTGCTGTCAAAATAGTTTTTGGTCCAAATATGTCTTTGTATTTTTTAAAAATAATAATTTTTAGTCCAAATGTTTTGTTTTGTTTTTTTTGTCCCAATTTTTCCCCAGTGAAAAATTGCTTATTTTGGTTAAAAATATCTACATATTTACTTTTTTTTTTCTTTTTTTTACTTTTTTTTTTTTTTTTTTTGCTGTCCAAAATGGTTTTAGTTTTATTTTTTAGAAATGGTCCAAATACGTCTTTATTTTTTATTTTTTTTTATTTTTTTCTTTTGCGTTCCCAATTTTTTTTCCATGCAAAAATAGTTTGTTTTGTTTAAAAAAATAATAATAATTTTTGGTCCACATATTTTTGTCAATATTTCAGTCAATTTTCTTTTTTTTTTTTTTTTTTAATGGTGTAAATATATCTTTGTCAGTTTTGTTAAAAAGATAATAATTTATGGCCCCAATATTTATTTTTTTCTTCAGTCCCTCCCATTTTTTTTTCAGTCAAAAATCGCTTATTTTCGTGAAAATATATATTTTAAAATGTATTTATTTTTGCCGTCAAAAACGGTTTTTGGTTCAAATATATCTTTCATTGTTTTGCTAAAAATATATATATAACAATAAATGTATTTATTGACCTGAGTCAAGAATTGGACCTGCCCCAACATTACCAGGAAGCGACGGATGAACAGGAAGTGTGACATAAACCAACAGGAAATGACCATAAAGCAACGTTTATTCGCCGACGGATTGGACGTCTAGCACCGTCAATAGCTACCGATGAGTCATCCTTTCATGTGCTAACTGTGAGCTGCCGTCCATTTTAAGTTTCCGACGGCGTGGCTGTTATTTGGGAGTCAAAGCGTATCCCGTCACGCGGAATGTGACGGCCGGCGGAATACGCTAACGTATCCCTGACATTTCCCCTCCCAATTATACACTAATCCGGCATCCCCGCCACAATGTGTCCGCATTTATCAGTGGAAATTGACGCCATTTATATTCATTTTGCAGCGCCGCACAATAGCGGCGGACGGGAACGGATCGCTGCATGGAAATGGCCAGATAAGACGTTTAGCGGGCGGAGCGGAAAGATGAAGATTTAAGGATTTGAGAGCTATTTTGTGAGGGTTTTTTTTCCCCCCCGTCTTATTTGTGGCTGGTGGCTCTTTTCACCTGCATGGTGGAATTCCAAATGAGAACGGCGCTATCTCCTAGCGCCAGTCGGCGGGACTTACTGGAGGCCGGAGATGCTCACAAATTGGACTCGCGTGTCATGTTTCATTCTAAATGATGTCAGACATGAGCCCTCGTACTTCAAATCTTGCTTTTAAGCCCTTAATCCTTTTATAGGGTGCTCATTTTAACTCATTGGTGGCCATTGACGGTGCCAGACGTCCAATCCATTTGGACTGGGAAGGGCGAATGATCATTTGCCCCTCCCATTGAATGAATGAATTAAAAAATGGTTAATTCTTTGTATGAGAGAAAGAACAAAATGTTAGTCAAAATTTTTTTGGGGGGGGCAGGGTAAAAAAAGAGTTGATGCCTGGTCTAAACTGTTCTTTTCATTGCAACACATGATTCAGCTGGATGGGCGGGGCTTATCAACACACCTGTGGCGCATAAGGAGCGCTCGTTTTTTAAACACTCCTGTCACCATATGCGAGTGTCAGACTATTGCTTACCTCGCTTACAGTTGTATGCTTCATCTGGAGTGTCCTGCCAATGTGTGTTTGTTTTTGTTGTACACTTTGTTTTGTGACAGCATTTTATTGGGGGACTTTGCAATTTCATGTTTTCGCCTTTTCTGGCCATTGACGCATTTCCCACCTTTACCTGTACCTATTCTACTCAAACTTGCTCATCTGTGTTGGATCCGTATTTAACGGACATTCTAATAAAAGGGGGGTCAACATTTTTATTCGTAATATCTTTTTTTTTTTTTTTTTTTTCAGTAAAAAATGTTTTATATTGGTCGAAATATAATAATTTTTGGTCCAAACATGTTTTTTTTTTTGTTTTTTTTTTGCGGGCCCATTTTATTTAAAAATAACTACTATATCTTTGGTCCAAATATACAGTGCTGCTCAAAAGTTTGTGAACCCCCTCAACATTTTGGAATTTTCTATTATTTCAACCTGATTTCCTAATCAATCAATTCAGTCGTTTTTTTTTTTTGTTTTTTTAACAGTTGTGTTGTCGAGACTAAATTAAAAAGAGTTTTCATCAACTGATGTAGGTGCAAAATTGAACTGTTTGGTCACAACCAAAACCGCCATGTCTGGCGAAAAGTCAACACTGCATACCACCAAAAGAACCTTCTCCCAACAGTGAAGCATGGAGGTGGGAATGTCAAGATCTGGGCTTGCTTTTCATCCTCAGGACCTGGACAACTCCACATAGTCCAGGGAATCATGAATTCTGAGGAATATTGTCAAATCCTAGAACATAACCTGACGCCATCTGTTTTGAAGTTAAAGCTTGGCAGAAGGTGGATCATGCAACATGATAATGATCCAAAGCATTCCAGCAATACAACCAAGGAATGGCTGAAAAAGAAGAAGATTCGTGTTCTGGACTGGCCCAGTCAAAGTCCTGACCTAAATCCCATTGAAATGCTGTGGCGGGACCTGAAGCGAGCAGTTCATGCCAGACGCCCATCAAACCTCTCTCAACTGACTGCGTTCTGCAAGGAAGAATGGGCAAAAATCCCCCAAAGTAGATGTGAGAGGCTGATTAGTCACTACAGAAACCGTTTGGTTGAGGTAATCTCTGCAAAAGGAGGCGCAATATCCTATTAACTAAAGGGGTTCACATACTTTTGCACACATGATATCTGAGTTTTTCTTAAATCAACCACTTTTGTTAAATAAAGAATGACAATATAACTATTTCTTTTGTTTCAGTCCATTATTTGGAATGTCAGTATTGTGGATTTGGGTATAACTTAACATTTAATAAGGTTATTTTAGTTTTTTTTTACAAAAAATCTGACCATCGCTGTGGGGTTCACAAACTTTCGAGCAGCACTGTATATATGTATTTTGGTCCTAAATTTTTATGTATTCACATTTGGGGGGGGGGGGGCTTTCAAAAATAGTCCATTTTGTAAATAAAAAGGGTCTTTTTTTTTTTCTTTTAAAAATTGGTCTATTTTGTTTTTGTATTTTTTTTTTTTTTTTTTTTTTTTTTCCGTCAAATGGTTTTTAGTGGTCAAAAACTTAATAATATTGGACCCCTGCCCCCAAAAGCCCCCCCAAAATTTTGCTGTCCTAATTTTTATTTATTTATTTATTTTATTTATTTGTTTTTTTGCTTTCAAAAATAGTCTATTTTGTAAAAAAAAAAATAATAATAATAATATAGCATAAAGGTCTGTTTTTCCTTATTTTGTTATAGTTTTTGTTCGTTTTTTTTTAACGGTTGTTAAAATTTTGTTTAAAAAAAAATGTTTTTTTTTTTTATTTGCAGGTAAAATGGTTTATATTGGTCAAAAACATAATAATTTAAAAAAGAAATTGATTCCATTTTTTTTTTGCTGCCCTAATTTTTATCATGATTGTATTTTCTTAATTATTTTTTTCCTGTCAAAACTGGTTCATTTTGTAAAAGTCAATGTTTTTTATTGTTTTTTTTTTTTTTTTTTTTTTTTTTTTTTTTTTTTTTTTGCTGTCAAAATTTTTTTTCTATTTATTTTTTACAGCCAATTTGGTCAAAAATAATAATTTTTGGTCAAAATGTTTTTTCTGTCCCAATTGTTTTTTACCCAGTCAAAAATGGCTTATTTTGGTCAAAAATTTTAAATTCTTAAATTTGTAATTTTAAAATTAATTTTTGCTGTCAAAAACTTTTTTTGCTTTTCAAAAAAAAAATGGCGCAAATATATGTTTTATTGTTTGTTTTGTTTTTTTAAAAAAAATCATAATTTTTGGTCCCAATGTTTTTTTTTTTCCTGTCAAAAATCACTTATTTTGGTCAAAACATATATTTTTAAAATGTATTTATTTTTGCTCATTTGCTTATATTATTAATCGCTTATTTTGGTCAAAATATATTATGAATTTTTATTTTTGCTGTCAAAAATGTTTTTTGTTTTATTGTTTAAAAAATGGTCCAAATATAGATTTTGATTGTTTTTTTTGTTTGTTAAAAATAAATTTGGTCCAAATGTTTGTTTTGTTTGTTTGTTTTTTTTTTTTTTTTTTGCTATCTCAATTTATTTTTCTGCCAAAAATAGTTTTTTTTTTTTTTTTAAATAAAATTAAAAAATTTAAAAAGTAATTTTTGGTTCAAATATGTTTGTTAAAAAAAAAGGATTATGCAAAATTATTTTTTTTATATCCAAAAAGGATGAAAAAGCAACTAAAAATATGGAATGGCTCTCATGGAAATTTAGTGTTTCATTGCCATCGACGGTACCTGATGTCCAGTCTCTTTTGACGTCATTGTCCCATCGACGTCTGCTTCTAGTCTTGAGTCTTGATTTTTAGTCTCAGCTCCTCAAATTGAACAGAAATTTCTCCACACGAACGCACCCGGTTCTGGTTCGAGTGGTTTCTGCTTTAGATCCATTGAAGCTAGTCGACATCATAACTCTTCCATCAAGCGCCACCTGTGACGACGGTTACAGTATCTAATTGCCGCGGGCGTTCGTCATTATTATCTCTCGCTCCCGCCGTCTAAATCCTCCGCATTATTGTCGGCACATTTTCATTATCTTTGAGAGAGTCGGCGCTCCGGTGCGCTTTGATGAGTTTATGAACAGTGGCACCTCTAATCCGAGGCAAGATGCTCTGGAGAGCGCCGGCGGGCCGGGGGAACCGGCCTGATGCAATTTTACATTTGTAATAATAATCTGGGAAGGCTTTAATGTGACTCAAACAAAGCCCCGTCAAAAGGAATACCCGGGCCCAGTTTATATGAGGTGAGGGAGGCTTTGTTTGTCACTCAAATGGATTTCTCGTTACGACCGCGTTCCTTCGCCGCCCGGCGGGGATGACCTGCTCGCAATTAGGAAGACTCGCAGGAACCCTTACATGCAGATATGTTTTCAGTCACGACAGAGGCTGTTTTATTTTGTTCTACAGTTGTGCATTCAAAACAATATATTTTTGTCAATTAAATATACAGTGGGGCAAATAAGTATTTAGTCAACCAACAATTGTGCAAGTTCTCCTACTTGAAAAGATGAGAGACGCCTGTAATTGTCAACATGGGTAAACCTCAACCATGAGAGACAATGTGGGGAAAAAAACAGAAAATCATATTGTTTGATTTTTAAAGAATTTATTTCCAAATTAGAGTGGAAAATAGGTATTTGGTCACCTACAAACAAGCAAGATTTGAAGCTGTCAAAGAGGTCTAACTTCTTCTAACGAGGCTCCACTCGTTACCTGTATTAATGGCACCTGTTTTAACTCATTATCGGTATAAAAGACACCTGTTCAGTCGACCTGGACCAGGCTGGGAAGACTGAATCTGCAATAGGTAAAACGCTTGGTGTAAGGAAATCAACTGTAGGAGCAATTATTAGAAAAAAGGAAGACATACAAGACCACTGATAATCTCCCCCGATCTGGGGCTCCATGCAAGATCTCACCCCGTGGCGTCTAAATGGTAACAAGAACGGTGAGCAAAAATCCCACTACCACACGGGGGGAACCTAGTGAATGACCGACACAGAGCTGGGACAACGGTAACAAAGGTCAGTAACACAACGTGCCGCCAGGGACTCAAATCCTGCACTGCCAGACGTGTCCCCCCTGCTGAAGCCAGTACACGTCCAGGCCCGTCTGCGGTTCGCTGGAGAGCATTTGGATGATCCAGAAGACGACTGGGAGAATGTGTTATGGTCAGATGAAACCAAAATAGAACATTTTGGTTCTCATGTTTGGAGTAGAAAGAATACTGAATTGCATCCGAAGAACACCATACCCACTGTGAAGCGTGGGGTTGGAAACATCATGCTTTGGGGCTGTTTTTCTGCAAAGGGACCAGGACGACTGATCTGTGTAAAGGAAAGAATGAATGGGGCCATGTATTGAGAGATTTTGAGTGAAAATCACCTTCCGTCAGCAAGGGCATTGAAGATGAGACGTGGCTGGGTCTTTCAGCATGACAATGATCCCAAACACACAGCCATGGCAACAAAGGAGTGGCTTCGTAAGAACAGGGCCGGCCCAGCCTATACGCAGACTATGCAGCTGCTTAGGACCCCTAACCACTAGGGGCCCCCCAATCTGGCAATTGTTTTATTTTTATTCTATTTTGTTTATTACAGTTTGCTTTATTTGACTTTTGTGAGTTTTGATACTTGATTACAATCTTAAATAAAAATTCTTCCTTAACTTCTTTCCACTTTCAGAAAAAGGTTTGGCGCTATCTACTGTAACTACTGACAATCATTTGGGGTGAGAAGTTTGAAGTATGCAGTGCAACAAAATCTGATTAACCCTTGAGAGTCGAAGGACGCGCCGGCGCGTCCTCAGCGCACGTCATCTTTGAAGCGCCCTCACGTTTTAATTACGTCACCCACATGCCGTTGGTTGGTCTCGTTTTAAAGTGCGGAAGTTGCGGTTTACTCTCGTTATTATTTGAAGTCAATCGACCAATTAGAACGTGAGATATTGTCATTTAAGTTTTATAGTTTTATTGTCCTCTCAAAAAAACATTAAAACGCTGCATGGATCATTTGTTTATGTCTATATTTCCATCATTTCAAGTCCTTTTTCAAAACGGAAGCTCCATGAAAAAAACACAAATCAAACGAACCCTTTCGAAGTCACAGTGGAAGCACAAAATGCGTTTTTTTTTTTTTTTAATAAATATAACTGCCGTGCGAGGTTCTACCGAACGAGAGGGAGGAGTGTTCTGAAGCAGCGAGGTGGCGAGCGACGGCCGTTTGGATCGAGCAGCGACTTTGTGTGACTTTGACAATGAACGGAAAACTAAATTTAGCGCAAGCAATTGCGCTTTTTGATCAACTTGAGGAAGAGGATGGTCCAAATTCGTCATCGTCTTCTTCGGAAGAGTCCTCGAGTGAAGATAGTGACGGATTTGAAAACGTGGGTGACGCCATCGACTAGCAGAGGTAAGCCAACTCACTCTTTTTTTTCATGCTGAAAACGTTTCTTTTGAAAGTTTCTTTTGATATTGCAAGACAAAGTTAATTTTGATGTAATATAAGTGTGTGTTTGTGTATATAATAATGTGCATATCAGATCAAAGTCGTAAGTGCACTGTGTGTATCCCAGGCAGGAATTTATCATTTGTGGTGTTCTTCTTTCTATATGAAGATTAGGGATGTAGCACATATTCAGCTATGGTATTCTTTCTATTGTCATACATATAGATTCCTATTATTATTTATTGCTGTATATATTTTTATTTTATACTTTATTATTTTCATAAATACTTTTTTTCATGTACATTTATAGTGACAATGAAAGTAAAGTGAAATGAAAATGGAAGGGTGGAAAGAGGACCGACACCCCATGGAAGTGTGAGCTGTGTGATGTAGCCGTGTCTAATTCCAGGACGAAACTGCTTTTCGGAGTGGCATGACTGAAAAAAATTTAACTTGTTTATTGTAAATATTTTTGAAAATGCTTTTTTTTCCCCCAATGTTATATATTTTTTTTTTCCCACATCAGTCTTCTCAATTTGTGTATATAAATGTGTGTTCAAGAAGCTTGATTGTGTGTACATAGTTTTCATCAGGCGATGGGCCGCAATACCTAAACTCATAAAGAGATGGCCTCTAAACACTTTTTGTGTTAGATGGTATATATTTTTTCACTGTTCTTCACTGTTTGGTCTGCTGTATATAACCTGTTTTGACTAGAGCATGTATAAAGGCAAAAAACGCCTATGGCTATACCTGTTGTTTATGTTGAATTGTCAAATATAAGACTATTTATTCTAAATTTTTTTGGTTGAGTGTTCATCCTAACATGTTGAATAAATATTACAAAGTTTCAAAACGGTTCGTTACGCATGTTTGGTTGTCAATTGGACATCAATATTAAAATTTTGACAAAACGATTTTGGAATTTTTGTTCTTTTTGGGCCCAAAATGATAATTTATAATTGGTCAGTGAAGGAAACAACAATTTGGACATGAAGTTCAAGGTGTCACAAAAAAAGGGACCAAACCAGGCCATCGTAAACAATTCTTTCTTTGAAATATAAAGGCCACTTCAAAGGCATGCAAAATCAGACAAAATAGGCCCAGACCTTAAAGGGTTAATATACAAAATATGGACATATGGGTTGGATTGCATGTATGGGTTTCACAGTACACTGTGACGAAATGGTGGGCCAAAAATATGGGCCTCTTTGCATTATTTTGCTTAGGGCCCCCAAATGGCCTGGGCCGGCCCTGCGTAAGAAGCATTTCAAGGTCCTGGAGTGGCCTCCAGATCTCAACCCCATAGAAAATCTGTGGAGGGAGTTGAAAGTCAAACAAACGACAGCCCCAAAACATCACTGCTCTAGAGGAGATCTGCATGGAGGAATGGGCCAAAATACCAGCAACAGTGTGTGAAAAGCCTGTGAAGAGTTACGGAAAACATTTGGCCTCCGTTTTTGCCAAAAAAGGGTAGATAACAAAGTATTGAGATGAATTTTTGGTATTGACCAAATACTTATTTTTCACCATGATTTGCAAATGAATTCTTTAAAAAGCAGACAATGTGATTTTCTGTTTTTTTTCCCACATTCTGTCTCTCATGGTTGAGGTTTACCCATGTTGACAATTACAGGCCTTTCTAATATTTTCAAGTGGGAGAACTTGCACAATTAGTGGTTAACTAAATACTTATTAGCCCCACTGTACATACCTGTAAAGTACGGTTTTGGTTTAATTAGTACAAGTGAGCACTGATTTTTAAATGTGTACGGCGTACGTTCAGAATCGGTACGTTTTTCATGCATTACGTTTTTTTTTTTTTTTTTCTGCGTTCGGATTTTGTCACCGTTTCGGCAACAATGTGCATTACGATGCGTTACGTTGGTTGAATGACGTGATAAAAGTCAGAGACACCGAGAGAGAACAGTGTTTGTTGTGACGCTGTAGCAAACGTGACACTAGGCTAGGTGGCTCCAATATTTCCTGACTGGAGCCGACAGCCTACAGTCTACGCCTAGATATTACATGTGTATAGAACTAGATGCGAAATGACAGACACAGCAGCGTTGGTAAACAGCCGCCATTTTAAAGCAGTAGACTTCTCAGAAAGGCTCTGTTGTAGTGAGCCTTCCCAGCTAACCTAAGTCACTTTTTATCTAAAATACTCCTAAATCGGCAAAATCTTGACTTGAATATATCTTTAAATGATGAAACAGTTTTAAAACTTTCACATGTCGAAAGTAGAAAGGGAACTAATGCAAAAACGGGAGCAATTTTAACAACGGTAAAGTGCGTACGACAGGAGAACGTCTTAAATAGCATTATTATGTGAATTAGAATCATATTTTGAGACGAATCGACTATATACAACAATTTAGCAAAGCGCAGATGACGAAAAATTAGTCTTTTAATCTGCCGGTTAGCCACGCCTACTATTAGAGGAGATCTGCATAGAGGAATGTGCCAAAATACCAGCAACAGTGTGTGAAAAGCTTGTGAAGAGTTACAGAAAACGTTTGGCCTCCGTTATTGCCAACAAACAGTACATACCAAAGTACTGAGATGAACTTTTGGCATTCTTATTTTCCACCATGATTTGCAAATAAATTCCTTAAAAATCAAACAATGTGATTTTCTGGGTTTTTTTCCACATTCTGTCTCTCATGGTTGAGGTTTACCCATGTTGAAAATTACAGGCCTCTCTAATATTTTCAAGTGGGAGAACTTGCACAATTAGTGGTTGACTAAATACTTATTTGCATAGGCGGAGTTTGACTTTTGGGGTGGGGGGGGGCACAAAATGTTGAAAACCCCGTAGTGTGACAATGCAGTGTCAGCAATAAAATTAACTTACAAGAATATTTATAATAATAAGTTGACAATGAGCGATTTTGTTACCCATCATTCTTGAGGGGAATTCTAAACTAGGCTGCTTAGGCAATACTTTTCGCCAAGATCGTCATCCATTGAATATGATACGCCCGCCGATGTCATGCCAATGTAGTAACCCCAGTCAAAAATGGTATCCCTTGGGCGGCGCCATATGGGGTAGATTTGTGTCTTTTTTTATTCAATCAAAAAAAAAAAAAGTTGCTTCAATCAAAATATATATTTTCAATCAAAAAAAGTCACTTCAATAAAAAATAAAAAATGTGTTTAAATGCAAAAATAAATTTGAAACTCAAAAAAATGCATTTGAAAGCTATTTTTCTTTGATTATTATTATTTTTTTTTTTTTTTAATTGGAGTCAAGTTTTTTTGATTGAAGTAATGTTGATTTGTGTTTGTCTAGGACGTTTTTGTCTTTATTTTTCAATCAAAAAAATAAGTTGCTTCAAAAAATATATATTTTCGAAAAGAAAAATCACTTCAATCAAAAAAAAATGAAAAATTTCAAACGTTTTTGAATGCGAAAAAATAATTGAGATTGAAAAATTTGCATTTGAACACAAAAATATTTTCAAAGAAAAAAATCGTTTGAAAAATAAAATTGCAATCCCCTAATTTTTTTGTTTTGAAAATTATATGTAAAGCAAATGACCGTAGAAGATGCTAGTCACATAATCTGTTCGAAAAAACAATTTTGACCCAAAATAAAAATATATTCTTTAGTTCATTTCATTCAATTTTTGTTGCAGTTTTATTGCTTTACAATATATATATATTTATATATATATATATTTATATATATATATATATATATATATATGTATATAGATATAGATATAGATATACATATAGATATATATACATATATATATAGAGAGAGATATATATGTAGATAGATATAGATAGATATATTAGGGCTGTCAAACGATTAAAATTTCTAATCGAGTTAATTACAGCTTAAAAATTAGTTAATCGTAATTAATCGCAATTCAAAGCATCTATAAAATATGCCATATTTTTCTGTAAATTATTGTTGGAATGGAAAGATAAGACACGAGATGGATATATACATTCAAAATACAGTACATAAGGACTATTTGTTTGTTATAACAATAAATCAACAAGATGGCATTAACATTATTAACATTCTGTTAAAGCGATCCATGGATAAAAAGACTTGTAGTTCTTAAAAGAAAAATGTTAGTACAAGTTATAGAAATTTTATATTAAAACCCCTCTTGTTTTCGGTTTAATAAAATTTGTAAAATTTTCAATCAAAAAATAAACTAGTAGCCCGCCATTGTTGATGTCAATAATTACTTACACAATGCTCATGGGTGCTGAAGCCTATAAAATCAGTCGCACCCAAGCACCAGCAGAGGGCGGCAAAACTCCATAAAACACAATTAACAAGCAGTTCACTGTACTGTCATTTAAATCTGTCTGAGCGGGGGGAGTGCGTTAATTGCGTCAAATATTTTAACGTGATTAATTAAAAAAATTAATTAACGCCCGTTAACACGATAATTTTGACAGCCCTAATATATACATATATATATATATATATATATATATATATATATATATATATATATATATATATATATATATATATATAGGAAAGTCAATTTCATGCAATGACACTTTTCGGCCACCGGGGGGGCTGCCCCCCCCTTAAAATTTGCTTATGCTTATTTGTCCCACTGTAGCTGAAGATATTGATTGTTCTTTGATTGCACCAGGTTATATGTGTCAATATTACCAATAAATTCATATTATTTTAAAAATTGAGTTTTATTATTGTTTCATATTGCACGCTATATACAACGTTGTAAGATTAGTCACCAATTTGTAAGGGCATATGTCACTATTTGTAGGATTGCCAACGGTCTCGGGTTGACAGGTATGTTCAACCAACGTAGTAACGTACCGTAACGCACATTGTCTCATTGCCGAAACGGTGACAAAATCCGAACGGAGAAATAAAAACGTAATGCACGAAAAACGTACAGATTTTGAAAGTACGGCATACACATTTAAAAATCAGTGCTCACTTGTACAAATTAAGCTTGAGAACGATAAACCGATACGACCGGATATCCGGTTTTACAGGTGAGAGATACAGCTGTATCGATAGTAAAGTTAACATTCGACAGTAATTAGCCCTTAAATATTTAATGAACCGATAGTAGAGATAGAATTCGGCTATCGCGAGCACAAGAATCGGCTTCTAATGCCTAGTTTAATGCATTGCTTAATATAATAATCATTTAACTTTTACTTCACATGCTGCGCTTGTGTCATTTACCACACAGCGCACTTAAATTGTGACCGCACGCATGATATATGGACAAGAACCACTCACAGTCGTGATTGCCTCAACTTCCCATGCATTTCGGCAGAACCCCAAGTAGTCGCCGTCATTACCCGATCGTCACGGGCGTGTCATAACAACGCGAGAGCTAACAAAACCACTGTAACACACGCTCCGTAGCGTTTTCTTCACAGCCCAAAACAGAACTAGTAGTGGCAACGAAGCAACATGCTAAAACAATGGACAGTTTGAGCACCAGGCCAGCGACGTGCAGCGATTGATTTTCAACGCACCCTGGAAAACAAAAGTCGGACTTTGAAGTGATGAAGGCAGCCAGGTCAGAGCTAGGGTTGTTCCGATCATGTTTTTTTGCTCTCGATCCGATCCGATCGTTTTAGTTGGAGTATCTGCCGATCCCGATATTTCCCGATCCGATTGCTTTTTTTTTGCTCCCGATTCAATTCCAATCATTCCCGATAATTTTTCCCGATCATATAGATTTTGGCAATGCATTAAGAGAAAAATGAATAAAACTCGGACGAATATATACATTCAACATACAGTACATAAGTACTGTATTTGTTTATTATGACAATAAATCCTCAAAATGGCATTTACATTATTAACATTCTTTCTGTGAGAGGGATCCACGGATAGAAAGACTTGTAATTCTTAAAGGCCAGATGTGACTTTGCATACTGTGACTAAATATTGCCATCTAGTCGATTTCTATGAGCTTTCAGTAAATGATAATTCAGGCATTTAACTTCTGCCCAAATGCATGATGGGAAGTGCACCCAAGACTGTGCGTAGTGCTACCAACTGATATATCTTCTCTGCGTTGGGGACTAACTTAAGGTGTTAAGACAAAGATCAAATGCTATTTTGCTCCCCACATTACTTCCCATGATATTTCTAATCGTAGGGAGAAGGATTGTAAGGCTTTAGCCAATTTAAAAAAGGCTCCAAAGGCTGCCAAAATTCACCCTACTCGTTATACGCTGCCTTTTATCTCGCTATATGGGTAAAACGGCGCCGTTACAGATTGAGCGCGACAATGCGAGAGTGGGTTGTGCAGCGCATGCATTAATTTCATTAAGTATTTTAATGTGACACATTTTTAGAAAATGAATCGCCGCTATCGGGATAAATTTGATAACCCTACCTTAAGCCTAAACTAAAGACTCTGGATGAGTGTAACATATTATTTTTGTAACGTTAAATGCAATTAGAAAACGATTTAATTAAAAAATATATTAAAAAAAAAGGCATGGCCGATATTTTTTTTGCCGATTCCGATACTTTGAAAATGACGTGATCGGACCCGATCGATCATCCCGATCGATCAGGACATCTCTACTTGTAACTCTTAAAGGATAAATGTGACTTTGTATATTGTGACTAAATATTGCCATCTAGTGTATTTGTTGAGCTTTCAGTAAATGATACTGTAGCTTTTAACTGTTCTGCCCAAATGCATGATGGGAAGTGCAGCCATGACTGTGCGTCGTGGTACCAATTGATATATCTTCTCTGCGTTGGGAAATAACATAGGGTGTTAAGAAAAAGATTAACTACTACCTTTCTTCCCCACATTGCTTCCCACAATTATTCTAATCATTGGGAAAGGGATTGTAAGGCTTTAGCCATTTAAAAAAAGGCTCCGAAGGCTGCCAAAATTCACTCTACTCATTTTACGCTGCCTTTTAGCTCTATATACTGTATGGGTAAAACGGCGCCATTATAGATTGAACGCGACAATGTGTGAGTGGGTCGTGCAGCGCATGTGTAATTCTCGCCGTTAACTTGATAAATTTGACAGCCCTACCTTAAGCTTAAACTAAAGACTCTGGGAGAGTGTAACACATTATGTCTGTAACGGTAAATACAATTAGAAAACGGTTTAATTAAAACATTAAAAAAAAAGGCATGTCCGATATTTTTTGCCGATTCCGATACTTTGAAAATGACGTGATCGGACCCGATCGATCGGCGGACATATCTAGTCAGAGCTAGTCTGAAGCGGTACAGAGCTTGTGAGTTTTGAACCCTGAAAAATAACCCACTACAATGATGGAAAGGGCGGCCCCCAGTTATACCAGTGGTAAAGCATAATTTATTATTTATTTATGATAACTCTAGCAGGTTTAATTCTTTTTTTCTAGAGCTGCTGCATATAATTTTTTTTGTTTGTAAGATGTTTACATTGAAAGTTTGCACATCAATTAGTTACCTCTTGTGTTCAAAACACCAGGAAATAGAGTAATTGAATGACTGCAATTTATTGTTGTCTGTCACTGGAGTTTTATTTTAATCCCCTCCAACAAAATGACGGTCATATCGTAAGCCTTATTTTTTTGTCATAAAAAAATAAAACATCGTTGGTATGAAATTTTGTTGTTTAATTTTGCTATTAGAAATGTGGTCTTTTTTATATGTTTAAAATACTGTACGAACACACACAACAAATGTTTACTATCGTATCGTTTTCACTCTGTATCGAACCGTATCGTTCTTAAACTGTATCGAATCGTATCGAATCGCTCGGCCTTAAAAATGTATCGTCTTTTAATTGAATCGCAACCTGTGTATCGATTAGAGGTGGGAATCTTTGGGCACCTAACGATTCGATTACGATTCAGAGGCTACGATTCGATTATAAATCGATTATTGATGACACCACCCCCGCTATTAGCGGCTAATGTTATGTACATTAGTTACAAAAACTATTAAAAAAAAAAAAAAAGCCTCGCAGGCTTAAATAAACGACTATTTCAGTATCAAGTTAACAGTTAAAAACAATAAATAATATACTCAAATCCCCATTCTGTATCAGCAGCTTTAAACTACACTCAAATAATTTAATGTTGTCAATCAACCGTTAAAGAGCATACGACACCAGAAAAAAAGTCTTAAATGGCATTATTATGTGAATTAGAATCATATTTTGAGACGATTCGACCATATACAACAATTTAGCAAAGCGCAGATGACGAGAAATTAGTCTTTTAATCTGCCGGTTAGCCACGCCTACAATTATAGGGCTTTAGCGTCCCCAACAGGTGGATGACGTCAGCGGTAGACTAGGCTCATCGGTTTTACTATTCAGCCCATTGAGGGGGAATTGTTCAGAACGAGGAAAACGAGACGAAGAGAGCTGCAAAATGTCATTGTTTCAGTCTCTCTACTCCCAATATTTTTACAGGATATTCTTTTTATCCAAGTATTTTCCCCAATAGCTATATAAATGGCTTGAGAAGGACCAGTCAGCCCGTCGAGGGGGAACTATTCACAATGAGGAAAACGCGACGAAGAGAGCGGCAAAATGTCATTGTTTCTGTCTCTTTACTTCAATATTTTTACAGGATATTCTTTTTATCCAAGTATTTTTCCCCAATAGCTATATAAATGGCTTGAGAAGGACCAGTCAGCCCGTCGAGGGGGAACTATTCACAATGAGGAAAATGAGACGAAGAGAGCGGCAAAATGTCATTGTTTCTGTCTCTTTACTTCAATATTTTTACAGGATATTCTTTTTACCCAAGTACTTTCCCCAATTGCTAAATAAATGGCATGGTCATGACAAATAACTTGTGCTAAATGGAATATAAAATAATAAAAATCCATTTATTCAAGACGACATGGCAAAATTACTCCATAATGGTCAAAACAGTCGACTTTACCTTTACTGTCACACCTCCCGAACGATATTTTATGACACCTAAATCGGACATATGTCATTTCCCTTCCCCGGCTTCGGAGAATGTAAACAGACCAGAAGGAGTGACAGCTAGCCGACATGCTAACCCGAACCGAGGGATGTTTCAAAGTCTTCGAAGTGGAAAATCACACATAACTAGCCTGGATTATTTGACATGACGACCCGGTTGTCGAGTTTCTTTGCGGATCGGCAAACCGCCCGGCGGAGAGCAATTTACAGTTCGTTCCCTGGAGGAGGGTGGCTGGAGTTGTTGTGGAGCTAACGTGCTAACAGCTAACTGCTAATGAGCATGAGGATAGCTTTTTACATGCCTATCAATGATCAAACGTAAGTAGTCCTTTATTTAAAGGAATTTTATAGTGTTTACTTTGTAGTCACTGTATTCGTATTTGACATAATACAAAACAAGATGTTTACTCACTTCCTTGTAAGTCCAATGGTCCCACAGTAAATATCCACGGTGAATGGGAACCTTTTGAAACTCCAAAAAGGCGCATACGCCTCTCCCGCATACAGAATGATTTTTCTGCAGCCGTTTGGCTGGCGTGATGCAAAAAATAAAAGTATTAATCCGCAAAATCAGCTGAATCCTTCGTCCTCATACACAACAGTACACTGTAGCGTGAAGAGGACGTCTTCTACCGTACACGTCACAGCGCCCTCCTCCTCAATGCGAGACCGAAGCCGGAAGTCACTCATTTTCCTGGCGCGGGATTCAAAAAACTAAATAAATATAGCGATCGCTTCCACACACATCCAAGCGGTCCATATCATTCAGGAGCATAAAATACCGCGTGTATTATGAAATAAACATGCTTTTTCGTGTCACAAGCACTTTAAAGTTGTTAAGATTGCTCCTGTTATTCCATAAAACTATTTTAAAGATCGATTCAAGTCAATATTTTACCGATTTAGGAGTATTTTAGATAAAAAGTTAATTAGGTTCGCTTGGAAGGTTCGCTACAACAGCCTTGCAGGGAAGTTTACCGCTTTACTAACGCCAGGGCCGGCCCAGCCTATACGCAGACTATGCAGCTGCTTAGGGCCCCTGACCACTAGGGTGCCCCCAATCTGGCAATTGTTTAATTTATATTCTATTGTGTTTACTGCAGTTTGCCTTATTTGACTTTTGTGAGTTTTGATACTTGATTACAAGCTTAAAAAAAATAATTAAAAGTTCTTCCTTAACTCTTATCTACTGTACTTATCTACTGTAAGTACTGACAATCATTTGGGGTGAGAAGTTTGAAGTATGCAGTGCAATAAAATCTGATTAATAAACAAAATATGGACGTATGGGCTGGATTGCATGTATGGGTTTCACAGTACACTGTGACGAAATGGTGAGCCAAAAATATGGGCCCCTTTGCATTTTTTTGCTTAGGGCCCCCAAATGGCATGGGCCGGCCCTGACTACCGCCCGCATCTAGCTTTCTCTACATGTGCTGCTATCGCCACCGTGTCTATTCTGCATCTAGTCCTATATAAACATGATATCTACCTTAACATTATGTGGACGTACTTTCTAGCAGCTTTCGGCAGCAGTCAGGTATGTTGTTGTTTTTTTATCTCGCGGCATGAGTTGAGCTAGAGCCGTGAGTTGAGCATTGGCATTACCCGAGGGGCCGGGTAATGACAAGCATGATGTTTAGCTACTCTCGCTCCGTTCCTCATTGCGTCCCGAAGACCGCGCTGACTGTGTTTTATTTCCGCTTTACCTGGTATAATTCAATAATCGGAATTTAGATGTTTGTGAATCGTTCTCGAATCTTCCACGGCCGAATCGCGAATAATCTAAGAATCGGAAATTTCGCACACCTCTAGTATCGATACATATCGAATTGGCTTCATGCCAGAGATTCCCAACCCTAGTACAAATTACGCCGAAACCGTACAACGTGACAGGTATGCTATACTTATGCTTATGCTCGTGCAGTTCTCCATATCGTCATTTTCTGAGAGAAATTGTCCGACAGAATTGCAGGGGTGCCAATAATTTTGGCCAGCAGTGTATCAATTCTTAACGGGCGCATATTGATAACATTTTGGGCTCCAAAATATCTCGACCGATCGATCACCTTTCCGATATGAAGGCAAATTTGCGTCAAAGATGAATCGCCTTCATAGTAAATATGCATGAGCTTTGATATCAACTCTGCGCGACACTTGTTTCAGTTCCCCTCCCCGTCCCCCGTATGATTTTTATAGTAATTCAACAGAGTGAAGGCTGTTACCATGGCAACATGTTTTTGTTCTTGGAGTCCTCCCAAAAGGAGAGACTCGCCGTCACCTGTGGCTGCCGTCACCCAGACGGCAAAGCGGGACGGAAACCCTTCCTTAAATTGCCAATTAGCTTTAATGAGAGCATTAATTTTAACGAGACGCGCGCGTCAACACAATCATAAGCCGAGCGAGCGGTCATCCGAGCTCCGCCCAATCACGCTTGATTTCCTCCACCCTAGCCGCTTTCCTTTTAATTCTTTTCATTTATTTCCTTCCAGCCGGAATGTCAGTCCATCTTATTCTAATGAAGCTTTGATTTCCGCGCGTCGCGGAGCATCCGAGCCGTAACGATCCTCCTATCCGCCGGCTGCCCGGGCCTCAATTAGATTATACGTGGGGGGCTGCGGCGGGATGTTGATGGCGGTGGTGGGAAGCATTAAAGGCACTGGCATGACTGACCTCGTGCGGGAGGTTTGATATAAATTGCGTTAATGGTTTTAATCCCTCTGAGTGCACAAGTTAGTTTGACAGGACTTTCTGTTCGACGCGGAGGATGATGGAGGAGTCCATTAAAATGTTGTTGTTTTTTTCTCAATCAGGAAAAGTTCCGCGTTCTGCTTCTGTGATCGATTTGATATATCTTTTAGCTAGTGCTGTGCGAGACAGGGGGGAAAAAATTATCACCATATGGGCCGTTCCATATCACGGTATCGATAATACATTTTTTTCATGAAGAAGAGCGCATTTTGCGCGCACACGAAGAAGAGCGCACTTTGCGCGCGCACACGAAGAAGAGCGCACTTTGCGCGCACACGAAGAAGAGCGCATTTTGCGCACACGCACACGAAGAAGAGCGTATTTTGCACTCACACGAAGAAGAGCGCACTTTGCGCGCGCACACGAAGAAGAGCACACTTTGTGCGCGCGCACACGAAGAATAGTGTATTTGCACAGGTTCACGCACACGCGCACCTCGCGCATACTTGTGCGTGCACACACGAGAAAGAGTGGATTTTGCGTGCACACGAGAAAGAGCGCACACAAAGAAGAGCGCACTTTGGGCGGGCAAACGAGGAACAGCGCACTTTGCGCAAGCAAACGAAGAAGAGCGCATTTTGCGCGCGCGCACACACGAAGAAGAGCACACTTTGCGCACGCGCACACAAAGAAGAGCGCACACGAAGAAGAGCGCACTTTGCGCACACACGAAGAAGAGCGTATTTTGCGCTCACACGAAAAAGAGTGCATTTGCTTGCGCACATGAGAAAGAGCGCCCACAAAGAAGAGCGCACTTTGGGCGCGCAAACGACGAACAGCGCACTTTGCGCAAGCAAACGAAGAAGAGCATACTTTGTGTGCGCACACAAAGAAAAGCGCACTTTGCACGCGCACATGAAGAAGAGCACACTTTGTGGGCGCACACACGAAGAATAGTGCATTTTCACAGGTTCGCACACACGAGGAAGAGCGGATTTTGCGCGCACACGAGAAAGAGCGCACACAAACAGTGGCGGACTTGGCAATTTTGGGGCCTAAGGCAAACATATCCATGGGCCCTCTTCATGGGTCAGGGCTTAAAAAAGTGAGAAGGGTGTGGAGGAAATATGTTCCGGTACACTAGGGATGTCCTAAATGACAAATTTTCTCCTGATTAGTCAGCCGACTAGGTACAATGAATCGACTAATCTAATAATTTTCTTTTTTTTACTAATTTACCTTTGAAATTTTTGCTGACACTTATTAATTCACAAAACTATTTTGGAACACTTAAATTTTTTTAAGGTAAAAATGGTCATGTAAATAATAGGGCTGTCAAACGATTAAAATTTTTAATCGAGTTAATTACAGCTAAAAAATTAATTAATCGTAATTAATCGCAGTTCAAACCATCTATGAAATATGCCATATTTTTCTGTAAATTATTGTTGGAATGAAAAGATATGACACAAGACGGATATATACATTCAACATACGGTACATATGTACTGTATTTGTTTATTATAACAATAAATCAACAAGATGGCATTAACATTATTAACATTCTCTTAAAGCGATCCATGGATAGAAAAACTTGTAGTTCTTAAAAGATAAATGTTAGTACAAGTCATAGAAATTTTACATCAAAACCCCTCTTAATGTGTTCATTTTAATAAAATTTGTAAAACTAAACTAGTAGCCCGCCATCGTTGATGTCAGTAATTACACAATGCTCATGGGTGCTGAAGCCCATAAAATCAGTCGCACCCAAGCGCCAGAACAGGGCGACAAAACTCCAAAAAACACAACTAACAAGTGGGCATTGCACTGCATTTTAATCTGTTTGATCGGGGCATGTGCGTTAATTGCGTCAAATATTTTAACTAGGGCTACCAAAGTTATCGCGTTAACGGGCGTTAATTAATTTTTTTTAATTAATCACGTTAAAATATTTTACGCAATTAACGCACAAATGCCCCGCTCAAAAAGATTAAAATGACAGCACAGTGAAATGTGTGCTTGTTTTGTCCCCCTCTGCTGGCGCTTGGGTGCGACTGATTTTATAGGCTTCAGCACCCATGAGCATTGTGTAAGTAATTATTAGGGCTGTCAAACGATTACAATTTTTAATCGAGTTAATTACAGCTTAAAATTTAATTAATCGTAATTAATCGCAATTCAAACCATCTATAAAATATGCCATATTTTTCTGTAAATTATATATATATTCTGTAAAATAAATTGTTGGAATGGAAAGATAAGACACAAGATGGATATATACATACATTCAACGTACGGTACATAAAGACTGTAGTGGACATTTCACTCTACTGTCATTTAAATCTGTCTATGCTGTCCTCACTCCGAAGCGTCTACTTTTTCCAAAGCTAGACCGCTAGTGAACGACGCCTTAATAATCAGACTTCTTCCTTTTTCATCTGATTCATTAATAAAATGGCCTCAAACCATTGTCCTCTTTAGACCGTCGTAAAACTACAAAAAAAAAAAGTACACAAGCATTGCATGAGCAACAACGTTAGCTTAGCACGCTATACAGGTTCACTAAGCATAAACAAAAAGCGTCTCATACAAAAAATATAACATTTCGCTTACTAACATAATAAGTACATTCCTTACAATAACCATACTTACGGACAAATCTTGTCCAAGGATCATATAAGCACAACATTACAATGTAGGCGTCAGCCCGAGACGTCGTGCAGCCATATTGAACTGGCAAGAAAACAATAAACCATGTCGCAAAGCGACCACAAGAGTTCACTGTTAGACAGCACAAAAAGCCTTGCTGTAAAACTTACCAAAAGGCAGAATACTGTCTGAGCGGGACATGTGCGTTAATTGCGTCAAATATTTTAACGTGATTAATTTAAAATATTCATTACCGGGCATTAACGCGATAATTTTGACAGCCCTAGTAATTATTGACATCAACAATGGCGGGCTAGTTTATTTTTTGATTGAAAATTTTACAAATGTTATTAAAACGAAAACATGAAGAGGGATTTTAATACAAAATTTCTATAACTTGTACTAACATTTATCTTTTAAGAACTACAAATCTTTCTATCCATGGATCGCTTTAACAGAATGTTAATAATGGTAATGCCATCTTGTTGTGATTTATTGTTATAATAAACAAATACAGTACTTATGCACCGTATGTTGAATGTATATATCCATCTTGTGTCTTATCCTTCCATTCCAACAATAATTTACTGAAAAATATGGCATATTTTAGAGATGGTTTGAATTGCGATTAATTACGATTATTCTTAAGCTGTAATTAACTCGATTAAAAAATTTTAATCGTTTGACACCCCTAATTTTAATTAAAAAAATAATTACCGCCCGTTAACGCGATAATTTTGACAGCCCTACTAAAAAGTCATAATCGGACAAGTCAATTTTGGTGTAAAGTATGCCAACTGCTTCCCCGCAGAGCTACTCGAGAGCTCACCAATTACTCCAACAACAAGCAGTCACTATTTTTAATATTCCGGATATGTCGCTTTTTCTTAGGTTATTCCTGATACGCGGACTCGGAGCAGCTGCTGCTCATCCCTGCCGTAGGCTGCCAGTTGCAGACGACATTAGCACGGGGATAAAGACGGATGCGGCGCTTCCGTATGCACGCGGGGACCGCCCACTCGACAACAGGTGTTGAGACACGCAGCTGCGACTAGGAACAATTTAAACCACTCCATAAAGATTGTCATATAGGTTGTAACGCGGAATGAAAACGACATGAAAATCTGAAAAGGGATCCATTTAAAGTGTCGGTAACAAGCGGTTTTGCCGTAAAGCTCAAATCTTCTCGTCAACGAAATGTCAGCGCCGCTGGCTACGGTAATTGCCGCCCAGCCACAATTAAGGGTTAGCACTTTTTTACTCCCACAAGGACCTTTTTAAATGCGATTTCAGATGGGGAATAACATGCCGTGGAATGTTGGATGTGTGTAATTAAAGGGAAATAAGCAATCATGTGGACCGCGACAGGTCATCCTTTGAGTGCCGCCGTGCAGAAAAGAACAAAAATTGAAATAAATAAATAAAATAAAATACGTATCGGTCAAATGTTTTCATATTTTACTAGTTGATTGCCATACAAGCCCATGGACGTCCAAGCCATTTGTACCAAGAGGGGTGACACTGAATCATCACTCCTATTAGAGAGACAGCGAGAACGAAAATAGGTATTTGCCATGTGGCAAAATGGACGGCTATGCACGTCCAAATTTTCCATTCATATTAAATAGCAGAAAAACATGTGTAGCTGTGATTTTTGACCATACCCTTAGCATTACAGCACATTGACATTCAACTGGCAACCAAGTCAGCCTATGCCAATGACGGCTAAGCACGTCCAAATTTTCCATTTATATCAAAACTCATTCACTCCCAGCCATTTTCACCAGAGCAAGGCCCTTCGCTCCCAGCCGTCTTACTGGATTTTGACTGATTTTGCAAGGCCCACAGAAAATTCTGTTCCATTGCTATATAAACATGGAACTAGGGCTGTCAAACGATTAAAAATTTTAATCGAGTTGATTACAGCTTAAAAATTAATTAATCGTAAATAATTGCAATTCAAACCATCTATAAAATATGCCATCTTTTTCTGTAAATTATTGTTGGAATGGAAAGATAAGACACGAGACGGCTATATACATTCAACATACGGTACATAAGTACTGTATTTTTTAATTATAACAATAAATCAACAAGATGGCATTAACATTATTAACATTCTATTAAAGCGATCCATAGATAGAAAGACTTGTAGTTCTTAAAAGATAATGTTAGTACAAGTTATAGAAATTTTATATTAAAACCCCTCTTAATGTTTTCGTTTCATTAATTTTGTAACATTTTCAATCAAAAAAGAAACTAGTAAAATACCACATGGCAAAATCCATTTTGCCACATCGCAAAAAGCTGCCACATGACAAAATCAATTTTGCCACATCCCAAAAAATGCCACATGGCAAAATCCATTTTGCCACATCGCAGAAAAAAATGCCACATTGCAAAATCAATTTTGCCACATGGCAAAAAATGCCACATGGCAAAAAAATACCACATGGCAAAATCCATTTTGCCACATCGCAAAAAGCTGCCACATGACAAAATCAACATTGCCACATCGCAAAAAAATGCCACACGGCAAATAAATTGCCACATGGCAAAATCACTTTTTCCATATGGCAAAAAAAAATGCCACATGCCGTAAAAATGCCACATGGCGATAAAATGCCACATGGCAAAATCCATTTTGCCACATGGCAAAAAAATGCCACGTGGCAAAATCCGTTTTGCCACATCGCAAAAAAATGCCACATAGCAAAATCAATTTTTATGCTTTTCATTGGTCACTTGCTGTTTGTTTATGGGCATTTTGAGGACGCTTCCTGTTGATTTTGTGTCACTTCCTGGTGATTTTGGGGCATTTCGTGGTGGTTTTAGGGCATTTACGGAATCCATCCCTGTGCATTTCGGATCATTCCCTGTTGATTTCAACATATTTCTGGGTCACTTGCTATTCACTGGTCACTTCCTTTTGATTTTGGGTGACTTTCTGCTGATTTTGGGGCATGCCGCAGTCGCTCCCTGTACATTTTTGGATTGTTTCCTATTGGTTTCATCTTCAAGGCATATCTGTATCAGTTGCTGTTTATTGGTCACTTCCCGTTGATTTTGGGGAATTTCCACGACCCTTCCTGTTGATTTTTTGTCACTTACTCTTGATTTTGGGGCATTTCCTGGTGATTTTAGGGCATTTAACTTGCTATTCATTGGTTGATTGATCATCAACGACTCTTCTCCTTCTTTCCCCACATTCAGACCTATTACAATATATTTTTTAAAAACGTTTTTTTATTTTTTTATACACGAGAGGTACCGGATCTGCCCAAATATGTCCCGGAACACAGAGGCCAAAATCAAGAGGTTAGGGTTAGGGATCCTGCTGGAACAAGATCCGGCACAAATTAACCCCTGATTAACACTATATGTTTTCTATTTGCCATTGACAGCGATAGACATCCAATCCACTCAAACGGAACACGTCTGTCGCCACCAACTGCAGTCAGAAACATAGAAATGGGTGGGTTTTTTTCACACAAAAAAAAGTCTCAACTCGCTGAAATTTCACAGGAAGTCTGCCATTTTTTGTGTACAACACACATTTTAAAGCTGATGCAAAAGAGTCCTTGCCCCAGTTACGATTTCAATTTTAAAATTCACCTCCAAAAGCCAATTTATCAAATTCCGAGACACGTCCGGCGAGGCTAGAGCTGCAAAAATTGATCAAGAATTCACGCTTGAGAAAACATTTTGAATTTCCAGTCTGCTTCATATAGGAAGACCGCTCAATAAATTCCTGTACGGTGGTTACGTATGTGTATTTTTGCTGTGCGTATTATGTACTAGAAATGGGCTGTAAACAAAGTGCCGTGTGGACACGGAGCAATAAAATAAATCAGCCTGCAGGTGTTCTGCTGGCTCGCTGACTCGCTCGCGTTGTATTTATTTATTTTTCTCCCCCCGGCACGACGTTTGGACCCGCAGCCAGCCGGCGTCCGCATGACACTTCACGGACTTTTGTGGATTTCTGGATGGACGGGAGCTGCCAGGAACGACAGCGCGCTCCCCTCAGGTCCTCTTCTGACTCCATCTCGAAAGCTTGTTCACAAGCACCCCGAGGCTCCTTACACACGCGTGGCAAACACACACACACTGCTCCACATGCTGTTGATGTGCTTGAAAATCTAACCCTGGAATCATTGGCGTTGTCAGGGCTATTTTAGGGGAGATTCAGGCCCCATAAAAACCTAACAAATGCCTCATTTTTAGAAAGAAATCAGCTATTTAGTCCCCCCAAAAAATTAATTTTGGGAAAAAAAGGTTCGTGCTTGGTCCACAAAGGACAAGGTTGGTTTTAGCGGTCCAAAATGTTTTTGTATTTTGATTTTGTTTAAAAAAAAATAATCATTTTTGGTCCAAATATGTTGGGTTTTTTGCTGTTCCATTTTTTTTTAAAAAAAAATATTTTTATTTTTCTTAAGTGAAAATGGTTTATTGTGTTGAAAAAATTTGTAATGATAATTTTTGACCAAAATATTTTATCATATTTTTGGGTAAAAATTATTATTACTTTTTTCTGCTGTCTTATTTTTTTTTTCAGTAAAAATGGTTTATTTTGTTTTTAAAAATTATATATATATTTTTTTTAATTATACTTTTTAAAAATTGGGACAGCGGAAAAAACATTTGGGTCAAAAATTGTGTTATTTTTTTCTGCTGTACCAATTGTTTTTTTTGTTTTGTTTTTTGTTTGTTTTTTTTTAGCTCTAATTTTTGACCAAAATGTTTTTACTGCTGTCCCATTTTTTATTTTTATTTTTTTTAGGTGAAAAGAGTTTATTTTGTTGAAAAACTTGTAATAATAATTTGGGGCCAAAATATTTTAATATATTTTTTAATTGGGATAGAAGAAAAAAACATTTTTGACACAAATATGTTTTTTTTCTGCTGTCCATTTTTTTCAGTCAAAAATGGTTTATTTTGTTAAAAAATACATATATTTTATTATATTTTATTTGTGAATTATATATATTAAATATATTGGGGGTCAAAATTTGTTTTTTTCTGCTGTCCCTTTTTTTTAGTCAAAAATGTTTTACTTTGTTTTTCTATATACATATATTATTATATATAGATTATTATATTTTAATTTTTAATTACATTATTTAAAAATTGGGACAAAAATAATAAAATAATTTCAGAAATATAAATATATTGAGGATCAATTTTTTTTTCTTCTGCCGTCCCATTTTTTTTTTTTTCAGTCAAAAATTATGTTTTTAAAAAATTATATTTTGTTATATTTTCTTATACTGTATATGGTTTTAAATTGTATGTTTTTTAAATTGGAACAGCAGAAAAAAAAAAAAAAATTTCTACTGTCCCATTTTTTTCAGTCAAAAGTGGTTTATTTATTTATTTTAATTATATTTGTTTTTGTTTTACTTATACTGATATTTTTTTAAATTGTGATAGCAAAAAAAAAGATATTTGGGTAAAAATATGTTTTTTTTTCAGTCAGAAATAGTTTATTTTGTTTAAAAAAAAAAAAAAATCATTTGCCCCTCACAGTCCAAATAGATTGGACGCCCAGCACCGCCAATGGCACTGTAATATGAGCTATAAAAAACCAATTGGAAATTCAAACCGAGGCCTGAAAGCAAAATTGAAAACTTGAGCAAAACTGGAGGGTCCTTTCTAATGATCCCTAAATGAATGCTCGAAACCAAAATGTCACTTTCTGTGAATTTTGAGTCATGTTTTCTTGAGCCTTTTTATTCGTAGACCAAGCAAATATCACGTTAGTAGGGGTAACTGTCTTTCCACTTTGCAGACACATCATTAGATAGCCTTTTAGCAATCATGTAAAAGGCTAACCTTGGTAGGATGAGTTGAGTCTAGCCCACACAGGAAGTGAGTCAATGCAGGTTATGAAAAACTCCCACACGCGTCAGCCACTTCAATAGCTATACCTGCAAAGACTGCCAGCCATTGGATGAGCTGCAGTATATCAGAAAGATTTCCTTTTAATGGTAACACAATGAAAAATAGGAGCAACCATTGATTATGAATACTGGACTGTATTAGCAACTAGCAGACAGTTGCACAAGTCCTTCTGATCCGTCATTTGGTCCAAGTCTCAGGTAAGTCCCGTGTCAAGAGTTTACGCCAAGTCGAGTCGAGACGACATAACATCATATTGACCCAAATATATTATGAGAGTTTACGCCGAATCGAGTCAAGAGCTCACGTCGAATCCAGAGTTTACGTCAGGTCGAGAGTTTACATCATGTCGAGAGTTTGCGTCGGGTAGAGTCGAGAGGTTGTGTCGAGTCGAGAGTTTGGTTCGAGTCGAGTCAAGAGTTTGATTTGAGTCGAGAGTTTGGTTTGGGTCGAATCAAGTCGAGAGTTTGCGTCGAATCGAGTCGAGTTTGCGTCGAGTCAAGAGTTTACATCGGGTCGAGAGTTTGCGTCGGGTCGAGAGTTTGGTTCGAGTCGAGTCGAGAGTTTGGTTTGAGTCGAGTCGCGGGTTTGCGTCGAGAGTTTGTGTCGGGTCGAGAGTATGTGTCGGGTCGAGAATTTGGTTTGGGTTGAGTCGAGGCTTTACGTCGAGTCGAGAGTTTGGTTCGAGTCGAGTCAAGAGTTTGATTTGAGTCGAGAGTTTGGTTTGCGTCGAATCAAGTCGAGAGTTTGCGTCGAATCGAGTCAAGAGTTTACGTCGGGTTGAGAGTTTGCTTTGGGTCGAGAGTTTGGTTCGAGTCGAGTCGAGAGTTTGGTTTAAGTCGAGTCGCGGGTTTGCGTCGAGAGTTTGTGTCGGGTCGAGAGTATGTGTTGAGTCGAGAATTTGGTTTGGGTTGAGTCGAGGCTTTACGTCGAGTCGAGAGTTTGTGTCGAGTCAAGAGTACGTTGAGTCGAGAGTTTGCGTCAAGAGTTTGCTTCTGGTCAAGGGTTTGCGTCGAGTCATGAGTTTGAGTCGGGTCGAGAGTCTACATTGAGTCGAGGGCTTACATCGAGTCGAGAGTTTATGTCGCGAGTTTATGTCGAGTCCAGAGATTAGTACGAGTCGAGAGTTTGGTTCAAGTCGAGTCTAGAGCTTGCGTTGAGTCGAAACTTTCTGTCAAGTCGAGGGTTTGTGTCGAGTCGAGAGTTTGGTTCGAGTTGAGTCGAGAGTTTGCGTCAAGTCGAGATTTTGCGTCGTTTCGAGAGTGTGTAAAGTCGAGATTCTGGTTTAAGTCGGGAGTTTGGTTCGAGTCGAGTCGAGAGTTTGTGTCGAATCGAGTCGAGCGTTTGGTTTGAGTCGAGTCAAGGGTTTGGCATCAAGTCGGGTCGAGAGTTTGCGTCGAGAGTTTGTGTCGGGTCGAGAGTATGTGTCGAGTCGAGAATTTGGTATGGGTTGAGTCGAGAGTTTATGTCGAGTCGAGAGTTTGGTTCGAGTCGAGAGTTTGCGTCAAGAGTTTGTTTCTGGTCGAGCGTTTGCGTCGAATCCAGTCAAATCGAGTGGAGAATTTGCTTCAAGTCGAGTCAAGGGTTTGCATCGAGTCAAGAGTTTGAGTCGGGTCGAGAGTCTACATTGAGTCGAGGGCTTACATCGAGTTGAGAGTTTACGTCGCGAGTTTATGTCGAGTCGAGAGATTGGTTCGAGTCGAGTCAAGAGTTTGATTTGAGTCGAGAGTTTGGTTTGCGTCAGGTCGAGTCAAGAGTTTGATTTGAGACGAGGGTTTGGTTTGCGTCGAATCAAGTTGAGTTTGCGTCGAGTCAAGAGTTTACGTCGAGTCGAGAGTTTGCATCGGGTCGAGAGTTTGGTTCGAGTCGAATCGAGAGTTTGCGTTGAGTCGAAACTTTCTATCAAGTCGACAGTTTGGTTCGAGTTGAGTCGAGGGCCTGCGTCGTTTCGAGAGTCTGTGTCGAGTCGAGAGTTTGGTTTAAGTCGAGAGTTTGGTTCGAGTCGAGAGTTTGCGTCGAATCGAGTCGAGAGTTTGGTTCGAGTCGAGTCGAGGGTTTGGCATCAAGTCGGGTCGAGAGTTGGCCTCGGGTCGAGGGTTTGCGTTGAGTTGAGGTTTGTGTTGAGTTCAAGAGCTTGGTTCAAGTCGAGAGTTTGGTTCAAGTCGAGAGATTGTGTCAAGAGTTTGCTTCAGGTCGAGCATTTGCGTCGAATTGAGTCGAGAATTTGCGTCGAGTCGAGTCAAGAGTTTGCGTCGAGAGTTTGTGTCGAGAGTTTGTCGAGTCGAGAGTATTGTTTATGTTGAGAGTTTGCGTCGAATCGAGAGTTTGGTTTGAGTCGAGAGTTTGCGTCGAATCGAGTCGAGAGTTTGGTTCGAGTCGAGTCGAGGGTTTGGCATCAAGTCGGGTCGAGAGTTGGCCTCGGGTCGAGGGTTTGCGTTGAGTCGAGGTTTGTGTTGAGTTTGAGAGTTTGGTTCAAGTCGAGAGTTTGGTTCAAGCCGAGAGATTGTGTCGAGTTTGATTAAAGTCAAGCGTTTGCGTCGAATTGAGTTGAGAATTTGCGTCGAGTCGAGTCAAGAGTTTGCGTCGAGTCGAGAGTTTGGTTTATGTTGAGAGTTTGCGTCGAATCGAGTCGAGAGTTTGGTTCGAGTCGGGTCGAGAGTTTGTGTCGGGTCGGGACTTTACCTTGAGCCGAGGTTTGTGTCGAGTTCGAGAGCTTGGTTCAAGTCGAGAGTTTGCGTCGAATCGAGAGTTTATGTCAGTTGAGTCCTTCACCATTGTTCCCCAGCCCACCACCCAAATACTCAAGGTTTTCTCTCAAATAATAAAGCTATCGTCAATGTATATCAATGTCAAAAACATAATAAGAGTTCAAGCATGTATGGATAGCGTTTGACTCTGTCCTAGTAATGAATAAATAACAGATCTACAAATGCACAGTGCCTCTCAATTTCTTAAAAAATAGCTTGCCATGGATTTTAAATCACTACATGCATTAGCTATCGCAGCAATGGTAAGTGTGAAAAGTTGTCTTTTTGGGAGGGGGATATTTGACATCCAGTGCCATCAATGGTAGTCAATGGTATTAAAAAAAGACATCTGGTTCACAAGGTCAAGTCAAACCAACTGATTTTTTTTTTTACATATGTAGCTTTTCAGGGCAGAGTCAAAGGCAAAAGCATATTATTAGGACATCTTCATCCCGAAGGTGAACAAGATGGCGTCTCATCTTTTAGTCTTTCCGCCTGGCGACGTCCAAAAATTCTCTCCGGTGAGAGGTCCGTCTCTTAATGGCGACTCTTCACCCGTCGAGTAGACAACACTTCCCGGGGCGGCGCGGCTGACGGTCTAAGGAATCTTTTGACCCGGCGCCTCGGCCGCTTCCCCGACGGTGATTATCCGCCCACGGAGAGGAGCGCCGCACCCCCGTCAGCCGGCGGACCGACAGGGGTCGACGGAGCGGGTCGACCCCGCCGCGGGAATGATGTCGTCGTCACTGGCGGGATGGCAAAAGTGTCCGCCGGCTTCCTTGTCAAAGCTGCGGGGTCAATTTCAGACTTTGTCAAGGGAAGAGCTATTTTTAATTGGCCGGTCAAGGTTCCCCGATTGTTTGCGATCAACGCGTGGGCGACCTTCTGTTCTCTTTTTGTGCTGTTGCCATAGACTGAGCTAGATGTCTAATCCATTTCAACTGGGAGGGGCGAATGAACATTCTTTCATTTTGTCAAAAGCTGTTCATTTTTCATCCATAAAGATCAGTTGGTTGAAAAGCCGTCTGTTTTTTTGATGAAAATTGAAGTAAATCATCTCAGATAAGAGTGCTTTTGTAATTTCTTACTGACCTCATTGGTTGCCAGTGACTCATTAGACGTCCAGACATCTGGACTTGATTTCTCTCGTTGCCAATGGCCTTGAACAGGGGCGTAGGTTTCGCATAGGGACGGTTGGGGCATACAGTGGGGCAAATAAGTATTTAGTCAACCACTAATTGTGCAAGTTCTCCCACTTGAAAATATTACAGAGGCTTGTAATTGTCAACATGGGTAAACCTCAACCATGAGAGACAGAATGTGGAAACGAGATAAAAAAAAAAAACTGAAAAATCACACTGTTTGATTTTTAAAGAATGTATTTGCAAATCATGGTGGAAAATAAGTATTGGGTCAAGACTAAAAGTTCATCTCAATACTTTGTTATGTACCCTTTGTTGGCAATAATGGAGGCCAAACGTTTTCTGTAACTCTTCGCAAGCTTTTCACAAACTGTTGCTGATATTTTGGCCGATTCCTCCATGCAGATCTCCTCTAGAGCAGTGATGTTTTAGGGCTGTCGTTGGGAAACACGGACTTTCAACTCCTTCCACAGATATTCTATGGGGTAGAGATCTGGAGACTGGCTAGGACACTCCAGGACCTTGAAATGCTTCTTACCAAGCCACTCCTTTATCGCCCTGGCTGTGTGTTTGGGATCATTGTCATGCTGAAAGACCCAGCCACGTCTCATCTTCAATGCCCTTGCTGATGGAAGGAGATTTTCACTCAAAAACCTCTCGATACATGGCCCCATTCATTCTTCCCTTTACACAGATCAGTCATCCTGGTCCCTTTGAAGAAAAACACCCCCAAGGCTTGATGTTTCCACGCCCATGCTTCACAGTGGGTATGGTGTTCTTTGGATGCAATTCACTATTCTTTCTCCTCCAAACACGAGAACCTGTGTTTCTACCAAAAAGTTCTATTTTGGTTTCATCTGAACATAACACATTCTACCAGTCCTCTTCTGGATCATCCAAATGCTCTCTAGCGAACCGCAGACGGGCCTGGACGTGTACTTTCTTCAGCAGGGGGACACGTCTGGCAGTGCAGGTTTTGAGTCCCTGGTGGCGCATTGTTACTGTGGTCCCAGCTCTCTGTAGGTCATTCACTTGGTCGCCCCGTGTGGTTCTGGGATTTTTGCTCACCGTTCTTGTTATCATTTTGACGCCACGGGGTGAGATCTTGCACGGAGCCCCAGATCCAGGGAGATTATCAGTGGTCTTGTATGTCTTCCATTTTGTAATAATTGCTCCCACAGTTGATTTCTTTACACTAAGCGTTTTACCTATTGCAGATTCAGTCTTCCCAGCCTGGTGCAGGTCTACAATTTTGTCTCTGGTGTCCTTCGACAGGTCTGTAGACAGGTGTCTTTTATACCGAGTTAAAACAGGTGCCATTAATACAGGTAACGAGTGGAGCCTCGTTAGAAGAAGTTAGACCTCTTTGACAGCCAGAAATCTTGCTTGTTTCTAGGTGACCAAATACTTATTTTCCGCTGTAATTTGGAAATAAATTCTTTAAAAATCAAACAATGTGATTTTCTGTTTTTTTTCCCACATTCTGTCTCTCATGGTTGAGGTTTACCCATGTTGACAATTACAGGCCTCTCTAACCTTTTCAAGTAGAACTTGCACAATTGGTGGTTGACTAAATACTTATTTGCCCCACTGTAGATAGCAATAGAACAGAATTTTCTGTGGGCCTTGCAAAATCAGTCAAAATCCAGTAAAACGGCCAGGAGCGAAGGGGGTTGCACCGGTGAAAATGGCTGGGAGTAAATGAGTTAATGGAATTTTACTGATGTCGCCGCTCATTGAGACTCATATATGGCTAAGGTAGGTGGCTGTTTTGGTTTTAGGTTGCTAGCGTCTTTGGTTTTGAAAACATTTGAATTTTAAGTTTTTGAAAATAGGCCCCCTACGAATCGGCCCTGAGCCCAATGTTTCGTATTACATAACTCATTGCCTGCCATTGACAATGACAGACATCCAATTCATTTGTACTGGAAGGACTGGCTATGAATGCTTATCTTTCAGTGCCATTGACGGTGTTAGATGTCCAATCCGTTTTGACCGGGAGGGGCCAACGAACCATCAATGGCATCCAAAGACATAAACGAGTGTTTCTTTGTTGTTACATGACCAAAAAGAAGCTGAAAAGACATCCATCATCACCAATGATAATGAAAGAGTTAACTGACGTAGATGATGGTTGAGGGAAAAACTCCAGTTTCCGATAAACAACTCGCCTCATTGTAGCTGACAGAATCAATGTCCGCAATTGTGTGTCGGGAAGACTGTTTGTACCCTGAGTTTTTATGCCACTCCGTCTCAATATCTGCAGAACAAGGGGAAAAAAATCGAAAAGGCATCAAAGCCAAATGACAAACTTTTGCGGTTTTTCAAGCCCCGCGACTCCTTATTGATTTTCGCAGGGCGGAAATGTAATTTTTCTTTGTCCTTCCCACGCCTGCCAATCAGAGGTGAGAGCGAGCGCTCCCGCCGACGCGCCTCTCTCGCTCACGGCCTCATTTCCAGGACGGGAGGCCGAAGCGATGGCCGGAGCGGTCGGTCCGGCGACAGCGGGAGGGTCGGAGACGATCTTCCCGACCGCTCGGCCATTAACCGCCGAGCTGATTGCTTTGCGCCGAAGAGAGAGGGGGAAGGAAATGAGGGAATAATGGGCAGCGGTAATGGAGGACGATGAAAAGTGGCAGCCCGGTTCATCTCGGTAAAGTTGAAAGAAAACGAGAAAAAGACGAGGAGGGGGGGGAAAAATCAGCACAGATGAAACAAATGGAGTCCATATTTTGGGAAGGGTTAGCTTGCGCCGCTGTGCCAGTGTTGAAAATGAGCAATGAGTATGCTGTCAAAAACAATACTGACAATAAGGTGTGGTAATTTTAGTCAGTTCAATATTATACGATTCCCGAGAGCAACGGTTCGTTTTGGTAGATGGCAGGTTGCAGTTCTCGGTTTTGTGGCTCTGTAAATCCACTATCTGAATAGGTAGGTACTGGACAAGGATGATGAATATTAGAAGTGGATCTCTCTGACTACTCCCAGACTCAAAATTATGCATTTTAAATGGACCAATACACAGGAACTGTGTATTGGTCCATTTAGAGCACCATCCTGCTGCAGAATTTGTCCCTTTTTACGGTTAGGAACGTAAGAGGCAGCTAAGATTTGTTGATATTTCAGACCATTTAGGTTGCCTTTGCCCTGCAGATCTCTCGCACACCCCCATACTGGATGTAACCCCAGACCATGATTTTGCCAACACCAAACTTCACTGTTTTCCGAGTGAATCTCGAATCCACGCGGGCTCCAGTAGGTCTCCTGCAATATTTGCGGCAACTGTGGTGTAATGCAATGGAAGATTCATCTGAAAAATCCAACTTTTGCCACTTTTCCAGCGTCCATCCTTTTGACAGGCTGTGGGCCTTGGCAAATGCCACACGCTTTTTAAATTGTCTTTTGTTTAATGCTGGTTTCTGGGCACTGATTCGACCATGGAGGCCATTTCTAGACAGAATTGGACAGACTGTTCTGGTTGACACAGGGACTTCAGGTGACCAGGTCTCGTGGAGCTCTGCCGCAGTGGAAAAAGATCAAGATCCTCCAGGACTGGCCAGCCCAGTCTACAGACATGAACATCATTGAGCATGTTTGGGGTAGGATGAAAGAGGAAGCATGGAAGACGAAACCCAAGAATGTTGATGAACTCTGGGAGGCACGCAAGATTGCCTTCTTTGATGTTCCTGATGACTTCATCAATAAATTGTATGAGTCCTTGCCAAAGCCCATGGAAGTCGTAGAAAATATTAAATTTGGATCTCACAGCACCACTACTTAATTCGCTTATGTTATGTAACATATTTCTGTATTTGAAGTACATTTTTTGTTCAATTTTCACACTACTTTCTGTAGGCGACAAAACTTTTGTCTTGCCAAAATTTGACCTTTATGCCTTCATGAAATGATAAATCTTTTATCAGTGAAACGAATATAGTTTTTGTACATCCAACATCATTTGAGAGGGTCTTAGCTTTCATATGAGCCATTTCTGAAACCAATTGAATCGTTAAAAGTCAGGTTATTAGCAATTGTTTCTAGAAAATGGATAAGCGACAAGACTTCTGTCAGGGACTGTATAGGTATTTTGAATAAATTGTCCAAATGTGTACCTTGATCTGGTTACAGGTCTCCGTTGTGTGGTACTGTAAATCCACAATTCTGAATAAATTCTGGCCAAGGTTGGTGAATAGTAGTAGTGAACCCCTCTGACTACTCCCATACTCAAAACTATGCATTTTTAATGTACTAATATGAAGAAAATTTGAATTAGATATCCTAAATGTGGGCTTGGATCTGGTTACAGGTCTCCGTTGTGTGGTACTGTAAATCCACAATTCTGAATAAATTCTGGCCAAGGTTGGTGAATAGTAGTAGCGAACCCCTCTGACTACTCCCATACTCAAAACTATGCATTTTTAATGTACTAATATGAAGAAAATTTGAATTAGATATCCTAAATGTGGGCTTGGATCTGGTTACAGGTTACGGGTCTCCATTTTGTGATACTGTAAATCCACAATTCTTAACAGGTTCTGGCCAAGGAGGATGAATATTAGAAGTGGACCTCTCTGACTACTCACCTTCTCAAAATTATGCATTTTCAATGGACCAATGTTTAGGAATTTTTAATAAAATGTCCGAATTGTGGACCTTGATCTGGATACAGGTCTCAGTTTTGAGGTACTGTAAATCCATAATTCTGATTAAGTTCTAGCCAAGGTTGGGGAATATTTGTTGTGGACCTCTCTGACTACTCTGAGACTCAAAACTATGCATTTTTAATGGACCAATATTTAGACATTTTTAATTAAGTGTCCTAAATGTGGACTTGGATCTGGTTACAGGTTACGGGTCTCCATTTTGTGATACTGTAAATCCACAATTCTTCACAGGTTCTGGCCAATGATGATGAATATTAGAAGTGGACCTCTCTGACTACTCACATTCTCAAAATTATGCATTTTAGATTGACCAATATTTGGGAATTTTGGATAAAATGTCCTAATTGTGGACCTTGATCTTGTTACAGGTCTCAGTTTTTGTGGTACTGTAAATCCACAATTCTGAATAAATTTTGGCCAAGGTTGACGAATAATAGTAGTGGACCCCTCTGACTACTCTCATACTCGAAACTATGCATTTTTAATGGAACAATATTTAGACATTTTTAATTAAATGTCCTAAATGTGGAGTTGGATCTGGTTACAGGTTACGGGTCTCCATTATGTGATACTGTAAATCCACAATTCTTAACAGGTTATGGCCAATGATGATGAATATTACAAGTGGACCTCTCTGACTACTCACATTCTCAAAATTATGTGTTTTAATGGACCAATATTTAGGAATTTTGAATAGAATGTCCTAATTGTGGACCATGATCTGGTTAAAGGTCTCAGTTTTGCGGTACTGTAAATCCATTATTCCGAATAAATTCTGGCCAAGGTTGGTGAATATTAGTTGTGGCCCTCTCTGACAACTCCAAGACTCAGAAGTATGCATTTTTAATGTAACAATATGTAGAAAATTATAATTAAATATCCTAAATGTGGACTTGGCTCTGGTTACAGTTTGCATTGTTGTGGTACTGTAGATCCACAATTTTGAATAAATTCTGGCCAAGTTTGATGGATTGTAGCCGTTTTTTGGAGGCCAATTATTATTTTTTTATGATTAGAAAATGTTTTTTGGTGCCCAAAAATGTTTTTTTTTTTTTTTTTTTTTTTTTGAGGGGGGGGGGGGGGGGGGGTAAAATAAAATAAAATGAAAAAACATAACTGTAAGCAATATATATAATTTGCTTGCACCTAAATGAAAATGGTTAACTTAAGGGTCCAAAATGGTTAAAGTTGGGTAAATATATATACAGTATATAGAGAGGAAAGTCAAATACATGCAATGACACTTTTCGGCCACCAGGTGGGCCTGCCCCCCCCTTTAAAATCTGCTTATGCGTCTATCACTGACAACGGCAGTCAATAAATTAATCCACGGATTGTGACCTACAACGAATGAACGCAGCCATTATTTTGACTTTCACGCCACATGATCGGACATTTATCATCGTCGATGGCACTGAAAGAGTTAACTCATCCGCTGCCATTATTTCTGATTGATGGGGAATTTCCTCCACGACGAACGATGCGGATTTCCCAGAAAGCGCTCGGCCGGACTCGCTAACCGGGTTACGGCTAAATCGGATTATCAATTTGCGGGGCCCGAGTTGAGAGGTACAGATTGCGGCCGCCGACGGGAGTGACGGCGGCCTAAGGAGCGCGCGCGCGGCTGTCAGTGCAGATGGATGGCGCCGCTCATTCCCGCCGACACCCGAGGCCGTAATTGCCGGCGCCGTATCGACGCTCTCGCTCTTCCCGTAACGGTTCCGAGGGCGGCGCGTTTGCAAATCAAACTGTTGATTTTCCGAGAGTTCCTTCAACTGCTCGTTAGCGGCGAGCCGAAGCTGAGCCGAGGGCCTCGTCGTGTTCGATATTTAAGGCGAGGGGGGTGCAAAGCGAGATGCTTCTTCACGTCCTGTTCAATATCTACAGAAGGGTTCTATAACCCTCTATATTACATATGTAGGGAGATTGGAAAGTCCGAGTTAGTGGTGTTAATAACCAACGGCCATCTTAAAGCAGTGGACCCTTTAGCGGCGAATATAAGAATTGCCCTGAAATCAACAGGAAGTGACCCAAAATCGACAGGGTCTCCCAGAATTGCCCTGAAATTGAGTGTGTCCTGGAAGTGCCCGAAAATTTGTGAAATCTCACAAATTTTGACCAAAATTTAAACATTTGTGACCACAGATTTCACCGTTTGGAACCAAAGTTTCATTCAAAAATTATTCCAATTCGAACATATTTAGTTTTTAATATTTTTCAACTTTTTGACAAAATCAACACATTTTTTAACCAACAATTCGCTATTGGGACGAAAATTCAAACATTTTTTTAATCTAATTTCACAAATTTTGACCAAAACTTTACTATTTGCGATCAAAATTTCAAATTTTTTTACTAAAAGTTCATTCAAGAATGATTCCAAATTCAAGGTACTCACCCAACATTTCACATATTTTACAGTTTTTCAAAATGTTTGACTAAATCACACTTTTTGACCAAATTTTCACCATTTGTACCGAAAACTGAAACATTTTTGACCAAAATGTCAAAATTTTAGATCAAAATTTCAACATTTGCCACCAGAATTTCAACATTTTTTACCATAATTTCACAATTTGTGATATTTCACAAAATTTGACCAAAATTTCACCAGATATTTTACCATTTGGGAGAACATTTTCATTCAAAAATGATTCCAACTTGAACAAATTTACACAATTCAATTCAATTCAGTTTTATTTGTATAGCCCTGGATCACAACAACGTTGTCTCAAAGGGCTTTGCAGAGGCAATATGATACACAATCAGAAACAGCAAATGAAGCAACAAAGATGAATTAATAAATTCAAAATTTATGACCATAAATTTCACCATTTATGACCAAAATTTCACAATTCGTGAAAAATTTTCACATTTTGAGCAACATTTCACCATTGGAGCTCAAAATGTCAACATTTGTGAGTAAAATTGAAACATTTTTTACCAAAATCTCAGATCAAAATTTCACAATTTGAGAACAAAATTACACCATTTGACATCCAAATTTCACCATTTGAGATTTTAAATAAATTACCGTTTTTGCCAAAACTTAAACAATTTGAGACCACAATTTCACCATTTGAGATAAAAAAAATTTACCAATTTAGACCAACATTTCACCATTTTTGATCAAAATGTTTTTTTGCCTTTTTTATTTGTGAGAAAAATTGAATAAATTTTGACCAAAATTGAAAATTTTGAGATCAAAATTTCAGCATTCGAGAACACAATTTCAGCATTTGAGATCAAAATTTCAATTTCAAACATTTGTGACCAGAATTTCAACATTTGTGACTGAATTTCACAAGACCAATATTTCAACATATTTGACGAAAATTTCAATATTCATGAAATTTCACAAATCTTGACCAAAATTTCACCATTCAGGCCCAAAATTTCATTCAAAATGATTTCAACTTAAACATATTCACCCATCATATGACATATTTTCTGACTAAATGTCTCAATTTTTCACCAAAATTTAAAATATTAAGACCAAAATTTCACCATTTTACATAAAAAGTCACCTTTTTTTAACCAAAAGTTTTGACCAAAATTTAACAATTCATGAAATTTCACAAATTTTGACAAAACTTTAAACATTTGTGACCATAAATATTACCATTTGTGAGCAAAATTTCACAATTTGTGAAATTTCACGTTTGACCAGAATTTCACCATTTCAGATCAAATTTTCACCATTTTTGACCAAAACCTCACTATTTGAGATCAAATTTCAGATCAAATTTTTTTTCTCCAAAATTTCATTCACAAAAGATTCCAACTTCAATATATTCACCAAACGTATAACATACTTTTAATTTTTCATAATTTTGACCAAATCATCCATTTTTGTTTGTCTGTTTTGATTGTTCTGCATCACAGACATATTCCGGCTCATTCATACTGTACAAAAAAAAAATCCCACAATTGCCCCAAAACCAACAGGAAGTGACAGCGAAACCAAATAACATCACTACTTCAATTCATGTGGCATTAGAATATATAGTAGTTTGTCACAAGTAGATGTCCAATCCATTCGAAGTGGAAGGGTTGGCAGCGAACGAAGGAATGTTTATTCACTGCGAGTTCTCCGAGTTGAATTGATTTAATAGCTAAGAAGCTGGCAAAGGTGAATACGATATTCCGTCGGGCGACGGTTTTGCTCTTCACGGCGCGGACGCAGAGCTCGGCAGATGACGATCCCCGGGCCGGCCGGGCTCCGTATCGATCCCGGGGCCCTTCGCCGAGCGCCGAGCAGATGAAGGGAGCGGCGCAAAAGTAATTGAGTCTTTACGAAGCGCACGTGAAGACGGCAGAGGTGGAATGGCTTTCAGATTGTCAATCTGCTCCTCCATTACGCACATCTAAATTCGGCCCGTCCACTTTAGCGCGGCGGCGCTCGCTCGAATTGAGCGCCCGCCGAGTCGGCACCTTTTCTTACCTTGACGGCCGTGGCCTTAAGCAAAGAGATCTGCCCGGAAAAATGATGGTATTTCGTTTTTTGTCATGTTTTCCGACGTCAATTATTATTTTCATGATTTTATTTCACGTCGTCTGATCCTGATGAATTTCATTCATGGTAGCTTTGCATCTAATGTAAAAGCTATCATCTGTGTTTTTTATTCGTCTACTCCTCTGCGCTACTCCTTCTACTCTGCTCCAAAGTCAACACCTTCCAAAATTTCACAGTTCTTCCGAAATATTCATATTTACCAGCAAAAACAAAAAAGTCTCAGTCATTTCCTGTGGCACGTTCAATAGTTCGAGTTGGAAAGCTTCCCATTCATTTTTCATGGCATTCACATGATTCCGACGTCAATATGTTAAACAAATTTTTCAAATCTTTTCAATTTTTCCACATTCCGAACCAAAATTTCTCAATTCGTGAAAGGAATTTCACCAATTTTTACCAAAACTTTACCATTTGTCACCAAATTTCCAACATTTTGACAAAGTTCACCATTTGTCAGCAAAAGTTCTGAAATTCTGACCAAAACGTCACCATTTGTCACCAAAATATCCAAAACTTTGACCAAAAGTTCGTTTTTGACCAAAATTTCTGATACTTTGAAACTTTGTTTTTGACTGAAATTTCTGTAATTTTGACCAGAATGTATGTATTTTTTGACCAAAATTTCACACCTTTTGACCAAAGTGTCCGACATTTTGACCAAAACATCACAGTTTGTCACCACTATTTCCGAAATTACCAAACCTTTACCACTTGTCAGCAAAATTTCGGAAATTTTTACCAAAACTTAACTGTTCGCTACACAATTTCCGAAATTTTGACCAAAACTTTACTAATTGTTCCCAGGATTTCACCGTTTGTCATCAAAATATAAACATTTTTAACCAAAAACCTTTGACCAAAATTTCACTGTTTGCCACAAAAATCTGAAATTTTGACACAAACCTCTCCAATTGTCACCAAAATTTCCCAAATTTTGACCAAAAGTTCACTCATTGTTCCCAAGATTCCATCGTTTATGATCAAAATTTTACTTTTTTTTTCTACTAAAATGTAAACATTTTTTGACCAAAATTTCACACCTTTTGATCAAAATGTCACACCTTTTGACCAAAAATTCACTATTTGAGATCAAAATTTCACCATATCTCACCAAAATTTCCAACATATTGAACATAACGTCACCATTTGTCACCAAAATTTCCGGAATTTTGACCCAAATTTCACTAATTGTTCCCAAGGTTTCACCGTTTGTGATTAAAATATAAACATTTTTTTACCACCATTTCACAACTTTTGACCAAGATTTCACTATTTGAGATCAACATTTCCATTTGCCACCAACCTTTGACCCGAACCTCAGCGTTTGTCACCAAAATATCTAAATTTTGACCAAAGGTTCACCGTTTCTCACCAAAACCTCTGACATTTTGACCAAAACATCACCATTTGTCACCAATATTTCTGAAATTTTGACCAAAACTTCACAAATTGTTCCCAAGATTTCACCGTTTGTGTTCAAAATATAAACATTTATGACCACCATTTCACAACTTTTGACCAAAAATTCACAATTTGAGATCAACACTTCGCTGTTTGCCACCAACCTTTCTGAAAATTTGACCGAAACCTCACTGTTTGTCACAAAAATATCTAAAATTTTGGCCAAAAGTTCACCATTTCTCATTAAAAAAAATTCTGACATTTTGACCAAAACATCACCATTTGTCACCAAAATTTCCAAAATTTTAACCAAAAGTTAATGAATTGTTCCCAAGATTTCACCATTTGTGTTCAAAATATAAACATTTTGACCATCATTTCACAACAGTTGGCCAAAAATTCACTATTTGAGATCAACATTTCCCTGTTTGCCACCAAGCTTTCTATAAATTTGACCCAAACCTCACCGTTTATCACCAAAATATCTAAAATTCTGACCAAAGGTTCACCGTTTTTGACCAAAATGTCAGACATTTTGAAACTTCACCGTTTTTGCCTAAAATTTCTATTTTGACCAGAAGGTAAGCATTTTTGATCATAATTTCACGTCTTTCGACCAAAATTTCATTCACATATGATTCCAACTTGAACGTAGTCACCAAACATTTTACGTATTTTCAATTTTTCACATTTTTGACCAAATCATCCCAGTTCTTGATTGAATTTTCACCATTTTTTTTACCAAAATGTAACATTTTATTAACCAAATCATCATTTTTTTTCCTTCTTTTATTCTGCCTAACAGGCGCATTCTTGCTCATTTCCATTGTCCATACAAAATCCCATGCTTTTATTTTGACGTTGGTGCCGTAAAACCATAGATCTGTGCGGTCGAGTGCTGCTATAATGCACTTTACTCACCCCCAACCCCCTTGATTATTTTTCACAATATATAATATATATTTTTTATATCAACTGATCTTAATTATTTTCACTTTTATTCGTATCGGCCAGTATTTATTATTTCAACTAATAATAATAAAATTTTTTTAAAAAAGGGGATCATTATTTTGTTGATAATGTCTCAACGATTCGTCCACGTCGTCTTTTACATTTTCTTACAAGGATAAGACTATTGTGAGTGTTTGTATTATTCTCTAAATCAAGCACTGTTGACGTTATGTTCGGCAAGTCTTAAAATGTCTGTTTCTTTTTAATAACAATAGGCATTGGCCGACACCTGAGTGTGAAGTAGACACGCGTGATTTCTAAAAACAAAAAGTGAGGGGAATGTTTGAAACGCACCCGCACTGCCAACATTTATACAGCGGCAAACCTTGACAGGCCGAAGCCTGAAGGACGCTCGACGTTTGCCTTCCGCGCCACGACCTCGACCCGGACCGGGCCCGCGGGTCCGCCTGACAGGGCCGGGTCAGTGACCCGGCCGGCTTCGCGGTCATCAACCCTTCAGGCGAGCTTGGGAGAATCGCCTTTCAGTTCGAGTTGAGCAAAAAAAATTGGACGCTCCCTTTGGATCTCATTGTCTGTGGATACTGAGAGGCCATGTCATGAACAGACAGGAAGAAGTTTTCAAAGGTATTTTCGCTGTAGAAAAATGCTCTACTACAATTTCACAATTTCACAATTTATTCACACACACACATTCATATTTACAAAGTGTACATCATATCTCAGTGCTGAGCCAAGATTATGTGTGTGTATGTACTAAAAAATGGTAAATCTGCCATTGATAGCACTGGACGTCCAATCCATCTTGACTCGGAAGGGCTGGCAGCGATTATTCTGAAAGACTGATTTTATCACAATGAATCTGTTATTACCGTTATTACCAAAACATCACAGTTTGTCACCACGATTTCCGAAATTACCAAACCTTTGCCACTTGTCAGCAAAATTTCAGAAATTTTTACCAAAATTTAACAGTTTGCCACCAAAATTTCTGATATTTTGACCACTACTTTACTAATTGTTCACAGGATTTCACCGTTTGTGATCAAAATATAACCATTTTTAATCAATATTTCACAACTTTTGACCAAAATTTCACTGTTTGCCACAAAAATCTGAAATTTTGACCCAGACCTCTCCAATTGTCACCAAAATATCCTAAATTTTGACCAAAAGTTCACTAATTGTTCCCAAGATTCCACCGTTTATGATCAAAAAAATTTTTTTACTAAAATGTAAACATTTTTTGACCAAAATTTCACACCTTTTGATCAAAATGTCACACCTTTTGACCAAAAAAATCACTATTTGAGATCAAAATTTCACCATATCTGACCAAAATTTCAAACATTTTGACCATAACGTCAACATTTGTCACCAAAATTTCCGGAATTTTGACCAAAGGTTCACTAATTGTTCCCAAGATTTCACCGTTTATGATAAAATTTTCTTGTTTTTTTTTTTATACTAAAATGTAAACATTTTTTGACCAAAATTTCACACCTTTTGATCAAAATGTCACACCTTTTGACCAAAAAAATCACTATTTGAGATCAAAATTTCACCATATCTGACCAAAATTTCCAACATTTTGACCATAACGTCACCATTTGTCACCAAAATTTCCGGAATTTTGACTAAAGGATCACTGATTGTTCCCAAGATTTCACCGTTTATGATAAAATGTTCTTGTTTTTTTTTTTTTTATACTAAAATGTAAATATTTTTTGACCAAAATTTCACACCTTTTGACCAAAAATTCACTATTTGAGATCAAAATTTCAGCAACCTGGCCGGTTTCGCGGTCATCAACCCTTCAGGCGAGCTTTGGAGAATCGCCTTTCAGTTCGAGTTGAGGGAAAAAAATTGGACGCTCCCTTTGGATCTCATTGTCTGTGGATACTGAGAGGCCATGTCATGAACAGACAGGAAGAAGTTTTCAAAGGTATTTTAGCTGTAGAAAAATGCTCCACTAAAGAATGGTAAATCTGCCATTGATAGCAGTGAACGTCCAATCCATCTAGACTCGGGAGGGCTGGCAGCGATTATTCCGAAAAACTGATTTTATCGCAATGAATCCGTTATTACCATATTGGCCCGAATATAAGACGGTGTTTTTTGCATTGAAATAAGACTGAAAAAGGGGGGGGGTCGTCTTATATTCGCGGTCTAGACATTATAGCCATTTACGACGCTAGATGGCGCCAGATATCATTGAAGCGATGTTCTGTCATGACAGATCTCAGCTACTCTGAAGTTTAACCAGTTTGCATTATTTTATTGCAATGTTTTTCCTTATTCAGATTGGTTTCAAGACTGCAGTTACAGTTAGACTTCACTTTGATGTTTTATGCAGTTATTGCAATTTTGTTGTTTTATCACAATAGATTGGTTTATTTACATTTCAAAAACCAGAAACCATTCATTTACGAATGTGATTGCACTTTAGTGTACATATTTAAATGTTCAGATATTAAGATTTGAATGAGGTAAAATAACATGCTTTTTCTCTCAAATACATTGTCATAATCATTTGTTTTGGATGTACTGTATTTATTTTCTGAATAGAAATTAATTTGGTGTTCAAAAAATCTTTTGTCAAACTTGAGTCTTGAAAAAGAGGGGGTCGTCTTATAATCAGGGATGTCTTATATTTGGGCCAATACGGTAATAAATAAATGACTTCCAAACATAGCAAAGGTTACTATGTTTTTTTGTTTTTTGAAAAAATGAAGAAAAAAAAACATGAAAGATAACAGCAGTTAGCCTACTTTGCCAACTAACTAATTACTCTTACATTTCAATAACTTAAGAGGCAAGGCAAGGCCAATTTATTTATATAGAACAATTCAACACAAGGCAATTCAAAGTGCTTTACATCAAATGAAGATCATAAAAATCACGTTTAAATCAATACAACGTAAAAACCAAGACAATCAAAATCGGAAATAAAATACTGTTACGTGCCAAGGACGGTTCGCGAAGGGCGTAACATAAAACAAGCCACACAAATGTACGAGTGGACACAAATTTATTTACACAACATTCAAACTCGCAATGAATATATACAGAATGCCGACGAAGCGTAACTTCAGGGTAAGCCCAGGCCAAAACAACAGACAAACGGAGCTACACTTTAACCCCACCCACTAACTAAACCCTGATCATGTAAAAGGAACAAAGAAAAGACAGCGTCTAACCTAACTTCCTACTCTATACAAAACAGGAGAAAACGGGTTGAACAGAAATGGCGACTTACCCTTACTTGCTTCAGTGCTCTTATTTACAGTGGTGAACAAAAACGATCCAATAACGAATAAACACAAAAGATCTCACCGAAAAAGCGGGAGTGTATCAAAGTAGCGATCAAATGCAAACGAGAGTGAATGGCGAGCAAATAGCTGGCGAGGAGGACCGCGGCAGAATACTGTCAAATGCGACCTCCTAGAACGTTGACAGCGGCAGGTTTAAGAAGCTTGGCGCCTTTTCCCGTGGCCAATCAGCGGTGGTGACGTCGTCGGTCCGTCCTGCATCGATCAGCTGTCGTCACAGTGGGAGGGGAAGCAGCCAGCTGGTGGAGGCGACGATCAGCTGACTGGAAGAACCTCAGAAAATTAACTATTAAACGGCCAGGGGCCGTCACACATACATAAAAATCGCATTTAATCACAAATGGAATAAAAATAAAAAATAAAACAAAAACTACTACTACTAATAATAATTAAAATCAGCAATGGAGATAAGCACAAGAGGAATAGAAAGCAAGTAGATTGAAATATATAGACAGTTATGGATATGCAGTGCTAAACAAAAGCATTTTTAGCCCTGATTTAAAAGAGCTAACAGTTTGAGCATACTTCAGACGTTCGGGTAACTTGTTCCAGAGGTGAGGAGCATAATAACTAAATGCTGCCTCACCCTGCTTGGTTCTTGTTCTTGGAATATGCAGAAGACCCGTTCCAGACGACCTTAGGGGTCTAGATGTCTCATAGGAATCTAACAAGTCAAGCATGTATTTTGGTCCAAGGCTATTAAGTGTTTTGTAGTATTTTATAGTCTATCCTTTGACTCACTGGATGCCAGTGTAGATATTTCAAAACCGGTGTAATGTGGTCCAGCTTCCTTGTATTTGTGAGGACTGGCTGCAGCATTCTGTACTAGCTGCAGCTTCCTGACTGATTTTTTATCAAGACCCGTAAATATACCGTTGCAGTAGTCCAATCTGCTGAAAATGAATGCATGCATAAGTTTTTCCATGTCTTGTTGAGTCAGAAGCCCCTAATTCTGGTTATATTTTTTAGTGGTAATAAGCAGTGACGGACTTTAGATGGCTATCAAATTTTAGGTCTGAGTCAATAATTACAACAAGGTTTCTGACTTGATTTGTAGCTGTAAGTGATATTGTGCTAAGTTGCCTGCTTATCTTTGATCTTTCCTGTATTGGCCCAAAAATGATCACCTTTGTCTTCTCGATTCGATTATTCATAAAGCACCGTTCAGAGCGCACACAAAGGAACTCTACATCAAGTCCAAGCTATTAAAATTTTATGACTTGATTAACTTCAAAACTGCCCAAATGATGTACAAGGCCCACACAAACAGTCTCCCGCCTAACCTACAAGCTCTATTCCAAGTAAGGGAATCAAACTACGACCTAAGAGGAACCAGATTGTTTTCCTAACGGGCAACTAGGACAACATTATGTTAGGTTTTGTGTTGGGTTTTTCCTAGTGTGACTTGTCTCTGTGATTAACCATTGATTTCACCTGTGTGTGTTCTCCCAGTGTATCCTGCAAACTGCATCCACCTGTGTTACCCAGCTGTTCCTCGTCTCGTTACCCCTTGTCTGCATGTGTATATAAAGACCCAGTTTCTTGTCACCCCTTGTTGCGTCATTGTCAATGTAAATGTCAATGTCAACGTCTATGTATTGTCAAGGTCAATTGCCACGTTCATGTCAGCATTTTTCCACAGTTCCTCATGTTCCTCGTCCTGCTTCGAAAGTAAGTTTATTAGTTAACCTGACTTTTGTTTGTTAAGAGTTTTTTGACCACCACAGCCTTTGTTTTGTACTTTGTGCCTTTTGTTAGTTATCATTAAAGCCTTTTTGAGTTCTCTGCCACCTGCCTTGCATCTTTGTTTTCCCTGCAATTGGGTCCACACAACCTGCCTGCCCACGCACCACGTGACACATTAAAATCTTTCTCGATTACGAACATTGGGGCTTGCCTATGGAATACATGTGATGCAGCGCTTACGAGTATAAAATCATTGAGATACTTCAAAAAGATGTACAAAGAAACTATACTAAATCGTTACATAGACCAAAATGAGACATAGCTGCACTGCACACACACATTCGCAACAAATTGTTCCCACAACAAAAAGGCAAACAGAGGATGATTAAATGTCAGGGACCGAGACTAAGACATAACATTGCATGCTGAAGATATGCCCTCCAACAAAATTAGATCACTGATCTGCTATTGCAACATGCGCGCTGTGTTTAACCTGCTGTGAGATGGAGCTCCTTGACTGGACACTTAGCTCATTGGACAAAATATTTTCTACAATGATCAACCTATCCAATGAACCTACTCAAATTGACAATATTGCAAAATGCTATGGAAATCAATGACTCTTGGAAAGTTATATGAGTAAAAAAATGGACTATGCAACACTAACATGCTAGGCTGTGCGTCCCGGGCTGTTGGGGGACGGGTATCGATAAGCATATGCTTTTTTCCACGTCTTCCTTTGTCTGTCATGGTCTTTTCAGGCAAATTACTATAATCTGTGTCAATGTTTCTCTTTCTTGGCCAAACTATCCCACACTCTGTAACTATCAATGATACTGATGATGATGACAATGACAATAAATTCATTGCACATTCATTCATTGATTTGATGAATGCATTTACTCAGGGAGACTAAGGGACTATAATCATGTGTAGCGTTGTGAGTCATCTGCATAGGCGTGATAGGAGATGTCATACTGTTTCATTATCTGAGCTAAGAGAAGCATATAGATGTTAAATAAGAGTGGTCCAAGAATTGACCCTTGAGGGACTCCACATGTGAATTTGGTTCGTTCTGACTGATGGTTTCCGATTGACACAAAGAAATCCCTATCATGTAAATAGGATGTGAACCACTGAAGAATAGTGTCAGTAAACTCTACCCACTGTTCCAATCTGGTGAGTAGTATGTTGTGATCAACCGTGTCGAATGTGGCGCTGAGATCCAATAGTAACAGAACAGATGATTTGCCTGCATCGGTATTCCGACGAATATCATTTAGGACTTCGATAAGCAGGGTCTCGGTGCTGTGTTGTGGCCTAAATCCAGACTGAAATGAGTTAAAAAGATTGTTTTGCATGATAAAAGTCTGGATCTGTTCGAGCACAACCCTTTCGATAATTTTACCCAGGAATGTCAGATTTGATATTGGCCTGTAATTACTAATGGTTGAGGCATCCAGATTAGGTTTTTTTAGGAGAGGTTTTATTACTTCAGTTTTTAAAGTCTGTGGAAACTCTCCTGTTTGGAGAGAAGTATTAATAATCTGAAGTATGTCTGGAGACATACAAGAAACATCTAAGAGTAAGTAATTTGTAACTGTAATTAATTACTTTTTAAAAGTAAGATTAACAACACTGGTCATGAAGATCAGAAAAGTGACGAAAGCTGAGATTTTATTCTGCCAATTTGTTGCCGAACACAATTTGCTCGCAACTATTGCTGATCCTGTCTCAGAATTAGTAAAAGAAATGTTCCCTGACTCAAAGATTGCATCGGTGAGTTCACTTTACCAATTGACCTTTTAAATTTCTAATTGAACACACTAACAAACTACGAATTAACGAATTGAATTGCGAGCTGAAGTGCAGCCATCAAAAGACATGACAAAATTGCCAAAAGTGCTACATACAATTATAACTAGGGCTGTCAAACGATTAAAATTTTTAATCGAGTTAATTACAGCTTAAAAATGAATTAATCGTAATTCATCGCAATTCAAACCATCTCTAAAATATGCCATATTTTTCTGTAAATTATTGTTGGAATGGAAAGATAAGACACAAGACGGATAAATATATTCAACATACGTTGCATAAGTACTGTATTTGTTTATTATAACAATAAATCAACAAGATGGCATTAACATTATTAACATTCTCTTAAAGCGATCCATGGATAGAAAGACTTGTAGTTCTTAAAAGATAAATGTTAGGACAAGTTATAGAAATTTTATATTAAAACCCTTCTTAATGTTTTTGTTTTATCAAAATTTGTAAAATTTTCAATCAAAAACTAAACTAGTAGCTCGCCATTGTTGATGTCAATAATTACACCATGCTCACTCATTTGGACCAAAGCGCCAGCAGAGGGCGCCAAACACCAAAAAACAAGTATCAAGCAGACATTACACTGCTGGCATTTTAATCTGTTTGAGCGGGGCATGTGCGTTAATTGCGTCAAATATTTTAACGTGATTAATTTTAAAAATGAATTAACGCGATAATTTTGACAGCCCTAATTAAATACTAAAGTCACTTTTAATTTTAGTAATCATGCTGTAGCTGTAGATATTGATTGTTCTTTGATTGCTCCAGGTTATGTTACAATATTATCAATAAATTCTTATTGTTTTAAAAATTGAGTTTTATTTTTGTTTTATTGCTCGCTATATACAACGTTGTCAGATTAGTCACCAATTTATAAGGGCATACGTCACTATTTGTAAGATTGCCAACGGCATCGGGTTGGCAAGTATGTCTTATAGTGCAGAAAATACGACCATTCATAGTCGATATGGACTGCAGATAATGGGTACGTTTACATTGGTAGTTTTCCTCAGTCTGACTGAAATCGATGGTATTAAGTGAACAGGATTTGATCTGTATACAGTTCTGTAGTACAAAAGGTCCAAAAGCAATATTAATCCTGTGCCATTGGGGCTCCAGATCAAAAAGTGGCAAAACCAGTGCACTTCTCTTTCTAGTTTGAGCATCAAAGAGTATCAAATAAGAAAGGAGGTCTTCCTCCCACCGCGTTAGTCCGCTTCCGTTCCCGTCGAAGGGTCGCCGCGACGCTATCTAGGATCACAGCGGCGTGACCTCTCGCTCTCATCCGGCTCTCGTCTCTGTCACGCCTGCACGGACTGGCTCGGTGGGATCACGGCGCCCCCCGGAGGCCGCTTTTTTTTCCACGTCCTCTTCTTCAGCTTCAGCGGGGCACCTCATGCATATTTCATCAGGTTTAACTCCACTTAAAATATGCATTCTAATTGGGCCTAAGTGGCGAAGCTCTGCTCCCTAAGTAGCTCCTCCGCTCCTTCGCTCACGTACTCCTCTTGACGGACACGTAGGGCTGTTTCACAGCCGTTGACGGCGACGAACGTCCAATCCGTTTGAATGGAAGAAGCCGGCGGCGATCGTTCCGTCGATGAAAATCGGAAAGTAGAGACCAGAGATGGCCCCGACATTAACCGGAATTGACCCGACGCGACAGGGAGTGACCGGAAAATGCCCCAAAGTCAGCAGGAAGTGACTTAAATCAACAGGAAGTGACCTGAAAATGCCCCAAGGAAAGCAGGAAGTGACTTAAATCAACAGGAAGTGAGCGGAGAATGTCCCAAAATCAAGAGGAAGTGGCTCTTGAACTGAAAATAACCCTAAATTAATAAGAAGTGACTCAAATCAGCAGAAGGTGAACTGAAAATGCCCCAAAATCCACAGGAAGTGACTCAAATCAACAGGATGTGACCTGAAAATACCCCTAAATCAATCGGAAATGACTCAAATGAACAGAAAGGTGTCTGGAGAATGTCCCAAAATCAAAAGGAAATAACTTAAATCAAAAGGGAGTGACTCAAAACAACAGGAAGTGGACTGAAAATGCCCCACAAGCCTTAGGAAATGGCTCAAATCAACAGGAAGTGACCTGAATTTGCCCCAACATTAAGAGGAAGTGACTCAAATCAACAGAAAGTGACCTGAAAATACCCCCATATCAACAGGATATGACCCAGATCAAAAGGAAGTGGCCAGAGGATGTCCCGACATGAAGAACTGACGAAAATCAACAGGAAGTTAACTGAAATGCCCCAAAATCAACAGGAAGTGACTCAAATCAACAGGAAGTGACCTGAAAATAACCTTAGATCAATAGGAAATGACTCACATCAACAGGAAGTGACTCCAAAACAACCTCAGATCAATAGGAAATGACTCATATCAACAGAAAGTGACCTGAAAATAACCTCAGATCAATAGGAAATGACCCGAATCAACAGGAAGTGACCTGAAAATACCCCAAAATCAAAAGGAAATTACTCAAATCAACAGGGAGTGACCCAAAAATAACCTTAGATCAATACGAAATGACTCATATCAACAGGAAGTGAACTGAAAATAACGTCAGATCAGTAGGAAATGACCTGAAGCAACAGGAAGTAACCTGAAAAACACCTCAGATCAATAGGAAATGACCCGAATCAATGGGAAGTGACCAAAAAATACCCCCAAATAAATAGGAAATGACTCAAATCCATTGGAAGTGACCTGGATTTGCCCCAACATCAACAGGAAGTGACTCAAATCAACAGGAAATGACCTGAAAATACCCCCAGATCAATAGGAAATGTCCTGAATCAACAGGATGTAACCCGAAAATAACCTCAGATCAATAGGAAATTACTCAAATCAACAGAAAGTGACTCCAAAACAACCTCAGATCAATAGGAAATGACTCAAATCAACAGAAAGTGACCTGAAAATACCCCCAAATCAATAGGAAATGACTCAAATCAACAGGAAGTGACCCAAAAATAACCTCAGATTAATAGGAAATAACTAATATCAACGGGAAGTGACCTGAAAATACCCCCAGATCAATAGGAAATGACTCAAATCAATAGGAAGTGACCTGGATTTGCACCAACAGCAACAGGAAGTGACTCAAATCAACAGGAAATGACCTGAAAATACCCCCAGATCAATAGGAAATGTCCTGAATCAACAGGAAGTGACCCGAAAATAACCTCAGATCAATAGGAAATGACTCATATCAACAGAAAGTGACCTGAAAATACCACCAAATATATAGGAAATGACTAAAATCAACAGGAAGTGACCTGAAAATACCCCAAAATCAAAAGGAAATTACTCAAATTAACAGGGAGTGACCCAAAAATAACCTTAGATCAATACGAAATGACTCATATCAACAGGAAGTGAACTGAAAATAACCTCAGATCAATAGGAAATGACCCGAATCAACGGGAAGTGACCAAAAAAATAACCCCAAATCAATAGGAAATGACTCAAATCCATTGGAAGTGACCTGGATTTGCCCCAACATCAACAGGAAGTGACTCAAATCAACAGGAAATGACCTGAAAATACCCCCAGATCAATAGGAAATGTCCTGAATCAACAGGAAGTGACCCGAAAATAACCTCAGATCAATAGGAAATGACTCAAATCAACAGGAAGTGACTCCAAAACAACCTCAGATCAATAGGAAATGACTCATATCAACAGAAAGTGACCTGAAAATACCACCAAATCAATAGGAAATGACTAAAATCAACAGGAAGTGACCTGAAAATACCCCAAAATCAAAAGGAAATTACTCAAATCAACAGGGAGTGACCCAAAAATAACCTTACATCAATACGAAATGACTCATATCAACAGGAAGTGAACTGAAAATAACCCCAGATCAATAGGAAATGACCTGAATCACCAGGAAGTAACCTGAAAAAAACCTCAGATCAATAGGAAATGACCCGAATCAACGGGAAGTGACCAAAAAATAACCCCAAATCAATAGGAAATGACTCAAATCCATTGGAAGTGACCTGGATTTGCCCCAACATCAACAGGAAGTGACTCAAATCAACAGGAAATGACCTGAAAATACCCCCAGATCAATAGGAAATGTCCTGAATCAACAGGAAGTGACCCGAAAATAACCTCAGATCAATAGGAAATTACTCAAATCAACAGGAAGTGACTCCAAAACAACCTCAGATCAATAGGAAATAACAAATATCAACAGGAAGTGACCTGAAAGTAACCTCAGATCAACAGGAAGTGACTCAAATCAACAGGAAGTGACCTGAAAATACCCCTAAATCAACAAGGCATGGCCAAAGGATAGTGGTAAACCCCCCCCCAGGTTCAAATAGATTAGACATTTATCACTGTCAATAGCAGGGAATGTGTTAACTTGGTTTATATTGAGCAAAACTACAATATGTTTGGATTTAGCATTGATAATACAAATATTAATAGCGTTTGGCTGTTTTCAGTTGTATGTTTGTGTGTGTGTACTGGTGCCTAAAAATATGAACAGTTTATGCATGTGTGTATGGTAAATTGTAGGTATGTGTGTTTATGCATTATTCATATGTGTGTGTGTGTTTCCATGCCCTCTTAAAGCATGTGTCTATATGGTTAATGTGTATGTTTATCTGCGCATAATTTGTATGTGGGTGTTTGTGTGCACTTAACGTATATGTGTGTTTGTGAGACTCAATGTGTGCGTACTCTTATTGTGTACTTATATATGCATTGTTTCTCGGTATGTGTGTGAGTGTTTGTGTACCATTTTTGTTCGTGTGGGTCTTGTGCATTATTGTGTATGCACTGTTACTGTATGTTTGAGTGAGTATTTGTGCATTTTATGCTAAAATGTGTATGCAAATGTAAGATGGAGTTATTTTTGTGGATCATTTTGGGTGTGTTTTGTATTATATTGAGCCTACGGTCGCCTTACCCCCCCAAAAAATTGAAATACAAACATATACATTCATATCATAGTTTAAGGAAAACAAACAGATTATAATTGACATAGGGCATAAGAGATACAGTGCCTTGCAAAAGTATTCGGCCCCCTTGAATGTTGCAACCTTTCGCCACATTTCAGGCTTCAAACATAAAGATATGAAATTAATGTTTTTTTGTCAAGAATCAACAACAAGTGGCTTCAAACATAAAGATATGAAATTATTTTTTTTTTGTCAAGAATCAACAACAAGTGGGACACAATCGTGAAGTGGAACAACATTTATTGGATAATTTAAACTTTTTTAACAAATAAAAAACTGAAAAGTGGGGCGTGCAATATTATTCGGCCCCTTTACTTTCAGTGCAGCAAACTCACTCCAGAAGTTCAGTGAGGATCTCTGAATGATCCAATGTTGTCCTAAATGACCGATGATGATAAATAGAATCCACCTGTGTGTAATCAAGTCTCCGTATAAATGCACCTGCTCTGTGATAGTCTCATGGTTCTGTTTAAAGTGCAGAGAGCATTATGAAAACCAAGGAACACACCAGGCAGGTCCGAGATACTGTTGAGGAGAAGTTTAAAGCCGGATTTGGATACAAAAAGATTTCCCAAGCTTTAAACATCTCAAGGAGCACTGTGCAAGCCATCATATTGAAATGGAAGGAGCATCAGACCGCTGCAAATCTACCAAGACCCGGCCGTCCTTCCAAACTTTCTTCTCAAACAAGGAGAAAACTGATCAGAGATGCAGCCAAGAGGCCCATGATGACTCTGGATGAACTGCAGAGATCTACAGCTGAGGTGGGAGAGTCTGTCCATAGGACAACAATCAGTCATACACTGCACAAATCTGGCCTTTATGGAAGAGTGGCAAGAAGAAAGCCATATCTCAAAGATATCCATAAAAAGTCTTGTTTAAAGTTTGCCACAAGCCACCTGGGAGACACACCAAACATGTGGAAGAAGGTGCTGTGGTCAGATGAAACCAAAATTGAACTTTTTGGCCACAATGCAAAACGATATGTTTGGCGTAAAAGCAACACAGCTCATCACCCTGAACACACCATCCCCACTGTCAAACATGGTGGTGGCAGCATCATGGTTTGGGCCTGCTTTTCTTCAGCAGGGACAGGGAAGATGGTTAAAATTGACGGGAAGATGGATGCAGGAACATTCTGGAAGAAAACCTGTTGGTATTGGCACAAGACCTGAGACTGGGACGGAGATTTATCTTCCAACAGGACAATGATCCAAAACATAAAGCCAAATCTACAATGGAATGGTTAAAAAATAAACGTATCCAGGTGTTAGAATGGCCAAGTCAAAGTCCAGACCTGAATCCAATGGAGAATCTGTGGAAAGAGCTGAAGACTGCTGTTCACAAACACTCTCCATCCAACCTCACTGAGCTCGAGCTGTTTTGCAAGGAAGAATGGGCAAGAATGTCAGTCTCTCGATGTGCAAAACTGATAGAAACATACCCCAAGCGACTTGCAGTTGTAATTGGAGCAAAAGGTGGCGCTACAAAGTATTAACGCAAGGGGGCCGAATAATATTGCATGCCCCACTTTTCAGTTTTTTATTTGTTAAAAATGTTTAAATTATCCAATAAATTGTGTTCCACTTCACGATTGTGTCCCACTTGTTGTTGATTCTTGACAAAAAATTAAAATTTTATATCTTTGTGTTTGAAGCCTGAAATGTGGCGAAAGGTTGCAAGGTTCAAGGGGGCCGAATACTTTTGCAAGGCACTGTACATGACGCCTTCTGACCACGGAAGCCCAACGTGTGCGTCATGCAGCTGACAGAGCAAGATTGACGCTGAATACCAGGTGATAGGCAAGATATCTACAAGCCTACGTCCCCACGTCACTTCTTCCGGACAGTCCAGAACAAATGGCGGCACGTCCTGTCCCAACTCAAAGAACGCCGGAGAACGCCCGACACCCAACTGATAACACGACTGATAAGACTCCAAGAACCCCTTTGACGCCGAAGTAGCAAAATCCACAACCCTCGTTGCCCGGACAACAGTAACTCCCGATTCCTCCCGTCCAATCCACAAACAGACAATAATCCTAAACACACCTATCTTCCTGCCCACGGCCCGCCCCGCGAGAGCCTTCAATGACTGAATGTTTAACAAAGCATTGTCATTTCTCTCGGGAACCTTTTGTTGACTTGTGGTATGGTGACCTTTGATCCTCGCCTGGGTTCCTCTGTGCCGTACGATTGTTGTTGACTCAGAATAGATTGTCAACTTGTGTTTCGAACCCTTTTTTCCAGCTATCAAAATGGAGTCAGTACAAGGGGTTACGACTAAGATGAACGCGCAGAGTTCGGCCTTTTAAGGGGTCTCGCCAGCCCGGGTCGTTGGATCCGGCAGGTTCGGCAATCTGGCTGAAAGGTCAGATTCCTTCAGTTTGTATACATGTGTGGCTGTGTCTTTATCAACAGAAAATGACGTATAAATTCCCCCAAATCAACAGGAAGTGATCTAGAATGTCCCCCCTAAAATCGACAGGAAGTGACCAAAATAAACAGGAAGTTACATAAAATGGCACAAAATCGACAGGTAGTGCCCTAAAATCAACGGGAAGTGACCTGGTAATGGCCAACATCAATAGGAAGTGACACAAAAACAACAGGAAGTGACGAGGGAAATGCATTATATCAACAGGGAGTGACTCAAAATCAGGAAGTGACCTGGAATCCACTATATCAAGAAGGGGTGACCCCAAATTGATAGAAAGTGACTTGAAAATGCCCCAAATTCAACATGAAAAGACCATAATAAACAGGAAGTGGCACAGAAATGCCCCAAATTCAACAGGAAGTGACACAGAAATGGCCCAAATTCAACAGGAAGTGACCAAAATCAACAGGAGGTGACACAGAAACGCCCCATATTCCATAGGAAGTTACCAAAATAAAACAGGATGTGATTTTAAAAAATGCCCAAAGTTCAACAGGAAGCGACCAAAATAAACAGGAAGTGACACAGAAATGCCCTAAATTCAACAGGGAGTGACCAAAATAAACAGGAAGTGACATTGAAATGCCCCAAAATCAACAGGAAGTGACCAAAATAAGCAAGAAGTGACATGAAATACCTCAACATCTATCAAAAGTGGCCAAAATTAATCAGGAAGTGACACAGAAATGCCCCAAATTCAACTGGAAGTAACCAAAATAAACAGGAAGTGACACAGAAATGCACCCAATTCAACAGGAAATAACCAAAATAAACAGGAAGTGACACAGAAATGCACTCTATTCAACAGGAAGTGACCAAAATAAACAGGAAGTGACACAGAAATGCCCCAAATTCAACAGGAAATGACCAAAATAAACAGGAAGTGACACAGACATGCCCCAAATTCAACGGGAAGTAACCAAAATAAACAGGAAGTGACACAGAAATGCCCCCAATTCAACAGGAAATAACCAAAATAAACAGGAGGTGACACAGAAATGCCCCAAATTCAACAGGAAGTAACCAAAATAAACAGGAAGTGACACAGAAATGCCCCCAATTCAACAGGAAATAACCAAAATAAACAGGAAGTGACACAGAAATGCCCCAAATTCAACAGGAAGTGACACAGAAATGTCCCAATTCAACAGGAAATAACCAAAATAAACAGGAGGTGACACAGAAATGCCCCAAATTCAACAGGAAGTGACCAAAATAAACAGGAAGTGACACAGAAATGCCCCAAATTCAACAGGAAGTGACCAAAATAAACAGGAAGTGACACAGAAATGCCCCAAATTTAACAGGAAATGACCAAAATAAACAGGAAGTGACATGAAATACTCCAACATCGATAGGAAGTGGCCAAAAATCAACAGGAGGTTACTTGAATAGGCTTTAATAACAATAAGAGATCACTTCAATTACCTCAAGATTGACAAGAAGTGACTTGGAAATGACCAATAGGAAGTGACTTTCTTTATATTCTCTTGAATCATGTATATACTGTGCTGTATTTGACGTTTGCATATATATGTAGTATTTACACATATAAATACTACACAGCATATAGAAACTCTACATTTAGTCCACTCTGCCAATGTATTAGTGTGTCACTCACACACACACGGAGCGCAAACAGTGTTAGTGAGCTTAGCGTGTGCGTAGAGTACACGCATGTGGCGGAGTGTGTCGAGGGCTCAGCGACATGATGGAGCACACGCCGAGGTGGGAGGCAGTGCTTTGTTTCCATGGCGATGGCAGAGCAACTAATAACATGGTGGTGGCAGATAAGGCACCAGCGCACATGCTGGAGTAGAAGGCGCGTGTGTCTGTGTGGATGATAAATGTCCAATCAATCACTTAGCAAACTAACTTTTTAATTATTATTTTGTTTTGTTTTGTTTATTTAATGTTTATTTAAGCCAACTTCAAACCTTTATTGACCCCAAACAAAATTATTTTGGACCACAAAAAACTCACCATTGTCTGTTTTTGGGGCCATGCATTCAACCAATTTCGCTAAAAAATTTTAAAAAATTTAAAAAGTAAAGATTTTTTTTTGTTTAGGAATGTACCATTTATGTTATATATTTATTTATTTTTAACAAAATAAACCATTTATTGACCAGAAATGTAAAATTTATGGACACCCAAAATGTATGTGTATTTTTTTTTTTTTTTTTTTACCAAGCATAAACCACAACAACCATCACCTTTTTTTTTAAACCTAATTTCATTCTCTTTTTTTTTGGGGGGGGGGGCATTTTGGACAGGGTGTGTGTGTGTGGGGGGGGGGAGGTGTGGGGGGTGTGGGGGGGTGTTTTTTTAACCCACCCTAAACATTTTTTATTTTTTTTTACTAAAAAAGACAACCATTTCGGGCCCAAATACTTTATTTTTTGGCAATGCATTTAACTTCTTTTGCCCAAAATTAACAAGTCCAGACATTTTTTTTTAAACAAAGACACTTTTTTTTTAAAATGTCAATGCTATGAACTTCCAAAATGTTTGTGTGTGTGTGTATATATTGTATATACAGTGGAGAGAACAAGTATTAAAGTCCCAAATACTTGTTCTCCCCACTGTGTGTATATATATAAATAAATATCTGTAAACGGGGGTTTCCAGGGTAAAAGGGACAATTTAATTATATATATATATTTTTATATATATATATATATATATGTGTGTGTGTGTGTGTATATATGTATATGTGTATATATATGTGTATGTATATGTATATATGTATATGTAAATATGTGTATATATATATATATATATTCAATTCAATTCAATTTTATTTGTATAGCCCTCAATCACAACAGAAGTCTCAAAGGGCTTTACAGAGGCAATATGATACACAATTAGAAATGAAGCAACAAAGATGAATAGATGCAGTTCAAGTCCTGGGTATCCCCTATCCTTAAGACCCTCCATATATATATATATATTTAATAATAATTAAATTGTCCCTTTTACCCTGGAAACCCCCGTTTACAGATATTGCGCTTTTGTTTCAACCCAGCCATAAAAAGGTGATTTATTATTCAAAATGCCTGTCATTTTTAGCTTAGAATCATTAACTGATGTCTCAAATTTCGTTGTTTTTTTGCTAAACAATTATTCACTCACATATTTTAAACTTTTAAACAAATTACGTCACAATGAAAAAAATGGCGTCTGTTAAAAAGTCACGTATATCTACCTCATAACTATCGCTAAATTGTATTTTTTAGTTACGGTCGCGTTCTCCCCGATATGTTAGATGATATATAATTGATCCAAAGAAATGTTTGTTTTTTTTTTTTAAACGTTCAAAAGGGTAAATATATGAAAAAGAAATCTCGACCACTCCTTGATGTCTGCGATTTCTGCATCGCGACCCTTGTTATATGACCCCATTCACCCATAAAATCCCCAAAAATCAGGCTTTGGTCATTCACGTCTGTGTCTTGACACTTGATGGCACATGCTACATGGAGTTTTTGGATCGAAACAAGGTAAGAACGCGATAATATCTTGTTAAAGTCATGGCGTCTGTAATTCTGCTCTCGCGTGTTCTCACCTCCAGATAGGGTTTTGCTGTTTAAAAAACTTTTTTTTTTTTTTTAAATACCCTTTTCCTCCCCCAGAAAACTGAGATTTCAACCTTTCCAATGATGTATCACACATGCATATCGGACAACTTTGAAATTTGGTCCAAATTGGGGGTCTCAGAGCGGAACTTCAAGTGTTTCCCGCCATATGTATCTATGTGGGTGTTTTTTAAAGTACCCTGCCTCCTGCCCGTTGTTAGCTGGGATAGGCTTCAGCACCCCCGCGACCTTTGTGAGGATAAGCGGTTCAGAAAATGAATGGATATGATTGAGAGATACTTTGTTTTTATTATTAACTCCTTCGATGCTATTGACAATGATAAATGTCCAATCCTGTGACGTCCAATCATCATCCTTATGTGAAGTGAAATGAGTTTGTCACTAATAGACATCCAATCTTTTTGAGTGGGAGGGTTGCTCACTCTCTGCCAACCCTTGCTTTTCAAATGTATAGAACGTCTTTTGCCGTCAACGGCACCAAAGCACAAACTGGATTTTGCATGGCTTTTGTTGTTTTGATTTCAGCCCCCCAAAAAAAGCAAATAAAAGCTGTCCTGCTTAGGCGGCCATAGTATTTCAATGCCACCTTTAGCAAAGACAACATATTTTCTTGATGTCTGAAAGACACTCTACTAATGGGAGGAGAAAGCAGCAGTTTGAATCACCTGAATGGAAGCAGAATGATTTTCAGAAGAAAGCGAATCCTTCCAAAGGTTGTTTTTTTTCCATCCTATGCAAATGTTACCTTCAACTTCATCATCATTCATTATCATCAGCAGCATCATCATTGCCACATTCACAGTACGTGCAAATGAAAAAAAAAAGTGGAATTAAAAGCACGGGGAGACAAAAACCACACAGGTTTTTCTTTCATTGAAAATGAATAGGAAATTTGGACGTACATGGCCGTCAATTGCATGGACGTGCATGGCTGTCAATGGCGTGGACTAACTTGGGCGCCGGTCGAATGTCAATGGGCTGTCATGGTAAATGGTACAGAAATCCCAAGGACCTATGTTTTCCTGCCGTTGAAAATTAATGGGAAATTTGGGCGTACAGTGGGGCAAATAAGTATTTAGTCAACCACCAATTGTGCAAGTTCTCTTACTTGAAAAGATCAGAGAGGCCTGTAATTGTCAACATGGGTAAACCTCAATCATGAGAGACAGAATGTGGGGGGAAAAAAATAAAATCACACTGTTTGATTTTTAAACAAATGATTTCCAAATTAGAGTGGAAAATAAGTATTTGGTCACCTACAAACAAGCAAGATTTCTGGCTGTCAAAGAGGTCTAACGAGGCTCCACTCGTTACCTGTATTAATCGCACCTGTTTTAACTCATTATCGGTATGAAAGACACCTGTCCACAATCTCAGTCAGTCACACTCCAAACTCCACTATGGCCAAGACCAAAGAGCTGTCGAAGGACACCACAGACAAAATTTCAGACCTGCACCAGGCTGGGAAGACTGAATCTGCAATAGGTAAAACGGTTGGTGTAAAGAAATCAACTGTGGGAGCAATTATTAGAAAATGGAAGACATACAATACCACTGATCATCTCCCTCGATCTGGGGCTCCATGCGAGATCTCACCCCGTGTCGTCAAAATGATAACAAGAACGGTGAGCAAAAATCCCAGAACCACACGGGGGGGATCTAGTGAATGACCTACAGAGAGCTGGGACCACAGTAACAAAGGGTACTATCGGTAACACAACGCGCCGCCAGGGACTCAAAACCTGCACTGCCAGACGTGTCCCCCTGCTGAAGCCAGTACACGTCCAGGCCCATCTGCGATTCGCTAGAGAGCATTTGGATGATCCAGAAGAGGACTGGGAGAATGTGTTATGTTCAGATGAAACCAAAATAGAACTTTTTGGTAGAAACGCAGGTTCTCGTGTTTGGAGGAGAAAGAATACTGAATTGCATCCGAAGAACACCATACCCACTGTGAAGCATGGGGGTGGAAACATCATGCTTTGGGGCTGTTTTTCTGCAAAGGGACCAGGACGACTGATCTGTGTAAAGGAAAGAATAAATGGGGCCATGTATCGAGAGATTTTGAGTGAAAATCTCGTCCCGTCAGCAAGGGCATTGAAGATGAGACGTGGCTGGGTCTTTCAGCATGACAATAATCCCATACACACAGCCAGGGCAACAAAGGAGTGTTCCTGGAGTGGCCTAGCCAGTCTCTGGATCTCAACCCTATAAAAAATCTGTGGAGGGAGTTGAAAGTCCGTGTTGCCCAACGACAGCCCCAAAACATCACTGCTCTAGAGGAGATCTCCATGAAGGATTGGGCCAAAATACCAGCAACAGTGTGTGAAAAGCTTGTCAAGAGTTACAGAAAATATTTGGCCTCCGTTATTGTCAACAAAGGGTACATAACAAAGTATTGAGATGAACTTTTGGTAGTGACCAAATACTTGTTTTCCACCATGATTTGCAAATAAATTCTTTAAAAACCAAACAATGTGATTTTCTGGGTTATTTTTCCACATTCTGTCTCTTGTGGTTGAGGGTTACCCATGTTGACAATTACAGGCCTCTCTAATATTTTTAAGTGGGAGAACTTGCACAATTAGTGGTTGACTAAATACTTATTTGCCCCACTGTACATGGCTGTCAATGGCGTCCCGTTAGAAATGAATGGGACAGATTTGCTTTCTTATCTTGGCAAGAGACAACATGCAATGTTGCTTTAGCATATAAAAGTCTGTGCTGAATGATCATCACACTCAATGTAACTCCTAGCATTCGAGTTAGCATTAGCAAGTAGCATGGGCAGCAATGTCTTAAACTTTCTGAGTGCTTGATGGGAAATGATGTTTTTGCTCTTCCGTAAACCAACAAAACTGTGGCTTCGTTGGATTGGTCGCCCTCTGATAGCGAGTCAATCAGGGGAAAGCGGTCTACTGGTGATAAATTCATTAAATTCAGAGCAGATTGTACATCTAGAACCGTCTAGCGAGGAATACGAGCGCGGTCACGCTACGGCTTCAACTCCTAAATCAAAGCGTTTGCTCTGCTAGTATTCCCTCTCATTACAAGTCAGCACACACACGTATTACATGCGCACACACATTAGTAGCGCAATGATCCAATTAATCAGACTTTTTGCTTTGGGTTAGAATACTGATTCCTCGTATTTTTTTCTCGCCGAGCCGCAAATCCATCCGCCTGTCGGAGGCGTTTTGGCCGGGAGGCTCGAGCGCCTCCCGTCGAGCCGAGCGCCATTAAAACGCCCAAATATATCCATATATAAAATGTGGCGGCGCCGTCGCTCAGCTGGGCGCCGCCGACGAAAAATTCGAAGCCGGGCTAACGTCTTACGTACGAGGCCTTGGCTTTGGATATGTAAAAAAAAAAAAAAAAAAAACTGCCATATGCCAAAAGTCATTTTGCCATATGCCCAAAGCTATTTGCCATATGTAAAAAAAAACTGTCGTATGCCAAAAGCCATTTTGCCATATGCCAAAAAAATTGCATACGCCAAAAGCCATTTTGCCATGTGCAAAAAAACTGCCATATGCCAAAAGCCATTTTGCCATATGAAAAAAAACTGCCATATGCCAAACGCCATTTTGCCATATGTAAAAAAAAAAACAAAAAAAAAACTGCCATCTGCCAAAAGCCATTTTGCCATATGCCAAAAAACTGCTATATGTAAGACATATGTAGATGAAAAATTCGAAGCCAGGCTAATGTCTTACGTACGAGGCCTCGGCTTCGGATGTTGCTGAATGTAATTTCATGAAGGAGAATGTCACATTTTGTCATACAGTATGATTGAGTGTCAAAGGATTAATAAATGGCTTAAAAAGTAAGACGGCACTTCCTGATTGATTGATTGATTGATTGATTGATTGATTGATTGATTGATTGATTGATTGATTGATTGATTGATTGATTGATTGATTGATTGATTGATCATGCCGTACCGTCTTGCAAACCTCAATTGTCCAACCATTTCCCTGGCTCATCTGATATTCCAGCCAATGAGGAGAATGAAGCGAGGTAGCAGTGTTTCAGCAGGGCTGAGAATGAAAAGTTGGATTTTTTGACATATGGTAAAATGGATTTTGGCATACAGTATGGCTGTTTATTTCTGCACATGGCAAAATGGCTGTTTTTTGGCAAATGGCAAAATGGCTTTTGGCGTATGGCAGTTTTTTGGCATGCCAAAAAACATTTTGCCATATGCCAAAAAAATTGACATATGCCAAAATCTGCCTTTCGCCAAAGAAAAAAAACTGCCAAATGCCAAACGCCATTTTGCCGTATGCCAAAAAATTGACATATGCCAAAAGCTATTTTGCCATATGTAAGAAAAATACTGCCATATGCAGAAAACATTTTGCTATATGCTGAAAATTTTGTCATATGCCAAAAGCTATTTGCCATAAGTCAAAAAAAAAAATGCCATATGCCAAAAGCCATTTTGCCATGTGCCAAAAAAACGCCACACGCCAAAAGCCATTTTGCTATGTGCAGAAATAAACAGTCATATGCCAAAAGCCATTTTACCATATGTCAAAAACAAAAACTGCCACATGCCAAAATCCATTTTGCCATATGCAAAAAATACTGCAATATGTAACAAAACTGCCATATGCCAAAGGAAATCTTGCATATGTCAAAAAAACTGCCATATGTCAAAAAAAGAAACACCCATATGCCAACCAAACCTTCCATATGCCAAAAGCCAGTTTGCCATATGCTAAAAAACTGCTATTTGTACAAAAAAACTGCCATATGCCAAAAGAAATCTTGCATATGCCAAAAGATATCTTGCCACATATGAAATTGTCATATGCCAAAAGCCATTTTGCTATATGCCAAAGAACTGCCATATGCAAAAATATCTGCCAAATGTCAAAAGCAATCTTGCCACATGTCGAACAAATTGTCACATGCAAAAAGCCATTTTGCCTATTGCCAAAAAACTGCTATCTGTAAAAGAAAAACGCCATATGCTAAAGCCATTTTGCCATATGCCCAAAAATTTGACATATGCCAAAAGCTATTTGCCAAATGCAAAAAAAAAAACTACCATACGCCAAAAGCCATTTTGCCATGTGCAGAAAAAAGCTGCCAAAAGCCATTTTGCCATATGCAAAAAAAAATTTGCTACATGTCAAAAAAGAAAAACTGCCATATGTTAAAAGAAATCTTGCATGTCAAAAAAAAAAAAAAAAACTGCTATATGCTAAGAGCCATTTTGCCATATGCCAAACGAAATCTTGCCTATTGCCAAAAAACTGCCATATGTCAAAAAAAAAAAAAAAAAAAAACGGCATATGCCAAAAGAAATCTTGCCATATGCCAACGAAAACTGCCATATGCCAAGAGTAATTTTTTCAACTTTCATACAGTTAGTGGCGTCAATCTGGCGTGTCCGGTTAGCGTCCCAGTCAAAATGCGTCCTCTTCGTCCGAGGCGCTGTACCTTTAAGAGATGTTGCATTCAAGGTAGCGCCTGCTATACGTGCAAACTAAATATGACAAGCTCCCAAGGATCTCTGAAGTCTTTTTTTTTTTTTTTTTTTTTTGCATGTATCGCCCTGCCGTTTTTCATTTGCCTGATGAAAAATCTTTTGGAATTGTCATCAATGGCCTCCTCATCTTCATCATCATCATTCTCCTCATCACACGTGCGTTTGAGGCTTGTGAAGGATTCCTTTTTATTTATTTCATCACTCCCCGCCGTCTTCTGAGGGAATCAGATAACGACGTCGCAAACGATGATGCCGGCAGCTCGTCTGATGCCTGACAGGAAATAGCTGCGGGCGCCGCATATCAAAAAAGGCATCCGAAAAAAAAGGGAAAAAAACGCTGCGCTCAAGTGCCGAGACGTGAACGCTGAGGGTGCAGGTAGTGACACCGTGTGGAAAGTACTTTCCGGCGAGAAAGCAGTCACTTGTAGTTAATGGTGCGGTGGATTAATCAAAACAAACGATTAATCTCACAATGACTCTATCAGTAACTGTGATTAAAATCCATTTTGCCACATGGTAAAAAAAAAAAAATGCCACAAGGCAAAAAATGCCACAGGGCAAAATCAATTTTGCCACATGGCAAGAAAATGTCACATGGCAAAAAAAAAAATGCCACATGGCAAAATCCATTTTGCCACATGGTAAAAAAAATGCCACAAGGCAAAATCCATTTTGCCACATGGCAAAAAAAAAAAAAAATGCCACATGGCAAAATCAATTTTGCCACATGACCAAAAAAATGACACATGGCTAAATCCATTTTGCCACATGGCCAAAAAATGCCACATGGCAAAAATAAATGCCACATGGCAAAATCAATTTTGCAACATGTTTAAATAAATTCCACAATGCAAAATCCATTTTGCCACATGGCAAAAAAAAAAAAAAAAATGCCTCGTGGCAAAGAAAAATGCCACATGGCAAAATCCATTTTGCTTCATGCTAAAAAAATGCCACATTTTGCCACATGGAGGAATCCATTTTGCCACATGACAAAAAAATGCCACAAGGCAAAATCCATTTTGCTTCATGCTAAAAAAATGCCACATTTTGCCACATGGAGGAATCCATTTTGCCACATGACAAAAAAATGCCACAAGGCATAAAAAATGCCACATGGCAAAATCAATTTTACCACATGGCCAAAAGATGCCACATGGCAAAATCAATTTTGCCACATGTTAAAAAAATGTCACAAGGCAAAATCCATTTTGCCACATGGCAAAGAAAAAATGCCATATGGCAAAATCCATTTTGCTTCATGGTACAAAAAATGCCACAAGGCAAAATACATTTTGCCACATGGAGAAATCCATTTGCCACATGACAAAAAAAATGCCACAAGGCAAAAAAAAAAAAAAAAAAAAAAAATGCCACATGGCACAATCAATTTTGCCACGTGGCAAAAAAATGCCAAATGGCAAAATCCATTGTGCTTCATGGTACAAAAAATGCCACAAGGCAAAATTTTGCCACATGGAGAAATCCATTTTGCCACATGACAAAAAAATGCCATAAGGCAAAAAATAAATGCCACATGGCAAAATACATTTTGCCACGTGGCAAAAAATGCCACATGGCAAAAAAGATGCCACTTGGCAAAATCAATTATGCCACATGGCCCTAAAAATGCCACATTTTGCCACATGGAGAAATCCATTTTGCCACATGACAAAAAAATGCCACAAGGCAAAAAAAAAAAAAAAATGCCACATGGCAAAATCAATTTTGCCACATGGCCAAAAGATGCCACATGGCAAAATCAATTTTGCCACATGTTAAAAAAAATGTCACAAGGCAAAATCCATTTTGCCACATGGCAAAAAAAATGCCACATGGCAAAGAAAAAATGCCACATGGCAAAATCAATTTTGCTTCATGGTAAAAAAATGCCACAAGGCAAAATACATTTTGCCACATGGAGAAATCCATTTTGCCACATGACAAAAAAAATGCCACAAGGCAAAAAATAAATGCCACATGGCAAAATCAATTTTGTCACATGGCCCAAAAAATGCCACATGGCAAAGAAAAAATGCCACATCGCAAAATCAATTTTGCCTCATGGTAAAAAAATGCCACAAGGCAAAATCCATTTTGCCACATGGCCAAAAAATGCCAGATGGCAAATAACACTTTTGGTTCTCGCTGTCTCTCCATTTTAGAGCATTTTGGATTTTGAGTCACTTCCTATTCATTGGGGAGATGCTTCCTTTTCAGTAACCCCAAATCAACAGGAAGTGACCTATAAATTCCTCAAAATGACTGAAAATCAAGAGGAAATGACGTGGCGCTGAAACCATTTACAGGTCACTTCCTGTTCATTTTGAGTCACTTCCGACTCATTCCAGCATCACTTCCTGTTCTGTAACCCAAAATCAACAGGAAATGATGTGGCACGGAAACCGAAGAATGTCTTGTGGTCATTTACAGGTCACTTCCTGTTCATTTTGGGGCTGTGAATGCTCATGTTTGAGTGCCATTGACAGCACAAGATGTCCAATCTGAGTGCCCTGTAACGGGTTAAAAACATGGCCTGAAATAAACGAATGAATGAAATGAATGAATGAAGACAGGTGTAGCGTTTCAAAGTATGGTTGGATTCAAGGTCAGAGTTTCCAACAAAGTTTAAGGTTCCGAATATGGCTTTTAAAACAGGTTTAAGGCTTGAAAGAAGAGTAAGAGTCTTTTTTTCCCCCCCTTTCGACACGGTTTGGCCCGGTAAATACCAGCCGCCAATCACCCACCTGCTAACCTTTTCTCGCATTCTTCAGCCGCGAGGGGGGAAATTCGCTCGAGGACCGCGGCGCCGCTGTTGCGCTGACGCCAACATTTCAAATTTGACGTCTCCTCTTTATGGTCGCCAGTCGCGGTGAGAGCTTTGGCTTGTTCTCTGACAAAAACAGGGGATAGGATTCGCGTACCGTGCACGGCTGTTTACATCCCGATCGGTAAAGTCGGTCTGAAAATAATGCAAACTAGAAAATGCGATTTCTGGGGAAAACGGTATAATGGGTAACTTCCTGTTGACTTTGAGGCCTTTCGGGGTCACTTCCTGTTTATATTGGGTAATTGTCTGTTTGTCTGGTGGCATTTCCGGGTCATTTCATGTTGATTTTGTGGCATTTTGGGGTGTCTTTTTGTTGGTTTTAAGGCCTTTTGATTGTGTTGATATGGAGGCTTTTCCAGGTCACTTCCTGTTGATATTGGGTAACTTCCTGTTGATATTGGGTAACTTCCTGTTTGAAAATGCAATTTCTGGAAAGTTGGTATATTGGTTCAATTCCTGTTGATTTTAGGACGTTTTGAGGTCACTTTGTGTTGATATGGAGGCCTTTCCAGGACATTTCCTGTTCATATTGGGTAACTTCCTGTTTATATTGGGTAACTGCCTGTTTGTATGGGGGCATTTCCGGGTCATTTCCTGTTGATTTTGTGGTATTTTGGGGTCACTTTATGTTGATATGAAGGCTTTTCCAGGTCACTTCCTGTTCATATTGGCCAACTTCCTGTTAATATTGGGTAACTTCCTGTTTGAAAATGCAATTTCTGGAAAATTGGTTCACTTCCTGTTGATTTTAGGACATTTTGGGTCACATTTTTTTTTTTTTTTTTTTTTTAATGGAGGCATTTCCAGGACACTTCCTGTTCATATTGGGTAACTTCCTGTTTATATTGGGTAACTGCTTGTTTGTATGGAGGTATTTCCGGGTCATTTCCTGTTGATTTTGTGGCCTTTTGGGGGTCAATTTGTGTTGATACGGAGGCTTTTCCAGGTCACTTCCTGTTCATATTGGCTAACTTCCTGTTTATATTGGGTAACTTCCTGTTTCAAAATGCAATTTCTGGGAAAAATGGTATATTGGTATGGGTCACTTCCTGTACATTTTGAGGCATTACAGGGTAACTTTTTGTATATTTTGGATAATTTTTTGTTGATTTTGGGAAATTTCCAGGTGACTTCTAGTTGATTTGGTGACACTTCCTGTTGAATTTGGGGCATTTTGGGTAACTTCTTATTTGTATGGGGTCATTTCCTGTTTATTTCGTGGCATTTTGGGGTCACATTGTGTTAACATGTAGGCTTTCCAGGTTACTACCTTTTCATGTTGGCTAACTTCCTGTTTATGTTGGGTAACTTCCTGTTTGAAAATGCAATTTCTGGAAAATTGGTATATTGGTTCACTTCCTGTTGATATTAGGACATTTTGGGGTCACATTGTTTTCATATGGAGGCATTTCCAGGACACTTCCTGTTTATATTGGGTAACTTCCTGTTTGAAAATGCAATTTCTGTAAAAATTGGTATAGTGGTATGGATCACTTCCTGTACATTTTGAGGCATTACGGGGTTACTTTTTGATTTTGGGAAATTTCCAAGTGACTTCCAGTTGATTTGGTGCCACTTCCTGTTGAATTTGGGGCATTTTTGGCAACTTCCTATTTGTATGGGGTCATTTCCTGTTGATTTTGTGGCATTTTGGGGTCTCTTTTTGTTGGTTTTAAGGCCTTTTGGGGTCACTTTGTGTTGATATGGAGGCTTTTCCAGGTCACTTCCTGTTCATATTGGCTAACTTCCTGTTTATATTGGGTAACTTCCTGTTTGAAAATGCAATTTCTGGAAAGTTGGTATATTGGTTCAGTTCCTGTTGATTTACGACATTCTGAGGTCACTTTGTGTTGATATGGAGGCTTTTCCAGGTCACTTCCTGTTCATATTGGGTAACTTCCTGTTTGAAAATGCAATCTTTGGAAAAATTGGTATATCGATAGGGGTCACTTAATGTCCATTTTGAGGGATTACGGGGTAACTTTTTGTATATTTCCTGTTGATTTTGGGAAATTTCCAGGCAACTTCCTGTTGAATTTGGGCCATTTTGGGTAACTTCCTATTTGTATGGGGTCATTTCCTGTTGATTTTGTGGCATTTTGGGGTCACACTGTGTTGATATAGAGGCTTGTCCAGGTCACTTCCTGTTCATATTGGATAACTTCCGGTTTGAAAATGCAATTTCTGGAAAATTGGTATATTGGTTCACTTCCTGTTGATTTTAGGACATTTTGGGGTCACATTGTTTTGATATGGAGGCATTTCCAGGACACTTCCTGTTTATATATTGGGTAACTTCCTGTTTGAAAATGCAATTTCTGGAAAAATTGGTATATTGGTATGGGTCACTTCCTGTACATTTTGAGGCATTACGGGGTTACTTTTTGTATATTTTGGATAATTTCCTGTTGATTTTGGGATATTTCCAGGTGACTTCCGTTTGATTTGGTGCCACTTGCTGTTGAATTTTGGTCATTTTGGGTAACTTATTATTTGTATGGGGTCATTTCCTGTTGATTTCGTGGCATTTGGGGGTCACATTGTGTTAATATGTAGGCTTTCCTAGGTCACTTCCTGTTCATGTTGGCTAACTTCCTGTTTATATTGGGTAACTTCATGTTTGAAAATGCAATTTTTGGAAAATTGGTATATTGGTTCACTTCCTGTTGATTTTAGGACATTTTGGGCTCACATTGTTCTGATATGGAGGCCTTTCCAGGACACTTCCTGTTCATATTGGGTAACTTCCTGTTTATATTGAGTCACTGCCTGTTTGTATAGGGGCATTTCCGGGTCATTTCCTGTTGATTTAGTGGCATTTTGGGGTCACTTTGTGTTGATATGGAGGCTTGTCCAGGTCACTTCCTGTTCATATTGACCAACTTCCTGTTTATATTGGGTAACTTCCTGTTTGAAAATGCAATTTTTGGAAAATTGGTATATTGGTTCACTTCCTGTTGATTTTAGGACATTTTGGGGTCACATTGTTCTGATATGGAGGCCTTTCCAGGACACTTCCTGTTCATATTGGGTAACTTCCTGTTTATATTGAGTCACTGCCTGTTTGTATAGGGGCATTTCCGGGTCATTTCCTGTTGATTTTGTGGCATTTTGGGGTCACTTTGTGTTGATATGGAGGCTTTTCCAGGTCACCTCCGGTTCATATTGGCCAACTTCCTGTTTATATTGGGTAACTTCCTGTTTGAAAATGCAATTTTTGGAAAATTGGTATATTGGTTCACTTCCTGTTGATTTTAGGACATTTTGGGGTCACATTGTTCTGATATGGAGGCCTTTCCAGTACACTTGCTGTTCATATTGGGTAACTTCCTGTTTATATTGAGTAACTGCCTGTTTGTATGGGGGCATTTCCGGGTCATTTCCTGTTGAATTTGTGGCATTTTGGGGTCGCTTTGTGTTGATATGGAGGTTTTCCAGGTCACTTCCAGATCGTATTGGGTAACTTCCTGTTTATATTGGGTAACTTCCTGTTTGAAAATGCAATTTCTGGAAAATTGGTATAGTATGTTTTCTCAAATTATGCTGCAAAATTTGTCTGTAGTCTTCAGACTTCATAATGCCATGCATGGGGTCAAGCAGTCCAGTGCCAGAGCAAGCAAAGCAACCCCAAAACATCAGGAAACCTCAGACATGTTTGACTGTGGGGATAGAGTTCTTTTCTTTGAAGGCCTTGTTTTTTTTTTTCCTGTAAACTCTGTGGATGCCCTTTTTCCCAAAAAGCTCTACTTTTGTCTCATCTGACCAGAGAACTTTCTTTCAAAACATTTTTGGCAAACTCCAGCCTGGCTATTTTATGTCTCTGGGTCAGAAGTGGGGTCTTCCTGGGGATCCAACCATAGAGTCCCTTTTCATTCAGACGCCGACGGATAATACGGGTTGAGACTGTTTTACCCTCGGACTGAGGGACAGCTTGAACTTGTTCGGATGTTAGTCGAAGTTCTTTATCCACCATCCACACAATCTTTCCTTGAAATCTCTCGTCAATTTTTCTTTTCCGGCCACATCTAAGGAGGTTAGCCAGAGTGCTGTGGGCTTTACACCTATTGATGCCACTGCGCGCTGTAGACACAGGAACATTCAGGTCTTTGGGTTCCTCACAATGGTTCCTCACAATTTTGCTTCTGAAGTCCTCAGACAGTTCTTTGAGCATGGAGAAAAGAAAGAAAATCAATGCAAAAGGACACAGGACAGAGGTTGAGTCAACTTTAATCCATTTTAACTGACTGCACGTGTGATTTTGTAAATGCTACCACCTGTTTTGTGCCACAGGTAAGTAACAGGTGCTGTTAATTACACAAATTAGAGAAGCATCATATAATTTTTCAAGGGGTGACAATACTTTTGTCCAGCCCATTTTTGGAGTTTTGTGTAAAATGATCATGATTGATTTTTTTTTTTTTTTTCCCATTCTCTTTTGTTTTGTTTTTTTGTTTTTGTTTTTTATTGCAAGCAAAATTTATTAAGATATTACTGCCAAAGCATTTGTAATTGCAATCATTTTAAGGTTAGGTTAGGTTAGGTTAGGTTAGGTTAGGTTAGGTTAGGTTAGGTTAGGTTAGGTTAGGTTAGGTTAGGTTAGGTTAGGTTAGGTTAGGTTAGGTTAGGTTAGGTTAGGTTAGGTTAGGTTAGGTTAGGTTAGGTTAGGTTAGGGATAGGTTTAGGGCTTATCTGACAGAATTGCAAGGGTGCCAATACTTTTGGCCAGTATTGTATTTTCATGATATAGATTGAAGTCCGGACAAGATGGTAATGTAAAAAAAAAAAAAAAAAAAAAAAAAAAAAAAAACACTTTAAGACACAGCAGACCTCTTTTCCTTTTACGTTGAGTGCGGCTAACGAGTGTAAAAATGTATGTAAAGCCCATGGCGTCCCGCGGCGCCCGCAAAGGCGGACGTGGAGTACGCCGCTCTTCTCTTCATCCCCTCATTACCGCCCGATAATGCGGTGACAAAGCTCGCCGGCGCTTTAACCGCCGCTTTTTATCCTATGTCTAATGTAGCTGTGTTGACTTTCATCACCTCCCTGACATCATCAAAGCGATACGAGCGTTAACAGGACACCGTGGAACGAACTGTGTGTGTGTTTTATGGTGCTTTGAATTGTTTCATTGTGTCGGCCATTATTGTGGTTGGTACACGAGCGGGGGCGCATCAGTGCTTTTTACGATCGCTGATGTGACGTTACTATCATATGATCCTTATTCCACACCTTTTTTGAATATTTCACTTGGTCGATTACAATTTTGACAGAAAGGAAGCAGCGGGCGGGGGTATCTAGTGTACAATCCGCCAGGGGGATGCAGGGCCGGGAACGAAAAGTTGTATTTGCCATGTGTCAAAATGGATTTTGCCATGTGCCTTTTTTTTGCCATGTGGCAAAATGGATTTTCAATCAATCAATAAATCAGTCAATCAAATTTATTTCTATAGCCCTTTACAAAAACCTGAATGGTCCTCAAAGTTTGCCACGTGGCATTTTATTTTGCCATGTGGCAAAATGGATTTTGCCATGTGGCATTTTTTATGCCATGTAGCAAAATGGATTTTGCCATGTGGCAACATGGATTTTGCCAAATGGCAAAAAAAATTGCCATGTGGCAAAATGGATTTTGCCATGTGGCAACATGGATTTTGCCATGTGGCATTTTTTGCCATATGGCAAAATTTTTCACCATGTGGCAAAATGGATTTTGCCATTGGGCTTTCTTTGCCATGTGGCAATATTTTGTTGCCATGTGGCAAAATGGACTTTGCCACATTGCTTTTTTTTTTTTGCCATGTGGCATTTTTTGCCATGTGGCAGAATTGATTTTGCCACATTGCACATTGCATTTTTTGCCATGTGGCATTTTTTGTTGCCATGTGGCATTTTTTGTTGCCATGTGGCAAAATTGATTTTGCCACATTTAATTTTTTTGCCATGTATCACTTTTTTTTGTCATGTGGCATTTTATTTTGCCATGTGGCAAAATGGATTTTGCCATGGGGCTTTCTTTGCCATGTGGCAATATTTTGTTGCCATGTGGCAAACTGGATTTTGCCATGTGGCAAAATGGACTTTGCCACATTGCATTTTTTTGCCATGTGGCTTTCTTTGCCATGTGGCAACATGGATTTTGCCATGGGGCTTTCTTTGCCATGTGGCAATATTTTGTTGCCATGTGGCAAAATGGACTTAGCCACATTGCTTTTTTTTGCCATGTGGCATTTTTTGCCATGTGGCAGAATTGATTTTGCCACATTGCACATTGCATTTTTTGCCATGTGGCATTTTTTGTTGCCATGTGGCATTTTTTGTTGCCATCTGGCGTTTTTTTTTGCCATCTGGCAAAATTGATTTTGCCACATTGAATTTTTTTTGCCATGTGTCACTTTTTTTTGCCATGTGGCATTTAATTTTGCCATGTGGCAAAATGGATTTTGCCATGGGGCTTTCTTTGCCATGTGGCAATATTTTGTTGCCATGTGGCAAACTGGATTTTGCCATGTGGCAAAATGGACTTTGCCACATTGCATTTTTTTGCCATGAGGCATTTTTTGCCATGTGGCAAAATTGATTTTGCTACATTGCACATTGCATTTTTTGCCATGTGGCATTTTTTTGTTGCCATTTGGCAAAATGGATTTTGCCATGCGGCATTTTTTTTTTTTTTTTGCCATGTGGCAAAATTGATTTTGCTATGTGGTTAAATGGATTTTGCCACATTGAATTTTTTTGCCATGTGTCACTTTTTTTTGCCATGTGGCAAAAAAGGATTTTAGTTTGAATTATTTTATTTTATTTTTTTTGGGGGGGGGGGGGACACAAAATCAACAGGCAGTGTTCTAAAAATGCCCCAAAATCAACATGAAGTGACCAATGAAAATCAAATAATCTGTAAATGCCCTCAAATCACAAGGGAAGTGACACAAAATCAACTGGAAGTGTCCTAAAAAGGCCGCAAAATCAATTGGAAGTGACCAGTGAAACAAAGGGATCCGTAAATGCCCTAAAATCACCAGGAAATGCCCCAAAATCACTGGGAAGTGACACAAAATCACCTGGAAGTGTTCTGAAAATGTGCCAATATCAACAGGAAATGACCCAAAATGAACAGCGAGTGACTCCAGAATGCCCCAAAATTTATCCAAAATGAACAGAAAGTTGTTTTTTTCCACTTTAATCCATGCCAATGGCGTGTTAAACGCAGGTGTCCCTCGAAAAGAGCCCTGGGGGACTCCAAACTGGAACGAGCGCTTTGTTCTTTCGTCTGGTTCACGAATGAAGCCGACACGTTTTCATCATTTGCATCTGACAAAAGAAAGTTTTTCTTCACACGGCGCCTGTTGTGTTTTTCAGCTTCTCATCGTCGCCCCCGAGGAGAAGGCGCCGGTTCAAGCGCATCCCGGCTTTGAAGACGAGAATGTTACAAACGAGGATGACGAAGATTTCACCTCCAGGACGTTCTCCTCTGTTTTTTTTCCGAGATGCAAAGAGCCAAACGAGCGAGCTCTCATTGTGTCAGTCTGACATCATGTCATAACAATTTAACGGCGGGCGGGTGATGCTTGGCTTTTGAGAATTGTAGAAGCCAGCGAGCGTGGGCGCCATTGACGGGGATAGACGTCCAATTCATTTGGACTGAGAGCGAACGAATGATCGCACCGGGAGATGAGCGTTTACAGTCAGTCCTTCCAGTATAAGTGAATTGGACGTCGAGCGTTGTCAATGACGGGCAATGAGTTGATTTGCGTCATTTCCTGTCAATTTTCCATCATTTCCTGTTGATTTTTCGGGCAGTACTGGGCTGCTACCTTTGGATTTAACCTGTTGATTTGGTGTCACTTCCTGTCAGTTTTGGGTTGCTGCCTTGTAATTTTAGGGTACTTCCGGGTCACTTTCTGTTCATTTTGGGCCATTCTAGGGTAACTTTCTGTAAATTTTAGATCATTTTCTGGTATATGGCAAAAAAAAAATGCCACAAGGCAAAAAAACAAACAAATGCCACATGGCAAAATCCATTTTGCCACTTGCAAAACAAATGCCATATAGCAAAATACATTTGCCACATGGCAGAAAAATGCCACATGGCAAAAAAAAAAAAAACACATGGCAAAATCAATTTTGCCAAATGGCAAAAAGAGCCACATGGCCACAAAAAATTGCCACTTGGAAAAAGAAAAAACACATGGCAAAATCCATTTTGCCACGTGGGGAAAAAAAATGCTACATGGCAAAATCCATTTTGCCACATGCGAAAAAAAAATGACACATGGCAAAATATATTTTGCCACATGGCAAAAAAATGCCACATGGTAAATGGTGTGCAAAAAAGCCACAAGGCAAGAAAAAAATGCCACATGGAAAAATCCATTTTGCCACATGGCCAAAAAAAAAAAAAAAAAAAAATGCCACATGGTTACAAAAATGCCACATGGCACAAAAAATACCACATGGCAAAATCTATTTTCCCAAATGGCAAAATAATGCCACATGGCAACAAAAAATTGCCACATGTAAAAAAATAAAATAAAAAAATTAAAAAACACGTGGCAAAATCAATTTTACCACATGGGGGGAAAAACGCTACATGGCAAAATCCATTTTGCCACATGCGAAAAAAATGACACATGGCAAAATCCATTTTGCCATCTAGCGAAAAAAATGCCACATGGCAAAAAAAAAAATGCCACATGGCAAAAAAAGCCACAAGGCAAAAAAAAAAAATGCCACATGGCAAAAAAAGCCACATGGTAAAATCAATTTTGCCACATGGCAAAAAAAAACGCCACATGGCAAAATCCATTTTGCTACATGGCAAAAAAAAAATGCCACATGGCAAAATCAATTTTGCCACTTGGCAAAAATTGCCACATGGCAAAATCCATTTTGACACATGGCCAAAAAAATTCCACATGGCAAAAAAAACAATGCCACATGGCAAAATCCATTTTGACACATGGCAAAAAAAATGTCACATGACAAAAAAAATGCCACATGACAATATCAATTTCGCCACTTGGCAAAAAAACGCCACATGGCCAAAAAATGCCACATGGCAAAATCAATTTTGCCACATGGCAAAAACAGCCACATGGCAAAAAAAAATGCCACATAGCAAAATCCATTTTGCCACATGGCAAAATAGATTTTGCCTCATGGCAACAAAAATTGCCAGATGGCAACAAAAAATTTCCGCATCGCAAAATCCTTTTTGCCATATGCGGAAAAAAAATGCCACATGGCAAAATCCATGTTGCCACATGGCAAAAAAATGCCACGTGGCAAAATCCATTTTGCCACATGGCAAAAAAATGCCAGTAATCGTTCTCTCCAGGTGACGAATATACAAAAACATTTCTGGCTTTCCGCCATCTAACGCAGGTTTAGGGTGGCCCGAAGGTCAAAGCAACACTTTTTTTGAAAAAGGTATAAGCAAGGCCCTTTTCATCAGCTTTGGTGATTGTAATTATGATTATTTGTATTCCACAAATGCCATCAGCAAGGTCGCTATAGTTTCTTTGCTCATGTTTTGAGTCTCTTGAAAACGGCGAGCGCGCGAACGCGGCGGCGCTGAAAGGCCTCGTCGCGCGCATGTGTTTGAATAATTAGAAGATGAAGTGGCTCCTCTATTCACGGCAAACACAAACCCACTGAATTCCTTTCACCCAGTCATTATTAAAGTTCAGCGCGAGCTTTGCGTCGACACAAAAGAGACGCCGCCGCTGTTCAGCCGCATTCAGATTCCAAGAACGCGCTGTAGACTCACCGGTAATTTGTGTCGATAACATGTGTTTTTTTCCCGTCCGCCCGGATGAGAGGCAAAGTGCACTTTAAGCAGTTGGCCCTGAACACTAGTGAAAGGTGCAAAGTTTGACGCCGGTACTTTAAAAGCCGCGGTACGCCAGACGGCTCGTCAAAGGCGAGCACGAGACATATCGCTAGGAATATGTACAAGAAATTTCGAGTCATACGGGGGGGTCTTGGAAAACGTGGCCGTGAGAATGTGGTCGTTGGCGGCGAAGGATTGCTGCCAGTTGAACCAGTCAAAATGGCAGCCGCGCGAAGGCCGGAAATTGGTGTTTGGTATATGGCAAAATGGATTTTGACATACGGCTTTTTTTTTTGTATTGGCAAAACGGCTTTTTGCATATTGCAATTATTGTGGTATTAAGAAAATGGCTTTTGGCATATTGTATTTTTTTTGCATATGGGCATATGGCAAAATGGCTTTTGGCATATGGTACTTTGGGGTTTTTTTTGCAAAATGGCTTTTGGCATATGGCTTTTTTTGTATTGGCAAAATGGCTTTTGTCATATGGCATTTTATTTTTTAGTATATGGCAAAATGTCTTTTGGGATATGGCATTTTTGGAGGGAAGATGGCAAAATGGCTATTGGCCTATGGCATTTTTTTCATATAGCAAAATGGCTTTTGGCATATGGCAGGTTTTTTTTTGTTTTGTTTTGTTTTGTTTTTATATATGGCAAAATGACTTTTGGCGTATAGCATTTTTTCGGTATATGGCATTTTTTTCGCATGTGCCAGTTTTTTGGTATATGGCAAAATGGTATTTGGCATATGATTTTTTTTTTGTATTGGCAAAATTGGCTTTTGGCATATGGCATTTTGTGGTTGGGGGGAGATGGCAAAATGGCTTTTGGCCTATGGCATTTTTTTACATGGCAAAATGGCATTTGGCATATGGCTTTTTATATTGGTAAAATGGCATTTGGCATATGGTATTTTTTGGGGTATTGGCAAAATGGCTTTTGGCATATGGTATTTTGGGGGGTATTGGCAAAATGGCTTTTGGCATACGGCATTTTTTTTTTTTTTTTTTTTGGGTATATGGCAAAATGGCTTTTGGCATATGGTATTTTTTGGGTTTTGGCAAAATGGCTTTTGGCATATGGTATTTTTTGGGTTTTGGCAAAATGGCTTTTGGCATATGGCATTTTGGGGGGAAGATGGCAAAATGGCATTTGGCCTATTGCATTTTTTTATATGGCAAAATGGCTTTTGGCATATGGCTTTTTTTTGTATTGGCAAAATGATTTTTGGCATATGGTATTTTTTGGGGTATTGGCAAAATGGCTTTTGGCATATGGTATTTTGGGGTGTATTGGCAAAATGGCTTTTGGCATACGGCATTTTTTTTTTTTTTTTTTTTGGGTATATGGCAAAATGGCTTTTGGCATATGGTATTTTTTGGGTTTTGGCAAAATGGCTTTTGGCATATGGTATTTTTTGGGTTTTGGCAAAATGGCTTTTGGCATATGGCATTTTGGGGGGAAGATGGCAAAATGGCGTTTGGCCTATTGCATTTTTTTATATGGCAAAATGGCTTTGGGCATATGGCTTTTTTTTGTATTGGCAAAATGATTTTTGGCATATGGTATTTTTTGGGGTATTGGCAAAATGGCTTTTGGCATATGGTATTTTGGGGGGTATTGGCAAAATGGCTTTTGGCATACGGCATTTTTTTTTTTTTTTTTTTTTTTTTGGGTATATGGCAAAATGGCTTTTGGCATATGGTATTTTTTGGGTTTTGGCAAAATGGCTTTTGGCATATGGCATTTTGGGGGTAAGATGGCAAAATGGCGTTTGGCCTATTGCATTTTTTTATATGGCAAAATGGCTTTTGGCATATGGCTTTTTTTTGTATTGGCAAAATGATTTTTGGCTTATGGTATTTTTTCGGGTAATGGCAAAATGGCTTTTGGAATATTTCATTTTGGGGGGGAAAGATGGCAAAATGGCTTTTGGCCTATGGCATTTTCTTATATGGCTTTTGGCATATGGTATTTTTTGGGGTATTGGCAAAATGGCTTTTGGAATATTACATGTTTTGGCATATGGCAAAATGGCTTTTGGCATATTGAATTTATTTTTGTAAATGGCAAAATGGCTTTTGGCACATGGCATTTTTTGGGGGAAAGATGGCAAAATGGCTTTTTGCTTATGACTTTTTTTATATGGCACAATGACTTTTGGCATTTGGCTTTTTTTGTATTGGCAAAATGGCTTTTGGCATATGGCATTTTATTTTTTTGGTATATGGCAAAATGGCTTTTGGCATATGGCCTTTTTTGGGGGGAAGATGGCAAAATGGCTTTTGGCCTATGGCATTTTTTATATGGCAAAATGGGTTGTGCATATGGCAGTTTTTTTCAGTATATCGCATTTTTTGGCATATGGCAGTTTTTTTTGTGTATAGCAAAATGGTATTTGGCATGACGGAGATGTGATCTGATGTGGAGCGGTTTGGCATGAAGCCAGCCTGATTGGGGGGCAGAGGGGGCATTTCTGGGTCTTGGCCTTGATGTGGCAAGGGGGCTTGCGCGTTCCAGTGACCCTGGAGAGCGATACCGTCTGGAGCTCGCGTCTGGTAGGGTCACCCTTAGTGAGACGGTCTCCAGGTAGGTTCCAGACAAACAAGACCCTAGCGTGTCGGTACGCTGTGAGGTAGTAGCCCCACCAACCGACTCTCCTGTGAAGGGCTAACAACCCACCCAGGTGAACCCCCCTGTTGTTACGAAACTGACTGATAAAAGAAGCCGGACTGCGCAACACTGTAACAGACCCCAACCAACAAGTATGGATTAATATCATGTCACTTCCTGTTAACTTTGGGTCACTTTATGTTAATTTTGAGTCACTTTCTGTTGACGTTTTAGCAAGTATAAAATACCGCTTCCTGTTAATTATGGGTGGCTTTCTGTTGATTCTAGTGCATTTTGAAGACATTTGTACTCCTTTCCCACTGAAACTAGTGGGTCAACGTGCAACCGACGAGCAATTGGCATTAGGCACCTTTCCCATTGACAAAAACAGCCGTCTTTTTTTTTTTTTCACCCGTCTAACCTCCCACCCCTCCTCAGCCGTGCGTAAGGTTACGTGATGTCACCACGCTAAGATACGCGTCGACAAATGCGACCAAATTCATTCAATTCAAGGAAGTAAACAATGCAGAGCAAAATGGAAGCCTCCTTTCCGTTTGTGTTCTCTCTTTGCATGCTTTTTACTGCCCTCAAAATGGTCGAAATGCGGCAAAGGATCAACACTCTGCTTGTGCTGAGGCAACGTAGGCGACGTGAATTCTTCTTCTTCTACTAGCTTTGTTGTTAGCATCGACGTAACTACGGTTGTGGGGCGTGTTAAATGGGAGGCGACTGGCATGTTGTTATGACGCATCAGGTAAGAGCCTACGTCACCATGTAGATTAGGGTGTTGACTGTTGACCCGGGGTTTTGCTTTCACACTGCATGACGATCAGAGCCGAGGTGATTTTAACGCGGGTCGCTTGGCGGGTTGATTGACACGGGTCGAGGCGGGTCGCTGCACCTTTCCCACTGCCACCAAAAGCCGATTGTTAGTGGGTTGACACGGGTTTTTTGGCCAGTGGGAAAGGGGTCTTTTTGATTTTTCCTGTTGTTTTTGTGGCAATACCGTGTCACTTCTTGTGAATCTGTGGTCACTTCCCGTTGATTTTGGTAATACCATGCACACTTTCTGTTGATTCCCGTGTGTTTTGAAGTCACTTGTTGATTTTGGGTCATTTCTTGTTGATGCAGGTGCAATTCCAGGTTACTGCCTGTTGATTTTGGGGGCAGTTAGAAATGGCCGAGAACCAAAAGTGGTATTTGCCATGTGGCAAAACGGATTTTGCCATGTGGTAAAATGGATTTTGCCATGTGGCATTTTTTTTACCATGTGGCAAAATGGATTTTGTCATGTGGCATTTTTTTTTTTTTTTTTTTGCCATGTGGCATTCTTTTCGCCATGTGGCAAAATGGATTTTGCCATGTGGCACTTTTTTGCCATATGGCAAAACTGATTTTGCCATGTGGCATTTTTTTGCCATATGGCAACATTGATTTTGCCAAGTGGCTTTTTTTTTTTTTTTTGCCATGTGGCATTTTTTTGCCATGTTGCAAAAATGATTTTGCCATGTGGCATTTTTTTTTGCCATGTGGCAAAACTGATTTTGTCATGTGGCATTTTTTTTGCCAAATGGCAAAATTGATTTTGCCATGTACCATTTTTTTTGCCAAGTGGCAAAACGGATTTTGAAATGTTGCATTTTTTTTTTTTTTTTTTTTGTTAAGTTTGTCGCATTTTGGGGGGGGGGGGGTATGTGATATTTTTGGGGGGTATTGGCAGTTTTGAAGGCCGTGAACTTCCATGCTATTGACGGCCATGCATGTCCGAATTTTCCATTCATTTCAAATGGCAGAAAAACATGTATGGCTGCGATTTTTGACCATACACTTAGCATTACAGCAAAATGACATTCAACTGGCAACCAAGTCAGGATATACCATTGACGCCTATGCACATCCAAATTTTCCAAACTCCAAATCCATTCTGCCACATACAAACAAGAAAGCCAAATGTCACAATCCATTTTGCCACATGGCAAAAAATGCCACTTGGCAAAATCAATTTTGCAACATGGCCAAAAAGGCCACATGGCAAAATTCATTTTTCCACATGGCAAAAACATGCCACATGGCAAAGTCAATTTTGCCATAAGTCAAGAAAAATGCCACATGGCAAAATCAGTTTTGCCACATGACAAAAAAATGACACATGGCAAAATCAATTTTGCCACATGGCAAAAAAAATATATCACATGGCAAAAAAATGCCACATGGCAAAATCAATTTTGCCACGTGGCAAAAAAAAAATGCCACATAGCAAAATCCATTTTACCACATAACAAAATCAATTTTTCAACATGGCCAAAAATGCCACATGGAAAAATCCATTTTGCCACATGGCAAAAAAAATGTCACATGACAAAAAAATGCCACATAGCAAAATCAATTTTGCAACATGGCCAAAAATGCCACATGGAAAAATCCATTTTGCCACATAGCAAAAAAAAACGCCACATGGCAAAATCAATTTTGCCATATGGCAAAAAAATGCCACATAGCAAAATCTATTTTGCCACATAGCAAAATCAATTTTGCAACATGGGCAAAAATGCCACATGGAAAAATCCATTTTGCCACATGGCAAACAAAAAACGCCACAGGGCAAAAATCAATTTTGCCATATGGCAAAAAAATGCCACATAGCAAAATCCATTTTGCCACATGGAAAAAATCAATTTTGCAACATGGCCAAAAATGCCACATGGCAAAATCAGTTTTGCCACATGGCAAAAATATGCCACATGGCAAAAAAAACCATGCCACATTGCAAAATCCATTTAGCCACATGGTGAAAAAAATGCAACAGGGCAAAAAAATGCCACATGGCAAAATCCATTTGGCCACATGGCAAATACCACTTTTGGTTCTCGTTGTCTCATTAGAAGAGCATTCTTGTTGGTTTGCGGTCACTTCCTGTCAATGTTGGGAAATTTCAGTCACTTTTTTGTTAATTTTGGGTCAATTCCTGATGATTTTAGTCCATTTTGAATTCACTTTGTGATTTTGAGTCACTTCCTCTTGTTACGGGGGCAATTCCACGTCGCTTCCTGTTAATTTGGGGGCAGTGAGAAGACAATTCTTGTTGGCTTGTCGTCACTTCCTGTCAATGTTGGGACATTTCAAAGTCACTTGTTGATATTGGGTCACAGGGTGCACTTTACCTTTTCATTGTACCTGCTGTTATTGATTAGGGGTTCCCCTAGACTTTATTTTCTTCTAATTAATTGTGATTCACTACCTGTTGATTGGGCTCTCCAGCCTTTCCAGTTCAAACGGATCGGACGCCGATCGCCGTCGATGGTAGCCGATGAGTTCACGTGAACGTCACGCTCCACTGCGAGATGACTGACAGGATGACATCACGCTCATTTTAAAGAAGAGCCAGAGATGTGTTGGATGGAAATGAGAGTACATTTCCATTTCTGGAAATACATACAGTCCACATCATAAATGCACATTCATATGTAAATGCTGTGTTATTTGCATTTCAGATGAACGCTAAAACGCACACACGGGTGCACGCATGTAATTTGCAACAAAGGCGGATTGAAAAAGCGAGGGGGTGGGGGGGAGAAGAAAGACTCCGGAGTGTCGTTAATAAGCTCGGAAATCCCGGCGGCTTTGTGCCGCGTGACCTTGCAGCTTGCATATTTTTTTTGGGTCTATTTGTATTACTGTTGTCAAGATACTAAAATTTCCCATGTCGATACCAAAGTATATGTATACTTTTTTCAAAGCTACATGCATTAAAAAAAAAAGAAAATTAAATGTTGAAAAAATATACAGTAAGTGAACCGCTAATTTTCCCAAATCATTAAAAAACAAAAAAAACAATCAACAGCAAGCAAGCAAACAGGAAGTCTCCAATGAACAGCAAGTGATCCAGAAATACCGTATTGGCCTGAATATAAGATGGCCCTGATTATAAGACGACCCCCTCTCTTTCAAGACTCAAGTTTGAAGAGTGATCCAAAATTTAGAGGAAGTTACCCTAGAATGGCCTAAAATGTATAGAAAGTGACTCGGATAGGCGGAGTTTGACTTTTGGAGTAGGGGGGGCACAACATGTTGATGACCGATGAAATTAATTTTCAAGAATGTTTTTAATAATAATGTTGACAATGAGCGTTTTTTGTTTCCTACCATTCATGAGGGGAATTCTAAATCAGGCTGCTTAGGCAATACTCTTCACCAAGATCGTCATCCATTGAATATGGTACGCCTGCCGGTGTCGTGCCAATGTAGTTACCCCAGTCAAAAATTGTATCCCATGGGCAGAGCCATATGGGGGTATATTTTGTGTCTTTATTATTCAATTTTTTAAAAAAAAGTTGCTCCCACCCCAAAAAAAAGTTACTTCAATCAAAATATATATTTAATAATATAATTAATAATAATATAATATTTAAAAAAAAGTGTTTGAATGCAAAAATGAATTTGAAACTCCCAAAAATGCACGTGAAAGCTATTTTCCTTTTTTTTTTTTTCTTTTTTTTTTTTTTTTTTTTTTTGTTTGTTTGTTTGTTTGATTGAAGTAATGTTGATTTGTGTTTGGGCCACATTTTAGAAAGGACATGTTTTGTCTTTATTATTCAATCAAAAAATAAGTTGCTTAATTATTTATTTATTTATTTATTTTCCAAAAAAAAAAATCACTTCAATCAAAATAAAAAATTCAATAATGGAAAAAGTTTTTGAATGCGAAAAACTGTTTGACATTTGTTCTGTCCTCACTAAACGTGAGCCTGTTTAGCTGGACAGACAGCACAACGCGGCAAAAGTGGATTTTGAAGTCTTTACTTCCTCACTCTTGATAAATTCGTAAAACTGAAAACACACATACAAAAATGTTGAAAATGACACACATATCTATACTAAATATTTCACACAAAACAAATAGTCGCCAAACGTCCCTTCCATTCAATCAATATATAAATTTAGTAAATTAAATCTGCACCATTTGTATACAAAAGTCCGCTAGCTTTGATGCTAAAAATGCTAACGTGTTCTCCCTTCTCTCCTCGTAAAACGCTAAATATAACTATACAAACAATATCTCCCCGCTTAACGACAAATACACACACCAACATACATTCATTGAAACAACTTACAGCCTCATGTGGGTCGAACCAGAACGTAGCTGTCCTTTAGCATTGTTAGACACGTCTGCTTCATAGGAAAAGAAAGGCAGGAATTCAACTACACCCAAAGCCGCCACCAGAGGTCATTATTTGACAAATACAATTGAACAAACCATCACAGCATTGAAAAATTTGCATTTGAACACTTAAATTTTCATCGAAAAAGTTTTCGTTAATTGAAACAATCCTTTTTGTGTTTGGGCCATATTATGGATAGGACATTTGTGTCTAAATCATTTAATCCCCCCAAAAAGTTGCTTCAATCAAAAAGAAAATATTTTGATCTGATTTTATTTTGATCCATTGTAAAAGTATAAATTTTTGTTCATTTCATTCATTTTTGTTGCTGTTTTATTGCTTTACAACGTGTATATATATATATATATAGGAAAGACAATTACATGCAATAACACTTCTGGCTCCCCACCCCAAATCCCCTTATGTTCATAAGTACCATAAAATCACAAACCAGTGACCCAAAAATGCCCCAAACCTAACAGGAAGTGACACCAAATCAAAAGGAAGTAACCCATGGTAGAGGAATTTCTCCAGAAATGACATTTACTAGTTTTTAATTTTGAGATTTCTTCAAACACTTGTTTTTCCAAGCTCAGCCCACTCCATTTGCATACGCCACAATCCTCATGAACGGGTGGCCAGTTGCCGGGCAGAACGGATGCACTTCCTTGAAGGCCACATTTGCGGCTTAATCGCCTCCTTTAAACCTAGCGACTCCTGCGGGAGGACATTTTCCATCGCCCGGAACAAAAAAGCAGGGTTACCATCGGGGCTCCGTCCACGGGGACCCTTCCCACAATGCGCTTGGTTGGGGAGACGTGTTTTGAGTGGTCATCCACTGGTGGCGAGGGGCAAAGGGGAAGTTCTCAGAGGACACAGCGTTTGAAATGAGCTTCTTCCCACGGGACGAGAGCCATGGCGGGCGGGCCAATTATTTCTTGGTGGGAAAACACTCCAGAAAGGACATGAGATGAAAGAACATCAAAACGCTCTCTTTTTGTCTCCTTGTTTGTCAAAAACATTACATCCGAAGGTTGATGTGAGCGTCGTCTGCGCTTATTGTGTAGCATAGGTATCAAAATCCGGACCGCCACGTCACTTTCAGTGCCCGCTAAAGCTAGCATGTAAGGAGCCCCTAAAGGGACATCAACAAAAACAAAATAAATTTAAGCAATCTGGCACGCACGTGTAACAATCTGGTGCACACCAGTAACTATCTGGTAAACATTAGCATTACATAGCATGTAAGCTAGTGAACATTTGCTGTGCAAGTTAGCCAGTTGTTGTAAACATGAGCATGATATATAGTATTTAAGCTAACGGACGTTTGCAATGCAAGTTAGGCAATTGTTGTAAACATTAGCATTGCACAGCATTTAAGCTAGCGGACTTTTGCTATGCTAGTTAGGCAATTGTTGTAAACAGTAGAATTATGTAGCACTTAAGCTAGTAGACTTTTGCTACGCAAGTTAGCTAATTGTTGTAACCATTAGCATTATTTAGCATTTAAGCTAGCGGACGTTTGCTATGCAAGTTAGCCAGTGGTTTTAACCATTAGCATTGTACAGCATTTAAGCTAGCGGACTTTTGCTATGCAAGTTAGCCAATTGTTGTAAACAGTAGAATTATATTTGCATTTAAGCTAGTGGACTTTTGCTATGCAAGTTAGCCAGTTGTTGTAAACAGTAGAATTATATTTGCATTTAAGCTGGTGGACTTTTGCTATGCAAGTTAGCCAATTGTTGTAACCATTAGCATTATATAGCATTTAAGCTAGCGGACTTTTGCTATGCAAGTTAGCCAATTGTTGTAACCATTAGCATTATATAGCATTTAAGCTAGCAGAATTTTTCTATGCAAGTTAGCCAATTGTTGTAAACATTACATTATCTAGCATTTAAGCTAGTGGAGTTTTGCTAGGCAAGTTAGCCAATTGTTGTAAATATTCGCTAGATTAAATGCTATACAATGCTAACTTTTGCTCTGCAAGTTAGCCAATTGTTGTAAACATTACTAATATATAGCATTTAGGCTAGCAATTGGCTAATTTTTGCTCTGCAAGTTAGCCAATTGTTGTAAACATTAGCATTATATAGCATTTAAGCTAGCGGACTTTTGCTATGACAATTAGCCAATTGTTGTCAACATTAGCATGATATAGTATTTAAGATGGCAGACTTTTGCTGCACAAGTCAGCCAACTGTTGTAAACATTAGCATTATACAGCATTTAAGCTGTTGGAATTTTGCTATGATAGTTAGCCAATTGTTGTAAACATGAGCGTTATAAAGCATTTAAGCTAGCGGACTTTTGCTAAGCATGTTAGCCAATTATTGCATTGCTGCAATTGGCTAAGTTGCTTAGCAAAAGTTAGCTTAAATGCTATATAACGCTCATGTTTACCAGATAGTTTTTGCGCACAAGATTGCTTAAATTATTTTATTGCTGTCGATGTCCTTTTAGAGGCTCCGTAAGCATGTGAATCGACTTCATGTTGTTTTTTAATACATTCCAAGATTGCAGATTGGTATTACTTTTAAGAACGTTGCAATACTGCAAGCATTGAGGCAACAATTTTGATAGTCGAATAATGGTTTTTACCGAAAACTGGTCCAAATCCTGTTCTTTGAGCCTTTCTCAAAAAGTTACTTCAGTAAATGTAATGCGTTAGTACCTACCTCTGACGACAAACACGCAAAAATTTGCACGCCCCTTGTCGCTGTGTGCAACTTCCCAATTAGCCAAGCCTCCCAGGATGCACTGCAGCATTTGTCTCCATTAGCGAAGCGGTCAGGGGGCTTTTAAAAAAAACTTCTCGGACGCAATTAGGAGGCGAGCGAGGGCGGTGCGCGCCGACCGAGCGGCCGGGAATCCCGGGCGGCGAGTATCCCGCCGGCCCGCCCGCTGACTTCAGCGTGCCTAATAAATCATCTGCACTCGCAATCGATTAGCTGGCCACCTACGACGACATTGAGACCGCCGGTAAGTCTGCTACGGCGGCACCGAAGCTATTGGCCACAGAGTAAAAGTGGCTAAAAAGGCCCAAAAGAAGGAAGAAAAAGCCTTTCAGGAGAACAGGCCATGGTTTCCTCTCCAGCACAGGTGTCAAAATGGCGGCCCGGGGGCCAGATCCAGCCTGCCACATCTTTTTGTGTTGCCGACAAATGTCCATTTCGATACATACAGTGGTATGAAAAAGTATCTGAACCTTTTGGAATTTCTCACATTTCTGCATAAAATCACCATCAAATCTTTGTCAAAATCACACAGATGAAAAAAAGTGTCTGCTTTAACTAAAACCACCCAAACACTTCTAGGTTTTCATATTTTAATGAGGATAGCATGCAAACAATGATAGAAGGGGGATTCATAAGTAAGTGAACCCTCTGCCTAAGTAAACTTAAAGAGCAATTGAAGCCAATTTTTCCCAAACAATTTAAGTCAAGGGTGTGCCCAATCAATGATGAGTGGTTTTTAGCTGCCCAGCCCACTATAAAACACACACCTGGTCAGAATGGTCTTGATGAGAAGCATTGTCTGATTTGCATCATGGCTCGGTCAAAAGAGCGATCAGTGATTGTTGATGTGTATAAAGCTGGGGAAGGATACAAAACCATCTCAAAAAGTTGACAGTCAGAGAAGTTGTCTACAAATGGAGAGAGTTTGTAGGTGACCAAATAAGCTTCGGCTTCTCCCGTCTGCCCTTTTCTTTTCGGGTTGAATCAATTGTAAACACATATAAATGCTGTATATTTGGATTTGTCATGCCTGAAGGGAAAAAAATAATAAATTAATAAATACTTATTTTCCACTCTAATTTGGAAATAAATTCTTTAAAAATCAAACAATGTGATTTTCAGTTTTTTTCCATATTCTGTCTCTCATGGTTGAGGTTTACCCATGTTGACAATTACAGGCCTCTCTCATCTTTTCAAGGGGGAGAACTTGCACAATTAGTGGTTGACTAAATACTTATTTTCCCCACTGTAAATATATACAGTATATGCATACATACGTGTATATAGACTATACATATAAAATACACACACATATATGAATACTGTATATACTATAAACACATATAGGTGCAGTATATATACACATACAGTATACGTAAACACATACACATATACGCATATATACACATATGCATATATACACATATACATATACACACATATACATATGTACACATATATACACATACGTATATATACACATGTACATATATACACACACACCCACATATATACACACACATACGTACTTATTAACTTATACATATATCTAAATGTGTATATATGTGTATATGCATGATGTATATATAGATGTATATATGTACATATACCACTACAGTATGTATATATATATATATATATATATATATATATATATATATATATATATATATATATATATATATATATATATATATATATATATATATATACTGTACATATACGTATATATACACATGTACATATATACACACACACACACACATATATACACACACATACATACTTACTTACTTACTTATACATATATCTAAATGTGTATATATGTGTATATGCATGATGTATATATAGATGTATATATGTACATATACCACTACAGCATGTGTATATATATATATATATACTATACATATATGATACACACATATGTGAATACTGTATATACAATACTATAAACACATAAACGTATACTGTATATACACATATACGTAAACACATACACATATACGCATATACAGTATACACATGTGCATATATACACCTATACATATAAACACATATACATATGTACACACATATACACATACGTATATACTGTATACACATGTACATATACACACACATATATACTGTATATACACACACATACATACTTACTTACTTATACATACAGTATATCTAAATGTATATCTGTGTATATGCATGATGCATATATACAGTGGGGAGAACAAGTATTTGATACACTGCCAATGGGATACCACAACAGTATGTGTATATATATGTATGTGTGTATATGTATGTATATGTGTGTATATATGGTTGCAGTCCAAATGGATTGAACGTCTATTGCTGTCAATGGCAGGCAGTGAGTTCAAGTCTAGTGGTGGAACTCAAGAGATTAGTGTAGTTTGGAAATGAGCGCAAGCAATTAAGGATGGAGGGTTAAACGTGATTAACTTTACATAGGATTTAGGCGAATTATGAACACGAGAGAGTTCAGACCTTCGGAAAAAAAAAATGTCAGTGATGAAATATAACATTAATGGAGTGTGGAAAAAAAGAGGTAGTATTTCTAATTTTGATGTTTAACTCTGAATCATTCATTATTTTTCATAACAGGAGGTGGACTATTTAAAAAGGATTATTTCTGAATACGGTAAACACACACACACTATCGTTGTCAATGACAGCTATTGAGGTAAGATGGCCGAACGCCGCAGACTCTTTGCTCTCTATATATGTGATATCTATGGAAAAAAGAAGAATTAGAAGCAAAAGGATGTTTGCTGATTGAGAGCTTTCAAGCCACAATGGCGGCGTAATTGAAAAGGCCCCGACAGCCTTTTGTCATATCTTTTTAATTAACTTTCCTTTTCTGCCGCGCGATGGCAGGCGGCGATACAACCGAAACGCGCGGAGACGTTTTCTTCATTAAATCGGGCTTCTTGAAACAAGCCGGCCAAATTAAAATTCTGCCCGGCAACCATTTAAACATTGATTCATTCGCCCCCTCCCTGTCAAAATGAATTGGACCACTAGCTCCGTCAATGGCAGCCCATGTTGGCCGATATTGCTTTTCATAAGGAATCTGAACACTTGTCCCAGCAGCCGGTAAATTGCGTATTTCCAGCGCCGTGTCACGGAGCTAAGTGCGGGCAAAGCGTCCTTTTGTCTGCGGCCGCGCCGGCGGATATTTGGCCAAGGCCGCATCACAAAAATAGTTTAAAAAGTGTAACTGTTCTCCGAGGTTGTTCTTTGTGCGCCCGAGATCGAGTTTGAAAGCGTCGATGAGGTTTGAAGAATGCTACGAAGATCCCATCGACCGCTAGGGACTCTTTCGAGGCACGTTCCGTTTGGCTTTTTCAAGCCGGCCCACCTATGTAAAAAATAATAATAATAATAATGTTGTTATCCATCTTGGATATTTTAATGGCTTTGTAATCTTTATTTCTGTTCTCCTTAGAGTGTCTTTTTTTTTTGTTTGTTTCTTTGTAGTAATTCTACGACTTTATAGCCTTCCAAGCAAGACGACGTTGGTTGGCTGGTTCTAATGGTGGGTGGGTTGGTCGGTTGGTTCTAATGGTTGGTTGTTTTCTTGAATGGATGGTTGGTTGGTTGGTTGGTTGGTTGGTTGGTTGGTTGGTTGGTTGGTTGGTTGGTTGGTTGGTTGGTTGGTTGGTTGGTTGGTTGGTTGGTTGGTTGGTTGGTTGGTTGGTTGGTTGGTTGGTTGGTTGGTTGGTTGGTTGGCTCTAATGGTTGGTTGTTTGCTTGAATGGTTGGTTCTCATGGTTGGTTGGTTGGCTCTAATGGTTGATTGTTTGCTTGAATGGTTGGTTCTCATGGTTGGTTGGTTGTTTGCTTAAATGGTTGGTTCTCATGGTTGGTTGGTTGGTTGGTTGGTTGGTTGGTTGGTTGGTTGGTTGGTTGGTTGGTTGGTTGGTTGGTTGGTTGGTTGGTTGGTTGGTTGTTTTCTTGAATGGTTGCTTGCTTGCTTGCTTGCTTGCTTGCTTGAATGGCTGGTTCTCATGGTTGGTTGGTTGGCTCTAATGGTTGATTGTTTGCTTGAATGGTTGGTTGGTTGGTTGGTTGGTTGGTTGGTTGGTTGGTTGGTTGGTTGGTTGGTTGGTTGGTTGGTTGGTTGGTTGGTTGGTTGGTTGGTTGGTTGGTTGGTTGTTTTCTTGAATGGTTGCTTGCTTGCTTGCTTGCTTGCTTGCTTGCTTGCTTGGCTCTAATGGTTGGTTGTTTGCTTGAGTGGTTGGTTCTCATGGTTGGTTGGTTGGCTCTAATGGTTGATTGGTTGGTTGGTTGGTTGGTTGGTTGGTTGGTTGGTTGGTTGGTTGGTTGGTTGGTTGGTTGGTTGGTTGGTTGGTTGGTTGGTTGGTTGGTTGGTTGGTTGGTTGGTTGGTTGGTTGGTTGGTTGGTTGGTTGGTTGGTTGGTTGAATGGTTGCTTGCTTGCTTGCTTGCTTGCTTGCTTGCTTGGCTCTAATGGTTGGTTGTTTGCTTGAGTGGTTGGTTCTCATGGTTGGTTGGTTGGCTCTAATGGTTGATTGTTTGCTTGAATGGTTGGTTGGTTGGTTGGTTGGTTGGTTGGTTGGTTGGTTGGTTGGTTGGTTGGTTGGTTGGTTGGTTGGTTGGTTGGTTGGTTGGTTGGTTGGTTGGTTGGTTGGTTGGTTGGTTGGTTGGTTGGTTGGTTGGTTGGTTGGTTGGTTGGTTGGTTGGTTGGTTGGTTGGTTGGTTGGTTGGTTGGTTGGTTGGTTGGTTGGTTGGTTGGTTGGTTGGTCGATCATGCAGTAGCATCTTGCAAACCTCAACTGTCCAACCACTTCCTTGCTCATCTGATGTTTCAGCCAATCAGGAGAAGGAGGTGGGACCAAGAAGTAACTATCTGCTTGAACACAATGTTGATGTGCAAAGCGGTTAAATTTCTGAAATTTTGTCAGAAATGCAGTTCAATTCCTCATTAAAAGAGCAAAGAATTTCACTAAAAGTTTTCTTAAACGGAAACCATGTTTTTGCTCTTTCGTGAACCGATATGACATATGGTGGCTTCACGTAAATTGTTTGCCTTGTGATGGCGAGCCAATCTGGGGAAAGAGATGGAAAGCCGGACGCCACTATCTGCTTAAATACTAAGACTTGTTTTTGTAGATAGGTAAATTTCAGAAGTTTTGTCTGAAATATCCTTCATTTGGTCATTAAAAGAGGAACAATTTGGAGGATGTGGGAGGAAAGCGGCTTTAAATAAATGTATTTATTTATTGCCATTTTTTTTTTATCTGACAGTACATCTCCCAAATAATGTTAAAACATTCCCTTGGAAAAATCCGAAGTCGTGAAATTGATTTTGACAGAACTTCACCGTGGCTACCATAACGCAGTATGCATTAGAAGCGCGCGTGAAACGAAGCCGGACGCCGGCTATTTAGCGCTCATGTCGACGCTGCGGAGGCGTCGCACGTTGTCGGGCGAGATCAATAAAACCTTCGCGAGGACGAGCCCGCCGCGGCCCGCCGGCACAAAGAGCCGCTGACCTTTTGTTGGCGAAGACTCCCCCTCTCGCCGCTCTTTTGTGCCACATCAATGTTGTTTTCCCCGTCGGAGCGAGGCCTCGGCGCAAAGAGCAAAATAATCACCGCCTTCGCCCGAAGCCGCAGCTTTATCAACTGATTTAAAGCAAACGTTCTCCTGGACAGAAGGTCGGCGCGCCGAGCTCGTTACGTGGAAGGAAAAAGAAACACACAGATAAAAGAAAAGAAAAAAAATTGATGTGTTAAAAGTGTTCTAGCAAGGAATAAAAGTTGCATTGTTTGCAAACCGTTATCCTCATCGTCAATGATCCGCCCTTAACTCATTCGATGCCATCGCAACGGCAGCCAAAGGCTTGCAACTATGTTGATGCTACTTTTGTTAGCTCTTCAATGGCGTTGTTCATTATGAGTTAGCATGAAGCTAAAAGCACCAGCAAATATAATGCCTTGGGTACCAAATTGGTCAGGAACATCCCTGTGTGATAGGAGATGTCCTACTGTTCCATGATCTGAGCTAGAGGAAGCATACGGATGTTAAATAAAAGTGGTCCTAGAATGGAGCCTTGAGGAACCCCACATGTGAGTTTGTTTTTTTCCGACTGATGGTTTCTCCATCCATCCATTATTTTCCGACTTATTCGTAGTTCCGTCACGGGGGCAATATCTTTAGCAGGGAAGCCTAGACTTCCCTCTCCCCAGCCACTTCAACCAGCTCCTCTGGCGGGACCCCAAGGCGTCCCCAAGCCAGCCGAGAGACATACAGTCCCTGACAAAAGTCTTGTCGCTTATCCATTTTGTAGAAACAATTGCTAATAACTAGGGTTGTTCCGATCATGTTTTGTTTTTGCTCCCGATCCGATCCCGTTCGTTTTAGTTTGAGTATCCGCCGATCCCGATATTTCCCGATCCGATTGCTTTTTTTTTTGCTCCCTATTCAATTTCAATCATTCCCAATAATTTTTCCCGATCATATACATTTTGGCAATGCATTAAGAAATGAATAAAACTATATATATAATATATACATTCAACATACAGTACATAAGTACTGTATTTGTTTATTATGACAATAAATCCTCAAGATGGCATTTACATTATTAACATTCTTTCTGTGAGAGGGATCCACGGATAGAAAGACTTGTAATTCTTAAAGGATAAATGTGACCTTGTATATTGTGACTAAATATTGCCATCTAGTGTATGTGTTGAGCTTTCAGTAAATGATACTGTAGCCATTTAACTTCTGCCCAAAGTCATGACTGGAAGTGCAACAATGACTGTGCGTAGTGGTACCAATTGATATATCTTCCCTGTGTTGGGAAATAAAATAGGGTGTTAAGAAAAAGATCAACTACTACCTTACTTCCCACATTGCTTCCCATGACATGTCTAATTTTTGAGAGAGGGAATGTAAGGCTTTAGCCAATTAATATAAGCTTCAAAGGCTGCCAAAATTCTCTCTACTCATTTAAAGGCTGCCAAAATTCTCTCTACTCATTTAACGTTGCCTTATAACTCTATGTATAAGTAAATCGGTGCCATAATAGATTGAATGCGACAATGCGTGAGTGGGTAGTGCAGCGCATGCATGAATTGCGTTAAATATTTTTAAATTAGTTCCGCCGTTAATACGATAAATTTGATAGCCCCAGTTTAAGCCAAAACTAAAGACTCTGGATGAGTGTAAGACATTTTGTCGGTAACGTTAAATACAATTAGAAAACGATTTAATTAAAAAATATACTGTATATATATTAAAAAAAGGCATGTCCGATATTTTTTTGCCGATTCCGATACTTTGAAAATGACGTGATCGGACCCGATCGATCGGGATGCCGATCAATCGATCGGGACATCTCTACTAATAACCTGACTTTTAATTATTCAATTGGTTTCAGAAATGGCTCATATGAAAGACCCTCCCAAATGACGCTGAATGTACAAAAATATATTTGTTTCACTGAACAAAGATTTATCATTTAATGACGACATAAAGGTCAAATTTTGGCAAGACAAAAGTTTTGTCGCCGACAGAAAGTAGTGTGAAAATTGAACAAAAAATGTACTTCAATTACAAAAATATGTTACATAACATAAGCCAATTAAGTAGTGGTGATGTGAGATCCAAATTTCATATTTTGTATGACTTCCGTGGGCTTCGGCAAGGATTCATACAATTTATTGATGAAGTCATCAGGAACATCGAAGAAAGCAGTCTTGCATGCCTCCCAGAGTTCATCAACATCCTTGGCTGGCGGCGGAAATGAGTTTACTCCGCAGGGTGTCCGGGCTCTCCCTTTGAAATCGGGTGAGAAGCTCAGTCATCTGGGAGGGTCTCAGGGTCAAGCTTCTATTCCTCCGCGTTAAAAGGAGCCAGCTGAGGTGGCGCAGGCATCTGGTTTCGATGCCTCCGGGCATGTCCCACCAGCAAGAGGCCCCGGGGACGACCCAGGACACGCTGGAAAGACTATGTTTCTCGACTGGCATGGGAACACCCTGGGATCCCGCCGGAGGAGCTGGTTGAAGTGGCTGGGGAGAGGGAAGTCTGGGCTTCCCTGCTAAAGTTGCTGCCCCCGCAAGCCGACCCCGTAGTAGGCGGAAGATAATGGATGGGTGGATGTATGCATGCGTATTTTTCGGCCTTTAGGTTTTCAGTTTTTTGGCCAAGTGTTTCCAATATTCCGGATTGATTACAGCCAAGAATTTTGCTTTTGGTACATCCCTAATTAAAACGATAAGCCCATTTGAGAGGGTGGTTTGGTTGGAATCACTTCCACTTTCAAATACATTTAAACTGGCTGTGAATGCTAATGTCTCAGTGCCATCAACGGCACTTGACGTCCAATCTGTTTTGTCTGGTCTTGAGATGTCCCGATCCGATATTTGGATCTGTATGGGCAAAAAAAATGCGCATCGGTATCGGAACACGGGAAAAATTCCAATCCAGTTTTTTTTTTTAAGGTCCGGTCCGGGTTTTCCAGCGCACCAATTTACATAATCCATTCCAGTTTTTGCTTCGGTTTCCCTAAAATTCGTTCCGCATTTTACGGCACACCTTCAACACACTACACTTTATCGGTAAAAATGCCAGCTGTGTGGGATCATTTCACCTTAAAGGACGACAAAGACAAAGAGGCAGCGAGCAACATATGCCACAATAAAGTCAAGCGTAGTGGTAAAGCTGTAAGAAGTTTTATTGCAACCAACCTAATCAAGCATTTAGCGAAATACCACCACAAACAATATGAGGAGTATGTTAAGAAAACCGAAGACAAAAAGAAAGGTCCTACGCAACTAGCACTGGCAGAAACTTTTGCTATGCGTGACAAACTGGCACTCGACAGTCCCAAAGCCCAGGAAATAACAAGAGTCATTGCCGAAGAATTCATTCTGGATGACGAGCCATTATCTCACGTGAGTAAAGACGCACCATCCAACACGCGATTCGGCCACTGAAGATTCGAGAACGATTCACAAACATCCAAATTCCGATGATTGAAATATGTCAAGTAAAGCGGAACTAATACACAGCGCGGTCTTCAGGACGCAATGCGCAAAGTAAACATAACTTGTCTTAGACCCGGGTAATGCCAATGCTCAACTCACGGCTTTAGCTCAACTCATGCCGCTGGATAAAAAACACAAGAATACCTGACTTCTGCTGACAGCCACAACAAACTACGTCAACGTCGTTTTACTGGAGATAATAGATATCATATGTAAATAGAACCAGATGCACCACGACAGAGTCGACTACGTTAGCAACATTGAAGTATGGAAAACTAAACGTCCGCCATCTTAAAGCAGGAGACTTCCCTAGTAGGCTGTTGTGAACCTTCAAAGCGAACCTAATTAACATTTTATCTAAAATACTCCTAAATCGGCAAAATCTTGACTTGAATCTATCTTCAAAACAGTTTTAAAACTTTCACATGTCGAAAGAAGACAGAAGGGAAATTATGGAATAACAGGAGCAATTTTAACAACTTTAACAGTTGATTGGCAAAATTAAATGAATTGAATGTAGTTTAAAGCTGCTGATACAGAATGGGGACTTGAGTATTTTATTTACTGTTTTAAAATGTTAACTTGATACTGAAATAGTCGTTTATTTAAACCTGAGAGGCTTTTTATACAATTTTTCTAACTAATGCACGAAACATTAAAAGCATCTAATAGCTTGGGGGATTTGTGGGATTTTCCACTGAGGTTGATGGTGTGTTTTGCTTTTTTAAGACAGTTTACAATATTATTTGCACGTTTTACTGACTGACTATGCCATTTCTGTTTGTTACCTTGGTCTTTCTGAAGGAAAGAACAAACGTCCCCAACTCCACTGACGCTTATAGGGGGTGCTGCCATTGACGTCCATGGACGTCCAAAATTTTTCCCATTCATTTTCAATGGGGAAAAAAACTCAATTTCCCCAAATCAACAGAAAACGACCAGATATTAATAGGACGTATACCCCAAACGTCCCCAACTCCATTGACGCTTATGGGGGGTGCTGCCATTGACGTCCATGGACGTCCAAAATTTCTCCCATTCATTTTCAATAGGAATTTTTTTTTTTTTTCCCAAAATCAAAAGAAAATGACTAGATATCAATAGGACGTGTCCCCCAAACTTCCCCAATTCCATTTACGCTTATGGAGAGTGATGCCATTGACGGCCATAGACGTCAAAATTTCCCATTCATTTCTAATGGCATTTTATCATGTTTTTTCATTCTATTGATGCCAATGTACTTGGATTCCATTGCCGCCTATATAGGTTGATACCACTGACGTCCATGGAAGTCCAAATTTTTTTCCATTCATTTTCAATGGGAATTTTTTTTTTCCCCCAAATCAACAGAAAATGACTAGATATCAATAGGACGTGTCCCCCAAAATTCCCCGATTACATTGCGGCTTATGAAGGGTGCCGCCATTGACGGCCATGGACGTCCAAATTTCCCATTCATTTGTAATGGCTTTTAATCATGTTTTTTCATTCTATTGATGCCAATGTACTTGGATTCCATTGACGCCTATGTAAGTTGATACCATTGACGTCCATGGACGTCCAAATTTTTTCCCATTCATTTTCACTGGGAAATTTTTTTTACCCCCCAAATCAACAGAAAATGACTCGATATCAATAGGAAGTGTCGCCCAAACTTCCCCAGTTCCATTAACAATTATGAAGGGTGCCGCCATTGACGTCCATGGATGTCCAATTCGCCCAATCATTTCTAATGGCTTTTACTTTGTTTAGTGCCATTGACTGGCATTATGGTCCATTCTATTGATAGACCTGAGTGGGGCTAAGATCTGTATCTCCACAGAGGAAAGACCAAGGTGTAATTTCTCCCGAAATTGCAGTTTCTAGTTATTTATTAATGTTTTGTGTTTGTCACTGAATAAACAGGTCAGTTTCTTGTTACCAACTGTTGTGTGTTATTCAAACTCACCTAATTCAGCTGGCTAGTTGTTTTCAAGGGTACTAAAAGCGTTTTCAACATGAGTCTGACAACTAAGTAAGGAGGCTAAATAACTTTAAACTTTAACACATGCTCAGATAGGTCGGTATCGGTATCGGCCAGTATCGGTATCGGAGGTACAAAACAATATCGTATCGGATCGGAAGTTCAAAAACCTGGATCGGGACAACCCGAGTCTGGGAGTTGCAAATGAACAATATTTTTTACTGCATGTTTATACTACTGCATCTCTGTCATTTATTAAAAATAAACAAGCTGTTTAAAAACGAGTAATTGATAGCTTTTTGAAAATTCAAGCTCCATTGACTATAATGTTTTAATCGAATGGCAAGGACACAAAATGGCTGACGAGTGATAACGGCTGTCTGGATTGGCTCACAACTTTCATTACGTATTGAGCTCTCCATATTGAGCTCTCTATATTTACGATATCTACGGGCACGGGATGTATTGTAGCCCCGCCCGTCCGTTGGGCCGAGGGCGGGACACTGATGAAAACTAATGCTCTAATTTGCTTGCCGTATTGCCACCTGACTATTAGATTTTTGCCCTTTGTCCCCGGCCGGCGCCAGGCAGCTAACGCAATTAGCCGCCGCCGCTGCTGTGTTATTGCTCGCCGTTGGCGCCCAGGGGACACTTTTCATAATAAGCCGAGGAAGACGAAGGGGAGGAAGAAAACCCAGGGGGGTGCCATTATAGTCAAAGACATTGCGGTCAGGCTATAAGTTGGGATTTTTACTCACTTAACTCATTCGCTGCAACTAACAACGTTAGACATCAAATCCATTTGAACTGGAACGGTTGGCATTGGGTGATCCTGTTTTACTGCGATTGACGGCGATGGACGTCCAATCTAAATTGACTGGGTTTGGCAGGGATGGAATGATGGTTTTTTTTGTTTTTTTTTAACCACTCCTGTTCAGCTGCTTGACACGAATAGTGGGAATCTTCCAATTTATTGAATAGAACAACAAACAAGAAGAAGAAATACATTCAAAGCCGACTCTAACTTTGAATATCGTTGTACTATCGTTAGCTAAGTGTATTTCCAGCTGACACCATGTGGGGGGCCTGATGATCGAGGAGATAAAGGAGGGGTGAACAGTCAGAGATGTGATTAGGTGGGATGGAGCATACACAAATCCGCAATGTAAGGTGTAGAACCCAATATTACAGTATGTGAATCAATTGTAAGTGTAGATATGTTGACATCCTATTCTATGCTGCCTGATCGCTAATCCTAGCACCGATAGTTTCTCTCCTTGAGTGTGTCCAATTGCACCCAGTCATGCGTGAATCCCATCAATTGTAGAAGTAGAAATGTTGCGTGGGTGCCGCCCCAGGGGCCCAGCCAATCTGGGGGAGTGAGCCAGAGCAGCGCATCCTTCCTCCCGCAGCTCCACCTTCAGCCCCTCAGCACCCAGGGTGGTCCCCTGGACCATCCACGTTCCCAGTAACCGGAGTACAGGGAAAGGACGAGGGGACGCGCTGCCGTCATCCGCCCAGGACCCAGTGTGGTCCCCCAAACGATCCTCGCCCCCATTATCCTGCCCACAGGAAAGGGACACGCCACCGTCATCCGCCCAGGACCCAGTGTGGTCCCCCGAATGATCCTCGCCCCCATTATCCAGCCTACAGGAAAGGGACGCACCACCGTCATCCGCCCAGGACCCAGTGTGGTCCCCCGAACGACCCTCGCCCCCATTATCCGGCCTACAGGAAAGGGACGCGCCACCGTCATCCTCCCAGCACCCAGGGTGGTCCCCCGGACCACCCACGTTCCCATTAACCGGCCTACAGTGAAGGGACGCGCTGTCGTCATCCGCCCAGGACCAAGTGTGGTCCCCCGAACGATCCTAGCCCCCATTAACCAGCCTACAGGAAAGCAACGCCCCGCCGTGATCCGCCCAGGACCCAGTTTGGTCCCCCAAACGATCCTCGTTCCCATTATCCAGCCTACAGGGAAGGGACGAGAGGACGCGCCACAGCCCCCCAACACCGAACCAGCCACCACCGCAACCCCCCGACTGACGGCACATTGCGGGACCCCTACTAGGCCTGGGGCAGGACAGGTTCCCCACCCGGAGTAGGCGACAACCCACCGGCACTCAGCCAGCAAACGGCGCCAGTGCCCAAGGAGGATACTCTGACAGAAAAAAGAGGGGAGGGTAGAAGCAGGAAAGTGCCGAGAAGCTGCCGCGGGGTGGCTCGGGACCAGAGCCCCGAACCCCAACCCAGCAAACGGTAGCCCAGACAAAGAGGAGGCCACGCCCCAGGAGCCACTCCATAGAGAAATAGTGTGGGACCCACCTACCACTCTATTACTGCGGCTGCCAAGTCCCCAACTGGCAGCTATTACCCAGCACCCGGCTAAGGGCAGTGAGACCGCCCCATGGAAGTTCTTTCCACCCACACATCCCAACACCCCTCACCAAAGCCATGACCTCCCACCCCACCCCCGTGTAGTGATATGTATGTGGTGCGTTAAAAGAAGTGCGGGAATGGCAGGCCTGAGGCGGGGAGGAAACTGTCATGTCACACCCCAAAACCGGTCCCAGCTGCCCCACATCCTCGGTGTATGTCGCATTAAAACCAAGGAGGAGCTGGCCCGGGACTGTAGGGCCCCGAATGGACTGTCACCGAAGACATGAATGAAGAGATGAAAATATGGTTGATTATTGGTTTTAAAAAATTATACATTTTGGCAGGGGCGCTGGAGGTCTCTGACAGCAGGGTGTGCTGAAGATCTTTTTTCGTTTTTCCCATCCAAAAACAGCCATTTCATTCCAAATTTTCTCCATACAAGGTGTGCACATTGGCAATACAAACACATGCTGGATAGTTTGCATACTACCGCTAGGCTACTACAAAGACAGCGTTCTATTTCACCTACAGTGTGTGTTGGAGTTTTTGTATTGGAAATAAAAGCACCCGTGTATAATAATGCAAAACCCCGCACCTAGACGGCACAATGATACACGAACTCATTTGGGGAAAAAAAACGAGGCTCATTGGCCATTTTTGAAAAAAAAAATCTCCCAAACTCTGGGGGGTGCTGCAGCACCCTACCTCCCGCACCACTTCATTTTGGTCAAAAATGTTTAATGTCGGTCAGAAAATTTTAATTTTGAGCAAAAATTGTTCATTTTTGGTCCAGAATGTTTCAATTTTAGTCCAAAAAGTACAATGTTTGGAGGGCAAGGATTGTGTTTGGGCCAAAACATTTATTTGTATCAATTTCTTACATATTCATTTTCTAGATATAGCAATTTTATGATTCCTTTTTCTTATCTTAAATTCTTAGGTGTTGTAAAAAAAAATATTCGTTAGAGTTAAGGGGTTGGGGTTTACCTCAAAACCTAACTCTGCGGGCCACTTCCTGTACATTTTGGGGCATTCCAGGACATTTTGAATTATTATTTGTTGATTTTAGGGCATTTCCGGGCCACTTTCTGTTTATTGGTCACTACCTTAGGGTACTTTCTTTTGATTTCTGCATCCCCTCCTGTTGATTTTAGGCCACTTCCGGGCCACTTTCTGAACATTTTGGGGCATTCCGGGGTGACTTCCTGTACATTTTGGATCATTTCCTGTTGATTTTACGGCATTTCCGGGCGGCTTTTTGTTCATTTGTCACTACCTATTGTTTTGCGGACATTTTTAGGGTACTTCCAGTTGATTTTGCATCCCTTCCTTTTGAGTTTAGGGCATTTCCGAGCCACTTTCGGTACATTTTGGATCGTTTCCTGTTGATTTAACAGCATTTCCGGGCCACTTCCTGTTTATTGGTCCCTGTTTGTTGATTTTGGGGCATATTTACGCTACTTCCTGTTGATTTTGCGTCACTTCCTGTTTATTGGTCACTGTCTGTTGATTTTAGTGCCTTTCTGGGGGTCACTTCCTGTTTATTGGCCACTACCTGTTGATTTTAGTGCCTTTCTGGGGGTCACTTCCTGTTTATTGGTCACTGTCTGTTGATTTTAGGGCATTTCCGGGCCTCTTCCTGTTCATTGATCACATTGGATGCCATTGACAATGCTAGACTTCCAATTGATGGGAGGAAGTCTAGCATTCCTGGGAGGGAGGGGGCAAATGACTGAATGTGACTGCAAGCACAAAAGTGAACCAAGTTCAGTAGTGCATGCACTCGATCACAAAAATCCAAAATCTTCAGTTTTACACTCGGCTAAAAGCATGTGATTCTGTACATACAGTATGAATGAGCTGTAGCGTGCCTGTCAGGCAGAACAACTTGCCCTGGTTGTGGGCCACTTCTGGCCCACTGGCCGTATGTTTGATACCACTGTTCTATTGCTGGGTGGCTGCTACAGAGTTAAGAAAAATGAACATTGAAATTTATGAAAATCAATGGCCATAAATGAGTTGATCCTCAGGCTAGCGTGCGGCTAAAACTAGGGGCGAGGTGCAACTTTCTTGGCTCCAATTAAAGGCATTGTTGTGCCCATTATGGCAAGGAGGCGTCGCCGGCGCCGGCCTATAATTGACACCCCCGAACGTACGGGCTCGTTGCCGTTCCCCGAGTCGGGAAGTGACAAGCCGATAATGAGACTGCTAAAAGCTTGATCTTGAAAATAATTATCTCCTTTCGCCTCAGCCTCCTCCCGCTAATCAAAGGTTAGCGCTGAATAAACTTTCTTTACAAAGGTGCTTTCCCCAGAAAGATTTAATACTCTAAATCTAATTATTACACACTTTTAGCACTTGGCTTGATAATTGCTGTTTTACTTCAAGACGCTCAGTCACTATACGGCAGCAGGAAGAATACTCAGAATATTCATCCTCGGGGACAGATGGTTAATAAACCAAAATGGCAGACTTCCTGTGTCTTTTAAGTCATGATTTCCTGATAGATTTTAGTGGCTCTCTTCATTATAAATATGTCTTCCAAATCTCATGTTGCTATATGAGTCTGGCTTGGATACAAAAAAAATATGTATAAAATATCTGTTTTAAACCAAAATGGCGGCTTTCCTGTGTCTTTCCAAGTATGGGTTCTTGAGACTTTTTTGTGGGTCTACTTGTGATAGAACAGGTCACCAAATTTCATGTTGCTACATGAAACTGCCTTCGGGGGCCGAATTTTTAAATGCAATTCCACAAGGCCTGGATGCCTACAAATTATGCCTAAAATGGTTGCTTTAAATAAAAATGGTGGTTTCTGTAACTTTTATAGCACTGCTTCTTGAGACTTTTTTGTGGTTCTACCTATGATAGATTTTGTCACCAAATTTTTTGTTGTTATATGAAATTTGCTTTTGGGGCTGATTTTTTAAATGCAATTACACAGGGCCCGGTTGCCTACAAATGATGCCTAAGAGAGTTGCTTTAAACCAAAATGGCGGACTTTTTGTGAGTTTTCAAGTGTGGGTTCTTGAGACTTTTTTGTGGGTCTACTTGTGATAGACGTGGTCACCAAATTTCTTGTTGCTATGTGAAATTGGCTTTGGGGGCTGAATTTTTAAATACAATTCCACAAGGATCAGATGCCTACAAATTATGCCTAACATAGTAGCTTTAAATCAAAATGGCGGACTTTCTGTAACTTTTCAAATATGGGTTCTTGAGACTTTTTTGTGGGTCTACTTGTGATACACTTGGTTACCAAATGTCATGTTGCTATATGAAATTGGCTTCGGGGGCTGAATTTTTAAATGCAATTCCACAGGGCTTGGGTGACTACAAATGATGCCTAAGATAGTTGCTTTAAACCAAAATGGCGGAACTTTTGTCACTTTTCAAGTGTAGGTTCTTGAGACTTTTATGTGGTTCTAAATATGATAGAACTGGTCACCAAGTTTCATGTTGCTACATGAAATTGGCTTTGCGGGCTGAATTTTTAAATGCAATTCCACTGAGCTCGGATGCCAACAAATAATGCCTACGATAGTTGTATTAAACCAAAATGGTGGACTTTCTGTAACTTTTCAAGTATGGGTTTTTAAGACTTTTTTGTGGATCCACTTGTGATAGACTTGGTTACCAAATGTCATGTTGCTATATGAAATTGGCTTCGGGGGCTGAATTTTTAAAAGCAAATCCACAGGGCTCAGATGCCGACAAATGATGCCTAGAGTTGCTTAAAACCAAAATGGCGGACTTTCTGTAACTTTTCAAATATGGGTTTTTGAGACTTTTTTGTGAGCCTACTTGTGATAGATCTGGTCACCAAGTTTCATGTTGCTACATGAAATCGGCTATGGGGGCAGAATTTTTAAATGCAATTCCACAGGGCTCAGATGCCTACAAATGATGGCTAAAACTGTTGCTTTAAATCAAAATGGCGGCCTTCCTGTGTCTTTTCAAGTATAACATATTGAGACTTTTTTGTGGATTTATCTCTAGTAGACATGTTTACAAATTTTCATTTTACTACATGAAACTGACTTCGGGGGAAAATTTTTCAAATGCAATTTCACAAGGATCGGATGCCTACAAATGATGCCGAAGATAGTTGCTTAAAACCAAAATGGCAGATTTTCTGTAACTTTTGAAGTATGGGTTCTTGAGACTTTTTTGTGGGTCTACCTTTGGTAAAACTGGTCAAAAGATTTTTTGTTGCTATATGAAACTGGCTTCGGGGGCTGAATTTCGAAATGCAATTCCACAAGGATCGGATGCCTACAAATGATGCTTAAGATATTTGCCTATAATCAAAATGGCGGACTTTATGTAACTTTTCAAACATGGGTTCTTGAGACTTTTTTGTGGGTCTACATATGATAGACCTGGTCACCAAATTTCATTTTGCTACATAAAATTGGCTTCGGGGGCTGAATTTAAAATACATTGTCACAAGGCCCGGATGCCTACAAATGATGCCTAAGATAGTTGCTTTAAACCAAAATGGCAGACTTCCTGTATCTTTTCAAGTATGGGTTTTTGATACTTTTTTGTGGTTCTACTTGTGAGCGACTTGGTTACCAAATTTCATTTTGCCACATGAAATTGGCTCTTGTGGCTGAATTTTTAAATGCAATTCCAAATGGTTCGGATACCTACAAATGATGCTTTAGATGTCTGCTTTAAACCAAAATGGCAGACTTCCTGTATCTTTTCAAGTATGGGTTTTTGAGAATTTTTAGTGGTTCTACTTGTGATAGACTTGGTTACCAAATTTCATTTTGCTACATGAAATTGGCTTTGGGGGCTGAATTTTTAAATGCAATTCCACCGTTACAGATGCCTACAAATGATGCCTAAGATAGTTGCTTTAAACCATAATGGCAGACTTTCTGTATCTTTTCAAGAATGGGTTCTTGAGGTTTTTTTGTGGTTCTACTTGTGAGTGACTTGGTTACCAAATTTCATTTTGCCACATGAAATTGGCTTTGGGAGCTGAATTTTTAAATGCAATTCCACAGTTACGGATGCCTACTAATTATGCCTAAAATTGTTGCTTTAAATAAAAATGGCCGACTTTCTGTAACTTTTATATCACTACTTCTTGAGACTTTTTTGTGGGTCTGCTTTTTATATATGTGGTCACCAAATTTCATGTTGCTACATGAAATTGACTATGGGGGCTAAATATTTAAATACAATTCCACAAGGCCCGGATGCCTACAAATGATGCCTAAGATAGTTGGTTTCAACCAAAATGGCCGACTTTCTGTATCTTTTCAAGTATGGGTTCTTGAGACTTTTTTCTGTTTCTACTTATGATAGACCTGGTTACCAAATTTCATGTTCCTCCATGAAATCAGCTTCGAGGGCTGAATTTTTAAATGGAATCCCACAGTGATCAGATGCCAAAGATGTTTGCCTTCAATCAAAATGGCTGACATTCTTTGTCTTTTAAAGGTACCCTATGTAATTTGTAAAGTTATTTTTAAATACTTAAGGGTTTCCTGCAAAAAAAACTGAGCTGTTGATTAATAATAATGATCAAGAGTGGATATTGTTCACTTTTATATTATGAATTCATTACAGAATTGATCAAATCTTTGAGTGCGGCGATGCTTTCAGGTACTGTTAGTGTTTCAGACATTTGAAGCCAGTTACCTTACGGCTGTTTCCTTCTTTTCACTTTTGTTTGTTTTTTTCCTCGTTTACCTCCTCATCACATTTAATGGAACCAATTCCTGCCAAAAATGCCGCGCTATCTGCTAGCCAATCATCAAGATCGCCTGAGAAAATGTGAAAAACAACAGAAAAAACTTCCTCCGCTAAAGTGATTCTATTAAAAAGCCATCTGACCGTTAATAAAAGTAATGATTTGACGCTGTGGCCGTGGGCCCTAGTGTTTTGGAGTGTTTTTTTTTTTTCCCCGTACACAGAAAAACATAAAATGCGTTTCCCACATAATGAGATTTGGGTAGGCCGGCCCGAGGTGTTATTTGCGCGCGATGGAGGCGGCGGATAACGCCGCCGTCTCGCCGCCATCGCCGCAGGATATCAAACTGGCGCGCAGATGTTTTTATTTGAAGGTGGTGAGATTTGACAGTCAAACAGGAAATGGACCGACCGACTTCATATACCACCTGCTTCTTGGCAGGCTATTGCCAAAAAAAAAAAAAAATGACGGACAGACAAAAATACAAAAGAAAATGACACTCTGTGGATGCCACCATTATTTTGTCAGTAGATTAACCGGTCGACTGCAATTGTTGGCGCTCGAAATTTGATCCATTTGAAGCAAATGAACGTCTACTACTGATAAAGTCAACAATTGGACGTCTGTTTTCGTCAATGGTACCAAAAGAGCTCATTTCAGATTAATTTGCAAATACATACATGCTAGGTTTAGTCAACACTGAATAATTAACATAGGTGTCTTAAGGCGCTTAAGGTGGAGTCAGTGCAGTGGTTGGAGTGACTGGTGGCCATCTTGCAACAGAGGATTTCTCTAGTAGGCGAGTGATTTACTCCAGTAAACCTTTTTTTTAACATATAAAAAATATTAATGTGATTTTTTTCCCCCCAATTTTTGACGAAAAACAACAATAAAGTAAGGGTTAAAAAAAACTGGAAATTGTCTAATTTTTATATTCATTGATGGTAGCTTTGCATGCCAAAAGCCATTTTGCCATAGACAAAAGAAATGCCAAATGCCAAAAGCCATTTTGGCATATGCCAAAAAAATGACATATGCCCAAAAAATGTCATATTGCCAAAAGCCATAATGCCATATGCCACAAAATAATTCCATATGGCAAAAGCCATTCTGTCATATGCCAAAAGCCATTTTGCCATCAGCAAAAAATGCCATATGCCCAAAAAATGACATATCCCAAAAAAGAAATGCCATATGCCCAAAATATGCCATATGCCTCCACAAAATATCATATGCCCAAAGTCATTTTGCTATATGACAAATGCCACATGCCAAAAGCCATTTTGCCATATGCAAAAAAATGCCACATGCCAGAAAAGGCCATATTCCCAAAAATGGCATATACCAAAAAAGAAATGCCATATGTTCCAAAAAATACATGCCAAAAGCGATTTTGTCATGTGCTAAAAAATGCAAAATGTCAAAAGCCTTTTTGCCATATGCAAAAAAAAATGCTAAATGCCAAAAGGCATTTTGCCATATTAAAAAAAAATTCCATATGCCAAATGCCATTTGCTAAAATGGCTTTGCCCAAAAAAACCATATGCCAAAAGCCATTTTGCCATATGCAAAAAAATTGCCATATGCCCAAAAAATGCCATATGCCAAAAAAGAAATGCCATATGTCCCCAAAAACACCATGTGTCAAAAGCCATTTTGGCATATGCCAAAAAGGCCATGTGCCCAAAAAATGGCCTATGCCAAAAAAGAAATGCCATATGCCCCAAAAAATGCCATAAGCCAAAAGCCATTTTGCCATGTGCAAAAAAAAAGGCCATATGTTCAAAAAAAAATGCCATATGGCAAAAAGAAATGCCATATATCCCCCAAAATACCATATGCCATAAGCCATTTTGCTACATGGCAAAAAAATGCCATATGCCAAAAGCCATTTTGCCATATACAAAAAAATGTCATATGCCAAAAAGTTTATATGCCCAAAAAATGGAACATGCCCAAAAACAAATGCCATATGTCCCAAAAAATGCCATATGCCAAAAGCCATTTTGTCATATCCAAAAAAATGCCATATGTACAAAAAAATGGCATATGCCAAAATGAAAGGCCACATGCCCCCCAAAATACCATATGCCAAAAAGCCATTTTGTCATATGCCAAAAGCCATTTTGCCATTTGCCAAAAAAGGCCATTTGCCCAAAATATGGCATATGCCAAAAAAGAAATGCCCTATGCCCCCAAAAATGCCATATGCCCTCCAAAAAATGCCGTATGCCAAAAGGCATTTTGTCATATACCAAAAAATGCTAAATGCCAAAAGCAATTTTTCCATATGCCAAAAAAATGCCATATGCCAAAAGGCATTTTGCCATATGCCCAAAAATTGCCATATGGCCAAAAGCTATTTGCCATATGCCAAATACCACTTTTCATTCTCAGCCCAACTGCCAAATGCAGTGAATGTCAGCTTTACACTTCAATTTATAACATCTTAATCAGATATACAGTATAATAGAAATATAATAAATTCCCTCATCTTGTTTTGAGTGTTAAAGCCTACTTAACAGATTAATGCGTCAGATTATTCCGCTTACTTTAAATAAAAATAGTACTCTTTGTTCTTATTAAGCCCATACATCTAAAACTTGGCTATTTTCCACCTATGTCAAGAAAAAAAAATGCTTTCAAAAAATGTTTTGAACAATATCCATCATTTAGTTGAATTTTTTTTTTTTTTTTTATCACGGACAATTGTTTTTGGTCGTTTTATTTACTTGACATGTTTCGGCAACTACTTCGGCCTTCTTCAGAGTGTCACTGGTGTTGTTGTGACGTGTCTTTATCAGCTGTTGGATGAAGGCATTAGGTAAGCCAGTCAGGTAAATAAAACAACCCAAAACAATTATCTGTGATAAAAGAAAAAATCAACAAATCTATAAGTATAGATAAAATAAACTGGATACAACTAATATCTATTCTTGAATTAAGAACATTTCTTACAAACAAGCTTTTTTTAAGATGAAATATACTGATTTATTGCTGTAAGTCTTATTTTCAGCTTGCTATTTTTCTCATTTCAAGAAACTGACAGATCATTTCACTGATTTCTTGTCGCTTTACACTGAAAACAAGGGAATTTAACTCGTTTTAAGGAGGTGTGTTTTTGCAGTGTATAAATATAAGACTATTTTTGGTTGCCCCAGCGAGAGCAGAACAAATGCGAAAAACAACACGCCGTCGACTTCCTGCGGTGGAGACTTGAAGAACAAAACAAAGCAGAAAAATTAATGACGAGTTTTTCGCAGCGCTTCCGCATACCTCGCTTCGGCACTTTTTTTTTTAATCGAAAATAATTTTCAAATCGTATTATGAAACTAGAAAATGCAATTCTGTTATCGGGTCACTTCCTGTTGATTTGGCGGCATTTCAGGGTCACTTCCTGTCGTCATTTGGGTTGAAAATCAATAGGAGTGAATGGAAGTTTTTGTGCTATTGAATTGAATGGCAAATAGGGCCATTAGAAATGAATAGGAAATTTTGGCTTTTAGAAATGAATGGGTATGATTTTGGCAAAATCTGAATAGAACTTTTTGTGCCCATTAGCTTCCTGAATATTTTTTATTTTTAAATGATTGAAAAATTCAGGAATTTTAGGACAAATAGTCTTTTGAAATTTCACATTTCATTCATCAAAATTTTCCATTTCCCCCCCAAATCAGCATTTTTAGGCAAACTGTCATTTTAGGGGCGTCAAACAAAATTAAGCCTGCGTCACGTGAGAATCCCGGTCGTTTTGGTGTTCGGACAGTGTCGGTGGGTCGAACGGTTTTAGCTGGGCGACATGCTGAAGAAAGGCCATTGGAGGGGGAAAAATATAGTGTATGATCGATACTGCAAAATGCCATTTCTGAAGAAATTGCCATGGTAGCTTTGCTGCGATGTTTGGAATATTGGGTCACTTCCTGTTGATATCGGGTCACTTCCTGTTGATTTGGGGCATTCTGAGGTCACTTCCTGTCTATTTCGGGTCACATCCTATCGATTTGGGGGCATATCGGGGGTCACCTCCTGTTGATATTGGGTCACTTCCTGTCAATTTGGGGTCACTTCCCATTGATTTGGGGTCACTTCCTGTCGATTTGGGGTCACTTCCTGTTGATATCGAGTCACTTCCCATTGATTTGGGGTCGCTTCCTGTTGATTTGGGGGCATTCGGGGGTCACTTCTTGTTATCGAGTCACTTCCTGTTTATATGGGGGCATTTTGTGGTCACTTCCTGTTGATTTGGGGGAATTTCAGGGTCACTTCCTTTTGACATTGAGTCACTTCCCATTGATTTGGGGTCACTTCCTATTGATTTGGGGGCATTCAGGGGTCACTTCTTGTTATCGAGTCACTTCCTGTTTATATGGGGGCATTTTGTGGTCACTTCCTGTTGATGTGGGGGCATTTCAGGGTCACTTCCTGAATAAATCGGGTCACTTCCTGTTGATTTGGGGGCCTTTTGGGTCACGTCCTAGTGAATTTGGGGGTATTTAGGGTCACTTCCTTTTGATATCTGGTCACTTCCTGTTGATTTGGGGTCACTTCCTGTTGATAACGGGTCACTTCCTGTTGATTTTGGGCATTCTGAGGTCACTTCCTGTCTATTTCGGGTCATTTCCTATCAATTTAGGGGCATTTCGGGGTGACCTCCTGTTGGTATCGGGTCCCTTCCTGTCGATTTGGGGGGTTTTCTGGGTCACTTCCTGTTGATATCGGGTCACTTCCTGTCGATTTGGGGTCACTTCCTGTTGATATCGGGTCACTTCCCATTGATTTGGGGTCACTTCCTGTTGATATCAGGTCACTTCCTGTGGATTTTGGGTCACTTCTCGTTGATATCGGGTCACTTCCTATTGATTTGGGGTCAGTTCCTGTTGATATTGGGTCACTTCCTAGTGAATTTGGGGGCATTATGGGGTCACTTCCTGTTGATATCAGGTCACTTTTTGTTGATTTGGGGGTATTTCAGGGTCACTTCCTGTTGATATCTGGTCACTTCCTGCTGATTTGGGGTTACTTCCTGTTGATATAGGGTAACTTCCTGTTGATTTGGGGCATTCTGAGGTCACTTCCTCTGTTTCGGGTCACATACTATCGATTTGGGGGCATTTCGGGGTCACCTTCTGTTGGTATTGGGTCACTTTCTGTCGATTCGGGGGCTTTTCGGGGTCAGTTCATGTTGATATCGGGTCACTTCCTGTCGATTTGGGGTCACTTCCTGTTGATATTGGGTCACTTCCCATTGATTTGGGGTCACTTCCTATTGATATCGGGTCACGTCCTATGGATCTGGGGGCATTCAGGGGTCACTTCCTGTTATCGAGTCACTTCCTGTTTATATGGGGGCATTTTGTAGTCACTTCCTGTTGATTTGGGGGCATTTCAGGGTCACCTCCTATAGAAATCGGGTCACTTCCTGTTGATTTGGGGGCCTTTTGGGGTCACTTCCTGTTGATATTGGGTCACGTCCTGTTGATTTGGGGGCATTTTGTGGTCACTTCCTGTTGATACCGGGCCATTTCCTGTTGATCTGGGGACCCTGTTGACATAGGCTCACTTGGGATGGAAATCAATAGGAGTGTATTGTGCCATTGAAATGAATGGGGATGTTATTGGTAAATCTCATTTTTCACAAAAACTCTTTACAACTTGTTTTGCCCCTGAATGACCTCAATGTTCAGATTGATATTAATTATGTGATTTTGACAAAAAAAGTTGGACAAATAGCATTTTGAAACTATTTTTCTTCACTTTTTTTTTTTTTTAGCCTGAAGTGAGACACAATGCTGGATAAGATCCCTTTCTGCTATGACCGAATTCTTGCCAAGGCGTGTCGGCGACCGATGTCGGTGCCATTCTTCACGGTAAAAGACACAAACACAAAAAAAAAGACAAGAGTGTACAATTCCACGGCACTTTAAGGAGCTAATGCCGGATTGATCGCAAACAGCGGGACACCCTTCAGGCAAATGAAGGCGGCTCCAAGCGAATTAAAAAATGCACCAATAATTACACGTAGGGCGCAAACTAATTAAGACGGCGCGAACTCCACGGCCCCCGCTCGTCGCTCACGGTGATTAGCGCGTTCATATTTCAGCGCCTTGCGCCGCAAAATGGCGGAAATGGAGAAAAAGACACATAAAAAAAGCGGTTACTATTTCCAAGTCGTCATACTAATCGCGAAAAAGGCGGACCTCTGTCCGCCGTGAAACATGAATATTTTTATTATTTAATGGATGAAATAGATCCTCATTTATATTATTAATATTAAAAGAAGAATCTGAAATATGAAGATGTGAAAGCAATGAAGTGGCACCTTTTTCCTTTTTTATCATACCTTTAAACACACAATTCAGAAATAGCACAAAAAGGGTCGGAGGTGCCAAACTGGCGGCCCGGGGGCCAAATCCGGCCCAGGGCATCTTTTTGTGTGGTACGCGAAAGTAAATCGTGTGCATGTTTTTTCACTAATAAGAAATATAAATCAGAAATAAAATAATTAAATTAATTGAATAAAGACAATATTTTCTGTTCATGGCAGTTATCTTTTTTTATATTTTGTGTATATAGGTGTTTTAAGTGTGCATGTTATAAATATATATGTATATAACATATATTTATATATGATATATATTTAATAATTTGATATTATATATTTTGAATTTGTATTTTTAATATTTTATATATATTATTTTTTATCATATATATTTTTCATTATTTAATATTTATATTTTATATTTAAATATTAAAATATATAAATATTTTATAATATATTTTATCGATTAAATACATTTATATATGTATATTTGATCTTTATAGTTCTTATATATATTTATATTATTTTTATATTTTATCATTTTATATTATATATTTATATTATATTTTTAATACTATTTCATATTTTAATTTTATATATTGTATTCCTTTTTATAATATATTGTATATTTAAATATATATAGAGATATTTCATATATTATACTTTATAATTGTATGTATTTTATATATATATATTTTAAATTGAAATATATATACTTTTTCATACTTTATATTTATATTTATATTGTATTTTTTAATATATTTTTTTATATTTTATATTTATTAATATATATATGTTTATATTTTTATATTATATTTATTATATTTTTTAAATTAATGAAAAAATACAATGTTTTACTGAGTGCTTTCCTTTTTAAATAAATGAAAGATAAAAATGAAAAATACTCATTTTTAACAAAGAGAATATTTGGGATTTTGTTATTTTTTCACATTAAAAAAAAAAAAATTTTAATCAATTTAAAAATATGTATTTCTACTGTTCCCACGCTTTAAAACAAACAAATAAATAAATAAATAAATACATTTTAAAAATCAGGTCATAGGTCATAATATGGGATTAAAGCAACAATATTGATAGTGTAGTTAGAATAATACAAGATTAAAATGTAATATTTCCAGATTTAGGTCATATGTTATAATAATATGCGAAACAATGTATAATATTACAGATGAAAGTTTTAGTATTATGAACATTTTATGAGAAAAATATTAATATTCTGAGAATAAAGTCATATTTTTCCAAGAATAGATTATAATATCAGGACCAAAAAAATGTAATTTTACCAGCTTTAAATCATACATCGCAATATTGCGCAGTTAAAACCATAATTTTACTAGATTAAAGTCATAATACTATGAGAAAAGAGTGGTAACGTAACCAGATTACCCCAGCGACGTACGATTTTTCACGGTCCGAAAATCGAACTAACCTTCGCGGATGAGACGCGTGCCATTTCGCCGAGTCGCCGAACAACAACGTGATGATTCTCTGTCGTCATCGTCCCAAATCTGCGTGGATTAAAACCATCTCGGGGTGAGCGCTTCATCCTCCTCGTCTTGGTTAAAACCCGAGACTGCGTTTAGCTCCACTGGCGTCCGCGCGACTTAAGCAAATCCTCGCCACTTTGAGACGCGCGACAACTCATACTTCTTTGCTGTTTCAAAAAAAAACAACAAATCAACTCATTGGCTGGCAGTGACACCAACAGGCGTCCAATCCATTTGAGCTGGGAGGGGCCGGCAGCAATCGGATTATCATAAAAACCGAAAGTTGTCTTCGTCTCAACTCGATATTGAGACTGAAAAAAAACTTGATACTTAACCATATTCAATGGTACATTGAAAACTAGAAACAGCGGGGACACGTCTTGTTGATATGAGGTCATTTCCTGTCTATCTGGAGACATTTCAGGGACATGGCCTGTGGATATCAGATCACTTACTGTTGATTTGGGGACATTTCTGGGAGGCGTCCCGTTGATATTGGGTTACTTCCTGTTGATTTGGGGACATTTTGAGGACACTTCCTTTTGATATCGGATAACTTCCTGTCGTTTTGGGAACAATGTGGGGACAAGATCTGTTGATCTCGGGGCACTTCCTGTTGATTCGGGAACATTTCGGGGACACGTCCTGTTGATATCGGGTCACTTCCCGTTGATTTTGGGACATTTCGGGGACACGTACTGTTGATATCAGTCACTTCCTGTTAATTTAGGGACATGTCTTGTGGCTATTGGATAACTTCCTGTCGTTTTGGGAACATTGTGGGGACAAGTTCTGTTGATCTCGTGGCACTTCCTGTTGATTCAGGAACATTTCGGGGACACGTCCTGTTGATATCGGGTCACTTCCTGTTGATTTGGGGGCATTTTGTGGACACATTCTGTTGATGTCAGGTCACTTCCTGTTGATTTTGGGACATTTTGGGGACGTGTACTGTCAATATTAGGTCACTTCCAGTTGATCTAGGGACATTTAGGGGACACGACCTGTAGATATCGGGTCACCTCCTGCTGATTTGGGGACATTTCCTGTTGATATCAGGTCGCTTCCTGTTGAGTTTGGGACATTTCGGGGACACGTCCTGTCGATATTAGGTCACTTCCTGTTGATCTGGGGACATTTAGGGGACACGTCCTGTTGATTTCAGGTCACTTGCATTTGATTTGGGGACATTTCCTGTTGATATCAGGTCACTTCCTGTTGATCTGGGGACATTTCGGGGACATGTCCTGTTGATATCGGGTCACTTCCTGTCGATTTGGGGACATTTAGGGAACACTTCCTGTTGATATCTGTCACTTCCTGTCGATTTGGGGACATTTCAGGGACACATCCTGTTGATATCAGACCACGTCCTGTCGATTTGAGGACATTTTGGGGTCACTTCCTGTTGATATTAGGTTGCTTCTTGTTGATTAGGGGGCATTACGGGGACACGTCCTTTTGATGTAGGTCACTTCCTGTTGATTTGGGGACATTTCGGCGACACGTTCTGTTGATATCGAGTCACTTATTGTTGATTTGGCGACACTTCCTGTTGATATTGGGTCACTTCCTGTTGATTTGGGGACATTTAGGGAACATGTCCTGTTGATATGAGGTCACTTCCTATTGATTTGGGGACATTTCGGGGACCCGTTCTGTTGATATCGAGTCACTTATTGTTGATTTGGGGACACTTCCTGTTGATATTGGGTCAGTTGCTGTTGATTTGGGGACGTTTCGAGGACACGTCTTGTCGATATCAGGTCACTTCTGGTTGATTTGGGGAAATTTCAAGGACATTTCCTGTCGATATTAGGTCACTCCTTGGTGACTTGGGGACATTTCAAGGACACGTCCTGTTGATATCAGGTCAGTCCCTGTTGATTTGGGGACATTTCTGGGACATGTCCTGTTGATATCGGGTTACTCCCTGTTGATCTGGGGACATTTCCTATTGATATGTCACTTCCTGTCGGTTTGGGGACATTTCAGTGACACACCCTTTTGATAATAGGTCACTTCCTGTTGATTTGAGGACATTTCGGCGACATTCCCCAATAATATCAGATCCCTCCATTTTATTTTGGGGACATTTGGGGGTTAGGGTTAGGGTCAGGGTTATTTCGGGGGCACGTCTCGTTGAAATTTGGATCACTCCCAGTCAATTTGGGGACATTTCGGGAACACGTCCTGTTGATTATAGGTCACTTCCTATCAATTTCGGGACATTTCGGGAACACGTCCTGTTGACAATAGGTCACTTCCTGTCAATTTGGGGACATTTGGAGGACACGTCATGTTTATATCGGGTCACTTCATGCTGATTTGGGGACATTTCAAGGACACGTCCTGTTGATGTAGGTCACTTCCTGTTGATTTAGGGACATTTCAGGGACACATCCTATTGCTATCTGTAAATGCAATGAATTCCTTTTGGGACATTCCACGTCACTTCCTGTTGATTTTCAGTCACATACTTTTCCTTTGGGGGCATTTACAGTTCACTTCCTATTGACTTTGGGTTACTGAAAAAGAAGTGACTCAATAATGTCCCTAAATGAACAGGAAGTGGCCTGTAAATGCCCACAAGAAATGTAATGAGTTACTTTTGGGGGCATTTCACGTTGTTTCCTGTTGCTTTTCGGTTACTTCCTTTTTCCATCCGGGCCATTTACGAGTCACTTCCTGTTGATTATGAATTCCTGAAGAGGAAGTGACTCCAGAATGTCCCCAAAATGAATAGGAAGTGACTCAAAAACAACAGGAAGTAACTTGTAAATACCCTAAAATGAACAGGAAGTGACTTGTAAATGTCCACAAGACATGCTCTGGTTTCATTGCCATTGAAGGGAATCTTAAAACTACGAAAGTCAAAGTAAATCGAAAGAAAACATTACAACAAAACGAAAGCGGACGGAGCTCCACTTACCTGAAAGAGTTGAGTTGCTAGTGTTGCCCACCTGGGAAGTTGTCAAAATCCCCAAATGTAGCGTTGAGACGCCAGCTCCTGACGCGGCGACCTCCTCCGGGGAGAAAGCTAGCTGACAGGGCCCCGCCGCTAATCCCGAGTTAGCAAGTTAGCGCCGAGCCCCGCGTGCCGCGCAGCCGGAGCAAATACCTGCGTGGCACCTGGCGGATCAGCGGCGCGGATCCCGGGCTTTACCGCCTGCGTCGCATCGCTTTTGGCCTTAATGAAGTCCGTCTCGCAGACGGGATTTACGTTGGCCAAATCCGCTCCGACAAGCGTGCGCTTCAGAATGCCAAGCATCCCACAACACTAGTTGGACTATTTAGCATTAAAGTTGTTTCGCTCGTGTCATTTTTTGCTCTTATTATGAAAAAAACAAACAAGCCTCATTCACTGCCATGATGCTCCTATTGATCACTTAATGTTTGCCATTGACGGCAGTAAGTGTCCATTACATTTGGAGTGGGAGGGCTGACAGTGAATGAATGAATATTTAGATCTTTGGTCCAAATATTTGATCGAAATTAAACATCTTTAATCAAAATGTAACAATTCTTGACCGGAAACCAAACATTGTGGATCATTCCAGACCATATGCAACCATTTTTTTGACCAAAGTTAGCAGTTTTTGACCAAAAATTTACCAATTTGGACCAAATATTATTCCTGTAAATACCTGTTTTTGGGTAAAAGTAATTTAGACCCAAGTTAATTAATCTGGACCTAAAAAAAGCAGAAAATAAATCATTTCAAACCATAAATTAACAATTTTTTACCAAAATCCTATATTTTACCTAGGTTAACTGTTTTTGACCAAAAACGTACCAATTTGGTCCAAATATTTATCTTTTCAATACCCAATATTAACCTTTTTGGACCAAACAACTCATTTAGACCCAAAATGAGTCATTCCGGACAAAAACAACAAAAAAACAACAAAACAAAACAAAAACATTTTTGAGAAAAAATGAACGATTTCAGATCATAAATGAACCATTTTTGACCAAAACGCAATACTTTTTTTTTTTTAACTAAAGTTCAGTTTTTGACCAAAAACCTACCAATTTGGACTAAATATTTACCTTTCCTTTATCTAACATTAACCCTTTTTTGCACCAAATCATTTCACCATTTTTTGACCAAAAATGAATCATTTCAAACCATAAATTAACCATTTTTGACCAAAATCCAATATTTCACCAAAGTTAAGTTTTTGACCAAAAACCTACCAATTTGGACAAAATATTTACCTTTTCTTTATCCAAATTTAACCTTTTTTGGACCAAACCATTCTAGACACACACACACAAAAAAAACATTATTTTACCATAATGTCACCACCTTTGACCCGAAATGAATCATTCCAGAGCATATTTTTTTTAATACCAAAATGCAGCCATTTTATGATATTTTATTTATTTATTGACCCAAAAAAAACTCATTTGGACCCAAAATGAATCATTCCAGACCAAAAAAACAACAATTTTTTTTTTTACCATAATGCCACCATTTTTTAATAAAATGAACCATCTTTAACCAAAATGTACCAATTCTTGACTGGAAATGAACCATTGTGGGTCTGACATCAACCATTTCTGACCATTTACCTTTTTTTTTTTTTTTTTTTTTAAAATTTTTTACAAAAAAACTAATTTGGACCCAAATGAATCATTCCGGAAGGGGAAAAAAACTTACTTTTTTACCAAAATGCAACCATTTCCTGACAAAGATTTACCAATTTGGACGAAACATTTAGCTTTTTATTTATTTATTGAACAAAATACTAATTTGGACCCAAGATGAATCATTCCAGACCCAAAAAAAAAACCAAGAAGAAACATTTACCCTTTTTTTTTTTTTTTTTTTTTAATTTATTGACCAAAAATCTATTTTGGACCCAAATGAATCATTCCGGATGACCATAATGCCACCATTTTAAACAAAATGAACCACCTTTAACCAGACACAAATGAACCATATTTGACCAAAATGCAAGTGAATCATTCCGGACAAAAAAACAATTTTTTTTTTTTTTTTTAACCGTAATGGCACCCTTTTTTATTAATATGAACAATCTTTAGCCAAAATGTAACACTTATTGACTGGAAATGAACCATTGTGGGCCTGACCTGAACCATTTTTGACCTAAAATAATACATGCCAAACAATTACCTTATTTTTTACCCACCATTTACCTTTTTTGGACAAAACAACTCATTTGGACCCTAAATAAATCATTCCAGACAAAAAAAATAACATATTTTTAACATAATGTCACCACTTTTGACCCGAAATGAATCATTCCAGACCATCGATTCAAATTTCTTTTTTTCCCTAACTAAAATTTTAGTTCTTTTCATCTTTTTGCTATGGATTTAATCACGAGTTCAATCTCTGCGAGCCCCGTAGTTCAAATGGTTTGGACAACCATCGCTTTCAATGGCAGCCAATGAGTTAACATAAAAAAATTGTATGATTTTTATTTATATATATATATATATTAAAAATTGCAATTACTGGTCCCATTTCAATATGAATTCCCAAAAGTTTAGGTCTTCCCTCAGTTTTGAGCACAGCACAAGGTAGCTAATTACTCCTATAGGTAGCTACAGTATGTAAGTCGCTATGGCAGATGTTAGCCTTTTTTCTGACGTTATTTTTGTGTAGTTGCATTTGGTCTTTGCGGTTTCAGTCCCCGGAGGGCCCGCGGTGGCCCCGCTTTGTTTTCCCCAATGTGGCCTCTCAGGACGGCCTTCGGGCAGCCGGCCAGCTAGCAGTCGCCTGCGCGCTAGTTGTTGTTGTTGTTGTTGTTGCGGAGCCACAAGCTGCGAGGCAAACTTTTAATGGGCCGAGGTACAGGTCGCTCGGCTGACTCTAACTGGTCTCCCCGGACCCTCCCCTCCATCGTGCAGCAAAGCATCATGGGAGGGGGGCGCCGCAACCGCCTCATAAGTCAAAGCCCGCAGGCTGGCTTCTTTGCCTGTGGGAGCGTCATGGAGCGTTTGTCCTATAAAAGAAACTTTGCCTTTTTTCTCTTCAGGAATCCAATCCCGACTGCGGCGTTCTAAATTTACTTCCTCGACAGAAAATCAGACGCCAGGGAAGAAGGCGTGTGTGCGCAAGATAGGAAAAAGACGGAAACTTTTCCAGGAAAGAAATGACCTGGAATGCCTGGCTTGTAGCTCGCAGACAATCTGGGCCTCGTTTTTACGACAGCTATTTTTCACGATGGACTAGATTCGCGTTCCTAAAACTTGGGTTTCGTTTCTCGCTTCTTTTGGGAAGCTTTCATGGCGTACGAGGTTCATTTTTAGCAGATAGGACGAGTTCATCATTGGAGGACAGGTTGAAACAGTTATATTCTTCAAATCAAAATGGTGGACTTGCAGTAGATTTTAAGGGATAGGTTATTGAGGCTTTTTTGTGCGTCGATTCATGACACGCAGGTCCACCAAATTTCTTGTTGCCAAGGCAAACTGTATGTAAGGGCTGATTTTTTTTTGTATTTATTTTGTAAACTATTTTAGGGAAACCATGGAACAGCTGACTAAAAACGACCAGTAAAGTAGCCAATTTAAACCAAAATGGTGGATTTGTAGTGTATTTCAAGGGATGGCTTCTTGAGACTTTTTTGTGCATCTTCACAAGGCAGATACATATGTTCACCAAATTTCATGTTGCCATGTCAAACTGTCTGCAGGGGCTGAATTTTTAAAATTAAAATATATATATATTTTAGTGACAACATGGAACAGCTGGTTAAATAGGACCAGTAAAGTATCCACTTTAAACCAAAATGGTGGACTTGTCGTGTATTTTAAGGGATGGCTTCTTGAAACTTTTTTCATGCGTCTACACAAAGCAGATATGTTCACCAAATTTCATGTTGCCATGTCAAACTGTCTGCAGGGGCTGAATTTTTACTTTTTAAAAAAATATTTTTGAGACAACATGGACCAGCTGACTAAAAATGACCAGTAAAGTAGCCACTTTAAACCAAAATGGTGGACTTGTGGTGTATTTTAAGGGATGGGTTCTTGAGACTTTTTTGTGCATCGATTCATAACATGCATGTCTGCCAAATTTCATGTTGCCAAATCAAACTGTCTGGAGGGGCTGATTTTTTTAATTTTTAAAGAATATATTTTAGAGACAACATGGAGCAGCTGACTAAAAAGGACCAGTAAAGTAGCCATTTTAAACCAAAATGGTGGTGGTGTATTTTAAGATAAGGCTTCTTGAGACTTTTTTGTGCATGTTTTTATGACATGCATATCCACCAAATGTCATGTTGCCAAATCAAACTGTCTGGAGGGGCTGAATTTTTTATTGGAAGAGTTTTTGTGACAAGGAAGAGCCGGCTAAATATGACCAATAAAGCTTTAAACCAAAATGGTGTACTTGTGGTGTATTTTAAGGGATGGCTTCTTGAGACTTTTTTGTGCGTCTATACAAGACAGATATGTCTACCAAATTTAATGTTGCCATGTCAAACTGTCTGCAGGGGCTGATTTTTTATATGTATATATTTTAGGGACAACATGGAACAGCTGACTAAATTTGAACAGTAAAGTAGCCACTTTAAACCAAAATGGTGGACTAGTGGTGTATTTTAAGGGATGGCTTCTTGAGACTTTTTTGTGCGTCTATTCATGACGCACAGGTCCACCAAATGTCGTGTTGCCAAATCAAACTGTCTGGAAGGGCTGAATTTTTATTTGAAGAGTTTTTGTGACAAGGAAGAGCCGGCTAAATATGACCAATAAGGTAGCCACTTTGAACCAAAATGGTGGACTTGTTGTGTATTTTAAGGGATGGCTTCTAGAGACTTTTTTGTGTGTCTACACGAAGCAGATATGTCCACCAAATTTCATGTTGCCATGTCAAACTGTCTGCAGGGGCTGATTTTATATATGTATATATTTTAGGGACAACATGGAACAGCTGACTAAATTTGAACAGTAAAGTAGCCACTTTAAACCAAAATGGTGGACTTGTGGTATATTTTAAGGGGTGGCTTCTTGAGACTTTTGTGTGCATCTATTCATGACACACAGGTCCACCAAATGTCGTGTTGCCAAATCAAACTGTCTGGAGGGGCTGAATTTTTTATTTGAAGAGTTTTTGTGACAAGGAAGAGCCGGCTAAATATGACCAATAAAGTAGCCACTTTAAACCAAAATGGTGGACTTGTTGTGTATTTTAAGGGATGGCTTCTAGAGACTTTTTTGTGCGTCTACACAAGGCAGATATGTCCACCAAGTTTCATGTTGCCATGTTAAACTGTCTGCAGGGGCTGAATTTTTACTTTTTAAAAAAATATTTTTGAGACAACATGGACCAGCTGACTAAAAATGACCAGTAAAGTAGCCACTTTAAACCAAAATGGTGGACTTGTGATGTATTTTAAGGGATGGGTTCTTGAGACATTTTTGTGCATCTATTCATGACATGCATGTCCACCAAATTTCATGTTGCCAAATCAAACTGTCTGGAGGGGCTGAATTTTTATTTGAAGAGTTTTTGTGACAAGGAAGAGCCGGGTAAATATGACCAATAAAGTAGCCACTTTAAACCAAAATGGTGGACTTGTGGTGTATTTCAAGGGATGGCTTCTAGAGACTTTTTTGTGCGTCTACACAAAGCAGATATGTCCACCAAATTTCATGTTGCCGAATCAAACTGTCTGCAAGGGCTGAATTATCTTTTTTTTTTTTAAAGAATTTTAGGGGCGACATGGAACAGCTGACTAAATATGACCAGTCAAGTAGCCACTTTAAACCAAAATAGTGGACTTGTGGTGTATTTTAAGGGATGGCTTCTTGAGACTTTTTTGTGCATCTATTCATGGCATGCATGTCCACCAAATGTCATGTTGCCGAATCAAACTGTCTGGAGGGGCTGAATTTTTTATTTTAAGAGTTTATGTGACAAGGAAGAGCCGGCTAAATATGACCAATAAAGCTTTAAACCAAAATGGTGGACTTGTGGTGTATTTTAAGGGATGGCTTCTAGAGACTTTTTTGTGCGTATACACAAGACAGATATGTCCACCAAATTTAATGTTGCCATGTCAAACTGTGTGTAGGGGCTGAATTTTTACATTTTTACAAAATATTTTAGGGACAACATGGAACAGCTGACTAAATATGACTAGTAAAGTAGCCACTTTAAACCAAAATGGTGGGTTTGTGGTGTATTTTTAGGGATGTCTTCTTGAGACTTTTTTATGTATCTATTCATGACATGCATGTCCACCAGATTTTATGTTGCTAAATCAAACTGTCTGGAGGGGCTGAATTTTTAAATTGATGAAAAATATATTTTAGAGACAACATGGAACAGCTAACTAAAATTGACCAGTAAAGTATCCACTTTAAACCAAAATGTTGGATGGAGTTATGATATGGGTATGATAATATGAGAGGTTCTTGACAAAAAATGGTCGATTATTGGATGAATTGTTACGGCCCTACTTATTATACAAGGCTGAAATTTGGTAGGCATTGGACAAAATCTCTCAGAGGAGTTGAAGCAAATATTATGTTGCTAAATGAAAGTGGCTTGGAGTGCTGAATTTCAAAGCGAATTGGGTGGCAAGACTTTTCAAGACATTTTCTTGACAGGCCGACTACATTTCATGTTGCTCGGCGTAACCGGCTTTGGGGGCTGTTAAATTGAATGTTTTTCCACCGTCATCAGTGATACTTTTCAAAAAATGTGTTGGAATGTTAATGAAGCCTCCTCCATCTCCTCTGCCATTAGTGGCTCCTGGCGGCGCTGATGCATGCTGGGAGAGGCGAGCGGGCGTGACGCGGGCCTGGCAGGCCTTAATGCAGCTGTCAGGCGTCCTCCTACGCTCCCCCTACTTTCACTTTTAACTCGCTCTCTGCCGCTAACGTCCAATCCGTTTCAACGGGGAGGGCTGGCAGATGCCTCTCTATGGGGCAACAATGGCACAGGAACTTCACGGTTCACTGCCAACTCTCCTAGCCTCGCCCACGTAGTCATCAGAAAATCGGGAGCTGGCAGGCCATCACTTCCGCTTCCCATTACGCAAATGCGTCGCCAGAGTTTCATGATTTTAAAAAAAATCTGCCCGAAGCCAGTGTCACATAGCAACGTGAAATTTGAGGGGCATGTCAATCATGAAAAGACCCACAAAAAAGTCTCAGGAAGCCAAGCTTAAAAAGACTCGACAAGTCTGCAATCATTTTTTTTGAAGCAGACATTTTAGGTTAATTTTGGTTATTTCATGGAGTCCTTTGAATGTTTTTTAAAAATCAGCCCCAGAATACAGTTACACTTAGCAACAGGAGATTTGGTGGGCATGTCAATCAAGAAAAGACCCACAAAAAAAGTCTCAAAAAGCCAAGCTTGAAAAGACTCATGAGGTCTGAAGTTTCGGTTCAAAGTAGACATTTGAGGTTAATTTTGGCCATTTCGTGGGCGACTGACCGTTTGAAAAATTCAGCTCTCAAATCCAGTTTCTCTAGGCAACCTGAAACTTGGTGGACGTGTCTATCATGAAGTGACCCACAAAAAAGTCTCAAGAAGCCAAGCCTGAAAAGACTCATGAAGTCTTTAATTTTGGTTTGAATCAGACATTTTAGGACTGTTTTGGTCATTTCACTTTGAATGTTTGAAAAATTCAGCCCCTAAATCCAGTTCCACTTAGCAACTTAGAATTTGGTGGGCATGTCCATCATGAAGTGACCCACAAAAAGTCCCAAGAAGCCAAACTTGAAAAGACTCATGACATCTGCATTTTTTGTTTGAAGCAAACATTTTAGGCTCATTTTGGTCATTTCATGGGCTACTTTGGAATGTTTGAAAAATTGAGCCCCTGAATCCAGTTCCACTTGGCAGCCTAAAATTTGGTGGACGTCTCCGTCATGAAGTGACCCACAAAAAAGTCTCAGGAAGCCAAGCGTGAAAAGACTCATGTAGTCTTTAATTTTGGTTTGTATCAGACATGTTAGGACTGTTTTGGTCATTTCATGGGCTAGTTTGAATGTTTAAAAAATTCAGCCACCGAATCCCGTTCCACTTGGTAACCTAAAATTTGGTGGACGTGTCAATCATAAAAAGACCCACAGAAAAGTCTCAAGAAGCCAAGTCTGAAAAGACCCAAGGAGTCTTCAATTTGGTTTGAAGCAGACCATTTAGGCTCATTTTGGTCATTTGATGGGCTGCTTTGAATGTTTGAAAAATTCAGCCCCCAAATCTAATTCCAATTGGCAACCTGAAATTTGGTGGACGTGGCCATCATGAACTGACCCACCAAAAAGTCTCAAGTAGCCAACCCTGAAAAGACTCATGAAGTCTTTAATTTTGGTTTGAAGCAGACAATTTAGCCTCATTTTGGACATTTCATGTGCTAATTTGAACGTTTGAAAAATTCAGCCCCCAAATCCCGCTCCACTTAGTAACCTAAAATTTGGTGGATGTGTCCATCATGAAATGACCCACAAAAAAGTCTCAAGAAGCCAAGCTTGAAAAGACTCGAGAAGTCTGCAATTTTGGTTTAAAGCAGACTTTAGGCCTGTTTTGGTCATTTCGTGGGCTACTTTGGAATGTTTGAAAAATTCAGCCCCCGAATCTAGTTCCAATTGGCAACCTGAAATTTGGTGGATGTGGCCATCATGAACTGACCCACCAAAAAGTCTCAAGAAGCCAACCCTGAAAAGACTCCTGAAGTCTTTAATTTTGGTTTGAAGCAGACAATTTAGCCTCATTTTGGTTATTTCATGGGCTAGTTTGAATGTTTTGAAAATTCAGCCCCCAAATCCAGTTCAACTTGGCAACCTAAAATTTGTTGGACATGTCCATCATGAAGTGACCCACAAAAAAGTCTCAAGAAGTCAAGTTTAAAAAGACTCGAGAAGTCTGCAATTCCAGTTTGAAGCAGACATTTTAGGGTAATTTTAGATTATTTCATTGGGTCCTTTGAATGTCTTAAAATCTAGTTTTCAACCTGAAATCTGGTGAGCATGTTGTTGATGAGGAGACCCCAAAAAACAGCTTCAAAAGACACATGAACTCAGCCGTTTTGGATTGAAACCACAAATCATTTGTCCATTTCTACATGTCCTTCAAAGGCAGATTTCTCAAATGAAAGCTCATGTGCTAGACAGCCAGAAGACTCTACAAACATGACCGAACACGGCACGTGAGTCACAATATCTCCGCCGGCAGAAATGTATCGACGCAATAACATTGTATTAACGTCCGTAGATGCACGCGCGTCTGCCATAAACCCGAGCGGCGTTGTCGATGCTCGCGCGAAAACAAAAATAATCACGCCGGCGGCCAAGTGTTCATTTCCACCTCGGCAAAATGAGAAGCCGTTTCTCATCTCGGCGGCGGCGGCGGGGAAAGACGCCCGACCCGGGCGCGTCCGCGTGTCGCCGGGCTATTTCTCGCAAAGGCCAATCGGCGAGCGGTCTTTTTACGACGCTAATCAGAGCAAATGCGGTTACAGCGATGCACTTTGGGAGAAATGATTGCTTTTCAGCAAAGAATCAAAGCAAACACGGGGCGCTAATGCTTCCGCCGTTCCGAGACGAGCGCATTTAATTTGCCCGCTAAATCAAATAAGTTAAATTAGAGAGTGCTCATTTGAACGGCCCTCGGAGGGCGAGAGCCGGCGCGGAAAGAAAACAAACAACAAGCTGTCGACATGGCTGTTACCTGGAAACCGAACGCGCGCCAACGCTTCGCGGCTCGCCTTTTCAGGTGCGTGAGAACGAGCGGGAAAGCTGAGGGCCCAATCAGCCGGTCCCAGCGCTTCCGAGAGAGCTCGGCCGGCTAATTAAAGTCGGCCAATTACGGCGCCGCTCTTTTGTTAACTTCATGTGTCAAATCGGATGCCCGTGGGCCTCATTTGGAGGAAATCCGAGGTTTCCCAAGATGGCCGACACCGCGCTAACTCATTAGCTGCCGTTGATGGTGAAAGACCAACCGGATTTGCTCTAAAATCTAGTTTGTCAGGAACCACATGGTATTTTAGCATATTAGCATAACAACCTTCCTACTGCTACAATGGTTTTAATGTGTGATGTTAGCTTTGCATGTAATGCTAAAGCTACCGTCAATAAAATTCATTGTTTGACACGCAAAAAATGAATCTTTGCCAAAAACGCGACTTGTCCTACAGTTTTTTACACATCCAAAATTTCAGGATGTTGAAGCGCACCAGGCTATTATTTTTCCAAAATTTGCTAAAAACATTGCCATTCGTTTCCAATTTACACAATTTTCCATTCATTTCCAAGGGCCTTATTTGCTATCTCATTGGAAGGAAGTGAGCCCATATCAACAGGAAGTGACCTTATATCAACAGAAATTGATACCACCGAACCAACAGGAAGTGACTGGTTATCAACGGGGGTGTACCCCAAAATGCCCCCAAATCAACAGGAAGTGAGCCAATATGAACAGGAAGTGACCTGGAAATGCTCCCAAATTGACAGGATGTAACCCCAAAATGCCCCTAAATCAACAGGAAGTGACCCCGAAATGACGCCAGATCAACAGGAAGTGACCGGATATCAGCAAGAAGTGACCCAAAAATGCCCCCCAAACAACAAGAAGTGACCCGATATCAACACAGGAAGTGACCGCCAACATGCCCCCAAATCAACAGGAAGTGACCCCGAAATGACGCCAGAACAGGAAGTGACCCGATATCAGCAGGAAGTGACCCCAAAATGCGCCCCAAACAACAGAAAGTGACCCGATATCAGCACAGGAAATGGCCCCAAAATGTACCAAAATCAACAGGAAATGACCAAATGGCAACAGGAAGTGACCCCAAAATGCCCCCAAATCAACAGGAAATGACCCTGAAACGGCCCTGAATAAACAGGAAGGGAGGTGATATCAATAGAAAGTGACTCTGAAATGGCCAAAATCAACAGGAAGTGGCCTGATATCAACAGGAAGTGACCCCAAAATGCCCTCAAATTAACAGGAAGTGACCTGATATCAACAAGAAATAACCCTGGAATGCCCAAAATCAAGAGAAAGTGACCCTATATCAACAGGAAGTGACCCCGATATGCCCCCAAATCGACAGGAAGTGACCTGATATCAACAGGAAATGACCCTGGAATGCCCCCAAATCAACAGGAAGTAAAACGATACAAACAGGAAGTGCCCGCCAAAAGCCCCTAATTCAACAGAAAGTGACCCTGAAACGCCCCCAAATCAACAGGAGGTGACCCAACATCAATAGGAAGTGATCCTGAAATGCCCCAAAATCAACCGGAAGCGACCCTGAAATGCTCCCAATCATCAAGAAGTGGGCTGATATCAACAAGAAATGACCCTGAAAACGATAGTACGATATCAACAGGAAATGACCCTGGAATGCCCCCAAATCAACAGGAAGTAAAACGATACAAACAGGAAGTGCCCGCCAAAAGCCCCTAATTCAACAGAAAGTGACCCTGAAACGCCCCCAAATCAACAGGAAGTGACCCGGTATCAAAAGGGAAGTGACCCTGAAATTCCCCAAAATCAACAGGAAGTGACCCTGAAATGCCCCAATCATCAGGAAGTGACCCCAAATGCCCCCAAAATCAACAGAAAGTGAGCCGATATCAACAGGAAGTGACCTCGAGGTGCCCCAAAATCAACAGGAAGTGACACAAGAGCAATAGGAAGTGACCCTGAAATGTCCCAAAATCAACAGGAAATGACCCGACACATCCAGGAAGTGACACTGAAATGCCCCCAAATCAAGAGGAAGCGACCCTGAAATGTTGCCAATCATCAAGAACTGTGCTCATATCAACAGGAAATGACCCTGAAACGGCCCCAAATCAACAAGAAGTGACCCGGTATCAACAGAAAGTGACCCTGAAATTCCCCCAAATCAATAAGAAGTGGCCCTGAAATGCCCCAATCATCAGGGAGTGTCCCCAAATGCCACCCAAATCAACAGGAAGTGAGCCGATATCAACAGGAAGTGACCTCAAGGTGCCCCAAAATCAATAGAAAGTGACCTAATAGCAACAGGAAGTGCACTGAAATGTCCCAAAATCAACAGAAAGTGACCAGACACATCCAGGAAGTGACTCCTAAATGCCCCCAAATCAACAGGAAGTGACCCTGAAACGCCCTTAAATCAACTGGAAGTGACCCAATATCAACAGGAAATGACCTCAAAATGACCTCAAATCAACATGAAGTGACCTGATTTGAACAGGAAATGACCCTGGAATGCCCAAAATCAACAGGAAGTGACCCCCGATATGCCCTCAAATCAACAGGAAGTGACCCAATACAAACAGGAAGTGACCGCTAAATGCCCCAATTCAACAGGAAGTGACCCCTAAATGCCCCCAAATCAACAGATGACCCAATATGAATAGGAAGTGACCCCAATGTGCACCCAAATCAACAGGAAGTGACCCAATAGCAACAGGAAGTGACCCAGAAACGCCCCTAAATCAACAGGAAGTAACCTGATATCAACAGGAAATGACCCTGGAATGCCGCCAAATCAACGGGAAGTGACCCAATAGCAACAGGAAGTGACCCTGAAACGCCCCTAAATCAACGGGAAGTGACCCGAAATGCCAACAATCACAAATGTACTTATATAATATTTATTTTGAAACATTTTTTTGATATCGTGACGTATCATATCGTGATCCTGGCATATAGAGGTGCATCGTAACGCGAGTTTAGATGGATCGACACCCCTAGCAAATTTCATGTTGCTCTTCCACATACTTAGCTGTTGGACACACCGCGACCAATCACCTATGCGTTGGCCGTCCTGTCACATTTTCCCCCTGTCCAATTAGCCTCCCGCCCTCCGCACCTGTGCCTGTGCTTTGTGTTTGTGCGCTTGTTAGTCCCGCTGACTTTGTTGGTTTATCCGCGGCGGGAAAAATGAACAAATAATAACTCATAATTGCCACATAATGGCATGAAAATGAAAATGCCTCCGCAGGTAGGTGCGCAAATGCCCGGCACGTTTAATCTAATTTGACGCGGCGCAGTTCACTTGCTCGTACATCGACTCGCGCTCGGCGGGCGATCGCGCTTCGCGGGGATCCCAGTTAACGGACGCCACTTTTTGTAAAATGACATGGGTTTCCACTTACGTGAACAATGCCCGCTGTAAAATAGCGACAGGGTTGTGATTCAATAGCCAATTTATCGACACAAATCGCGGTGATGCGTTCAGGGTTTCAAATGATGGAGGAAAATTTGGTTTAGGGTTACAAACTAGGTTTAAAACTAGGAGGGATTAGGTCAAGATTCGGATATAATAGATAACTGAAAAACTTTTTTTTTTCTGAAAGAACAAGTGAAATTGGAATTCAGATTTATTTTTAAATATCATTGGACACGTTTTGGTTTAATGAAGGATTTCATTTGCCAGTAAATGCAGCAGGGCCAAGAACCAAAAGTGGTATTGAAAATGGAATTTGCCATGTGGCATTTTTTTGCTATGTGGCATTTTTTGCCATGCAGCATTTTTTTTTTTTTTTTTTTTTTTGCCATGTGGAAAAATTGATTTAGCCATGTGACAGAATGGATTTTGCCATTTAGCTTTTTTTTTTTTTTTGCCAGGTGTAAAAATGGATTTTGCCATGTGACAAAATGGATTTTGCCATGTGGCTTTTTTTTTGCCGTGTGGCCAACTGAATTTTGCCATGTGGCATTTTTTTGCCATGTGGCAAAATTGATTTTAACATGTGACATGTACATTGTTTGGCAATGTGGCATTTTTTTTTTTTTTTTTTTTTGCCGTGTGGCAAAATGGATTTTGCCGTGTGGCGTTTTTATGCCATGTGGAAAAATTTATTTTGCCATGTGGCATTTTTTTGCCGTTTTTTTTTTTTTTTTTTTTTTTTTTTTTTTTTTTTTTTTTGCCATGTGGCATTTTTTGTACCATGTGGCAAAATAGATTTTGCCATGTTGCATGTTTTTTGCTATGTGGCTTTTTTTTTTGCCATGTGGCAAAACTGATTTTGCCGTGTGGCATTTTTTTGTTTTTGCCATGTGACAAAATGGATTTTGACATGTGTCTTTTTTTTTTTTTGCTATGTGGCTTTTCTGACATGTGGAAAAATGGATTTTGTCATATGATTTTTTTTTTTTTTTTGCCGTGTGGCTTTTTTTTTTTTTTTTTTTTTGCAGTGTGGCAAAATAGATTTTGCCATGTGGCATTTTTTCTCTATGTGGCAAAATGAATTTTGCCATGTGGCATTTTTTTGCCATGTGGAAAAATGTTTTTTGCCGTGTGCCTTTTTTTTTTTTTGCCATGTGGCAAAATGGATTTTGACATGTGGCATTTTTTTGGGTGTGTGACAACATGGATTTTGGTTTGTTGCATTTTTTTGTGTATGTTGCATTTTTGAGGGAATATGGCAGTTTTGCAGGGCATGCACGTCCATGCCATTGACGGCTATGGACGTCTAAATTTTCCATTCATTTTAAATGGCAGAAAAACATGTGTGGCTGTGATTATGAACCATACACTTAACATTACAGCGCATTGACATTCAACTGGCACCCAAGTCAGGCTATGCCATTGACGGCCATGCATGTCCAAATTTTCTAAAATTCTAAACCATTTTCCCACATACCAAAAAGAATGCCACATGTCACAATCCATTTGCCACATGGCAAAATCCATTTTGCCACATGGCCAAAAAAATGCCACATGGCAAAATCAATTTTGCCACATGGCAAAAGAAATGCCACATCGCATAATAAATTTTGCCACATGGTAAAAAAAATTGCCACATGGCAAAATCAATTTTGCCACATGGCAAAAAAATGCCACATAGCTAAATTAATTCTGCCACATGGCAAAAAAAATTGCCACATGGCAAAATCCATTTTGCCACATGGCGAATACCACTTTTGGTTCTCGCTGTCTCTCATTAAATGAGCACCACCATTACAACTAGCTTACAGTATCTGACTAGCATTACAACTGCCACTTTATATGTAAGCACCCTTTGTCACTAGTCCAATAAAGGGTCTTAATCGAAACCCCCCTACCCGCAAAAAATGACATCAATTTTCATGGATAACGGCGTGCCACAGGCGCGTGATTTATGCGGTAAGAACACGCCTCCTCGTCCGCCCATTTCGGCCGCCGCCGTCGCCGTAAAATGGCGACAGATTTGTGATTAAACAGCCACTTTGTCATGCAATGCATCAGCAGAGGTGAACGGCTCTCCTGGAGTTTATCGCCGCCGCTGCCTGGCAAATTCAAAGCGCTTATTTATGGCCTGTCACTCAAGTTGTACACACACGTGGCGCTCTCTTCATCGATGGTAGCTTTGCACCTCCGTGAAGTTGGCCGCCCCATCAGATGCAAATTTATTGAAAAATGATGCCAATGGTTTGTGCTGTGAAAAGTTTCGCTTGTGCTGCTGTCGTTTTGAAGATATTTACAAGTCTTTTGGTCAGTCTGAGGTCAGCTACCCCCCATTTTGATTTAAAATGGCGTCGACCGTTTATGCGTCACTTGTGCTGGTTTGTACTGTAAAAAGTTTTGTTTGTGCTGCTATCGTTTTTGAGATATTCATTTTGAGTGATGGGTTAGAACAGGAAGTGACCTGAAAACTCAGCCGAGTCAAACGGAAATGCCTCAAATCAACAGGAAGTGACGCAAATCAACAGGGAGTGACCTGAAAATTCCCTCAAATCAATTATTAATAACCCAAATCAGCAGGAAGTGAGGTGAAAATACCCTCCGAGTCGAACATACTGTAAATGACTCAAATCAACAGGGAGCGAACTAAAAAATCCCCAAAAAATCAATAGGAAGTGACTCAAATCAACGGGAAGTGACCTGGCTTTGCCACAACAACAACAACAGGAAGTAACTCAGATCAACAGGAAGTGACCCGAAAATTCCCCAAGAATCAATAGGAAAGGACTCAAATTACCAGGAAGTGACCTGATTTTACAGAAAGTGATCAAGGCAAAATCCATTTTGCCACATGGCAAAAAAAATGCCACATAGCTTCCACTTCCTTTTTATTTTGAGTTACAGAACAGGAAGTGACCTGAAAATCACCCGAAAGGAATAGGCAGTGACTCATACTCAACAGGAAGTGACCTGTAAATGTACAGCAAGTGACCTGTAAATTCCCTGAATATCGGCGAGAATGACTGCGAATGCTCTGGTTTCGAATTAGTGCTGCAACGATTAATCGATTAACTCGAATGTTCGATTAGAAAAAAAAAATTCAAATTCAAATTTTTCGAGTATTCGTTTAATTAAAGTTTTGAAAGTGTTTGCATTTATTTTTATTGATTTGGGTGGATACACAGGCCCTCTAGTCTACCTCATGTCACATGGCTGAAACCATCTGTTCCCTGTTAAGAAGTTTTTGTTTGAGCTAATGATTTTTTTTAATGCATTCGTAATTTAGTTTAAAGGTATATTTAGCCATTTTTTGTGGGAACATGTGTCTGAGCCATTTGTTAAGAGCATTGTAAAAAAGCGTTTTATAGCATTTAAGCTAGCGGACTTTTGCTATTTAAGTTATCCAATTGTTCTTTTGTTGTACATAGATCCTCTTTTTTTATATATATATACCGTGTGAGACTCACCTCCGGTATTTTAAGTTTTTATGTTTCTTATCCGATTACTCGATTATTTGAACTAAATAGTTCATCGATTAATCGACTACTAAAATAATCAATAGCTGCAGCCCTATTTTGAATGAACGAAATTGATTGGGCGTCGAGCACCGTCAATGGCAGTCTTAGAGTTACCTGAGACACTATTATGGTGGAAGATTTTGGTAGCAACTTGTTGGTCCCTTTTTTTTAAACATTGCCACCTTTTTAAAATGATATCTCAATTCTTGGCAGGAGCATATCGATAACCTTTTGGGATGCAAAGTATCATGATATATCACCATTTCGATATTTTGTCACACCCCTACTAACCACTGTGTGTGTGAAACCTGTTGTGTTTTATTGAGTGTTATATTTATAACTGTGCCAACGGCAGTTTTTGCATTTTGCTGGTTTTAAGGTTTCTCATATTTACTGTAGGACTGTTTGTATTACTCTAACACACCTAATATAAAATAAATAGCACTTACACCATAGTTTAATGAAAAGAAGCAGAATAGAGGACCTAAAAGATACACGACGCCGTGTTATCACAGAAGCGCAACGCGTCATGAGCAAAACTGACGCACCAACTCTTGCAATTAGTTCTCTCGGGCACTCCAGGACAAAGAGCTCTGTCCTAAAACAAGTAGCATCAGAGATCACCCCCGCCCAACCAGGATAACAAGTTGATAGCGCGGGCGCCTTGGACGTCAAGACCTTGCGTCGGTCACCGTGGCAACCACGTCCTAGCCACGAAGGATGACGCATGAACCTGACCTGCCACAGAGGGATGATCCTAAAACAACACCCAGCCACGCCTTCGGGCCGGCAACTCCACCGCAGCTTTCAAAAAGAACTGAACATTTAGATTACACGGTCGTTACTCGGGAACATTTCTATGTAGCTTTGTTTTGCCGACCCTGGATCCAGCAGGGTCTCTCTGTCGTCTGTTTTTGCCTTGTTTTTGACCATTGTCGATGAATAAATTGTCAACCTGTTTTCGGTGAGCCTTCTTCAAACTTTTGGGACATGGTGTTAGGTTTTGTGTTTATTTTCTCCTAGTGTGACTTGTCCCTGTGATTGCCCAATGATTTCACCTGTTGTGCCCGCTCCTAGTGCAGGGCTCACTAAATCTGGAGCTCGATGCCATCAATCCTGTCGTGTTTTCTACGTCTCTCTCCCCTAACACACCTGAATCAAATGATTATGTCATCAGCAAACTCTCCAGAAGCCTAACAATGATCCTGATTATTTGATTCAGGTGTGTTTGAGGAGGGAGACATGGAAAACCCGACAGGAAAAGTGGCTCCGAGGTCCGGATTTAGTGAACACTGTCCTAGTGTATCCTCCAATCTGCATCCTCCTGTGTCACCCACCTGTTCTTCATTCACTCGTTACCCTGTCTCTGTCTATATAAGCTCCCCGTTTTTGTTGAGTCTTGTCGCGACATTTCAATGTGCATGTCTACGTTCATGACAGCATTTTCCCCCAGTTCCTCGTGTTCCTCGTCCTGCCTCTAAAGTAAGTTGACTTGTTAGCCTGACTTTTGTTTGTTAAGATCATTTTGTTAGTACTTTGGGGTTTTTATGGCATTAATTCAAACATTATTGCACCGCCTTTTTTGCCTCGCTTCCCTTTCCCTGCACTTGGGTCCACACACCACCTGCCTACAAACCTGACACATGGAGTCAGTACAAAAGGTTAACACTGGAGTGAACCCGTGGAATGTTGGCCCTTGCGGCCGGCTCACGGGAGCGGTGCCAGCGGAACACCCATTTCGGCTGTCGCTGTTTCCGCGGCTTGGCCGTGGGGCCAAATTCCTACAATAGCTATGGATCTTTCCGAGTGGAATTGGATTGTGAATAGAGGACGGATTGGACGTCTAGTGCCGTCCGTGGCAGCCGATGGCTTAAATGAATGCCCTATTACATGGTTAAAAAAAACAAAAGCCCCCCCCAACTGCAGTTTTTGACGATCAACATAAAATTGGGTGGACAAGTCGCTCATAACGCAGCATGCAAAAAAAAAAAAAAAATCTCTCGAGAAGCCATGTATGAAATTGGACGGAAAGTGGTCTATTTTGTGCAGCTGTCGTAATCCTCCTGTTGTTTATTCTTTTCCAGCGGTGGGTAATTGACAACGGGAAGGAGAAAAAGGGAATCGGGTCCGAGCGAGGCCGTATTAACGCAAATTGTCCGAAGCGATTCGCGCGACGTACGGTAAACGTGCTGTTTGAGATTCATGAGTGCGATTCGCACGCGGCGGCGGAAAGGCAAGAAAAAAAATGACCGGCTTTAATTTCCTGGCTCATAGACTGGAGAGCGTATGGAAGCTACGCCCTTATCAGCAGGAAGCTAGATTTAACACCTCGCCTTGACTAAACGCGACTGTGAATAACGCTGTATTTTAAGTCGATTTGTCATCTTTATTTATTTATTTTATTGGACGAGGTACAAAAAGTGGGCTTTCAAGACCAAACGTATCTAAGTATGGGCAGTGACATGTATCCTTATACAATATTATTGTAATATATAATATGCAAAAGTCTATATTTTTTTATCACGTTTTTAACGTGAAAAGTGATAAATATCATGTAAAACGTGATAATTATCTTGTAATAACATAATTATGTAAAAATGTTTTTAAAAATCATGCAAAAATGTGATAAATATGTAAAAAATGTGATAATTATGTAGAAATGTGATAATTGTCATGTAAAAACAATAATGTAAAAGGTAATAATTATGTAAAATGTGATAATTGTCTTGTAAAAAGGATAACTATCATTTAAAAAGTGATACTATCATGTAAAAAGGTGAAAACTATCATGTATAATGTGATAATAATGTAAAAACGTGATAATTATCCTGTGAAAACGTGATATCCTGTAAAAGGGAAAAATTCTCATGTAAAATTCTGCTAATTATCATGTCAAAACATGATACTATCATGTAAAAAGGTGAAATCATGTCAAAACGTGATAATCATCATGTAAAAATGTGATCATTTTCATGTCAAATCAAGAAAATGATCATATAAAAATGTGATAATTATCATGTCAAAGCATACTATCATGTAAACGGTTATAATTATCATGTAAAAATGTGATCATTTTCTTGATCACATCATGAAATGATCGTGATCATTCAAAATATGATGCTATCATGTAAACAGGAGAAAACTATCATGTCAAAACGTGGTAATTATCATATAAAAATGTGATATTATCATGTCATAAAATACTTTCATGTAAAAGGTTATTATTATGTAAAAATGTGATAATTGTCATGTAAATTTTTGATAATTATTTAAAAAGTGACACTGTCATGTAAAACTTGATAATTGCAATGTAAAAACGTGATAATTATCATGTCAAACCATGATACTATCATGTAAACAGGTGAAAACTATCACATCAAAACGGTATCATTTTTATGTCAAAATGTGATGCTATCATGTAAACAGTAGTAATTATGTAAAAATGGGATTATTATCATGTAAAAATGTGATCATTATCATGTCAAAACATGATACTATCATGTAAAAGGTATTATCATGTAAAAATGTGATAATTATCATGTAAAAGGTCATAATTATCATGTAAAAACGTGATAATTACGTCAAAACATGATACGATCATGTAAAAGGTAATTATCATTTTAAGTGATACTATCATGTAAAAACGTGATAATTATCATGTAAAAATGTGATAATTATCATTTCAAAACATGATACTATCATGTAAACAGGTTAAAACTATGTCAAAACGTGATTATTATCATGTAAAAATGTGATATGTCAAAACTTGATAATTATGTAACTGTTATCCTTATCATGGAAAATATGATAATTATCATGTAAAAATGAGATCATTGTCATGTAAAAATGTGATAATTAGCATGTCAAAACGTGATAATTATGTAAAAATGTGATAATTATGTAAAAATTTGATAATTATCATGTAAAAATGAGATAATTGTCATGTAAAAATTTGATAATTATCATGTAAAAAGTGATACTATCATGTAAAAGGTAATTGTCATGTAAAAATGTGATGTTTATCATGTAAAAACGTGATAATTATCATGTCAAAACATGATACTATCATGTAAAACTTGATAACTTGATACTTGATACATTTCCTGGTAAAAAATTTTTTACAAAAATAATCAGACTTTCCTAAAAATAATATTTATTTTTGAGTTTATTAAGTTGTATCTTTTTATTGGACTATCAATATGGAGTTGAACATTTGAGTATCGTGACAACAGTATTATTAGTTCGCCTTCATTAAGCTCCACTAGTTTGGTAGTTTGCTAGTTTTGAACTTTTCCGCTGACCCGCGCGTAGCTTCTTTCCAATGCTAATGAATGCTAATCCCGAGCGCGTCCACGTTTGGCCGTTTTATGCAAACGATTCAAATCGACGTCGGAACCTGCGAATCAGCCGGGGCAGACTTCCCCTTTTTTGTACGCTACGTGTTTGCGCGGCACTTATCGGCGGGGCGCTGCCCTCTGACCGCGTGAAAGGCCACCGGCGCCGGCTCTTCCGATAAAAGCGCCCGCCATTCCGGGGTCGAAGGTGGCGAGCGGCGGGCCGATGCAAATGAGCGGCGTGCCCTGTGATAAGCGTGACGCTAATCCTTCACCTCCGCTTCTTTTTTTGTAAAATCGCTCAACCTTTTGCGCTGTTGCACTTTGTCGCTTCATTTGCTTCTCGCCTTTTTTCCCCCGCAGACACTCTCTAATTTGCTATTAATTAAAGGGAGGAAAATACACATAATGACTTCATATTTAATGTTCTATGAACCTCAACAAATAGCTTATATGTGGAAACCTTCCATTTAAAATCCTTCATTTGAAAAGGGTTGGTTTTTTTAAGCCTTAATACCGTTTTATGTAAATAACTCAGGGGTGTCAAACGTACGGCCCGCTAGTCGGATCCGGCAGAACTAACACTTTTCCCTCCTGGAGTAAAATACACTTATAGCCGCCATGCTTTAATGCCTGTTGTCAGAAAAAAACAGTCAAAACAGTCTCATATCCACTTGGAATACAGTTATTATATTCTTTTTACTATGGAATTTCATACCTCTGCTTTGGCGCCATCTCGTGACGAAAAAAAAAAACACTTGTGTGAAGGATGGAGCTTATGGAGTGGCAAAATTAAATATATAAATACACAATTATCGTGTATACAGGCAGTCAAACAAGTTCTGTTCCTACACCGGCGACGTAATTTCTGCGTAAGTCGGAATTAACCCTTTGAGTACCCCAAAATAACTATCCAAAAAGTCCACAAGTATTGTATTTTGTTACACTGCCCTCTGGTGGCAGCATTGGGTCTGGCTGGACTGTCGCCTTGTATGATTGAGTAGTCTGACATGGATAAAGGACAGCTGAGCTCTGGTTTGGCCCACATCAGGCTGTAAGTTGTTTCAGGTAATATATGTAAAAGGTGAAAACTATCATTTAAAAATGTGATAATTATCATACAAAAACGTGATACTATCATGCAAAAGGTAAAAATTATCATGTAAAAATGTGATAATTATTGTCAAAACATGATACTATCATGTAAAAAGGTGAAAACTATCATGTCAAAACTTGGTAGTTATCGTGTAAAAATGTGATAATTTTCATATCAAATCGTGAAAATTGAATAAAAATTTCATCGTTATCTTGTAAAAACGTGATACTATCATGGAAAAAGTAATAATTATCATGTAAAAATGGGATGTTATCTGAAAACATGATAATTATCATGTCATAATGTGATGCTATCATGTAAAAGTGAAAACTCATGTCAAAGCATGATAATTATCATGTAAAAAGTGCTACTATCATGTACAATGTACAAATTATCATATAAAAATCTCATAATTATCATGTAAAAACTTGATAATTATTTCAGAATATGATACTATCATGTCAAATGGTGAAAACTATCATGTCAAAACATGATAGTTGTCATGTAAAAATGTGATAATTATCCTGTAAAAATGTTATAATTATATATACTGAGATACTCTCGTGCAAAAGGTAATCATTGTCATAAGAAATGTGATAATTATCTTGTAATAATTTGATTGATGATTATGTAAAAACATGATAATTATCATCAAATCAAATCAAATTTATTTATATAGCCCTTTACAAAACCCGAAAGGTCCCCAAAGTGCTTTACAACAAAGACAAACATGGCACATAGTAAATAAAAGGCAGGAAAGTGTTATAAAATGACATTAGGAAGAAAAGAAAAGAAAAAAAAACGAACCATCGCATCACGATTAGTCAGACACCAAACAAAACAATAAAACAGATAAAATCCGAAAACATTAAAAACCCTAAAGAAATAAAACCAGGCTAAACTAATCTTGGGGAAAGGCGAGTCTAAAAAGGTGTGTCTTTAAACGAGATTTAAAAAGGCCCAAATTTGTAGTGGTGCGAATTTCCGGGGGAAGACTATTCCATAACCTGGGTGCAGCAACCGCAAAAGATCGGTCTCCCCACTGTTTGAGTTTGGACCTTGGGACTTGCAAATGAAGTTGGCCGGTAGAGCGAAGACTCCTGCCAGAGTTACGGATGGTTAAAATTTCTGATAAGTAAGAAGGAGCCTGGTCATTAATAGAATTAAAAACAAACAGTAAAAGTTTAAAATCAATTCTAAAATGGACTGGAAGCCAGTGGAGCGATGATAGCACGGGGGTAATATGTTCACGTCTAGGTGTATCTGTTAAAAATCGAGCAGCAGCTTTTTGAACGAGTTGGAGACGAGAAACTGAGGATTTGGGAGGACCAACATAAAGAGCGTTGCAGTAATCCAGCCTTGAGCTTATAAAAGCGTGAATTGCTTTTTCCAAGTCGTGGCGAGTAAGAAAAGGCTTCACTTTGGCCAGGAGACGGAGCTGGAAAAAACTTGCTCTTACAGCAAAACTAATCTGTTTTTCAAAGTTGAGCCTGCAATCGAATATCACTCCGAGATTTTTAACATGTGTTTTAAAAAAGGGAGCCAGAGTGCCAGGGTCAAAACATGATGCTATCGTGTAAAAATGTGAAAATTCATGTCAAAGTGTGATAATTATCATGTAAAAAGTGATACGATCATGTAAAATGTAAAAATTATCATGAAGAAATCTCATAATTATCATGTAAAAACGTAATAATTATGTCAAAATATGATACTATCATGTAAAATGGTGAAAACGAATGTCAAAACATGAGTTATCATATAAAAATTAGAAAAAGGGATAATTATGTAAAAAGGTGAAAACTATCATGTCAAAACGTGATAATTATCCTGTAAAAATGTGATAATTATCATGTAAAAATTTGATAATTACCATGTAAAAAGTGATATTCTCATGCAAAAGGTAATCATTATCACGTAAAAATGTGATAATTATCATGTGATAATGTGATAATATTCATGTAAAAACGCAATAATTATCATATAAAAATGGGATGATTATATAAACATGATAATTATCATGTCAAAACATGACAACTTTGCCAAATTATCGAAATTTCCGCATGTTTGTGCAAATTTTTGTGAGTTTTTGAGAATGTTAAGACCTCCAAATGGGCCATTTTCATTTGCCATGAAGAAAGAATAATAATAATCCTTTGCAGAACAATAGGGCCTTCGCACCATGTTGGTGCTCGGGCCCTAATAATTTCAAGTCCGACTGTTCTTAATATCAAAAGTACTCTGTTTGTTTTTCTTAAACTATGATTGACTAAGACTATGTCCTTGAACCAAAACGAGTTTGACACCCCTGCTATAAAAGATGTACTCATGATTACCAATCAGCAATTTGTAAGGATCATCTTTCCCAGAGCATGCAAAGGTAGCATCACTGAGGCGGCCATTTTGGGACAGAGGTTTTCTTTAAAGACTAATGATTTCTCGCCCAGGCCTACGTCGTTCTTGGTTCTGCTTTTGTTTCGCCTCTTGCCCGGCAGTATTTAACCCGCCGCTCTCTCCGTTTAACCCCAGCGAAAAAATGAACCGAAACAACCCTACGCCGGGATTTTTTAGCGTCTGGCATTCTTCTTTTCTCCCCCGCACGCAGAGGTTGTGAATCGCCAGCTGCCGCTTCCCTTCTGGGTGCAGTTATGGATCTTATTCTCTCCCGCAGCAGGACGGCAGATTATTAATCAGATTCATAAATAATAAAAGACGGCGGGGCCCGAGCGGCAAGCCCGAGTGATGGAGAATAAGTCGTGGAGAACAATATTAACACTAAGCCGGCCGGATTTATCCCGAGCGCGCCGACGCTCCACCTGTGCCGTCCGCGCGGATGCTAAATCAGCTCAGGATTCGGCGGGAAATTAGCATGAGGCTAATCCGGCCGCCGCCAGACGAGACCGGACGGGAAGGGTTTCCGTCACGTTTTTCTCTCCGAGACTAAGAACTTTCATTTTGTCGGTATTAAACGTATTAAAACCGGAGCGGAATGATGCAAACTCCGGCTCTGACCCGCCGGGATTTTGGAGGGGACACTTCTAAAACTAATAAAAGCTCCGTATGAAAGGATTTTAAGGACGGATTTGAAAAGTAGCGGGAAGCTAACGAGTGGAGATAATTGTTTGAACGCCGGGACGGATCAAAACTAGCGCGGCTTCGCTCGCGACTGACGGAGAGATTTAGCGTTCGTTCATGGCGTCTTAGTGTTTCCTGTCTTACCGATGCGTCCTAGCGTCGGAAAGTTTCTTTAGTTTCTTCGAAAAGGTGGAAAACTTGTGGACCGTTTGCATCATTTTTGCGGATCGCAATAGTAAATCGAGAGCGTCGAAATTAGGGGTGTGACAATATACTGAAAAGGTGATACATACATACATACATTGTGATACTTTGTAGCCCAAAAGGTTATCGCTAGAACGCGTTAGCTCACTGGCTGCCATTGACATCCAATGCATTTTGACTGCATTGAACGTTGAGTGCCATCAATGGCAACGAAACCAGAGCTTGTCTTGTGGGTATTTACAGGTCACTTCCTGTTCATTTTAGGGCATTTACAGGTTAGTTCTGTGTTGATTTTGAGTCACTACCTATCAACCCTTTAACACCTAAGCCTATTTTGGCCGAATTTGCATGCCTTTGATGTTGCCTTTATATTAGGGTTGTTCCGATCATGTTTTTTTGCTCCCGATCCGATCCCGATCGTTGTAGTTTGAGTATCTGCCGATCCCGATATTTCCCGATCCGATTGCTTTTTTTTTTGCTCAATTCCAATCATTCTCGATCATTTTTCTCGATCATATACATTTTGGCAATGCATTAAGAAAAAAATGAATAAAACTCGGACGACTATATACATTCAACATACAGTGCATAAGTACTGTATTTGTTTATTGTGACAATAAATCCTCAAGATGGCATTTACATTATTAACATTCTTTCTGTGAGAGGGAGCCTCGGGTAGAAAGACTTGTGACTTTGTATATTGTGACTAAATATTGCCATCTAGTGTATTTGTTGAGCTTTCAGTAAATGATACTGCAGCCATTCAACCCAAATGCATGATGGGAAGTGGAACCATGACTGTGCGTAGTGCTACCAATTGATATATCTTCTCTGCGTTGGGAAATAATATAAGGTGTTAAGAAAAAGATCAATTGCTACCTTGCTTCCCTACATTGCTTCCCATGATATTTTTAATCGTAGGGAGAGGGATTGTAAGGCTTTAGCCAATTAAAAAAAGGCTCCAAAGGCTGCCAAAATTCACTCTACTCATTTTACGCTGCCTTTTATCTCTCTATATAGGTAAAAGGGTCAATTCTTGGACCACTCCTATTTAACATCTATATGCTTCCGTTAGCTCAGATAATGGAACAGTATGACATCTCATATCACGCCTATGCAGATGACACACAACTGTACATTTCTGTGTCCCCACATGATTATAGTCCCTTAGTCTCCCTGAGTAAATGCATTCATCAAATCAATGAATTGATGTGCCAGAATTTTCTCCAGTTAAATGTGGAGAAGACAGAGGTGATCATTTTTGGGCCAAAAAAGGAAAGGTCAAAGATAAGCAGCCAACTTAGCACAATGTCACTTACAGCTACAAATCAAGTCAGAAACCTTGGCGTAATTATTGACTCAGACCTAAAATTTGATAGCCATCTAAAGTCCGTCACTAAATCCGCTTATTACCACCTAAAAAATATAACCAGAATTAAGGGGCTTCTGACTCAACAAGACATGGAAAAACTTATGCATGCATTCATTTTCAGCAGATTGGACTACTGCAACGGTATATTTACAGGTCTTGATAAAAAATCAGTCAGGAAGCTGCAGCTAGTACAGAATGCTGCAGCCAGAGTCCTCACAAATACAAGGAAGCTGGACCACATTACACCGGTTTTGAAATCGCTACACTGGCTTCCAGTGAGTCAAAGGATAGGCTATAAAATACTACAAAACACTTAATGGCCTTGGACCAAAATACATGCTTGACTTGTTAGATTCCTATGAGACATCTAGACCCCTAAGGTCGTCTGGAACCGGTCTTCTCCATGTTCCAAGAACAAGAACCAAGCAGGGTGAGGCAGCATTTAGTTATTATGCTCCTCACCTCTGGAACAAGTTACCCGAACGTCTGAAGTATGCTCAAACTGTTAGCTCCTTTAAATCAGGGCTAAAAACGCTTTTGTTTAGCACTGCATATCCATAACTGTCTATATAATTCAATCTATCTGCTTTCTATTCCTCTTGTGCTTATCTCCATTGCTGATTTCAATTATTATTAGTAGTAGTAGTTTTTGTTTTATTTTTATTTATTTTTATTCTGTGATTAAATGCGATCTTTTGTCTTGGTTTTTACGTTGTGTTGATGTAAATGTGATTTTTATGGTCTTCATGTGATGTAAAGCACTTTGAATTGCCTTGTGTTGAATTGTGCTATATAAATAAATTTGCCTTGCCTTGCCAAAACTGCGCCATTACAAATTGAGCGCGACAACGCATGAGTGGGTCATGCAGCGCATGCATTATTTGTGTTAAATATTTTAATGTGATACTTTTTTTTTTTTTTTTTTTAATTAATTACCACCGTTAGACCCGATCGATCGGGACATCTCTACTTTATATTTCAAAGACAAAATTGTTCACAATGGCCAGGTTGGGTCCCTTTTTTCAGGACACCATAACCTCCATATCCAATCTGTTGTTTTCTTCACTGACCAATTGTAATCAATATTTTGGACTCAAAAAGACAAATTTTCAAAATTTGTCATGTTAATGTCCCGTTGACAACCAAACATGCTCGACCAACCATTTTGAAGCTTGATAATATTTATTCAACTTGTTAGCATAAACATTCAATAGAAAAAGATAACACTGAATAGTTTTATGTTTGACAATTCAACACAAACACCAGGTATGGTCATAGGCGTGCATTTTTGGCCTTTACACATACTATGCTCAAAACAGGTTACAGTGGGGCAAATAAGTATTTAGTCAACCATCAATTGTGCAAGTTCTTCTACTTAAAAAGATTAGAGAGGCCTGTAATTGTCAACATGGGTAAACCTCAATCATGAGAGACAGAATGTGGAAAAAACAATTAGAAAATCACATTGTTTGATTTTTAAAGAATTTATTTCCAAATTAGAGTGGAAAATAAGTATTTGGTCACCTACAAACAAGCAAGATTTCTGGCTGTCAAAGAGGTCTAACTTCTTCAAACGAGGTCTAACGAGGCTCCACTCGTTACCTGTATTAATGGCACCTGTTTTAACTCATTATCGGTATAAAAGACACCTGTCCACAACCTCAGTCAGTCACACTCCAAACTCCACTATGGCCAAGACCAAAGAGCTGTCGAAGAACACCAGAGACAAAATTGTAGACCTGCGCCAGGCTGGGAAGACAAAATCGGCTTGGTGTAAAGAAATCAACTGTGGGAGCCATTATTAGAAAAAGAAAGACATACAAGACCACTGATAACCTCCCTCGATCTGGGGCTCCATGCAAGATCTCACCCCGTGCTGTCAAAATGATAACAAGAACGGTGAGCAAAAATCCCAGAACCACACGGGGAGACCTAGTGAATGACCTACAGAGAGCTGAGACCACAGTAACAAAGGCTACTATCGGAAAACACAATGCGCCGCCAGGGACTCAAATCCTGCACTGCCAGACGTGTCCCCCCTGCTGAAGCCAGTACACGTCCAGGTCCGTCTGCGGTTCGCTGGAGAGCATTTGGATGATCCAGAAGACGACTGGGAGAATGTGTTATGGTCAGATGAAACCAAAATAGAACATTTTGGTTCTCATGTTTGGAGTAGAAAGAATACTGAACTGCATCCGAAGAACACCATACCCACTGTGAAGCGTGGGGTTGGAAACATCATGCTTTGGGGCTGTTTTTCTGCAAAGGGACCAGGACGACTGATCTGTGTAAAGGAAAGAATGAATGGGGCCATGTATCGAGAGATTTTGAGTGAAAATCTCCTTCCGTCAGCAAGGGCATTGAAGATGAGATGTGGCTGGGTCTTTCAGCTTGACAATGATCCCAAACACACAGCCAGGGCAACAAAGGAGTGGCTTCGTAAGAAGCATTTCAAGGTCCTGGAGTCGCCTAGCCAGTCTCCAGATCTCAACCCCATAGAAAATCTGAAAGCATATATATATATATATATATATATATATATATATATATATATATATATATATACAGTATTTAGATATTGTACCCATCACCTTATCAAAGTATATACATGCAATCAAGCTTCTCGAACACACACACATCTATATACAAATTGAAAAGATTGCTAATGAACAAAAAAAAAAAAAATCAAAGATAACCTTGAAAAAAAGGAATTTTAAAAAAATAATGACAAGTAGTTCAGTTCAATTTTTTCAGGCAAGCGACTCAATAAAGTTTTCTTTAGGGCTGTCAAATGATTAAAATTTTTAATCGAGTTAATTACAGCTTAAAAATTAATTAATCGTAATTCATCGCAATTCAAACCATCTATAAAATATGCCATATTTTTCTGTAAATTATTGTTGGAATGAAAAGATAAGACACAAGACGGATATATACATTCAACATACAGTACATAAGTACTGTATTTGTTTATTACAACAATAAATCAACAAGATGGCATTAAAATGATTAACATTCTTTTAAAGTGATCCATTGATAGAAAAAGTTGTAGTTCTTCAAAGATAAATGTTAGTACAAGTTATAGAAATTTTATATTAAAACCCCTCTTAATGTTTTCGCTTTATTAAACCAAACCCATAAAATCATTTGGACCCAAGCGCCAGCAGAGGGCGCCAAACAACAAAAAACAAGTAACAAGCGGACATTACACTGCTGTCATTTTAATCTGAGCGGGGCATGTGCATTAATTGCGTCAAATATTTTAACGTGATTAATTTCAAAAATTAATTACCGCCCGTTAACGTGATAATTTTGACAGCCCTAGTTTTTTTTTCTTTTTTTCGACTGAATAAAGTTTCCTCTTAAACAGGACATGGAGCTATGTCGCACAGCCCACTCTTCCGCCGTTTGCGCGCTGTCCCTTCTACTCGCCGAGACACCGACTCATCTGAGGAAAACAACGACAAAAACGTCTCATCCTCTTCCTTGAGTTGATGAAATAATGCATTAGCTTGCGCTAAATTTAGTTTTCGATACATTCCGCATGTTTCAAAGTCGCTCGCTCAATCCAACCGGTCAGTGCTTGCTTCGCATGCCTCCCTTTCCTTGGCAATTTGTTAAAAATGTTCACATTACGCCCTTCCTTCTTGACCTCAGAACGGCTCTTGGGATATGCAGTCTTTCGTGCTGCTTTCGGTTTTGAAAAAGGGTGAGAAATGATGGAAATATGGAGATAAACATATGGTTCATGCAGCGTTTTAATGCTTATTTATGAGTGCAATAAAACTATAAAACTCAAATGACATTATTTCCCGTTTTACTTGGTCGATTGACTTCAAATAAAAACTGGTGTGGACATCAACTTCCGCACTTTCAAATGAGAGCAACCAGCGGCACGTGGGTGACGTAATTACAGCGTGACGACGCTTTAAAGATGATATGCGTAAACGCGTCGCCACCGACACGTTCGGTGTTAAAGTGGCTGTGACACAAAAAAGCATTTTTATTTTATAATACACGCGGTATTTTATGCCCCTGAATGATATGGGCCGCTTGGATGTGTGTGGAAGCGATCGCTATTTTTATTTAGTTTTTTGAATCCCACGCCATGAAAATGAGTGACTTCCGGCTTCGGTCTTGCATTGAGGAGGAGGGCGCTGTGACGTGTACGGTAGAAGACGTCCTCTTCGCGCTACAGTGTACTGTTGTGTATGAGGACGAAGGATTCAGCTGATTTTGCGGATTAATACGTTTATTTTTCGCATCACGCCAGCCAAACGGCTGCAGAAAAATCATTCTGTATGAGGGAGAGGCATATGCGCCTTTTTGGAGTTTCAAAAGGTTCCCATTCACCGTGGATATTTACTGTGGGACCATTGGACTTATGAGGAAGTGAGTAAACATCTTGCTTTGTATTATGTCAAATACGAATACAGCGATTACAAAGTAAACACTACAAACTTCCTTTAAATGAAGGACTACTTACGTTTGATCATTGATAGGCATGTAAAAAGCTCTCCTAATGCTCATTAGCAGCAGCACGTTAGCTGCACAACAACTCCAGCCACCCTCCTCCGGGGAACGAACTGTAAATTGCTCTCCGCCGGGCGGTTTGCCAATCCGCGAACACAATCGACAACCGGGTCGTCATGTCAAATAATCCAGGATAGTTATGTGTGATTTTCCGCTTCGAAGACTTTGAAACATCACTCGGTTCGGGTTAGCGTGTCGGCTAGCTGTCACGCCTTCTGGTTTGTTTACATTCTCCGAAGTCGGGGAAGGGAAATGACATATGTCCGATTTAGGTGTCATAAAATATCGTTTGGGAGGTGCGACAGTAAAGGTGAAGTCGACAGTTTTGACCATTGTGGCGTCATTTTGCCATGTCGTCCTGAATAAATGCATTTTTATTATTTCATATTCCTTTCAGCACAAGACTGTTATTTGTCATGACCATGCCATTTATTTAGCAGTTGGGGAAAATACTTGGATAAAAAGAATATCCTGTGAAAATATTGAAGTAAAGAGACCGAAACAATGACATTTTGCCGCTCTCTTCGTCGCGTTTTCCTCGTTGTGAATAGTTCCCCCTCGACGGGCTGACTGGTCCTTCTCAAGCCATTTATATAGCTATTGGGGAAAAATACTTGGATAAAAAGAATATCCTGTAAAATATTGGAGTAGAGAGACTGAAACAATGACATTTTGCGGCTCTCTTCGTCGCGTTTTCCTCGTTCTGAATAATTCCCCCTCAATGGGCTGAATCGTAAAACCGATGAGCCCAGTCTACCGCTGACGTCATCCACCTGTTGGGGACGCTAAAGCCCTATAATGGTAGGCGTGGCTAACCGGCAGATTAAAAGACTAATTTCTCGTCATCTGCGCTTAGCTAAATTGTTGTATATAGTCGTATCGTCTCAAAATATGATTCTAATTCACATAATAATGCCATTTAAGACTTTTTTTCTCGTGTCATATGCTCTTTAAAGGGTTAAGGTTCCCTTTCATTTTCGTAGGTATCGTTTAATGGTAAGCAACGCCCTTTCAACAAGCATATGTAGACCCTTGACTTCTCATTGTACTCCAGCATGTTCACAGCTCCTGGCTGGATCACCCATTGTACCCCTGATATATATCTTGTGTTCTATAAAGTCTTCGAAGCAGGCAATCCTTGGCTGTGTTGATTCATTTCTCATCTGAGCTATCGAGTTGATACTTGGAGTTCAAACTTGAACTTCCCTGACAAACCTCTACATCAAAACTTCCTTCCTCAACTTGTTGTTCATCTGACAACAAACCACATCAGATGTTCACTGAGCCACCATCAGCACGGTTTTTTCAAAACAATTATTTCATTAATATCCATATTTGACAACTCTAGCACCTAATAATTAACTCATGCACTCCCAGCCCTTCGCTCCCGGCCGTTTTACTGGATTTAGACTGATTTTGCAAGGCCCACAGAAAATTATGTTCTATTGCTATATAAACATGGAACCCACCAAAGGAAAAAGTAGACACTCTTCTTTCAGCAGGAAAAAAAAAGTTAGTTCATATTAGGGCTGTCAAAATTATCGCGTTAACGGGCAGGAATTTTTTTTTTTTAATTAATCACGTTAAAATATTTGACGCATTTAATGTACATGCCTCACTCAAACAGATTAAAATGACAGCACAGTGTAATGTCCACTTGTTACTTGGGTTTTTTGGTGTTTTGTCGCCCTCTGCTGGCGCTTAGGTGCGACTGATTTTATGGGTTTCAGCACCATGAATGAGCATTGTGTAATTATTGACATCAACAATGGCGAGCTATTAGTTTATTTTTTGATTGAAAATTTTACAATTTTTTTTCAAACGAAAACATTAAGAGGGGTTTTAATATAAATTTTGTATAGCTTGTACTTACATTTATCTTTTAAGAACTACAAGTCTTTCTATCCATGGATCGCTTTAACAGAACGTTAATAATGTTAATGCCATCTTGTTGATTTATTGTTATAATAAACAAATATAGTACTTATGTACAGTATGTTGAATGTATATATCTGTCTTGTGTGTTATCTTTCCATTCCAACAATAATTTACAGAAAAATATGGCATATTTTAGAGATGGTTTGAATTGCGATTAATTACGATTAAATAATTTTAAAGCTGTGATTAACTCGATTAAAAATTTTAAATAGTTAGACAGCCCTAGTTCATATCTTTTTCCATTCTTTAGAAATCAGCATTAGAAAATAGCTTAGTTTGAGCAATTTTCTGATGGAAAATCAGAAACATTTTGATTTTTGTGAAAGCATACATTTCAAACACAACTTTGACTTTAACACAGCCATTTTTTTATTGCTTTAGTTACATCCCAAACATCTGAATAATGTTTTCCTTTTACAAAATAACATAAACAACAAGACAAAAAGAGCTTTTGATGCTGTTGTGGCCGCAACAGCCGGGGTAAACTTTTCCCTAATCGCCACCTGTCTCTGCTTGGCAACTAGGCACGGACTCAACGGCATCGTCCGCTGCACCGGTGGTGCCGGTTGTTCTGCTCGGTCGTCCAGCCGCCTGGCAACCCGGACGTCCATTCGGTCGTCTTCCAACGGCGCACCGGCCGTTCGGCCTGGCCGTTCATTCCGTTGAATCAGGTTGCAGGTCTTACCAAATGCGCTACTGCTCTCCAGTGGCCAGTTTTATTGCTTTAAAATAGATTTTCAGCATGTTGCTTTGGAGCTCAGTTGAATCCGAACCCAGCGATGTCTCTTATTAAAAAAAAAAGTAAAAGACGTATTGTTTGGAACATTGAAACAATTAAAGCTAGAACGTATTTATACGTTTTTGGGAGCAAATGAGTTCATAAAGTAATGGCAGAAAATGCTATAGAACAATAACATTGTAATTGTGTTTATAATTGTTGGCGCCCAAGCACCCTCCGCCCCCCGTCCTCTGCACGTGCCCGCTCCCTTGAGGCCAGGGGTCCCGCCTCAGCCACGCCCCTGTCGTCAATGCCACTGAAAGAATTCATCGGAAGTGACCCGGAGGAAGATGTTCCTGGAATGACGCCATTTCCTAAAAATGGCATTTTCTAGCCTACCAAAGTTTAGCATTGACTTTTTTGGGCCGGCTAACTTTAAAGCCCATCATTAAAAGCCATTGCAGAATCTCTTTGTTCACCTGCGTCGCTCTCTCTCTCTCCGCGCGTTTTTCTTTTGTTTAATTTCTCCTGTAAGCACGGCGAGATTAATTGGCGCTTTCTTTCAAGTCGGAGCGGTCCTGCCGACCGCCGCTTCCGTCTCTCAGGAATGCCTCTCATCATCTTTTCATTAGCGCTACCTCTGCCCTTATCCATTATTCAGCCCGGCCGGGCGTGCGCGTGGCCTGTCGCCGGAGCGCATTTCGCAAACTCATTAAAAAACTATTAAAGCCTGATGATTTTGCGTGATAGAAGCGTTTGCATTTCCAACTGATCTTCTGACGAAACGGCGGCGGCGGCGCGTGTCGAGAGGAACGTCGGCGCGGCGCTTTTGTTTAACCTTTAGAAGCCGGCTTTTATCTCGCGCCGATGCTCGCAACGGAACGTACGCGCATTGCGACCCGCTGCTTTTGTTTACTCTAAAGCCTCCGTCGGAATCTCGCGCTTTATATTTGAGGGCCTAATTCCGCACGTTTCTTCTCACCTGATCATCATTTATTCACATTACCTACTTATTCCTTTTTGTTTTGCCTGGTGCACGTATTCACGTTTTTTTTTCATAACCAAACCCCCTACGGCCTCTTTTTGTTTTTCGCTTGACCTCCCCCTTATCTCATTTGCTCCCAAAAACGTATAAATACTGCATGTGTGATAGTTTGTTTAAAGTGTTGTATTTTGTCAAATGATGCCCTCCGGTGTCGGCATTGGGTGTAGTTCAATGTTCCCTATAATTTTTCACGTGTCTGAGCAGATGCACAAACTCCCTGAACAAATTGAGGACCACTGTGAGCAACATCAGTTGTTCCCCACTTTTTGGTGCCCGGTTCTTTACCAGTTTCCTCCCCTTCTTTGCCAAGTCCCCTATATGTACCCTCTCCCTTTGCTAGGTCCTTTACTTGTATCCCCTACCCAACCATTTTTTCTGCAGTCCCATACTTGTTCTCCCCTTTTCTGCTTCTATTTCCACCTTTTTTGTTTGTTAACAGTCCCCTGCTAGTTCCTACATTTTATAAAACCCATTCCCCTACTTGCCCTCCTTGCTTTTGTTTGCTCAGTGTTGCTGCTTGTTCCTCCTTTTTGTTACTCGGTCCCCACTTTGTCCTCCCCCCTTTTTGTTAGTTGACTGGTCGGTCCCCTACTATTTCCTGCCTTTTTTTCTTCTTTTTTTTTTACCCCATTCCCCGACTGGTTCCTACTAGCTTTTGTTTCCCCAGTCCCCTTCTAACCTCCATATTTTTCTAAGTCCCACCTTGTTACCCCCCTTTTTTGCCCTTTCCCCTATTTGTACACCCCCCCTCCCCACTTTGCCGGGTCCTTTACTTGTAACCCCCACCATTTTACTTGTTCTCCTCTTTTTTTGTTCCCCAGTCCACACCTTGTCGCCTCCCCTTTTTTTTAGTTGAATGGTTGATACCCTACTAGTTCCTACATTATTTTTTTTGCCCAGTCCGCTCCTTCCTCCATTTTTCTTCTCGGTCCCCACCTTCTTACCACTTTTTTTTTGCCTAGTCCCCTATTTATACACCCCTCCCCCTTTGCCAGGTCTTTTACTTGTACCCCCCACCATTTTTTCCCTAGTCCTTTACTTCTTCACCTCTTTTTTGGGTGCCTGGTACCGCCCTTGCCCCCCCCATTTTTGTTAGTTTACTAGCTTACTAGGCCCCCCTCTTTTTATTTTTACCTGGTCCCAACCTCTTTTGTTGCCCAGTCCCCCCCTTTTTGTTTGTTGACCGGTCCCCTACTAGTTCCAAACTTGTTTTTTATATTTCCCAACTTGCCACCCCTTTGCTCCTTGTTCCACCATTTTTCTTATCGGTTCCTACCTTTTTACCCCCTTTTTGTTGCCCAGTCCCTTTCTAGTTCCCCCCTTTTTTTGCCCAGTCCCCTATTTGCACACTCCTCCCCCTTTGCCAGGTCTTTTACTTCCCCCCCCACCCAACCATTGTTTCCCTAGTCCTTTACTTGTTCATCTCTTTTTTGGGTGCCTGCTTCCCACCTTGCCCCCCCCCCTTATTTTGTTGACCGTTCCCTTGCTAGCCCCACCTCCCCTATTATTATTTGATTTTTTTTACCTGGTCCCAACCTTTTTTGTAGCTCCCCCGGTCCCCTATTCGCCCCCCCACAACCCCACTTTTTTTGGGAGGGGGGGGGCATTTTCCTACTTGTCCCCCCTTGCTCCTCCATTTTTCTTCTCAGTCCCCACCTTGTTACCCCCTTTATTTGCCTAGTCCCTTATTTGTACACCCCTCCCCCTTTACTGGGTCTTTTACTTGTAACACCCACTCCATCATTTTTTTCCTTAGTCCTTTACTTGTTCACCTCTTTTTTGCGTGCCTGGTCCCCACCTTGTCCCCCCCCATTTTTGTTAGTTTACTGGTCCCTTACTAGCCCCCTTTGTTTGGGGGGGGCATTCTCCTACCCCACCTTGTTTGTTTTTGCCCGTTCCCCTACTTGCACCCCCCACACACACTTTTTTTGGGGGGGGGGATTCTCCAACTTGTCCCCCCTTGCTTCACTTTTTTTGCCTGGTTTCCTCCCCCCCGCCCCCCCTTTTTTTTACCCACTATCTTACTTGTTCCCTCTCTTTTTGTTAGTTGACTAGTCCCTTACTAGCCCCACCCCCTTTGTTTTGTTTTTTTTTTGTTTGTTTTTTAATTTTTACCTGGTCCCAACCTTTTTTGTTGCCTGGTTCCCTACTAAGCCCCCTCAACCCCATTTTTTGGGGGGGGCATTCTCCTACTTGTCCTCTCTTGCTCCCTGTTCCTCCATTTTTCTTCTCAGTCCCTACCTTGTTACCCCCTGTTTTTGCCTCATCCCCTATTGATACACCCCTACCCCTTTACCAGGTCTTTTACTTGTACCCCCCCACCCCATCATTTTTTCCCAGGTCTCTTACTTGTTCCCACCTTTTAAGGGTGCCTGGTCCCCACCTTGTCCCACCTCCCCCCTTTTTGTTAGTTGACCGGTCCCTTACTAGCCCTACCTTCCCTTTTTTATTTTAGTTTTTTACCTGGTCCCAACCTTTTTTGTTGCCCGGTCCCCTATTAGGCCCCCCAACCCCCTTTTCTTGGGTGGGAGCAATCTCTTACTTGTCCCCCCTTGCTTTTGTGTTCCCAGTCCCGTCTGTGTTCCTCCTTTTTCTTTTTTTAATGAACCGCTTGTCCCCCAACACTCTTTTCTTTTTTCCTCCTTGTCCTTTAGTCCTCTCTTGTTTCCACCTTTTTTGCCCAGTCATTTATTTGTCCCCCCTCTGCCCCATTTTTTTTTACCCTTACTTGTTCCTGTCATGTCATGTCATTTCCTGTTTTATTTTGAAAGCTTCACCCTCCTTGTGTCTGCGTACTTGCCCTTCCTCTGGTCACCTAATCACCTATTGTTTCCACCTGTTCCCCATTACCCCCTGTATATATATTGCCTTAGTTTCCCTTGTCTAGTGCAGAAGTGTCTTTCTACCAAGGTCAGTCACGTCAGCCTCTTGCCATAGCCTGTCATAGTGATACTGAATATTATCCTCCATTGGAGCGCTTTGTGTTTGAATTTTTTCATCTTCGCTATCTTGGCTTTTTCCTCCATTAGGAGCGTTTTGTGTTTTTGCCCTTTCCTCCCTTATGGAGTGCTTTTTTGTTTGAACCCTGATCGTGGTTGCTTTGACTTATTCCTCCATTGGAGAGTTTTTTGTTTGTACATTTTTCTCATTCCCGCATGTCAGCGGAAGAACCTGTTTTCAAAATAAAAGTTTTTGCCTGAACCTCCGCAGCTGAGTCCGCCTCGTCATCTCGGCCTGACAGTTCCCTTCTTTTTTTGCCCTGCCTTGCAAAAAAATAAAATAAAACCAAGACAAATGAATTAAAGATGAACTCCAGTTAATTTACTGCATTTTTTTGTCCTCAAAACATCAACTACTTGGTTGAGAAGGCTCCAAGACTTATTCAGGTCTTTTTTTTTTTTTTCAGCATCAATATCTCACCTGCATAGTCTTTGGGTGACGTTTGACGTTCATGGAGACGCATCGCAGGTGTCCCCTCCCTGACATCCACCACAGGGGGTGCTCGGTGAGAAGAGTCGACATGTTAATTGGCGCTTTGCTGCCTTCTCCGAGATTCACGGTGATCCTCCTTTTCCTCATCCCGGCTGCGATTTGCCTGGCGTCTCGTGTGATCAGAGCCGCTTTAAGATGACGAGGAGGAGGAGATCATCGCCGGGCTAAAAGGGGAGAAGAACCTCCTAGTTCTCCTCAACCCTTATTATATCACATTATGTTTCAGTATTATCAAAATATTACAGCTTTATTCTTGTAATATTACGACGTATGATTTAAATCTAGCAATATAACGACGTTTGACTGAAATCTCGAAATACTACAACTTTATGTTTATAATTAGTGCTGCAACGATTAACTCGAGTATTCGATTAGAGAAAAATATTGGAATTAAATTTTGTTGCTTCGAGTATTCGTTTAATTAAAGTGGAGTTGTAATGGTTTATTTTGAAAGTGTTTGCATTTCGTTTTATTGATTAGGGTGGATACACTACACTCTGGTCTGCCTCATTTCACATGGCTGAATCCAACTGCTCCCTGTTCAGACCAGCGTAAGCTAAGTTTTTGTTTGAGCTCATGTTTTTAAATCCATTCGTAATTTAGTTTATAGGTATATTTATTTTTTTGTGGGAATATGTGTCTGAACCATTCTTTAGGAGCATTGTAAAAAAAAAAAAAAAAAAAATTTGCATTTTATAGCATTTAAGCTAGTATTTTTGCTATGCAAGTTAGCCAATTGTTCTTTTGTTGTACATAGATCCTTATTTATTTTTTTATACCGTTTGTGGCTCAGCTCAGGTATTTTAATTTTTCATGTTCCTTATCCGATTACTCGATTATTCGAACTACCTAGTTCATCGATTAATCGATTACTAAAATAATCGATAGCTGCAGCCCTATTTATAATATTACCGCCTAATTCTCGAAATATTACGATTTTACTGCAGCTCACTTATAGTTTAAGGCCCGCGGCCACATTTGGTCCGGCCCCCTGAACAAAACAAAAAAAATTTTTTTTTTTTTTTTTAAATAGTGTTATTTATTGCCTGGCTTTTTTCTGTGAAGATCCCAGACACGGTTATTTCGTTATTATCTATTTAGTTAATAGTGTTATTATATTGTATTGTGTTGTATTGTATTGTATTATATTTAGGGCTGTCAAACGATAAAATTTTTAATCGAGTTAATTACAGCTTAAAAATTAATTAATCGTAATTAATCGCAATTCAAACCATATGTAAAATACGCCATATTTTTCTGTAAATTATTGTTGGAATGGAAAGATAAGACACAAGACGGATACAGTATATACATTCAACATACTGTACATAAGTACTGTATTTGTTTATTATAACAATAAATCAACAAGTGGGCATTAACATTATTAACATTCTGTTAAAGCGATCCATGGATAGAAAGACTTGTAGTTCTTAAAAGATAAATGTTAGTACAAGTTATAGAGTTTTTATATTAAAACCCCTCTTAATGTTTTCGTTTTATTAAAATTTGTAAAAATTTTCACTCAAAAAATAAACTAATAGCTCGCCATTGTTGATTTCAATAATTACACCATGCTCACTCATTATGCTGAAAGCCATAAAATCAGTTGGACCCAAGCGCCAGCAGAGGGCGCCAAACAACAAAAAACAAGTAACAAGCGGACATTACACTCTGCTGTCAATTTAATCTGTTTGAGCAGTGCATGTGCGTTAATTGCGTCAAATGTTTTAACGTGATTAATTAAAAAAAATTAATTACCGCGATACCACGATAATTTTGACAGCCCTAATTATATTATATTATATTATATTATATTATATTATATTATTTTTATTTGATTTAGAATCCAGAAAGGGTTATTTGATTGTGGATTTCTGAAAAACAATATATTTTTACATTTAGGCACTCCTGCAATCGTCACACCTTTTCTGTTACAAACTGACCAGAGAAGGGAAAGGTTATGTGGCCCTCACAGGAAAAAGATTGGGGACCCTCTGGTTTAAGGACATCTAGCGCCGTCAATAACAGCCAGTAAGTTTACACTTCTGCCCAGATTTTTAATCCTATCTTTACCTTGCTCATTGAACGGCATGATTTTGTTCTAGAGTTATATTTAAGAAAAGTCGAGGGAAAAACTTTCGTCGGCTAATAAAGTATCCAAAAGTTCCCTGAGTGGTGAAATCATTACAATGTGATTCATGTCACAGCCTATGACGACAAAGATTTATTCATGTGCGAGTGTGAGCCGTCCTATCAAATCGATTGTGCGCAAAAGGAATCTTAATTTTTCATCCTAACAAGGGGTGTCCAAACTACGGCCCTACCGCAAGTATACAGTGGGGCAAATAAGTATTTAGTCAACCAATAATTGTGCAAGTTCTCCCACTTGAAAATATTAGAGAGGTCTGTAATTGTCAACATGGGTAAACCTCAACCATGAGAGACATAATGTGAAAAAAAAAAAAAAAAGCAGAAAATCACCCTGTTTGATTTTTAAAGAATTGATTTGCAAATCATAGTGGAAAATAAGTATTTGGTCTAGACCAAAAGTTCATCTCAATACTTTGTTATGTACCCTTTGTTGGCAATAACGGAGGCCAAACATTTTCTGTAACTCTTCACAAGCTTTTCATGCACTGTTACTGGTATTTTGGCCCATTCCTCCATGCAGATCTCCTCTAGAGCAGTGATGTTTTGGGGCTGTCGTTGGGCAACACGGACTTCCAACTCCCTCCTCACCCCGTGGCGTCAAAAAGATAACAAGAACAGGGAGCAAAAATCCCAGAACCACACGGGGGGACCTAGTGAATGACCTACAGAGAGCTGGGACCACAGTAACAAAGGCTACTATTAGTAATACAAAGCGCCGCCAGGGACTCAAATCCTGCACTGCCAGACGTGTCCCCCTGCTGAAGAAAGTAGACTTCCAGGCCCGTCTGCGGTTCGCTAGAGAGCATTTGGATTATCCAGAAGAGGACTAAGAGAATGTGTTATGGTCAGATGAAACCAAAATAGAACTTTTTGGCAGAAACACTGGTTCTCTTGTTTGGAGGAAAAAGAATACTGAATTGCACCATACCCACTGTGAAGCATGGGGGTGGAAACATCATGCTGTTTTTCTGCAAAGGGACCAGGACGACTGATCTGTGTAAAGGAAAGAATGAACGGGGCCATATATCGAGAGATTTTGAATGAAAATCTCCTTCCATCAGCAAGGGCATTGAAGATGAGACGTGGCTGGATCTTTCAGCATGACAATGATCCCAAACACACAGCCAGCGCAACAAAGGAGTGGTTTCGTAAGAAGCATTTCAAGGTCCTGGAGTGGCCTAGCCAGTCTCCAGGTCTCAACCCCATAGAAAATCTGCGGAGGGAGTTGAAAATCCGTGTTGCCCAGCGACAGCCCCAAAACAGCACTGCTCTAGAGGAGATCTGCGTGGAGGAATGGGCCAAAATTCCAGCAAAACTGTGTGAAAAGCTTGTGAAGAGTTACAGAAAACGTTTGGCCTCCGTTATTGCCAACAAAGGGTACATAACTAAGTAATGAGATGAACTTTTGGTATAGACCAAATACTTATTTTCCACCATGATTTGCAAATAAATTCTTTAAAAGTCAAACAATGTGATTTTCTGTTTTTTTTCCACATTCTGTCTCTCATGGTTGAGGTTTACCCATGTTGACAATTACAGGCCTCTCTAATATTTTCAAGTGGGAGAACTTGCACGATTAGTGGTTAACTAAATACTTATTTGCCCGACTGTAGCCACTATGTTGCACTTCTCAGTTTCAACTGGAGAAGGAGTTAGTCATCTAAATAAAGTCTCTTCATTTAGCTGCTAGGAAAAAGTTATTCCTCTTTCTTTATTCCATCTTCCACATGCTCTCATGTGAACAGTGTTGGGCACGTTACTTTAAAAAAGTAATTAGTTATAGTTACTCACTACTTCTTCCAAAAAGTAACTGAGTTAGTAACTGTATTACTCGATAGTAAAAGTAACTAGTTACCAGGGAAAGTAATTATTTCCATTACTTTAAAAAGAAGTTGTTGTATGTCAAAGAATTTGAAATTTTCTGAGCAGTATTCGAGTCAGTTGAATAGAGATGAACAGACAGGTAGTTGTTTTATAGAACCATGTAATATTTATTGCACCTCACCAGCAACAGATTTACCCTACACTTGAAGTGCAACAAAAATAAACAGTAAACAATAAAATAGGGCTGTCTAAATTATCACGTTAACGGGCGGTAATTAATTTTTTAAATGAATCACGTTAAAACATTTGACGCAATTAACGCACATGCCGCGCTCAAACAGATTAAAATGACAGCAGTGTCATGTCCACTTGTTACCTGTGTTTTTTGTCTCCCTCTGCTGGCGCTTTGGTGCGACTGATTTTATGCACCATGAGGATTGTGTAATTATTGACATCAACAATGGCGAGCTACTAGTTTATTTTTAGATTGAAAATTTTACAAATTATATTAAAACGCAAACATTATGAGGGGATTTAATGTAAAATGTCTATAACTTGTAGTAACATTTATCTTTTAAGAACTACAAGTCTTTCTATCCATGGATCGCTTTAACAGAATGTTAATGTTAATGCCATCTTGTTGATTTATTGATATAATAAACAAATACAGAATTTATGTACAGTATGTTGAATGTATATATCCGTCTTATCTTTCCATTCCAACAATAATTTACAGAAAAATATGGCATATTTTATAGATGGTTTGGATTGCGATTAATTATGATTAATTAATTTTTAAGCTGTGATTAACTCGATTAAAAATTTTAATCGTTTGACAGCCTTACAATATAATAAAATAACAATCAGCAGTAAACAATATAAAGTGAGTTTAATCAATTAAATCTAAGTCTCACAACCTGAGATAACTGGTGAAGTAGACATACCCTACTGTACTGTCTGAATGCTCTGCCATCATATCCCTCTGCATCTGTTTTGCGTGTGTGTGTGTGTTTGCCGCACGCACTGTTCCTGTTTGTGTGTGAAAACACCGGCTCTGATTGGCTTACCATGACACATGACTCTAACCCTCAGCCAATCACAATCACTTCCATCGCATCTATCCAGGTGGTGCATTCAGGTAGCCTCGTCCCCCTACTCCTCCCGTCAGTCTCAAAGCGTCTGCTGTCCTCAAGATGGAAGCAGCATTCTTGCTGGCTGACAGTGGGGGATGGAAACAAGGCTAGCATTCAGGTGTAGCAAAAACAGAAACGTTAGCAAGCTTTGGAAAGCATTGTCTAATTGAATGAGGGGTAAAAAAACGAGTCACATGGTTATGTCAAGTTAACTCACGGGGTTATGCCAATTGAGAAGAGTCACGAGGCTGTCGAGTCATGAGGTTATGTCAAGGCGAGTAAGGTTATGTCGATTCATGAGGCTGTTGAGTCACGAGGTTAGGTAGTCAAGTTGACACGAGTCAAGATTTTATGTCAAATGAGTGGAGTCATGAGGTTATGAGGTGAGTCAAGTCACAAGGTTATGTCGATTCACGAGGCTGAGTCACAGGTTAGGTACAGTGCCTTGCAAAAGTATTCGGCCCCCTTGAATCTTGCAACCTTTCTCCACATTTCAGGCTTTAAACATAAAGATATGAAATTGAATTTTTTTGTCAAGAATCAACAACAAGTGGGACACAATCGTGAAGTGGAACAACATTTATTGGATCATTTCAACTTTTTTAACAAATAAAAAACTGAAAAGTGGGGCGTGCAATATTATTCGGCCCCTTTACTTTCAGTGCAGCAAACTCACTCCAGAAGTTCAGTGAGGATCTCTGAATGATCCAATGTTGTCCTAAATGACCGATGATGATAAATAGAATCCATCTGTGTGTAATCAAGTCTCCGTATAAATGCACCTGCTCTGTGATAGTCTCAGGGTTCTGTTTAAAGTGCAGAGAGCATTATGAAAACCAAGGAACACACCAGGCAGGTCCGAGATACTGTTGTGGAGAAGTTTCAAGCCGGATTTGGATACAAAAAGATTTCCCAAGCTTTAAACATCTCAAGGAGCACTGTGCAAGCCATCATATTGAAATGGAAGGAGCATCAGACCGCTGCAAATCTACCAAGACCCGGCCGTCCTTCCAAACTTCTTCTCAAACAAGGAGAAAACTGATCAGAGATGCAGCCAAGAGGCCCATGATGACTCTGGATGAACTGCAGAGATCTACAGCTCAGGTGGGAGAGTCTGTCCATAGGACAACAATCAGTCGTACACTGCACAAATCTGGCCTTTATGGAAGAGTGGCAAGAAGAAAGCCATATCTCAAAGATATCCATAAAAAGTCTTGTTTAAAGTTTGCCACAAGCCACCTGGGAGACACACCAAACATGTGGAAGAAGGTGCTGTGGTCAGATGAAACCAAAATTGAACTTTTTGGCCACAATGCAAAACGATATGTTTGGCGTAAAAGCAACACAGCTCATCACCCTGAACACACCATCCCCACTGTCAAACATGGTGGTGGCAGCATCATGGTTTGGGCCTGCTTTTCTTCAGCAGGGACAGGGAAGATGGTTAAAATTGACGGGAAGATGGATGCAGGAACATTCTGGAAGAAAACCTGTTGGTATTGGCACAAGACCTGAGACTGGGACGGAGATTTATCTTCCAACAGGACAATGATCCAAAACATAAAGCCAAATCTACAATGGAATGGTTCAAAAATAAATGTATCCAGGTGTTAGAATGGCCAAGTCAAAGTCCAGACCTGAATCCAATGGAGAATCTGTGGAAAGAGCTGAAGACTGCTGTTCACAAACACTCTCCATCCAACCTCACTGAGCTCGAGCTGTTTTGCAAGGAAGAATGGGCAAGAATGTCAGTCTCTCGATGTGCAAAACTGATAGAAACATACCCCAAGCGACTTGCAGCTGTAATTGGAGCAAAAGGTGGCGCTACAAATTATTAACGCAAGGGGGCCGAATAATATTGCATGCCCCACTTTTCAGTTTTTTATTTGTTAAAAAAGTTGAAATTATCCAATAAATGTTGTTCCACTTCACGATTGTGTCCCACTTGTTGTTGATTCTTGACGAAAAATTAAAATTTTATATCTTTATGTTTGAAGCCTGAAATGTGGCGAAAGGTTGCAAGGTTCAAGGGGGCCGAATACTTTTGCAAGGCACTGTAGAGTCATGTTGATACGAGTCACAACGTTATGTCAAATTGAGTGGAGTCATGAGGTTATGAGTCGAGTGACATGGCTGTAAAGTCGAGTCACGACGTTATGTCAAGACATGAGGTTTATGTGTCATGAAGTTAAGTTGATACAAATCACAAAGTTTTGTCAATTTGAGTCACGAGGCTATGTCAAGTTGAGTAGAGTCACAAGGCTGTCAAGTCAAGAGGTTATGTCAAGTCGATTCACAAGGCTGTCGAGTCCCGAGGTTAGATAGAGTCAAGTTGATACGAGGCAAGACGTTATGTCAAATCAAGTGGAGTCATGAAGTTATGAGGCGAGGCGAGTTACGTGGCTGTCAAGTCGAGTCACAAGGTTAGATAGAGTCAAGCTGATATGAGTCAGGACGTTATGTCAAGTCGAGTGGAGTCATGAAGTTATGAGGCGAATCGAGTCACGTGGCTGTCAATTTGAGACGCATCACGACGTTATGTCGAATCAAGTCAAACACGAGGTCACGTTGAGTCAAGCCATGTAACAAGTTTGTTCAGCCGAGTCATGTCAAGTCACAAATTTGTCAAGTCAATGTACAGGAAGTGAACCCCAAATGCCCCAAAATATACTGGAAGTGACCAAAAATCAACAGGAAGTCACCTGTATGCACCCTGGAATCAACAAGGAAGTGACCCAAAATTTACTCAATGCCTTTTCACTTTTTAATCATTGCCAACTCCTCCCAGTTCAAATAAATTGGACGTCTATCGCCGTCAAAGCCAGCCAATGAGTGAAATGACACCACGCGTATACAGTTTTTGCAAATTATTTTTGGGCCCGCTGAATAATGACGGCGTAATAATCCCTGCAGGTGGGCCCATCCGTCTAATCCGACCAAATTAAATGAGATCCGTCACACGTCCGCCTAATGGCCGCCGCAGATTGTGTGCAAAAATCTGCATTAATAATTCAGACGCCGCCTTGTATTATTCATGCCGGTGCCTTTAAAGGGCCGTCGGGCACTTTTTACAGCGGGAACTTTCTACCCGCGGGTTCGGGCCGCCGTGCGTTTAAATGACGGTGACTTTGCCCACTTTCTGACATCTCAGATGTCCACTACAGCAAATTATGACCCAGAAGCCTCTTTGACTCACCAACATGAATTTTGGTGAATTTGGTTTTCTCCATAAAATACATTTTCTAGTTGATGATAACATTGCATTGCATGCACAAGACTTGTCCAAATCACATTATTTATTCATCAAAAAATTCAGGATACTAAGGGCCACAAAACGTCTATACAGTTTTTGCTAAAAATGTACGGTTTTGCCAAAATTTGCCAAAAACATACCCATTCATTTCTAATGGCAAAATTTCCCATTCAATAGCGCAAAAACTTCCATTCACTCCTATTGATTTCCAGCCCCAGTGACCCAAACTCAACAGGAGGTGACTCCAAAATGCCCCCAAATCAACAGGAAGTGACCAAATATGAGCAGGAAGTAACTCTGAAATGCCCAAAAATTCACAAGAAGTAGGAACTGAACTGACATCAACAGGAAGTGACCCAACATCAACAGGAAGTGAACCTGAAATGCCTCGAAATCAACATGAAGTGAATCTAGAACGCCTCAAAAAAACTGGAAGTGACCCAAAATGTACAGGAAGTGAACCATGAAATGCCTAAAAATCAACAGGAAGTGAGCCAATTTGTAAAGGAATTGAACAAGGAATGCCTCAAAATCAACAGGAAGTGACCCGATATCTACAGGAAGGGACCCTGGAATGCCTCGAAATCAACAGTAAGTGACTCTAGAATGCCTCAAAATACAGTCGAAAGTGACACAATATGCACAGGAAGTGAACCTGAATTGCCTCAAACTCAACAGGAAGTGACCTGATATGTAAAGAAAGTCTGAGATGCCTCAAAATCAACAGGAAGAAACCCTGGAATGCCTCAAAATCAACAGGAAGTGACCAGATATGTAAAAGAAGTGAACCCGAAATGCCTCAAAATCAACAGGAAGTGACTAGAATGCCTAAAAATACAGCAGGAAGTGACCCCATATGTACAGGAAGTGAATCTGAAATGCCTCAAAATCAACTGGAAGTGACCCCATATGTACAGGAAGTCCAAGATGCCTCAAAATCAATAGGAAGTGACTCTCGAATGTCTCACAATACACAGGAAGTGACTCTTGAATGTATCAAAACAAACAAAAAGTGACCTAATGTTTACAAAAGGTTAACCTGTAATGCCTCAAAATCAACAGGAAGTGACCGTAGAATGCCTCAAAATCCACTGGAAATGACCCAATATGTACAGGAAGTGAACCTGAAATGCCTCCAAATCAACAGGAAGTGACGATAGAATCCCTCAAAATCAACAAAAAGTGACTCAATATGTACAGGAAGTGAACCTGAAATGCCTCAAAATCAACAGGAAGTGACTCTCGAATATCTCAAAATCAACAGGAAGTGACCCCATATGTACAGGAAGGGAACCCGAAATGCCTCAAAATCGACAAGAAGTGACCCTGAAATGTCTCAAAATCAACAGGAAATGACTCTTGAATGTCTCAACATACAGCAGGAAGTGACCCTGAAATGCCTCCAAATCGACAGGAAGTGACCCTGAAATGCCTCAAAATCAACAGGAAGTGACCCTGAAATGTCTCAAAATCAACAGGAAATAACTTTAGAATGTCTCAACATACAGCAGGAATCGACCCAATATGTACAGAAAGTCCGAGATGCCTCCAAATCAACAGGAAGTGACCCTGAAAAAACCCCATATCAACAGGAAGTGGGTCTAGAATGCCTCAAAATCAATAGGAAGTAACCCAATATGTATAGGAAGAGAACCTTAAATGCCTCAAAATCTACAGGAAGTGACCCAACATGTACAGGAAGTAAGCTGAAATGCTTCAAAATCAACAGGAAGTGAATCTCGAATGTCTCAAAATAAACAGGAAGTGACCTGATATCAATAGGAAGTGAACCTGTAATGCTTCAAAATCAAAAGGAGTGACCCTGGAATGCCCCAAAATCAACTTTTTTATTCTAGAATGTCTCAAAATACTGGAGGAAGTGACCCCATATGTTCAGGAAGTGAACCCCAAATGCCTCAAAATCGACAGGAAGTGACCCTGGAATGCCTAAAAATCAACAGGAAGTGACCCTGAAATGCCTCAAAAATCAACAGGAAGTGCCCCAATATGTACAGGAAGTGAATCCGAAATGCTTCTAAATCAACAGGAAGTGACCCCGTATTTACAGGAAGTCTGAAATCCTTCAAAATCAACAGGAAGTGACCCAAGATGTACTGGAAATGAACCCGAAATGCCACCAAATCAACAGGAAATGACCCGACATGTACAGGAAGTCCAAAATGCCTCAAAATCAACAGGAAGTAACTTTATAATGCCTCAAAATCAACGGGAAGTGACCCAATATGTACAGGAAGTGACCTGATATGTACAGGAAGTCCAAAATGCCTGAAAATCAACAGGAAGTAACTTTAGAATGCCTGAAAATCAACAGGAAGTGACCCTGAAATGCCTCAAAAATAAACAGGAAGTGCCCCAATATGTACAGGAAGTGAATCCGAAATGCTTCTAAATCAACAGGAAGTGACCCCGTATTTACAGGAAGTCTGAAATCCTTCAAAATCAACAGGAAATGACCCAAGATGTACTGGAAATGAACCCCAAATGCCACCAAATCAACAGGAAGTGACCCGACATGTACAGGAAGTCCAAAATGCCTCAAAATCAACAGGAAGTAACTTTAGAATGCCTCAAAATCAACAGAAAGTGACCCAATATGTACAGGAAGTGACCCCGTATTTACAGGAAGTCTGAAATCCTTCAAAATCAACAGGAAATGACCCAAGATGTACTGGAAATGAACCCCAAATGCCACCAAATCAACAGGAAGTGACCCGACATGTACAGGAAGTCCAAAATGCCTCAAAATCAACAGGAAGTAACTTTAGAATGCCTCAAAATCAACAGAAAGTGACCCAATATGTACAGGAAGTGACCCCGTATTTACAGGAAGTCTGAAATCCTTCAAAATCAACAGGAAATGACCCAAGATGTACTGGAAATGAACCCCAAATGCCACCAAATCAACAGGAAGTGACCCGACATGTACAGGAAGTCCAAAATGCCTCAAAATCAACAGGAAGTAACTTTAGAATACCTCAAAATCAACAGAAAGTGACCCAATATGTACAGGAAGTGACCTGATATGTACAGAAGTCCAAAATGCCTGAAAATCAACAGGAAGTAACTTTATAATGCCTGAAAATCAACAGGAAGTGACCCTGAAATGTCTCAAAAATCAACAGGTAGTGCCCCAATATGTACAGGAAGTGAATCCGAAATGCTTATAAATCAACAGGAAGTGACTCCGTATTTACAGGAAGTCCAAAATCCTTCAAAATCAACAGGAAGTGACCCAAGATGTAATGGAAATGAACCCGAAATGCCACCAAATCAACAGGAAGTAACTTTAGAATACCTCAGAATCAACAGGAAGTGACCCCATATCTACAGGAAGTCTGAAAATCTTCAAAATCAACAGGAAGTGAGTCTTGAATGTCTCAAAATAAACAGTAAGTGCCTCAATATGTACTGGAAGTGACCCCGAAATGCCTCAAAATCAACAAAAAAGTGACTCATTCTGTACAGGAAGTGAACCTGTAATGCCTCCAAATCAACAGGAAGTGACCCGCTATCACAACCATCACAGCTAAGCTACCATTACAGTTTCTTCATAAATTGCATTTTCTTATTTTGAAAGCAACTCCGGTTCATCCTTCACCCTCACTAACAGCCAAAGAAATTAAACCCAAATGTCCCTAAATGAACTGATATGACCAGGCCACGTCCCCAAAATGTCCCCAAATGACCTGATATGACCAGGCAACGCCCCCAAATGTCCCCAAATGACTGGATATGACCAGGACACGCCCCCCAAGTCACCTGATATGACTAGGAAAACCCCCAGATGTCCCCAAATGACCTGGTATGACCAGTACATGCCCCCCAAATGTTCTCTAATGACCTGATATGACCAGGCCACGCCCCCCAAATGTCCCTAAATGACCTGATATGACCAGGCAACGCCCCAAATGTCCCCAAATGACTGGACATGACCAGGACACGCCCCCAAGTCACCTGATATGACTAGGAAAACCCCCAGATGTCCCCAAATGACCTGGTATGACCAGTACATGCCCCCCAAATGTTCTCTAATGACCTGATATGACCAGGCCACGCCCCCCAAATTTTCTAATGACCTGATATGACCAGGCCACGGCCCCCAAATATCCCCAAATGACCTGATATGACCAGGCAACGCCCCCAAATGTCCCCAAATGACTGGATATGACCAGGACACGCCCCCCAAGTCACCTGATACGACTAGGAAAACCCCCAGATGTCCCCAAATGACCTGGTATGACCAGTACACGCCCCCCAAATGTTCTCTAATGACCTGATATGACCAGGCCACGGCCCCCAAATGTCCCCAAATGACCTGATATGACCAGGCAACGCCCCCAAATGTCCCCAAATGACTGGATATGACCAGGACACGCCCCCCAAGTCACCTGATATGACTAGGAAAACCCCCAGATGTCCCCAAATGACCTGGTATGACCAGTACATGCCCCCCAAACGTTCTCTAATGACCTGATATGACCAGGCCACGCCCCCCAAATTTTCTAATGACCTGATATGACCAGGCCACGGCCCCCAAATGTCCCCAAATGACCTGATATGACCAGGCAACGCCCCCAAATGTCCCCAAATGACTGGATATGACCAGGACACGCCCCCCAAGTCACCTGATATGACTAGGAAAACCCCCAGATGTCCCCAAATGACCTGGTATGACCAATACACGCCCCCCAAATGTTCTCTAATGACCTGATATGACCAGGCCACGGCCCCCAAATGTCCCCAAATGACCTGATATGACCAGGCAACGCCCCCAAACGTCCCCAAATGACTGGATATGACCAGGACACGCCCCCAAGCCACCTGATATGACTAGGAAAACCCCCAGATGTCCCCAAATGACCTGGTATGACCAGTACACGCCCCCCAAATGTTCTCTAATGACCGGATATGACCAGGCCACGCCCCCCAAATTTTCCCTAATGACCTGATATGACCAGGCCACGGCCCCCAAATGTCCCCAAATGACCTGATATGACCAGGCAACGCCCCCAAATGTCCCCAAATGACTGGATATGACCAGGACACGCCCCCCAAGTCACCTGATATGACGAGGAAAACCCCCAGATGTCCCCAAATGACCTGGTATGACCAGTACACACCCCCCAAATGTTCTCTAATGACCTGATATGACCAGGGCACGGCCCCCAAATGTCCCCAAATGACCTGATATGACCAGGACACGCCCCCCAAATGTCCCTCAATCAACAGGAAGTGACCTGATATTGTCCCCGAAATGTCATCAAATCAACCTGGGCAGGGCTAAGATCTGTATCTCCACAGAGCAAAGACCCAGAGTAATTTCTCCAGAAATTGCAGTTTCTAGTTTTGAAAGCAACTCCGGTTCACCCTTCACCCTCACTAGCAGCCAAGGATTTCTTCGTTCGGTCCCTCTGTTGAGAAACCAAGCATCCCCGGTTTTCCCCATTTTGCTTTTGCTCCCGACACCAATTTCCAGAAAGTTCCGCTGAACGCTCCGCTAAATATTCCCCTAGAAAGGCTGCCGTGATTAAACGGGATGGCATTAGCGGCCAGTTAGCGCCGGCTTTCCTTTCCGCGCCTCGCTCAGGTGCTTTTAATCCCGCCGCCTTTGTCGCCTCCATCTTTAAGACCGCGTCGTCCGTGCGCCGTAAAAAAAAAGAAGAAAAGTTTTTTACTAATAAGGCCCAAAACTTTGGAGAATCAAGATCAAACTGGGGCCAAAGACAAAGAGATGAGAGGCAGAAAAAAAGTCGTCCTTCAAAGAATGTGGAAAGAAAGTACAGTGGGAATGTATAATAGCGGGCAGGTAACGGGAAGGCCAAATGAGCAACGGAGCCCTTGTCATGCGCTTCACGCACGCAATGACGACAACTCAAATGTTTCACCGTTTTGGATCGTCTTCAGACGGATATTCATATAAAAAACTATGAACTGCCATTTCTGGAGAAATTACAATGGGGCTTTGATACCAATCTAAGACCCACCCAGGTTGATTTGGGGACATTTCGGGAACAATTCCTTTTGATTTGTGGACATTTGTGGGACACATCCTATTGATTTCAGGTAACTTCCTGTTGATTTGGGGGCATTTAGGGGACACGTCCTGTTGATGTCAGGTCACCTCCTATTGATACGGGGACATTTGGAGGACACATCCTATTGATATCGGGTCACTTCCTGTTGATTTGTGGACATTTCGGGGGACACTTCCTATTGATTAGGGGACATTTGGGGCACACGTCCTGTTGATATGGCTGACAATTAGATATCAGGAACTTCCTGTTGATTTGAGGACATTTCGGTGGACATGTCCTGTTGCTATCAGGTGACTTACTGTTGATTTGAGGACATTTCATGGGACATGTCCTGTTGCTATCAGGTGACTTACTGTTGATTTGGGGACATTTTGAGGACAATTCCTGTTGATGTCAGGTCACTTCCTATTGATATGGGGACTTTTGGGGGGGACACATCCTATTGATATCGGGTCACTTCCTGTTGATTTGGGGACCTGTCCTGTTGATATCAGGTCACTTCCCGTTGTTTTGGAGACATTTTGGGGTCACTTCCTGTTGATTTGGGGACATTTGTGGGACATGTCCTGTTGATTTCAGGTCACTTCCTGTTGATTTGGGGCATTTGGGCGACACGTCCTGTTGATATCGGGTCAATTCCTGTTGATTTGAGGACATTTGCAGGAGACTTCCTGTTGATGTCAGGTCACCTCCTATTGATATGGGGACTTTGGGGGGGACATCCTTTTGAGTTGTGGGACACGTCCTATTGATATGAGTTACTTCCTGTTGTTTTGGGGGCGTTTAGGGGACATGTCCTGTTGATGTCAGGTCAATTCCTGTTGATATGGGGACATTTGGGGGGATACATCCTATTGATATCGGGTCACTTCCTGTTGATTTGGGGACATTTGTGGGACATGTCCTATTGATATCGGGTCTATTTTCTGTTGATTTGGGGACATTTCATGGACACTTCCTGTTGATTTGTGAACATTTGGGGAAATTTCCTGTTGATATTGGGACACTTCCTATTGATTAGGGGACATTTGGGGGACACGTCCTGTTGATGTCGCAGACAATCAGATATCAGGTCACTTCCTGTTGATTTGAGGACATTTCGGGGGACATGTCCTGTTGCTATCAGGTGACTTACTGTTGATTTGAGGACATTTCAGGGGACATGTCCTGTTGCTATCAGGTGACTTACTGTTGATTTGGGGACATTTCGAGGACACTTCCTGTTGATGTCAGGTCACATCCCGTTGATTTAGGGACCTGTCCTGTTGATATCAGGTCACGTCCCGTTGATTTGGAGACATTTTGGGGTCACTTCCTGTTGATTTGGGGCATTTGGGCGACAAGTCCTGTTGATTTCAGGTCACTTCCTGTTGATTTGGGGCATTTGGGCGACAAGTCCTGTTGATATCGAGTCAATTCCTGTTGATTTGAGGACATTTGCAGGAGACTTCCTGTTGATGTCAGGTCACCTCCTATTGATATGGGGACATTTGGGGGGGGACATCCTTTTGAGTTGTGGGACACGTCCTATTGATATCAAGTTACTTCCTGTTGATTTGGGGGCATTTAGGGGACATGTCCTGTTGATGTCAGGTTAATTCCTGTTGATATGGGGACATTTGGGGGGATACATCCTATTGATATCGGGTCACTTCCTGTTGATTTGGGGACATTTGTGGGACATGTCCTATTGATATCGGGTCTATTTTCTGTTGATTTGGGGACATTTCATGGACACTTCCTGTTGATTTGTGAACATTTGGGGAAATTTCCTGTTGATATTGGGACACTTCCTATTGATTAGGGGACATTTGGGGGACACGTCCTGTTGATATCGCGGACAATCAGATATCAGGTCACTTCCTGTTGATTTGAGGACATTTCGGGGGACATGTCCTATTGCTATCAGGTGACTTACTGTTGATTTGGGGACATTTCGAGGACACTTCTGTTGATGTCAGGTCACTTCCTATTGATATGGGGACTTTTGGGGGGACACATCCTATTGATATCGGGTCACTTCCTGTTGATTTGGGGACATTTGGGGGACATGTCCTATTGATATCGTGTCACTTCCTGTTGATTTGGGGACATTGCGGGGACACGTCCTGTTAATATCGGGTCTATTTTCTGTTGATTTGGGGACATTTCAGGGACACGTCCTGTTGTTTTGTGGAAATTTGGGGAAATGTCCTGTTGATATTGGGTCACTTCCTGTTGATTTGGGGACATTTCCAGGATGCTTCCTGTTTATGTCAGATCACTTCCTGTTGATTTAGGGATATTTTCGGGTCACTTCCTGTCGATGTCAGGTCACTTCCTGTTGATTTGGCGACATTTCTGGGACACTTCCTGTTCATATCAGGTCACTTCCAGTTGGGTTGATTTGGGGACTTTTGGGGGACATGTCCTGTTGATATCAGGTCACTTCCTCTTCATTTGGGGACATTTCGGGGACACTTTCTGTTTATTTGTGGACATTTGGGTGACATTTCCTGTCGATATCGAGTCACTTCCTGTTGATTTAGAGACATTTTGGAGACACTTCCTGTTGATTTGGGGACATTTTAGGGACATTCCTGTTGATTTAAGGAAATCTGGGGTACATGTCCTGTTGATATTGGGTCACTTCCTGTTGATTTGGGGACATTTCAGTGACACATCCTGTTGATTTGTGGAAATTTAGGGGACACTTCATATTGATATCGGGTCACTTCCTGTTGATTTGGGGACATTTTGGTGACACTTCCTGTTTGTGGAAATTTGGGGGAGACTTCCAACCGATATCGGGACACTTGCTGTTTTTTGGGGACATTTCAGGGACACTTCCTGTTGATTTGGGGACATTTGGGGCACATGTCCTGTTGATATCAGGTCACTTCCTGTTGATTTGGTGACATTTCAGTGACACCTCCTTGATTTGAGGACATTTGTAGGACATGCCCTGCTGATATCAGGTCACTTCCTGATGATTTGGGGACACTTCCTGTTGATACCAGGTCACTTTCTATTGATTTGGGGACATTTCGGGGACACGTCCTGTTGATTTGGGGACACTTCCTGTTGATACCAGGTCACTTTCTATTGATTTGGGGACATTTCGGGGACACGTCCTGTTGATATCAGATCACTTCCTATTTATTTGGGGACATTTCGGGGACACGTCCTGTTGATGTCGGGTCAATTTTCTCTTGATTTGGGGCCATTTCGGGGACACTTCTTGTTGATTTTCGGGCATTTTGTCATCACTTCCTGTTGATTTGGGGGGCATTTTGGGGTCACTTGCTGTTGATTTGGGGCCTTTGCAAGACAAAAATCTAATGATGTCAATCGTTTGTGCTACGTTTGCGGTGTAAAAGTTTTTTGTTTGCCTTGCTCAACTTGCATGATATCGACTTTACGACGCCGGAGTCTCGTTGGCCATATTTTTTATGTCACATAAACAGTCTTATATTTTTATTTGGAATGCATGATGAGTCTGCTTCTCAGTCATACAAGGCGACAGTCCAGCCAAACCCAACGCTGCCACCAGAGGGCAGTGTATCCTCTATCATTAAACAAAATGACGGAGCGTACCAACTCTCTCTATAACAGAGCAGTGTCCCAACAACTACCCCACAATATACAGGAAGTGACCTGTAACTAGCCCGAAATGGCAAGGGAGCGACCCAAATGAACTCTTTGGCTTCCACTGACAACAATAGACGTTAAACTGCTAGGACTGGATGGTAAGGCTCTGTGCCATTCATGGCGCTCAAAGGCCAATCCATTTTGACTGGGAGGGGCCAACAAAGCGGCCAAAAATAAACCTACCTAAGATATACTTGCCAAAATGACTTTGACTCCCCTGATCTAAACTTATGATATATATTTCGGCCTATTCAATTTTCAGAAAACCTTCCATCACAGTTGTTGTTTTTTTAAGTGGATTACGACTTATGTCACATGTCATGATGGACATGAAGATGTTCGTGTCACTTGTGATTTTTTTATTATTTTTTTTCTCAGCTCAGCATGTGTCATCATTAGCCATCTTCCTCGCAGCAAGTACATACATTATGGATGCTCCTCATCCTCATTTTCTTTTTTTTTTCTTTTCTTTTTTTTTTTGCTTCTGGTGACATGCAGTAAGCGCTCCTCGCTTGAATCCTAAAACTGGTACTTTGCTGCCATCAAGTGGCTACTGTAAATATAGCAATGCCATTCGAAGAACTGCGGATTTTTCCTGGATGAACTTGTCGTTTTTATTTTCCTCAAATTCAACTTGAATAGGGGAGGAAAGTCATATCTGAACGAGTGGAATCAGAATACTTTTTAGACACTTTATTTGCATTTTGGACTTAATCATTACTCCACATTTCTAACACCAAAACGACCGGAATTCTCCAGAGACGCAATGAAACTTTTGTTTGACACTCAAAAGATGAGCAATCGCTCAAAAATGTGTTGTTGTTTTTTGGGTGGCGGGGTGTCAAATTTATAAATGTATCTAGTCCTACAATTTTGATCCAAATCACATAATTCGTACTTCAAAATTTTCAGGAAGGGTCAAAAAAGTGGTATAAAGTTTTTGCAAAGAACGTATGGTTCTGCCAAAATGTGCCAAAAACGTTCCCATTCATTTTTAACGGCCAAAATTTCCCATTCACTGAAATCCACCCTGAAATACTCCAAAATCGACAGGAAGTGATCAATGGGAAGGGACCCTGAAATGCCCCCAAAATCAATAGAAAGTGAGCCGATATTAACAGGAAGTCACCCTGAAATGCAGCAGGGCCAAGAACCAAAAGTGGTATTTGCCATGTGGCAAAATGGATTTTGCCATGTGGCAATTTTTTTTTTGCCATGTGGCAAAATGGATTTTGCAATGTGGCATTTGTTGGGGGGGTATATGGAATTTTCTTGGGGTATATGGCAGTTTTGTAGGACATGCACATCCATGCCATTGACGGCCATGCTCCTCCAAATTTTCCATTCATGGCCAAAAATCACAGCCACACATTTTTCTGCCATTTAAAATGAATGGAAAATTTGGACGTGCATAGCCGTCAATGGCATAGCCTGACTTGGGTGTCCGTTGAATGTCAATGCGCTGTAATGGTAAGTGTATGGCCAAAAATCACAGCCACACATGTTTTTCTGCCATGTAAAATGATTGGAAAATATGGACTTGCATAGCCAACAATGGCATGGACGTGCATGGCCTGCAAAAAATGCCATATACCCCAAAAAAATGCCACATGGCAAAAAAAATGCCATAAGGCAAAAACCATTTTGCCACATGGCAAAATCATTTTACCACATGGCCAAAAAACATGCCTCATGGCAACAATATGCCACATGGCAAAATCATTTTTGCCACATAGCCAAAAAGATGCCACATGGCAAAAAAAAATGCCATGTGGCAAAATCAATTTTGCCATATTACCAAAAACATGCCACATGGCAAAATCCATTTTGCCTCATGGCCAAAAAAATGCCACATGGCAAAATCAATTTTACCACATGGCCAAAAAAAAATGCCACATGGCAACAAAAAATCCACATGGAAAAATAAATTTTACCACATGGCAAAAAAAAATGCCACATGGCAAAATCCATTTTACCACATTGCCAAAAACATGCCACATGGCAAAAAAAAAAATCCACATGGCAAAATCCATTTTGCCACATGGCAAAATCAATTTTACCACATGGCCAAAAAAATGCCACTTGGCAAAAAAAAATCCACATGGCAAAATCAATTATTGCACATGGCCAAAAACATAGCACATGGCAAAAAAAAAAAAATGCCTCATGGCAAAATCCATTTTGCCACATGGCAAAAAAAAATGCCACGTGGCAAAATGCATTTTGCCACATGACAAATACCACTTTTGGTCCTCGCTGTCTCTCCATTTAGGGGCAATTTGAGGAAGTTTAATGACCAGCAATGGTGAGAAGTTACTCAAAAAATAACACTACCGCTTTTGTCCACCGGCGTCGCTAAAATCTACCAAAACTGAAAATACATAGTGTTGCTTTAATGTAGGTTTTTTTCAATTGATTTAGTATAGAAAATGTTACAGAGTGCGTTTTCGAGTATCGAGTTAAATATTATAGCACGGTGACGACCGTACCTCTGACAGGATGCGGGAAATGATGATTTAAGAGGCGCCGACGAGGATGAAATTAGAACTTTATGAGCTAGCCCGTCCGCGCTGACATTTATACGAGCGGCGTGATTTATGTTTACCGGCGGGCCACGCGATAAATAACAAATAACTCAACAATAAACAAAGTAGGAAGTGGGGGAGGCGTGGAGGTTCAGAGGTGAAAAGCGTGCGGCGCGCAGAGCGATGATACATGGAGGAATAAATCATCAATTAATGGCTGCCAGCAGGAGACAGATGCTCATTTCCTCTTTGCAGCTGTTGTCATTTGCACATAAAATGACTTTTTTTGGTGAAAGTTTTTATGATGTTTGTTTCACTATTTTGGTTGTTTCTATATATATAGTACAGGTAGTCCGTTCTTACGCTGGCGACGCAACCCGAATTTCCGCGTAAATCGCAATTAAACCTTTAAGTACCCCAAAATAACTATCCAATAAGTCCAAAAGTACTGTATTTTGTATAATGATTATGAAGTCTATGGTCAGCTTCTCAATCATACAAGGCCACAGTCCATCCAGCCCCAACGCTGCCACCAGAGGGCAGTGTATCATCCATCATTATACAAACTACAATACTTCTGGACTTTTTGGATGGTTATTTGGGGTACTTAACGGGTTCATTCCGACTTACAGCGGTATGAAAAAGTTTCTGAACTTTTTGGAATTTCTCACACTTCTGCATAAAATGATCACCAAATGTGATCTGATTTTTGTGAAAATCACACAGATGAAAAAACTGTGTCTGCTTTAACTAAAACCACCTTGCAAACGATGACAAAAGGGGGAAAAATAAGTAAGTGAACCATCACATTTAATATTTTGTACGCCCCTTTGGCACCATAACGTCAACCAGACGCTTCCTGTAGCTGCAGATCAGTCTGGGTCATCAATGAGGACCAATCTTGGCCCATTCTTCTCTACAAAACTGCTGTAGTTCAGTCACATTCCTGGGATTCGGCATGAATCGCTGTCTTTAGGTCATGCCAAAGCATCTCAATGGGGTTCAAGTCTGGACTTTGACTTGGCCACTCCAGATTGTGCAATTTGTTCTTCTGAAGTTGATTTACTTCTGTGTTTTGGATCATTGTCTTGTTGAAATATCCATCCTCTTTATAGCTTCAACTGTCTGACACACTGCCTCAGGTTTTCCTGCAAAACATCCTGATATTTTTTTTTAATTCATTCTTCCATTAATGATTGCAAGTTGTTCAGTCTCTGAGGCAGCAAAACAGCCCCAAATCATGAAGTTCCCTCCACCATGCTTCACGGTGGGGATGAGGTGTTAATGTTGGTGAGCTCTTCCATTTTTCCTCCACACTTGATGTGTGTTACTCCCAAACAATTCAACTTTGGTTTCATCAGTCCACAATTTTTTTTGCCAAAACTTCTGTAGAGCGTCCAAGTGCCTTTTTGCGAACATTAATTGAGCAACAATGTTTTTTTTTAGACAGCAGTGGCTTCCGCCATAGAGTCCTCCCGTGAAGATCATTCTTGGCCATAGTTTTACATATAGTTGATGTGTGCATATAGATATTGGACTGTGCCAGTGATTTCTGTAATTCTTTAGCAGACACTCTAGGGTTCATTTTTACCTCTCTGAGTATTCTGCGCTGAAGTTTCAGCGTCATCTTTGGTGGACGGCCACTCCTTGGGAGAGAAACAACAGTGCCAAACACTCCATTTGTAGACAGCTTCTCTGACTGTCGTTTGATGAACATCCAGACTTTAAGAGATGGTTTTGTATCCTTTCCCAGCTTTCTACAAATCAACAATCTTCAGACAGCTCTTTTGACTGAGCCATGATGCACATCAGACAATGCTTCTTGTCAAGACAATTCTTACCAGGTGTGTGTTTTATAGTGGGCAGGGCAGCTTTAAACAACTCATCAGCAATTGGGCACACACCAAGGTCGGCCCAACCTATACACAGACTATGCAACTGCTTAGGGCCCCTGACCACTAGGTGGCCCTAAATCTGGAAACCTCATTTTATACGTTGTTAATAGAGCATCGTTAATAATGTGGTGCTCATTGCCGTTTATCCATGCAAACATCCATTTTCTTGTCATTACATGTCATTTGGGGTGAGACGTTTGAAGTATGCAGTGCAACAAAATGATTTATATACAAAATATGGACATATGCGTTGGATTGCATGTATGGGTTTCACAGTACACTGTGACGAAATGGTTGGCCAAAAATATTGGCATTATTTTGCTTAGGGTCCCCAAATGGCCTAGGCTGGCCTTGGCACACACCTGACTTAAATTGTTTGGTAAAAATTGGTTTCAATTGCTCTTTAAGTCTCCTCAGGCACAGGGTTCACTTACTTATTTTTCCCCCCTGCTGTCATTGTTTGCATGCTATCCTCATAAAAATATGAAAACTTATAAAGGTTTGGGTGGTTTTAGTTAAAGCAGACACTGTTTTCTCATCTGTGTGATTTTGACAAAGATCAGCTAACATTTGATGGTGATTTGATGCAGAAATGTGAGAAATTCCAAAAGGTTCAGATACTTTTTCATACCACTGCATGTGGAAATTCGGCGTAAGTCGTCAGCATACGAACAGAACTCATTCGTAACCCAGGGACTACATGTATCTATTTTTTTTTTTCAGATTATTTGGAGCGTAACTTCTCTATATAGTTAGCCTACGTAGCTAATTTGTCGCACCTAACCCAGTTCTAGGCCAAAATTTCACCCCCAAAAAAATGCCACCTACAGTGGGGCAAATAAGTATTTAGTCAACCACCAATGTGCAAGTTTTCCTACTTGAAAAGATTAGAGAGGCCTGTAATTCGACATGGGTAACCTCAACCATGAGAGACAGAATGTGAAAAAAAAACAGAAAATCACATTGTTTGATTTTTAAAGAATTTATTTCCAAATTAGAGTGGAAAATAAGTATTTGGTCACCTACAAAAAAGCAAGATTTCTGGCTGTCAAAGAGGTCTAACTTCCTCTAACGAGTTCTAACGAGGTTTTACTCGTTACCTGTACTAATGGCACCTGTTTTAACTCATTATTGGTATAAAAGACACCTGTCCACAATTTCAGTCAGTCACACTCCAAACTCCACTGTGGCCAAGACCAAAGAGCTGTCGAAGGACACCAGAGACAAAATTGTAGACCTGCACCAGGCTGGGAAGACTGAATCTGCAATAGGTAAAACGCTTGGTGTAAAGAAATCAACTGTGGGAGCAATTATTAGAAAATGGAAGACATACAAGACCACTCTCGATCTGGTCTCCATGCAAGATCTCACCCCGTGGCGTCAAAATGATAACAAGAACGGTGAGCAAAAATCCCAGAACCACACGGGGGGACCTAGTGAATGACCTACAGAGAGCTGGGACCACAGTAACAAAGGCTACTATCAGTAACACAATGCACCGCCAGGGACTCAAATCCTGCACTGCCAGACGTGTCCCCCTGCTGATGAAAGTACACATCCAGGCCCATCTGCGGTTCGCTAGCGAGCATTTGGGTGATTCAGAAGAGGACTCGGAGAATGTAATATGGTGAGATGAAACCAAAATAGAACTTTTTGGTAGAAACACAGGTTCTCGTGTTTGGAGGAGAAAGAATACTGAATTGCATCCGAAGAACACCATACCCACTGTGAAGTGTAGGAGTGGAAACATCATGCTTTGGGGCTGTTTTTCTGCAAAGGGACCAGGACAACTCATCTGTGTAAAGGAAAGAATGAATGGGGTCATGCATCGAGAGATTTTAAGTGAAAATCTCCTTCCATCAGCAAGGGCATTGAAGACGAGACGTGGCTGGGTCTTTCAGCATGACAATGATCCCAAACACACAGCTAGGGCAACAAAGGAGTGGCTTCGTAAGAAGCATTTCAAGGTCCTGGAGTGGCCTAGCCAGTCTCCAAATCTGTGGAGGGAGCTGAAAGTCCGTGTTGCCCAACGACAGCCCCAAGACATCACTGCTCTAGAGGAGATCTGCATGGAGGAAGGGTCCAAAATACTAGCAACAGTGTGTGAAAGGCTTGTGAAGAGTTACAGAAAACGTTTGGCCTTCGTTATTGCCAACAAAGGGTACATAACAAAGTGTTGAGAACTTTTAGTATTGACAAAATAATTATTTTCCACCATGATTTTCCAGGGCGACGCTGATCATCTTCTATTGGCGCCAGCCTTGAGTGGGCAGGCTGGGCACACGACGTCGGCTTAGAACTGAACTATCTGTCCTTCCATTATCATATGGCGAGGGTGTGACGCGGATCGTCAACTATGTCCTGTTTTTTAAACCTTAGTCGTTCATTTCCTGCATCCAGCACAAACATTCTTTCTCATGCACTCATATTTTAGATGTATTTTATTGTTGGTTACACTATGGTTTTAATATCTATCAAAAGAAGTAGGCCTGACTCCAATTAGCATGTTAGCAAAAATATCGTTTTCCTTCAATGTCCTGTTTGGAACTGCTGACAAGTGATGTCAGTTGCGCGTGGAGACAGACATCAAGGTGACTTTTGTCCTGTTCCCGGAAGAGTACGAAGAGCTGGATGCTTTGCCGGGTGTACGGGCCGGCGCGGGAGCATCGCCGCGGCAGCACAGCACGGCCTTGGCCTTGTCCCTGAAGTCGGCCGACACGTAGTAGTAGATAAAGGGGTCGACGCTGCTGCTGAAGGAGCTGACGGCCAAGCTTAGCGTGTACGGCACGTAGACGTCCTGGCCCAAGCCGTCCCCGTCGCCGGCATAGGTGAGGAGCAGGAGGATGTTACTGGGCAGTGCGCAGACCACAAATACCAGCAGCACCAGCAGCGTGACCCGGACGGCGCGAGCGTAACGCTCGCCCTCAGGCAGCAGGGCTCGTAGGACGCCGCAGTGGCAGAAGACGAAAACCACCGAGGGCAGGAGGAAGCCCAATGTGAACAGGGTGGCGAAGTAAGGCAGGAAGAAGCGGTCCTGCTCCCGCTGGGGCAGAGCATCGTGGCACGTTGTGATCCGGGGACGCTCCAGAGTATACGTCTGCTGCGATGACAGCAGCGGCAACATGGCCGCCAGAGTCGCCACCCACACCAGCGCCGTCATCCGCAGAGAAGTCCTCCGGCCGCGCAAGGTCTTGGCCCCAAACGGGTGCGCCAAAGCTACGTAGCGGTCCGCGGCCACAAGCGCCAGGCAGAGCACCGAACCGTACGTGTTGCCGTAGAAGACGGCGGTGACCGTCCGGCAGAAGGCCTCGCCTAGCTCCCAGTGGTTCCCTCGGAAGTGGTACACGATGCGGAAGGGCAGCACCAGCAGTAGCAAGGAGTCCAGCGCTGTCAGGTTGATGAGCAAGACGGTGGATGGCAGACGCTTGCTTTTGAAGACCAAGACCCAAAGGGCCAGAAGGTTGGCCGGGAGACCCGTCGCCAGGGCCAGGAGATACAGCGTCGGTAGGTACAACACGCTAGCCGGGGCTTGGATCTCCTCCGCTTGCTTCTCGCTCAGAACGCTCACGTTGCAGCGGACCTGCAGCCGGAAGGCCCGGAGACCTGCCACGCAGAAGACGAGATAAATGGGATTAGGCTCCAAAGACGGACGGTTGCAGGGAGATTGCTCAAAGCATTTGTCTTCCATAGGTGGAGCCACGTGAGCACTGCAAATAAGACGCTACCGCAATCCACCGTGCAGTGATGTGTCGAGCAATTCAAAGTGACTGAAGGACAGTCCCAGAAGTTTTCAGTCTGGACTGCCAAAATTCTCCGTTTTGCCTCGGTCTAAAGTAGCAAAAGTCTCAGATTTGTCTTGGTCTGGACTCATCAATGTCTCGGTCTGGTATCAGTCTCGACTCCCAAAATTCTCAGTTTTGACATGGTCTCAACTCCCAAAAGTCTCGAGCTTTTCTTGGTCTCGATTCCTAGAAGTCTTGATCTCGTCACGGTGTCAACTCTCAAAAGTCTCGGTCTTGACTCCTGAAAGGTTAAAATTTGTCTTGGTCTGGACTCATTAATGTCTCGGTCTGGTATCGGTCTCAATCCCTGAAATTTTTAAGTTTAATCTCAGTCTTAACTCCCAAAAGTCTCGATCTTGTCTCGGTCTCTAGTCCCAAATGGCACAAGTTGGTCTTGGTCTCAAAAATGTCTTGGTTTGGTACAAGTCTCAACTCCCAAAATTCTCAGTTTCGACTCAGTCTGAACTCCCAAAAGTCTCCATCTTGTCTCTGTGTCAACCCTCAAAAGTCTCGATGTTGTCTCGGTCTCGAGTCCCAAAAGGCTCAAATTTGTCTTGATCTGGACTCATTAATGTCTCGGTCTGGTATCGGTCTCAATCCCTGAAATTTTTAAGTTTAATCTCAGTCTTAACTCCCAAAAGTCTCGATCTTGTCTCGGTCTCTAGTCCCAAATGGCACAAGTTGGTCTTGGTCTCAAAAATGTCTCGGTTTGGTACAAGTCTCAACTCCCAAAATTCTCAGTTTCGACTCAGTCTGAACTCCCAAAATTCTCCATCTTGTCTCTGTGTCAACCCTCAAAAGTCTCGATGTTGTCTCGGTCTAGAGTCCCAAAAGGCTCAAATTTGTCTTGATCTGGACTCATTAATGTCTCGGTCTGGTATCAGTTTGGAGTGCCAGAAGTCTCAGTTTTGTCTCTATCTCGAGTAGCAAAACGCTAAAATTTTATCATCAATGTCTCGATCTGGTATCAGTTTCGACTCCCAAAATTCTCAGTTATGACTTGGTCTCGACTCCCAAAAGTCTCGATCTTGTCTCAGTCTTAACCCTCAAAAGTTTTGATCTTGTCTCTGTCTCGAGTCCCAAAAAGCTCAAATTTCTCTTGGTCTGGACTCCCAAATGTCTTGGTCTTGTCTCAATTGTCAACTGTCAAAAGTCTTGATCTTATCTCGGACTGAAAACGTGAAAAGCTCAAATTTGTTATGGTCTGGACTCATTAATGTCTCGATCTGGTATCTGTCTCAATTCCTTAAATTTCTCAGTTTTATCGCAGTCTCGAGTCCGCAAAGGCACAATTTGGTCTTCGTCTCGCAAATGTCTTGGTTTGGTACCAGTTTTGACTCAGAAAATTCTCAGTTTTTACTCGATCTCATCTCCTAAAAGTCTCGATCTTGTCTTGTTGCCAGTTCTCAAAAGTCTTGATCTTCTCTCAGTCACGATTCCTAGAACGATTCCTAGAAGTCTTGAAGTTGTCTCGGTGTCAACTCTCAAAAGTCTCGATCTTGTCTCGGTCTTGACTCCTGAAAGGCTTAAATTTGTCTTGGACTGGACTCATTAATGTCTTGGTCTGGTATCAGTTTCAATCGCTGAAATTTCTTAGTTTCATCTCGGTCTTCACTCCCAAAAAGTCTCGACCTTGTCTTGGTCTCTAGTCCCAAAAAGCACGATTTGGTTTTGGTTTCAAAAATGTCTCTGGTGCCAGCCTCAACTACCAAAATTCTCAGTTTTGACTCCTAAAAGTCTTAATCTTGTCTCTGTGCCAACTCTCATAAGTCTCAATATTGTCTCGGTCTCAAGTCCTAAAAGGCTCAAATTTGTCTTGGTCTGGACTCCCAAATGTCTTGATCTAATCTTGGTCTCAAGTCCCAAAAGGCACGATTTGGTCTTGATTTAAAAAATGAGTCGGTTTGGTACCAGTCTCGGCTACCAAAATTCTTGGTTTGGACTCAGTCTCGACTTCTAAAAGTCTTGATCTTGTCTCTTTGCCAACTCTTAAAAGTCTCAATCTTCTCTCGGTCTCGACTCCTAGAAGTATAGATCTTTTCTCGGTGTCAACTCTCAAAAGTCTTGATCTTGTGTCGGTCTCAAGTCCCAAAAGTCTTGATCTTGTCTCGCTATAATTTGTGTTGATCTGGACTTCCAAGTGTCTTGATCTTGTCTCGGTCTCAAGTCTTAATAGGCTCAAATTTGTCTTGGTCTGGACTCCAAACGTCTTGGTCTCAACTCTCAAGTCTTGATCTTCTCTCGGTCTCGAATCCTAGAAGTCTTGATCTTGTCTTGGTGTCAACACTCAAAAGTGTTGATCTCAAGTCCCAAAAGGCTCAAAATTTTCTTGGTCTGGACTCATTAATGTCTCGGTCTGGTATCAGTCTTAACTCTCGAAATTCTCAGTTTTGCCTCAGTCTGGACTCGTAAAAGTCTTGATTTTGTCTCGGTGTGAACACTCACAAGTCTTGATCTTGTCTCGCACAATTTTTTCTTGATCTTGTCTTGATGTCAACTCTCAAAAGTCTCTACCTTGTCTCACACAGATTTTTTTGGTCTTGACTTCCAAAAGTATTGATCTTGTCTCGATGTCAACTCTCAAAAGACTCACTCTTGTCTCAGTCTCGAGTTGCAAAAGGCACAAATTTGTCTTGGTCTTGACTCCCAAATGTCTTGATTTTGTTTTGGAGTCAACTCTCAAAATGCTCGATTTTGTCTCGGTCTCTAGTTCTAAAAGTCTCGATCTTGTCTCGGTGTCGAGTCCCAAAAGGAACAAATTTGTCTTGATCTTGACTCTCAAATGTTTTGATCTTGTCTTGGTGTCAACTCTCAAAAGGTCCGATTTTGTCTAGGTCTCGACTCCTAAAAGTCTTGAGCTTGTCAAGGTCTCAAGTCCCAAAAGGTTCAAATTTGTCTTGGTCTGGACTCATTGATGTCTCAATCTGATATCAGTCTCAATTCTGAAAATTCTCATTTTTGACCTGATCTCGTCTCCCAAATGTCTTGATCTTGTCTCGGTATCAACTCTCAAAAGTCTCTATCTTCTCTGTCTTGAGTCCCAAAAGTCTCAAATTTATCTTTGTCTCGACTCATTTATGTCTCGGTCTGGTATCTGTCTCGACTCCCAAAGTTCTCAGTTATTTCTCGGTCTTGAGTCCCAAAAGGCTTGATTTGGTCTTAGTCTCACAAATGTCTTGTTCTGGTATCAGTCTCAATTCCTGAAAATTCTCAGTTTTGACTTGGTCTCGCCCCCCAAAAGTCTTTGTTGTCTCGGTGTGTAGTCTCAGTCTCGAGTCCCAAAAGTCTTGATGTCGTCTCTGTGTCTAGTCTCAGTCTCGAGTCCCAAAAGGCACAAATTTGTCTTGATCTTGACTCCCAAACGTCTTGATCTTGCCTTGGTGTCAACTCTCATAAGTCTCAATCTTGTCTCTGTCTCAAGTTTTGATCTTGTCTCGCACAAATTTGTCTTGATCGGGATTTCCAAATGTCTTGATCTTGTCCCGGTGTCAACTCTCAAAAGTCTCGATCTTGTGACCGTCTCAACTCCTATAAGGCTCAAATTTGTCTTGGCCTGCACTCATTAATGTCTCGGTCTGGCATCAGTCTCAATTCCTGAAAATTATGTTTTGTCACGCTCTCGACTCCCAAATGTCTTGCCCTTTCTTAATGCCGACTACGAACTAAAGTATGTACATGTCTAGGTCTGGACTCTCAAATGTCTCTCTTACCTGGCGTCACTAATGGCTCCCGCAAAGCTAGAACACGTATATTCGTCGAGACCAGCAATGAGACCACGGCTAGACCTGATGAGTTCCAAAATTAAAATGCTTCCTGTTTTAGCCCTACAAAGACCAAAGCATATCATGGTCTTGGGACAACCAGAGACCAGAATGTGTGTCCCTGTCAATGATTAGAACTGCAAAGCCAGAATGCATATCGAGGTCATGAAGTCTGAGCACATTCTTGCCTAGACCTACAAAAACCTGAATGTGTTTCAGTCTTTGTACCAACCACATAGCTTCTTTCTGGCTAACATGGATCTTATATTTCAAGCAAAGGAATTTTTCAGCAAGCAAGTTGAGTCGTGTTTGACTTTGTGGGAAAGAAGCAAATGATGGAAGCGTCAACTCACGCATAGACATGCCAGAACATTCCTCAGTGACATTGGGGTACGATGACACGCCGAGGACAGTACACAGCAGCCAGACCAGACACAAAAGCGGCGCCCATGACCACTTCTTTCTTCTGCTCCAGAAACTCATCTTCTTGTTTTTCTTCTGGTAGTCACTAGGTCTAGTTCAAGGCGAGGTCTGACACGTTCCAGATGCGGAGGACTTGACATCTGGGGAGGCGCCGTGCATGATGGGTAGCGAGCTAACGATCCGAAGAGAGCTGACGGCTGCACATGTGTGGAAAGTATGTGGCCCATTTCCTGTTTAACATCACTGTACGGTCCTGATAAGAACACTTCCTGTCTGCGGTTGCAACGCTCTCGTTGCCATGGTGACTCAGTGTTCTGACCAAAATGTGCGGGATGATCATGTCTCAAAACCCGAGAGGTCTATTGACATCAATGGCAGGCAGCCATTCAGAGAAAAAGATTTGTCTTGGCTATCTGATCACATCAAGTGTTTGCTTACTCCTGATTGCGTTTTGCGTTCTTTTATATGTATTAAAAACTTGAATAGATTCTTCCTCATAGATATCATATATAAGGCTAGATGTCTTGTGCGCACTGTGAACCTATGGGGACATGCGTTTTCACTCCTCAGCTAATTCTGCTGGATTGCAAATGTTCCTTCTCATACTACAATTATTGACATGCAATTGTAAGTTTTGATAACTTTAACCTGAAAACATAGTCAACACCATTGATAGCATGGGTCATCGATGATTCTCATGCATGCATATGTTGTTTTTTTTATTGGTATGGTAAGCAGGCACCATCCATTCGTGCTAGCTTAGCCACTCCGGAGCCCTGAAACTAACAAATAACGAACAAACTGCACGGAATTTGTTGAATTCAACTCCACCGACTATTTAAACCCCCTCTAACTTGAAGATTAAGCCTTACGTCAAAAATTCTGAACTTCCCCTTTAAATACAATGATGGGATGTACATTTTCTGCCTCCAAATCGACAGGAAGTGACCCAGAAATGCCCCAAGACCAAAAAAAGTGACCCAGAAACCCCACAATCAAGAGGAAGTAACCCAGAAATGTCTCAAAATCAACAGAAAGTGACCTGTAAATGCCCCAAGATGAACAGGAAGTGACCCAGAAACCCCCAAAATCAACAGGAAGTCACCCAAAAATGCCTCAAAATCATCAGGAAGTGACTCGTAAAGGCCCCAAAATCAACAGGACGTTACCCAGAAATGCCTCAGAATCAACAGAAAGTGACCTGTAAATGTCCTAAAATCAACAGGAAGTGACCCAGAAATCCCAAATTGACAGGAAGTGACCCAGAAACCCCAAGATCAACAGGAAGTGACCCAGAAATGCCCCCAAATCAACAGGAAGTGACCCGTAAATGTCCCAAAATAACAGGAAGCCACCCGTAATTGTCCCTAGATCAACAGGAAGTGACCCGTAAATGTCCCAAAATCAACAGGAAGCGACCCGTAATTGTCCCAAGATCAACATGAAGTGACCCACGAACCTCAAAATCAACAGGAAGTTACCCAGAAATGCCTCAGAATCAACAGCAAGTTACCCAGAAATGCCTCAGAATCAACTGGAAGTGACCTGTAAATGTCCTAAAATCAACAGGAAGTGACCCAGAAACCCCCAAATCGACAGGAAGTGACCCAGAAACCCCCAAATCAACAGGAAGTGACCCAGAAATGCCCCAAAATCAACAGGAAGTGACCCAAAAATTTCCCAAAAACAACAGGAAGCAACCCGTAAATGTCCCACAATCAACAGGAAGCGACCCGTAAATGTCCCAAGATCAACAGGAAGTGACCCAGGAATGCCCCCTCAATCTCCTATGTTGATGTAGTAAATTTTCTGCACTATTAAAAAAATACATATACAGTATATTTTTTTAACATCCAGCCTGATTCATAGCCACGTTATCATAGTTTTTGATAAACCAAACTCTTTGTAAATCCATCAGCAATTCAGCTAATTATGCACATTTTAGTGGAGAAAAACGTTAGCCCGCCAGCAGAGTTCCTCCGATGCAAGATGGCTGCCAGTTCCTGACGTCGCCGACCCCACCTTGAGACATCTAGGAACACGGGATCCTTTCTCGCTATGCTTGGCCGCAAAACGTGTGCGCATGCGCGCTGCGTCATCTCCCGAGCAGGCCGAGCTTCTTTACCTTCCGCAGCGGAAACACAACAAGTGAAAAGGCTACAGGAGAAATAAAGCGAGAAACCAGAAGAAGAACGGGGGGAGCAGTTGATGACGAGCCCCCGTAACACCAAGCGGTGCGTCCGCGTGCACGCGGTAAGCATCCCGCCAGTCGAAAATGGAACCCTTTGATTGAGAGCTTCTCATTTCAAACCGCACAAGCGACACAATAACAAACCGCTCAGCGATGGTGGTCGTCCTTCGTCAACAAAATAGCCACTCTAGACAGGCGTGGACGCGTCGACGTCAAGAGAAAAACGAGAGTAGAGGACGTCGAGACACGCGGAGGGGAGAATAGGACACTCGTGTCATGTATACAAGACAGATGCTACTGTGCACAAGATAGGAAGACACATTGGCTGCTATTGACGAAGCAGAGCAGCTTTAAAAATCATATTTTTTTTTGGGGGGGGGGGGGGTTGAACACGTAGTAATGTAATTTCTTACAGCACTTAAACGCATCAATAACACCTACTGTTCTAAGGGAATAAATGTTTTTTCATAAATGAACGCTTCGACTGCCATTGAATGTGCTAGCTAGCTAGACGCTAGTAATATAGCTTCCTACAGCACTCAAACGCATCAATAACCTTCCCACTGTTCCAACGGAAATATTTTTTTTTTCATAAATTAACGCTTTGGCTGCCATTGAAGGTACTAGCTAGCTAGATGCTAGTAATATAGCTTCCTACAGCACTCAAACGCATCAATAACCTTCCCACTGTTCCAACGGAAATTTTTTTTTTTTTTCATAAATTAACGCTTTGGCAGCCATTGAAGGCGCTAGCTATCTAGATGCTAGTAATATAGCTTCCTACACCACTCAAACGCATCAATAACCTTCCCACTGTTCTAATGGAATTAATGATTTTTCATAAATTACCGCTTTGGCTACCGTTGAAGGTGCTACCTATCAAAATGCTAGTAATTTAACTATAATCAATATATAATTTACTACAATCAATATATAATCAGTAATCAATTAACTCGAGTATTCGATAAAAAAAAAAGATTCAAATTAAATTTTGCTTCTTCGAGTATTCGTTTAATTTAAGTAACGTAATGGTTTAAAAAAAAAAAAAAGTGTTTGCATTTAGTTTTATTGATTTGGGTGGATACACTGCCCTCTAGTCTGCTTCATTTTACAGGGACGAATCCAGCTGCGCCCTGTTAAGACCAACATAAGCTAGGTTTTTGTTTGAGGTAGTTTAAAAAAAAAAAAAAAAGTATGCATTTGTAATGAATCTTAAAGGTATATTTAGCCAATTTTTGTGGGAATGTGTGTCTGAACCATTTGTTAATAGCATTATAAAAATAAAAAAAAGTTTGTATTTTATAGCATTTAAGCTAGTGGACTTTTTCTATATAAGTTAGCCAGTTGTTTTTTGTTGTTGTACATAGGTCCTTATTTTTTTAATACCGTTTGTGGCACAGCTCCGATATTTTAATTTTTTATGTTCTTTATCTGATTATTCGAAGTATCTAGTTCATTGATTAATCGACTACTAAAATAATCGATAGCTGCAGCCCTAAATATAACTAGTAATATAGCTTCCTACACTCAAACGCATCAAAAACCTTTCCACTGTTCTAACAGAATGAATGTTTTTTCATAAATTAACGCTTTGGCTGCCATTGAAGGTGCTAACTAGCTAGACACTAGTAAAATAGCGTCCTACAGCACTAAAACACATCAACAACCTTCTTACTTTTCAAACAGAATTAATGTTTTTTCTAGGGGTGCACGATATCCATTTTTTGAAACCGATATCGATAACTTCCTGGTCCTCAAAGCCGATACCGATAACCGATAATAAATATATAATTTTTAAAATGTATAACGAGTTTTTTGAACACCCGGAGGTTTAAAAAAAAAAAAAGAAAAAAACTAGTGGTGGACTCATCATAGATTCACCTTTGATCTCACCAGATTTTTCATAATGACACAAACAAAACCGTGCGTTTCACTTCTGCACTGCCCGACAGCCAGCTAAGAATAAATGCACTTCCATTAACCACAAGGCTTAGTCTTTTCTTGCTTTTATGGGAAGACACTCGTCTTAATATTGTGAAAGTACAACAGAAAAATACACATATTCAATACTCAATATACAACAAATTGCACAATACACTTACAAACACAACTATTATATGTATAGCATAGCACACTAGCTTGAGCTACTAAAGCATTGGCTGGCTTCCACAACACAACTTATGAAGTTCTGTACATATGACATTTCACCACAGAAGTAAACATATATTTCACATCATATGTTATAGTAAACATAAAATACTTACATGTATTTCCGAGACGGACACGTAAGCATTCACAACTGTCAATGCTACCGCTAGACACCACAATGTGTAAGTGATTGAACCAAACTACTGTAACAAAAAATAGATGCAGTGAATTATTCTGACCAGCAGGTGGGAGCAAAGCCACGCAAATGGTCATCTGATTTCCCCATTCTAGTGTGTAAACTGTAAAGCCAGAACAGTGCATATTATCGGTCCTATTATAAATGTTATTGGATTTATCGGGATGACGTCATAATTCCTATTATCGGACTGATAATTATCGGATTAATATTTGTCGTGCACCAATAGGCTTTTCATAAATTACCGCTTCGGCTGCCATTGAAGTTGCTGGCTATCTAGACGCTAGTAACATGGCTTCCTACAGCACTAAAACACATCAATAACCTTATGTTTCAAACGGAATTATTGTTTTTTTCATAAATGCTCTGGCTGCCATTGAAGGTGCTAGCTAGCTAGCTAGCTAGCTAGGTACATTTTGAATGAAAAAACAAGGGGGAAGCATTCTTTTTAACTTTTTTTTTTTGTCTTTTAAGAAAAGGGGAAACTTATTCAATTTTTTTATCTACTTCATAATGTTTACATTTCTATTTTTTTAAATATAGAATATTAACCGTTAATAATGTGATTCATAAATTACCTGATTAATCAACGAATGGCAAAAACATCCTTTTTGCCTCCAAAACGACTTTAATATTAATCCATAAATTAACATCGGCTACCATTGAGGTCTATCGCCGTCAAACAGCACTGAAATTATCATTATCTTTTGCGTAGTGATGTTTTGCTTTTATCTGCCAACAGTTTTGAATGAGGGAACCATGAGGTCCTTCAGCCGGACCGGGCCGCCGGTTCCGGTCTTGCTCCTGCTCCTGCTACAGGCCCGGTGGGCGCGGGCCGGACGCTCGGACCGCGCCGTCTTAGCGTCGGAGGAGTACGTGAACGCCAAGGTCAGCGCCAGCGTGACGGACGCGCGGGGGCACGCTGTCCACGTCATGAGCAGCGAAGTGGGTACTTACGGACTCAACTCGCCCAAAGTGGACACACGCTCGCTGCTAGTGGTCACGCCCGCGCCGCGCCACGGAGGTAAAGCCCGCACGAGTGACACATGTAAACACAAAAATTTAGAGAATAGCGCGTGTGCAAACATAAAACAAAGACAGCAAAACAAAACAATGCATGCAAGGACACAAAAACACAGGATGGCGCCCGCCGGCTGTCTCTCAGGTGTCAGATTTCGCTCTCGATGGCGGCGACGACCTCGCCCTTCAAAAGCGCACCAACCTTGGTCGGGCAGCACACCTCGCATCCTGTCCGCGTCGTTTAGCTAGAGCACAGTTGACAATGTTGTTGGTAGTGCTGCAACGATTAATCGATTAACTCCAGTAATTTGATTAGAAGATTAAATTAAATTTTGCTGCTTGGAGTATTCGTATATAGTGGCGTTGTAATGGTTTGTTTTGAAAGTGTTTGCATTGAGTTTTATTTATTTTGGGTGGACATACTGCCTTCTAGTGGCAACCGTGAATATGACATTTCATTTCGTATGGCTGAATCCAGCTGCTCCGTGTTAAGACCAACATAAGTTTTTGTTTGAGCTAATGGTTTTTTTTTTAAAATGCATTTGTAATTTGATTTATAGGTACACTGCTGGACAAAAGTATTGGCACCTCTGCAATTCTGTCAGATAATGATATCAATTACAAATTCTTTGGTAGTAATATCTTCATTTATTTTGCTTGTAATGAAAGAACACAAAAGAGAATGGGGGGAAAAAATTAAATCATTATCATTTCACACAAAACTCCATAAATGGGCCAGACAAAAGTATTGGCACCCTTTGAGAAATCATGTGATGCTTCTCTAATTTGTGTAATTAACAGCACCCGTTACGTACCTGTGACACATAACAGGTGGTGGCAATAACTAAAATCACACTTGCAGCCAGTTAAAATGGATTAAAATTGATTCAATCTCTGTCCTGTGTCCTTGTATGTACCAAATTGAACACGGAGAAAAGAAAAAGAAAACCAAAGAACTGTCTGAGGACTTGAGAAGCAAAATTGTAAGGAAGCATGGGAATGCAAAGTTAGGCCTGTCGCGATAACAAATTTTAGTGTGCGATAATTTATGTCATAAATTATAGCGATATGCGATATTATTGCGCACGCCCCCACTTTTTTTTTTTTTTAAACCAATGGCATACCGCACGCGTGCTATTTTTAGACCGTGACATTGCATCGTAAAGCGGAAGTAGAGTAGAAGTGGGACATTATAGACCCGCCCTCGCATAGAAGCAATGGAAAATCAGCTACTTTTCTACCGTAATCTTTCAAAAACAAGCATGCTGATCACACATTGCTTTTTTGGGAGCTTGTAGAAACGACTCTAGACATGACGACATATGAAGGATGTTTTCTTCATACGTTTCCCGAAACTAAAAACTCGGAGGAGAAAATGTGAAGACTGAATCAACTTGGGTGGACTTTTAATGCCAGCTCGGCAGTAAACATTTATGCGGTAAACATTTTGTTGGGTTGGCATTGTCTTTCAGAGGACAAAGAGGTAAGCCATTTTGATATTTTTAACTTATTTTTTTGGCGTGACGTGCCGGGTACTGCTTCTGTCTGACAATAAATGACCGGTTCGGTACGATTTTCGATACGGGGGACACAATTTTCGATTCGATTAAATACATTTGATGCTCTGGAAGAAAAAAAAAAACAATTGTATTTTTTTTTCCTTGTTTTTTTTTTTTTGCTAACGAGCAAAAATTAAATTGCCATCATATAAACATGCATTTTAGTGGATAATATTTATGTGCTTACTTCTTACTAATCTGAAGAAATTTTGCATAAAAGTGCTGAAAACAATCTTTGCTGTTTGTAAAGTGAGGCTGGGCACACTTTTAATTCCTACAGCTCTCTTCGCAGCTAGGTTTACTACATGAGCAAAACATTTCTTTTTTTTTTTTCCATTCTCTTTTGTGTTTTTTCACTGCAAGCACAGTAAATGAACATACAGTGCCTTGCAAAAGTATTCGGCCCCCTTGAACCTTGCAACCTTTCGCCACATTTCAGGCTTCAAACATAAAGATATAAAATTTTAATTTTTTGTCAAGAATCGACAACAAGTGGGACACAATCGTGAAGTGGAACAACATTTACTGGATAATTTAAACTTTTTTAACAAATAAAAAACTGAAAAGTGGGGCGTGTAATATTATTCGGCCCCCTCGCGTTAATACTTTGTAGTAGGAGTGGGAACCTCAGGGCACCTCACGATACGATACGATTCGCGATACAAGGCTCACGATAACGATTATATCACGATACAGCGATTATCGATGTATTGGTCAGAAATTGGATACATGAAATTCTACGATACAACTGTTGAAACGAAAAAAAGATATTTGAAAATAGAAAAAAATACTGTTTAAGTCATTTATTAAACAGTGACACCTTTTCTGTGCAACATTGCTGTAAAATATAAATCTACTGCAAATTGTGCCCCTGCACATATAGAGGAAACCAACCACGACCACTGATATCGCTTGGAGAGATAAAAAAATAAAAAGTGCCGTAGGTGTCAGCAGTTGAGCTTGGAGTGGGGCAATGATAAAATTGGTGGGTCTTTTCTTCGTATATGAACTTTGTTGCTTGGTTTGAGCACTTCCGCTATCTGCTTCAGCAATTAAGATGTCAGACTTGCTCAGTCACAGTCTTCCTCACCTTAAAAACAACAAAATATTAGCTACTTCATAGTGTTTGAGTTGAAATCCTGATTTTTTTTTTTGTGTTGGAAGTATTGAATTAAAAAAAATATGAATTGAATGTATAGAAATTAAAAATTCAATAATTACCTATTTTTAATATGTAGGCTACATCAATAATTACCTATTTTTAATATGTAGGCTACATTAATTATCATGCACATCACTTTATATATCTTGGAACCTATTCAAACCATTTTTATAGCTTATTGTATCAAAATGACAGTAATAACAGTTTGTGTAGTAAACTAGATGGAAATTGGTTCTCAAATAAATCTGTAAATTCATGTGGGCTTGTTCGATATTCATTTTCATCCAGTTTAGGGTCCTGGTTTATTTTATATCATTCAACACCAAATGTCATCAAAATAATACATGTAAATTAAAAAGTCAATTACATTGCAAAACTTTCTTACCTCAAGTGATGAAAGCAAAGCTCACAAACTCCAGTGTCCACTACGTCACCAGCTCCCAGTGAAACTTATTTTTCTTAGACAATTCTTGCATACAGCAAAGTCCTTGTTCACCTTGCTTCCTTTCTTGTTGGTGTAAAATCTAAAGTGTGTCCCCATGTGTGATTTGTAGCAATATTTTTCTCATTTTTTCCCTCCACCGTTCTCACGGAGCTTTTTTATTTTTTCAACCCACTTGGAGCTTCTCTTCTTCTCTAGACAACTTGTGCGCACTTTACCCTCACCGCCACTCCCGAGCGCCCCTAGTGGACCGCCAAGGAATTGCTCAACAAACATTGAGCAGTTGACAGCATCCATACTCCATTGTATGGCCAATATGTTAAATAAAAGTATCGATTCTTGGCGGGAGCATATCGATAACCCATCGGGTTGCAAAATATCGCGATATATCGCTGTATCGAGATATTGTCACACTCTTACTTTGTAGTGCCACCTTTTGCTCCAATTACAGCTGCAAGTCGCTTGGGGTATGTTTCTATCCGTTTTGCACATCGAGAGACTGACATTCCTGCCCATTCTTCCTTGCAAAACAGCTCCAGCTCAGTGAGGTTGGATGGAGAGTGTTTGTGAACAGCAGTCTTCAGCTCTTTCCACAGATTCTCCATTGGATTCAGGTCTGGACTTTGACTTGGCCATTCTAACACCTGGATACGTTTATTTTTCAACCATTCCATTGTAGATTTGGCTTTATGTTTTGGATCATTGTCCTGTTGGAAGATAAATCTCCGTCCCAGTCTCAGGTCTTGTGCAGATACCAACAGGTTTTCTTCCAGAATGTTCCTGTATTTGGCTGCATCCAATTTTAACCATCTTCCCTGTCCCTGCTGAAGAAAAGCAGGCCCAAACCATGATGCTGCCACCACCATGTTTGACAGTGGGGATGGTGTGTTCAGGGTGATGAGCTGTGTTGCTTTTACGCCAAACATATCGTTTTGCATTGTGGCCAAAAAGTTCCATTTTGGTTTCATCTGACCAGAGCACCTTCTTCCACATGTTTGGTGTGTCTCCCAGGTGGCTTGTGGCAAACTTTAAACGAGACTTTTTATGGATATCTTTGAGAAATGGCTTTCTTCTTGCCACTCTTCCATAATGGCCAGATTTGTGCAGTGTACGACTGATTGTTGTCCTATGGACAGACTCTCCCACCTCAGCTGTAGATCTCTGCAGTTCATCCAGAGTGATCATGGGCCTCTTGGCTGCATCTCTGATCAGTTTTCTCCTTGTTTGAGAAGAAAGTTTGGAAGGACGGCCGGGTCTTGGTAGATTTGCAGTGGTCTGATGCTCCTTCCATTTCAATATGATGGCTTGCACAGTGCTCCTTGAGATGTTTAAAGCTTGGGAAATCCTTTTGTATCCAAATCCGGCTTGAAACTTCTCCACAACAGTATCTCGGACCTGCCTGGTGTGTTCCTTGGTTTTCATAATGCTCTCTGCACTTTAAACAGAACCCTGAGACTATCACAGAGCAGGTGCATTTATACGGAGACTTGATTACACACAGGTGGATTCTATTTATCATCATCGGTCATTTAGGACAACATTGGATCATTCAGAGATCCCCACTGAACTTCTGGAGTGAGTTTGCTGCACTGAAAGTAAAGGGGCCGAATAATATTGCACGCCCCACTTTTCAGATTTTTATTTGTTAAAAAAGTTTAAATTATCCAATAAATGTTGTTCCACTTCACGATTGTGTCCCACTTGTTGTTGATTCTTGAAAAAAAAAATTAATTTCATATCTTTATGTTTGAAGCCTGAAATGTGGCGAAAGGTTGCAAGATTCAAGGGGGCCGAATACTTTTGCAAGGCACTGTATTACTACCAAAGCATTTGTAATTGCAATCATTTTCTGGGAGAAATGGAGTATTATCTGACAAAATATTTTTGGCCAGCAGTGTATTATTTTGTTAAAAATCAATAGGAGTGAACGGAAATGTTTTCATGGGAGTTCAACGTGCCACTCAAAGTTCTCGTGCTACTTGCATGCAGTGGTGGACCATCAGGGCTGCGACCCCAACACGCGTTTCGTGGCGCCTCCCCGCGGCATCCAGTGGGTGGCGCTGCTACAGAGAGGAAACTGCACCTTCAAGGAGAAAATCCTCAAGGCGGCCGCCTTCAACGCGTCCGCCGTGCTCATCTACAACAACTCCACCAACAAGACGGTCAAAATGGGCCACGAAGGTCAGTTCTCGCGTTCGCACCGTCCGGAACGAGACCGAACGGCGCCGTCTCGGCCTTCAGGGACGGGCGACACGGTGGCGGTGATGATCACCGAAGCGTACGGCAAGGAGATCTTGGCCCTCCTGGAGCGCAACCTGAGCGTGGCAGTCACCGTCCTGGTGGGTCAACGCGGACCCGTCAACCGAGGCTCGCTGGTCTTCGTCTCCGTCTCCTTCATCGTGCTCATGATCATCTCCTCCGCCTGGCTCATTTTCTACTTCATCCAGAAGATACGATACGGCGCCGCCGCGCACCAAGGACACGTACGTACGACTGTCTATCGCCGTTAGTGGCAAATGATGAGTTACTCGATGCGATGTCAGCAGCGTCGTCTGGGCGACGCGGCCAAGAAGGCCATCGGGAAGTTGGGCACCAGAACGGTCAAGAAAGGAGACAAGGTAAGGTCTCAAATCTAAAACTCTGGGTCCATCTGAAGCCCACGGGGCCACTATTTGACATTTTCCCTCACTTTTGTACGTGCGCCCGGCAGGAGACGGATCCCGACTTCAACCACTGCGCCGTTTGTATTGAAGCTTACCAGCTGAACGACGTGGTCCGTGTCCTTCCTTGCAAGTAAGTGGCGAGACGGCGCGCAGCTTTCGCTCGGACGCCACGCGTCTTGTAACGTCCGTACGCGTGTATATAGGCACGTCTTCCACAGGGCCTGCGTGGATCCTTGGCTGAACGAGCACTGCACGTGTCCCATGTGCAAGTTGGACATCCTCAAGGCTCTGGGCGTGGCGGTGAGTCCGTCTCGGACCGCCGTTTTATCTGCCCGGGCTCATTCGTGTTTGCCGCGCAGAGCGGCGGCGCGTACGTGGACGGCGCGTCTTCGGACTTTAGGAGACCGATAGTCGCCCGGGCGCCTGCCGGACAGAGGGCGGCGGCGCCGAGCCGGCGCGGCGGCCGACCCGCTGTCAGCCTGGAGCCGCTCAGCCCGCCCCGCCCGGAGGCCCCGCCCAGGACCCCTGCTGACATCGCCATCGCTGTCACCAGTAAGAAAGAGGGGGCGGGGTTATAGTTGTTTATTATTATACTTATTATTTTTTAACTCTAAAAATGTTATTATATTGGCTAGATGTCAGCTGATATTGGCTGATTTAAAAAAAACAAAAAACTCTCAAATCTATTGGCAGTTATCATATAGGCAGATCTTTCCCCCAAATCAATAGAAAGTGATCCAACCAACAGGAAGTGACCTTGAAACGCCCTCAAATGAACAGCAAGTGACCCAAAATGCCACCGAGTCAACAGGAAGTGACCTCAAAATACGAACCAACAGATGTAACCTTGAAATGCCCCCAGTTTTGCAAGAAGTGACCCCCAAACACCACAAATCAATTGGAAGTGACCCGATACCAACAGGAGGTGACCCCAAAATGTCCAAAAATCAACAGGAAGTGACATGATATCAACAACAAATGACCCCGAAATGCCCAAAAATCAACAGGAAGTGACCTGAAAATGCAAACCCAACAGGAAGTGACATGAGACCAACAGGAAGTGAACCCCGAAATGACCAAAAATCAACAGGAAGGGACACGATATCAACAGGAAATGACCCGGAAATGCCCACAAATCAACAGGAAGTGACCTGAAAATACAAACCAACAGGAAGTGACCTGAAAACACAAACCAACAGGAAGTGACCCCCGAAATGCCCACAAATCAACAGGAAGTGACCTCAAAATACAAACCAACAGGAAGTGACATGATACCAACAGGAAGTGACCGCCGAAATGACAAAAAATCAACAGGAAGGAACACGATATCAACAGGAAATGACCCCAAAATGCACACAAATCAACAGGAAGTGTCCCCGAAATGTCCCTAAATCAACAGGAATTGACCTGGTATTAACAGGATGTTTCCTCTAAATCAGGGGTCTCCAAACCGGTCCTCGAGGGCCGCTGTGGGTCCTGGTTTTTGTTCATACCGATCAAGCACAGACCTTTTAACCAATGTGGTTTCTCCTTAAACATGCAGCACCTGACTGTAATCAACTGATTACACTTATAAAACACCAGATTGGTGAAAAGGTGTGGTCTTGTTTGGTTGCAGTGAAATCCTGCACCCACTGCGGCCCAATGTGGAATAGTTTGGAGACCACTGCTCTAAATGGTCCCAAATAACAGGAATTTACCTGATATCAATAGCACGTGTCCCACAAATGTCCCCAAACCAACAGGAAGTGTCCCCCAAACGTCTACAAATCAATAGGAAGTGTCCCCAAAAGGTCTATGAATCAACAGGAAGTGTCCCCAAATCAATAGGAAGTGACCCGATATCAACAGGACACGTCCCCCAAATGTCCACAAATCAACAGGAAGTTTCCCTGAAATGTCCACAAATCAACAGGAAGTGTCCCCGAAATGTCCCTAAATTAACAGGAATTGACCTGGTATTAACAGGATGTTTCCTCTAAATGGTCCCAAATCAACAGGAATTTACCTGATATCAATAGCACGTGTCCCACAAATGTCCCCAAACCAACAGGAAGTGTCCCCCAAACGTCTACAAATCAATAGGAAGTGTCCGCGAAAGGTCTATGAATCAACAGGAAGTGTCCCCAAATCAGTAGGAAGTGACCCGATATCAACAGGACACGTCCCCCAAATGTCCACAAATCAACAGGAAGTTTCCCTGAAATGTCCACAAATCAACAGGAAGTGTCCCCGAAATGTCCCTAAATTAACAGGAATTGACCTGGTATTAACAGGATGTTTCCTCTAAATGGTCCCAAATCAACAGGAATTTACCTGATATCAATAGCACGTGTCCCACAAATGTCCCCAAACCAACAGGAAGTGTCCCCCAAACGTCTACAAATCAATAGGAAGTGTCCCCGAAAGGTCTATGAATCAACAGGAAGTGTCCCCAAATCAGTAGGAAGTGACCCGATATCAACAGGACACGTCCCCCAAATGTCCACAAATCAACAGGAAGTGTCCCCGTAATGTCCCTAAATCAACAGAAATTGATTATCCTCAGGACCTGATATCAATAGGACGTGTCCCACAAATGTCTCCAAACCAACAGGAAGTGTTCCCCAAATGTCCATAAATCAACAGGAAGTGTCCCCAAATGTCCTCAAATAAAAGGAAGTGACCTGATATCAACAGAAAGTATATAATAAAATAATCAGACTTCTTCCTTTTTCATCTGATTTATTAATAAAATGGCCTCAAACCACTGTCCTCTTTAGACTGTAGTGAAACTACAAAAAAAAAGTAAACAAGCATTGCATTAGCAACAACGTTAGCTTTGCACGCTATACAGGTTCACTAAACATAAACAAAAAGTGTCTCATACAAAAAAATATAACATTTTGCTTACTAATATGTACATTCTTTACAACAACCATACTTACGGACAAATCTTGTCCAAGGATCATATAAGCACAACATTACAACGAAGGCGTCAGCCCGAGACGTCGTGCAGCCATATTGAACTGGCAAGAAAGCAATAAACCATGTCGCAAAGCGACCACAAGAGTTCGCTGTTAGACAGCACAAAAAACCTTGCTGTAAAACTTACCAAAAGGCAGAATACTGTCCGAGCGGGACATGTGCGTTAATTGCGTCAAATATTTTAACGTGATTAATTAAAAAAATTAATTACCGCGCGTTAACGCGATAATTTTGACAGCCCTGATATATATATATATATATTTATATACACATATATACACAGTATATATATATATATATATATTTATATACATACATACATACATACTAGGGCTGTCAAAATTATTGCGTTAACGGGCGATAATTAATTTTTTAAATTAATCACGTTAAAATATTTGACGCAATTAACGCACATGCCCCGCTCAAACAGACTAAAATGACAGTACAGTGTAATGTCCACTTGTTACTAGTTTTTTGTTGTTTGGTGCCCTCTGCTGGCGCTTGGGTCCAAATGATTTTATGAGTTTAAGCACAATGAGTGAGCATGGTGTAATTATTGACAACAACAATGGCGAGCTACTCGTTTATTTTTTGATTGAAAATTTACAAATTTGAATAAAACGAAAACATTAAGAGGGGTTTTAATATAAAATTTCTATAACTTGTACTAACATTTATCTTTTAAGAACTACAAGTTTTTCTATCCATGGATCGCTTTAAGAGAATGTAAATAATGTTAATGCCATCTTGATTTATTGTTATAATAAACAAATACGGTACATATGTACCGTATGTTGAATGTATATATCCGTCTGGTGTCTTGTCTTTATATTCCAACAATAATTTACAGAAAAATATGGCATATTTTAAAGATGGTTTGAATTGCGATTAATTACGATTAATTTTTAAGCAGTAATTAACTCGATTAATAATTGTAATTGTTTGACAGCCCGAATATATACATAACAGTATATCAACTGATATCTACCGATCTTGAAAAAAGTCCAGATATCGGCCCGATATATCGGTCGACCTTTCGTGTTTTATATGTCATCGAAAGGAAATAACAAGGAACGCTTTGTTTACTTGTCTGTGTACAGGCGGCCACTTGTTCACTTCGCCTCCGCCGCCGCCTCGTATGGAGCTTCCCGAGCTGCAGGCCCCTCTGGACCTCTACGACGACAAGTCCTGAAGGCCGTTGCCGCGGCAACCCCGTCCCGCTCTTCCTCCCTCCTTCCCTCACCTACCAACACGCAATGTGACTAAATTATTATATTGGGCAGCGTTGTCGAAACGAGCCCCCGGTGGATCCGCCATCCCCGTTTTTTGAGAGGCGGCAAACTTCATCTCCCCTACGGCTCGGTTCGCTCCTTCCCGGGAAAGACTATTACCGAGTGCCTGAACGTCGCTGGCGGCCGGATCGGAACCGGCGGAGGGTAACCTCCTCGGGGACGACTGTCCGGGTGGCCCGACGAGCGGTCGGGCTGACTTTTCTACGCTAAGTGCCCGTTGTTTCATTTTAGCACAACAAGCACTTACGTGCTACGACAGACGGAAGGCTGCCCTCTACTGGTTTGCGCGTAACCTACAAGCAACACAGGCACCCATAAGTCACAATGTGCGCCACTGGTAAATTCCTCACCTCCAGAAGGCTGCCCTCTACTGGCTAACTCCTAACTGCAATTAACTCCTGGATGCCTGAATTTAGATTTAACAAATATAAATCAAGCGTTGGAGGAATACATATGTACACAAAGTACAATAGTATTTTAAAAATGGGAATGAAAGGAAACTGAGACAGTAAGCTAAAATCGCAAGATCTTAAAGAAAATTTAAGGATTTAGAAAATATTTTTTAATTAACAAAACATTACAAAAATAAAAGGAATTTCAATTGGTTTTATTTTTAACAGGACGTGACCCTGAAATGGCCCTAAATCAACAGGAAGTGACCCCAAAATGGCCCCAATTTAACAGGATGTGATCCCCAAATCAATAGGAAGTGACCCGTTATCAACAGAAAGTGACCCTAAAATGACCAAAAATCAACAGGAAGTGACTCAATATCAACAGGAAGTGACCCTGAAATTGACCCCAATTTAAAAGGAAGTGACCTCAAATGCCCCCAAATTAACAGGAAGTTACCCTGGAATGCCCCCAAATCAAGAGGAAGTAAGTCGATATCAACAGGAAGTGACCCCGAAATGCCCCCAAATCAACAGGAAGTATCTAAGGTTTTTACCAACCGTCAAAGCAAAGCTCCCATCGCAATTTCCCAGCAGGGCCGAGAACGAAAAGCGGTGTTTGTCATGTGGCAAAATGGATTTTGCCATGTGGCATCTTTTTTGCCATCTGGGGGAAAAAAATTGCCATGTGGAAAAATAGATTTTGCCATGTAGCAACATGGTGGCATTTTTCTTTTGCCATGTTTTTTTTTTTTTTTTTTTTTTTTTTTTTTTTGCCATGTGTCAAAATGGATTTTGACATGTGGCATTTTTTTGCCATCTGGAAAAAAAAAATTGCCATGTGTAAAAATAGATTTTGCCATGTGAAGACATGGTGGCTTTTTTTTTTTTTTTGCCATGTGGCAAAATGGATTTTGACGTGGCATTTTTTTGCCATCTGGAAAAAAAATTGCCATGTGGAAAAATAGATTTTGCCACATGGCAAAATAAATTTTGTCATGTGGCATTTTTTTTTGCCATCTGGAAAAATAGATTTTGCCATGTGGCATTTTTTTATGCCATGTGGAAAAATAGATTTTGCCATGTGGCAACATGGTGGCATTTTTTTTTTGCCATGTTGCAAAATGGATTTTACCATGTGTTTTTTTTGGTATGTGGCAAAATGGATTTTGACATATGGCATTTTTTTTGCCATCTGGAAAAAAAAGAATTTGCCATGTAGCAGTTTTAATTCCATGTGGAAAAATAGATTTTGCCATTTGGCAACATGGTGGAATTATTATTTTTTTGCCATGTTGCAAAATGGATTTTGCCATGTGGCATTTTTTATTGGTATGTGGCAAAATTGATTTTGGTTTGTGGCATATTTTTTTGTGGTATGTGGTATTTTTTAGGTTATATGGCATTTTTGCAGGCCATGCGCATCCATGCCATTGACGGCTATGCATGTCCAAATTTTCCATTTATTTTAGATCGCAAAAAAAAACGTGTGGCCGTGATTGTTGGCCACACACTTACAGCGCATTGTCAATCAACTGGAACCCAAGTAAGGCCATGCCATTGAAGGCAATGCACGTCTTTGCCATGGATACCAAAGGACAAAAAAATGCCACATGGCAAAATCAATTTTGCCACATGGCAAATACCACTTTTGGCTCTCGGTGTCTCCCCAATTTCTCCAGAATTAGCATTTTCGACTTGTTTTTACATACTTACATAATTCCCCCAAATACGTTTTATGTATTTGTTAAATGTATATTCAGGCTCTACGGATCAATCCATACAGGCCCGTGCGACCTACCGACTTTCAAGATGGTCATCGCCTGGACGCTAATTCAAGAAGCCGTCCGGGAACCAAAGCGGGAAAACACATTTTGTCAATTCAATGTTTTTTGTTTCAACTCAACGGCCGCCATTGACTTCGCTAGACGTCCAATGCGTTCGAAGCGGGAACGATGGAGCGTCGATCGAGAAAAAACAAAGACAACCTTCCGTCTGTGTTGCTAAGCTAATATATATCATGAAAATCTGTATTCTACAACGTGTAGCCACTAGAAGAAAATTGTGAGCCAAAGCATACAAACCACGTCAATAATAATCACGTGTTGTCACATTAGCATATTTAGCCGAACCGGAACGTCCTCTGTATTGGGAGTTCTTTGTAGGCGGGGCCAATCTCCAAGCTCGACGTGGCGTAGCCTACTCTTGTTGTTTTGGAGTCTGTCGCTAATAAAATGACAGCTGTCAATCATCCCGCTTGCTGGACTCATCTCTATAGGTCACCTGACGTGTGACGTCATGTGCCGCGTCAACTAGTTTCAACTGAGTGTTACATCAGGCACGAATTTATATACAAATGATGAGTTATTGATGGTAGCTTTTTTCATGCAATGCTAAAGCTACGGTATCAACAGGTTGTGACCTCGGAATGCCCCTAAATCAACAAGTGACCCGATATCGACAGGAAGTGACCTCAAAATGCTCCAAATGGACAGAAAGTGACTCCGAAATGCCTCCAAATCAACAGGAAGTTACCCAAGACCAACAGGAAGTAGCCCAAAGTCAACAAAGTAATCAAATATTAATAGGAAGTGACCCCGAAACGCCTGAAGTCAAAAGGGGGTGACCCCAAATGGGTCACAGTCTACAGCAAGTGACCTCCAAAATACCCCGAAATGGACAGGAAGTGACCCTGAAATGCCTCCAAACCCAACAGGAAGTGACTTTGAAATGCCCCTAAATCAACAGGAAGTGACCCTGAAATGTCCCTAAATCAACGGAAAGTGACCTGATATCAATAGGACGTGTCCCCAAATCAACAGAAAGTGACCTGATACCAACAGGAAGTGACCCCCAAAATGCCCAAAAATCAACAGGAAGTGACTTGATATCAACAGGACGTGTCCCCCAAATCAACAGGAAGTAACCTGATCTCAACAGGAAGTGACCTGATGTCAACAGGACGTGTCCCCTAAATGCACCCAAATTAACAGGAAGGGACCTGGTATCAAGAGGCTCTGTCCCCGAAATGTCCCCAAAACAACAGGAAGTGTCCTGATATCAACAGGACATGTCCACGAAATGTCCCCAAATCAACAGGAATTGACCTGATATCAACAGCATGTGTCCCCTAGATGCACCCCAATCAACAGGAAGTGACCTGATATCAATAGGACGTGTCCCCAAATCAACAGGAAATGTCCCTGAAATGTCTCATAATCAACAGGAAGTGATATCAACAGGACGTGTCCTTCAAAAGTCCCCAAATTAACAGGAAGTGTCCCCAAAATGTCTCCAAATCAACAGGAAGTGTCCCGATATCAACAGGACGTGTCCCCCAAATGTCCACAAATCAACAGGAAGCATCTCCAAATAACAGGAAGTGTCCCGATATCAACAGGAAGGGTCCCCCAAATGCCTTTGAAAGTGACTCTGAAATGCCCCTAACTCAACAGGAAGTGACCTGAGAATTCCTTGTAAATCAATAAAAACTGATCCGATATCAACAGGAAGTGACTTTGAAATGCCCCTAAATCAACAGGAAGTGACCTGAGAATTCCTTGTAAATCAATCAAAAGTGATCCGATATCGACAGGAATCGACTTTGAAATGCTCCTAAATCAACAGGAAGTGACCTCAAAACATCCTCAAATCTACAGGAAGTGACCCCAAAGTGCCTCCGAATATACAAAGTTACCTGATGTCAAAAGGAAGTCGCCCCAAAACGTCTCTAAAAGTGAACCAGTATCAACAGGAAGCAACTTTGAAATGCCCCTAAATAAACAAGAAGTGACCTCAAAACGCCCCTTAAATCAACAGGAAGTGACCTCATATCAACAGAAGTGACTGCAAAACATCCCTAAATCAACAGGAAGTTACTTTGAAATGCCCCTACCGAAACAGGAAGTGACCTCAAAACATCCTCAAATCTACAGGAAGTGACCCCAAAGTGCCTCCGAATATACAAAGTTACCTGATGTCAAAAGGAAGTCGCCCCAAAACGTCTCTAAAAGTGAACCAGTATCAACAGGAAGCAACTTTGAAATGCCCCTAAATAAACAAGAAGTGACCTCAAAACGCCCCTTAAATCAACAGGAAGTGACCTCATATCAACAGAAGTGACTGCAAAACATCCCTAAATCAACAGGAAGTTACTTTGAAATGCCCCTACCGAAACAGGAAGTGACCCCAAAATGCTTCCAAATCAACAAAGTAACCCAATATCAACAGGAAGTAGCCCTGAAACGTCTCTAAAAGTGATCCAATATTAACAAGTGACTTTGAAATATCCCTAAGTCAAAAGGAAGTGAACAGATAACAACAAGAAGTTATTTTGAAATGTCCCTAAATCAACAGGAAGTGGCCTTGTATCGACAGGTTGTGACCTAAAAACGCCCCGTAAATCAACAGGAAGTGAACCCAAATGCCTCTAAGTCATCAAGAAGTGACCTGTTATCAACAGGAAGTGACTTTGAAATGCCCCTAAATCAACAGGAAGTGACCTCATATGAACAGGAAGTGACCTCGAAACACCCTAAAATCAATAGGAAGTGATCCGACATCAACTGGAAGTGACTTTGAAATGCCCCTAAGTTAACAGGAAGTGACCTCGAAACGCCCTCAAAACAACAGGAAGTGATCCGACATCAACAGGAAGTGACTTTGAAATGCCCCAAAATCAACAGGAAGTAGCCCTGAAACATCTCTAAAAGTGACCCAGTATCAAAAGGACATGGCTTGGAAATACCCCTAAATCAGCAGGAAGTGACCTCATATCAACAGGAAGTGACCTCGAAACGACCTCTAGTCAACAGGAAGTGACCCCAAATGCCGACAAGTCGACAGGACGTGACCTCGAAATTCTCTCAAATCAACAGTAAGTGATCCTACCTCAACAGGAGGTAACTTTGAAATGCCCCTAAATCAACAGGAAGTGACCTCATATCAACAGGAAGTAACCTCGAAACGCCAAAAAACCAGTAGGAAGTGATCCGACATCAGCAGGAAGTGACTTTGAAACACCCTAAGGTCAACAGGACATGACCTCGACATTCCCCCAAATCAATAGTGACCTGATATCGACAGGAAATGACCTCGCAATGCCTCCCACTCGACAGGAAGTGACCCTGAAATGGCTCCAAATAAACAGGAAGTGACCCGATATCAACAGGACGTAGCCGCCAAATCAACAAAGGGATCCGATTCCAACAGGAAGTGACATTGAAATGCCCCTAAATCAACAGGAAGTGACATTGAAATGCCCCTAAATCAACAGGAAGTGAGCTAAAAAATGCCCACCATTGACCCCTGGGCCGTACGTTTGGGACCCCCGTACTAACGAATGTAATAAAAACGGTAAGAAAAATAATTATCATGATTGGAAGGTTTCATAATTGTCGAAATGAAAATAATACAAATTTGAACCTATTCCAAGGAGAACTACATCTCCCATAATGCTTATCGACAAACCCTCTACAATATATCTCCCATTGTTGATTTTTTGTTTTCTGGTTATAATCATTCAAACATAGTTATAAGTTAAGCATTTTGGTTGCTTTTTATTCAACTGGACTGTTTTGGACTTCCTGTTAGTCTAAACAATTGTGTTAACGCGACACTCCGAAAGCGGAAGTGCCGTTCCCGTACACAGATGTTAGCTTGATTGTGAAACCTAACTCAAGCGGAGGATTATTTGTGGGTTTTGTCGTCCTTCCGTGGTCAAAGTTCACCTGCGTAGAGGCGCTGATTCCTCGCGAGCATGCCGGTGAGTTATCTGGACATTTTTCAATTATCATAACATTTGAAGATTGTTTTCTCGCTTGTTTCCTGACTATTTAGTATTAGCGTCGAAGCTAAATTGACTAGCTAGCGAGAGTCTGCGGCGGCGGTTTACTGTTTTGACGCCTAATTTCACTTGTTATAATCTTTAAATGTTGTCCAAAAATGAAGCAAATATCGGCGAAAAAGAAGGAATATACACTACAAGCAGGGTTAAGTCGTAAAATAAACCCAAAACACGGTTCTGTGCTGCTAAAGTATATCAATTATGAAATGGTCATTCGAGAAATATTTACGTACCCACATTGTTTTTATTATTATTTTTGGGGTGGAAAACGCACAATTCCGTTCATATTTTTCGGTCAATTTCAAGAAAAAAATTATTAATTGACTTATTTGTTACAAGTGTAATTATCTGATGTGATGTGATCTGATTTTATGTATGTATTGCTACTAGTTTTGAGTACTAGTTCATGTTATTGAAGACAAATAGGCTCGAGCGTATGACGTGGCGCTCGCGAGGTTTCCGCCGCTATCGCCATTTTGGAAGCGAGAAACATAAACAGTGAGGCATTTCAACACAGGTCGCTCTTTAAAAATGGTTGGAAATTATTGTGCGGTAAAGAATTGCAACAACCGATCGAACAGAAAGGAGAATGTACAGCTCGACGGAACACCATTGAGTTTCTTCCGGATCCCTACATGGAGAAAAGGCGATCTGAACTTACCAAACGTCGAAGAATGGCATGGGTGGCCTCGATCGGAAGGAAGGGCATAACGTTTGATTCTCCAGTTACACACAGAGTTTGCTCTATGCACTTCCACTCCGGTAAGTTAATTTCGTTTGTTTACGCAAATTTCAGTAACTTTATGCCCTAAGTCGGCCTGTTGTTAGCTATAGCTACAGCTAAACAACTAGCATGCAGACACGTGCATTGTCTTCATAAGACATAATTCCTGTCGTTGCTAAATGAAAAAGCTGTAATATTTTGACGTGAGAGAGTGGCAAAGAATTTGTACACAGGCTACATTTTCTGCAACAAAAAAATTTGTACATCCGTGGTCACAGACTAATGTAAACACACATTGCCTACCTTTGTTAGAAAGATGGTGTTGCCATTTGCTATGGTCATAATGTGCAGATCCTGCACCCATCCGCAGCAAAACTGTTCGTAGCTTTGTAGCGATTTGTAGTTTCGGAATTGCTGATGAGTGTAGTAACATACACCAAACACTAAATACAGCATGATGTCCATTTCGCGTAGTGGTGGAAGCTTGTCGACATCTTTATTCCATTTGTGTTCAGCTTGCTCGTGAGGGTCAACATTGTTCACATCCTTAAAATTGCTCACATATCTGTCCTTCGCCGTGGTAACAAGTTTGTCTCTGTATCGAACTGGCAAGTTTTCCCTACATTCTTCCATCTTTGGCACTCGTAGTTGAATTGTATTTGCCGTTAAGTTTAAATGTCCCGTGATGCAGACGTGCTTCCGATATGGCTGCGTTGTCGCAAATCTCGCACGATCCCGTGCTGCTGTGACGTAAACGCTCGAGCCTAATAGAATTGAATACGTGGACACAGTCGTCAATACGAATCCATTTTCAAAATTTTGAAATGACATTTACAAGGCATACAAAAAAGTTTGTTTGATAATCGATTTGTTGATTCATCGTAGCAGCCTCAATTCAAAGTTTTTGGATTGACATCGTTGACCGAGTAAATCCTTTAACAAAATTTTACAAAAATGTGAAAATAGTTCTCTGAAAAAGTATCCAATTTTGACAAATGAAAAATATGTTCAATATTTTGATTACAAAAATGTAAAAACAAAGAAGAAAATTCTCTATTTAAATGCATTTATTATTTTTACAAATGAGCAAATATATATATTTTGTTTATATTTAGTTTACACAAATGTTTACACACACACACACACACACACACAAAAAAGAAAATGTAATTAACGGAAAAGTGATATTAGCCAACATTATTTTTCCGCTTTATTTATTTTATTATTTTCTCATTGTATGAAATTTTCTTTTCCTAACTAAAACTTAAAGCGCAGAGTTACGGAAGCGTAAATAACGTGCGATCGAAGTACTGGTGCACGATAATTATCGGTCCGATAATAGGAATTATGACGTCATCCCGATAAATCCAATAACATTGTTGATTGGGCGATAATATGTACTGTGCTTGCTTTGCAGTTTACACACTAATATGGGAAATCAGTTGACCATTTGTGGGGCATTGCTGCCACCTGCTGGTCAGAATAATTCGCTGCATCTATTTTTTGTTACAGTAGTTTGGTCCATTCACTTACACATTGCGGTGTCTAGCGGTAGCATTGACAATCGTGAATGCTTTCTGTTACGTTTCCGCCTTGGAAATATATGTCTGTAAGTATTTTATGTTTACTATATAACATATGGATATGCAATATATGTTTATCTCTGTGGTGAAGGGTCATATGGACAGAACTTCATAAGTTGTTGTGTTATAGAAGTCAGCCAATGCTTTAGTAGCTCAAACTAGTGTGCTATGCTATACATATAATAGTTGTGTATATAAGTGCATTGCGCAGTTTGTCGTATATTAAGTATTAAATATGTGTATTTTTCTGTTGTACTTTCACAATATTAAGACGAGTGTCTTCCCATAAAAGCAAGAAAAGACCAAGCCTTGTGGTTTATGGAAGTGCATTCATTCTTAGCTGGCTGTCGGGCAGTGAAGAAGTGAAACGCACTGTTTTGTTCATGTCATTATGAAAAATCTGGTGAGATCAAAGGCATATCTGTGTTGAAACTAGGCATTTGCCGGTTACCGGTTTCACGGTTTACCGTGGTGTGAAAACGTCGCGGTTTCAAAACCGCAAAAATTTTCCGTCAGACCGTAGTACGGTATTCGCCATTTTTCATGTGTCAAAAATGCAGCCAGAGGTGGCGTGGCGCGGCAGCGCTCACCCCCTCCCGTTTGTTTCTGTGTGTGAAAGTGACGCTATCGGCGAGACAGCCAGCGAACCCAAAAACAAATACTCCAAACATAAGGCGTTCTTTTCTTCAATTTATTGAGCTCTCAAATCTTGGTAAGTGTAATATACAAAATGAATACATTTAAAACGTTGTACAATTGTATTTTTCCATTTGTGAGTAGCTTCAACAGATTAGCACCATGGAAAAGTTCGCCAAAAACAAAACACACATTTTCCTTTCAAATTCGATATACACACTAACTAAAAGCTTACAAAGATGAATGTTAGCCTAGGCTAAGCTTGGAGAGCAATTTCGTCGAGTGTTACAGCCGCAGAGTGAGAAAACAAGCTTGATTCGCTTGAATGAAGGGGAAAAAGGGATAGCATCAAAGATCGTTAATTGCGAAAGATGATCTTGCCCTAAGCACAAATCCACGTTCGTTAGCTCAAGGAGAGGTCTCACTCCCAATGTTTTTTTTTGTTGTTGTTTTTTTTTAGATGAAACCTTTCCATAAAAATATTTACATGTTAACTTTTACATTTTTAACTAACTTATTAACTTATGAATTCTTTATGTTCTTTTTAACACAAAGGCATGACATCATGTAGACTAGATTTGACACAGTGGCTGAAAATGGCAAAACTTGACACACACAAAAAAATCATGCTGTATGAATTTTTAAAAAATTTATTCAGAAGTGTTTTTACTTTTTTATAGATTTTTTTTTTTGTTGCTCTAATCTTGAGCAACTTGAGCTGTGGCTGTGGGTATAGTCTATAAGTTATATTTTAGTTTTCCTTAAAACTTTTTTTTTTTTTAATTGATAATTTATTTATTATAACAATATATTCATGTTCCAATTTGCAACTATGTTCTGAAAAATAAAAAAAAATCCTGTTCAATGGAAAAAAGTTAAAAAAAAATTTTTTTTTAACCCATGCATCTCAAAATAACACATTTTGTAGCTATACCGCGGTATTTTTGCTCACGGTTATCGTACCGTCAAAATTTCATACCGGCACATGCCTAGTTGAAACCACCACTAGTTGTTTTGTTTTGTTTTTTTAACCTTCAGGTGTTCAAAAACTCAGATTATACATTTAAAAATGATATATTTATTATCAGTTATTGATATCGGTATCGGCTTTGAGGAGCAGGAAGTTATCCATATCGGTTTCAAAAAATGGATATCGTGCACCCCTAGATCGAAGCCAAGTTTCAGTGGCGTGTCTTTGCAGAAACACAAGTTTACCGTGGCCATGACGTGCGAAGGATGTTCGGGCGCCGTCAACCGAATTCTCAGCCGTTTGGAGGGTGAGCCGATCGTTGCCCGCCGTCAAAAAAACCATCCCAGTCGTTGACAAAGTCCGTCTTTGCTTAGACGTCAAGTTTGAAATCGACCTCCCCAATCAGCTGGTCTGGATCGAGTCGGAGAAGGACGCCGACTTTCTGCTGGAGACGCTCAAGAAGTGCGGCAAAGCCGTCACCTACCAAGGCGCTCAGTGACGGGCCTCCATCTCGAGCCAGGGAGTGAAACTCTTTATCAAGGCTGTCTTTTTGTGGTGCAGAATGAAGAAAATTTTCAACTCCTATACAATCATGACTTCATGCATTCCATACTAAAACTTTTTTTTAATCTAAGCCACAGTGATCAAACGTCTAACACTAAAAAAACACGCTCACTTTGCTTTTGTAGCAAAAATGAATTCTTGCTTATGAATTGGATGTTACATTGGTGCAATAAAGTTCTATACTTCAATTTTGACTTTTCCCCCCTATATGATAAAATCACTTTTTTAAAAAATAAAATAAATAATCTTTTTTCATTTTCAGATTTTCATGATTTTTCTTTTTTATTCTAAATGTATATAATACACATGGAGAAATTGACACTTCGTCTCTTTCTGTTGATTTGAGGGCATTTCAAGGTCACTTCCTGTGATTATCGGGTCATTTCCTGTGAGAGTCGAGTCATTACCTGTTGATTTGGTGGCATTTCAGGGTCACTTCCTGTCAAAATCGGTTCACTTCCTGTTGATTTGGGAGCATTGTAGAGTACGTTCCTGTTGATATGAGGTCACTTCCTGTTGGTTTGATGGCATTTCAAGGTCACTTCCTGTGATTATCAGGTCACTTCCAGTTGATGGGTATGATGGGGCTTTTCAGGGTAACATCCTATTGATTTACGTCACTTCCTGTTGATTTCAGGGCATTTCGAGGTCACTTCCTGTGAATATTGGGTCACTTCCTGTTGATTTTGGGGCCACTTCCTGTGCATATCTGGTGACTTCCTGTTGATTTTGGGGACGTTTCAGTGTCACTTTTTTTGAATATTGGGTCACTTCCTGTTGATTTGGTGGCATTTCAGGGTCACTTCCTGTCAAAATCAGTTCACTTCCTGTTGATTTGAGGGCATTTCTGGGTCACTTCCTGTCAAAATCAGTTCACTTCCTGTTGATTTGAGGGCATTTTGGGGCCATTTCCTGTGAATATTGGGTCACTTCCTGTTGGTTTGAGGGCATTTCAAGGTCACTTCCTGTTGATGGGTATGATGGGGCTTTGCAGGGTAACATCCTATTGATTTAGGTCACTTCCTGTTGATTTGGGGCCATTTCAGACTAAATTCCTGTTGATTTGAGGGCATTTCAGTATCACTTTTTGTGAATATCGGGTCACTTCCTGTTGATTTGAGGGCATTTTGGGGCCACTTCCTGTGCATATCAGGTGACTTCCTGTTGATTTGAGGGCATTTCGAGGTCATTTCCTGTCATTATCGGCTCACTTCCTATTGATGGGTATTTGGGGGCTTTTCAGTGTAACTTCCTATTGATATAGGTCACTTCCTGTTGATTTGGGAAGATTGCAGGGTAACTTTCTGTTGATTTGGGAGCATTTTAGGTTAAGTTCCTGTTGATATGAGGTCACTTCCTGTGACTATTGGGTCACTTCCTGTTGATTTGGGGACATTTCAGGGTCGCTTTTTATGAATATTGGGTCACTTCCTGTTGATTTGGGGGCATTTCGAGGTCCCTTTCTTTAGATATCAGACCACTTCCTGTTGATTTAGTGGCATTTCGGGGTCACTTCCTGTGAAAATAGGTTCACTACCTGTTGATTTGAGGGCATTTCGAGGTCATTTCCTGGGATTATCGGGTCACTTCCTATTGATGGATATTTGGGGGCTTTTCAGGGTAACTTCCAGTTGATATAGGTCACTTCCTGTTGATTTGGGGGCATTTCGAGGTCACTTCCATTTGATATCAGGTCACTTCCTGTTGATTTAGTTGCATTTCGGAGTCACATCCTGTAAAAATCAGTTTATTTCATGTGGGTTTGAGGTCACTTCCTATTGATGGGTATGATGGGGCTTTTCATGGTAACTTCCTATTGAAAGTAAAGTAAATGTTTAGATTATCTTCAATTTTAACATACATCCTATGTTCTTAAGTAGTTCAAATTGAGATTTGGCATTTAGTATGTGAGGAAATGAGGGGAAAATAAAAATTAGGAGATGGAGTTATGGGTGTTTGTGTTCATTTTTATTTTGGAAATCATTGGGAAAAAATACCTTTTTGAATGAAAATCAGTTTTTGTATGTCTTATAGAAATAACTGACCAAAACAGTTTTCTTTGCATTTCAGTTGTTTTGACCCATAAATACATAAATAAATAACATTTCTGGCTCCGTGGCGACCTTCACGTTGGGGAGTTCCGGCAAGAAATTCTAACCACTTTCACCCCTGATTAAAGTGATATAGGAATCTTTGAGTGAACTTCGAGTAAAATTCAAGTATCTCAAGGCCGGGCAAAGTGTCCTCTTTTTTGGAAATCAAAATATGGTCACCCTAAAATAAGAATAATGTTACTATCACTCGCTCACGTAACGTTAGCCCTGCGGAGGGCTAGGTTTCTATTGATTATGAGCACTGTCGATGCGTGGCTAACGTGTCTTACATACAATCTTAATCTGTGAAAACATAGCGCTGTAGAGTGATGAGGGTATAAAATAAAAACTTCATAATACTAACTGTCAATTTAAGCTCAGTAGCAATTGCTGGATAAAACAACAAGTAGCACTGCTCCCTAATGTGCTCCAATACAGCAGGTATCATCCATTTATTTTGAACACTGCAAAAACTAAAATCCTATCAGTACTTACAGTTTTGACTAACTTAAAACTTAACTAGAACTTAAAAATAGCTCGACACAAATGGAAATTCAATTGAATCACGTGAGAAAAACGTAGCTTTCAAGTGATGTGTGTTATCAAGTGTATTTACATTTTTAGGTAAGAAATATACATATATTGTTTAGGACTGTCAAACGATTACAATTTTTAATTGGGTTAATTACGGCTTAAAAATGAAAGAATCGTATTTAATCGCAATTCAAACCATCTATAAAATATATGCCATATTTTTCTGTAAATTATTGTTGGAATAAAAAGATAAGACCCAAGATGGATATATACATTCAACATACAGTACATAAGTACTGTATTTGTTTATTATAACATTAACATTATTAACATTCTCTTACAGCGATCCATGGCTAGAAAGACTTGTAGTTCTTAAAAGATAAATGTTTGTACAAGTTATAGAAATTTTATATTAAAACCCCTCTTAATGTATTCATTTTACTAAAATTTGTAAAATTTTCCATCAAAAAAATAAACTAGTAGCTTGCCATTGTTGATGTCAATAAATACACCATGCTCACTCATGGTACTAACCCATAAAATCAGTTGGACCCAAGCGCCAAACACCAAAAAACAAGTAGCAAGCGGACATTACACTGTACTGTACATTTTAATCTGTTTGAGTGGGGCATGTGCGTTGATTGCGTCAAATATTTTGATGTGATTAATTTAAAAAATTAATTACCGCCCGTTAACGCGCTAATTTTGACAGCCCTAATATTGTTATAAGAACTAGAAGTTTTTTGAGTGAAATAAATGAATTAAGTCTTTTTTTATTCTAGTCACATCTGAGACACAATTGTTGGCTGTTTTTAACAATATACGTCCAAAATAAAGACATTGATTGACTGAAAATGGTTCAAGATAAGATGAAATGTCTTTTCTCATGTATATTTATAATTGCTCTTTACGTAAGAAAAAATGTTTTATCTAGGGCTGTCAAAATTATCGCGTTAACGGGCGGTAATTCATTTTTTAAATTACTCATGTTACAATATTTGACGCAATTAACGCACATGCCCCACTCAAACAGATTAAAATGTACAGTACAGTGTAATGTCCGCTTGTTACTTGTATTTTGGTGTTTGGCGCCCTCTGCTGGTGCTTGGGTCCAAATGATTTTATGGGTTATGGGAGTGAGCATGGTGTAATTATTGACATCAACAATGGCAAGCTACTAGTTTATTTTTTGATTGAAAATTTTACAATTTTTAATAAAACGAAAATATTAAGAGGGGTTTTAATATAACATTTCTATAACTTGTACTAACATTTATCTTTTAAGAACTACAAGTCTTTCTATCCATGGATTGCTTTAAGAGAATGTTAATAATGTTAATGCCATCTTGTTGATTGTTATAATAAACAAATCCAGTCCTTATGTACCGTATGTTGAATGTATATATCCATCTTGTCTTATCTTTCCATTCCAACAATAATTTACAGAAAAATATGGCATATTTTATAGATGGTTTGAATTGCGATTAATTACGATTAATTTTTAAGCTGTAATTAACTCGATTAAAAATTTTAATCGTTTGACAGCCCTAGTTTTATCCAATTACTCGATTAATCGATAGAATTTTCAGTCGATTACTAAAATATTCGATAGCTGCAACCCTATATATTCCTTATTTTTACGAACGTTTTTAGTGTTTACTTTGGAACCGCTGCATTGGCGGCCATTTTTAACGTCACGCGCATGCGCGGAACTGCTTAGTTGCAATTTTTGATGGGTTGCAAAATTTGTCGGAACACCAGTCCGTGAAAAAAAGACCCAAATACCACCGGTCCGTGGTGCAAAAAAGGTTGGGGACCCCTGCTATAAGGCATTTGTTTGAAATGATGACTGAGGCATTGAAATAATAGGAAAGCTGTTAAAGCCTTTTATTGCATGTCAAACAAATCTCTGCTTTCACGTGCCAGAGGAGGAAGTAGACAAGACAGAAAACGGGCAGGCGTCAGTGGCGGCGCGGACGCGCGTTCCTGGCGTCGTACTGGATGGCGTCCAGGGCGGCGCCGATGTCGAAATCTTTGGCCTGGAGGAGGCGGCTCAGCCAGCCGCCTTCGTCGGTGAAGCCCATGGACAGCATGTGAGTCAGGGACTCCACCAGACGGGGGTCGGCCTCTGAGTGGGAGAACCACAGGGCGGTACTTAGCTTCGTGCTCAAATAAGACCGGGCGTTACCGGGCGTTACCTGCGGGAAGTTGCGGGTACAGGGCCGCCTGGGGAGTCGCCGCTGCCGCGTCCCCTTCGGCGCCCCGCTGCAACGACTGCAGCTCGCCGCTGGAAGGGTCCACTTCCTTCCCGCTGACGTGTGTCCACTCTTCATCTTCTTTGGTCGCTGAAGCCTGACGGCGGGAAAAGAATTTTCAGCCGACGCCCCGGTGACTGTAAGCGGCGGGCTTCCGTCCCACAGGTGGGTAGAAGCGCGTTCCACGTACTTCGTTACATTTACTTGAGTAACTTTTGGAGAAAAATGTACTCCTAAGAGTTGTTTTACTAAGCTATACTTTTTACTTGAGTAGATTTGTGAAGAAAAAAACGCGAGTCTTACTCCGCTACTTTGGCCTACACGAGAGTCGTTAGATTTTTCCTCTTTATTCTACATATTAAATGTATATGCATAGCTGTAGCAGCCGTAGTGGTAGCAAGTAGCTTTACGGATTTCACCAATGAGACGTCGCAACAATAATCACTCGACTCCATTATGCCAATCAGACGCAAGCTTGCCATTATATTGTCACGCGAGCCTCTTTAATCTTTAAAGCACTGTAAAAAATGAAGTATATGATAGAGCGTTGCCCTGAACATGCCTCGAAAGTGCGGATTTTAACCTCTCTCCCAGATTTTATTGACCAGGGAAAACGAGATATGATCTTTTTAATTTCAAAATAGTATTTATGAAGAACTCTTCCCTATTCAAACTCAGCAGGGCAGAGAACCAAAAGTGGTATTTGCCATGTCACATTTTTTTTTCCATGTGGCAATTTTTTTTTGCCATGTGGGAGAATGGATTTTGCCATGTGCCAAAGTTGATTTTGCCATGTGGCATTTTTTTTTGGTATGTGGCAAAATGAATTTTACCATGTGGCATTTTTTTGCCATGTAGCAATTTTTTTGCCATGTGGCAAAATGGATTTTGACATGTGGCATTTTTTTTTTGGTGCGTGGCAAAATGGATTTTGCCATGTGGCATGTTTTTGCCATTCATTTTTTGGGGAGTATGTGGCAAAATTGATTTTGCCATGTTTTTTTTTTTTTTGTATGTGCCAAAATTGATTTTGCCATTTGGCATGTTTTTGCCATTCATTTTTTGGGGAGTATGTGGCAAAATTGATTTTGCCATGTTTTTTTTTTTTTGTATGTGCCAAAATTGATTTTGCCATTTGGCATTTTTCTTTGCCATGTGGCCAAAATGGATTTTGCCATGTGGCATTTTTTGGGGGGGGGTATATGGTGTTTTTTTTTTAAGGGGGGGTTGGGGGGTATTGGTAGCAGTTTTGCAGGCCGTGCATGTCCATCGCATTGACGGCCGTGCACGTCCAAATTTTCCATTCATAGTCAAACATCCCAGCAACACGTTTTTCTGCCATTTAAAATAAATGGAAAATTTGGACGTGCGTGGCTGTCAATGGCACGGATGTGCATGGCCTGCTAAACTGCCATATACCCCCCCAAGATGCTATATAACCACCCAAAAATGCCACAAACCAAAATCCATTTTGCCACATGGCAAATACCACTTTTGGTTCTCGCTGTCTCTTAACTAGGAACTATTCTCTCCACCAGAGGGCACTCATGCTCTCTGGACGAATAATGCCTCATTTATGTAATTTTTTTTTCTCTCATTGTAATTTGATTCATTGTAATTTAAATGTATTTTTAAAAAATGTTTTATTTCTTTGGCTTAACGTGTTACTGTACAGTATCATTATATCAACAATTCATATAGATAACTTGGTGCTCAGAAAAAAAATACCATTAATTAGAAAAATAATACTAATAAGCAGTTACTCACAATGTTACTCATTACTTGAGTATTCTTTTCAGCGGACACTTTTTTTACTTGTACTTGAGTACATATTTTGGACGACTACTTTGACTTGAGTAATATTATTTTGAAGTAACGGTACTTTTACTTGAGTCCATTTTTTGGCTACTCGACCCACCTCAGCCTGGTCCCCTTCAGCCGCCTCTCGTTGTCCGTCGGTCACCTTGACGGCTTGCCCGCGATGCTCCACGTCGATGTCCACGTCGATCCCTGCGCGTGACAAAACGCGTCTTTAGGCGACATCCGGACGAGCGTCGCGCCGTCGACTCACCTAGCGGGCTCAGCATGGCCGCCACGCCCTCGCCCACGTTCTTCAGGAAGCTGAGGCCGGCGTCGGGGTCGACGTTCCTGCGACCGGGGCTGCCGCCGCACTTCTGGTTCTTGCCGCACTGCCTCATCTTCTTCAACAGCTTACCACGCGGGAACGCCATCTGCGAGGCGCACGCGGTATGAGCGGCGACGGCTCGAGCGACAGGCGCGAGAAAAGGACCGACCTGCAGGGGGTGCCAAATGGGCAGCAGGGTGTGCTCTGGGTGGATCCCTTTGGCCCGGCAGGCTCCGCAAAGGTCATAGTCGGGGCAGACGGCGCACTTGTAACGCACGCCCGCCACCGGACCCTCGCAGCCGTCGCACGTCACGTTAGGGTGCACGCCGGCAAAGGCGTGCGTGTGCACGTGAGGCGCCGCGAACGCCTCAGCCGGCAAGTCGCAACGCTGCTCCTTTTTTTCTGGGAGACAAAAATATAGATTTTATCAATGGTAACAAATGAGGTCAGTATGATACGACAACATGATTCTGACACAGTAAGATTAAGTCCAATTTTGAACTAAAGTAAAAAAAAAAAAAAAAATCTTACCTAAAAATGTATCGTTTTTGACCAAAACAAATGAACCAAACTGTAACCATTTTTGACCTAACTTGCCATTCAATAGCAGATATAATTTTCTAACCCAATATTAACCTTTATGGACTAAACATTACCCATTTGGATTCAAGACTAATCTACTTTGAGCAAAAATGAATCCCCACCCTACCGCCCCACTTTAAAAAAACATTCACTGTTTTTGGCCAAAACTAACCATTGTTAACCTGACAAACTTTTATGGACCCAATGCTAACTCGTTTTGAGCAAAAATGAAATATTTGGGACCAAAAATGAAACTTTATTTCAGACGAAATTTGAGTCCTTTAAATAAATACATTTTTGAACAAAATTCACAATTTTGGATGAAAATTGAACCTTTTTTTTTTTTTTTTTTTTTTTTTTAAACCATTTAGACCAAAAATGAAGTTTCATTCCAGACCAAATATGAGTTCTGTTTATTACATGTTTAACCCAAATTTACTGATTAAAAAAAAAAACTTTTGGCAAAAACTTTTTTTTTTAAATCCCAATTTGAACTTGAAATTTTGACCAAAAATTAGATATTTGAGACCAAAATCAAATCCTTCCTTACAGACCAAAATTGAGTCCCTTTGAAAAAAACTCACATTTTTGACCAAAATAACTTTTTTAACCAGAATATATAGCAAACATTCACAATTTTTTACCAAAACTAACTTTTTTTTTTTTTTTTTAACCCGACTTGAACTTTTATGGAACCAATACAAACTCATTTTGACCAAAAATTACTTTAATTACAGACCAAATATTAGTCCTGTTTTTGAAACAAACATTTATATTTTTGACCAAAATATGCTGAATTTCAAAACCCAATATTAACCATTATGGGTCAAACTGTCAACACTTTTGACCAGAACTACCCATGTTTTACCCAATTTGAACTTGAACCAAGGTTAACTAATTTTGACTAAAAATGATATATTCAAGACCTAAATTGAATCCTTCATTCTAGACCAACAACGAACCCCCCGCCCCCCCCCCTTATTTTTTTACCAAAATATCCCAAATTTTAAAGCCAATACTGACCTAAATGGACCAAACATGAACCAGTTTTGAAATAACTAATCCTTTTTATCACCCAACTTGAACTTTTATGGAACCAATGCAAATGAAACCAATGAAATTTTTGTGACCAAAAATGACCCACCCCCCCCTTTTTTTTTTTAAACCCAGAGCTAACTAATTTTGACCAAAAATGAAATATTTGTGACCAAAAATGAACCTAAACAAGATTGAATTTATAAAACATTTTTTAAATCAAAATGAACAATTTTGCCAAAAAGTGCCTTAAAAAAATTTTTTTTTTACCAAATTTAAAAAATTTGCACCAAATATACCCATTTTTTAACTCAATAATGACCTTTTTTTCTTTTGCCTGACTTTATAACTTTTATGGTACCTATGCTAACAAATCTTGACCAAAATTGAAATATTTGTCACAAAAATTGAACCCCCCCCTTTTCTCTACCCAAAGCTAACTAATTTTGACCAAAAATGTATCCTTTTTGACAATTAAAAAAAAAATTAACATGGTACCTATGCTAACAAATCTTGACCAAAATTGAAATATTTGTCACCAAAAATGAACCCCCTCCTTTTTTCTACCCAAAGCTCACTAATTTCGACCAAAAATTTATCCTTTTTGACAATTAAAAAAAATTAACCAAACAGTCTTTTCAGACCAAACATTCACCATTTATGACCAAAACAAACCTTTTTTTTTTTTTGTAGACCTGAATTGAACTTTTTTGGGACCCACTGCCAACTAATTTCTAATTTTGACCAAAAATGAAATATTTAATGCTAAATTTAATTCATCATTCCAGACAAACAACAAAGACCCCTTTTATTTTTTTAAATAAACATTCACATTTTTTACCAAAATTAACAATTTTGCACCAAAATATACCCATTTTTTAAACCTGACATTGACCTATTGACCATTTTTGACCAAAAACGAACCCTTTTTATATACCCTGAGCGTAACTTTTATGGAACCAATGCTAATTTTGACCAAAAATGAAATATTTGTGACCAAAAATTACCCACCCACCCCTTTTTTTTTTTTACCCAGAGCTTTACCATTTTGACTAAAATTAACCATTTTGAATAATAAAACCAACCACTTTTTAGTGCCGTCAACAGCAGTCAAAGAGTTAACAAGGAAAATACAGAATTACTATCGAGTGCGAAATCAAATGGACTCCATGACAACCTTTCTGGTCATCTGTGGTACTGCAACAACATATAACTGAGTATCGATACTTTTGTCATCAAACATCGTATCCGGCTACAACGTTGAAGTATCGACACATTGAACATTTTCAGGAAAGCTCGATCTTTGCGCTTATTTACCTTTGACGTAAACCCGGAAGACGTCGTCCTTGATGCAGGCCACGCCCATCTTGAGTTCGTCGTCGGACGAGAAGGCCACCAGGTCGCCTTCGCAGTCTGCCGAGAACCCCCCAAAAAGTGAGTTTAGAGTCGATAGTCCGGCGATGGCGGTCTAAGTAACTCACCCTTGTAGTACAAGTTGAAGGTGGTGGTCGGCCTCGTCTTGAGTCCGCTGAAGAGCAGGCAAGTTTTGGCGCTCAGCTGTTCGAAGCTTCCGAGCGCGTCCTGCTCTAGCACGAATCTTCGGATTTCCCGAACCGACTCCTCCTTGCCCATCAGGTAAGCTTTGACAGTCAACGACATCTCGGTTGGATGTTTTCTTTGACTTCTTCTCGTTGTCTTCTAGTCGCTCCCGCAGTTGCTTGGTTATGACGCAGCTTTCAATGCCGCCGCCTGACTTTTGTTTGTGGTCGCTTCCGGGATGGGCGTCACCACGTGTCGCTCGTGTTGACATGACTTCCCATTGGATGCGCTGCGGAGCCCCGCCCACGAGGACCAATGGGAAGCCGCGCTCACCCTGGGGGCGGGGGCTTTCCCTTCCCATCCACAGTCGGTCACCTGACCGAGCGAGCGACGCCTGAAAAGATGACTCGTGGCTCGAAAAATTCGCTCCGTCATTGTTACGTCGACACGTTTTTCCACATTTTAGACGAGCTCCACGTCAAAACACATTTAACACTCAGTGGACTTTGGCAAAGACTCCTGCGCTGTCATTGACGGCGGTAAACATCAAATTCATGGGCGTCATGAAGGGGTTGTAATCCAAACTAGTCCCCAGATTTCAAATGATTATAAGCAGGAGAATGCATGCGGTCGATGCTTTGCTTTGCTAAGACACTTCCTGTTGTTTTGAGGGAATTTCGGGGTCACTTCCTGTTGATATGAAGTCACTTATGGATTTGGGGGCATTTCAGGATCACTTCCTGTTCACATTGGGTCACTTCCTGTTGATTTGGGGGCATTTCATGGTAACATCTTATTGACAGTCACTTCCTGTTGATTTGGGGGCATTCCAGGGTAACTTCTTGTTTCGATGGGGTCACTTCCTGCTGACTGGGGGAAATTCTGGGGGCACTTCCCGTTGAGTTGGAGCCATTCCAGGGTCACTTCTTGTTGATTTTGCGGCATTTTTAGTGTGACTTTCAGTTGATATAGGTCACTTCCTGTTGATTTGAGGGCATTTCCTGTTTTGGGGAAATTCCAAGTGACTTCCCCGTTGATTTGGGGCCATTTCATGATCCCTTCCCATTCAAATTGGGTCACTTCCTATTGATTTGGGGGCATTCCAGGGTCACTTCCTGTTCATAGTTGGTCACTTCCTGTTGATTTGGGGTAGGATCATTTCCTCTTCATATTGAGTCACTTCCTGTTGATTTGGGGGGGCATTTCTGGGTAACTTCCTACTGATTTAAGGGCATTCCAGGGTAACTTCCTGTTAATTTGGGAGCATTTTAGCGTATTGCCTGCTGATATAAGGTCACTTCCTGTTGATTTGGGGGCAATCCAGCTAGCTAACTTCCTGTAGATTTGTGGCCATTTCATGATCCATTTCCATTCATATTGGGTCACTTACTGTGGATTTGGGGGTATTTCAGGGTAACTTCCTGTTTATATAGGGTCACTTCCTGGTGACTTGGGGAAATTCTGGGGTCACTTCCTGTTGATTTGGAGGCATTCCAGGGTCCCTTTTTGTTAATTTTGGGGCATTTTAGGGTAACTTCCTGTTGATATGAGGTCACTTCCTATTTTGGGTGCATTTCAGGTAACTTCTTGTTGATTTGGGGGTCACTTCCTCATGATTTTGGCCCATTTCTGGGTAAGTTCCTATTGATTTAAGGACAATCCAGGGACACTTCCTGTTGATTTGGGGGCATTTCAGGGTCACTTCGTGTTGATTTGGGGGCATTTTAGGGTACTTCCTGCTGATATGAGGTCACTTCCTGTAGATTTGTGGCCGTTTCATGATCCATTCCCATATATATTGGGTCACTTCCTGTTGATATGGGGGTATTTTAGGGTAACTTCTTGTGTATATAAGGTCACTTCCTGCTGACTTGGGGAAATTCTGGGGTCACTTCCTGTTGATCTGGAGGCATTCCAGGGTCACTTTTTGTTGATTTTAGGGCATTTTAGGGTAACTTCCTGTTGATATGAGGTCACTTCCTTTTTTGGGTGCATTCCAGGTAACTTTCTGTTGATTTGGGGCCATTTCATGATCACTTCCCATTCATATTGGGTCACTTCCTCTTGATTTGGGCCCATTTCTGGGTAGCTTCCTATTGATTTAAGGACATTCCAGGGACACTTCCTATTGATTTGGGGGCATTTCAGGGTCACTTCCTATAAATATGGGTCAGTTTCTATTGATATGGGGGCATTCCAGGGTCACTTGTTGATTTTGGGGCATTTTAGGATAACTTCTTGTTGATATGTCACTTCCTGTTGATTTTGGGGCATTTCAAGGTCACTTCCTGTTTTGGGTTCATTTCAGGATCACTTCCTGTTCATATTGGGTCACTTCCTGGTGATTTGGGGGCATTCCTGGGTCACTTCATGTTGATTTGGGGGCATTTTAGGATAACTTCCTGTTGATATGAGGTCACTTCCTGTTGATTTGGGGTCATTTCAAGATCACTTCCTGTTCATATTGGGTCACTTCCTGGTGATTAGGGGGCATTCCAGGGTCACTTCCTGTTGATTTGGGGCTATTTCATGATCCCTTCCCATTCATATTGGGTCACTTCCTGTTGATTTGGGGGTGCTTCAGGGTCACTTCCTGTTCATATTCGGTCACTTCTTGTTGATTTGGGGGCATTTCAAGGTCACTTTCTGTTGATTTTGAGGCACTCCAGAGTCACTTCCTGTTTATTGGGGGGGCGCTTCAGGATCACTTCCTGTTCATATTTGAGTCACTTCCTGGTGTTACAGGGCATTCTAGGGTAACTTCCTTTTGATGAGGTCACTTCCTGTTGATTTCGGGCATTTCAAGGTCACTTCATGGAGACTCAGGCCACTTCCTGTTGATTCAGTGTCATTTTAGGATAATTTCCTGTTCATATCAGGTCACTTCCTGTTGATTTGGGGGCACTTTAGGATAACTTCCTGTTGATATGAAGTCACTTCCTGTTTATTGGGGGCATTTCAGGGTAACTTCTTATAGATTTTGGTCACTTTGTTAATTTGGGGGTAATCCAGGGTCACTTCCAGTTGATTTGGGGACAATTCAGTTACTTCCTGTTGATATTGGGCTATCGCTGCTCAGCCTTCACTGTGTACAGATGCACTCTCTGAGCTCCTGAAGCACTCAAGCGCTCAGGGCCAGCAAGCTCGACTCCCAGTATGGCTCCAAAGAATTTGAAACCTGGAGACTTGGATGAAATAAAATCCTCCATACAGACGTTGGAGGTCTCCTTGACTGGCTTGATTCAAAACCAGAATCAAGAAATCGTCAGAGAGCTCCTGTTAATTCGCGCTGAAAACGAGAAACTCAAGCAGGCGGTCGAGGAGAGAAATGTTCGCATCACGAGGCTGGAAATTTTGGCTGGCGCAAATGAGCCACAACAAAATGTTCCCACAGCAAACAGATGCAAAAATGTGAAGGACATGACAAAGCCATAACCTTGTACGCCCTGAAATTAATCGAGCTGCTTGACTGGACGCTGAGTTACTAAACCCAGATTGTTGTGTTATTGTAGTTTTGTGGCCATCTGATGTATGTACCATGTCTGAATGTGCGTCTTTAGTTGTATGGGGGACGGGAAACTGATAAGCATATGATTCCTCCCGTCCGCCTTTGTCTTCTTCTTCGGTTCCTTCGGGCAAATCATATCACATTTTGTAACTGTCAATGATACCAATGATAATAAAATTTCATTTCATTGGGCCACCCCGTTGATTCGGGAGAATGGATGTTTTTATGCTATTGAAATGAATGGTGAGCAAATAGGGCCGTTGGAAAGTTTTAGGCAAATCTTGGCCAAAGCGCTTTTTTTTTTTTTTTTTTTTAAAGCAAAAACTGTATAGAACATCGGTACTCCTGAGCATCGTGATTCTATTTTTTATGTATAAATGATGCGATTTTGACCAAAATTGTCGGACAAATAGCATTTTGAAATTTCAGTTTTATTTTCTCAAACAAAAAATAAACAAACACTTTTAGGTGAACGGTTACTTTAACTACCATCAAATAAAAAAGAGAACACTAGTTCATCTGGAAGATTCCGGTCCCGCCGCGAAACTTGACCGGTTTATCCCGTTGGTCGGGTTCCCTCCCAGCACTTAACCGGGATCGCGCACATTATTGACTTTTATTGTGTGACAGAAATATGTGACATCAATAACAAAGACAGAAAGAAGTGTCAGATGTAGAGGGGGTGGTACTGTCGAGGCGTCAGGCGTTTTCGACACGTCGGGCACGTGTGCGAGTGGGAAAGGGCGTCTCGTAGGCACTGGCTGCAGAAGACGTGTCCGCACTTGGTGGACACCACCAGCCGGCCGCTGTCCACCATCTGATAAAGACAACCGGGTTAGCGTTCCCGAGCGGCGGCGCGTGGCAACGAGCTTCTCACCTCCGAGTAAGAGTCCATACACACGGGACAGCTGATGATTCCCGGCGTAAATCTGCGGACAAAGACATTTTCAGTCAACGGCAGGAGGAGCCCAAAGCTAAATAGTACTATAAAATATGACAGCAAGTGGTTTTGAAAAGATATTTTGGACACAAATCCATTTAAATAAGGGGAATGAAAAGGTTTAATAACCAAGTTGGATCCTAATCAGTCCTTGTTTCTCGGCTGCTTTGGCTCCACCCACAAAAAAAAAATCTCCAAACAGAAGCTGATGTCACACCATGAATGAGTTGCAGATTTCTGCTAAAATGCTAGCCATAGTCATATGGAGGACCAGGAGTGCAAAAATTAAATACACAAATAAAAAAAGCAAAAGTGTCATTAAAATACTTGTATTTTAACATTTATTCATTTCAATATTTACCGTATTTATTTCGATTTATTTAATTCAATTTATATTTATTTCAAATTGTATTTACCGTACGTTTTTCGCTTATTTATTTATTCCACTTTATATTCAATTTTTATTTCCATTTTTATTTATTTATTCCAATACCTATTTATTTGTTTAAATTTTTTGTTTTAATATAATTCATTATTTATTCCCCCCCCCCCCCCATTATTTATTTACTTTAGAGCTGTCCCGACTAGTCGACGTCGTTGATGTCATCGATGACGTAAATGCGTCGACGGGCAAAACATACCGTCGACGGGTAATGCGGGTTAAAACAATTACATGCAGATAAAGTTTAGAATGGCGGGCGCTCGCGATGCAAGTGGTTGTTACCAGCACACCCAAGGAGGCGGCTGTTATTATCAATGTGACTGGCATTGTAAGATTGAGCGGAAAGAAAGTAAGTGGGCAAGCGAGAGAGAGGGAGGGAACGAGATCGGTGAGAGTTGAAAAAGTATGTGGGCAGCGCGGAGTTAAGTGGCTACATCCCCAACGTTTTTGTTTTGTTCGATAAAAATATCCATAAAAAGCTGTCGACGCCTCTCCTTGTTTTTATGCACGCCGCCGCCTTCCTGAGGAGGAAATCGGAGGAACCGACGACAACGAGTCAAGTGAATCGCCGGTTCACTCCTCACTACGGCGAGCAGTTGAAAACACCCCCAATTACCAAGAAGGGCAGAATTGGTAACACGGTGAAAGCTGCATAAAGCCAAAAAAAAAAAAAAAAGCAGACCAGACTAGCCAGAGCCTGAAATTATTTCAAGGAAAATGTGGAGGGTGCCACTGTGTGTACTCTTTGCTAAGCTGAGCTCGCATACCACGGTAGCACGTCGGCTATGAACGAACACTTGAAGCCGTCACCCAGGTGTATTTCGGAAGACATCAGGAAAGAACAAGCTAGCAGATTGTAAGTCCATACAACTTTCTAACGATTTTATCTGAAATTGAAATTGCCTTTATGTGAGTCATATCAACGTGCATTTGTATTTAATTGAAAATATATTAGGGCTGTCAAAATTTTCGCATTAAAGGGCGGTAATTTTTTTTTTTAATTAATCACGTTAAAATATTTGACGCAATTAACGCACAAATGCCCCGCTCAAACAGATTAAAATGACAGCAAAGAGTAATGTGTACTTGTTGTGTTTTTCGGAGTTTTATCGCCCTCTGCTGGCAATTGGGTCCAAATGAGTTGATGGGTTTCTGAGTGAGCACCGTGTAATTATTGACATCAACAATGGCAAGCCACTAGTTTATTTTTTGTTTGAAACTTTTACAAATTTTATTAAAACGAAAACATGAAGAGGGGTTTTAATATAAAAATTCTTTAACTTGTACTAACATTTATCTTTTAAGAACTACAAGTCTTTCTATCCATGGATCGCTTTAACACAATGTTAATAATGTTAATGCCATCTTGTTGATTTATTGTTACAATAAACAAATACAGTACTTATGTACCGTGTGTTGAATGTATATATCTATCTTGTGTCTTATCTTTCCATTCCAACAATTTACAGAAAAATATGGCATATTTGTAATTAACTCAATTTAAAATTTTAATCGTTTGACAGCCCTAAAAAAAAATTTTTTTTTTTTTTTTTTTTTTTAAGTAAACAAGAGGGCAAACGCGGAGCCGAATTTGTCACCTCACCTAGTGGTGCTCCGCGCCCGGAGTGAGGACAAGACATTAGCGCCCACATTGGAGGGCTCGTCCTCATCGCTGCTGACCACGTAGCTACCTCCCGGGGAGTTTCTCCCATCACCGTCGTGATCTGAAAGGAGCTGAGTCAGCGCCCGTCTACGTATACGTGGCCAGTGCGACTAAGACACGCGTGCCGTACCTTCTTCCACCAGCTGGGGGAGCACGGCAGCCAAGATGAGAAAAAGACAAGAGTTAGGAATTAGTGTTGTGCAGTATTACAGTGTATATGAAATTGGCATAATTCCCCTCTAGCTAAACTATTGTGTATGTATACATTATATGATAATATACATCAGCTATAGGTTTACTATCTAATAAGGTAGTATTAAAGTATTAAATCTTTTTTTTTCTCCAATATTGAGATGTTTATTTCGAGTGATGACATCACTCGCATTTTTTCTGTATCCAACTCCTGCGGCTGACAGAGCGTACCAACTCTTGATTACGCTGGGAGGTCCCAAAAAATGGCACGTGCAAATGGCACCATTTCGGCCCATTTACTGAAAAATGGATCTGATGGGGTGCCATTCACATGTGCTCGTTGTTGGGACACCCCCATTATTGAGAGAGTTGGTACGCTCCATCAGCCGCGACGGAGGGGCTGCAATTGACATCTTCACTTGAAATTATCTCGTCTCAAAAACCATAGCAGCACAAGCAAAACTTTTTTCAGCACAAAAGATTGACATCATATTTATATGTACTGGACTGTCTCAGAAAATTAGAATACAGAATATTCTAATTTTTTGAGACAGTCCTGTGTATATATACAGGACTGTCTCAGGAAATTAGAATACACAATATTCTAATTTCCTGACTGTCTCAGGATTTGCGTCTGATGGGGGGCCAACTTCACGGAGGTAAGAGGTAGCTGTATGTGTCAAAGTAGTACCAGCAAACGGCCTCTAGGTGTTCTTATCCCAATGAAACGGGAAACATTAGTTTGTGAATAGTCAAGTTTTAGGAGATGGCGTGATGCTAACTTTTTTTTACCATTTGAATGGAGTTTTCCTTTAAATTAGCATTAAGCTAAACCAAAAAAAACCCCATCAATATAGTCGTCAATTGGTTTGCTCACTGATGCCTCGCTGCACATTCAGACGTGTGCGTGCGTACCAGGACGGTGTCGTTGGTCAGATCGACGACGTGCCCCGCTTCCGACGTCTCCGACGTCAGATCGACCACCTCGGCGGAGCCTGAAAGACAAAAGTCGGTTACCGGCGGCGCTACGCTGCCTACGTTCGCCCGGGTGACCCACTGTCCTCCTCCGGGTTGTCCATCACATCGATGGTCTCCGCAACGACGGGCGAGGGAGCCGCTCGGGGACCTGTTATCCCGCTACGTGGTCCGCCGACATCGGCCCCGGCCCGTCTATCGGCGCGGGTCGCTCGGCGAGCCTTAGCGCCGCCGCGTTGTTTGGCAGCGGACGCGAGCGGGCCCTCCACGTTCCGTCGTTTCCTCGGCGCCTGCGAACACGACGTATCCGATAGAGGTGTGACAAAATATCGAAATGGTAATATATCGTGATACTTTGTACCGCAAAAGATTATCGATATACTGCATCATGTTATCAAGCAATTATAGAGCATTTTGCTGTGCAAGTTAGCCAACTGTTGTGAACATTCGCATTATATAGAATTTAAGTAAGCGGACTTTTACTATGCAAGTTAGACAATTGTTGTAAACATTAGCACTATATAGCATTTAAGCTAGCGGACTTCTATCCTTTTTTTTTTTTTTTTTTTTTTTTTTTTTTTAAACCTGTCCTGTTCAGCTGTTTGACACAGAGAATGGAAGTCTAAGTGCCCGGATTCTGAACAGTTTTAATGTTTCACATTGAGAGTCTGACATACTCCCATTGTGATCATTCAAAATACCTTTTTATTATGACAAAGCAGCGAACAGGAAGGGATTATGGGGGGACAGAAGAAAAGAAATACAAGAGAAGAAAGAAAAGAAACACATACACAAACAACAACAAGAAATACATTGAACATCTAAACTAGTTACTAATATGCTGGTGCTATCGTCAGCGAGATGTATTTCCGGTAGCGGACTTCTATCCAAGTTAGCCAACTGTTGTAAACATTTGCATTATATGGCATTTAAGATTGCGTAATTTTGCTATGCAAGTTAACCAATTTTGGTAAACATTAGCATTATATAGCATTTAAGCTAGCAGACTTCTATCCAAGTTAGCCAATTGTTGTAAACATGAGTATTATATAGCATTTAGGCTAACAGACGTTTGCTGTTAATTAGCCAATTGTTGTAAACATTAGCATTATAAAGCATTTCAGCTAGCGGACTTATACTATGCAACTTAGTGAAACGTTGTAAACATTAGCATTATACAGCATTTAAGCTAGCAGACTTTTGCTATGCAAGTAGCCAATTGTAAACACTTTTGCAACGCAAGTTAGCAAATTGTTGTGAAAATTAGCATTATATAGCAGTTAGGCTAGCGGACTTTTGCTTTTCAAGTTAGCCAATTGTTGTAAACATTAACATTATATAGCATTTAAGCTACCGGAATTTAACAATGAAAGTTAGCCAATTGTCGTAAAGATAAGCATTATATAGCATTAAAGCTAGCAGACTTCTGCAATGCAAGTTAGCCAATTGTCGTAAACATTAGCATTATATAGCATTTAAGCTAGCAGACCTTTACTATGAAAGTTAGCCAATTGTTGCAAACATTAGCATTAGATAGCATTTAAGCTAGCGGACTGACTATGCAAGTTAGCCAATTGTTGTAAACATTAGCATTATAGCATTTAAGTTTGCGGACTTTTGCGATGCGAGTTAGCCAATTTTAGTAAAAACATTAGCATTATATAGCATTTTGCTAGCAGACTTTTGCTATGCAAATTAGCCAGTTGTTGTAAATATTAGCATTACATAGCATTAACTCAATTTAGCCAATTGTTGTAAACATGAGCATTCTATAGCATTTAAGCTAGCGGACTTTTGCTATGCAAGTTAGCCATTTGTTGTAAACATTACCATTATATAGCATTTAAGCTAGCGGAATTTAACAATGCAAGTTAGCCAATTGTTGTAAACATTAGCATTATATAGCATTTCAGCTAATGGACTTTTGCCATTCAAGTTAGCTAACTGTTGTAAACATTAGCATGATATAGCACTTCAGCTAATGGACCTTTGCTATGCAAGTTAGCCAATTGTTATAAACATTAGCATTATATAGTAGGGCTGTCCCAAACGACTAATTTTCTCCCGATTAGTCAGCCGACTATTTTTACGATTAGTCGACTAATCTAATAATTTAAAAAATATATATATTTTTTTTTACTAATTTAGCAATGAAATTTTTGTTGACGCTTATCAATTCACAAAAACATATTGGAACACTTAAATTATTTATTAAAGTACAAATAAACACGTAAATAACAATAATAAATCACAAATAAACAATGAGTTCAAATCCTGATAGAATTAACTAGTGCAAAAGAATGGAATGTAAACAGATTCAGAACACAGACTTCGCCTTTCCAACATGATTCAAAAGAATTCCTTAAAAAACACCTAACATTAATAGTATAGCATAGTACTATATATAATAGTATTATAATAATTATAATAATTATTCATTGCCAATCAGATTTTTCATAAAGGGTGTCATTTTAAAGGCTTCGTGTAGAATCTGAATTCTGAAGTATGTGGGATTAACTTCAGAAATCGCTATTTATATGACGAACATGACATGCTTTTATTTTGAAATGTTCACCGGAAGTACGTTCGCTAACCCGCTAACTTCAGCTTTACATTCCGCAAAAAAAAGCACTTATTGTCATTGCATGTAGTGTCAATAATAGATTTTTTGGGTCATTTTTTTCATTTGCAAATGCTGTTAACCAGCGATTTTTCATGTCTGAATGCCTTTTAACCGCAAATTTGCTTTCACGAGACGACTGCCAAAGTTTTATAGCAGGCTAAAGTAAGTTGCCTTTTCCCCCCATTCACCTCAGTGTAGCAGTGCTAACGTTACAGTGTTTAATATAGATGTGTTTTCTTATTTTGTATGTCTGAACTTTAATTCTACAGCGTGTTGATAAGAGAAAGGAACTCGAGACTCATATGCCATCAGCATGCACGCACCAATGTATGCACGCACGCACGTACGCAGCTATCAAAGGCAGCCGTGAAAATTACCGCCCTCATTTTTATTTGTCGTGCGATAAATGGACTCATTGCATATCGTGACAGGCTTAGCAACTTCAATAAAACATGTCATTAGTTAGTTAGATTGACTTACAAACTGGGTGACGGCGCTTTGGGTGTTTATTCACGGCCGACGTGCAGCCAAGCCTGGCATTGAAGAGACAGGACACAAGAGGGTTCCCTCCTTTGTTTCTTTGAAATAAGTCAATGTTTTTGACACTCTGGTGCGCTTTTTTTGGCTTTGTGCCGCTTTCCCCGCTTGCATACAGAGCGTCAAACATTCGGAACTTTCCACGCATATATTTTTTAACCCTTCATTAACCGTCGACGGGATGTTGTGCACGTCGACGATGTCGACTAGTCGGGACAGCTCTATTATATAGCATTTCAGCTAATGGACTTTGGCCATTCAAGTTAGCTGTTGTAAACATTAGCATGGTATAGCACTTCAGCTAATGGACTTTTGCTATGCAAGTTAGCCAATTGTTATAAACATTAGCATAATATAGCATTCAAGCTAGCGGAATTTAACAATGCAAGTTAGCCAATTGTTGCAAGCATGTGAAGGAATATATTTTATTCATGCTTACAAAATACATCAACAGTTGTGAATTTATATTCCACTATATTCGTTTGTGAGATTTTACTCATACTTATTGTTCATGTGCTGCAAATATTCCTTTGAAACAAAGTTTGTGCTTCATGCCTTATCAAGTTTTGACTCCCTTTTGTCCCAGCTACAGCTAAATTCCCCAAGGTCGTACCTTCTGTCGAAAATCCCCAGGTTGAGCTGTAATTAGGCATGTGCCGGTATGAGATTTTGACGGTACGATAACCGTGAGCAAAAATACCGCGGTTTCACGGTATTGCTATTTTGAGATGTATGGGTTAAAGAAAAAAAAAAAAATTCTATTGAACAGGAATTTTTTTTTCAGAACATAGTTGCAAATTGGAACATGAATATATTGTTAAAATAAATAAAATATCAATTAAAAAAACTAATATTTTAAATAAAATTAAAATACAATTTATAGACCCACAGCTCAAGTTGCTCAAGATTAGAGCAATAACAAAACAATTTCTATAAAAAAGTAAAAACACTTCTAAATTTTTTTTTTTTAATTATACTGCATGACTTTGTTTTGAGGGTGGAAAAGCTCAAGTGAAGTTCCGCCATTTTCAGCCACTGTGTCAACTCTAGTCTACATGTCATGCCTTTGTGTTAAAAAGAACATAAATAATTTATAAGTTAATAAGTTAGTTAAAAATGTATAAGTTAGTTAAAATGTCAATATTGTTGTGGAAAGGTTTCATCTAAAAAAAAAAAAAAAAAAAAATTGGGAGTGTGACTTCTCCTTGATCCAGCGAACGTGGATTTGTGCTTAGGGCAAGATCATCTTTCTGCAATTAGCGATCTTTGAGGCTACCATTCCCCCCCCCCTTCATTCAAGCCACTGATTCAAGCGAATCAAGCTTGTTTTCTCACTCTGCGGCTGTAAAACTCGACGAAGTTGCTCTCCCAGCTAAACCTAGGCTAACATTCGTCTTTGTAAGCTTTTATTTAGTTTGTATATCGAATTTGAAAGGAAAATGTGGTTTTGTTTTTGGCGAACTTTTTCCATGGTGCTAATCTGTTGAAGCTACTCACACATGGAAAAATACAATTGTACAACGTTTTAAATGTATGCATTTTGTATATTCCACTTACCACGATTTGAGAGCTCAATAAATTAGAATTGAAAGAGTATTTGTTTTTGGGTTCGCTGGCTGTCTAGCCGATAGAGTCACTTTCACACACAGCAACAAACGGGAGGTGGTGAGCGCTGCCGCGCCACGTCCCTTCTGGCTGCAGTTTTGACACATGAAAAATAGCGAATACCGTTCTACGGTCTGACGGAAAATTTGAGTGGTTTTGAAACCGCGACGTTTTCACACCACGGTAAACCGTGAAACCGGTCACCGGCACATGTCTAGATGTAATAAGTTTCACTTCGGTTTCATATTTAGCATTCAGTTTTGAGAAACAACAGCAAATAAGGCACTTCCTAAATTATTGCTATTCTGAACTAACCAATCACTGCACGTCATGTACTCACTTTTTGCATATTCTGTTATCATGTGATTTTACCTAATAAAAAGCGTGCACGGGCAGAGGAGAGTTGGAGATGATCCCCGTGCCACGTTAAAAAACAGATACTCGAGTAATTCCTGATTTGGATGTGAGCTTTTCCTCCTTGCAACTGTCCTTAGAATAGAATACTGGTTGTGTTTTATTTCCTGACCAAGCATTAGCATTATATAGTATTTAAGCTAATGGAATTTAACAATGCAAGTTACCCAATTGTAAACATTATCATTATATAACATTTACGCTAGCTGACTTTTGCAATGCAAGTTCATCACTTGTTGTAAACCTGAGCATTATTTAGCATTTAAGCTAGCGGCATTTGCTTGCATCTTGGAAACAAAGCAGGGTGCAATTAAGAAGGTCCTAAACGAATAATTGATTATCAAAATAGTTGATTTGATAATTTATATGAAAATGATTGGTTTTTTTTATATAAAACTTCACGGAGGTCTTCCCGTTGATATCACATCCCTTCCTGTTGATTTGGGGGCGTTCCTGACTCACTTCCTGTTGATATCCGGTCGAATGAAAAACGCAACATGATTGGACGTCTATCCTCGTCAATGGCACTATGAATGAAGAGCGAGAAACGCTCACTGGTTCGGTTTGTTTCCGACCTGTAATACTGTGTAAATGTAACAGACGGAGAAGAAAAAGCATCCAGTTGATACGGAATAAACCAAATGTCACTGTTATTTTCACCTTGGGAGGCGCTTTCATTCACGTAGTCACGCCTACTTATTGACGTCACGTGGCAGTCGCTTAAAAACGTGCTTTATCACCAAAGAACTGAAAGTTGCGTTAAAGTGTTTGGCGTGTATTGGAACTTACGCTGTTGCTCATTGCTTGAGGCCGACAGAAGCAGGAGGACACCCTGAGGACACACCGAATACATTCAACATGTTGCGCGTCGTCACTGCTCGACAAAAAACACAAAATGTGCCGTTAACTACGAGCTTGCTAATCCGCGTCTGGTTATGAACAAAAAAACATGTCTCCAGAGCAAAGAATATCAAGTCGGCCCGAGATGTTTTAAGCTTGAAACGATAAAGTTGGTGAGCTCCGAGCGAGCAGCTCACTAGCATTGTCAGTTAGCATCGCTCACCGCTAACACCTAGCTTCCCGCCTTCTTCTTTCGCGCTGTATTCCCGCTCGTCGTCGTCGTCAGCTTGTGTTCAAATTTACTCGAAACGTCAAAAGCAGACTTCATTCATTACGGTGACGTTTTGAGACGGCAACGTTGTGAAACGTCAAAGACGGCTAATGCACACAAGACTTGTGAGACCGGTCCTGGTGAAGAACTTGCTGCTGCCGAGTTCCAGCGCAGCCGCAGAGAGGGTCGCTCTTATTGCAAAGCGCGAGTGCGCCGCCCTGGTGGACCGGAGGCTTAACACGGAATGTCTCCAGCCCAATCATAGCGTAAAACCAGGGGTGAAAGTGGTTAGAATTTCTTGCCGGGAAGGTCGCCACGGAGCCAGAAATTTTATTTTTTATTTATTTTTTGGGGGGGTGGGGGTCAAAACTAGTGATGGCCAAATGAAGCCTTATGAAGCAATGAAGCTTTGCAGCCAATTGGTTTGCACATGTAGCAAAGCTTCATTGTGCTTCATTTACTCTATGGCGCCATCAAGTGGTCTACAAGCCCAAGAGGTCAACATTGTTAAGAATTCAATGGTTATTTGATTATGAGAAAGATATGAATGTGCTTATGTTAGTAATTTAGTATGTGAACAAAATAACAAAACAAGTACTAAGGATAATTTGTTATTCATTTTTGTTGAGAAATAATAGCTTTCCCACAGTGGCTGGCTTTAAACGGTTTCTTTTTTTTGGACAATATTTCACCAGCTTTAGAAAATATTCTTCTTTCACAAGGCACAGATGAAGCTGGGGTGCTGATAAATGTGAGTGTCAGTTTTTATAAATTTGGGTAGGTATTCTTTTGTGCCTCCCAGTACACTAATGGATTGTTCATTCTGTTGATGTTTGGTTCAGATAGGTACACACACTCACATTTATATTAATGTAGTTCTTCTCCCTTACCTTATTGAAAGCAATCAAATGAAAATGTTCCCATACAGGGGAGGATCGCTTTTTTTTTTGCGCAATTTCCATCGCAAGCAAAGGACAAGGCTCGAAAAAAGATTGCACTGGTTGCACTGTTGCGCACAGATCATGTAACAAGTACAGGAGCCCGAAATGCACAAAATGTGAGATAACAGGCGATCGCCATTGCGTTTTGCAACCAATTTATACCGTAGTCTGTAGCCTACTGTGTTTGCAATGCGCGCCGAACGTCGGATCACTTCCGAAGCGTACATCAGCTTCAGCCGGCCGGCGAGGCTTCTCACGTCATCATTTCCGGGTTCTGCCGAAATGACGCGCGCCTCGCTACAAGCCTCGTGGAAACACCCCTCCCATTACTCGACACAAGCTTCGGAACCTCGGCCCATTTCGTCCCATCACTAGTCAAAACTACTGAAATGCTAAGAAAACTGTTTTGGTCAGTTATTTCTATAACACATGCAAAAACGGATTTTCATTCAAAATGGTATTTTTTCAATGATTTGCAAAATAAAAGTGAACAAAAACAGCTATAACCCCAACCTCCATCTCCTAAATTTTATTTTCCCTTATTTCCTCACATACTAAATGCCAAATCTCAATTAACTACTTAAGAACATAGGATGCTTATTAAAATTGATGATAATGTAAACATTTTTTGTTTTTTTTAAACAAAAAAGATATAAGTAACATACATTCAGAAAAATAAGTACAAATGACATTACGAGTGAAATGGAATGTATTTTGAAGATCGCGCAAACATTGACTTTTTTAATCATAAATGAACAAATATAAATCCAAACTGCACATTCACAACTAAGATGTTCGGAACCTCCCCATCAGAGCAAATAAAACTAAACATGATAAATAAGGCCACCTTAACTCTCTCCTTGCTCTTAAAGATTTGATCCATTTTCTGTTGCATTGCCCTTTTTTTTTCCTTTTTTTTTTTTTGCTGTTTCAGAAAACATGCATTTGTGAATCAATCAGAGCTAACTATCTTTGGATCACATGTCAGTATGTCAGCCAATTGAACGGATAAATGAGCCCAGGCGTTTTGCTTGCATTCACACATTGACGTGACTCATCATCATCAGACTCCGATAACTGCAGCATCTGGGGAAACCTCCATGCCGTCTGTGAAATAAAATAAATAATAAATATCGGTGGAAACAGATTACGCTACACCAGCACTTTATTATGCTTGTTAACACTTGTTTATGTAAATCTTATGTCGGTAGATTGTTTTCTTCTTGGAGATGAAATGCATGCGTGGCAGCTTTGTATTTTTTTTTTTTTTTACATAGCGTTTTGACAGGTGCCGTCATACTTTCGGAATCAAAGCACCGTATACCGGAACTGCGTTCCGGCCCCGGATCTTATACCGGAACTGCGTTCCTGACAGTTCCCGCCCACTTTCACCCCTGCGTAAAACCCACCCAGTTCAATACAAAACAGCCCAATTTATAAGATGTATCCCTTTTACAATCTGATGCATATTTTCGTATTATAACCATAAAAAAATGAAGTCAACAGTGGCTGACACATTGTTGTGTGGAATGTTTCACCGATAAGCATCATGAGAAATGTAGCTTTGTCTTTGAAAAGTTGGTTAAAACTATTGTATTTTTGTTTCAAGAAACACACTACTAAATAACCATTAATTTATTCATAATTAAACGTCAAAAATGCATGTTTTCCCTATAGAAATCACTGTCAAGAAACAACTTTGACAATATTTTCTTATGAAATGCCCTTCTATTCAGATTTAAAACACACTAGAATACGCCAAAAAAAAAAAAAATTTTTTTTGAATTATGTTGTTGTATTTGACTGTATTTTCATAGCAGAAATGACATGCAGTTCACAGCTCATACGCTGCGAGGCGCTAAAACGCTAGTTCTGTAACGAAGCTAGTTAACCCAGGGGTCAGCCACCTGCGACTCTTCGAACCCTCTGATGCGGCTCAATTCTATATTAAGAAATGAATATTTTATGTGTTTATCTTCCTTTACAGTCCCTGACTAAAGTCTTGTCGCTTATCCATTTTGTAGAAACAATTGCCAATAACCTGACTTTTAATGATTCAATTGGTTTCAGAAATGGCTCATATGGAAGCTAAGACCCTCCCAAATGATGTTGAATGTACAAAAATAGATTATTTTCACTGAAAAAAGATTTATCATTTCATGAAGGCATAAAGGTCAAATTTTGGCAAGACAAAAGATTTGCCGCCTACAGAAAGTAGTGTGAAAATTGTATAAATGTACTTCAAATACAAAAATATGTTACATAGCATAAGCGGATTAAGTAGTGGTGCTGCGAGATCCAAATTTTTATTATTCATTACTTATTAATGCAAAATAAATCAATACAAATGTATTTAACTTCCACACTGCAAATTTATAACGTCTTAATCTGATATTTTTTCTTAAATCTAGTCGAATAATTTTCTCCATCTTGTTCTAAGTGTTAAAGGCTGGTTAACAGATTAATGCATCAGATTCTTCCACTTAAGTAAATATTACTATTACTACAGTATTTGTAGTTATTAGGGCCATATAGCTACAAGTTGGTCATTTTCCACCTAAATCAAGAGAAAAATTCCTTTCAAATAATGTTTTGAACAATATCTATTCTTGAATTAAGAACATTTCTGAGAAGTTTTTGAAGCTTATTTTCAGCTAGGTATTTTTCTTATTTCAAGAAATCTAAGAGTAAAATTCACTTGAAGCACTAGCAGATAATTTCACTTATTTCTTGTAGATTTACACTGAAAACAAGGGAAGTTTTTTTGTTTGTTTGTTTGGGTTTTGCAGTGCATATGTACTGGTTTCGGTGGTACACCGTTTGATCAAACCTTTGTTTTTAAAAACTACTAAAAAAAACATTTTGAAAACTTCCAGAATAAGTGTCTGGATTTTATAAGCAAATTTAAATTGCAATATTTCAACGCAGAGGTGGGTAGAGTAGCCAAAAATATTTACTCAAGTAAGAGTACCGTTACTTCAAAATAATATTACTCAAGTAAAAGTATGTCATCCAAAAAATGTACGCAATTACAAGTAAAAAAAATTATACAGGGAAAAGAATACACATGTAAGAGTAACATTTTAAGTAACTGCTTAGTTTTGTTTGATTTTTTTAAAACAATGGTATATGAATTGTTGTTATAATCATACTGGACAATAACACATTACATAACCGCATGAAGCCAAAGAAATACAAATAAAAATTCATTGAATTCCAATGAGAGGGGAAAAAAACATGAATGAGGCATTATTCGTCCAAAGAGCATGAGTGCCCTCTGGTGGAGAAAACAGTTTCTTCGTTATTAGCCTACTATTTAGAAATCAAAATGAGCATATATCCGGTTTTCCTTGGTCAATCAGTGCCAGATAAAAACTGGGATAGAGGTTGAAATCCGCACTTTCGAGTCATGTTGAGAGCAGCGCTTAATATCAAATACTTATTTTTTTACGGTGCTAAAGACCACACGATTGAGCAGGCTAGCGTGAAGCTAGAACGGCAAGCTTGCGTCTGATTGGTATAATGGAGTCATGTGATTATTTTTGAGACGTCTCATTGGTGAACTCGGTAGAGCTACTTGCTACTACTACAGCTGTTATAGCTATTCGGCATCGCTGGCAAAAACAATCTAATTAATCTAATAATCTCTTGTTTATTTAGCACCTTTGGATAACTTTGAGGGTCCAACTGAATGTAAAAGAGTGCTTATTCACCACCACAAAAGCTTCGGGAGCAAAATAGTATCATGGTGAAAATTTTCACAGAACACCGGCTGTGAACACGTGTGTGAATGTTCTGACCCAGAGACATAAAAAACGCCAGGCTGGAGTTCGCCAAAACTTACCTGAGAAAGCCAAAAACATTTTGGTAGAATGTTCTCTGGTCAGATGAGACAAACGTTAAGCTTTTGTGAAAAGGCATCAACATAGAGTTACAGGAGAGAAAAAATGAGAACTTCAAAAGAACAGAATACAGTCTCCACAGTCAAACATGGCAGAGGCTCTTTGATGTTTTGGGGTTGCTTTCCTACCTCTGGCACTGGACTGCTTGACCGTGTCCATGGCATTATGAAGTCTAAAGACTACCAACACATTTAGCAGCATAATGTAGGGCCCAGTGTGAGAAAGCTGAGTCTCCCTCAGAGGTCATGGGTCAAAGTCTGCCAATACTTTTGTCCTGCCCATTTTTGGAGTTTTGTGTAAAATGACAATGATTTAATTTTTTCATTCTCTTTTGCGTTTTTTTCATTGCAATCAAAATAAATGAAGATATTACTACCAAAGCCTTTGTAATTGCAATCATTTTCTGGGAGAAATTGAGCATCATCTGACACAATTGCAGTGGTGCCAATAGTTTTGGCCAGCACTGTAGACTGGTCCTTAGACATCTTTTTTCATTCATTTTCCCCCCAAAATCACTTTAATATTACAATACTTTGAATCTAGGGGTGCTCCAGTGTCCCCCAGAAGTGGACCCGCCCTCGATTCAAGTGACATTAACAAACTGATATAGAGAAATTAGCTTCTTAAAATGATTTTTCTACTCTTATTTTAAGGATCCTCACTAACACAACTTAATATATTGCAGTATATGTCAAACTGAAGCCCCCCCCACCCCCCCCCCCGCCTCCATTAGTGCCAACTGGGATGGCAACCCTATCTTTTAGGGTGGCAGTTGCCCCCCACCCCCTGACCCTGGTGGATTCGCCCCTGCCAATTGAGAAACAAATAATAATTTGGGTCTTTTTTTATGTAGCATCAAAAATGTCAGTAATTCCACCCTAGTGACAAACTCATTTTAATTGACTGCAGGAGGATGATAAGCACATGATTGGACGTCTATCATTGTCAATGGCTTTGAAAGAGTGAACAGCTTGCCATAGATACTAGTTAGCATCAGGTTCACCATTCAAACTCAATCCATCAAAACTGCATAATCGATCGGTCACACCATCACGGCAGCAGAGTCGGAGGGACGCTTGATTGGCGGCAGGAAACTTCTGGCTGGGTCCTGCAGAGTTTGCTTACAGACCCGACCTTCATGGACGCCGGCGATCACTCGTCCCTAGTTTTGATGAGAACGGTAAAAGAGGAAAATGAAGGATATTTTGTCTCGAATCGTACCGGCTTTTAGTTATTTTAGTCATATACAGTGCCCTCCATAATTATTGGCACCCCTGAAAAAGATGTGTTTTTCAGCTTCTAATAATTTCTTTTTATTCAAATAATATGGGACCTTAATGGAAAAAAAAGAAAAATCCAACCGACAATACAAGTGCATTCATTCAGTGGGGAAAAAAATCCCACATAAAGAAAAAAATATTTGACATCAAATAATTTGTGTCGAATTATTAGCACCCCCGGTGTTAATACTTTGTACAACCCCCTTTTGCCAACAAAACAAGGTCTGGGGACTGAGATGGCCATGGGAGGAGCTTGATTTTGTGTCTGGTGAATCATTTCTGTGTAGATTTGGCCATATCTTTAGGGTCATTGTCTTGCTAAAAGACCCAGTGACGACCCATCTTCAGCTTTCGGGCGGAGGGCAACAGATTTTGATTTCAAATGTCCCCGTATTTCAAAGCATTCATGATGCCATGCACCCTAACAAGGTTCCCAGGGCCTTTGGAAGCGAAACAGTCCCACAGCATCACTGACCCACCCCCCATACTTCACAGTGGGTACGAGGTGCTTTTCAGCATGCGCATCTTTCGTGGCACGCCAGACTCACTTAAGCCTGAGTTATACTCCTGCGTTGCGGTGACGGCGCAGCGACTACGGCGTCGTTTGACATTCGATAGTTCTGTGGTGAGGGAACGCGCTGCTCTGTAATTCACCGCCAAGCCACTAGAGGGGTTAGGGTTAGTCTCACGATTTCACCCGTTGCCACCCGTGTCTCCGCGTCAGACGTACCTATAAGAGTCGGGAGGCTACCCCCACTCCCCGGAAGTCTGCCAGAGGATTACGTTCGGGTCACCTGGTTTTGTTCCTTCACCGCTTTTCCGGAGCGTTTGGCTCCCTGTTCGTTTGTCACGGTAAGCGATTTTCATTGCTAAAGGAACACCTGGTTGTGCTGTAACGGGGATTCTTTTGACAAACTCAAATCTAGCGTCATCGCTGCCATTTGTTATGCTTGTTTTTGATACTTGTTTTACTTGCTCTTGTGGGATTATAATCAATGAATCTCATTCTGCATTTTCTAATCAATGAACATTGTCTATTTTGCAAAAGTGTGCCTGTTACTGATTCACCGCGAACCTGGAAATTTCGGAAAACAGCACCTCATATTCACTGTGAAGTATGGGGATGGGTCAGTGATGCCGTGGGGCGGTTTCGCTTCCAAAGGCCCTGGGAACCTTGTTAGGGTGCATGGCATCATGAATGCTTTGAAATACGTGGACATTTGAAATCAAAATCTGTTGCCCTTTGCCCGAAAGCTGAAGATGGGTCGTCACTGGATCTTTCAGAAAGACAATGACCCTAAACATATGGCCAAATCTACACAGAAATGGTTCACCGGACACAAAATCAAGCTCCTCCCATGGCCATCTCAGTCCCCACACCTTCTTTTGTTGGCAAAAGAGGGTTGTACAAAGTATTAACACCAGGGGTGCTAATAATTGTGACACACATTATTTGATGTCAAATAATTTTTTCTTTATGTGGGATTTTTTTTCCCCCACTGAATGAATGCACTTGCATTGAAGGTTGGATTTTTCTCTTTTTTTCCCATTACGATCCCATATTATTTGAATTAAATAAAAATATTAGAAGCTAAAACACACATCTTTTTCAGGGATGCCAATAATTATGGAGGGCACTGTAGTTCTAGAAAGCCATCCTTTTTAACTCATTTGCTCCCAAAAACGTATAAATACGTTCTATTTTTAATTGTTTCAGTGTCCCAAAAACGTATTTAAACGTCTTTTACATTTGTTTTTTTTCACAACAGACATCTCTAGGTTCTGATGCAACTTAGCTCCAAAGCACAATGCCCCAAATCCATTTTAAAGCAATAAAACTGGCCACTGGAGGGCCGTAGCGCATTTAGTGAGACCCGCAACCCTATTCAACAGCAACGAGAGGCCAAGCCGCAAAACCGGGGCGCTGGCGGAAGACGACCGAATGGATGCTAGGCGGCAGACACCGGGCAGAACAACAGGGAGGACGCCCGGGATGCTAGGCGCTGGACGACCGGGACCACCAGTACAGCGGACAATGCCGTTGAGTCCGTGCTGCTCGCCGAGCAGAGCCCGCGCCGCCGTGCTCGGCCGCTCGCATCCCCCGCGACCCTCCAGTGTCCCGCGACTCACCCGGAAACGCGCACGGCCAAGCCAGTTCCCCCCCAGGAACACAACATGCCCCACACAAGTTCCCCAGGCGAACTCCGCCACGAGGCAGTGGTCACCACAAAAGAAAGACTCAAAAAAATCCATCTTGATGAGACAGGCGGCGATGAGGGAAAAGTTGACCCCAGCTGTCGCGGCCACAACAGCATCATCTCTCAGTTCAATAGTTTAGTTATGTGTAAGTAAATTGTTCCTTTGCTATCAAAAGCTCTATTTGTCTTGTTATGTTATTTTGTAGAAGGAAAATTATTCAGAAGTTTGGGATGTCACGAAAGCAAAAAATAGCTGTGTTAAAGTCAAAGTTATGTTTGAAATGTATGCTTTAACAAAAAGCTCAATTTTTCTGTTTTTCATCAGAAATTGGAAAATTGCTTAAACTAAGCTATTTTCTAATGCTGATTTCTAAAGAATGGAAAAAGATAGGAACTAACTTTTTTTCCTGCTGAAAGAAGAGAGTAATCTTTCTTTTGGTGGGTTCCATGTTTATCTAGCAATAGAACAAGATTTTCTGTGAGCCTTGCAAAATCAGTCAAAATCAAGTATAACGGCCGGAAGCCAAGTTGGTTGCACCGGTGAAAATGGCTGGGAGTAAATGAGTTAACATCCGGACGTTTACTAAAAAATGTTTTGCAATGTATCATTTCAATTCAAAACAGGATGATTGAACATCTATTGCGTTAAAGGCACTGAAAGAAGTTTTGGAGCCTGCTGACCTTCCTTGTGTTGAATCCTAAAGCTAGGAGAAGCTCGAAGAGTCCACACGATGGCTGTTGTTGTTGAGATGTTGGTGGAGAATGTGCAACATCTCCTGAATGTTGGGCACATAACCGGACTGAAGCTTGGACCAGATGACAACATCTGAGGTGGCGACAAAGAGTAACGTGTCATGGTTAGAGGGCGACCGATATGATGCAGATTCTAATTTTTTTTTTAAATTCAAAAATCAGTTTTTGTTAGTGTCTGAAACTGATTTTCTAAGCCGATATTCGAGGCTGATGCCTTTTTTTTTACGTTAATTATGAAATATTCACTATATCAATGGATATAGTCAAGTTAAATTTGCATTCTGCTGCTTCCTTTTGCAACATTGGCCTCTAGGTGACGCAAAAACACAATTAACAAAGGTCATCACTCAAACAGTGAACATATCAGTTATCCTATTGGCTCATGACAGCCGATATTGAACCAAAAAAAAAATAAAAAATCCATATACCAGCCGATAAATCGGTCAACCTCTATAAAGAAAGATCACCACCAAAACAGTCAACATAACAGTTACGCTATCATATCAGTAAGATATCGGTCACTCTTGAAAAATAAAATCCATATGTAGAGGTATGAAAAAGTATCTGAAATTTTTGGAATTTCTCAAATTTCTGCATAAAACAGGCATGAAAATGGGTCAGGGGTTAAAAAGGTGAGAAAGGTGTGGAGGAAATATGTTCCGGCGTTCTGCCAAAATGTCCGCCGTCGGCAAAACGTCCTACATGTGGCGAATTTGACCATTTTAATTTTTCACATAAGGCTTAATATTCGAGTTAACGGGGGTTTAATTAGTTGAAGGAGTTGATTTCAACCACCATTGACTCGCGCTAGCTTAGCCACTCCAGAGCCCTGAAACTAACAAATAACTGTCAAACTGCACAGAATTTGTTCAAATCATTTCCAACGACTAATTAAACCCCGGCTAACTCAAAGATTAAGCCTAATGTAAAAAATTCTGAACTTCCCCTTTAAAATAAAGACCATTGAATATGGCCCTTAAAATGTTGTCTATAAAAGTTTTAGAGCAATAAAACAAACAACACAAATGAATAAAATGAACAGGAATCCTTCAAAGTATTTCCTAATGGGTCCAAATTGTTTTTCGAACAGATCATGTGACTATAGAACCTTAGAGACAGCCGTTTGCATTGCTTAGCCAAAACTACAGCTGAGGAGGCAAGATGGATATTTAGAATTTCTTTAAACCTAAGCTTTCAAAACCCTCAACAACAACTGAGCTTGAACCGAGGATTGAGCACGAGCAGTATCAAAAAGTCCTGGCTGTCGTGTTACCCGTTGTGCTGTAATTCCAAGTGGTGCTTGAATTGGATGCTTATAGCGGTGGACAGTCTTTTTGAGCCAGCGCAGTTTGCAGCGCACGTAGATATTTTTGTTATCTTTACTGGACAAAAATGTGAAGTAATGGCTGTGTTTCCAGTGTGCAAATGCAGCCGTTTGTAGTATATCTCCTGCCTATTTCATTGCATCCTGGCGAGGTAGCAAGGCTATGTTGTTTTGGCCGCAAACTCCCAGCGCTCACGCATCATGGTGAAGGTAAAGTAATTTCAAAATAAGAGAAAACAGTGTTTTACCATGCATAACTTTAATCAACAGTCAAATGTAATGGCAGAGGCATTCCTACAAGTGTCAGGAAATAACATAACAGATGTGTGTGAAGGCACAATTACAGGACTTGCAGAACAAGCCCACAGTCAACCATAGGAAGGGGGGGGGGTAGACGCTCCCTTTTGTCTCAAAAGGCGGGAAAACAACCCGGCTGTCCCACATACTGAGAGGGACCCCCCGGAGATAAAGAGAGAAGACCCCGCCATCCTGCAGGGGAATTTAAACCAATCAGAGCAAGCTAAGAATAATTGCAGAGATCACATAGCCAATCAATAGTCGATAGGAACATGTATTTGCATATTGTGTAGTATGAATCATTCTTGGGCAACTCGGGGTGTGTGCTTCTCCTGATAGACACAGGAAAGTACGAGGCTGTACTGAGAGGGACCTGAGACCCGAGTGCTGTATTAGATTTGCTTGTTAGGAATAAATCCACTCGTGTGTGAAAATGCCGGCTTCCTGACGCCTTTCTTTTCAGAACGAATACGCGTAATTGTTGGAAGAGTGTTTGGTGATAAGGTAAAACTTATATAACACTAAAACGGAGTCAGGTAATTATTGCGTAATATTTTAAGGTATGAATGATTCCCAACAATGGTAATACACGTGACCCTTTTTGTTCCATCCCCGATTAAAAAATGTGACATGTGATGTCAGTCCCATGACTGCAGTATTCTTCATTCTACACACATTATGTAGTAATAGTAACGCACAGGCATCAAGGAAAGTAATTTTACTCAGATTACTGATTTAGAAAAATGAACGCGTTAGATTGTTCTTTACTGAAAGAAAGTAATCAGATTAGTTACGCATTACGATACCGCGTTATTGACAACACTGCTTTTATATTACCGTTAAATACACAAGCTTGACGGTACCTTAACGGGAGCTATTTTTTCACCGGACGCTCCGGCAGTGTTCAACGCAAGCTGCAACGAACGGCAGTAACTTTGTCATACCACAAAATATGAAAACGAAAACCATTACTCACTAAATTCAATATGCTGGCCAATGCATTCATCTAAAAACAATTGGGAGTGATACTTTACCTCCTCCAGCGAATGTGAATTTGTGCTTAGTACAAGATCATCTGTCGCAATTAGCGAACTTTGACGCTCTTTTTTTGGTTTTTTTCCTCTTCGCATACAAACTTGTTTCTCTCTCAGCGGCTGTGATTAACCTCAATGAAGTTGCTGTCCTAGCTAAGCCTTGCCTATCATTCATCTTTGTAAGTTTTTAGTAACTTTGTGTATTGGATTTGAAAGGAAAATGTGTGTTTTGTTTTTGACGAACTTTTTCATGGAGCTAAACTGTTGAAGCTACTCACATGTGGAAAAATACGAGTGTACAACGTTTTAAATGTATTCATTTGGTATATTTCAGTTACCACGATTTGAGAGATCAATAAATTGAAGAATTTACGCCTTGCGTTTGGAGTGCTTGTTTTTGGGTTTGCTGGAATAGCGTCACTGACACACGCAGCATCAAACAGGGGAAGGGGTAAGCGCTGCCGCGCCAAGCTAATTCTGGCTGCATTTTCGACACATGAAAAATAACGAATACGTACTAGTGTATGACGGAAAATTTTAGTGGTTTTGTAACGCGACGTTTTCATAGCATGGTAATCCGTGAAGGTAACTGGCACATGCCTACAAACGACCCCCCCCTTAAAAATTTTTCTCCTCGGATCTACACGATTCACGTAGGTCATCCTTTTTTACTTCAAAACGGCGAATTTCGCCGAAAGGTGAGAGATTTTCATGCCTGATAAAATCACCGTCAAATTTGATCTTTGTCAAAATCACACAGATGAAAAAACTGCTTGAACTAACACCACCCAAACATTGATAGGTTCTAATTAGGGCTGTCAAACAATTAAAACTTTTATTTGAGTTAAGTCTGTGTGCGGGCCAGACGTTATTGATTTTATGACAGAGGCTGGGGGCCGGATGAAATTTGACCACGGGCCGCATTTGGCCCCCGGGCCGGACTTTGGACATGTCTGCTTTAGCAGACACTCTGGGGTTCGTTTTTACCTTTCTGAATATTCTGCGCTTAACTCTCGGCATCATCTTTGTTGGACGGCCACTCCTTGGGAGAGAAGCAACAGTGCCGAACTCTCTCCATTTTAATGCTGCAACGATTAATCGATTAACTCGAGTATTATATTAGAAAAAAATACTCAAATTAAATTTTCTTGCTTCGAGTATTCGTTTAATTCAAGTGGCTTTGTAATGGTTTATTTTGAAAGTGTTTGCATTTAGTTTTTTTGATGAGGGTGGATACACTGCCCTCTGGTCTGCCTCTTTTCACATGGCTGAACCCAACTGCTCCCTGTTAAGACCAACGTAAGCTAAGTTTTTGTTTGAGCTGATGTTTTTTAATGCATTCTTAATTAAGTTTATAGGTATATTTAGCCATTTTTGTGGGAATATGTCTGAACCATTTGTCAAGAGCATTGAGAAGAAAAAAAACTTTAGTATAGCATTTAAGCTAGCGGACTTTTTCGATGTAAGTTAGCCAATTGTTCTTTTGTGGTACATTGATCCTCATTTTTAAAAAAAAATACCGTTTGAGGCTCAGCTCAGGTATTTTAATTTTTCTTATCCGATTACTCGATTATTTGAACTAACTAGCCCATTGATTAATCGACTACTAAAATATTCGATAGCTGCAGCCCTATTCCATTCGTAGACAACTGTCGATTGATGAACATCCAGACTTTTAGACATGGTTTTGTATCCTTTCCCAGCTTTTCACAAATGAAAAATCGTTGATCACAGTTCTTCAGACAGCTCTTTTGACCGAGCCATGATGCACATCAGACAATGCGTCTTATCATTTCTCAACATTTCTTACCAGGTGTGTGTTTTATAGTGGGCAAGGCAACTTTAAACCACTCATCAGTGCTTGGGCACACACCTGACTTAATTTTTTGGGTAAAAATTGGTTTCAGTTGCTCTTTAAGTCTCCTTAGGTAGAGGGTTCACTTATTTTTTTCCCCACTGTGTAATTGTTTGCATGCTATCCTCGTTAAAATATGAAAACCTATAAATGTTTGGGTGGTTACAGTTAAAGCAGACACTGTATTTTCATCTGTGTGATTTTGACAAAGATCAGATCATATTTGACGATGATTTTATGCAGAAATGTGAGAAATTCCAAAAGGTTCAGATACTTTTTCGTACCATTGTATAATGGCCGAGCTTGAAAAAAAAAAAACCATATCTGCCGTATATCGGTTGTTTTTTAGTCACGGGCATAGGCTAAAATTTTGAGAGGGAGGAAGAAAAAGGGACACACCGTCCAGAGTGACTTCGAAGGCTCCGGTGGACAGGAAGTGGGTCTCCATCATGTTGCAGAGGAAGAATGCCATCAAGCAGGAGAAGATCTGACGAGACACACGCATAGCTGCTTTAGGCTGTCGGCGCGGGTAGCGGTCGCCCGAGCCGCGCTCACCTTGTTCTCCTGGCTCCACGTCCAGAGTCTGGGCGTGTCGACGCCGAGCGACGCGAACAAGTTCTGACCGCTGACGATCAACAAAATGGAGACCAGCTTCAGCAACCACGCCGCGCTGCCCAACACCCTGAAAGAGAGAAGGCGTCAAGCCAGGGACGGATTGGGACCGCTAATGAGACGGCGTAGGTACTTGTTGAAGGGTGTCGGGGGGTAGTTTTGTCCCTCGATGCGCATGTCGGGGTACAGCTGTCCGATGGCCCTGGAGTACTCTTGGAAGACTTTGGCGTAACCTCAGGAGATGCTGCAAACAAACCAGGGTCCAATTCATTGCAACTTGGAGGACCAACTTTGACTGCAACTGGGTCACAAGGGTGCTGGAGCCTATTTCAGCTAACTAAAGGCAATAGAGGTCCTCCATCAGACACAAATTTATATAAAAATGATGTCAGTCGTTTGTGCTTGCGCTGAAAAGGTTTCGTTGGAGCAGCTTTCATTTTTAAGACATCTTTTATAGGTCAATCTGAGGTCAACTAGTCCCCCATTTTGATTCAGAATGGCTAAAATGGTGTCATTCGTTTATGCTTGTTTGAGCCGTAATTTTTTTCATTTGTGCTGCTATCGTATCGTTTAATTTTTTCAACCAAAAAAAAAAAAAACAACAACAACAACAACAGATGGGCAATTGACAATACAAACCAAAAACACAACAAAGCAAACAAATATGCCAGGGAGTGTAATTCGAATTACAAAGCCTCGTAGACCCTCCGTCTCAGCAGACGGGGCGTACCAACTCTCTCAATAAAAGAGGGGTGTACCTACAACTAGCGCGAATGTAGCACAGCTGAATGGCACCCCTTCGGGTCCATCTTGAAATAAGAGGAGGGGCTTGAAATAATAATTTCGAGCGATACCGTGACAATATCTCAAGCCCCCCATGGTATTAAAAATAAAAAATATATGTTTACCACTGTCGAAGTACAATTATGACGTCTCCCGCCGTTATTGACAGCCAGCCAATGAGGTGACTGAGTGCCTTGGCCCAACCTTCTGACGTACTTACCTGCAAATTTCATAGCAATTGATGAGGACTATATTGTTTCATTTTAATGTCAAAAACACCAATTAAATATGACATTTTTTCCTTTAGTCTTGCAATTATAAATGCCTATGAAGGCGTTTAATTGGTACCTTCTAAGAGCCGCGGCAAATGTTTTTGTCAGGAAAGTAAGCTAGCTAAGTGTCTCACCAGTACTGGAACCTGAGGACGGGGCTGCTGTACGGGGAAGGCTCGGCCGCCCTCCCGCTTTCGGTGCCGGGGGCGGCGGGCTCTGTCAAGACGTCGGCCTGACGCGGGCTCGACCTGCCCACGTAGACGTCGCGAAGCGTCAGCGCCGTGAAGAGAAGTAGAGCAGTCAACAGTCCAGTCTGGCCGTACTCCGCCATCTTGGCTGCTCTCTCGGCTAGCTTCTTTTGCTTGTGTTGTTTATTTGGCGCTTAGCAAACCCATATTAAGATACATGACTGCCATCTAACGGACGGAAGTGTGTAACACGCCACATTTAAAATAATTTATTACACAAAAATCAAATATACATTAAAATAAAAACATTTGGTACGCGCGTCGCGTTGTTAGATGTGCAGAACGGAAGGCACAGGATTCGTGTGTTGCTCACGAAAGCCTTTATCTTCCATGTCCGAATTCCCGCGGCTGACGGAGCGTACCAACCCTCTCAAGAGGGGTGTCCCGTCCTAATCACGTCACATCTAATCGTCAAAAGACAGCACGACGTCATCAACGGCGCGACAACACCTGCTCGCTGCTACTGTCCGCCGACAACCGAAAGGTGAAAACGCCGCTAAAAAGCCGCCAGCAGGTGAACGGAAATATCACAATTTTATTGTTAGCTTTAGACTTAAAAGAATGTGACATTTATTTGCCGTTTGTAATTTTGTAATGCGCACATTTGCTGACAACCTGAGTTGCTTTTTACATTGACCACCCGATAATATGACTTACATCGCTCAACCTATGGAAAGACGTTCTTAAATTATTAAAATTCCTTCAAAACCTGGGGGAAAGACAATTAGTGCTGCAATTAAAGATTCGAATTAAATTTTGCTCCTTAGAGTATTCGTTTAATTAGTGGCGTTGTAATGGTTTGTGTTTGTATGTAGTTTTGATTTGGGTTGCTACTGTCCTCTAGTGGCAACAGTAAATATGACAACTCATTTCACGTGGCTGCATCAAGCTGCTCCTTGTTAAGACCAACATAAAGAAAGTTTTTGAGGTTTTTAATGCATCCATAATTTAGTTTATAGGTAGATTCAGCCATTTTTGTGGGAATATCTGTTAACCATTTGTAAAGAGTATTGTAAAAAAATTTTTTATAGCATTTAAGCTAGCAGACTTTTGCTATAAGTTACCCAATTGTTCTTTTGTTGTACTTAGATCCTCATTTATTTTTTATACTGTTTGAGGCTCAGCTCAGGTATTTTAATTTTTTATGTTCCTTATGTGATTGCTCAAACTAACTAGTTCATCGATTAATCGACTATATTTCAAATTTGGCAGGAGCGCCGTCGACATGCTGGCCCTCGGGGCGGCCCGCGTCCTGCGCCGTCCGTTCGCCGCCTCGCTCGGGAGGCCTCCCTTTGCTTCCGCCGTCTGCCACCGCTCGTCTTCTGGGGGCGGCGATCCCGGATGGTACCAGCAGGCGGCGCACTCGGCTCCCGTGCGCCTGGCCGAAGACTTCCTGGTGGAGATCCAGCAGAGCGGCGCGGTCCCCTGGTGGCTGGCCATCGGCGCGGCCACCCTGGGTGTCAGGACGCTCGTCACGCTGCCTCTCGCCGTGTACCAGACGCGTATCCTCGCCAAGGTGGCCAAAGGAAAAAAAATGGCAGGGCCGAGATCAATAAGTGGTATTTGCCATGTGGCATTTTTTTTGGGCCATGAGGCATTTTGATTTTGCCATGTGCCATTTTTTGCCATGTGGCTTTTTTTTTTTTTTTGGCCATGTAGCAAAATTTATTTTGCCATGTGGCATTTTTTTGGGGCCATGTGGCTTTTTTTGGGCCATGTGGCAAAATCGATTTTGCCATGTGGCTTTTTTTTCGGCCATGTAGCAAAATCGATTTTGCCATGTGGCTTTTTTCTCGGCCATGTGGCAAAATTGATTTTGCCATGTGGCTTTTTTTTTGGCCATGTGGCAAAATCGATTTTGCCACGTGGCATTATTTTGGGCCATGTGGCATTTTTTTGGGCCATGTGGCAAAATTGATTTTGCCATGTGGCATTTTTTTTGGGCCATGTGGCAAAATTGATTTTGCCATGTGGCATTTTTTTTAGGGCCATGTGGCAAAATTGATTTTGCCATGTGGCATTTTTTTTAGGGCCATGTGGCAAAATTGATTTTGCCATGTGGCATTTTTTTTAGGGCCATGTGGCATTTTTTGGGGGGCCATGTGGCAAAATTGATTTTGCCATGTGGCTTTTTTTTGGGCCATGTGGCAAAATTGATTTTGCCATGTGGCATTTTTTTTTTTTTTTTTTTAGGCCATGTGGTAAAATTGATTTTGCCACGTGGCAAAATGTGTTTTGACATGTGGCATCAAAAATCACAACCACATTTTTCTGCCATTTAAAATGAATGGAAAATTTGGACGTGCATAACCGTCAATGGCATGGACGGTGCATGGTCTGAAAAAATGTAACATACACAAAAAAAAAGCCACATACCAAAATTCCATTATGTCACATACCAAAAAAATGCCACATGGTAAAACCCATTTTGCCACAAACAAAAAAAATTCCAAATGGCAAAATTTTGCCACATGGCGATTTACCACTTTTAGCTCTCTTTCGAAAAAAATGTCCGTCCTCCCAAAATGTCACTCTCGCTCCTCCCGTTTCCCACGTGCAGATAGAGGGGCTTCGACCGGAGATCACGGCGCTGGCCGAGCGGTTGAAGTACGAAGTGTCAATGAGGGCCGCCCAGCGAGGCTGGACGGACAAGCAGTGTCGGTGAGGCCCAGCCCCGAAAGCCGCCGTTTCCCGACGCTTTTTCCGACGGCTTTGCACGACGGTTCAGGTTTCACTTCCGCAAGAATCTCCGGCGTTTGATGTCAGAGCTGTACGTGAGGGACAACTGTCATCCCTTCAAGGCCTCGGTGCTGGTCTGGGTGCAGCTGCCGCTTTGGATTAGCCTTTCGCTCGCACTCAGAAACCTCAGCGTGCAACCCTCGGGTGAGTCGCACTCTGTTTCTAGAAAATAAGCACGACAGGTGGACCCCCCCCCCCCCCAATTGGAGGTGTCGTACCCAATTGAGCCCAAACCCGGTATATCGGGTCACTTCCCGTTAATTTGGGGTCGCGCCCTGTTGATTCGGGGTCAGTTTTGGGGTCGCGCCCTGTTGATTCGGGGTCAGTTTTGGGGTCGCGCCCTGTTGATTCGGGGTCAGTTTCGGGGTCGCGCCCTGTTGATTCGGGGTCAGTTTCGGGGTCGCGCCCTGTTCATTCGGGGTCAGTTTCGGGGTCACGCCCTGTTCATTCGGGGTCAGTTTCGGGGTCACGCCCTGTTCATTCGGGGTCAGTTTCGGGGTCGGGCCCTCTTGATTCAGGGTCAGTTTCGGGGTCGGGCCCTCTTGATTCAGGGTCAGTTTCGGGGTCGCACCCCGATGGTTTGGGGTCAGTTTTGGGATCGCGCCCCGATGGTTTGGGGTCAGTTTCGGGGTCGCGCCCTGATGTTTTGGGGTCAATATTGGGGGGTAGCCTCCTGTTGTTTTGGGGTCAATATTGGGGGGTAGCCTCCTGTTGTTTTGGGGTCAATATCGGGGTCGCCTCCTGTTGTTTTTGGGTCAATTTCGGGGTCGCCTCCTGTTGGTTTGGGGTCAAGTTCGGTGATGCGTCTTGTTGGTTTGGGGTCAATTTTGGGGTTGCGTCCTGTTGGCCCCGCCCCAGTCCAAAGCCCCATCAATACCAGTCAGACAAGTGAATTATTTCTATGCTATGGACAATATAATGGGGAATAACTTTTGCCTTTCAGAGCACCAACCCTCCTTGGCTACAGGGGGTGCTCTGTGGTTCCCTGACCTGACGTTGCCCGACGCCACTTGGCTCCTCCCAATCTCTCTGGGTCTAACCAACCTGCTCATTGTGGAGGTACGTCGCCATCTGCCGCAAGCCCCATGCCGGTGACGTCACGTGACGCCGTTCGGGATTTTCAGTTATTCGCCCGGCAGATGACCACTGTGAGTTCAGTCCAAAAATGGGTGAGCAACGTCATGAGAGGTATATCTATACTGATGATTCCCATCGCCGCCAACGTCCCTTCGGTGAGTTCCTTGCCGTTCGTGAGAAACTACCCCGTAAAAAAAACAACAAAATACAAAGTGCTACCGGTTTCTTCGTGTCCAGTCTATGGTGCTTTACTGGTTGATCTCTAGCTTGGTGGGCTTGAGTCACAATCTCCTGCTTCGCGCTCCCGCCGTCCGCAAGGTCCTCAGATTCCCCAAACACCACCCCGACTCCCCGCCGGATCAGGCCGGAAGAAAGCACGGCGAGTAAGCGGTGCAGATCCCGACAGGTAGCAATTGGCAAAATGACGCCTCGTGAACCAGTGAGACATTGGGTCAGCCAAAGTTCATATTAGCTATCTACTGACACCCGCTGTACAGGTGAAAGTATAGCAGATGAAATCTTGAAATGCTTTTAAAAATGGCCCAAATCCATCTTGTTACTCAACACACTGTAGTACTGGACATACCTATATGCCAGCAGGCACATCATGTAAAATTAAAGATGGTTGTTTTGTGTCATGGATTTTAATTTGGAAATACATTTTGCTTTTGGCGGGAGGGGTGTAGGGTGTTAAAATCTTCATTCTTTTTCATCCCAAAAGGAAAAAAACATTTGACAAATGACAAACAATGTAAAAACTACCGTATTGGCCCGAATATAAGACTGTTTTTTGCATTGAAATAAGACTGATAAAGTGGGGGTCGTCTCATATTCTACACAGAAATGGTTCACCAGACGCAAAAATCAAGCTCCTCCCATGGCCATCTCAGTTCCCAGACCTTTTTTTGTTGGCAAAAGGGGGTTGTACAAAGTATTAACACCAGGGGTGCTAATAATTGTGACACACATTATTTGATGTCAAATATTTTTTTCTTTATGTGGAATTTTTTCCCCACTGAATAAATGCACTTGTATTGAAGGTTGGATTTTTCTCTTTTTTTCCATGAAGGTCCCATATTATTTGAATAAAAGAAAAAAAATTAGAAGCTAAAAAACACATCTTAATCAGGGGTGCCAATAATTATGGAGGTCACTGTATATCAGTATCAGGATCTGCCTTTGAAAATTCCATATTAGTCGACCTCTAGTATTTAGCTACCTGTTGCCGCCTCCCACATGATTATGGACCATTGGGCAGCGCACACTCGGCAACAGCATATTTGTGAGTTCCTTTTGAAGAAAAAAAAAAAAAACATTTTAAGGGCAATTAGGTGAAGGTGGATGGTTTTCCACAGCATACCAACACTGCGGCACAGTGGTTGAAAAACACTGCCATAAAATGGTACAGTACAGGTACAAGTACAGTTGATCTTAATGAACTCAAATGCTGCCGCTAAAGAGACTTCGCTCTCACTTCAAATGTAGTTGACGTCTATCGCAGTCAATAAGTTAATACGATGTCAGAGGGGAAAAAAAGCACTTTTGCATGAGGTGAAAGGCACTGCTTTCTTGTTTTGACTCTCGTGCACTTGATTCCTCTTATGTGTCCATTTTCACATCGAGTCCAAGTTTACCTCTTCTCCATACAATTTGACATTTGCTCCGCCCCCTCTACAATGCAGCGGCTCATCCTCCAAAGCGGGCTTCACTTTCTCTTTCCGACGAGCGTCCATCCGTCTTGGTCCTCCTGAGGAGCACCTCTAATCTGTTGATCGCTAGCGCTGTCTGTCGCGTTTTCAAATTCCATCGCCTACGCACGCACGTACAGAAAAAAAAACTTGAATAGCTCAAACGGCTCTTTCGTCCGTCTGGATTTGCGCGTGTGCCCGACCTGCGTTTGTTCGTCGCCGTCCGAATCCGAGTCGGGGGGCGCCGTGACCTTGACCCTGGCCGTTTGCTTGTGCGTCAGCAATTGGATGGAGTGAGACAGTTGCTGCAGCGCCCCCTGCTGCCACTGACTGAACATCTGAATCAGTCGCAAACACACCTGGACACACACACACACACACACACACACACAGCATGAATGATTAGGCCTGTTGCGATAACAAATTTTATCAGGCGATATATTGTCTCATTAATTATTGCAGATATGCAATATTATTGCCAATTTTTTTAAACAATTCAACCACTAATGTATTGACAATAAATCATAATAAATCATCCAATCAAATGCAAAGTGCACATGTTAGCAAATTGAAGCCAAATCCGCCAAGCCACTAGAGGGGTGTGCGTTATGTTTGTACGGTTTTGGGGCATGCTTGTTGACTTCCTCTAGTTTAACGGAGAAGAAATAAACAATGCAAGATGGAACTCTTGAATGTAAATCGTCTGCTCATCAACATTGAATAAATGTTGAACATACAAATGTTGAGGGGCAGGCGACGCAGAAGACGGTTTTCGGGGCGATCTGGCTGACTTTTGATGCCGCATAGAGAGTTTTAGACTCGGGTGGAGAGAGCTAGCTGTGGCGGCTAGCTTCAAACTGGCGTCAAGCACTGCGTCCAAGGTCTGCAAAGCCCTCCAGCCCGATTTGTTTGCCGTGTCCTACAACCAGCCATAGCAGATTTCTGGCGTCTATGGAACTTCCCAAACTGCGTTGGGAAGCGTTGCCTTGATTTTAACGTTATCATAAAAAGCACCGAGGCACTCGCAATCAGTTGCCACGTTTACATGGAGCCAAATATTCCAATTACAATCGGAATATTTGTTCAAACCGAATAAATGTGTTCCATATGAACACCTCATTCGGAATGAACAGGCCCACACCGAATGGAATTTCATTCCGAGTCACAGGGGTGGAATATTCCTTTTCCCAAACCGATTAGAAGTAAAATTATATCATGTAAACAGGGAAGCGGAATGGTGTCTGGTTGCGTTCTTTCTGCACATGCGCCGTACTGACGTGGTGACGTCACTATGTGACGTAAGTAACGTCACTTGCAACATGGCTTCCAAGCACAGCGCACCTAATTGGAGTCCGGCGAAAAGATTGTATTTAATTCAAACTTTAAAAGAATTGAATATCATTGCTCGCTTAGACGGGGCGTAAAACGAGGAACAGTGAACTATTTAAAAAAGTTCACGAGAGGTTACACGAAGCCGGAATAGACCGGAGCGTTGACCAGATTAGAAACCGGTGGAAAAGCGGCTACTACAAGGCAAAAGAGCAAAACAGCAGAAGCGGATACGACCCCACAAACACAACAAGTGGGTTAAAGTTAAAACAGCAGCACTCCGACGATCGATCTCCATGTTTTGCAACGTGACGCTTTGTTTTGATTAATCTGCGCATGTCAGACGGCAGTTGTCAAACGTCCTTTCGGAATAAAGGCAGTCACATGTAAACGCTGGATCGGAATAGATGAAGTGACATGTAAACAGCTGATCTGAAATTTCCATTCGGAATGATTTGAATCGGTATGAATAAAAGTCAGCATGTAAACGTGGCTAGTGATTGGGAATATGCCTGACTGAAGTTGTATGGTAAAAATAGGTTTCAATAGCTCCTTAAGTCTCCTTAGGCAGAGGGTTCACTTATTTGTTTTTCCCTCTTCTATCATTGTTTGCATGCTATCCTCATTAAAATATAAAATCCTATTAATGTTCGGGTGGTTTTAGTTAAAGCAGATACTGTTTTTACATCTGTGTGATTTTGACAAAGATCAGATCATATTTGATGATGATTTTATGCAGAAATGTGAGAAATTCCACAAGGTTCAGATACTTTTTCATACCACTGTATGAAATCAGGTCATTAAACGGGGCAGTTTCAGTGCAAATGATTGTTCCCAGTCAAAATGGATTGAACACCCATCGCCTTCAAGTAGTAGCCAATGAGTTAAAAGCAGGAATGGCGCATTCACAATTGTGAAGTGCTCTAATGCGGTTATTTTAGCAATTAGCATGCGGTAACCTTACGCTGGCTAGTGGTCTGTTCAGAACTATCATTCTGCGTGCGTGTTTGGCCAACAACTCATTTACAGTGATGTCGTGTCTTTCAGCGAGTCCATTAGCAAGGTGGGACTGTAATTATTCAGTAGCAGTAAAGCCATTAAGAGCGGCGGCGAACAAAACATCCTCGCTTTCGATTGTTCCCTTTCTTCACTGAACAGTAAATCAGAACTGGTGTAACATTAATGATCTTTTTTTCCCCCAAAACTTTGAAGGATTAAAACCCATTAACAGCCCCAAGAGGTAATGTGGGTTCTCCTTCCCATGGGCTCACCACCTGGAACGTGAAATATGAAAACTTGACTTATTTAACATTATAAAAGCTAAAGGGGAAAAAACCCTTAAGTTAAACGGTCATTGCAAACAAGCTGCACTGACGGATCAACCGACCTTGACAAATAAGCTCAGTACTGGCGAAGCATCGCATCGCATCGTGTGACAATCACGTCATTATTATTTACTTGCCTGAGGTGTCGTTCAAGATGTGAAATAATTAATGGAGTGCACTCTGACCTCATTAGAAATGCATTAGTTAGTCTTCATAAACACACCTGCATGAATTATAAGTAGTGCGTGCTCAAGCACGACAAAAGTCAGGGTTTAGTATTTACATACGTTTTAATCTGGAACCACATGATTCCTTAACAACAAACCCATTTAGTCCTAAGCAGCTGATTGAAATCCGCTCCCAACCACGTCATTTTAGTCCTTCGAAACCGCATCCAATAGTTCTGAACCACTCTTAAAGAACATCTACCCGGAATGAGATCAGTCTTAAACCAGTCCTGAACAGATTCAGTCGCAAACTACATGAAACCAGATCAGACAGCCGACAGCTGATCTGAAATTTCCATTCGGAATGATTTGAATCGGTATGAATAAAAGTCAGCATGTAAACGTGGCTATTGATGATGTATCGTGTGTGTGAACTGTCTGTTATTGAATATTAAAGATCAAAACAACTCTTTTGACACCAAATCTGTGCTTTATTCTTCATATACTTTAAGTGTGACACAGAAATAAGTCACAGACTCACATTGTTTGTTTGGTAAAAATTAGTTTCAGTTGCTCTTTTAGTCTCCTTAAGCCAGTACTTCTCAAATAGTGGGGCCGGCCCCCCTAGGGGGGCGCATGTGACCTCGGGGAACATACTTTTTTTGCCATACTAGAATAATGTATCATTTTCAAAGTGTGCGCAGTATTTTTGAACAAAACAAGAGCACACAGCAAAGAGCACGAGCTAAGACGAGGAAATATGACTAAGCATATTTGGCTTTGACTTTTATTACAGTGGGAGACGAGAAAAGATCAGTCTGTGTCTAAAAATGTTTGCAACGGACAGCAGGAAGCCACATCAAATAAGATGTCCCTTATAAACATTAGACCCCATTCACATTGAATAAGCCACTTGATTTTTTTTCAGCCAAGACGTGCCGAATATTGCCAACAATCGTACCGCTTTGTTTCGCAGTATTACATCAGTAAACCAGCGAGCACTCTAAGCATCATATAAGGTGTCATACCAAGTTGCTCAGTGCAAAATAGCAAAAATAAAAACTGTCCCACTGTCCAATGACCCTGTTGTTTTTGTTCGATTAATTTTTGTTTTTACGGTTGAATGGTTATTTGAATGTATTTGTAAAAGGCCAATATCGTTTTGTGTATTTTATATTTGTGAACGATCTTTTCTATTTTGTAAATTGTTTATGGATTTTGGCCCTGCGCTGCGCGTATTTAAACGACGTAACATCCGGTTGCCAATTAGCAGACAGCTGCGTCTTGTCAACGCAGGAGCCGGTAAGCACGCTTCCTTGTTGAGTTAAATATCTATCCTTTGCTTTTAACATCTAACACGTGCAAACTGTTACTTGATTTGACCAGCTGATGTCTGCTTGCTGGTCTTGAAGCGGCTTCCGTGTTCGGATTGATTTGCACGCCTCGGAGAGCGCAGCGAGGTATTTTATTTGTTTGGAATTGTTTGAAAACTGATCACTGTGAAATGTTAATTATTTTGTATTGAATTTTAGTTTCACGGTGTCGTAAGGACGTTTGGAAAATAAAGAAACCTTGCACATCAGTCGATCTCACGTCGTCATTCCGAGGGGCTGCTACAGTATTATTTATTGATTGATTTTATTGAAATTTATTTTTCACTATTAAATGGTCTAAAAATGTACCGTGAATGTATTTTTACAGATTGGACTTTTTTTTTTTTTTTTTTTAAATTCAGGCAAAGTGATGCACTTTAAGTCTTTTCTATACTTTATTGTAAGTTGAGCTATATATTGTTTCTTTAATATTAAAAAGGACAAAATATTATGCAGAGGTATACTTATATTAATAATTCATAGGCAAATGGTACAATTTACAGTGGCGGAAAATAATTGAGAAGCAATGCCTTAAGCAGAGAGTTCACTTGTTTGCATGCTATCCTCAATAAAATATGAAACAGGCATGAAAATGGGTCCAGGGTTAAAAAAGGTGAGAAGGGTGTGGAGGAAATATGTTCTGGTACACTGTACAACTAAGGGCTGTCCCAAACGACTTATTTTTCTCCCGGTTAGTCAGCCGACTATTTTTGCCCTTTTTTTCTCTCTCTCACTAATTCAGCAATGAAATTTTTGATGACACCTATTAATTCACGAAAACATTTTGGAACACTTAAATTCTTTATTAAAGTACCAATAAACGTGTAAATAACAACAATAAATCGCCAATAATCAATGAGGTCAAATGCTGATCGCATTAACTAGTGCAAAAAAAATGGACTGTAAACAGATTCAGAACACTGACTTCGCCTTTCCAACATGATTCAAAACAATTCTTAAAAAAATATCTAGCATTCATATTATTATATACTACAATATACTAGTATAATAGTATTATAATCATTGCCAATCAGATTTTTCATAAAGGGTGTCATTTTAAAGCTATTCTTAGTGTAAAATCTGAATTCTGAAGTACAGTATGTGGGATTAACTCCAGAAATCGTTATTTATATGACGAACATGAAGTGCTTTTATTTTTAAATGTTTACCGGAAATGCGTTCGCTAAATGGCTAACAGCTTTACACTCCGCAAAAAAAGCTCTTTTTATCATTGCATGTGGTGTCAGTAATCTTTTTTTCATTTGCAAATGCTGTTAACCAGCGATTTTTCACGTTTGAAGTGTCACCTTTTAACCGCAAGTTTGCATTTTGGACAAGACGTTGTTTTATAGGAGGATGTCTTTTTCCCCCATTAGCCTCAATGTAGCAATGCTAACGTTTACAGTGTTTAAGATACATGTATGCACCCGACGATAAAACGCAGCCATGAAAATTACCTCCTTCATTTTTATTTACTGTGCGATAAATGGACTCATTGCATATCACTACAGGCTTAGCAACTTCAATTAAACATGTCGTGAATAGTTAGATGGACTTACAAACTGGGTGACGGCGCTTGAAGTGTTCAGTCACAGCCGACGTGCAGCCAAGCTTGGCATTGAAGGGACAGGAAAACAGTGAACCCTCTTTTGTTTTGTTGAAATAAGTCAATGTTTTGGCCACTCTGATGCACTTTTTTGGCTTTGTGCTGCTTTCCCCGCTTGCATACCAAGCGTCCGACATTAAAAAAAATCTCCTGACCCCCCCCCCCCCTTGAAAAAATTTCTCCTCAGATCTACACAATTCACGTAGGTCACCTTTTTGACTTCAAAACAGCAAATTTCGCCGAAAGGTGAGAGATTTTCATGCCTGATGAAAACTTATAAATGTTTGGGTGGTTTTAGTTAAAGCAGACACTATTTTTTCATCTGTGTGATTTTGACAAAGATCAGATCACATTTGATGGTGATTATATGGAGAAATGAAATTCCAAAAAGGTTCAGATACTTTTTTCATACAACTGTAGATATATCCATTTAGAGCGGGAGCGACAGACCTAGACACACAGATTCCCGATCATAATCAAGCAGAGAAAGAATGGTGATGACCATGTCAGTACCTGAGGTAAACTCCCATCTTCTACCACGGTATCAAACTCTTGATCCATGAGCGTGCAGAGGAAGTCTTCAACTTCATCCTGCTGCAGGTCAGCTAGTGTGTCACCAAATGCATAGGGGGAGACATAACCGATTATTCACATTACATCCCTCCGATTCCGGAAAAAACGCCGGCGCCAACTGACGTGAACTCCACGTACCATTGTCGTGGAAATACTGCTGGACCACATCCACCAGCCAATCGGCTTTCTGCTGCCCGTACACGCCCCCGAAGCCGTTATCCAGCGCAATCTGAAAGAAATATCGTTATTGTCAGCCATCGATGGCGCTGGACGTCCGATTAATTTCAAACGGGAGGGATGGCAGCGAATGAACGTTCGTTCATTCGCTGCCATCCCTCCCGTTTGAAAAGAATTGGACGTCTACTAGTGATAAAGTCATTATTGTGAGGTTCCATCATTGATAGCTTCAGGCGTCCAATCCATTTAAAGCGGCTACGAGTGGAAAAACTCATGAAAAGAGCCACATCATTGGACGTCCATCATCGTCAATGGCACTGAAAAAGTCTAATTATTTTGACACTTGAGACCTAAATCAAGAGACGATTGCTTTTACCACGTTTCATTTTTTGAGGGGGTCGTACATTACTCTTTGGGTCCTGTTAGCTGTTAGCAAAAAGACAAACTTCATAACAAATAAGCAAACAGACAAAGAACTCTTTAATTCTTCTCGAAACTTCCTACACATAACAATAATTATGATAATAATATATTCGAGTGTCGTTTACCGAAATGACTGTGAGCAAAATGTGAGTTTGTTAGGCTAACGAGGAGCTTAGAGCTGCCGAGCGCCTCACCAAGTCACGGAATAACGGCGTGTTCAGACATATATACTTACACATAAATATATAAATATGTCAAGTTTGTCGGAATCCATAGATTTGTACCTGAAGAACTGGCCAAGAATGAAGAGTCGCTCGCACGCCGTCGGTGAAAAGCGCACGAGAATGTGCTGCCGACGCCGCCATTTTGGCTGTTGACAGCCAGAAACAGTCGATGTGGAGTCGCCCATTTAGCTCAGACACAAAAAGTCGATCGACGAACTATTCTACAGGTGTGAACCAGGGATACAAACTGAAGAAATACCCCTCAATGTCAGGTTATAATTCTCATTTATTGACAAAGATGAGGGAACCCTGAAGAACAAGAAAATAGCTAATTAGCCACAGCATACTAACTTAACTGAATAGAAGAAAACAGAACAACAAGTACTAACACAACAGATAACATATCTTTCTCTGTACATATATAAGCCAAAATACAACAAGAGGCACATAATTGACATTAACAGAGAGTAAACTTACAGAAATATGTGTGGAGCACAAATAGCACATAGCAATAGCATAAACGTCTCATACAACTACCAACTCTCCCACTGTTGAGATGAATAACATTACTATGGAACGGCGCTGCCCCCTAGCGGTTGGTGGCATTCTCTTCACAAACGTTCCTTCAAACTACGCCCACATGATGATGCATATAGAACTAGATGCGAAATGACAGACTCGCCAACGTTAGTACACAGCCGCCATCTTAAAGCAGTAGACTTCTAAAGGCTCTGCTGTAGTTTTATCTCATTTCTATTTATGGTCACTTCCTGTTGATTTGAGGGTATGTCAGGGTCACTTCCTGCTGATCTCAGGTCACTTTCTGCCTATTTAAGGGCATTTTGAGGTCACTTCCTGTTGATTTGAGGGCATTGCAAGGTCACGCCCTATTGCAATCAGGCCACTTCCTGTTGATCTGGCCGCATTTAAGGCTCACGTCCTGTTGATATCAGGTCACTTCCTGTTGATTTGGGGTATTTTGGGGTCACTTCGTTTTGATTTGGAGGTATTTTTGGGTCACTTCCTGTTGATATCAGATCTCTTCCTGTGGGTTTGGGGGCAATTTGGAGTCGCTTCCTCTTGACTTGGGGGCATTTCAGGGCCACTTTCTTTTGATTCAGGTCACTTCCTGTTGGTCTGGGGGCATTTCAGGGTCACTTCCTGTTAATATCAGGTCACTTCCTGTTGATTTGGGGACATTTCTGGGTCACTTCCTGTTAATCTGGCGGCATGTCTGGGTCCCGTCCTTTTGAGATCAGGTCACTTCCTGTTGATTTGGAGGCATTTTTGGGTCACTTCCTGTTGCTCTCAGGTCTCCTCCTGTTGATTTGGGGGCGTGTTTGGGTAACTTCCAGTCTATTTGGAGGCATTTTGGGGTCACTTCCTGTTGATATCAGGTCACTTCCTGTTGATATGGGGACATTTCTGGGTCACTTACTGTTAATTTGAGGGCATTTCGGTGTCAAATCCTGTTGATATCAGGTAACTTCCTGTTGATCTGGCGGCATGTCTGGGTCCCTTCCTGTTGCTATCAGGGCACTTCCTGTTGATTTGGAGGCATTTCTGGGTCACTTCCTGTTGATTTGGCGGCATGTCTGGGTCCCGTCCTGTTGCTTTCAGGGCACTTCCTGTTGATTTGGGGGCATTTTGGGGTATTTTGCTGTTGATATCAGGTCACTTCCTTTTGATTTGGGGGCATTTCAGGGCCAAGTCCTTTTGATTCAGGTCACTTCCTGTTGATCTGGCGGCATGTCTGAGTCACTTCCTGTTGCTATCAGGTTACTTCTTGTGAATTTGGATGCATTTCTGGGTCACTTTGTGTTGATTTGGGGGCATTTTGGGGTCACATCCTGTTGATATCAGGTCACTTACTGTTGATCTGGCAGCTTTTGTGGGTCACGTCCTGTTGATAACTGGTCACTTCCTGTTGATATCGGGTCACTTAATGTAGATGTGGGGGCATTTCAGGGTCACTTCCTGTTGATTTGGGGGCACATCAGGGCCACTTCCTTTTGATTCAGGTCACTTCCTGTTAATCTGGCTGCATTTCAGGGTTGCTTCCTCTGGATTTGGCAGCATAAACGTGTCACATCCTGTTGATTTCAGGTCATTTCTTGTTGAAATGGGTGCATTTCGGGGGCACTTCCTGTTGATATCAGGTGACTTCTTGTTGACATCAGGGCACTTCCTGTTGATTTGGAGGCATTTCGGGGTCAGTTCCTTTTGATTCAGGTCACTTCCTATTGATCTTGGGGCATTTCAGGGTCACTTCCTGTCGATATCAAATCACTTCCTGTTGATTTGGAGGCAATTCTGGGTGACTTTCCGTTAATTTGGGGGCATTTCAGGGTCACCTCCTTTTGATTCAGGTCACTTCCTGTTTAGTACGGGACACTTCCTGTTTATTTTGGGTGATTTAAGGGTCACTTCCTGTTGATACAGGTGACTTCCGGTTGATTTTGGGGGAACTTTGAGTAACTTCCTGTTTATAACAGGTCACTTCCTGTTGATCATGGGGCAACTCAGGGTCACTTCCTGTTTGTTATGGGTCACTTCTTGTTGATTTGGGGGCATTTCCATGTCACTTCCTGCTGATCTGGGGGTCATTTCACGGTCACTTCCTATTGATTATGGGGCATTTCAGGGTCACTTGTTTATTTGGGTTACTTAATGTTGATTAGGGGGCATTTCGGGGTCACTTCCTGTTTATTACAGGTCACTTCCTGTTGATCTGGGGGTCATTTCAGGGTGACTTCCTGTTGAATATGGGGCATTTTGGGGTCTCTTGTTTCTTTGGGTTACTTCTTGTTTATTTGGGGGCATTTCAGAGTCACTTCCTGTTTATATCAGGTCACTTCCTGTTGATTATGATGCATTTCGGGGTCACTTCTTCATTTTGGGGTAATTCAGGGCCACCTCCTTTTGATACAGGTCACTTTCTTTTGATATCGAGTCACTTCCTGTTGATGTGGGGGTAATTCAGGGTTATCTTCTGTTTATATCAGGGCACGACCTGTTGATTATGGGGTATTTCAGGGTCACTTCTTGATTGTTATGGGTCACTTCCTGTTGATTTGGAGAATTTCCAGGTCACTTCCTGTTCATCTGGGGGTCATTTCACGGTCACTTCCTGCTGATTATGGGGCATTTCAGGGTCACTTGTTTATTTGGGTTACTTCCTGTTGATTAGGGGGCATTTCGGGGTCACTTCCTGTTTGTTATCGGTCACTTCCTTTTGATCTGGTGGTCATTTCACGGTCACTTCCTGTTGATTACGGGGCATTTCGGGGTCACTTCCTCTTCATGTTGGGTCACTTCCCGTTCATTTTGGGGCAATTCAGGGCCACCTCCTTTTGATACGGGCCACTTCCTGTTGATGAGGGGGCGTTTCGGGGTGTTTGTAACGGGACACTTCCTGTTGTGCACAGGTCACTTCCTGTCAATGGAATGTGAATGGGGTTATTGGAAATGAATGGGAAAGTTTTTGGTAAATTTTGGCGGAACGGTACATTTTTGCTACCAGAAAAATGATAGCCTTTGGGCACCTTAACATCTGGAAATTTTTGATTTGTCACTGAAGTGATTTGGTCAAAAACTAGGACAAATCCGCGTTTTGGAAGGACGTAAGGCCTTGAAGACAGACCGGGATAGAAAATGACTTTTATTGTCAGCACGGCAACCACAAGGCTCGTTTGCGCACACAAAAGAAGATAAAGTAGGAAGCCGCCGAATCAAGTCTCCTCGTCGTCATCATCGTCGTCGCCGCCGTGCTGGCCTTTCCCTTCGCCAAGGCCGCTCTCGTCGATGTTTTCTAACGAGTCGGCGCGTTGCGGCGATAGCTCGGACACGCTGATGCACGGCAGAGTGTTCTGCTCCGGAAACATCCACGGCTTCAAGTCGGGACAGTGCTTGCGCTTCCATTCGGGGTACTTTCGAGATGCCTTGTAGATCTTCCTCATGGCCTGCGCGACAAAGTCGCGCGTCAGTCGCTTGGCGGGTTTCCCTCGGCGCCGCCTCGTTTACGTACCTTGGGAGCCACGAACTGCGAGACTCTGTCGGTCACCCACTTTGGTAAAGAACCTGCGGAAGGGACAGAAAAGTTTGTTGAGTTACTTTGAACATTTGCAGCTGCCAGGCGGTGGCGTCACCTCGCGGGTCCAGCTGGCTGAGGTAGTAGAGAGACGAGCCTTCGGCGCCGGCGGACTGGATAAAGTATCCGGTCAGCAGAGAGACGGCACGGACAAAGTCCTTCTTGGGAGGATGTTGCTGCAGACGCAAATGGACCCGCAGCAAATGAGGAAAATATCACTGACAGTTCAGCCTACATTCTGTTGCACTTCTTAGGCGTCAACACTAGATGGAGCTACTCACTTAAACAGTGCATTCGCTCAAGAGCCAAAAGCTGACAACATGCTGAAACTAGAAATGTGAAATTTCTGGATGGTAGCTTTGCTGTGTTGGTTGGTAAATCGGTTTGCTTCCTGTTGATTTCGGGTCACGTCCTGTTGATTTGGAGGCATTTCGGGGTCACTTCCTGTTCATATTGGGTAATTTCAGGTTGATCAGCTCAGAGTCACTTCCTCTTGATTTGGGGCCGTATCGGGTCACTTCCTGTTGAAATCAGGTCACTTCCTGTCGTTTTGGGGCGTTTCCAGGTCACTAGCTGTTGATATCAGGTGACTTCCTGTTAATTTAGAGGCATCTCCAGGTCACTTCCTGTTGATTTCAAGTCACTTCCTGATGATTTGTGGCCGTATCGGGTCACTTCCTGGAGTTTAAGGGGCATTTTGGGTCACTTCCTGTTGATCTGGCTACAATTCTGGGTCACGTCCTGTTGATATCAGGACACTTCCTGTTGAATTGGGTGCATTTCAGGGTCACCTCCTTTTGATATCAAGTGACTTCCTGTTGATATCGGGTCACTTCCTGTTGATCTGGCAGCATTTCGGGGTCACGTCCTGTTGATTTCAGGTCACTTTCTGTTGAATATGGTGCATTTCGGGGACACTTCCTAGTGATGTCAGGTGATTTCCTGTTGATATCAGCTCACTTCCTATTGCTTTGGAGGCATTTCGGGGTCACTTCATGTTCAAATTGGGTAATTTCAAGTTGATCTGGGGGCATCTCAGGGTCACTTCCTGTTGATTTGAAGCCGTATCGGGTAATTTCCTGTTGAAATCAGGTCACGTCCTGTAGTTTTAGGGGCGTTTCGGGGTCACTTTCTGTAGGTATCATGTCACTTCCTGTTGATTTAAAGGCATATCCAGGTCACTTCCTGTTGATTACAAGTCTTTTCCTGTTGATTTGTGGCCGTATCAGGTCACGTCCTGTTGATATCAGGACACTTCCTGTTGATTTAAAGGCATCTCAAGGTCACTTCCTGTTGATTACAAGTAACTTCCTGTTGATTTGGCCGTATCGGGTCACTTCCTGTTGAAATCAGGCCCCTACTGTAGTATTAGGGGTATTTTGGGTCACTTCCTGTTGAATATGGTGTATTTCTGGGTGACTTCCTATTGATATCAGGTGATTTCCTGTTGATATCGGGCCACTTCCTGTTGATTTGGGGGCATTTTGGGGTCACTTTGCGTTCATATCGGGTCACTTCCTGTTGATCTGGGGGCATGTCTGGGTCCCGTTCTATTGATATCAGGTCACTTCCTGTTGATTTGGAGGCATTTCAGGGCCACTTCCTTTTGATTCAGGTCACTTCCTGTTGATCCGGCAGCATTTCTGTGTCACTTCCTGTCGAAATCAGATCACTTCCTGTTGACTTCTGGGTGTTTCGGTGTCACTTCCTGTTGATATCAGGTCACTTCCTGTTAATATCGGGTCACTTCCTGTTGATTTGGAGGCCTTTCGGGGTCACTTCCTGTCGCGATTGGGTCACTACCTATTGGGGGCATTTCGGAGTGACTTCCTGTTGATATCAGGTCACTTCCTGTTACTTTGGAGGCATATCTGGGTCACTTCCTGTAGCTACTGGGTCACTTCCTATTGACTTGGGGGCATTTCGGAGTCACTTCCTGTTGATATCAGGTCACTTCCTGTTGCTTTGGAGGCATATCTGGGCCACTTCCTGCTGATATCAGGTCACTTCCTGTTAATTTGGAGGCATTTCAGGGTCACTTCCTGTAGCTATTGGGTCACTTCCTATTGACTGGCTGCGTGAGTATTTACCGCGTGTTTGACAGAGTAGTTGATGATGAGGAAATCGTCGCCCAGAGGGAGCCAGGACCTCAAAGTCACAAAGTCTCGATTCTTCAGCGGAACGGGACACCTCCCTAAAATGGAGTAGGCTCTGTCACCAAGCTGCGATTTTGGGCTTTGTCGCCGCTGCCGCCACTCACAGGAATAATAGCCCACGTCGGCGTTGACGGTCAGCCTTCCGATGTCATACGCGTCGATCATGTTGCTGTCCCACTTCTTGCGGTAGCCGCTGTCGTGGAGGACGTCGTACACCGTCTGGGCGCTCACGCCCTTGCACGCCATCTTCATCTGCGGCCAGAAGGCGAAACCCGATCGCGGCCTCATTCAAAATTGAGCGGCGTCGTACGCCGATGCGTGTCGAGCGGGGGGACAGGTGTAGGCAATGAGTTTCAAGTAACGGCAGAAGCAAGAAAAGGCCTTTTCTTTGCCCCTGCCTACATGGCCTAGGGGCAGCCATGTTTGTAGGGGCAACGTTCCCATTCAAGTCAATGCGTTGACATTCAAATGAAGTTGTATTACTTTTCAACAGATTATGTCATGTTATGATTAATTGACCCGTAAAAGACCCAAAATCAGCAGGAAGTGACCTGGAAATGCCCCTAAAATCAACAGGACGTGAACAAAAATTAACAGCAAATGACCTAAAATAACCAAAAATAAACTCATTGCCTGCCATTGACCGCCATGGATGTCCAATCTGTTTGAAGTGGGAGGGACTGAATGTACATGGGTCTCTTCCTGTTCATTTTAGGGCATTTACAGGTTACTTCCTGTTGAATTTGAGTCACTTCCTGTTGATTTGGAGGCATATCCGGGTCACTTCCTGTTGATATCAGGTCATTTCCTATCGACTTGGGGGCATTTCGGGGTCACTTCCTGTTGAAATCAGGTCACTTCCTGTTGCTTTAGGGGCGTTTCAGTGTCACTTCCTGTTGATTTGGTGGCCTATCCGAGTCACTTCCTGTTGAAAAACAGGTCACTTCCTGTTCATCTTCGGGCATTCACAGGCTACTTCCGGTTCATTTTCAGTCACTTCCTGTTGATTTGGAGGCATATCTGGGCCACTTCCTGTTGATTTGGAGGCATATCCGGGTCACTTCCTGTTGCTTTAGGGGCGTTTCAGTGTCACTTCATATTGATATCAGGTCACTTCCTGTTGATTTGGTGGCATATCCGAGTCACTTCCTGTTGAAAAACAGGTCACTTCCTGTTCATCTTCGGGCATTCACAGGCTACTTCCTGTTCATTTTGAGTCACTTCCTGTTGATTTGGAGGCATATCTGGGCCACTTCCTGTTGATTTGGAGGTATATCCGGGTCACTTCCTGTTGATATCAGGTCACTTCCTGTTGAAATCAGGTCACGTTCTGTTAATTTAGGGGCCTATCCGGGTCACTTCCTGTTGATATCAGGTCACTTCCTATTAATATCAGATCACTTCCTGTTGCCTTCGGGGTGTTTCGGTGTCACTTCCTGCAGATATTAGGTCACTTCCTGTTGATTTGGAGGGCTTTCCGGGCCACTTCCTATTGATATCAGGTTGCTTCCATTTGAAATCAGGTCACTTTCTGTTAATTTAGGGGCATTTCGGGGTCACTTCCTGTCGCTATTGGGTCACTACCTATTGACTTGGGGGCATTTCGGGGTCACTTCCTGTTTAAATCAGGTCACTTCCTGTTGCTTTAGGGGTGTTTCAGTGTCAATTCTTGTTGATATCAGGTCACTTCCTGTTCAGGTCACTTCCTGTTGATTCGGAGGCAAACCCGGGCAACTTTCTGTTGATATTAGGTCACTTCCTGTTGACTTGAGGGCATTTCAGGGTCACTTCCTGTTGAAATCAGGTCACTTCCTGTTGATTTGGAGGCATTTCGGGGTCACTTTCTATAGCTATCGGGCCACTTCCTCTTGACTCGGGGGCATTTCAGGGTGACTTCCTGTTGAAATCAGGTCACTTCCTGGTGCTTTAGGGGCGTTTCAGTGTCACTTCCTGTTGATATCTGGTCACTTCCTGTTGATTTGGAGGCATATCCAGTTCACTTCCTGCTGACATCGTGTCACTTCCTGTTGCTTTAGGTGTTTTAAATATCATTTCCTCCAGATATTGGGTCACCTCCTATTTGCTTCCTATTTGGCGACACTTTTCAAGTCACTTCCTGTAAACTCACCCAAAATCAACAGGAAGTGACCTGTAAATATCACAAAAGGTGTCACAAAAAATGTCCCCTAATTCATTTTGACTGGGAGGGGGGTGAATGAATATGGGTCACTTCCCGTTGATTTTAGGTGCAATGACAGGTCACTTCCTGTTGATTTTGGGTTACTGAACAGGACGTTACCCATGTTCATTCGCCCCCCTCCCAGTCAAAATGAATTTGGGGTCACTTCCTGTTCATTTTAGGGGATTTGCATGTCACTTCCTGTTCAGTAACCCAAAATCAACAGGAAGTAACCTGTCAATGCCCCTAAAATCAACAGGAAGTGACCTAGAAATGCCCCAAATCAACAGGAAGTGAATTAAAAACAACAGCAAATGACCTGATATGACCCAAAATGAACTCATTGGCTGCCATTGACCGCCATAGATGTCCAGAAGTGGGAGGGGCTAAATGAACACGCGTCACTTCCTGTTCATTTTGGTGGCATTGACAGGGCACTTCCTGTTTATTTTAGGGCATTTACAGCTTACTTCCTGATGACTTTGAGTCGTTTCCTATTCGTTTGAAGACTTGAGAAACGTCCTTTTCAGTAACCCAAAATCAACAGGAAGTGACCTGTAAATGCCCCTAAAATCAACAGGAAATGAGCCAGAAATGCCCCAAAATGACCTCATTGGCTGCCATTCACTGCCATAGATGTCCAATCCGTTGTGAAGCTGAATGAACATAGGTCACTTCCTGTTCCTTTTATGGGCCATTGCAGGTCACTTCCTGTTGATTTTAGGGCATTTACAGGTTACTTCCTGTTTATTTTGAGTCCGTTCCTATTCATTTGAAGACATTCTTGAGTTTTTTTCAGTAATCCAAAATCAACAGGAAGTGACCCAGAAATGTCCCAGATCAACGGGAAGTGAACGAAAATCAACAGGAAATGACATGAAATGCCCTAAAATGAACTCGCAGGTTACTTCCTGTTCATTTTAGGGTTACTTACCAGGAAGTGACTCGAGAATGTCCTCAAACGAATAGGAAGTGACTGAAAATAAACAGGAAGTAACTTGTGAGTTCATTTTAGGGCATTTCCTGTTGATTTTCGTTCACTTCCCGTTGATCTGGGACATTTCTGAGTCACTTCCTGTTGATTTTGGGTTACTGAAAAGAACTCAAGAATGTCTTGAAATGAATAGGAACAGACTCAAAATAAACAGGAAGTAACCTGTAAATGCCCTAAAATCAACAGGAAGTTACCTGCAATGGCCCATAAAAGGAACAGGAAGTGACCTATGTTCATTCAGCCCCTCCCACTTCTGGACATCTATGGCGGTCAATGGCAGCCAACAAGATTATTTTGGGGCATTTAAGGTCGTAAATGCCCCTAAAATCAACAGGAACTGACCCAGAAGTGACCCAAATCAACAGGAAGTGATTGAAAATCAACAGCAAACGACCTTCAGTGCCCCAAAATAATCTCGTTGGGTGCCATTGACCGCCATTGATGTCCAATCCGTTTGAAGTGGGAGGGGCTGAATTTACATAGGTCACTTCCTGTTCCTTTTATGGGCGGTTGCAGGTCACTTCCTGTTCATTTTAGGGCATTTACAGGTTACTTCCTGTTTATTTTGAGTCTGGTCCTATTCATTTGAAGACATTGTTGAGTTAAGTCCTTTTCAGTAACCCAAAATCAACAGGAAGTGACCCAGAAATGTCCCAGATCAACAGGAAGTGAACGGAAATCAACAGGAAATGACATGAAATGCCCTACAATGAACTCACAGGTTACTTCCTGTTGCTTTTGAGTCACTTCTTATTCATTTAAGGACATTCTTGAGTTCCATCCTTTTCAGCAACCCAAAATCAACAGGAAGTGACCTGTAAATTCCCTAAAATCAACAGGAAGTGACTTGTAAAGACCCCCAAACCGACACAAAGTGACCAAAAATCAACAGGAAACGGCATGAAATGCCCTTAAATGAGCCAGTTGCCCGGCATTGGCTGCCACGGATGGCCATAGACGTCCAAATCCGTTTAAAGCGGGAGGGTTGGCAGCGAACGAACATTCGCCGCTCTCGGTTCAAATGGATCGGACGTCTAAAAGCGATCGACGTACAGTATTTGGATTCACGATAGAAGGAGGAAGCTTTCGAGGAGAAACGACGATCACCTTGATCTTCTGGACGCCGTCGCCGTCGTCGGGGCGGCACCACACGGTGACCCCGCCCTTGTGGTAGCGCTGGTTCCAGCCTTGGCCGCTCAGGCACTGATCCTTGAAGGACGAGAAGTCCGAGTCGTCCGGGATCTGGACGGCCATCTCGGGCGCCGACAGACAGCCGAACGGCGAGCGCCGGGGAGAAGGTGTCACGTTCGGCCGAGTTTCGGGTGACCTGACATCACGGCTCACGTCATCCCACCTGATCCGGCGGCGGAGCAACAAAAGCCTAATGACACGCGGCAGCCATTTTGTCGCCTGATCCGCCCTCTAGCGCCGCTTCAACTTGTGATGTCCCAATCTGAAACTCGGGGCAATTCGCAGTCACTTCCTGTTGGTTATGGGGCATTTTGAGGCCACTTTCTGTTCATATTGAGTCACTTCCTGTTGATATGGGACAATCCGGTGTCACTTCCTGTTGATATTAGATCACTTCCTGTTGATTATGAGGCAATTCTTGGTCACTTCCTCTTCATATTGGGTATGTTCCTGTTGATTTGGAGGCAATTCATGGTCACTTACTGTTTATATCGGGGCACTTCCTGTTTAATACGGGACACTTCCTATTGGTTTGGGGGCAACCTAGTGTCACTTCCAGTTCATTATGGGCAATTAGGGGTCACTTTCTTTTTATTACAGGTCACTTCCTGTTTATTTTGGGTAATTTCCTGTGGATTTGGGGGCAATTCGTTGTCACTTCCTGTTGATTATGAGGCATTTCGGGGTCACTTCCTGTATATTATAGGGCATTTTGGGGTCACTTGTTTATTTGGGTTACTTCCTGTTGATTTGGGGGCAATTCGGGGTCACTTCCTGTTTATATCGGGTCACTTGCTGTATATTATGGGGCATTTTGGGGTCAATTGTTTATTTGGGTTACTTCCTGTTGATTCGGGGGCAATTCGGGTTCACTTCGTGTATATATCGGGTCACTTGCTGTTGATTTGGGGTCAATCGGTTTTCACTTCCTGTTTATAACAGGTCACTTCCCGTAGTTTATGGGGCATTTTGGGGTCACTTCCTGTTTGTTACCGGTCACTTCCTGTTGATTTGGGGGCATTTCAGGATCACTTTCTATTCATATTGGATCACTTCCTGATGATTCAGAGGCAATTCGGGGTCACTTCCTGTTTATATCGGGTCACTTGCTGTATATTATGTGGCATTTTGGGGTCAATTGTTTATTTGGGTTACTTCCTGTTGATTTGAGGCCAATTCGGGGTCACTTCCTGTTTATATCGGGTCACTTGCTGTATATTATGGGGCATTTTGGGGTCAATTGTTTATTCGGCTTACTTCCTGTTGATTTGGGGGCAATTCGGGGTCACTTCCTGTTTATATCGGGTCACTTGCTGTTGTTTTGGGGTCAATCGGCTTTCACTTCTTGTTTATAAGAGGTCACTTCCCGTAGTTTATGGGGCATTTTGGGGTCACTTCCTGTTTGTTGCCGGGCACTTCCTGTTGATATGAGGGCACTTCCTGTTGATTTGGGGACATTTCTGGATTACTTCCTGTTCATATCGGGTCACTTCCTGTTGATTATGGGGCATGTCTATGTCACTTTCTCTTCACATTGGGTAACTTCCTGTTTATTTGGGGGCGTTACAGTGGCGTTACAGTGTCACTTCCTGTTTATCACGGGTCACTTCCTGCTGATTATGGGGCATTTCTGTGTCACTTGTTGATTTGGGTTACTTCCTGTTTATTTGCTGGCATTTTGGGATCACTTCCTATTGATTTGGGGGCATTTTAAGGTCACTTCCTGTTCATATCGGGGCATATCTAGGTCGCTTCCTGTTTATATCGGGTCACTTGCTATTGATTTGAGGTCAATCGGTTTTCACTTTCTGTTTATAACAGGTCACTTCCCGTAGTTTATGGGGCATTTTGGGGTCACTTCCTGTTTGTTACCGGTCACTTCCTGTTGATATGAGGTCACTTCCTGTTGATTTGGGGGCATTTCAGGATCACTTCCTGTTCATACTGGATCACTTCCTGATGATTCAGAGGCAATTCGGGGTCACTTCCTGTTTACATCGGGTCACTTGCTGTATATCATGGGGCATTTTGGGGTCAATTGTTTATTTGGGTTACTTCCTGTTGATTTGGGGGCGATTCTGGGTCACTTCCTGTTTATATCTGGTCACTTGCTATTGATTTGAGGTCAATCGGTTTTCACTTTCTGTTTATAACAGGTCACTTCCCGTAGTTTATGGGGCATTTTGGGGTCACTTCCTGTTTGTTACCGGTCACTTCTTGTTGATATGAGGTCACTTCCTGTTGATTTGGGGGCATTTCAGGATCACTTCCTGTTCATACTGGATCACTTCCTGATGATTCAGAGGCAATTCGGGGTCACTTCCTGTTTATATCAGGTCACTTGCTGTATATTATGGGGCATTTTGGGGTCACTTGTTTATTTGGGTTACTTCCTGTTGATTTGGGGGCAATTCGGGTCACTTCCTGTTTATATCGGGTCACTTGCTATTGATTTGGGGTCAATCCGTTTTCACTTCCTGTTTATAAAAGGTCACTTCCTGTTGATTATGAGGCATTTTGGGGTCACTTCCTGTTTGTTACCGGTCACTTCCTGTTGATATGAGGTCACTTCCCGTTGATTTGGGGACATTTCAGGATCACTTCCTGTTTATATTGGGTCACTTCCTCTTGATGAGGGGGTATTCTTGGGTCATTTCCTATTGAGTTGGGGGCATTTTAGGGATCATTTCATGTTGAATACAGGTCACTTCCTATTGATTTGGGGGCATTTCCAGGTCACTTCCTGTTCATATCGGTTCACTTCCTGTTGATTATGGGGCATATCTAGGTCACTTTCTCTTCATATTGGGTAACTTCACTTCCTATTGATATTGGGTCACTTGGGTTGGAAATCACTGGGAGTGAATGGAAGTTATTGAGCCATTGAGATGAATGGCGAATAGGGCCATTTGAAATCAATGGGAAATTTTGCCCAATAGAAATGAATGGGTATTTTTTGGGGCAAATTTTGGCCAAACCGTCCGTTTTTGCCGCAAGAAAACCCTGGAAGTTTTGATGTGTAAATGATGTGATTTGGATTAAAAAAAAAACAAAAAAACTACAGGATGAGTTGTGTTTTGAAACTCCCCCCCCCCCCCACCCCCCCATCTTACATGCAAAGCTACCGTCAACAAGTGCTTGCATGTAGGCCAGCGCCCCAAGAATGTTATGATGATGTCATTCACACTTGTTTGCGTTCTCGCCCATTTTGTAGAATCCCGGCCAAGAGATGACATCTCGGCCGTTGGCGACAGCCTCGCATTGGAAGGGCCTGATGAGATGGGATTTGTGAGCGTATTGCCGGCTGCCGCGTAGCTAACAAATTCTTCCTGGTCAAAGGTCGTGTGTGGGATACGCCTTTCGTCGCAGTGTGTAAAGTCCACACGCAGGCAAAATTCTTACTGGAAAAGAACCGTGCTCAATGCCCAAGTAGGTCCAGCTGCAGCCCGCAGTACCAGCACATCCTACCACGCTCTGGCTCCAGTCTTGGGTTGAGGACAAATACGAATGTGACGTCACCTGGGTCAGCATCTCCATGCAGATGGACTGCGGATTCAGCTGATGAATTTGTTTATTTTTTGCATTACGCCAGCCAAATGTGCCGCAGGGTTTCGTTGCTGCTCGGGCATCTGGTTCGGATGCCTCCTGGACGCCTTCCTGTAGAGATGTTTAAGGCATGTCCCACCGGTGTTCCCATCTCGGGGTTACTTCATTCTATCGGGCCACTTCCTGTTGCTTTTGAGGCATTTCAGAGTCAGTTCCTGTTGATGTCGTGTCACTTCTTTTGAGTTAGAGGCATTTTGGGGCCACTTCCTGTTGATTTAGGGGCATTTTGGGGTTCCTTCCTATTATCAAGTCACTTCCTGTTTATCTGAGGTCACTTTCTGTCACCTTTCAGTCATTTCAGGGTGACTTCTTTTGAGTTAGAGGCATTTCGGGGTCACTTCCTGCTCATGTTTGGGTCACTGTTGATTTTGGGGCATTTTGGGGTCCCTTCCTGCTCATGTTTGGGTCACTGTTGATTTTGGGGCATTTTGGGGTCACTTTCAATGGGTATCGGGTCACTTCCTGTTGACTTTGGCACATATCAGGGTCAATCCATTGGTTATCAGGTCACCTCTTATTTATCTGGGGCTATTTCGTGGTCACTTCCTGTTGATCAGGGGTCATCTCGGGGTTATTTCATGTTATCGGGTCACTTCCTGTTGACTTTGGGACATATCAGGGTCAGTTCCATTTGTTATCGGGTCACTTTTTATTTATCTGGGGTCATTTCGTGGTCACTTGATGTTGATATCGTGTCACATCCTGTTGATTTGGGGGCATTTTGGGATTACTTCCTGTTATCGGGTCACTTCCTGTTGCTTTTGAACCATTTCAGTGTGAGTTCCAGTTGATGTCGGGTCACTTCTTTTGATTTAGAGGCATTTTGGGGTCACTTCCTGGAACCAGTTAAGTCCCTGTTGTTCTGTGGTTTATTTTGGCGGTAACTTCCTGCTCACATTGGGTCACTCTGTTTACTTTGAAGCATTTCAGGGTCAGTTACTGTTTATATCGGGTCACTTCTTTTAATTTAGAGATATTTTGGGGTCACTTCCTGTTGATTTGATGGCACTTTTGGGGTTAAGTCCTGTTACCAGGTCACTTCCTGTTGATATCGGGTCACTTCTTTTGATTTAGGGATATTTTTGTGTGACTTCCTGTTCATTTGGTAGCATTTTTGGGGTGATTTCCTGTTCCCGGTTCACTTTCTGTTGATATCGGGTCACTTCTTTTGATTCAGAGATATTTTAGGGTCACTTCCTGTTCATTTGCTGGCATTTTTTAGGTGATTTCCTGTTCCCGGGTCACTTCCTGTTGATTATGGGACATTACAGGGTCGTTTCCTGTTGCTTTTGAAGCATTCCAGAGTCGGTTCCTGTTGATGTCGGGTCACTTCTTTTGATTTAGAGGCATTTCGGGGTTCACTCCCCAGTGATTTGGGGGCATTTTAAAGGTTTCCTTTCTGTTACCGAGTCACTTCCTATTGATCTGGGGTGATGTTAGGGTCACTTTCTGTTGATTTTGGGGCATTTTGGGGTTACTTCCTGTTGTTATCTGGTCGCTTCCTGTTGAATTTTGGGCATTTAGGGGTCACTTCCTGCTCATATTTGGGTCCCTCTGTTGATTTGGGGGCATTTTAGGGTCACTTCCTATGGTTAGGGTTTACTTTCTGATTGCATAGGTCACATCCTGTTGATTTGAAGCATTTCTTGGTCACTTCCTGTTGATTTGGGGGCATTTTGGGGTCACTTCCTGCTCATATTTGGGTCACGCTGCTGATTTGGGGGCATTTTAGGGTCATTTTGGATGGTTGTTGTGTCACTTCCTATTGATTTGGGAGCATTTTGCGGTTATTTCCTGTTATCAGGTCACTTCCTGTTGATTATTGGATAATTCAGGGTCACTTCCTGTTGATTTGGGGGCATTTTGGGGTCACTTCCTGGTCATATTTGGGTCACTCTGTTGATTTGTGGGCATTTCAGGGTCACTTCCTATGGTTATCGGGTCGCTTCCTTGTGATTTGGGGGCATTTTGTGGCTATTTTCTGTTACCGGGTCACTTCCTGTTGATTATGGGACATTTCAGGGTCACTTCCTGTGGATTTGGGGGCAATTCGGGGTCACTGCTTGTTTATATTGGGTCACTTTCTGTATATTATGGGGCATTTTGGGGTCATTTAACATGGTTATTGTGTCACTTCCTATTGATTTGGGGGCATTTTACGGTTATTTTCTGTTAACGGGTCACTTCCTTTTGATTATGGGACATTTCAGGGTCACTTCCTGTTGATTTGGGGGCATTTTGGGGTCACTTCCTGCTCATATTTGGTTCACTCTGTTGATTTGGGGGCATTTTAAGGTCACTTACTATGGTTATTGTGTCACTTCCTATTGATTTGGTGGGCATTATGCAGTTATTTCCTGTTATCGGGTCACTTCCTGTTGATTATGGGACATTTCAGGGTCACTTCCTGTTGATTTGGGGACATTTTGGGGTCACTTCCTGCTCATATTTGGGTCACTCTGTTAATTTGGGTACATTTAAGTGTCACTTCCTATGGTTATCGGGTCACTTCCTATTGATTTGGGGGCATTTTGCGGTTATTTCCTGTTATCGGGTCACTTTCTGTTGATTATTGGACATTTTTGGGTCACTTCCTGTTGATTTGGGCGCATTTTGGGGTCACTTCCTGCTCATATTTAGGCCACTGTTGATTTGGGGGCATTTTAGGGTCACTTCCAATGGTTATCGGGTCACATCCTATTGTTTTGGGGGTGTTTTGTAGTTATTTCCTGTTATCGGGTCACTTCCTGTTGATTATTGGACATTTCAGGGTCACTTCCTGTTGATTTGGGGACATTTTGGGGTCACTTCCTGCTCATATTTGGGTCACTCTGTTGATTTGGGTACATTTAAGTGTCACTTCCTATGGTTATCGGGTCAATTCCTGTTGTTTATTGGACATTTCAGGGTCACTTCCTGTTGATTTGTGGGCATTTTGGGGTCACTTCCTGCTCATATTTGGGTCACTCTGTTGATTTGTGGGCATTTCAGGGTCACTTACTATGGTTATTGGGTCACTTCCTAATGATTTGGGGGCATTTTGCGGTTATTCCCTCATATTGGGTCACTTCCTGGTGACCTAGGGTCATTTTGGTATCCCTTCCTGATAATTTTGGGGTCACTTTTTGCTCATAATGGGTCCCTCTGTTGATATTGACGCTTTTCAGGGTCATTTGCTGGCTACCTGGAGATCTGGTTGGAGCACTGTGCCATTCATAAACCGACCACCCAGACATATTCTGATCAATTAAAGTAAAGATAAGGGCAAATTTATCTACTGGCAAATGCGAGTACAGCAGTCAGAAAGCCACGACGAAAAGGGGTTCCTACGCCAACCAAGATTTGAATCATAAAAAGGCTTCTAACAGTATTTGAAGGCAGCTGAAAGCAAATTGGAGCGCTGCCAGCCAAAATGAATGGGACGTCTATCACTGTCCGTGGCAGCCAATGACTGGATGGTAAGCTTTATTGTGTCACCGGTGGAATTTCAGGTGGAGGGGGCTACCGCGGATGCGTGGAATTTCTGCCGGGAGGGGCGAGAATCGAGACGGTCTTTTATCACTCTTCTCATCCACGGAAGGAAATTCCTCCCAAAGAGCGAGTCCACCAATCAGACGGGAGACAGAAATTCGAGAGGAAGTTTCCCCCCGGCGGGGAACGCCCTCAAAGCAACCCCCTTCTCCCTCTCTTCTCTTGTGAGCAAAAGCAGCCAGTCGGGGGCCCCGCAAGTTCCCAGAAAGACGGAATTTAGAAGGAAGGAGCGACAAGTTGCGCGACCATGACGTCGCCTATCTTCTTCTCGTGCTTGCTGGTTTTGACGTGGAGCCAAAGCGGCGTGGCCCGTTCGCCTTACCAGGCCGTCCTGCAACACAGCCGCGTCCGGGGACGTCAGCAAGGGTGAAGGCTCCGACTTCTAACTAACACTAACAACACCACGCATGTGAACGAAACGCCTTGTCGTCGCTTTCCAAGAAAATGTTGAAGGCGACAAAAATCGGAGTCTTTGACTCTGAGCATCGTTGAGGCGCCTCCAGAAATTTTTCATAGGGGTGGCCATAAAGGGCCTCTTAAAATCTAAAAAACTAAAAGCAGGTTTGTAAATAGCACAGTACAGCGGTACCTCGAGATACGACAACCTCGTAAAGTTGGTCCCCGTCAGACGCAAATTGATATAAAACGATGCAAATTGTTTGTGCTGCGTTTGTGCCAGCCGCTATCGTTTTATAGATATTGAGACATTAATTTCGAGTGATGACATCAATCGCGGCTGACGGAGTGTCATGAAATGCTTCAAAATCAACAGTGACCCAAAAGCCTAACCCTAATCCCTAACCTTACCAAACCCTAACCTAAACCCCCATCCTAAACTCCACAAGTCCCTAAAATGACCCCAGATCAACAGGAAGTGATTCAATAACAGAAACTACCCCCCAAATCAACAGGAAGCAACCTTGAAATATCTTTAAATCAAAAGAAGTGACCCGATATCCCCAGGGGCTGACCCTGAAATGCCTCACAATCAACAGAGTGATCCAAAAGCCTAACCCGAAACCCTAGCATAACCAAACCCTAACCTAAACCCTAATCCTAAACCCTACAAGTCCCTAAAATGCCTCCAGATCAACAGGAAGTGACCCCAAAACCGACATGAAGCGACCCCAAAATAAACCCCTGATCAAGGTAGTGACCCGATACCAGGAAGTGACCCTCAAAATGCCTGTAAATAAAAAGTAGTGTCCCGACATCAACAAGAACGGACTCTTTAACGCCTCAAAAAATCAACATGAAATTACCCCAAAAATGCCTCTAAATCAACAGGAAGATATTCTTGAAATGTCCCAAATCTACAGAGGGACCCAATATGGACAAGGAGTGACCCAAATATCAACAGAGAATGATCCCAAAATGATCAACAGGAAGTGACCCAATAACAGGAAACAACCCCAAAATGCTGACAAATCAACAGTACGTGACCGCTGAATCAAAAAACAGTGACCCGATATTAACAGGAGCTGACCCTGAAATTCCTCAAAATCAACAGAGTGACCCAATATGAGCAGGAAGTGACCCCAAAATCAAACCAAAATAAACCTCAGATCAACAGGAAGTGACCCGATGACAGTAAATAACCCCAAAATTCCTCACAATCAAAAGAAGTGACCCGATATTGACAGGAGTTGACCCTGAAATACCTCAAAATCAACAGGAAGTGACCATACAATGTCCCCAAATCAACAAGAAGTGACCCGATACCAGCAAGTGACCCCCAAAATGCATCTAAATCAAAGAAAGTGACCCGATAACAGGACCTGACTCCCAAATCAACAAGAAGTGACCCAAAAATATCTCCTAAATCAAAAGAAATGGCCCGATATCAACAGGAGCTGAACCTGAAATGCCTCAAAATCAACAGTGGCCCTAAATGAGCAGGAAATGACCCCAAAACCAACATACAGCTACCCCAAAATAAACCCCAGACCAACATGAAGTGACCCGATAACAGGAAGTGACCCACAAAATCCCTCTAAATCAAAAGAAGTGACCCGACATCAACAGGAACAGACTCTGAAATGCCTCAAAATCAACAGGAAGTGACCCCGAAAATGCTTTTGAATCAACAGGAAGTGACCCTGAAATATCTAAAATCTACAGCGGAACCCAATATGTGCAAGACGTAACCCCAAAATCAACAGGAAGTGACCCCAAAATGCTCGCAAATCAACAGGAAGTGACCCTGTAATGTCCCCAAATCAACAGGAAGTGACTCGATAACTGAAAGTGACCCCCAAAATGCCTCTAAATCAAAAGAAGTGACCCGACATCAACAGGAACTGACTCTGAAATCCTTCAAAATAAACAGGAAGTGACCTAATAGCTATAGCAAGTCCAAGATGCCTCAGGTCAAAGCTACCATCAATACCTAACAAGGCCCAAACAGCAAGATGAAATGGCAAGCAATGGCTGCTAAAGTTAGATGCTCTTTTAGCACTATCGCTATAAGCACGAGTAACAGCGTTGGGGCGGGCCTACCGTGAATGATGCTAGCTGTTTATTAGAATAACATTTGCAAGTGATGCTACTACAATCTAACGTTATACTAGCTAGTGGGTTGCCCAACAAGTTTATATGGGGCGTGGCCACCCCCTTTGGCGCCATTGCATTGACGTTTCTTGCGCCGAATGCTCATCCATTGGCGTTTTGCATGTCGCCCCCCGCAGGCCCAACGTGTGCGCCATGCAGCAACCGCGAGGCAGCGACAAGAAATATTTCGCCAACTGCAAGCAATGGTACCACCGGAAGATCTGCAACCAGCCCACGTGAGTCAAATCCAGCATATGTTGGCTGCGGTACCAGCAAGACCGGTACCGAAACATGACAAATCTAGTAAGATCCTGTTGGGTTTAAGCATATAAAATCAAATTAGGATCAGTCTTGTGCTAATATGTTAGCTTAAAAGTTATTGTACAAGCCTGTAGCCTTTGTATATGGGTTGGTCACAGCTTAGCACAGCAGCTATGCTTATAATGACCACTAGATGTCTCTAAATTAAGACGCGGCTGTTGATAGTACTAGACCGACACTAGACTGGTATGATATACTCCCATTGTGATGATTGTTCATTGTGCTACGTTTAGCAGGAAGAAAGGGAGATGTTTGCTAATGGTATTTCCGGTTGACACCATGTGGGGGGCCTTATAACCGAGGAGAAAAAGGTGGGGGAGGTTGGGGGGGGGGGTTGAAAGAGATGTGATTAGGTGGGGTGGAGCGTACACAAATCGGTAATGTGAGGTGTAGAACCCAATATTGTGTGAATTACTAGTAAGTCATCCTATTCTATGCCGCCTGATAGCTAATCCTGGCACTGACAGTTTCTCTACTTGAGTGTGTTTAATTGCACCTAATCATGGGTGAGTGGTAAAAGATAAAGGGAGAGTACTTATATAGCGCATTTATCTACATTGTTACAATGCCCAAGAGTTAGCTTCTGTAGCTGGAAGTCGGACCGCCAATGACGCCGCCGCCACCTTTGGTTGCTGCCAAACTCCCTATGCACCCGAACCCTTTGGCCCCTCCCACAGGTGGTGAGCCCATGGGAAGGGGGACCCACATTTCCTTTTCGGGCTGTGGCCGGCCGGGCCCCATGGAAACAGGCCCGGCCACCAGACGCTTGCCTTAGAGCCCCACCTACAGGCCTGGCTCCAGAGGGAGGGGGGCCCTGGTAACCCACATCCGGGCAAGGGAAAAGTGACTATGTGGGACTTGGTGTCGAGCCGGTCCTCCCCCGCGTTGAGAAGAGCCAGTTGAGGTGGCTCGGGCATCTGGTTCGAATGCCTCCTGGACGCCTCCCTGGAGAGGTGTTCCGGGCATGTCCCACCGGCGGGAGGCCCCAGGGACAACCCAGGACACGGTGAAGAGACTATGTCTCTTGGCTGGCTTGGGAATGCCTGGTGATCCCACCGGAAGAGCTGGTTGAAGTGGCTGGGAGTTGCTTCCCTGCGACCCAACCCCGGATTAAGCTGCAGATAATGGATGTTACAATGCCCAAAGCGCACATTAGCACACATTTACCCTTTCACGCCCACATTCACACACCGATGGTGCTGCTGTCATGCAAGATGCTGCCAACCCATTGGTGGCAAATTAGGGTTCAGTGACTTCAACAATCGGGAATCGGACCGCTGACCCTTCGGTCCCAGGACAACTCAAGCTACCAACTGCGCCACGGCCCCCCATCCCATCAGATGTGTGATAGTCATGCAGACAAGTGGAAATGCTGCGCGGGGACCGCTCCAGGGCCACGGCCCTTTCCCTGCCAATCGGAGGGGTTAGCCAGCGCAGCCCGTTCCTCTCCCTGCAGCTCTGGCAAGGGGGCCACCCCCGACCCCCCAGCCCACAAGCCACCGCCGCAACCCCACAACAACCACGGCACACCGTGGGATCCCCACGGCCTACTAGACCTGGGGCAGGACAGGGTCCCCACTCAGAGTGGGCGACTCCCCACCGACCCACCTCACCCGAACAGTGTCCCAAAATTAATGTCACACCTTCACAGTGTCCATAGCATGAAAACAACAAATCTGAGCGTACCATTTACAGTTGCTTCCCCCTTCATGTCCATGTCGGACATCAGGTTGTCCAGCGTCTGTGAGCTGATCTTGGACCAGGCAGCTCGGATGTTCCTGGTTGGAGAGCCTTCGGACGTTCCTGGCACCATCTTGTTAATACCTCCATGAAGTTGGCTCCCGATCAGACTCGCAGCCCCCCATTTACTAAAAAATGGACCAGAAGGGGTGCCATTCGTTTGTGCTACTTTGCGTTAGTTGTTGGGACACCCCTCTGTTATTATGAGAGTTGGTACGCTTCTGATGGGGGGCCAACTTCACAGAGGTGTTGTTGCGAGGTAGCTCTCCAACCAGACCCTGGTCCTCTTGTTCTAACGCGTTGGTTCTTAACCTGGGTTCGATCGAACCCCAGGGGTTCGGTGAGTAAGTCTAAGGGGTTCGACGAAGGTAAAGAAACGCAAAGTGGCTTTTTAGACCAGGTTTTGGACTGGTTTGCTCCTAATTTGCAGGCTGAATCCATTTCTCTTAACTCTAGTCCTCGATCTGATGGGAGGAAGAACTGGTTTGCTCAGTGGAAGGTTGTATTAGGGAATACAACACGCCAATGGGCAGCGTGCTCTCAAATTTTGCCCTGTTTATAAAACATACGGTCAAAATGAGAAAAATTTTGAATGGGAATTCGCCAAAATTATTAGCTTACAAGCTTAGATATACTGGTTTTGAATTTGGGGGAAAAAAAAGCTTTATTATCTAATTCCGCAGGGTTTGACGAATCCACATGTGAAAATTTTGGGGTTCGGTATCTTTAGCAAGGTTAAGAACTACTGATCTAACGTGAAAGTGCCCTAACAAGATGGTGCCAGCAACGTCCGAAGTCACTCTGAGCAAGAAGTCCGAGCTGCCTGGTCCAAGGTTATCTCAGAGACGCTGGACAACCTGACGCCCGGCATGCCGGATCGTATGCTGGCCTCGGTCAGGGAGATGGAGGGATACAACTGTAAATAAACTGTGACTCCCAGATTTGTTGTTTTCATGCTATGGACGCTAGGAAGGTGTGACATTACTTGTATGAGACTTTGTACTTTTGGTTAGTCAAGCACAATGACTTGCATTGCCACATGTAACATGTTGGACATGAAGCTTTCATAGTGAGCTATTAAATGCTTAAGTCCTCGGACAGAAAGGAAGAGGTGAAAAGACTTTCACTTCCTCAGAGATGAGCTGGTGTTTCCGCAGTGCGCTTTCTGGAAAAAAGTTGACTTCCTGAATATTAAGTGTGAAAAAGTTGAAGAGGCCCAACAAAAAATGTAGCTTTATAACAGCAAAGAGTCGAAAGCCGAGGGAGTTCGGTCCCATCTGCAGGCATAAATATCTGATCCTTCTCAAATCAGATTTTTAGCGCTGACTGTTCACACTTGTTTTAGCAAGTGTCCAAATCAGATCTGGACCTGTTCAGGTGGGGCCACAGTACTGACACAGTCACAATCCATTTGAGCTGTTCGGACGGTCCACGACGTCACTCTTTGCTGGACGACACCTTCCTTGCCACAGCAACTTGTCAGGTGTGTCGATAATGTCTGAACGGGCCCAGATCTGATTTGGACACTTGCTAAAATAGAGTGTGAACAGTCAGTCCTAAAAATCAGATTTGACGAGGAATCCCATTTGGACCAGATATGCCGGCAGTCTTAACGCAGTCTACGTGGTTTCAATCTGTCTTGTGAAAAATCAGATTTTGGTGCTCTGGGACTGTTCATATTAAAAAAAAGAACGATCCAGTTTCAATCCAGATAGGCTAAAAATCAGATTTTGGTTGCCATTCTGAACAAGGCATATCATGCTGCGTTCAGACTGCAGGCATATCTGATCCAAAAGGGATTTCTCCTTAAATTTTTTCAGGACTGACTGTTCACACTCTTTCATTAGCAAGTGTCCAAATCAGATCTTAATCTGTTCAGAGTTGGCCACACTACTGACAATCACAACCCGTTTGAGCTGTTCAGACTGTCTCTGACGTCAATGTACTCTGTTATTGCCACAGCAACCTGTCAGGTGTGTTAACAATGTCTGAGATCTGATTTGGACACTTGCTAATAAAAGAGTGTGAACAGTCAGTCCTGAAAAACAGATCTGAGGAGGAATTCAATTCGGATAAGATATGCCTGCAGTCTTAACGCAGTCTATGTGGTTTCAATCTGTCTCGCAAAAATCAGATTTTGATGCTCTGCGACTATTCAGACTAAAAAAAAAAAAAAAAAAAAAAAAAAAAAAGAGTGATCCAGTTTCAATCTGGATAGGCTAAAAATCAAGTTTTGCCTGCCAGTCTGAATGGGGTTTGAAAACTATTCCACAAAGGGCCACAGTGGTTGCGAGTTTTCGTTGCAACCCATCAAGAGGACACTTTTTCACCAATCTGGTGTCTTACGAGTGCAATCAGTTGATTGTAGTCAGGGGCTTCTTGATTCCCCGGGTCATTGGTTGAACTTCCTGGGCTGGATTAGTTGTAACAAAGACCAGGAACCACTGCGGCCCTTGAGGACCAGTTTACGTACCCTTTGCGAGAAGGCAGGAAGAAAAACAAAGACATGTTTATTAACAACTGTTTACAAAGCACTTTTAACAAGCGAGCAGGAATTTCCTCTTGACTGCGTGTGTGGCCGCCGCTCAGGGTGGTGACGTACGAGTGCTGTCCGGGTTACGAGAAGATCCCTGGCGAGAGAGGCTGCCCCGCAGGTAGGCGCTTCGAACGAGCTTCCCGTGAACCGCCCGCGGGGGGCCCCGTTCTTGAGGACCGGCCGTCTTTGCAGCGCTGCCTCTGGTCAACATCTACCAGACGGTGGGGGCTGTGGGCGCCTCCACCACCAAGATGTACGCCGACCGAGCCCAACTGAGGGAGGAGATCGAGGGTCCCGGAAGCTTCACCTTCTTCGCTCCCAGCAACCAGGCCTGGGCCGCCTTGCCCACGGTGAGTCGGCCCCCTGCGTCCTCGCCCGGTGCTTCCTCTCACTTCCTTCGTCTGCAGGAAATTCTGGACGCGCTGGTGAGCAACGTGAACATCGAGCTGCTCAACGCGCTCCACTACCACATGATCGAGCGGCGCCTGACGTCCGAAGAGCTTAAGCACGGCTCCTCCTTCTCCTCCATGTATCAGGACTACCATGTGCACGTGCATCACTACTCCAACGGGGTAAGTTTTTCAGTTGGCCTGATTGGCCGGGGCTAGGATTGCAAACAGTTCCGGACTGCACGGTACATCCTGGAAATTAGGAAGTCCTGATTGGTACCGCTGGCAGATTGCGTGGGACAACCCGGTATTTAGGAAGATCTGATTGGTACCGCCGCCGGCACCACTACTCCAGTGGGATAAATTTTTCAATTGGCCTGATCAGGTTGGGCTAGGATTGCCAACAGTCCCGGAATGCGGGGGACATCCCTGAAATTAGGAACTTCTGATTGGAACCGTCGCCGGTACCACTACTCCAATGTGATGTTTTTCAATTGGCCTGATCGGGGTGGGCTAGGGTTGCCAAAATGCCTGGATTGCACGGGAAATCCTGGAATTTAGGAAGTTCTGATTGGTACCGCTGGCAGATTGCGCGGGACAACTCGGAATTTAGGAAGCTCTGATTGGTACCACTGCCAGAACCACTACTCCAATGGGGTGAGTTTTTTAATTGGCTCTATCGGGCTGGGCTAGGGTTGCCAACAGACCCTGTTTGAGCGGGACAACCCAGAATTTAGAAACTTCTGATTGGTACCATCGCCGGCACCACTACTCCAATGTGATGTTTTTCAATTGGCCTGATCGGGCTGGGCTAGGGTTGCCAAAAGTCCTGGATTGCGCGGGAAATCCTGGAATTTAGGAAGTTCTGATTGGTACCGCTGGCAGATTGCGCGGGACAACTCGGAATTTAGGAAGCTCTGATTGGTACCACTGCCAGAACCACTACTCCAATGGGATGAGTTTTTTAATTGGCTCTATCGGGCTGGGCTAGGGTTGCCAACAGACCCTGTTTGAGCGGGACAACCCAGAATTTAGAAACTTCTGATTGGTACCGTCGCCGGTACCACTACTCCAATGTGATATTTTTCAATTGGCCTGATCGGGCTGGGCTAGGGTTGCCAAAAGTCCTGGATTGCGCGGGAAATCCTGGAATTTAGGAAGTTCTGATTGGTACCGCTGGCAGATTGCGCGGGACGACTCGGAATTTAGGAAGCTCTGATTGGTACCACTGCCAGAACCACTACTCCAATGGGATGGGTTTTTTAATTGGCTCTATCGGGCTGGGCTAGGGTTGCCAACAGACCCTGTTTGAGCGGGACAACCCAGAATTTAGAAACTTCTGATTGGTACCGTCGCTGGTACCACTACTCCAATGTGATGTTTTTCAATTGGTCCAATCAAGCTTGGTTAGGGTTGCCAAAAGTCCTGGATTGCGCGGGACATCCTGAAATTTAGAAAGTTCTGACTGGTACCGCCGCCGGAACCACTACTCTAAAGGGATAAGTTTTTGTATTGGCTTGATCAGGCTGTGCTAGAGTTTCCAACAGTCCCAGATTGCACGGGACAACTTGGAATTTAGGAACCTCTGATTGGTACCACTGCCAGAACCTCTACTCCAATGGGATGAGTTTTTTAATTGGCCCGATCGGGCTGGGTAATGGTTGCCAAAAGTCCAGGATTGTGTGGGACATCCTGTATTTCCGAAGTTTTTATTGGTACCGCTGGCGGATACCGAGGGACAACCTGAAATCTAGGAAGTTCTGATTGGTACCACTAAACTGCCAGAACCACTACTCCAATGGGATGACTTTTTTAATTGGCTCGATCAGGCTGGGCTACGGTTGCCAACAGACCCTGTTGTAGCAGGACAACCCAGAATTTAGGAAGTTCTGATTGGTACAGCTGCCGGCACCACTACTCCAATGGGGTAAGTTTTTCAATTGTCATGATCGGGCTGGGCTTGGCACCCAGCGGCGGGAATCAATCAGAACTTCCTAAATTCCAGGACATCGCGCGCAATCCGGGACTGTTGGCAACCCTAGGCTGGTCTTGACTTGACTCGCCGCAAAACATCTCTGGTCTCTAGATCGTGACGGTGAACTGCGCGCGTCTGATCAAGCCGGACCAGCACGCCACCAACGGCATCGTGCACGTGGTGGACCGCGTCATTACAGCCGTCTCCAACAACCTGCACGCACTGATCGACGTGGACGACGACCTGGAGACGCTGCGCGTGAGTCGCCACGGGAACTGACGCGCGCCAGCGGGAATCCTAATCGACGGTCTTTTCAGACGGCCATTGCCGCCGCCGGCTTGAGCGACCTCCTGCAGAGCGAAGGCCAGTATACTGTCTTGGCTCCTACCGACGAGGCTTTCCGCAAGATTCCGCCAGAGACCCTGAACAGGATCCTGGGAGACCCGGTGTCTCTTCGGGGTAAAACAGGACTCTTTGCGCGCTCATTCGCGGTGTCTGCCCTGACCGGAGCTGTCTTTCAGACCTGCTGAACTACCACATCCTGAAGAACATGCGCTGCGCCGAGTCCATTGTGTCGGGAACGCCGATGGAGACACTGCAGGGCACTGTTCTAGAAGTGGGATGCGACCGGGACGGGCTGACCATCAACGGGAAAGCGGTGGTGGGCAAGAAGGATCAGTTGGCCACCAATGGCGTCGTCCACTACATCGACCAACTGCTCATCCCTGACTCGGGTAGAGCGCGACAAATTTTTGTCTACTCGGGTAGCTCATGCCAGTGGGAGTTAGCGCTAAAGGGCGAATTAACACCTCCTTGTCAAAATGGATGAAACTGCTTCCTGTTGATTTTGGGGTATTTGCATGTCACTTAGAATTCTCACTTTCCCACAGCCAAAACTCTGCTGGAGCTGGCCGAGAGCTCCGACGTGACGACGACGGCCATCAAAATGTTCGCACAGGCCGGCCTGAGCGGCCACCTGAAGGGATCCGAAGCGCTGACCGTGCTAGTCCCTCTGGACGACGCCTTGGCAGGTAAGCCGGAGCGCCGCCGGCCCGCGAGCGCCGCTGACGCCTCCGCCGTCGACAGGGATGCCCGCGGCCGACGTCGGGAAGGCTTTGAGCCATCATATCGTCAGGGGGCTGCTGTCGTCCAAGTCCTTGTATCACAATCAGGAGCTGGAGACGCTGTCCGGCGTCAAACTCAGAGTTTTCGTCTACAGAAACGTAAGCCTTTGCGGTTGATCCGTTCCAGTCCTTTGGGTCTTAAAGGCCTGGCTCCCCCGCTTGTAGAACTTGTGCATCGAGAACGCGTGCCTGGCCGCCCACGACAAGACCGGACGCTACGGGACCATGTTCACTGTGGACAACCTGCTGACGCCACCCGCGGGGACCATCATGGATGTCTTGAAGGCGGACGACCGCTTCAGGTGAGTCGGACGGGCGGGCGCTTGCGGAGCCGCCTTAACACCTAACCCTTTTAGCGTCCTGGTGGGTGCCATCCAAGTGGCCGGAATGACAGAGCTGCTCAACCAACCCGGAGCGCTGACCTTCTTCGCTCCCACCGACGCCGCCTTCCGCGCAATGTCGCGGCCCCGAGTCGACGAGCTCTTGCGTGAGTCGGACGACACCTACGTAGTAACTGTAGTAGAAGTCAGCCTCATGTCATCGAACTTCTTACTGCTCTAAGGCCTTCAATATTATTTCACATAAGTCACCCAAATTCAACAGAAAGTGAGCCGAAATCAACAGGAAGTGACCCGAAAGTGCCCTAAAATCAACACGAAGTGACCCAATGTAAAAAGGAGGTGACTCCATAATGAACAGAAAGTGAACCAATATGAACAAGAAGTGACACCAAAATGCCCCCAAATGAATAGGAAGTGACCCAATATAAACTGGAAGTGACTCTATAATGCCCAAAAATCCACAGGAAGTGACCCAATATGAACAGGAAGTGACCCTGCAAATCCCCAAAATCAATAGGAAGTGAACCAATATGAACAGGAAGTGACCCTGAAATTCCCCCAAATCAACATGAAGTACCCCAACAACAACAGGTGACCCAATTTGAACAAGTAGTGACCCCGAAAAGCCCCAAAATCAACAGCAGGTGACCCAATATAAACAGGAAGTGACTCAGAAAATCCCCCAAATCAACAGAAAGTCTCCCAATATGAACAGGAAGTGACTCCAAAATGCCCAAAATCAACAGGAAGTGACCCCGAAATGCCCCAAAATCAACAGGAAGTGACCAAATATGAACAGGAAGTGACTCCGAAATGCCCCAAAATCAACAGGAAGTGACCCTGAAAAGCCCCCAAATCAAAAAGGAGTGACCCTAAATGAACAGGAAGTGACTCCAAAATGCCCCGAATCAACAGGAAGGGACCCAATATGAACAGGAAGTAACCCAAAATGAACAGGAAGTGACCCCGAAATGCCCCAACATCAACAGGAAGGGACCCAATATGAACAGGAAGTAACCCTGAAATGCCCCAAAATGAACAGGAAGTGACCCAAAATGAACAGGAAGTGACCCCCGAAATGCCCCAACATCAACAGGAAGTGACCCAATATGAACAGGAAGTGACTCCAAAATGCCCCAAAATCAACAGGAAGTGACCCAGAAATGCACAAAAATCAACAGAAAGTGACCCAATATGAACAGGAAGTGACTTCGAAATGCCCCAAAATCAACAGGAAGTGACCCCAAAGTGCCCCCAAAAAACAGCGAGTCACACAATATGAACAGGAAGTGACCCTGAAATGCCCCAAAATCAATAGGAAGTGACCTAATATGAACAGGAAGTGACCCTGAAATGCCCCAAATCAACAGGAAGTGACCCAATATGAATAGGAAGTGACCCAATATGAATAGGAAGTGACTGAGTGCCCCAAAACCAACAGGAAGTGACCCTGGAAAGCCACCAAACCAACAGGAAGTTACCCAATATGAACAGGAAGTGACCCCAAAATCAAATGGGAAGTGACTCAATATGAATAGGAAATGACCCTGCATAGCCCCAAAATCAACAGGAAGTGACCCCAAAATCAACAGGAAGCGACCCAATATGAACAGGAAGTGACGCTGAGTGCCCCAAAATCAACAGGAAGTGACACTGGAAAGCCACCAAATCAACAGGAAGTTACCCAATATGAACAGGAAATGACCCCAAAATCAACAGGAAGTGACCCAATATGAATAGGAAGTGACCCTGAATAGCCCCATAATCAACAGGAAGTGACCCCAAAGTGCCCCCAAATTAACAGGAAGTGACCCAATATGAACAGGAAGTGACTCCAAAATGCCCCAAAATCAACAGGAAGTCACCCCGAAATGCCCCAAAATCAACAGGAAGTGACCCAATGTGAATAGGAAGTTACCCTGAAATGCCCCAAATCAGAAGTAACCCAATATAAACAGGAAGTGACTCCGAAATTCCCAAAAATCAACAGGAAGTGACCCGATATGAACAGGAAGTGACTCTGAAATGCCCCAAAATCAACTGGAAGTGACAAAATATAAACAGGAAGTGACCCCAAAAAGCCCCCAAATCAACAGGAAGTGATCCAATATAAACAGGAAGTGACGAAATACAGACAGGAAGTGACCCAGGAAAGTCACCAAATCAACAGGAAGTTACCCAATATGAACAGGACTGGATCCATCCAATTCCTTTAAACTTTGACTGCTCATGTTTCAGTCCCATCGATGGCACCCATAGTCCAATCCATTTCGAAAAAGCATAAGAAGAAGCAGGCCCTGAAGAATTTCTCGGCATTTCGTTGACGCCGTTCCAAGACAAACATTTACGTCGGGTCGCTTCCGTGGTGGAGACAAATATTTACGCGCCGACGAACGATGACGGAGCTGCGTTTTTGTTTCTCCAGGCGACCGCCGGCAGCTGTCGGCCTTGCTCAAGTTCCACCTGGCTGAGGGGACGCTGGTCAGAGGGGGCGTGAGCTCCCACACCAGAGTGGAAAACCTGCTGGGCGACAAGCTGGAGCTGGGCGCGGTCAGTGCTACTTCCGCCGCTAGCGCCGCATCCCGGGCTTAACGGCGTCTCGCCCGCAGAGGAACTACACGGTCTTCGTCAACCGAGTCCCGGTGATCCACGGCGACCTGATGGCCACCAACGGCGTGGTCCACGGCGTGGACGACGTGGTCGAGGCCTTGCGTGAGTCACCGTTGCCACTAAATACGGCGCCGCCCTTGTGTCTAGGGGTGGGAAACCCTGCGTACCTCACGTGCGATGCGAGGCTCACGATAACGATGATCTTGCTATATGGCGATTCAACAACGATCCTGTCAATTTCGGGTTACTTCCTGTTGATGTTGGGCACATCTGGGTGGATTCCTGTAGATTTTGGATCAATTCCTTTACATTTTGTAAGTCACGTGCGGACTTCCTGTTCCTATTGGGGCACATCCTGTTGATTTTGGGGACATTTCAGGGTTAATTCCTGTTTATATTGGGTCACTTCTTGTTAATTTTGGGGCATTTCGGAGTCACTTCCTGTTCATATTGGGTCACTTCCTGTTGATTTTGGGGACATTTCAGGGTTACTTCCTGTTTATATTAGGTCACTTCCTGTTAATTTTGGGGCATTTCAGGGTCACTTCCTGTTGATTTGGGGGCATTTTGGGGTCACCTTTTTTATATTGGGTCACTTCCTGTTGATTTTAGGGCATTTCGGGGTCGCTTCCTGTCGATTTTGGAACATTTCGGGGTCACTTCATGCTTGTATTGGATCACTTCCTGTTTATTTTGGGGCATTTCAGGATCACTTCCTTTTCTTATTGGGTCACTTCCTGTTTATTTTGGGGCATTTCAAGGTCACTTCCTGTTGATTTGGGGCATTTTAGGGTCACTTCCTGTTTATTTTGGGGCATTTCAGGGTCACTTCCTGTCAATTTTGGGGCATTTCAAGGTTGCTTCTTGTCTATATTGGGTCACTTCCTGTTGATCTGGGGGCATTTTGGGGTCACCTCCTATTCATATTGGGTCACTTCCTGTTGATTTTGGAGCATTTCGGTGTCACTTCATGTTTGCATTGGGTCACTTCCTGTTTATTTTGTGGCATTTCAAGGTCACTTCCTGTTGATTTGGGGCATTTTGGGGTCACTTCCTGTTTATTTTGGGGCATTTCAGGGTCACTTCCTGTCTATATTGGGTCACTTCCTGTTAATTTTGGGGCATTTCAGGGTCGCTTCCTGTCTATATTGGGTCACTTCCTGTTGATTTAGGGGCATTTTGGGGTCACTTCATGTTCATATTCGGTCAGTTCCTGTTTATTTTGGGGCATTTCAGGATCACTTTCTGTTCATATTGGGTCACTTCCTGTTCTTTTTGGGGCATTTCAAGGTCACTTCCTGTTTTGGGGGGCATTTTGGGGTCACTTCCTGTTTATTTTGGGGCATTTCAGGGTCACTTCCTGTCTATATTGGGTCACTTCCTGTTGATTTGGGGGCATTTTGGAGTCACCTCCTAGTCATATTGGGTCACTTCCTGTTAATTTTGGGGCATTTCGGGGTCATTTCCTGTTGATTTTGGAGCATTTCGGGGTCGCTGCTAGCTAGCTGGTCGCTGCTAGCTGCCCGCCGCCGCTAGCTGCCCCGTCGCTAGCCGGCCACCGTTGCTAGCTAGCCGGCTGCCGCCGCTGCTAGCTGCCATTAGTTAGCTGGCCGCCGCTAGCTGTCCAGTCGCTATCCGGCCGCCATTGCTAGCTATCTGGCTGCCGCTTGCTATCTGGTCGTCGCTAGCCAGCTGGTTGCTGCTAGCCGGCCGCCGCTAGCTGCCAATAGTTAGCTGGTCGCCGCTAGCTAGCTGGTCGCTGCTATCCGGCCGCCGCCGCTAGCTGCCAATAGTTAGCTGGCCGCCGCTAGCTGTCCCGTCGCTAGCCGGCCGCAGTTGCTAGCTATCTGGCCGCCACGAGCTAGCTGACCGCCACGAGCTAGCTGGCCGCCACTAGCTAGCTGGTCGCCGCTAGCTAGCTGGTTCTTGTTGGTTTTGGTTTACTGAACAGGGAGTGACTCCAAAATGTCACCAAATGAATAGGAAGTTACTCCAAATCAACAGGAAGTAACCTGCAAATGCCCACAAGACATGCTCTAGTTTCAGTGCCATTGACGGCGTCAGGCGTCCAATGCAGTCAAAATGAATCGGATGTCTAGCGCCATCAAAGTCAGCAAACGTAGACACTATTTTAATGGAAACAGTGACACCTTTTCAAAACCATATATCGAATCGTGGCAAGAGCATATTACGATAACCTTTTGGGTTTAAAGGAGTATTGTGATATAATCACATTTTTGATATATTGTCACTTGTGTCCGCAGCCCCCAAGGCGGAGCGAGAGCAAGCCGACGGGCCGACGACCTCCATTGGCTCTTCTTCCGCGGTGAGTAGCGGCAAACTCGATGGGCGTTCGCCGTTCACGTGACTCACCCCGGGCGCACTTTTTCCCCCCCTCTTTTTGGCCCAGCATTCAGAATCCGGAAGCTTCCGTGACGGTGAGTATTGCGGAAGCGTCCCCTTTCGCCCGACACGCCTGGACTTTTTCCTTCTCTTTGCAGACAACCTTTTTCAGAAGGTCCTACAAAGTCGTTCCAGCAGGACCATGAGTGTCGCAGGGCAGTGACGCTTCAGGAGCAGTCACCCGCGTGCCCAAAAACCAAAACCGGAGTCAGGCTTTAACCCTTGAAAGGGCCCTCATTAAAAATAACAACAAAACAAACAGCTTTAAAGTGTTATTGGGGGCCATAACCAGAGTGGATTTCTGTTTTTCTTCATTTTACATTGAATAAAATACCCCTAAACAAATACTAAGTGACACAAAGTGGCAAATAAATACCCAGAATTAGCGAGACGGGACCAGATATTAACAGGAAGTGACCTGACATAAACAGGAAGTCAATCCATAATGCCCACAAATCAACAGGAAGTCACCTGATACAAACATTAAATAATTCTGTAATGCCCCCAAATCAACAGGTATTGACCAGACATTAACAGGAAGTGACCTGACATCAACACAGGAGTAGCCCATAGTCAACAGGAAGTGACCCAACACAAACAGGAAGGGATTTTAAAACGCCCCCAAATTACCCGTAAGTGACCTGACACAAACAGGAAGTGATTCCGAAATGCCCCCCAATTCAACAGGAAATGATTCCGAAATCCCCCAATTCAAGAGGAAATGACCTAACACAAACAGGAAGTGATTCAGAAATGTCCTTAAATTAAAAGGAAGTGACCTGATATTAACAGAAAGTGACCCATCAATGCCCCATAATTAACAGGAAATGACCTGACATAAACAGGAAGTCAATCCATAATGCCCACAAATCAACAGGAAGTGACCTGATACAAACAGGAAGTAATTCTGTAATGCCCACAAATCAACAGGAAGTGATCCAATAAGAACACGACGTGACCCTGAAATACCACATAATCAACAGGAAGTGACCTGACACAAACAGGAAGTTATTCTGAAATGCCCTCAAATCCACAGGAAGTAACCCATGAATGCCCCAAAATTAACAGGAAGTGACATAGGAGTGGCCCACAGTCAACAAGACGTGACTTGATATAAACTGTAAGTCAATCCATCATGCCCCCAAATCAATAGGAAGTGACACAATACAAACAGGAAGTGACTCCAAAACGCCCCCAAATCAAAAGGAAGTGACTCACAGCAAAGCTACCATCGCAATTTCACTGGAAAAAGCATTTGTATTACATATTTGTACTCCATATTAAAATTAAGCTTTTAAAGTGAGCAAAAATAGTCATTTGCCCTATAAAGCAGTGATCCCCAACCACTGGGCTGGGGACATGTCAGGTCCGTGGCGCATTTGCTACTAGGACGAAGAGAAATAATGAGTTTGTTCACGACCACAAACTGGCCTGTGCCCGATGACACATCTACAGTATACTAATCTGAGGTGTGTTTATGTCACCCTCTAGTGGTTGGCCGCCCTTACTGGGGTGTCTGCAGCTCAGCATCAGTCAACGTAAACAGTGACGTTTGCTGCTCTGTGCTGCAAGTGGCGACATCTTTGGACAGCTTTTTTTGCTGAGCAACAAAAGTGAATGCACCGTTTAAAAAAAGTTGATTCACAGTGGTCCGTGGTGCCAAAAATGGTTGGGAACCACTGCTATGAGGCACTGTTTTTTTCAACCACGGCACACTTTTTTCATAAAAAACCCGAGCCATTCCAAAATAAACAAACATATTAACAATAGCTAGCTGCTAGCTAGCTGCCACTGCCGCAAGCTGGACACTACTGGCCCGCCGCTGCCGCCAGCTAGCTCTCTGCCACCGCTAGCTAGCTGGCTGGCTGGCTGGCTAGCTAGCCGCTACCAGGAGCCGCTAGCTGGACACTATTAGCCGGCTGCAGCCGCTAGCTGCCATTAACTAGCTGGCTGCCGCCACCAGGTAGCTGGCTAGCTAGCCGCTACCCGGGGCTGCTAGCTGGACACTACTAGCCAGCTGCTGTAAGCTAGCTAGCCACCACCTCTAGCTGCCGCTAGCTAGCTAGCTAGCAGGCACAGCTACCTCGCTAGCAGCCACCGCTAGCTGGCTAGCTGCTACCCAGCTGGCTGTCGTCACTAGTTAGCTTGCTGCTGCTAGCCAACACTAGCTAGCTGCCGCTAGCCAGCAAGCAGCCAACGCTAGCTAGCTAGCTGGCTAGCTATCCGGCTAGCTTGCCACTACCCAGCTGGCTGCTGCTAGCCTCCACTAGCTAGCTGCTACCCGGGGCCGCTAGCTGGACACTACTAGCCGGCTGCTGCCGCTAGCTGCCGCTAGCTAGCTGTCTGCCGCCGTTAGTTAGCTAGCTAGCCACCACCTCTAGCTGCCGTTAGCTAGCTAGCAGCCACCACTAGCTAGTGGCCATCGCTAGCTAGCTAGCAGACACTGCCAGCTAGCTAGCTGAACACTACCAGCGGTCTGCTGCCGCTAGCTAACCGTCCACTGCCGTTAATTAGCTGGCTGCCGCTAGCCGCCACTAGCTAGCTGACCATTGCTGCTAGCCACCACCTCTAGCTGCTGCTCGCTAGCTAACTAGCTGGCCGCTGCCCCTAGCCGCTGCCGCTAGCTAGCCCACAGTGCCACACTTACCTCTTCCGCACCACGACAAAGTAATTACTTACCTATTGACAACCACTGACAAGGAAAGGTATTGCATGATTACCGACCATCGGACAGCACAGACATCGGAATTTGTGCGTTCGCAGATTCATTTTCCAAAAACATTTTGACATCAATTAGGTGAAAGTGGATGGTTCTTCGGCACAGTGGTTGGAAAACACTGCTATAAACTTACCAAGTTAAGCATCTCCAGTTAGCTCTGAGCCAAACTTGGATATTGATCCAAACTAGAGGAAACTTGTCTTCACTAGCTTACCATCGCTAACTAGCTAACGCGCTCGGCGAGCTCCGTCACTAATAAAAGCGACTAATCCATTTTATTTTCAAGCCACTGTTGTTTTTATAAAGGTTTTGTCAAATAAAGCTCCAAAGTTACAAATCTACAGAAAGTGATTATCTTTCATTTTGCAAAATGAGTCACATTCTTTTCAAAGAACAGCAAGATTTTGACCATAAAAGAAAAGTGCAATGATTGTGAAAATATTCAGTCACTCTTGAGATTCATCTCCAAAGGCACAAAATTCAAGTCGATGAATCGAGAAACGATTATCTGAGCCGGTCGACGATCGCCGCCGTTAACCGGGATCTTTTTCCATGCTGTCGTCGGTGATAAACGTCCAGTTGCGCGGCGTCCGACCGAGGAATGTTCATTTCGATGCCGTCCTCCCGCCTCGAATGGATTGAACGTCTATTGCCGTCATTGGCAGACAGTTAAAAATCAGCATTTGTTGCTCATCTTTCAGTGCCATCGACAGCGCTAGATGTCAGAGTTCGGTATAGTAGCTGAAAATTTGACTCAAGTAAGAGTAGCATTAAAATGTACTCAAGTACAAGTATTCGTTGAAAAGAATACTCGTCATGAGTAACATTGTGAGTCACTGCTTACTATGTCTGATTTAAAGAAAAAAGATGGTATTTTTTTTTCTCAGCACAACTTCATGTATGTGAACTGTATTATACCATACTATATTTCATGACCATATTATGCAACCAATTGGTCATCAAAATAGTTGTCGATTAATTTGCTAATTAAATCGATTTTTGCACCTCTAATTGACACATTTGTGCCTATAACCGTAGCGCTACCAAGCTTCTCTGGCAAGATCAAAGCTACAAACCTCTCAATCATCGTTAAATTTAAGTACCAAACAAGCTGCAATGGACAGTTTGGCTTCAATGCTAAGCATTAGGAAGGGTGTGGCGCTGTATGAGCATGAAGCAGAAAAACATTTTTAAAAAAAATTAAAAACCCTATGTTTTTTTACCCGATCGCAATTTCCGATCAAGTGATCGGATCGGGACATCCCTAGTAACGATACAGTCACATGACCACGCACAAGCTTGCATTTGGTTTCAGTCCTAGGGTCACGCCAGCGTGTTCAATTACATGGCATCTTTAAATTGCTATCAAAATAAAATTTTGACAAAGTCAACATTACTTGGATTTCAAACTCTCCCATTTTTTATTTGGCCATGGAAAACCGGAGATATGATCGTTTTAAATCTTGTATTTAGTTCGGGTCAAAATTAACTGGTTTTCAAGTTTGGTTATACAAAATTAAAAAAAAAATTTAAAAATCAATGGTACTTTTTACATATCGAAACTTGAAAACTTTAGTCTTGACCCAAAAACAATGAACTGCAAAAGTTGAATTGTTTTTACTGAGATTTTGTTTCGTATTTCGTATTTTATATTTTTTCTTTTTCTGGATCTGTGTTTTTCAACCTTTTTTCATGAAAAAAAAACCCCAAGGTCCTCCACGATTAAAAAAAGTAAAAATTAATGTCAATTATATTAACAATAGCTAGCCACTAGCTGCCGGCCGACATTAGCAGCCGCTAGCCTGACGCTGCTAGCCGGCTGCCGCCGTTAGCTGCCAGTAGCTAGTGGGCCACTGCCTCTTGCTAGCTGATCGCCGTCACTGCTAGCTAGCTGGCTGCCGCCAGCTGCCACTAGCTAGTTGGCCACTGCCACTAGCGAGCTGGTTATCGATGCTAGTCGTCACAGCTAGCTAGCTGGCTCCCGCTAGCTGCCACAAGCTAGTGGGCCACTGCTGCTAGCTAGCTGGTCATTGATGCTAGCCGTCACCGCTAGCTAGCTGGCTCCCGCTAGCTGCCACAAGCTAGTGGGCCACTGCTGCTAGTTAGCTGGCAGCCGCTGCTTACTAGCTAGCCACTGCTGCTAGCTAGCTGATTGCCGACCCTAGCCGTCACCGCTAGTGGGCCACTGCTGATAGCTAGCTGGTCATCGATGCTAACTGTCACCGCTAGCTAGCTGGTCGCTGCCGCTAGCTAGATGGCAGGCGCTGCTAACTAGCTAGCTGGCTGCCGCTAGCTAGCAGATCGCCGACCCTAGCCGTCACCGCTAGCTAGCTAGCTAGCCACTGCCACTAGCTAGCTTATGACAGATGTCATGAAGTGTCATCCAGCAAATGATGTCACTTATAAATGAATGGAAAAGATGCGGACTGGACATAAATAGAGTTAGTGACATCTTTTAAAGTATGACACTTCATGACATCCGTCATAAGATTTCATTCACGCTCATAACAATGTCATGTCATAATTATAATGGTCTTATGACAGTCTTATGAACACATAAAGTGTTATCAAAAAATACCAGCCATCGTAAGCAGTTACTCACAAAGTTACTCATAACTTGAGTATTCTTTTAAACGAACACTTTTTTTTTTTGTTTTTTTAAACCTTTGATAACTACCTGAGTAATCTTATTTTGAAGCAACACTACTCTTACACGAGTCCAATTTTTGTACATGCTACCGACCTCTGATTGCCTTCAACGGCAGGAAATGAGTTAAGGACACTTGAAAGACACGCGTTGGTCAGAAGGACACTTAAAAAGGCACTCACGTATTGATTAAAGCTGATCAATAATGTTGGAAGTCAATCACCCCCAACATGCACGCACACACACAGGTCAAAGTGATTAAAGCTGAACTGCGCTTGACAATCAGTCGTCACGAGTTTCCCATCCCACCCCCAAACTGATTGTTGGCGCCTTGGACCATTGGGCTCGTCCAGTTTCTCCGTCGCGAGAGATTTGTTCGAAGAACAGTATGCAAAAGGTTTCCAGCGATGACAGCAGTTGGAATGAAATCGAAAGGCGTTCGATGTGCTAGTACGGAGAACCTAAAGGGACATCGACAGAAATAAAATAAATTTAGACAATCTGGGGCGCATCAGAAGCTAGCTCGTAAACATTAGCATTATATAGCTTTTAAGGTTTCGGACTTTTGCTATGCAAGTTAGCCAATTGTTGAAAACATTAGCATTATATAGCATTTAAATTAGCAGACTTTTACAATGCAGATTTTCCAATTGCAACAATGCTAATGTTTACCAGATAGTTTCCATTGCACACCAAAAACCATCTGGTAAACATTAGCATTATATAGCATTTAAGATAGCGGACTTTTACTGTGCAAGTTAGCCAATTCTTGGAAACATTAGCATTATACGGCATTAAGCTATCGGACTTTTGCAAAGAAAATCAGCCAATTGTTTTAAAATTAGCATATAGCATTTAAGTTAGCGGACGTTTGCTATGCAAGTTAGCCAATTACAACAATGCAACTATTGGCTAACTTGCATAGCAAACGTCCGCTAGCTTAAATGCTGTATAATGCTAATTTTTACAACAATTGGCTTACTTGAACGCGTAGTAGAAACTATCTGGTAAACATTAACAATACATAGCATTTAAGCTAGCAGACTTTTGCTATGAAGGTTAGCCAAATGCAACAATACAACAAGTGGCTAACTTGCATAGCAAAAGTATCTATGCAAGTTAGGCACTTGTTGTAAACATTAGCATTGTATAGCATTTAAGCTAGTATCTATGCAAGTTAGGCACTTGTTGTAAACATTAGCATTGTATAGCATTTAAGCTAGTGGACTTTTGCTATGCAAGTTGTGGACTTTTGCTATGCAAGTTAGCCAATTGCAACATTAAAACAATTGTTTATTGTTAAAACAATTGTCCACTAGCAAGCAATAAATCCACTAGCTTAAATGCGATATAATTCTAATGTTTACAACAAGTGCCTAACTTGCATAGTAACAGTCCGAGAGCATTAAATAACATTTAAGATAATGTTTACAACAATTGGCTAACTTGAACGTGTACTAGAAACTATCTGGTAAACATTAGCATTATATAGCATTTAAGATATCGGACGTTTGCTATGCAAGTTAGCCAATTGCAACAATGCAACTATTGGCTAACTTGCACAGCAAAAGTCCAATAGCTTAAATGCTATATAATGCTAATGTTTACCACGATTGGCTAACTTGAACCCGTACTAGAAACTATCCGGTGAACATAGCATCTAAGCTATCAGACTTTTGCTATGCAAGTAGGCCAATTGTTGAAAACATTAGCATTATATAGCATTTAAGCTATTGGACGTTTGCTGTGCAAGTTAACCAATTGCAACAATTGGCTGCTATGCTAATGTTTACAACATTTGGCTAACTTGCATAGCAAAAGTCCGATAGCTTAAATGCTACATAATGCTAATGTTTACAACAATTGGCTAACTTGAACGTGTACTAGAAACTATCCGGTAAACATTAACTTTATATAACATTTAAGCTATTGGACTTTTGCTATGCATGTTAGCCAATTATGGTTGAACGCGGTCTAGAAACTATCTGGTAAACATTAGCATTATATAGCATTTATGCAATAGGATTTCTGCTATGCAAGTTAGCCAACTGCTGTAAAAACTAGCATTATATAGCATTTGAGCAAGCAGACTTGCTATGCAAGTTAGCTTAAATGCTATATAATTCCAATATTTACAAAAATTGGCTATCAGACTTTTGCTATGCAAGTTAGCCAAAAATGCAACAATTAGCTGACTTGCATTGCAAAAGTCCGATAGCTTAAATGCTATATAATGCTAATGTTTACCAGATAGTTTCTAGACCGCGTTCAACAACAATTGGCTAACTTGCATAGCAAAAGTCCAATAGCTTAAATGTTATATGATGCTAATGTTCACCACATTGTTTGTGGTGCGCACCACATTGCTTAAATTTATTTAATTTATGTCGATGTCCCTTTAGGGGCTCTGTACGCTTGAATCGCCACGGATTGAGTCCTTTCCGATGACGACGGACGATTAGGGCCACAAGAAAGAAAAAAAAAAAAAATAGGGCGAGGAGAATGAAGTCATCATATTACGAGATTGAAGTCATACTTGGTAATATTACCGGATTAAAATTGTAATATTTTGAGATTTAAGTCATAATCAGTGGCGGAACAAATGTGAACAGGGCACAGGGCCCAGGGGCGATGAGTCAAAACGGGCACCCCCCCTAAGCTCCGCCCCAGGACATAATATGATGTGAAAAAAAGTAGTATTACGAGATTTGTTATGAGATATGATATGTTTAGGTCATAACATTAAGAGAAAAACAAAAGTCGTATTCCTACGTGACTATGTATTATGAAAAAAGTAATATTATGACGATAAAGTCGTCCACTTCGATCTCGTAATAGGACCATTTTTTTCTGGAAGCCTATTTTATGTGGCCCTAATACTCCGTCATTGTTTCCTAAGGATGCGTTCAAACCGGACGCGCTTTTTCTTTGCCGCGCGACGGGTTTTCCATTCAAAGTCAATGTTGAAGTGCGATTAGCTCGAGCCTGGGAATCGAGCCTTCTCAGGGTTTCCCGATGTCCACCGTGATCTTGGTGTAGAGCGCCAGAGCTTCCTTGGAAACCAGCTTGTAGGACAGAGAGCGGATGCCGTCCTTGTTCATGGTCTCCCGAGTGTGAGCGATGCGGTTGAACCTGCCGCCGAAACAACTCACGGGTCAAAGGACCGGAAACATCCACGTATGCTAAGCTAGCGAGAGACATGGGTACCTCTGAGGGTTGGGTTCGTTCTGCTTGTCCCTCTCGTGCCGAATCATCCGGCATTTTCCCACTTCGCCGCTGGGCCTGGAGATAGACATTCCTTTGGACGCCAGCCTGCACGAACGAACACACGATCAGACGAGGGCCTCTGGTTGTTATCGGGAGAAAGTTTGACTTGACTTGCTGCAATTTCACAGGCTAGCGATAGCTTTTCGAGTCGTGGCATTTTTTTTGCCTGGAGGCAAAACTGATTTTGCCATGGGGCATTTTTTTTGCCATGTGGCAAAATTGATTTTGCCATTGGGCATTTTTTTTGCTATGTGGCAAAATTGATTTTGCCACGTGGCATTTTTTTTGCTATGTGGCAAAATTGATTTTGCCACGTGGCATTTTTTTTGCCATGTGGCAAAACTGATTTTGCCACGGGGCATTTTTTTTGCCATGTGGCAAAACTGATTTTGCCACGGGCATTTTTTGCCATGTGGCAAAATGGATTTTGCCATGTGGCATTTTTTGCCATGGGGCATTTTTTTGATCTGTTGCAAAATGGATTTTGCCATGTGGCATTTTTTGCCATGGGGCATTTTTTTGCCATGTGGCAAAATTGATTTTGCCACGGAGCATTTTTTGCCATGTGGCAAAATGGATTTTGCCATGGGGCATTTTTTTTGCCATGTGGCAAAAATGGATTTTGCCATGTGGCAAAATGGATTTTGCCATGGGGCATTTTTTTTTGCCATGTGGCAAAATTGCCATGTGGCAAAAATGGATTTTGCCATGTGGCAAAATGGATTTTGCCATGGGGCATTTTTTTTGCCATGTGGCAAAATTGCCATGCAGCATTTTTTTTGCCATGTGGCAAAACGGATTTTGCCATGTGGCATTTTTTTGCCATGTGGCAAAATGGATTTTGCCATGGAGCATTTTTTTGCCATGTGGCAAAATTGATTTTGCCACGTGGCATTTTTTTGCCATGTGGCAAAATGGATTTTGCCATGGGGCATTTTTTTTGCCATGCGGCAAAACTGAATTTTGCCATGTGGCATTTTTTTTGCCATGTGGGAAAACGGATTTTGCCATGCAGCATTTTTTTATTATGTGCATAGCCGTCAATGGCATAGCCTGACTTGGTTGCCAGTTGAATGTCAATACGCTCTAATTTAAAGTGTATGGTCAAAAAAAATCACAGCCACACATGTTTTTTGCCATTTAAAATTATAGGAAAATTTGGACGTGCATAGCCGTCAATGGCATAGCCTGACTCGGGTTTCCGTCGAATGTCAATGCGCTGTGATGTAAAGTGTATGGTCAAAAAATCACAGCCACATGTTTTTCTGCCATTTAAAATTAATGGTAAATTTGGACATGCATGGCCTGCAAAACTGCCATAAAACCCCCCAAAAAATGATACAAACCAAAGTCAATTTTGCCACATGGCAAAATCAATTTTGCCACATGGCACAAAAATGCCCCACGGCAAAAAAAATGCCACAATTGCCACATGGCAAAATCAATTTTGCCACATGGCACAAAAATCCATTTTGGCACATGGTAAAAAAAAAGCCACATGCCAAAATCAATTTTGCCACATGGCACAAAAATGCCACATGGCAAAAAAATGCCACAAGGCAAATACCACTTTTGGTTCTCACTGTCTATCAAATAATGAGCAACTCTAGTTCTAACTGAGTTTTTAAAAGAGTTGGAATTAGGTTTGCGCCACGAGGAAGGACGGAAAGAAGGAAAGGACCAACAAGCGCGAGGCTAGCTTACCTGTTGAAGATGTCGTCATCCTCGCCGCCCCATCCCCAATAATTGTTGGGGAAGCCGTTGATCCTCAGGTACTGTTCCTTGCTCATGGATGATACGCCGCCAAAGTACTGATTGTAAGGCAACCTGTGCACGCGCAGTTAGTTTAGTGTTAAATTTACGCAATCCAGCAGAACCTGGGTTTGGGTAATGGTAAAGAAACCAGTACATGGTGGGAAAGTTTCTTCCAACGCCATTGATGGCGTTAGACGTCTCGCGTCGTCAATGGCGATTAATGAGTTCGAGAAAAAAAAAACAAGAGAGTTGGCGGCGGCAATTCTGACCTGAAGCCAAACTTGTCCATGCTAACGGAGAGGTGTCTCGGCTGGCTGAAGCACTTGTAGATGTTGCGATCGTCCATGGGGATCAAGTCCACGTCGCTGAATACGAAACACTCGTAGTCGTAATCCTTCAGCGCCTCGGCGTAGCCCACGTTCAAGAGTTTGGCCCGGTTGAAGGTCTCGTCTCCGTCCTGTCGACACGCGCACGTTCTTGGTCACTCACGAATAGCCCACTTTTCTGCCACCTGCTGGCCGTTAAACCATCTGGAGTCGCGGCCAGTTGAGCGATGCATTTCCACCCAGAGTCGAGCCTTCAACTTACACAAGTGGTGCTATTTGTTTGCTCCAAAATCTACTTTTCAAGGAGACAACCTCCCGTGATCTTCCTTAACAGTGTTAACGGTCAGTCAAGGATTGGCGATAACTAAAAAAATTTTCAGCCGATTGCCGATTTTGTAAGCCGATATTTTTTTTTAAAAGCACTTAGATTATGAACAGCAATTTTTAAAATATTGCTTCAACAGCTTCAAATTTACAATGATGACCTGAGACTTGAATAATTCTGTCAATTGCTAGCAAACCAAAGAACGCAGGACTTTTTATGATTACTCAGTAAGACAAAATATTTTCAAATAATTAAACCCGTCAGGATGAGCTGTAAACAAGTGAGAGTTAAAGATGATGCTCGCCATGGTAAAGCTAATGCTACAAGTTACATGTAGAATGTAAGGATCATTCAGTAAACACCTTAAAAGGCTAAAGCAACAGCTAGCCGGTGCTAGCCAGATGGTCACAGCCGCTAGCCGCCGGCGCTAGCTGCCACCGCTAGCCATCTGGCAACCGCCGCTTGCCATCTGGCCGCCGCCGCTAGCCCCCACTAGCTAGCTGGCCGTCACGATGTAAACAAGTGAAAGTTGAAAATGATGCTCGCTATGCTAAAGCTAATGCCACAAGTTACATTTAGAATGTAAGGATTAATCAGTAAACACCTTAAAAGGCTTAAGCAACAGCTAGCTGCTGGTGCTAGCCAGATGTTCACAGCAACTAGGCAGCTGGCTGCCACTCCTAGCCGTCACTAGCCATTGGCAAACGCCGCTAGCTGCCGCTGCTAGCCAGCTAGCCACCACCGGTAGCCACGGCTAACCAGCTGGCCGCCGCCACTGGCCGCCACTAGCTAGCTGGCCTGGCCGTCACGATATATACAAGTGAGAGTTGAACATGATGCTCGCCATGCTAAAGCTAATGCTACAAATTACATTAAGAGTGTAAGCATCACTCAGTAAACATCTTAAAAGGCTAAAGCAACAGCTAGTAGCTGGCAACCGCCGCCGTTAGCCAGCCGGCCGCCGCCAGCAGTCGCCACTAGGTAGCTGGCCGCCGGCGCTAGGCGCTAACCAGCCGGCTGCCGGCGCTAGACACTAACCAGCCGGCCGCCGCCGCTAGCCGCTAACCAGCCGGCCGCCGCAGCTAGCCGCCACTAGCTAGCTGGCCGGTGTGGCCAGGTGGTTAGCGGCGGAAGCGCCGCTAGCCCCCATTAGCTAGCTGGCCATCACAATGTAAACAAGTGAGAGTTGAAGGTTTGCTCGCCATGCTAAAGCTAATGCTACAAATTACATTAACAGTGTAAGCATCACTCAGTAAACACCTTAAAAGGCTAAAGCAACAGCCAGCTGCCGGCGCTAGCCAGACTGCAACAGCCACTAGCCGCTAGCCAGCCGGCCGCCGCCCACCGCTAGCCAGCCGGCAGCCGCCGCTAGCCACCACTAGCTAGCTGGCCGATGTGGCCAGCTGGTTAGCTAGCTAGCTGGCCATCACAATGTAAACAAGTGAGAGTTGAAGATGATGCTCGCCATGCTAAAGCTAATGCTACAAATTACATTAACAGTGTAAGCATCACTCAGTAAACACCTTAAAAGGCTAAAGCAATAGCCAGCTGCCGGTGCTAGCCAGACTGCCACAGCCACTAGCCGCTGGTGCAAGCTAGCTGGCTGCCGCCACTAGCTAGCTGGCCGCTGACATTTCAAAGCTTTTTTAAAGATTAACTAAACTAATGTATTGCTTAAAATAGTCTGTGAAGCTTATTTTTAGCTAGCTATTTTTCTTATTTCAGAAACGTAGCACTGGCTGATCATTTGCTCTGAAAACATAGGAAATTTAACTAATTTTAAGGAGGTGTGTTTTTGTAGTGTAGGCTGAACTTCCGTGATATTTTGATTAGTTGCTACGGGCCGTAGTTTGGACACCCCTGGTCTAAAGTATGCTGTTTGAATGCAAGCATTTAAGAGAAAGGGAGAGGAGGAAAGAAAAAAAGTGGCAAAACGGAACAAAACAGGCGGCAGACGCGAACTTTTAACAATGTGCTTGTCTGATTTTCGCACATTCAATAACACACACGAAAGAGCATTGTCGACGAACTATTTGTGTCACCTGGGAGGGCATTTGGAGAACAATGTTTTGCATGCAATGTGATACACCGCCGACGGTTCGCATGCAAAGAGGGTGTGTCCGTATACCGCCGATCTCATTCAAGGTCTCGCTTTGTTTTATTCTCCCTCTTCTTATCGGGGAATTCCTGTTGATTTTGGTGACTGAAAAGGAAGCCACTCCAGAATTTTACAGTTACAGCCCTAAGTGGCACCTTTTTAAAATGATGTATCGATTCTTGACGGGAGCATACAGTGGTATGAAAACGTATCTGAACCTTTTGGAATTTTTCACATTTCTGCATGAAATTACCATCTAATGTGATCTGATCTTTGTCAAAATCACACAGATAAAAAAAACAGTGTCTGCTTTAACTAAAACCATCCAAACATTTATAGGTTTTCATATTTTAATGAGGATAGCATGCGAACAATGACAGAAGGGGGGAAAACAAGTAAGTGAATCCTCTGTCTAAGGAGGCTTAAAGAGCAATTGAAAACAATTTTTACCAAACAATTTAAGTCAGGTGTGTGCCCAATCACTAATGAGTGGTTTAAAGCTGCCCTGCCCACTATAAAGCACACACCTGGTAAGAATGAGAAGCATTGTCTGATGTGCATCATGGCTCGGTCGTACGAGCTGTCTGAAGACCTGCGATCAAGGATTGTTGATTTCTATAAAGCTGGAAAGGACACAAAACCATCTATAAACGTCTAGATGTTCATCAATCGACAACAATGACCAAAAAAAGATGACGCTGAATACTCTGAGAGGTAAAAAAGAACCCTATAGTGTCAGCTAAAGACTTTGAGAAATCATTGGCACAGTCCAATATATCTGTGCACACATCAACTATATGTAAAACTATGGCAAAGAATGGTGTTCATGGGAGGACTCCACGGAGGAAGCCATTTCTGTCTAAAAAAACATTGTTGGTCGTTTAATGTTCGCAAAAAGGCACTTGGCCACGCCACGGACGTTTTGGCAAAATATTTTGTGGACTGATAAAACCAAAGTTGAATTGTTTGGGAGTAAGACACAACGTCGTCTGTGGAGGAAAAATGGAACGGCTCACCAACATCAACACCTCATCCCCACTGTGAAGCATGGTGGAGAAGGCATCATGATTTGGGGCTGTTTTGCTTCCTCAGGGCCTGGACAACTTGCAATCATTAATGGAAGAATGAATTCATAAGTTTTGCAGAAAAACCTGAGGCCGTCTGTTTGACAGTTGAAGCTAAAAAGAAGATGGATGCTGCAACAAGACAATGATCCAAAACGCAGAAGTAAATCAACTTCAGAATGGTTTCAGGAGAACAAAATACACGTTCTGGAGTAGCCAAGTTAAAGTCCAGACTTCAACCCCATTGAGATGCTGTGGCATGACCTAAAGACAATGACTCATCCCAGGAATCTGACTGAACTACAGTTTTGTAGAGAAGAATGGGCCAAGATTAGTCCTGATCGATGTGCCAGACTGATTTGCAGCTACATGAAGCGTTTGGCTGTAGTTACTGCTGCCAAAGGGGGGGACACAAAATATTAAATGTGATGGTTCACTTGCTATTTTTCCCCTTCTGTCATTGTTTGCATACTATCCTGATTAAAATATGAAAACCTATAAATGTTTGGGTGGTTTTAGTTAAAGCAGACACTGTTTTTTCATCTGTGTGATTTTGACAAAGATCAGATCACATTTGATGGTGATTTTATGCAGAAATGCGAGAAATTCCAAAGGGTTTGGATATTTTTTAATACCACTGTATCACTATTTCAATATTTTGTCACACGCCTAATCCTCATCGTTGACAAAACTAACTATGCCGAGAAGCTCGATCGACGGGGAGAAAATTGGCCATTCGGGTACGTACCTGGTTGATCACGTAGACGCCGTAGTCCAGCTGTTGCCGCTGCAGGATAGGGTGCAGGTAGTAGAGCCAGTACTTGAGGTGCTGTTCTCGATTGCGGAACGGGATGATCAGGGCCACCTTCTGCAGGGCTTCGCAGTCGGAGGGCTTGTAGCGACCGCCGGGCCGGATGTGCGGGTTCTCCTGCGCCACCCGCTCCAAGCTCACCGGAATGTTGAACTCCACCCGTAGGGGACCCACTGGCAAAGACGAACGACGAAAAACTCATTCCAAGTCATGGCAGAAGAGATAGAAACTCCACACAGGAAAGCCGGAGCCGGAATTTCACCCATGGTCACAGAACTGTGAGGTGGACATGCTAACCACTGTCTCACAGTGCCGCCTTCAAAATGTGAATTATTTTTAACATAACATAGAAAAATGCTTGTCTTGACTAAATGCTTCATTGAGTGAGTCCACTCAAATTCACTCACGCTTTGACGCTCACACTATTGAGAACAGCCTCTCACTTACACAATGAATGAGTTGGCACAACACACTTCAAACTGGGCTCCTAGTTTAACGATGATTTACACATTTGCGCCTTTGATCGTAGAGCTTTCGAGGCTTCTTATGAGATTCCCATGAGCAACAGGTTGTTTGACTAGTAGATGGTAGGTTAGTTCTCATTTTTGTTGAACTGTACATCCACAAATCTGAATAAGTACTGACTAGCGTTAGTGAATATTAACAGTCAACCTCCCTGACTACTTCCATCCTCAAAACTATGCATTTTTGCTGTACCAATATTTAGAAAAATGAAAGTCCCGTACGTGAACTTTGATTAGGTTACAGTTCTCATGTTTGTGCAACCATAAATCCAAAATTTTGAGTAAATTCTGCCCAGGCTTGGTAAATATTACTAGTGGACTTCTCTGACTACTCACAAACTCAAAACTAAGCATTTTTTGCTGTACCAATATTTAGAAATCTTGAATTAAAAGTCATACATGTCAACTTTGATTAGGTTACAGTTCATGTTTGTGCAACTGTAAATCCACAAATCTGAATAAGTACTGGTTACCATATGGGAATATTAGTAGTGGACCTCTCTGACTCCTCAGAAACTCAAAACTATGCATTTTTGCTGAACCAATATTTAGAGAATTTGAATTTAAAGTCCTGCATGTGAACTTTGATTAGGTTACAGTTCTCATGTTTGTGCAACTGTAAATCCACAAATCTGAATAAGTACTGGTTAGCCTATGTGAATATTAGTAGTGGACCTCTCTGACTACTCACAAACTCAAAACTATGCATTTTTGCTGTACCAATATTTAGAAATTTTGAATTAAAAGTCCCGTATATGAACTTTGATTAGGTTACAGTTCTCATGTTTGTGCAACTGTAAATCCACAAATCTGAATAAGTACTGGTTAGCATATGGGAATATTAGTAGTGGACCTCTCTGACTACTCACAAACTCAAAACTATGCATTTTTACTGTACCAATATTTAGAAATTTTGAATTAAAAGTCATACATGTGAACTTTGATTAGGTTACAGTTCTCATGTTTGTGCAACTGTAAATCCACAAATCTGAATAAGTACTGGTTACCATATGTGAATATTAGTAGTGGACCTCTCTGACTACTCACAAACTCAAAACTATGCATTTTAGCTTTACCACTTGACTATTTAGAAAATTTGAATTAAAAGTCCTACATGTGAACTTAGTTTAGGTTACAGTTGTCATGTTTGTGCAACTGTAAATCCACAAATCTGAATAAATACAGACTAAGGTTGGTTAAAATTAGTAGCAGACCTCTCTGACCACTCAGAAACTCAAAACTATGCATTTTTGCTGAACCAATATTTATAAAATTTGAATTAAAAGTCCTGCATGTGAACTTTGATTAGGTTTCAGTTCTCATGTTTGTGCAGCTGTAAATCCATAAATCTGAATAGTACTGGTTAACGTTGACAAATATTAGTACTGGACCTTTCTGACTACTCACAAACTCAAAACTATGCATTTTTGCTGTACCAATATTTAGAAATTTTGAATTAAAATTCCTCCATGTGAACTTTGATTAGGTTACAGTCCTCATGTTTGTGCAACTGTAAATCCAAAATTCTGAATAAATTCTGACCAAAGTTGGTAAATAGTAGTGGACCTCTCTGACCACCCACAAACTCAAAACTATGCATTTGTGGTGTACCAATATTTTTAAAAAAATGCATTAAAAGTCCCATATATGAACTTTGATTAGGTTACAGTTCTCATGTTTGTGCAACTGTAAATCCAAAATTCTGAGTAAATTCTGTCCAATATTTGTAAATATTACTAGGGTACCACTCTGACTACTCAAAAACTCAAAAATTTGCATTTTGCCTGAACCAATATTTAGAAAAATTAATTAAAAGTCCCGTATGTAAACGTTGATTAAGTTACAGTTCTCATGTTTGTGCAACTGTAAATCCACAAATCTGAATAAGTACTGGTTAGCATATGTGAATATTAGTGGTTGACCTCTCTGACTACTCACAAACTCAAAACTATGCCTTTTTGCTATACCAATATTAAGAAAAATAAATTAAAAGTCCTGCATGTGAACTTTGATTAAGTGACAGTTCTCATGTTTTTGCAACTGTAAATCCACACATCTGAATAGATTCTGGCCAAGGTTGGTAAATATTAGTAGTGGACCTCTCTGGCTACTCACAAACTCAAAACTATGCATTTTGGCTGTACCACTTGACTATTTAGAAAATTTGACTTAAAACTCCTATATGTGAATTTAGATTAGGTTACAGTTCTCATGTTTGTGCAACTGTAAATCCACAAATCTCAATAAGTACTGGCTAAGGTTGGTGAAAATTAGTAGTGGACCTCTCTGACTACTCACAGACTCAAAACTATGCATTTTTGCTGAATCAATATTTAGAAAAATGAATTAAAAGTTTTTGATGTGAACTTTGATTAGGTTACAGTTCTCATGTTTGCGCAACCGTAAATCCAAAATTTTGCGTAAATTCTAGCCAATGTTGGTAAATATGACTAGTGGACCTCAATTTGCAATTACACATAGCAAAACAAATAAATTTGAAATAAAAAAATCGTAATAATAATTCCTGTAATAATGTAACAAATCGGGTTCTAATGTGGCGGACGTTTTTTGCTGTACCTGAACGTATCGCGAAGCTGACCTGTCAGAGACAAAGCTGTGAGCTTGAGAGTTTCACTTTCACTTTCAATGAGCAGTTTCTGGAGCAGTGTTTTTCAACTTTTTTTGAGTCACGGCACATTTTTACATAGGAAAAAATCTTGCGGCACACCACAAACCAAAAATGTTCCATAATTACTTTCTGTACAATATATTTATTTATAAAATAGTTTCTCAATATTTATAAAGTGGGGCAAATAAGTATTTAGTCAACCACCAATTGTGCAAGTTCTCCTACTTGAAAAGATTACAGAGAGGCCTGTAATTGTCAACAACCTCAACCACAAAAGACAGAATGTGGAAAAAAACCAACAGAAAATTACATTGTTTGATTTTGAAAGAATTTATTTCCAAACTAGAGTGGAAAATAAGTATTTGGTCACCTACAAACAAGCAAGATTTCTGGCTGTCAAAGAGGTCTAACGTGGTCTAACGAGGCTCCACTCGTTACCTGTATTAATGGCACCTGTTTTAACTCATTATCGGTATAAAAGACACCTGTCCACAACCTCAGTCAGTCACACTCCAAACTCCACTATGGCCAAGACCAAAGAGCTGTCGAAGGACACCAGAGACAAAATTATAGACCTGCACCAGGCTGGAATCTGCAATAGGTAAAATGCTTGGTGTAAAGAAATCAACAGCAATTATTAGAAAATGGAAGACATACAAGAGCACCCATAATCTCCCTCGATCTGGGGCTCCATGCAAGATCTCACCCCGTGGCGTCAAAATGATAACAAGAACGGTGAGCAAAAATCCCAGAACCACACGGGGGGACATAGTGAATGACCTACAGAAAGCTGGGACCACAGTAACAAAGGCTACTATCAGTAACACAATGCGCCGACAGGGACTTAAATCCTGCACTGCCAGACGTGTCCCCCTGCTGAAGAAAGCACACGTCCAGGCCCGTCTACGGTTCTCTAGAGAGCATTTGGATGATCCAGAAGAGGACTGGAAGAATGTGTTATGGTTAGATGAAACCAAAATAGAATTTTTTTTGGTAGAAATTAGGGCTGTCAAAATGATCGCTTTAACGGGCGGTAATTTTTTTAAAAAATTAATCACGTTAAAATATTTGACGCAATGGCGTACCGCACGCAGGCTATTTTTAGACCGTGACGTCGCATCGTAAAGCGGAAGTAAAGCCGAAGTGGGACATTATAGACCCGCCCTCGGTAATCTTTCAAAAACCAACATGCCGATCACGCATTGCTTTTTTGGAACTTGTAGAAACGACTCTAGACATTACGACCATGAAGGATGTTTTCTTCATACGTTCCCGGAAACCAAAAACTCGGGAGGAAAAAATGTGAAGACCGAATCAACTTGCGCGGACTTTAACACCAGCTCGGCGAATCCATTCACGTTTCATATGCAGTAAACATTATGTTGGGTTGGCATGGTCTTTCAGAGGACAATGAGGTAAGCCATTTTTATATTTTTAACTTATTTTTTTTAGCGGAACGTTGTGCCGTACTGCTTCTGTCTGACAATGAATGACCTGAAAAGAATTATAATGGTATCTGACTGCCACTGTTACCGTTTCTGTTATATATATATATATATATATATATATAAAAAAACAACTTTAGTAAGGGGGGAGTGTAAATAAATTATAGGATTAAGATGTGTTATCAATGAAAAAATAAAAGTGTTCGTTGGCTGTCACTGAGTAGCATTTGCGATCGCTACACAAAGCTAACTAAATTACCCCCAAGAACGGTAAGAGACGTAGGACAACCAGAGGATATGTAAGAAAGACAGGGCTGATAGTAAAGGATAGCTTGTTGAAACGGGAGAATGTCATTGTCAGTCGCGTCGATAAAAAAGCTAAAGCTATGCTTAGGTCGGCTCGTTTTTTTCGTCTTTTTCAGCCTTCGACACTAAAGCCATCTCTTTAACTGAATATTTTTATGTTCTTCCACATCTATGCCAGTCAATTTGGCACCAGGCACATCATTTTCGGAGAGAATTGGTAGGTTTAGCGCTGTAAACGTCTCCTTCGTACACGAGTTCCATTCATTTCCTATTAGGGACAAACGATGGCTTGTCCTCGGTTAGCAACGGTAGCTAATGTCATGAATATTAATGAGCGGAAGTGACGTGTTGCTTGCGGTACGCCATTAACGCACATGCCCTGCTCAAACAGATTAAAATGACAACACAGCGCAATGCCAACTTATTACTTGTGAGTTTTTTGGAGTTTTGTCGCCCTCTGCTGGCGCTTGGGTGCGACTGATTTTATGGCCTTAAGCACCCATAAACATTGTGTAATTATTGACATCAACAATGGCGGGCTACTAGTTTATTTTTTGATTGAAAATTTGACAAATTTTATTAAAACGAAAACATTAAGAGGGGTTTAATATAAAATTTTTATAACTTGTACTAACATTTATCTTTAAGAACTAGTCTTTCTATCCATGGATCGCTTTAACAGAATGTTAATAATGTTAATGCCATCTTGTTGATTTATTGTTATAATAAACAAATACAGTACTTATGTACTGTATGTTGAATGTATATATCCATCTTGTGTCTTATCCTTCCATTCCAACAAGAATTTACAGAAAAATATGGCATATTTTATAGATGGTTTGAATTGCGATTAATTACGATTAATTCATTTTTAAGCTGTAATTAACTTGTTTAAAAAATTTAATCATTTGGCAGCCCTAGTAGAAACACAGGTTCTCGTGTTTGGAGGAGGAAGAATACTGAATTGCATCCGAAGAACACCATACCCACTGTGAAGCATGGGGGTGGAAACATCATGCTTTGGGGCAGTTTTTCTGCAAAGGGACCAGGATGACTGATCTGTGTAAAGTAAAGAATGAATGGGGCCACGTATCGAGAGATTTTGAGTGAATATCTCCTTCCTTCAGCGAGGGCATTGAAGATGAGACGTGGCTGGGTCTTTCAGCATGACAATGATCCCAAACACACAGCCGGGGCAACAAAGGAGTGGCTTCGTAAGAAGCATTTCAAGGTCCTGGAGTGGCCTAGCCAGTCTCCAGATCTCAACCCCATAGAAAAGGGAGTTGAAAGTCCGTGTTGCCCAATGACAGCCCCAAAACATCACTGCTCTAGAAGAGATCTGCATGGAGGAATGGGCCAAAATACCAGCAACGGTGTGTGAAAAGCTTGTGAAGAGTTACAGAAAACGTTTGGCCTCCGTTATTGCCAACAAAGGGTACATAACAAAGTATTGAGATGAACTTTTGGTATTGACCAAATACTTATTTTCCACTCTAATTTGGAAATAAATTCTTTAAAAATCAAACAATGTGATTTTCTGCCCCCCCCCCCAACATTCTGTCTCTCAAGGCTGAAGTTTGCCCATGTTGACAATTACAGGCCTAATTTTTTGAGATGGGGATTTTTTTTTTTTCTTGACTTTTTTGCCAAAATCACCAAAAATAAAGGCTTGAATTACTTTAGTTGTAAGGAATCTAAAATATATGAAAGTCTAATGTTTATCAGTACATTACAGAAAATAATGAACTTTTTCACAATATGCTAATCTTCAAGGCCGGCCCAGCCTATACGCTGACTATACAGCTGCTTAGGGCCCCTGACCACGAGGGGGCCCCCAATCTGGCAACCTCTTTTTATACATTTTTAATAGAGCATCGTGAATAATGTGGCGCACATTGCCATTTATCTATGCAAACATCAATTTTCTTGTCATTACAATCTGGCAACCTGGGCAGTGACGTTGAACCTGCTTTGCGATGATTGGTGCGCAAACTTGCTTGGAAAATAGATGCACGAATATGTCGAAGAGAATTTATCCTTCTGGAGCAGTGAAACAAAAAATCTGATTAATATACAAAATATGGAAGTAGGGGTTGGATTGCATGTATGGATTTCACAGTACACTGTGATGAAATGGTTTGCCAAAAATATGGGCCCCTTGGCATTATTTTGCTTAGGGCCCCCAAATGGCCTGGGCCGGCCCTGCTAATCTTTTTAAAAGGACCGTATGGCTAAGGTAGTTTCATTTTTTAAATTTTAGGTCGGTTCAATTTGAAGTTTTTGAAAATAGGCCTCCTAAGATTCGGGCCCCGTTTCCCATGTCATGTCAATAGGTTATGAACTTTATGAGCAAACTAGATAAAAACGTCAAATCAAGCAAAGCGGTATTAAATTCAAGAACAAGTTGCGCAAGAGCAAAATGAAAAAAATGTCTGACCCAGCAGAGGAGAAGTTTCAGGGCACTTCTTCCAGCTTTTGGGAGTTACTGGCGTCTCGGTACCGTTACCCAGATGCTCGGTGGCGTTGCCGTCTTTCCGGTTCTGCTGCTGCTGCTGGTTGCGGACGAAGGCGGAGCGGATGTCCAGAGAGCGGACGTAGTAGAAGAGCGTGACGGAGATGTGCAGGAAGCAGAGCACGACCACCAGCTTGCACAAGCGGTGCAGGAAGTTGAAGTTGAGCGACTGTGACGTCGCCGTCGCCATGCTGACGTTACCGTCCAAAACTTTCCTCTGCTAGAGTTTATCTCGGGCGGGCTCCATCCGAGCGACCGCTATCGAGCGCCGTCACCGTCGACGGCCGCTGGCTTTCTCGCGGCTACCTTTATTAGCCCCCACGACGGCCTCTTCCGTCCGCTCGCCCGCGGAGGTCGCACGCGTACTCAGGAAAAAAAGGGGGAAAACCCCGTCCGAACCGTCGGCGGAACTGTGCCACGCGGCCAAAACGACAACTCGCGACCTTACAAAGTGTCCCAAAAGTCAGCGAACTTTCTTCAACTTCCCACAAGTCAGACGACTGCACCCACCTTTGCGTTTCCGCTCCTCCCTTTCAAAATAAGAGAGAGTAAATGGTGGGCGGTTAAAATCGGGTTATTGAATTTTTGTTTTCTCTCAGTGCCACTGTTTTTCATCAGCTCATACACTGCTGGCCAAAAGTATTGGCACCCCTGCAATTCTGTCACATAATGCTCATAAGCGGATTTTAAGGGGGGTTTGGGGGGCAGCCCCCCCCCCCCCCACCGGTGGGTGTCCCCCTGGAAAAGTGTCATTGCGTGTAATTGACTTTCCTGTAGGCCTGTATATGAAAGTTGTTAAGCAATAAAACTGCAACAAAAATGAATGAAATGAACAGAAAAATAGAGCTGTCAAACAATTAAAAATTTTTAATCAAGTTAATTTCAGCTTAAAAATTAATTAATCGTGATTCAAACCATCTCTAAAATATGCCATATTTTTCTGTAAATTATCGTTGGAATTGAAAAACAAGACACAAGACGGATATATACATTCAACATACGGTACATAAGTACTGTATTAGTTTATTATAACTATAATTCAACAAGATGGCATTAACATTATTAACATTCTCTTAAAGCAATCCATGGATAGAAAGACTTGTAGTTCTTAAAAGATAAATGTAAGTACAAGTTATAGAAATTTTATATTAAAACCTCTCTTAATGTTTTCATTTTATTAAAATTTGTAAAATTTTCAATCAAAAAATAAACTACTAGCTCGCCATTGCTGATGTCAATAATTACACAATGCTCACTCATGGTGCTGAAAGCCATAAAATCAGTTGGACCCAAGCGCCAGCAGAGGGGGCCAAACACCAAAAAACAAGTCACAAGTGGACATTACACTCTGCTGTCGTTTTAATCTGTTTGAGCGGGGCATGTGCGTTAATTGCGTCAAATATTTTAATGTGATTAATTAAAAAAAAAAAAAAAATTACCGCCCGTTAACACGATCATTTTGACAGCCCTACAAAAAGCATTTTGTAATGGGTCAAAATTGTTTTTCGAACAGATAATGTGACCAGGAACTTAGACGGTCATTTGCTTTGCATATAATTTACAAATAAAATAAAATAAATAAAAAATAGGGGAGGGCAGTTTTATCTTTCAAATGATTTTTTTCTTTGATTGAAATGTTTTTTGTTTATTGAAGCAACTTTTTTGGGGGATTGAATGATTTAGACACAAATGTCCTACCCATAATATGGCCCAAACACCAAAAAGATTGCTTCAATCAAAGAAAACATTTTCAATGAAAAATCAAGTGTTCAAATGCAGATTTCTTAATCTCAAATATTTTTTCACATTCAGAAACTTTTTCTGTGATTGAAATTTTTATTTTTTTTTGATTGAAGTGATTTTTCTTTTTGAAAATAAATTTTTTGAAGCAACTTATTCTTTGATTGAATAATAAGGACAAAAATGTCCTAGCCAAAATTTGGCCCGAACACAAATTAACATTACTTCAATCAAAAAAGTAGCTTCAATTTTTGACTGGGGTAACTACATTGGCACGACACCGGCAGCCTGATTTGGATTTCCCCTCAAGAATGATGGGAAACAAAAACGCTCATTGTCAACCTATTATTATAAATATTCTGGTAAGTTAATTCTATTACTGGCACTGCGTTTCGGGGTCATCAACATGTTGTGCCCCCCCTACCCCAAAAGTCAAACTCTGCCTATGATAATGCTCGATTTCTCCCAGAAAATGATTGCCATTACAAATGCTTTGGTAGTAATATCGTCACTGATTTTGCTTGCAATGAAAAAACACAAAAGAGAATGGGGGGAAAAAAATCATCAATCATTGTCATTTTACACAAAACTCCAAAAATGGGCCGGACAAAAGTATTAGCACCCCATAGACTTCATAACCTATTGACATGACACGGGAAACGGGGCCGATCTGTAGGGGGCCTATTTTCAAAAACTTCTAATATTTTCAAAAGCAAAGCTGCTACCGACCTGAAGCCAAAACAGGAACCTACAGTGGGGCAAATAAGTATTTAGTCAACCACTAATTGCGCAAGTTCTCCCACTTGAAAATATTAGAGAGGCCTGTAATTGTCAACACGGGTAAACCTCAACCATGAGAGAATGAATGTGGGGAAAAAACCCCAGAAAATCACATTGTTTGATTTTTAAAGAATTTATTTGCAAATCACGGTGGAAAATAAGTATTTGGTCCATACCAAAAGTTCATCTCAATACTTTGTTATATACCCTTTGTTGGAAATAATGGAGGCCAAACGTTTTCTGTAACTCTTCACAAGCTTTTCACACACCGTTGCTGGTATTTTGGCCCATTCCTCCATGCAGATCTCCTCTAGAGCAGTGATGTTTTGGGGCTGTCGTTGGGCAACACAGACTTTCAACACCCTCCTCACCCCGTGGCGTCAAAATGATAACAAGAACGGTGAGCAAAAATCCCAGAACCAAACGGGGGGACCAAGTGAATGACCTACAGAGAAGTGGGACCACAGTAACAAAGGCTACTATCAGTAACACAATGCGCCGCCAGGGGCTCAAATCCTGCACTGCCTGATATGTCCCCCTGCTGAAGAAAGTACACGTCCAGGACCGTCTGCGGTTCGCTAGAGAGCATTTGGATGATCCAGAAGAGGACTGGGAGAATGTGTTATGGTCAGATGAAACCAAAATAGAACTTTTTGGGAGAAACACAGGTTCTCTTGTTTGGAGGAAAAAGAATATTGAATTGCACCATATCCACTGTGAAGCATGGGGGTGGAAACATCATGCTTTGGGGCTGTTTTTCTGCAAAGGGACCAGGACGACTGATCTGTGTAAAGGAAAGAATGAATGGGGCCATGTATCGAGAGATTTTGACTGAAAATCTCCTTCCGTCAGCAAAGGGCATTGAAGATGGGTCTTTCAGCATGACAATGATCCCAAACACACAGCCAGGGCAACAAAGGAGTGGCTTCATAAGAAGCATTTCAAGGTCCTGGAGTGACCTAGCCAGTCTCCAGGTCTCAACCCCATAGAAAATCTGCGGAGGGAGTTGAAAGTCCGCGTTGCCCAATGACAGCCCCAAAACATCATTATACATTATTATCAGGGGTGCATATAATTTTTTTTGCCCAGGTTCTCAGAGGAGGACCTGGAGATGTGACTTGGTCCTCATTGAGCTTGAGAGCCGACCCGCCTGATGCGATAAATTTATGACAAGCTTTACTTAGAGCCAATTAACTTTAATTAATTATATTAACAATTAATGCTTGATTAACATCAACTGGCACAACAAAATTGCCATTACTTTGAAGTGAAATGTAAAGAAATAAACATATAAGCACCAATTCAAAATAAAGGGCATTATGCGGCTCCCACATTAACTCCAAGCCTTTTTAAAAGTGGGATGTCCTCCTCATAAGACCTCATTGAACGTGCATGTTTAGCTTTGTAAAATGCGAGCAAAAACACGTTTGTCAATGCACGTCGCTGTTCATTACCTTTATTCCGCGCTATTCCGCCACTTGTCTGACTTCGACAGTTTGCTTAATTGCCACATTCTGTTTTTTTTCGTGCTTTTCAAAGTTTGGATGGCTGAAATCCTTTGACCCTACATAAAATGCGCTGCTCTTATCGGCGACATTGGGATTCTCACGGCACATTTTGTAACGCATTTCCGTGCGAGCATCATTTGCTTCTAGCCATGGTACCTCCTGTAGCTACTTTTCAGCAAAAGTCCTTTTTTTCGGTAGCTCCGGTGACGTCTCTGTCGTCTGTCAGTCTTTTGACAGGGGTGGCGGAACACGGAAGTAATTACTCAGTGTGGCCTGCCTCTTCGACATTTTGGGAAGTTATTTTCTCGTGTCCGCCGCAAATACAGTGGTCAGCCATCGGTACGCAAAAGCGTATGGAAACCGTTGAGGGCCAGCGCGTTTGTCTACGTCCAGTACGCATGCGGACCACTTATGTGCACCCCTTATTATTATACATCATACTTATTTCTTGTGAATAAATGCTTAAATCCCTGAGTTAAGCATTTATCCCTGCAGTTAGCGTTTATTTTACGTATATTGTGGAAGTACAATGCTACTCTGTTAGCGAATGAGGCTAGCGGCGGCCTGGCGTAAAATGAGAATTTCTGGCAAAAATTCTTGTGAACAAATGCTTAAATCCCCAAATTCTTCATAGATATGGACGTAAAATAGTCTCGATTCTTGGTTAAAAGTAAACTATGTGGCTAGTGTTAACAAATGAGGCTAGCGGCCGCCTGGCGTAAAAGGAGCTTTTCTGGCGAAAATTCTTGTGAAAAAAATGCTTAAATCCCTGAATTCTTCATCGCTATGGACGTAAAACAATCTTGATTCTTGGTTGAAAGCAAACAAACTGTGCAGTTAGCGTTCATTTTACGTATATTGTCGAAGAACAATGCTACTCTGTTAGCAAATGAGGCTAGCAGCCACCTGGCGTAAAAGGAGAATTTCTGGCAAAAGTTCTTGTGAATAAATGCTTAAATTCCTGAATTCTTCATAGATATGGACATAAAACAGTCTCGATTCTTGGCTAAAAGCAAAGAAACCGTGCCGTTAGCGTTTATTTTACGTATATTGTGGAAGTACAATGCTACTCTGTTAGCGAATGAGGCTAGCGGCAGCCTGGCTGAAAAGGAGATTTTCTGGCGAAAATTCTTGTGAAAAAAATGCTTAAATCCCCGAATTCTTCATAGATATGGACATAAAACAGTCTCGACTCTTGGCTAAAAGCAAAGAAACCGTGAAGTTAGCGTTCATTTTACGTACAGTATATTGTGGAAGTACAATGCTACTCTGTTAGCGAATGAGGCTAACAGCCACCTGGCGTAAAAGGAGAATTTCTGGCAAAGGTTCTTGTGAATAAATGCTTAAATCCCTGAATTCTTCATAGATATGGACATAAAACAATCTTGATTCTTGGTTGAAAGCAAACAAACTGTGCAGTTAGCGTTCATTTTACATATATTGTCGAAGAACAATGCTACTCTGTTAGCGAATGAGGCTAACAGCCACCTGGCGTAAAAGGAGAATTTCTGGTGAAAGTTCTTGTGAATAAATGCTTAAAACCCTGAATTCTTCATAGATATGGACATAAAACAGTCTCGACTCTTGGCTAAAAGCAAAGAAACCGTGAAGTTAGCGTTCATTTTACGTACAGTATATTGTGGAAGTACAATGCTACTCTGTTAGCGGATGAGGTGAGCGGCGGCCTGGCGTAAAAGGAGAATTTCTGGCAAAAATTCTTGTGAACAAATGCTTAAATCCCCAAATTCTTCATAGATATGGACGTAAAATAGTCTCGATTCTTGGTTAAAAGTAAACTATGAGGCTAGTCAGTTACGAAAAAAATGCTCCAATCACGCATGCATGGTACGAAAAATATAATATTTACCTTGAATCCTCGAACACATCACTCCTGAGACAATCCTTTCCGTTTGTATGCGGTACAGCTTTTGTAGTTAAATCTAATCGTAAGTAAATCCAAGCTTAAACCCGACATGAGCGTGTGCCGTCTTCAGCTATTACTAAATGAAGCTCGGCCCCCCTCTGATAAGGCATTAAGAATGACGAAGTGACACATCAATAGTAATGAAGTCTATGATGCAGATCATGCTGTTATATGTCCCTACCAATGTTGAGACCAAACCTATGCCCTTGGTGTGACGATACTCAAACAAGGAAGTCTCCAGTTATCTTGGAGCATATTCATTCATTCATGCTAATGACAGTGTCATGTTAAGACAGTCTTATGAAAGTCTTATCAAACCATTGTCACTCATTCAAACAATAACGTAATCCACATACTGCAATACAAAACAATGAACGAACCCTGTGACCCTTCTTCTCATGATTTAGGATTTTTAGCAATAATACTAAAAATACACTAGAGGGCGTTAAACACCAAGTGAAGAAAGTTGAGGCTAGTCGCCGACTGATCTTCACATATGGTTACCAGACGTACTATCTTGTCATAGTGTTTTTGTCTGCACATGAGTGTAGGTGTCACTCGGAGACTATTTTGATGACCTTGGCAGACATGACTGTATTAGAAAGAGTCGATCCTCCCTGCAGTTTCTTAATAATCTGCTGAAATCTGTCTTACATCGCGGATGGCGTTGCAAAAGGGTCCAGGAACGAAGGTTTGAAAGAAATGCAAAAGTTTGAAGGGAATAGAAGATTGTGAAAGAGCCAGTAGCAGGGAGATAGGAAAATGAAGAGCATGGGGAAAGGAGGGGAAATGGAGAGAATGGAGGGTTTGCGCCACATGCACCTCAGCTGTGTAAACTGAAGGTCTCCGCCGCTTCTCGGATTCCCTGGAAGAAGGGGGGGTATTAATAGGAGGCTGGCAGTGGCAGTCAACGGACCCTTGCTCTGTCACACCCACTAATATTATTATTATACTTTATGTGCGCAAAAATGGAAAATGTCAGCAACCTGAGAGTCCTACAGAGACTACGTGCACATGTAGAGTGAATCACCGCTGCCAAGTGTAGGGATGGAAAGATACGAGTAACCCGTGGTTCGATACTGTGACGATATGTGGCCCACGATCATGTCAGAAAAATTCTAGAACTGCCAAATTTCCTCACGATATATGTGACTGGAAAACAAAAAATGTGGAAAGAGATAACTAAAGTGTGGGAACAGATTAGCTATGAAATACAGTTTTTTCTAATGTGGTCTCTGAACTTATTCCATGCTCTCTGGATGGCATCTGGAGGGAGGTTTCACATGCAACGCACACAACGGACCTGTACGCACCTGTTACATTCACCCCCTGAGAACCCTCACTACGCTATATAAGTATAACATTATTTACCATTTACCGATCCGGGTCACGGCACCAATGTGGTCTGCATGGAGCTGTGCGACGTGATCCGTCCCCCTTTTCCAGGTCAGGACTCGTACTCGCACGGCATGTCGAGTCCACCTTGGCAGGCGAACGCGCTAGCTGCTAAGCCAAAAGCCCAGAATGGAGCTGCGCTGCACAACAAGATCCGTCCCCATTTTCCAGGTCAGAACTCGTACCCGCACCGCACGGTGCGTCCGGCTTGGCAGGGGAGCATGCGAGCCGTAAGGCCAAAAGCCAAGATCTGAGCCGCGCCACACGAAGCAATCCGTCCCCGTGTTCGTAGTCAGGACTTGTACTTGCACCGCACGGCGCGTCCAGGTCGGCAGGTGAGTGCGCTAGCCACTCGACCGAAAGCTCAGACTGAAGCCGCCCTCCAAGGCGCGATCTGTCCCCCTTTTCCAGGTCAGGACTCGTACCCGCGCCACACGGTGCATCTAGCTTTAGCAGCCAGTTTTTTCTAATGTGGTCTCTGAACTTACCTCATGCTCTCTGGAAAGCATCTGGAGGGAGGTTTCAAATGCAACGCACACAACGGACCTGCACGCACCTGTTACACTCATCCCCCGATACCCTCACTACCAATCCGGGTCACGGCACCAATGCAACCGGTCTGCATGGAGCCACGCAATGCAATCCGTCTCCCTTTTCCAGGTCAGGACTCGTACCTGCGCCCCATGGTGCAGCCGGAGAACATGCTAGCCACTAGACCAAAAGCCCAGGCTAGCAGCTCTAGCCGTCAGCGCGCTCTCTTAAAGGCATCTGGAGGGAGGTTTCAAATGCAACGCACACAACGGACCTGCACACACCTGTTACACTCACCCCCCGAAACCCTCACTACCAATCCGGGTCACGGCACCAATGCAACCGGTTTGCATGGAGCTGCACAACGCGATCCGTCCCCCTTTTCCAGGCCAGGCCAGGACTCGTACCTATGCCGCATGGCACGTCCAGCTCAGAAGGCGAGCACACTAGCCGCTAGGCCAAAAGCTCAGCCCTGAGCCGCGCCACAAAATGCAATGCACACAACGAACCTGCACGCACCCGTTGCACTCACCCCCTGAAATCCTAATTAACGATCTGGGTCACAGCACCAATGCAACCGGTCTGCATGGAGCCAAGCAATGCAATCCGTCCCCCTTTTCCGAGTCAGGACTTGTTCTTTCCCCGCACGGCGGGTCCAGGTCGGCAGGACAGGTGAGTGCGCAAGCCACTCGACCAAAAGCCCACATCGAAGCTGCCCCCTTTTTCCAGGTCAGGACTCGTACTCACGTCGCACAGTGCATCCAGCTCGGCCGGCGAGTGCGCTAGCCACTAAGCCCAAAGCCTAGGCTAGCAGCTCTAGCCGTCAGCACGCTCTGGGAGGGAGGTTTCCAATGCAATGCACATAACGGACCTACATGCACCCATTAAAGAAAAAAACCCACTCGTCTGCCATAGGCGAGTGTCGCTGACTTGGCGTAACACTTCTGGGCACGAGAAAAAAATAGGGAAAGAGGAGACAAACAGGAAGAAGTTGGCATGCTGGATGGGGCCTACGATCCGCCGCACTTATTGGATCCGTCAGAGAGCGAGAACACAACGAGGGAGGGGGTGGAACAGGGCTAGACAGACACAGACATGAGCACATATTCCAGCTCCAGATTATAAAATTCCCGCAAATTGCAGACGTGTTGAAACAGACTGCGCACACGCACAGAAAGGTTTCTCCTCAGATGCAAAAACCGGGCACACATTGCAGAAACCTAAACAGTCTGATAGACATAACACTCGTTCACGCGCACTCTGGCGAGAGGAGCGCATTCCAAAGGAAACAGGTGGGAGTGGTGATGGCAATGACTTTGATCCTCCTCATTGGCTCCGTCATAACCAGATCAGGATGTTCCCCACTTCATCACCATCTACATACACACACATGAAAACAGCCACGCAACACATTCAAATGTCAAAAATATATCGTTTTTGGGTGACCCAGCGCATATTTGAGCAAGCGTTCCTGAGTTATGCAATTGTTGACCCCTGGTCCTCTTTTCAAATCAGGGATGGAAATTCCTGCACGGTGAGGCTATGGGAGAAAATAACCTGATGGGGGCAGTATTGGAAAAATAGCAACAAGTGTTAAGACTTCTGCTGTATGGGGGACCAAAAAGGACTATGGCTAAAGTTATCGATTATTTAGGTGAGGGTTTTTCAACCTTTTTTGAACCACGGCACACTTTTTTCATAAAAAAAAAAAAACCAAAGCACTTTCCTATCAAAAAAATGTAAAAATAAATGTAGACTATATAAACAATAGCTAGCCGCGAGCTGGAGGCCACCGTCACTAGCCAGCCGCCGCTATCTTGACAATACTAGTCGACCGCTGCCGCTAGCTTCAACTAGCTAGCCGGCTGTCGCTAGCTGGACAATACTAGCCGACCGCCACTGCCAGCTGCCACTAGCTAGCTGGCCGCCGCTAGCTGGTTGCCATCACTAGCTAGCCGGCTGCCGCCAGCCACCGCTAGCTAGTGAAGGGAAAAGGTACCGTCATCGCACACAACATATAATTGTTTGCATTAGTCTAACACATTCATCTAACTATTGTTTAAGCAGACTCCACTACATGCCCTTTGACACAGTAAAGTGAATCACCTTATCCGGGCTAATGAGGGGGAGATGAGAAAAATGGTACAGTTTTTCGTAGGCACCGTCTAACTGTTTGCATTACTCTAACACACGTAATATATTTAATCAGGAAATAGTATCATTTTCATATTTACGGTAGGACTTCACTACTAATATAAAATAAATAGCACACCATAATTTAATGAGAAGAAATAGAAGAGATACACAATGTCGTCTTATCACAGAAGCCCAACGCGTGCGTCACGAACAAGATTGACGCACCAACTCTTGCAATCAGCTCTCCCAGCAAACTCCAAGGACAAAGCGCTTTGTCCTAAAACAAGTAGAGACAGCCCGGACAACAAAGTTGATAGCGGGCGTCCCATCCGCGCACGAACCTAAGCCGCCCAAAACCGGCCACAGAGGGGAAGACCCAAAAGCAACGCCCAGACACACCTTCGGACACACCTTCGGCATGGCCCGCTTCACCACGGACTTTAAAAAGACTGAACACTGAGATAACAGATTTTTGCTGCTAAGAAACATGTAGCCTTGTTTTGGATCCAGAATTGTCCCTCCCTCGTCTGTTTTTGCCTTGTTTTTTACCATTGTCGACGAATAAATTGTCAACCTGCTTTCTCGAGTCTTTTTCAAACTTTTGGAACATGGAGTCAGTACAAAGGGTTAATATCAGAGGTGAACGCGCGAAGTTCCGCCTTCCCGGTTGGCGCACGCGAGGCAGCATCGGCCGAGCGGCACTTGTTTTGGCTGTCGCTGTTTCCATGCGTCTTGGCTGGGGGGGCGAATTTCAACACTAGCTGGCCGCAACTAGCTAGCCACTGCTAGCCATCCACTGCCGCTAGCCGGCCGCCGCCACTAAAAATGCTCTTAACAAATCGCTCGAACACATATTCCCACAAAAAACTGCTAAATATCCCTAAAAACTAAATTACGAATCCATAAGCAAACATATTAGCGCAGATTTAAACTTACCTTATGTTGGTCTCAACAGGAAGCAGCTGGATTCAGCCATGTTAGATAAGTTATGTCATATTAATTGTTGCCACTAAAGGGCAGTGTATAAGTTCCTGGTTATCCAACACATCAAGCCAAGACGGGTAGATTTTAGAGAGCCAGTAGGTACAGTGCCTTGCAAAAGTATTCGGCCCCCTTGAATCTTGCAACCTTTCGCCACATTTCAGGCTTCAAACAAAGATATGAAATTCATTTTTTTTGTCAAGAATCAACAACGAGTGGGACACAATCGTGAAGTGGAACAACATTTATTGGATAATTTAAACTTTTTTAACAAATAAAAAACTGAAAAGTGGGGCGTGCATTATTATTCGGCCCCCTTGCGTTAATACTTTGTAGCGCCACCTTTTGCTCCAATTACAGCTGCAAGTCGCTTGGGGTATGTTTCTATCAGTTCTGCACATCGAGAGACTGACATTCTTGCCCATTCTTCCTTGCAAAACAGCTCGAGCTCAGTGAGGTTGGATGGAGAGTGTTTGTGAACAGCAGTCTTCAGCTCTTTCCACAGATTCTCGATTGGATTTAGGTCTGGACTTTGACTTGGCCATTCTAACACCTGGATACGTTTATTTTTGAACCAGTTCATTGTAGATTTGGCTTTATGTTTTGGATCATTGTCCTGTTGGAAGATAAATCTCCGTCCCAGTCTCAGGTCTTGTGCAGATACCAACAGGTTTTCTTCCAGAATGTTCCTGTATTTGGCTGCATCCATCTTCCCGTCAATTTTAACCATCTTCCCTGTCCCCTGCTGAAGAAAAGCAGGCCCAAACCATGATGCTGCCACCACCATGTTTGACAGTGGAGATGGTGTGTTCAGGGTGATGAGCTGTGTTGCTTTTACGCCAAACATATCGTTTTGCATTGTGGCCAAAAAGTTCAATTTTGGTTTCATCTGACCAGAGCACCTTCTTCCACATGTTTGGTGTGTCTCCCAGGTGGCTTGTGGCAAACTTTAAATGAGACTTTTTATGGATATCTTTGAGAAATGGCTTTCTTCTTGCCACTCTTCCATAAAGGCCAGATTTGTGCAGTGTACGACTGATTGTTGTCCTATGGACAGACTCTCCCACCTGAGCTGTAGATCTCTGCAGTTCATCCAGAGTGATCATGGGCCTCTTGGCTGCATCTCTGATCAGTTTTCTCCTTGTTTGAGAAGAAAGTTTGGAAGGACGGCCGGGTCTTGGTAGATTTGCAGTGGTCTGATGCTCCTTCCACTTCAATATGATGGCTTGCACAGTGCTCCTTGAGATGTTTAAAGCTTGGGAAATCTTTTTGTATCCAAATCCGGCTTTAAACTTCTCCACAACAGTATCTCGGACCTGCGTGGTGTGTTCCTTGGTTTTCATAATGCTCTCTGCACTTTAAACAGAACCCTGAGACTATCACAGAACAGGTGCATTTATACGGAGACTTGATTACACACATTTGGATTCTATTTATCATCATCGGTCATTTAGGACAACATTGGATCATTCAGAGATCCTCACTGAACTTCTGGAGTGAGTTTGCTGCACTAAAATTAAAGGGGCCGAATAATATTGCACGCCCCACTTTTCAGTTTTTTATTTGTTAAAAAAGTTGAAATTATCCAATAAATGTTGTTCCACTTCACGATTGTGTCCCACTTGTTGTTGATTCTTGACAAAAAAAAATAATTTCATATCTTGATGTTTGAAGCCTGAAATGTGGCGAAAGGTTGCAAGATTCAAGGGGGCCGAATACTTTTGCAAGGCACTGTATATTCTCCGGTCCCGCGCCACCCTGTGGCGGCCTCTAGGCCAGGGTTGGGCAAACTATTCCACAAAGGGCAGCAGTGGGTGCGGGTTTTTGTTGCAACCCATTAAGAGGACACCTTTTCACCAATCTGCTGTTTTACAAGTGCAATCCGTCGATTGCAGTCAGGTGCTTCTCATTTCTGCTGAAACCGCATTGGTTAAACTACCTGTGCTGGGTCAGTTGGAACAAAGACAAGGACCCACTGTGGCCCTTGAGGAGCGGTTTGCCCACCCCTGCTCTAGGCGCTCACCTGTCTTTCTTTCTCTTTTTTACCCGGGCATCCTCATTGAGCCCTGGCACAGGTCGCCGGCTGGGTGCCAGGATGTTGCCCCTTCCGGGTGGGGGTCCTGTCCTGCTCCGGGCCGTGGGTGCCCCGCAGTGTGCCGCATCGGTTGGTGGGCTTGCAGCAATGGCTAAGGGGTCTGGGTGGCGGGTGGGGCGGGTGCAGGGAGCGCTGGTGTGTCCCCTCATGCCTTCCCCGAGGGTCGGTTAATGAAGGCGAGGATGATCCGGGGGACCGCCCTGGTTCCTGGGCGGATGGCGGTAGCCCCTTTGCTGGAGCTTTGGGATGAGAATTGGGCCGCGCTCGCTCCCCCCCGGTTGGCTGGGCTGTACTAGGTAGCATAGAATAGAATGTCAACATATCCACATTTACATATGATTCACTTAATACTGGGTTCCACCCCTCACTTTGCTGATTTGTGTACGTCCCACCCCTTTGACTTGCTTTTCCTATATACAGAGCTGACCAGAAGTATTGCCCCCCCTGCAATTCTGTTAGATAATGCTCAATTTCTCCCAGAAAATGATTGCGATTACAAATGGTTTGGTAGTCACATCATCATTTATTTTGCTTGCAATGAAAAAACACAAAAGAGAATGGGAAAAAATGAAATCATTATCATTTTACACAAAACTCCAAAAATGGACCGGACAAAAGTATTGGCACCCTCAGACTAATCCTTGGTAGTACAACCTTTAGACAAAATAACTGCGAACAACCGCTACCGGTATCCATCAATGGGTTTCTTACAATGCTCTGCTGGAATTTTACACCATTCTTCTTTGACCAACTGCTCCAGGTCTCTGAGATTTGAAGGGTGCCATTTTTAGATCTCTCCACAGGTGTTCTTTCGGATTCAGGTCTGGCCACATTAGAAGTCTCCAGTGCTTTCTCTCAAACCATTTTCTCGTGCTTTTTGAAGTGCGTTTTGGGTCATTGTCCTGCTGGAAGACCCATGACCTCTGAGGGAGACCCAGCTTTGTTGGTAGTCTTCAGACTTCGTAATGCCATGCACACGGTCAAGCAGTCCAGTGCCAGAGGTAGCAAAGCAACCCCAAAACATCAGGGAACCTCCGCCATGTTTGACTGTGGGGACCGTGTTCTTTTCTTGAAGTTCTTTTTTTCCCCTTGTCAACTCTATGTTGATGCCTTTTCCCAAACAGCTCTATTTTTGTCTCATCTGACCAGAGAACATTCTTCCAAAACGTTTTTAGCTTTCTCAGCTATGTTTTGGCAAACTCCAACCTGGCTTTTTTATGTCTCTGGGTCAGAAGTGGGGTCTTCCTGGGTATCCTACCATAGAGTGCCTTTTTATTCAGACGCCGACGCATAGTACGGGTTGACACTGTTGTACCCTCGGACTGCGGGACAGCTTGAAATTGTTTGGATGTTAGTCGAGGTTCTTTATCCACTATCCGCACAATCTTCCGTTGAAATCTCTCGTCAATTTTTGTTTTCTGTCCACATCTAGGAGGTTAGCCACAGTGCCGTGGGCTTTACACTTATTGATGACACTGTGCACGGTAGACACAGGAACATTCAGGTCTTTAGAGATGGACTTGTAGCCTTGAGATTGCCCATGCTTCCTCACAATATTGCTTCTCAAGTCCTCAGACAGTTCTTTGGTCTTCTTTCTTTTCTCCATGCTCAATGTGGTACACAGGACAGAGGTTGAGTCAACTTTAATCCATTTTAACTGGCTGCAAGTGTGATTTAGTTATAGCCACCACCTGTTATGTGCCACAGGTAAGTAACAGTTCCTGTCCTGTTCCTTGTCTTTTGTGTTTTTTCATTGCAAGAAAAATAAATGAAGATATTACTACCAAAGCATTCATAATTGCAATCATTTTCTGGGAGACATTGAGCATTATCTTACAGAATTGCAGGGGTGCCAATGCTTTTGGCCAGCACTGTAATATAATTAGCTAACGATAGCATCACTATGTTCATCGGTAGCATAGGCGTGTAAAAATGTATTGCTTGATGCGTTTGTTTTTCCCCTCTTCTGTCTGCTTCCTTCCTTTCTGTCCCCCCGTAACCTGTTCCCATTTGCTGCTTTCTGCTAATTAATAAAACATAATAAACAACCACAATGGAGGCGTATCAAACTCATATATGATACATTAAAACTGTTCAGACCATAAGGACACACAGATTGCTATTCTCCTTGTTTAAGCAGCTGAACAGAACTTTTTTTTCATTAAAAAGCTTTTTTTCACAAATAATTTTTTTCAGTTTTATGTGTTTTGTCAATCAAATACATAAGCCAGAGGCGTTATCGCGAATTACACAGAGGTTCCCACCCCTATTCACAAACCATCTCAAGGTAAAATTGTGACTTGAACGTGCTTTCGAATGATACCATATGCCGGAAAAATAGGCCACACCCCTTCTTGGAGCTTTCAGACAGACACATGAAACAAAAGTCATTACAATACTTCATCACATGGAGAAATATAGAGCAGTGTTAATAATATCTGTCAAAAGTAAGTGTCGAGGTGGAGACTCCCTGCCTTGGGGACCACAACACACTTGACTGACACATTACATGAACATGAATGTGCTTGTGTAACCGTCAATCTTAAATTCTCCACCCAATGCCTTCAAAGTCATGACTGAGGTTGTGCCCACTAACAGGTTTTCAAATAAACACTCGGGTCAGCTCGCAAAATACAAGCGAGAAAGGAGAGGGCTAAATTGTGACGGAAATCATGGAATTATTCATTTCCCTCCTTTTTTATGTTTTCCTTTTGCTGACTGTACACCCCTCCCTCTTTCTCACTCCCTCGCACACATTCTACTTCTAAGTTTTACATATCTATGACCCCGCTCCCCCTCCCACTCAATACCTCACCACTTAAAACAAGCCACCCCCCCCTCACTATACCTGACATTGTGGCTCCGTGCCCAGTGAGTCACACCTCTGCTAAAATCATCATAGACGGTGAAAAGGAGGGAGGAGGGAGCAAAAAAAGAAAGCGGCAGTGGAGAGAGAGAAAAAGCAGGGAGGCTATGAGAGAAAATTAAAGCAAAGTAGAAAATGCAGTGTCGGGATAAATTTCAATGAATATGACTTTGCTGTTTCGGGTCACTTTTCATCCATCTATCAATCCATAACACAGCTCATCCATCCGTCCCTCCATCCATCCATAAGAGCTCATCCATCCATCCATCCATCCATCCATCCATCCATCCATCCATCCATCCATCCATCCATCCATCCATCCATCCATCCATCCATCCATCCATCCATCCATCCATCCATCCATCCATCCATCCATCCATCCATCCATCCATCCATCCATCCATCCATCCATCCATCATCATTATCCGCTTAATCCAGGGTCAGGTCGCAGGGGCAGCAGCTTTAGCACCTGCAATTTAGCACATGGACTTCCCTCTCCCCAGCCACTTCAACCAGCTCTTCCAGCAGGATCCCAAGGTGTTCCCAGGCCAGAGTGTCCTGGGTTGTCCACAGGGCCTCCAGCTGTTGGGACATGCACGGAACACCTCTCCAGGGAGGTGTCCAGGAGGCAGCCAAACTAGATGCCTGAGCCACCTCAACTGGCTCCTCTCAACCGTAGGAGTAGTGGCTTGACGCCGAATCCCTCCCAGATGACCAACTTTCTCACCCTATCTCTAAGGGAGAGCCCGGACACCCTGCGGAGGAAACTTATTTCGGCCGCTTGTATCCGGGATCTTGTCCTTTCGGTCACGACCCACAGCTCGTGACTGAAGGAACCTGAGTTTTTAGCCAGATTGCCGAAATCACACCAGTCAAACCCCCGGACCCGCGCTGGCGCAGTTCCAATGACTCGGGCCGGCGAAATACCAACCTGCCAAAAGGCCAAACTCTGCGCGTTCACCTTAGTCTAAACTCCTTGTACTGACTCTATTTGAAAGCCGGAAAAAGGCTTCAAAACATAAGTTGACAATTTATTCAAGTCGAGAGCGATCCAACGGCAAGGCAAAACAGCAACAGACCCAGGCGAGGAAGCAGATTCGTTCCAGGGTCACCATATCACAAGTCAACAAAAGGTTCCTGAGAAAAAACGGTTAATTAAACATTGTTTTTTTGAAGGCTCTCGCGTTGCGGGCCGTGGGCAGAAAGAGGGGTGTGTTTGGGTCTTCTTTTGTTGCAGATTTGGGCGTTCAAGTTCCTGTGTCACCGTTGTGGGGTCATGGTTAATGAGGCAAATAAGGTGGGAGGTTCGGCACGCCTCACCGTCAGAGAGGCGCTGAGCTATCAAATTTAAGAGTTGTTTTTGTTATCGGGTGTTGTGGTAGTACAGGACGTCCCGCCATTTGTTCTGGACTGAAGAGCTGATTACGGGATTTGGTGTTGCAGACGTGGGCTTGTAGTGTTAGCAGGTCAGTTACTGCTGACATTTTGGGGAGTCACTTTCTGTTTATTTTGGGGCATTTCAGGGTCACTTCAGGTTGATAACGGGTCACTTCCTGTTGATTACAGGTCACTTTCTGTCAATGGAATGGCGAATAAGGCCATTGGAAACGAATGGGAAGTTTTGGCCATTAGAAATGTACAAAGAATTAATTATGTGATTTGGACAAAAAATTGTAGGATTACGGTATATACATTTTGAAATGTTGAAAAAAATGTTGTTTTTAAAAATCAAAACACGCAGTTTTCTGCAATCGGGAATTTTTTGGGGGGGGTCAAACAAAAGTTTACCAAGTGCATTTACATGCAAAAAAGAGAAAGAGGGAGTGAAAGGAGCATAGAGTACGTTTAACTTTTTGACTCCAGTAGTCAGCGTGTGCTTGTCATCAACAGTTAGCCTGTCGACAACAAGACTTTCCACACATTGCTTGGGTGCCATACACACCGACGTGCGCACACACACGCATGAAAACATGAAAGCATATGCAGCTCATGACGTGCATGAGCCCACCTGCAGATTCAGTGCACGCACGCAGTAATCAGACATGCAAACAAATCAGAGTAGAAAACCCCCACGCTCGCTCGCCGTTACCCTCGGATACCGTGAAAACACTCCCTGTTGGGCAGGACCGGGAGTCGGGAGAGGACGTACGGGGGTCACGCGTGCAACACCTCCCTCGGCTAAGCAGAAAGCATGTTTTGATTGCACGCGAGACCGTATGTGCACTTTGGCTTGACGTGGTTGTCATGTTTACGCGCAGTTTACACCAATGTATGATGTCATTTTTGTTGTTGTTGTTGACTGAATCAGTGTAACTTCTCATATCAAATGGCGGTTCAGATTTCAGGGCGGAGTGGCCTGGGAGTATTTGAAAGACCGGCCCACTTCACGGACGGTGTTGGAAGCCATCCACCGGGTAACACAGAGAGCTAATATTCACTAACCTTGGCCAGAACTTATTCAGAACTGTGGAGTTACAGTTCCACAAAATGAGAACTGTAACCTGATCAAAGTATGCGTGTAGGACATTCAAATTTTCTAAATATTGGTACAGTAAAAATGCATAGTTTTGAGTCTGGGAGTAGTCAGAGAGGTCCACTCCTGGCATACACCAATCTTGGCCAGAACTTATTCAGAATTGTGGATTTACGGTTGCACAAAAATGAGAACTGTAACCAGATCAAACTCCACATTTAGGACATTTATTTCAAAATTTCTAAATATTGGTACAGTAAACATGCATAGTTTTGAGTCGGGGTGTAGTCATAGAGGTCCAATTGTAATATTCAACAACCTTGGCCCAAACTTATTCAAAATTGCGAATTTACAGTACGACAAAAATAAGAACTGTAACCAGATCAAACTTCATATTCAGAGCATTAATTTCAAAATTTCTAAGGATTGGTACAGTAAACATGCATAGTTTTGAGTTGGGGAGTAGTCATAGAGGTCCACTTCTAATATTCACCAACCTTGGCCCAAAGTTATTCAAAATTGTGAATTTACAGTACAACAAAAATAAGAACTGTAACTTGTTAAGTTGACACGTAGGACTTTTAATTCAAATTTGCTATATATTCGTACAGTAAAAATGCAGTTTTGAGTCTGGGAGAAGTCAGAGAGGTCCACTCCTAATATGCAGGACACCAATCTTGGCCAGAACTTATTCAGAATTGTGGATTTACAGTTGCACAAACATGAGAACCGTAACCAGATCAAAGTCCACATTTAGGACATTTAATTCAAATTTTCTAAATATTGGTACTGTAAAAAATGCACAGTTTTGACTGTGGGAGTAGTCAGAGAGGTCCACTTGTAAGATACACCAACCATGACCAGAACTTATTCGGAATTGGGGATTCACAGTACCAAAAAAATGAGAACTGTAACCAGATCAAACTCATATTCAGAACATTAATTTCAAAATTTCTAAAGATTGGTACAGTAAACATGCATAGTTTTGAGTCGGGGAGTAGTCATAGAGGTCCACTTCTAATATTCACCAACCTTGGCCCAAACTTATTCAAAATTGTGGATTTACAGTACAACAAAAATAAGAACTGTAACCAGATAAAAGTCCACATTTAGGACATTTTATCAAAAATGACTAAATATTGGTACAGTAAAAATGCATAGTTTTGAGTACGGGAGTAGTAACAGAGGTCCACTTCTAATATAAACCAACCTTGGCTAGAACGTATTCGTAGAACAGATTTACAGTTCCACAAAAATAATAACTGTAACCTGATTAAAGTATGCATGTAGGACTTTACATTCAAATTTTCTAAATTTTTGTACAGTAGAAATGCATTGAGGATGTGAGTAGTCAGAGAGGTCCACTGCTAATGTTCACCAACCTTGGCCCGAACTTATTCAAAATTGCGCTTTTACAGTACAAAAAAAAAAAAAAAAAAGAATTGTAACCTGTAACTAGATAAGGACTTTTAATTTAAATTTGCTGCATATTTGTACTGTAAAAATACATAGTTTTGAGTCCGGGAGAAGTCAGAGAGGTCCAATTTTAATATACAGTACACCAATCTTTGCCAGAACTTATTCAGAATTGTGGATTTATAGTTGCACAAACATGAGAACTGTAAATGGATCAAAGTCCACATTTAGGACATTTATTTCAAAATTTCTAAATATTGGTAAAGTAAAAATGCATAGTTTTGAGTCTGGGAGTAGTCAGAGGGGTCCACTTCTAATATTCACCAATCTTGGCCAGCACCTAGTCAGAATTGTGGATTTACTGTACCAAAAAATGAGAACTGTAAAGAGATCAACATCCACATTAGGTCATTTAATATTTCTAAATATTGGAACTGTAAAAATACAGTTTTGAGAATGGGAGTAGTCAGAGAGGTCCACTTTTAACATACACCAACCTTGACCAGAACGTATTCTGAATTGTGGATTTACAGTACCACAAAAATGACAACCATAACTAGTTCAAATTCCACATATGGGACATTTATTCCAAAATTTCTAAATTTTGGTACGGTAAAAATGCATAGTTTTGAGTCGTGGAGTAGCCAGAGAGGTCCACTTCTAATATTTACCATCCATGGCCAGCCCTTATTCAGAATTATGGATTTACCGTACCACAAAAATGAGAACTGTACCCCGATCAAAGTTCGCATTTAGGATTTCATCAAAATTTTCTAAATATTGGCTCTGTAAAAAGGCATAGTTTTGAGTCTGGGACTAGTCAGAGAGGTTCACTTCTAATATTCACCAACCTTGGCCAGAACCTATTCAGAATTGTGGATTACAGTACCACAAAAAAAAAAAAAAAAAAAAAAACACATATTCCCACAAAAAATGACTAAATATACTTACAAACTAAATTCCGAATACATAAAAAAAAAACATGAACTCAAATAAAAATTACCTTATGTTGGTCTTAACAGGGAGCAGGTAGATTCAGCCATTTTAAAAGAATTATGTCATATTCACTGTTGCCACTAGAGGTTAGTATATGCACCCAAATCGATAAAACTAAATGCAAACACTATCAAAACAACTATTACTCGAAGCAACAAAATTTTTATTCGAAGCTTTTCTCTAATCGAATTACTTGAGTTAATCGATTAATCGTTGCGGCACTAAATTTTACAGATGAAAAGATTTTGAGCCATTTTTGACTAAAACTAGACAAAGATGTACAAGTATTTTTGTCCAAAAGGCTAAGACGAAAATTAAAAGGGCTGCCGAAAACAACACGTCTTGACTTAATCATGCGAGCAAGTGCTTTTTTCTTAGGTCCAGTCGGAAGGTGTTGGTTTTATGTAAGCGTTATCTTGGATTTTGCAATGGAGGGATTTGTGGCGATTTTAGGGAAACGGAAAGTCCGCAGCCAAAGAGTCTTTAGTAGCTCACCGCTTTGATGGGGTCAATCCTCACCCAAGCTCCAGGCTTAAGAAGCGCAACATGTTCTGAAAGCCATACCAGCCATTCACAAAGCTCCTTTTTGCACTTTGTACAGAACTCACAAGGGACGTGACAATATATCGAAATGGTGATATGAAGTATCGCGATACTTCGTAGCCTAAAAGGTTATCGATATGCTCCGACCAAGAATCGATATATCGTTTTAAAAAGGAATCAACAGGTTGTTGACTGACTCTTCCACGGTAAAAGTGTATAACTGTATGTTAGCTCACTGGCTACTTTTGACGGCGCTAGACAACCAATTCATTTTGACTGGATTGGATGTCCAGCGCCATCAGTGGCACTGAAACTAGACAACTCACTGCCAGTCTTTTGGGGGTATTTACAGGTCACTTCCTGTTAATTTTAAGGCATTTAGAGGTTACTTCCTGTTGATGTTGAGTCACTTCCTATTCATTTAATAGTCATTCTTGAGTAATTTCCTTTTCATCCGTCCGTCCGTCCGTCCATCCAACATTCTTATAATATCATTTTATAATCAGTGAAAATAGTTTTATTACTGAAAATAAAAAATATTTATTTGTATAAGTATTGTATATGTATTTGTATATATATTGTTATATTAATATATTTATTTGTATTTTTTTTATAAATAATAATAATAATATTTAAAAAAATACAAATAAATTATCATATAAAAATAACAATAATAAATCAAAAATAAAATAATAATAAACAATAAAAGTAAATAATAACAATATAAAAAACAAATTATAATATAAAAATAACAATAATAAATGAAAAATAAAATAATAAACAATAAAAGTAAATAATAATAATATAAATAAATAAAATACAAATAAACTATACAATAAAAATAATAAGAGCAATAATGATGAACAAAATGAATAACATAAATAATAAAAAGGAAAAGTAAGTAATAATAATATAAATAAATAAAATACAAATACAGTAAACTATACAATAAAAATAATAAGAGCAATAATGATGAACAAAATGAATAAAATAAATAATAAAAAGGAAAAGTAAGTAATAATAATACAAATAAATAAAATACAAATAAATTATATTCTAAAAATAATAATAACAATGGTAATAAAAATAAATAATAAAATAATAAACAATACAAGTAGATAATAATAATATGAACTAGAAACTGCAATTTCGGGAGAAATTACACACCTTGGTCTTTCCTCTGTGGAGATACAGATCTTAGCCCCACTCAGGTCTATCAATAGAATGGATGATAATGCCAGTCATTGGCACAAAACAAAAAGCCATTAGAAATGAACTGGAGAATTGGACGTCCATGGACGTCAATGGCGGCACCCTTCATAATTGTTAATGCAATCGGAGACATTTGGGGGACACGTCCTATTGATATCTAGTCATTTTCTGTTGATTTGTGGAAAAAAAAAAAATTCCCATTGAAAATGAATGGGAAAAATTTTGGACGTCCATGGACGTCAATGGTATCAACTTACATAAGCGTCAATGGAATCCAAGTACATTGGCATCAATAGAATGAACAAACATGAAGAAATGCCATTGGAAATTAATGGGAAGTTTGGACGTCCATGGACGTCAATGGCATCACCCTCCATAAGCGGCAATGCAATCGGGGACATTTGGGGGACATGTCCTATTGATATCTAGTCATTTTCTGTTGATTTGGGGGAAAAAAAAAAATTCCCATTGAAAATGAATGGGAAAAATTTTGGACGTCCATGGACGTCAATGGTATCAACTTACATAAGCGTCAATGGAATCCAAGTACATTGGCATCAATAGAATGAACAAACATGAAGAAATGCCATTGGAAATGAATGGGAAGTTTGGACGTCCGTGGACGTCAATGGCATCACCCTCCATAAGCAGCAATGCAATCGGGCACATTTGGGGGAAACGTCCTATTGATATCTAGTCATTTTCTGTTGATTTGTGGAAAAAAAAAAAATTCCCATTGAAAATGAATGGGAAAAATTTTGGACGTCCATGGACGTCAATGGTATCAACTTACATAAGCGTCAATGGAATCCAAGTACATTGGCATCAATAGAATGAACAAACATGAAGAAATGCCATTGGGATTTAATGGGAAGTTTGGACGTCCCTGGATGTCAATGGCATCACCCTCCATAAGCAGCAATGCAATTGGGGACATTTGGGGGACACGTCCTATTGATATCTAGTCATTTTCTGTTGATTTGGGGAAAAAAAAAAATTTCCCATTGAAAATGAATGGGTAAAATTTTGGACGTCCATGGACGTCAATGGCAGCACCCCCCATAAGCGTCAATGGAGTTGGGGACGTTTGGGGTATACGTCCTATTGATATCTGGTCATTTTCTGTTGATTTGGAGAAATGTAGTTTTTTCCCCATTGAAAATGAATGGGAAAAATTTTGGACTTCCATGTAAGTCAATGGCGGCACTCTTCATAAGCGTCAATGGAATTGGGGAAGTTTGGGGGACACGTCCTATTGATATCTGGTCATTTTCTGTTGATTTGGGGTAATTTTGTTTTTTCCCCATTGAAAATGAATGGGAAAATTTTTGGACGTCCATGGCAGTCAATGGCATCGACATCCATATAATCAATTGAATCCAAGTACATTGGCATCAGTAGATTTGACATGCATGGCCGTCAATGGCATCAATGCAATGTAAATTCCATTGGAAATCCCATTGGAAGTGAATGGGACTTTTCCCATTCGAAATGAATGGGATAGTTTTTGGCAAATTTCCGAGGAAGCGTAATTTTTTTCCAAATTCTGTATACAACTTTTATGCCCCTCACCGTCCCGGAATTTTTGATGCCCAAATTATGTGATTTGGTCAAAAATTGTAGGACTAGATACATTTTGAAACTTTTTTTTTTTTCACGGAAAATTGCCGTTTACGGACGAATGGAAAAATTTTCGGGGCCATTTGTAAAGTTTCCTGTGTCACGCGAAAATTCCGGTCGTGCCGATACTTGAACGGTGCCGATCGGTCTAACGGTTCGGGCTGTGAAGCGCGCGTTTTTTTTCCATTCAAAATGAATAGGAAAGTTTTTGGCAAATTTCCGGGGAACCGTAAATTTTTGCCAAATTCTGTATACAACTTTTATGCCCCTCACCGTCCCGGAATTTTTGATACCCAAATTATGTGATTTGGTCAAAAATTGTAGGACTAGATACATTTTGAAAAAAAAAAAAAAATCTGGAAAATTGCCGTTTGCGGGAAAACGGAAAATTTTTCGGGGCCCTTTTTAAAAAAGCCATCGTCGCGCAAAAATTCCGGACGTTTCGATATCCGAACGGTGCCGATCGGTGCAGCGGTTCGGGCTGTGCGGCGCGCCGAAAAAACGCGGAGAATAAGATGAATAACTAGAAACTGCAATTTCGGGAGAAATTACACACCTTGGTCTTTCCTCTGTGGAGATACAAATCTTAGCCCCACTCAGGTCTATCAATAGAATGGACCATAATGCCAGTCATTGGCACTAAACAAAGTTAAAGCCATTAGAAAAGATTGGGAGAATTGGACGTCCATGTCCGTCAATGGCAGCACCCTCCATAATTGTTAATGGAATCGGGGAAGTTTGGGGGACACGTCCTATTGATATCTGGTCATTTTCTGTTGATTTGGAGAAATGTAGTTTTTTCCCCATTGAAAATGAATGGGAAAAATTTTGGACGTCCATGGACGTCAATGGTATCTACTTACATAAGCGTCAATGGAATCCAAGTACATTAGCATCAAAAGAATGAACAAACATGAAGAAATGCCATTGGAAATGAATGGGAAGTTTGGACGTCCCTGGACGTCAATGGCATCACCCTCCATAAGCAGCAATGCAATCGGGGACGTTTGGGGAAAACGTCCTATTAATATCTGGTCATTTTCTGTTGATTTGGGGAAATTTAGTTTTTTCCCCATTGAAAATGAATGGGAAAATTTTTGGACGTCCATGGACGTCAATGGCAGCACCCCCTATAAGCGTCAATGGAGTTCGGAACGTTTGGGGGAGACGTACTATTGATAACTGGTCATTTTCTGATGATTTGGGGAAATTTAGTTTTTTCCCCATTGAAAATGAATGGGAAAAATTTTGGACGTCCATGGACGTCAATGGCAGCACCCCCCATAAGCGTCAATGGAGTTGGGGACGTTTGGGGTATACGTCCTATTAATATCTGGTCATTTTCTGTTGATTTGGGGAAATTTAGTTTTTTCCCCATTGAAAATGAATGGGAAAAATTTTGGACGTCCAATGGCCGTCAATGGCATCGACATCCATATAGTCAAATGAATCCAAGTACATTGGCATCAATAGATTCGACATGCATGGCCGTCAATGGCATCAATGCAATGTAAAGTCCATTGGAAATACTATTGAAAGTGAATGGGAACTTTTCCCATTGGAAATGAATGGGATAGTTTTTGGCAAATATCCGGAGAACCGTAAATTTTTTCCAAATTCTGTATACAATCTTTATGCCCCCCATCGTCCCGGAATTTTTGATGTCCAAATTATGTGATTTGGTCAAAAATTGTAGGACAAGTAGCGTTTTGAAAAAGTTGTAAAAAATCGGAAAATCGACGTTTACGGGCGAACGAAAAATTTTTCAGGGTCGTTTGAAAAATTCCCATCGTCGCGCGAAAATTCCGGTCGTGTCGATACTTGAACGGTGCCGATCGGTGGTACGGTTCGGGCTGCGCGGTGCGCCGAAAAAACGCGGAGAAACCATTGCATAATAATAACTAGAAACTGCAATTTCGGGAGAAATTACACACCTTGGTCTTTCCTCTGTGGAGATACAGATCTTAGCCCCACTCAGGTCTATCAATAGAATGGACCATAATGCCAGTCAATGGCACTAAACAAAGTAAAAGCCATTAGAAAAGATTGGGAGAATTGGACGTCCATGGCCGTCAATGGCATCACCCTCCATAAGCGGCAATCCAATCAGGGACATTTGGGGGACACGTCCTAATGATATCTAGTCATTTTCTGTTGATTTGAGGAAAAAAAAAAAATTCCCATTGAAAATGAATGGGAAAAATTTTGGACGTCCATGGACGTCAATGGTATCAACTTACATAAGCGTCAATGGAATCCAAGTACATTGGCATCAATAGAATGAACAAACATGAAGAAATGCCATTGGAAATTAATGGGAAGTTTGGACGTCCGTGGACGTCAATGGCATCACCCTCCATAAGCAGCAATGCAATCGGGCACATTTGGGGGAAACGTCCTATTGATATCTAGTCATTTTCTGTTGATTTGGGGAAAAAAAAAAAAATTCCCATTGAAAATGAATGGGAAAAATTTTGGACGTCCATGGACGTCAATGGTATCAACTTACATAAGCGTCAATGGAATCCAAGTACATTGGCATCAATAGAATGAACAAACATGAAGAAATGCCATTGGAAATGAATGGAAATTTTGTTGTCCATGGACGTCAATGGCAGCACCCCCTATAAGCGTCAATGGAGTTCGGAACGTTTGGGGGAGACGTACTATTGATAACTGGTCATTTTCTGATGATTTGGGGAAATTTAGTTTTTTCCCCATTGAAAATGAATGGGAAAAATTTTGGACGTCCATGGACGTCAATGGCAGCACCCCCCATAAGCGTCAATGGAGTTGGGGACGTTTGGGGTATACGTCCTATTAATATCTGGTCATTTTCTGTTGATTTGGGGAAATTTAGTTTTTTCCCCATTGAAAATGAATGGGAAAAATTTTGGACGTCCATGGCCGTCAATGGCATCGACATCCATATAGTCAAATGAATCCAAGTACATTGGCATCAATAGATTCGACATGCATGGCCGTCAATGGCATCAATGCAATGTAAAGTCCATTGGAAATACTATTGAAAGTGAATGGGAACTTTTCCCATTGGAAATGAATGGGATAGTTTTTGGCAAATATCCGGAGAACCGTAAATTTTTTCCAAATTCTGTATACAATCTTTATGCCCCCCATCGTCCCGGAATTTTTGATGTCCAAATTATGTGATTTGCTCAAAAATTGTAGGACAAGTAGCGTTTTGAAAAAGTTGTAAAAAATCGGAAAATTGCCGTTTACGGGCGAACGAAAAATTTTTCGGGGTCGTTTGAAAAATTCCCATCGTCGCGCGAAAATTCCGGTCGTGTCGATACTTGAACGGTGCCGATCGGTGGTACGGTTCGGGCTGCGCGGCGCGCCGAAAAAACGCGGAGAAACCATTGCATAATAATAATAATAATAATAATAACTAGAAACTGCAATTTCGGGAGAAATTACACACCTTGGTCTTTCCTCTGTGGAGATACAGATCTTAGCCCCACTCAGGTCTATCAATAGAATGGATCATAATGCCAGTCATTGGCACTAAACATAGTTAAAGCCATTAGAAAAGATTGGGAGAATTGGACGTCCATGTCCGTCAATGGCAGCACCCTCCATAATTGTTAATGGAATCGGGGAAGTTTGGGGGACACGTCCTATTGATATCTAGTCATTTTCTGTTGATTTGGGAAAAAAAAAAAAATTCCCATTGAAAATGAATGGGAAAAATTTTGGACGTCCATGGACGTCAATGGTATCAACTTACATAAGCGTCAATGGAATCCAAGTACATTGGCATCAATAAAATGAGCAAACATGAAGAAATGCCATTGGAAATGAATGGGAAGTTTGGACGTCCATGAACGTCAATGGCATCACCCTCCATAAGCGGCAATGCAATCGGGGACATTTGGGGGACACGTCCTAATGATATCTAGTCATTTTCTGTTGATTTGGGGAAAAAAAAAAAAATCCCATTGAAAATGAATGGGAAAAATTTTGGACGTCCATGGACGTCAATGGTATCAACTTACATAAGCGTGAATGGAATCCAAGTACATTGGCATCAATAGAATGAACAAACATGAAGAAATGCCTTTGGAAATGAATGGGAAGTTTGGACGTCCATGGACGTCAATGGCATCACCCCCCATAAGCGGCAATGCAATCGGGGACATTTGGGGGACACGTCCTAATGATATCTAGTCATTTTCTGTTGATTTGGGGAAAAAAAAAAAATTTCCCATTGAAAATGAATGGGAAAAATTTTGGACGTCCATGGACGTCAATGGTATCAACTTACATAAGCGTCAATGGAATCCAAGTACATTGGCATCAATAGAATGAACAAACATGAAGAAATGCCATTGGAAATGAATGGGAAGTTTGGACGTCCGTGGACGTCAATGGCATCACCCTCCATAAGCAGCAATGCAATCGGGCACATTTTGGGGAAACGTCCTATTGATATCTAGTCATTTTCTGTTGATTTGGGGAAAAAAAAAAATTCCCATTGAAAATGAATGGGAAAAATTTTGGACGTCCATGGACGTCAATGGTATAAACTTACATAAGCGTCAATGGAATCCAAGTACATTGGCATCAAAAGAATGAACAAACATGAAGAAATGCCATTGGTATTTAATGGGAAGTTTGGACGTCCATGGACGTCAATGGCATCACCCTCCATAAGCAGCAATGCAATCGGGCACATTTGGGGGACACGTCCTAATGATATCTAGTCATTTTCTGTTGATTTGGGGAAAAAAAAAAAAATTCCCATTGAAAATGAATGGGAAAAATTTTGGACGTCCATGGACGTCAATGGTATCAACTTACATAAGCGTCAATGGAATCCAAGTACATTGGCATCAATAGAATGAACAAACATGAAGAAATGCCATTGGAAATGAATGGGAAGTTTGGACGTCCGTGGACGTCAATGGCATCACCCTCCATAAGCAGCAATGCAATCGGGCACATTTGGGGGAAACGTCCTATTGATATCTAGTCATTTTCTGTTGATTTGGGGAAAAAAAAAAAATTCCCATTGAAAATGAATGGGAAAAATTTTGGACGTCCATGGACGTCAATGGTATAAACTTACATAAGCGTCAATGGAATCCAAGTACATTGGCATCAAAAGAATGAACAAACATGAAGAAATGCCATTGGAAATGAATGGGAAGTTTGGACGTCCCTGGACGTCAATGGCATCACCCTCCATAAGCAGCAATGCAATCGGGGACATTTGGGGGACAGGTCCTATTGATATCTAGTCATTTTCTGTTGATTTGGGGAAAAAAAAAAAATTCCCATTGAAAATGAATGGGTAAAATTTTGGACGTCCATGGACGTCAATGGCAGCACCCCCCATAAGCGTCAATGGAATTGGGGACGTTTGGGATATACGTCCTATTGATATCTGGTCATTTTCTGTTGATTTGGAGAAATTTAGTTTTTTCCCCATTGAAAATGAATGGGAAAAATTTTGGACGTCCATGTAAGTCAATGGCGGCACCCTTCATAAGCGTCAATGGAATTGGGGAAGTTTGGGGGACACGTCCTATTGATATCTGGTCATTTACTGTTGATTTGGGGAATAAAAAAAAATTTCCATTGAAAATGAATGGGAAAAATTTTGGACGTCCATGGACGTCAATGGTATCAACTTACATAAGCGTCAATGGAATCCAAGTACATTGGCATCAATAGAATGTACAAACATGAAGAAATGCCATTGGAAATGAATGGGAAGTTTGGACGTCCCTGGACGTCAATGGCATCACCCTCCATAAGCGGCAATGCAATTGGGGACATTTGGGGGACACGTCCTATTGATATCTAGTCATTTTCTGTTGATTTGGGGAAAAAAAAAAATTTCCCATTGAAAATGAATGGGTAAAATTTTGGACGTCCATGGACGTCAATGGCAGCACCCCCCATAAGCGTCAATGGAGTTGGGGACGTTTGGGGTATACGTCCTATTGATATGTGGTCATTTTCTGTTGATTTGGAGAAATGTAGTTTTTTCCCCATTGAAAATGAATGGGAAAAATTTTGGACGTCCATGTAAGTCAATGGCGGCACCCTTCATAAGCGTCAATGGAATTGGGGAAGTTTGGGGGACACGTCCTATTGATATCTGGTCATTTTCTGTTGATTTGGGGTAATTTTGTTTTTTCCCCATTGAAAATGAATGGGAAAAATTTTGGACGTCCATGGCCGTCAATGGCATCGACATCCATATAATCAATTGAATCCAAGTACATTGGCATCAGTAGATTCGACATGCATGGCCGTCAATGGCATCAATGCAATGTAAATTCCATGGGAAATCCCATTGGAAGTGAATGGGACTTTTCCCATTCGAAATGAATGGGATAGTTTTTGGCAAATTTCCGAGGAAGCGTAATTTTTTTCCAAATTCTGTATACAACTTTTATGCCCCTCACCGTCCCGGAATTTTTGATGCCCAAATTATGTGATTTGGTCAAAAATTGTAGGACTAGATACATTTTGAAACTTTTTTTTTTTCACGGAAAATTGCCGTTTACGGACGAACGGAAAAATTTTCGGGGCCATTTGTAAAGTTTCCTGTGTCACGCGAAAATTCCGGTCGTGCCGATACTTGAACGGTGCCGATCGGTCTAACGGTTCGGGCTGTGAAGCGCGCGTTTTTTTTCCATTCAAAATGAATAGGAAAGTTTTTGGCAAATTTCCGGTGAACCGTAAATTTTTGCCAAATTCTGTATACAACTTTTATGCCCCTCACCGTCCCGGAATTTTTGATGCCCAAATTATGTGATTTGGTCAAAAATTGTAGGACTAGATACATTTTGAAACTTTTTTTATTTTTCGGAAAATTGCCGTTTACGGGCGAACGGAAAATTTTTCGTGGCGGTTTGAAAAATTCCCATCGTCACGCGAAAAATCCGGTCGTGCCGATACTTGAACTGTGCCGATCGGTGCTACGGTTTGGGCTGTGCGTTGGCTCAAAAAAACGCGGAGAATAAGATGAATAAATAATAAGTACAACTAGAAACTGCAATTTCGGGAGAAATTACACACCTTGGTCTTTCCTCTGTGGAGATACAAATCTTAGCCCTACTCAGGTCTATCAATAGAATGGACCATAATGCCAGTCATTGGCACTAAACAAAGTTAAAGCCATGAGAAAAGATTGGGAGAATTGGACGTCCATGTCCGTCAATGGCAGCACCCTCCATAATTGTTAATGGAATCGGGGAAGTTTGGGAACACGTCCTATTGATATGTAGTCATTTTCTGTTGATTTGGGAAAAAAAAAAAAATCCCATTGAAAATGAATGGGAAAAATTTTGGACGTCCATGGACGTCAATGGTATCAACTTACATAAGCGTCAATGGAATCCAAGTACATTGGCATCAATAAAATGAACAAACATGAAGAAATGCCATTGGAAATGAATGGGAAGTTTGGACGTCCATGAACGTCAATGGCATCACCCTCCATAAGCGGCAATGCAATCGGGGACATTTGGGGGACACGTCCTAATGATATCTAGTCATTTTCTGTTGATTTGGGAAAAAAAAAAAAATCCCATTGAAAATGAATGGGAAAAATTTTGGACGTCCATGGACGTCAATGGTATCAACTTACATAAGCGTCAATGGAATCCAAGTACATTGGCATCAATAGAATGAACAAACATGAAGAAATGCCTTTGGAAATGAATGGGAAGTTTGGACGTCCATGGACGCCAATGGCATCACCCCCCATAAGCGGCAATGCAATCGGGGACATTTGGGAGACACGTCCTAATGATATCTAGTCATTTTCTGTTGATTTGAGGAAAAAAAAAAAATTCCCATTGAAAATGAATGGGAAAAATTTTGGACGTCCATGGACGTCAATGGTATCAACTTACATAAGCGTCAATGGAATCCAAGTACATTGGCATCAATAGAATGAACAAACATGAAGAAATGCCATTGGAAATAAATGGGAAGTTTGGACGTCCGTGGACGTCAATGGCATCACCCTCCATAAGCAGCAATGCAATCGGGCACATTTGGGGGAAACGTCCTATTGATATCTAGTCATTTTCTGTTGATTTGGGGAAAAAAAAAAAAATTCCCATTGAAAATGAATGGGAAAAATTTTGGACGTCCATGGACGTCAATGGTATCAACTTACATAAGCGTCAATGGAATCCAAGTACATTGGCATCAATAGAATGAAAAAACATGAAGAAATGCCATTGGAAATAAATGGGAAGTTTGGACGTCCATGAACGTCAATGGCATCACCCTCCGTAAGCGGCAATGCAATCGGGGACATTTGGGGGACACGTCCTAATGATATCTAGTCATTTTCTGTTGATTTGAGGAAAAAAAAAAATTTCCCATTGAAAATGAATGGGAAAAATTTTGGACGTCCATGGACGTCAATGGTATCAACTTACATAAGCGTCAATGGAATCCAAGTACATTGGCATCAATAGAATGAACAAACATGAAGAAATGCCATTGGAAATTAATGGGAAGTTTGGACGTCCGTGGACGTCAATGGCATCACCCTCCATAAGCAGCAATGCAATCGGGCACATTTGGGGGAAACGTCCTATTGATATCTAGTCATTTTCTGTTGATTTGGGGAAAAAAAAAAAAATTCCCATTGAAAATGAATGGGAAAAATTTTGGACGTCCATGGACGTCAATGGTATCAACTTACATAAGCGTCAATGGAATCCAAGTACATTGGCATCAATAGAATGAACAAACATGAAGAAATGCCATTGGAAATAAATGGGAAGTTTGGACGTCCATGAACGTCAATGGCATCACCCTCCGTAAGCGGCAATGCAATCGGGGACATTTGGGGGACACGTCCTAATGATATCCAGTCATTTTCTGTTGATTTGGGGAAAAAAAAAAAAAATTCCCATTGAAAATGAATGGGAAAAATTTTGGACGTCCATGGACGTCAATGGTATCAAATTACATAAGCGTCAATGGAATCCAAGTACATTGGCATCAATAGAATGAAAAAACATGAAGAAATGGCATTGGAAATGAATGGAAATTTTGTTGTCCATGGACGTCAATGGCAGCACCCCCTATAAGCGTCAATGGAGTTCGGAACGTTTGGGGGAGACGTACTATTGATAACTGGTCATTTTCTGATGATTTGGGGAAATTTAGTTTTTTCCCCATTGAAAATGAATGGGAAAAATTTTGGACGTCCATGGACGTCAATGGCAGCACCCCCCATAAGCGTCAATGGAGTTGGGGACGTTTGGGGTATACGTCCTATTAATATCTGGTCATTTTCTGTTGATTTGGGGAAATTTAGTTTTTTCCCCATTGAAAATGAATGGGAAAAATTTTGGACGTCCATGGCCGTCAATGGCATCGACATCCATATAGTCAAATGAATCCAAGTACATTGGCATCAATAGATTCGACATGCATGGCCGTCAATGGCATCAATGCAATGTAAAGTCCATTGGAAATACTATTGAAAGTGAATGGGAACTTTTCCCATTGGAAATGAATGGGATAGTTTTTGGCAAATATCCGGAGAACCGTAAATTTTTTCCAAATTCTGTATACAATCTTTATGCCCCCCACCGTCCCGGAATTTTTGATGTCCAAATTATGTGATTTGCTCAAAAATTGTAGGACAAGTAGCGTTTTGAAAAAGTTGTAAAAAATCGGAAAATTGCCGTTTACGGGCGAACGAAAAATTTTTCGGGGTCGTTTGAAAAATTCCCATCGTCGCGCGAAAATTCCGGTCGTGTCGATACTTGAACGGTGCCGATTGGTGGTACGGTTCGGGCTGCGCGGCGCGCCGAAAAAACGCGGAGAAACCATTGCATAATAATAATAATAATAACTAGAAACTGCAATTTCGGGAGAAATTACACCTTGGTCTTTCCTCTGTGGAGATACAAATCTTAGCCCCACTCAGGTCTATCAATAGAATGGACCATAATGCCAGTCAATGGCACTAAACAAAGTAAAAGCCATTAGAAAAGATTGGGAGAATTGGACGTCCATGGACGTCAATGGCATCACCCTTCATAAGCGTCAATGGAATTGGAGAAGTTTGGGGGACACGTCCTATTGATATCTGGTCATTTTTTGTTGATTTGGGGAAAAAAAAAAAATTCCCATTGAAAATGAATGGGAAAAATTTTGGACGTCCATGGACGTCAATGGTATCAACTTACATAAGCGTCAATGGAATCCAAGTACATTGGCATCAATAGAATGAACAAACATGAAGAAATGCCATTGGAAATGAATGGGAAGTTTGGACGTCCATGGACGTCAATGGCATCACCCTCCATAAGCGCCAATCCAATCGGGGACATTTGGGGGACACGTCCTATTGATATCTGGTCATTTTTTGTTGATTTGGGGAAAAAAAAAAAATTCCCATTGAAAATGAATGGGAAAAATTTTGGACGTCCATGGAAGTCAATGGTATCAACTTACATAACCGTCAATGGAATCCAAGTACATTGGCATCAAAAGAATGAACAAACATGAAGAAATGCCATTGGAAATGAATGGGAAGTTTGGACGTCCATGAACGTCAATGGCATCACCCTCCATGAGCGGCAATGCAATCGGGGACATTTGGGGGACACGTCCTAATGATGTCTAGTCATTTTCTGTTGATTTGGGGAAAAAAAAAAAATTCCCATTGAAAATGAATGGGAAAAATTTTGGACGTCCATGGACGTCAATGGTATCAACTTACATAAGCGTCAATGGAATCCAAGTACATTGGCATCAATAGAATGAACAAACATGAAGAAATGCCATTGGGATTTAATGGGAAGTTTGGACGTCCGTGAACGTCAATGGAATCACCCTCCATAAGCAGCAATGCAATCGGGGACATTTGGGGGCCACGTCCTATTGATATCTAGTCATTTTCTGTTGATTTGGGGAAAAAAAAAATTTTCCGATTGAAAATGAATGGGAAAAATTTTGGACGTCCATGGACGTCAATGGCAGCACCCCCCATAAGCGTCAATGGAATTGGGGACGTTTGGGATATACGTCCTATTGATATCTGGTCATTTTCTGTTGATTTGGAGAAATTTAGTTTTTTCCCCATTGAAAATGAATGGGAAAAATTTTGGACGTCCATGTAAGTCAATGGCGGCACCCTTCATAAGCGTCAATGGAATTGGGGAAGTTTGGGGGACACGTCCTATTGATATCTGGTCATTTTCTGTTGATTTGGAGTAATTTTGTTTTTTCCCCATTGAAAATGAATGGGAAAAATTTTGGACGTCCATGGCAGTCAATGGCATCGACATCTATATAGTCAGTTGAATCCAAGTACATTGGCATCAGTAGATTCGACATGCATGGCCGTCAATGGCATCAATGCAATGTAAATTCCATTGGAAATCCCATTGGAAGTGAATGGGACTTTTCCCATTCGAAATGAATGGGATAGTTTTTGGCAAATTTCCGAGGAAGCGTAATTTTTTTCCAAATTCTGTATACAACTTTTATGCCCCTCACCGTCCCGGAATTTTTGATGCCCAAATTATGTGATTTGGTCAAAAATTGTAGGACTAGATACATTTTGAAACTTTTTTTTTTTCACGGAAAATTGCCGTTTACGGACGAACGGAAAAATTTTCGGGGCCATTTGTAAAGTTTCCTGTGTCACGCGAAAATTCCGGTCGTGCCGATACTTGAACGGTGCCGATCGGTCTAACGGTTCGGGCTGTGAAGCGCGCGTTTTTTTTCCATTCAAAATGAATAGGAAAGTTTTTGGCAAATTTCCGGTGAACCGTAAATTTTTGCCAAATTCTGTATACAACTTTTATGCCCCTCACCGTCCCGGAATTTTTGATGCCCAAATTATGTGATTTGGTCAAAAATTGTAGGACTAGATACATTTTTAAACTTTTTTTATTTTTCGGAAAATTGCCGTTTACGGGCGAACGGAAAATTTTTCGTGGCGGTTTGAAAAATTCCCATCGTCACGCGAAAAATCCGGTCGTGCCGATACTTGAACTGTGCCGATCGGTGCTACGGTTTGGGCTGTGCGTTGGCTCAAAAAAACGCGGAGAATAAGATGAATAAATAATAAGTACAACTAGAAACTGCAATTTCGGGAGAAATTACACACCTTGGTCTTTCCTCTGTGGAGATACAAATCTTAGCCCTACTCAGGTCTATCAATAGAATGGACCATAATGCCAGTCATTGGCACTAAACAAAGTTAAAGCCATGAGAAAAGATTGGGAGAATTGGACGTCCATGTCCGTCAATGGCAGCACCCTCCATAATTGTTAATGGAATCGGGGAAGTTTGGGAACACGTCCTATTGATATGTAGTCATTTTCTGTTGATTTGGGAAAAAAAAAAAAATCCCATTGAAAATGAATGGGAAAAATTTTGGACGTCCATGGACGTCAATGGTATCAACTTACATAAGCGTCAATGGAATCCAAGTACATTGGCATCAATAAAATGAACAAACATGAAGAAATGCCATTGGAAATGAATGGGAAGTTTGGACGTCCATGAACGTCAATGGCATCACCCTCCATAAGCGGCAATGCAATCGGGGACATTTGGGGGACACGTCCTAATGATATCTAGTCATTTTCTGTTGATTTGGGAAAAAAAAAAAAATCCCATTGAAAATGAATGGGAAAAATTTTGGACGTCCATGGACGTCAATGGTATCAACTTACATAAGCGTCAATGGAATCCAAGTACATTGGCATCAATAGAATGAACAAACATGAAGAAATGCCTTTGGAAATGAATGGGAAGTTTGGACGTCCATGGACGCCAATGGCATCACCCCCCATAAGCGGCAATGCAATCGGGGACATTTGGGAGACACGTCCTAATGATATCTAGTCATTTTCTGTTGATTTGAGGAAAAAAAAAAAATTCCCATTGAAAATGAATGGGAAAAATTTTGGACGTCCATGGACGTCAATGGTATCAACTTACATAAGCGTCAATGGAATCCAAGTACATTGGCATCAATAGAATGAACAAACATGAAGAAATGCCATTGGAAATAAATGGGAAGTTTGGACGTCCGTGGACGTCAATGGCATCACCCTCCATAAGCAGCAATGCAATCGGGCACATTTGGGGGAAACGTCCTATTGATATCTAGTCATTTTCTGTTGATTTGGGGAAAAAAAAAAAAATTCCCATTGAAAATGAATGGGAAAAATTTTGGACGTCCATGGACGTCAATGGTATCAACTTACATAAGCGTCAATGGAATCCAAGTACATTGGCATCAATAGAATGAAAAAACATGAAGAAATGCCATTGGAAATAAATGGGAAGTTTGGACGTCCATGAACGTCAATGGCATCACCCTCCGTAAGCGGCAATGCAATCGGGGACATTTGGGGGACACGTCCTAATGATATCTAGTCATTTTCTGTTGATTTGAGGAAAAAAAAAAATTTCCCATTGAAAATGAATGGGAAAAATTTTGGACGTCCATGGACGTCAATGGTATCAACTTACATAAGCGTCAATGGAATCCAAGTACATTGGCATCAATAGAATGAACAAACATGAAGAAATGCCATTGGAAATTAATGGGAAGTTTGGACGTCCGTGGACGTCAATGGCATCACCCTCCATAAGCAGCAATGCAATCGGGCACATTTGGGGGAAACGTCCTATTGATATCTAGTCATTTTCTGTTGATTTGGGGAAAAAAAAAAAAATTCCCATTGAAAATGAATGGGAAAAATTTTGGACGTCCATGGACGTCAATGGTATCAACTTACATAAGCGTCAATGGAATCCAAGTACATTGGCATCAATAGAATGAACAAACATGAAGAAATGCCATTGGAAATAAATGGGAAGTTTGGACGTCCATGAACGTCAATGGCATCACCCTCCGTAAGCGGCAATGCAATCGGGGACATTTGGGGGACACGTCCTAATGATATCCAGTCATTTTCTGTTGATTTGGGGAAAAAAAAAAAAAATTCCCATTGAAAATGAATGGGAAAAATTTTGGACGTCCATGGACGTCAATGGTATCAAATTACATAAGCGTCAATGGAATCCAAGTACATTGGCATCAATAGAATGAAAAAACATGAAGAAATGGCATTGGAAATGAATGGAAATTTTGTTGTCCATGGACGTCAATGGCAGCACCCCCTATAAGCGTCAATGGAGTTCGGAACGTTTGGGGGAGACGTACTATTGATAACTGGTCATTTTCTGATGATTTGGGGAAATTTAGTTTTTTCCCCATTGAAAATGAATGGGAAAAATTTTGGACGTCCATGGACGTCAATGGCAGCACCCCCCATAAGCGTCAATGGAGTTGGGGACGTTTGGGGTATACGTCCTATTAATATCTGGTCATTTTCTGTTGATTTGGGGAAATTTAGTTTTTTCCCCATTGAAAATGAATGGGAAAAATTTTGGACGTCCATGGCCGTCAATGGCATCGACATCCATATAGTCAAATGAATCCAAGTACATTGGCATCAATAGATTCGACATGCATGGCCGTCAATGGCATCAATGCAATGTAAAGTCCATTGGAAATACTATTGAAAGTGAATGGGAACTTTTCCCATTGGAAATGAATGGGATAGTTTTTGGCAAATATCCGGAGAACCGTAAATTTTTTCCAAATTCTGTATACAATCTTTATGCCCCCCACCGTCCCGGAATTTTTGATGTCCAAATTATGTGATTTGCTCAAAAATTGTAGGACAAGTAGCGTTTTGAAAAAGTTGTAAAAAATCGGAAAATTGCCGTTTACGGGCGAACGAAAAATTTTTCGGGGTCGTTTGAAAAATTCCCATCGTCGCGCGAAAATTCCGGTCGTGTCGATACTTGAACGGTGCCGATTGGTGGTACGGTTCGGGCTGCGCGGCGCGCCGAAAAAACGCGGAGAAACCATTGCATAATAATAATAATAATAACTAGAAACTGCAATTTCGGGAGAAATTACACCTTGGTCTTTCCTCTGTGGAGATACAAATCTTAGCCCCACTCAGGTCTATCAATAGAATGGACCATAATGCCAGTCAATGGCACTAAACAAAGTAAAAGCCATTAGAAAAGATTGGGAGAATTGGACGTCCATGGACGTCAATGGCATCACCCTTCATAAGCGTCAATGGAATTGGAGAAGTTTGGGGGACACGTCCTATTGATATCTGGTCATTTTTTGTTGATTTGGGGAAAAAAAAAAAATTCCCATTGAAAATGAATGGGAAAAATTTTGGACGTCCATGGACGTCAATGGTATCAACTTACATAAGCGTCAATGGAATCCAAGTACATTGGCATCAATAGAATGAACAAACATGAAGAAATGCCATTGGAAATGAATGGGAAGTTTGGACGTCCATGGACGTCAATGGCATCACCCTCCATAAGCGCCAATCCAATCGGGGACATTTGGGGGACACGTCCTATTGATATCTGGTCATTTTTTGTTGATTTGGGGAAAAAAAAAAAATTCCCATTGAAAATGAATGGGAAAAATTTTGGACGTCCATGGAAGTCAATGGTATCAACTTACATAACCGTCAATGGAATCCAAGTACATTGGCATCAAAAGAATGAACAAACATGAAGAAATGCCATTGGAAATGAATGGGAAGTTTGGACGTCCATGAACGTCAATGGCATCACCCTCCATGAGCGGCAATGCAATCGGGGACATTTGGGGGACACGTCCTAATGATGTCTAGTCATTTTCTGTTGATTTGGGGAAAAAAAAAAAATTCCCATTGAAAATGAATGGGAAAAATTTTGGACGTCCATGGACGTCAATGGTATCAACTTACATAAGCGTCAATGGAATCCAAGTACATTGGCATCAATAGAATGAACAAACATGAAGAAATGCCATTGGGATTTAATGGGAAGTTTGGACGTCCGTGAACGTCAATGGAATCACCCTCCATAAGCAGCAATGCAATCGGGGACATTTGGGGGCCACGTCCTATTGATATCTAGTCATTTTCTGTTGATTTGGGGAAAAAAAAAATTTTCCGATTGAAAATGAATGGGAAAAATTTTGGACGTCCATGGACGTCAATGGCAGCACCCCCCATAAGCGTCAATGGAATTGGGGACGTTTGGGATATACGTCCTATTGATATCTGGTCATTTTCTGTTGATTTGGAGAAATTTAGTTTTTTCCCCATTGAAAATGAATGGGAAAAATTTTGGACGTCCATGTAAGTCAATGGCGGCACCCTTCATAAGCGTCAATGGAATTGGGGAAGTTTGGGGGACACGTCCTATTGATATCTGGTCATTTTCTGTTGATTTGGAGTAATTTTGTTTTTTCCCCATTGAAAATGAATGGGAAAAATTTTGGACGTCCATGGCAGTCAATGGCATCGACATCTATATAGTCAGTTGAATCCAAGTACATTGGCATCAGTAGATTCGACATGCATGGCCGTCAATGGCATCAATGCAATGTAAATTCCATTGGAAATCCCATTGGAAGTGAATGGGACTTTTCCCATTCGAAATGAATGGGATAGTTTTTGGCAAATTTCCGAGGAAGCGTAATTTTTTTCCAAATTCTGTATACAACTTTTATGCCCCTCACCGTCCCGGAATTTTTGATGCCCAAATTATGTGATTTGGTCAAAAATTGTAGGACTAGATACATTTTGAAACTTTTTTTTTTTTCACGGAAAATTGCCGTTTACGGACGAACGGAAAAATTTTCGGGGCCATTTGTAAAGTTTCCTGTGTCACGCGAAAATTCCGGTCGTGCCGATACTTGAACGGTGCCGATCGGTCTAACGGTTCGGGCTGTGAAGCGCGCGTTTTTTTTCCATTCAAAATGAATAGGAAAGTTTTTGGCAAATTTCCGGGGAACCGTAAATTTTTGCCAAATTCTGTATACAACTTTTATGCCCCTCACCGTCCCGGAATTTTTGATGCCCAAATTATGTGATTTGGTCAAAAATTGTAGGACTAGATACATTTTTAAACTTTTTTTATTTTTCGGAAAATTGCCGTTTACGGGCGAACGGAAAATTTTTCGTGGCGGTTTGAAAAATTCCCATCGTCACGCGAAAATTCCGGTCGTGCCGATACTTGAACTGTGCCGATCGGTGCTACGGTTTGGGCTGTGCGTTGGCTCAAAAAAACGCGGAGAATAAGATGAATAAATAATAAGTACAACTAGAAACTGCAATTTCGGGAGAAATTACACACCTTGGTCTTTCCTCTGTGGTGATACAGATCTTAGCCCCACTCAGGTCTATCAATAGAATGGATCATAATGCCAGTCATTGGCACAAAACAAAGTAAAAGCCATTAGAAATGAATGGGAGAATTGGACGTCCATGGACGTCAATGGCGGCACCTTTCATAATTGTTAATGGAATCGGGGAAGTTTGGGGGACACGTCCTAATGATATCTAGTCATTTTCTGTTGATTTGGGGAAAAAAAAAAATTACCATTGAAAATGAATGGGAAAAATTTTGGACGTCCATGGACGTCAATGGTATCAACTTACATAAGCGTCAATGGAATCCAAGTACATTGGCATCAATAGAATGAACAAACATGAAGAAATGCCTTTGGAAATGAATGGGAAGTTTGGACGTCCATGGACGTCAATGGCATCACCCCCCATAAGCGGCAATGCAATCGGGGACATTTGGGGGACACGTCCTAATGATATCTAGTCATTTTCTGTTGATTTGGGGAAAAAAAAAAATTTCCCATTGAAAATGAATGGGAAAAATTTTGGACGTCCATGGACGTCAATGGTATCAACTTACATAACCGTCAATGGAATCCAAGTACATTGGCATCAAAAGAATGAACAAACATGAAGAAATGCCATTGGAAATGAATGGGAAGTTTGGACGTCCCTGGACGTCAATGGCATCACCCTCCATAAGCAGCAATGCAATCGGGGACATTTGGGGGACAGGTCCTATTGATATCTAGTCATTTTCTGTTGATTTGGGAAAAAAAAAAAATTTCCCATTGAAAATGAATGGGAAAAATTTTGGACGTCCATGGACGTCAATGGTATCAACTTACATAAGCGTCAATGGAATCCAAGTACATTGGCATCAATAAAATGAACAAACATGAAGAAATGCCATTGGAAATTAATGGGAAGTTTGGACGTCCGTGGACGTCAATGGCATCACCCTCCATAAGCGGCAATGCAATCGGGCACATTTGGGGGAAACGTCCTATTGATATCTAGTCATTTTCTGTTGATTTGGGGAAAAAAAAAAAATTCCCATTGAAAATGAATGGGAAAAATTTTGGACGTCCATGGACGTCAATGGTATCAACTTACATAAGCGTCAATGGAATGCAAGTACATTGGCATCAATAGAATGAACAAACATGAAGAAATGCCATTGGAATAAATGGGAAGTTTGGACGTCCCTGGACGTCAATGGCATCACCCTCCATAAGCAGCAATGCAATCGGGGATATTTGTGGGACACGTCCTATTGATATCTAGTCATTTTCTGTTGATTTTGGGAAAAAAAAAAAAATTCCCATTGAAAATGAATGGGTAAAATTTTGGACGTCCATGGACGTCAATGGTATCAACTTACATAAGCGTCAATGGAATCCAAGTACATTGGCATCAATAGAATGAACAAACATGAAGAAATGCCATTGGAATAAATGGGAAGTTTGGACGTCCCTGGACGTCAATGGCATCACCCTCCATAAGCAGCAATGCAATCGGGGATATTTGGGGGACACGTCCTATTGATATCTAGTCATTTTCTGTTGATTTGGGGAAAAAAAAAAAATTCCCATTGAAAATGAATGGGTAAAATTTTGGACGTCCATGGACGTCAATGGCAGCACCCCCCATAAGCGTCAATGGAGTTGGGGACGTTTGGGGTATACGTCCTATTGATATCTGGTCATTTTCTGTTGATTTGGAGAAATTTATTTTTTTCCCCATTGAAAATGAATGGGAAAAATTTTGGACGTCCATGTAAGTCAATGGCGGCACCCTTCATAAGCGTCAATGGAATTGGGGAAGTTTGGGGGACACGTCCTATTGATATCTGGCCATTTTCTGTTGATTTGGGGTAATTTTGTTTTTTCCCCATTGAAAATGAATGGGAAAAATTTTGGACGTCCATGGCAGTCAATGGCATCGACATCCATATAATCAATTGAATCCAAGTACATTGGCATCAGTAGATTCGACATGCATGGCCGTCAATGGCATCAATGCAATGTAAATTCCATTGGAAATCCCATTGGAAGTGAATGGGAACTTTTCCCATTCGAAATGAATGGGATAGTTTTTGGCAAATTTCCGAGGAAGCGTAATTTTTTTCCAAATTCTGTATACAACTTTTATGCCCCTCACCGTCCCGGAATTTTTGATGCCCAAATTATGTGATTTGGTCAAAAATTGTAGGACTAGATACATTTTGAAACTTTTTTTTTTTTCACGGAAAATTGCCGTTTACGGACGAACGGAAAATTTTTCGGGGCCATTTGTAAAGTTTCCTGTGTCACGCGAAAATTCCGGTCGTGCCGATACTTGAACGGTGCCGATCGGTCTAACGGTTCGGGCTGTGAAGCGCGCGTTTTTTTTCCATTCAAAATGAATAGGAAAGTTTTTGGCAAATTTCCGGGAAACCGTAAATTTTTGCCAAATTCTGTATACAACTTTTATGCCCCTCACCGTCCCGGAATTTTTGATGCCCAAATTATGTGATTTGGTCAAAAATTGTAGGACTAGATACATTTTGAAACTTTTTTTATTTTTCGGAAAATTGCCGTTTACGGGCGAACGGAAAATTTTTCGTGGCGGTTTGAAAAATTCCCATCGTCACGCGAAAATTCCGGTCGTGCCGATACTTGAACTGTGCCGATCGGTGCTACGGTTTGGGCTGTGCGTTGGCTCAAAAAAACGCGGAGAATAAGATGAATAAATAATAAGTACAACTAGAAACTGCAATTTCGGGAGAAATTACACACCTTGGTCTTTCCTCTGTGGAGATACAGATCTTAGCCCCACTCAGGTCTATCAATAGAATGGATCATAATGCCAGTCATTGGCAAAAAACAAAGTAAAAGCCGTTAGAAATGAATGGGAGAATTGGACGTCCATGGACGTCAATGGCGGCACCTTTCATAATTGTTAATGGAATCGGGGAAGTTTGGGGGACACGTCCTAATGATATCTAGTCATTTTCTGTTGATTTGGGGAAAAAAAAAAAAATTCCCATTGAAAATGAATGGGAAAAATTTTGGACGTCCATGGACGTCAATGGTATCAACTTACATAAGCGTCAATGGAATCCAAGTACATTGGCATCAATAAAATGAACAAACATGAAGAAATGCCATTGGAAATGAATGGGAAGTTTGGACGTCCATGAACGTCAATGGCATCATCCTCCATAAGCCTAAATGGAATTGGGGACTTTTGGGGGAAACGTCCTGTTGATATCTAGTCATTTTCTGTTGATTTGGGGGGAAAAAAAATATTCCCATTGAAAATGAATGGGAAAAATTTTGGACGTCCATGGCCGTCAATGGTATCAACTTACATAAGCGTCAATGGAATCCAAGTACATTGGCATCAATAGAATGAACAAACATGAAGAAATGACATTGGAAATGAATGGGAAGTTTGGACGTCCATGGACGTCAATGGCATCATCCTCCATAAGCGGCAATGCGATCGGGGACATTTGGGGGACACGTCCTAATGATATCTAGTCGTTTTCTGTTGATTTGGGGGAAAAAAAAAATTTCCCATTGAAAATGAATGGGAAAAATTTTGGACGTCCATGGACGTCAATGGTATCAACTTACATAAGCGTCAATGGATTCCAAGTACATTGGCATCAATAGAATGAAAAAAACATGAAGAAACGCCATTGGAAATTAATGGGAAGTTTGGACGTCCATGGACGTCAATGGCATCACCCTCCATAAGCGGCAATCCAATCGGGGACATTTGGGGTACACGTCCTTTTGATATGTAGTCATTTTCTGTTGATTTGGGGAAAAAAAAAAATTCCCTTTGAAAATGAATGGGAGAATTGGACGTCCATGAACGTCAATGGCATCACCCTCCATAAGCAGCAATGCAATCGGGCACATTTGGGGGAAACGTCCTATTGATATCTAGTCATTTTCTGTTGATTTGGGGAAAAAAAAAAAAATTCCCATTGAAAATGAATGGGAAAAATTTTGGACGTCCATGGACGTCAATGGTATCAACTTACATAAGCGTCAATGGAATCCAAGTACATTGGCATCAATAGAATGAACAAACATGAAGAAATGCCATTGGAAATGAATGGGAAGTTTGGACGTCCCTGGACGTCAATGGCATCACCGTCCATAAGCAGCAATGCAATTGGGGACATTTGGGGGACACGTCCTATTGATATCTAGTCATTTTCTGTTGATTTGGGGAAAAAAAAAAATTTCTCATTGAAAATGAATGGGTAAAATTTTGGACGTCCATGGACGTCAATGGCAGCACCCCCCATAAGCGTCAATGGAGTTGGGGACGTTTGGGGTATACGTCCTATTGATATCTGGTCATTTTCTGTTGATTTGGAGAAATGTAGTTTTTTCCCCATTGAAAATGAATGGGAAAAATTTTGGACGTCCATGTAAGTCAATGGCGGCACCCTTCATAAGCGTCAATGGAATTGGGGAAGTTTGGGGGACACGTCCTATTGATATCTGGTCATTTTCTGTTGATTTGGGGTAATTTTGTTTTTTCCCCATTGAAAATGAATGGGAAAAATTTTGGACGTCCATGGCAGTCAATGGCATCGACATCCATATAATCAATTGAATCCAAGTACATTGGCATCAGTAGATTCGACATGCATGGCCGTCAATGGCATCAATGCAATGTAAATTCCATTGGAAATCCCATTGGAAGTGAATGGGACTTTTCCCATTCGAAATGAATGGGATAGTTTTTGGCAAATTTCCGAGGAAGCGTAATTTTTTTCCAAATTCTGTATACAACTTTTATGCCCCTCACCGTCCCGGAATTTTTGATGCCCAAATTATGTGATTTGGTCAAAAATTGTAGGACTAGATACATTTTGAAACTTTTTTTTTTTTTCCGGAAAATTGCCGTTTACGGGCGAAGGGAAAATTTTTCGGGTCCGCTTGAAAAATTCCCATCGTTGCGCGAAAATTCCGGTCGTGCCGATATTAGAACGGTGCCGATCGGTCAAACGGTTCGGGCTGTGCAGCGTGCGTTTTTTTTTCATTCAAAATGAATAGGAAAGTTTTTGGCAAATTTCCGGGGAACCGTAAATTTTTGCCAAATTCTGTATACAACTTTTATGCCCCTCATCGTCCCGGAATTTTTGATACCCAAATTATGTGATTTGGTCAAAAATTGTAGGACTAGATACATTTTTTAACTTTTTTTTTTTTTTCGGAAAATTGCCGTTTACGGGCGAACGGAAAATTTTTCGGAGGATTTTGAAAAAGTCCCTGCGTCGCGCGAAAAATCCGGTCGTGCCGATACTTCAACGGTGCCGATCGGTGGTACGGTTCGGGCTGCGCGGCGCGCCGAAAAAACGCGGAGAATAAGATGATGATATAACTAGAAACTGCAATTTCGGGAGAAATTACACACCTTGGTCTTTCCTCTGTGGAGATACAGATCTTAGCCCCACTCAGGTCTATCAATAGAATGGATGATAATGCCAGTCATTGGCACAAAACAAAAAGCCATTAGAAATGAACAGGAGAATTGGACGTCCATGGACGTCAATGGCGGCACCCTTCATAATTGTTCATGCAATCGGAGACATTTGGGGGACACGTCCTATTGATATCTAGTCATTTTCTGTTGATTTGTGGGAAAAAAAAAATTCCCATTGAAAATGAATGGGAAAAATTTTGGACGTCCATGGACGTCAATGGTATCAACTTACATAAGCGTCAATGGAATCCAAGTACATTGGCATCAATAGAATGAACAAACATGAAGAAATGCCATTGAAAATTAATGGGAAGTTTGGACGTCCATGGACGTCAATGGCATCACCCTCCATAAGCGGCAATGCAATCGGGGACATTTGGGGGACATGTCCTATTGATATCTAGTCATTTTCTGTTGATTTGGGGAAAAAAAAAAAATTCCCATTGAAAATGAATGGGAAAAATTTTGGACGTCCATGGACGTCAATGGTATCAACTTACATAAGCGTCAATGGAATCCAAGTACATTGGCATCAATAGAATGAACAAACATGAAGAAATGCCATTGGAAATTAATGGGAAGTTTGGACGTCCGTGGACGTCAATGGCATCACCCTCCATAAGCAGCAATGCAATCGGGCACATTTGGGGGAAACGTCCTATTGATATCTAGTCATTTTCTGTTGATTTGGGGAAAAAAAAAAAATTCCCATTGAAAATGAATGGGAAAAATTTTGGACGTCCATGGACGTCAATGGTATCAACTTACATAAGCGTCAATGGAATCCAAGTACATTGGCATCAATAGAATGAACAAACATGAAGAAATGCCATTGGAAATGAATGGGAAGTTTGGACGTCCCTGGATGTCAATGGCATCACCCTCCATAAGCAGCAATGCAATCGGGGACATTTGGGGGACACGTCCTATTGATATCTAGTCATTTTCTGTTGATTTGGGGGAAGAAAAAAAAATTCCCATTGAAAATGAATGGGTAAAATTTTGGACGTCCATGGACGTCAATGGCAGCACCCCCCATAAGCGTCAATGGAATTGGGGACGTTTGGGATATACGTCCTATTGATATCTGGTCATTTTCTGTTGATTTGGAGAAATTTAGTTTTTTCCCCATTGAAAATGAATGGGAAAAATTTTGGACGTCCATGTAAGTCAATGGCGGCACTCTTCATAAGCGTCAATGGAATTGGGGAAGTTTGGGGGACACGTCCTATTGATATCTGGTCATTTTCTGTTGATTTGGGGTAATTTTGTTTTTTCCCCATTGAAAATGAATGGGAAAAATTTTGGACGTCCATGGCCGTCAATGGCATCGACATCCATATAGTCAATTGAATCCAAGTACATTGGCATCAGTAGATTCGACATGCATGGCCGTCAATGGCATCAATGCAATGTAAATTCCATTGGAAATCCCATTGGAAGTGAATGGGACTTTTCCCATTCGAAATGAATGGGATAGTTTTTGGCAAATTTCCGAGGAAGCGTAATTTTTTTCCAAATTCTGTATACAACTTTTATGCCCCTCACCGTCCCGGAATTTTTGATGCCCAAATTATGTGATTTGGTCAAAAATTGTAGGACTAGATACATTTTGAAACTTTTTTTTTTTTCACGGAAAATTGCCGTTTACGGACGAACGTAAAAATTTTCGGGGCCATTTGTAAAGTTTCCTGTGTCACGCGAAAATTCCGGTCGTGCCGATACTTGAACGGTGCAGATCGGTCTAACGGTTCGGGCTGTGAAGCGCGCGTTTTTTTTCCATTCAAAATGAATAGGAAAGTTTTTGGCAAATTTCCGGGGAACCGTAAATTTTTGCTAAATTCTGTATACAACTTTTATGCCCCTCACCGTCCCGGAATTTTTGATGCCCAAATTATGTGATTTGGTCAAAAATTGTAGGACTAGATACATTTTGAAACTTTTTTTATTTTTCGGAAAATTGCCGTTTACGGGCGAACGGAAAATTTTTCGTGGCGGTTTGAAAAATTCCCATCGTCACGCGAAAAATCCGGTCGTGCCGATACTTGAACGGTGCCGATCGGTGCTACGGTTTGGGCTGTGCGTTGGCTCAAAAAAACGCGGAGAATTTATTGAATAATAATAATAATAAAGTTGTACAACAACATAACCTTGTTCTTTCCTTCAGAAAGACCAAGGTAATAAAGTTGCACAATAACAATACCTTGTTCTTTCTTTCAGAAAGACCAAGGTAACTAGAAACTGCAATTTCGGGAGAAATTACACACCTTGGTCTTTCCTCTGTGGAGATACAGATCTTAGCCCCACTCAGGTCTATCAATAGAATGGATCATAATGCCAGTCATTGGCAAAAAACAAAGTAAAAGCCGTTAGAAATGAATGGGAGAATTGGACGTCCATGGACGTCAATGGCGGCACCTTTCATAATTGTTAATGGAATCGGGGAAGTTTGGGGGACACGTCCTAATGATATCTAGTCATTTTCTGTTGATTTGGGAAAAAAAAAAAAATTCCCATTGAAAATGAATGGAAAAATTTTGGACGTCCATGGACGTCAATGGTATCAACTTACATAAGCGTCAATGGATACTAAGTACATTGGCATCAATAAAATGAACAAACATGAAAAAATGCCATTGGAAATGAATGGGAAGTTTGGACGTCCATGAACGTCAATGGCATCACCCTCCATAAGCGGCAATGCAATCGGGGACATTTGGGGGACACGTCCTAATGATATCTAGTCATTTTCTGTTGATTTGGGGAAAAAAAAAAAAATCCCATTGAAAATGAATGGGAAAAATTTTGGACGTCCATGGACGTCAATGGTATCAACTTACATAAGCGTCAATGGAATCCAAGTACATTGGCATCAATAGAATGAACAAACATGAAGAAATGCCATTGGAAATGAATGGGAAGTTTGGACGTCCATGGACGTCAATGGCATCACCCCCCATAAGCGGCAATGCAATCGGGGACATTTGGGGGACACGTCCTAATGATATCTAGTCATTTTCTGTTGATTTGGGGAAAAAAAAAAATTCCCATTGAAAATGAATGGGAAAAATTTTGGACGTCCATGGACGTCAATGGTATCAACTTACATAAGCGTCAATGGAATCCAAGTACATTGGCATCAATAGAATGAACAAACATGAAGAAATGCCTTTGGAAATGAATGGGAAGTTTGGACGTCCATGAACGTCAATGGCATCACCCCCCATAAGCGGCAATGCAATCGGGGACATTTGGGGGACACGTCCTAATGATATCTAGTCATTTTCTGTTGATTTGGGGAAAAAAAAAAAATTCCCATTGAAAATGAATGGGAAAAATTTTGGACGTCCATGGACGTCAATGGTATCAACTTACATAAGCGTCAATGGAATCCAAGTACATTGGCATCAATAGAATGAACAAACATGAAGAAATGCCATTGGAAATTAATGGGAAGTTTGGACGTCCATGGACGTCAATGGCATCACCCTCCATAAGCAGCAATGCAATCGGGCACATTTGGGGGAAACGTCCTATTGATATCTAGTCATTTTCTGTTGATTTGGGGAAAAAAAAAAAAATTCCCATTGAAAATGAATGGGAAAAATTTTGGACGTCCATGGACGTCAATGGTATCAACTTACATAAGCGTCAATGGAATCCAAGTACATTGGCATCAAAAGAATGAACAAACATGAAGAAATGCCATTGGAAATGAATGGGAAGTTTGGACGTCCCTGGACGTCAATGGCATCACCCTCCATAAGCAGCAATGCAATCGGGGACATTTGGGGGACAGGTCCTATTGATATCTAGTCATTTTCTGTTGATTTGGGGAAAAAAAAAAATTTCCCATTGAAAATGAATGGGTAAAATTTTGGACGTCCATGGACGTCCATGGCAGCACCCCCCATAAGCGTCAATGGAATTGGGGACGTTTGGGATATACGTCCTATTGATATCTGGTCATTTTCTGTTGATTTGGAGAAATTTCGTTTTTTCCCCATTGAAAATGAATGGGAAAAATTTTGGACGTCCATGTAAGTCAATGGCGGTACCCTTCATAAGCGTCAATGGAATTGGGGAAGTTTGGGGGACACGTCCTATTGATATCTGGTCATTTTCTGTTGATTTGGGGTAATTTTGTTTTTTCCCCATTGAAAATGAATGGGAAAAATTTTGGACGTCCATGGCAGTCAATGGCATCGACATCCATATAATCAATTGAATCCAAGTACATTGGCATCAGTAGATTCGACATGCATGGCCGTCAATGGCATCAATGCAATGTAAATTCCATTGGAAATCCCATTGGAAGTGAATGGGACTTTTCCCATTCGAAATGAATGGGATAGTTTTTGGCAAATTTCCGAGGAAGCGTAATTTTTTTCCAAATTCTGTATACAACTTTTATGCCCCTCACCGTCCCGGAATTTTTGATGCCCAAATTATGTGATTTGGTCAAAAATTGTAGGACTAGATACATTTTGAAACTTTTTATTTTTTCACGGAAAATTGCCGTTTACGGACGAACGGAAAAATTTTCGGGGCCATTTGTAAAGTTTCCTGTGTCACGCGAAAATTCCGGTCGTGCCGATACTTGAACGGTGCCGATCGGTCTAACGGTTCGGGCTGTGAAGCGCGCGTTTTTTTTCCATTCAAAATGAATAAGAAAGTTTTTGGCAAATTTCCGGGGAACCGTAAATTTTTGCCAAATTCTGTATACAACTTTTATGCCCCTCACCGTCCCGGAATTTTTGATGCCCAAATTATGTGATTTGGTCAAAAATTGTAGGACTAGATACATTTTGAAACTTTTTTTATTTTTCGGAAAATTGCCGTTTACGGGCGAACGGAAAATTTTTCGTGGCGGTTTGAAAAATTCCCATCGTCACGCGAAAAATCCGGTCGTGCCGATACTTCAACGGTGCCGATCGGTGCTACGGTTTGGGCTGTGCGTTGGCTCAAAAAAACGCGGAGAATAAGATGAATAAATAATAAGTACAATAAAGTTGCACAATAACAATACCTTGTTCTTTCTTTCAGAAAGACCAAGGTAATAAAGTTGCACAATAACAATACCTTGTTCTTTCTTTCAGAAAGACCAAGGTAATAAAGTTGCACAATAACAATACCTTGTTCTTTCTTTCAGAAAGACCAAGGTAATAATAATAATAAAGTTGTAGAATAACATAACCTTGTTCTTTCTTTCAGAAAGACCAAGGTAATAATAAAGTTGTAGAATAACATAACCTTGTTCTTTCTTTCAGAAAGACCAAGGTAATAATAATAATAATAAGTACGATAAAGTTGCAGAACAGCATTACCTTGTTCTTTCCCTTGGAAAGACCAAGGTAATAACAACGATAAACTAAAATAAATGAAATAAAATAATTGAACATAATATAAATAAATGAAACACAAATAACTTATACAACAAAAATAAATAATAATACCAATAGTAATAAAAATAAATAAATAAATAAATAGAAAATTAAAATTTACAAAGTTTCAAAAGAGCATTAAATGCGAATAATAAAATAAAATTCCTGAGTGTTTCTTCTCTTCAGAATCACATTTTACAAGGGCAATTAAAGCATTTAAAATTGAATTAAAATACCTGAGCTTAGCTTCAAATGATATAAAATAAAATAAATGAGGATCTACCTAAACACAAACACAAAAGAACAATCGGCTCACTTGCAAAGCAAAAGTAAATGCAATAAAATACTTAAAAAAAAATTTTTTTTAACAATCCTCTGAACAAATTGTTCAAACACATATTGCCACAAAAAAACTGCTAAATACACTTCTAAACGAAATAACGAATGCATAAACAAACATATTACCTCAAACAAAAACATACCTAATGTTGGTCTTAACAGGGAGCCGCTGGATTCGGAGTTATGCCATATTCTCTGTCGCCACTAGAGGGCAGTTTATCCGCCCAAATCAATAAAACTAAATGCCACATTTTGAAAACAAACCATTACTACGTCACTCTCATGAATCATCGAAGCGGCAAAATTTGATTCAAAGTTTCTTTCCAATCGAATTACCCGAGTGCTACTGTCCATGAAAGGGTTAAGTACAGAGGGCAGCTGCTTGCTGCGTGGTTGCTATCAAGACAGAGGCAACATGTGTACAAACACACACTCCCAATTGACTGTAGGGTTTCCTGCCCAGATTGTGTTCATCTTCTCTGTCCGCCTGCCACACATTTCTCTACACCCATCAACGTCATCGCCGCTTTGATGAAGACGCGCACGGTAACGTGCCCGCGCGCTCTCCATCACGATCATTCTTTCAGCTGGAGAGGAGTCAGCGCTTTTGTTTGCAATTACAGGGGTTTGAAGTGAAGGAGAAGAGAGAAGATGATGGATGGAAAAAAGGAGGGGATAAAACAGAGTAGGTCAGAAAAGAAAAAAAAAAAGAAACACCGAGCAGCATGTCTGTGACATATTAGTCACATTTTACCGTAATTGTTGTTCGACCCCATCCCGCACTTGTTTAGGGGGGAAAAAAGAAGGGATGAAAAAAAAGAAGAAATAGTTTGGGAATGTGGTCTGTTGTGGATGCCTTCCAAGGTTTTGTCTGGTGAGTTCTAGGAGTAGGAACCTCACGATACGATACGCGATTATGATGAACGTCCGATATGGCGATTAGGGGTGTGACTGTATAATGAAAAAGTGTACTCATCTATGCGTGAGAAACACAGCTGATGCTTCAGAAGGAAGTCACTCCAAAGATAGTGATAAAAAGAGTGCACACTTACAGTGCTAGTCAAAAGTATTGGCACCCCCAGCAATTCTGTTAGATAATGCTTGATTTCTCCCAGAAAATGATTGCAATTACAAATGCTTTGGTAGCAAAAAATTTGTAAAATGAGTTTAACTAGTAGATTGCCATTGATGTTGATGACGCAATGCAATCTGGGTGGTGACATACAAATGCTTTGGTAATAATATCTTCATTGAGTTTGCTTGCAATGAAAAAAACACAAAAGAGAACGGTAAAAAAAAAATTTAAACTAGGTCCGTCAACATTATCGCGTTGACGGGCGGCAATTAATTTTTTAAATTAATCACGTTAAAATATTTGACGCAATTAATGCACATGCCCCGCTCAAACAGATTAAAATGTACAGTACAGTGTAATGTCTGCTTGTTACTTGTTTTTTGGTGTTTGGCGCCCTCTGCTGGCGCTTGAGTCCAACTGATTTTATGGGTTAGTACCATGAGTGAGCATGGTGTAATTATTGACATCAACAATGGCGAGCTACCAGTTTATTGGTTGATTGAAAATTTTACAAATTTTAATAAAATGAAAACATTAAGAGGGGTTTTAATATAAAATTTCTATAACTTGTACAAACATTTATCTTTTAAGAACAACAAGTCTTTCTATCCATGGATCCCTTTAACAGAATGTTAATAATGTTAATGCCATCTTGTTGATTTATTGTTATAATAAACAAATACAGTACGTTTGTACCGTATGTTGAATGTTTATATCCATCTTGTGTCTTATCTTTCCATTCCAACAATAATTTACAGAAAAATGTGCCATATTTTATAGATGGTTTAAAGTGCGATGAATTACGATTAATTAATTGTTAAGCTGTAATTAACTCGATTAAAAATTTTAATTGTTTGACAGCCCTAATTAAAACATTATAATTTTACACAAAACTCCAAAAATGGGCCGGACAAAAGTATTGGCACCCTTTGAAAAATCATGTGATGCTTCTCTAATTTGTGTAATTAACAGAACCTCACTTACCTGACTAAATCACACGTGCAGCCAGTTAAAATGGATTCAAGTTGACTCAACCTCTGCATGTGTGTGTACCACATGGTGCATAGAGAAAAGAAAGAAGACCAAAGAACTGTCTGAGGACTTGAGAAGCAAAATTGTGAGGAAGCATAGGCAATCTCAAGGCTACAAGCCCATCTCCAAGGACCTGAATGTTCCTGTGTCTACCGTGCGCAGTGTCATCAATAAGTGTAAAGCCCACGGCACTTTGGCCAGCCTCCCTAGATGTGGACGGAAAAGAAAAATTGACTAGAGATTTCAAAAAAAGATTGTGTGGATGGTGGATAAAGAACCTCGACTATCACCCAAACAAGTTCAAGCTGTCCTGCAGTCCGAGGGTACGACAGTGTCAACCCGTACTATCTGTCAGCGTCTGAATGAAAAGGTAAAGGGACTCTATGGTAGGATACTTGGAAAGACACCACTTCTGACCCAGAGACATATAAAAGCCAGGCTGGAGTTTGCCAAAATTTACCTGAGAAAGCCAAAAACATTTTGGACGAATGTTCTCTGGTCAGATGAGACAAAAATAGAGCTTTTTGGGAAAAGGCATCCGATTATATATCGGATGCCTTTAACAGGGAAAAAAAAACAAAACGAGGCCTTCAAAGAAAAGAACATGGTCCCCACAGTCAAACATGGCGGAGGTTCCCTGATGTTTTGGGGTTGCTTTGCTGCCTCTGGCACTGGACTGCTTGACCGTGTGCATGGCATTATGAAGTTTGAAGACTACCAACAAATTTTGTGTCATAATGTAGGGCCCAGTGTGAGAAAGCTGGGTCTCCCTCAGAGGTCATGAGTCTTCCAGCAGGACAATGACCCAAAACACACTTCAAAAAGCACTAGAAATGGTTTGATAGAAAGCACTGGAGACTTCTAAAATGGCCAGCAATGAGTCCAGACCTGAATCCCACAGGACACCTGTGGAGAGATCTGAAAATGGCACCCTTGAAATCTCAAAGACCTGTAGCAGTTGGCCAAAGATGAATGGTCTAAAATCCCAGCAGAGCATTGTAAAAAACTCATTGATGGATACCGGAAGCGGTTGTTCGCAATTATTTGTCTAAAGGTTGTGTTACCAAGTATTTGGCTTGGGGTGCCAATACTTTTGTCCGTCTCATTTTGGGAGTTTTGTGTAAAATGATAGTGATTTATTTTTATTTTTTTTCATTCAAGTTGGAAAAAGACGTCATACAGCATTGCTCAACAACAACTACAGCAGCAGCAGTAGCGACCGTAAGTAATGTAAAAAGATGTCAATGTTGCGGAGGTGGGGAACACACAGCTAATTTTGCCACCAAAAGTCCGACCTGCATCAGAGTTAGCTTAACATTAAACTGTGTGAACTTGCTAACCTGCAAAACTTGAGTAGGAAGCTGTTTAGTAGAGAGAAATGTCCATGTTAAGTGGTCTTATTACAAATGTTTATTGTATTGCATTCCTGGATAGTTAGGAGATTATTAACAAATTTGTATATATTGTGTATGTAAACAAAATGTATGTTCAAATATTGCAGTTTAAATTTGCAAATAAAATCCAAACATTTATTCTGGAAGTTTTCAAAATGTTTCTTTGGTAGTTTTTGAAAACAAAGGTTTGAAACAAACGGTGTACAGCGGGATAAATAAGTATTCAGTCAAGCACTAATTGTGCAAGTTCTCCCACTTGAAAATATTACAGAGGCCTGTAATTGTCAACATGGGTAAACCTCAACCATGAGAGACAGAATGTGGAAAAAAAAACAGAAAATCACATTGTTTGATTTTTAAAGAATTTATTTGCAAGTCATGGTGGAAAATAAGTATTTGGTCAATACCAAAAGTTCATCTCAATACTTTGTTATGTACCCTTTGTCGGCAATAACGGAGCCCAAACGTTTTCTGTAACTCTTCACAAGCTTTTCACACACTGTTGCTGGTATTTTGGCCCATTCCTCCATGCAGATCTCCTCTAGAGCAGTGATGTTTTGGGGCTGTCGTTAGGCAACAGGGACTTCTCACACCGTGGCGTCAAAATGATAACAAGAACGGTGAGCAAAAATCCCAGAACCACACGGGGGGACCTAGTGAATGACCTACAGAGAGCTGGGACCACAGTAACAAAGGCTACTATCAGTAACACAATGCGCCGCCAGGGACTCAAATCCTGCACTGCCAGATGTGTCCCCCTGCTGAAGAAAGTACACGTCCAGGCCCCTCTGCGGTTCGCTAGAGAGCATTTGGATGATCCAGAAGAGGACTGGGAGAATGTGTTATGCTCAGATGAAACCAAAATGGAACTTTTTGGTAGAAACACAGGTTCTCGTGTTTGGAGGAAAATGAATACTGAATTGCACCATACCCACTGTGAAGCATGGGGGTGGAAACATCATGCTTTGGGGCTGTTTTTCTGCATAGGGACCAGGACGACTGATCTGTGTAAAGGAAAGAATGAATGGGGCCATGTATCGAGAGATTTTGAGGGAAAATCTCCTACCATCAGCAAGGGCATTGAAGATGAGGCGTGGCTGGGTCTTTCAGCATGACAATGATCTCACACACAGCCAGGGCAACAAAGGAGTGGCTTCGTAAGAAGCATTTCAAGGTCCTGGAGTGGCTTAGCCAGTCTCCAGGTATCAACCCCATAGAAAATCTGTGAAAGTCCGTGCTGCCCAACGACAGCCCCAAAACATCACTGCTCTAGAGGAGATCTGCATGGAGGAATGGGTCAAAATAACAGCAACAGTGTGTGAAAAGCTTGTGAAGAGTTACAGAAAACGTTTGGCCTCCGTGATTGCAAACAAAGGGTACATAACAAAGTATTGAGATGAACTTTTGGTACTGACCAAATACTTATTTTCCACCATGATTTGCAAATAAATTCTTTAAAAATCAAACAATGTGATTTTCTGTTTTTTTTTCTTTTTTTTTTTCTCCACATTTTTCCACATTCTGTCTCTCATGGTTGAGGTTTACCCATGTTGACAATTACAGGCCTCTCTAATATTTTCAACTTGCACAATTAGTGCTTGACTAAATACATATTTGCCTTACTGTATCACCTCAACCAATACACATGAAATTTAGTATAAATCAATACAGACTTATTTTCCATTGATCATTTAGCCTATCAATTCACTAGGTTCATATTAGTGAGAAATGTAGTTATGAACCTCCTTCACCCAATCTGTTTGGTCTTATTAATGTCCCGTCCCCAGCAAGAAGTGTGCATGCAGGTTATGCTACTTTTATATTGTCCCTACCAATGTTGAGACCAAACCTCTATGCCTTTGATTGAAAGGGACCCTTTCCGAGTTGTATGCTGACTGGACCAGAATTGACATTGACATAAGTGTAGTTTGTGTAACTAACCAACAGAAATCAAAGCAAAATGTCTTGCCTTTGTGTTTTCCAATTTTGTAGAGGTAGTAAAAGAGAAACATGACGTTCGATTAGCATTGAGCACAACAGCGCTCATAAGCCCGTTTGATTTTACGACACCATTAAACTTGAAGCGGCACAACTATTTGATATTTTCTGTTGGACTTTTACAATGTGTAATACAATGGGAAATAATAACACACTAATTGAAATGATTCATTTTTATGTTCAATTAGAAGAAGCTGTTTTGGTTCTGTTGCCTCTGGTGACAATAGATCTTGATTGGCCAAAAACAAAACTCATGAAATTGATTTTGTCAAAATTCAAGCCTTAAAAAGCATTAAACTAAATGTTCGAGGCATTAAAATGTATGTTAACTTGACTGTTTAAAAACCCATTTTTAATTTTTTTTACATTATTTTTTAGAGTTGTCTGATATCATTGGGTAGCCGGGCTAAGAGAACATAAGATTGTGGGATAAGAGAGCCGATACTATCAGCTAACTGATATTATTGCCCGATAAAAGCATTTTGAAATGGTATCGACATCGGTTTTAATGATCATTTTTGGGCCAATATGCATGAAGGAGATTGTAACTTTTCTCATAGGCACCGTCTCACTATTTGCATTATTCTAACACACTTAATATAATCAATCAGGGAATCATATCGTTTCTCATAATTACTGTTTGTATTACTCTAAAACACCCAATATAAAATAAATAGCACTTATACCATATTTTAAGGAAAACAAGCAGAATATAGGGCATAAGAGATACATGACGCCTTCTTATCACGGAAGCCCAACGTGTGCGTCATGCAACTGACTGAGCAAGATTGACGCTGACAAGCCCACGTCTGCACCACCAACTCTCGCAATCAGTTCTCCCGGACAGTCCAGAACAAATAGTGGGACGCCCTGTCCCCTCACAAGGAACACCGGAGAACTCCCGATATCCAACTGATTACAAAACTGATAAGACTCCAAGAGCCCCTTTGATGCTGAGGTGGCAAAATCCACAACCCTCGTTGTCCTGACAACAGTAACTCCCGAATCCTCCTGTCCAATCCACAAACAGACAATAATCCTAAACACACCCGTCTTCCTGTCCACAGCCCTGCTAAAGTGTTGAAAAGACTGAACGTTTAACTAATCTTGGCCATTTTTCTCGAGAACCTTTTGCTGTCGACCTGAATAAATTGTCAACTTGTTCTTTGAAGCTTTTTTCCAGATTTCAAAATTGAGTCATTGCAAGGGTTTATGACAGGGGTCCCCAAACTTTTTCCTGTGAGGGCTACATAACTCTTCCCTTCTCTGAGGATGGGCCGGGGTCAGCTTGTGACAGAAAAAGTGACGATTGCAGGACTGCCTAAATGTAAAAATTTATTGTTTTTCAGAAAGCCACAATCAAATAACCCATTCTGGGTTCTTCACGGACCAAAAGTAAATAAATAAAAAAAAATATATATAATATAATATAATATAATATAATATAATATAATATAATATAATATAATATAATATAATATAATATAATATAATTAGGGCTGTCAAAATTATCGCGTTAATGGGCGGTAATTAATTTTTTCATTTAATCACGTTAAAATATTTGACACGATTAACGCACATGCCACGCTCATACAGATTTGACAGTGATGACAGTACAGTCAAATGCCCACTTGTTAATTGTGTTTTGTGGAGTTTTGCTGCCCTCTGCTGGCGCTTGGGTGCCACTGATTTTATAGGCTTCAGCAACCATGAGCATTGTGTAAGTAATTATTGACATCAACAATGGCGGGCTACTAGTTTATTTTTTGATTGAAAATTTTACAAATTTTATTAAAACGAAAACATTAAGAGGGGTTTTAATATAAAATTTCTATAACTTGTACTAACATTTAACTTTTAAGAACAAAGTCTTTCTATCTATGGATCGCTTTAACAGAATGTTAATAATGTTAATGCCATCTTGTTGATTTATTGTTATAATAAACAAATACAGTCCTTATGTGCCGCATGTTGAATATATATATCCATCTTGTCTTATCTTTCCATTCCAACAATAATTTACAGAAAAATATGGCATATTTTATCGATGGTTTGAATTGTAATTAATTGCGATTAATTACGATTAATTAATTTTTAAGCTGTAATTAACTCGATTAAACATTTTGACAGCTCTAAATATAATATAATAATAACACTAATAATTTAATAGATAATAACCAAATAACCCTCTCTGCGTTCTTTACAGAAAAAAGCCAGGAAATAAATAACACTTTTGAAAAAAAAAAAAAAGTTCAGGGGGCCGGACCAAATGTGGAGGCGGGCCGTCCGCGGGCCGTAGTTTGGGGACCACTGGTTTAAGACTAAGGTGAGCGAGCAGAGTTTGGCCTTTTGGCCGGGTTGTCGGGGTTCCGGCAATATGGCTAAGGGGTCATATTCCTTCATCATGTACAGTATGAATAAGCTACAGCGTGCCTGTCAGGGAGAACTACCCAACCCCCAGCCACGGTGGGCCGCTTTGTACATTTTCCACCCCTGACAATTGCCAACAATCGTCCATAAAGAGGCAATCACCTGCATTGTAATGTCCTCATATGTTATCGAACGTTAAAGCTGTGCGTGTCGCATCAGGAGAGCGCCGAGTCCGCCGACTTGTTTTTGATATGGCCAAAGTGCAGAAACAAGCCCATTTCTGTAATTTAATATTTTGCTGCCTTCACATCTGGAGCTGCATGTAAAAATGGAAAATAGAGGGGTGGGATATGACATGGAGAGAGAAAAAAATAAACCCTCTTCTCCAGTGCACACATTTCACTCAGTCACTCACTCACACTATGACCGCATGTAAAACGTCTACATGCGTGCACGCGCGCATACTTGTTGCATGCACGTATACTTCTTGTCTTTCATTTTCTCTTTTTACACAGACGCACACACGAACGCTCGCTCTGGGGTGACTGGTGCTGTAAGTTGGCGTGAGCGTGTAGGTGATCTGGGTGTGATTACTGCTTGGCTCCCAGACAGCTCTGATGATGACATTCAGCGCTTTGAGCTCCTCTGGCCTGGGCGCGCTCCAAACACAACCGCTCTCTCTACCTCGCAACCATGCATACACGGAGCCTGGATACTACAGCGACATACACTGTAGTGCAACTTGCGCTAGAGCGGGAGGCCCCCTTCATTTAAAATTGAATAGAATAGAAAGACTTTACAGTGGGACCTCTACTTACGAAACTAATTTGCTCTGGAAGTTGTTTCGTAAACTGAAAATTCTTCCAGTAGAGATGCGTCTTCCATATAACTGCCTGAATGTGTTCCACCCCCCCCTGAAAATTCAGACATAAATCAGTTATAAACAGTGTTGTCACTAGAGATGTCCCGATCACGTCATTTTCAAAGTATCGGAATCGGCAAAAAAATATGGGCCATGCCTTTTTAAAAAAAATATATATATATTTTGATTAAATCGTTTTCTAATTATATTTAACGTTACAGACATAATATGTTACACTCATCCAGAGTCTTTAGTTTAGGCTTAAGGTAGGGTTATCAAATTTATCCCGATAACGGTGCTAATTAATTATTTTAAAAATGTATCACGTTAAAATATTTAACGCAATTAATGCATGCGCTGCACGACCCACTCACGCATTGTCGCGCGCAATCTGTAATGGCGCTGTTTTACCTACATAGAGAGATATAAGACAGCGTAAAATGAGTAGAGATAGTTTGGCCAGCCTTTGGAGCCTTTCTTTAGTTGGCTAAAGCCTTGCAATCCCTCTCCCTACGATTAGTAATATCATGGAATGCAATGTGGGGAAACAAGGTAGCAACTGATCATTTTCTTAACACCTTATGTTCTTTCCCAACGCAGAGAAGATATATCAATTGGTAGCACTACGCACAGTCATGGTTCCACTTCCCATCATGCATTTGGGCATGGCTACAGTATCATTTACTGAAAGCTCAACAAATACACTAGATGGCAATATTTAGTCACAATATACAAAGTCACAAGTCTTTCTATTCGTGGATCCCTCTCACAGAAAGAATGTTAATAATGTAAATGTCATCTTGAGCATTTATTGTCATAATAAACAAATACAGTACTTATGTACTGTATGTTGAATGTATATATTCGTCTGAGTTGTATTCATTTTTTTCTTAATGCATTGCCAAAATGTATATGATCGGGAAAAATGATCGGGAATGATTGGAATTGAATCGGGAGGGAAAAAAAGCAATCGGATCGGGAAATATCGGGATCGGCAGATACTCAAACTAAAACGATCGGCAAAAAAAAACATGATCAGAACCACCCTAATTGTCACTGATTACTTGAAAAAGTAATTTAATTACTGATTACGCCTCAAAAAAGTAATCTAGTTACTTTACTGATTACTTCATCATCAAAGTAACTAAGTTACTTTAAAAGTAATCTATCAGTTACTTTTTACCTATTTTTCTCCCTTTGCCGCCTCAACATAAGAATGACAACAAAAAAATGTCCTCACATGTAATTGACTTTCCGATGATTGAATTTAAAGGGGGATATTAGAATTTCGCGCTAGCTTAGCCACTCATGGAGCCCTGAAACTAACAAATATCTGACAAACTGCTTGGAATTTGTTGAAATCAATTCCACCGACCAATTAAACCCCGCTAACCTCTAAGATTGAGCCTCATGTCAAAACGTCTGAATTTCGGGTTATGGTTAACAGCATATCAGTGCCAATGTAAAACAATGCAAACTGACTGCACAAAATTGCAAAGGTGGTGGCGGGCGCGGATGCGTGTGCAAAACTCCTCTCAACACACACTCGGTCAATTTGGCCACAAAACGTGGCGGCAACTAAGCGCTTTACACTTAATCAGACTTACAACACATCCCACAGATGATAAACGAACACATCGCCTCACGGCATAAATGTGCAACACGCATATGATGTAAACAAAGCTTGCCAACTTGGAGCGATGACTGCCCGTCGTTGCTACGGCAAAGCTACGAAACGGGCGCACATGTAGGGGGTCCAACCTTTTGCTGATACCCTCCAGAATGAAGGAAAAATACTCACCTTCATTCGTGGATATCCATAGATCAACATTCCCTCGCAACGTCTCAACACTCGGCTCGAATGTCCACCCGCCTGGTCCGCGCCTTTCAGTCCCACAACACATGTGACGCGAGACCAAAACAGGAAATGGCCCAGAGGTTGTCATGGAAACACGTACCGGGAACCTTTTATTTTAGCATTTTCTATTCAAAATGGGCGGACAGGGGGTGGAGGGGGTTTTACGCGCAGCCCATCCCGCATCCCAGCAAAGGAGCGGGTGGTCCTCAGGGCCACCCGCGCACCCATCATCCGGCTTTCAGGGATAGCAAGAGGGGACACACCACGAAAATGAAAAGGGCTGCCAAAAACAACACTAGCTCATATACACAGCCACAACAGATTCATCTCGACAACATGCCGACCCCTTCGAAGAGGAGGGATATTAGAAGTGTTTTTCGGCCAGCAGCAGCCACTGTAAGTAATGTAAAAAGATGTCAATGCTGTGAAGGTGGGGGAAACACCATTCATTTTGCTTCTGAAAGTCCGAACTGCATCAGAGTTAGCATAACATGAAATTGTGTTAACTTAATAACTTGCAAAACTACGTCGGTCGGCAGGGGCGCTGGAAGTCACTCACAGCAGGCGGTGCTGAGGATTTTGACAAAGATCAGATCACATTTTATGTTTTTTTATGCAGAAATTTGAGAAATTCCGAAAGGTTCAAATATTTTTTCATACCACTGTAGTTCGAAATATATCTAGCTCTTGTCCGCATGCTTTCAATGACTAATCAGATCAACTGTTCATCGTAAGCCAACCACGCGCCCTGCTTTAGGGCCGCAGCTGGATCTACTTGGAAATTTTTAATGTATGAATTATGTGAATTGGATAAAAATTGTAGGACTAGATACATTTTGAAAGTACACATTTTTGGGCGAACAGTCATTTTTTTTTTTTTGTGTCCAATGAAAGTTTCCCTCGGTCGTTTTGATGTTTGAACAGTGTCGATGGGTCAAACGGTTTTGGCTGGGAAGAAACGCCATTGGAATATTATAGATGGTAGCTTTTCATGCAAAGCTACCATCAAATTACACAACATCCAATGTTGTAATGCGAAACAGTTGTAGTTGCTTGGCATCTAAAGAGGATATTTATGTTTGAGTGGATAATGACAACTTTCTCTGTGTTTCACTAATGTTGCAAACAGTCTGGAATGTCAGCGTGGCATAAAACAGGTTTTGTCCCTTTTCATTTTGTTGGTGTTGACATGTCAACGTCAGTCTTAGATGTAAATACAAGCGAAGGATTCGGATTTCGTAGCTATATATACGCGCTCTCGTCTATACACACTAAGTGAATAGAAAAGATAGAAAAGCCGCAATAATGAAAATGACAGAATGCGACTTAATCGAGAACAGAACACCAAATGTTAACAAAATGTGGCACAGTTTATTTGACTTTGATTTTCTGTCTTGCTTGATGGATTGCGTTATAATTAATAGAGAATGAAGTCATGCGATGACATTTAACAATCAACAAATGTCACCAATTTGAGTCTGATACAGTTCAGGATTTCATCAATCGGAGTGGGAACCCCTGGGTAGCTCATGATACAATTTGCGTTACAAGGCCTTTTCTGAAATCTAGTTATTTAATGTTCTCCATCTTGTTTTGTGTGTTAAAGACTAGTTAACAGATTAATGCATCAGATTATTCCACTTACTTTAAATTAGTATTACTATTTGTTCTTATTACTGCTGGCCAAAAGTATTGGCACCCCTGCAGTTCTGTCAGATAATGCTTTTACTTTTTTGATTGAAGTAATGTTGTTTTGCGTTTGGACCGCATTTTGGCTAGGACATTTGTGTCTTATTCAATCAAAAATAAGTTGCTTCAAACAAAATATATATACAGTGGGGCAAATAAGTATTTAGTCAACCACCAATTGTGCAAGTTCTCCTACTTGAAAAAATTAGAATTGAAACATGGGTAAACCTCAACCATGAGAGACAGAAAGTGGAAAAAAAAAACAGAAAATCACATTGTTTGATTTTTAAAGAATTTATTTGCAAATCATGGTGGAAAATAAGTATTTGGTCAATACCAAAAGTTCATCTCAATACTTTGTTATGTACCCTTTGTTGACAATAACGGAGGCCAAACGTTTTCTGTAACTCTTCACAAGCTTTTCATGCACTGTTGCTAGTATTTTGGCCCAGTGATGTTTTGGGGCTGTCGTTGGGCAACACGGACTTTCAACTCCCTCCACAGATTTCCTATGGGGAGGCTGGCTAGGCCACTCCAGGACCTTGAAATGCTTCTTACGAAGCCACTCCTTTATTGCCCTGGCTGTGTGTTTGGGATCATTGTCATGCTGAAAGACCCAGCCACGTCTCATCTTCGTTGCCCTTGCCGATGGAAAGAGATTTTCACTCAAAATCTCTCGATACATGGCCCCATTCATTCTTTCCTTTACACAGATCAGTCGTCCTGGTCCCTTTGCAGAAAAACAGCCCCAAAGCATGATTTTTCCACCCCTATGCTTCACAGTGGGTATGGTGTTCTTCGGATGCAATTGAGTATTCTTTCCCCTCCAAACAGGAGAACCTGTGTTTCTTCCAAAAAGTTCTATTTTGGTTTCATCTGACCATAACACATTCTTCTAGTCCTCTTCTGGATCATCCAAATGCTCTCTAGTGAAGCGCAGACGGGCCTGGACGTGTACTGGCTTCAGCAGGGGGACACGTCTGGCAGTGCAAGATTTGAGTCCCTGGCGGCGCACTGTGTTACTGATAGTAGCCTTTGTTAAGGCCGAGTTATACTTCCGCGTCAGACCTATGCCGTCAAGGAAGAACCGAGTTACGACCCTACGCCGTAGCCTGACGCGCGCCTCTCGAATTTTCTAACCTTCGCGTCACGTAGACGTGTATGACGTGGCGAAAACGGATTGAGATTGGTCCACTCAGACTGTAGTTTCCGGTTTAGCTCGAAATCACCGCCATTGTAGAATAGAATCAAACATTATTTTCTACACGCAAAAATGGACCAAGCCGACGGGAGTATCATCGAAGAGCAAGTCTCGTCAAAACATTATTGTGATTGCCAAATGGCAAGGTCGGCGATTGAAAAAAAAAAAAAAAAATGGAAGAACCACCGAGACGTGTGTTCAGAATCGAGTGGCCACACGAAGCGGTGACCCAGTCGGCCAAAAACTGCCAACTTTTTATCACTTTATGTTGTATTTTTGGTTGGTGCACTTCATCATTTATTGTGTACATATGTTTGCTGTGAGTCTGTGACTTATTTACGTGTCACACTTCAAGTATATGAAGAATAAAGCACAGATTTGGTGTCAAAAGAGTTGTTTTGATCTTTAATTTTCAATAACAGACAGTTCACACACACGATACATCATCACTGATTGAGAGTGCCTCGGTGCTTTTTATGATAACGTTAAAATCAAGGCTCCCAACGCAGTTTGGGAAGTTCCATAGACGCCAGAAATCTGCTACGGCTTCCCACTGGCTGGTTGTGGGACATGGCAAACAAATCGGGCTGGAGGGCTTTGCAGACCTTGAGCGCAGTGCTCGACGCCAGTTTGAAGCTAGCTGCCACCGCTAGCTCTCTCCACCCGAGTCTAAAACTCTCTCTGTGCGGCATCAAAAGTCGGCCAGACCGCCTCGAAACCGTCTTCTGCGTCGCCTGCCCCTCAACATTTGTATGTTCAATATTTATTCAGTGTTGATGAGCAGAATATTTACTTTCAAGAGTTCCATCTTGCATTGTTTATTTTTTCTCCGACTAGCGGAAGTCAACAAGCATGCCCCAAAACCGTACAAACATAACGCAACCCCCCTCTAGTGGCTTGGCGGTGAATTACAGAGCAACGCGTTCCCTCACTGCAGAACTATCGAATGTCGAATGACGCCGTAGTCGCTGCGCCGTCACCGCAACGCGGGAGTATAACTCAGGCTTTACTGTGGTCCCAGCTCTCTGTAGGTCATTCACTAGGTCCCCCCGTGTGGGTCTAGGATTTTTGCTCACCGTTCTTGTTATCATTTTGATGCCACGGGGTGAGATCTTGCATGGAGCCCCAGATCGAGGGAGATTATCAGTGGTCTTGCATGTTTTCCATTTTCTAATAATTGCTCCCACAGTTGATTTCTTTACACCAAGCGTTTTACCTATTGCAGATTCAGTCTTCCCAGCCTGGTTTAGGTCTACAATTTTGTCTCTGCCGTCCTTCGACAGCTCTTTGGTCTTGGCCATAGTGGAGTTTGGAGTGTGACTGATTGAGATTGTGGACAGGTGTCTTTTATACCGATAATGAGTTAAAACAGGTGCCATTAATATAGATAACGAGTGGAACCTCGTTAGACCTCTTTGACAGCCAGAAATCTTGCTTGTTTGTAGGTGACCAAATACTTATTTTCCACTCTAATTTGGAAATAAATTATTTCAAAATCAAACAATGTGATTTTGGTTTTTTTTTGTACGAAACAAGATGTACTGCTCGCAGTCAAATCAATGGATTTCTATAACAACATTCTATCCTGTAGTATTATATCTAGAGTAGACAGGGATGTTGGTGTGTTAAGGGGCACAGGCCAAAATTAATTTGGCCCGAATGCAGTCGTTAATAAATTATTATTCCTTTTGCGGCCTGGTAGCAAATGCGCCACGGACCGGCGGCGGTTGGGGACCCCTGGTCTAAGGTGCTAGTCACATGATCTGTTCGAAAAAATTTTTTGACCCATAATAAAAATATCTATTTTTGTTCATTTCATTCATTTTTGCTGTTTGCTTTATTGCTTTACAACTTTTATACATATAGGAAAGTCAATTACATGCAATGAAACTTTTCGGCCGGCCTCCCCTCAAACTCCGCTTATGCTTAAAGTGAGTGGAATAATCTGACGCATCCAACTGTTAACTAAACTTTAACCATCATAGGAAAATTAACAAAATGATTTGACTTGATCAGGGGTCTCCACGACCCGCAGCCACATTTGGTCCGGCCCCTTGAACAAAAAAAAAAAAAATGGTAAAAAAAAAAAAAAAAAAACATTTTTTTTTTTTTTTTTAATAGTGTTATTTATTTCCCGGCTTTTTTCTGTGAAGAACCCATAGAGAGTTATTTGGTTATAATCTATTTAATTATTAGTGTTATTATTATATTATATTATATTATATTATATTATATTATATTATATTATATTATATTATATTATATTATATTTAGGGCTGTCAAAGTTATCGTGTTAACGGCCGGTAATTAATTTTTTTCATTAATCACGTTAAAATATTTGACGCAATTAACGCACATGCCCCGCTCAAACAGATTAAAATGACAGCAGAGTGTCATGTCCACTTGTTACTTGTGTTTTTGTCTCCCTCTGCTGGTGCTTGGGTGCGACTGATTTTATGCACCATGAGCATTGTGTAATTATTGACATCCACAATGGCAGCTACTAGTTTATTTTTTTGATTGAAAATTTTACAAATTTTATTAAAACGAAAACATTAGGAGGGGTTTTAACATTAAATTTCTATAACTTGTACTAACATATATCTTTTAAGAACTACAAGACTTTCTATCCATGGATCGCTTTAACAGAATGTTAATGTTAATGCCATCTTGTTGATTTATTGTTATAATAAATGTCAAGATCAAAAATAGATCCTTAGGTAGACATTTGTAAAATTACCCAAAAATAAGGAGAGAAGACACTCAGTTTTCTTGGCCAAGGAGAGCAAGGAGGGACTAGACAGTGAAATACTAGATTTAGTCACCAAAATTGATCTAAAACTAAACTCCTTGCTCTTTCTTTTATTAGGGGCTTGTCCTAACACAGAAAGGTGCTGCCCTAAAGGGAGGGGGAAAGCAAGCTGGAGACACCCATGTGATTTTGATTGGCTATGTGTGAGCATATAGGCGGAACTAACTAAATACACGTGTGTAAGCAAGGGCATTTAGATAAAGTGGTCAGAATGGCCCAGACACTTCTGTTATGCAACACTGCGGCCATGGAAGATGTCCTCGAATGGGAGATGTCGTCGAAAGTCTAGACGTAAGATGCTGAAGATGTCCCAAAAGGTCTAGTTACGCAATGTTGCGGCCATGGAGCAAGGCAGTTGTCACCCCGACCCTCTTTAACACTTTATAACACTTTAAACATTATACTACAACCTATTATAGCAAGCAATAATCATTACTGGTTATATCAATAAAAAAACATGCATTAGGTATATATGAGCACAAGCAAATATTCAATCAACCCTCGATAATTAACTCAACAATAAACAAATACAGTGGTACCTCTACATACGAAGTTAATCCGTTCCAGGACCTTGTTTGTAAGTCGAAATGGTCGTATGTCGAGCAGGATTTTCCCATAGGAATACATTATAATTCCATTAATTCGTTCCACAGCCCAAAAACCTTCACTAAATCCTTAAAAAATACTGCTGGTACTATTACAAATGGCAATTACACATAGCAAAACAAATAAATTATAAATCAAAATCGGAATAATAATAATAATAATAATAATAATAATTCCTGTATTAATGTAACGAATCGGGTTCTAATGTGGCGGACGTTTTTTGATGACCCTGAACGCACCGCGGGGCTGAAGTGCCAGAGACAGACCGGTGAGCTTGAGTTTCACTTTCACTTTGAATGTTTTCTTGAGAACACCGTCAATTGCGGCAGACAGAAGGTGTTTTTGTTTTGAATAAGTTGTGAAATAAATGATAAAAACGTGGCGAAGTTGGCGATTTCTCTTGAGATGTTACCACAATAAGAACTGTCAGCTTAACTTATAAAGACTGGCGAACGATGGTCGGAGGAGGACCGTGGAGATGTATTGTTGAGCCATTTCACGGATGCCCACCCTACGCTCATATTTTTCTGTCATTTGCATCTTCATTTAGAAGGTAAGCGTCAACTTTTTCCTTGTTTCACCACCTGTACCAACCTTTTCTGAAACCAGTGTTGATTTGTCACACAAGAAAATCCGCCGCGCATTCGTCTGCGGTGCTGCCATTGTCGTCGTATTTCGAGCATGTCGTCGGATGTAGAAACAAATGGCGAGTCAAAATTTTACGTCGGATGTCGAAAAGTTCGTGTGTCGAAGCGATCGTATGTAGAGGTACCACAGTACAGTATTTATGTATAGTATGTTGAATGTATATATCCCTTATATTTTCATTCCAACAGTAATTTACAGAAAAATAAGGCATATTTTAGAGATGTTTGAATTGCGATTAATTACGATTAATTAATTTTTAAGATGTGATTAACTCGATTAAAAATTTTGATCGTTTGACATCCCTAATTATATTATATTATTTATTTTGGTTCCGTGAAGAATCCAGAAAGGGTTATTTGATTGTGACTTTCTGAAAAACAATATTTTTACATTTAGCCACCCCTGCAATCGTCACACTTTTTCTGTTACAAACTGACCACGGCTCCTCATCAGAAAAGGGAAGGGTTATGTGGCCGTCACAGGAAAAAGTTTGGGGACCCCTGGACTAGATTATTGAAAAGAATCTGATTAAGATGTTAGAAATTTGCAGTGTATGCTGCACATTTTGTTCTGTGCGTCCCTGCTCACCTTCTCAGAAAAGAAAAAAAAACTCTCACGGTTACACACGACTCGCTTACTGAGTGTCGACAACCCGATAGCAGTTTAGGATCACAGCGGAGTTAACACACTGTCAAAATGTGCCGCGCTTCTACTGGGGATGGATCAGACTCACATGTACGATGGTATGTCTGCGTAAGAGAGTGCGAAATAAATGTACATCTTGCGCGAGCGTGTGTGTGTGAGAGCGGGCTACCCTGCTTAGGGCATTGACTGAATTGTTTCCACATGTGTCTTATAATGTAGTTCTGGGCGGGTTTGGAGGACAAGAAGAAGAAGAAGAGCGGGGGCCGCTATAGTTGATGCTGAAGGGAAGGAGGCGTCGGATTTCATAGCACCGTGTTGCACATCTGTTCCCGCAACTGAAAACACATGATTGCGCACACATTGATAAACCGCAATGTGTACACAAACAGTTGCGAACATTGTTCACACGGGACATCATTTTGGATTCAAGCTGCGCGATGGCTGCTAATTTATATTCTGCTTTCTAACTTTGTTCTGTTTCATCCATCTAAAGACAAAAACGCACGCTTAGCACAGCTGTCCTGAATGAGCGGGCACAGTTGGTTGAAATCACCCCCATATTGCAAATTTCAAATAAAAATTATATCAGTCGCTTGTGGTATGTTTGTGCTGGAAAAATTATCATTTGTGCCATTTAATTTTTGAAATATTAATGATTGTTTTAAAGGTCAATGTGAGGTCAACCCCCCACATTGTCCGATGTGTTCCAAACTGGTCTTAAACGTTTGTGCTACGTTTGTGCTGCAAAAATGTTTGTTTGTTTGTTCTATTATAGATTTTGAGATATCAATGTTTTCTGTTTTTATCACGTGAGGTCACAACCCCCCCCCCCCCCCACACACACACACACATTGTCCAATTCGCTCAAAATTGGTCTCAAATGTTTGATTGGTGTGTGTCCCAAAATTTTGTTTATGCTACGTTTGTGTCGCAAAAATGTCCGCTCGTGCAATTATGGATTTTGAGATATTAATGTTTTTTTTTTTTTTTTAAAATCATGTGATGTCATAGCCCCACCCCACATTGTCTGATTCGCTTCAAACTGTTCGCAAACGTTTGTACCACAAAAATGTTCATTAGTGCTTTTATGAATTTTGAGATATTAACGTTTTAGGTTTTTTTATCACGTGATGTCACAGCCTCCCCAAATTGTCCGATTAGCTCCAAACTGTTACAACGTTTGTGCTGGTTTGTGCCGCAAAAATGTTCGTTTGTGCTATTATGGATTTGGGATATAAACGTTTCAATTTTTTAAATCACGTGACGTCATAGCCCCCTCACAATGTCCGATTCACTCCAAACTGGTCATAAGCGTTTGTGCTACGTTTGTGCTGGTTTGTGCCGCAAAAATGTTCATTTGTGCTATTATGGATTTGGAATATTAATGTTTCTTTTTTTTTTTTTTTTTTTAAATCACGTGACGTCATAGGCCCCTCACATTGTCTGATTCACTCCAAACTGGTTGCAAATGTTAGTGCTACGTTTGTGCGGCAAAAATTTTTGTTTGTGTTGTTATGGATTTAGGATATTAACGTTTGTGCCGGTTAGTGCCACAAAAATTTTTGTTTGTCCTGTTTTAGATTTTGAGATTGAACGTTTCATTTTTCAAAATTTTTTAGTAACATTTATTCCCCAAATTGTCCGATTAGCTGCAAACTGGTAGCGAAGGTTTGTGCTGGTTTTTGCCGCAAAAATGTTTGTTTGTGCTATTATTAATTTTGAGGTATTAGCATTTTATTTTTTTTAATCACGTGATGTCACAGCCTCCCCAAATTTTCCGATTAGCTCCAAACTGGTAGCGAATGTTTGTGCTGGTTTGTGCCGCAAACATGTTTGTTTGCGCTATTATGGATTTGGGATATTAATGTTTCAGATTTTTTGGATCACGTGACGTCATAGGCCCCTCACTTTGTCCGATTGACTCCAAACTGGTGTGCTACGTTTGTGCCGCAAAAATGTTCATTTTGCGCTATTATGGATTTTGCAATATTCACGTTTTATTTTTTTTATTATGTGACGTCACAGCCCCTCACATTGTCCGATTCTCTCCAAACTGGTCGCAAACGTTTGTGCTACGCTTGTGCCGCAGTGTTTTTTGTTTGTGCTGTTATGGATTATAGATATTAACATTTTATTTTGTTATTAAGTGACATCACAGCCTCCCCTAATTGTGCGATCCACTCAAAACTGCTAGCGACTGTTTGTGCTATGTTTGTACTGGTTTGTGCCGCAAAATTTTTTGATTGTGCTATTATGGATTTGGGGTATTAATGTTTCATTTTTTTGTTTTTTTTGTTTTTTTTATCAAGTGACGTCACAGCCCCCACATTGTCCGATTCGCTCCAAAATGGTCGCAAACGTTTGTGCTATGCCTGTGCCGCAATTTTAAAAATTTGTACTGTTATAGATTTTGAGATATCAACATTTTATTTTGTTATTACGTGGCATCACAGACTCCACTAATTGTATAATTCGCTCCAAACTGGTCGCAAACGTTTGTGCCGGTTTGTTCCACAAAAATGTTCATTTGTGCTACAATGGATTTTGAGATATTAACGTTTCATTTTTTTATCACATGACCTCCCAGCCCCCTCACATTGTCCGATTCGCTCCAAACAGGTCACAAACGTTACAAAATTTTTTGTTTGTTTTGTTGTGCCATTTGATATAACAATCTTGCATAAATATTATCTTTTTTTTTAATGTAGTTTTACAGGTTAGCAAACTCACACAGTTTAAGGTTAGGCAAACTCTGATGCAGGTCAGACTTCCAGTAGTATAATGAGTGTTTTTTTCCCCCTCCTCCACAACATTGACACATTTTTTTTTTTTTTTTTTACATTACTTACAGTGACTGCTGCTGGCTGAAAAACACTTCTAATATACCTCCTCTTCGAAGGGGGCGGCATGTTGTCGACATGAATCTATCGGGGCTCTGTATGTAAGCCAGTGTTGTTTTAGCAGCCCTTTTCATTTTCATCTTTGTCTTTTGCACGATAATACTTATTGGTCTAAGTCATATTTCAGTCATCTCCAAATTTTTTGTTGACGAAAACTCAAGGCTAATTTCGTCTAGTTTTAGTCAATATTGACAAAAAATGTTTTTGTCTGGAAAATTAAAAAAAAGAAAATACTCGACCAATACTTGGTCTTCGTCTAGTTTTCGTCGATGAATGCACAAACCGTTTTTGAGTGTAAAATTAAAAGGTTTTAATCCAAAAAAATAAAAAAATAAATAAGGGTTTCCAACTATTTTGAATGAACATTGACAGACGAGCACGTATCGACAACTTGTTGGTAATATACACTCAGAAGGAGAACTGTACATTATTTTCAATTAATAACACACACCTGGACCCCACGTACTGTATGTAAAAAAAGTTGTTAGAGTTAGCATTAGCCTAATGCTAATGCGAACGCTATGCTAATGCTACAAGTTACATTTAGTCTGTGATGATCACTTAGCACACGTCTTTAGAGGCTAAAGCAACATTGCATATGTAACAGAGTTGTTATGGATGTGTATAATCCCACTTGTTCACATTAGAAGGCACAATAGCGCCCCCAACTCATGTGGTGACTATAAATAGCTGGGCGTGCCGCAGATGGCGCCAGTTACATTTTGTCATCAGCAAAGGTAAGTTGGATAGCATTGCTAAGTTGCTATTAGCTTAGCGCCAAAGAGCTAACCATGTTCAATTGTTCCTTAGCACGTTGTGGCGAGGCCGTGAGACTGACCAGCTCGCATCGTGTGCATGTGTTGTGCTGGTACAATTATTTTTCATTATTATTTGTTCAAGCCAGTTGCATTTTGTCATCAGCAAAGCATGTTGTGGCGAGGCCTGTGAGAGTGACCAGCTCGCATCGTGTGCATGTGTTGTGCAGACAATAAAAACCATCCACGTTTCCTGGAAATATTTTCAAACACAACACAATGCAGAGTCCAGGAGTTCGGCGCTCCAAATCGCAGCAGACAAAGAAAAATGGGTCACATTGGTGCCGTGACCCGGATCGGCAGCGAAGGTCTCTGGGGGTGAGTGTAATGGTTACACGCAGGTCCGTTGTGGCGCGTGGAAACCTCCCTGCTGATTCCTTCATTTAGGGAGGCTGGCGACTGTGCTGTTGGCTTGAGCTTTATGGCGCAGTGGTTAGCGCCCGTACCTGCTGAGTGGAAGCGTCGTGGCGTGCGGGTTCGTGTCCCAGCCTAGTCAGAGGTGGGAGCGGAACGCGGGGCACCGCTGACACACCGGTTACACATACAGTGCCTTGCAAAAGTATTCGGCCCCCTTCAATCTTGCAACCTTTCTCCACTTTTCGGGCTTCAAACATAAAGATATGAAATTTAATTTTTTTGTCAAGAATCAACAACAAGTGGGACACAATCGTGAAGTGGAACAACATTTATTGGATAATTTAAACTTTTTTAACAAATAAAAAACTGAAAAGTGGGGCGTGCAATATTATTCGGCCCCTTTACTTTCAGTGCAGCAAACTCACTCCAGAAGTTCAGTGAGGATCTCTGAATGATCCAATGTTGTCCTAAATGACCGATGATGATAAATACAATCCACCTGTGTGTAATCAAGTCTCCGTATAAATGCACCTGCTCTGTGATAGTCTCAGGGTTCTGTTTAAAGTGCAGAGAGCATTATGAAAACCAAGGAACACTCCAGGCAGGTCGGACATACTGTTGTGGAGAAGTTTAAAGCCGGATTTGGATACAAAAAGATTTCCCAAGCTTTAAACATCTCAAGGAGCACTGTGCAAGCCATCATATTGAAATGGAAGGAGCATCAGACCACTGCAAATCTACCAAGACCCGGCCGTCCTTCCAAACTTTCTTCTCAAACAAGGAGAAAACTGATCAGAGATGCAGCCAAGAGGCCCATGATCACTCTGGATGAACTGCAGAGATCTACAGCTGAGGTGGGAGAGTCTGTCCATAGGACAACAATCAGTCGTACACTGCACAAATCTGGCCTTTATGGAAGAGTGGCAAGAAAAAAGCCATTTCTCAAAGATATCCATAAAAAGTCTTGTTTAAAGTTTGCCACGAGCCACCTGGGAGACACACCAAACATGTGGAAGAAGGTGCTCTGGTCAGATGAAACAGAAATTGAAGTTTTTGGCCACAATTCATAACGATATGTTTGGCGTAAAAGCAACACAGCTCATCACCCTGAACACACCATCCCCACTGTCAAACATGGTGGTGGCAACATCATGGTTTGGGCCTGCTTTTCTTCAGCAGGGACAGGGAAGATGGTTAAAATAGACGGGAAGATGGATGCAGCCAAATACAGGAACATTCTAGAAGAAAACCTGTTGGTATCTGCACCAGACCTGAGACTGGGACGGAGATTTATCTTCCAATAGGACAATGATCCAAAACATAAAGCCAAATCTACAATGGAATGGTTCAAAAATAAACGTATCCAGGTGTTAGAATGGCCAAGTCAAAGTCCAGACCTGAATCCAATGGAGAATCTGTGGAAAGAGCTGGAGACTGCTGTTCACAAACACTCTCCATCCAACCTCACTGAGCTGGAGCTGTTTTGCAAGGAAGAATGGGCAAGAATGTCAGTCTCTCGATGTGCAAAACTGATAGAAACATACCCCAAGCGACTTGCAGCTGTAATTGGAGCAAAAGGTGGCGCTACAAAGTATTAACGCAAGGGGGCCGAATAATATCGCCCGCCCCACTTTTCAGTTTTTTATTTGTTAAAAAAGTTTAAATTATCCAATAAATTTTGTTCCACTTCACGATTGTGTCCCACTTGTTGTTGATTCTTGACAAAAAAATTAAAATTTTATATCTTTATGTTTGAAGCCTGAAATGTGGCGAAAGGTTGCAAGGTTCAAGGGGGCCGAATACTTTTGCAAGGCACTGTATTCTCTCTGACCAAGATGAGAAAACAAATCTTACCGTGTGTTCAAGCCTGGAGACTGGAGAGGACACTGCACTGGTGAGAAGTTGGGCAGCAGGTCACACGAGTGACACAGCCAGACGCTGCTACACTGCATTTTGGTTTCGTTCTTGTTTCATCAGACGAAAATTAGCAAGTCTTAGCACGGATGTTGAGTTTTAAAGCTGAAAGAGCGGAGGGGGGCAGAGGTAAAAGCAGGTGAGAGGCCAACGGACATGTGTGAGGAAGCCAATTCTGTGACGGGATAAACGGGGACATGCCAGCGCTATAAATGTTTAATTGCCTGCAGGTTTATTCATGTTGAGCGAGGGAGAGCGGGGGCTCAAAATGCGTCTTAAACTCTAATTTACACAACAAACAGAGGCGAGAAAAGAGGGGAGAAAATGAAAGAGAAGAAAGGCTTAAAAAAATGCTAATTGGCTACAGTTGGGCATGTCTGGCGTGAGAAGAAAGGATGTAGAATTAAGTAGAGGGAGCAGGAGATGAGAAAGAAGGCCTCCGCAGGGTGGATGGATGGCAACGTTTTGTGCCACAAACTTTACTATTACCGAGGCTTTTGTTGGCCAAGACGAATGAAAAAAGAAAAGACAACATGATGACATTTTCCTTGAATGACTACTACAGTTGAAAGGCACGCCCACGGTTCAGTAAAAACATGGACACGTTTGAAAATATAATGAAGAAATGCGGGCCCGTTACCTCTTGACCTTCTAGGTTTCTTGTTGCTTGTGAAGCATCCACAGAGGCAACACCTGGATAGAACACCTTTTTGTACTGTTTATTGGAGAGACAGTGAGAACAAAAAGTTGTATTTGACATATGGCAAAATGGCTTTTGGCATATGGCAGTTTTTGGGCACATATTTGTTTTGCATATGTTATTTTTGGGGCATTTGACAAAATGGCTTCTGACATATGGCTTTTTTTGGCATATGGCAAAATGCCATCTGGCATATGGCATTTTTGGGGGGGCATATGGCAAATTGCTTATGGCATATGGCATTTTGTTTGGGCATATGGCTAAATGGCTTCTGGCATATGGCATTTTATGGCATATGGCAAAATGGCTTTTGACATATGGCAGTTTGTGGTATATGGCAAAATGGCATTTGCCATGTGGCTTTTTTTTTTTTTTTTTTTTGCATATGGCATTTTTTAGGCATATGGCAAAATAGCTTTTGGCATATGCCATTTTTTTGCATATGTCATTTTTTGAGCATATGGCAAAATGGCTTTTGACATATGGCATTTTTTGGCATATGGCATATGGCAAAAAGCCATTTTGCCATATTCCAAGAAATGCCATATGCCAAGAAATGCCATATGCCAGAAGCCATTTGCCATATGCAAAAAAAAAAAAAAAAAATGCCATATGCCAGAAGTCATATTGCCATATGCCAAAATGCCATATGCCAGAGGCCATTTTGCCATATGCCCAAAAAATGCCATATGGAAAAAAATGCCATATGCCAAAAGCCATTTTGGCATATGCCAAAAGCCATTTTGTCATATACAAAAAACTGCCATAAGCCAAAAGCCATTTGTCATATGCCAAAAAAGCCATATGCCAGAAGCCATTTAGCCATACGCCCAAACAAAATGCCATATCCCATAGGCCAATTTGCCATATGCCCCCCCCCCAAAAAAACCATATGCCAGAAGCCATTTTGCCATATAACAGAAAAAATGCCAATGCAAAAAGGCATTTTGCCATATCCCAAAAAAGCCATATGCCAGAAGCCATTTAGCCATATGCCCAGACAAAATGCCATATGTCATAAGCTATTTTGCCATATGCAAAAAAAAAAAAAAATCCATATGCCAGAAGTCTTGCTGCTGTATACCAGAAAAAATGCCAAAGCCAAAAGGCATATTGCCATATCCCAAAAACCACTTTGTTCTCGGCCCTGCTCGTTTATTGCTCATTTTCAATTGTGGTCAAATACTTGGGTTGACGTGATTGTTTTTGATGATGTGCGAATGCTAACTGATAAATGCTAATCGTTTGTGCGGATTCCTTTTGCTGTTTCAGCAGCTAGTTATGAACGCAAATTTGAATTGCTGCTCTTGAAGATGATATGGACTTAATTTAAATTTTCATTTTAGTTTTATTCTGCAATTGTTGGTGTCATGAGCAGCTGAATCAAGTCAGCAAACCCCACGGATGCTTGACATCTTCATTTCGGAGCGTAGCTCGCTGTCTCGCGAGGACTTATAGCTCCAACATCTTGGCGAGGACAGTATAATGACGTATAATTCAAGTTTTTGGATAGTTATTTTGAGATTTAGAGGGTACTTGAGGGTTAATTAACGGGTTTAATCTGCCTGACGTGAAAATTCGTGTTACGTGGCTAGCGTACGGACCGAACTCATTTATAACCCGGGGACTACCTGTATTTTCCTCTCGCCAGAATTCAATGATTTTTTTTTTCTGCTTAATGTGGTTATGTAATAGTTACAGTATAGTACCATAGAATAATAACAGTTCATATAAATAAGTTTGTGCTGAGATTTTTTTTTTAACCAAAAATCAGAGCAGTTACTCACAATGTTACTGATAACTTGACTATTCTTTTCACTTTTTTACTTATACCTGAGTACATTTTATGGACTACTTTTACTTATATTAGAGTAATATTATTTTGAAGTAACGCTACTCTTACTTGAGTCAAATTTTTGGCTACTCGACCCACCTTTGCTACCTTCAGGTCGTGATTCTCCAAGTCGTATAAGAATCTTTTTTGGCTTGAGGCTTTCTCTTTCACCTCAAGATTTTGCATACCGCTTTTTGTCCATGTCTGCAACTTAGTGCCACTTGAGCCTAGTAACTAAATTGTGGAAAGTTAGGCCTTTTATGTCTTGAATATAAGTTGTTCTATTCCACCTTGTCGTAACTCTGACTGCGCCGTAAAGTGCCATTTTTTTCGAAACTATAAACAGACAACCTTGTAACATCAATCATGTGATGTTAAGAGTACGTGACCATCATTTTGGACGAGGGAAGCTGGCCCGCGCAGTTGCAGTGGCATTTACGCCGAAGCACTATTTCTCTCTCCGTCGACTTTGAAATGAGTCAGATTGGATTTTCCCAGCTGTGCTGAGGTTTGGCATTGTTTGCTCTACTGGTGCACTTACATTGGAATTTTTATCTCCTGAGAGTCTGTCTTTTATTGAAATAACACGTAACCGTAACTGCTGCCCAATGGGCTCACACGTCTGCTAAGCCCTGTTTCCACCGTGCGCTGCAGTTTGGTATGTCGCGCATATTTTTCCGGGTGTTTTCATTGTCAAAAGATGTTGCGGATCCGTTGCTTACTTTTTGGAGAAACTGAATTGCATTGATTGGGCAACGGAGAATTGGCGTCGGTATCCGTCGCTGCCTTTGACGTGTTGCATTCCTACTCGCTTTGGTGAATAAGTGCCTTAATTGCCACTTGAGAGCAAATGAACCACCGTGAAGCTTTGAATCGATTGGCTGCAAAGCTTCATTGCTTCAAGAAGCTTCATTTGGCAATCACTACTCAATGTAATCTCTCACTTCCCTTGAGAGTGACAGCCCTCTTCTGCCACCTGCTGTCAACATGTTTGCTGTGCAACATATTGCCACTCGCGCCTCCCAGCATGCAATGCAGTGTTAATCCTTACAAAAATAACTCTAAGTTTGATAGCTCGGCGCCTCTCAGTTGCCTCATTAACCATGACCCAGCAACGGTGACACACGAACTCGACCGCCCAAATCTGGAACAGAAGAAGACCCAAACGAATAATAAGAAATCCCACTGCCCCAAGCCAAGCTCTCCTATTTTAATACATACATTGCACTACACTCCCCTCACAATCCCATCACGGTGCTGTGTAATGGAACCTGGTAGCCACAGTAATAGGGTGGTAGGTGGGTCCCACGCTTTTCCCACACTTCTCAATGGCGTGGCTCCTGGGGCGTGGCCTCCCCTCTGCCTGGGCTGCCGGCCGAGCGAGTGGCGGAAGGTCGGGGCTCTGGTCTCGCGTCGCCCCGCGGTGCCTTCCCCTCTCTTCTCTGACTGGGTATCCGCACTGTGCTCCGTTGCGGGTCCCTGGCTGGGCGCCGGTTTATCGGCTGGATGTTGCCTGCTCCGGCAGGGGATCCTGCCCTGGGCTTGGTGGCCCGCTGGGGGTCCCGTGGCATGCCGTTTCGGGGGTGGCGGCTGTGGCTCGTGGGCCGGGTTGGCAGACGTGGGTGGGAGTGGGCGTGAGGTCGGTGGTGCGTCCCCTCTTCCCATCCCTGAGGGGAGCGCAGGTGGCCTGGGGGACCACCCTGGATCCCGGGGGGGTGACAACGGCTCCTTTACTGGGCTGCGGGAGGAGGAATAGGCTGCGCTGACCATCCCCCCTCCCTCCCTGGCTGGGTGGGGGCCATGGCCCTGGTTTCGCGCCTACGTGGCGTTTCCGCTCGTCTGCGTGGTTGTCGCGTGCTTGGTGGGGCTCGCGTGCGCTGGATGTGATTGGGCGCGCTCGGGTGGGGGGGTCCCGGTAACGGGATTGGCGATGGGGCAGCGTAGGGTTGGTCGCCAACGGGCTTACACTCACAAGGGATTCACATGATTACTGGGTTCTAGATCAGAGCTGATTTGTGTACACTCTACACCACAGGTGTCAAACCGATTCCAAAAAGGGCCAAGTGGGTGCAGGTTTGCTTTCCAGCCAATGAAGAGGACACCTTTTCACCAATTAGATCTTTTACATGTGTAATCAGTTAAACTTTGTCAGGTGCTGCTTGTTCCAGCAGGAAGTTCATTGGTTAAACTCTCTGTGCGTTATCGGTTGGAACAAAATCCAGCACCGACTTGGCCCTTTCTGGAATCGATTTGACACCTGTGCTCTACACTTTTCAATCACTTAGCTTATAGACTCCCCCACCTTTTTCACCCTCTTTCCCAGGTCCACAGGCCCCCACATGATGTCAACTGGAAATACATCTAGCTGACGATAGCACCAACATATTAGTAGTTGGTGTAGGCGTTCAATGTATTTCTTGTTGTTGTTTGTCTTTCTTTTCTTTCTTCTCTTGTGTTTCTTTTCTTCTGTTCCCGCTTGACCCCTTCCTGTTTGCTGCTTTGTCATAATAAACAAGGTACGTTGAATGATCACAATGGTATGTCACACTCTCAATGTGAAACATTGAAACTGTTCAGACCAACCGGGGACTTAAGAGTTCCATTCTCTGTGTCAAACAGCTGAACAGGACAGGTTAAAAAAAATAAAAATAAATAAAAAAGAAGACCCAAACACACCCCTCTTCCTGCCAACGGCCCGCCCCTGAGAACCTTCTGTATTTTTAACTAATTGTTGTCATTTTTGTCTCGGGAACCTTTTGTTGTTGAAAGCTATCGACGTGAATAAAATGTCAAGTTGTGTTTCGAAGCCTTCTTCCAGCTTTCAAAATGGAGTCAGTAGAAGGAGTTAAGACTAAGGTGAACGCTCGGAGTTTTGGACGGGTTGTCGGAGTACCGCCGGCCCGGGTTGTTGTAGCTGTGCCGGTGCGGGTCCGGCGGTTCGGCTGGTGTGATTCCGGCAGTATGGCTAAAATGTCAGATTCCTACAGTATGCAATGTTGCTTTAGCCTTTAAAGGAGTGGTCTCCAAACCAACGGTGTAGGTTTGGTCTCAACATTGGTAGGGACGCTATAACAGCATAACCTGCATGTACACTTTTTGTTGGGGACAGGACATTAATAAGACCAAAGAGACTGGGTATATTTCTCAAAAATAGCTGGTTCCTGTGTAAAAATGAAAAAAGTTAAAGTAAAATTATTTTCATGGGAGAAAGTCATTTTTCAAAACGCTTGCTTAATTATAAAGGAAATTTACAGTGGTTGTTTTTTTGTTTTTTTTTTGTGGGGGGAAGGTTTTTTTTTTTTTTTTAAATGCATCGGCTGCAAATAAAAAAATATTTTTTTAATGATGTAGAAAATACATTTTAATTAGGGAATAAATGCACAAAATGCACAGTTGAATTAACGTTAAAAGTAGAAAAAATACAGGAAAACGTGTCTCTAAGCAGCTTTCTACTCGAGTTTTACAGGTTAGCAAGTTCACAGTTTAATGTAATGCTAACTCTGATGCAGGTCAGAGTTTCAGTTGCAAAATCAGTGGTGTGTTCCCATCTTCACAACATTGACGTCTTTTTACATTACTTAAAGTGGCTGCTGCTGGCTGAAAAAAAAAAACCTTATAGTATCCCTCCTCTTCAAAGTGTGCGGAGGAGGCGGCATGTCGACATGTATTTCTGCTGGGATTGTGTGAATGTGGTGGTTCTAGTCATCAGCCAATCAAACGTGCGTTTGAAGGGGAAAAAAATGGACCAGCACATTCAGCAAGTGAAAAGGGGTAAATGTAAGTCTGAACCAGAGGTTGCGCTAGACTTTTTCGTTGTCTTTCATTTTGACTGACAGGGTCATAAAAATCCGGTCATAATCTATTTTTACCCGTCACTTAAATTCTTAAAATGATAATAATGACATATTCAATAGTATTTAGTTTTAATTAATATTCTGTCCGAACAAGCTTAACAGAGAATCCACACCGTGCCATCACACATCAGGCAGATGAATATGTAACTTTTTCTCCGCAGTGACAAAAACAGCTGACTGTGGCCCCAGTAGATAGGCTACATATGGAACAATGAAATTAACAGTTCACCTGCTGTGGCCTGAACGCAGTCTCACACCTTCCTCCTGGTGCGCATGGACTTGAATTGCGTGCCCGCTTGTGCAGTCCCTCTTTTTTCACCTCTTTTATCAACACCATCGTCGTTTTGGGGCTTTTTGAAGAAACTTCGGACACTCAGTTGCCTTGACATTTTTCCGAGTAAGGCCGACGACGTCATGCATCAAGAGAAAATAGGTAATTAATATGCTCACTCGCCACCCTGTGGTCTGGGGTGTGAATTGCAACCTGTCAAAATGACAGATGGACTTCAGTTTTTTCCGTCAGCGTTTTAAAAAAACGGTCAACGACGGAAAATATTTGGTTAACGCGACCCCTGGTCTGAACATAATGTAGGGTCAATTCAATCCTTACAACTTATGGGAAGACAATCTAAATTACCTATATAACTTAACTCATTATTTAATGCAAATAAGGTTGCTTAAAAGTTGGTGGGGACAATATGAGCATCCTTAAAAGTTGGTGGTGTTATGTCCCTACTGTCCCTATGCAAATCTACGCCCTTGCTCCAAACTATTCCAGGTCTGTGCTTGATCGGTATGAACAAAAACCAGGACCCACAGCGGCCCTCGAGGACCGGTTTGGAGACCCCTGCTGTAAGGTCTGTGCTGAGTAATCATCACACACTAAATGTCACTCGTCACATTAGCATAGCATTCGCATTTGCTTTAGCATTAGGCTAATGTACTGTTTATTGTAGGCTACTATACGAACTATCCATCGATTCACCCTACACTGTCAAGGTCAAGGCCGCGGTGAACTTATGACCTACTATTAAGGTGAATTGGTTGTCGATCATCAGCGAGGGGATCGCGAATGGGACATTCACAGCAACACCACAACCAGCTGTACCAAAATCAACTATGTCAAAACCAACAATACCAATGGTCTCTATTTATATAGCTGCATTAGAGTTTCCCATTCCAAACCTCACTGTGTCAAATTAAACTGTAGACACTGTCCACTTGCCAACGTGGCTTCTGTCTATTGTACATAATATGTGCTGCATATCATGTGTATCCCATAGATGGCTGTCAAGTCAGACGGATTTTTTTTTTTTTTTTTTTTAAACATTCTCCTGCCTTTTCTGTGTGATGGGCGTCACTAGACCTAATACCGTAATTTCCCGAATATAACGCGCACTTTTTCCCCCCCCAAAATCAACTTGTAAAATCATGGTGCGCATTATAAACGGGTACATGGATGGAGACAGAAATATATACATATTACATACAGTATATATATATATAAACCGTTTTTTTTTTTTTTTTTTATTGACACGGCCACGTTGTGTTTAAGAAACGTATGCGGCGACCCGTTGCCGACCATTACGGTACGTGACGTCACCATTTTGTTTCGGTAATACTTCACTCTAATAGGCCAAATGGTTTCGTCTGTGTTAAATTCTGCTTTTTTCACTCTTCATAAAGCACAGAATTTAGTTTCTTGAACTCATTTGAGTCGACGTTTATTGCAGCTCCGCAACTCGGACCATAGCAAACGTAACAACACAGACTTCCTGTGTCCGTCAACTATATCTGTCCCTCGGGAAACTCAAACCCAAATAGTTCCTATTGTTACTGTCGTGTTGACAGCGATGAGCTCTCACGGATTTCCGACTTACGTTCTCACTTTCATTTTACCGTATCAATCCATGGAAGAAACATTTATTCATCATGATGAAACGAGCAAGTTATACGGCAGCCATTAAAAGAAAAGTCACATCTGTTTTGTTTTCTCCTAGATTCTGGTAAGTTGGAGAAGTTGTCAAATCATATTATTACCGTAAATATTGTCAGTTTATGGTAATGTTTTAAACTACCAATGTGCTATGCTTGTGCTGTATTTCACCCGTCAGTAAAATGATATTTCTGTATCTGTACACGAGCTCGGTTTTCTTGTATTCTTCTATTTATTGGTGCTAAAATTAGGGTGCGCGTTATAAACGGGTACAATAATTTCCCCCTAGATTTTACAAGTAAATTTGTACATTTATACACGGGTGCACCTTATATTCGGGAAATTACAGTACAATACTGGGGCACACCGGTGCACCGATGAGTGAGCATTTTTTTCCCTTTTTTTAGCACTTATCATAAAAACAAAGAAATAGCGCTTTAAACTACCGTAATTTTCAGACCATAAGCCGCACCCCACAAATCTGACGCAAAAACGGCATTTGCCCATAGATAAGCTGCACCAGCCCACTTTCACCCCTGACTGTAACTGTTATGCAAGGGTCACTGCAAGGATCAACAAGCCAAATTTAAAAAAATTTTTACGACTTTTTTTTTTTAAACTATAATGAATAAAATCTAAGAGTCATTTCACATACACTGCTGGCTAAAAGCATTAGCACCCATGCAATTCTTTCAGATAATGCTCAATTTCTCCCCGAAAATGATTTTAATTACAAATGCTTTGGTAGCAATATCTTCATTTATTTTGCTTGCAATGAAAAAACTAGGGCTGTCAAAATTATCGCGTTAACGGGCGGTTATTAATTTTTTAATCACGTTAAAATATTTGACGCAATTAACGCACATGTCCCGCTCAGACAGATTTAAATGTCAGTAGAGTGAAATGCCCACTTGTTAATTGTGTTTTATGGAGTTTGTCCGCCCTCTGCTGGCGCTTGGGTGCGACTGATTTTATAGGCTTCAGCACCCATGAGCATTGTGTAAGTAATTATTGACATCAACAATGGCAGGCTAGTAGTTTATTTTTGGATTGAAAATTTTACAAATTTTATTAAAACGAAAACATTAAGAGGGGTTTTAAGATAAAATGTCTATAACTTGTACAAACATTTATCTTTTAAGGACTATAAGTCTTTCTATCCATGGATCGCTTTAACAGAATGTTAATCATGTTAATGCCATCTTGTTGATTTATTGTTATAATAAACAAATACAGTCCTTATGTACCGTATGTTGAATGTATATATCCATCTTGTGTCTTATCTTTCCATTCCAACAATTTATTTTACAGAATATATATATAATTTACAGAAAAATATGGCATATTTTATAGATGGTTTGAATTGCGATTAATTGCGATTAATTATGATTAATTAATTTTTAAGCTGAAATTAACTCGATTAAAAATTTTAATCGTTTGACAGCCCTTGAAAAAACACAAAAGAAGAAAAAAAAATCAATATCATTTTACACAAAACTCCAAAAATGGGGCGGACAAAAGTGGTGGCACCCTTTGAAAAATCATGTGATGCTTCTCCAATTTGTGTAATTAACAGCACTTGTTACTTACCTGTGGCATATAACAGGTGGTGGCAATAACTAAACCACACTTACAGCCAGTTAAAATGGATTAAAATTGACTCAACCTGTCCTGTGTCTTTGTGTGTACCACGTTGAGCATGGAGAAAGAATACCAAAAAACTGTCTGAAGACTTGAGAAGCAAAATTGTGAGGAAGCATGGGCAATCTCGAGGCTTAAAAGACCATCTTTACACACCTAAATGTTCCTGTGTCTACTGTGGACAGTGTCATTAATAAGTGTAAAACCCACGACACTGTGGCTAACTTCCCTAGATGTGGACGGAAAAGAAAAATTGACGAGCGATTTCAACGTAAGATTGTGCGTATGGTGGATAAAGAACCTCGACTAACATCCAAACAAGTTCAAGCTGTCCCGCGGTCTGAGGGTTCAACAGTGTCTACCCGTACTATCTGTCGGCGTCTGAATGAAAAGGGACTATGGTAGGATACCCAGGAAGACGCCACATCTGACCCAGAGACATAAAAAACCCAGGCTGCAGCTGGCCAAAACTTACCTGAGAAACCCAAAAACGTTTTGGAAGAATGTTATCTGGTCAGTCGAACATGGCGGAGGTTCCCTGATGTTTTAGGGTTGCTTTGCAGCCTCTGGCACTGGACTGCTTGACCGTGTGCATGGCATTATGAAGTCTGAAGACTACCAACAAATTTTGCAGCATAATGTCGGGCCAAATGTGAAAGCTGGGTCTCCCTTAGAGGTCATAGGTCTTCCAGCAGCACACTGACCAATAACCCAATTCAAAAAGAACTACAAAATGGTTTGAGAGAAAACACTGAAGACTTCTAAAGAGGCCAGCAATGAGTCCAGACCTGAATCCATAGAACACCTGTGGAAAGATCTGAAAATGGCCCCCTTTCAAATCTCAGAGACCTGGAGCAGTTGGCCAAAGAAGAATGGTCTAAAATACCAGCAGAGCATTTGAAGAAACTAATTGATGGATACCGGAAGCGGTTGCTCGCAGTTATTTTGTCTAATGGTTGTGCTACCAAGTATTAGGCTGAGGGTGCCAATACTTTTGTCCGGGCCCATTTTTGGAGTTTTGTGCGAAATGATAATGATTTAATTTTTTTTTTCATTCTCTTTTGTGTTTTTCCATTGCGAGCAACAATAAATGAAGAAGATATTACTACCAAAGCATTTGTAATTGTAATCATTTTCTGGGAGAAATTGAGCATTATCTGACAGAATTGCAGGGGTGCCAATACTTTTGGCCAGCACTGTAGGTGTTTTAGGTTGTTGCTAGAACAATGTTTCCTTCTGCGCCTTGTTTGCACCCACATGAGAGTGAGCCAATTCTTTTGCAAGACCCACCAAAGGAATGGTCTATTGTTTGACAAAGCCAAGGGCGTGTTAAACCTCATGATTTGATTCAGTGTATTTATTGATTTAGAGACGCGAACGCTTCATGTCCTTCAGCAGCATGCTCAGGTCTGAATGGGTTAAAGAGTTCATTCCAATTTTCACTGAAATTCGAGTTACGTTGCCAGCGTAGAAATGGACCTTTTTTGCAACCAGCGGACTAACTGTATTCTCAGCAGGGCCGAAAACCAAAAGTGTTTTTTGCCATGTGCCATTTTTTTTTTGCCATGTGGCAAAATTTTTTTGCCATGTGCCAATTTTTTTTGCTATGTGGCAAATTTTTTTTGCTACGCGGCTTTTTTTTCACCATGTGACATTTTTTTTGGGTATGTGGCAAAATGCATTTTGGTTTGTGGAGGGAGAGGGGTATATGGCATTTTTTTTGCCATGTGGCAAAAAATTTTTTGCCATGTGGCAAAACATTTTTGCCATGTTGCATTTTTTTTGCCATGTGGCAATTTTTTTTGCCATATAGCATTTTTTTGCCATGTGGCAAATTTTTTTTGCCATGTGGCATTTTTTTGGGGTAGGTGGCTAAATGCATTTTGGTTTGTGTGTGTGTGTGGGGGGGCATATGGCATTTTTTTTGCCATGTAGCATTTTTTTCTCGCCATTTGGCTTTTTTTTATGGGTAAATGGCAAAATGCATTTTGATTGGGGGGGGGGTATATGCCATTTTTTTTTTTTTGCCATGTGGCAAAGTTTTTTTTGCCATGTGGCAAAAATATTTTTGCTTTTTTTTCGCCATATGACATTTTTTTTTGGTATGTGGCAAAATGGTTCTTTGTTTGTGGGGGGTATATGGCTTTTTTTTGCCATTTGGCAACATTTTTTTGCCATGTGGAATTTTTTTTGCCATGTGTTAAAAAATTTTCGCAACGTGGCATTTTTTTTTCACTATGTGGCATTTTTTTGGGTATGTGGCAAAATGCATTTTGGTTTGTGTTGGGGGGGTATATGGCTTTTTTTTTTTTGCCATGTGGCAATTTTTTTTGCCATGTGGCAATTTATTTATTTATTTTTTGCCATGTGGCAAAATTTTTTTGCTTTTTTTCGGCATGTGGCATTTTTTTTGGGTATGTGGCAAAATGCATTTTGGTTTGTGTGGGGGGGGGTATATGGCATTTTTGGGGTATACGGCTGTTTTGCAGGCCATACAAGTCCATGCCACATAAGCTCCGCACGTCCAAATTTTACTTTCATTTTAAATGGCAGAAAAACGTGTGGCTGTGATTTTTGACCATACACTTTACATTAGAGCTTCTCAACATTCAACTGGCACCCAAGTAAGGCTCTGCCATTGACGGCTATGCACGTCCAAATTTTATATTCATTTTAAATGGCAGAAAAACGTGTGGCTGTGATTTTTCACCATACACTTTACATTAGAGCTAATCGACATTCAACTGGCACCCAAGTAAGGCTCTGCCATTGACGGCTATGCACGTCCAACTGTGGTACTTCCTTTTGCAACACTGGCCACTAGGTGGTGCAGAATTTTAATTAAAATAGGTCATAAATCAAACCGTGACAATAAGCAATCCTACTATATATTGTCCGACAAACCAAATATTGGCCAGCCGAGATACCGGTCGACCTTTAATCACTACTGGGCTCTATTTTAACCATGGCAATTCTAAAATCTGTTAGGGTTTGAGTTAGCTTAGCATGTTATAGTTTCATTTTTGAATTGTTTTGTTTTACGCTGCTTTCATGTGATGTCAAAATTATGGTAAATAATAAACCCCACAGAACCACTGACTCTTTCTCAACCTACAGTATCTCTTTCTTTTCTGTTTGCGTTCTCTTGTTTCACGCACTCGATTGAAACACCGCCATGAAAACTCGATACTGACTCAGTAGGCTAGAGAAAGGTCAGTGTTTCTTGGCTTGAACCGGTCTTTGGCACCAGCTAGATGAGGACATGTGCAACAGCAACAAGCACAAAGATGGGACATTCTTTGAAAGTCTCTCCCTCTGTAAGTCAGACCTACAGTGTGTCTCCAGGCTGATGCAGCATCTGTGCTTTGTTAGATGTATTACTGTTGCACAAGAATCTGGGGTCAGGGACCACAACACTTTCTAGAATAAAAAACATGTTATTCGAGCTTAAAAGGGCTGTCAATTTTGCAGCGCTTGTTAGCTTAATTATCCTAATTTCATCTCCGAAACGAAGATCGGAAAGAAAAAAACAACTCAAACGGGCCACCGGCGGAGAGCTCGCCTTACCTGACTGAGTCTGGACTATGGCCAGAACCTGGCCAGGTAAGCAGGTCAGCAGCTCTACGGAAGATCTTTTTAGTCTCCTCCGTGTGTGTTTTGGGGTTTAGCATCGTTAAGTCAGTCTCCGATTTACAAACATTTAAAGGCCCCGTGCTGTTTCATTTTTCATTTAGTCGCAGCCCAAGGCCATGTCCCGGATCGCGCCGCCTCGCTCGCTCGCCGCTCCCCACCTCTCCGTCTGGTCTGGGGAGATGAGGACCTACCGGTGACCCCGCAGCGCACACACATTCTTGCAACTTTCTATATGCGCCCTCAGACACGCACACCCGCCAAGAAAACACAGACAGACAGGCAGACGGAACCCACACATGCAGACAGCATGCGAACAAGCCATCTAAATCCCATTAATACGGGGGAAAAAAATCTACACAGACAGACAGGTATGACTCAACAAACACCAAGGCAGACGTCACACGCTCTGCAGGGCACAGTTACATGCAAAGTGATAACTAGAGGTGTGACAGTATATCAAAAAAGTGATATATCGTGATACTTTGTAGCCCCAAAGGTTAAAAGAATCAAAATATTGTTTTAAAAAGGTGTCACTGTTTAAAAGGAACCAATAGGTTGCTAGCAAAATCTTCCATTTCAATACATCAGCTCACTGGCTGTTATTGACGGCGCTAGACATCAAATTCATTTTGAGTGGATTGGACATCTAGCGCTGTCAATGGCACTGAAACCAAAGCATGTCTTGTGGGCATTTACAGGTCACTTCCTGTTGATTTTCAGTCACTTCCTATTAATTTAGTGGACATTCTTGAGTCACTTCCCTTTCAGTAACATAAAATTTACAGGAAATGACCTCCATCCGTCCGTCCACCCGCCACTTAATCCATGGTCCCTTCGGCGGGATCTCAGGAGCTCCCAGACCAGCCGAGAGACATGGTCTCTCCAGCGTGTCCAGGGTCGTCCCGGGGGCCTCCCACCAGTGGGACATGCCCGGAACACCTCTCCAGGAGGAATTTGAACCAGATGCCACAGCCACCTCAACTGGCTCCTCTCAACGCAGAGGAGTAGCAGATTGACACTGAGTCCCTCCCAGATGACCGAGCTTCTCACCCTATCTCTAAGGGAGAACCCGGACACCCTGCGGAGGAAACTCATTTCGGCCGCTTGTATCTGGGATCTTGTCCGTTCGGTCACTACCCACAGCGTTACCATAAGTGAGGGTAGGAACGTAGATCGACTGGTAAATTGAGAGCTTTACCTTTTGGCTCAGCTCATTCTTCACCACTACGGACCGGTTTAGCGTCTGCATCACTGCAGACGCTGAATCCACCTGTTGATTTCCCGCTCCCACCTACCCCCACTTGTGAACAAGACCCCAAGATACTTGAACTCCTCCACACTGGGCATTATCTCATCCCGTACCCGGAGAGGGCCCGCCACCCTTTTCTGACTGAAAGTTGAATCAATTACCTAAATCAGTGTTTTTCAAACACTGTGCCACGTAGTGTCTGGTGTGCCGTGGAAAATTATCCACTATCACCTAATTGATGTCAAAATGTTTTTTGGACAATTAGCGGCGGCAGACGTCTAGCGGTGGTGGCAAGCTAGCTAGTGGCGCTGGACGGCTAGCTACTGGCTGCTAGCGGCAGCGGACGGCTAGTAGTGTCCAGCTAGCGGCGGCTGGCTTGCGGCGGCGGTTAGCTAGCTAGCTAGCTAGTGGCGGCGGACCGCTAGTAGTAACCAGCTAGTGACGGCTGGCTAGCGGTGGTGGCCAGCTAGCTTGCAGCAGCGGACAGCTAATAGTGTCTGGCTAGCGGCGGCGGTCAGCTAGCTGGTGGTCAGCTAGCTAGCGGCGGCGGAGCGCTAGTAGTATCCAGCTAGCGGCGGCTAGCAAGCGGTGGCGGCCAGCTAGCTAGCATCAGCAGACGGGTAGTAGTGTCCAGCTAGCTGCGACCGGCTAGCGGCAGCGTCAGGTAGCTAGCAGCGGCTAGCAGCGGTGGCCGGCTAGCTAGCAGCGTTGGACGGCTAGCTACTGGCAGCTAGCAGCAGCGGACGGCTGGTAGTGTCCAGCTAGTGGCGGCCGGCTAGCGGCAGTGGTCAGCTAGCTTCCGGCGGCGGGCCCCTAGTAGTATCCAGCTAGCTAGCGGTAGCGGCCAGCTAGCTAGCGGTAGCCGACAGCTAATAGTGTCCAGCTAGCGGTGCCCAGCTAGCTAGCGGCAGCTAGCCGAGGCGGACTGCTAGTAGTATCCAGCTAGCCTTTCGGCTCAGCTCATTCTTCACCACTACGGACCAGTGCAGAGTCTAAATCACTGCAGATGCTGCACTAATCCACCTGTTGATATGCCGCTCCTTCCTACCCTGGGGGAAGGATCTCATCCCTGACCCAGAGAGGGCACGCCACCCTATTCCGACTGAGGACTTTGGTCTCGGATTTGGAGGTGCTGATCTTCATCCCAACCGCTTCACACTTGGCTGGGAACCACTTCAATGAGAGTTGGAGGGCACGGCTTGATGATGCAATGCTCAAGCCACACAACCAGACCCCCTCAACGCTTCGGCTACGCCTAGGAATTCTGTCCATAAAATTTATGAACAGAATCGATGACAAAGGGTAGCCTTAGAGGTGTCAAACCCTCACTGGGAACAAATTTGACTTACTGCCGGCAATGTGGACCAAACTCTGACATCGGTCGTACATGGACCGAACAGCCCTTGCTGAAGGTACCCCTTACTCCTGGAGCACCCCCCATAGGACTCCTCGAGGCACACGGTCGAACGCCTTCTCTAAATCTACAAAATACATGTAGACTGGTTGGGCAAATTCCCATGCACCCTCGAGGACCCTGCCGAGGGTGTAGAGCTGGTCCACAGTTCCACGGCCAGGACGAAAACCACACTGCTCCTCCTGAATCTGAGATTCGACTTCCCGACGGACCCTCCTCTCCAGCAACCCTGAATAGACTTTACCAGGGAGGCTGAGGAGTGTGATCCCTCTATAATTGGAACACACACCCCGGTCTCCCTTCTTAAAAAGGGGGACCACCACCCCAGTCTGCCATTCCAGAGGCACTGTACCCGATGTCCACGCGATGTTGTAGAGGCGTGTCAGCCACAACAGCCCCACAACATCCAGAGCCTGTAGGAACTCCGGGCAGATCCCATCGACCCCTGGGGCCTTGCCACTGACGAGCTTTCCAACCACCTCAGTGACTTCAACCCCAGAGATCGGAGAGCCCACTTCGGAGTCCCCGGACACTGCTTCCTCAAAGAAAGGCGCGTCGGTGGAATTGAAGAGGTCTTCGAAGTATTCTCCCCATCGACTAACGACGGGCCGAGTCGAGGTCAGCAGTACCCCATCCTAATCTTTCCTCTCCTCAGACGACGGATGTTGGACCAGAATTTCCTCAAAGCCGTCCGGAAGTCGTTTTCCATGGCCTCACCAAACTCCTCCCATGTCTGAGTTTTTGCCTTGGCGACCACCGAAGCTCCAGTCCGCTTGGCCAGCTGTCAGCTACCTCTGTAGTGCCACAGGCCAAAACCCCCCCGTAGGCCTCCTTCAGCTTGACGGCATCCCTTACCGCTGGTGTCCACCAGCGGGTTTGGGGATTGCCGCCACGACAGGCACCAACCACCTTACGGCCACAGCGCCGATCGACCACCTCAACAATGTAGGTGCGGAACATGGCCCACTCGGACTCAATGCCCACCCACCTCCTCCGGGACAAGGAAGAAGTTATGCCGGAGGTGGGTATTGAAGCCCTTTCTGACAGGGGGTTCTGCCAAATGTTCCCAGCAGACCCTCATAATATGTTTGGGCCTGCCAGGTCTGGCCAGCATCTTCCCCCGCCATCGGAGCCAACACACCACCAGGTGGTGATCAGTTGACAGCTCCGCCCCTCTCTTCACCCGAGTGTCCAAAACATGCGGCTGCAAGTCCGATGACACGATTACAAAGTCGATCATCAAACTGCGTCCTAGGGTTTACTGGTGCCAAGTGAACATATGGACGCCCCTATGTTTGAACATGGTGTTTGTTATGGACAAACCGTGACCAGCACAGTAGTCCAAAAACAGAATATTCAGGTTCTGATCGGAGGGGCCGTTCCTCCCAATCACGCCCCTCCAGGTCTCACTGTCATTGCCCACGGGAACATTGAAGGAGAACGAAGGAGCTGCGTTACACCCCTACTTATTACAGGTGAGGAATGATCTAGCGGCATCCAACACTGCCACAACCAAAATGGTAATGAAAATTACTACGGACCTGCAAAACGTTGTCCCTGCGAAATGTTCGTCGGAATGCAGCAAGGAATGAAAACCGCGACGAGGATTAAATCGACGAAATGGTGTGGCGGACACTAGAGGCGTGCAAAATTTCGGATTCTTAGATTATTTGCGATTCGGCCGTGGAAGATTTGAGAACGATTAACAAACATCCAAATTCCGATTATTGAATTATACCAGGTAAAGCGGAAATAAAACGCAGTCAGCGCGGTCTTCGGGACGCAATGAGGAACGGACCGAGAGTAAATATCATGTGCAGCTAATGCTGCTAGGTAAAAAAAACAAAAACAATAATACCTGACTGCGGCCGTCAGCCGTAAACAGCGCCCAGTTGGTAGTTGCTACAAACATACGGCAACATCCCGCTGTTGTAGATATCACATATATCTAGACTAGATGTGAAATGACAGACTTTACCGCGCTAGTGAACAGGCGCCATCTTAAAGCAGTAGACTTCTCTAGAAGGCTCTGTTGTAGAGAACCTAATTACTTTTTGTCTAAAATACCCCTAAATCGGCAAAATCTTGACTTGAATCTATCTTCAAATGATGAAACACTTTTCAAACTTTCACATGTCGAAAGTAGACATGAGGGAAATTATGGAATAACGGGCGCAATTTTAACATTTTTAAGGGTTGATTCACAACATTAAATTAATTGAATGTAGTTTAAAGCTGCTGATACAGAATGGGGACTTGAGTATTTTATTTACTGTTTTTAACCGGTAACTTTAAAATAGTAGTTTGGTTTATTTAGCCTGAGAGAATTTTTGAACAATTTTGGAACAAATATACAAAACTTTTTTTTTTTTAAATGGGGGGGGGGGGGGGGGCATCAATAATCGATTTACAATCGAATCGGAGTCTCTGAATCGTACTCGTAATCGAATCGTTAGGTGCCCTCTAGCGGACACGGCCTGACATCGGTCCTCAGCTATTCCCCATCTTCTGGATCGGATCAACTGAATGAACTAACCTCTGAATTATGAAGTAATCTACTGGATTTAATCAACATAACGAGCACATCGCCGCGATCGACAAAGACTATGTAAACACAAATGAATGCTGTATGTTTGTTTGGATTTGTCATGCCTGAAAGGAAAATAAAGAAAGACTATATCGTGCCGAATCAGCCCCGACTGCCGATACTAGTATCAGTGCATCAGTAATTCCCACCCCTAGTGATAACCACTCGCACACTTGCCCCACAGCCCCTCTAATAGCTATACTTCCATACACAGACGCCTCATCACGTTTGAACTTAGTCACACCATAACAGCAATGTAGTCAGAGTAGGCACACGCAAACACACACCTGTGGTTTGAGGCCACAAAACAGAGAACTCTTTGGTCTTTGAGCTGTCTGTCCCACTTAAAGTGAGCTATGCTTGTGAAGAGGAGCCGACAGAAAACACACACACACACTGTGATGAGTACGCCGCTGGAGCAGAAGACCTGACGAAGCTGAATTCCCCCTGATCCCCTTTCCTATTTTCCATCTGCCTCAGCGTAGGAGAACCTGCACCGAGAACTCATGCCCACCGTGCAAATGTCACGCTAAAAAATTTGGACTAACTCTTAAAGAGGACATTTAACTTCATACAGGTTGGGGGTTTTTTCTCGCCACAGGTGCTAACAGGGGAAAAAACAGCAACTTTTGCCCCTGCAGAAGCTCTTATTCCTTCAATTGATGGTAGCTTTTCATGTAATGCCAAAGCAACTGTCTGTGTCAAACTGTTATGTTTGACACCCCCCCAAAAATGACCTTTTGCCCAAAAACGCTGTTTTTGGGGGGAAAACAGTGACATTTTGAAACGCTCATCAGAACATTCAGGATGCTAAGGGGCACAAAAGATCTACAGTGGTATGAAAAAGTATCTGATTTCTCACCTTTCTGCATAAACTCACCATCAAATGTGATCCCATATTAGTCAAAATCACACAGATGAAAAAAAAAAGTGTCTGCGTTAGCTAAAACCAGCCAAACATTTATAGGTTTTCAAATCTTAATGAAATGCATGCAAACAATAACAGAAGGGGGAAAAAAAGTAAGTTAACCATCAAATTGAATATTTTGTGCCCCCTCCCCCCTTGGCAGCAAAAACTTCAACCAAGTGCTTCCTGTAACTGCAGATCAGTCTGGCACATCGATCAGAACTAATCTTGGCCCATTCCTCTCTACAAAACTGCTGTAGTTCAATCCGATTCCTGGGATGTCTGGCATGAATCGCTGTCTTTAGGTCATGCCAGAGCATCTCAATGGGGTTCAAGTCGGGACTTTGACTTGGCCACTCCAGAACGTGTATTTTGTTCTTCTGAAACCATTCTGAAGTTGATTTACGTCTGTGTTTTGGATCATTGTCTTGTGGCAGCATCCATCCTGTTTTTAGCTTCAATTGTCTGACAGACGGCCTCAGGTTTTCCTGTAAAACTTTTAAATTCATTCTTCCATTAATGGCTTCAAGTTGTCCAGGCCCCGAGGTAGCAAGACAGCCCCAAATCATGATGCTCCCTCCACCATGCTTCACGGTGGCTTGTGAGGTGTTGATGTTGGAGTTTAAAATTCATTCTTCCATTAATGATTTCAAGTTGTCCAGGCCCCGAGGCAGCAAAACCGCCTCAAATCATGATGCTCTCTCCACCATGCTTCACGGTGGGGATGAGGTGTTGATGTTGGCGAGCTGTTCCATTTTTCCTCCACACATGACGTTGTGTGTTACTCTTAAACAATTCAGCTTTGGTTTCATCAGTCTACAAAATATTTTGCCAAAACTTCTGTGGAGTGGACAAGTGCCTTTTTGTGAACATTAAACGAGCAACAAGGGGTTTTTTTTTTTAGACATCAGTGGCTTCCTCCGTGTTCCTCTCATGAACACATTCTTGGCCAGAGTTTTACATATTGTTGATGTCTTCACAGAGATATTGGACTTTGCCAGTGATTTCTCTAAGTCTTTAGCAGACACTCTAGGGTTCTTTTTTACCTCTCTGAGTATTCTGCGCTGAACTCTTTTCATCATCATTGGCGGACGGCCACTCCTTGGGAGAAAAGCATTAGTGCTACACTCTCTCCATTTGTGGACTTCTCTGATTGTCGATTGATGAACATCCAGACTTTTAGAGATGGTTTTGTATCCTTTCCCAGCTTTTTATAAATCAACAATCGCAGGTCTTTAGACAGCTCTTTTGACTGAGCCATGATGCACATCAGACAATGCTTCTCATCAGAACAATTCTTACCAGGTGTGTGTGATCAGTGATTGGGCACACATCCATCAATGAGTTTCTTACAATGCTCTGCTAGAATTTCAGACCATTCTTCTTTGGCCAACTGCTCCAGGTCTCAGATTTGAAGTGCGCCTTCTCCAAACTGCCATTTTCAGATCTTTCCACAGGTGTTCTATGGGATTCAGGTCGGGACTTATTGCTGGCCACTTTAGATGTCTCCAGTGCATTCTCTCAAAACATTTTCTCGTGCTTTTTGAAGTGTGTATTGGGTCATTGTCCTGCTAGAAGACCCATGACCTCTGAGAGAAACCCAGCTTTCTCACACTGGGCCCTACATTATGCTGCAAAATTTGTTGGTAGTCTTCAGACTTCATAATGCCATGCATATGGTCAAGCAGTCCAGCGCCAGAGGCAGCAAAGCCACCCCAAAACATCAGGGAACCTCCACCATTTTTGACTGTGGGGACCGTGTTCTTTTCTTTTAAAGCCTAGTGCTTTCCCCCCCTGTAAACTCCATGTTGATGCCTTTTCCCCAAAATCTCAACTTTGTCTCATCCGACCAGTGAACAGGCTTCCAAAACGTTTTTGGCTTTCTCAGGTAGGTTTTGGCAAACTCTAGCCTGGCTTTTTTATGTCTCTGGGTCAGAAGTGGTGTCTTCCTGGGTATCCTATTATGGAGTCCCTTTTCATTCAGACGCCGACGGATAGTACGGGTTGACACTGTTGTACTCCTCGGACTGCGGGACAGCTTGAACTTGTTTGGATGTTAGTTGAGGTTCTTTATCCACCAGCCGCACAATTTTTTGTTGAAATATCTTGTCAATTTTTCTTTTCCGTCCACATCTCGGGAGGTTGGCCACAGTTCGGTGGGCTTTACACTTATTGATGACATTGCGCACGGTAGACACAGGAACATTCAGGTCTTTGGAGATGGACTTGTAGCCTTGTGATTGCCCATGCTTCCTCACAATTTTGCTTCTCAAGTCCTCAGACAGTTCTTTGCTCTTTTTTCCTTTCTCCATGCTCAATGTGGTACACACAAGGAAACAGGACGGCGGTTGAGTCAACTTTAATCCATTTTAACTGGCTGCAAGTGTGATTTAGTTTTTGCCACAACCTGTTATGTGCCACAGGTAAGTAACAGGTGCTGTTAATTACACAAATTAGAGAAGCGAAATTTGTTGGTAGTCTTCAGACTTCATAATGCCATGCACACAGTCAAGCAATCCAGTGCCAGAGGCAGCAAAGCAACCCCAAAAAGAACAAGGAACCTCTGCCATGTTTGACTGTAGGGACCGTGTTCTTTTCAGTGAAGGCCTTGTTTTTTTCCTGACAACTCTATGTTGATGCCTTTTCCCCAAAAGCTCAACTTTGTCTTATCTGACCAGAGAACAGGCTTCCAAAATATTTTTGGCTTTCTCAGGTAGGTTTTGGCAAAGCCTGGCTTTTTTATGTCTCTGGGCCAGAAGTGGGGTCATCCTGGGTATCCTACCATAGAGTCCCTTTGGGTTGACACTGTTGTATCCTATGACTACAGGACAGCTTGAACTTGTTTGGATGTTAGTTGAGGTTCTTTATCCACCATCTGCACAATCTTTCGTTTAAATCTCTTGTCAATTTTTCTTTTCCGTCCACATCTAGGGAGGTTAGACACAGTGCCGTGGGCTTTACACTTATTTATGAAACTGCGCACGGTACGGACACTGGAACATATTCAGGTCTTTGGAGATGGACTTGTAGCATTGAGATGGCCCATGCTTCCTCATAGTTTTGCTTCTCAAGTCATCAGACAGTTCTTTAGTCTTTCCTTACTCCATGCTCAATGTGGTACACACAAGGACACAGGTTAAGTCAACTTTAATCCATTTTAACTAGCTGCAAGTGTGATTTAGTTATTGCCATCACCTGTTAAGTGCCACAGGTGCTGTTAATTACACAAATTAGAGAAGCATCACATGATTTTTCAAAGGGTGCCAAGACTTTTGTCCAGCACATTTTGGGAGTTTTGTGTCAAATGATAATGATTTATTTAATTTTTTCCGTTCTTTTTTGTGTTTTTCATTGCAAGCAAAATAAATAATAATAATGCCCTTTAAAGGGTTCAGAGGACAAGGGCAAGTGCTCTGGCACCACCTGACATCTACCTATGCACGCCACCAGAACCTTATCTCCTATTCAACACCCACGACTTCCACTTTTCGCCACGCCTGCGGTTCCGTGTGGTTGACCGACAAGCAGTCTGAGACAAGTGCAGCGAGCGTGTTGCCAGACTTCCCTGCCTTTCCACCTAAATTACACGGGACAGTCCCAATTACCCTGTGGCCAACCGAAGCATTTCCTGGGTTATAGCACTATAGTGACGAAGCGTGCGCGCGCGCGCCCCCCTCCCCTTTTGCTGCGGTTAAAGGGGGTGTCATTAGACGCTTGTTTTACTGTAACCCCAAGAACGTAGCCGCCGGCCGCATCCACGCCACAGGAAGTGCCACTGTAACGTTCCAATAACTCGGATATATGACAAATGGGAGCGTGGGGGCTAACGTTCTCGTAGTAAATTCCAGCCGGGTCCGGAGGGAGATGACAAGGCAGCGATTCAGGGAAATTCTAGACAAGCTGCTGTGAGTTCTGGGAGACAGATAAGCATTAACTCAAACATTTTATGGGCCTTTTTTTGGACCGAGAGAGGTGTAAAGTGCAGATGTGGATAACGTCGCTGATTTACGCAGATGAGTCTAATTGGAACTCTCTTTATAGCTCGACTTTAACGCGCGACAAATCAAAACGCGAGAGAAATAACTAGAAGACAAAACAGAGCTGACAAAAATACGTTTTCTTCATTTATGAGCTGACTCAAGTACAACACTGACAATATATTTCATCCAGTATTTTCATTTATAAGCCCCTAAACGTCTGGCCGCTAACCTTTTCGCATTTTACTCTGCTTTATGTGACAGCTGAACAAACTTCTGGATTTTGTGCTTTTGCAAATATGCAGTCATTTTCGAGATAATGTCGCAGCGGGATGTCCGTTGAGTTCCAACACTAAAAGATTCTTCTGTCAGCACCGCATGTGACACAAGGCAGACACGCTGCAGTGTGTCATGGCAAAAAAAGAGGAAAAAAACGTGGAGCCAATTTCTATTTTCTCTTTAACTGAAAGGGGAGGAGAGGAGGGAGCGAATGACAAAGTGTGAAGAGGAGGAATACAGGCTGATGAGGGAGTAGGGATGGGAATTGATACGATTTTTACGATTCCGATTCCATTCTCGATTTTGATTAACGATTCGATTCTTTATCGATTCTAATTTCGGGAAAAAGAAGAACAAACATTTTGATTGGCATCAAGTTTGTTTAATCAGAAGTCAAAACCTTACAAACTCACAACGAGGTCAAAAGAGGCCCAAAGCCTCAATGTTAACTGTGGCAGTTTTACATGTTTCTAATAGAAATAAAAAATATTGGTATATTTTGGCATATAGGTCGTTGTTCTGCCTTTGGCAATGTCCCCAAACTTTTTCCTGTGAGGGCCACATAACTTTTCCCTTCTCTGATGAGAGGCCGGGGTCAGTTTGTAACAGAAAAAGTGTGACGATTGCAGGAGTGCGTAAATGTAAAAAAATTATTGTTTTTCAGAAAGCCACAATCAAATAACCCTCTGTGGATTCTACACGGAGAAAAAGTAAATAAAATAATAATATAATATAATAATAATAAATAATAATAGCACTATTCATTAAATAGATAATAACCAAATAACCCTCTCTGAGTTATTCACTGAAAAAGGAAATAAATAACATTACTGAGGGGAAAAAAAAAAAAAAAAAATGTTTTCTGAAATTGTTCAGGGGGCCGGACCAAATATGGAGCCGCGGGCCGTAGTTTGGGCACCCCTGTTTTTATTTACCACTATATTGAAATGCATGCCTTTTAGTTTTTATGGTGCTTTTACGCTCAAGTGGTGGCGCCCTTGCGCTTCTTCATGCGAAGAAGAACGCGCTCACGTGAAGAAGAGCGCACTTACACGCGAAGAAGAAATGCGCATCCAAGCGAGTGAGTGAGCGAGTTAGTGAGAAAGGGAAACACTGCCACGAGCCTAGGTTCTTTGTTAATGTTTGTAAAATATCTACAGAGCCAACGCCTGTATGTATAATCTCCTGTGTTGTTGTTGTGTGTTTCCACTCGCGATCAGACACTTAAATCCAGTTGTGTAGTGGTTTAAACGATGTGCTAATGGTAGCGAACGCATGCTAACTGTTTGTTATTACTGTTAGCAACTAATCATCGCTGATTTACGTTGATGCAAACCTGTTTGTTATTGGGGACGAAATTGATTTGTTTCATTTTCTATTTTTAGATTCAAGTGATGGTTGAATAAAGTCAGCAAATTATACCAACGTCTTCTGCATTGTCATTTGGGAGTTTAGCTGGCTGTATAGACCCTGCCCACCTACGTCACAAAACCACGTGCTCGCTGTATGGTTCCGCCCACTTGTCCGTCATTTTGACTCTGTATTAGCATTGTTTTCAATTGATGGCGGAATTTAAAATGCATTTCATGGAAGACCCGGTACTTTCTGATGCCGCAAACTCACTGGATCTGTTGCATAAAAGGCGTTATGAGGAAAAGCTTCGTTCTATACAGTCGCCAGATCCATATTTGATGCCCAAATCGATGTTTTTCGACCCACTGTCTTCGCCCTGTCTGCCTGACATCTGCTACGCAGATATTGACAATTATCTTGTCCACACTAAATCAGCCTATTCTCACGAAAATATGAAAAACTTCAAGAGCTTGGAGGCTTATAAATACTTCGTTGCTGGTTGGGTGAAACAGGTCCTCGGCCACGAAAATTCGGCAGGAATCTATCTTGTGCTTGGAAAGGTGAGTTACGAAATTTTCAATTCAAAATCTTTTGTTATTGCTAACATCCACTGTCAAGTCTAATGTATTTCATGTCGTTTGTCAATGGAGTTAAGGCTTTTAATGTTTATATGGTTTAGCGATAGCACTCTCACTACATACATACGTGTATGTTGTCGGCGATTAGCCTAGCAATGATCTTAATTGTGGTTATTTGTCAGCCCCGTAGACGAGGCCGTTTCTTTCACTTGGTACCAGCTAAATATTATTCAAAAAATAACGATGGTGGAAGAAAGGGAAGTCACAAACATCTTGAATTTGAAACTATGTCGTACTACGTCGTATGTTGTCGGCGATTAGCCTCGCAATGATGTTAATTGTGGTTATTTGTCAGCCCCGTAGACGAGGCCAGTTTCTTTCACTTGGTACCAGCTAAATATTCTTCAAAAAATAACAATGGTGGAAGAAAGGGAAGTCACAAACATCTTGAATTTGAAACTATGTCGTACTACGTCGTATGTTGTCGGCGATTAGCCTCGCAATGATCTTAATTGTGGTTATTTGTCAGCCCAAAACCCTCTAAGTATATCTTAAATGCATCTTACCGGATATAAAATGACTACTACATAGTCTGTGGTGATTTTTTGGTGCCCAGTTTTCATGTCGAATTGCAGCCGTCCATTTCGCTCTCTTTGGATCCCTCGGAATACGGTAAAACTTCAAGTCTCTCCTTCCATCTTCTCTGTTAGTGCAACCAACAGCCACACACGCCTTCACCATTTTGATTATTAATGTTAAGGAGCAGAAAAACACGCCGTAAATAGGAGAAATGTACGTAGCCGTAACAGGTTAACACTATGTTTTGACGGACAAGTGGGCGGTACCATTCAGGAGAGCGGAGTTGTGACGTCACGTGGGTAGGGTCTATAGCCAGGACTGAGCCTTAGCGTCTCGGTGAGGATGCGAAGTGAAGACACACTTTCGAGCGTTCGAACCTACGTGCTGTCATTGTTATGTTTACGGCGGCAATGCTCGTGCTAACCTTTCATTTTCACCCTTTTTCCTGGTGAAGTGTAGCCAAACTTTGGAGCGAGTGGTTCTTGGCGCCATGCTAGTTTGATGCGTCTGGACAACAAGACACGTCACGACGCAATATGCGTCTTTAGGGATCGTTAAAGGGATCGTTAAGGCTTTTTCATTATAATGTCGATGCCTCGAAACACTCGGAACCGGGTCCGAATTGGAATCGGATTTCGATTCCCATCCCTATGAGGGAGGAAAGAGGGCCAGAACGGTCTGGTACGCGGTACCGGTAAAATATTTGGGGCTGGAACAATCTGGTACAGGGCTTTGATCCTGAAAATTTGACAGCAACAATCTAAAAACAATGTTAAAACTACAAACTGCCATTTCTGGAGAAATTACAATGGGGTTTTGCTGTGGTAGAGACAGATCTATCAGATCACTTCCTGTTGATTTGGGGACATTTGGGGGACATGTCCTGGAAGTGACCTGATAGCAACAGGACATATCAGGTCACTTCCAGGCAGGGGTCGCGTTAACCGAATATTTTCCGTCGTTGACCGATTTTTTAAAACGGTGACGGAAAAAACTGAAGTCCGTCCGTCATTTTGACAGGTTGCAATTCACACCCCAGACCACAGGGTGGCGAGTGAGCATATTAATTAGCTATTGTCTCACTTAATGCATGACGTCGTCGGCTATTCTGTCAGAATATTGTAGCGTCACCGGGGTCTGGCGGCGGCACCGTGACTTACACATCAACGCGAGGTTCTTATTGGTGCACCCGGTGTGCCAGCGTGTCACCCAATTGGTGGACTAGACTGCCGCCTGCGTATAGACCCCAATAACATGACGACACAACTCTGCCCCCCTGACTGGAGCCGCCATATTGTCCGTTAGCTCGTCGTGTTTACACATTACCGCTACGTACATGCCTCCTATTACGGCGTGTTTTTCTGCTCGTTAACATTAATAATCAAAATGGTGAAGGCGTGTGTGACGGTTGGTTGCAGTAACGGAGAAGATAGACGGAGAGACTTGAAGTTCTACCGTATTCTGAGAGACCCGAAGAGGAGAGCGAGATGGACTGCTGTAATTCGACAAGAAATCTGGGCACCAAACGATCACCACAGACTATGTAGTAGTCATTTTATATCTGGTAAGATGCATTTATATATTTAGAAGATTTTGGGCTGACAACCACAATTAAGATCATTGTGTGACATTGGTGATTGGGGTCTATATAGTTGCCTCTTTTTCTTTGGGGGCGGAGTTGTTGTTTTGTTGGTGTTGTTGGCGGTAAGGAAAGTAAAAAGAGGGAGAAAAATACCACGACTTCCGTGTCTAATTTTTCGCCGCCAAACAAGCGTTACAATATTAATTAAAAATGAATGAAAACTAAATACTATTGAATATGTCACCATTATCATTTTAAAAATTGAAGTGACGGGTAAAAATAGATTATGACCGGATTTTTATGACCATGTCAGTCAAAATGACAGACAACGAAAATGTCTAGCGCAACCTCTGCTTCTAGGACATGTCCTGTTAATATCAGGTCACTTCCTGTTAATTTGGGGAAATTTCGGGGACATGTCCTGTTGATATCAGGTTAAATGGTGTTATACTTTACCGCGCTTTTCCACCTTTCAAGGCGCTCAAAGCGCTTTACACTATCTCGCCATTCACCTACTGGTGACGTAGCACCAGGAGCAACGTGGGGTTCAGTGTCTTGCTCAAGGACACTTAGACGAGTTCATCAGGGTGGCTAATTGAACCCACAACCTCTGGGTTGGGGGACAACTACTCTACCACTGAGCCACGCCACCCCAGGTCAGGGGTGACATGGGGTCACTTCATCAGGTCACTTCATGTTGATCTGGAGACATTTCGGGGACGTCCTTTTGCTATCAGGTCACTCCCTGTTTATTTGGGGACACTTCGGAGACAATATCAGTTGATTTGGGGACATTTCCAGTACAGGTTCTATTGGTATCAGGTAACTTCATGTTGATTTGGGGACATTTCGGGGACATGTCCTGTTGATATCAGGTTACTTGATGTTGATTTAGGGACATTTCGGGGACGATCTGTTGATATCAGTTCACTTCATGTTGGTATGGGTACATTTCAGGGACATGTCCTGTTGGTATCAGGTCACTTCTGGTTGATTTGGGGACGTTTCGGAGACAACATCAGGTCCCCTCCTGGTTGATTTGGGGACATTTCGGGGACACGTACTGTTGATATCACGTCGCTTCATGTTGGCATGGGGACATTTCAGGGACAAGTCCTGTTGCTATCAGGTCAGTTCTGGTTGATTTGGGGACGTTTCGGAGACAACATCAGGTCCCCTCCTGGTTGATTTGGGGACATTTCGGGGACACGTACTGTTGATATCCGGTCATTTCCGGTTGATTTGGGGACATTTCAGGGACACATCCTGTTGATATCAGGTCACTTCATGTTGATTTGGGGACAATTCGGAGACAACATCAGGTCCCCTCCTGGTTGGTTTGGGGACATTTCGGGGACACGTCCTGTTGATATCAGGTCACTTCCTGTTGATTTGGGGACAATTTGGAGACAATATCAGGTCACTTCATGTTGATTTGCAGACATTTCGTGGACACGTCCCGTTGACATCAGGTCACTTCCGGTTGATTTACGGACATTTCGGGGACAAATCAGGTCACTTCACGTTGATTTGGGGACACATCCTGTTGATTTCAAGTCACTTCCTGTTGATTTGGGGACATTTCGGGGACAATATCAGGTCACGTCACGTTGATTTGGAGACACATCCCGATGATTTCAAGTCACATCCTGTTGATTTGGGGACATTTCGAGGACACGTCCCACTGCTATCAGGTCACTTCATGTTGTTTTGGAGACATTTCAGGGACACATCCTGTTGAATCAGGTAACAACCTATTGATTTGGAGACATTTCAGGGACAATATCAGGTCACTTCATGTTGATTTGGGTACATTTCAGGGCCATGTCCTGTTGCATGGCTTCCAGGTTCACTCCCTGTCGATACAGGGTCACTCGCTGACTATTTTAGGGATTTTTGGGTTCACTTCCTGTTCATATTGGGTCACTTCCTGTTGATTTTGAGGAATTCCAGGGTCACTCCCTGTTGATTTTGCCGCATCTCGGATTTCCTGTAGATATCGGGTCACTTCATGTTGATTTGGGGTTTACTTCCTGTTCATATTGGGTTCATATTGGTCCTGTTGATTTTGAGGCATTCCGGGGTTACTTGCTATTGATTTTGGGCCATTTCCTGTTGATTTTGGGAAATTATGAGTTCACATCCTGTTTATACTGGGTCACTTCCTATTGAATTTAAGGCATTACAGGATCACTTCCAGTAGATATTGGGTCACCTTTTGATTTTGAGGCACTTTCGTGTCCCTTCCCGTTGATTTGGGGCCATTTCAGGGTCACTCCATGTTCATATTGGGTCACTTCCTGTTGATCTAGTGGCGTTTTGGGGTCAATTCCTGTTGATTTTGGGGTCACTTGGGTTGGAATTCAATAGGGGTGAATGGAAGCCATTGGAAATGAATGGGAAATGTTGGTCAATAGAAATGAATGGGTATGTTTTTGGCAAATTTTGGCCGAACCGTACGTTTTTAACAAAAACTGAACACCACCTTTTTTTCTTCTTACCGTCGTGAATTTTTTGATGTCTAAATGATGTAATTTTGACACAAAAAAAAAATCCCATTTAAAAAAAACAAAAAAACAACAACACATTTTTATCAAACTAAATTTGCATGAGAATTCCGGTCGTTTTGGTGTATGAAAGACAAATTTTGTCATGGAGTTTTTAAAGGTACTTTCATAAAACAAAAGCAATTCAACGGAAGGAATAGAAAAGGAAAAAGGGAGGAACATGGAGATGAAGACGAAAGTGGCGGCTGGAGAGTTTGTCAAGTAGCAAGTTGTGGTTTGGTCCACTGCTGCATTTGGTTTTGGTTAATGCGGCTTGGGAAGAAACAAACCTGGTGAAAAAGTAGATGAGAGAACACATGAAATCATGTTAAAGTGCTTCATAAACTTATCTTCCGAGGGATTTGGTCAATGTCGGGCTTGTGTAAGCATCTCATGAGATGAATTAAGGTTCACCGCAAGTATTTGAAATATTCCCTGCCATATTTATGTTTGTCCACGTCTGCTTGACGGAGCCAACTGCCCTGCCCGGCCCGGCCCGATCCTGGCCCGGGCCGCCGAGGCTCGCCTCAGTAGCGGAGTGTCTTTCCAGCCAGCGGGACCGCACCGGGTCCGGTTCCAACCGACTCATTTGCATTCAGGAGGGGAAAATATGCTTTTTCAAATATGCCCTACGCGACCCTTTTAAGCCAATGAAATATTTCGAGGTGCGTAAGCGGGAGAGATTGTCAAGCGAACTTTTGACGCGATTCCTCTGGATGTGGCGGATTACGCTTGGGCTGTTCCAGTTTATTCAACAAAACAGGCCTCTCTTCAACGAGATGTTTATTTGAAACCGCATGGGAAAAGCCAGGTGTTGCCAGTGTACACAGGACTAATGTGGTTTCGGGGAGTTGACCTCAGAGTGCAGGTGCTTGTAGGAGTGTGCCGCAGTGTTTGCGAGATAAGCCATCCAAATGGGCGGCGCGGGGGCGATGACCTTTGAACCCTTCGGTGCGCAACATACCGTATTTTTCGGTAGACGCTAGGATAGTGTCTTTGTTGACTCAATGGCTGCCATTGACGGCGCTAGATGCTTGAACTGGGACTGGGCGAATCAAAATTGCCATATGCCCAAAAAAACTGCCATATGCCAAAAGCTATATTGGCATATGTCAAAAACACTGCCATATGCCAAAAGCCATTTTGCCATATGCAAAAACTGCCATATGTTAAAAAAAAAACTGCCAAATGACAAAAGCCAATTTGTCGTATGCCAAAAACACTGCCAAAACAAAAAAAAAAAACAAAAAATAACTGCCATAAACCAGAAGCCATTTTGCCACATGCCAAAAACACTGCCATATGCTAAAAGCCATATGTAAAAACAACTGCCAAAAGCCATCTTGCCATATGCAAAAACAACTGCCATATGTTAAAAAAAAACAAAAAAAAACGGCCATATGCCAGAAGCCATTTTGACATATGCCAAAACAACTGCCATATGTAAAAAAAAAACCTGCCATATTCCAAAAGCCATTTTGCCATATGTCAAAAATGCTGCCATATGCCAAAAGCAATTTTGCCATATGCAAAAACAACTGCCATATGCCAAAAAATCCATTTTGCTATATGTCAAAAACACTACCAAATGCCAAAAGCCATTTTCCCATATGCAAAAACAACTGCCATTGGTAAAAATAAAAACTGCCATATGCCAAAAAGCCATTTTGCCATATGCAAAAACTGCCTTATGTAAAAAAAAAAAAAATAAATTTTTTTTTAAAAAACCTGCCAAATGCCAAAAGCAATTTTGCCATGTGCAAAAACAACTGCCGCATGCCCAAAAAATTGTCCTATGCCAAAAGCCATTTTGCCATATGCAGAAACTGCCACATGTAAAAATTTTTTTTTTAAAAACAGCCAAATGGCAAAAGCCATTTTGCCATATGTCAAAACAACTGCCATATGTAAAGAAAAACTGCCATATGCCAAAAGCCATGTTGTCATATGCCAAAAACACTGCCGTAGCAAAAAGCCATTTTGCCATATGCAAAAACTGCAATATGTAAAAAAAAACTGCCATATGCCAAAAGCTATTTTGCCATATGTCTAAACGACTGCCATTTGTAAAAAAAACAAACAAACAAACAAACAAACAAAAAAACTGCCTTATGCCAAACGTCTTTTTGCCACATGTCAAAAAAACTGCCAAATGCCAAAAGCCATCTTGCCATATGCAAAAACAACTGCCACGTATTAAAAAACAAACAAACTGCCATATGCCTTAATATTGTCATATGCCAAAAACACTGCCATCGGAAAAAGCCATTTTGCCATATGGAAAAACTGCAACATGTAAAAAAACTGCCATATTCCAAAAGCCATTTTGCCATATTAAAAAAACAACTGCCATTTGTAAAAAAAAATAAAAAAATAAAAAATAAAACCTGCCTTATGCCAAAAGTATTTGCCACATGTCATGTATTTGCCGGCATGGAGGGTCTTAAGGATAGGGGATACCCAGGACTTGAACTGTATCTATTCATCTTTGTTGCTTCATTTCTAATTGTGTATCATATTGCCTCTGTAAAGCCCTTTGAGACTTCTGTTGTGATTGAGGGCTATACAAATAAAATTGAATTGAATTGAATGTCAAAACAACTGCCATATGCCAAAAGCCATCTTGCCATATGCAAAAAGAACTACCATGTGTTGAAAAAAAAAAACTGCCATATACCAAAAGTCATTTTGCCATATGTCCACAACACTGCCATAAGCCAAAAGCCGTTTTCCCATATGCAAAAACAACTGCCATACGTATGTAAAAAAACAACAACAAAAAAACAAAAACTGCCATTTGCCAAAAGCCATTTTGTCATATGTCTAAACAACTGCCATATATTAAAAAAAACTGCCATAAGCCAAAAACCATTTTGCCATATGCAAAAACAACTGCCACATTCTACCCAAAAAATGCCATATGCCAAAAGCCATTTTGCCTTATGTCAAATACCACTTTCCGTTCTTGCTGCCTCTCCGCAGTTGATTAAAACGCCCCACCAACCCCCACAGAAAGTTGGCGCCCCCTCCACTAGATGGCGCCCTAAGTAACCACCTAGTTTGCCTATGCCCTGACTGGAAAGTCAATGCTTTGGATTCAACAGCAACACGATGACGGTAATAAAAAGACCGACGAACAAGACGTGATCTAACGGTGATTCAGCAAAACAACAGCTATTTGTGCCACATACGGAGAGGCGTATGGCGGAAACGCCCATAAAAGAAAATTGAGTCAATGGGAAGATGTGGGTTGATATAAAAATAAACATGACTACCACCCAGCCATTAGACCAATGTAGGAGGATGAAGTATGAGGTGCGAAGACCAAAGTCGGCGGTGAAAAACAATTGTAGTTGTAATTTGTGCTCGAGTGATGAGTTCAGTCTTATTTGAGATTAAGGTTTACAGTAACATGAGAGATACAATTCAGTTCAACAGCTGTGCTCTTATCAGAAATACAAAATGTTGCTAGAGCGAGTACATCCCTCTCACTTTTTCAAAATATTTGATATATTTTCTTGGGGAAAAGCCTGGAGAAATCATACTTTGAAGCAATGTAAAGAATAATAGTCATGACTTAACACGCTGGCAAGAAAAAGTGAGTACACCCCTGTGTGAAAATAGCCAAATCGGGTCCAAACGGCACTGGTATGACTGGAGTTATTTTGTAGGGAATGTTTTGAGGTTATGCAAGCTTTCTGCTAACAACACTGAGAAAAAAAACCCAACAAAAAACAATTTGATGCAAGGTAAAGTAGAATGCTTGTACAGTGGGGAAAATAAGTATTTGAACACCCTATTCTTTTGCAAGTTCTCCCACTTGGAAATGATGGGCGGGTTTGAAATTTTCATGGAAGGTGCTTGTCCACTGTGAGAGACAATCTAAAAAAAAAATCCAGAAATCACGGACAGTGTAGGATTTTTCACAATTTAATGTATTACACTGGTGCAAATAAAGCAGCGATGCGATATTGAAGCCACAAAACCGGACCCCCTCAGTGCCTCGGCTGCGCCTAGATATTCTGTCCATAAAGGTGATGAACATAACCAGTGACATAGAACAGCCTTGGCGGAGTGAAACTTTCACAGGAAATGGATCCGACTTACAACCGGCTACACAGACCAAACTATGACACTGGTCATACAGGCACAGGATCCCCTCAATCAGGAATTCCAATACCCCATACTCCTGGAGCACCCCCCCACAGGACTCCTCGGGGGACATGGTCCACAAAACATGCCCCCGCCGAGAACCCTGCTTAGGGTATAGAGCTGATCCACTGTTCCGCGGCCCGGAAGAAAACCACACTGCTCCTCTTGAATCGGAGATTCGACTTCCCGACGGACCCTCCGCTCCAGTACACTTGAGTAGACCTTCCCAGGGAGGTTGAGGAGTGTGGTCCCCTATAGTTGAAACACACCCTCCGGTCCCCCTTTTTAAAAAGAGGGACCACCACCCCAGTCTGCCAATCCAGAGGCACTGTTCCCGGGGAAAGTGCCTCAAACTTTTCCTGTAAGTTTTGTCGTAGCAAGTTTTCGCACATTTCTTCTTAGGTAACCTCTTTCTCCCAATGCACCTCCTTATTCCACCACCAAGTCCAGTCCAGATGACACACTGTCCTACTTGTCTCCCTGATCACAAATTCCAATCATCTGGAAGTACCTCCTGACTACCCAAACCTGTCTCAACTCCCTTCTAAAAGACATACAACACTTTTTCAGCTTCCACCATTTCGTTGTCAAGCCTTGAGTTCAGTTGGGTCTGGTCATTGTGATTAAAAATTGATTTTACAGCTTGTGGCCTGCTCACTGTGTGTTGAACAATCCGCTGCCTCTTGTGTCACCCACCTGTGCCTCTTGTCTAGTTACCCCTTGTCTGTGTATTCCAGCTCCCGGTTTCTGTTAACTCCTTGTTGTGTCATTGTCGCTTTCTTGTCCCTCCTAAGGTCTGTTCTCATCTCATGTCTGTTCCATTGTGCCTGTATCCCACAGTAAGTTTCACACCCAGTCTTTGTTTGAATTTGGTTTGTACTTTGGTTTGGTCTCCAGAATTAAAACACGTTTGAGTTGATCAACCCCCCGCCTTGCCGCATTTGTTTTCCCTGCTTTTGGGTCCACCGCACTTTCACGTCGTGACATTCGCCCTCTGCTCTGCCTTTGTCCTTGTTCTCTTTCTCACCACCAGAGTCATCCTGCACACTACCATCCTATGCTGTCTGGCTACTTTGCAATCGCTGATCTCCTTCAGATTACACCGTCTACTCAAGATGTAGTCTACCTGCGTACTCCTACCTCCACTCTTGTAGGTCACCCTATGTTCCTGCCTCTTCTGGAAGAAAGTATTCTTGATAGGGTTGGGATTGGTACTCGGTATTGGCAGATCGTCAAAATCAGGTGACTCGAACTCAGGTGTACAAATAAGTGATCAGGACACAGGAGTCTACCTGCAGACTCCTACCTCCACTCTTGTAGGTCACCCTATGTTCCTGCCTCTTCTGGAAGAAAGTATTCTTGATAGGGTTGGGATTGGTACTCGGTATTGGCGGAACCTCAAAATCAGGTGACTTGGACTCAAACTCGAGTGTACAAATAAGTGATCGGGACACAGCTTTTGTCCTCTGCGTCTCACCACCAGTGTCATACCGCACACTACCATCCTATGCTGTCTGGCCACACTATCACTGATCTCCTTCATATCCAGTGTTGTCACAGATTACTTGAAAAAGTAATTTAATTACTGATTACGCCTCAAAAAAGTATTCTAGTTACTTTACTGATTACTTCATTATCAAAGTAACTAAGTTACTTTAAAAATAATCTATCAGTTACTTTTTACCCATTTTTCTCCCTTTGCCGCCTCAACATAAGAATGACAACAGAAAAATGTCATCAGATGTAATTGACTTTCCGATGATTGAATTTAAAGGGGAATATCAGAAGCGCTAACTTAGCCACAAAACAAATATCTGACAAACTGCTTGGAATTTGTTGAAATCAACTCCACCGACCAATTAAATCCCGCTTACTCTAAGATTAAGCCTAATGTCAAAACTTCTGAATTTTGGGTTATGGTTAACAGCATATCAGAGCCAATGTAAAAACAATGCAAACTGACTGCAAAAAATTGCAAAAGCGGTGTCGGGCGCGGATGCGCCTGCATAACCCGGAAGTACTCCTCTCAAGGCCACAAAACGTGGCGGCAACTAAGCACTTTACACTCACACTCACACTACTGAAAAAAGTAATCAGATTACAGTAACGTGTTACTAACTAACGCGTTACTGACAACACTGTTCAGATCACAACATCTACTCAAGCTGTAGTCTGCCTGCGTACTCCTACCTCCACTCTTGTAGGTCACCCTATGTCCCTGCCTCTTCTGGAAGAAATTATTCATGATAGGGTTGGGATCGGTAATCGGTATTGGCAGATTTTTTAACTCGGGTGTACTCTGCCTTTGTCCTCGTTCTCTTCCTCACCACCAGAGTAATCCTACACACTACCATCCAATGCTGTCTGGCCACACTACCACTGATCTCCTTTAGATTACACCGTCTACTCAAGAAATAGTCTACCTGCGTACGCCGACCTCCACTCTAGTTGGTCACCCTATGTTCCTGCCATTTCTGAAAGACACTATTCATGATAGTGTTGAGAACGGTTCACGGTATTGGCAGATCCTCAAAATCAGGTGACTCGGACTCGAACGCAGGTCTACAAATAAGTGATCGGGACACAGTTACCTGCTTTCCATTCATCTCCTGTTCCATCCTCATCTCCTTTGAAGACCTTTCCACTCCTCTCTCATGCCCTGCTAATCCAATCCAGAGCGTTGTGATCACATGGAAAAAAACAAGTGCCACATTTTCCTCTTAACTATAACTGAAACACACACAGGGGGTATGAGGTAGGGGAGAATAAAAAGTGAAATAAACTGTTTATTCAATGTCAGCGCTAAGCCGCCTTTGTTGTGGTGGAGACCTGTCTTTTATTAGCAGCTTGAAAAACTTTTAAAGGACGGAAAGACAGAGGACAATGCCAGCGGACTAGTATATACAAGGATAGAGAATGAAGGGCTGGGTTGATGTGCAGAGAAATGGATAGTGAAATGAGTGGAGGTGAGGCAAGGTAATGGGGGACATGGCAGTAAATGTCATGCATGCTAAGAGGTCAAATGTTCATTCTTGATGTAAAAACTGCATTTTAATTTTTTTTTTTATTTTTTTAAGTCCCACAAAAAGACAACGCACAGGACTGGAAAATCTGGACTCTGCATGCCAGTACGGTAGCTGGTGTTTATTCCCCTCGTTTTACACCCGACCTTGAGAAAAGACTTCAAATGCTGGAAGCCAGTGAAGGAATTGGTTATGTCACGGACTCAAAGCGTCAGGAAACCCTGGCAAAATCTGCATTTTTGAATGACCTTCGTCTGCGTATGTGTGGCTTTTGAGATTTGGGGTTTGTTCTAATGCAACTCGACCGGGTGCAGAAACAGTGCCATTGTGAATAGATTGAATGAATGAATTTGACTTTGTCAGCAATTGTTATTATTATTAATGTAACATCCATTGAAAACAAAATAAAATAGGCCTGCAAGCAAGACTGAACAGGCCCTCACACTTTGGCACAACTCAGACGTCACGCAACTGGGACGGCACGCAGGTCAGGGTGGTGGCAGATCGTCTCCCTCTCATCATCTCCTGGGAACCTAGCTTTCTGGGAACTCGCCTCTTTTTTGGGATTATAAATTCATTCACACAGCTACGTAGGTAGCACAGGCGTGTAATAATGTATCTTTTGTTGTTTGTTCTCCTCCTCTTCTGTCTGCCGCCTTCTTTTCTGTCCCCACAAAACCCCTTCCCGTTCGCTGCTTTCACCTAATCAATAAAACATAATGAACAACCAAAATGAGAACATACAGTGGGGCAAATAAGTATTTAGTCAACCACTAATTGTGCAAGTTCTCCCACTTGAAAATATTAGAGAGGCCTGTAATTGTCAACATGGGTAAACCTCAACCATGAGAGACAGAATGGGGGGTCAGAAAATCACATTGTTTGATTTTTAAAGAATTTATTTGCAAATCATGGTGGAAAATAAGTATTTGGTCTATATCAAAAGTTGACCTCAATACTTTGTTATGTACCCTTTTTTGGCAATAACGGAGGCCAAATGTTTTCTGTAACTCTTCACAAACTTTTCACACACTGTTGCTGGTATTTTGGCCCATTCCTCCATGCAGATCTCCTCTAGAGCAGTGATGTTTTGAGGCTGTCGTTGGGCAACACGGACTTTGAACTCCCTCCACAGATTTTCTATGGGGTTGAGATCTGGAGACTGGCTAGGACACTCCAGGACCTTGAAATGCTTCTTACGAAGCCACTCCTTTGTTGTCCTGGCTGTGTGTTTGGGATCATTGTCATGCTTAAAGACCCAGCCACGTCTTATCTTCAATGCCCTTGCTGACGGAAGGAGATGTTCACTCAAAATCTCTTGATACATGGCCCCATTCATTCTTTCCTTTACACAGATCAGTCGTTCTGGTCCCGTTGCAGAAAAACATCCCCAGAGCATGATGTTTCCACTCCCATACTTCACAGTGGGTATGGTGTTCTTCGGATGCAATTCAGTATTCTCTCTCCTCCAAACACGAGAACCTGTGTTTCTACCAAAAAGTTCTATTTTGGTTTCATCTGACCATAACGCATTCTCCCACTCCTCTTCTGGATCATCCAAATGCTCTCTAGCGCCGCAGACGAGCCTGGACGTGTTCTGGCTTCAGCAGGGGGACACGTCTTTTGAGGATTTGAGTCCCTGGCGGCGCATTGTGTTACTGATAGTAGCCTTTGTTACTGTGGTCCCAGCTCTCTGTAGGTCATTCACTAGGTCCCCCAGTGCAGTTCTGGGATTTATGCTCACCGTTCTTGTTACCATTTTGACGCCACGGGGTGATATCTTGCATGGAGACCCAGATCGAGGGAGATTATCAGTGGTCTTGTATGTCTTCAATTTTCTAATAGTTTCTTTACACCAAGTGTTTTACCTATTGCAGATTCAGTCTTCCCAGCCTGGTGCAGAGCTACAATTTTGTCTCTGGTGTCCTTCGACAGCTCTTTGGCCATAGTGGAGTTTGGAATGTGACTGACTGAGATTGTGGACAGGTGTCTTTTATACCGATAATAAGTTAAAACAGGTGCCATTAATACAGGTAACGAGTGGAGCCTCGTTAGAAGAAGTTAGACCTCTTTGACAGCCAGCAATCTTGCTAGTTTGTAGGTGACCAAATACTTACAGTGGGGAGAACAAGTATTTGATACACAGTCAATGGGAAAACCCATTGGCAGTGTATCAAATACTTGTTCTCCCCACTGTATTTTCCACTCCAACTTGGAAATAAATTCTTTAAAAATCAAACAATGTTATTTTCTGTTGTTTTTTTTTTCACATTCTGTCTCTCATGGTTGAGGTTTACCCATGATGACAATTACAGGCCTCTAATCTTTTCAAGAAGGAGAACTTGCACAATTGGTGGTTGACTAAATACTTATTTGCCCCACTGTATCTAACTCCCATGTGATACATTAAAACTGCTCAGACCATTAGGACACTCAGATTCCTATTCTCTGTGTCTAAGCAGCTGAACAGTACAGATTAAAAAAACATTGTAATAAAAAAATTCAAGAAAAATAAATTATGTTGCACTGCGAGCTGTATGCGCTCAGTGCATTCATTCCATTTTCAAGTTGTGTGTTAGTGTGTGTGCGCGCTGACTCACTCTGGAAGGCAAATCAAAGTGCTCTGCTTTCAATAAGAGTCACAATCAGCAAAGTGGCAGAAAGAAATGACATCACTGCAGCTGGGTCCCCATGCAGCTGGAACACAGAAAAGACTTTGGCACGTGCGTGCATGCGTGCGTGTGGACGTATTTTTCTTACAGTGGCAAAGAGCAGCGAATGCACCGTTTATTTGGAAAATGCATATTTGACGCCATCGGTTAACCCTGTGTTAAACGAGTCCACTCCTAATGTACAAGCTTCCATCTGGAGGTGTGTGTTCGTCCGCGTGTAAGTGTGTGTATTGTGGCGGAGAGCGCAAGTGAGATTTCCAACCTCAGTCATCCCGTCAGTCTCTTTGCACATTCTGTGCCTTGTTTCTATTGGAGCAGACAGTGCTGCGGTGAGAAAAACAACAAGAATTTCATCTGTCACTGATTAAGTCTATTAATGCGTTGGTGTCTGATGTCTTTCACACTCCTTCCATACACACCGACGCGCAGCTGCACTCACAAACAGACGCGACGTACACCCTACTTAGGGGTGGGAACTTTTGGGTACCTCGCGATAGGATACGATTTGCGATACGACATATTCAACTAATAAATAGAACAACAAGCTATTTGTAGACGTCCAATCCATTTGAAGTGGAAGGGTGGCAGCGAATGAACATTCGTTCATTCGCTGCCACCCTCCCACTTCAAACGGATTGCACGTCTATGGCCGTCAGTGGCAGCCGGTGAGTTCATTTTGGGGTATTTTATGTCATTCCGTTATTTATAGACCCGACTCACATGACGTCACAACCACGCCCCCGCGCCATATTGTCCGTCAACTCGTCACTGTTGATCCATTACCGCTACGTAAATTCCTCCTATTATGGTGTGTTTTTCTGCTCGTTAACATTAATAATCAAAATGGTGAAGGCGTGTGTGCCGGTCGGTTGCAATAACAGAGAAGATAGACGGAGAGACTTGAAGTTCTACCGGATTCCGAGAAACCCGGAGAGGAGAGCGAGATGGGCTGCTGCAATTCGACGAGAAAACTGGGCTCCAAACGATTACCACAGATTACAGTGTCTTGCAAAAGTATTCGCCCCCCTTGAACCTTGCAACCTTTCGCCACATTTCAGGCTTCAAACATAAAGATACAAAATTTTAATTTTTTTGTCAAGAATCAACAACAAGTGGGACACAATCGTGAAGTGGAACAAAATTTATTGGATAATTTAAACTTTTTTAACAAATAAAAAACTGAAAAGGGGGGCGTGCAATATTATTCGGCCCCCTTGCGTTAATACTTTGTAGCGCCACCTTTTGCTCCAATTACAGCTGCAAGTCGCTTGGGGTATCAGTTTTGCACATCGAGAGACTGACATTCTTGCCCATTCTTCCTTGCAAAACAAGCTCGAGCTCAGTGAGGTTGGATGGAGCGTGTTTGTGAACAGCAGTCTTCAGCTCTTTCCACAGATTCTCCATTGGATTCAGGTCTGGACTTTGACTTGGCCATTCTAACACCTGGATACGTTTATTTTTCAACCATTCCATTGTAGATTTGGCTTTATGTTTTGGATCATTGTCCTGTTGGAAGATAAATCTCCGTCCCAGTCTCAGGTCTTGTGTAGATACCAACAGGTTTTCTTCCAGAATGTTCCTGTATTTGGCTGCATCCATCTTCCTGTCAATTTTAACCATCTTCCCTGTCCCTGCTGAAGAAAAGCAGGCCCAAACCATGATGCTGCCACCACCATGTTTGACAGTGGGGATGGTGTGTTCAGGGTGATGAGCTGTGTTGCTTTTACGCCAAACATATCGTTTTGCATTGTGGCCAAAAACTTCAATTTTGGTTTCATCTTACCAGAGCACCTTCTTCCACATGTTTGGTGTGTCTCCCAGGTGGCTTGTGGCAAACTTTAAACGAGACTTTTTATGGAAATGGCTTTCTTCTTGCCACTCTTCCATAAAGGCCAGATTTGTGCAGTGTACGACTGATTGTTGTCCTACGGACAGACTCTCCCACCTCAGCTGTAGATCTCTGCAGTTCATCCAGAGTGATCATGGGCCTCTTGGCTGCATCTCTGATCAGTTTTCTCCTTGTTTGAGAAGAAAGCTTGGAAGGACGGCCGGGTCTTGGTAGATTTGCAGTGGTCTGATGCTCCTTCCATTTCAAAATGATGGCTTGCACAGTGCTCCTTGAGATGTTTAAAGCTTGGGAAATCTTTTTGTATCCAAATCCGGCTTTAAACTTCTCCACAACAGTATCTCGGACCTGCCTGGTGTGTTCATAATGCTCTCTGCACTTTAAACAGAACCCTGAGACTATCACAGAGCAGGTGCATTTATACGGAGACTTGATTACACACAGGTGGATTCTATTTATCATCATCGGTCATTTAGGACAACATTGGCTCATTCAGAGATCCTCACTAACCTTCTGGAGTGAGTTTGCTGCACTGAAAGTAAAGGGGCCGAATAATATTGCACGCCCCACTTTTCAGTTTTGTATTTGTTAAAAAAGTTTAAATTATCCAATAAATGTTGTTCCACTTCACGATTGTGTCCCACTTGTTGTTGATTCTTGACAAAAAAATTAAATTTCATATCTTTATGTTTGAAGCCTGAAATGTGGCGAAAGGTTGCAAGATTCAAGGGGGCCGAATACTTTTGCAAGGCACTGTATATGAAGATCATTTTTCCCGATCATATAAATTTTGGCAATGCATTAGGAAAAAAATGAATAAAACTTCAATATCAATTTTCTTCTTTTACTAACTACAATAACACTGAAAACCAGGCTTACACCTGGCCCGGCTCGATATAAGTTAACGCTTCTCTTCCGTTCCTTTCCGTTACGTCAAGCGGCTGCTAGCATCATTCGCTAACAGTAGCATTGCACTTTGAACTAGAAACTGCAATTACGGGAGAAATTACACCTGGGTCTTTCCTCTGTGGAGATACAGATCTCAGCCCCACTCAGGTCTATCAATAGAATGGACAATAATGCCAGTCAATGGCATTAAACAGAGTAAAAGCCATTAGAAATGATTGAGAAAATTAGACGTCCATGTCCGTCAATGGCAGCACCCTCCATAAACGTCAATGCAATCGGGGTAAGTTTGGGGGACATGTCCTATTGATATCTAGTCATTTTCTGTTGATTTGGGGAAAAAAAATTCCCATTGAAAATGAATGGGAAAAAAATTGGACGTCCATAGACGTCAATGGTATCAACTTACATGGGCGTTAATGGAATCCAAGTACATTGGCATCAATAAAAAGAAAAAACAATCAAATGCCATTAGAAATGAATGGGAAATTTGGACGTCCATGGACGTCAATGGCATGACCCTCCATAAGTGTCAAAGGAATTGGGGAAGTTTGAGGGACATGTCCTATTGATATCTAGTCATTTTCTGTTTATTTGGGGAAAACACAAAAATTCCCATTGAAAATGAATGGGAAAAAATTTGGACGTCCATGGACGTCAATGGTATTAACTTACATAGGCGTCAATGAAATCCAAGTACGTTGGCATCAATGAAACGTAAAAACATAATCAAATACCATTAGAAATGAATGGGAAATTTGGACGTCCATGGACGTCAATGGCATGACCCTCCATAAGCGTCAAAGGAACCAGGGTTGTTCTGATCATGTTTTTTTGCTCCCGTTCCGATCCCGATCGTTTTAGTTTGAGTATCTGCCGATACCGATATTTCCCGATCGGATTCAATTTTTTTTGCTCCCGATTCAATTCCAATCCTTCCCGATAATTTTTCCCAATCATATACATTTTGGCAATGCATTAAGAAAAAAATGAATAAAACTCGGACGAATATATACATTCAACATACAGTACATAAGTACTGTATTTGTTTTTAAAGACAATAAATCCTCAAGATGGCATTTACACTATTAACATTCTTTCTGTGAGAGGGATCCACGGATAGAAAAACTTGTGACTTTGTATATTGTGACTAAATATTGCCATCTAGTGTATTTGTTGAGCTTTCAGTAAATGATACTGCAGCCATGCCCCAATGCATGATGCGAAGTGGAACCATGATGGGAAGTGGAACCATGACTGTGCGTCGTGCTACCAATGAATATATCTTCTCTGCTTTGGGAAGTAACTTAAGGTGTTAAGACAAAGATCAATTGCCACCTTGCTTCCCCACATTGCTTCCCATGATATTTCTAGTCATAGGGAGAGGGATTGAAGTCTTAACAAATTGAAGGAAGGCTCCAACGGCTGCCAAAATCCACTCTACTCATTTTGCGCTGCCTTTTATCTCTCTATATAGGTAAAACGTAAAACGACGTCATTACAGATTGAGCGCGGCAATGAGTGATAGGGTCGTGTAGCGCATATATTAATACACATTTTTTCATACATTAATTGCCGCCGTTATTGGAGTACTTTTGATAACCCTACTTTAAGCCTAAACTAAAGACTCTGGATGAGTGTAACATATTATGTCTGTAACGATATTTTTTTGCCGATTCCGATACTTTGAAAATGACGTGATCAGACCCGATCGATCGGGACATCTCTACTGCTAATATTCACTAACCTTGGCCAGAACTTCAGAACTGTGGATTTACAGTTCCACAAAAAGGAGAACTGTAACCGGATCAAAGTAGGCATGTACGATTTTAAGTCGAATTTGCTAAATTTTGGTAAACTAAAAATGCCTTGTTTTGAGTATGGGAGAGGTCCACAATTAATATTCACCAACCTTGGCCAGAACTGATTTAGAATGAAAGATTTACAGTAGGGGTATGCCATCTTAGGCACCCCATGATTTGATTCAATTACGATTCAGGGCGCTACGATTCGATTACTGAACGACGATCGCGGTTATCGCGATTATCACGATTATCGATGCATATTACATTACTAATTACTACAATAGCCAAGCAAATTTATGTCCATTATTTATTTAAAATATCCTAATGAGTTCAACAGGATCGATGGAAACATTTCTCTCAACAATACAATGAAAATTACACAGGTGGAACGAATTCCACATTTTCTGGAAACAAAGTGTCTTTAGAAATAAGACTTCTTTTAACCAATATACTTTGTTTTCACAGATTTCTGTACTATTTCACATGTTTGTAGTGTTACCGCTGTACTTAATCATGGTTTTACACGTTCTTCATATGAAATACACGTTAGCGAATTAGCTAATTAGCTCAGCGCTCGGCGCTAACTATTAACATCTCAAAAACAGCAACAATAAAGGCTAAACAGTACAGGAGGACTCGTATACTCACCTCTTACAGATGCACACGAGTCTTAGCAACACACTCAGGACATTTTTTGATTGAAATGCCTTAAAACCACTGCTGCACATCTGAAAGACAAGGCGCAACGAACTATCTCTCTCTCCCCTCTTGCTCTAAAAAATAACTTACGCAGGGTCGCGCTTCTGTTTCCTTCCTGTCTCATACATAAATTTATTTACCAGCCTTTTAAAAAAGAGTAAATCTCTCTCTCTCAGTAACCAGCAGCAGCCATTATGCGTCCGTTAACGGTGCCCGGGCGGCAGACGTGTCTTGAATTTTGGTCTGCTGCGAGCGGCTGCCATAAGGTTATGAGGGAAAATAATCGTTTTTGAACCTTTATGAATCGTAATCGAATCGTCAGGTGTCGAATCGCGATGCATGTAATTATCGATTTTTTGGAACTCCTCTAATTTACAGTTCCACAAAAATGAGAACTGTAACCTGTAACCAGATCAAAGTCCACATGTAGGACTTTTAATTAATTTTTCTTCAACATTAGTTCAGTAAAAATGCATTGTTTTGAGTATGGGAGTACTTAGAGTGGTCCACTACTAATATTCACCAACCTTGGCCAGAATGTATTCAGAATTGTGGATTTACGGTACCACAAAAATGAGACCTGTAACCAGATCAAAGTCCACATTTAGGATATTTTATTCAAAAGTTCAAAATATTGGTCCATTTAAAATGCATAGTTTTGAGTGTGGGAGTAGTCAGAGTGGTCTAATACTAATATTCACCAACCATGGCCAGAATTTATTCCAAATTCTGAATTACCAGTACCACAAAAATGAGAACTATAACCTGATTAAAATTCACATGCAGGACTTTAGATTCATTTTTCTAAATATTGGTACAGTAAAAATGCATTGTTTTGAGTGTGGGAGTAGTCAGAGAGGTCCACTAAAAATATTCACCAACCTTGGACAGAATTTATTCAGAATTGGGGATTTACGGTACCACAAAAATGAGACCTGTAACCAGATCATAGTCCCCATTTAGGATATTTTATTCAAAATTTCAAAAAATAGGTCCATTTAAAATGCATTGTTTTGAGTGTGGGAGCAGCCAGAGTGGTCTACGACTAATATTCACCAACCATGGCCAGAATTTATTCAGATTTAAGGATTTACAGTTCCACAAAAATGAGAACTGTAACTTGATCAAAGTAGGCGTGTAGGATTTTAATTCAAATTTGCTAAATTTTGGTAAACTAAAAATGCTTTGTTTTGAGTATGGGAGTTTTCAGAGAGGTCCACTACCAATATTCACTAACCTTGGCCGGAACTGATTTAGAATTAAAAATGTACAGTTCCACAAAAATGAGAATTGTAACCTGTTACCTGATCAAAGTCCACATGCAGGACTTTTAATTCATTTTTCTTAAATATTAGTTCAGTAAAAATGCATTGTTTTGAGTATGGGAGTAGTTAGAGTGCTCCACTACTAATATTCACCAACCTTGGCCAGAATTTGTTCAGAATTGTGGATTTACGGTACCACATACATGAGACCTGTAACCAGATCAAAGTCCACATTTAGGATATTTTATTCAAAAGTTCAAAATATTGGTCCATTTAAAATGCATAGTTTTGAGTGTGGGAGTAGTCAGAGTGGTCTAATACTAATATTCACCAACCATGGCCAGAATTTATTCCAAATTCTGAATTACCAGTACCACAAAAATGAGAACTATAACCTGATTAAAATTCACATGCAGGACTTTAGATTCATTTTTCTAAATATTGGTAATGTAAAAATGCATTGTTTTGAGTGTGGGAGTAGTCAGAGAGGTCCACTAAAAATATCCACCAACCTTGGACAGAATTTATTCAGAATTGTGGATTTACGGTACCACAAAAATGAGACCTGTAACCAGATCATAGTCCCCATTTAGGATATTTTATTCAAAATTTCAAAATATTGGTCCATATAAAATGCATAGTTTTAAGTGTTGGAGTAGTCAGAGTGGTCTACTACTAATATTCACCAACTATGGCCAGAATTTATTCCAAATTCTGAATTTGGAATAATGAATGAATGATTAAAGTTCACATGCAGTGCTTTTAATCCATTTTTCTGAATATTGGTACAGTAAAAATGCATTTTTTGAGTATGGGAGTAGTCAGAGCGGTGTACTACTTAATAATTACCAACCGTGGTCGGTTCTTATTAAGAACTGTGGATTTACAGTTCCGCAAAAATGAGAACTGTAACCTGATCAAAGAAGTCATATAGGATTTTAATTTAAATTTTGTAAAATTTCGTAACGTTAAAATGCATATTTTTGAGTATGGTAGTAGTCTGAGAGGTCCACTACTAATATTCACCAACCTTGACCAGAACTTATTCAGATTTAAGGATTTACAGTACCACAAACATGAGAAAGATAACCTGATTAAAGGTGACATGCAGGACTTTTAATTCATTTTTTTCTATATATTAGTCCATTAAAAATGCATATTTTTGAGGAAGGGAGTAGTCAGAGAGGTCCACTACTAATATTCACTGACCTTGGCCAGTTCTTATGAAGAACTGTGGATTTACAGTTCCACAAAAATGAGAACTGTAACCTGATTGAAAGATGAATGCAGGATTTTGATTCAAATTTTCAAAATTTCGGTCACTGTAACCTAATTAAAGTTTACATGCGTGAGTTTTACTTCATTTTTCTAAATATTCGTACAACAAAAAATGCATAGTTTTGAGTTTGGGAGTCGTCAGAGCGGTCCACTACTAATATTTACCAACCTTGACCAGAACTTATTCAGATTTATGGATTTACAGTGCCACAAACATGAGAACTATAACCTGATTAAAGGTGACATGCAGGACTTTTAATTCCTTTTTTTCTATATATTGGTCCATTAAAAATGCATATTTTTGAGTCCAGGAGTAGTCAGAGAGGTCCACTACTAATATTCACTGACCTTGGCCAGTTCTTATGAAGAACTGTGGATTTACAGTTCCACAAAAATGAGAACTGTAACATGATTGAAGGATTAATGCAGGATTTTAATTCAAATTTTCTAAATTTCAGTCAAGTAAAAATTAATTGTTTTGAGTATGGCAGTAGTCAAAGAGGTCCACTACTAATCCTTACTAACTTTGGCCAGAACAAGGTGCCATTAATACAGGTAACGAGTGGAGCCTCGTTAGACCTCGTTAGAAGAAGTTAGACCTCTTTGACAGCCAGAAATCTTGCTTGTTTGTAGGTGAATAAATACTTATTTACCACTCTAATTTGGAAATTCTTTAAAAATCAAACAATGCGATTTTCTGGGGGTTTTTCCCCCCACATTCTGTCTCTCATGGTTGAGGTTTACCCATGTTGACAATTACAAGCCTCCCTAATATTTTCAAGTAGGAGAACTTTGGTTGGCACAATTGGTGGTTGACTAAATACTTATTTGCCCCACTGTACCTAATATTGTAGATATTGTGTATCCTAGTATTATCATGGTCATATGCAACATATCGCCACGGTATCGAGTCGTAAGTTGTAATTGTAAGTTTGTAATCAAACCTTTATTTGACGTTTGGAATTGCAACACCTGAGCTGTTTCCAGCCAAGAACAAAAACATGTGCGCTTAAGCACAAATCCCAGCACTTGCACATACAGCAGAGGTTGGCTCCTAAAACGACAGTGGTGGAGTGTTACATACCACAATGACAACATCAGACATTTGTGTCTGGTCGCGTGGTTAGCTCGGTAGCAGCGTGTGTTTTCAGTGGCCGGGTGATGCATGGGTGCCTTTGAAAGCAATGCTTTGCACTTGTGTGTGTACGGGCAGTTGCGGAGTGTGTGAACAGCATCGTCAGCTTGTGTATGCAGTGGCACGATGTGTGTTTGTCTGTGTGTTTGCGTTGGCCGGTCCCGGGGACCCGTCAGTCGCTAGTGTCGGTCGACAGTTTATGATCGGTATTTTCCGGCTTGCATGACTTAGCGTGTGAACATCCATTCACACCCAATGCAAACCAGCACGCACACAAAAACGCTTGACGACGGCTGACACATCAGTGACTGTGTCATAGACTCTGTAGAGTTGCAGTGTGGTGTGTTCGTCGGTTCTTACAATATATCGAAAAGGTAATATATTGCAATATTTTGTAGTGCGAAAGGTTATCGATAGGCTCCTGCCAAGAATCGATATATCATTTTAAAAAGGTGTCCCTGTTAAAAAAAAAAAAAAAAGTAACCAACAGGTTGTTAGCAAAATCTTCCATTAGAATAGCGTCTACGTTAGCTCAATGACTGCAATTGACGGCGCTACCCTGATAGCAGGTGACTGTGCGCTGGATCCGGCGTCAGCACGCCAGATTCAGATAGCAATCACGCCCGCTGAACTCCTCAGTGCGCCAGCGGGCGTGATGCGGCGGGGATCATCAATTGACAGTCCAAATGATGGGTTAGGCACTGTTCCGGGGTGGACCGTGCAGACCTGATGCGCTAAAAATCTGAAAATTAACGGTTGACGTGTGACGTCACAACAGCGCGCACCCTGAAAGTGAGCATCTGCTGCAGAATTAAACAGGAGGACATACAGGATTCAGGACACGTCATCTTGGCATACAGAAAATTTTATGGTAAGTGCTTTATTCAAAGTCATAATTGCGTTTTGAACTCACTGCTTGACTGTTTAACAAGTTATTCAATCGAGCGGCAATAAAATGGCCAGAGTATGCCATGTCTGCAAGTTAAGTAATTCAAAATTTGTTGCATAACAACATATGGAGGGACATATGCACATCCATGAAATAAACACGTTCATACTAAAAACATTTGTAATGGCAATAATTCCTGTGAGAAATGCTGTATTTTCTGGAAAATTTCCAGGAGTGCCAATGATTTCGTCCATCATTACATATACTAGTCCTTCTCAAAAAATTAGCATATTGTGATAAAGTTCATTATTTTCTGTTATGTACTGATAAACATTAAACTTTCATATATTTTAGATTCATTACACACAGCTGAAGTAGCTCAAGCCTTTTATTGTTTTAATATTGATGATTTTGGCAAAAAAGTCCAGAAAAAACAAAAATCCTGATCTAAAAAAATTAGCATATTTCATCTGACCAATACAAAAAAAGTTTTTTTTTAATACAAAAAAAGTCAACCTTCAATTAATTATACCAGCTATGCACTCAATACTTGTTTGGGAATAGGGCATGGCATAGAGGCAATCAGCCCGTGGCACTGCTGAGGTGTTATGGAGGCCCAGGATGCTTCGATGGCAGCCTTAAGTTCATCCACAGTGTTGGGTCTGGTGTCTCTCAACTTCCTCTTCACAATATCCCACAGATTCTCTATGGAGTTCATGTCGGGAGAGTTGGCAGGCCAGTTGAGCACAGTAATGCCATGGTCAGTAAACCATTTACCAGTGATTTTTGCACTGTGAGCAGGTGCTGAAAAATGAAATCTTCATCTACTACTTACTTACGTACTTTGGACCACTGAGCAACAGTCCAGCGCTGCTTCTCTAGCCCAGGTCAGGCGCTTCTGCCGCTGTTTCATGTTCAAAAGTGGCTTGACCTGGGGAATGCGGCACCTGTAGCCCATTTCCAGCACACGCTGTGGACGGTGGCTCTGGATGTTTCTACTCCAGACTCAGTCCACTGTTTCTGCAGGTCCCCCAAGCAGTGGCGCCTCCAGAAATTTTTCATAGGGGTGGCCAGATGGGGCCACTTAAAATCTTGGGGTGGCCAAAACTAAAAGCCATAATTTCGGGTTTTCATTATATTATTGCAGTAAAAAGGTCAGGGGAAAACTATCAGAAAGACTTAAGGACACGGCTACTGATATACTTTGGTGTATTGTGTAATATTTGATGTTACTAATGATTTAATGTGAATAGTCCATAACTGTCCAGTTAACATTTTGACTTTTACAACAATTCTGTTTTATTGTGTTATGTATACAGTATATTAAGCATAAGGTGTACATTTAACTTGGGCTGTCAAATGATTAACATTTTTAATCGAGTTAATCACAGCTTAAAAATTAATCGTAATTAATCGCAATTCAAGCCATTTCTAAAATATGCCATATTTTTCTGTAAATTATTGTTGGAAAGGAAAGATAAGACAAGACGGATATATACATTCAACATACTGTACATAAGTACTCTATTTTTTATTATAACAATAAATCCACAAGATGGCATTAACATTATTAACATTCTTTCTGTGAAAGGGATCCACGGATAGAAAGACTTATAAAAATGTGAGTTTGTACATTGTGACTAAATATTGCCATCTAGTGTATTTGTTGAGCTTTCAGTAAATGATACTGTAGCGACTTAACTGTTCTGCCCAAATGCATGATGGGAAGTGGTGCAACCATGACTGTGTGTGGTGGCTGTAAATGCTATATCTTCTCATCATTGGGTACACAACAGGGTATTAAGAAAAAGATCAACTCTGTCATTCTTCCCCACGTCGCTTCCCACAATATTTATAGTTGCTGTGGGAGAGATGACGACGCTTTTGCCAATTAAAAGCACGGTCTCAATGAATGCTTATATCTACTCCACTCACTTGACACTGCCTCTTATCTCTGTATACAAGTAAAACGGCGCCATTGTAGGCTGTTTGCGGCAATGCGTGAATGAGTCGTACCGCGAATGCGTTAATTGCGATGAATATTTTCACGTGATTAATTTTTAAAAATTAATTACTGCCCGTTAAAGCGATAGATTTGACAGCCTGACATTTAACTAAACATAATAAATGCATTCATTTGGGGATGAAATGCATAACTGATGCTACAACAATCTAACGATATACTTGCAAGCAGGGTGGCCAGTGGGGTGGCCAACCAATTTATAGGGGTGGCCGTGGCCACCCCTGGCCACCCCCTGGGGGCGCCACTGCCCCCAAGGTCTGGAATCGGCCCTTCTCCACAATCTTTCTCAGGGTAAGGTCACCTCTTCTTTGAGTTAATCCGTTGAGTCAGATGATTAGGTTAGTAGCTTCTTTAGAGTACCTTTTCATGATATGCAAATTTTTTGAGACAGGGATTTTTGTTTTTTCTTGACTTTTTTGCCAAAATCATCAATATTAAAACAATAAAAGGCTTGAACTACTTCAGTTGTGTGTAATGAATCTAAAATATATGAAAGTGAGAAGGACCAGTGCACAGTATGATCATTTTCATTTCATGCTTTCTTGGCTAGAGGGCACTCATGCTCTTTTGACAGGTGAGGTTTCATTTCTATAGATTTTTCTAATTGGATTTGGATGATTTTTCTGTATTTTTTTCGACTAATAAGGTCACGTATTGGGCAATAGTACAGTATAACAGTCACGCTACTCAAGTCCAATTTTTGGCTACTCTACCCACTTCTGCAGGGGACTTCCCTCACACGATGATTGTTGCACACAAATACTAGTCTTCCAGACGGAACTTTTGATTGACGAGTTCTCTGTGAATTCTTCATTTTTGGACTGTGAGAAGATGGTGGAGTACTCGAAGAAATCCAGAAAACGTGCCAACTCCCGGATAGGCATATTGTTCTCATCATACTTTCAAATTTACCAATTAAAGTGCAATCTTTTTCATATGATAGGCTCGTGAGAACAGATTCCACCACGATGTGCATGCGGCAAATCCGAGCTATAAATCTGTTAGCGAGTTCATTCCGACGGAGCGTATGGTGTTATGTTATGCAACGGCCATCTTGACTCATTTACATGTCATTTGTTGATCGCTAGCATATGTTTATTTTGGATTTTATTGTAGGACTCACGTTAATCCTCAAATTCAACAACTCCCGAAACGCTATGCAACTCGCGCAGCCCGTTATGACAATCATATCTCATGTGTAATTTGATTTTTCACTTACAAAACTCACTGGCTGCCACTGATAGCGCTAAATTTCCAATCGATTTTGACTGGGTTCGTTTATTCGCCCCTCAGTTTTTTGGGAAATTTCAAAACACTACCTCTCACATTCATTGCCATTCATTTCCAATGAAAAAAATGTCCCATTCATTTCCAATGGCACTATTTACCAATGCTTTGACAGGAAGTGACCCGTTATAAATCGGAAATGCCCCAAAATGCCACGATATCAACAGGAAGTGACCCCGAAATGTCCCCGAATCAACAGAAAGTGACCCCGAAATGCTGCCAAATGATCAGGAAAAGAACCGATACCACCAGGACGTGGCCCAAAAATGCCGCCAAAACAACAGGAAGTTGACCAATATCAAAACAGGAAGTGACCCAGAAATGCGGTGGTATCAACAAGAAGTGACCCCTGAAGGAATCTGACCTAGCCAGACCACCAGAATCGTGCCAGCCGAACTGCCGGACCCACCCTGGCGCAAGTCCAACAGCCCGGGCCGGCGGGACCGGCAATCCGGCCAGAAGGCCAAACTTCGCACGTTCACCTTAGTCTTAACTAGAGATGTCCTGTTTGATCGGCATTCCGATCGATCGGGTCCGATCACGTCATTTTCAAAGTATCGGAATCAGCAAAAAAATATCGGCCATGCCTTTTTTTAATATATATATATTTTTTAATTAAATCGTTTTCTAATTGTATTTACCGTTACAGATATGTTACACTCATCCAGAGTCTTTAGTTTAGGCTTAAGGTAGGGTTATCAAATTTATCCCGATAACGACGGTAATTAATTTGTTTAAAAATGTATCACGTTAAAATATTTAACGCAATTAATGCATGCGCTGCACGACCCACTCACGCATTGTCGCGCTCAATCTGTAATGGCGCCATTTTACCTATATAGAGAGATAAAAGGCTGCATAAAATGAGTAGAGTGAATTTTGGTAGCCTTTGGAGCCTTTTTTTAATTGGCTAAAGCCTTACAATCCCTCTCCCTACGATTAGAAATATCATGGGAAGAAATGTGGGGAAGCAAGGTAGCAATTGATCTTTTTCTTAACACCTTTTGTTATTTCCCAACGCAGAGAAGATATATCCATTGGTAGCACTACACACAGTCATGCTTCCACTTCCCATCATGCATTGGGCATGGTCACAGTATCATTTACTGAAAGCTCAACAAATACACTAGATGACAATATTTAGTCACAATATACAAAGTCACAAGTCTTTCTATCCGTGGATCCGTCTCACAGAAAGAATGTTAATAATGTAAATGCCATCTTGAGGATTTATTGTCATAATAAACAAATAGAGTACTTATGTACTGTATGTTGAATGTATATATTCGTCTGAGTTTTATTCATTTTTTTCTTAATGCATTGCCAAAATGTATATGATCGGGAAAAAATTTCGAGAATGATTGGAATTGAATCGGGAGCAAAAAAAAAAAAGCAATCGGATCGGAAAATATCAGGATCGGCAGATACTCTAACTAAAACGATCGGGATCGGATCGGGAGCAAAAAAATATGATCGGAACAACCCTAGTCTTAACCCTTTGTACTGACTCTATTTTGAAAGGTTTAAATGACAGACTCGGCCGCCACTGGACAGCGTTAGTGAACAGCCGCCATCTTTAAGCAGTAGACACCTTAGTGCTAATAAATACAACGTTACTGTTACTAGCTCACGTAACGTTAGCCCTTCGGAGGGCTGGGTTTCTATTGATTATGACCACTGTCGATGAGTGGCTAACGTGTCTTACATACAGGCTTTATCTGATCTGTAAAAACACAGCGCTGTAGATTGATGAGGGTGTAAAATTAAAACATAATAATGCTAACTGTCAGTTTTAGCTCAGTAGTCATTGCTGAATAAAACACCAAGTAGCACTGGTGCCTAATGTGCTCCAATACAGCAGGTATAATAAATTTATTTTGAACACTGCAAAAACTCAAAATCCAATTGGTACTTACAGTTTAGACTAACTTAAAAATTAACTAGAACTTAAAAATAGCTTGACACAAATGGAAATTCAATTGAAACACGTGGGAAAAACACATAGCTTTCAAGTGATGTGTGTTATCAAGCGTAATTACATTTTCGGGTAAGAATTTTTTTTTTTTTAATAAGATCTAGAGTTTTTTGAGTGAAAGCAGTGAATTTTTTTTCCAAGTCACATCTGAGATGCAAGTGTTGGCTGTTTTCAACAATGTACAGTGCCTTGCAAAAGTATTCGGCCCCCTTGAATCTTGCAACCTTTCGCCACATTTCAGGCTTCAAACATAAAGATATGAAATTTAATTTTTTTGTCAACAAATCAACAACAAGTGGGACACAATCGTGAAGTGGAACAACATTTATTGGATAATTTAAACTTTTTTAACAAATAAACTGAAAAGAGGGGCGTGCAATATTATTCGGTCCCTTTATTTTCAGTGCAGCAAACTCACTCCAGAAGTTCAGTGAGGATCTCTGAATGATCCAATGTTGTCCTAAATGACCGATGATGATAAATAGAATTCACCTGTGTGTAATCAAGTCTCCGTATAAATGCACCTGCTCTGTGATAGTTTCAGGGTTCTGTTTAAAGTGCAGAGAGCGTTATGAAAACCAAGGAACACACCAGGCAGGTCCGAGATACTGTTGTGGAGAAGATTAAGATACAAAAAGATTTCCCAAGCTTTAAACATCTCAAGGAGCACTGTGCAAGCCATCATATTAAAATGGAAGGAGCATCAGACCACTGCAAATCTACCAAGACCTGGCCGTCCTTCCAAACTTTCTTCTCAAACAAGGAGAAAACTGATCAGAGATGCAGCCAAGAGGCCCATGATCACTCTGGATGAACTGCAGAGATCTACAGCTGAGGTGGGAGAGTCTGTCCGTAGGACAACAATCAGTCGTACACTGCACAAATCTGGCCTTTATGGAAGAGTGGCAAGAAGAAAGCCATTTCTCAAAGATATTCATAAAAAGTCTCGTTTAAAGTTTGCCACAAGCCACCTGGGAGACACACCAAACATGTGGAAGAAGGTGCTCTGGTCAGATGAAACCAAAATTGAACTTTTTATCCACAATGCAAAACGATATGTTTGGCGTAAAAGCAACACAGCTCATCACCCTGAACACACCATCCCCACTGTCAAACATGGTGGTGGCAGCATCATGGTTTGGGCCTGCTTTTCTTCAGCAGGGACAGGGAAGATGGTTGAAATTGACGGGAAGATGGATGCAGCCAAATACAGGAACATTCTGGAAGAAAACCTGTTGGTATCTGCACAAGACCTGAGACTGGGACGGAGATTTATCTTCCAACAGGACAATGATCCAAAACATAAAGTCAAATCTACAATGGAATGGTTGAAAAATAAACGTATACAGGTGTTAGAATGGCCAAGTCAAAGTCCAGACCTGAATCCAATGGAGAATCTGTGGAAAGAGCTGAAGACTGCTGTTCACAAACACTCTCCATCCAACCTCACTGAGCTCGAGCTGTTTTGCAAGGAAGAATGGGCAAGAATGTCAGTCTCTCGATGTGCAAAACATACCCCAAGCGACTTGCAGCTGTAATTGGAGCAAAAGGTGGCGCTACAAAGTATTAACGCAAGGGGGCCGAATAATATTGCACGCCCCAATTTTCAGTTTTTTATTTGTTAAAAAAGTTTAAATTATCCAATAAATTTTGTTCCTCTTCACGATTGTGTCCCACTTGTTGTTGATTCTTGACAAAAAATTAAAATTTTATATCTTTATGTTTGAAGCCTGAAATGTGGCAAAAGGTTACAAGGTTCAAGGGGGCCGAATACTTTTGCAAGGCACTGTACATAGAAAATAAAAACATTGCTTGACTGAAAATGGTTCAATATTGGATTAAAATGTTTTATCCGATTACTCTATTAGTCGATAGAATTTTTAGTCGATTACTCAATTACTAAAATATTCGATAGCTGCAGCCCTAAAATAATCGATCCGAATAAAGAAAAATTGAAAAATAACGTTTAAAAGGGTAACTATATGAAAACGAAAATCTCAACCTCTCCTTGTTGTCTGCGATTTCTGCATCGCGACCCTTGTTATATCACCATGTTTCACCCATGAAATCCCAAAAACATCTGGTTGTGGCCATTCACAGCTGTGTCTTGACACTCGGTGATACATGCTACATGACGTTTTTGGATCGAAACAAGGTAGGTACGCGATAATACTTGTTAAAATCGTGGCGTCTTTAATTCTGCTCTCGCGTGCTCTCGCCTCCAGTTAGGGTTTTGCTCTTTACATTTTTTTTTTTAAATGCCCTCCTGTTCAAAAATTTTCTTCCCTCAGAAAATTGAGATTTTAAGTCAGCCACGTCCAAAATCCGGCCCGGGGGCCAAATGCGGCCCGTGGTCAAATTTCATCCGGCCCCCAGCCTCTATCATAAAATCAATAATGTCTGGCCCACACACAGACTTAATAAATTGGTCAGCAGTACTGCAACTAGCATATGAAGTAGCTTACACACGAAATGCTGCTCCTCATTCACCCACTCAATGGCAGCAGCACTTTAACCCTTTATTGCCAAATGTATCACATTTTAAAAACCTCAAATTTCATGATTTTGAGATGAATTTAGAATTTTGACATTTTGAAAAAAAAAAAAAATGACGGATGCAAGTCAACACATTCATCTGCAGGTTCCATGAAAAAAAAACATGATTTAGCATGATATTAGAGCGCTTATTACACATATTCATTTTGACACTCTTTTTACAAATTTGAAAAAAGGGTTTCATTAGGACCTTATTTTTCAAATTTTGGGATTCTCTGATAATTGCTTCAAGTTGCAGGTATTTAAGGGCTAAGCAACATGACCCATTATTTCCATTTTCTAAAATGGCGACAACAAAAAAAGAAAGAAAGTTGACTGTGACGGCCGACGCTTCAAGGATAGGTGGAAATTGGACTATTTCTTCACTAAAATACGCAACAACTGTGTCTGCTTCATTTGCAAAGAGACAGTCGCTGTTTTTAAAGACTTCAATGTGAGGCGATTATATCAAACAAGACACGCTGACATGTACGACAACATTACAGGGAAGATACGCAGCAAGAAATTGAAGCAACTTGAAGCTAGTTTAATTTCACAGCAGAAGTATTTCGCAAGAGCCCGAGACTCGAAAGAGAACGCCACAAAGGCTAGTTGCGAGATTGTTGAAATTATTCATTAAAAAAAATAATAAAGCAAATGTGACACATTGAATGGCTTGCTAAAATTTGCTTAAATATATTGTTTTTAAATGTAGTGTAAAGGATGTCAGCCAAGGTCAACCCCCCACATTTTTTACCACACCAAATCTGGCCCCCTTTGCAAAAAGTTTGGACACCCCTGTATTAAGCTTTCCAATGATGTATCATACATACATATCGGACAATTTTGAAATTTGGCCAAATTGGGGGTCTCAGGGCGGAACTTCAAGTCACCTGAGTGTTTTCCGCCCTGTACTTCTACAAAGACACCTCATGAAAGGAAAGTGGCACTGAACCCGTCACCGGCATGTTTATTTATGTTTGTATGCCCACTTCTCCTCAAATTCCTAATTGTGCACCGTTGAATCATAGCTATTCACATAGTCGAATAGAACTGAATCCCAGCTGTGGGAGGAACGCCAATAGCAGGGCAGCGATCAGGCCTGCAACTCGCATTGTGATGTGCGCTGCCAACCGTATACATCACACAGAACGCTCCATAAAAAAGCCCACATGCTCGCAAAGAAACAACAGGCACGCACAGACATTGCTAGCATGGGAGGAATTCCACGTTTTTAGCCTTGCTTTGGAATTTGGACTTCTCTCCACTTCGCAACCATTTTCTCTCGTGACTTTCTTCCTGTTCTGTCATATTCCGCCGATCCATCACACGCCTTATTTCTACCACGGGAAATGCTCTCCCACAAGTCTTACGCCCCTATATGACACAACCGTCCGAAATCCAGAATCCTGTCATGTGCTATAATTCGGCACTTTCCAGAACACTTTGCTTTCCCTACAACTGTCAAGTCTGGTACATTACTGCCAATCATAAGGCCCGCGGCTGAACCAGTGAAGTCCATGATCTTCCACCATAATACAACCCCAGGGCCGGCCCAGGCCATTTGGGGGCCCTAAGCAAAATAATGCAAAGGGGCCCATATTTTTGGCCCACCATTTCCTCAGTGTACTGTGAAACACATACATGCAATCCAACCCATACGTCCATATTTTGTATATTAATCAGATTTTGTTGCACTGCATACTTCAAACTTCTCACCTCAAATGATTGTCAGAATTTACAGTAGATAGCGCCAAACCTTTTTCTAAAAGAGGAAATAAAGAGGTTAAGGAAGGACTTTTATTTTTTTGAGCTTGTAATCAAGTATCAAAACTCACAAAAGTCAAAGCAAACTGTAGTAAACAAAATAGAATATCAATTCAACAATTGCCAAATTGGGGGCCCCCTAGTGGTCAGGGGCCCTAAGCAGCTGCATAGTCTGCGTATAGGCTGGGCCGGCCCTGTACAACCCCTAGCAAAAAGTATGCGATCACCAGTCTAGGACGAGCACTCACTCAGACATTTTATCATGTTGAACAAACTCAGATAAAAAGCTTGAAAAGCTAATGAATTAGTTCAAAAATGCAACTCTTTAGCATTCAGAAACACTAAAACAAATGAAAAAAAAACATTGTGGTGGTCAGTAAATGTTAATTTTATAGAGCAAGTGCAGGGAAATATATATGGAATCACTCCATTCTGAGGAAAACAAATATGGAATCATTAGAAACAAACAAAGAAATAACAATCAAAACTAGGGTTGTTCCGATCATGTTTTTTTGCTCCCGATCCGATCCCGATCGTTTTAGTTTGAGTATCTACCGATCCCGATATTTCCCGATCCGATTGTTTTTTTTATTTTTTTTTTGCTCCCGATTCAATTCCAATCATTTCCGATAATTTTTCCCGATCATATACATTTTGGCAATGCATTAAGAAAAAAATGAATAAAACTCGGACTAATACATAAATTCAACATACAGTACATAATTACTGTATTTGTTTATTATGACAATAAATCCTCAAGATGGCATTTACATTATTAACATTCTTTCTGTGAGAGGGATCCACGGATAGAAAGACTTGTAATTCTTAAAGGATAAATGTGACTTTGTATATTGTGACTAAATATTGCCAACTAGTGTATTTGTTGAGCTTTCAGTAAATGATACTGTGGCCATTTAACTGTTCTGCCCAAATGCATGATGAGAAGTGCAACCATGACTATGCGTAGTGGTACCAATTGATATATCTTCTCTGCGTTGGGAAATAACATAGGGTGTTAAGAAAAAGATCAATTACTACCTTTCTTCCCCACATTGCTTCCCCACTCTGCCAGCTGGCTGCTTCCCCTCCCACTGTGACGTAAGCTGATCAATGCTGGACGGATAGACGACGTTGCCGTTGCTGATTGGCCACAAATGAAGGGCACCTTCAGACGCTGTCAACTGACAGCTGAGGTCGCATTGACAGCATTCATGCCGTGGTCCATCTCGCCAGCTGTTTGCTTGCCATTCACTCTCGTGTGCATTTGATCGCTAGTTTGATACACTTCCGCTTTTTCGGTGAGGTCTTTTGTCTTTATTCGTTATTGGATCCTTTTTGTTCACCACTGCAAATAAGAGCACTGAAGCAGTAGGGGTAAGCCGCCATTTCTGTACAACCCGTTTTCTCCTGTTTTGTTTAGTGTAAAAAGCTAGGGTAGTGGCTGTCTTTTATTTCCTTTTCATGATCAGGGTTTAGTTAGTGGGTGGGGTTTAAGTGCAGATTCCATTTTTTTTTTGTTATTTTGGCCTGGGCTAACCCTGAAGCCAGCTTCGTTTGTTTTTCGTATATTATGTTTATTGCGAGTTTGATTCATTGTAAATAAATTGTGTCCACTCGTATACGTGTGGTTGTTTTATGTTACACCCTTAGCGAGCCGTCCGTGGGACTTAACAGCTCTTAACAAACTGTTTAAGCACATATTCCCGTAAAAAGAGCTAAATATACTTATAAACTAAATTATGAATGCATAAAAAAAAATGCTCAAAGAAAAACTTGGCTAATGTTGGTCTTAACAGAGAGCAGCTGGATTCAGCCATGTGAAATGAGTTATGCCATATTCACTTTTTCCACTAGAGGGCAGTGTATCCACCCAAATCAATATAACTAAATGCAAACACTTTCAAAACAAACCATTACAACGGCACTTTGGTAATAACTCCGGTTCGGATGCCTCCTGGACGCCTCCCCAGAAGTGTTCTGGGCATGTCCCACCGGCGTGAGGCCCTGGGGATGACCCAGGACACGCTGGAAAGACCATGTCTCTCGGCTGGCCTTGGAACGCCTCGGGATCCCGCAGGAGGAGCTGGTTGAAGTGGCTGGGGAGAGGGAAGTCTGGGCTTCCACGTTAAAGCTGCTACCCGCTACCCGACCCCGGAGCAAGCGGAAGATGATGGATGGATGTTGATGTTCCAATTTGCAAGTATGATGTGAAAAATTTTTTAAAATCATGTTCAATGGGGGGGGAATCCATACATCTCAAAATAACACAATTTAGAGCCATATTTGCAATACCGTGAAACCGCGGTATTTTTGCTTAGGGTTATCATTACCGTCAAAATCTCATACCGGCTCATGACTACTTTTGTACAACTGAAAATTCTTTCTTTCTGAAATGCAAAATGGTGTTTACCTCACGGAGCCAGCAGCCAGGCCGTGCCGTGCCGGGCTCGGCCATGGGTAGCAGGGGGCTACCCTGCAGGCCTCTCCATATGGAAAGTGTTAGACTAGCAATTTCTAATGAAATGCAGGCTGACGTCAGGCAGGCACCCACCCATTGTTTTGCCGCTTAATTTGTTATAATATTTGTCTTACAAATGAGGATTCGGCCAGGGACGAGGAAGAAAGCAATGACCTGTACGTAGTATAAAAAGGTCCGAATGACGGTTGCGTGTCGGGAGAGTAAAAAGAAGAGCCTGTGAAGGCTTCTCAAGATTTGAAGTGGAGCAAAACACCAACTTGCGTGGGTGCACTTTTATAAGGACTTGGTGTTAATTGCACATGGAAGTTTTTAGGCATCACTAAGCCTGCAGTTGACAGACTGTTTTATGTATCCTCCTTTACTCATGAGTAAGTGTTATTTTTCTTTGACTTGCAGGCTTGTTTATTTCCCAGCTTTTCCCAAAAAAATCTATTGACAGTAGCTTTGCATGTAATGCTAATGCTACCATCTTTAATATTCCTTTTAGGGCTGTCAAACGATTAAAATTTTTAATCAAGTTAATCACAGCTTCAAAATTAATTAATCGCAATTAATCGCAATTCAAAACATCTCTAAAATACGCATATTTTTCTGTAAATTATTGTTGGAATGGAAAGATAAGACACAAGACGGACATAAACATTCAACATACTGTACATAAGTACTGTATTTGTTTTTTATAATAGTAAATCCACAAGATGGCATTAACATTATCAACATTCTTTCTGTTAAAGGGATTTATGGATAGAAAGACTTGTAGTTCTTAAAAGATAAATGTTAGTACAAGTTTTAGTAATCTTATATTAAAACTAGGGCTGTCAAAATTATCGCGTTAACGGGAGGTAATTCATTTTTTAAATCAATCACGTTAAAATATTTGACGCAATTAATGCATATGTCCCGCTCAGACAGATTTAAATGTCAGTAGAGTGAAATGCCCACTTGTTAACTGTGTTTTATGAAGTTTTGCCGCCCTCTGCTGGCGCTTAGGTGCGACTGATTTTATAGGCTTCAGCACCCATGAGCATTGTGTAAGTAATTATTGACATCAACAATGGCGGGCTATTAGTTTGTTTTTTGATTGAAAATTTTACAAATTTTATTAAAACGAAAACATTAAGAGGGGTTTTAATATAAAATTTCTATAACTTGTACTAACATTTATCTTTTAAGAACTACAAGTCTTTCTATCCATGGATCGTTTTAACAGAATGTTAATAATGTTAATGCCATCTTGTTGATTTATTGTTATAATAAACAAATACAGTCCTTATGTACCGTATGTTGAATGTACTGTATATATCCGTCTTGTGTCTTATCTTTCCATTCCAACCATTTGTTTTACAGAATATATATAATTTACAGAAAAATATGGCATATTTTATAGATAGTTTGAATTGCGATTAATTACGATTAATTAATTTTTAAGCTGTAATTAACTCGATTAAAAATTTTAATCGTTTGACAGCCCTAATTAAAACCCCTCTTAATGTTTTCGTTTTAATAAAATTTGTAAAATTTTATATCAAAAAATAAACTAATAGTTCGCCATTGTTGATGTCGCCGAGCGGTGACGTCACATCGGGCTCCTTGGCGTTCTTCCACAGTGTCTTTAACTACATAAGGTTGTGAATGAAATACACCACAAGGTGTCAATGGCGATTTTAAATTAATTAGAGATGTAGCCAAAGCAATGTCTGAGTAAGTTTTATGTGTATTTTGTATTGCTGTTTTGATTGGGAATGCCAGTTCTCTTTGCATTTTTGTAAATATATATTTTTTGAGAGATAGGAATATTATTTTTGTTGTGCTTTCACTAAATGATACTGTAGCGACTTAACTGTTCCGCCCAAATGCATGATGGGAAGTTGGGCAACCATGACTGTCACTGGTGGCTGCAAATGATATACAGCAGGGTTCACTTAATGTGGACCTCGATGCCACCTCCCCTGCCGTTTTCTATGTCTCAGTCTCCTAAGACACCGGAATCAAATGACTATGTCATCAGCAATCTCCAGAAGCCTGGTATTGATCCTGATTACCATAAATTTTGGACCTGACTATAAGCCGCACCCACCAAATTTGACACAAAAACGGCATTTGTTCACAGATAAGCCGCACTGTACTATAAGCCGCAGCACTCATCACTGTATTATGGAATATTTACACCAAAAGAAACTAACCGGTAACAATTTATTTGACAGCGGCACTGTAAGACTGTCATAAGACCAAATGAACCACCATGGAGCTTTGAACCAATGGTCTGAAAAGCTTCATTGCTTCGAGAAGCTTAATTTGCCCATCACTGCTCCACCTGCTGTCAACACTGTTGTCGTCCAACATGCCTCCTAGCATGCATTGCAGCACTACAGATGTAAATAACAATCAAAATTCATGTTCTATGCAAATTATTTCTTCAGTTACTGTTTCAGTTGTTTCATTTATTGCTAGATATGGTATTTGGTAACTCTTTATTTGAAAGTGGTGCCATAAAACTGTCATTAGACAATCATAATTATGACATGACACTGTTCTGACAAATAATGAATGCTTATACCAGATGTCATTTAGTGTTATCCGGCAAATTATCTCATTTTTGAATGGATGTAAAAGATTCGAGCTGAACATAAATGGAGATAGTGACATAGTTTGCCGGATGACACTTAATGACATCTGTCATAAGCATTCAGTAATGCTTGATAGTGTCATGTCATACTTATGACGGTCATAAAATTTATAAGACATATGTGGTAACATTTTATTTGATAGTCGTGCCATAAGACTATCATAATTATGACATGACACTGCCATGAGCATTAATGAATCCTTATGACATGTCATTTTGTGTCATCGGCAAATTATCTCACTTTTGAATAGATTTAAAAGATCCGAGCTGGGCATAAATGGAGTTAGTGACATAGTTTGCTGGATGACAATGACATCTGTCATAAGCATTCATTAATGCCCTTGATAGTGTTATAATTTTGACGGTCTTATGACGCCGCTCTCAAATAAAGTGTTACCTATTAACCCAAATAAATTTACAAATAAGCCGCGCTGGACTATAAGCCGCAGGATACTGAGGGAGGGAAAAAAATAGCGGCTTATAGTCCGGAATTTACGGTATTTGATTCAGGTGTGTAAGAGGAGGGATACATGGAAAATGTGGCACGCTGAGGTCCGGATTTGGTGAACCCTGATTTACAGTATGTTCCGCGTTGTGTTCAATTAAGCGTATTAAGAAAAAGATCGTCTCCTGTGAGAGATAGAATATTATTTTTATTGCGCTTTCACTAAATGATACTGTAGCGACTGTAACTGTTCCGCACAAATGCATGATGGGAAGCTGGGTAACCACGACTGTCAGTGGTGGCCACATTTCCTTTTTGTTTTTTTTCAATGGCGTTTCTTCCCAGCCAATACTGTTTCACCGATCGACACCATAACGACCGGAATTCTCGTGTGATACAGGCTTTCTTCAGTTTGACACCCCAGAAATGACTATTTGCACAAAAATGCATTTTTTATGAAAACATGAAATTTCAAAACTCTACTTGTCCCATTCAACGTATTCCCCTAGTCATTTCCATTGATTTCCAATGGCCAAAATTTCCCATTCATTTCCAATGGCCATATTTGCCATTCCATTGGTAGGAAGTGGCGTGTGATCAACAGGAAGTGACCCGTTATAACCTGGAAAGTCCCTAAACACTTTACTATGCTCCTTTGCATTTCTCATGTTTGCCATGTTATATTCTCTCGTTTTTTTTTGTTGGTCTTTAGCCTTGCCACTGGGTAAAGGAGGAACTGTAAACCTTTTTAATGTGGTAGGTAATTACCCTGGCCGCAACTCCCATCATTACTCAACTCAACAAAGCACCTTCCAGTTGAGAGTCAAAGTGGGAGACCAAGAGGCTGCGCACCCCCTGCCAGGCTGCCATTAATCTCTCATTTCTCATGTTTTACTCATCTTTTCCCTCTTTTCGCACTCTCTCCATCCCTAACACTTTCCCCTGTACCAGGATTTTTAAAAAAGTGATATTGAATCCTTATTGCTATGTATGTGAATACTGGATAGGTTAACGAGGATATTACTTTTGGGGCCATTTTTGGCCTTGACCCGTGATCTGGTTTTTCTGCATGCATCCGGGTGGTGTGTTATGGGGTCGCTTTAAATAAGAGTGGAATTTTTTTATATGGGTGATGGTCCCAGGAGTGACCTGAATGGGGGATGACCACCATGCACTGTAAGACAAATAAAACGGAAATACGAAAATGGAGAGCTTCTACCAGTGCATTATGGGGACCTGTTGGGCAATCAATCAATCAATCAATCAATCAATCAATCAATCAATCAATCAATCAATCAATCAATCAATCAATCAATCAATCAATCAATCAATCAATCAAATTTATTTCTATAGCCCTTTACAAAAACCTGACAGACTTTCAAAAGTGCTTTACAACAAAGACAAATATGGTTCATGAAAGATAAAAGGAAAGAAGGCATGACATTGGGGAAAACATTAAGGAAAACATAATAATGCATCACGATAAAAGTCAAAACAGCAAATTAAAAAATAAAACAGAATCCAAAAACATTAAAACCCTTAAGAAATAAAGAGAGGCTAATTACTTACTCAGTAGCACTTTTTTTTTTTTTTTTTTTTTTAAAGCGCAGCCTCTCAAATAAATGCAAGAGTTGCATAGAAAATGCAATTCCTGGAGAAATTGCGATGGTAAGCTTTGCTGTGTTGGTTGGTATTTTAGGTCACTTCCTCCTGATTTTAAGGGCATTTCCCAAATCACTTCCTGTTTATTCAGAAAAATTTCAGCGTCACTTACTGTTAATACTGGGTTGTTGATACTGTATTTAAAATCTACGGTTATACAGCGCTAATGTCAAAATAAAAGCATGTGATCTTTTTTTTGTAGAATAGTGGTTTTTCAACCTTTTTTGAGCCACAGCACTTTTTTTCATTAAAAAAAAGAAAAAAAAAGGCACTCCACTTAGTCGATTATGCAAATATGTAAAAATAAATGTCAACTTTAACAATTGCTAGCCGTTAGCTGGCAGCCACTGCTGCTAGCCGGCCGGCGCTAGCTAAATACTAGCTAGACGTCGGCCACCGCTAGCTGTACACTAGCTAGCCATCTGCCGGCGGTAGCTGGAGGCTAGGTAGCTGGCGCCGGTAGTCACCACGAGCTAGCCAGCCCCCGCCGATACTAGCCGTCACTAGCTAGCTGGTTGCTGCCGCCAGCTGCTACTAGCTAGCTGGCTGCCGCCACTAACTGTACACTAGCTAGCCGTCCACCACCGGTAGCTAGCCATCCGCCGCCGGTAGCTGGACACTAGCTAGCCAGCCGCCGCCGCTAGCTAGCCGGCCTCCGCCGGTAGTCAACACTAGCTAGCTGGCTGCCGCCTCTAGCCACCACTAGCTAGCTTGACGCCGCCGCTAGCTGGATATTATCTAGCCATCCGCTGCCACTAGCTAGCCGTCCGGCGCCTGTAGCTGGACACTAGCTTGCCAGCCGCTGCCGGTGTAGGCGCACTATCCTATTATCAACAAATATTAAAGTTGTATAATCATATAGCCAGAATAAGGAACGTCACTGACAAGCGCAGGCCCCCGCGAGTGGATAGTGAGGGGAATAGGATAGTGCACCTACACCGGTACTCACAACTAGCTAGCTTGCCGCCGTCACTAGCTAGCTGGCCGCCGCCACTAGCTAGCTGGCCGGCACCGCCAACTGCTACTAGCTAGCCATCCGCCGCCGCTAGCTGGACACTAGCAAGCCATCCGCCGCCGCCAGCTAGACACAAGCAAGCTATCCGCCGCCGCTAGCTGGACACAACCAAGCCATCCGCTGCCGCTAGCTGGACACTAACTAGCCGGCCGCCGGACACTAGCTAGCCGGCCGCCGCTGGTAGTCACCAATAGCTAGCCGGCCCCCGCCGATGCAAGCCGCCACTAGCTCGCTGGTCGCTGCCGCCAGCTGCTACTAGCTAGCTGGTCGCTGCCGCCAGCTGCTACTAGGTGCTGGCCGCCGCCACTAAGTGGACACTAGCTAGCCGTCTGCCGCCGCAAGCTAGCCATCTGTCGACGCTACTTAGCCGGCCGCCGGCGGTAGTCACCACTAGCTAGCTGGCCTCCGCCGTTAGCCGCCACTAGCTAGCTGGCCGCCGCCGCTAGCTGGACATTGGCTAGCCGTCCACCGCCACTAGCTAGCCGTCTGGCGCCGGTAGCTGGACACTAGCTTGCCAGCCGCTGCCACTAGCTTGCCGGCTGTTGCCAGTACTCACAACTAGCTAGCTTGCCGCTGCCACTAGCTAGCCGGCTGCCGCTAGCTGGACACTAGCAAGCCATCCGCTGCCACTAGCTGGACACTAGCTAGCCGGCCACCGCTGGTAGTCACCAATAGCTAGCCGGCCCCTGCCGATGTAAGCTGCCACTAGCAAGCTGGTCGCCGCCGCCAACTGCTACTAGCTAGCTAGCCGCCACCACTAGCTGGACACTAGCTAGCTGTCCACCAGTCACTACGGTACGGCACAGTAGTGTGCCGCGGCACAGTGGTGAAGAACACTAATGTAGAAGATGAATGAGCCTGTCTGTCAGGCAGAACAAACCCGCCAGTGGGTCGGACTGGACCCCTTGCTGTGACGCTTCTGGCCGGCGGGCCATAGATTTGACACCCCTGTCCCACACGGAGCACAGCTGCATGAAGGGCGTAGATTGGTTCGAAGTACGCCAAGTCACACTCCAACAAGGGAACACACACACGCAAAGACATGATACAGCGCACACCCTTCTTGAAGCCGTCAGAATTGTCAGCGGAAACAATAGAGGCACGCGGCAAACAGCTGAACGTCGCATATTTATACACAAGATCATTGGTCAAAAGCAATTAGTGAGTACATCATCGAACAGCGTGCGATCCGGCGCCTGTTAATCAAGGTCAGACAGCATGCAGGCTGCCTTTTCTCTGCAAAATTCTTTGTTGTCCCATTGGACGTCTAGGGCCACCAATGGCAGATAGTGAGTTAACTTATTTGGCGAAAAATTAATTGGACACATGATATGTGACCGCCATTAATATAATCGATTAGGGAATAGTGTCGTTTCTCGTATTTACTGTTTAACTGTTTGTATTACTCTAACACACCCAATACTGCATAAAATAAATAGCACTTATACCGTAGTTTAAGGACAACGATCAGAATATAGGGAGTAAGAGATACAGGACGCCTTCTTATCACAAAAGCCCAACGTGTGCGTCATGCAACTGACTGAGCAAAATTGACGCTGACAAGCCTACGTCTGCACCACCAACTCTCGCAATCAGTTCTCCCGGACAGTCCAGAACAAATGGCGGGACGGCGTGGCTCAACACAAGGAACAGCGGAGAACGCCCGATATCCAACTGATAAAACTAGACTCCAAGAGCCCCTTTGACGATGAGGTGGCAAAATCCACAACCCTTGTTGCCCTGACAACAGTAACTCCCGAATCCTCCTGTCCAATCCACAAACAGACAATAATCCCAAACACACCCTTCTTCCTGCCCACGGCCCACCCCAAGAGAGCCTTCAAAAGACTATATGTTTAACCAAGCATGATCATTTCTCTCAAAACCAACAAAATATGACACCAACAGCAAGGCCGAGAACAAAAGGTGGAATTTGCCATGCGGCAAAATGATTTTGTCAGGTAGCATATTTTTTGCCATGTGGCAAAATGGATTTTGCCATGTCGCATTTTTTGCCATGTGGCAAAATAGATTTTGTCATGTGGAATTTTTTTTGCCATGTGCAAAATGGATTTTGACGTGGCATTTTTTTTGGTATACGGCAAAATGGATTTTGGTTTGTGACTTTTTTGGGGGGGGGTATATGGCATTTTTGGGGGGTATATGGCAGTTTTGCAGCCCATCCAGGTCCATGCCATTGACGGCCATGCACGTCCAAATTTTCCATTCATTTTAAATGGCAGAAAAACAGGTGTGGCTGTGATATTTGACGATACACTTCACATTACAGTGCATTATCATTCAACAGACACCCAAGTCAGGCTATGCCATTGACGGCTATGCATGTCCAAATTTTCCATTCATTTTAAATGGCAGAAAAACATGTTTAACTGTGATTTTTGCCCATCCACTTTACATTACAGCGCATTAACATTCAAAGGACACCCAGGTCAGGTTATGCCATTGACGGCTATGCATGTCCAAATTTTCCATTCATTTTAAATGGCAGAAAAACATGTGTGGCTGTGATTTTTGACCATACACTTTACATTACAGCGCATTAACATTCAAAGAACACCCAGGTCAGGTTATGCCATTGACGGCTATGCACGTCCAAATTTTCCATTCATTTTAAATGGCAGAAAAACATGTGTGGCTGTGATTTTTGACGATACACTTCACATTACAGTGCATTATCATTCAACGGACACCCAGGTCAGGCTATGCCATTGACGGCTATGCATGTCCAAATTTTCCATTCATTTTAAATGGCAGAAAAACATGTGTGGCTGTGATTTTTGACCATACACTTTACATTACAGCGCATTAACATTCAAAGAACACCCAGGTCAGGTTATGCCATTGACGGCTATGCACGTCCAAATTTTCCATTCATTTTAAATGGCAGAAAAACATGTGTGGCTGTGATTTTTGACGATACACTTCACATTACAGTGCATTATCATTCAACGGACACCCAGGTCAGGCTATGCCATTGACGGCTATGCATGTCCAAATTTTCCATTCATTTTAAATGGCAGAAAAACATGTGTGGCTGTGATTTTTGACCATACGTTTTACATTACAGCGCATTAACATTCAAAGGACACCCAGGTCAGGTTATGCCATTGACGGCTGTGCACGTCTAAATTTTCCATTCATTTTAAATGGCAGAAAAACGTGTGGCTGTGATTTTTGACCATACACTTTACATTACAGTGCATTAACATTCAAAGAACACCCAGGTCAGGTTATGCCATTGACGGCTATACATGTCCAAATTTTCCATTCATTTTAAATGGCAGAAAAACAAGTGTGACTGTGATCTTTGACCATCCACTTTACATTACAGTGCATTAACATTCAACGGACACCCAAGTCAGGCTATGCTATTGACGGCTGTGCACGTCCAAATTTTTTTTAATTAATTTTGAATGGCAGAAAAACATGTGTGGCTGTGATTTTGACCATACACGTTACATTACAGCACAGTAACATTCAACAGACACCCAAGTCAGGCTATGCCATTGACGGCTATGCACATCCAAATTTTCCATTCATTTTAAATGGCAGAAAAAAATATGTGACTGTGATTTTTGGCCATCCACTTACCGCCACATGGAAAAAAAAAAAAGCCACATGGCAAATACCACTTTTGGTTCTCGCTGTCTCTCCCAAATAAACAGGAAGTAGCCTGGAAGTACCCCAAAATCAATGTGAAGCAGCCCGGAAATGCCTGAAAAATCATCATCAAATGACCCAAAATTTACAGAAGGTGACAGCGAATATTTCTAATTTGTGTGCGTGCACTATTGCACCTGGCCCACTTTCATGTCCACAGTTACATTCGTTCATTCGGCCCCTCCCGATCAAAATGGATTGGGCATTTAGTGCCGTCAATAGCTAGTTAACAAGAAAGTGACCTAAAAATGCCCCAAAACTCCAGGTTTCTGTGGAGCTTCACTCCAGCTAAGTTTAGCGACAACAGCTGTAAAAGATTCCGGGACCTAGCGGAGCGCGAACCATATAAATCAGATTCATCTTCCGACGCCAAAAGACGAGAGTTGGCGGCGCGCTGCCGACTAACAAAAACAACATTGTGCCTTTATCTCGACCGCACGTCTCTATCACACAAGCGTCTCTCTGCTAATTTCTGGAATCCCTGCTCTCAGTTAGCTGCAGCTGTACCATTTCGCACGCGCAAACAAGTGGCGAGCAGGTTCTCGTTTCAAAGAGCGCCACATTGCGCGCATTCCACCACTTTGCATTGGGGCCCCAATTTCAAAAGACCTTTAAAAGTGTCTCATACGTTTACACATTGGGGAACACTTTAAACTTGGCCCGTGATTAACAGGGCTGCAATATCAATCCCAGAAATCCAATATTAGGCTAACATCTCAACATCTGACTTGGAGATGTTGGCTTAAGACATTTAAGGGACTGCAGGTATTAATAAAAGCCCATCAAAACATACAGTATACATACAGGACGTACGGTCAGTGGCGGAACAAATGTGAACAGTACCTGGGTGCTATTAGTATAGACGCCCCCGCCCCCCCCCCCCCCCCCCTCTCAAGGTGAACATCCAGCGGGTGGGGGGTCCTAGTGGATAATTATTTGCGGGTCCTTCCAGATGATCGTGTGCTGTGTTGGGTGAGGGCGGTGCTTGTGGAAAATTTTTCTGACAAAAAGCAGAGCAGGGGGCACATTTTAACAATTAAACACCATATTCCAGTTTTGCGCATCATTTTACCTTTCTGTTTGACTCCTCTCATCGCCTAACCACGCCCCCTGTACAACAGAAAACCGAGCCCCCGAGAGTTCGGCCTGGTGTGGGAGGGTATATTTTATAACTTAAACACTAGAGATGTCCCGATCGATCGTCCGATCACATCATTTTCAAAGTATCGGAATCGGCAAAAAAAATATCGGCCATGCCTTTTTTTAATATATATGTATTTTTTTTTAAATTAAATCGTTATCTAATTGTATTTAACGTTACAGACATAATATGTTACACTCATCCAGAGTCTTTAGTTTAGGCTTAAGGTAGGGTTATCAAATTTATCCCGATAACGGCGGTAATTAATTTTTTCAAAAATGTATCACGTTAAAATATTTAACGCAATTAATGCATGCACTGCACGACCCACTCACGCATTGTCGCGCTCAATCTGTAATGGCGCCGTTTTACCTATATAGAGAGATAAAAGGCTGCGTAAAATGAGTAAAGTGAATTTTGGCAGCCTTTGGAGCCTTTTTTTAATTGGCTAAAGCCTTACAATCCCTCTCCCTACGATTAGAAATATCATGGGAAGCAATGTGGGGAAGCAAGGTAGCAATTGATCTTTTTCTTAACACCTAATGTTATTTCCCAACGCAGAGAAGATATATCAATTGGTAGCACTACGCACAGTCGTGGTTCCACTTCCCATCATGCATTTGGGTATAGCTACAGTATCATTTACTGAAAGCTCAACAAATACACTAGATGGCAATATTTAGTCACAATATACAAAGTCACAAGTCTTTCTATCCGTGGATCCCTCACAGAAAGAATGTTAATAATGTAAATGCCATCTTGAGGATTTATTGTCATAATAAACAAATACAGTACTTATGTACTGTATGTTGAATGTATATATTCGTCCGAGTTTTATTCATTTTTTTCTTAATGCATTGCCAAAATGTATGTGATTGGGAAAAATTATCGGGAATGATTGGAATTGAATCGGGAGCAAAAAAAAGCAATCGGATCGGGAAATATCGGCAGATACTCAAACTAAAACGATCGGGATCGGATCGGGAGCAAAAAAACATGATCGGAACAACCCTATTAAACACTAAATGACAGCTCAGTGCATCATTTTAGCTTCCATTTTGACCCTTCCCCTTGCCTAACCACGCCCCCTTTACACCAGCAAACTGTGCTCCCTGAAGGTGCAGGTGTGGCCAGGTGGAGGGGGGTGTATTTGATCAAATTAAAACTATTTTATAGTTCCGCACGTCATTTTACCTTTCTGTTTGACCCTCCTTTCGCCTAACCACGCCCCCTTTATACAAGCAAACTGGGCCCCCTAGAGGCCCACGTGTGGCCTGGTGTAGGAAGGTATATTTCATCACTTAAATAATATTTAAGAGGTCGGCGCATCATTTTGCCTTTCTGTTTGACCCCTCTCCCTGCCTAACCACGCCCCCTTTACACCAGGAAACCCGGCCCCTGAGAGGCCCATTTTCGGCCTGGTGTAGGAGGGTATATTTTATAGCTTAAACACTAAATGACACCTCTGCGCATCATTTTAGCTTCCATTTTGACCCCTCCCCTTGCCTAACCACGCCCCCTTTACACCAGCAAACTGGGCCCCCAACAGGCAAAGGTGTGACCAGGAGGAGGCAGATGTATTTCATCAATTAAACACTACTTTACAGTTCCGCGCATCATATTACCTTTCGGTTTGACCCCTCCCCTTGCCTAACCACACCCCCTACACACCAGCAAACCGGGCCCTCAAGAGGGCCAGGTGCGGCCTGCTGTAGGAGAGTATATTTGATCACTTAAACACTATTTGACAGCTCCGCGCATCATTTTACATTTCTGTTTGACCCCTTGCCTTCCCTTCCCTTCCCTAACCACACCCCTTTGACGCCAGAAAACCGGGCTCCCTAGAGGCTTAGGTGCGGACTAGTGAAGGAGGGTATATTTTATCACTTAAACACTATTTTATAGCTCTGCTCATCCTTTTACCTTTCTGTTTGACCCTCCCCTTACCAAAACATGCCCCCTTTACGCATAGGCGGATCTATTATTCAGGCGAGGTAGGCGATCGCCTTAGGCCCCCAACTAGTAGGGGGCCCCCCCAACCTGCTGCCGTTGCCCCAATGAGCAAGGGCTTGGGCCACCAGAGCCAGCAGCACCCCCAACTATTCGTCATGTATAATTATGTCAGCATACCAAACAAACAAATAACAAAACAAACAAAAAAAAGCCATTTGAATGCTGCATTTATATTATCTCTCCCGCACACACACACACTATCAGTCGCTTAGCTTCATTTAGCGCCGTTTAGCTTCGCTTAGCTCCGTTTAGCATCGCTTAGCTGGCCAAACAATGCAGTACAGTTCCAATCAGTCATACAGTAGCACTCAAGAGCTGGTTAACAGCATTTGCTAATGAAAATAAAATTAAATCTATTAGTGACACCACAAGCAATGACGAAGAATGTTTTTTTACGGAGTGTAAAGCTTTAGGTTAGTGGTTTAGCGAACGTACCTCCGGTGAACATTTCAAAATAAAAGCACGTCATGTTCGTCATATTAATAAGAATTTCTGGAGTTAATCCCACATACTTCAGAATGAATATTAAAATATGCTGAGTAAATACTACAGAATACAGTTTCTACACAAAGAATAGACTCTTTGTGACAAATATGATTGGCAATGAATAATTATTATACTATTATATATAGTAGTATTCTATAATTTAGTTTTTTTTGGTTTTTTTTTTTAAGAATTGTTTTGAATAATGTTGGAAAGGCAAAGTCAGTGTTCTGAATCTGTTTACTTTCCATTCTTTTGCACTAGTAAATGCTATCAGCATTTAACCTCATTGTTTATTTGTGATTAATTATTGTTATTCACATGATTATTTGTAGTTTGATAAAGAATTTAAGTGTTCCAAAATGGTTTTGTGAATTAATAAGCGTCAACAAAAATTTCATTGCTAAATTAGTGAAAAAAAAAAAAAAAATTTGATTAATCGACTAATCATAAAACTAGTTGGCTTACTAATCAGGAGAAAACTTGTCGTTTAGGACAGCCCTAGTGTACCGGAACATATTTCCTCCACACCCTTCTCAGCTTTTTAACCCCTGACCCATGAAGAGGGCCCCTGGATATGTTCGCCTTTGGCCCCAAAATTGCCAAGTCCGCCACTGCCTTTACGTGAGCAAACCAGGACCCATAGGCTAGGTTCATACCGCAGGTCTTAATGCACAAATCCAATTTTTTCGTGTCTTTCCGACTCGAGTAAGGCATTAACTTGACTGTCTGGACGGGAAAAATCGTATAAAAGTGGACCATTTCAAATCCGATCGAAGTCACTTTCGTATGTGGTTGAAATCCAATTTGGGCCCCATTTTTCCAGAATTTTTCCAGAATTTTTCAACAATGTACATCGAAAATAAAGACATTGATTGACTGAAAATGGTTCAATATTCGATTAAATGGCTGTTTTTCCTCATGTATATCTATAATTGCTCTTTACCTTAAAAAAAAAATGTTTTATCCAATTACTCGATTAATCGATAGAATTTTCAGTCGATTACTCGATTACTAAAATATTCGATAGCTGCAGCCCTAGTGCTGTGAGATCCAAATTTAATATTTTGTATGACTTCCATGCAAGGCTTAAAGGACTGCATCCATGCGCTTCAGCAAAAATTCATACACGTCATCAGGAACATCAAAGAAAGTAGTCTTGCATGCCTGCCAGAGTTCATCAACATTCTTGGGTTTCGTCTTCCATGCTTCCTCTTTCATCCTACCCCAGACATGCTCAATGATGTTCATGTCTGGTGACTGGGCTGGCCAGTCCTGGAGGATCTTGATCTTCTTTGCCTTGAGGAACTTTGAGGTAGAGATTGAAGTATGCGATGGAGCACCATCCTGCTGCAGAATTTGTCCCTTTTTATGGTTAGGAATGTAAAAGGCAACTAAGATTTGTTGATATTTCAGGCTATTTATGTTGCCTTCCACCCTGCAGATCTCTCGCACACCCCCATACTGGATGTAACCCCAGACCATGATTTTGTCACCACCAAACTTCACTGTTTTCTGAGTGAATCTCGGATCCATGCGGGCTCCAGTAGGTCTCCTGCAAAACTTGCAGCGACGGTGGTGTAATTCGATGGAAGATTCATCTGAAAAATCCACCTTTTGACACTTTTCCAGCGTCCATCCTTTTGATGGACTTTTTATTTGTCCCTTTTTATGGTTAGGAATGTAAGAGGCAGCTAAGATTTGTTGATATTTCAGGCTATTTATGTTGCCTTCTAACCTGCAGATCTCTCGCACGCCCCTATACTGGATGTAACCCCAGACCATGATTTTGCCACCACCAAACTTCAATGTTTTCTGAGCGAATCTCGGATCCATGCAGGCTCCAGTAGGTCTCCTGCAATATTTGCGGCGACTGTGGTGTAATTCAATGGAAGATTCATCTGAAAAAGCCACCTTTTGCCACTTTTCCAGCGTCCATCATTTTGATGGACTTTTTATTTGTCCCTTTTTATGGTTAGGAATGTAAGAGGCAGCTAAGATTTGTCGATATTTCAGGCTATTTATGTTGCCTTCCAGCCTGCAGATCTCTCCCACACCCCCTTACTGGATGTAACCCCAGACCATGATTTTGCCACCACCAAACTTCAATGTTTTCTGAGTGAATCTCGGATCCATGCGGGCTCCAGTAGGTCTCCAGCAATATTTGCGGTGACTGTGGTGTAATTCAATGGAAGATTCATCTGAAAAATCCACCTTTTGCCGCTTTTCCAGCGTCCATCCTTTTGATGGACTTTTGATTTGTCCCTTTTTATGTTTAGGAATGTAAGAGGCAGCTAAGATTTATTGATATTTCAGGCTATTTATGTTGCCTTCCACCCTGCAGATCTCTCGCACACCCTCTTACTGGATGTAACCCCAGACCATGATTTTGCCACAACCAAACTTCACTGTTTTCTGACCAAATCTCGGATCCATGCGGGCTCCAGTAGGTCTCCTGCAATATTTGCGGCGACTGTGGTGTAATTCAATGGAAGATTCATCTGAAAAAGCCACCTTTTGCCTCTTTTCCAGCGTCCATCCTTTTGATGGACTTTTTATTTGTCGCTTTTTATGGTTAGGAATGTAAGAGGCAGCTAAGATTTGTTGATATTTCAGGCTATTTATGTTGCCTTCCACCCTGCAGATCTCTCGCACACCCCCTTACTGGATGTAACCCCAGACCATGATTTTGCCACAACCAAACTTCACTGTTTTCTGACCGAATCTCGGATCCATGCGGGCTCCAGTAGGTCTCCTGCAATATTTGCGGCGACTGTGGTGTAATTCAATGGAAGATTCATCTGAAAAAGCCACCTTTTGCCACTTTTCCAGCGTCCATCCTTTTGATGGACTTTTTATTTGTCCCTTTTTATGGTTAGGAATGTAAGAGGCAGCTAAGATTTGTGGATATTTCAGGCTATTTATGTTGCCTTCCACCCTGCAGATCTCTCGCACTCCCCCTTACTGGATGTAACCCCAGACCATGATTTTGCCACAACCAAACTTCACCGTTTTCTGAGCGAATCTCGGATCCATCCAGTAGGTCTCCTGCAATATTTGCGGCGACTGTGGTGTAATTCAATGGAAGATTCAACTGAAAAATCCACCTTTTGCCACTTTTCCAGCGTCCATCCTTTTGACAGGCTGTGGGCCTTGGCAAATGCCACACATTTTTTTAATTGTCTGCACCCTGAGAGTTCTACACACCAATGGATAAGCAACAAGACTTTTGTCAGGGAATGTATGTCTGGGTATTTGGGTCTCGTTATGTTTTTAGTCTCCCAAGACACGTTCTTTAAAAAACTGTTGGTCGACGAAATATTTTCGTTACGGGCGTCATTGACGAAAACAAGAATGCCGGACTCCCGTTTAAAGGAGTCAACAAGCCCCACTCCTTCTCTGTCACGACCTTGGGTCAAAGCAGAACGCCCTCATATCATGGGAGTGCCGTTTGGGGATTTGCCCGACTGTGATAAAGAAAGGGCACGCACACACAATGCACCCTGGCCTTTTGTCTGGGTGCTAACGCTATTGACTAGCACTGATCGATGTTAATTGCGAGACAGAATGGCCGTATTGACCCGGCTCCATGGATGAAGAATCCTGCCGGCCGGCTGAAAAGAGTGCCACATACAGACAAAGTAGTTTTGTAGTTACTCCTATCCCAATTACACACTCTCACTCTCTCTCGCTCTTTCATTCACTTTAATGAGACGAGAGAGCCAAACAAAGGCATCATGTCCATCAATGCCAAGTCTATAGAACACAATAGCGGGCAAAAATGTGTATGTTTGAGAATATAGGAATGTACAGTATGTGTTTGTGTTTAAGGAGGCCGTGAACTACCAGTATTACTACTACTAATAGATAGCAAAAGACAATAGGACCTTCATATGTGTTGTAGTTTGAGTGAATAAAAGTTGGTGTGTGAGTCCGTCTTAACCAAAGATCGATAGGCAGTAGCTGGAGAAGCAGAGACATGAGCAATCAATAATCAGGCAGCAAACTGAGGGAGCTGATAACATGGCAGGGCAGATCGAAGGGACTGATAGTGAGGACCGAAAATAAAAGAGTGAATGAAAAAGGAAACGCTTCCAGTCTCTTTTCTCTCAACTTTAAGATCAGGTGTGTTGAAATGCTTTCATGTCCAAAGCCAATACACAGCATTTATTGAGTTCCTTTCTCCTGAAAGATAGCATTTTTAAGTATACCAGCCATTTTCATTAAGGGTGTTATCGTACACAAGTCACGGTTCGATACAACAGGAAAAATAAACCCTTTAACCCTAAAACTAAAAATACAGCTCTATTTAAAGTGCAAAAATAAATAAAAGACAACATCAAACTTGTGAATTTGTGTTGTTATTGTTCTAAGAATCTTTATTTCACAGTTGATGTGCAAAAATAGACAAAACACCCTTTTTTGTAGGGATCAACTGAGGTAACAATTAAAGTCAGGTAGCACTCGCCTGCAGGTGACCTTTTTTTTTTTTTTTTTTTAAATATACTGTATATAAAAATAAAATACAACCATTTTCAATGTTAGATTACACACAATTAACTGTAATCCATTACCAGTCAACATACACGCTCACATAAGATTGATATTGAGATAGCTAGCTTGCTAACTTGATAGCCTTTACTGTATTATATTGTATACTAGAAACTGCAATTTCTGGAGAAATTACTTCTGGTCTTTGCCGTGTGGCGATACAGATCTTACCCCCGCCCAGGGTTATCAAAAGAATGGACAAACATGCCCGTCAATGGCATTAAACAAAGTAAATGCCATTAGAAATGAATGGGAAATTTGGACGTCTATGGCCGTCAATGGCAGCACCCTTCAAAAGCGTCAATGGAATCGGGGAAGTTTGGGGGACACGTCCTATTGATATCTGGTCATTTCCTGTTGATTTGGGGAATTTTTTGTTTTTTCCCATTGAAAATGAATGGGAAACATTTTGGACGTCCATGGCCGTCAATGGCATTGAGTTACATAGGCGTTGATAGAATTCAAGTCCATTAGCATCAATAGATTTGACATACATGGCCGTCAATGGCAACAATGCAATGTAGATTCTATTGGAAATCCCATTGAAAGTGAATGGGACATTTCCCATTAAAAATGAATGGGAACGTTTTTGGCAAATTCCCAGGGAACCGTAAATTTTTTCCAAATTCTGTATACAATCTTCATGCGCCTCACCATCCGAATTTTTGATGTCCAAATTATGTGATTTGGTCAAAAATTGTAGGACAAGTAGCGTTTTGAAATTTTTTTAAAAATCGGAAAATCGGCGTTTACGTGAAAACGGAAAAGTTTTCGGGGCCGTTTGACAAAAAGCCACAGTCACACTAAAATTCCGGACGTGTCGATGCCTAAACGGCGCCAATCGGTGCAGCGTTACGGGCTGTGCGGCGCGCCGAAAAAACGCGGAGAATAAGTTGATTTTTAAAAAATCATAATAAATAATAATAAAGTCGCAGAATAACATTATCTGGCTTTACCAAAAAGGCAAAGACCAGATAATGAACCTACATGAAATTACAAAGGCCTTGTTCAGACTCGCAGCCCAAATATGGTTTTTAGCCTATCCAGACTGGATGGCTCTTTTGTAGTCCGAACAGTCCCAAAGCACAGAAATCAGATTTTTGCAACTGATTGAAACCACATACGGGAGGTAGGCCATCATACATGGTCTTCGTTGTCACAGCGACCTGTCAGGTGTGTAAAAAATATGGTCCAGTTTGAATAGGCCCAGATCTGATTTGGACACCTGCTAAAAAATTGTGTGAACACTCAGTCCTAAAAATCACATTTCTGGAGGAATCTGATTGGAATCAGATATGCCTCATTTCTGAACGCAGCTAACGTGGTTTTAATCTGTCTCGTAAATATCAGATGTCTGTGCTTTGTGACTGTTCAGACTACAAAAGAGCCATCCAGTTTCAATCTGGATCAGCTAAAAATGGGGTTTTGGCCACCAGCCGCCACACACCCAAAAAAGGAGAAATGTCAACAGTTAGCCCTAAAAATTGGGTTTGAGGACAAAAAAAATCGGATTTGAGGACAAAACAGATTGGAATCAGATATCCCTGCAGTCTGAACGCAGCCAATGTGGTTTCAATCAGTCTCACAAAAATCGGATTTTTGTGCTTTGTGACTGTTCAGACTACAAAAGGGCCATCCAGTTTCAATCTGGATCAGCTAAAAATTGGATTTTGGCTACCTGTCTGAACAGACCCAATTCTGATTTGAACACATGTTCAAAAAATTTCAACAGTTAGCCCTAAAAAATCGGATTTGAGGACAAAAAAATCGGATTTGAGGACAAAACAGATTGGAATCAGATATCCCTGCAGTCTGAACGCAGCCAATGTGGTTTCAATCAGTCTCGCAAAAATCTGATTTCTGTGCTTTGTGACTGTTCAGACTGCAAAAGGGCCGTCCAGTTTCAATCTTGATCAGCTAAAACCGGGGTTTTGGCCACCAGTCTGAACAGACCCATTCCAATTGCACACATGATTAAAAAAAAAAAATGTCAACAGCCAGCCCTAAAAATCAGATTTGAGGACAAAACACATTGGAATCAGATATGCCTGCAGTCTGATCGCAGCCAATATGGTTTCAATTTGTCCTTCAAAATCAGATGTCTGTGCCTTGTGACTGTTCAGACTACAAAAGAGCCATGCAGTTTCAAACTGGATCAGCTATAAATGGGATTTTGGCCGCCAATCTGAACAGGCCCAATTCTGATTTGGATACATGTTCCCCCCAAAAATGTCAACAGTTAGCCCTAAAAATCGAATTTGGGGACAACAAAAATTGAATCTGAGGACAAAACAGATCGGAATCAGATAGGCCTGCAGTCGGAACACAGCCAATGTGGTTTCAATCAGTCTCACATACAGTAAATCGGATTTCTGTGCTTTGTGACTGTTCAGACTACAAAAGAGCCATCCAGTTTCAATCTGGATCAGCTAAAAATTGGATTTTGGCCACCAGTCCGAACAGAACCAATTCCGATTTGGACACATGATAAAAAAAATGTAAACAATTAGCCCTAAAAATCGGATTTGAGGACAAAACAGATTGGAATCAGATATGCCTGCAGTCTGAACACAGCCAATATGGTTTCAGTCTGTCCCTTGAAATCTGATGGCTGTGCTTTGTGACTGTTCAGACTACCAAATAGCCATTCAGTTTTAATCTAGATGGGCTAAAGATCGGATTTCGATGCTTAATGACTGTCCATACTACGAAAGATTTTCAATCTGGATTGGCTAAAAATGGGATTTTGGCCACCAATCTGAACAGACGCAATTCGGATTTGGACACATGCTTAAAAAATGTCAACAGTAAGCCCTAAAAATCAGATTTGAGGACGAAAAAATCGGATTATAGGACAAAACAGATTGCAATCACATATCCCTGCAATCTGAACACAGCCAATGTGGTTTCAATCCGTCTCACAAAAAGCAGATGTCTGTGCTTTGGGACTGTTCAGACTACAAAAGAGCCATACAGTTTCAGTCTGGATCAGCTATGACTGGGATTTTGGCCACCAATTTGAACAGGCCCAATTCCGATTTGGACACATCCTAAAAAAAGATGTCATCAGTTCGCTCAAAAAATCAGATTGGAGGACAAAACAGATTGGAATCAGATATGCCTACAGCCTGAACACAGCCAATGTGGTTTCAATCTTTTTCACAAAAATCTGATTTGTGTACTTTGGGACTGTTCACACTACAAGAGAGCCATGCAGCTTCAATCTGGATCAGCTAAAAATGTGATTTTGGCCACCAGTCTGAACAGACCCAATTCCAACTTGGACACATGCTCAAAAAAATGTCAACAGATAGCCCTAAAAATAGGATTTGAGGACAAAACAGATTGGAATCAGATATGCCTACAGTTTGAACGCAGCCAATGTGGTTTCAATTTGTCCTTTGAAATCGGATGTCTGTGCTTTGTGATTGTTCAGACTACAAAAGAGCCATCCAGTTTCAATCTGGATCTGCTAAAAATGTAATTTTGGCCACCAATCTTAACACACTCAATTCTGATTTGCACGCATGCTCAAAAATGTCAACAGTTAGCCCTAAAAATCAGATTTGAGGACAAAACACATTGGAAACAGATATGCCTGCAGTCTGAACGCAGCCAATATGACTTCAGTTTGTCCCTCAAAATCGGATGTCTGTGCTTTGTGACTGTTCAGACTACCAAATAGCCATTCAGTTTTAATCTAGATGGGCTAAAGATCGGATTTCGATGCTTAATGACTGTCCATACTACGAAAGATTTTCAATCTGGATTGGCTAAAAATGGGATTTTGGCCACCAATCTGAACAGACGCAATTCGGATTTGGACACATGCTTAAAAAATGTCAACAGTAAGCCCTAAAAATCAGATTTGAGGACAAAAAAATCGGATTATAGGACAAAACAGATTGCAATCAGATATCCCTGCAATCTGAACGCAGCCAACGTGGTTTCAATCCATCTCACAAAAAGCAGATGTCTGTGCTTTGGGACTGTTCAGACTACAAAAGAGTCATACAGTTTCAATCTGGATCAGCTATGACTGGGATTTTGGCCACCAATTTGAACAGGCCCAATTCCGATTTGGACACATCCTAAAAAAAGATGTCATCAGTTAGCTCTAAAAATCAGATTTGAGGACAAAACAGATTGGAATCAGATATGCCTACAGCCTGAACACAGCCAATGTGGTTTCAATCTTTTTCACAAAAATTTGATTTGTGTACTTTGGGACTGTTCACACTACAAAAGAGCCATGCAGCTTCAATCTGGATCAGCTAAAAATGTGATTTTGGCCACCACTCTGAACAGACCCAATTCGGACTTGGACACATGCTCAAAAAAAAATGTCAACAGATAGCCCTAAAAATAGGATTTGAGGACAAAACTGATTGGAATCAGATATGCCTACAGTCTGAACGCAGCCAATGTGGTTTCAATCTGTCCTTTGAAATCGGATGTCTGTGCTTTGTGATTGTTCAGACTACAAAAGAGCCATCCAGTTTCAATCTGGATCTTCTAAAAATGTGATTTTGGCCACCAATCTTAACACACTCAATTCTGATTTGGACGCATGCTCAAAAATGTCAACAGTTAGCCCTAAAAATCAGATTTGAGGACAAAACACATTGGAATCAGATATGCCTGCAGTCTGAACGCAACCAATATGACTTCAATTTGTCCCTCAAAATCGGATGTCTGTGCTTTGCGACTGTTCAGACTACCAAATAGCCATTCAGTTTTAATCTAGATGGGCTAAAGATCGGATTTCTGTGCTTTTTGACTGTTCAGACTACGAAAGCGTTTCAATCTGGATGGGCTAAAAATTGGATTTTGGCTACCAGTCTGAACAAGTCCTAAATGAATCGATCAACTCTCCTTCTGCATTACACCAATACATGTTCTACAGTCCATCTTCTTGAACCCTTCCATCTGGGCTCTCATACCTCATCACCACAATGTGGTTCGAATCCTTCTCCGCAACATTGACGCTCACGTCCCTTGCAGCGGTGTGGCGAGCAGACGAGAAAAGCGCCCAAACACAGGTGCAAAGTTACGGAGCGAGCCAGTGGTATAGGAAAAGCAGGCCAGAGGCTTTTCTGTGGAGCATGACTGGAAAGGCATTCAACCACAGCACCCCAGTGCCTGTCCCAGCTGAAGCGCAAACCAACGTGCATGTGTGTATGATTTAAAAGTACGACGATGAAAAGAATAGGCCTTCACTTTCAGCCAAGATAACTGTCCCTTGAGTGTAAGGACTAACTCTCCTCCCCTCATGCACTCTCTCTCCTGTATGTGTGTGTGTGTGTGTGTACATGTGTCATTGAAAGGTATGGCGGGAGTGTTGTGTTGGCTTGGCTGACTGTCTGCGGTTGTGCAGCGGTGAGGTTTTTTTTTTTTCCGGGGTAGCGCGGAGCGGGCGTTTTTGCAGAAATCTCTGAGAAATGTTCCTTTTGGATCGGTGTCCTTGCTTACATACCGCCCTCCCGACTGTCTTTCATTGTCCGTTTCATTTCCCCTCTTAAGGTTTCACTTAAAAGTTAAGAAAAAGCAGAGTCATAATGCATCACTTGAACGCACATTGACGGGGCTGGGGGATCGGGGTGTATGTGGGCAATGGAAATCGAGATGATTCTAAAACAGATGTTTACCAACTGCTTAAGACTTTGTCCTTCACGGGCTTCCACTGTCCAATTTTCCACTTTGTTTAGGTTCAGAAGAACATTGCTGTACATTGTCTTAAAGTGCATATGACACAAGAATGCGTGTTTATTTCATACTACACGCAGTATTTTATGCTCCTGGATGAAATGGACCACTTTGATGTGCGTGGAAGCGATCGATATGTTTATTACATTTTTTTTAATCCCGCGCTGCGAAAATGAGAGACTTTGTAATTGACTAATTTGCTCCCAAAAATACATTTATTCATATTAGGGCTGTCAAAATTATCGCGTTAACGGGGGGTAATTAATTTTTTAAATTAATCACGTTAAAATAGTTGACGCAATTAACGCACATGCCCCGCTCAAACAGATAAAATGACAGCACAGTGCAATGCAAACTTGTTACTTGTGTTTTTTGGAGTTTTGCCGCCCTCTGCTGGCACTTGGGTGCGGCTGATTTTACGGGCTTAAGCACCCTTTTGTTTACGCTCTCTCCTCCATCTCCGAGCCCCAGAAGGCAAACGACAAAAGCCAGACTAACTTCGGTGGCATAAAATACCGCTTGGGAGGTTTTAATTTCTCGTCATCTGCGCTTTGCCAAATTGTTGTATAAAGTGGAATTGTCTCAAAATATGATTTTAATTCAAATAATAATGCTATTTGTTTTTGTTGTTTTTTTTTGTCATGCCATATGCTAAAGTCCCAGTCTGATAATTCTAAGCTTTTCAAGCCTAACTGCTTAAAAAACAAAAACAAAGAAAGACTGAGAGCTGTTGAAGAAACAAACTCCAGCCAGGATATTGGCTTTGTGTTCATCTAAACATGCTCAAGTTTCACACTTAGTAAGTATAAATTAGGGCTGTCAAAATTATCGCGTTAACGGGCGATTAATTTTTAAAAATTAATCACGTTAAAATATTTGACGCAATTAACGCACATGCCCCGCTCAAACAGATTAAACAGCACAGTGCAATTCAAATTTATTACCTGTGTTTTTTGGAGTTTTGCCGCCCTCTGCTGGCGCTTGAGTGCGACTGATTTTATGGGCTTAAGCACCCATGAGCATTGTGTAATTATTGACCTCAACAATGGTGGGCTACTAGTTTATTTCTTGTTTGAAAATTTTAAAAATTTTATTAAGAGGGGTTTTAATATAAAATTTCTACATCTTGTACAAACATTTATCTTTTAAGAACTACAAGTCTTTCCATCCATGGATCGCTTTAAGAGAATGTTAATAATGGTAATGCCATCTTGTTGATTTATTGTTATAATTAACAAAACAGTACTTATGTACAGTATGTTGAATGTATATATCCATCTTGTGTCTTATCTTTCCATTCCAACAATAATTTACAGAAAAATATGGCATATTTCATAGATGGTTTGAATTGCGATTAATTACGATTAATTAATTTTTGAGCTGTAATTAACTCGATTAAAAATTTTAATCGTTTGACAGCCCTAATTTATATGAATATGTTCTATTTTTAATAGACTTATTTATACGTCTTTTACATTTTTTTTTTCAGAAGAGACATCTCTAGGTTCTGATGCAACTTGGCTCATAAGCACAATGCTGAAAATCAATTTTAAAGCAATAAAGCTGGCCAATGGAGGGCAGTAGCACATTTGGTAAAACCCGCAACCCGATTCAACGGAATGAACGGACGACCAGGAGGCCAGGCAGCGGACGACCGAACAGAACAACCGGAAGGACGCCTGGGATGCCAGGCGCTGGACGACCGAGCAGAACGACCAGGACCACCGATGCAGCGGACGATGCCATTGAGTCCGTGCTGCTCGCCGAGCAGAGCCCGGAAAAATCGACCCAGGTGTTAAAGGTCTTCGTTCAACGTCCATCTAGTCTGATTAATAGGTAAATTTAGTAAATTAAATTAGCCTAATTTGCCTAAAAAAGTCCATTAGCTTAAATGCTACGAATGCTAACGTAGTTACAATTCTCATAGCAAATCGCTCACACATAACTCCACAAACTGTAGCTCTAAAATTAATTACAAAAGCCTACACAAACATGTATTAGCTGAAACAACTTACGGCCTGATGTGGGCAAACCAGAGCGCAGCTGTCCTTTTTATCCACGTCAGACGTCTGAGTCTGCTTCTCAGTCATACAAGGCAAGTGTCCAGCCAGACCTAACGCTGCCACCTGAGGGCAGTGTATCGTCCATCACTAAACAAAATACAGTGGTATCTCTAGATATAAAGTGAATTCTTTCCAGGACCTTATTTTTAAGTCGAAATGGGAGAGACAGCGAAAACCAAAACTGGTATTTGCCATGTGACAAAATGGATTTTGCCATGTAGCATTTTTTTTGCTATGTGGCAAAACAATGCCACATGGCAAAAAAAAAAAATCCACATGGCAAAATCCATTTTGCCATGTAGCATTATTTTTGCTATGTGGCAAAAAATGCCACATGGCAAAATCAATTTTGCCACATGGCAAGAAAAATGCCACATGGCAAAATCCATTTTGCCTCATGGCAAAAAAATCCCACATGGCCATATCCATTTTGCCACATGGCAAGAAAAAGGCCACATGGCAAAATCCATTTTGCCACATGGCAAAAAATGCCACGTTGCAAAATTAATTTTGCTATATGGCAAAAAAAATGCCAAATGGCAAAATAAATGCCAAATGGCAAAATGTCACATAGCAAAATCCATTTTGCCACCTGGCAAAAAATACCAGATGGCAAAATAAATGCCAAATGGCAAAATCCACATGGAAAAAAAAGTCACATGGTAAAATCCATTTTGTCACATGGCAAAAAAAATGCCACATGACAAAATCCATTTTGCAAATACCACTTTTTGTTCTCGGCCCCAGGGGTCGCGTTAACCGAATATTTTTCGTCGTTGACCGTTTTTTTAAAACGGTGACGGAAAAAAATGAAGCCCGTCCGTCATTTTGACAGGTTGCAATTCACACCCCAGACCACAGGGTGGCGAGTGAGCATATTAATTAGCTATTGTCTCTTACTTAATGCATGACGTCGTTGGCTATTCTGTCAGAATATTGTAGCGTCACCGGGGTCTGGCGGCAGCACCGTGATTGACACATCAACGCGAGGTTCTTATTGGTGCACCCGGTGTCCCAGCGCGTCATCCAATTGGTGGACTAGATTGCCGCCTGTGTATAGACCCCAATCACATGACGTCACAACTCCGCCCCCCTGACTGGAGCCGCCATATCGTGTTTACACATTACCGTTACGTACATGCCTCCTATTACGGCGTGTTTTTCTGCTCGATAACATTAATAATCAAAATGGTGAAGGCGTGTGTGGCGGTTGGTTGCAGTAGCAGAGAAGATAGACGGAGAGACTTGAAGTTCTACCGTATTCTCAGAGACCCGAAGAGGAGAGCGAGATGGACTGCTGTAATTCGACAAGAAATCTGGGCACCAAACGATCACCACAGACTATGTAGTCATTTTATATCTGGTAAGATGCATTTAATATTTATTTAGAAGATTTTGGGCTGATAACCACAATTAAGATCATTGTGTGACGTTGGTGATTGGGGTCTATATAGTTGCCTCTTTTTCTTTGGGGGCGGAGTTGTTGTTTTGTTGGTGTTGTTGGCAGTAAGCAGAGTAAAAAGAGGGAGAAAAATACCACGACTTCCGTGTCTAATTTTTCGCCGCCAAGCAAGCGTTACAATATTATTTAAAAATGAATGAAAACTATTAAAACTATTGAATATGTCATCATTATCATTTTAAAAATTTAAGTGACGGGTAAAAATAGATTATGACCGGATTTTTATGACCCTGTCAGTCAAAATGACAGACAACGAAAATGTCTAGCGCAACCTCTGCTCGGCCCTGCTGCGAAATGGTCACATGTCGATCAGGATTTTCCCATAACAATAGATTTGTTTACATACATCATTAAAAAAAAAATTTGACCGAGGATTTTATCATTCATGCATCAGAGGGTTAAAGGCCATATTCCTCAGCTCATATGGCAGTGCATTTGCGCCCCCTAGCAACCTGGACCCCCGGGGCGACCGCCCAGCCCGCCCCATGCCAGGAACCGCCACTGCATGTGCTTGTGAGAGAGCGCGAGAGGAAAAGAGAGAGAGGGAGGTGGGAGCGAGAGGAGGGAGGAAGGGAGGATTGATCCGCGTCTGTAAAAATCTTGTTCTGGTTTTCTTGGAGTGAGGTCTGTGCCTGCCGACGTGCCTCTCCCGTGCAGCCCCCTCAACGAGAGCTGTTTATGCAAAGAGTCTGTCGGGTTTTTTTAAAGCAAGAAACATCTGCATGATTGCAGGAAAGTGGATAAAAACGCAAAAGCTTGGATATATTTTCTGAATTGTGAATGAAAGAAAGGTGCAGCAAAAGGACAAGAAGAAGAGAGGAGCTGCAAGTTTTGGACTGCGAGTGGATCTGTCAGTGGGATTTTGGGTAAACACAGCGTTCAACTTTTTTTTTTATTCCTTTACTAACCTGGCGAGCTCGACCCCTCTCTTCTTGCAACGCGGGGCTGTTTTTTCTCTCTCTGAGCGGAGACACTTTCGCGCCCCCCCCTTTCGCTCTTCATAGGAACAGCTTTAACTTTCTAGGTTTAAAAAAATAAATAAAACGATCGGATTGCATTTTCCCCCTTCAAACATTTTGGAGGTGATGTCATCGAGCTGTGTTTTGGCTGGTATTGTGTCGAGGAGGCGCAGGGAGAAGAACTGCAGCCAGGCGGTAACCAGCGGCTGAGGAGTCCGGAAAATCAGGTGCAAAGTGCGGCTGTCATTTCCTCTCAAAAGCCGCCCCATCCTTCTGTTCGCCCACCCGCCCACCCCGTTCCCTTCGTCTCCTCTGTGCCGGAGCGCTTCAGGACCTCGTCAACATTTGTGACGGACACTGCGGGAGGGTGTCAACGGAGCAGCGGAGCCGACATGAGCGAAGCCGCTTTGCATCACCCTGCGCCCGCAGAGCCTCCGTCTCACACCTGCTGCGTGCGCGAGCATCCTTGTCACCTTGCCGAGAACCGCCAGCAGTTGCCGGACCGCCTCAGTCGGGACTGAAGTGGATTACGCTTGGATTACGCACAAGATTGCGCGCGAGCTCACCGGTCTTTTTGGGAGTTACAGCGCGTGATTTCACCTGTTCTCGCCTCTGTCGTGGGCGCGCATCATTTTTTTGGCTCCGCCCACTCACAGCTGTTCGAGGTTGCCCTGCGGTCACAGTGGCCCGGCTCCTCCGGCCTCAAATCCAACTATTTATTATCCGCGCTGTGGGGAAGCGCCGATGCCAACTGGAGTGGCCGCTGACTCTTTGACTCTGCCTAACAGCCGCCGGATTTCAACCGCAGAGGCCGACTCTCCGGACTGTCGGACTGGCTCGGGCCGAGCGAGGAGACCGTCTCTGGGCCAAGTTCCATAGTGGAGGGGGGAAGCGATGTGGTCCCTTCTTTCCACGCTGACCGTCTTGTAAGTCAACCCTTTTGAAATACAGTGGTACCTCTACTTACGAAATTAATTGGTTCTGGGAATACAGAACCTACGAACGTCTACTTACGAACGTCTCTACATGCGGAATTTTCAGGTTGAGACACGCCTCAAAAGGAAATTATTGCCTCTTGTTACAAAAGAAATGTCAGAATGCGAACTGCAAAAAAAAAATACAGTATGGCCGGTATACCGCAGCTCCCAGAGTTTACTGAATGTAACATACAGGGGTACCTCTACTTATGAACGTCTCTACATACAGAATTTTCAGGTTAAGACACGCCTCAACGGGAATATATTAACTTTAGTTACGATAAAAATTTCAGGATATGAAATGCATAAATACATTATGGTTGGTACTCGCAGCTCCCAGCGTTTAATGGACGTAACATACAGGGTTACCTCTACTTATGAACTCTCTACATACAGAATTTTGAGGTTAAGACACGCCTCAACGAGAAAATATGGCCTCTTGTTACAAAAGAAATTCCAGGATACGATAGGCAAAAATACAGTGTGGCTGGTATTCGCAGCTCCCTGCTTACAGAACTTAACACTGTTTTACACAGTGATACCTGTACTTACGAACTTCTCTGCATACAGAATTTTCAGGTTGAGACACACCTCAAAAGGAAATTATTGCCTCTTGTTACAAAAGAAATGTCAGAATGCGAACTGCAAAAAAAAAATACAGTATGGCCGGTATACCGCAGCTCCCAGAGTTTACTGAATGTAACATACAGGGGTACCTCTACTTATGAACGTCTCTACATACAGAATTTTCAGGTTAAGACACGCCTCAACGGGAACATATTAACTTTAGTTACGATAAAAATTTCAGGATACGAAATGCATAAATACATTATGGTTGGTACTCGCAGCTCCCAGCGTTTAATGGACGTAACATACAGGGTTACCTCTACTTATGAACTCTCTACATACAGAATTTTCAGGTTAAGACACGCCTCAACGAGAAAATATGGCCTCTTGTTACAAAAGAAATTCCAGGATACGAAAGGCAAAAATACAGTGTGGCTGGTATTCGCAGCTCCCTGCTTACAGAACTTAACACTGTTTTACACAGTGATACCTGTACTTACGAACTTCTCTGCATACAGAATTTTCAGGTTAAGACACCCCTCAGCGGGAATATGTTACCTATAGGTACGATAGGAATGTCAGGACACGAAATGCAAAAATACAGTATGGTTGGTACTCGCAGCTCCAGAGTTTAATGAACGTAACATACTTTTACAGTGATACCTCTACTTAAGGACATCTCTACATGTAGAATTTTCAGGTTAAGATATCCCTTCAATATTGACTGTATTTACGAAAGAAATTTCAGGATACGAAAGGCAAAAATACTATATGGCAGCTCCCAGATTTTACGGAACGTAACATACTGATACAGTGGTACTTCTACTTATGAACGTCTCGACATACAGATTTTTCAGTTTAAGACACGCCTCAATGGGAAAATATTGCCTTTTGTTACAAAACAAATTTCAGGATACAAAATGCAAAAATACAGTATGGTTGGTATTTGCAGCTGCCAGAGTTTAACGAACGTAGCATACTGATACAGTGGTACCTCTACTTAAGAACGTCTCTACATACAGAATTTTCAGGTTAAGACACGCCTCAATGTGAAAATATTGCCTCTTGTTACTAAAGATATTTCAGGATACGAAAACTTACAAAAGTCTCTATATACAAAATTTTCAGGGGGAAAATATAGCCTCTTGTTACGATGAATTACATGATAAGAAAGACAAAAATACTATATGGCAGGTACTCGCAGCTCCCAGAGTTTACTAAACGTAGCAAACTTATACAGTGGTACCTCTACTTACAGACGTCCCTACATACAGAACTTTCAGGTTGAGACACGCCTCATTGGAAAATATTGTCTTTTGTTACGAAACAAATTTCAGGATACAAAATGCAAAAATAAGGCATGGCTGGTATTCGCAGCCCCCAGAGTTTACTGAACACAACATACTTATACAGTGGTACCTCTACTTACAAAAGCCTCTACATACAAAATTTTCTGGTTAAAACACGCCTCAACAGGAATATATTGCTTTTTGTTACGGAAGAAATTTCAGGATACAAAAGGCAAAAATACTATATGGCGGGTACTCACAGCTCCCTGAGTTTACTAAACGTAGCAAACATATACAGTGGTATCTCTACTTACAGACGTCCCTACATACAGAACTTTCAGGTTGAGACACGCCTCATTGGTAAAATATTGCCTTTTGTTACGAAACAAATTTTGGGATACAAAATGCAAAAATACAGCATGGCTGGTAACCGCAGCCCCCAGAGTTTACTGAACACAACATACTTAAACAGTGGTACCTCTTCTTACAAAAGCCTCTACATACAAAATGTTCTGGTTAAAACACGCCTCGACAGGAATATATTGGAATATACTGCGAACTGCAAAAAAATACAGTATGGCCGTTATACCGCAGCTCCCAGAGTTTACTGAATATAACATATAGGGGTACCTCTACTTATGAACGTCTCTACATACAGATTTGTCAGGTTAAGACACGCCCCAACGGGAATATGTTAACTTTAGTTACGAAAAAAATGTCAGGATACGAAATGCATAAATACAGTATGGTTGGTACTCGTAGCTCCCAGAGTTTAATGGACGTAACATATAGGGTTACCTCTACTTATGAACTCTCTACGTACAGAATTTTCAGGTTAAGACACGCCTCAATGAGAAAATATGGCCTCTTGTTACAAAAGAAATTCCAGGATACGAAAGGCAAAAATACAGTATGGCTGGTACTCGCAGCTCCCAGAGTTTACTAAACGTAGCAAACTTATACAGTGGTACCTCTACTTACAGACGTCCCTACATACAAAACTTTCAGGTTGAGACATGCCTCATTGGTAAAATATTGCCTTTTGTTACGAAACAAATTTCATGATACAAAATGCAAAAATACAGCATGGCTGGTACTCGCAGCCCCCACAGTTTACTGAACACAACATACTTATACAGTGGTACGTCTACTTACAAAAGCCTCTACATACAAAATGTTCTGGTTAAAACACGCCTCAACAGGAATATATTGCTTTTTGTTACGGAAGAAATTTCAGGATACGAAAGGCAAAAATACTATATGGCAGGTACTCGCAGCTCCCAGAGTTTACAAAACGTAGCAAACTTATACAGTGGTACTTCTACTTACAGACGTCCCTACATACAGAACTTTCAGGTTAAGACACGCCTCAATGTGAAAATATTGCCTCTTGTTACAAAAGATATTTCAGGATACGAAAGGCAAAAATACAGTATGGCTGGTATTCGCAACTCCCACAGTTTACAAAACGTAGCATACTTATACAGTGATACCTCTACTTAAGAACGTCTCTACATACATAATTTTCAGGTTAAGACACGCCTCAATGTGAAAATATTGCCTCTTGTTACAAAAGATATTTCAGGGTACGAAAACTTACAAAAGTCTCTACATACAAAATTTTCAGGGGGAAAATGTCGCCTCTTGTTACGATGAATTACAGGATACGAAAGAAAAAAATACTATATGGCAGGTACTCGCAACTGCCAGAGTTTACTAAATGTAGCATACTTATACAGTGGTACCTCTACTTAAAAACGTCTCTACATACACAATTTTCAGGTTAACACGCGCCTCAACAGGAATGTATTGCTTTTTGTTACGGAAGAAATTTCAGGAGACGAAAGGCAAAAATACTACTGTATATGGCAGGTACTTGCAGCTCCCAGAGTTTACTAAACATAGCAAACTTATACAGTGGTACCTCTACTTACAGACATCCCTACATACAGAACTTTCGGGTCGAGACACTCCTCATTGGAAAATATTGCCGCTTGTTATGAAAGAAATTTCAGGATACGAAAGACAAGAATACAGTATGGCTGGTACTCGCAGCTCGCAGAGTCGTAACTGGAAATTTATGCATGTAGAGACGTTTTTAAGTAGAGGTACCACTGTATGTTATGTTCATTAAAGTCTGGAGGCTTTGAGAAACAGCCATACTGTATTTTTGCCTTTCGGATTCTGAAATTTCATTTGTATCAAGAGGCAATATTTTCCCGTTGAGACGTATTGTAACTTGAAAATTCTGTATATACAGACGTTTGTAAGTAGAGGTACCTCTGGATAAGTATGTTCCATTCAGTAAACTCTGGGAGCTGATACTGTAATTTTTGCCTTTGGTATCCTGAAATTTCTTTCGCAACAAGAGGCAAAATATTCCTGTTGAGTAGTGTTGTAACCTGAAATTTCTGTATGTAGAGACGTTCGTAAATAGAGGTACCACTGTATCTTTTATCCAGCGGAAATCAGATCTCGCTGCTCAGTCTCCCCCTCGTGTTTAAACTCTAACACGTGAAGATGATGGAAGGGTTGCGGTGTCAAAGCATTACATCACTCCTCATCAGTCCCCGGTGAAAACATGCCAGGAAAGCCCTGTTTTGATTGGCTGACAGTTCGGGGTCACTGGGTCGCACTCGGGGCTGTGTTACTCATAAAAACTGCCATAAACATCTCCATCGCCGTCTACGCTTACTTCTGGGATGACCCCGACTGGCTCCGATTTTCCCGTTTTTTAGCTCCCGCCGAAAAATATTTGCAGCTTAAATAACACGCTTTATCTAGCGGGATGGGAACACGACCGAGCGGCGAAAGCCAAACCGAGGGAGGATGCGTACTCGGGGGCTTTCGAGGTGTGTCTCGAGAAAAAGCCGAGAGCGATTTATTTTTCTACGCCAGATACTTCTCATTCCTCGCTCGACCTGCGTCCCACTGTCTCCGTTCTACCCACCTAACTGCCTACATCTGTCTCCTCGACTCGCACGTGACGGTTTTTCCACAGATGCTCGCCGAGATAAAACGTAGGAATTAATAACCGATGAATGACGGCGCCCCTGGCAGCATCTGAGGACGAGCAGACCCACTGTTTAGTCTGCTGCTTTTAGTTAAGTTCCACCAAAGCCAATCATCGAGCCGTTCATTTCCTTCCTCGCCTATCACTTTACCGCAGACATTTACGGATTTATTCCCGCCGCCGCCCCCCAAAAATGCAGTTTTGCCCGGTTTATCAAAGTCGAGCGCGCAAAAGGGAATACGTCCTAACCGCGGCAACCTGTTGCCGCTCTCTCGAAAGCCGCAGCTCCACTTTGAGGCTTTCTTAAACTATTGTTTCACAGTTCCTGCCGATACCGCTCGCTCGCCGCAGAGGCCCACAGACTAACACGCGACGCGCCCAGGCCCGCTGGTGCAGTGTCGGCCTACCGCTCTAACCGCGACTACACGCAGCCGAAACCGCCGGTCTGTGTGCCGTGTCCAATTGCGCGCTTTTAGCACTGACGCTCTACCGCGCTTGTTTCTCTGAGCACTGACGTACTGGTGCAAGGGTGTCAAACTGTTTTAGGTTGGCGCGACACATTTATGGCAATTAGGCTAGGTTCATACCGCAGGTCTTGAAGTGCGTATGACAGGATAAAAAAAAGTCTTAAATAGCATTATTATGTGAATTAGAATCATATTTTGAGACGATTCGACTATATACAGTGGGGCAAATAAGTATGTAGTCAACCACCAATTGTGCAAGTTCTCCTACTTGAAAAGATGCCTGAGAGGCCTGTAATTGTCAACATGGGTAAACCTCAACCATGAGAGACAGAATGTGGGGGAAAAAAAACAGAAAATCACATTGTTTGATTTTTAAAGAATTTATTGTGGAAAATAAGTATTTTGTCACCTACAGACAAGCAAGATTTCTGGCTGTCAAAGATGTCTAACTTCTTCTAACGAGGTCTACTCGTTACCTGTATTAATCCCACCTGTTTTAACTCATTATCAGTATAAAAGACACCTGTCCTCCAACCCGGGTTGGAGGTCCCGGTGCCGGGATTGGCGATACGGCGGCGTAGGGTTATGTCGCCAACGGGCTTACACTCATAAGAGATTCACACGATTACTGGGTTCTAGATCACAAAACTGATTTGTGTACACTCTACCCCTTTCAATCACTTAGCTTATAGTCTTATAGACACCCCCACCCCCATTCTCCTCTTTCACTGGCCAATAGGCCCCCACATGGTGTAAACCGGAAATACATCTCGCTGACGATAGCACCAGCATATTAGTAACTAGCTCAGATGTTCAATGTATTTCTTGTTGTTGTTTGTGTATGTGTTTCTTTTCTTTCTTCTCTTGTATTTCTTTTCTTCTGTCCCCCCATAATCCCTTCCTGTTCGCTGCTTTGTCATAATAAAAAGGTACTTTGAATGATCACAATGGGAGTATGTCAGACTCTCAATGTGAAACATTAAAACTGTTCAGAATCCGGGCACTTAGACTTCCATTCTCTGTGTCAAATAGCTGAACAGGACAGGTTTAAAAAAAAAAAAAAAAAAAAAAAAAGACACCTGTCCACAACTTCAGTCAGTCACACTCCAAACTCCACTATGGCCAAGACCAAAGAGCTGTCGAAGGACACCAGAGACAAAATTGTAGACCTGCACCAGGCTGGGAAGACTGAATCTGCAATAGGTAAAACGCTTGGTGTAAAGAAATCGAGTGTGGGAGCAATTATTAGAAAATGGAAGACATACAAGACCACTGATAATCTCCCTCGATCTGGGGCTCCGTGCTAGATCTCACCCCGTGGCGTCAAAATGATAACAAGAACGGTGAGCAAAAATCCCGGAACCACACGGGGGGACCTAGTGAATGACCTACAGAGAGCTGGGACCACAGTAACAAAGGCTACTATCAGTAACACAATGCGCCGCCAGGGACTCAAATCCTGCACTTCCAGACGTGTCCCCCTGCTGAAGAAAGTACACGTCCAGGCCCCTCTGCGGTTCGCTAGAGAGCATTTAATAATAATAATAATAATTAGGGTTGGTCCGATCATGTTTTTTTTCTCCCGATCTGATCTCGATCGTTTTAGTTTGAGTATCTGCCGATCCCAATAGTTCCCGATCCGATTGATTTTTTATTTGCTCGCGATTCAATTCCAATCATTCCCGATCATTTTTCCCGATCATATACATTTTGGCAATTGAAGGAGAAACGATATCGTCATCGCACACACCATATAATTGTCTGCATTAGTCTAACACATATATAGTCTAACACATACATATGGTACAGGTTGGCACCGTCTAACTGTTTGCATTACTCTAACACACGTAATATAATTAATCAGGAAATAGTATCATTTTCATATTTACGGTAGGACTACACTAATATAAAATAAACAGCACACCATAGTTTAATGAGAAGAAATAGAAGAGATACACAATGCCGTCTTATCACAAGATTGACGCACCAACTCGTGTAATCAGCTCTCCCAGCAAACTCCAAGGACAAAGCGCTTTGTCCTAAAACAAGTACAACCAGCCCGGACAGCAAAGTTGATAGCAGGCGTCCCAATCCGCGCACGAACCTAAGCCGCCCAAAACCGGCCACAGCGGGGATGGCCCAAAAGCAACGCCCAGAAACGCCTTCGACAAGACCCGCGTCAGCAAAGACTCAAAAAAGACTGGACACTGAGATAAGACAGATTTCTTCTGCTCGGAAACATGTAGCCTTGTTTTGGATCCAGAATTGTCCCTCCGTCGTCTGTTTTTGCCTTGTTTTTTACCATTATCGACGAATAAATTGTCAACCTGCATTAAGAAAAAAATGAATAAAACTCGGACGAATATATACGTTCAACATACAGTACATAAGTACTGTATTTGTTTGTTATGACAATAAATCCTCAAGATGGCATTTACATTATTAACATTCTTTCTGTGAGAGGGATCCACGGATAGAAAGACTTGTGACTTTGTATATTGTGACTAAATACTGCCATCTAGTGTATTTGTTGAGCTTTCAGTAAATGATACTGTGGCCATCCCAAATGCATGATGGGAAGTGGACCCATAACTGCGTCGTGCTACCAATGGATATATCTTCTCTGCTTTGGGAAAGAACTTAGGACGTCAAGACAATGATCATTAGCCATCTTGCTTCCCGACATTGTTCCCATGATATTTCTAATCATAGGGCGAGGGATTGCAAGGCTTTAGCCAATTAAAGGAAGGTTCCAAAGGCTGCCGAAATTCACTCTACTTATTTTGCGCTGCCTTTTATTTCTTTATAGTGGTAAAACAGCGTCATTACAGATTGAGCGCTACAATGAGTGAGAGGGAGTGCAGCGCATACATTAATTGCATTGAATATTTTAACGTGACACATTTTTTAATTAATTAATTGCCCCCGTTGTCGGGATATTTTTGTTAACCCTACCTTAAGCCTAAACTAAAGACTCTGGATGAGTGTAACATATTATGTCTGTAACGTTAAATACAATTAGAAAACGATTTAAATAATATATATATATATTAAAAACAGGAATGGACGATATTTTTTTGCCGATTCCGATACTTTGAAAATGACGTGATCGATCGGGACATCTCTAATAATAATACATTTCATTTCAAACCACACAAAGACGATTCACAAGGGACATGGAATCATAGGACTATAAAAAGGTATTAAAAGCACAATAAAAAGAAGTAAAAATATAACAGAGCTAGGGGTTATGGTGGGTAAGAAAGAGTGAACAAGTGTGTTTTCAGTCTGGATTTGAAAAGTGATAGGGTAGATATGCTGCGAAGATCAGGGGGTAGAGAGTTCCAGAGCTGGGGGGCACACTGACTAAAAGCTTTGGAACCAAAGGTGGAGAGGCGGACACGGGGGACGAAGAGGGGACGAATAGTGGTAGAGCGAAGTGAACGTGTTGGATTGTTTAGACTGAGAAAATCGCAAAGGTAGGGTGTTTTGAAGGTGATGAGGAGGATCTTGTAATTGATTCTTTGTTTGACGGGAAGCCAGTGAAGTTGACGGAGGATGGGGGTGATGTGGTGTGTTGCGGGGGAGGAAAGTGTGCTGTCGAGGATGACACCCAGACTCTTAACCTGAGACAAAGGAGAGATCGGTAAATTGTTGATGGTAATAGAGAACTTATGGACATTAGAGAGCATTGTGGTGGTTCCAACTAGGAGGACTTCTGTTTTGGAGCTATTGAGTAGGAGGAAGTTAGAGGAGAACCAGGAGTTAATGTCAACCAAGCATAGGGTGAGGGAGGAAGGTGGGAGGGAGGCGGTTGGTTTTGAGGAGATGTAGAGCTGGGTGTCATCCGCGTAACAGTGGAAGTGAATGTTGTGTTTGCGGAAGATGGAACCGAGGGGGAGAATGTAAATGATAAAGAGGAGCGGCCCCAGGACAGAGCCCTGGGGCATACCAGCGGAGACAGGGAGGGAACTGGATTTATGGGGGCCGAATTTGACTAGTTGTGTGCGGTTGGACAGGTAGGAAGTGGATGATCCAGAAGAGGACTGGGAGAATGTGTTATGGGCAGATGAAGCCAAAATAGAACTTTTTGGTAGAAACACAGGTTCTCGTGTTTGGAGGAGAAAGAATAATGAATTGCATCCGAAGAACACCATACCCACCGTGAAGCATGGGGTTGGAAACATCATGCTTTGGGGCTGTTTTTCTGCAAAGGGACCAGGACGACTGGTCTGTGTAAAGGAAAGCATGAATGTGGCTATGAATCGAATGATTTTGAGTGAAAATCTCCTTCAGTCAGCAAGGGCATTGAAGATGAGACGTGGCTGAGTCTTTCAGCATGACAATGATCCCAAACGCACAGCCAGGGCAACAAAGGAGTGGCTTCGTAAGAAGCATTTCAAGGTCCTGGAGTGGCCTATCAATCAATCAATCAATCAATCAATCAAATTTATTTATATTGCCCTTTACAAAACTTGAAAGGCCCTCAAAGTGCTTTACAACAAAACATGGCTCAAGATAAATAAATGGCAGGAAAATACTATACAATGACATTAAAAAAATAAAATAAAACAAAGACAGCACATCGCGATAAAAGTCCAGCAAATAAAACAATAAAATCCAAAGACATTAAAAAACCCTTCAGCAAATAAACCCAGGCTATCCTAATCTGTGTAAAAGGCGAGTCTAAATGGGTGTGTTTTTAGCCGAGACTTAAAAAGACCTAGATCCGTGATGGTGCGGATTTTGGGGGGAAGGCTATCCCACAGCCTGGGGGCAGCAACCGCAAAGGATCGGTCTCCCCACTGTTTAAGTTTCGACCTCGGAACATCTAAAAGAAGCTGGCCGGTCGAGCGAAGAGTCCTGCCAAAGTTACGTAAAGTTAAAATTTCCGATAAATAAAATGAGGCCTGGCCATTAATAGAATTAAAAACAAACAGAAAAAGTTTGAAATCAATTCTAAAATGGACTGGAAGCCAGTGGAGTGACGATAGCACGGGGGTAATCTGCTCACGTGTAGGTATACCTGTTAAAAATCGAGCAGCAGCATTTTGAACAAGTTGCAGCCAAGAAATCGAGGACTTGGGGAGGCCAACACAAAGTACATAGTCCAGCCTTGAGCTTATAAAAGCGTGAATTGCTTTTTCAAGGTCGTGGCAACTAAGAATAGTCTTCACTTTGGCTAAGAGACGGAGCTTGAAAAAACTTGCTCTTACAACAGAGCTAATCTGTTTGGCCTAGCTAGTCTCCAGATCTCAACCCCATAGAAAATCTGTGGAGGGAGTTGAAAGTCCATGTTGCCCAACGACAGCCCCAAAACATCACTGCTCTAGAGATCTGCATGGAGGAATGGGCCAAAATACCAGCAACAATGTGTGAAAAGCTTGTGAAGAGTTACAGAAAATGTTTGGCCTCGTTATTGCCAACAAAGAGTACATAACAAAGTATTGAGATGAACTTTTGGTATTGACCAAATACTTCTTTTCCACCATGATTTGCAAATAAATTCTTTAAAAATCAAACAATGTGATTTTTTTCCCACATTCTGTCTCTCATGGTTGAGGTTTACCCATGTTGACAATTACAGGCCTCTCTAATATTTTCAAGTGGGAGAACTTGCACAGTGGTTTGGTCTCAATATTAGTAGGGACAATATAACAGCATAATCTGCACTTTTTGCTGCGGACGGGACATTAATAGGACCAAACAAATTGGGTGAACGGGGTCAGGGCTACATTTCTCACCAATATAAACCCAATTAATTGATAGGCTAAATGATTCATGCAAAAAAAAAAATTGTATTGTAGTGATGCCGATCAATCGGGTCCGATCACGTCATTTCCAAAGTATCGGAATCGGCAAAAAAATATCGGCCATGCCTTTTTTTTATATATATATATATATATATATATATATATATATATATATATATATATATATATATATATATATTTTTTTTTTTTTTTTAATTAAATCGTTTTCTAATTGTATTTAACGTTACAGACATAATATGTTACACTTATCCAGAGTCTTTAGTTTAGGCTTAAGGTAGGGTTATCAAATTCATCCCAATAACGTCGGTAATTAATTTTTGAAAATGTATCACGTTAAAATATTTAATGCAAATAATGCATGCGCTGCACGACCCACTCACGCATTGTCGCGCTCCATCTGTAATGGCGCCGTTTTGTCAATATAGCGAGCTAAAAGGCAGCGTAAAATGAGTAGAGTGAATTTTGGCAGACTTTAGAGCCTTATTTTAATTGGCTAAAGCCTTACAATCCCTCTCCTTACGATTAGAAATATCATGGGAAGCAATGTGGGGAAGCAAGGTAGCAATTGATCTTTTTCTTAACACCTTATGTTATATCCCATCGCAGAGAAGATATATGAATTGGTAGCACTACGCACAAGCATGGTTCCACTTGTTATGGTTCCACTTCCCATCATGCATTGGGCATGGCCTTCAGTATCATTTACTGAAAGCTCAACAAATATACTAGATGGCAATATTTAGTCACAATATACAAAGTCAGAAGTCTTTCAATCTGTGGATCCCTCTCACAGAAAGAATGTTAATAATGTAAATGCCATCTTGAGGATTTATTGTCATAATAAACAAATACAGTACTTATGTACTGTATGTTGAATGTATATATTCGTCCAAGTTTTATTCATTTTTTTCTTAATGCATTGCCAAAATGTATATGATCGGGAAAAATAATCGGGAATGATTGGAATTGAATCGGGAGCAAAAAAAAGCAATCGGATCGGGAAATATCGGGATCGGCAGATACTCAAACTAAAACGATCGGGATCGGATCGGGAGCAAAAAAAAACATGATCGGAACAGGCCTAATTATTATTATTATTATTTTTAGTTTTAAGGAAGTGGGTTTTTGCAATGCATATGTATTGATTCAGGTGATACACCATTCGATTCAAAACTTCAAAACTACTTAAACTACTAAAGAAACATTTTTGAAAACTTCCAGAATAAATGTCTGGATTTTATTTGCAAATTTAAATTGCAATACTTGAACACAAATTATATCAACATTCAAATGAAATACATACTTGGTAATCATCTCTTATCTATCCAGGAATGCGAAAAAAATAAACATTTGTCTTAATACCACTCACTGTCTGTCTATATAAATCAAAGATGACAAAAAACTTCTTAGTTAGGGAATAACAAAAATAAATAAAAATGGAGCCTTCCTTCATGTAAAACACTACTGTTTTTGTCCACAAGCATAGCCAAACTCAACAAAAAATGAAAGCTCCTTTGGGCTGCTTTAAGACCACATAAATAAAATAAGAATCCAAACTAGGGAGAAGGGGGTAAACTTTGGTTCACAATGTTTCTTGCAGTTCAATTAACATTAACAGTGGAAAACATACAGGAGGATATTTCTCTTAAAGTAGCTTCCTCCTTGAGTTCGAGAAATTCGCACAGATTATTCTTATGGTAACTCTGATGCAGGTCGGACTCTCAGTAGCAAAATTAGTGGTGTGTCCCCCACCTCCACAACATTAACGTCTCCTTACATTACTTACAGTGGCCGCTGCTGGTGGGAAAAAAAACTTATAATTAGGGCTGTCAAACGATTAATATTTTTAATCGACTTAATTACATCTTAAAAATGAGCAATCGTAATTAATCGCAATTCAAACCATCTATAAAATATGCTATATTTTTCTGTAAATTATTGTTGTTATGGAAAGATAAGACACAAGACGGATATATACATTCAACATACGGTACATAAGTACTGTATTTGTTCATTATAACAATAAATCAAAGATGGCATTAACATTATTAACATTCTCTTAAAGCGATCCATGGATAGAAAGACTTGTAGTTTGTAAAAGATAAATGTTCTTACAAGTTATAGAAATTTTATATTAAAACCCCTCTTTATGTTTCCGTTTTATTAAAATTTGTAAAATTTTCAATAAAAAATAAACTAGTAGCTCGCCATTATTGACGTCCATAATTACACCATGCTCACTCCCCAAACCCATAAAATCATTTGGACCCAAGCGCCAGCAGAGGGCGCCAAACAATAAAAAACAAGTAACAAGCGGACATTACACTGCTGTCATTTTAATCTGTTTGAGCGGGGCATGTGCGTTAATTGCGTCAAATATTTTAACTAGGAGTGTGACAAAATATCGAAATGGTGATATATCGTGATACTTTGTTTGCCAAAAGGTTATCAATATGCTCCTGCCAAGAATCGATATATCGTTGTAGTTCACTTTTTGTTTATTTTAGGGCATTTGCAGGTCACTTTCTGTTTGAGTTTGAGTCACTGCCTATTCATTTGGGGAGATTCTTGAGTCACTTTCTGTTCTGTAATCCAAAATAAACCGGAAGTGACCCATAATTGCCCCAAAGTGACTAAAAATCAACAGCAAACGGCATGAAATGCACCCATATTAAACTCATTGGTTGCCATTGAAAGCCATTCATTCCAATTCACAGCAAAATGATGAAAATAGCTTGTTTTTTTCTGTTTATTAGTTGTTTTGTAGATTATCCTACGATGATTTCCTGACCAATGTATCGATAATTGCCATATCGCCGTATCGTATCGATCATCGTTATCGTGAGCATTGTATTGCAAATCGTATCGTATTGTGAGGTACCTAGAGGTTCCCACCCCTAACTTTAACGTGATTAATTTTTAAAAAATAATTACTGCCCGTTAACGCGATCATTTTGACAGCCCTACTTCATTTATTTTGCCAGCAATAAAAAAAAACACAAAAGAGAATGGGAGAAAAAATAAGTCAGTGTCATTTTACACAAAATCAAAAAAATACGCCGGACTAAAGTATTGGCACCCTTTGAAAAATCATGTGATGCTTCTCTAATTTGTGTAATTAACAGCAGCTGTTACTTACCTGTGGCACATAACAGGTGGTGGCAATAACTAAATCACACTTGCAGCCAGTTAAAATGGATTCAAGTTGACTTAACCACTGTCCTGTACCACATTGAGCATGGAGAAAAGAAAGAAGTTGTCAACTGTTTGAGGACTTGAGAAACAAAATTGTGAGGAAGCATGGGCAATCTCAAGGCTACAAATCCATCTCCAAAGACCTGAATGTTCCTATGTCTACCGTGTGCAGTGTCATCAATAATTGTATAGCTCATGGCACTGTGGCTAACTTCCCTAGATATGGACGGACCCAATATCAACAGGATGAGACCCTGAAATGCTCCCAACTCAACAGTAAGTGAGCTGATATCAACAGAAAGTGACCCTCAAATGCCCCCCAAATCAACAGTATTATATATAATATATTATTATTACTATTATTAATTTATAATATATAGTAGTGCTCTAACGATAAACACAAGTAATTCAATTAGAAAAAAAGTTCAGATCAAATTTTGCTGCTTTGTGTATTCCTTTTATTAAAGTGGCGTTGTAATGGTTTGTTTTGAAGGTGTTTGCATTACACTGCCCTCTCGTGGCAACAGTGAATATGAGACAACTCATTCTACATGTCTAAATCCAGCTTGTCCCTGTTATGACCAACGTAAGTTTGAGCTGATTTAATGAGTACGTGATTTAGTTTATAGGTATATTTAGCCGTTTTTTTGTGAGAATATGTGTTTGAACCATTTGTTAAGAGCAATGTAATTTTTTTTTTTAGCATTTTATAGCATTTAAGCTAGCATACTTTTGGTATGTTAAGTTAGCCAATTGTTCTTACGTTGTACTTGGAGCCTCATTTATTTTATTTTTTTTATAATGTTTGAGGCTCAGCTCAGGTATTTGAACTTTTTATGTTCCTCATCTGATTAGTTCATTATTATTATTATTATTATTACCTATTGATGACACTGCGCACGGTAGACAGAGGAACATTCAGATCTTTAGAGATGGACTTGTAGCCTTGAGATTGAATGAATGAAATGTTTATCGTCATCATCATCGGTATCATTGACAATTACAAAATGTGATATGATGAGCCCGAAGAAAGACAAGGGCAGACAGGAGAAGCATATCAATACCCGTCCCCCGACAGCCAAGGACGCACAATCAAACATGGTGGAGTTGAATACATTACATTACATGAGCTTTTCTTTTCTGTTGTTTTTCTTTTTCACATGAATTATCTTCCCTAAAGTTATTAATTGTCGTGGCACTTAAGCAATGTTGTCGATTAGTGTGTGTTCATTGATTAGAGTGATTGTCAAGTTTGTGTAGGGAGGGATAGCCGCGGGAGTCATGTAGGCCCACATCCACTGCAAATGCAAATTGCCAATGCATCCTCACAATTTGCCTTCTCAAGTCCTCAGACAATTCTTTGGTCTTCTTTCTTTTCTCCATGCTCAAAGTGGTACACACAAGGACACAGGGCAGAGGTGGAGTCAACTTGAATCCATTTTAACTGGCTGCAAGTGTGATTTAGTTATTGCCACCACCTGTTCTGTGCAGTTAGCACCTGTTACTTACCTGTGGCAAATTAGAGAACATCACATGATTTTTTAAAGTGTGTGCCAATACTTTTGTCCGGCCCATTTTTGGAGTCTTGCGTAATATGATAAGGATTTTTCATTCTTTTTTTGTGTTTTTTCATTGCAAGGAAAATAAACTAAGATATTGCTGCCAAGGCATTTGTAATTGCAATCATTTTCTGGGAGAAATTGAGCATGATCTGACAGAATTGCAGGGGTGCCAGCATTGTAGTTGGTAGTTACCATCAATGACTAAAATATGATGAAGACTAATAAGCATTTTAGTCCAAAAGGACTAAGACGAAAATGAAGCGGGCTGCCAAAAACAACAGTGATGCTGTGTTGGCTCTCACATTTTACCAGCGCCGCCAAAAAAACCTGAGCCCCTGCGCATTGTGAGGACTCTCAGCTGTTAAAACACCACGGCCGTACTGCCGTCGAGGACACTGCGAGGAAAAGTGCCTCGACACTGGATTCCCCGATCCCGCAAAAACCACAGACACTCCGTGTTATGCCAGCCGGCGGAGCGAAGGCGAGAGGAAAGAGGGGACTGCTCGGGGTTGGGGGAGGGATGAGAAAAAGGACAGAATAGGAGCAAAAAAAATGTTTGGCAGAGCAAAGGTATTGTGATTTAGGGGGGGGGACGATACGGGTAACTCACTGTGATGATATGTGGCTCAAAATAATGACTAGAAACTGCAATTTCGGGAGAAATTACACCTGGGTCTTTCCTCAGTGGAGATACAGATCTTAGCCCCACTCAGGTGTAGCAATAGAATGGACAATAATGCCAGTCATTGGCATTAAAGAAAATAAACGCCATTAGAGATGATTGGGAGAATTGGACGTCCATGGCCGTCAATGGCGGCACCCTTCATAAGCGTCAATGGAATTGGGGAAGTTTGGGTGACACGTCCTATTGATATCTGGTCATTTTTTGTTGATTTGGGGAAAAAAAAAAAAATTCCCATTGAAAATGAATGGAAAATTTTTTGGACGTCCATGGACGTCAATGGTATCAACTTACATAGGCGTCAATGGAATCAGAGCACATTGGCATCAATAGAATGAAAAAACATTATTAAATGCCATTAGAAATGAATGGGAAATTTGGACGTCCATGGACGTCAATGGCAGCGCCCTTCATAAGCGTCAATGTAATTGGGGAAGTTTGGGGGAAATGTTCTATTGATATCTGGTCATTTCCTGTTGATTTGAGGAAAAAAAAAAAAAAATTCCCATTGAAAATGAATGGGAAAAATTTTTGCGATGACGAGATGTGAAGGCCTGCAGCTATTGATTATTTTAGTAGTCGATTAATTGGTGAACTAGTTAGTTCGAATAATGAACTAATCGGATGAGGAACATAAAAAATTCAAATACCTGAGCTGAGCCTCAAACGTTATAAAAAAATTAAAAAATAAATGAGGATCCAAGTACAACAAAAGAACAATTGGCTAACTTAACATACCCAAAGTATGCTAGCTTAAATGCTATAAAATGCTAAAAAAGTTTTACATTGCTCTTAACAAAATGGTTCAAACACATATTCTCACAAAAAACGGCTAAATATACCTATAAACTAAATTACGTACTCATTAAATCAGCTCAAACTTACGTTGGCCTTAACAGGGAGCAGCTTGATTTAGACATGTTGAATGAGTTATCTTATATTCACTGTTGCCACGAGAGGGCAGTGTATCCACCCAAATCAATAAAACTAAATTCAAACACCTTCAAAACAAACCATTACAACGCCACTTTAATAAAACGAATACACAAAGCAGCAAAATTTGATCTAACCTTTTTTTCTAATTGAATTACTCGAGTTCATCGTTAGAGCACTACTATATATTATAAATTAATAATAGTAATCATATATATAATACTGTTGATTTGGGGGGCATTTGAGGGTCACTTTTTGTTGATATCAGCTCACTTACTGTTGAGTTGGGAGCATTTCAGGGTCTCATCCTGTTGATATTGGGTCCGTCCATATCTAGGGAAGTTAGCCACAGTGCTATGAGCTTTACAATTATTGATGACACTGCACACGGTAGACATTGGAACATTCAGGTCTTTGGAGATGGACTTGTAGCCTTGAGATTGCCCATGCTTCCTCACAATTTTGTTTCGCAAGTCCTCAAACAGTTCTTTGGTCTTCTTTCTTTTCTCCATGCTCAATGTGGTACAGGACAGAGGTTGAGTCAACTTGAATCCATTTTAACTGGCTGCAAGTGTGATTTAGTTATTGTCACCACCTGTTATATGCCACAGGTAAGTAACAGCTGCTGTTAATGACACAAATTAGAGAAGCATCACATGATTTTTCAAAGGGTGCCAATACTTTTGTCCGGCATATTTTGGGAATTCTGTGTAAAATGACACTGACTTATTTTTTTTTTCCCATTCTCTTTTGTGTTTTTTTATTGCAGGCAAAGTAAATGAAGTCGGGCTGTCAAAATGATCGCGTTAACGAGCGGTAATTTTTTTAAAAAATTAATCACACTAAAATATTTGACGCAATTAACGCACATGCCCCGCTCAAACAGATTAAAATGACAGCAGTGTAATGTCCACTTGTTTTTTATTGTTTGGCGCCCGCTGCTGGCGCTTGGGTCCAAATGATTTTATGGGTTTGGGGAGTGAGCATGGTGTAATTATTGACGTCGTCAATGGCGAACTACTAGTTTATTTTTTGATCAAAAATTTTACAAATTTTAATAAAACGAAAACATTAAGAGGGGTTTTATTATAAAATTTCTATAACTTGTACTAACATTTATCTTTTAAAAACTACACGTTTTTCTATCCATGGATCGCTTTAAGACAATGTTAAGAATGTTAATGCCATCTTGTTGATTTATTGTTATAATAAACAAATACAGCACTTATGTACCGTATGTTGAACGTATTGTATATTGTGTCTTATCTTTCCATTCCAACAATAATTTACAGAAAAATATGGCATATTTTATAGATGATTTGAATTGCGATTAATTACCATTAATTAATTTTTCAGCTTTGATTAACTCGATTAAATATTTTAATCGTTTGACAGCCCTAGTTCAAACACATATTCCCACAAAAAATGACTAAATATAATTATAAACTAAATTATGAATGCATTAAAAAAACATTAACTCAAACAAAAATTTAGCTTATGTTGGTCCTAACATGGAGCAGCTGGATTCAGCCATGTGAAATGAGTTACCCCAAATCAAATAAAATAAAATGCAAAAACTTAAAAAAAAAAAAAAAAAAACGTGACAACGCATATTTAGTTAAACGAATACTCGAAGCAGCAAAATTTTTATTTGAATTTTTTTTTTTTAATCGAATTGCTGGAGTTAATCGATTAACTGTTGCAGCACTAGATTTTTTTATGTAGAGTATGAATGAGCCTGCCTGTCAAGCAGAATACCCCCGCCATAGGGCCGGATTGGACCCCCTGGCGGGCCGCTTTTGGCCCGCAGGCCGTGCATTTGACAACCCCTGTTCCACACGGAGCACAGCTGCATGGAGGGCATCAAATTAGAGAAATTAGAGGTTAGAGAAGCATCACATGATTTTTCAAAGGGTGCAAATGGTTTTGCCCGGCCCATTTTTGGAGTTTTGTGTAAAATGATGATTTTTTTCATCGCAAGCAAAATAAATGAAGATATTACTCCCAAAGCAGTTGTAATTGAAATAATTTTCTGGGAGAAATTGAGCATTATCTGACAGATGTGACGTTTGGCTAGCAGTGTAGGCAAACTGCAGCTTTTGGAATATGTAAAAAGGTTGTCCACCTGATTGCCTGCCTGAGCGGTCCGCTGTCAGATAAAACCAACAAACTCAAGATGCTGATTGGAGCAATCCAACCCTGTGGTTTTGCGAGTGTGAATGACTAATGAGGACCGTAGTGCTCACAAAAGATATGCTGATTAGGGTCAGATGATCCTTCTCTGGTTACAAAAGTGATTTGTAACAACTGCCATGGTAGTTCTAATGCTTAATCAACAGGAAGTGAAGTTTACCTGCCAAAGCAAAGTACAAAATGACATTTTCCAGCTTCGGTATAAATTTAAACAACACCGAACGGTGATGGCAGAGGTATCCACCGCGGTCGAAAAGAGGAGGGGAATGCGATGATGTACATTTGCCAGAGTCAGGAGTCAGTGACTTATGTTATGATGTGCATGACTTGTAACCTCTTCCCCTTTCTTTCCCGTTATTTATCTTTTTGTCTACTTCTCACGCCAGACCACACTCTGCGTCTGTTGCCTTTCTTTTAGTTCTCCTCAGAGATGCAACCTTTTCTCCCCCGCACATAAACTCCTGATTTGATCTCTCAGGTTTTTGGGTTTTATTAGCGATTCAGTCTCGCGTCACCTTCTCTCACCCGCTTTGAGGTCGCTTCTCCACCATCTCCCGGTCTCAAGAGATGGAGCGCATGTCTTTGCTTTGGCCCAGCTGTCAGCTGCCCGCTCCTTCTGCGTACTCACATCTGTGTGCATGCCCATGACAGCGCGGAGGAGTCACCTCACTAACCCCAAACATAAACCGGGAGACAGGAAAATGATACGAGGGAGGGGAGGGAGAGAAAAAGGTGGAAGGAGAGATAGGGAGGACAACAAGTCAGAGAGAGAGTGGAGTAGAAGGGGCAAGTGGGGAAAGACGAGATTGGGAGTATTGCTTTTCGGCTTCTGCGCCGGGTTCTGAAAGTCATCGAGTCGCTAATGCGGAGCAGCTCAAGGACTTCCAGATTCTGCAAAGTCCCAGTTCAAATGATTGCTTCAAGGTTGACGGTCTAATCTTAGATAAATACAGATATGTTCAGCTAGGACAGTGGTCTCCAACCCGGTCCTCAAAGGCCCGCTGTGGGTCGTGGTTTTGTTCCTGCCGATCCAGCACAGATAGTTGAACCAATGAGGTTTCTGCTAAAACTAACAGCACCTGACTGCAATCAACTGATTGCACTTGTAAAACACCAGATTGGTGGAAAAGTGTAGTCATCTTGTTTGGTTGGAATGAAATCCTGCACCCACAGCAGGCCTTTGAGGACCGGGGTGGAGACCACTGAACTAGGCCAGTGGCTGAAAAAATGTGAACAGGGCCCAGATAGGATGAGTATAAAGGTAAACGGCGGGCGGGTGAGGGTCATAGTACGCTGCCCCTTCAAGACAATCGTCTGATGTGTGGGGCTGGGCTGGCGCTAGTGGAAAATCTTCTGCAGGCCCTTCCAGACAAACAGCTTGAGCAAGTGGCGAATCTGGGTTGGAGATATTTTAAAACTTAAAAACTATATTCCAGTTTGGCATATCATTTTTCATCATCTTTTTGTTTGACCCGCCCCCCGACCGACCACTCCCTCTCTACGACAACAAACCAGGCACCCAAGAAGCCCCGGTGCAGCCGGGTGGGGTATATTTTAAAAACTAAACTGTCAGGAACGCAGGCAGACAGGTTGTGTGGACCCAAATGCAGGGAAACGAAAAAGGCAGCGAGGCAGGTGGCAGTGAACTCAAAAAAAGGTTTTAATTATAACTAACAAAAGCACAAAGTACAAACAAAAGGACTGGGGATCAAAAAGGCAAGGTTCAAACAAAACTTACTTTCCCGGAGGGACTAATACACGAGGGCTTGGACAGGACTTCGACATCTACATTGACGATGCAACAAGGGCTGAAAAGAAACTGGGAGTGTATATACACACGCAGACAAAGGGTAACGAGACAATGAGGAACAGATGGGTGACACAGGTGGACGCAGTTTGGAGGATACACAAGGAGCGGTACACCAGGTGAAATCAAATGGCAATTTCAAGGACACACTAGGAGGGAATCAACACAAAACCTAACATAAACAATATATTCCAGCGCCGCACATCATCTTTGACTTTCCCCTCAACCAGCCAAGTCCCCTACGCCCGCAAACTAGGCCCACAAGAGGCCTGGGTGCGACTGTGGTATAGTATTTTAACACTTAAACACCACCCTCCCCTCGCCCCCTTTACGCTTGTGAACCATGCCCACTAGAGGTCTGTGTGCAAACAGGGTATATTTTAACACCTAAACAATATATTCCATCTCCGTGCATTGTCTTACCTCTCTGTTTGATCCTCCACTTGCCCAACCACACCCCCTTCACACCTGTAAACCGGGCCCACAAGAGACCCATGTGCGACCAGGGTATATTTTTACACTTAAGCACTATATTACAACCATCCCCTCACCCAACCACGCCCCCTTTACACCCATAAACCGTGCCCACTAGAGGTCTGATGCGGCAAGGGTATATTTTAAAACCTAAACAATATATTCAAGCTCCGTGTATCGCCTTACCTTTCTGTTTGACCCTCCCCTTGCCAAACCACGCCCCTTCACGCCTGTAAACCGGGTCCACAAGAGACCCAGGTGCAACCGGGGTATATTTTAAAACACTAAACAATATAATCCAGCTCCTCTCATCATCTTACCTCTCTGTTCGATCCTCGCCTTGCCCAACCACGCCCCCTTTACGCCCGTAAACCAGGCCCACTAGAGACCCGGGTGCAACCGGGGTACATTTTAACACTTAAACACTATAATCCAGCTCCACGCATCATCTTACCTTTGTGTTTGACCGTCCCCTCGCCCAACCATGCCCCGCATACACCCACATACTGGGCCCACTATAGGCCCGGATGCGACCGGAGAATATTTTAACACTTAAACACGATATTGCAACCCTCCCCTCGCCCAACCATGTCCCCTTTACATGCGTAAACAATGCCCACTAGAGGTCTGTGTGCAACCAGGGTATATTATAACACCTAAACAATATTTTCCAGCTTTGCGCATCGTCTTTCCTTTCTGTTTGACCATCCCCACACCACACCACGCTCCCTTTACGCCTGCAAACCCACTAGAGGCCCAGGTCTCAATGCTGCCGCACCCCCCTAAGCTCCTCCCCTGAACTAGGCCAAAGTGCATGATTAGTAATAACAAAAATAAACAGTGTGACTGCACACATGACTTCTTCATCGCCATAATTATTCCTCCAGAAATGATTTTTCCGCACATATGGAAGCTCATGTTCTCACTTATTCATAGATTCCTTAATTGGTACCGCAACCCTCTTCTGGCCAAAACCACACCACTGCTTGGTGCGCACCTGTAGTCCGGCCCAGCTGTCTACATATTGGCGGCGGCCAAAAGAGCCGACTCATTCCCTCAGATGTCCCAACCAAAACATATTCTATTTGTCTCGGAATGCGTGCCATTCTGCTACGGTCCAGTCAGGTCATTTGGAGGCCAGATTTTGGCAGAACTTTGGGCTCGGAAAGAAGTCAGGTAGCGTAACTATAAACAGGGTTCTGGGTGTTGCCTTTCTGCTGATGCCTGGACATCTGCTCGCCTGTACGTCTGTTCCTGCCAGCCAGCGGAGTGAGCCACTTGCCAATAAGAGCTGTTGAACAGAGGGAACTGCAGAATAGGGAATGAACGCTGTTGTCATGCTCGACTCTCACAGCTGTCAATGGTTTCTTGACGATAGCTCTGTTTTGACTTTTTCCAGATGTATCCAGATGTTGCTGGTGATGTGCAATCCATTACAGGTGAGGCACATGACAACGAGGAATTTCGCCGTCCTGTATTTTGACTTCCTCAGACCTGTCCGTGTGCATGTTTCTACCAGGTACTCGGTGTGGATGGAGTCAACTTCAGCGTGCATGTGGAGAACCAGACGCAGGTGCGAGACACCATGAGTCGACGACACCATCGGGTTTACCAGCTCTACAGTCGCACCAGCGGCAAACACGTCCAAGTGATGGGACGCCGAATCAGTGCCCGTGGAGAAGATGGGGACAAATATGGTAAGACGCACTCTCGCACGTGACAAAAACATTATTGGTTAAACAAGGGAATGTGTAAGCAGATGTAGGCGGCATCCACACCCGCATGTATGCTTTTAATGCCAGTACTGCACTACCCTCCCCACACAACCCCATCACGGGGGCAGAGGCTACCAGTCAGGGACCAAGAAGCCACAGTGATAGGGCGGTAGGTGGGTCCCACACTTTTCTATAAGGTGCAGCTCCCAGGGCGGGGCTGCCTTTTTGTCTGGGCTGTCGGTTGCAGGGGTGAGGGGGTCTGGGCTCCGGTCCCGCGCCACCCTCTTGGCATTCTCCTGACGTACAGCAGGCGTGATTGTTACCGTAATTTTTGCACTATAAGCCGCTACCAACCAAATTTGACATGAAAACAACATTTGTTCATAGATAAGCCGCACTGGACTATAAGCCGCAGCTGTCCTCACTGTATTATGGGATATTTACACCAATCTGTAAAAACTTTATTTGACAGCTGGATCATGAAACTATCATAAGACCAAATGAACCACCACGAAGCTTTGCAGTCAGTTGGTTAAAAACTTCATTGCTTCAAGAAGCTTCATTTGGCCATCACTGCTCCCTTGGGACAGACAGTCAACCTCTGCTGCCACCTGCTGTCAACACTGTTTCCTTCCACTATGCCTCCTAGCATGAATTGCAGCGCTATAGATGTAAATAACAATCAAAATTTGTTCTGTGCTAATGATTTCTTCAGTTGCAGTTCCAGTTTTTTCATTCATTGATAGCTCTGGTATTCCGTAACACTTAATTTGACAGTGGCGCCATAAATCTGTCATAAGACCACCATTACGACATGACACTGACATGAGCATTATTGAATGCTTATGACAGATGTCATTTTGTGTCACTTTTGAGTAGATGTAAAAGATCCGAGCTGGTCATGGAGAAATGGAAATAGAGATAAGCGACATCATTTGCCTGAATATACTAAATGACATCTGTCATAAGCATTCATTAGAATAGAATAGAATTGAATGAAAAGTAGTCGGTGTGAAGCTCATATAATAGAGTTGATTTATTTTCCCCTCAAAATAATTCAAAATATAAATATATGGAATTTGGCAACACTTTATTTGACAGTGGCAGCATAGCATAAGACCAAATAAACCATCATTGCTTCAAGAAGCTTCAGTTTGGCCATCACTGTTCTCTCGAGGGAGACATTCAACCTCTGCTGCCCCCTGCTGTCAACACTGTTGTCTTCCAACATGCCTCCTAGCATGAATTGCAGCGCTACGGATTTAAATAACGATCCAAATTCATGTTCTCTGCTAATAATGTCTTCAGTTACATTTCCATTTGTTTCATTAATTACTACTTGTGGTATCTGGTAGCATTTTCTTTGACAGTAGTGCTATAAGACTGTCATAAGACCATCATAATTATGACATGACACAGCCATGAGCATTAATGAATGCTTATTACAGATGTCATTTTGTATCATCCGGAAAATTAGCTCACTTTTGAATGGATGCAAAATCTCTACGCAGGACCAGTGTTGTCACGGATTACTTAAAAAAGTAATTACTGATTACACCTCAAAAAAGTAATCTAGTTACTTTACTGATGACTTTATCATCAAAGTAGCTAAGTTACTTTAAAAGTAACTTATCAGTGACTTTTTACCAATTTTTCTCCTTTTGCTGCCTCAACATAAAAATAACAGACAAATGTCATCGCCTGTAATTGAGTTTTTCACATAAGGCTTAATCTTTGAGTTAGCGGAGGTTCAATTAGTCGATGGAGTTGATTTCAATCACCATTGACCCGCACAAAAAAAAGCACAAAAATACACACGGTTCCAGGCTTCAACTGGGACCGTGTGCTTTGGTCAGATAAGACCAAGATTGAGCTTTTTGGCAACAAACACTCTAAGTGAGTCTGGCGTGCCACGAAAGATGCGCATGCTAAAAAGCACCTCATACCCACTGTGAAGAATGGGGGTGGGTCAGTGATGCTGTGGGGCTGTTTCGCTTCCAGAGGCCCTGGGAACCTTGTTAGGGTGCATGGCATCATGAATGCTTTGAAATACTAGGACATTTTAAATCAAAATCTGTTACCCTCTGCCCGAAAGCTGAAGATGGGTCGTCACTGGGTCTTTCAGCAAGACAATGACCCTAAACATATGGCCAAATCTACACAGAAATGGTTCACCAGACACAAAATCAATCTCCTCCCATGGCCAGCTCAGTCCCCAGACATTGTTTTGTTGGCAAAAGGGGGTTGTACAAAGTATTAACACCAGGGGTGCTAATAATTGTGACACACATTATTTGATGTCAAATAATTTTTTCTTTATGTGGGATTTTTTCCCCACTGAATGAATGCACTTGTATTGAAGGTTGGATTTTTCTATTTTTTCCCATTAAGGTCCCATATTATTTGAATTTAAAAAAAAAAAAAAAAAAAAAAATATATATATATATATATATATATATATATATATATATATATATATATATATATATATGTTAGAAGCTAAAAAACACATCTTTTTCAGGGGTGCCAATAATTATGGAGGGCACTGTATGTGTCCTCTGAAGAAGAAAGTGTTCAAATCATGGCCAACAGAATGAGTTGGTAGGGCTCTTACTAGAGAGAGTTACCTCCCACCCAGGGCAGAGCACAGAACCACAATATCCTCAGAAATCGGTCAGTTCCTCCACAAGGGCTTAGCACCGCTGTCTCACCAAAAAGATGCATGGGAGCACTTCATCATTGATGATAAAATACAGGTGTTAGGTTTTGTGTCGCTTTCCTCCTTGTGTGTCCCCGTGATTGCCTATTAATTTCACCTGTTGTGCCTTCTCCTAGTTTATCTCTGAAATTGCATTTTCCTGTGCTCACCTGTTCCTCGTTGTCTCGTTATCCCTTGTCTGCGTGTATGTACAGTGCCTTGCAAAAGTAGTCGGCCTCCTTGAATCTTGCAGCCTTTCGCCACATTTCAGGCTTCAAACATAAAGATATGAAATTTAATTTTTTTGTCAAGAATCAACAACAAGTGGGACACAATCGTGAAGTGGAACAACATTTATTGGATCATTTAAACTTTTTTAACAAATAAAAAACTGAAAAGTGGGGCGTGCAATATTATTCGGCCCCTTTACTTTCAGTGCAGCAAACTCACTCCAGAAGCTCAGTGAGGATCTCTGAATGATCCACTGTTGTCCTAAATGACCGATGATGATAAATAGAATCCACCCGTGTGTAATCAAGTCTCCGTATAAATGCACCTGCTCTGTGATAGTCTCAGGGTTCTGTTTAAACTGCAGAGAGCATTATGAAAACCAAGGAACACACCAGGCAGGTCCGAGATACTGTTGTGGAGAAGTTTAAAGCCGGATTTGGATACAAAAAGATTTCCCAAGCTCTAAACATCTCAAGGAGCACTGTGCAAGCCATCATATTGAAATGGAAGGAGCATCAGACCACTGCAAATCTACCAAGACCCGGCCGTCCTTCCAAACTTTCTTCTCAAACAAGGAGAAAACTGATCAGAGATGCAGCCAAGAGGCCCATGATCACTCTGGATGAACTGCAGAGATCTACAGCTGAGGTGGGAGAGTCTGTCCATAGGACAACAATCAGTCGTACACTGCACAAATCTGGCCTTTATGGAAGAGTGGCAAGAAGAAAGCCATTTCTCAAAGATATCCATAAAAAGTCTCGTTTAAAGTTTGCCACAAGCCACCTGGGAGACACACCAAACATGTGGAAGAAGGTGCTCTGGTCGGATGAAACCAAAATGGAACTTTTTGGCCACAATGCAAAACGATATGTTTGGCGTAAAAGCAACACAGCTCATCACCCTGAACACACCATCCCCACTGTCAAACATGGTGGTGGCAGCATCATGGTTTGGGCCTGCTTTTCTTCAGCAGGGACAGAGAAGATGGTTAAAATTGACGGGAAGATGGATGCAGCCAAATACAGGAACATTCTGGAAGAAAACCTGTTGGTATCTGCACAAGACCTGAGACTGGGACGGAGATTTATCTTCCAACAGGACAATGATCCAAAACATAAAGCCAAATCTACAATGGAATGGTTAAGAAATAAACGTATCCAGGTGTTAGAATGGCCAAATCAAATTCCAGACCTGAATCCAATGGAGAATCTGTGGAAAGAGCTGAAGACTGCTGTTCACAAACACTCTCCATCCAACCTCACTGAGCTCGAGCTGTTTTGCAAGGACGAATGGGCAAGAATGTCAGTCTCTCGATGTGCAAAACTGATAGAAACATACCCCAACCGACTTGCAGCTGTAATTGGAGCAAAAGGTGGCGCTACAAAGTATTAACGCAAGGGGGCCGAATAATATTGCACGCCCCACTTTTCAGTTTTTTATTTGTTAAAAAAGTTGAAATTATCCAATAAATTTTGTTCCACTTCACGATTGTGTCCCACTTGTTGTTAATTCTTGACAAAAAATTAAAATTTTATATCTTTATGTTTGAAGCCTGAAATGTGGCGAAAGGTTGCAAGGTTCAAGGGGGCCGAATACTTTTGCAAGGCACTGTATATAAGCTCCCAGTTTCTTTTCATTCCTTGTTGCGTCATTGTCAATGTCTGTCTATGCGCATGTCCACGTTCATGTCAGCATTTTCCCCCAGTTCCTCATGTTCCTTATCCTGCTTTTGAAGTAAGTTGATTTGTAAGACTGACTTTTGTTTGTTAAGACTTTTTGGATTCCCCGGTCATTTTGTTGGTACTTTGTTTTTTGTTGGCATTGATTAAAACATTTTTGCACCACCTTTTATGCCTCGCTTCACTTTTCCTGCATTTGGGTCCACACACCACCTGCCTGGCCGCATTCCTGACACAAGGAAGGATAAAGTCTGTTTCTGTTCTGTTTTTTTTTTTTTTTTTTTTAATACAAAAAATGTTAATTGAATCATAAAGATATTTCAAGCATGAAATCATTCTTGTGTGGCCCTAAATATAATACTAATTAATATACAAATGATTATTCTTCACCAAAATGGCATAAAAACACATTGGTTCTAATATGGGTCATTTTTGACCCACGTATGGAAGAGTGTAGGGTCCAGTAACTTGTGCATCTAAGGGTTAATTTGTGGGGACTTGGAAAGGATTGGGCATTTGTACCTAAAAAACGTGTCTCTACTTAGAGAATTTTCAAGTTACGAAACTACTTCCAGAACCAATTCATTTCGTAAGAAGAGGCACCACTGTAAGTATTTTCGTCAAAAAGACTTAAGACAAAAAAAAAAAATCAAAGGGCTGCCAAAAAACAACACTGTGCTATTGTTGTGTTTGTACACATACAGTAAAGCGTAGCTTCATCAAAGTGTGCTTCCGCCTGATTCAAAATATATCCCTAAAATGGTTTCTACATGACCTCAGTCAACAAAGGGGTCAACGGGAATCAATAACTCCTTCCCTTCTCTTCCCCCAACTCTACATCAGCCTTCTCACATGGCAATATTTGATTCCTGAAATGCTTTGTGACAACGTATCGCTCCGGGTGGTGGTTAGTACATTTGCGAACGGCGTAGAGATCCTACCAACGAAGCCACCGAAGGAGCATCCGAAGTAACGTTTCTATCGACCATCCATCCGGTGTCGTTTAAGACCGGGTTTTCGGCATAATGACGTTGAAGAATAGAATGGGGGATGGACACGAGGAGTGTTAAAGAATGGTAGAGGAGAGGGAGGAAGGGAAAGGAAGCCTGCTGTTTTAAATCCAGAGGAGACACCGGCGAGGATGAGAAATCAATGTCCGGATCGATGGGGAAGATGAGTTTCTAGCATCGGGTCTTAGCGCGCCTACCAGTCTTCTGCTTTAACTAACTCGGAGACCCCTTTTTGGTTTGTTTTTCCGTATTTTGCCGACTACTGAATCAGCGACTAGTCGATGGGGTCCTTTGTACTCCTAGGACTATCTCCTGCCAAAGCCTGGGGAGTCATAGGTGCATGTGTGGATGCCGCCTACATCTCATACATTTTACTTGTTTAACCACTGGTGTTTTGTTTTGTTTTTTTACCTGTCCTATTCAGCTGCTTAGCCCAGTGTTTTTCAACCTTTTCTGAGTCATGGCACGTTTTTACATTGGAAAAAAATCTCACGGCACACCACAAACCAAAAAGGTTCCAAAATGTATTTTTGTTCAGTATATTTAATTATAAAATCATTACCCAATATTATATATTTATTTATTTTTCTGTCAAACGATTAAGATTTTTAATCGAGTTAATTACAGCTTAAAAATTAATTAATCGTAATTAATCGCAATTCAAAACATTTATAAAATAATAGTGTTGCACCGATACCATTTTTTGGGCCTGATACCGATACAGATACCTGGCTGTGCCGATACCGATACCATTCCGATTCCACTCTGTTTGCAAAAAACAAAACAAAACATTATACATATATATATATATATATATATATATATATACACACATATTAGGGCTGTCAAACGATTAAAATTTTTTATCAAGTTAATTACAGCTTAAAAATTAATCAATCGTAATTAATCGCAATTAATCGCAATTCAAACCATCTATAAAATATGCCATATTTTTCTGTAAATTATTGTTGGAATGGAAAGATAAGACACAAGATGGATATATACATTCAACATACGGTACATAAGGACTGTATTTGTTTATTATAACAATGGGCATTAACATTATTAACATTCTGTTAAAGCGATCCATGGATAGAAAGATTTGTAGTTCTTAAAAGAAAAATGTTAGTACAAGTTAGAGAAATTTTATATTAAAACCCCTCTTAATGTTTTCGTTTCAATAAAATTTGTAAAATTTTCAATCAAAAAATAAATTAGTAGCCCGCCATTGTTGATGTCAATAATTACTTACACAATGCTCATGGATGCTGAAGCCTATAAAATCAGTCGCACCCAAGCACCAGCAGAGGGCGGCAAAACTCCATAAAACACAACAAGTGAGCGTTTCACTGTGTACTGTCATTTAAATCTCTATGAGTGGGGCATCTGCGTGAATTGCGTCAAATATTTTAACATGATTAATTTTAAAAATTAATTAAAGCCCGTTAACGCGATAATTTTGTCAGCCCTAATATATATATATATATATATATATATATATACAAATATATATATTTTTTTATTAGTAAATTTATTAGGATCATGGAAGCTTTCACTTGGGGAAAATATATACATACAGTATATCCTGTATATACATAATATAATAAAAGTATACAGTACTGTGCAAAAGTTTTAGGCAGGTGTCCTGCCTAAAACTTTTGCACAGTACTGTACTGGACTGTCTCAGAAAATTAGAATACACAATATTCTAATTTTTTGAGACAGTCCTGTGTATATATACAGGACTGTCTCAGGAAATTAGAATACACAATATTCTAATTTCCTGAGACAGTCCAGTATATATATATATATTTATATATATGTAAGTATAAGGGATGCAACGATAGAGTTAAGTCACGGTTCGGTACGATTTTCGATACAATTGAATACATTAAATGCTCTGAAACAGAAAATACAACTGTTATTATTATTATTATTTTTATTTTTTATTTGCTAAAAAGCAAAAATAACAGTGCCATCATATAAACAAACATCTTAGTGCATAATATTTATCTAACATAGGACAACTAGGTTGCTATTTGATTATATGTATCTAGTGTGCGCGCTGCGCCGCTTGAGTGTTTTCTGGCCACAGAAGTCACTTCTGCTCCTTACTGCACAACACCAGCACAACACCAGCATATGACAATCGACTTTTATAAACAGGACGAGTTTGAAGTACAGCGCTTTTAATTTGCCACTCATTGTTCATCATGAAACCATGAGTTTGCTTAGTCTCCCACGGTCTTAAGCGTTCTGATCCCATCGGCGCTACAACAGGAGGTGCTAGCTCAAGCATGCTAATCGCTTGTGAATGCCATGTTAGATGAGCAGCGTAACATCGCGGATATGCGTTGTAGTGAATATCCTTAATATTGAAGACGAAGGTGTTTATTTCGTTTGGAAATTTCGAGACAAAGACATACAGATGTCACGCATCGGGATTTGGGAAGGACAGCACATTTGCGTTCAAGTGATGCCAGTAGATGGTATTGGCGCCAAAAAAAAATAAATGGTATTGGCGCCCTAAATGTTGGTACTCGTCGATACCGATACCACCAATTCGGGTCGGTTCGGCGCCCCCTGCTGATACTGGTATCGGTATCGGTGCAACTTTATAAAATATGCCATATTTTTCTGTAGATTATTTTTGGAATAGAAAGATAAGACACAAGATGAATATATATTCATACATTCAACATACGGTACATGAGTACTGTATTTGTTTATTATAACAATAAATCAACAAGATGGCATTTACATTATTAACATTCTGTTAAAGCGATCCGTTGGATAGAAAGACTTGTAGTTCTTAAAAGATAAATGTTAGTACAAGTTATAGAAATCTTACATTAAAACCCCTCTTAATGTTTTTGTTTGAATAAAATTTGTAAAATTTTCAATCAAAAAATAAACTAATAGCCCGCCATTGTTGATGTCTATAATTACACAATGCTCATGGGTGCTTAAGCCCATAAAATCAGTCGCACCCAAGCGCCAGTAGAGGGCGACAAAACTCCATAAAAAAACACAAGTAACAATGTCATTTTAATCTGTTTCAGCGGGGCATGTGCGTTAATTGCGTCAAATATTTTAACGTGATTAATTTAAAAAATTAATTACCGCCCGTTAATGCGATAATTTTGACAGGCCTAATTTATACTTACTCAGTGTAAAACTTGAGCATGTTTAGATGAACACAAAGCCAATATCCTGGCAGGAGTCTTCTTCAACAGCTCTCAGTCTTTCTCTGTTTTTGTTTTTTAAGCAGTTAGGCTTGAAAAGCTTAGAATGATCAGACTGGGACTTTAGCATATGGCATGACAACAAAAAAAACTTAAATAGCATTATTATTTGAATTAAAATCATATTTTGAGACAATTCCACTTTATACAACAATTTGGCAAAGTGCAGATAACGAGAAATTTAAACCTCCAAAGCGGTATTTTATGCCACCGGAGTTAGTCTGGCTTTTGTCGTTTGCCTTCTGGGGCTCAGAGATGGAGGAGAGAGCGTAAACCAAAGAGGAGGTTGAGAGGTACAGTAGGCTACATGCTAACCCGAACCGAGCGGCTTTTTCAAGTCTCTTCCTCGCCTTTCAAACACGAACACAGAGGTGGGGGGTGATTGCCTTCACCGATTGCTGGGGACGCAGCAGGGGAATGAACGCCGAAAATGGCATATTCTCGGTGGGCCAACCGGCCGACGTCAGAGCGCGTGGTTGCCCAAGCCGCGTATAGCACTCTGTAGGCGAGGAGGGTGTTTGGAAGTCGAACTTACGCTTACTCACTTCCTCGTCCGTCCAATGGTCCCTCGATTGTCGGACTTGTTTTGCCCATTCTTTGCAGTGAACAGGACCTTTTGGAAACCCAAGAAAGCTCACAGCACTCTCCCTTGTGTAGCAACAAAAGCCTGCAGCACATTGGGTTGACGTGAAGCGAAAAATAGACGAATTAATCCGCAAAATCAGCTAAATCCGCTGTTCTTCCAATGCAGATTCTTGTCTCTGGACACCTTGTCCAATGTAGATTCTTGACTCTGGACAAGGTGATGATGCTGGAACTTTGGTTAGGTGCTGTTCCAGTGAGATTTACAAAGGTGACTGCCTGAAGAAAAAAAAATTCCCACAGTCCTCGATGATATGGGGCTGCATGTCAGGCAAAGGCGCTGGGGAGATATCTGCGTTAAATCTTCAATAAATGCACAAGTTTACATTGAAATTTTAGATAGCTTTCTTATCCCTTCAACTGAAGATACAGTGGGGCAAATAAGTATTTAGTCAACCACCGATTGTGCAAGTTCTCCTACTTGAAAAGATTAGAGAGGCCTGTAATTGTCAACATGGGTAAACCTCACCCTTCAGAGACAGAATGTGGGGGGGGAAAACAGAAAATCACATTGTTTGATTTTTAAAGAATTTATTCCCAAATTAGAGTGGAAAATAAGTATTTGGTCACCTACAAACAAGCAAGATTTCTGGCTGTCAAAGAGGTCTAACTTCTTCTAACGAGGTCTAACGAGGCTCCACTCGTTACCTGTATTAATGGCACCTGTTTTAACACATTATCGGTATAAAAGACACCTGTCCACTACCTCAGTCAGTCACACTCCAAACTCCACTATGGCCAAGACCAAAGAGCTGTCGAAAGACACTAGAGACAAAATTGTAGACCTGCACCAGGCTGGGAAGACTGAATCTGCAATAGGTAAAACGCTTGGTGTAAAGAAATCAACTGTGGGAGCAATTATTAGAAAATGGAAGAGATACAAGACCACTGATAATCTCCCTCGATCTGGGGCTCCATGCAAGATCTCGTGCCGTGGCGTCAAAATGATAACAAGAACGGTGAGCAAAAATCCCAGAACCACACGGGGCGACCTAGTGAATGACCTACAGAGAGCTGGGACCACAGTAACAAAAGCCGCTTTCGCACTCTAGGAACGATCTGCAGTTCATAGAACATTTTGGGGGATAATTACTTCATTTTGTGTGTTCGCACATGAGGAACTAGGGACCAGTAACTTGAGTTCCGAGAACCATTTTAGTTACAGTGGGGCTGTAGGAACTTGATTAAGTAGGTGTTTGGTGATTCGCTGAAATCAGCAGCTACACCCCTTCCATTATCGCATGTCTCCAGGAGCCACCATATTTTAAAAAACAAACAAACAAACTACCCTGTACTAAATTTGTGTGCTCTTCCAGTGTCATCATTAGACGCTGGATTTGTTTGCTGATGGAAACTATTCCCCTCAAACATGCAAGAATTGCTGCTGTGTCCTTAACAGTCTCCAGTTTGTTGTTTTCCATTCAGCTTAGTTTCCCGGTCACTGGTGCACAGCAGTTCAGATCAGTACACATGTGCGAACATGACTGGCGAACTATGGAGAGGCCTATAGTTATAGGAATTAAGTATTCAGGTTCCTACAGTCTAAAAGTGGCTAAAGGCTACTATCAGTAACACAATTCGCCGCCAGGGACTCAAATCCTGCACTGCCAGACGTGTCCCCCTGCTGAAGAAAGTACACGTCCAGGCCCGTCTGTGGTTCGCGAGAGAGCATTTGGATGATCCAGAAGAAGACTGGGAGAATGTGTTATGGTCAGATGAAACCCAAATAGAACTTTTTGGTAGAAACCCAGGTTCTCGTGTTTGGAGGAGAAAGAACACTGAATTGCATCCGAAGAACATCATACCCACTGTGAAGCATGGGGGTGGAAACATCATGCTTTGGGACTGTTTTTCTGCAAAGGGACCAGGACACCTGATCTGTGTATAGGAAAGAATGAATGGGGCCATGTATCGAGAGATTTTGAGTGAAATCTCCTTCCATCAGCAAGGGCATTGAAGATGAGACGTGGCTGGGTCTTTCACCATGACAATGATCCCAAACACACAGCCAGGGCAACAAAGGAGTGGCTTCGTAAGAAGCATTTCAAGGTCCTGGAGTGGCCTAGCCAGTCTCCAGATCTCAATCCCATAGAAAATCTGTGGAGGGAGTTGAAAGTCTGTGTTGCCCAACGACAGCCTAAAAACATCACTGCTCTAGAGGAGATCTGCATGAAGGAATGGGCCAAAATGCCGGCAACAGTGTGTGAAAAGCTTGTGAAGAGTTACAGAAAACGTTTGGCCTCTGTTATTGCCAGCAAAGGGTAAGTTACAAAGTATTGAGATGAACTTTTGGTATTGAGGTATTGACCAAATACATTGACCAAATATTTATTTTCCACCATGATTGGCAAATAAATTCTTTAAAAATCAAACAATGTGATTTTCTGGGTTTTTTTCCACATTCTGTCTCTCATTGTTGAGGTTTAACCATGTTGACAATTACAGGCCTCTCTAATATTTTCATGTGGGAGAACTTGCACAATTAATGGTTGACTAAATACTTATTTGGCCCACTGAATACAACTCCAGTGATCCCTTGTTTTTCAGGGTTAATCGGGACCGAAACCCGCCGCAATGCGTGAAAAACCGTGACGTAGCGCGCCCCCCCCCCCCCCCAAAAGAATATATTAATAACTAATAATGACTAACTATATGTTTGTCATTTTCCAATATGACAATTCATCATGCCACAGAGCTTAAACTGTTAAAGCATTCCTTGGAGAAAGACTCATCCAGTCAATGTCATGGCCTGCAAATAGCCTAGATCTTAACCCTATTGAAAACCTGTGGTGGAAATTGAAAAAAATGGTCCACAGCAAGGCTGATCTGGCAGCTGCAATCAAATTGGCACCAAATTGATGAAGAATACTCATCAATTGCATGCCTCAGAGACTGCAGTCGCTCATAAAAGCCAGAGGTGGTGCTACTAAATACGAGAGATGTGTTTTGATTGTTATTTCTTTGTTTGTTTCTCATGATTCATATTTTGTTCCTCAGAACGGAGTGATTTCATATATATTTCCCTGCACTTGCTCGATAAAATTAACTTTACTGACCACCACAATGTTTTTTTTCCCCATTTCTTTTAGTGTTTCTGAATGCTAAAAAGTTGCCCTTTGTAACTAATTCATAATTTTTTTCAAGCTTTTTATCCGAGTTTGTTCTACATGATAAATCTCTGAGCGAGTGCTCGTCCGAGACTGGTGATTCCATACTTTTTGTTAGGGGTTGTACTAGGATGTCCCGATTGGTCGGCGATCGATCGGGTCCGATCACGTCATTTTCAAAGTATCGGAATCGGCAAAAAAATATCGGCCATGCCTTTTTAAAAATTTTTTTTTTTTTTAATTAAATCGTTTTCTAATTGTATTTAACGTTACAAATATAATGTTACACTCATCCAGAGTCTTTAGTTTAGGCGGTAATTACTACGCACAGTCATGGTTCCACTTCCCATCATGCATTTGGGCATGGCTACAGTATCATTTACTGAAAGCTCAACAAATACACTAGATGGCAATATTTAGTCACTATATACAAAGTCACAAGTCTTTCTATCCGTGGATCCCTCTCACAGAAAGAATGTTAATAATGTAATCTTGAGGATTTATTGTCATAATAAACAAATACAGTAATTATGTACTGTATGTTGAATGTATATATTTGTCCGAGTTTTATTCATTTTTTTCTTAATGCATTGCCAAAATGTATATGATCGGGAAAAATAATCGGGAATGATTGGAATTGAATCGGGAGCAAAAAAAAAAGCAATCGGATCGGGAAATATCGGGTTCGGCAGATACTCAAACTAAAACGATCGGGATCGGATCGGGAGCAAAAAAAAACATGATCGGAACAACCAGGGGCGGCCCAGCCTATACGCAGACTATGCAGCTGCTTAGGGCCCCTGACCACTAAGGGGCCCCCAATTTGGCAATTGTTTAATTCTATTTTGTTTACTACAGTTTGCTTTACTTGACTTTTCTGAGTTTTGATACTTGATTACAAGCTTAAAAAAATAAAAGTTCTTCCTTAACTTCTTTCTTTCCTCTTTGAAAAAAAGCTTTGGCGCTATCTAATGTAAGTACTGACAATCATTTGGGATGAGAAGTTTGAAGTATGTAGTGCAACAAAATCTGATTAATATACAAAATATGGACGTATGGGTTGGATTGCATGTATGGGTTTCACAGTACACTGTGATGAAATGTTGGGCCAAAAATATCGGCCCCTTTGCATTATTTTGCTTAGGGCCCCCAAATGGCCTGGGCCAGCCCTGGGAACAACCCTAGGTTGTACATACAACCGCAACCTTCTACCTACTTCATCCTTCCTACTCCAACTCCGCCCAACGATGTTAAAAAAAGAAAATAAAGCGATATTGGATAAGTTCTCGCGGAACACCTGAGGAGCCGTCACAGCACACCGGTTGATAAACGCTGCCTTAGCAAGATACACTTTGAGCTAACCCTCATTGAAAGACCAGCATCTGTCACTGATTGCCCTTTGGCTCTAATGTCTGTCTGTTTTCTGTCTGTCCCTTCACAAGCCCAGCTCGTAGTGGAGGCAGACACCTTTGGTAGTCAGGTGAGAATCCGGGGCAAAGAAACCAACTACTACCTGTGCATGAACCGCAGGGGAAAGCTGGTAGGAAAGGTATGGATTGATTTCTGTAACGTCGCCGCGTTTGACACAACTATCCTTTCCTGAACAGCGTTTCTTTGCGTCTCCTTTTCAGAAGGCCAGCAACAGAAGCGCCGACTGCGTCTTTGTGGAAAAGGTCCTGGAAAACCACTACACCGCTCTAATGTCGGCACGCTACGCGGGGTGGTATGTGGGCTTCACGAAACGAGGGCGCCCTCGCCGCGGACCCCACACTCTCCCCAATCAGCAGGATGTACACTTCATGAAGCGTTTCCCGCCAGGGGAGCAACCCGACCTCACCACGCCGTTCCGCTTTACCACCATCGGCAAGAGAGGCAAGAGAGTGCGTACTACTGGACCGCGCTAGCGGCCTACGCTCAAACCAAAAAGCGTTCCTCTGAACAACTCGCTTTGCTGGGACAAACATTGAGCAGAAACTCGACTTTACGCCAACTATTTTGCCACTACAGCCCCATTGTTGTAGATCTTTTTTTTTTTTACCCGGGACCGACCGGACTCTTGGTGGTCCATCACTGGAAGCGATACGGACTCGGTCTGCTTCACTTCACAGACCGGAACTATTGACAGAATACCTGAAGGGCGGCCAAAAGAGGCTCCGCAAAGGTTCCACATCCACACACAAAAAAAAAAACACATGGCCGTTTTACATCTCCTGCTGTGGACCAGCTGGACAGTATCGAGACTGGAATTACAACTGGACCATACGGAGAGAGGACAAAGGTGGAAAGGGGTTAGTGAATACTCCGTCTTAAGGGGAAAAGACGGCAATGCAGATTTATCTGCACAGATAAAGGACCAATGTTGACATGCGACGATGCACTTACTCCTCTCACTGCTTAGTTGCTGGGAAGTTTTGAGAGCAATTGGCGGATGGGGGGACTCACATAATACATGCATGTCTGTAACGGGGGGAAAAAAACGATTGTGTGTTTGTGTGAGTGCATCGACAAGCATGAAGGAAGCTAACTCCAACAACATGGACCGAAGCTTTAGGAACTGGAATGTGTAAAACAAAAGTATGGAGCTAAATTAAAGCCAAAAGTATTGTAATATGAAAACAAGATTGCAAAACAAAGAAGGTCAAAACTGAAAGTTGAAGGTTTCTTCTTTAAAACATAAAAACACAAATCAGTGGTACCTCGACATTCTAATTTCATTCGTTCCAGGACCTGGTTTGCATTTCAAAATTGAGGTGGATTTCTCCATAAGAATTGAAGGAATCTGACCCTCTAGCCAGGAATCGCGCCAGCCGACAATCCGGCCAGAAGGCCAAACTCTAGGGCTGCAGCTATCGATTATTTTAGTAGTCAATTAATCGTTGAACTATTTAGTTCAAATAATCGAGCAATCGGATAAGGAGCATAAAACATTAAAATACCTGAGCTGAGCTTCAAACTGTATAAAAAAATTGAATAAATGTACAACAAAAGAACAATTGGCTAACTTACATAACAAAATTCCGTTAGCTCAAATGCTATAAAATGCTAACTTTTTTTTAACAATGCTCTTAACAAATGGTTCAGATACATATTCCCACAAAAAAACAGCTAAATATACCTATAAACTAAAATACGAATGCATTAAAAAAAAAAAAAACTTTAGCGCAAACAAAAACTTATCTTAGGTTGGTCTTAACAGGGAGCAGCTGGATTCAGCCATGTAAAATTAGGCAGACTAGAGGGCAGTGTGTCCACCCAAATCAATCAAGCTAAATGCAAACACTTTCAAAATAAACCACTAGAACACCACATTAATTAAATGAATACTCGAAGCAGTAAAATTTAATTTGAATCTTTTTTTCTAATCGAATACTCGAGTTAATCAATAAGAATAATCTTAACCCTTTGAACTATTTTGAAAGGTTTTAAGAAGGCTCACCGAAAACAACTTTACAATTCATTCAGGTCGACAGCAAACAAAACGGCAAGGCGAAACAGAAACACTCAGGCGGGGAGGCAAGGTCACCCTATAACATGTCAACAAAAGGTTCCCGAGAAAAAATGACACGGATTAGTTAAACATTCAGTCTTTTGAAGGCTTTCGCTGGGCAGGCCGTGGGCAAGAAGAAGGGTGTGTTTGGTATTATTGTCTGTTTGTGGATTGGACAGGAGGATTTGGGAGTTACTGTTGTCTGGGCAATGAGTTGTGTAGTAGGGTTGTGGATTTTGCCACCTCAGGAGAGACAGCAAGAACCAAAAGTGGTATTTGCCATGTGGCAAAATGGATGTTGCCATGTGGCTTTTTTTGCCATGTGACAAAATGGATTTTGCCATTTGGCGTTTTTATTGCCATATTGCAAAATGGATTTTGCCATTTGGCGTTTTTTATTGCCATATTGCAAAATGGATTTTGCCATTTAGCGTTTTTTATTGCCATATTGCAAAATGGATTTTGCCTTTTTTTTTTTTTTTTTTGCCATGTGGTCAAATGGATTTTGCCATGTGGCTTTTTTGCCATGTGACAAAATGGATTTTGCCATCTGGCAATTTTTATTGCCATGTGGGAAAATTGATTTTGCCATTAGTCCTTATTTTTCTTTTTTTTTTTTTTTTTTTTTTTTTAGCCATGTGGCGTTTTTTGCCATGTGGCATTTTTTATTGTCATGTGGCAAAATGGATTTTGCCATTAGTCTTTTTTTCCCCTCTTTTTCTAAGCCATGTGGCATTTTTTGCCATGTGGCAAAATGGATTTTAGTTTGTGGCATTTTTTTTGTTTTGGTCATGTGGCAAAAAAAAAAAAAAAAATGGATTTGCTATGTGGCATTTTTTTGCCACATGGTGAGAAAAAAAATGTCACAAACTAAAATCCATTTAGTTTTGACAGCAATCAAAACGGCAAGGCGAAACAGAAACACTCAGGCGTGGAGGCAAGGTCACCCTATCACACATCAACAAAAGGTTCCCGAAAAAAAATGACCACGATTAGTTAAACATTTAGTCTTTGGAAGGCTTTCACGGGGCAGGACGTGGGCGGGAAGAAGGGTGTGTTTGGGAATATTGTCTTTTTGTGGATTGGACAGGAGGATTCGGGAGTTACTGTTGTCCGGGCAACTAGGGTTGTGGATATTGCCACCTCAGCGTCAAAGGGGCTCTTATAGTCTTGTCACAACTTGTTATCAGTTGGATATCGGGTGTTCTCCGGTGTTCCTTGTGTTGACACCAGCCCAAAAATGTGCAATGAAGTAGAACAAAAAAAACATATAAGTCTGTAGGCGGGGTTTGACTTTTGTAGGAGGTGGGAGGGGGCAAAACATGTTGATGACCCCAAAACGAAGTGTCAGCAATGAAGTTAACTTACAATATATGTACTCTACATAAGGTCCGTGTACCTTTTAGCCATTCGTTTTTCCTTGAAATTCTGGAAAACAAAAAAACGAAAATGAGCCCAATTTTAGCTTTTAAGTGTGTTAGCAAAAAACTAGAAATGAATTGTTTCCCGTTTAAAAAGTGGTAATTCAATAACAGAAAACAAGCTAAGGCTCGTTTTCTGTTACTGAATTACCAGTTTTTCCAATTATTTTACCGTTTTTTAATTGCTTTTTTTAATTACTTTAAATACGTTTTTAATTTTGAATGGCTGTTTTTTTCAATGTCAGTTTATTGAACTGAAGTTGAAAAACAAAATATGCGCAATATTTGTTTTCGTAATATTAATTTATAAGAATTCATTAAGCCAACACTGTGTATCGTTTCATTTTTGTTCGATTTTAGTGACACTGGTGGACAATAGCGGTGGTGTCTTGCCTTAAGCAAGACCACATTTCCCATGAGGACCAGTGCACACCCGCACAGTGTCGTAAAATCATGATCTGCAGATGTATTAAACGACATTTATGTTTCCAGCAGCTGTGTTAAGGATGAATAGTAATAAGGTAATGAATCCAGTTGTGACTAAACAGTAGCATATGATGGTTAGCAACCGTGTGGCTAAGGAACATCCTTTGGAGATTTGGCCACAAATCCCCAAATCACCATAACTAAGTTTGTTTCAGTTTGAAACTGGAAAAAAGAAAAGATCTGAAAGTGGGGAAAAACATATATATTAGGGCTGTCAAACAATTAACATTTTTAACCGAGTTAATCACAGCTTAAAAATTTATTAATTGTAATTAATTGCAATTTAAACCATCTATAAAATATGCCATATTTTTATGTAAATTATTGTTGTAACGGAAAGAAAAGACACAAGACGGTTATATACATTCAACATACTGTACATAAGTACTGTATTTGTTTATTATAACAATAAATCAACAAGATGGCATTAACATTATTAACATTGTGTTAAAACGATCCATGGATAGAAAGACTTGTAGTTCTTAAAAGATAAATGTTAGTACAAGTTGTAGAAATGTTATATTAAAACCCCTCTTAATGTTTTTGTTTTAATAAAATTTGTACAATTTTCAAACAAAAAATAAACTAGTAGCTCGCCATTGTTGATGTCAATATTTACACAATGCTCATGGTGCTGAAACCTATAAAATCAGTCGCACCCAAGCGCCAGCAGAGGGCGACAAAACACCATTTAACACAAGTAACAAATGGACATGACACTGCTGTCATTTTAATCTGTTTGAGCGGGGCATGTGCGTTAAATGCGTCAAATATTTTAACGTGATTAATTAAACAAATTAATTACTGCCCGTTAACGCGATAATTCTGACAGCCCTAATATATATATATGTATTGAAACTGAAAAAATAAGATTTGAAAGTGAAAAATAATTTCATGAACATGCAAATATCAATTTTGTAACTGGATAAAAACATGTTTTTATGTTTTAAAAGATATAAGAACAAGCCTTTAACTTTCCGTTCCAACAGTCTTTTTAATCTTTGATAGCACTTTATTTGACAGTGTGTTCATAACACTGTCATAAGACAGTCATATTTATGACATGACAATTATGAGCATTAACAAATGCTTATGACAATTGTCATAAAGTGTCAATTTTTCTCACTAGTAACTTTTATGTCCAGTCCACATCTTTTACATCCATTTAAAAGTAACATATGATATCTGTCATAATTAATTCATACTTGTGACCGTGTCCTATGACAATCATATGACGCCGCTGTCAAATACAGTCATAATGCAATCTATTCTCTTTTTTCAGTTCACAATACTTTTAGCTTTGATTTAGCTCCATACAAACGTACCAAAAAAAAAAAACAACAACCAGCCAATCATAGAACACAAAACCAAAGACAACCGAGGGCCTTCTTCAGGACTCCTCCCCCTGTTCACGGCACCCTCTGCTCGGAGGTGACACCAGGGAAGATGCCTTCTCCATGGAAACAACCCCGCGGGAGAGGATGCTCACGTGCGATGCCGTGGATACCGAACGCTGCTATCGGGACATTCATTGGACCAAAAAAAAAAAACATTTCATGCATTACACCAAGGAGAACAAAATATTAAAGGGAACAATTTATTGAAAGCTATATATATTATATATATGAAAAAGAAGACGGAAAGCCTGAATAAGCAATCTTCTACGACGGTTAGTCTAATTATAATGATAAAACTATTTCATTTATTTATTTCAGCTATGTGTGCAGCAGTCTTTCTCGACTCAGTAAACTTTACAGAACCATTTCATGTGTCTTTGAAGTGATTTCCCCCCGCGTGACACCGATACACAACAAAGGCGAGTTGACCGAGAGCTTCGTCCAGGACCGAGCGGCTTTGAAATGAAACAAATCCCACATGAGAAAAACCCCAAAAACATGACGCTTGAATAGAATGAAGCATGACTGTGGCCTCAATAATTGATGTGTGGAATCCAAGGAACTGACGGATGCAAAGTGCAGAGTAGAAAGGCAACAGAATTGACAGTCACACTACTATTAGAACCAGAGGTAAAATTAGAACAAGTTGGTAAAAACGGAATACTGCATAGTCAAAAATTGCAACGGCACGTTTTTCTGACATTTAAAATGAATGGGAAATGTGGACGTGCATAGCCATCAAAGGCATGGACGTGCATGGCCTGCCAAAAATGCCATATGACCCCCCCGCCCAAAAAAAAAAAAAAAATCTGCAATGTACAAAAAAAGCCACTTGCCAAAAGCCATTTTGCCATATACCAAAAAAACTGCCATATGCTAAAATCCATTTTGCCACATGCCAATAAAATGCCTTATGCCAAAAGCCATTTTGTCACATGCAAAAAAAACCTGCCATATACCAAAAGAAATTTTGCCATACATATAAAAAAAAACCTCCCATATACCAAAAGCCATTCTTCCATATGCCCAAAAAATGCCTTATGCCAAAAGCCATTTTGCTGTATACAAAAAAATGCAATATGCCAGAAGCCAGTTTGCATGTGCCCATGGAAATGTGGACGTGCATAGCAGTCAATGGCATGGACATGAAAAAAAAAGCCATACACCAACATCCATTTTGCCACGTACCCAAAAAATGCCACATACCAAAATCCATTTTGCCACATATCCAAAAAATGCCATATGCCAAAATCCATTTTGCCACATACCCAAAAAATGCTACATACCAAAACAAATGCCATATACCAAATTCCATTTTGCCACCAACCAAAAAAATGTCATATACCAAAATCCATTTTGCCACTGACCAAAAATAAGCCACATACCAAAATCCATTTTGCCACATATTCAAAAAATGCCATATGCTTAAATCCATTTCGCCACATACCCAAAAAATGCCACATGCCAAAATCCATTTTGCCACATACCCCCCAAAAAATTTGCTACACACCAATTAAAGGCCAAAGGCTATACAGAAATCCATTTTGCCCCATACCAAAAAATGTCATATACCAAAAATCATTTTGCCACCGACCAAAAAAGGCCGTATACCAAAATCCATTTTGCCACATAACCAAAAAATGCCATATGCTTAAATCGAATTTTGCTACATACCCCAAAAAAATGCCATATGCCAAAATCAATTTTGCTTAAATGCATTTTGCCACATACCCAAAAAATGCCATATGCTTAAATCCATTTTGCCACATACCCAAAAAAATGCCATATGCCAAAATCAATTTTGTTTGAATCCATTTTGCCGCATACCCAAAAAATGTAATTTGCCAAAATCCATTTTGCCACATACCCCAAAAAATGCTACATACCAAAACAAATGCCATAGGCTATACCAAAATCCATTTTGCCACATACCAAAAAAAGCCATATACCAAAATCCATTTTGCCACGACCCAAAATATGCCATATACCAAAATCTATTATGCCACATACCCAAAAAATGCCATATGCCAAAATCAATTTTGCTTCAATCCATTTTACCACATACCAAAATCCATTTTATCACATACCCAGACAAATGCTACATACCAAAACAAATGCCATACACCAAAATCTATTTGTCACATACCAAAAAAAAAACCAAATACCAAAATCCATTTTGCCACCGACCCAAAAAATGCCACATACCAAAAGCTATTATGCTACATACCCCAAAAATGCCATATGCCAAAATCAATTTTGCTTAAATACATTTTGCCACATACCAAAATCCATTTTATCACATACCCAGACAAATGCTACATACCAAAACAAATGCCATACACCAAAATCCATTTTGCCACATACCCAAAAAATGTCATATACCAAAATCCATTTTGCCACATACCCCAAAAAATGTCATATGCTTAAATCCATTGTGCCACATAGCCAAAAAAATGCCATATGGCAAAATCCGTTTTGCTTAAACCCATTTTGCCACATAGCCAAAAAAAAGCCATATACCAAAATCCATTTAGCCAAATACCAAAACAAATGCCACATACCAAAAAAAGCCATATACCAAACTCCATTTTGTCACCGACCCAAAAAATGCCATATACCAAAATCTATTTTGCCACATACCCAAATAAATGCCATATGCCAAAATCCATTTTGCTTAAATCCATTTTGCCAGATACCAAAATCCATTTGATCACATACCCAGAAAAATGCTACATACCAAAACAAATGCCATACACCAAAATCTATTTTGCCACCCACCAAAGAAAAAATGCTACACACGAAAATCGATTTTGCCACATACCAAAAAAAAAAAAAAGCCATATACCAAGATCCATTTTGCCACACACCAAAAACAATGCCATATGCCAAAAACCAATTTTCCATATACCAAATACCCCTTTTCGTTGTCGCTGCCTTGCCAATCCAGTCAAAAATTAATTGGATATCTATATTGCCAATGAGTTAACGTAAACAGTAACACTATTACTAATGTAAGATTCTGCTTGGGACCTGTTGGTACTTTTAGTTTTCTGGTGACACCTGTTTAAAAGAACATATCAATTCTTGGCAGGAGCATATCAATAATATTTTGGCATCCAAAGTACATCACCATTTGGATATGCTGTCACACCCCTATTGCGCATGCAGTCATTAAAATCTGCGAGCGGAGTTCCTCCCTGCGGCGTGAATAACATAGCCTATTCTCTTCTCATCTATTTCCCTCCCGTATCATAGCGGGAGGTCATTGTGGAGACGTTGCTGCCAAATGACCCCGTCGTGCTGGCGGACACAAACAGCTGACTCAGGGGTCAGAGGGGTCGCGCCAGAGGATTCAACAGGAATCGGTGTCAGAAAAGGGCTTTGTTCCAGCTGGGCTCGGGGAACGATGGAAATATTTGACGTAGCCAAATCCAAGGATGGAAGGTGTACGGTGATCATGTCGAGGAAGGAATGTCAAATATGTGCGCGAGTGACCCGAGAGCTGCAGAAAATCCCACAGACCCAACGGAAGCACACACGCCCATGCGCGTACGTGGTATACCGAGCACACGTAACCTATTCCCAGAATTTGAAAGAAAATAAACGGAGTAAAAAGCGGCCTCCGAAACAGATCCCGCCCTCTTCGACGTCGAGTACACGACGGACGGAGGTCTGGCTTCAAGCGCACTGTTGTATTTATTCAAACATGCATTCTTCTCTAAGTTATACAAGATGGTCTGTGTGGCCTACTGTAACAGGTTGTTGCTAAAGTCACTGGGAAGATTAAGGGAGGTTATATTGCCATCTAGTGGACATCCTTTCACATACCAAAATGCTCATGACTGCGGCACCAATCGAGAGACAGCGTGAACGAAAAGTGCTATTTGACAGGGCTTTTTTTTTTTTTTTTTTTTTTTTTTTTTTTTGGTGTATGGCAAAATGGCTTTTGGCAAATGGCATTTTTTTACGTATGGCATTTTTGGGGGGGATGGCTGTAAATGTCATCGCCTTACTTGGGTGCCAGTTGGATGTCAATGCACTGTCATGGTAAGTGTATGGTCAAAAATCACTACCACACGTTTTTCTGCCATTTAAAATGAATGGGAAATTTGGACGTGCAAGGACGTGCAAGGCCTGCAAAAAATGCCATATGCCAAATCTGGCATATGCCAAAAGCAATTTTGCCATATACCTAAAAAAAATCCATATGGCAAAAGCCATTTTGCCATATACAAAAAAAAAACTGCCATATGCCAAAATCCATTTTGCCATATGCCCAAAAATGCCTTATGCCAAAAGCCATTTTGCCATGTGCCCCCCAAAAATGGCATACAAAAAAATGCCATATGCCAAAAGCCAGTTTACCATATACCAAAAAATAAAATGCCATATACAATTAGCCATTTTGCCAAGTACCAAAAAAACTGCCATATGCCAAAAGCCATTTTGCCATGTGCCCCAAAAAAATATCATATAAAAAATGCCAAAAGCCATTTTACCATATACAAAAAAACTGCCATATGCCAAATCCATTTTGCCATATGCCCAAAAATGCCTTATGCCAAAAGCCATTTTGCCATGTGCCCCCCAAAAATGGCATACAAAAAAATGCCATATGCCAAAAGCCAGTTCACCATATACCAAAAAATAAAATGCCAAATACAAAAAAACTGCCATATGCCAAAAAAAGCCATATGCCAGAAGCCATTTTGCCATATATAAATATATATAAACTGCCATATTCCAAAAGCCATTTTGCCATATGCCAAAATATGCCCTATGCCAAAAGCCATTTTGTCATGTGCTCAAAAAATGCCATATAAAAATGCCACATGCCAAAAGCAATTTAGTTGTATACAAAAAATGCCATATGCCAAAAGCCATTTTACCATATACCCAAAAATAAAATGGCATATACCAATAGCCATTTTGCCATATGCCACAAAAGGCCTTATACAAAAAGCCATTTTGCCGTATACAAAAAAATACCATATGCCAGAAGCCATTTGCCAAATATATATATATATATGTATATATATATATATATATATATATATGTATATATATAAATACCTGCCATATACCAAAAGCCATTTTGCCATATACCAAATAGCAGCAGACATGATACACCACTCTGTTTAAAATATATATGTAGAGCTACATACTTGGATGTGAAATCTTTGCTATCATAGCTTTGTCAGGCTGTTGCTTACCTTTGTGAAACAGGAAAAAGACTAATATAAAGTGAATCCAGTAGAACATTTTATTGTACAACTGGTATGGGTGACAAATAACAATAATAGTAATTGACCACAGCATCCTATCTCTCTATCAGCCTCCCTCTTTGTGTGCACCAGCAGCAACGTAACTCAACTCCGTCTTTATAGCAACGCACAAATGAGTTTCTCTCATAACCACTTAGCTTAGCTTCTACGGCCCTTTTGAAACAGGTCTCAAATTACTGCAGCTTTTCTCACAGTAAAAGACAATGAAAGTAAGGTAGACTGACGTTACCTTTGACTTCGGGATGCACCAGTTGAGCAGCATCTCTAGGACTTCTGCAATACCTTCGCCGGTGTGTGAGCCCTTGAATTCATTCGCATGAAGTACTACGCTTTCCACCAATTCCATCCAATGGGATGTCATGCTAAGCAGGGAAAGTTGGCTGCTCCAGATGTCGGTTGAAAAGCTTATGGCCCCATCCTTCGCCGGCTTTTCTAAAACATGCTTTGTTACTTTATTTTTTAGTCATCTCGGTAATGTATTTGGGACTTGGGACCTTATACGTAGGTAAAAAGCCAGAATCCCACACTTTCAATGAAGGTAAAGGGCAGGTTACAGACAGCAGTCATTTTGGTGATTGCTGCTTCACTCTTCGCGTCCCACTGCTCCTTCCTAAGAAGTGAACTGACTACTCGACCGAGTTTCTATGCTGAAATCTTCCCAGACTGCTGACATCTCCTGGTTTGTTTTTCCTTCATTTGAAAAAGCTGACCCGGCATCGGTTAAGAGCAGCTATAGGCCCACTCTCATTGGTCTGGAGCAGGCCAATAGCGATAGCTGCTTGGCATGCTATGCAATGCACTTCACATTCCTTGCTATGCAAGTCATGTTTTTTGCCACTGTATCTGCACTTAAAGAAGCACCATGTAACTTTTCAGTTTTGGTCGATTTTTGCAACGCCGGTGGGAAAAAGCAGTCGTGTTTTGCCTTAAGGAAGACTGCGTTTCCCATTATAGCATCACATTTGGGCGTGATAGCATCACGCTTTTCCACAATAGTGTCACATTTTAGCATGATAGCATCACGTTTGTGCACGCCAGCATCACATTTGTGCATGTTAGCATCCTGTTTTTGCAGAATTACCACATTTTTACATGATAGCATCACCTTTTAGCATGATAGCATCATATTTGGGCATGATTGCGTCACGTTTTTCCATGATAGTTTCACATTTTAGCATGATAGTTTCACAGATGTGCATGATAGCATCCCGTTTTTGCATGATAGCATCCCATTTTTTCCATGATAGTATCACATTTTTGCATGATAGCATCCCATTTTTTCCATGATAGTATCACATTTTTGCATGACAGCATCACGTTTCTGCATAATTATCACGTTTTAGCATGATAGCATTACGTTTTAGCATGATAGCATCACGTATGTGCATTACAGCATTACGTTTTTGCAGCATGATCTCGTCTTTACATGATAGCATCAGGTTTTTGCATGAAAGCATCACATTTTTGCATAATTAACATGTTTTTGTAGGATAGCATCATGTTTTAGCATGATAACGTCATGTTTTTGCATGCTAGCATCACATTTTTGCATGATAGTATCAGGTTTTAGCATGATAGCGTCATGTTTTTGCATGCTAGCATCACATTTTTGCATGATAGCATCACGTTTGTGCATAGCATCACATTTGTGCATGATAGCAATCACGTTTCTATATAATTATCACATTTTTACAAGATAGCATCCCATTTTTGCATAATTATCACGTTTTTACATGATAGCATCACATTTTTGCATGAGAGCATGTTTTTGCATGATGGCACCACATTTTAGCATGAAAGCAACATATGTTGCAGGATAGCATCACGTTTGGGCATGATAGCATCAAGTTTTTCCATGATCGTATCACATTTTTGCATTATAGTATCACATGTGTGTATGATAGCATCCTGTTTTTGCAAAATAGCATCACGTTTTTTCCATGATAGTATTATTTTTGCATGATAGCATCACGTTTGTGCAGTTGTTTTTACATGATAGCATTACGTCTTAGAATGTTAGCATCCTGTTTATGCATGATAGCATCAAGTTTGTGCATGCTAGCATCACGTTTTTGCATGATAGCATCACGTTTGTGCATAGCATCACATTTGTGCATGATAGCATCACGTTTCTATATAATTATCACATTTTTACAAGATAGCGCCCCATTTTTGCATAATTATCACGTTTCTACATGATAGCATCACATTTTTGCATGTGAGCCTCATGTTTTTGCATGATGGCACATCATTTTAGCATGAAAGCATCATATGTTGCATGACAGCATCACGTTTGGGCATGATAGCATCACATTTTTGCATTATGGTATCACATATGTGAATGATAGCATCCTGTTTTTGCAAAGTAGCATCAAGTTTTTTCCCATGATAGCATCATTTTTGCATGATAGCATCACGTCTTAGCATGTTAGCATCCTGTTTATGCATGATAGCATCAAGTTTGTGCGTGCTAGCATCACATTTGTGCATGATAGCAGCATGTTTGTGCATGATATCATGTTTGTGCATAATTATCACATTTTTACATGATAGCATCAGGTTTCAGCATGATTGCATCACGTTTTAGAATGATAGCATCAAGGTTTTGCATGATATCAGATTTCGGTATGTTAGCATCACGTATGTGCATGAAACCATCCTATTTTTACGTGATAGCATCACATTTGGTGCACATCCGCAGTGTCATTAAATCGCAATCAAAAATCAATCAGCCCAACCCCATGGGGGGGGGGGGGTCGTCACGCCAATGAAATTAGGGCGAATGTTTACTTTTAAATCCTGGTAGCTGCCCTTTTTCTCGTGAGCATTGACTTCCGTTTTTATAACGAATGGGGAAAGTGATGTATGCCGTAAAGCCGTCAGCACATGTAGTTTTTGAGTGTGGCATGGTTCCTGCCACCCTCCTCGAAGTTAATTAGCGCTGGTGAAAGCTATACAGACCCCCTCAAAAGGTATCATTCAACTAGTTGTCAGTGGACGTATCATCAGATATGTTATGGAAATATTTGATAAAGGTTGAAAAGTTACCACACACTCACCGGCGTTACAGTTGGCTCAACACTCACTGTCAAGTACTTTATTCACAATAAGCTCCTTTTCTTCTTTAAAAAATCATTTTAATATACAACACAATTTTGGACAAGACAAGTCTGTTTACAACTAAATTTGAATGAATTCCAGCTTCTCGTAACCAAAGCAAGCTCAACGATGGAGTGAGGGACGAACAAAGAAGAGAAAGAAGGGAGGAGGACTAGTATGAATTTTTGTACTAAGAACCAAAAACATACTGAAATTAAAGTAGAAAATAATTATACATATAAAAAAAATAAGAACAGTTAAAGAGAGGGGGGTGGGGAGAAAGAAAGAATAGCTGAAGTGTGCCAGGACGCAGCAACCTCACATGCATGTCTGACGCTCTCGCTCCGTTCTGCCGAGTCCCACGTACATAAACGCGACACGCTCACGTCGTGTTTCCGAGCTAGTGTGCATTTCTGGAAAGGGGCGGGGCGGGGCGGGTATAATGCAAGGAAGGGATGTCGTCGAGAGAAACGGCCGAGAGGGGAATATGTGCACTCCCCTCCGTCTTTTCCCTGGAGCCGAGTAATAAGAGTCTGTTTTCTCCCGCGTCAAAGCTCCGGCCATCCTCTGTCCAGCTCTGTGTGCATTCGCATGTATGTATATGGAATATATAAATAGAACTAGAAGCGATTTGTTTTGGCAGGTGGAAATTTGGGAGACTGTTAATACTGTCATTCGTTTACAAAAGATAAATTAGTAGAAGCCCGTCTTCCCGGGAAAGCGGCGTCGCTTCCGTCCTCGGCGCCGGTAGAAAACGGGTCCGTTCGTTCGCGCTGGGGCAGAACGGACGGACGGAAAGAGGTGCGAGCGGGCCAGGAGGTGGACAGAGAGATGGCCGAGAGGAAGGAGAAGACACGGCGGCGCTCCGGTCCGGGATGGACGCGCCCGCCCGACGGGGCGGGGAAATGGAGCCACCTGGTGGACCAAGGGGGAAAATGCAGTTAACGCCCAGTGAAAATGATTGGAGCAGTTTGTGTTGAAGATTTGGGGGCTTTTCAACGGTCACCTCCTGTTGATGTCACTTCCTGTTAAATTGGGGATATTTCAGGGTCACGTCCTGTTAATACCAGGGGACTTCCTGTTGATCTGGGGGCATTTCAGGGCCACTTAGTATTGATATTGGGTCACTTCCTGTTTATCTGGGGGAATTTTGAGGTCACTTCCTGGTGATATTGGGTCACTTCCTGTTGAATTAGGGGGCTGTCAGGGTCACTTCCTGTTGATATTGGACCATTTCCTGTTGAATTGGCGGGTTTCAGGGTCACTTCCTGTTGCTGTCAGGTCACTTCCTGTTGCTGTCCGGTCACTTCCTGTTGATATCGGGCCACTTCCTGTTGAATTGACGGGTTATCAGGGTCACTTCCTGTTGCTGTCAGGCGACTTCCTGTTGATATAGACTAGCTTTCTTTTGATATTGGGGGGTTGTCAGGGTTACCTCCTGTTGATATTGAGTCACTTGCTTTTGAATTGACAGGTTTTCAGGGTCACTTCCTGTTGATATCAAGTGACTTCCTGGTGAATTGGCAGGTTTTCAGGGTCACTTCCTGTTGCTGTCAGGTCACTTCCTGTTCATATCGGGCCACTTCCTGTTCAACTGGCCGGTTTTCAGGGTTACTTCCTGTTGCTGTTAGGTAATTTCCTGATGATATCAGGTCACTTCCTGTTGATATTGGGCTACTTCTTGTTGATATTGGCGGGTTATCAGGGTCACATCCTGTTGCTGTCCGGTCACTTCCTGTTGATATCGGGCCACTTCCTGTTGAATTGATGGGTTATCAGAGTCACTTCCTGTTACTGTCAGGTGACTTCCTGTTGATATTGGGCCACTTCCTGTTGAATTGTGGGGTTATCAGGGTTACCTCCTGTTGATATTGGGTCACTTCCTTTTGAATTGACAGGTTTTCAGGGTCACTTCCTGTTGATATCAAGTGACTTCCTGGTGAATTGGCAGGTTTTAAGGGTCACTTCAAGTTTATATTGGGCCACTTCCTGTTGAAATGGAAGGTTTTCAGGGTCACTTCCTGTTGCTGTCAGGTAACTTCCTGTTAATATCGGGCCACTTCCTGTTGAATTGGCCGATTTTCAGGGTTACTTCCTGTTGCTGTTCAGTAATTTCCTGTTGGAATCAGGTCACTTCCTGTTGAATTTGGGGTTGTCAGGGTCACTTCCTGTTGATATTGGGCTACTTCCTGTTGATATTGGCAAGTTATCAGGGTCACACCCTGTTGCTGTCCGGTCACTTCCTGTTGATATCGGGCCACTTCCTGTTGAATTGAAGGGTTATCAGGGTCACTTCCTGTTGCTGTCAGGTGACTTCCTATTGACATAGGATAACTTCCTGTTGATATTGGGCCACTTACTGTTGAATTAGGGGGTTGTCAGGGTTACCTCCTGTTGTATTGGGTCACTTCCTTTTGAATTGATGGGTTTTCAGGGTCATTTCCTGTTGATATTAAGTCACTTCCTGGTGAATTGGCAGGTTTTCAGGGTCACTTCCTGTTGATATTGGGCCACTTCCTGTTGAAATGGAAGGTTTTCAGGGTCACTTCCTGTTGATATCGGGCCACTTCCTGTTGAATTGGCCGGTTTTCAGGGTTACTTCCTGTTGCTGTCCGGTCACTTCCTGTTGATATCGGGCCACTTCCTGTTGAACTGATGGGTTATCAGGGTCACTTCCTTTTACTGTCAGGTGACTTCCTGTTGATATTGGGCCTTGGGCCACTTCCTGTTGAAATGGAAGGTTTTCAGGGTCACTTCCTATTGCTGTCAGGTCACACTTCCTGTTGCTGTCGGGCCACTTCCTGTTGATATCGGGCCACTTCCTGTTGAATTGGCCGGTTTTCAGGGTTACTTCCTGTTGCTGTTAGGTAATTTCCTGTTGATATCAGGTCACTTCCTGTTGAATTTGGGGTTGTCAGGGTCACTTCCTGTTGATATTGGCGGGTTATCAGGGTCACATCCTGTTGCTGTGGGGTCACCTGTTGATATCGGGCCACTTCCTGTTGAATTGACAGGTTGTCAGAGTCACTTTCTTTTGCTGTCAGTTAACTTCCCGTTGATATAGGGTAACTTCCAGTTGACATTGGGCCACTTCCTGTTGAATTGGGGGGGTCCTTTCGAATTGACAGGTTTTCAGGGTCACTTCCTGTTGATATCAAGTGACTTCCTGGTGAATTGGCAGGTTTGCAGGGTGACTTCCTGTTGCTGTCAGGTAATTTTCTGTTGATATCAGGTCACTTCCTGTTGAATTTGGGGTTGTCAGGGTCACTTCCTCTTGAGATTGGGCTACTTACTATTGATATTGGCAGGTTATCAGGGTCACATCCTGTTGCTGTCCGGTCACTTCCTGTTGATATCGGGCCACTTCCTGTTGAATTGGCCGGTTTTCAGGGTTACTTCCTGTTGCTGTTAGGTAATTTCCTGTTGATATCAGGTCACTTCCTGTTGAATTTGGGGTTGTCAGGGTCACTTCCTGTTGATATTGGCGGGTTATCAGGGTCACATCCTGTTGCTGTGGGGTCACCTGTTGATATCGGGCCACTTCCTGTTGAATTGACAGGTTGTCAGAGTCACTTTCTTTTGCTGTCAGTTAACTTCCCGTTGATATAGGGTAACTTCCAGTTGACATTGGGCCACTTCCTGTTGAATTGGGGGGTCCTTTCGAATTGACAAGTTTTCAGGGTCACTTCCTGTTGATATCAAGTGACTTCCTGGTGAATTGGCAGGTTTTCAGGGTGACTTCCTGTTGCTGTCAGGTAATTTTCTGTTGATATCAGGTCACTTCCTGTTGAATTTGGGGTTGTCAGGGTCACTTCCTCTTGAGATTGGGCTACTTACTATTGATATTGGCAGGTTATCAGGGTCACATCCTGTTGCTGTCCGGTCACTTCCTGTTGATATCGGGCCACTTCCTGTTGAATTGGCCGGTTTTCAGGGTTACTTCCTGTTGCTGTTAGGTAATTTCCTGTTGATATCAGGTCACTTCCTGTTGAATTTGGGGTTGTCAGGGTCACTTCCTGTTGATATTGGCGGGTTATCAGGGTCACATCCTGTTGCTGTGGGGTCACCTGTTGATATCGGGCCACTTCCTGTTGAATTGACAGGTTGTCAGAGTCACTTTCTTTTGCTGTCAGTTAACTTCCCGTTGATATAGGGTAACTTCCAGTTGACATTGGGCCACTTCCTGTTGAATTGGGGGGTCCTTTCGAATTGACAAGTTTTCAGGGTCACTTCCTGTTGATATCAAGTGACTTCCTGGTGAATTGGCAGGTTTTCAGGGTGACTTCCTGTTGCTGTCAGGTAATTTTCTGTTGATATCAGGTCACTTCCTGTTGAATTTGGGGTTGTCAGGGTCACTTCCTCTTGAGATTGGGCTACTTACTATTGATATTGGCAGGTTATCAGGGTCACATCCTGTTGCTGTCCGGTCACTTCCTGTTGATATCGGGCCACTTCCTGTTGAATTGGCCGGTTTTCAGGGTTACTTCCTGTTGCTGTTAGGTAATTTCCTGTTGATATCAGGTCACTTCCTGTTGAATTTGGGGTTGTCAGGGTCACTTCCTGTTGATATTGGCGGGTTATCAGGGTCACATCCTGTTGCTGTGGGGTCACCTGTTGATATCGGGCCACTTCCTGTTGAATTGACAGGTTGTCAGAGTCACTTTCTTTTGCTGTCAGTTAACTTCCCGTTGATATAGGGTAACTTCCAGTTGACATTGGGCCACTTCCTGTTGAATTGGGGGGTCCTTTCGAATTGACAAGTTTTCAGGGTCACTTCCTGTTGATATCAAGTGACTTCCTGGTGAATTGGCAGGTTTTCAGGGTGACTTCCTGTTGCTGTCAGGTAATTTTCTGTTGATATCAGGTCACTTCCTGTTGAATTTGGGGTTGTCAGGGTCACTTCCTCTTGAGATTGGGCTACTTACTATTGATATTGGCAGGTTATCAGGGTCACATCCTGTTGCTGTCCGGTCACTTCCTGTTGATATCGGGCCACTTCCTGTTGAATTGGCCGGTTTTCAGGGTTACTTCCTGTTGCTGTTAGGTAATTTCCTGTTGATATCAGGTCACTTCCTGTTGAATTTGGGGTTGTCAGGGTCACTTCCTGTTGATATTGGCGGGTTATCAGGGTCACATCCTGTTGCTGTGGGGTCACCTGTTGATATCGGGCCACTTCCTGTTGAATTGACAGGTTGTCAGAGTCACTTTCTTTTGCTGTCAGTTAACTTCCCGTTGATATAGGGTAACTTCCAGTTGACATTGGGCCACTTCCTGTTGAATTGGGGGGTCCTTTCGAATTGACAAGTTTTCAGGGTCACTTCCTGTTGATATCAAGTGACTTCCTGGTGAATTGGCAGGTTTTCAGGGTGACTTCCTGTTGCTGTCAGGTAATTTTCTGTTGATATCAGGTCACTTCCTGTTGAATTTGGGGTTGTCAGGGTCACTTCCTCTTGAGATTGGGCTACTTACTATTGATATTGGCAGGTTATCAGGGTCACATCCTGTTGCTGTCCGGTCACTTCCTGTTGATATCGGGCCACTTCCTGTTGAATTGGCCGGTTTTCAGGGTTACTTCCTGTTGCTGTTAGGTAATTTCCTGTTGATATCAGGTCACTTCCTGTTGAATTTGGGGTTGTCAGGGTCACTTCCTGTTGATATTGGCGGGTTATCAGGGTCACATCCTGTTGCTGTGGGGTCACCTGTTGATATCGGGCCACTTCCTGTTGAATTGACAGGTTGTCAGAGTCACTTTCTTTTGCTGTCAGTTAACTTCCCGTTGATATAGGGTAACTTCCAGTTGACATTGGGCCACTTCCTGTTGAATTGGGGGGTCCTTTCGAATTGACAAGTTTTCAGGGTCACTTCCTGTTGATATCAAGTGACTTCCTGGTGAATTGGCAGGTTTTCAGGGTGACTTCCTGTTGCTGTCAGGTAATTTTCTGTTGATATCAGGTCACTTCCTGTTGAATTTGGGGTTGTCAGGGTCACTTCCTCTTGAGATTGGGCTACTTACTATTGATATTGGCAGGTTATCAGGGTCACATCCTGTTGCTGTCCGGTCACTTCCTGTTGATATCGGGCCACTTCCTGTTGAATTGGCCGGTTTTCAGGGTTACTTCCTGTTGCTGTTAGGTAATTTCCTGTTGATATCAGGTCACTTCCTGTTGAATTTGGGGTTGTCAGGGTCACTTCCTGTTGATATTGGCGGGTTATCAGGGTCACATCCTGTTGCTGTGGGGTCACCTGTTGATATCGGGCCACTTCCTGTTGAATTGACAGGTTGTCAGAGTCACTTTCTTTTGCTGTCAGTTAACTTCCCGTTGATATAGGGTAACTTCCAGTTGACATTGGGCCACTTCCTGTTGAATTGGGGGGTCCTTTCGAATTGACAAGTTTTCAGGGTCACTTCCTGTTGATATCAAGTGACTTCCTGGTGAATTGGCAGGTTTTCAGGGTGACTTCCTGTTGCTGTCAGGTAATTTTCTGTTGATATCAGGTCACTTCCTGTTGAATTTGGGGTTGTCAGGGTCACTTCCTCTTGAGATTGGGCTACTTACTATTGATATTGGCAGGTTATCAGGGTCACATCCTGTTGCTGTCCGGTCACTTCCTGTTGATATCGGGCCACTTCCTGTTGAATTGGCCGGTTTTCAGGGTTACTTCCTGTTGCTGTTAGGTAATTTCCTGTTGATATCAGGTCACTTCCTGTTGAATTTGGGGTTGTCAGGGTCACTTCCTGTTGATATTGGCGGGTTATCAGGGTCACATCCTGTTGCTGTGGGGTCACCTGTTGATATCGGGCCACTTCCTGTTGAATTGACAGGTTGTCAGAGTCACTTTCTTTTGCTGTCAGTTAACTTCCCGTTGATATAGGGTAACTTCCAGTTGACATTGGGCCACTTCCTGTTGAATTGGGGGGTCCTTTCGAATTGACAAGTTTTCAGGGTCACTTCCTGTTGATATCAAGTGACTTCCTGGTGAATTGGCAGGTTTTCAGGGTGACTTCCTGTTGCTGTCAGGTAATTTTCTGTTGATATCAGGTCACTTCCTGTTGAATTTGGGGTTGTCAGGGTCACTTCCTCTTGAGATTGGGCTACTTACTATTGATATTGGCAGGTTATCAGGGTCACATCCTGTTGCTGTCCGGTCACTTCCTGTTGATATCGGGCCACTTCCTGTTGAATTGGTAGGTATTCAGGGTCACTTCCCGTTGATATCAGGTCCCTTCCTGTTGATTTGGGGGTATTTCAGGGTCACTTCCTGTTGTTGTCAGGTCACTTCCTGTCGATATTCGGCCACCCTCTGCTGATATTAGGTCACTTCCTGTTAATCCTGGGCATTTTCAAGTGTTCTCAATTGATAACGTGCCATTTCCTGTTTATTTGGGGGGATTTTGGAATAAATTCCTGTCAATACTGGGCCACTTCCTATTGAATTGGCGGGTTTTCAAGGTCACTTCCTGTTGCTGTCACTTCACTTCCTGTTGATATTGGGCCACTTCCTGTTGAATTGGCGGGTTTTCAGGGTCCCTTCCTGTTGCTGTCAGCTCACTTTCTATTAATAATGAGCCTCTTCCGGTTGAATTGGTGGGTTTTCAAGGTCACTTCCTGTTGCTGTCAGGTCACTTCCTGTTGATATTGGGGAATTGTCAGGGTCACTTCCTGTTTATCTGCGGGAATCTTGAGGTCACTTCCTGTTGAACTAGGGGATTGTCAGGGTCACTTCCTGTTGAATTGGCGGGTTCTCAGGGTCACTTGCTGTTGCTGTCAGCTCACTTCCTGTTAATTTGGGGGCATTTCTGGGTCACTTCCTGTTGATTTGGGGGCATTGTGGGGTCACTTCCTATTGCTATCAGGTCATTCCCTGTTATTATTTGGCCACTTCCTTTTGAATTGGGGTGTCTTCAGTTTCACTTCCTGTTGCTATTAAGTCACTTACTGTTGCTATCAGCTGACTTCCTGTTGATATCAGCTCACTTCCCATTGATTTGGGGCATTTCAGGGTCACTTCCTGTTGATATTGGAGCATTTTGCAGTCACTTCCTGTTAACATCAGGTCATTTCCTGTAGAACTGGGGGAATTTCAGAGTCACTGTTGATATTCGGCCACTTCCTGTTGAATTGGGGTGTTTTCAGGGTCACTTCCTGTTGCTGTCAGGGCACTTCCTGTTGATATCAGGTCACTTCCTGTTGATTTGGGGGCATTTTAGGGTCACTCCCTGTAAAATTGGCGGCATTTCAGAGTCACTTCCTGTTGATTCTGGGGCATTTCAGGGGGTTTCACGATAGAAAAGACTCATTTTACTATTGCAGAGAACTATTTGGAGGCCAGAGACTTCAAAGTTTAGCACGTAGCTTGTACATCACGCCAGCAAAACATCAAAAACATCTTTTTAGAAATACAGAACAGAATTCTAAGAGACTTTGTGTGCTTGCATACCTGCTATCTAGAAATGTAAGTGTAGGTGCGGGAGGGAGACCGTCCCTCTGACTGGCCGTTGGTGGAGACGTTGAGAAAGTCCCAGATCAGGATGGTGTCGTCGTGAGAACTGCTGATGATCTGGAACTCGTCAAACTGCAGACGGAACACGCGGCCAGAATGCTCCTACCACAGCAAATGAGGAGGAAAACACATCACATCACAAGCGGTGTGAATTGCTTCATATCCGGCGATGCGATTCACAGGTCACAATTCCGATCAGTGAAGACAATTGACAACCCCGCCGCCGTGTGAAATGACCCGGGGTTGTTTTGTGCGATTTTTCGCTTTGAAAGGCGAGAATAAGACCTAGAAACCCTGTTTAGTTCGGGTTAGCGTGTCGGCTAGCCGTCACGCCTCCTGGTTTGTTTACATTCTCCAAAGCCGGGGCAGGGAAATGACAAAAGATATGAACTAGCTTGGGCACAATGTTTTCGGCATTGCTTTGAGAGATACGGAACAGCTTGACATGGAACTCACCACTAGAGTGCGCAGGCATAGCGTGCTTGCTGGGGCTCGTGGGTCCAAGGCTGCTTGCAAGTCCCACACTTTGATTTTACTGCAAAGAGAAATGTGCCAGAAGATCAGCCTTTTTGTGCATAAGGTCAAATGAATGTGAACTGCTTGATGTTTGTCATCTCCGAAAGCAGAAAGAAACATTTCTAATCGACTCACCCGTCATAAGCGCCGCTGACAATCCTCTTGTTATCAAAACGTATGCAACGCACCAGCTCTTCGTGACCCTCCAACACTCGCAAACATGCCCCGCACTCAATGTCCCATAACCTGTGTCAAAAAGGAAAATTTGGATCTTTTCATTAAAGCGTTCAAGCCGGAGATGGCGTTATGGCTGCCAGTTATATCATTTACCAAGTGTAATACCCGCGTCATTTAAATGGCAAAAATAAAAATGCATACGAAGTCTGATTACTGTATTTTCCGCACTATAAAAGCCTCCAATCTTCTCAAAAGCAGACTGTGTGCCTTATAATTCGCTGTGCCGTATGTATGGATCAATATTGGTGAACTCATTTGCTCCCAAAAACGCCTAAATATGTTCATTTTAATTGTTTCGGTGTCCAAAAAACGTATTTATATACGTTATATATATATATATATATATATATGCATCTCTAGGTTCTGTTGCACCTAAACTGCAATGCAGAATGCTCAAAACTCATTTTAAAGCAGTGCCCACTGGAGGGCAGTAGCGCATTTTGTAAGAACTCATCTCGGTCCAAAAAGGAAGTGAAGAAAAATAGTCAGGAAACGGAAGTTGGAGGGATCTTGTGAAGACGCGTAAGAAAAATGTGGAGAACGATCGGAAAACGATCGGAAAAAAAGGCAAACGACAATGGAGGAGTGTTTTGAAAAGAATACGAAACCATCGTCAAAGAAGGATAAAAAAAAAATCTATCTTGATGAGACAGACGGCGACGGCCACAACAGCGTCAGGTTCCACACGCGTTCTGCAGAGCTCACGTTGCGTTACTTCTGAGCCTGAGGTTGAAACCAACGATGAAGATGATTAAAAAAAAGTGAGACCGATCTTGATCCGGACTCATCAGATCACTGGGAGCCACCTCATTCAACCGGGAGCAGCCGAGAGCCTTCCCCGTTGTTATGTGCGCAAATAGTTCAACAGTTCAATCGTTTAGTTATGTGTAAATAAATTGTTACTTTGCCATCAAAAGCTCTTTTTGTCTTGTTGTTATCTTATTTTGTAGAAGGAAAAACATTATTTGGATGTTTGTTATGTCACAAAAGCGAAAACTATTTGTGTTAAAGTCAAAGTTATGTTTGAAATGTATGCTTTTACAAAAAGCTCAATTTCTCTGTTTTTTCATCAGAAATTTGCTCAAACGAAGCTATTTTCTAATGCTGATTTCTAAAGAATGGAAAAAGGTATGAACTAACTTTTTTTTTCTGCTGAAAGAAGAGAGTCAAATCTTTCTTTTGGCGGGTTCCATGTTTATATAGCAATAGAACAGAATTTTCTGTGGGCCTTGCAAGATCAGTCAAAATCCAGTAAAACGGCCGGGAGCGAAGGGCCTTGCTCTGGTGAAAATGGCTCGGAGTGAATGAGTTAAAGTTCATGTGACACGAAAAAGCATGTTTATTTCATAATAAACGCGGTATTTTATGCTCCTGAATAGGCCTGAACGATATTGGAAAAAACTGTTGCTGCGATTTTTTGAGGGTTTGCGATGTTATATTGCGATATTTAAAAAATAAATAAATAAATAAATAATAATTAAAAAATATATATATATATATAGATTTTTTTTTTTTTTTTAAGAAATTTTCACTAAATGACTTGAATAGCTGTTTGGAAAGACTTTGGATGACTCTCAATGACCAGTGTACAGTGATCCCTTGTTTTTCGCAGTTAATGGGGACCAGAACCCGCCGCGATAAGTGAAAACCGCAAAGTTGCGCACCCTGCCCCCAAATTTTTATTTTTTTGTGGTGTGTGTGTGCTCAATGTATTTATTCAGACTTAGCATTGGAAAGAGATACATTATAAGGCATGTTTTTTTCTCACTTTTTCCCCAAAGTATGATTTAAAAAAAATATATATATATATATACATACATAATGTATATATATATTAATAAATGGTTTTAAGCACTTCAAATGTTATGTTATATTATGATCATTTTGAACAAGAATAAAGTACTGTAGTCGAAAAATCCTTGGCTTTATTAAATACTTCTATTTATCTACCTTAGCTGTGACTCTTGTTGGACATCGTCTCAAAATATGATTCTAATTCACATAATAATGCCATTTAAGACTTTTTCTCTCCCGTCGTATGCTCTTTAATCATACATTTTCTTAAGCGCAGCACCATCTGGTGGATGTATAACGCAACACCAACTCTACACTACATATAAGATGCGATGGGAAAGTCATGAGAGGATCAAAAAAGTACCTAATAGTGTTATCAGACGAGCCGCTGACCACCAGTCGATCCCGGTACTGTAGACAGGCGATGCCCCTTTTGTGACCGTTTAGAGTTCGGACAAATTCACAGGTGCTGGTGCTCCATACCTACAGGGGTCAACAGATAAACAACATCAAATGATTAACAATTGAGTAGATACATTTTCCAAGTAAAGTGGTTACAAAATAGGGTGATGAATGTTTCTGGTTTGACTCTGATTGAAAGCCATCAAGTCAGGCAAGCTTGGACAGAAGAAAGGTAAAAAGCATGTCAGCTGCAATGTTACAATTTCTGAAGAAAATGTGATGTTAGCTTTGCTATTATCACAAAACTTCCTGTGACTTTGGGACATTTCGGGGTTACTTGTTGATAACTTCCTGAAAATTTTCAAGTAGGATTCTATGAAAGACCTGCAACCTTCGTGAGGATATGCGGTTCGGAGGAAAAATTGATGGATGAATAAAATAAATGAATCCTATGAAAGGACTAGATGCAGCAATCCCTCGGACTATGCGTGACAGGGGTGTCCTTCTCCCTCCGCCAAGTTTGGACCTGACCTCATACTTGATGTGGTATCTTTTGCATGCCATGCCAAGCTGCCGTCAATAACTATACAAGTGGAAAAAAGCCATACGTCAACAACATTACCTTGATGGTGCGGTCCCCTGAGGCTGACACGATATATTTATCGTCAAAGTCAACTACGTTGACAGCCGCCCGGTGCCCTACGAGGACGCGCCGTAAGCTGATGTCTGTCGGAGACGCCATGTCCCACACGGCGATCGAGCGGTCCTTGGAACACGTGACCATGAGGCCGTTGGCGAAGCGTAAATGAAGCACGGCCTCGTTGTGGTGGATCAGCGTGTTGAGTACCTCGCCCGTCGTCACCTCCCACACTCTAAACGGTGGCGAGGAAAAGAAATGACATACAATACTTTAATAACTTATGCAGTAATTAACAAGGAAAAGTGCTGTTGCAGTCTAGCTGCAACTTACCCTTATGACATTAGAGCCTATTTAATGGAGAAATTAGAAGTTAAAACCCAGCAGTGGACTCGAACTGCTCAACAAAGCTAATACAGTGGTACCTCTACATACGATCACTTCGACACACGATCTTTTCGACATCCGACGTAAAATTTGAGCCGCCATTTGTTTCTACATCCGACGAGTTGCTCGAAATACGACGACATGACAGCACTGCAAACGAACCCACGGTGGATTTTCTTATGTGAGAAATCAACACAGTTTTCAAAAAAAGTTGATACAGTTGGAGAAACAAGGAAAAAAGTGATGCTTACCTTTGAAATGAAGATGCAAGTTATAGAAAAATATGAGCTTGGGGTGCGCGTCCCTGAACTGGCTCAACAATACAGCTCCATGATCCTCTTATGACCACCGTTCGCCACTATTTATAAGTTAAGGTGACAATTATTATTGTGGTAACATTGCCAAGGAAATCGCCAGCTTTGTCACGTTTTTATCATTTATTTAAGAACTTATCCAACACAAAACGCTCATTGTCTTAAGCAGTTGACTGCTCTCAGGAAAACGAAAGTATTATCTCTACCGCACCGACCTATCTCACTGGAGACGTCACCTTCGCGGTGCGTTCAGGGACAGTAAAAAGTGTCCGCCATATTAGAATCCAATTCGTTACATTATTTTCAGGAATAATTATTAATTCTTCTTCTTCTTCTTATATTATTCTGAATTATTTATTTATAACTTATTTGTTTTTCTATGTTTAATTGCCATTTGTAACAGTGCCAGCAGTATTTATTAAGAATTTAGTGTATGTTTTTAGGCTTTGGAACGAATTAATGGAATTATAATGTATTCCTATGGGAAAATCCTGCTCGACATACGACCATTTCGACTTACAAACAAGGTCCTGGAACGAATTAAATTCGTATGTAGAGGTACCACTGTACCTATCACTAATGCTTAAAAAAATCTATCAAAGTCCACTATTTCCTCATGTATTACCTCCCACCAGCACCCTCTACTGTCGCATTTCCGTCACTGTGACAGATAACATCATGTTTTTGCAGGATAGCGTACCGTTTTTACATGATAGCGTCCCGTTTTTACATGATAGCGTCCCGATTGGACATGATAGCATCGCGATTGCGCATGATAGCATCACGCTTTTTGACTGATAGCATCACGCTTTTTGACTGATAGCATCAAATTTGTGCATGATAGCATGAAATTTGCGCACGATAGCATCACGTTTGCGCACGCTAGCATCACGTTTGCGCACGATAGCATCACGTTTTTGCACGATAGCATCACGTTTGGGCACGCTAGCATCACGTTTTTGCATGATAGCATCACGTTTGGGCACGCTAGCATCACGTTTGGACACGCTAGCATCACGTTTGGACATGCTAGCATCACGTTTGTGCATTTTACATGATAATTATCACATTTTTACATTGTTGTTTATGATAGCATCCCGTTTTGCATGATAGCAATGTCGCGTTTGCTCATGCTAGCATCGCATTTTTACTTGATAACATCGTATTTTTACTTGATGGCGTCCCATTTGCGCACGATAGCCTCCCGTTTGTGCACGATAGCCTCCCGTTTGCGCATGATAGCCTCCCATTTGCGCATGATAGCGGCGCGTTTGTGTATGAGAGCGTCGCGTTTGCGCATGCTAGCGCATTGTAGCACCACGTTTTTATTTGATAGCATCACGTTTGTGCATGGTAGCATCACGTTTGTGCATGACAGAATCGCGTTTGTGCCTGATAGCATCACGGTTGCGCATGATAGCCTTCCGTTTGCACATGATAGCGGCGCATTTGCCCATGATCGCGTCGCGTTTGTGCATGATAGAATCGCGTTTGTGCCTGATAGCATCACATTTCTGCATGATAGCATCACATTTGCGCATAACATCATGTTTTTGCATGATAGCATCACGTTTTTACTTGATAGCATCACGTTTGTTCATGTTGGCAACGCATCACGTTTGGACATGTTAGCATCACGTTTGTGCATTTTACATGATAATTATCACGTGCTTTTGCATGATAGCATCACGTTTGCATATTTGTAAACATTAGCATTATATAGCAGTTAAGCTGGCTGACTTTTGTATGCAAGTTAGCAAATTGTTGTAAACATTAGCATTATATAGCATTTAAGCTAGCGGACTTTTGCGATCCAAGTTAGCCAATTGTTGTAAACATGAGCATTATATCGCATCAAATTTACCCAATTGTTGTAAAGATTAGCATTATATAGCATTTCTGCTAGCTGAATTTTGGTATTCTAGTTAGCCAATTGTTGAAAACATGAGCATTATATCGCATCAAATTTAGCCAATTGTTGTAAATATTAGCATTATATAGCATTTCTGATAGCTGACTTATGCTCTGCAAGTTAGCCAATTGTTGTAAACATTAGCATTATATAGCTTTTAAGCTAACTGACATTTGATATGCTAGTTAGCCAATTGTTGAAAACATGAGCATTATATCGCATTAAAGTTAGCCAATTGTTGTAAATATTAGCATTATACAGCATTTCTGCTAGCTGACTTATGCTCTGCAAGTTAGCAAATTGTTGTAAGGATTAGCATTATATAGCATTTAAGCTAACTGACATTTGCTATGCAAGTTAGCCAATTGTTGTAAATATTAGCATTATATAGCATTTAAGCTAGCGGACCTTTGCTATGCAAGTTAGCCAATTGTTGTCAACATTATAATTATATAGCTTTTAAGCTAGCAGACTTTAGCTATCCAAGTTAGCCAATTGTTGTTAAAATTAGCATAATATAGCATTTAGGCTAGCGGACTTCTGCTATGCAAGTTAGCCAATTGTTGTAAACATTAGGATTATATAGCATTTACGCTTGCACTTTTGCACTTTTGCACTTTTTTTTTTTTTAATAAATTGGATCCTTTATATGGATTTTACTTGCTTATGGTACATAATGCACTGGACAAGTTTGTTACCTAACGGTTGAGTCTGACGACCCGGTGACGATGACCCTTTCATCATACTGGAGGCACAACACTGAACCTGTGTGACCAGTCAGAATCTTCAAACACTCCAGTGACTGTTTATCCCATATCTGCAGGTAGAAAAACAGAAAAGACACAAGGACATATAAGTAGCTGAATACATTAGCCATTCTAGACCGGGCGCAGATTTAGGTCATTGAAAGAAAGGCCGTTTGTCATTGGGACGCTCATATTCTGTTCACGCCCCATTTCCCCACTGCTGAGGCGAGCTGGACGTGTGCGCTCGGAGAATAATTTAGAGTGTTCCTGGGGACGGGCCAGCCTGCAGCAGAACAATAAGATGACAAATCCACTTCGCTTTCACAACTTCACCTTCTCTCCCTTTTTCCCAGGCCGGACCACTAAGTGGGACATACAATTGAGCTCTGTAAGCTTTCTAGAGCTGCAACGATGAATCGATTAACTCAAGTCATTCGATTCGAATCAAATTTTGCTGCTTCTAGTATTCGTTTAATCAGAGTGGCGTTGCAATGGTTTGTTTTGAAAGTGCTTGCATTTACTTTTATTGATTTGGGTGGATACACTGCCCTCTAGTGGTAACAGGGAATATTGCGTAAGTCATTTAACATAGCTGAATCCAGCTGCTCCCTGTTAAAACCAAAATATGGCAAGTTTTTTTGAGCCAATATGTTTTATTTATGCATTCGGAATTTAGTTTATGGCAATATTTAGCTGTTCTTTGTGGGAATATGTGTTTGAACGAGTTATTAAAAGCATGGTAAAAAAAAAAAAACTTTTGAACCTTTGATAGCATTTAAGGTGGCGAACTTTTGCTATGCAAGTTAGCCAATTCTTGTAAACACTGGCATTATATAGCATTTACGCTAGTGGACTTTTGCTATGCAAGTTAGCCAATTGTTGTAAACATTAGCATTATATAGCATTTAAGCTAGCGGACTTTTGTTATGCAAGTTAGCCAATTGTTGTAAACATTAGCATTATACAGCATTTCGGCAAGCGGACTTTCGCTAAGCAAGTTAGCCAATTGTCGTACACTTTAGCATTATATAGCATTTAAGCTAGCGGACTTTTGCTATCCAAGTTAGCCAATTGTTGTGGACACTAGCATTACATAGCATTTAAACTAGCTGACTTTAGCTATCCAAGTTAGCCAACTGTTGTAAACATTAGCATTATATAGCATTTAAGCTAACAGACTTCTGCTATGCAAGTTAGCCAACTGTTGTAAACATTAGCATTATATAGCATTTAAGCTAGCAGACTTTTGCTATGCAAGTTAGCCAATTGTTATAAACATTAGCATTATATAGCATTTATACTAGCGGACTTTTGCTATCCAAGTTAGGTAATTATTGTAAACATGAGCATTATATAGCATTTAAGCAAGCTGACTTTTGATATGCAAGTTAGCCAATTGTTGAAAATATTAGCACTATATAGCATTTAAGCTAACAGACTTCTGCTATGCAAGTTAGCCAACTGTTGTAAACATTAGCATTATATAGCATTTAAGCTAGCAGACTTTTGCTATGCAAGTTAGCCAATTGTTATAAACATTAGCATTATATAGCATTTATACTAGCGGACTTTTGCTATCCAAGTTAGGTAATTATTGTAAACATGAGCATTATATAGCATTTAAGCAAGCTTACTTTTGATATGCAAGTTAGCCAATTGTTGTAAATATTAGCACTATATAGCATTTAAGCTAGCCGACTTTTGGAATGCAAGTTAGCCAATTGTTGTAAACATTAGCATTAAATAGCATTTAAGCTAGCCGACTTTTCCACGCAAGTTAGCCAATTGTTTTAAACATTCGCATTATACAGCATTTAAGCTAGTGGACTTTTGCTATGGAAGTTAGGCAGTTGTTGTAAACATTAGCATTATATCGCATTTAAGCTAGCGGACTTTTGCTATGCAAGTTAGCCAATTGTTGTAAACATTTGCATTACATAGCATTTAAGCTAGCGGACTTTCGCGAGGCAAGTTGGCCAATTGCAACCATTGGCTAACTTGCCTCGCAAAAAGTAGCAAACGATGTGAAAACACACATGAACGGAACACAAACCTTGATGGAATTGTCCCTAAGGCCACTGATGATCTTGTCGTCATCGTACTGGAGACAATACACCCCTTTACTGTTTTCTGAGCGACACTGAATCCTTTGCAAATTGTGTCTGCCGCACCGCCAGTTAGCTTCAATTGTCTGAGGAAAAAAGGGAAAAAAAAGGGCAATGAGAAGCATTTCGGAAGGGTTAAAACTGGGGCCAAACTAACCAAACTCTTTTTGGTTCAGGCACGTCATATGTTATATCGAAAACATCTGTATTTGTACTGTTTATTGTAAATTTTCAATTCTGGTCAAATATTTGAGGCGAGTCTATACGATTATTTTTGATGATGTGCGGACGCTAATTGATACATGCCAATTGTTTGTGTGGCTTGTTAATGCTGTATCAGCAGCTAGTTATAAACCCAGGTTTGAATTGCTGTTAGTGAAGAAGAAGCTGATTTCATTTCATTCGTTTTTGTTTCATTCTGCAAGTTTGATGTCTGAATAAGGTCAGCAAAACACACGGACGTCCGACGTCATTTCAGAGCTTAGCTTGCAGTCTAGCTAGGACAACGTCTTGGCGAGGACAGTACAAGAACATATAATACATGTTTTTGGATAGTTATTTTGAGATTTGGGGGATAATTAGGGGTGCTTAAAGGGTTAATTCCAACTTGCGCGGAAATTCGGGTTACGTTGCCATCGTAGGAACGGAACTCGTTCGTTACCCGGTGACTACGTGTCTCTTTTCGATGTATTGTCACAACCCGACTACCCACCTTATATATAAAATACGGTATGTACATATAAAATACTATATAAATTTAAATTATATAAATAATGAGGGCTGTCAAAATTATCGCGTTAACGGGTGGTAATTAATTTTTTTTTAATTAATCACATTAAAATATTTGACGCAATTAACGCACATGCCCCGCTCAAACAGATTAAAATGAAAGTACAGTGTAATCTCCACTTGTTACTTTTGTTTTTTGGAGTTTTGTCGCCCTCTGCTGGTGCTTGGGTGCGACCCATGAGCATTGTGTAATTATTGACATCAACAATGGCGGGCTACTACTTTATTTTTTTGATTGAAAATTTTACAAATTTTATTAAAACATTAAGAGGGGTTTTAATATAAAATTTCTATAACTTGTACTAACATTTATCTTTTAAGAGCTACAAGTCTTTCTATCGATGGATCACTTTAACAGAATGTTAATAATGTTAATGCCATCTTGATTTATTGTTATAATAAACAAATACAGTACTTTTGGACCATATGTTGAATGTATATATCCGTCTTGTGTCTTATCTTTCCATTCCAACAATAATTTACAGAAAAATATGGCATATTTTATAGATGGTTTGAATTGCGATTAATTACGATGAATTCATTTTTAAGCTGTAATTAACTCGATTAAAAAATGTAATCGTTTGACAGCCCTATAAATAATAAATAATCACTTACCTCTATGTCTTGGATGATTTTGGGATATAGGGAGTGATAATAAGAGTTGGGCGGGACTTCGGATGTGCGATTTTTAAACAGATATTTCTCCCTAAGGGGAAAACAATGATTAGTTTCCTCATTATTATTTGACTCCAAGTACGGTTTAAGAAGGCCCAATCCAATCTCACCACTGATGTCTTTCTGACAGTCCTTTCCATAGTGGGTCAGTACGGACCATGCGCTCTATCAGCTTCTTCCACAGCATGCCTTCCGAGATGACCCTCTGCCATTCCTTACACACCAGTTCTGCCGCGCAAAGCGAACGTGCGTCCAGAAAAGACAGGATGTTTTCTGCTATGTGATCTAAGCCTTGGGCTGAAAAAGAAGACAAAGGTGGAATTAAACATAAGAGAGTAATATTTTGCTATTATTTTCACTTGAAACAGTCACATTTCATAGAATGCTTTTTTTTCCCCTCCAGGGTTTCTGAATACATCTACACTCTCGATCAAAATCAAACGGGTTAAGAGAAAATGTCGGCCAATATATCGGGACGATAAATGGACTTTAGAAGAGAAAGCCTTGATTGTCATTGTACAGCGTTAAACAAGATTTAAAATCGGCAAATATTATCGGCTAATAGTTGAATTGAAAGTTGACTAATATATTGAGCTAATATATCGACTTTTTCAAGATCGGTCATCGCATAGCATATCATAGTATAGCATAGAATAAAAAGCCTTTACTGTCATTGTACAGAGTACAACGACATTTAAAATGAGTAAATATAATCGTATATAATTTGTATTTTGATTTTTGGCAGTGAAATTGTTTTATTTTGCTTAAAAAAAAATTTTTTTTGGGGGGGGGGGTCCAATTATTCAGTGAAAATATTTTTTTTAGTTGAAAAATGTAAGAATTTTTGGACAAAATGTTGGGAGCTTTTTTTGCCATCCCAATTTTATTCTTTTTTTGGTTTGTCAAAAATGGTTTATTTTGTTTACAAAAATTGTGTTTGTCAAAAATTACATATTTTTTAAAACAAAAGTCAACCATATTTGACTAATAAAAATGGTTTATTTTGTTTTAAAAAATTGTATTAGGGTTAAAAAAAAAAAATTATATATATATATATATTTTTTAAACAAAGTAAAGTTTTTGACAAACATTTTTTGCAACAGCAGAAAATATTTTTTTCAGTCAAAAACAGTATATTTTGTTAAAATTATAATTAAAAATAACATATAATTAAATATATATTTTTTTTTAAAATGGATAGCAGAAAGACAAACATATTTGGGTCGAATTATGTTTTTGTCTACTGTCCCAATTTTTTTTCCCAGTCAAAAATGGTTTATTTTGTTTAAAAAAAAAGTATTTGGGTTAAAAATTATATATATATTTTTTAAAACAAAGTAAACCATTTTTGACAAACAAAAATGGTTTATTTTGTTTTAAAAAATTGTATTCGGGTCAAATTTTTTTTTTTTTTTTTTCAAAAACAATGTAAACCGTTTTTGCCTAAAAAAAAAATTGCACCAGCAGAAATATATTCTGTCAAAATCAGTATATTTTGTTTTAAATTAACAGTATATTTTGTTTTAAATTATAATTAAAAATAAAATATAATCGAATATATTTTAAAAATTTGGGTCAAATTATGTTTTTGTCTACTGTCCCATTTTTTTTTTTTTGTCAAAAATGGTTTATTTTGTTTAAACCCCCAAGAATTTTTTTTTGTCACCCAAATGTTTTTAAATTCGTTTGGCTGTCAATTTTTCTTATCAAGATTGACCGATTTGTTGGCTGACTAACATATCAAGACGATATAAGGACTTTTTTCAAGATCGGGCATAGCATAGCATAGCATAGCCTTTATCGTCATTGTACAGAGTACAGAGAGATTTAAAATTGTCAAATAAAATCGTTGACCAAAGTATAGCCGATATACTAGAAGAACTTATGTTAGCCAATCTTTCTTATAAAAGTCAACCGATATGTTGGCCAGCTAACATATCGGGCCGGTATATGGAATTTTTTTCAAATTCGCCCGATATAATATGATATCTTGGTTCACTGTATGGTTGATGATTTTATCAATGTCGGCAGATATATCGGGCCGATACATGGACGTTTTTTTCGAGATCGGCAGATATCAGCTGATATATAGCCAATATAATACAATAACTTATGTTCACTGTTTGGGTGATGATCTTTGTTTACTATGATTTTGCACCACCTAGTGGCCAGTGTTACAAAATGAAATGGCAGGGAAAAAAATATCAACCTGAACACATCTGCTTTTTATTAAAAAAACAAATATGTAGAAAAATCTAAAATATCAGCTTTTAAAATCGGGTTAGACTCCGCTAATTTATTTTTGAAAAACCAGCATCTGCCTTTTAAAATCCCATATCGGTCAACTGTTAGTTAGGAGTGCAGCTCTCTAATGAGGATGTTCATTGTGTTCTTGGAGAACGACGTGTTGCTTCTTGTACCTGGCAGCGCTGTGATGAAGTCTCTTTGTAGCATGGGTTTGAGGTAAGAGTTAATGTGGCCGTGCTGGTAGTGGCACATTCGGGATATCAGACGCTCGACGAACTCCACCTGGTCGGCCTCTGACCACTGGTCAAAAAGGGCAATGCAGTGTTCCTTCTCTTTCTCGTAGTTGCCCTCTGATGGGCGTTTGCGGGAACCCACGACGGGACCGTTACTAAGCTGCGAGGAGAAAAGAGGAGAGGAGAACGGTCAACTCTATTGGACTATTACAAACTAAGGGTAGCAACCTCAAGGTACGATCCGATTTGCGATACAAGGCTCAGGATAACGATCACACAATAATTATCGATACATGGGCGACAAAACAAGTTGTTTTCATTCTTCTGCTGCGAGTTTACGACTAGTACACATCCAATCCATTTTCAGTGGGAGGGTGGCAGCAAATGGTCATTCTGAACAGTTTGAAATTTTCACATTGAGAGTATGACACGCTCCCATTGTGATCATGCAACATACCTCATTTATTATGACAAAGCAGCAAACAGGAAGGGGTTATGGGGGAACAGAAAATAAAGAAACACAAGAAAAGAAAGAAAAGCAACAACAAGAAACACATTGAACGGCTACACTAACTATTAATATGTTGGTGCTATCGTCAGCTAGATGTATTTCTGGTTGACACCATGTGGGGAGGGAAAGACAGGGAAAGAAGGGTGGGGGAAACCATAAGCTAAGTGATTGGGAGTGTTAGAGTGTACACAAATCAGCACTGTGATATAGAACCCATTAATTGTGTGAATCCCTTGCGAGTGTAAGCCCATTGGCAACCGACCCTACGCCGCTCCACCGCCAATCCCGGCACTAGGACCCCTCACCCGAGCGTGCCCAATCACAACCAGCTGCACGCGAGCCCAACCAAACAACAGCCAAGCAGACGAGCGGAAACGCCGCGCGGGCGCCAACCCAGGCAGCTGGGGGCAGTACAGCCCATCGCTCCTCCAGCAGCCCAGCAAAGGAGCCATCGTCAACCCCCCTGGGATCCAGTTAGGTCACCTGGGCCACCCGCGCTTCCATCAACTGGCCTTCAGGGATGAGAAGAGGGGACCCACCACCAACCCCAAACCCCACCCCGTCCGCCCACCCAGCCCACGAGCCGCCGCCGCAGTCCCCTCACCGGCACGGCATGCCACGGGACCGCCAGCTGCCTACCGAGCCTAGGGCAGGGCCGGGTCCCCCGCCGGAGCAGGTGACATCCAGCCGATACACCGGTGTCCAACCAGCGACCCGCGACAGAGCGGATACCCAGGCAGAGAAGAGAGGGGAAGGCGGAGGCAGGAGAGCGCCGAGGAGCCGCCGCGGGGCGACGCGAGATCGGAGCCCCGACCTCCCCCCCACTCCTGCGGCCGGCAGCCCAGGCAATTGGACGTCTATGGCCCTCAGTGGCAGCCAATGTCAGACAACATGTTCGTTTTGGGGGATTCGGTCAATTCCTTTTCCTGTTGAAGCATTTACAGGTCACTTCCTGTTGATTTTGGGGCATTTACAGGTCACTTCCTTTTGATTTTGGGTTACTGAAAAGAAAGTGGCTAAAGAATGTCCCTCAAACTCAACAGGAATTCACATGTAAATGCCCTAAAGTCAATAGGAAGTGGCTGTGAATGCTCTAGTTTCAGTGCCATTGACGGCACTAGAATCCAGTCAAAATGAAATGGATGTCTAGCACCATCAATGGCAGCTAGCGAGCTAACACTATCCTAATGGAAGACTTTGGCAGCAACCCTGGCACTGAATGAATCTTCTGCAAATTTAATACCAGGGTCCCCCCAGGATTGATAAATCTAAATTCAAGACTTTAAAGACCTTTTTTAATGCCATTTCAACTGAAAATTAATACTTTTCTCGCACCCATTATTTAGATAATATTGAATATTTAAAAAAATAAAGCACTGAAAATCAAATTTAACCTCAAATACTAAGTGTGTTTGACAAAAGAATGCACATTTATTGAAGATACAATTAAAACACATTTAAATATAAGGTCTTTCAGAATTTTTTTTCCCAGGATAAAATGGATTTTACACTATTATTGAAAAGCAACTTCAGAAATTACATTTGCAATACAACAGGTTTCCCTTTTAAGAGGACCCAGTCAAGGTGGTAGGTAGGTGATTGTCAAGTTGGCCACCTTTTAACTGTAAAGTGCTTGCAATTAGCAGTGAAAGTTTAAAAAACAGCCATTAAATGGCAGTAGTTTACCATTAATTACCACAAAATAAAAAAGCTACAATTGACCATTTCCCTTGGTAATCGTTTTTTTTTTCTAATCACATTACAAGAAGTATACAAAACACATGTTAATCCTTTGTTAGCTATTGAAGACATTTCTTTTAATCAGATAGAGAAAATCCATACTTTTATTTAATCAAGAAAAACATTTAAATATACCAGGAGGTGTTTTACTATCACCTACATTATAATTTGCCTATCACCATGCTATGTTATTCAGATCAACGTTACCCCGCACTCGTTCCAATAATAGACAGTGTCAACCGTGTTGTGTATGTGAGAGTGATGGTGAATCTACGACTCCGGTTTATCCATGCTAAGGCTAGTGCCAATACCCCATTGAACATGGCTAACTCTTGAGTTAAAACTGCGAAATTCACATTCATTCGAAAGGCAAAACGTGCAGAGATACATTATTGCATCCAACACATTTTAATTGGAGAAATTGGCAACTTACTTTGAAATGTTAAGCAGGTCCACTGCCTTCGCATGACCCATAAACTGCGACCCAAAGTATCTGGATGCGACTTGGTCGCCGATCCAATACCTCACATGCTGGTCCAACTGTTTGAACTTGGTTGTCTTGTTGAGGCTTTCGTCGAACATAACAACTAAGGCGTCTGAGCAGTTCCTTGCGTTAGCACACAGTACTGTGTGATTGCCTGCTGTTGTGATGTTGATGCTAATGATGCTAACGGCGCGCACGCACGAGGTGCAGTGCATCGTAAAAATTCTATGCGTCATCTTCGTTATGGATTTAAAAAAAAAAAAACTCCGTCACGGATATAATTTAGGTTGCACTGAGATGTTCTTGAAAATTAAAAGCACGGTGAAAAAATTCTGGACTTACGACAGCTAATTTAATACTTTTAATACCTTTAATAATGGAAAACTAAATTCAATGCTTTTTTTAATACTTTTAATAACCCGCGGATACCCTGAACACCTACTAGAATTTTCCATTAAATTTAAGACAATTTAAGGTCTTGATTAGCTGGATTTTACATTTAAGACATTTTAAGACTCTATAATGACCTTAGGGGACCCTGAAAACTGTGACAGTGTGCTATTCGGGGACATTTTCACATTTGAACTTTGACATTAGCGGCCACCGTAGCGGACTTGTCTCATTTAGACTATAATGTGCTTTCAAACTATTCTCATGGGAAAAAAAGGCATACCTTGAGAACTGTGTTCTTCTTTGGTGACAGGTCATCCACTAGATTTTGTGACTCCATACCCGACGTGTTCTGTGGACAAAAGACAAGATAAATGTTTCAGTATAAAACGGTATTTCTCAGTATTACTCAAGTCATTGTTTGCGAAAAGCACTGGGTTGAGCCAGGACAGCGGTGGTTAGCGCTGGACCAAGAAGTGCCACGAAAACAGCCAAGAAAGGGTAACTGTCATGAATACTGAGATTTGCGTGCATACACATGACAAGTCGCACACGGAGGGAAGAACCTAATCACCGAACACAACCATTCTTCATTGCAGAGGGGGAAAAAAAAGACAACAGTAAATCAAACAATATCTTGGCTGTTACGGGCCAGCTTGGGCACAATATGAGAGAAAATCAAAGCAGAGACTGGCTTGAGAAATGAAAAACAAATACTCACAACCACAATGTGGTCTTTCATTTCTTTTGAGAATAACTACGACAAAATAGAAAAACAACAAAAGGATTGGCGTTAGTGATGATCATTGTCTTCACCCAAGATCTGTCTACATTACAGTTGTCCAATAATGCCTTTAGCAAATAACCAATATTGTCTGACAGCTAACTGCACTGTGAGGCCACACTGGATGCTTTAATAATGATAAATGTAACAACTTCAAAGTTATCCAAATAAATATGAGAAAAGTGCCCATCTTGCACTACTACATGTAGTCCTCGGGTTACGACATATTCGACGTGCGTGATTTCGACTTTACAATACCAGAGTGTCGTCCGCCATTTTGTCTTCTTTTTTTACTAGCGTAAACAGTACCTTATTGTACCTCACAGTATCATATTTTTTTACTTGACTTTATTAATATGACGCATTCTGTCCTCACTAAATGTGAAGTGTTTCCGCTTGACAGACAGCAAACAAGGCAATTATGCTTTTTGAAGCTTTTGACTTCCTACACTTTTGAATATTTGTAAAGCTGTAACACACATATGTACACTTCCGTTCAAAACGATACACATGTTAACAAAAAAAAAAAAAAAAAAAAAACACCTTACACGAAATAATTGGTGTTCAAACGTCAATCTAGTCTCATCAATATGTAAATTTTGTAGTTTAAATTAGCCTAACAAAAGTCCGCTAACTTAAATGCTATTAACGCTAACGTATTTACAACACAATAAAAATGATAAAAATAAAAATTTACATAACGATGAAACGTTAGCTACACAAATGAAAAATTTTACAGCACAAACGAGTAAAAAGAACATAACATAGGATAAACGAATGGCACCACTTCAGGGCTGGCTGCGTCATCCCTCGAAATGAATATCTCGATACCTCAAAAACGATAGCAGCACAAATGAAGCATGAACGATTAGCACCATTTTTAGCCATTTTGAATCAAAACAGGGATGCTTGACCTCAGATTAACCTAGAAAAGAATTGTAAATATCTTAAAAATTATATCAGTACAAATGATTGACATCATTTTTATACAACAGTGTCTGCTTTTAACTAAAACCATCCCAAACATTTATAGGTTTTCATATTTTAATGCGGATAGTATGCAAAGAATGACAGAAGGGGGTAAATAAGTGAACTCTCTGCCTAAGCAAACTTAAAGAGCAATTTTTATAAAACCAATTTTTATAAAACATTTTAAGTCAGTGTGTGCCCAATCACTGATGAGTGGTTCAAAGCTGCCCTGCCCACTATAAAACACACACCTGGTAAGAAATGTCTTGATGAGAAGCATTGTCTGATGGGCATCATGGCTCGGTCAAAAGAGCTTTCTGAAGACCTGCGATCAAGGATTGTTGATTTGTATAAAGCTGGGAAAGGATACAAAACCATCTCAAAATGTCTGGATGCTCATCAATCGACAGAAAGAGAAGTTGTCTACAAATGGAGAGAGTTTGGCACTGTTGCTTCTCTCCGAAGGCGTGGCAGTCCACCAAAGATAGTGCCGAGAGTTCAGCGCAGAATACTCAGAGAGGTCAAAAAGAACCCTAGAATGTCTGCTAAAGACTTACAGAAATCATTGGCACAGTACAAGATCTCTGTGCACAAATCAACTATTTGTAAAACTATGGCCAAGAATGGTGTCAATGGGAGGACTTCACAGAGGAAGCCACTGCTGTCTAAAAAAATAACATTGTTGCTCCTTTAATGTTTGCAAAAAGGCACTTGGACACCCCACAGAAGTTTTGGCAAAATATTTTGTGGACTGATGAAACCAAAGTTGAAATGTTTGGGAGTAACACACAATGTCATGTGTGGCGGAAAAATGGAACAGCTCACCTACATCAACACCGTGAAGCATGGTGGAGGGAGCATTATGAATTGGCGCTGTTTTGCTACCTCGGGGCCTGGACAACTTGCAATCATTAATGGAAGAATGAATTCAAAAGTTTGGCAGTGAAACCTGACGCTGTCTGTCAGACAGTTGAAGCTTAAACGAGGATGGATGCTGCAACAAGATAATGATCCAAAACACAACTTCAGAATTGTTTCAGAAGAACAAAATACAAGTTCTGGAGTGGCCATGTCAAAGTCCAGATTTGAACCCCATTGAGATGCTGTGGCATCACTTAAAGACAGTGATTCATGCCAGACATCCCAGGAATCTGACTGAACTACAGCAGTTTTGTGGAAAAGAATGGACCAAGATTAGTCCTGATCGATGTGCCAGACTGATCTGCAGCTACAAAAAGTGTCCGGTTGAAGTTTTTGCTGCCAAAATGGGGTGCACAAAATTTTAAATGTGATGACTTATTTTTCCCCCTGCTGTCACTGTTTGCTAGCCTAATTAAAATATAAAAACTAGGGGTGTCGAACGATTCAAATTTTTAATCGAGTTAATTACAGCTTAAAAATTAATTAATCGTAATTAATCGCAATTCAAACCATCTATAAAATATGCCATATTTTTCTGTAAATTATTGCTGGAATGGAAAGATAAGACAAGATTGATATATACATTCAACATACGGTACATAAGTACTGTAATTGTTTATTATAACAATAAATCAACCATTACCATTATTAACATTCTGTTAAAGCGATCCATGGATAGAAAGACTTATAGTTCTTAAAAGATAAATGTTAGTACAATTTATAGAAATTTTATATTAAAACCCCTCTTAATGTTTTCGTTTGAATAAAATCTGTCAAATTTTCAATCAAAAAATAAACTAGTAGCCTGCCATTGTTAATGTCAATAATTACTTACACAATGCTCATGGGTGCTGATTCTGCTGAAGCCTATAAAATCAGTCGCACCCAAGCGCCAGCAGAGGGCGACAAAACTCCGAAAAACAACAAGTACACATTTCACTGTGCTCTCATTTTAATCTGTTTGAGCGGGGCATTTATGCGTTAATTGCGTCAAATATTTCAACGTGATTAATTAAAAAAATTAATTACCACCCGTTAACGCGATAATTTTGACAGCCCTAATAAAAACCTATACATTTTTGGGTGGTTTTAGTTAAAGCAGACACTATTTTTTCATCTGTGTGATTTTGACAAAGATCAAAACACATTAGATGGTGATATGCAGAAATGTGAGAAATTCCAAAAGTTCAAGCCACTTTTTCACGTCAATATCTACAAAACGATAGCAGTACAAACAAATTTTTTTACGGCACAAACGAGTAAAAACCTAGCATGAACGAATGCCACTATTTCGGGTCCATTTTTGCGATAAATAGGGCGGAGCTGCGTGACGTCAACCATCAAAATTATTATCTCGACATTGCAAAAAAAAAAATAGCAGCACAAACGAAGCATGAAAAACTGGCACCATTTTAGCCATTTTGAATCAAAATGGGGGGCTGGCTGACCTCAAATTGACCTATAAAAGAATTGTAAATATCTTAATAACGATAGCAGCACAAACGATTGGCATTTTTGCAAAAATGTACGTCTGATGGGTGGCCCATTTCACAGAGGTGACTTCTAGACTAGTGTGGTTTATTTGATTCTAAGGGTGTTCAAACATGCTTTTAGCAACGCGCCAGGGAGGGACCGAAGAGTAGTGCGCTTCAAATGTGACATTCTGTAAGGAAGGGTTTACGTGGATGCATGTTAAAAGAAAGAAATGATGAAAGTGGGATGGTGGGCTTTAGGTAAAGGAGGAATTAAGAGGAGAGAGGCAGAACCTGGTTGTGAGCCCGGGTGGAGGGGATGCTCTGCAGGCACCTGAGTGCACACAAACTCTCGGCCACCGACGAGCAGCCCAGCCAGAGAGAGCGAGGCACAGAGCACTGTGTGAGAGAGAAGGAGGACACCCAAGTGGACAGGATGAGGGACAGAGAAATAGATGTAAAGTCCAGGAAAGGAGAAGGAAGGATGATGAGGGGGAAATGGAAACCGATGGAATGGACGGAAGCGTGAATGCGAGTGCTCGCGTGTTGTCGGGGTGTCAAAATGCAAGAAAAATAAAGGTGGAAAATCATTTTTCGTCGGGAAGTTCTGAGTGTGTGTCCATCAAATGTGAGGAAAAAGGAGGGGAGTAGTGAAGGGGGGGAAAAAACAGTGTTAGAGCGACACGCACGTTGCACATTAAGCGCAGGGACACACACTCCTTCTGCTAGGGTGTAACACTTCAGGTGGATGTATTGAACTAAAAGGTCAACCGATATATGGACTTTTTTCAAGATCGCCTATAGACCCTACCCACCGACGTCACAAAATCACGTGCTCGCTGTATGGTTCCGCCCCCTTGTCCGTCATTTTGTGTCTGTATTATCAATGGTCGCAATTGCTCGAGCAACTTATAATGCATTTCATGGAAGACCCGGTGCTTTCGGATGCCGTAAACTCACTTGATGCGTTGCATAAAAGGCGTTATGTGGAAAAGCTTCAGTTTATCCATTCGCCAGATCCATATTTGATGCCTAAATCGATGTTTTTCGACCCGCTGTCTCCGCCGTATTTGCCTGACATCTGCTAGCTACCCTGAACTGTACAACTATCTTGTCCACACAAAATCAGCCTATTCTCACGAAAGTTGGAAAAACTTTAAGAGCTTGGAGGCTTATAAATACTTCGTTGCTGGTTGGGTGAAACAGGTCCTCGTCCACGAAAATTCGGCAGGAATCTATCTTGTGCTTGGAAAGGTGAGTTACGAAATGTTCAATTCAAAATCTTTTGTTCTTGCCAACATCCACTGTCAAGTCTAAAGCCTGAGTTATACTCCCGCGTTGCGGTGACGGCGTAGCGACTACGGCGTCATTCGACATTTGATAGTTCTGCGGTGAGGGAACGCGTTGCTCTGTAATTCACCGCCAAGCCACTAGAGGGATGTGGCGTTATGTTTGTACGGTTTTGGGGCATGCTTGTTTACTTCCGCTAGTCGGAGAAAAATAAACAATGCAATATGGAACTCTTGAAAGTAAATATTCTGCTCATCAACACTGAATAAATATTGAACATACAAATGTTGAGGGGCAGGCGACGCAGAAGACTGTTTCGAGGCGGTCTGGCCGACTTTTGATGCCGCACAGAGTTTTAGACTCCGGTGGAGAGAGCTAGCTGTGGCGGCTAACTTCAAACTGGCGTCGAGCACTGCGTTCAAGGTCTGCAAAGCCCTCCAGCCCGATTTGTTTGCCGTGTCCTACAACCAGCCAGTGGGAAGCCATAGCAGATTTCTGGCGTCTAGGGAACTTCCCAAACTGCGTTGGGAGGCTTGATTTTAAGGTTATCATAAAAAGCACCGAGGCACTCTCAATCAGTGACGATGTATCGTGTGTGTGAACTGTCTGTTATTGAAAATTAAAGATCAAAACAACTCTTGACACCAAATCTGTGCTTTATTCTTGATATACTTGAAGTGTGACACGTAAATAAGTCACAGACTCACAGCAAACATATGTACACAGTAAATGATGAAGTGCACCAACCAAAAATACGACATAAAGTGATAAAAAGTTGGCAGTTTTTGGCCGACTGGGTCACCGCTTCGTGTGGCCACTCGATTCCGACCACCCACGTCTCGGTGGTTCTTCCATTTATTTATTTTTTCGATCGCCGACCTTGCCATTTGGCAATCACAATAATAATTTCTTGACGAGACTTGCTCTTCGATGATACTCCCGTCGGCTTGGTCCATTTTTGCGTGTAGAAAACAATGTTTGATTCTATTGTACAATGGCGGTGTTTTCGCGGTAAACCGGAAACAACAGTCTGAGCGGACCAATCACAGTCGGTTTTCGCTACGTCATACGCGTCTACGCGACGCGAAGGTTACAAAAATCGAGAGGTGCGCGTCAGGCTACGGCGTAGGGTCGTAACTCGATTCTTCCTTGACGGCGTAGGTCTGACGCGGAAGTATAACTCAGGCTTAATGTATTTCATGTCATTTGTCAATGGAGCTAGGGCTTTTAATGTTTATATGGTTTAGCGATAGCACTCTCACTACATACATACGTGTATGTTGTCGGCGATTAGCCTAGCAATGATCTAAATTGTGGTTGTCAGCCCAAAACCCTCTAAATATATATTAAATGCATCTTACCAGATATAAAATGACTACTACATAATCTGTGGTAATCGTTTGGAGCCCAGTTTTCTTGCCCATCTCGCTCTCTCCTCTCCGGGTCTCCCGGAATCCGGTAGAACTTCAAGTCTCCCCGTCTATCTTCTCTGTTATTGCAACCGACCGCCACACACGCCTTCACCATTTTGATTATTAATGTTAACGAGCAGAAAAACACGCCGTAAATAGGAGGAATGTACGTAGCCGTAACAGGTAAACACGATGTGTTGACGGACAATTGGGCGGTACCAGTCAGGAGAGCGGAGTTGTGACGTCACGTGGGTAGGGTCTATAGGTAGAGGTGGGAATCTTTGGGCACCTAACGATTCGATTACGATTCAGAGGCTACGATTCGATTATAAATCGATTATTGATGACACCCCCCTCCCACTATTAGCTGCTTTTAATGTTTTGTACATTTGTTACAAACAAATAGCCTCGCAGGCTTCAATAAACGATTATTTCAGTATCAAGTTAACAGTTAAAACCCATAAATAGTATACTCAAATCCTCATTCTGTATCAGCAGCTTTAAAGAGCATACGGCAGGAGAAAAAAAGTCTTAAATGGCATTATTATGTGAATTTGAATCATATTTTGAGACGATTCGACTATATACAAATATTTAGCAAAGCGCAGATGACGAGAAATTAGTCTTTTAATCTGCCGGTTAGCCACGCCTACCATTATAGGGCTTTAGCGTCCCCAACAGGTGGATGAAGTCAGCGGTAGACTGGGCTCATCGCTTTTACTATTCAGCCCATTGAGGGGAATTATTCAGAACGAGGAAAACGCGACAAAGACAGCCGCAAAATGTCGTTATTTCAGTCTCTCTACTCCATTATTTTTACAGGATATTCTTTTTATCCAAGTATTTTCCCCAATTGCTAAATAAATGGCATGGTCATGACAAATAACAGTCTTGTGTTAAATGGAACATGAAATCATAAAAATGCATTTATTCAGGTCGACCTGGCAAAATTACTCCATAATGGTCAAAACTGTCGACTTCACCTTTACTGTCGCACCTCCCAAACGATATTTTATGACACCTAAATCGGACTTATGTCATTTCCCTTCCCCAGCTTCGGAGAATGTAAACAAACCAAAAGGCGTGACAGCTAGCCGACACGCTAACCCGAACCGAGTGATGTTTCAAAGTCTTCGAAGCGGAAAATCACACATAACTAGCCCGTATTATTTGACATGACGACTGGGTTGTCGATTGTCTTCGCGGATCGGCAAACCGCTCGGCGGAGAGCAATTTACAGTTCGTTCCCCAGAGGAGGGCGGCTGCAGTTGTTGTGCAGCTAACGTGCAGCTAATGTGCATGAGGAGAGCTTTTTATAAGCCTATCAATGATCAAACGTAAGTAGTCCTTTATTTAAAGAAAGTTTGTAGTGTTTACTTTGTAATCGCTGTATTCGCATTTGACATAATACTAAACAAGATGTTTACTCACTTCCTCGTAAGTCCAATGGTCCCACAGTAAATATCCACGGTGAATGGGCACCTTTTGAAACTCCAAAAAGGCGCATACGCCTCTCCCTCATACAGAATTTTTCTGCAGCCGTTTGGCTGGCGTGATGCGAAAAATAAATGTATTAATCCGCAAAATCAGCTGAATCCTTCGTCCTCATTCGAGCTGTCCCGACTAGTCGACATAGTCGACGTCATCGATGACGTAAATCCGTCGACGAGCACAACATCCCGTCGACGGTTAATGAAGGGTTAAAAAAATATATGCGTGGAAAGTTAGAATGTCGGATGCTCTGTTTGCAAGCGGGGAAAGCAGCACAAAGCCAAAAAAAGCGCACCAGTGTCCAAAACATTGCCTTATTTCAAAGAAACAAAGGAGAGTACACTCTTCTGTCCTGTCTCTTCAATGCCAAGCTTGGCTGCACGTCAGCCGTGAATAAACACCTCAAGCGCCTTCACACAGTTTGTAATTTTTTTTTTCATTTTTTGTACACCCAAGGGTGCTGTCGCCTTACTAAATAATAATGTTTCATTGACAATGGGCCTATAAGTGCTATTAGTATTGTTCTTAATGCTAATTGAAAGGTTTATTTCATGTTATGGTTTATTTTATGGTATAGAAAATTATATAAGGTTAAAAGGTCATAAATATATACAGTATATACAGTGATTGCACTCAAGGGAGAGATTGTTAATGATAAGGTAATAAATTAAGGTAAAGGCAATTCATATAGGCAATTCATTGATATATAAATAAGGTTTAAAAGGAAAAAGGTGAAAAGTTTTTGTTAATTTCTAACTGTGTTGCTTTATTTGTGTGCACCGTAGCTCTTACGGTGTGTTTACATCAAGGATGGAATAAAAGTTGTAAACCATCAGTTTAAGAGACCATCTTTTCAATCGGGATGCTACACTAGTTAATTCTATCAGCATTTGAACTCATTGTTTATTTGTGATTTATTATTGTTATTTACGTGTTTATTTGTACTTTAATACATAATTTGAGTGTTCCAATATGTTTTTTGTGAATTGATAAGCGTCAACAAAAATTTCATTGCTAACTTAGTTAAAAAAAAATTAAAAAAAATTTTTTTGTAATTATTAGATTAGTCGACTAATCGTAAAAATAGTCGGCTGACTAATCGGAAGAAAATTAGTCGTTTGGGACAGCCCTAGTCCTCATACACAACAGTATGCTGTATAGTGAAGAGGACGCCTTCTACCGTACACGTCACAGCGCCCTCCTCCTCAATGCAAGACCGAAGCCGGAAGTCACTCATTTTCATGGCGCAGGATTAAAAAAACTAAATAAATATAGCAATCGCTTCCACTTTTCGTGTTACATGCACTTTAAACTGCATTCAATTAATGTTGTGAATCAACCGTCTAAATTGTTAAAATTGCCCCCGTTATTCCATAATTTCCCTTTTGTCTACTTTCGACATGTGAAAGTTTCAAAACTACTTTAAAGATAGATTCAAGTCAATATTTTACCAATTTAGGAGTATTTTAGATAAAAAGTTAATTAGGTTCGCTTGGTAGGTTCGCTACAACAGCCTTGCAGGGAAGTCTACTGCTTTAAGATGGCGGCCGTTTACTAACGCCCGCATCTAGCTTTCTCTACATGTGCTGCGATCGCCACCGAGTCTATTCTACATCTAGTCCTACACAAATATGATATCTACCTTAACATTATGTATCGTGGACGTACTTTGTAGCAGCTTTCGGCAGCAGTCAGGTATGTTGCTGTTTTTTTTTTTTTTTATCTCGCGGCATGAGTTGAGCTAGAGCCGTGAGTTGAGCATTGGCATTACCCGAGGGGCCGGGTAACGACAAACATGATGTTTAGCTACTCTCGCTCCATTCCTCATTGCGTCCCGAAGACCGCGCGGCGTGCTGAGTGTGTTTTACTTCCGCTTTACTTGACATATTTCAATAATCGGAATTTGGATATTTGTGAATCGTTCTCGAATCTTCCAAGGCCGAATCGCGAATAATCTAAGAATCGGAAATTTCGCACACCTCTAGTAACAGGTAGAGCTGTCCCGACTAGTCGACGTCATCGATGACACAAATGCATCGACAAGCACAATATTTACGTAAAATAAACGCTAACTGCACGTTTTTTTTGCTTTTAACCGAGAATCGAGACCGTTTTATGTCCATATCTATCAAGAATTCGGGGATTTAAGAATTTATTCACAAGAATTTTCACCGGAAAAGCTCTATTTACATCAGGCGGCCGCTAGCTACATTTACTAACAGTCTAGCATTGTATTTCAACATATTTACGTAACATAAACGCTAACTGCACATTTTTTAAAATGCTTTTAACCAAGAATCGAGAGTTTTACATCCATATCTATAAAAAAATTCGTTTTCGGTAGCATTTTTTCCAGCTCAGCGGTCAGAGAATCGAAACATGGAATGGCGTACCGCACGCAAGCTATTTTTAGACCGTGACGTCGCATCATAAAGCGGAAGTAAAGCCGAAGTGGGACATTACAGGTATAGACCCGCCCTCGCATAGACCCAACGTAAAAAGTGCTACTTTTCTCCAGTAATCTTTCAAAAATGAACATGCCGATCATGCATTGCTTTTTTGGAACTTGTAGAAACGACTCTAGACATTACGACACATGAAGGATGTTTTCTTCATACGTTTCCGGAAACCAAAACCTCGAGAGGAAAAAATGTGAAGACCGAATCAACTTGCGCGGACTTTAACACCAGCTCGGCGAATCAATTCACGTTTCATATGCAGTAAACATTATGTTGGGTTGGCATGGTCTTTCAGAGGACAAAGAGGTAAGCCATTTTTATATTTTTAACTTATTTTTTTAGCGTAACGTTGTGCCGTACTGCTTCTGTCTGACAATGAATGACCTGAAAAGAATTACAATGGTATCTGACTACCACTGTTACCGTTTCTGTTATATATATATATATATATATATATAAAACAACTTTAGCAAGGGAGAAGTGTAAATAAATTATACGATTAAGATGTGTTATCAATGAAAAAATTAAAAGTGTTCGTTGGCTGTCACTGAGTAGCATTTGCGATCGCCACACAAAGCTAACTAAATTACCCCCAAGAACGGTAAGAGACGTAGGACAACCAGAGGATATATAAGAAAGACAGGGCTGATGGTAAAGGATAGCTTGTTGAAACAGGAAAATGTCATTGTCAGTCGCGTCGATAAAAAAGCTAAAGCTATGCTTAGGTCGGCTCGTTTTTTTTCGTCTTTTTCAGCCTTGGATACTAAAGCCATCTCTTTAACTGAACATTTTTATGTTCTTCCACATCTTTGCCAGTGAATTTGGCACGAGGCACATCATTTTCGGAGAGAATTGGTAGGTTTAACTCTGTAAACATCTCCTTCGTACACGATTTCCATTCATTTCCTATTAGGGACAAACGGTGGCTTGTCCTTACTTAGCAACAGTAGCTAATGTCATGAATATTAATGAGCGGAAGTGACGTGTTGCTTGCGGTACGCCATTCTCCCGGAGTGTTAGAACCGGTGTTCTGCCAAAATATTCTACATCGGCGAAACGTCCTACATTAGTCGAATTTGACACCTAAAGTACTACCGTGCGCTCTAAACTTGTTTTGTTTAGATGCATACAGGAATAAGGTACTAAAAAAATGCCTGCAGAAAATACTTAAATGCAGTTATATCAAATAAGGACAGTTTAAACACGCTACGTGACTAATGTGGTCAACTGCTTCAAAGCTAACACAAAAAAACAATGGTTAAAAGTATGAGAGGGTAATACATGCAAAAAGTATCTTTGAGGCTGTGAAAAGGTTCTAAATAACTAAATAAAAACAAAAATAGTGAGTAATCGCCGCCTCTAACCGATGTGCGCATGCGTGTGAATGCATGCGCAAGCGCCCTGAACATTGTGTAGGACGTTTCGCCGCGTAGTAAGGAATGGCCGAACACCGGGTCCTATAGATGCTCAATGCGGAACCCTAGTATTAGGCTCGAGCGTATGACGTGGCACTCGCGAGGTTTCCGCCGCTATCGCCATTGTGGAAGCGAGAAACATAAGCAATGAGGCATTTCAACACAGGTCGCTCTTTAAAAATGGTTGGAAATTATTGTGCGGTAAAGAATTGCAACAACCGATCGAATAGAAAGGAGAATGTACAGCTCGACGGAACACCATTGAGTTTCTTCCGGATCCCTACATGGAGAAAAGGCGAGGGAAAGCTCATATCTGAACTTACCAAACGTCGAAGAATGGCATGGGTGGCCTCGATCAGAAGGAAGGGCATAACGTTTGATTCTCCAGTTACACACTGAGTTTGCTCTATGCACTTCCACTCCGGTAAGTTAATTTCGTTTGTTTACGCAAATTTCAGTAACTTTACGCCCTAAGTCGGCCTGTTGTTAGCTATTGCTAAAGCTAAACAACTAGCATGCATACATGTGCATTGTCTTCATAAGACATAATTCATGTCGTTGCTAAATGAAAAAGCTGTAATATTTTGACGTGAGAGAGTGGCAAAGAATTTGTACACAGGCTACATTTTATGCAGCAAAAGATTTGTACATCCGTGGTCACAGACTAATGTAAACACACATTGCCTACCTTTGCTAGAAAGATGTGTTGCCGTTTGCTATGGTCATAAAGTGAAGATCCTGCACCCATCCGCAGCAAAACTGTTCGTAGCTTTGTAGCGATTTGTAGTTTCGGAATTGCTGATGAGTGTAGTAACATATACCAAACACTAAATACAGCATGATGTCCATTTCGCGTAGTGGTGGAAGCTTGTCGACATCTTTATTCCATTTGTGTTCGGCTTGCTCGTGAGGGTCAACATTGTTCACATCCTTAAAACTGCTCACATATCTGTCCTTCGCCGTGGTAACAAGTTTGTCTCTGTATCGAACTGGCAAGTATTCCTTACTTTTTTCCATCTTTGGTTGCCGCTAAGTTTAAATGTCCCGTGATGCTTCCGCAATGGTTGCGTTGTCGCAAATCTCGCATGATCCCGTGCTGCTGTGACGTAAACGCTCGAGCCTAATACACTGCGCTATTATGGCGGCTTAAAAAAAAAAGGTGCAAATTCACGATAAAATTTTTTAAAATTCTAAATCTAATTTAAACATTCTTAATCTAAGTTTCTATTTACAATTACGACACCACATGAAGGCAGCATCAGTCCGCACACGTTAAATAATGTGTTCCAGGTAAATTTGAGTTTCTAACTATATTTTTTTTGGCAAACAATTGGTTAAAAAATACGATTTTTTTGTTTTGTTTTGTAAATGTGTAAACTCCATTATTATGATGGCTTCAAAAAAAGTGCAAATTTACCATAAACCTTCTTTTAAAAAAATAAGCTTCTAACCAGATTTACGACACCACATGAAAGCAGCACCAATCAGCGCACGTTAAATAATTTGTACCTGGTCATTTTTTTGTCTGTAACTAAACATTTTAGCAAACAATTAGTTCAAAAATACAATTTTTATAAATGTGTAGTCGACATTATTATGTTGGCTTAAAAAAAACGTGCAAATTGACTATAAATCTTTTTAAAAAAATAAGCTTCTTTAAAACATTTACGACACAACATGAAAGCAGCATCAATCTGCGCAGGTTAGATAATTGGCTCAAACTAAAGTTCTGATAAATGAACACGCAAACCCTAATATGACACCAGTGCATCCCATCATTTTTAATCCAAATACTGAACGGATTAAGAAAATTTTGTCCATGTAAAAGTAGCCACCGTTACATTCAGTTAGTATATCTGACTTGGCACCTCTATCAACAGACTATTTTTACCGTCAAACTGTGGTTCAACTTGACGAAGCAACAAAAACAAACCAAAGTAAAACAAAACACACACACAAACATTGGTCGTAAAATTAAAAAAAAAAAAAAAAAAAAAGCTATCCAAACTTGCAAAAATATACAGCCGAAGAAGACAAAAATACTACTACTACTAAATCAGTACTATTGTCAAGCTAACGACAACCTAGCTTTCGGTAAACCGTAGTAAACCGGCTAAATGATTAGCACAAAACCCACACGTTATAAACCGCATTTACAATGGCAGTTTATTGGCTATGTTTAGTTAGGCAAACCGCGACTCCCGTCTCCACTAAATATCTATTTTGATATGGACAGGAATGTCCTGTCCACCTAGCGAGCTAGCAACATAGCAACTAGCTACCTCGCCAAGCGTAATGCTATATGAATGAAAAAGCACTGCACTTCCTTCTACGCACTTCAAAAATATAAACAGCCAAGCTTCACTTTCTATTCATTTTAGTAACATTCCCAGAGGCTTAAGAAACTACTGGACGCGTCCGCGTATCTTTTATCGTGATTACTTCAATCACACAGCAAGTATTGGACACATAAGCGTACATTTTAGTCAGTTCAGCGTTCCCTAGCCAGAGCTAGCTGGATGGCTAGCACCCAGACAGGGCCCAGTTCGAGTGGCGCAGCGTCACCGCAGTGAACGTTACCCCGAGAACCCTCCGCTGTCGTCGGCCGACGGCTACGCCAAAATGTCGTGGACACCGCCAACTCCCAACCGTAGCCGAATCGGTATGTTGTTCACCATCACGAGACGAAACGAGGTAGAAATTCCGTATGTAATAGCGCGAGTTGTCTTTAACGTGACTTAAAAATGTAGCGATAATTTCAGGCCCTCCCTTCGATTCCCGGTTCCCCACTTTTCTCCTCCGGCTCTCCAGATAACCGTTTGGGTTTGTTCTTCCGTTCGAATCGGCAAGCGGCGTATAACCCGCTGGAATCTGAGACGCGATGCCGCAACGGAACGGGTCTTACCATCAGATCCAGCGTTTTGTCCTCCATCTCCGGCTCCATGTTGACGATCCCCCCCGAAACTCGCTCTGAAAATGGAAACCCAGCCCTGCGTCGGCGGCCCGCAAATGCAGAGACGTCATTCGCTTTGCTCGAGCGAACAGCATTGGCTAGGACGGCGCGGGAGGGAGGGAGGGGGACGGGAACGCCCATGCGTCAAACCAAGGCGGGGATTGGACAATTTCTTCCTGGCGGGGCGTGGTTAAGCGCGTTTACCGCTTGATAGTTGGTTGAGCGGGCTACTAAGGCTTTCCCCGGTGACTCCCCCAAACAAAAGGACATTTGCTCAAGATGCTGTTGCTATCCTGAAAAAGAACCAGCGTAGCGAAAGCAATTAATATTGCTTATTGTGAGGAGGCTTGGTCATTTTAATGCCGTGTGCAATTTCTGGAGATATCGCTTTATTGTGATGGTATCTGGTCACTTCCTGTTGATTTTAAAGCATCCCAGTTTGACTTTCTGTATAAATTGCTTCACTTCCTGTTGATTTGGAGACATTTCAGGGTCACTTCCTGTAGACATTGGGTCACTTCCAGTTGATATCGGGGCGTTTCAGGCGTCACTTCCTGTTGAATTTGGGTAAGTTCCGTGTCACTTCCTGTTGATTTGGGGGCATTTCAGGGCGTTTCCAGTAGATGATGGGTCACTTCCTGTCTGTAACAGGTCACTTTGTTGATTTGGGGGCATTTCAGTGTCACTTCCTGTTGACTCGGGGGCATTTCAGGGTCACTTCCTGTTCACATTGGGTCACTTCTGGTTGATTTGGGAGCATTTCGGGTTCGCTTCCTGTTGATATCGGGACAGCTGTTGATTTGGAGGTATTTCAAGGTTACTTGCTTCATAATATGTCACTTCCTGTTGAATTTGGGTAACTTCCGTGTCATTTCCTGTTGATTTGGGGGCATTTCGGGTTCACTTCCGGTTGATATAAGGTTACCTATTGAGGTGGGGGCATTTGAAGGTCACTTCCTTGATAACATGTCGCTTCCTGTTGAATTTGGGTAACTTCCATGTCACTTCCTGTTGATTTGGGAGCATTTCAGGGTGTTTCCGGTAGAGACTGGGTCACTTCCTGTTGATATCGGGTTACTTCCTGTTGATTTGGGGGCATTTCAAGGTCACTTCGTTGAAAACGTCACTTCCTGTTAAATTTGGGTAACTTACGTGTCTCTTCCTGATGATTTGGGGGCATTTCAGGGTGTTTATGGTAGCTAATGGGTCACTTCCTGTTGCTAACAGGTCACTTTGTTGATTTGGGGGCATTTAGGTGTAACTTCCTGTTGAATTGGGGGCTTTTCAAGGTCACTTCCTGTTGATATCAAGACACCTGTTGATTTGGGGAATTTCAAGGTTACTAACTTGATAAGACGTCACTTTCTGGGTTACTTCCGTGTCACTTCCTGTTGATTTAGGGGAATTCAGGGTGTTTCCGGTAGATAGTGGGTCACTTCCTGTAGCTATCAGGTCAATTGCTGTTGATTTTGAGGCATTTCAGGGTGACTTCCTTTTCAGGTTGGGTCACTTCCTGTTGATCTGTGGGCATTTCAGGTTGACTTCCTGTTGATATCGGGTCACCTCTGTTGATTTGGGGGTATGTGAAGGCCACTTCCTTGATAACGTCACTTCCTGTTGAATTTGGGTAACTTTCATGTCACTTCCTGTTAATTTGGGGGCATTTCAGGGTGTTTTCGGTAGATAATGGGTCACTTCCTGTAGCTATTAGGTTGATTTTTGAGGAATTTCAGGGTCACTTCCTGTTCATGTTGGGTCACTTCATGTTGATTTGGGGGCATTTCGGGTTTCTCTTACTGTTGATATCTGGACACCTTTTGATTTGGGGTATTTCAAGGTTACTGACTTAATAACATCACTTCCTGTTGAATTTGGGTAACTTCCGTGTCACTTTCTGTTGATTTCGGGGCATTCAGGGTGTTTCTGGTAGATAATGGGTCACTTCCTGTAGCTATAAGGTAATTGCTGTTGATTTTGAGGCATTTCAGGGTCACTTCCTGTTGATCTGGGGGAATTTTTGGTTCACTTCCTGTTGATTTGGGGGGTATTTGAAGGTCACTTCCTTGATAACATGTCACTTCCTGTTGAATTTGGGTAACTTCCATGTCACTTCCTGTTGATTTGGGGGCATTTCAGGGATGGGTCACTTCCTGTTGCAATTAGGTCGATTTCTGTTGATTTTGAGGCATTTCAGGGTCACTTCCTGTTCATGTTGGGTCACTTAATGTTGATTTGGGGGCATTTCGGGTTTTACTTACTGTTGACATCGGGACACCTTTTGATTTGGGGGTATTTCAAGGTTACTTACTTGATAACGTCACTTCCTGTTGAATTTGGGTAACTTCCGTGTCACTTCCTGTTCATTTAGGGGCATTCAGGGTGTTTCTGGTAGATAGTGGGTCACTTCCTGTAGCTATACGGTCAATTGCTGTTGATTTTGAGGCATTTCAGGGTCACTTCTTGTTGATCTGAGGGAATTTTTGGTTCACTTCCTGTTGATTTGGGGGGTATTTGAAGGTCACTTCCTTGATAACATGTCACTTCCTGTTGAATTTGGGTAACTTCTATGTCACTTCCTATTGATTTCCGGTAGATAATGGGTCACTTCCTGTAGCTATTAGGTCAATTTCTGTTGATTTTGGGGCATTTCAGGGTCATTTCCTGTTCATGTTGGGTCACTTCCTCCTGATTTGGGGGCATTTTTGTTTCACTTCCTGTTTAAATCCAGTAACCTGTAGATTTAGGGGTATTTCTAGGTCACTTCCTTGATAACATGTCACTTCCTGGTAATTTGGGGGAATTTCAGAGTTTTTCAGAGGAAGTGATAATTGGTCACTTCCTGTAGCTATTAGGTCACTTTCTGTTTTTGGGGCATTTCAGGGTCACTTCTTATTTAATTGGGGGCATTTCAGGGTTACTTCCCTTTCATATTGGGTCACTTCCTGTTGATATTGGGTCACCTGTAGATTTGGGTGTATTTCAAGTTCACTTCCTTAATAACATGTCACTTCCTGATAAATTTGGGTAAGTTCCATGTCACTTCCTGTTGATTTTGGGGCATTTCATGGTCACTTCCTGTTGATTTTGGATAATTTCAGGGTCACTTCCTGTTTATGTCACTTCTTGTTTTTGGGGCATTTCCGGATCACTTGATCATTTTGTCACTTTATTTGAGGGCATTTCAGGTTAACTATATCAGGTCACTTTTTGTTGATTTGGGGGCATTTCAGGGTCCCCTTCTGTTGTCTTGGGTGTATTTCGGGGTTACTCCCTTTTGAATTTGGGTAATTTCAGGGTTCCTGTTGATTTGAGAGAATTACAGGGTCACCTCCTGGTCATTTGGGGGTCACTTCCGGATGATTTGCGGTAATTTCAGAGTCACGTTCTGTCAATTTGGAGACATTTCGGGCAGTTTCCGGTAGATAATGGGTCACTTCCTGTAGCTATCGAGTCACATCCTGTTGCTTTTAGGTCATTTCAAGGTCACTCCCTGTTAATTTTGGAGCATTTTCGGGTCATGTGCCGATTTTGACTAATTTCAGAGTCACTTCCTGTTGATATGGCGCATTTCAGGGTTTCTGGTAGCTAATGGGTTACTTCCTGTTGATTTGGGGTCACCTCGAGGTCACTTCCTGATGATTTGGGGCATTTCAGGTGGTTTCCGGTAGATAACGGGTCACTTTCTGTCAACGGAATGGCGAATAGGGCCATTGTTAACGAATGGGAAATTTATTCATCGGGAATGTTTTTTGGCAAATTTTGGCAGAACCGTACGTTTTTCCACATAAAGGCAAAAATTCATCATTACAGGTACATAATGCATCGGAAAAATACAAACACCTCACTCGTGGAATATATGTCGGATTTATAGTCAAAAATAGGAGGGATTTAATCTTGGTAGTAAAGCAAATCAAACAAGGAAGACTTCCAAAACTCGATTTCCGCTGCTGAAAATTTTTGGAAACACGGAATCATTTTCAACAAAGTCGGGATCGTGACGACTCAAACAACCGGCGTTACTGTGCAGTCGTGCGTACGTCACATCGGGCAACCGGGGAACAAGAAATCTTCGGGCAGAAGGCGGGCGGGCTGACGGCAGAGAGCACAGGAGATGAGGAGGTAGCAATGGTTTTCAGCAGTTGAAATTTTAATACGTTGTCCCCCTTTCTCGACAACAACCCAGGTAAAAAAAAAAAAAAAAAAAAATCCCCCCCACGTTGGTAAAACAGCAGCAGCGGTTGCCAGTAAAAATGAAAAGATTTGAGCAAGAGAGAAAAGGAAAATACATTTTTTTATATATATAATTGCTGATTCAAATGTTCATCTTCAAACTGGGTTGAGGGCAGCAAACAATCCGCCAATGTGTTCATTCAAAATGGAGGGGAACAAAAATGAGTCCAGTCCAATTCGATCCAACTAGGGGAAGGAACCAGCACTCTAAGGCAGGGATTGATTCAGGAAAGGCTTTTTCCCCAACCCCGCCAAAACGCAAATTTATATAAAAATGTCCATCGTTTGTGCCGGTTTGAGCTGTAAAAAGTTTCGTTTTTTGAAGTATTTACAAATCAATTAAAGGTCAATCAGAGGTCAACTTTTTTTTTTGGGGGGGGGGGGGGGGGGAGTAAAAATGGTGTCAATCTTTTGTGATGCAACGGTTTTGGAAATATTACGCTTTTAATTTGTAGTAATGATGTCACACAGATATGCATCTACGAGGAACGCAAACAATATGGTGCTGTTTGTTTGTATGGAAGCCCATTCCTGCCAAAAAAACAAAGCAAACAAAAGAACAAGTATGAAAACTTTTCAACATAATAAGCCAAAATCCACAATTTTTTTTCTTGCTTCTGCTGCCCATTTCCTCCACAAAAAACGTTTTTTTTCCCAACAAATTATAAGCCAATTTCCGCTATTTTATTTTTTACTTATTTTTTTTTAAGAGGCGGAAAAAGTCGAAACACAAAAAAATGTTTTAGAAGATTTTACAGTGGAAATATCTTGAGACAGCAAGAACAAAAATTGGTATTTGCCATGTGGCATTTTTTTTGCCACATGGCCAAATTGATTTTGCCATGTGGCATTTTTTTTTTTTGGCCACGTGGCTTTTTTTTTGCCACGTGGCTTTTCATTTTTGCCACGTGGCCAAATGGATTTTGCCATGTGGCATTTTTTTTACCATGTGGCCAAATGGATTTTGCCATTTAAAAAAAAAAAATTTTTTTTTACATGTGGCAATATTGATTTAGCCATGTGGCAAAATGGATTTTGCCATGTGGCTTTCTTTTTTTTTTTACATGTGGCAATATTGATTTTGACGTGGCATTTTTTTGTCATGTGGCAAAATGGATTTTGGTTTGTGGCATTTTTGGGGGGTTTATTGCAGTTTTGCAGGCCATGCACATCCATGCCATAGACGGGTATGCACGTCCGAATTTTCCCTTCATATTAAATAGCAGAAAAACGTGTGGCTGTGATTTTTGACCATACACTTAGCAGTACAGCGCATTGACATTCAATTGGCAACCGAGTCAGGCTATGCCAGTAGTGGCTATGCACGTTCAAATTTTCCATTCATATTAAATGGCAGAAAAACATGAGGGGCTGTAATTTTCTACCCCCAACCCCCAAAATGCCACAAACCAAAATCCATTTTGACACATACCAAAAAAATGCCACATGGCAAAATACATTTTGCCACATGGTTTTAAAAAAAAAAAAAAAAAAAAAAGGCACATGGCAAATACCACTTTTGGTTCTCCGCCCTGCTGATTATCTTGAACCTGAAATGAAACACATTCAGTCACCACTTCCTATTCATATCGGGTCACTTACTGTTGACTTGGGGGTATTTTGAGGATGGCGTTTTTGTGTTTTTTTAAATTCCAAAACAAAACTATACAAGTCCACTTATAAAAATTGAGGCACAAAAAAAAAATGTTGTTTACATCAAAGAAAAAAAAAAGTTCCAGGTCAGTTTAGATTATTTTAGCTTTGAAAGTAGTAAAAAAATATATATTTAGAAACCGAAAATATACTTAAAAAATAACTGACTTAAAACAAAATGTTTTCATATTTTAAAATATTCAAGAACACATCTATGAAAACCCTTTCCCGCCCCCAAAAAAAATATTTTTTTTTTTTTGTTTAGTGGCGGAACAAAGTCAAAGCACAAAAAATTATTTTTGAAACTGACAAAATTAACATTTTAAAGTGGAAATATTTTCATGACTGAAGAAGGATGTATGTTTTTGTGTTTTAAAAGATTCAAAACTATACCAGCCCATTATCACTCAGAACAAAAAGTCAAATTCCTCTTGTGGATTTTGGGTTCCTATTTCAAATTAAAAAAACATTTTTTTTTTGTTTACATCAAGGCAAAAAAAAAAAAAAAAAAGTTTACTTCAAGGGAAAAAAATGTGAGGTAATTGTGCCCAAAAATGTACAACTTCATTGTACCACATAAAAAAAAAATGGATAAAAATTGAAAAAGTTTTTAGACATAAGGGAAAAAAAATCAGCAAGTTAAAAAAAAAAAATCCACTGAGAGAAATAGGCTTGTTTTACAGAAAAAAAATCATAATTTTTACTTTTTTAGTGGCGCGAATGTGCATCCATATTGTGATACGTTGCCACGGTTTTGCGGTTATTTTTTCTTTTTTCACCCAGCACTCTATGGATTGAAATAAAGCATAAACTTACTAAAATAAACTTGTGGTGGTAATGCCATCAGTAAAAAAAAAAAAAAGGAATACCTCAAAAACTGTAGCAGCACAAACAAAAAGCAGTTCTGTAGACTGGAAGCTGCATGGTGTCATCACTATAAACGAAAAGTAGAATATCCAAAAAAAAAAAAAAAAAAAAAGAAAACAGTTGTAGCGTAAGCGATTAACACCATTTTTATCCGATTCAAATCCAAACTGTTAACCTCAGATTGACCCATAAAACAAGTGTGAACATCTTAAAAACTAGCCTTTTTACAGAACAAACGTAGCACAAACAGTGACATCTTCTGATATGAATTTGCGTTTGACGCGGGGTCGACTTCACTGGAGGTCTTGTCGCCTCTCTGGATGAAGAAAAAAAAAAAAAAAAAAACAGAAACACTCCTCTTCAGCCTGTGTTATGTACTCGTCAATCTGTGTACGGATGAAATGTATGTGCAAGGTTGTGTATTCGACAAGTAAATTGGAAGTTGGCTGTCATTTCGTGGTCGACGCAGTTGAGCCCCTCACTTGCTGCAAGAGAGGTGGCGTTTTTATTTTTTTCCTTTCCTAAATTCTTCATTCGTTCCTTTGCTTTTTTTATTTTCTCTCCCAATATATCAGTCCCCGACTACCTAGTAGTCATCCAAATCAAAGAACTCATCGTCCTCTCCTTGGTACTCCATGCCTTGGAAGTCCACTCTGTACCGCAAGATACCTGGAGGGGGAGACAAAATGGACGTATCAATTAGGACTTACATGATTCCGAGTTTACAACAACAAGTCTCATCCGCCATTTTGCCTCCAGTCATTTTTTTTGCTTTTGTCCGCCTCGAGGAATCGTTCAATTTTGCCAGCTCTAAGCATGACCTTTTTGCCTGGACTACTTTTAATGTGGCATAACACGCTGATGTCACGTACGTATAGGAAGAGAGAGGCGGCGGATATATTTCATTTCAACCACGCATTAATATAAAGTGGTACGAAAAAGTATCTGAACCTAGGCGTGTCGCAATAACAAATTTTAGTAGGTGATATACTGCCTCAAATTACTGCCAATATGCGATATTAATGCCAGTCTTTTTTTTTTTTTTTTTTTTTTAAACCAATTCAACCACGAATATAGTAACTATTAGAGCTGGGAATCTTTGGGCACCTAACGATTCGATTACGATTACGATTCAGAGGCTCCGATTCGATTATAAAACGATTATTGATGCACCCCACTCTTTTTTTTTTTTTATAATTTGTTTTGTACATTAGTTCCAAAATTGTTCAAAAATCCTCTCAGGCTAAACCAAACTACTATTTCAGTATCAAGTTAACATATAGCAGTAAACAAACATACAAAAATAACAGTAAATAAAAAACTCCAGTCCCCATTCTATATTAGCAGCTTTAAACTACTTTCAATTAATTTAATTTTGTGAATCAACCGTTAAAGTTGTTAAAATTGCTCCTGTTATTCCATAATTTCTCTTTTGTTTACTTTCAACATGTAAAAGTTTTAAAACTATTTTAAAGATAGATTCAAGTCAATATTTTACCGATTTAGGAGTATTTTAGATAAAAAGTTAATTAGGTTCGCTTGGAAGGTTCGCAACAACAGCCTTGCAGGGAAGTGTACTGCTTTAAGATGGCGGCCGTTACTAACGCCCGCATCTAGTTTTTTAGATGTGCTGGTAACGATACCAAAGGCATAATGCATCTAGTCCTATATAAATGATATCTACCGTAACATAATGTGGCTTGTAGCAGCTTTTCGGCAGCAGTCAGGTATGTTGTTGTTTTTTGTTTTTTTTTTTATCTCGTGGCATGAGTTGAGCTAGAGCCGTGAGTTGAGCATTGGCGTTACCCGAGGGGCCGGGTAATGAGAAACATGATGTTTAGCTACTCTCGCTCCGTCCCTAATTGCGTACCGAAGACCGCGCGGTGCGCTGAGTGTGTCGTACTTCTGCTTTACTTGGCATATTTCAATAATCGGAATTTGGATGTTTGTGAATCGTTCTCGAATCTTCCACGGCCGAATCGTGAATAATCTAAGAATCGGAAATTTTGCACACCTCTAGTAACTATATCCTAATAAATCACCAATTCAAATTTAATAAACTGTTATTCTTAAATCAACACAAACTATATTAAACATTATGAATATGAAAAAAAAAAACTGCATAATAAGTAATTTTAAAGCTAGTTAAGTGCAGAATATGAAATGGGTGAGAAACCCAATGTCATTTTTATTGTCCACCAATTAGAGCCCATTAAAAGTGTTGATTTGATCCAAAATCACTGTCATCCTGTCCTGCAAAGTGTGCATATTAACAAATTTGAAGCCAAATTATGTGTCATTTTAACTCTAGTCTTAGTGTTAAATCTGAAGTATGTGAGATTGCCTACAGAAATTTGAACAGGACGTGGTTTTATTTTGAAATGTTCACCGTAAGTACGTTTGCTAAGCCATTAACCGTAAGCGTTACAATGTGCACTTCGCTATTTGTTATGCATGAGGCGTCAGTAATTGTTTTTTTTCTTGGTTTTTTTTTTTGCATCGTTTGCAAATGCTGTAATCCAGCGATTTTTCATGTTTGATGTGTCACATTTTAACCGCAATTTTGCACTGTGGAGAAAAATGCCAATGTTTTATAGCAGGCTAAATTGGTTAGTACACTGTTTTTTCCATTAGCTTCAATGTGACAATGCTAACGTTTACCAATGTTTAATATTGACGTGTTTCCTTATTTTGTATGTCGAAACTTAATTCTACGGCGTGTTGATGGCCAATAAACATCGGTGAAAGCTACTGGAGTCACATATGCAATCAACACGCATGTGTGCCGAGACAAATGTAATCACGCACGCACGCGGCGATAAATCGCAGCCGGGAAAATTACCGCCTTCATTTATATTTACCGTGCGATAATTTGACTTGTTGCATATCGCAACAAGCTTATCTGAACCTTCTGGAATTTCTCACATTTCTGCATACAATCACCATCAAAAGTAAAGATACACAATAATATCGGTCACCGATAATTATCGGCCGATAATGGCAATTATAACGTCACACAGATAATCCAGATAATAAAAAAATTCAACCGATAATGCAATCCGATAATTATATACTTGATTTTGCCTCCAAATGTGCTCAACCGAAGAATTCAGCACGCTGCCTCCTCAACCCCTCCCCTCTCTGAAGCCCCTGAGGGAGGAGGGGTTGAGGAGGCGGAGTTACAAGACAAGAAGTAGTTGAATATTATGGCGGCTGTTACTAAAAAAACGACGCTCTCGCCATCTGCGAAACATGTACCGTACAAGTTCCACGAGGCAGAAAGAACGCGTCCTCATTCAAAACCACTAACCCAGCAGCCATTTAAAACTGCATCACAAAGAATTTTGGAACATATACGAGGCTGCTGCTAGCAGTAATGCTAAAGCTATTGTAAACACTAAGCTGAACTACAGGGCTTGTGACGATACAGAGTCGGGCTGTTTGGGAATGCAGCCCAAGGCGGGTGGTAAATTCCGACGGAGCCCGCCGCTTTGGCCAGTCCGGCAGGCCGCCGCCGCCTCGCCATAGGCGGGGCGGGCCGAGCCCGGTTCCCCGGCCTCTGGACCTCCGGCGAACACCCCGGTTTCTCGAGCGTTCCACCACGGCGTGCGAGCAGAGCCAGGACCCGAATACGCCGCGGCGAACCGGCCGGGGCGGGCGAATTATCCGGTACGAATGTAGCTGCCGCCGCCGCCGAGACGAGACACGTGTTTTTTTTTTTTTGTACCTTAATGACCCGAGAACCAAAGCCCTGGATAAAAGAAATAATGCAGTTTATACGACCACCATTCTTCATGAAAAAGTGATGTCCGGTAAGCAAGCTTATCATGACGGCACAGTGGTTATAAGATAATTTAAACATGGAGAAAACGAAGTCAGCCAGTCAATAATGCATTCAGAATGTGAAATGACGAGCGGTCAGATGACTCTGTAACGCTGCCTTTATTTTCGGCTTAATAAAACTCAGGCACAAAACAACACGCACGCGGATGCGAGCTCCAACTCCGTCCAAATAGTACTGCCGTGTAGCAGTTTAGCTGCTGTAACGCAAATGTCGTGAAAGCCGCAAATGTAAACAAAGCGCTGCAGAATGGGTACATGACATCTCGCTCTTTTGAGGTAATCATTTTCACAGTGTGCAACAAAGCATATAACATTAGCAATCACTTTTCAAATTATTTAACTTATTTCTTTGCTCAATTACAGTCACAGTAGATAATCAAATTCTTAAATCAATATTCTGTAGCCACAAATATTATTCAAAATCTTTCCTTCTTCAAGTTTTTTTTTTTTTTTTTTTTAGGATTAAGTATAATAATGTATTGCTTAAAACAAGGCTGTTAAGATTATTTTCAGCTAGCTATTTTTCTTCCAAGAAATCTGAGAGAAATACACTTGAAGCGATGGCAGATAATTTCACTTATTGCCAATAGATTTACACTTAAAACTGACTAGTTTTAAGGAGGTGTGTTTTGCAGCGGATTAATGTTATATATGTTAGGAATGGCTTACTTTTAAACACATTTTTGTGCAACTTAGGTATTTACTCCGTAAGTAATTGTTGCCAAAGGTTTACCATTACACAATGTCAGACAATCTGTCATTATTTAGATGTTTGAATTGACGACTTGTTCATACATTGTGTTGAAAAAAAGAGCAATAAATTATATTTTTGCACAGTAATATTTTCTTTTGTGTATACTTTAAAATTTTACATAAATCTTTTAATAGAATTATCGGCTTGACATTATCGGTTATCGGTTGGAATGAGGAGGAAATTATCGGTATCGGTTGAAAAATGCATTATCGTGCATCACTAATCAAAAGTGATCTGATGTTTGTCAAAACCACACAGATGAAAAAACAGTTTCTGCTTGAACTAAAACCACCCAAACATTTATAGGTCCCCCCCTCCCCCCTTGACAGCAATAACCTCAACCAGACGCTTCCTGTAGCCGCAGATCAGTCTGGCACATGGATCAGGACTAATCTTGGCCCATTCTTCCCTACAAAACTGCTGTTGTTCAGTCAGATTCCTGGGATGCCACAGCATATCAACGGGGTTCGAGTCTGGATTTTGACTTGGCCACCCCAGAATAGAGCAGGGCGGTAAACCGAAAATTTACCGTCACCGAAATTCTTAACGATGACCGACGTAATTTTGACCATGTCGGTAAATTCGGTAAATTAATAAAACAAGAAAATAGTCTTTTCATCCCGCTTTGATTCTGTGTTGTTCGTCTATGTTCATTCCCCTTTAAGAAAGCAGTGAATGTGCTTACGTAGGGAGTCACGTGATCATCAGGAAGCCAATCAAACAAAAGCCCGGTAAGCTAACGCTAGCAGCTAACGCTACAAGCAAAACGTGATGGAGTGTGGCTTAAGGGAGGTTCACCAAACTTTCAACCGACATTTAGTAGACTCTTGGTGGCATCCAGACGGGCTTTCACCCGCTGTCCTCCTTTGTTCTCACGATTTCCGGACATGGTGCTTTCTACTGGTAGCCAGGCTAACGCTAGCTAGCGGCTAACGCTACAAATGAACGTTATGGAGTCGGATAGAGGCTCTAACCTTGTCGAAACGGCTGAACTTAATGAGTGGATTGGGCACGGACTGCATCTAGCAATTACTATGTGGCGTTATTTTGTATCTGTCTGTGTGTGTGATTCCTCTGATAGCTTTTGTGATGGTAAAGAATTCTGCATAAAGTACAATCCAACGGCGAAACTAAAATGACCGAGAAATGGCCCCAGCTATTTTTATTGTGCGTGCATTTATGAAAAAAATGCACTGGGGGGGGGGGGGGGGGGGACCCTTAAACCATAAAGTAAACACTTGTATTTAATAATTATATCACAGCAGCCATTAACAATAAGTTGTCTTTTTGAAGTGTACTGTTCAAGCTGCAAGTCATTTGTGTTACAATTACATGTTTGCACAGGCATATTGATTTTGACAATGTACATTGTTCAAGTCATACACGCTGTTATAAATGTTCATACTTGAATTCTTATTGCTTACAATACATTTTTATTAGGGCTGTCGAACGATTAAAATTTTTAATCGAGTTAATTACAGCTTAAAAATTAATTAATCGTAATTAATCACAATTAATCGCAATTCAAACCATCTATATAATATGCCATATTTTTCTCTAAATTATTGTTGGAATGGAAAGATAAGACGCAAGATGGATATATATTTTCAACATGCGGTACATAAGGACTGTATTTGTTTATTATAACAATAAATCAGTTCTAAATCAGTTATAGAAATTTTATATTAAAACCCCTCTTAATGTTTTCGTTTTAATAAAATTTGTTAAATTTTCAATCAAAAAATAAACTAGTAGCCCGCCATTGTTGATGGCAATAATTACTTACACTATAAAATCAGTCGCACCCAAACGCCAGCAGAGGGCAGCAAAACTCCGCAAAACACAATTAACAAGTGGGCCTTTCACTCTAGTGACATTTAAATATGTCTGAGCTGGGCAAGTGCGTTAATTGCGTCAAATATTTTAACGTGATTAATTTAAAAAATTAATTAACGCCAGTTAACGCAATAATTTTGACAGCCCTAATTTTTATAAATTTAATGTTTAGACTGCATGTACAATTGTTAAATACAGTATATCAAATTGAATGCTGGTAAATAAATCAACAAGAAATAGTTAATCTGTATTTCATGCATTGATTCAGATTTTCAAATTATATAACAGTCCGCTTGGGCGAATTTATCGTCATTTATCGTTATCGAGATAAATCTGCTCAATTTATCGCGATACATGTTTAAGGCCATATCGCCCAGCCCTACCCCAGAACTTGTATTTTGTTCCTCTAAAGCAGTACTTCTCAAATAGTGGGGCGCGTGTGACCTCGGGGAACATGCTTTTTTTTTTTTTTTTTTTTTTTTTTTTTTTTTTTGCCGTACTAGAATAAAGTGTACTTGCACATCCACTCAGTGGGTAGCAGTGGCGCTCTCATTTTCAAAGTGCGCGCAGTATTTTTGAAGTGAGCAAGAGCACTCAGCACACGGAAGAGACTCATGAAGAGCTGGAGAGCTTTGCGCCGTTTTCGAATGCAGTTTTCCGGCCGGACTCATGCAGCAACCCAATGTCTTCTCCGGTTCTCACGTGTCCACCCGAGAAGTGCCATTTTCGGCTTGGGACCGTCACGACGACCGCCCTCATCTACGGTTCTCCCTCGGCCGCCGAGAATGCGCTTTTTTTCGGGCAGTTTGACTTTTGGCTTTGACATTTAATACAGTGGTAGACGAGGAAAGACCAATGTTTACTGTGTCTAAAAATGATTATAGCGGACAGCCGGAAGCCAAATCAATTAAGACGCCACTTAAAGACATTAGACCCCGATCTCATTGATAAGCCGCTTGGTTGTTTTTCAGCGAAAACGTGCCGAATATTGCCAACAATCGTCCCGCTTTGTCAGTGTTATATCAGTAAACCAGTGAGCACTGTTAGCATGCTCAGTGCAAAATAACCCCACATCATTGTAAACTGGAGGTGATACTGGGAGCAGCGAAAATGAAAACTGTCCTTCTGTCCAAAGGCACTTTTTTTTTTACTTCTTCTTCTATTCAGTTTTGTTTTTTCGGTCAAAATTTTTTGGCATATTGTCCTCATGAGTTACTGTTTCTAATCAATTTGAATTTGTTATTATTTACTGATTTTATTTTTCAGTATCAAATTGTCAAAAATGTACCTTGAGTGTATTTTTACAGTTTGGATGTGACTTTTTTTTTTTTTAATTCAGGCAAATTGATGCGCGTTAAGTATTTTCTGTTACAAACAAAACAATGTTAATAAAGTTATACTTTATAAGTTCATCTCTGTTATTTTCTCTAACAGAAAAAAAGGATACAATATGAGGCAGAGGCGTACTTATAGTAATATTATAGACAAATGATACTATTTACAGTGGCGGCAGAGTTTGGGGGGGGTGCGAAACATTTACGTCTTCCTTGGGGGGGCGTAACAGAAAATAATTGAGAACCACTGCTCTAAAGCCATTCTGAAGTTGATTTACTTCTGTGTTTTGGATCATTGTCTGGTTGCGGCATCCATCCTCTTTTTAGCTTTTTAGCAGATGGCCTCAGGTTTTCCTGATAAACTTTTGAATTCATTCTTCCATTAATGATTGCAAGTTGTCCAGGCCCTGAGGCAGCAAAACAGCCCCAAATCAATACTCCCTCCACCACGGTTGGGTTGACGTGTTCATGTTGGTGAGCTGTTCCATTTTTCCTCCACACATGACGTTGTGTGTTACTCCCAAACGATTAGAGCTGTCCCGACTAGTCGACATAGTCGACGTCATCGATGACGTAAATCCGTCGACGAGCACAACATCCCGTCGACGGTTAACGAAGGGTTAAAAAATATATGCGTGGAAAGTTCAGAATGTCGGATGCTATGTATGCAAGCGGGGAAAGCGGCACAAAGCCAAAAAAAGCGCACCAGAGTGTCCAAAAAATTGACTTATTTCAAAGAAACAACGGAGGGTACACTCTTCTGTCCTGTCTCTTCAATGCCAAGCTTGGCTGTACGTCGGCCGTGAATAAACACCTCAAGCGCCGTCACCCAGTTAAATTTTTTTTTTTTCATTTTTGTACACCAGAGGGTGCTGTCGCCATACTGAATAATAATGTTTCATTGACAATGGGCCTATAAGTGCTATTAGTATTGTCCTTAATGCTAACTGAAAGGTTTATTTCATGTTATGGTTTATTTTATGGTATAGAAAATTATATAAGGTTAAAAGGTCATAAATATATACAGTATATACAGTGATTGCACTCAAGGGAGAGATTGTCAATGATAAGGTAATAAATTAAGGTAAAGTTGATATATAAATAAGGTTTAAAAGGAAAAAGATGAAAAGTTTTTGCTAACTTCTAATTGTGTTGTTTTATTTGTGTGCACCGCAGCTCTTACAGTGTGATTACATCAAGGATGGAATAAAAGTTGTAAACCATCAGTTTAAGAGACCACCTTTTCAATCGGGATGCTACACTAGTTAATTCTATCAGCATTTGAACTCATTGTTTATTTGTGATTTATTATTGTTATTTACGTGTTTATTTGTACTTTAATAAATAATTTAAGTGTTCCAATATGTTTTTGTGAATTGATAAGCGTCAACAAAAATTTCATTGCTAAATTAGTAAACAAAAACCAAAAAAAAAAATGTTTTTTTTTTAATTATTAGATTAGTCGACTAATCGTAAAAATAGTCGGCTGACTAATCGGGAGAAAATTAGTCGTTTGGGACAGCCCTACAAACGATTTAACTTTGCTTTCATCAGTCCACAAAATATTTTGCCAAAATGTCTGGAGTGACCAAGTGCCTTGTTGCTAACATTAAACGAGCAACAACAGCAGTGGTTTACTCCATGGATTCCTTCCATGAATACCATTCTTGGCCATTGTTTTACATATAGTTGACGTGAGCTGAAGGGAATAGTATTTTTTTTCGTATTTACTGTTCGACTGTTTGCATTACTTTAACGTACCCCACATAAAATAAATAGCATTTTCATTATAGTTTAAGGAAAACAAGCAGAATATATTTGACATAGGGCATAAGAGATAAATGACGCCTTCTGACCACAGATGCCCAACGTGTGCGTCATGTAGCTGACTGAGCAAGATTGACGCTGACCACCAGGTGATAGGCAAGACATCTACAAGCTCACGTCTGCAGCACCAAATCCCGCCATCAGCTCTTCAGGACTGTCCGGAACAAATGGCGGGACGTCCTGTACTACCACAACACCCGATAACAAAAAGAATTCTAAGTTTGATAGCTCGGCCCCTCTCAGACGTCAAGGCGGGCCGAACCTCCCACCTCAGTTGCCTCAGTAACCATGACCCGGCAACGAACGGTGATGCACGAACTTGACCGCCCAAATATGCAACAGAAGAATTATCCTAAACAACACCCAGGCACACGTTTCGTCCGGCCCACCGTACCGCAGACTTCAAAAAGACTGAACGTTTAGCTAACAACTGTCTCTTCTCGGGGACATTCCAATGTGCGCGTTGTTTTGCTGACCATGGATCCAGAATTGCCTATGTGTCGGGGACCTGTTTGCCATTTTGCCTTGCAATTTAATCGCTGTGAACCTGAATAAATTGTCAACTTGTGTTTCGAAGCCTTTTTCCAGCTTTTTGGCCGGGGTTTCGCCGGCCCGGGTCGTCGTCGGAGTTGCGCCAGCGCAGGTCCGGCTGGCGTGATTCCAGTAATCTGGCTAAAAGGTCAGATTCCTTCAGTGCACAGAGATATTGGACTGTGCCACTGATTTCTGTAAGTCTTTAGCAGACACTCTGGGGTTCTTTTTCTACCTCTCTCAGTCATCTGCGCTGAACTCTTGGCTTCATCTTTGGTGGACGGCCACTCCTTGGGAGGGAAGCAACAGTGCTAAACTCTCTCCATTTGTAGAAAACTTCTCTGACTGTCGAGTGATAAACATCCAGACATTGAGAGATGGTTTTATATCCTTTCCCAGCTTTATACAAATCAACAACCCTTGATTGCAGGTCTTAAGACAGCTCTTTGGACCGAGTCATGATGCACATCAGACAATGTTTCTCACGACATTTCCTACCAGGTGTGTATTTTAGGGCAGCTTTACACCACTCATCAGTGATTGGGCACAACACCTGACTTAAAATATTTGGTAAAAATTGGTTTCAATTGCTCTTTAAGTCTCTTTCGGCAGAGTGTTCACCTATTTTTTTCCCCCCTTCTGTCATTGTTTGCATGCTATCCCGATTAAAATATGAACACCTATAAATATTTGGGTGGTTTTAGTTAAAGCACACACCGTTTGTACATCAGTGTGCTTTTGACAAAGATCAAATCACATTTGATAGTGATTTTTTTGCAGAAATGCGGGTAATTCCAAAAGGTTCAGATACTTTTTTCATTCCACTGCATAGAATCCTTTATGTATCCCTAAATAGGTTAGGGTTTAGGGTTAGGGTCTAGAAATTCAGGTGACGTCGCCACTCGCCAGCATAGGAACAGAACTCGTTCACAACCCAGGGACTACTCGTATTATAAATGATAGATTTTGCATTACATGAAAAGCTACTACCATCAATGAAGTCAAATTTAAGCCTTTGTTGGATTGGACTCAAAAGCGCTCACCCCCGATGCCTCCAAAGCCCTTGACAAACTGAGATCCTTCTTGGCTCTTGTCTGTGACGATTTCCAGCGTGGCTCCGAATTTCTTGTAATTGTTGGCAAACCACTCTAACAGCGGCATGCTCTCGATCAGTTCGTGTTCTTGCCCCGTCTGTCGACACAAAGTCAAAAGGAATTAAAACACTTCACGCAGTTTTGTTAAGGATGTGCATTCCTCACCTCCTTGTCTGTGAAATGAGACTTGTCTTTCTCCTGCTCTGGCGTCAAGTACAAAGTCTTCTCATCTAGGAAGCCGAGAAAACACAGAGCGTGAGCGTGTTCTGTTCGCATTCAAGCGACTTAAAGTGCATGTGACACAAAAAAGCATGTTTATTTCATAATACACGCGGTATTTTATGCTCCTGAATGATATGGACGGCTTGGATGTGTGTGGAAGCGATGGCTATATTTATTTAGTTTTTTGAATCCCGCGCCATGAAAATGAGTGACTTCCGCCTTCGGTCTTGCATTGAGGAGGAGGGCGCTGTGACGTGTACGGTGAAGGCGTCCTCTTCACTTTCCAGCCGTACTATTGTTTATGAGGACTATGGATTCATCTGATTTTGCAGATTAATATGTTTATTTTTGCATCACGCCAGCCAAACGGCTGCAGAAAAATCTTGCTTTATGAGGGAGAGGCGTGTGCGCCTTTTTGGAGTTTCAAAAGGTTCCCATTCACCGTGGATATTGGCCAAAACAAGCCCGACTACGGTGGGAACATTGGACTTAGGAGGAAGTGAATAAACATCTTGTTTTGTATTATGTCAAATACGAATACAGCGATTACAAAGTAAACACTACAAACTTTCTTTAAATAAAGGACTACTTATGTTTGATCATTGATAGGCATATAAAAAGCTCTCCTCGTGCACATTAGCTGCACAACAACTGCAGCCGCCCTCCTCCGGGGAACGAGCTGTAAATTGCTCTCCGCCGGGCGGTTTGCCGGTCCGCGAAAACACTCGACAACCCAGTCGTCATGTCAAATAATCCGGGCTAGTTATGTGTGATTTTCCGCTTCGAAGACTTTGAAACATTACTCTGTTCGGGTTAGCATGTCGGCTAGCTGTCAAGCCTCTCGGTTTGTTTACATTCTCCGAAGCCGGGGAAGGGAAATGACATATGTCCGATTTAGGTGTCATTAAATATCGTTCGGGAAGTGCGACAGTAAAGGTGAAGTCGACGGTTTTGACCATTATGGAGTAATTTTGCCATGTTGTCCTGAATAAGTGCATTTTTATGATTTCATATTCCATTTAGCACAAGATTGTTATTTGTCATGACCATGCCATTTATTTAGCAATTGGGGGAAAATAATTGGATAAAAATAATATCCTGTAAAAATATTGAAGAGACAGAAACAATGACATTTTGCAGCTCTCTTCGTCGCGTTTTCCTCGTTCTGAATAATTCCCCCTTGATGGGCTGAATAGTAAAACCGATGAGCCCAGTCTCCCGCTGACGTCATCCACCTGTTGGGGATGCTCGAGCCCTATAACAGTAGGCGTGGCTAACCGGCAGATTAAAAGACTAATTTCTCATCATCTGCGCTTCGCTAAATTGTTGTATAATAGTCGATTCGTCTCAAAATATGATTCTAATTCACATAATAATGCTATTTAAGACTTTTTTTTCCTCCTGTCGTATGCTCTTTAAGCACGTGCATACCGTTCTCAGCTCCGTTGCTCTCAGCCCCGTGTACACGTAAAATGTAACGCATGGTGTCCAAGTTCTCGTAGACTATGAGGATCTCCACCGCTCCCATCTCCAGGGCTTTCAGTGTGTCCTCCACGCCGAAGCAGTATTTTCCTGTATCCTGACTGATCTCGTCAAAGTATCGTCCTGGAAAGCCAGAAGAGAGAAGCTTCGAAACCATTTTTAATTCATAAAACAAGCATGAAGCAAAGCTCGCAGACATTTTAGTCTTCTGTCGACAGTTGTGAAAAATGTTAAGACTACCTACCTATTAGCTTCTTTTCTTGTATGAACTTGACATTGGAGAGAACCTCCGCTGATAGCTCAATGGCCTGGTTGAAACCATTTTCTCCACCATAGGAAATGTCCACTAACTTCAGCACTTTGGCCTGTAACCTCTATGGATCAAAAACAGGTATATGCAATGGTTAATCACAGTAAAAAATTAGGGCTGTCAAAATTAACGCATTAACGGGCGGTAATTAATATTTTAAATTAATCACATTTATATATTTAAAGCAATTAACGCATGCCCGGAACGACCCACTCAAGCATTGCCGCGAACAGACTACAATGGCGCCGTTTGAAGTATATTGAGAGCTAAGGGCAGAGACAAGCAAGTGGAGTGGACACAGGTGTGACCGGCACCAGCCAAGGGGGCCGCTGTTATTTTCAATGTGACCGGCATTGTCAGATTGAGCAGTGAGGAAGAAAGTGGTCGAGCGAGAGAGTAGAGAAAGTGCGCAGTTAGCGCAGGCTCAAGTGCTGCATCCCCCACATGCTTTTGTTTTGTTAATAAAAGTACCCAAAGTACCCACAAAAAGCCATCCAGCGCCTCTCGGTGTTTATATGTAAGCTGCCGTTTTCCTCAGGAGGAAATCGGACGAATCGAGCCAACCGACGACAACGAGCCAACATGAATCGCCGGTCCATAGCACCGCCAATTACCAAGAAGGGCGAATTGGTAACGCAAGCATTTATTGGAGCCGGGCTGTTTAATGGAATAAGCGGTGGCATCGCTTCCACAACTGTTATAACTATTGTGGCAAGCGACATGGGGAAGAATAACTGGAGATGATCTTTTTCTTAACACCATGTACTGTACTTAACGCAAGAAGATATACCATTTGCAGCAAACACTGTGACTCCTGGTTGCTCAAATTCCCATCATGCATTTCGGTGGTTAACATTTAAGTTGCTACAGTATAATTAAGTGAAAGCACAACAAAAATAATATTCCTATCTCTCAAAAATAAAATTATGTTCACAAAAAGAAAAGCGCTCAACGCAAAGAGATCTGGCATTCCCAATCAAAATAGCTATGCAAAATAATACTCTATTCAAACATTAAGTTTAGCTCAACAAATACACTAGATGGCAATATTTAGTCACAATATACAAACTATCAAAATTACTGTAACTTGTACTCACATTTATCTTTTAAGAATTACAAGTATTTCTATCCGTGGATCCCTTTCACAGAAAGAATGTTAATGTTAATGCCGTCTTGTGGATTTATTGTTATAATAAACAAATACAGTACTTATGTACAGTATGTTGAATGTATATATCCGTCTTATATTTCCATTCCAACAATAACTTACACAAAAATATGGCATATTTTAGAGATGGTTTGAATTGCGATTAATTATAATTAATTTTAAGCTGTGATTAACTCGATTAAAAATTTTAATCGTTTGACAGCCCTAGTTTTAATATAAAATTACTATAACTTGTAACTATAACATTTATCTTTTAAGAACTACAAGTCTTTCTATCCATGGATCCCTTTAACAGAAAGAATGTTAATGCCATTTGTGGATTTATTGTTATAAGAAACAAATACAGTACTTATGTACCGTATGTAGCTCGTCCTTACCGGGTCAAACATGTCCGACTGGCTGAGCTCGGTCTTGAAGTCGGCGGAACCGGCCAAAACCATTCCCGCCACGTTGACCTTGTCGTTGGATACAAACAGCTGCACGGCCGTTTCGGCCACTTTCCTCACGTAGTTGTGTCTCTTCTCCATTCTTAGACGAGCAAATCGCAAAGCTGACTGTCCTCCTCTGCCTGAAACAAAGAGGAACGGAAAGAGTCAAACCTAAGTCAGGGAAAAGAATGATCGACTCCTTGCTGGGTTGCTGTAAAATTACTGCCGTGTGAGATATTGTGATGTCGTACCGTGCTTCTTAGGTAGGTCCACAGTGAACTTGTGCAGCACCTCCCTGGTGTTCCCCTGCAGTGTGCCAAACAGCGCCCCGCTACCGTCAATCACGATAAAGCCAAACTTACTGTCGTCAGAGAGCAAGGCTGTCAATGCCTATGTTGAAAAGAATAGGAGCGTGTGAGACAAAATGGAATGAGGACAAAATCAAAAGATGAAGGCAAACTCACCTCAGTGTGGAACTTGTTGTCACAGAGATACAGGGAGGTGTTGATTGGCTTAAAAGGCTCAAAGTCGATATTAACTTTTTTCTCCTTCCCTTCGTCTGTAACAATGGTGCCGCAGTACACAACCAAGCCATTGGGTGGCACTGCACACAAAAATGGAAAAAGTTCAAAACCTTCTGTATTCAGATGGAATACACGCCATAAATCTTGCAGAGGCTCGGCTCATCATTTCACAGACATGTCATCACACTGTGACGTTTACATTTTGAAATTCTGTATTTTTTTTTATGTATATTTATCCCTCCTAATTAAAAACTTAAATCTTTATCATTTTACACAAAACAGTGGCGCCTCCAGAAATTCTTCATAGGGTGGCCAGATGGGGCCACTTAAAATCTTGGGGTGGCACACAAAAACGAAAAGCCATCATTTCAGGTTTTCATTATATTATTGCAGTAAAAAGGTCAGGGGAAAACTATCAGAAAGACTTAAGGACACGGCTACTGATATACTTTGGTGTATTGTGTAATATTTGATGTCACTAATGATTTAATGTGCATAGTCCATAACTGTCCAGTCAACATTTTGAGTTCCACAACAATTCTGTTTTATTGTGTTATGTATATATTAGGCATAAGGTGTACATTTAACTAGGGCTGTCTTACGATTAAAAATTCTAATCGTGTTAATCACAGCCTAAAAATGAATTAATCGTAATTAAACGCAATTCATACTAGGCCTGAACGATATTGGAAAAAACTATTGTTGCGATTTTTTTTAGGTTTGCAATATATTGCGATATTATATTGCGATATTAAAAAAAAAAAAAAGATCTTTTTTAAAGAAATTTTCACTAAATGACTTGAATAGCTGTTTGGAAATACTTTACATAACACACCGTGACCACAGTGTATTCATATAATACCGTTTAATTTGTGAATGATGAAGATTTCTGTATGAAGGTATCCAGGAAGTCATGTCTGCACAAAATAGATCATTTATTGAATACAATATTTTACACTTCAACAGCAGCAAATAAATTAAATGATAAATAAAAGAGCAGGTGCATTAGTCCCCTAAGTTTTTGACAAAATATAACAATAAATAAAAACTTCTGTAAAATAACAACAAAGTTGTCAACATATTTGAACAAAAATATTAAATATGACAAATAAAAAAGCTGTTCACGAACTATAACAATAAATAAAAACCTCAGTAAAACAACAAAGTTGTCAACATATTTGAACAAAAATATTAAATATGACAAAAGAGTTCACAAACTATAACAATACATAAAAACCTCAGTTAAACAACAAAGTTGTCAACATATTTGAACTTAAATATTAAATCTGACTAATAAAAGTGCAAGTGCATTAGTCCCCTGAGTTGTTTACACAAAATATAACAATATAAAACTGCAAAACGGCAACAAAGTTGTAAAAATATTTCAACAAAAATATTAAGTATCAAAACTTTATGTGCAGCTGTACTAGTTATTTGAAAAATACGGTTTACAATAAATTTAAATATAAAAGAAATAAACTCAATTGAACTTGTAAATAATTGAACTGAATAACTGCAAATAACTGTGATGAATAACAGAACCATTTTAACTCCCAAATTTCCTGCCTTCCAGATAGCTGTCACATGAATAGAAAGAAAAGACATTCCTTCAGCTGTGTTATGTATTTGTCTGCATATCGTCCACCTTCCTTGCTCAGCAATTCTCAACTGGGTCTCATAGGTTTTTGGCCAAGACTATTAGTTTATCCACTATAGCAGGCTTGAGACAAGAACGTTGGCATTTAACAATGTTCCCACCTGTGCTAAAAAGCCTCTGATGGGGAGCTCGTAGAAGGAATGCATAGATACCTGCGTTTTAAATGGTCCCACATGTTTGACAGATTACTTCTTGTTGAGGCAACCATGGCGAGGCACTGTCGACAGGGCTGTTTTTTGTCCCTTATAGTCTTGTTCTTGCCAAAATACTTCCAAAACTCCTTTTGGATACAGTCTTCCTTGCTCCTCCAACGTGTTGATTGCTTGCTTTCACTTTGAGAACGGGCCCTCCTCCCTCCGCTCTGCTGTTCGGCCCCTCCTCCCTCCACTCCGCTGTTGCAGGGGGAGGGGGAGGAGCCGATGACTTGCTGGAGAGAAAGAGAAACTGTGCGCTTTTTTCCCCTCTCCTTCCTCAAAACAAACGTTTGTGGATTAAAAAAAATGAAATTAAAAAACTATCGCACGTCCTTGCGATGGGACTATTGCACATGCGCACATCGCGATGGCGATGTTTAAACGATATATCGTTCAGGCCTAATTCATACCATCTCTAAAATAGGCCATATTTTTGTGTAAATTATTGTTGGAATGGAAAAATAAGACAAGATGGATATATACATTCAACATACTGTACATAAGTACTGTATTTGTTTATTATAACAATAAATCCACAAGATGGCATTAACATTATTAACATTCTTTCTGCAAAAGGGACCCACGGATAGAAAGACTTGTAATTCTTAAAGGATAAATGTGAGTTTGTATATTGTGACTAAATATTGCCATCTCGTGTATTTGTTGAGCTGTCAGTAAATGATACAGTAGCGACTTAGCTGTTCTGCCCAAATGCATGATGGGAAGTGGTGCAACCATGACTGTGTGTGGTGGCTGCAAATGCTATATCTTCTCTGCGTTGGGTGTTAAGAAAAAGATCAACTCCTGTCATTCTTCCCCACGTCGCTTCCCACAATATTTATAGTTGCTGTGGGAGAGATGACAAAGCTTTTGCCAATTAAAAGCACGGCCCCAATGAATGTTAAAAATTTTAATTCCCAATTCATTTTGTTGTGTGGTAATCAAAGCTTACTTATGTTGTTTTACTGTAAATAGTTAAAAGCTTATAAATATACACAATCAGAGACTGGAACTTTTTGTTGACCTTGTTTTGAGATGGGTCTGTTTTTGTACTTTATAATTTACTTTTTGTAGCACTCAATGTTGTACTCCATGTTGAATATGTTCAGAAGAATATAAATAATGCCATATAAATAATAAATACTTGATATCCTGTATTTCTTTTACATTAGTAATGCGTTTTCCACATAATTTGACATTATTTTTGGTAGTAAATTAATTTAAGCAACAAAAAAATTGAGGAGCCATTTGGGAGCCGAAAGAGCCGGCTCTTTTTCGAGGGCCGAGCCAAAAGTACCGGCTCTCTAAAAAGAGCCGGAATTCCCATTACTAGCGCCCAATAGTCCAGAAATTAAACTAGATGTTTCTGTCATGTTTGCCCTCCTACAGAAACCATATTAAAACTAAAAATATATATTTCTATCCCTCCATCTTTTTCCATTTTCAAAGCTCCAGGAAGCCACTAGGGCAGCGCCAAAGAGCTGCTTGTGGCTCTAGAGCCGCGGTTTGCTGACCCCTGACCTAAAACAAATGTTTTATCCAATTACTCAATGGAATTTCAGTAAAATAACCCGTAGCTGAAGCCCTAATTACATGCCAAACTACCATCAATTTAAGGCCATCAAACTCATAGCATAGCTCTCACCACTGGCAACATGTCACAGTAACTCTATCCTGCTTGCTCCATTTGCAGAGCACACCAAGTCACTGTAAATCCTATCTCAGACATAAACATAAGCAGAGGGAGGTTTGTTGATGACGACGCCCATATTTTTTCAAGCGATTAGATCTGATAACTGCGAAGGGCAAACCTAAGGAACAACTCCTTAAAACATGAAACCTTACGTTGACACCGAAACAGTCACATAATTCATGGCTTAAGGCATCTACACTGTGCAAAAATATTTTCATTTGCTAAAAAAATATGGTAATTGTTTACAATGAACCTGAATATCATTTAGGTTTTCATTCAGATATGAGAAAAATTCTAATGTTGTGTATATTTAACATGCTCACACAAAAAGTAGCGTCAACGAAAAAATGATAGCAGTGTGCAAATCATTTATTCAAATGAAAGAAAGTATTATGTTTCTATTTGATGAGCGCTACCTACCCTTGTTATACAGCTTTAGTCTTTGCTGTACAGAGGTGATGGCCCCGAGTACCGAGAGTCTGTTGACTCGACTCTTGATGTTGGAAGCTGTGCCAAATTCATCCGCTAACATTTTGGCCACTCTGGAAATCTGGTCCTTAGGTGGGATGATGAGGGAGATCATGCTGGTGCCATTACTGAAGAAAAGAGGACATTACTATTAGGTTACAGTACTTTGCGGACATATACAGTGAGGAAAAGTATTTGAACATCCTGCGATTTTGCAAGTTCTCACAATCTAAAACAAAAATCCAGAAATCACAGTGAAATGGATTTTTTTTTCTTCTTTTTTACAATTTATTTGTCTTTTACTGCTGCAAATAAGTATTTGAACAGCAGAGAAAATTAAAGTTAATATTTGGTACAGTAGCCATTGATTACAACTACAGAGGTAAACCGTTTTCTGTATTTTTTTACCAGGTTTGCACAGACTGCAGCATGGATTGTGCACCACTGCTCCACACAGATCATCCCTAGATCAAACAGGTTTCTGGGCTATCTCTAAGAAACATGGGAGTGTGAGCTTCTTCCAAAGATTTTCCATTGGGTTTAGGTCTGGAAACTGGCTAGGGCCCTGCAGAACTGTTATGCTTTCTGCGAAGCCACTCCTTGGTTATTCCGGCTGTCTGCTTCGGGCCACTGACATGTTGGAAGACCCAGTCACGACCCATTTTCAATGCTCTAACAAAGAAGGTAGGTTATTCCCAAAAATCTCACAATACAACGTCATGGTCACTCTCTCCTTAATACAGTGCAGTCGTCTTGTCCTATATGCAGAAAAATACTCCCAAAGTATAATGCTACCACCCCTACGCTTCACAGTAGAGATGGTGTTCTTGTACTCATCATTCGTCTTCCAAACACTACGAGTGGAATTAAGACCAAAAAGTTCCATTATGATCTCATATGACTATCTCCCATGACTCCTCTGGATCATCCAAATGGTCATTGGCAAACTTAAAACGGGCCTGGACATGCGCTGGTTTAAACAGGGAAACCTTCCGCGGCATGCATTATTTCAAACTGACATCTTAGTGTATTACCAACAAGTAACCTTGGAAATGGTTTCAGGTCATTGACCAGCTCCTCCTGTGTAGTTCTCTGCTGATTCCACACCATTCTTAGGATCATTGAGACCCTACGAGTTAGCTGGAGCACCAGTCCAATGGAGATTGACAGTCATGTTTGACTTCTTTCATTTCCCAATAATTTCTCCAGCGGTGAATCTTATATCACCAAGCTGCTTGGCAATTGCCCCGTAATCCCGTCCAGCCTTGTAGACGTCTACAATTTTGTCTCTGGACAGTTCTTTGAGGTGTATGGGGTGGACAGGTGTTTATTTGCAGCTAACCACCTCAAACAGGCCAAAAAGACTCAAAAACCTCCACTCCACGTATTCATTGGACTTTCTAAAGGCAACTAACATGTCTTTGAGTCTCACAATTCTAGCTAATAGACAGGTGTGCAAATACTTATCTGCAGCAGTATAATACAAATAAATTGTTAAAAACCCATATATATTAGGGGTGTAACGGTACGCAAAAATCTCGGTTCGGTACGTACCTCGGTTTTGAGGTCACGGTTCGGTTCATTTTCGGTACAGTAAGAAAAAAAAAATGCAAAATCTAAATGTGCTAGTTGTTTATTACACACCTTTCAACAATAGGAACATTAGCCTATACAAAGCTAGAATTTTGCTCAAAAAGCAGCGGGTATTTAAAGATAGTAATCCAATTTGCCTTTCAGACCCCCAGTATTGGTCAGCTTTCTTTCTGAAAGAAAGAAGAAAAAAGAAGTCCTGGGCTAAAGAGAAAAGCAATCCCAATGACAACGATTTTAACATGTATTTTACAAATGTAATGCCTCAATGAATCATTTTTTTCTTATGAACGGCTTTCAAAAGCTTTATTGGTGGATTTTCTCAAGTTAAAGCGCCACACAGAAATTAATAAATTTAATTGTGTAAATAGGATCTGTGTATTATTCTTATTATTTAATTACAGGTGTTTTAGCTCGTTTCAATTTATTTAAATGGGCTATTATTTATTTTATTATGCGATAATATATTTTACAAATGTGATGCATTCATTTATATTGTATATTTTATGTTGTATAATTTTAGTTCCTATGTGAATATTAGTTCCTACTTGTTTGGTCGTGGTATGAGGGTTTTGTATTGAACACGGGGCTGTGTTGGTTATTATTATAGTAGAGAAGACAGCAGTAAATCAACAAAGACAAGTCAACTGTGCCCCGATCTACCATTCAAGAGACCTGATGGACTCAAAAAGTGGGTTACGATTTCATATTAGTCTGAAAATTGACCGGATCCACCGTATTTTTACATGAGTGACTTCCGGTGTGCCCGATCCTAGCTACTGGTACCGTCTCGCGTCAAATAATAAAGTCTGCCGTTCTTTTCGCGTGCATCGTTTTGAGCCGCTTCTGGGACGCGTCTAACACCCGGCTGCACTGCGACTGGTGTGCATTGGCGGATTGACTTTAACGCCCGCGTTTCACTGCGTTCTCACGCTGGCCACGTTGTCGCGCCGTTGAAGTTTCTGGGTTATACTGTCCTACCATGTTGGTCCTCAATATAGTAGACGGAGTAAATATAATCTACACAAAGAAACTGTAACCAGATCGACTCACAGCCTCGAAAAGTAAGGGTTACATTACGTCAGAAACTCGTTCGGTACGCCACCGTTCCGAACCGAGCACCACGTACCGAAACTGTTCAATACAAATACATGTACCGTTACTAGGGGTGCACGATATCCATTTTTTGAAACCGATACCGGTATCTTCCTGCTCCTCAAGGCCGATACCGATACGATAACCGATCACATATACATAATTTTTCAATGTATATTCACCTGAGTTTTTGAACACCTGTAGGTCAAAAATACTAGTGGTTGATTCAGCTTAGATTTGCCTTTGACTGAACCAGAATTTTCATGATGAAATGAACATTACTATAATGAACAAAACAAAAAACAGTAACAAAACTTTGCATACATTACGCACAAATCCCAATCCGACACCGTGCCAAAAATATTATTAATAGGGCCGATAATATGTTATCGGATTTATTGGGATGATGTCATAATTCCTATTATCGGACCGATAATTATCGTGCACTTCTAACTGTTACACCAGGGGTGTCCAAACTTTTTGCGAAGGGGGCCAGATTTCGTGTGGTAAAAATGTGGGGGGCCGAACTTGGCTGATGTCCTTTACGTAGAACGGGGGTTGCCAACGTCGGTCCTTGAGGGCCCCTATCCAGCTTGTTTTTGTGAGGAGCAGCATTTAGTGTGTAAGCTACTTCATATGCTGGTAGCAGGTACTGCTGACCAATTAATTAAGTCTGTGTACGGGCCAGACGTTATTTATTTTATGACAGAGGCTGGGGGCCGGATGAAATTTGACCACGGGCCGCTTTTGGCCCCCGGGCCGGACTTTGGACATGTCTGCATTACACCCTTATTATAGTGCGATTTCTGGATTTTTTTTTCTTTAGCTTGTCTCTCACAGTGGACAAGTACCTACCATGAAAATTTCAAACCCGCCCATCATTTCTAAGTGGGAGGACTTCCAAAACCGCAGGGTGTTCAAATACTTATTCTCCTCATTGTACAGTGTGGGCCAAAAGTATTGGCACCCCTGCAATTCTGTCAGATAATGCTCAATTTCTCCCAGAAAATGTCTGCAATTTCAAATGCATTGGTAGTAATATCTTCATTTATTTTGCTTGGAATGGAAAAACACAAAAGAGAATGAAAAAAAATATACTATTATCATTTTACACAAAACTCCAAAAATGGGCCGGACAAAAGTATTGGCACCCTTAGCCTAATACTTGGTAGCACCACCTTCGGACAAAATAACTGCGAACATCCGCTTGTGAGTTTCTTACAATGCTCTTCTGGAATTATTCTTTGGCCAACTGCTCCAGGTCTCTCAGATTTGAAGGGTGCCATTTTCAGATCTCTCCACAGGTGTTCTATGAGATTCAGGTTTGGCCACTTTAGAAGTCTCCAGTGCTATCTCTCAAACCATTTTCTAGTGCTTTTTGAAGTGTGTTTTGTGTCACTGTCCTGCTGGAAGACCCATGACCTCTGAGGGAGATCAAGCTTTCTCACACATTATGCTGCAAAATTTGTTGAGAGTCTCCAGACTTCATAATGCCATGCACACGGTCAAGCAGTCCAGTGCCAGAGGTAGCGAAGCAACCCCAAAACATCAGGGAACCTCTGCCATGTTTGACTGTGGGGACCGGGTTCTTTTCTTGTTTTTTTCCCTTGTAAACTCTATGTTGATGCCTTTTCCCAAAAAGCTCTACTTTGTCCCATCTACCCAGAGAACATTCTTCCAAAACGTTTCTGGCTTTCTCAGGTAAGTTTTGGCAAACTCCAGCCTGGCTTTTTTTATGTCTCTGGGTCAGATGTGTCGTCTTCCTGGGTATCCTACCATAGAGTCCCTTTTCATTCAGATGCCGATGGATAGTATGGATTGACACTGTTGTACCCTCGGACTGCGGGACAGCTTGAACTTGTTTGGATGTTAGTCGAGGTTCTTTATCCACCATCCGCACAATCTTTTTTTAAAATCTCTTGTCATTTTTTCCCCCATCCACATCTTGGGAGGGTTAGCCACAGTGCCACGGGCTTTCCACTTATTGATGACACTGCGCACTTAGACACGGGAACATTCAGGTCTTTGGAGATGAAATTGTAGCCTTGAGATTGCTCATGCTTCCTCACAATTTTGTTTCTCAAGTCCTCAGACAGTTCATGAGCAAGATACTGAACCCCACATTGCTCCTGGTGCTGCGTCACCAGTAGGTAGATGGCAATGTAGTGTAAAGCGCTTTGAGCACCTTGAAAGGTGGAAAAGCGCTATACAAGTATAACACCATTTACAATTCTTTGGTCTTTCTTTTCTTCTTACTCAATGTGGTACACACAAGGACACAGGACAGAGGTGGAGTCAACTTTAATCATTTTAACTGGCTGCAAGTGTGATTTAGTTATTGCCACAGGTAAGTAACAGGTACTGTTAATTACACAAATTAGAGAAGCATCACATGATTTTTCAAAGGGTGCCAATACTTTTGTCGGGCCCATTGTTGGAGTTTTGTATAAAATGATAATGATGTAATTTTTCTTCCCATTCTCTTTTGTGTTTTTTCATTTCAAGCAAAATAAATGAAGATATTACTACCAAAGCATTTGTAACTGCAATCTTTTTCTGGGAGAAATTGAGCATTATCTGACAGAATTGCAGGGGTGCCAATACTTTTGGCCAGCAGTGTACTTCAGTTACGCCTTTCATTATAAAGACTGAAGTCGAGGCTAACGTTTTCGTGCAAATTCTGCAGAGATGGCAGAGCAAAAGAAACAAAAAGTTTTGTCTGAAGGAGGGGGGGCGCTACCGGGATAGTCAAGAATTAACATGGGCCTGGCTTACACTCGCTGGCGTGACGCCCTTCCAACTCCTAACCAAACTCGTCAGCAGCCACACTAAGTCACACGGTTGCTAACCGTCATATGCCATTATTTAGTCACAACTGGATTTATTACCTTATTACTATTCATCCTTCACACAGCCACTGAAAACAGAAATGTCGTATAATCCAGCTGCAGGCGCCAGGGAGATCATGATTTTACGACACTGTGCGGGTGTGCACTGGTCCTCATGAGAAACGCCGTCTTTAAGGCAAAACACTACCGCTTTTGTCCACCGGTGTCACTAAAAATTAACCAAAGCTGAAACGTTAACTAGTTTTGCTTTAAATAGGAGACATTACGAATTTTTAATTTCGAGTATGTGTCATTATTTTTATTTTGGCAAGAAATCGTAATCAAGATCAGAAAATCCAGTTTGAGAGAAAATAATCAGGATTTTTCATGTCAGGCAAAATTGAACAGCCTTATCCTGCAGGCCTAATTAGAAGTCTACAGTTCTCAATGTCAGGCAATAAGTTAATATGATCATTACATTGGTTCAGAAGAAGTACAGTTGGCACGCTAGAGAAAGGGAAGAGAAGAGGGACTTTTCAGTTACACAGGGCTGAGTTGTAGCAGTCCCCTTTGACATCCTCCTCATTCACTGACCACACAAGCTGGCTGACACAGCACTCGACGGCAGTCTGGCAGGTAGCAACAAGCTGGCAACAGTTGGTGGGTGTGGGGCGAGTGCAAACAATCACTTTTAACCAAAAGTATCCTCAATTGCGAAATCATTGACCACCATGAAACAATGACACTGACGTCAATGCTATTTCACGAATTCCATTGAAGTCACTCGGGTGACAAATACCTCGACCGAGCTCCCGTTTTCATAAACGAGCTCTCTTACTGAAGATAACCATGGCGGCCTCCATCCAGAAATGACGTTTATAACGGATGTCTTCAGCGTTCTATTATATTTTTCCCACTCGCGCGTGAAAACGTGGAATTCAACTAAGTCCATTGAGCACAAACTTTCAATTTTTAAACATTATTTACAAATAGGCTAAACGGCGACGACGACCCCTTTCGCACAAGCGGCGACGGAAAAGCTAGCAGTGCTAAGCTAACCACTCCCAAAGTCGGCCCTCGGTAGCTTGATGTCCAGCTGTTGCGAACCGGGACACGGTACGATGATTTCAGCCGCTAAACGGCTCTATTAAGTGAAGTCGCCGCCACGACAAGGGCAAACACGCAACACCGCGTCCTTACCCACGGGCGGCCTCCAAACTTTTGATCAGCTTCTTGATTTTCCATATCTCCACGTTCCTGTCCGCCGCGCTGGGGTCGTCCGCCATCTTTCTGCTGTGGTTGTTCAGCACCTAAAATGCCGGGAAAGGAGCATTAATACGAGAAAGCGGCGGTGGCGGGAACAACAACAAAGCCTGACGGTCGTTCAACTACGCGTACCTCGCTAAATAAATTGTCCGGAGGCCCGTGTTAGGACTGACCGAAGAGGAGAGCTTCTCCTCCGGCTGTCTCTCTCAATAAAGTGCGCGGAGAGCTAACAGGCCTCCGGTCTGCCAGGCCCTAAAGTCCACCCGATTCTTACCTAATTCGACCTACTTTCCTTCGTTCTGCTCGACAACTACTGTGCTAGCGATGACATGAATAGAAACAAAAACGAGAACCGTACCTGCCTCGGACAACGCCGCTCCGCTCGCTGTTTTCTAGTCTACGTCGCGTCGGTGGTCCGAGGGATGACGTTGCCTTTCCTGCCGGTTTCTCTCCTCCGCACGCCTCGCGTGGTGCCGCCGACTGGGCTCACATGTAGGAGGCGGTTCCAAGTGGTGGCGTTCACTTCCTGGAAACCGCATAGAAACCAATGGGAGCCTGTGACCTGTGCGTCAATCATAATATTCAATGCGACCATTGGGTGACTCATGGCATCACGTCGTCATAGAGGAGCAGGCGTCAATCGCAGTCGGTTGTGGGATGTGTAGTATTACAAGGTTCCTTAAAAAGTCTTTAAATTAGGGCTGTCAAACGATTGAAAATTTTAATCGAGTTAATTACAGCTTAAAAATTAATTAAGCGTAATTAATCGCAATTCAAACCATCTATAAAATATGCCATATTTTTCTGTTAATTATTGTTGGAATGGAAAGATAAGACACAAGATGGATATATACATTCAGAGGCGTCGCGTCCCATTAGGCAAACCAGGCAATTACCAAGGGCCCCCAGCCAGCAGGGGCCCCGAGAGGGCCAACAGATTTAGCACACGCAGCTTTACTGCACTGTCGTGGCGACAAATGTAGGGAGTGTTTCAATATCATGGAATCATTTGGCAGATTATCTAATGATTCAGCTATCGATCCCTCTCATAACGAACCATGTCATGTAGATTATACATGTTTAAGAAAGTCCAATCAGATATTAATATCACATGATTGTTTGAAGAGTGTCTCAGTTCTCCCAAGATCTCTCTGGAAAGTCCTTGCCAAGTTATTTTAAGTTGATTTTCACAGGCCACCTCATTATTCATGTGACCACTTAAAGAAATGGTGATTTTTCCCAAAAAGTCTATTAATGGGTCTAGCGTATTCCTCCTCCAATACTCTAGAAGAAAAATATAACATATACTGTATGCATCTAAAATAATCCTAAACGATTTTATTAGCAATTTTAATTCTCCTTTTAGCAAGGTTCCTTGGGTATGCGTACGTTCCCATAGCAACCAGTCCTGTTATTGTCCTACGTCACAAGCACTGCTTATTCTGGGAGCGAGAATAGGCATAAGGTGTGCATTTCGAGCAGAGGACAGCGACCTGTTAAAATGTGTGCGTCCATGAACGAATGTAAGGAATGTAATGTAATGCACTTTTTTTCTTTAATATTTTTGTTATTTGGTTATTTAGCTTTTAGATTGGATTTTATTTTTAATTGCATTATACTGCACTTTTTGTCGACACCTTAGAAAAAAGCTGGGCTCCACTTTTGCACTGAATATAGAGAAAATGTTTTAGTTATTATTCATGTTATTGATCTTTTTGTTTGTTGCTGATACTGGATTTCATTTGTACATTTTCTGATGTGCCTTTTACAATAAAACTTTATATATACATTTTCTTTTGGGAATTTTCTCAGAAGGTGTCAGTCTCCCCCAGGGCAGCTGTGGTTACAATAGAAGCGTACATCCACTGACTGTGGAGTGAATGGGGAGGGGGCACTTTGAGTGTCCTAAACTGCGCTGTATGAGAGCGAGGCGTTATTAGACTTTGATTAAATATGCTATTGCTCTAAATCCAACTGTCCCTCTTACTTGCACACGCTAGAAGGGCCCAATGTTGCTTGGGGCCCCCGGGGACCCTTGCTACGCCTCTGTATACATTCAACATACGGTACATAAGTACTGTATTTGTTTATTATAACAACAGATCAACAAGTTGGCATTAATATTACCCTTTATTGCCAAATGTATCACATTTGATACACCTAAAATTGCATGATTTTGAGACTAATTCAGAATTTTGACATTTCTTTTTGAAAAAAAAAAAGCTGGATGCAAGTCAACACATGCATCTGCAGGTTCCAAGAGAAAAAAAAAGAAAGATTTAGCAAGTGTTATAGATATCAGAGCGCTTATAACACATATTCATTTTGACTTTTCTTTTTACAAATTTGAAAAAAAGGTTTCATTAGGACCTTATTTTTAAAATTTTGGGATTCTCTGATAATTGCTTCATGTTGCAGGTATTTAAGGGTTAATATTCTGTTAAAGCGATCCATGGATAGAAAGATTTGTAGTTCTTAAAAGATAAATGTTAGTACAAGTTATAGAAATGTTATATTAAAACCCCTCTTGATGTTTTCGTTTTAATAAAATTTGTAAAATTTTCAATCAAAAAATAAACTAGTAGCCCGCCATTGTTGATGTCAATAATTACATAATGCTCATGGGTGCTTAAGCCCATAAAATCAGTTGCACCCAAGCGCCAGCAGAGGGCGACAAAACTCCAAAAAAACCACAAGTAACAAGTTGGCATTGCACTGTGCTGTCATTATAATCTGTTTGAGCGGGGCATGTGCAGGGCTGGCCCAGCCTATATGCAGACTATGCAGCTACTTAGGGCCCCTGACCACTAGGGGGCCCCCAATCTGGCAATTGTTTAATTTATATTCTATTTTATGTACTACAGTTTGCTTTATTTGATTTTTGTGAGCTTTGATACTTGAGTACAAGCTTAAAAAAAAATAAAAGTTTTTCCTTCTTTCTTTCCTCTTTTAGAAAAAGGTTTGGCGCTATCTACTGTAAGTACTGACAATCATTTGGGGTGAGAAGTTTGAAGTATGCAGTGCAACAAAATCTGATTAATATACAAAATATGGATGTATGGCTTGGATTGCATGTATGGGTTTCTCAGTACACTGTGACGAAATGGTGGGCCAAAAATATGGGCCCCTTTGCATTATTTTGCTTAGGGCCCCCAAATGGCCTGGGCCGGCCCTGGGCATGTGTGTTAATTGCGTCAAATATTTTAACGTGATTAATTTAAAAAATTAATTACCGCCCGTTAACGCGATCATTTTGACAGCACTACTTTAAACGTCTTCGATTTAAAATCTGGGTAATCAAGTTTGCATTGCTTCATCGTGCATTTTATCTTGAAAAGCAGCAAAAAATAAGGCAGGAAATTCCATCCAGCTTCAGAGACGATGACTGTCGTGACAAAAGTGATGATGAGTGGGTGCCAGATAACAACAGAGATAGACATTTTTGGACTACAGTGCTGGCCAAAAATATTGCCCCCCCCCCCCATGCAATTATGTCAGATAATGCTCAATTTCACCCAGAAAATGATTGCAATTACAAATAATTTGGTAGTAATATCTTCATTTATTTTGCTTGCAATGAAAAAACAGAAAAGAGAATGGGATTTTTTTTTTTTTTTAATCAACATATTTTTACACAAAACTCCAAAAATGGGCCACACAAAAGTATTGGCATCGTTTGAAAAATCATATGATGCTTCTCTAATTGGTGTAATTACAGCACCTGTTACTTACCTGTGGCACATAACAGGCGTTGACAATAACTAAATCACAACTGCAGCCAGTTAAAATGGATTAAAGTTGATTCAACATCTGTCCCGTGTTCTTGTGTGTACCGCATTGAGCATGGAGAAAAGAAAGAAGGCCAAAGAACTGTCTGAGGACTTGAGAAGCAAAATTGTGAGGAAGCATGGGCCATCTCAAGGCTACAAGTCCATCTCCAAAGACCTGAATGTTCCCGTGTCTACAGTGCGCAGTGTCAACAATAAGTGTAAAATCCACGGCACTGTGGCTAACCTCCCTAGATGTGGACGGAAAACAAAAAATGATGGGGGATTTCAACGAAAGATTGTGTGGATGGTGGATAAAGAACCTCGACTAACATCCAAACAAGTTCAAGCTATCCCGCGGTCCGAGGGTACAACAGTGTCCTCCCAGTAGTATCCGTCAGCGTCTATATGAAAAGGGACTCTATGGTAGGATACCCAGGAAAACCCCATTTCTGACCCAGAGACATAAAAAAGCCAGGCTGGATTTGGGCAAAACTTACCTGAGAAAGCCAAAAACTTTTTGGAGGAATGTTCTCTGGTCAGATGAGACAAAAGCAGAGCTTTTGGGGAAAAGGCATTGTTTTCCGAAATTTCCATGTTCGCGGTGAATCAGTAACAGGCACACTTTTGCTCAACAGACGATCTTTATTGATTAGGAAATGCAGAATAAATGACATTTATTGATTACACTCCCACAAAAGCAAGCAAACAGATATCAAAAACAAGCAAACATATGGTAACGTGATGCTAGATTTGAGTTTGTCAATCTCAGAATCCCCGCGTTATGTTACAGCACAACTAGTAGTCCCTTAGAAATTAAAATCGCTTACCGTGACAAACGAGTGGGAAGCCAACAACACTCCAGTAAAGCGTCAAAAGGACAAAAGCTGGGCCATCCGTACTTAATCCACCAGCGGACTTCACTGGTCGCCCGGAAATGTTTGGTTTTTGTAGGGACGTAGGCCAACTTCCGCCCCCGAGCGGCACGGCCCCGTCCAATCACAAACATTTAAGCTACTTTTGGTTCAGCCCCCTTGAAAAAGTGCTTTTCACATGGTTCAAATGATCTGTGCTGCAACAGATGCCAACAAATGGTAAATATTATGGGTGCAAAACAAGTTATCTCGTGAGATTCTCAAGCGTGTCTCCTAACTATGGGAACAAGGTGAAAAACAATAGAAGTTGTTACAATCTATGTCACAGAAGCAATCATACATCACAAAAGCAGAATGTAATATTTTCCCACATCGGGCATCAACATAGAGTTTACAGTCAAAAAAACAAGGCCCTCAAGGAAAACACAGTCCCCACAGTCGAACATGACGGATGTTTTGGGGTTGCTTTGCTGCCTCTGGAACCGTGTGCATGGCATTATGAAGTCTGAAGACTACCAACAAATTTTGCAGCATAATGTAGGGCCCAGTGTGAGACAGCTGGGTCTCCCTCAGAGGTCATGGGTCTTCCAGCAGGACAATGACCCAAAACACACTTCAAAAAGCACTAGAAAATGGTTTAAGAGAAAGCACTGGAGACTTCTAAAGTGGCCAGCAAACATGAATCCCATAGAACACCTGTGGAGAGATCTGAAAATGGCAGCCTTCAAATCTTGACCTGGAGCAGTTGGCCAAAGAAGAATGGTCGAAAATTCCAGCAGAGCATTGTAAGAAACTCATTGATGGATACCGGAAGCGGTTGTTTGCATTTATTTTGTCTAAAGGTTGTGCTACCAAGGATTAGGCTGATTTTTGGAGTTTTGTGTAAAATGATAATTTTTAAAAAATCATTCATTTTTGCGCTTTTTCATTGACAGCAAAATAAATGAAGATATAAAGCATTTGTATTTGCAATCATTTTCTCAGACAAATTGAGCATTAACCGACAGAATTGCAGGGGTGCCAAGACTTTTGGCCAGCAGTGTACAGTGATTTGAAAAAGTATCTGAACCTTTTGGAATTTCTCACATTTCTGCATAAAAACCTTAAGCGGATTTTAAGGGGGGCCCAGCCCCCCCCCCCGGTGGCCTATAAGTGTCATTGCATGTAATTGACTTTCCTATATACAGTGGTACCTCTACATACGAAGTTAATCCGTTCCAGGACCTTGTTTGTAAGTCGAAATGGTCGTATGTCGAGCAGGATTTTCCCATAGGAATACATTATAATTCCATTAATTCGTTCCACAGCCCAAAAACCTGCACTAAATCCTTAAAAAATACTGCTGGTACTATTACAAATGGCAATTACATATAGCAAAACAAATAAATAATAAATAAAAATCGGATTAATAATATAATAATAATAATAATTCCTGTAATAGTGTAACGAAACGGGTTCTAATAAGGCGGACGTTTTTTTCTGTACCTGAAGGCACCGCGGGGCTGACGTGACAAAGAGGGAGGGGAGCGGGTGAGAGTTTACTTTCGCTTTCAATGCTTTCTTGAGAACATAGTCAATTGCGGCAGACAGCAGGCGTTTTGTGTTGAATAAGTTATGAAAGAAATGATGAAAACGTGGCGAAGCTGGCGATTTTTCTGGAGATGTTACCACAATAAGAATTGTCAGCTTAAAGTGCCTGTGACACGAAAAAGCATGTTTATTTCATAATACACGCGGTATTTTATGCTCCTGAATGATTTGGACCGCTTGGATGTGTGTGGAGGCGATCGCTATATTTATTTAGTTTTTTGAATCCCGCGCCAGGAAAATGAGTGACTTCCGGCTTCGGTCTTGCATTGAGGAGGAGGGCGCTGTGACGTGTACGGTACAAGACGTCCTCTTCACTATACAGCGTACTGTTGTGTATGGGGACGAATGATTCAGCTGATTTTGCGGATTAATACGTTTATTTTTCGCATCACGCCAGCCAAACGGCTGCAGAAAAATCATTCTGTATGAGGGAGAGGCGTATGCGCCTTTTTGGAGTTTCAAAAGGTTCCCATTCACCGTGGATATTTACTGTGGGACCATTGGACTTACGAGGAAGTGAGTAAACATCTTGTTTTGTATTATGTCAAATACGAATACAGCGATTACAAAGTAAACACTACAAACTTCCTTTAAATGAAGGACTACTTACGTTTGATCATTGATAGGCATGTAAAAAGCTGTCCTAATGGTCATTAGCAGCAGCCCGTTAGCTGCACAACAACTCCAGCCACCCTCCTCCGGGGAACCAACTGTAAATTGCTCTCCGCCGGGCGGTTTGCCGATCCGTGACGACAATAGACAACCGGGTCGTCATGTCAAATAATCCAGGATAGTTATGTGTGATTTTCCGCTTCGAAGACTTTGAAACATCACTCGGTTCGGGTTAGCATGTCGGCTAGCTGTCAGGCCTTCTGGTTTGTTTACTTTCTCCGAAGCCGGGGAAGGGAAATGACATATGTCCGATTTAGGTGTCATAAAATATAGTTCGGGAGGTGCGACAGTAAAGGTGAAGTCGACAGTTTTGACCATTATGGAGTAATTTTGCCATGTCGTCCTGAATAAATCCATTTTTATTATTTCATATTCCATTCAGCACAAGACTGTTATTTGTCATGACCATGCCATTCATTTAGCAATTGGGGAAAATACTTGGATAAAAAGAATATCCTGTAAAAATATTGAAGTAAAGAGACAGAAACAATGACATTTTGCCGCTCTCTTCGTCGCGTTTTCCTCATTGTGAATAGTTCCCCCTCAACGGGCTGACTGGTCCTTCTCAAGCCATTTATATAGCTATTGGGGGAAAATACTTGGATAAAAAGAATATCCTGTAAAAATATTGAAGTAAAGAGACAGAAACAATGACATTTTGCCGCTCTCTTCGTCACGTTTTCCTCGTTCTGAATAGTTCTCCCTCGACGGGCTGACTGGTCCTTCTCAAGCCATTTATATTGCTATTGGGGAAAAATACTTGGATAAAAGGAATATCCTGTAAAAATATTGGAGTAGAGAGACTGAAACAATGACATTTGGCGGCTTTCTTCGTCGCGTTTTCCTCGTTCTGAATAATTCCCCCTCAATGGGCTGAATAGTCAAATCGATGAGACCAGTCTACCGCTGACGTCATCCACCTGTTGGGGACGCTAAAGCCCTATAATGGTAGGCGTGGCTAACTGGCAGATTAAAAGGTTAATTTCTCGTCATCTGTGCTTTGCTAAATTGTTGTATATAGTCGAATCGTCTCAAAATATGATTCTAATTCACATAATAATGCCATTTAAGACTTTTTTTCTCCTGTTGTATGCTCTTTAACTTATAAAGACTGGCGAACGATGGTCGGAGGAGGACCGTGGAGATGTATTGTTGAGCCATTTCACCCCACGCTCATATTTTTCTGTCATTTGCATCTTCATTTAGAAGGTAAGCGTCAACTTTTTCCTTGTTTCACCACCTGTACCAACCTTTTCTGAAACCAGTGTTGAATTGTCACACAAGAAAATCCGCCGTGCATTCGTCTGCGGTGCTGCCATTGTCGTCGTATTTCGAGCATGTCGTCGGATGTAGAAACAAATGGCGAGTCAAATTTTACGTCGGATGTCGAAAAGTTCGTGTGTCGAAGCGATCGTATGTAGAGGTACCACTGTATCTAAAAGTTGTAAAGCAATAAAACTGCAACAAAAATAAATTAAATTAACACAAAAAAAATAAAAAATTATGATGGGTCAAAATTATTTTTCAAGCACCTTAGACGGTCAATTGCTTTGCATATAATAAAGAAAAAATGCAAATTTTTCAATCGCAAATATTTTTTCGCATTCGCAAACTTTTTCTATGATTGAAATTCTTCTTATTTTGATAGAAGTGACTTTTCTTTTTGAAAATCTATATTTTTTTGAAGAAACTTATTTTTTTGATTGATTAGTAAAGACAAAAATGTCATAGCAAAAATGTGGCCCAAACACAAATTAACATTACTCCAATCAAAAAAGTTCCTTCAATCAAAAAAAAAAAAAAAAAAAAAAAAAAAAAAATTAAATAAAAAAAAATAAAAAAAACTTTCACATGCATTTTTTTGGGGGGGGGGGGGGGGTTGAGTTTCAAATGTATTTTTGCATTCAAACACATTTTTTTTTATTGCAGTGACTTTTTTGGGTTGAAAATATATATTTTGATTGAAGCAACTTTTTTTTGATTGAAAATAAAGGCACAAATCTACCTCCACATGGCTCAGCCCAGGGGATACAATTTTGACTAGGGTAACTACATTGGCTTGACAACGGCGGGTGTACCATATTCAATGAATGACGATCTTGGCGAAAAGTATGGCTGTCCTAAGCAGCCTGATTTAGAATTCCCCTCAAGAATGACGGGGGGGTGAAAAAAAAAAACGCTCATTGTCAACTATTATTATAAATATTCTTTTAAGTTAATTTTATTGCTGACACTACGTTTCGGGCTCATCAACATGTTGTGCCACCCCTGCCCCAAAAATCAAACTCCGCCTATGATAAAAACACCATCAAATGTGAGCTGATATTTGTCAAAATCACACAGATGAAAAAAAAGTGTCTGCTTTTACCAAAACAACCCAAACATTGATAGATTTTCATATTTTAATGGGGATAGTATGCAAACAATAACAAAAGGGGGGGGGGGGGATAACTAAGTGAATTTAATTTAATGTGAAATTAAAATAAGTAAGTGCATTTAATTTAACGTGTGAGGAATGGCAGCGAATGAATCGCTGCTATTCCTCTCACTTCAAATGGATTTGACATCTATGAGTAATCAACTCATTCCAATTCGCAGCAACAGAGTTCAGCCTATAATGATTTCCTGATCCATGTATCGATAATTGCCGTATCCTCATATCGTGAGATCGTTATCGTGAGCCTTGTATCGCAAATCAGCTACCCAGAGGTTCCCACCCCTACTATGCATATAAATTGTTGAAATGTTTAGGAAATCATATTAGGGATCAAATGTTTCTATGTTCACAATAAATTCAATAAATTAATTCATTTTTGATAGTAAATTTACATTGTTTTATGTTGAGTCCACTGGATTGGACATGTCTTTAACTTCATGAAAAAAATAAGAAACTGAACATTATTTTCATGTCCTTAGAAGAATTAAAACTAGGGCTGTCAAAATTATCGCGTTAACGAGCGGTAATTATTTTTTTAAATTAATCACGTTAAGATATTTGTCGCAATTAACGCACATGTCCCACTCAAACAGATTAAAATGACAGCTCAGGGTCATTTGCACTTGTTGCTTGTGTTTTTTTGGAGTTTTGTCGCTCTCTGCTGGCGCTTGGGTGCGACTGATTTTATGGGTTCAGCACCATGAGAATTGTGTAATTATTGACATCAACAATGGCGAGCTACTCGTTTATTTTTTGATTGAAAATTTTACAAATTTTATTAAAACGAAAACATTAAGAGGGGTTTTAATTAGGGTTGTTCCAATCATGTTTTTTTGCTCCCGATCCGATCGTTTTAGTTTGAGTATCTGCCGATCCCGATATTTCCCGATCAGATTGCTTTTTTTTGCTCCCGATTCAATTCCAATCATTCCCGATCATTTTTCCCGATCATACATATTTTGGCAATACATTAAGAAACAAATGAATAAAACTCGGACGTATATATACATTCAACATACAGTACATAAGTACTGTATTTGTTTATTATGACAATAAATCCTCAAGATGGCATTTACATTATTAACATTCTTTCTGTGAGAGGGATCCACGGATAGAAAGACTTGTGACTTTGTATATTGTGACTAAATATTGCCATCTAGTGTATTTGTTGAGCTTTCAATAAATGATACTGCAGCCATGCCCCAAGGCATGATGGGAAGTGGAACCATGACTGTGCGTAGGGCTAGCAATTGATATATCTTCTCTGCGTTGGGAAATAAATTAAGGTGTTAAGAAAAAGATGAAATGCGACCTTGCTTCCCAACATTGCTTCCCATGATATTTCTAATCATAGGGAGAGGGATTGCAAGTTTTAGCCAATTGAAGGAAGGCTCCAAAGGCTGCCAAAATTCACTTTACTTATTTTATGCTGCCTTTTATCTCTCTATATAGGTAAAATGGCGCCATTACAGATTGAGCGCAACAATGCGCGAGTGGGTCATGCAACGCATGCATTAATTGCGCTAAATTTTTTAACGTGATACATTTAAAAAAAAAACGTATTTCCGCCGTTATTGGGATAAATTTGATAACCGTACCTCAAGCATAAACTAAAGACTCTGGATGAGTGTAACATATTATGTCTGTAACGTTAAATACAATTAGAAAACGATTTAATTAAAAAAAAAAAAATATATATATATATATTAAAAAAAGGCATGGCCGATATTTTGAAAATGACGTGATCGGACCCGATCGATCGGGACATCTCTAGTTTTAATATAAAATTTCTATAAGTTGTACTAACATTTATCTTTTAAGAACTACGAGTCTTTCTATCCATGGATCGCTTTAACAGAATGTTAATGTTAATGCCATCTTGTTGATTTATTTTTATAATAAACAAATACAGTACTTATGCACAGTACGTTGTATATATTTTCGTCTTGTGTCTTATCTTTACATTCCAACTATAATTTAAAGAAAAATATGGCATATTTTATAGGTGGTTTGAATTGCGATTAATTACGATTAATTAATTTTTAAGCTGTGACTAACTCGATTAAAATGTTTTATCATTTGACAGCCCTAATTAAAACACATCAGAAAAAAAATGTGACCAAGTACTTCATAATTCATGCATCAGCCAATGTAAGTGATTGTACAGTAATAAGTCTAAAGTAATCATGATACTGGTACAAATATTCACCACTAGATGGAAGCATTATTTAACAAGACAAAAATAAAATTCTCATGCGCCTGTCATTTTTCTTCCTCAATGAATGCGCATCGATACAGATTTCTGTATTCAATTGCATTGTTCTCTTGGGAATTGGGAAAAGTGAGGTACAGATTACTAGACTGTGTGTCCAGATTATCTATGACAAATAAAATTTTATGGGGACGGCGTGGTACAGTGGTATGAAAAAGTATCTGAACCTTTTGAAATTTCTCACATTTCTCCATAAAATCAAATGTGATCTGATCATTTTCAAACTCACACAGATGTAAAAACAGTGTCTGCTTTAACTGAAACCACCCAAACATTTATAGGTTGTCATATTTTAATGACATACCATGCAAACAATGACAGAAGGGGAAAAAATAAGTAAGTGAACCCTCTGCCTAAGGAGACTTAAAGAGCAATTGAAACCAATTTTGAGCCAACAATTTAAGTCAGGTTTGTGCCCAAACACTGACGACTGGTTCAAATCTGCCCTGCCCACTATAAAACACACACCTGGTAACCAATGTCTTGAGAAAGAAGCATTGTCTGATGTGCATCATTGCTCGGTCAAAAGAGCTGTCTGAAGACTTGCGATCAAGCTGGGAACGGATACAAAACCATCTCTAAAAGTCTGAATGCTCATCAATCAACAGTCAGAGAAGTTGTCTACAAATGGAGAGAGTTTGGCAATGTTGCTTCTCTCCCAAAGAGTGGCCGTCCACCAAAGATGACGCCAAGAATTCAGCGCGAAATACTCAGAGAGGTAAAAAAAGAACCGTAGCGTGTTAAAGCCACGCTAGGTAAATTTTCAACCTTCATCAAATATTTTCATAACATTTGTGATGATATGTCGACTGACAACTAGATGGATGACACCTCTCTTATATCTAGAAGGGGGTCTGTGTCACTTTCACCACCACTAATTACAGTTGTATGAAAAAGTATCTGAACCTTTTGTAATTTCTCACATTTCTGCATAAAATCACCATCAAATGTGATCTAATCTTTGTCAAAATCACACAGATGAAAACAAACAAAACAGTGTCTGCTTTAAATAAAACCAACCAAACATTTGTAGGGTTTCATATTTTAACTAGAAACTGCAATTTCTGGAGAAATTACTCTGGGTCTTTGCTATGTGGAGATACAGCTCTTAGCCCCGCCCAGGTTTGTTTGGGGAGATTTTGGGGACAATGTCAGGTCACTTCCTTTGATTTGGAGACATTTGGGGGACACGTCCTGGTCATAACAGGTCACTTCCTTAATATCTTTTGGTGTAAAGATTCCATTCTACATTGAGCACAACTGGGGCGTACAGTCCAGTGTGGCTTATCTATGAACAAATGCCTTTTTCATGTCAAATTTGGTGGGTGGCGGCTTATAGTCAGGTGCGCCTTACAGTCCAGAAATTACAGTAGTTTATTTTTTGATTGAAAATTTTACAAATTTTATTAAAACGAAAACAGGGGTTTTAATATAAAATTTCTATAACTTGTACTAACATTTATCTTTTAAGAACTACAAGTCTTTCTATCCATGGATCGCTTTAACAGAATGTTAACGTTAATGCCATCTTGCTGATTTATTGTTATAGTAAACAAATACAGTACTTATGTAGAGTATGTTGAATGTATATATCCGTTTTGTGTCTTATCTTTCCATTCCAACAATAATTTACAGAAAAATATGGCATATTTTATAGATGGTTTGAATTGCGATGAATCACGATTAATTAATTTTTAAGCCGTAATTAACTCGATTAAAAATTTTAATCGTTTGACAGCCTCAGTAAAAATTGGTTTCAATTGCAAGGGTTCACTTACTTATTTTTCCCCCTTCTGCCATTGTTTGCATGCTATCCTCATAAAATATGAAAACCTATAAATGTTTGGGTGGTTTTAATTAAAGCAGACACAGTTTTTTCATCTGTGTGATTTTGACAAAAATCAGACCACACTGATAGTGAGTTTATGCAGAAATGTGAGAAATTCCAAAAGCTTCAGATACTTTTTCATACCACTGTACCATCAATGATTTGATCAATGAGAAGAAAGTTTCCTGGATGAGTACTTCCTCATTTGGAATAGTGGAAGTTTTCCACTACCTGTCATTCTGCAGGGAAATAAAGATTTTACACTGATTAGTCCGGTAATCCACGCCATCACTCCGACAGCACGGCTTCAAGATAGATTAGATGAGAGCCAACACCGTGACAATCTTGCGGATAGATAGATGGATAGGCCGGGCGAGATGGGAAAAGAGATGAAACAGGGGAGAAAGATGGTGGAAAATTGATTTTCTTGCAGTTGCATTAATCAAATTTACTACTGAAAGGGCATTATCAGTTCAGTGGATTTAATACAGCGTGTTAAAGGAAGACAGAGGCGTAGCCGGTGAGGCGAGTACAGTTTGAAGGATGATGGGAGCTCCACGGTGCTTAAATGGCCTTTCGCTGGAATGGCTCAAAAAATGACTGAGATTTAAAAACAAAACAAAAAACAAAAAATAACAATTAACGATAACATGCAATTTCTAAAGAAATTGCGATGCGAGCTTTGCTATTATGGTTGGTATATCATTTCATGTTGGTTTGGAGGCATTTCCTGGTCACTTCTTGTTGATGTTACATCACTTCCTGTTGGCATCGAGTCACTTCCTGTTGATTTGGGGGCATTTCATAGTCACTTGCTGTTGTCTTTTTACCACATAAACCCAGCGCGTGAGTCATACAACTGACTGAGCAAGATTGACACACCAACTCTCGCTATCAGTTCTACCGGACAGTCCAGAACAAATGGCAGGACGCTCTGTCCCAACACAAGGAAAACCAATGCCCCATATCAAACTGATATCTGCATTTCATTGTCATGTTTTGTCCATATTGGGTCACTTCCTGTTGATTTGGGGGCATTCTAGTGTATTTCCAGTTGATAATGGGTAACTTCCTGTTGATTTTGGGGTATTTCAGGGTCACTTTCTGTTGATTTGGGGACATTTTGGCGTCCTGTTGCTATCGGTTCACTTCCTGTTGATTTTGGGGCATTTTAGGTCACTTCCTGTTGATTTAGGGGCGGTTGAGAGCCATTTTCTGTTGAGTTGGGGACATTTCGGGGTTTTTCTGGTTAGTAACTGGTCACTTCCTGTTGATTTGGGGGCATTTTTGGGTCACTTCCTGTTGATATCAGTTCACTTCCTGTTGATTTGGGGGCATTTTAGGTCACTTCTTGTTGATTTAGGGACATTTCAGGGTGTTGCCGGTTGATAACGGGTCACTTCCTGTTGATGTGGGGGCATTTTAGGTCACTTCCTGTTGATTTCGGGGCGTTTCAGAGCCACTTTCTGTTGGTTTTGGGACATATTTGGGTCACTTCCGGTTGATAACGGTTTACTTCCTGTTGATTTTGGAGCATTTTGGGGTCACTTCATGTTGATATCGGTTCACTTTCTGTTGATTTAGGGGCATTTAAGGTCACTTCTTGTTGATTTAGGGGTATTTCAGGGTCACTTTCTGTTGATTTGGGGACATTTCGTGGTCATTTTCTGTTGATTTGGGGACATTTGGGTGTACTGTTGCTATCGGTTCACTTCCTGTTGGTTTTGGGACATTTCCGGGTAACTTCCTGTTTATATCAGGTCACTTCCTGTTGATTTGGGGGTATTTCAGGGTCACTTTCTGTTGATTTGGGGACATTTTGGCGTCATGTTACTATTGGTTCACTTTCTGTTGGTTTCGGGACATTTCCGGGTCACTTCCTGTTAATATCAGGTCACTTCCTGTTGATTTGGGGGTATGTCAGGTTCACTTTCTATTAAGTTAGGGAAATTTCGGGGTCACTTCATGTTGATTTCAGTGCATATCAGGATCACTTTCTGTTGAAATGGGAACATTTCTTGGTCACTTCCTGATGATATCGGTTCACTTCCTGTTGTTTTCAGGGTCACTTCCTGTTGATTTGGGGGCAGTTCGGGGTCACGTTTCGTCCATAACGGGCAACTTCCTGTTGATTTGGGGGTATTTCGGAGTCACTTTCTGACGAGTTTGGGAGATTTTGGGGTCACTTCCTATTGATATTGGTTCATTTCCTGTTGATTTCGGGGCAATTTGCGGTCACCTCATGTGGATATTGGTTCAATTCCTGTTAATTAACGGGCATTTTAGAGGGTTTCCGGTTGATAATGGGTCACTTGCTGTGGATTTATGGGCATTTCAGGGCCACTTTCTGTTAATTTGGGGAAATTTCATGGTGCTTCCTGTTGATAATGGGAAACTTCCTGTTGATTTGGGGGTATTTCAGGGTCAATTTCCGTTGACTGGGGACATTTTGTCATCCTGTTGATATCGGTTCACTTCCTGTTGATTTGGGGACATATCAGTGTGTATCTGGTTGCTAACGGGTCATTTCCTGTTGATTTAGGGGCATTTCAGGGCCACCTTCTGTTGATTTGGGGGTATTTTGGGGTCACTTCCTGTTGATATCAGTTCAGTCCCTGTTGATATCATCACATGCTATTGAATTCGGGGAATTTTAGGTCCCTTCCTATATTGCAATAAGGAATATTAAAAGATTAAAATCTACTTCCTGATGATATTAGATCACTTCCTGTTGATATCGGGTCACTTCCTGTTGATCAGGGGCATTTGAGATCACTTTCTGTTGATATCAGGTCACTTCCCGTTGATTTGAGGGCATTTCAGGGTCACTTCCTGTTGATATGTACTCACTTCCTGTTGATTTGGGGTCATGTCTTGTTGACCTCGACTCACTTCCTGTGGAACAGGTGGCATTTCAGGGGGTTCCTTTCGTGTGTCGATAATGGGTTACTTCCTGTAGAACGCAGGTCACTTCCTGTAAATGGAACGGCGCTTAGGACCACTGGAAACGAATGGGAAATTTTGGCTGAACAGTATATTTTTGCTGCAAGAAAAATAAGTCTTGTGCGCCTCAATATCTTCATTTTTTTCACATGTAAATGAAGTGATTTGGATAAAAACTGTCATTTTTGGAGTTGTCAAACCAAGGAAAATTCCAGTGATTTGGGTGTATGAACGGACTCGTTAGGTCAAACAGTTTTACATCATTGAAAAAAAAAAAAGTCATACTGTATTATAGATTGTAGCTTTTTCACGACACGCAAAGCTACCATCAAAGACTGAAGCGCTGACGATTATGATCCTCTTACTCACTTTGAGAGACAAACACACTCACAGATTAGCAAGTCAGCAGAGAGTAAATGCCGCCTAATTCCCTCTGCAAAGCTGAAAGCTTTCCTCATCCTTGTTGAGAGCTGCATCGCTCAAAGTGAAGAGGTTGTCTTTAGCCGGCGCAAATTCAAGAAAAAAACTCAAGTGGCGATGAGTCAAATACTGGAAGTGTTGAGACGTATGCTCATGTCATTGGTGTCATGAACCTCCACGAAGCGAACGATCACTGTGGAGAATTGTGAAAATCCACAAATGAACCACTGACATCCTCCTCTTGCGTAATTTCTTATAGATGTCACAAGATGGCGGCAAAGCACTTACAACAGATGACCATAAGGCACTAACACCATGAATTTCACATTGAAGGGAACACACCCAATATAAAATAAATAGCATTTATATCTTAGTTTAAGGAAAACAAGCAGAATGTATTTGACATAGGGGATAAGAGATATATGACACCTTCTTATCATGGAAGCCCAACGTGTGCGTCATGCAACTGACTGAGTAAAATTGACGCTGACGAGGCAAGCCCACGTCTGCACCACCAACTCCCGCGATCAGTTCTTCCGGACAGTCCAGAACAAATGGCGGGACGTCCTGTCCCAACACAAGGAACACTGGAGAACACCCGATATCCAGCTGATAACACGACTGATAAGACTCCAAGAGCCCCTTTGACACTTAGTTGGCAAAATCCACAACCCTCGTTGCCCTGTAACTCCCAAATCCTCCTGTCCAATCCACAAACAGAAAATAATCCTAAGCAACGCCAAAGCACAACCTTCTTTTGCCCAAAGCCCGCCACGCCACAGCCTTCAAAAAGACCGAATATTTAACTTATCGTTGTAATTTTTCTCAGAAACCTTTTGTTGACTTGTGATATGGTGATCTTGGAACAAGTCTGCCTCCTCGCTTGAGTCTGTTTCTGTTTCGCCTTGCCGTTTGATAGCTGTCGACCTGAATAAATTATCAACTTGTGCTTCGAAGCCTTTTTCCAGCTTTCAAAATGGAGTCAGTACAAGGGGTTAACACAGGGGTCTCCAAACCAGTCCTCAAGGGCCGCTGTGGGTCCTGGTTTTTGTTCCAACCGATCGAGCACAGACAGGTTAACCAATGTGGTTTCTGCTAAATCAAGCAGCACCTGGCTGCAATCAACTGATTACACTTGTAAAACACCAGATTGGTGCAAAGGGGTCATCTTGTTTTGTTGGAACAAAACTCTGCACCCACTGCGGCCCTATGTGGAATAGTTTGGAGACCACTGGATTAACACTAAGGTGAATGCGCGCAGTTGGGCCTTTTGGCCAGGTTGTCGGGGTTTCGGCCGAAAAGTGTCATTGCATGAAATTGACTTCCCTATATATATATATATATATATATATATATATATATATATATATATATATATATATATATATATATATATATATATATATATTTATACACTCACCGGCCACTTTATTAGGTACACCATGCAAGTAACGGGTTGGACCCCCTTTTTCCTTCAGAACTGCCTCAATTCTTCGTGGCATAGATTCAACAAGGTGCTGGAAGCATTCCTCAGAGATTTTGGTCCATATTGACATGATGGCATCACACAGTTGGTGCAGATTTGTCGGCTGCACATTCATGATGCGAATCTCCCGTTCCACCACATCCCAAAGATGCTCTATTGGATTGAGATCTGGTGACTGTGGAGGCCTTTTGAGTACAGTGAACTCATTGTCATGTTCAAGAAACCAGTCTGAGATGATTCCAGCTTAATGACATGGTGCATTATCCTGCTGAACGTGGCCATCAGAAGTTGGGTACATTGTGGTCATAAAGGGATGGACATGGTCAGCAACAATACTCAGGTAGGCTGTGGCGTTCCAACGATGCTCAATTGGGTACCAAGGGGCCCAAAGAGTGCCAAGAAAATATTCCCCACACCATTACACCACCACCACCAAGCTGAACCGTTGATACAAAGCAGGATGGATCCATGCTTTCATGTTGTTGACGTAAATTTCTGACCCTACCATCCAAATGTCGTAGCAGATATCGAGACTCATCAGACCAGGCAACGTTTTTCCAATCTCCTATTGTCCAATTTCGATGAGCTTGTGCAAATTGTAGCCTCAGTTTCCTGTTCTTAGCTGAAAGGAGTGGCACCCGGCGTGGTCTTCTGCCGCTGTAGCCCATCTGCCTCAAAGTTCGACGTACTGTGTGTTCAGAGATGCTCTTCTGCCTACCTTGGTTGTAACGGGTGGTTATATAAGTCACTGTTGCCTTTCTATCAGCTCGAACCAGTCTGGCCATTCTCCTCTGACCTCTGGCAGCAACAAGGCATTTCCACCCACAGAACTGCCGCTCACTGGATATTTTTCTTTTTCGGACCATTCTCTGTAAATCCTAGAGATGGTTGTGCGTGAAAATCCCAGTAGATCAGCAGTTTCTGAAATACACAGACCAGCCCTTCTGGCACTAACAACCACGCCACGTTGAAAGTCACTCAAATCACCTTTCTTCCCCATACTGATGCTCGGTTTGAACTGCAGGAGATTGTCTTAAACCATGTCTACATGCCTAAACGCACTGAGTTGCCGCCATGTGATTGGCTGATTAGAAATTAGGTGTTAACGTGCAGTTGGACAGTTGGAAAGCAATAAAACTGCACCAAAAATGAATGAAATAAATACAAACTTGGCGACCACCACAAGGTCTAAAGGTTGTGCTACCAAGTATGAGGCTGAGGGTGCCAATACTTTTGTCCAGTGGCGCCTCCAGAAATTTTTCATAGGGGTGGCCAGATGGGGCCACTTAAAATCTTGGGGTGGCCAAAACTAAAAGCCATAATTTTAGGTTTTCATTATATTATTGCAGTAAAAAGGTCAGGGGAAAACTATCAAAAACACTTAAGGACATGGCTACTGATAAACTTTGGTGTATTCTGTAATATTTGATGTTACTAACGATTTAATGTGCATAGTCCGTAACTGTCCAGTCAACATTTTGAGTTCCACAACAATTCTGTTTTATTGTGTTATGTATATATTAGGCATAAGGTGTACATTTAACCAGCACTGTCAAACGAAAAATTTTAATCGAGTTAATCACAGCTCAAAAATTAATCGCAATTAAAACCATCTCTAAAATATGCCATATTTTTCTGTAAATTATTGTTGGAATGGAAAGATAAGACAGATATATACAGTACATTCAACATAAGTACTGTATTTGTTTATTATAACAAAAAATCCACAAGATGGCATTAACATTATTAACATTCTTTCTGTGAAAGTGATCCACGGATAGAAAGACTTAATTCTTAAATTCTTCTTCTTAAATAATTCTTAAAGGATAAATGTGAGTTTGTATATTGTGACTAAATATTTCCATCTAGTGTATTTGTTGAGCTTTCAGTAAATGATACTGTAGCAACTTAACTGTTCTGCCCAAATGCATGATGGGAAGTGGTGCAACCATGACTGTGTGTGGTGGCTGCAAATGCTATATCTTCTCTGCGTTGGGTACACTACAGGGTGTTTAGAAAAAGATCAACTCCTGTCATTCTTCCCCACGTCGCTTCCCACAATATTTATAGTTGCTGTGGGAGAGATGACAAAGCTTTTGCCAATTAAAAGTACGGCACCAATGAATGCTTGCATCTATTCCACTCACTTGACACTGCCCCTTATCTCTGTATATAAGTAACACAGCGCCATTGTAGGCTGTTTGCGGCAATGCGCGAGTGAGTCGTACCGCGACTACGTGATTAATTTAAAAATTTAATTACAGCCCGTTAACGCAATAAATTTGACAGCCCTACATTTAACAAAACAAAATAAATGCATTCATTTGGGATGAAATGCATAACTGATGCTACAACAATCTAACGATATACTGGCAAGCGGGGTGGCCAGTGGGGTGGCCAACCAATTTTAGGGGTGGCCGTGGCCACCCCTGGCCACCCCCTGGGGGCGCCACTGCTTTTGTCTGGCCCATTTTTAGACTTTGGTGTAGAATAATGTTTTTTTTTTTTTTTTTTTTTCATTCTATTTTGTGTTTTTTCATTACAAGTAAAATCAATGAAGATATTACTACCAAAGCATTTGTAACTGCAATCATTTTCTGGGAGAAATTGAGCATCATCTGACAGAATTGCAGAGGTGCCAGTACGTTTGGTCAGCACTGTATCTACAGGTTCCCACCTCAATTTGTTATAGCTACAATGTTTGCTAATGAGTGAAAGTGTTCAAGTTGTACTTTATGTGTTTCATAACTTGTAATTCATGAGTGTGTCCTTGAATACCCCCGAGTTCCACCTTCTCTTGCTTCTCTCTCTGCTCAGCACTACTTAAGCAGATGGCCAGAGGTGGAAAAAAATAGAACTGGATGAACCTGGAGGCAGCTGTCTTCAGTCACGTGTTCCACAACGCTTCCATATGTATAGCCGCACACGCACATACAATTGCACACACGGCTCCCTGCTCTTTGACACAATAGCATGCAAATTATACAGACGGTTTGTTAAATATTACAGCGGAACACATATTTTTTGAAAACATACATACATACCCTGTATGTACTAGACTAAACAAAAACCTCGTCTTTACAACCATGTGACTCGGCTCGACTCGACATGACCTCAAGACTCGACATAACCTAATGACTCGACTCGACAACCTCGTGACTCAAGGGGACTTGACTTACCCACAACAGGTAAGACTCGGGTCTTACTTGTGACTCGGATCATAATGACTCGTCTTTGCAACCATGTGACTCGGCTCGACTCGACATGACCTCGAGACTCGACATAACCTAATGACTCGACTGGACTTGACTTACCCACAACAGGTAAGACTCGGGAGTTACTTGTGACTCGGATCATAATGACTCGTCTTTACAAGCTTTGACTTGATGCGACTCATCTTTACAACCATATGACTCAGCTCGACTCGACATAACCCTATGACTCGATTTGACTCGATGTAACCTCGTGACTCGACTGGACTTGACTTGCCCACAACAGGTAAGACTCTGGACTTACTTGTGACACGGATCATGATGACTTGTCTTTACAAGCTTTGACTTGAAACACCTCATCTTTACAACCATGTGACTCGGCTCGACTCAACATGACCTTGAGACTCGACTCGAGGTAACTTCGTGACTTGACTGGACTTAGTTTGCCCACAACAGGTAAGACTTGGATCATAATGACTCGTCTTTACAAGCTTTGAGTTGATACGACTCGTCTTTACAACCATATGACTCAGCTCGACTCGACATGACCTCGAGACTCGACTCGACATAACCTTATGACTCCGCTCAATGTAACCTCGTGACTCGACTGGACTTGGCTTGCCCACAAAAGGTAAGACTCGGGACTTACTTGTGAGTCACATGACTTGATACGACTCATCTTTACAACCATATGACTCGGCTCGACTCAACATGACCTCGAGACTCGACTCGACTTTCATAACCTTGTGACTCAAGTGGACTTGAACTTGACTGGACTTGGCTTGCCCACAAAAGGTAAGACTCGGGACTTACTTGTGAGTCACATGACTTGACACGACTCATCTTTACAACCATCTGACTCGGCTCGACTCGACATGACCTCGAGACTCGACTCGACTTTCATCACCTTGTGACTCAAGTTGACTTACCCACAACAGGTTAGACTTGGGACTTACTTGTGACTCGGATCATAATGACTCGTCTTTACAACCATGTGACTCAGCTCATATCGACATGACCTCGAGACTCAACATTACCTTATGACTCAACTTGGCTCGACATAACCTCGTGACTAGACTGGACTTACCTTGCCCACAACAGGTAAGACTCAGGACTTACTTGTGACTGGGATCATAATGACAACCTTTGACTTGACACGACTCGTCCATAGAACCATGTGACTCGGCTCGACTTGACATGACCTCAAGACTTGACTTGACTCGACTTGACATAACCTTATGAGTCGACTCGACTTTACATTACCACATGACTCGACTGGACTGGACTTGCCCACAACAGGTAAGACTCAGGACTTACTTGTGACTCGGGTCATAATGACTCGTCTTTACAAGCTTTGACTTGACATGACTCGTCTTTACAACCATGTGGCTCGACTCGACATGACCTCGAGACTCGACATAAACTTATGACTCAACTTGGCTCGACATAACCTCGTGACTAGACTGGACTTACCTTGCCCACAACAGGTAAGACTCAGGACTTACTTGTGACTGGGATCATAATGACAACCTTTGACTTGACACGACTCATGTTTAGAACCATGTGACTCGGCTCGACTCGACATGACCTCAAGACTTGACTTGACTCGACTTGACATAACCTTATGAGTCGACTCGACTTTACATTACCCCATGACTCGACTGGACTGGACTTGCCCACAACAGGTAAGACTCAGGACTTACTTGTGACTCAGATCAAAATGACTCGTCTTTACAAGCTTCGACTTGACACGACTCGTCTTTACAACCATGTGACTTGGCTCGACTCGACCTCGAGACTCGACTCGACTTTACATTAACTCGTGACTTGACTGGACCTACCTTGGCCACAACAGGTAAGACTCGGGACTTATATATATGTATTTTTTTTTTTTTTACATATATACTATTTATATATCTTATTGAAAAAAAAACAGATACACCCTTACTAGGGGGGATTATCTGTGCACGCGACTGCGCAAACGTAATTTATTTTTCTGAGGTACTCTAACTGCAAACACATGAACAAACCAATAAAGACCAATTTCTTTGGGAGCAAATGCCACTACATTGATTTGCCATAAGCCTTTAACATTTGGTGCCCCCTCTGCTCTTAGCCAAACCAACAGGTGATAAAACCTGATGCCAAGAGTCAACAAAAAAACAATTTTACCTGACTGCAATACAAACCCTTGGCTGATTGATGACCCCAGTCAACACAGCATTTACCAATGACATACAATTACACCATTTAGAGAAGCTTTCCCTTCCGTTGATTAGAAGTCTGTGCCAGTTTGCTCATCTGGACTGGCCGAGATAGTGGGAAAGTGCCTGTCTTTTTCAGATAATGCGTTGAAATCTTTTCGCCATAAATCTGCAGGGCAGAAAAGCGCGCATGCTAAAATTTTCCATGTTGAGAGCTGGAGTGTTATCTGCTCCTCAGGACATTGTTAGGCCTCTTTAAGGCCAACCAAGAAATAATACAGATGACGGAACACAAACTGAGTCACGTCACATTTATTTATACTACACTTAATCACAACAAATACTTCACGGGCCAGTTTATTTAACATTAGGTTTTGACAGTTGCTGTCATATTTTTTTTTTTGGATCGAAGCACTGTGCCGGATGGTTCCGGCTCCTGATCTTTGACCGCTCCGGAGTAAATGACCGTTGCGGCCCACGTTCCCCCCAGGTACTACCCAGACAATTTCACGAGTCACTATTATCCAAGTCACAAGTAAGTCCCCAGTCTTACTCGTTGTGGGCAAGTCCAGTCGAGTCACGAGGTTATGTCAAGTCGAGTCTCGAGGGTATGTTGAGTCAAACCGAGTCACATATTTGTAAAGGCGAGTCATTATGACCAGAGTCACAAGTAAATCCTGAGTCGGGCAAATCGAGTCGAGCCATAAGGTTATGTAGAGTCAAATCGAGTCGAGTCTCGAGGTCATGTCGAGTCGAGCAGAGTCACATGGTTGTACAGATGAGTCATTACGATCCGGGTCACAAGTAAGTTCCAAGTCTTACCTGTTGTGGGCAAGTCCAGTCTCGTCACGAGGTTGTGTCGAATCCAGTCATAAGATTATGTCATATCAAGATGAGTCTCGAGTTCATGTCAAGCCGAGCCAAGTCACATGGTTCTGTAGATGAGTCATGTCAAGTCAAAGGTTGTAAAGACAAATCACTATGATCCGAGTCACTGGTAAGTCCTGAGTCTTACCTGTTGAGGGCATGTCCAGTCCAGTCGATTCACAAAGTTATGTCCAGTCAAGTCTCGAGGTCATGTTGAGTTGAGCCGAGTCACATGTTTGTAAAGATGAATCGTGTGAAGTCAAAGGTTGTAAATACGAGTCAATATGATCCCAGTAACTAGTAAGTCCCAAGTCTTATCTGTTGTGGGTAAGTCAAGTCCAGTCGCGTCACAAGGTTGTGTCGAATCCAGTCATAAGGTTATGTCGAGTCAATATGAGTCTGGAGTCCATGTCGAGTTGAGCCAAGTCACAGGTTCTGTTGATAAGTCATGTCAAAGCAAAGGTTGTAAAGATAAATCACTATGATTCGAGTCACTGGTGAGTCCTGAGTCTTACCTGTTGTGGGCAAGTCTAGTCCAGTCGAGTCAAGTCGAGTCTTGAATTCATGTTGAACCAAGTCACATGGTTGTAAAGACGAGTCATTATGACCAGAGTCGCAAGTAAATCCTGAGTCGGGTAAATCGAGTCGAGTCATAAGGTTATGTCGAGTCAAATCGAGTCGAGTCTCGAGGTCATGTCGAGTCGAGCAGAGTCACATGGTTGTAAAGATGAGTCATTATGATCCGAGTCAAAAGTAAGTTCCAAGTCTTACCTGTTGTGGGCAAGTCAAGTCCAGTCTCGTCACAAGGTTGTGTCGAATCCAGTCATAAGGTTATGTCGAGTCAATATGAGTCTCGAGGTCATGTTGAGCCGAGTCACATGGTTGTAAAGACGAGTCATGTCAAGTCAAAGGTTGTAAATATGAGTCACAATGAGCCGAGTCACTAGTAAATCCTGAGTCTTACCCGTTGTTGGCAAGCCAAGTCCAGTCGAGTCACGCGGTTATGTTTAGTCAAGTTGAGTCTCGCGGTCATGTCGAGTCAAGCCGAGTCATACAGTTCTAAAGATGAGTTGTGTCAAGTCAAAGGTTGTAAAGACGAGTCATTGTGATCCGAGTCACAAGTAAGTCCCGAGTCTTACCTGTTGTGGGCGATTCAAGTCCAGTCGAGTCACAAGGTTATGTTGACTCAAGTTGAGTCGAGTCTTGAGGTCATGTCAAGCCGAGTCACATGGTTCTATGGACGAGTCGTGTCAAGTCAAAAATTGTAAAGACGAGTCATTATGATCCGAGTCACAAGTAAGTTCCGAGTCTGATCTGTTGTGGGCGAGTCAAGTCTAGTCGAGTCACAAGGTTATGCTGAGTCAAGTTGAGTCAAGTCTTGTGGTCATATCGAGTCAAGCTGAGTCACACAGTTCTATAGACGAGTCGTGTCAACTCAAAGGTTGTAAAGATGAGTCATTATGATCCGAGTCACAAGTAAGTCCCGAGTCTTACCTGTTGTGGGCAAGTCAAGTCCAGTCGACTCACGAAGTTTTGCCTTCTTTGTTGCAAATATTTACGTCGCAGGTCTTGCCTGTTGCCTTTCGTTGTTTTCCATCGGAATAGAAGTTTTTGCAGGCCAAATCAATCACCTTGAAAACCGGCACTGCTGAACTTGCCATGATGCATCAGCTGTCTCAGTCCGAATTCGATTGATTACGATGATGTTCCGTGAGGGCATGGCGAGAGCGACCAAGGCGACCAACTGGATCACTGGCAGGTGTGAACCAATCTACCATGCAAGTTTTTTGAGTCACCTTGTCGAGTCTCGAGTCATTGTGTTACGAGTCGAGTTTCAGTTGAGTTACGAGTAGTATTGCACCGATACCATTTTTTGGCCCAGATACCGATACCCTGCTGTGCAGTATAGGCCCAGGCCGATACCGATTCCATAACTTTGATTGAAATATATACTGTATATGTATACAAAGTGAATCCAGTAGAACTTTTTGTTGCATACCTGGTATAGGTGACAATAGTTAAATAAACTTTTGGCCCTTAAAGGCCAAAATAGTGCTAAATTCGTGAAATTAAAACACGTATAATACTAGCCCACCTGTAAGAAAGTGAAAATAAAATAAATAAATAATGAATAAACTTTTTTAAACCCCGATTTTTGGCTCTCAAAGGCCAAACAGTGCAACTTTCATGAAATTATAATAATAATTGACCACAGCATCCTGTCTCTCTATTAGTCTCCCTCTCTGTGCACCATCGGCAACACGCACTTAGCCGCTTAGCTAATTTTGCTTACTTCTACAGCACTTTTGAAGAGGCTTGCCACCCGTCCTTTGAAATAAGGAATCGTTCCGAATTGGGAATTAAAAGTTGCGTTCCGTGTTGAACCAATACAGAATATATACAGTATAAATAGATACATTTCTATGCATTTTAGGAGTTTTGGGGATGTCCCTTTTTTTTCGTCGCCTGTACGGCTTTGGGCGCGAGGGGGGGCGTCCCTTATTTCTATTTCTGAAAGGTGGCAGCCCTACTTTTGAAACAGGTCTTAAATTACTGCGGCATTTCTTTCACTACAATAAAAGTAAAGTAGACAAAGTGAGCTGACCTTTCACTTGGTAACAGTTGCTACTGTTGTAGCCTCAAACTCTGTGTTCGTTCACGTTTCGTCTTCAAATGTTTTATCAGGTTCGATGTATTAAAACTGCCCAATTTAACTCCACCTCTCAAAACTTTCTGGCCGCAAATCTTACATGCAGTTATTGTACTCGACAGAGATTATAAACTGAAATATGTCCAGACCTCCGACATTTTCCTTTCGTAGTCTGTTTTTCCTCCATATGAAAAAGCTGCACGGGCATTGGTTAAGAGCGGCTATTGGCCTGCTCTCATTGTTCTGGAGCAGGCCAATAGCGATAGCTGCTTGGGATGCCAAGTGATCACGTGTCATCACACAACGGAGAGTGTAGTGAGCGTCAGGAGAAAAAAAGGATGCGGTCAAGTGTATAATACTGGACCGGTAAATGGTATTGGCACACTCTTTGTTGGTACTTGCCGATGCCGATACCACCATTTCGGGCCGGATCGGGCCCCCCTGCCAATACTGGTATCGGTGCATCTTTAGTTACGAGTCATCAAATTTGCCACTCGATTCGACTCGAGTCCAATTGCCTGGTAGTACCTACATCTGCTAGTTGAAAAGAGTCCATAGAAGGAAAGTTATGTCGAGCAAAGTGATGTTTCATGCATTAGAGGGACATATAACAGTTGAAATCCCATCTGCTGAAAAAAAGTCCTTGCATGTGACATTGTTTAAGGGCAAGTCAGTTTTTCACCTTGCTGCTAATAGAAAAAGAAGTAAATATTGATACACGACTGACATTTTCACAGCAGCGACGGCAGGCGCTCGGAGCACAAATTGCTGCCGTCAGTTATAGAGCAAGGGCAGCCATGTATGTCAGACATATGTAGTTTATGTGTTACATGTTGTGAAAAATAGAGGCGATAACATCGGAACATTATGAAGTAAAAGTTTTTGTTATTTACCCTGTGATCACACTGAAGGAATCTGATCTTCTAGCCAGACCGCTGGAATCGCGCCAGTCGAACCGCCGGACCTGCGCTGCTGGCGCAGCTCCAACAGCCTGGGCCACCAGGCTTCCGGCAATCCAGCCAGAAGGCCAAACTCCGCGCCTTAGTCTCAACCCTTTGTACTGACTCCATTTTGAAAGGTTTAAAGAAGGCTCCCAGAGAACAAGTTAACAATTTATTAGGATCGACAGTGATCAAACAGAAAGGCAAGACAGGCACAGACTCAGGCGAGGAGGCAAACTCTTTCCAAGGTCACCATATCAGAAGTCCACAAAAGGTTCCCGAGAAAATATGACAACGATTAGTTAAACATTCAGTCTTTTGAACGCTCTCGCGAGGCGGGCCGTGGGCAGGAAGAAGGATGTGTCAATTTCCATAGGACGCGTTTTACGAGCAGCGCGTCTGTGGAGCGGCTCGATCGGTTCATGAGAGGATTTCAAGATCGCGTGAGAGTAGCGGGCATTTAAAGATAATAATACAACAACCATTTGCCTTCTTACTTCTTCTTCCTGCTTTTGACGGGGGCGGACGTGTTTCCTCCCTGCTCCTGCCGCTGCTATCCTGGTCAGTCTAGTCTGTCTGCTTTTTTTGTATTTCCTCTGTGGATCAACTGTTAGTGTTCTCTCATACGAAAATGGATCTGATTAGTTGGTGTCTTAAGCGCAATTGACAAGATTTTTTTTAACAAGACCACCAGGCAAGCCGTCTTGCCCAGATGGCACCTTCACTGCGGGATACGTGAGAGATTCATGGGATCACTGGAAGCCAGCGTGTCTTACTGTCCTATCTGTGGAAGATATCGAGGATATTTGGCTGTTTGGCGCGACAGTCGTGGGGTTCCTTCTGCTTGGCTTAGGAGGAAGCCTGCTCTGACAAACAAATTGACAACGGATCAAACGGTGCAATTCAAGGCGTTGGAGGACCGCGTCGAGGCTCGGATCGAGAACTGGCTCCATGGACTCACGGTTCGGTCCGAGGAAGGATGGAGAAAAGCGGATGCAACCTGGCACTAGGTGACAGAACTGTCGAGGCAGACCTCGACTGTTGGCAATGACTCAAGGGACCTGAGTTCTCACCTACTCCCTGAGGAGCGCGAATCTGACTGAAGACCAACTGTATTTGGACATATTAAATTTTACTTATTCGGCTTAATTCGATTATAATTTTACTTTCCCTTTTCCCGAATACCCTTCCACCCCTCTCTTCTCCAGGAGAGAGCCGAACAGATGGCCATACTGTCCTACCGTGTTGGTTATTATTATAGCAGAGAAGACAACAGTAAATCAACAAGTAAACTGTGATAAACCTGAACTACTCGCAGCCTCAAGAGATCTGATGGACTCAAAAAGTAAGTAACAATTGCATATTATTTTGAAAATCGACCGGATCCACCGTATTTTTCCACAAGTGACTTCCGGTCTGCAGGAGGGCCGCGTCTCGCGTCAATTTATAAACTCTGCCGTTCTTTTCGCGTGCGACGCGTTGAGCTGCTTCTGGGGTGCGCCTAACACGAGGCCGCACTGTGACTGAAAAAAATTGTTTTTGCCATGTGGCATTTTTTTTGCCATGTGGCGAAATGGAGTTGACATATGGCATTTTTTTGCCATGTGGCACAATGGATTTTGACATATGGCATTTCTTTTGCCATGTGGCAAAATGGATTGTGGTTTGTGGCATTTTTTGTGGCATTTTTGGGGGGAATATGGCAGTTTTGCAGGCCATGCATGTCCATTCCATTGACGGCTATGCACGTCCAAATTTTCCGTTCCTTTTTACCCATTTATAGCCGAAGAAAATGCCACATTACCCCCTAAAAAATGCGACAAACCAAAATCCATTTTGCCACATGGCAAAAAAAAAAAAAAAAAAAAAAAGCCATATGTCAAAATCCATTTTACCACATGGCAAAAAAATGCTACATGGGAAAATCAATTTTGGCACATGTCAGAAAAAATGCCACATGGCAAAATCCATTTTGCCACATGGCAAAAAAATGGCAGATGGCAAAATCACTTTTGTCACATGGCAAAAAAATGCCACATGGCGAATTTAAAAAAAAAAAAATGCCACATCACAAAATCAATTTTGCCACATTGCAAAAAAAAAAAAAAAAAAAAAAAGCCACATGGCAAAATCCATTTTGCCACATGGCAAAAAAATGGCAGATGGCAAAATCACTTTTGTCACATGGCAAAAAAATGCCACATTGCGAATTTTTTTTAAAAAAATGCCACATCACAAAATCAATTTTGCCACATTGCAAAAAAAAAAAAAAAAAAAGCTACGTGGCAAAATCCATTTTGCCACATTGCAATTACCACTTTTGGTTCTCGGCCCTGCTGGAGAGACAGCGAGAATCAAAAGTGGTATTTGCCATGTGGCAAAATGGATTTTGCCATGTGGCATTTTTTGCCATGTGGCATTTTTTGCCATGTTGCAAAATTGATTTTGACATATGGGATTTTTTTTGCCATTGGGCATTTTTTTTGCCATGTGGCAAAATGGATTTTGCCATGTGGTGTTTTTTTGGCCATGTGGCAAAATTGATTTTGCCATTCAGCAGTTTTTTGCCATGTGGTAAAATGGATTTTGCCATGTGGCATTTTTTTTGCCATGTGGCAAAATGGATTTTGCCATGTGGCATTTTTTGCCATGTGGCATTTTTTTGCCATGTTGCAAAATTGATTTTGACATACGGGATTTTTTTGCCATTGGGCATTTTTTTTTTGCCATGTGGCAAAATGGATTTTGCCATGTGGTATTTTTGGGCCATGTGGCAAAATTGATATTGCCATACTGCAGTTTTTTGCCATGTGGTAAAATGCATTTTGCCATGTGGCATTTTTTTTTGCCATATGGCAAATTGGATTTTGCCATGTGGCAATTTTTGCTATGTGGCATTTTTTTGCCATGTGGCAAAATGGATTTCGGTTTGTGACGTTTTTGGGGGGGGGTGCTATGTGGCATTTTTGGAGGGAATATGGCAGTTTTGCTGGCCATGCATGTCCATGCCATAGACGGCTATACACGTCCAAATTTTCCATTCATTTTAAATGGCTGCAGTGTGACTGGTGTGCATTGGCTGAATGACTTTAACGGCCGCGTTTCACTGCGTTATCGCGGCAGCATCGTTGATGCGCCGTTGACGTGCCTGGTGTGTTAGGCAACAAGGCAACAGTCCAGCCAGACCCAACGCTGCCACCAGAGGGCAGTGTATCCTCCATCATTAAACAAAACACAATACTTTCTGACTTTTTGGACAGTTATTAAGTAGGGGTAGTTAAAGGGTTAATTCAGACTTTCGCGGAAATTCGGGTTACGTCGCCAGCGTAGGAACAGAACTCGTTCGTAACCTGGGGACTACCAGTATTGTAAAAGAGCTGCAATGGCGATATGTACAGAAGAAAATCTTTTTTTAAACTCTATTACAGTGGTGTACAAAGGCACAAATTGAAATCATCAGACAATACTTCTGGGCCGAACTTTTCCTAATTTGATCAAATCTTCAATCAAAAGCGTGGAGATTTTGATCACATCTATACAATGTTCTTCTTCAGGCAATCTAAGAAGTGACCTTTCCTTCACTAAAGCCCCATCAATATTTAAGTGTGCTCATCTCCAAAACATTTCCAAGACTCGGGCACAATCATTCGTCGTCATTACGAGGAAATAAAACTGTCAGGCTTTTTCTTTTATCATATCCTTGTTTTATTGGCGCTTGCTGTTTCCCCTCTAACAACAAATAAATTACCCAGTTTTATCTATATTTCATCCCGCAACAGGAAGGCTTGTAATTTAGGATTACATTTTAGGATGTCGTCAAAATGAATGATGCATTTGACATCCGCCGATACGAGCGCAATGAAGGTAGTGACCCCCCCCCCCCCCCCAAAAAAAAAAATTACGAACACGACTAAATCTTGGGAGAGACAGCGAGAACCAAAAGTGGTATTTGCCATGTGGCAAAATGGATTTTGCCATGTGACATTTTTTAGCCATGTAGCAGAAAGGATTTAAACATATGGCATTTTTTTTTTCCCCATGTGGCAAAATGGATTTTGCCATATGACATTTTTTGCCATGTGGCATTTTTTTTTTTTGCCATGAGGCAAAATGGATTTTGACACGTGGCATTTTTTTTTTTGCCATGTGGCAAAATGGATTTTGCCATGTGGCAGTTTTTTGCCATGTGGCAGAATTTATTTCACTATGTGGCATTTTTTTGCCATGTAGCAGAATGGATTTTAACAAATGGCAATTTTTTTTGCCATGTGGCAACATGGATTTTGACATGTGGCATTTTTTATGCCGTGTGGCAAAATGGATTTTGCTATGTGGCATTTTTTTTTTGCCATGTGGCAAAATAGCCTTTGACATGTGGCATTTTTTTATGCCATGTGGCAAAATGGATTTTGACATGTGGCATTTTTTTGCCATGTGACAAAATTGATTTTGCCATGTGGCATTTTTTTGCCATGTGGCAAAATGGATTTTGACATGTGACATTTTTTTTGCCATGTGGCATTTTTTTTTGCCATGTGACTTTTTTGCCATTTGGGAAAATTGATTTTGGTTTGTGGCATTTTTGGGGAGCTATGTGGCATTTTGGGGAGGAATATGGCAGTTTTGCAGGCCATGCACATCCAAAATACCCCCCAAAAAAGGCGACAAACCAAAATCCATTTTTCCACATTGCAAAAAAAAAAAAAAACTGCCGTATGTTAAAATCCATTTTTCCACATGGCAAAAAAATGCCATATGTCGAAATCCATTTTGTCAAATGGCGAAAAAAATGCCATATGTCGAAATCCATTTTGTCAAATGGCGAAAAAAACGCCATATATTGAAATCCATTTTGCCACATGGCAAAAAAATGCCCCCCCCCCCCCCCAAAAAATGCCACATGGCAAAAAATGCCATTTGGCAAAAAAGAAACGGCAAAAAAAAAAAAAAAATGCCGAAGGGGAAAAAAAAAAATTATAAAAAAATGCCACATCGCAAAATCAATTTTGCCACATGACAAAAAAAAAAAAAGCCAACTGGCAAAATCCATTTTGCCACATTGCAATTACCACTTTTGGTTCTTGGCCCTGCTGGAGAGACAGCGAGAATCTAAGTGGTATTTGCCATGTGGCAGAATGGATTTTGCCATGTGGCATTTTTTTTGCCATGTGGCAAAATGGATTTTGGTTTGTGGGATTTTTGGGGGGGCTAAGTGGCATTTTTTTGGGGGGGGGGATATGGCAGTTTTGCAGGCCATGCACGTCCATGCCATTGACGGCTAATCATGTCCAAATTTTCCATTCATTTTAAATGGCAGAAAAACGTGTGGCTGTGATTTTTAACCATACACTTTACATTAGAGCGCATTGACATTCAACTGGCACCCAAGTCAGGCTATGCCATTGACGGCTATGCACGTCCAAATTTTCCATTCATATTATATGGCAGAAAAACATGTGTGGCTGCCATATACTGCCCAAAAAATGCCACATAACCCCCCCACCCCCCCCAAAAAATGTGACAAACCAAAATCTATCTTGCCACATGGCAAAAAAATGCCCCCCCCAAAAAAAAAATGCCACATGGCAAAAAATGCCATTTGGCAAAAAAGAAATGGCAAAAAAAAAAAAAAATGCCGAAGGGGAAAAAAAAAATTATAAAAAAATGCCACATCGCAAAATCAATTTTGCCACATGACAAAAAAAAAAAAGCCAACTGGCAAAATCCATTTTGCCACATTGCAATTACCACTTTTGGTTCTTGGCCCTGCTGGAGAGACAGCGAGAATCTAAGTGGTATTTGCCATGTGGCAGAATGGATTTTGCCATGTGGCATTTTTTTTGCCATGGGGCAAAATGGATTTTGGTTTGTGGGATTTTTGGGGGGGCTAAGTGGCATTTTTTTGGGGGGGGGGGATATGGCAGTTTTGCAGGCCATGCACGTCCATGCCATTGACGGCTAATCACGTCCAAATTTTCCATTCATTTTAAATGGCAGAAAAACGTGTGGCTGTGATTTTTAACCATACACTTTACATTAGAGCGCATTGACATTCAACTGGCACCCAAGTCAGGCTATGCCATTGACGGCTATGCACGTCCAATTTTCCATTCATATTATATGGCAGAAAAACATGTGTGGCTGCCATATACTGCCCCAAAAATGCCACATAACCCCCCCACCCCCCAAAAAAATGTGACAAACCAAAATCTATCTTGCCACATGGCAAAAAAATTGCCATATATCAAAATCAATTTTGCTACATGGTGAAAAAAATGCCACATGGCAAAATCCATTTTGCCACATGGCAAAAAAAAATTGCCACTCCTCAAAATCCATTTTGCCACGTGGCAAAATCAATTTTGGTTCTCGGCCCTGCTGAAATCTTGGCCTGCTGTTGACAGAAAAAAATAAATAAATAAATAAACATTATAAAATAAAATAAGTTGCATATCAACAGTAAGACTGAGACGGTAACAGTAGTGTTTCTCTCTCTGGCTGTGAGTCTAATCTATATTCTCCTCCACTTTCCTGTCAGCTCCATAATGTCAAGAGTTGAAGGCTGAAGGTATTTCTTGTTTTTATGTATTTTTCAGTTAAGTATCAAGGCAAAAGTTAGAAGGAAAACTATAGCTGGAGAATTTCAAATATGACTGAAGTGGAGAGAATATTTATACAGGTCTAGCAATTGATACAACTGCCAAATGAAAACAAAAGCATCTATTGGGAAATTAAATTTTGGCGGCAAAGTTTGAAATACATAGCAGCAGAGGTGGGGAGTAACGCGTTACGTTTACTCTGTTACATTTACTCGAGTAACTTTAAGAGTAGTTTTACAAGTCAGTAGTTTTGTCAAGAAGAAACGCTATTTTTGGCTACGATGCTAACAGTAGCCCTACCAGTTTCATCAATGAGACATCGCAACAATAATCACATGACTCCAGTTACACCAATCGGATTTGAGCTTACCATTCTATGATGTTCAATCACGTGGCGTGTTTAAAGCATCGTAAAAAGTTAAGTATTTGACATCAAGTGCTGTTCTCGACATCACTCAAAAGCGTGGATTTTAACCCCTCTCCTATTTTTTATTTGGCACCGATTGACCGCGGAAAACCGGAGATATGATCGTTTTAATTTCATAATAGGAACTATGAAGGAACTATTCTCGAGTCAAACTAGGAACAATTTTTTTCACTAGAGGGCACTCATGCTTTTGGGACAAATGATGCTTCAGTTCTATAGCATAAACAATTTTCATCATTAAATGGTAATCGTTTCACCGATCGGGACCGTTCGAATATCGAAATGACCGGAATTTTCGCGCCAATGCAGGGACTTTTTCAAACAACCCCGAGAAATTATCCATTCACCCGTAAATGCAGATTAAAAAAAATTTTTTTTTTTTTCAAAACGCTCCTTTTCCTTCAATTTTTGACTAAATCACATAATGTTGGACAAAAAACTTCCAGGACGGTGAGGGTGAGAAGTCAAAATTTCCCATTAATTTACCAATGCCATTTACATTGCATTAACGCCCATGTGCACAGATGCCACTGGAAGCCATGTACAGTGGGGCAAATAAGTATTTAGTCAACCACCAATTGTGCTAGTTCTCCTACTTGAAAAGATTAGAGAGGCCTGTAATTGTCAACATGGGTAAACCTCAACCACGAGAGACAGAATGTGAAAAAACAAACAGAAAATCACATTGTCAGATTTTTAAAGAATTTATTTCCAAATTAGAGTGGAAAATAAGTATTTGGTCACCTACAAACAAGCAAGATTTCTCGCTGTCAAGAGGTCGAACTTCTTCTAACCAGGTCTAACCAGGCTCCACTCATTACCTGTATTAATGGCACCTGTTTTAACTCATCGGTATAAAAGACACCTGTCCACAACCTCAGACAGTCACACTCCAAACTCCACAACGGCCAAGACCGAAGAGCTGTCGAAGGACACCAGAGACAAAATTGTAGACCTGCACCAGGCTGGGAAGACTGAATCTGCAATAGGTAAAACGCTTGGTGTAAAGAAATCAACTGTGGGAGCAACTATTAGAAAATGGAAGACATGCAAGACCACTGATAATCTCCCTCGATCTGGGGCTCCATGCAAGATCTCACCCCGTCAAAATGATAACAAGAACGCTGAGCAAAAATCCCAGAACCACACGGGGGGGACCTAGTGAATAACCTACAAAGAGCTGGGATCACAGTAACAAAGGCTACTGTCAGTAACACAATGCGCCGCCAGGGACTCAAATCCTGCACTGCCAGACATGTCCCCATACTGAAGAAAGTACACATCCAGGCCCGTCTGCGGTTCACTAGAGAGCATTTGGATGATTCAGAGGAGGACTGGGAGAATGTGTTATGGTCAGATGAAACCAAAATAGAACTTTTTTGGTAGAAACACAGGTTCTTGTGTTTGGAGGAGAAAGAATACTGAACCGCATCCGAAGAACACCATACCCACTGTGAAGCATGGGGGTGGAAACATCAAGCTTTGGGGCTGTTTTTCTGCAAAGGGACCAGGACGACTGATCTGTTTAAAGGAAAGAATGAATGGGGCCATGTATCGAGAGATTTTGAGTGAAAATCTCCTTCCATCGGCAAGGGCACTGAAGATGAGACGTGGCCGGGTCTTTCAGCGTGACAATGATCCCAAACACACAGCCGGGGCAACAAAGGAGTGGCTTCGTAAGAAGCATTTCAAGGTCCTGGAGTGGCCTAGCCAGTCTCTAAATCTCAACCCCATAGAAAATCTGTGGAGGCAGTTGAAAGTCCGTGTTGCCCAGCAACAGCCCCAAAACATCACTGCTCTAGAGGAGATCTGCATTGAGGAATGGGCCAACATACCAGCAACGGTGTGTGAAAAGCTTGTGAAGAGTTACAGAAAATGTTTGGCCTCTGTTATTGCCAACAAAGGGTACGTAACAAAGTATTGAGATGAACTTTTGGTATTGACCAAATACTTATTTTCCACCATGATTTGCAAATAAATTCTTTAAAAATCAAACATTGGGATCTTCTGGGTTTTTTTCCACATTCTGTCTGTCATGGTTGAGGTTCACCCATGTTGACAATTACAGGCCTCTCTAATATTTTCAAGTGGGAGAACTTCCACAATTAGTGGTTGACTAAATACTTATTTGCCCCACTGTATGTACGTCCAAATTTCCCATTCATTACCAGTGGCATTTACATTGCATTGACGCCCATGTACACAGATGCCATTGACGGGCATGTATGTCAATTCTATTGATGCCAATGTACTTGGATTCCATTGACACATATGTAAGATGATGCCGTTGACGGCCGTGTACGTCCAAATTCCCCATTCATTTCCAATGGCATTTACATTGCATTGAGGCCATGTACACAGATGCCATTGACGGGCATGTATGTCAATTGCATTGATGCCAATGTACTTGGATTCCATTGACGCATATATAAGTCGATACCATTCACGGCTATGTACGTCCAAATTTCCCATTCATTACCAGTGGCATTTGCATTACATTGACGCCCATGTTCACAGATGCCTCTGAGGGCTATGCACATCCATGCCATTGACGGCCATGTATGTTGATTCTATTGATGCCAATGTTGACGGCCATGTACGTCCACATTTCCCATTCATTTCCGATGGCATTTACATTGCATTGACGGCCATGTTCACAGATGCCAATGAGGGCGATGCAAGTCCATGCCATTGACGGCCATGTATGTCAGTTCTATTGATGCCAATGTACTTGGATTCAATTGATGCATATGTAAGTCGATGCCATTGACGGCCATGTACGTCCAAATTTCCCATTCATTTCTAGCGGCATTTTCATTGCAGTTACCTGATATCAACAGTATATGTCCCAGAAATGTCTCCAAATCAACAGGAAGTGACCTGATATCAACAGGAGGTGTCCCCCAAATGTCCCTATAGTGCATTTTTGGATGACTACTTTTGCTTTTACTTGAGTAATATTATTTTGAAGTAATGCTAGTCTTACTTGAGTCAAATTTTTGTCTACGCTACCCACCTCTGCCTCTAATGCCACATCACAACCACTTTATTGAATCAATAGCGAGAAGAGAATGATGTTGTTAGCAACCCCACTCTGCTCTGTGAGCAGGTTTTCAACTTGTTTAGTTCATTTGTTGCAATGCTTCCATAATCTTTCAATAATGTTCACCACATCTACAGCTGTCTTTCCCCCCCATCTGGCTCCCAAAAGCATTTTACTTAGCTCATTTAGTTCATTTAAGGAGCATTTCCACTCAAATCTGCAACTAGCAGATGCTTCTCCAGCATGACTTGTGTTCAAGATATGGATCTTTACATTACAATTCATAAGATTTTAATGGGACCTTGTGTGTATTTGATGGTAGTGTTTCAGTGCCATTGGCGGTGCTAGGAGTCCAATCCAGTCAAAATGAATTGGACGTCTAGTGCCGTCAATGGCGGCTAATGAGCTAACGTGGACGCTATTGTACTGGAAGATTTTGGGAGTAACCTGTCGGTTCCTTTTGAAGCGAATAGTATCTTTTCTCATATTTACCGTTTGACGTATAACAGTTAGTATATGCAGCCAATCTGCATTCCAATGTAATATAATTTAATGTAATGTTTAAAAGTTCAAAAGTTAATTTGTTTTAAATTTAATTATCCATATATGTCTGCTTGTTCATTCCCATAAGCGCCATAGAGTGGCAACGTTGTGGAGGCTTCCCTAGTTTATCTGCATGAAGTAGAAGTAGTGAGGAGGAGGCCAAAGCTTCAGAATGCGCGAAGCACCGCTCAATGCGGTCTTGCTTTGTATGTTGTGTCAGGAACTTTTAAGAACTACAAGTCCCTCTATCCATGGATCGCTTTAACAGAATGTTAATAATGTTAATGCCATCTTGTTGATTTATTGTTATAATAAACAAATACAGTCCTTATGTACCGTATGTTGAATGTATATATCCATCTTGTGTCTTATCTTTCCATTTCAACAATAATTTACAGAAAAATATGGCATATTTTATAGATGGTTTGAATTGCGATTAATTGCGATTAATTACGATTAATTTTTAAGCTGTAATTAACTCGATTAAAAATTTTAATAGTTTGTCAGCCCTAATATATATATATATATATATATATATATATATATATATATATATATATAAAAAATTTAATCTTTTTTTTTTTTTTCGAACTGCATTTTTCCATCCAGAGTGAGGGGGCACACTTTAAATATATTAAAGTGATATAGGCATCTTTGAGTGAATTCGAGTAAAATTCAAGTATCTTGAGGCCGGGCTGAGGGTCTTCTTTTTTAGAAATCAAAATATGGTCACCCTATTATATATATATATATATATATATATATATATATATATATATATATATATATATATATATATATATATATATATATATATATTAGGGCTGTCAAAATTATCGCGTTAACGGGCGTTAATTAATTTTTTAAATTAATCACGTTACAATATTTGACGCAATTAACGCAGATGTCCCGCTCAGACAGATTTAAAAGACAGTACAGTGAAACGCTCACTTGTTGTGTTTTATGGAGTTTTGCCGCCCTCTGCTGGCGCTTGGGTGCGACTGATTTTATAGGCTTCAGTACCCATGAGCATTGTGTAAGTAATTATTGACATCAACAATGGCGGGCTACTAGTTTATTTTTTGACTGAAAATTTTACAAATTTTATTAAAACGAAAACATTAAGAGGGGTTTTAATATAAAATTTCTATAACTTGTACTAACATTTTTCTTTTAAGAACTACAAGTCTTTCTATCCATGGATCGCTTTAACAGAATGTTAATGATGTTAATGCCATCTTGTTGATTTCTTGTTATAATAAACAAATACAGTACTTATGTACAGTATGTTGAATGTATATATCCCTCTTGTGTCTTATCTTTCCATTCCAACAATAATTTACAGAAAAATATGGCTGTTTTATAGATGGTTTGAATTGCGATTCATTGCGATGAATTACGATTAATTAATTTTTAAGCTGTAATTAACTCGATTAAAAATTTTAATCGTTTGACAGCCCTAAAAATAACATTTATATCATAGTTTATTTATTGTCATCATCATCGGTATCATTGACAGTTACAAGATGGTTTTGTGATCTGATTAACCCGAAGAAAAAAAACGAAGAAAAGACCAGGGCTGATGGGAGAAGCAATGCTTATCAAGTCCCGTCCCCTTAGACCAAGGACGCACAATCAATACATGGTAGAGTAGGCATTGTTTAAAAAATCCTGTCCAGTGAACTCAGTGACCAGTTTAGCAACTCCGTTGTACACAATTGTTACAGTTCTAATCGAAGGTCGACAGCATTCACGTATGTCAGCAGTTGAGTCGAGATTCCAGTCTGGCCCTAAGCACTTATCAGCTTTGATAAGTTACTCGGGTGAGAGAGCTCAGAAATGCACCCTTCCTCCTCAAGTGTCAGTTTGCAAAGGAAAACAAGCAGAATATATTTGACATAGGGCATAAGAGATACATGACACCTTCTGACCATGGAAGCCCAACACGTGCTTCATGTAGCTGACTGAGCAAGATGGACGCTGACTACCAGGTGATAGGCAAGACATCTACAAGCATATGTCTGCAACACCAACTCCTGTAATCAGCTGTTCAGGACAGTCCAGAACAAATGGCGGGATGTCCTGTATTACCACAACACCCGATAACAAAAACAACTCTAAGTTTGATAGCTTGGTGCCTCTCAGATGTCAAGGCAGGCCAGTCTTCCCACCTCAGTTGCCTCAGTAACCATGACCCAGCAATGAACTGTGACACACGAACTTGACCGTCCAAATCTGCAAGAGAAGAAGAACCAAACGCACCCCTCTTCCTGCCCACGGCCTGCCCCGCGAGAGCCTTCAGAAAGACTGAATGTTTAACTAATCGTTGTCATTTTTTCTCGGGAACCTTTTGTTGACTTGTTGTATGGTGACCCTGGAACGAGCCTGCCTCCTCCCCTGGGTCTGTTGCTGTTTCGCCTTGCCGTTTGATCGCTCTCGACCTGAATAAATTGTCAATTTGTGTTTCGAAGCCTTTTTTCCAGCTTTCAAAATTGAGTCAGTGCAAGGGGTTAAGACTAGAGATGTCCCGATCGGCCGATCGATCGGGTCTGATCACATCATTTTCAAAGTATCGGAATCGGCAAAAAAATATCGGCCATGCCTTTTTTAAATATATATATATATATTTTAATTACATCGTTTTCTAATTGTATTTAATGTTACAGACATAAAATGTTACACTCATCCAGAGTCTTTAGTTTAGGCTACAGGTAGGGTTATCAAATTTATCCCGATAATGGCGGTAATTAATTAAAAAAAAAAAAAAAATCACGTTAAAATATTTAACGCAATTAATGCATGCGCTGCACGACCCACTCACACATTGTCGCGCTCAATCTGTAATGGCGCCGTTTTACCCATATAGAGCGATAAAAGGCAGCGTAAAATGAGTAGAGTGAATTTTGGCAGCCTTTGGAGCCTTTTTTTAATTGGCTATAGCCTTACAATCCCTCTTCCCACAATTAGAAATCTCATGGGAAGCAATATGGGGAAGCAAGGTAGCAAGTGATCTTTTTCTTAACACCTTTTGTCATTTCCCAACGCAGAGAAGATATATCAATTGGTAGCACTATGCACAGTCATGGTTCCACTTCCCATCATGCATTTGGACATGACTACAGTATCATTTACTGAAAGCTCAACAAATACACTAGATGGCAATATTTAGTCACAATATACAAAGTCACAAGTCTTTCTATCCGTGGATCCCTCTCACAGAAAGAATGTTAATAATGTAAATGCCATCTTGAGGATTTATCGTCATAATAAACAAATACAGTACTTATGTACTGTATGTTAAATGTATACATTCTTCCGAGTTTTATTCATTTTTTTCTTAATGCATTGCCAAAATGTATATGATCGGGAAAAATTATCGGGAATGATTGGAATTGAATTGGGAGCAAAAAAAAAAAAAAACAGCAATCGGATCGGGAAAAATCGGGATCGGCAGATACTCAAACTAAAACGATCGGGATCGGATCGGGAGCAAAAAAAACATGATTGGAACAACCCTAGTTAAGACTAAGGTGTACGCGCGGTGTTTGGCCTTTTGGCTGAGTTGTCGGATTTTCGCCTGCCTGGGTCCTTGGAGCTGCACTAGCGCGGGTTCGGCTAAAGGAGTGACACCTTTTCAAAACAATATGTCAATAACCTTTTGGGATACAAAGTATCACGATACATCACCTTTTCAATATATTTTCACACTCCTAATAGAGACTTTGCATACTGTATGATTGTATATTGCATTACTTGTAAATGCGATGACACTCACTGTGACCTATAACATTTTGTTTTGCTTGGAAAGTTTTTCTCGCATTTAAAAAATGTCAGTTTGGTTTGAGTTTGCCGAGTTGTATTGAATGCATTATCCTGTCAGAATTTAGCTTGCAGCAAAGCTATGTCCAGTTGTTATTTTTTCCTTCTTTTCAGTGCGAGGAGACGTTCATAGAACTACTTAGTGTGTGTTGTTGTGCCAAGTCATCCAAATGGGTATTGTATATCATTTCCATAAAGCAATTTTACGCGAGTGCCTTTCAGAATTTCTTTGACTTAATTAAAGGCATTGAATTAGTACTTTGAATAACCAGAGGCAAGAAAAATATTATCCCATTTAAAGTCAAAGCCACAGTCTTCAGCAATAAGGATAATTAATAGATTAAAGTTAAAATCTACTTCCTGTTGATATTAGATCACTTCCTGTAGATTTGGGGGTATTTTGGGGTCACTTCCTGTTGATATCAGGGCATTTCTTGTAGTTCTGGGGGCATTTTGGGGTCACCTCCTGTTGATATCAGGAATCCTTTTAGCAAGATTGACGGAATCACACCAGCCGAATCGCCAGACCCGCGCTGGCGCGGCTCCAATGACCCAGGCCGGCGAAAATCTGGCCAAAAGGCCAAACTCCGCCCGTTCATCTTAGTCTTAACCCCTTGTACTGACTCCATTTTGAAAGCTGGAAAAAGGCTTCGAAACACAAGTTGGCGATTTATTTGTCAGGTTTTAAATCGTTTAAAGCTCACATTAAACAAACCTGCAGAACGGCCTTCTTTCACCTGTGCAACATAGCCAAAATTAGAAATATTTTATCGAAAAGCGATGCAGAAAAATTAATTCACGCGTTCGTTACATCGAGATTGGATTACTGTAACTCCCTACTTGCAGCTTGTCCTAAAAGTTCTCTAAAAGGTCTTCAGCTAGTCCAAAACGCAGCAGCAAGACTTTTAACAGGAACCAATAGAAGAGAGCACATCACCCCTGTGCTCCAGGCCCTTCACTGGCTTCCAGTCGAGTTTAGAATTAAATTTAAAATCCTCCTTCTTACATTTAAGACCATTAATGGGTTGGGGCCATCTTATCTCACCGATGCTCTGGTTCCATACTACCCCAACAGAACACTCCGCTCTCAGAATGCAGGTCTACTGGTAGTTCCCAGGGTTTCTAAAAGTACTGTCGGCGCTAGAGCCTTTAGCCACCAAGCCCCTGTTTTATGGAGTCCGCTTCCAGCTAATATTAAAGAAGCTGAGACAGTCTGCACATTTAAGATTAGATTAAAAACGTTCCTATTTGACAAAGCTTATGGTCAGGCTAGTTGAAGTCGGAGTAGACTCACAGTTTAGTCTAAGCTGCACTAGAAGCTACAATGCTGGGTGAAGTACAGCCACTGAGTTCTATCTCCTTTTTCTCACTCTACCTACCACTTGTCTGACTTTATTTCTATTTTCCAATGTTAATATCTAGTTGTCTAGTCCCTTCATCACTAGTCACCCGGTGTCCCCTTTCCCCTCTGGGGAGGGGCTATTTTTCAGCCGCAGCCTCCTGACTGTTCGGACCCCTGGCTGGATGGACGTCCTCGTTGCTACCCCCGTCTCATCTGGCTAGATGGATCTCTTCTTGTTCCTTTACTCCACTGCATCTTTACGGACTGTAACTTCGCCTGCTAATTCCCTTTAGCAGTCCTGGGGCTTCCTGTGTATCTGTCCTTGGAGTGGATCTCTCCTGACTGTGGTACTCCCCAAGGTTTCTCATTTTTCCCAAAGACTCTGGAGTTTTGGGAGTTTTTCCTTGCCGACATGGAGGGTCTAAGGATGGGGGATACCCAGGACTTGAACTTTATTTACTCATCTTTGTTGCTTCATTTGCTGTTTCTGATTGTGTATCATATTGCCTCTGCAAAGCCCTTTGAGACAACCTGTTGTGATCCAGGGCTACACAAATAAATTAAATTGAACTGAATTGAAAATTGAAATTTTGTGTTGGTTTTTTCCTAGTGTGACTTGTCCCTGTGATTACCCATTGATTTCACCTGTTGTGCCTGCTCCTAGTGAGTGCTCCTGTATTACCCAGCTGTTCCTCATTGTCGCGTTACCCCTTGTCTGCATGTGTGTATATAAGCACCCAGTTTCTTTTCACTCCTTGTTGCGTCATTGTAAATGTCAGAGTCTCTGTCAATGCAATCTCCACGTTCATGTCAGCGTTTTTTTCCCCAGTTCCTCGTCCTGCTTTGGAAGTAAACGGATTTGTTAGCCTGACTTTTGTTAAGACTTTTTGTATTCCCCGGTCATTTTGTTGGTACTTTGTTTTTTGTTGGCTTTAATTAGCGTTTGGGTCCACACACACCTGCCTGCCCGCAAACCCTGACATTATTCAGGTCGACAGTGATCAAACGGCAAGGCGAAACAGCAACAGCGAGGAGGCAGGCTCGTTCCAGAGTCACCATATCACAAGTCAACAGAAGGTTCCCAGAAAAAATGACAGGGATTAGTTAAACATTCAGTCTTTTTGAAGGCTCTCGCGGGGGGCGGGCCGTGGATAGGAAGAAGGGTGTGTTTGAGTCTTTTTTCTGTTGCAGATTTGGGCGTTTAAGTTCGTGTGTCACCGTTGCTGGGTCATGGTTAATGAGGCAACTGAGGTGGGAGGTCCTGTTCAGCTGTTTGACACGGAGAATCGAAGTCTAAGTGCCCGGATGGTCGGAACAGTTTTAATGTTTCACATTGAGAGTCTGACATACTCCCATTGTGATCATTCAACGTACCTCGTTTATTATGACCAAGAAGCGAAAAGGAAGGGGTTATGGGGGAACAGAAGAAAAGAAACACAAGAAAGAAAAGAAACACAAACTACAAGAAGAAATACATCGAACGTCTAGACTAACTACTAATATGTTGGTGCTATCGTCAGCTTGATGTATTTCCGGTTGACACCATGTGGGGGGGCTGTTGACCAGGGAAAGTGGGGACGGGGGTGGGGGAGTCTATAAGCTAAATGATTGAAAGGGGTAGAGTGTACACAATTCAGCTCTGTGATCTGGAACCCAGTAATCGTGTGAATCCCTTGTAAGTGTAAGCCCGTTGGTGACCGACCCTAAGCCGGCTATTCGCCAATCCCGGCACTGGGACCCCCTACCAGAGCACGCCCTATCACATCCAGCCGCACGCGAGCCCCACCAGGCGCGCGATAGCCACGCACATGAGTGGAGATGCAAAGCGGGCGCCAGCCCAGGGCCACGGCTCCCACCTAGCCAACCCGGGGAGGGAGGGCGGTTGGTGTGTGTGTGTATGGGGTTCAGCGCAGCCCATCCCTCCTCCCGCAGCCCAGCAAAGGAGCCCCCCCCGCCACCCCCGGGATCCAGGGTGGTCCCCCGGGCCACCCGCGCACCCATCAACCGGCCTTCAGGGATGGCAGAAGGGGACGCATCACCAACCCCATTTTGGGGTCACTTCCTGATGATATCAGTTCACATCTTATTGATATCCTGTTAATATCAGATCACTTCCTGGTGATATCAGGTGACTTCCTGTTGATTTGGAGTCGTTTTGGGGTCACTTCTTGTTGATATCCAGACACTTTCTGTAGATTTGGGGACATGTTTGGGTCACTTCCTTTTGATATCAGGTCACTTCCTGTTGTAATCGAGGCATTTTGGGTCACTTTCTGATGATATCAGTTCACTTCCTATTGATATCAGGTCACATGCTGTTGAATTCAGGGAATTTTAGGTCCCTTTCTATATAGGAAAAAGGATTATTAATAGATTAAAGTTAAAATTTACTTCCTGTTGATATTTGATCACTTCCTGGTGATATCAGGTCACTTCCTGTTGAAATTGAGGATTTTGGGGTCACTTCATATTGATAAGAAATCACTTTCTGTTGCGTTGGGGGCATTTCGGGGTCATTTCCTGTTGATATCGGTTCACTTCCTTTTGATATGAGTTCACTGCCTACTAATATCAGATCACTTCCTGTTGATATCAGGTCACTTCCTGTTGAGTTTTTGGGTTTTTTCTTTTGATATCATGTCATTTCCTGTTGAATTTGGGGAAATTTGGGTCACTTCCTATTGATATAAGGTTACTTCCTGTTTATATCAGATCACATGCTGTTGAATTCGGGGAATTTTAGGTCCCGTCCTATTGATATCACGTCACTTCCTGTTGAGCCGGGGGCATTTTGGGTATATTTCCTTTTGATATCATGTCACTTCCTGTTGAATTCGGGGAAATTTGGGTCACTTCCTATTGATATCAGGTTACTTCCTTTTTTTTATCTGGTCACTTCCTGTTGAATTCGGGGACCTAGGGTCACTTCGCATTGATATCAGGTCACTTCCTGTTGAATTCGGGGAAATTTGGGTCACTTCCTATTGATATCAGGTTACTTCCTTTTTATATGTGGTCACTTCCTGTTGAATTCGGGGACTTGGGGTCACTTCGCATTGATATCAGGTCACTTCCTGTTGAGTTGGGGGCATTTTGGGGTCACTTCCAGTTGATAGCAGTTCACTTCCTTTTAATATAAGATCACTTCGTGTTGATATCAGGTCACTTCCTGTTGAGTTGGGGGCATTTTGGTGTCACTTCCTGTTGATATCCGGGAACTTTCTATTGATATTAGGGCACCTCCTGTTGAATTTGGGGAAATTTGGGTCCCTTCCTATTGATATTACGTCACTTCCTGTTGATATCTGGTCATTTCCTGTTGAGTTGAGGGCACTTTGGGGTCACTTCCTGTTGAGTTTGGGGCATTTTGGGTTCTTTATTTTGATATGATGTCACTTCCTATTGAGTTGGGGGCATTTTGGGGTCACTTCCTGTTGATATCAGTTCAGACCCTGTTGATATCATCACATGCTATTGAATTCGGGGAATTTTAGGTCCCTTCCTATATCGCAATAAGCAGTATTAAAAGATTAAAATCTACTTCCTGTTGATATTAGATCACTTCCTGTTGATATCGGGGCACTTCCTCTAGATCTGGGGGCATTTTGGGAGTCACTCCCTGTTGATAACAGGTCACTTTCTGTAGATTCGGGGACATTTTTGGGTCACTTCCTTTTGATATCATTTCACTTCCGGTTGACTTGGGGGCATTTTTGGGTCGCATCCTGTCGATATCAGTTCACTCCCTGTTGGTATCAGGGCACTTCCTGTACATTTGACCACATTTTGGGATAACTTCCTATTGAAATCAGGTCTGTATGACATCAGGAGAAGGGAAGAAAATATTGCTCCATTTAAAATCAAACCGGCAGCGCAACAGCTGCAACGTTGAGAGCGGCTAAGTCAAAAAATGATCCATCTCATCTATTTTCCATTCCACGTCCGCTTGTTCAGGGTCGGGGGAAGATATAGCCGGTCTCAGCTGACTTTGGGTGTACATAAATTGCAAAATGTTAAAATGCTTGTCGAGTCGCAGCCTTACTTCGCGTGGCTGAATTACAAAACTCTAATAAGATTTCAGTTTGTGGTCTTTCAAATGAAAACAGTGGCGTGTGTTACCGTAAATACTTAACGAAATGAGAAACGACCGCCCTTCCGACTACGCGACGAAATGTCGTATGCGCGTGTCCTTGTCAAAAATAAACCATTCATCAATATGACAGCGAGCAACTTAGAGCGCGACTGTCCATCAATCAAGCCGCTTGGCTGTCTGTCCAATGGAAAGCGGAGTGACAGTGACGCTCCCACCCACTTGGTTAACTAGCTGACCTTCAACTTGACATGACAAGGGGATGGATAGCACGCGCTAGGAGCGACACACTCTGTTTGTCCCAAATTCTCCCCTACAAAAGAACTGAATGACGTGTTGGAGACTGAATTGGTGAGTCGAGAATGTACGGTAGTTGGCTGATTCTCATGAACGCTACGCGTTATGGTAATACAGTAACATTACCAATGCTACCTTACAATAGCAGAATGCTACAATGATTCAGTTATTTTTTTATCAACAGTTTGAGCTCCCTAATATTTGATTTACAGTAAAATATTGTCTAAAAACATGTCATATTACGGAGAAGTAGGGGTATATTAAAACAAACATTTAAAGGAAATATGCTCTAACAATCACAGCAAAAGTATAACCTCGCTTCACTATTAGGGAGATGATTTCTTTTGACGAGCATTAGCATTCTTTCAATGAAATTGGAAACAATAAACGTATTGGATGACGAAAGTCTAAGCTACCCTAAAATAGCAGAATGCTATGATGACTCGGTTATTTTTTCAACAGGGCTGAGAACGAAAAGTGGTATTTATCATGTGGCAAAAGGGATTTTGCCATGTGGCCTTTTTTTTGCCATGTGGCATTTTCTTTTGCCATGTAGCAAAATTGATTTTGGCATGTGGCATTTTTTGCCATATGGCAAAATTGATTTTGCCATGTGGCCTTGTTTTTGCCAAGTGGTAAAACTGATTTTGACATGTGGCATTTTTTGCCACGTGGCAAAATTGACTTTGCCACGTTGCATTTTTTTGCCAAGTGGCAAAATGGATTTTGACATGTGACATTTTTTTTTTTGCCATACGACAAAATTGATTCTGCCATGTGGCATTTTTTTTGCCATGTGGCAAAATGGATTTTGACATGTGGCATTTTTTTTGCCATGTGGCATTTTCTTTTGCCATTTGGCATTTTCTTTTTCCATTTAGCAAAATTGATTTTGCCATGTGGCATTTTTTGCCAAGTGGCAAAATAGATTTTGCAATGTGACATTTTTTGCCATACGACAAAATTGATTCTGCCATGTGGCATTTTTTTTTTGCCACGTGGCAAAATTGATTTTGACATGAGGCATTCATTTGCCATGTGGCAAAATCGATTTTGCCATGTAGCATTTTTTTGCCATGTGGCAAAATTCTTTTTAACATGTGGCAAAATGGTTTTTGACATGTGGCATTTTTTTTGGCATGTGGCAAAATGGATTTTGACTTATGGCATTTTTGTGCCATGTAGCAAAATTGATTTTGGCATTTGCATTTTTTTTTTTTTTTTGCCATGTGGCATTTTTTTGCCATGTGGCAAAATGGATTTTGGTATGTGGCAAAATGGATTTTGGTTTGTGGCATTTTATTTTTTGGTATATGGCATTTTTTCTCGGGAATCTTTTGTTGACCTGTGATATGGTGACCCTGGATCTAGCCTTCCTCTTCGTCTGGGTCTGTTTGCTGCTTTTGCCTTGCTGTCTGATTGCTGTCAACTTGGAATAAACTGTCAACTTGTGCTTTAAAGCCTTTTTCCAGCTTTTAAAATTGAGTCAGTACAAGGAGTTAAAATTAAAACTAACCTGAACGTGTGGAGTTCGGCCTTTTGGCTAGGTTGTCGTCCTCTGGCCTGGGTCGTTGGAATTGCGCGAGTGCTGTTCCAGTGGTTTGGCTTGCGGCAATCTGGCTAAAAGGTCCAGTTCCAACAGTGACAAAGGGCAACCCTGGTGGAGTCCAACCCTCACTGGAAACGGATTCGACTTACTGTGACCATGCTGACCAAACTTTAACACCGGTCGCACAGGGACCGAACAGCCCTTACCAAGGGGCTCGGCATCCCGGACTCCCAAAGCACCCACCACAGGACTCCCTGAGGGATGTTGACCAGTTGGGCGAACTCCAATGCACCCACGAGGAACCTGCTGTAGGTGTAGCGCTGGCTTACTGTGCCACGGCCGTGGCGAAAACCACACCGAAATTCAACTTCCTGACAGACCCTCCTCTCCAGCACCCCTGAATAGACTATAGTTGGAACATACCCTCCCGTCTCCCTTCTTAAAAAGGGGGACCACCACCCCGGTCTGCCAACCAGAGGCACTGTCCCCAATGTCCACAGGATGTTGTAGAGGCGTGTCAGCCACAACAGCCCCACAACATTAGCCCTGAGCCCTTAGGAATTCAGGATCTCATCCACCCCCGGGGCCCTGCCACCAAGGAGCTTTCCAACCACCTCATTGACTTCAACCACGGAGATAGGATAACCCACCTTGGAGTCTCCAGACTCTGTTTCCTCGCATGCGAAGACGCACCAATGGAATTGAGGAGGTCTCAGAAGTATTCTCCCCAACGACTCATGACATCCCGAGTCTGGGACTGGCTTTGGGTCAGACTGCCAAGGTCTCCGCCTATGGCTGCCGCCCAACTTACTATGCACCCGACCACTTTGGACCCTCCCACAGGTAGTGAGCCCATGGGAAGGGGGATCCATGTTGTATTTTCTGGCTCTGCCCAGCCCTGCGCCATGGATACTGGCCTGACCACCAGATGCTCGCCTTTAAGCCCCGCCTCCAGGCCTGGCTCCAGAAGAGGGCCCCCAGTAACCCACATCTGGGGGTTTGGGAAAACTGATCCATTCATATTTATCATCATAAGGGGTCTTTTGGGCTACCATCAATTAAGATTACTTACCTCTTGTTTATTGGTCAACTCCTAGGCTAATAGGTGCTATAGCTATAGGCTAATAGCTAATCTTTATATTAGCGCATTGTTATTGCAAGCGGAGATGATCCACAGTGAGTGAGGTCGTAACGAGTGAGATCACATTGCGGGGGTGTTAATTGCAAAAGTGTCCGGTGACTGCAAGGGCGGGAAAGGTGTTGAAACGGTTTGTCGAGAGCAGGCGTGGCATTGTGAGGACACCGTTATTTTGACTGAGCAGGAATTTGAAAAGGAGTGAACATTTTCAGGCAGGCTTGATCTATTTTCTCCCTTTAGCAGTCAAAAAAGAGTGATTGGTAGAAGCTGTGAGAAGAGGAATTGGATTGTAGTGACAGAGATAATCACATAGAGGACGCAGGGAGGGATACGTTGACAGAAAACATAAGATGGAGTGTAATGGTCTATCATTATTGACTGGAATCAGATTGACAAGTCAGAGGAGAGAGATTGAGATTGGATAAACAATATGCGGAGGAGTGAATCATTTTTGAGGCAGCAGCGGAATGACAAAGATGAACTAGAAAATTATATTTGTGGAGAAATTGTGATGGTAGCGTTGCTGTCTGGTTTGAGGAATTGTGGGGTCCCTTGCTGTTGATATCCTGTCACTTTCTGTTGATATTTGGGCATTTCGGGGTCATTTGCTGTTGGTATCAGGTGACTTCCTGTTGATTTGGGGGGAATTTTAAAGCCACTTCCTGTTGATATTGGGTCACTTCCTGTTGATTCAGGGGGATTTCAGGGTAAATTCCTATTGATTTGGGGGCATTTCAGGTTCATTTCCTGTTGATATTGGCTCACTTCCTGTTGATATCGTGTCACTTCCTGTTGATTCTCACGGGTTCCAGGGTTACTCCTGCTGACATCAGGTCACTTCCTGTTGATTGGGGGGCATTTTGGGGTCACTTCCGGTTGATATTCTGTCACTTTCTGTTGACGTTTGGGCATTTCGGGGTCATTTGCTGTTGATATCAAGTGACTTCCTGTTGATTTGGGGTGCATTTTAGAGACACTTCCTGTTGATATTGGGTCACTTCCTGTTGATTCAGGGGCGTTTCAGCGTAAATTCATGTTGATTTGGGGGCATTTCAGGTTCATTTCCTGTTAATATTGGGTCACTTCCTGTTGATTCAGGGCGTTTCAGGTTCACTCTCTGTTAATATTGGGTCACTTCCTGTTGATTCAGGGGCGATTCATGGTCAATTCCTGTTGATATCGTGTCACTTCCTGTTGATTTTCACGGGTTCCAGGGTTACTCCTGCTGACATCAGGTCACTTCCTGTTGATTTGGGGGCATTTTGGGGTCACTTCCGGTTGATATTCTGTCACTTTCTGTTGATATTTGGGCATTTCTGGGTTATTTGCTGTTGATATCAAGTGACTTCCTGTTGGTTTGTGGGGAATTTTAGAGCCATTTCCTGTTGATATTGGGTCACTTCCTGTTGATTCAGGGGCGTTTCAGGGTCAATTCCTGTTGATATTGTGTCACTTCCTGTTGATTGGGGGAAATTTTAGAGCCACTTCCTGTTGATATTGGGTCACTTCCTGTTGGTTCAGGGGCGATTCATGGTCAATTCCTGTTGATATCGTGTCACTTCCTGTTGATATTTGGACATTTCAGAGTCACTTCCTGTTGAATTAGGGGAATTTGCGGGTCACATCCTTTAGATATAGGGCCACTTCCTGTTGATTTTTGGACATTTCAGAGTCACATCCTCTCAATTTTTGGGCATTTCAGGCTCACTTCCTGTTGAGTTCAGGGCATTTCTGGGTCACTTCCTGTTGATTTAGAGGCATTCCAGTGTCACGTCTTGTTGATATAAGGTGACTTCCTGTTGATTTTTGGGCTTTACAGTGTCACTTCCTGTTGATTTTTGGACATTTCAGAGTCACGTCCTCTTGATCTGTTGATTTGGGAGAATTTCAGGGTCACTTCCTTTTAATGTCAGGTGACTTCCTGCAGATATTTGGACATTTCAGAGTCACTTCCAGTTGAATTAGGGGCATTTGCGGGTCACATCCTTTAGATATAGGGTCACTTCCTGTTGAGTTCGGGGCATTTCTGGGTCACTTCCTGTTGACATTCCTGTTGATTTCATTTAGCATTTCAGGGTCACTCCCTGTTGATTGAGAGGCATTTCATTGTCACTTCCTGTTGATTTAGGGGCATATCAGGGTCACTTCTTGTAGATATAGGGTCACTTGCTGTTGAGTTCGAGGCATTTCTGGGTCACTTCCTGTTGATATTCCTATTTAAAGGACACACTCAGTTGATATTGCATTACTTCCTGTTGATTTGTGGGCATATCAGGGTGTTTCCGATTGATAACGGGTCACCTTCTGTGGATCACAGGTCAGTTCCGGTCAATTGAATGGCGAATAGGGCCATTGGAAATGAATGGGAAATTTTCTCATTGGAAATGAATGGGAAATTTTCTTCATTGGAAATAAATGGGAACATTTTTGGCAGAACTGTACGCTTATTTCAAAATCTGTTTACAACTTTTATGCCCCTTTTGAAAATTTTCCAATATTAATTATGTGATTTGGATAACAATGGTAGGTATACTTTTTTTTTTTTTTAAACCCCACATTTTTAGCCAAGCAATGTTTTGGTGACACACAAAGTTCCCCTGTGTTGCGTGAGAATTCTGTTCGTTTTGGTGTTTGAATGATGTCAAACGGTGTAGGCTGGGAAGAAACAGCATTTCAGAAAAAAAGGAATATTATTAATGGTCGCTTTTAAATTACATACAAAGCTATTATAAATTAGCATAAAATTGTAGAAGCAGTACATGAGCTAAACGGAGGAAGCAGCCAAATTTACTCAGGTTTAAACATTTAAAAGGCCAAACAAGGCAAAGAGCCATTTCAGCCTGGGGTACATATCACATTCGGAATGTAAAAGAAGATAATATTCCGTTGGTAGGAAGCTGCTCTTTTTCTGTGAGTCAGAAATGAAGAAGGCTTTCAAATGTTATCCGTCCACGCTCGCCACGGGGGCTGTTGCGCACACACAAAAAACGCCGTGTCTCAGTAGAAATGTCAACCTGTCTGGGCAGCGAGATGATGTTACTTCCAGACTTCCACTGCAGTTTTTCATATGCATTTTATAGTTAGGTGGGCAACCCGCATTTTTAATTGGACTGGATTTAAAAACAAACAAACAACAAAAGAGAATTTGATTAGCATTGCAGTGTTTGTATTATCAGGAAGACAACAGTTGATAAATTAATTTATACAACTAGACAATTATCAGCTTTCTGTGATGAAAGTGATGAAAAACTTTTTTTTTCCCCCACCAAATGTGGATCGAATCCAGATGTGTCACATTGCTGTGGGTGTTGCTTGCGTCATTGAGGAGTGTTTGTCACCTGCTGCGGTGTGAAGAATAGTTATAAAAAAACACACAAAAAAAACATGTTCACTGTTTTTTTTTTTTTTTTTCCTAACATACATGAAACGCCTACACCAGGGGTCCCCAAACTTTTGCCTTCTCTGATGAGGGGCCGGGGTCGGTTTTCTACAGAAAAGGTGTGACAATTGCAGGAGTGCCGAAATGTAAAAATGTATTGTTTTTCAGAAAGCCACAATCAAATAACCTTTTCTGGATTCTTCACGGAACAAAAGTAAATAAAATTTAAAAAAATAATAATAACAATATAATAGGGCTGTCAAAATTATCGCGTTAACGGGCGGTTATAATTATTATTATTTTTTTTTAATGAATCACGTTAAAATATTTGACGCATTTAACGCACATGCCCCGCTCAAACAGATTGCAATGACAGCACAGTGTCATGTGCACTTGTTACTTGTGTTTTTGGGTGTTTTGTCGCCCTCTGCTGGCGCTTGGGTGCGACTGATTTTATGGGTTTCAGCACCATTGTGTAATTATTGACATCAACAATGGCGAGCTACTAGTTTATTTTTTTGATTGAAAGTTTTACAAATTTTATTAAAACGAAAACAATAAGAGGAGTTTTAATATACAATTTCTATAACTTGTACTAACATTTATCTTTTAAGAACTACAAGTCTTTCTATCCATGGATCGCTTTAACAGTTAATAATGTTATTGCTATCTTGTTGATTTATTGTTATAATAAACAAATACAGTACTTATGTACTGTATGTTGAATATATATATCCGTCTTCTGTCTTTCCATTCCGACAATAATTTACAGGAAAATATTGCCTTTTTTAGAGATGGTTTGAATTGCGATTAATTACGATTAATTTATTTTTAAGCTATGATTAACTCGATTAAAATTTTTAATCGTTTGACAGCCCTAATAATACATTATAATTAGGGTTGTCAAAAGATTAAAATTTTTAATCGAGTTAATTACAGCTTAAAAATTAATTAATCGTAATTCATCGCAATTAATCGCAATTCAAACCATCTATAAAATATGCTATATTTTTCTGTAAATTATTGTTGGAATGGAGAGATAAGACACAAGATGGATATATACATTCAACATACGGTACATAAGTACTGTATTTGTTTATTATAACAATAAATTGACAAGATGGCATTAACGTTATTAACATTCTCTTAAAGCGATCCATGGATAGAAAGACTTGAAGTTCTTAAAAGATAAATGTTAGTACACGTTATAGAAATTTTATATTAAAACCCCTCTTCATGTTTTCGTTTTAATAAAATTTGTAAAATTTTCAATCAAAAAATAAACTAGTAGCCCGCCATTGTTGATGTCAATAATTACTACACAATGCTCATGGGTGCTGAAGCCTATAAAATCAGTCGCACCCAAGCGCGTGATTAATTTAAAAAATTAATTACCGCCCGTTAACGCGATAATTTTGACAGCCCTAAATATAATATAATATAATAATAACACTATTGATAATATGATATAATATAATAATAACACTATTAATTAAATCGATAATAACCAAATAACCCTCTCTGGGTTCTTCACAGAAAAAAAGCCAGGAAATAAATAACACTATTGAGGAAAAAAAAAAAATAATTTGTTTTTTTTTGTTGTTTTTTTTGTTCAAGGGGCCGGACCAAATGTGGAGGCGGGCCGTAGTTTGGGGACCCCTGGCCTACACTAATGATGAATATAGTAGTGCTGTCGTTAGCTAATTGTATTTCTGTTGGACACCATGTGGTGGTGTCATGTATATATACAGGTACAGTATACTGTATGTATGTAAATATATATATACTTTATATGTGTGTGTATATATATATATATATATATATATATATACACAGTATGTTTGTAGGTGTTTTCCGAAATTTCCGTATCCGCAGTGAGTCAGACACACACACACTTTTGTGAAATATACGATGTTTATTGTAGAAAGAGGAAAACAAACAAGAACAACGCTAGATATAGATTGTCACTTCTAACATCCCCGCGCTACTGTTAAAGCACACAAGATATTCCTTTGAGCAATCAAAACTCTTACCGTTGACAAGCGGGCGGAGAGCCGACACCCCGGTAGAGCTGCAGAGGAATACAGGCCGAGAGATCCGTACGACATCCTCGGCAGACTCTAACCGAAGAGGGAAAAGTCCCCAGCTCTTATAGTGGTGCATCACGTGAGAAAAGAGATGGTCAGCCTCTTCCCTCAGGTGACGAGCCACTTGCCCAATGGTATCGTTACACAGGTTTTGAGATCCACTGGTTTCGTTACACGTGGTTTGACACATGTTTTGTAATCACACATCACAAAGATGTCAAAGTGGCGAGGAAAACAAGCTAAAGGGAATCCTACATCACAAGGAAGCCAAAGTGGCGAAGATAACAAGGGTACAGTCATAAAAGGGAATCAACGCAATATGCTGATTCATTCCGGGTCATACTATATTTCTCCCATCAGTAGGTATATATATTTCCTCGTTTTGTTTTTTTGTTTTTAAAACCTGCTACGTGTGGACATGGCCTCAGTGATACATGCCACATGGAATTTTTGGATCGAAACAAAGCAGGTACGCAATAATATCTCGTTAAAGTCATGGCGTCTGTAATTCTATTCTCACGTGCTATCACCTCCAGATAGGGTTTTGCGGTTTAAAATTATTATTATTATTTTTTAAATGTCCTCCTGCTCAAAATTTTTCTTCCCCCAGAAAATTGAGATTTTAAGCTTTCCAATGATGTATCACACATGCATATCGGACTATTTTGAAAGTTGGCTAAATTGGGGGTCTCAGAGCGGAACTTCAAGTCACCAGAGTGTTTTCCGCCATATATATACAGTATATATGTATGTATCAGGCCCACCACAGGGCTAGTCCAAAAAAAACAAAAACCTTTATTTGTCCTGTGGAGTGCTTCTTTTCCTATTCCTTAGCATTCTCCTGATGCCAGGTGCTTTCAATTTGCTGCAATGTTCCCAAAGAATCCAATCAAAATGCCTCTCTTAGTTATTTTCAGTGCAAGTGGCGCTTAGCCAGTGTCGCTAACAACTTCCAACAGCACTTAAACCAACACTGTGTGCCATTGTTTCCGCGAATGTGCAACCAAGCAAATTGAACGACTGCAAATTGCAATTTTATAGCTCCCCACTCAAACGACATGTTGTAAGATTGTTTGGTATACAACCCCCCTTCCCAAATCTAATCCGATTGGTCTTTTCATTCATGAACGGGATTACAATCGTGTTAACAAATACCGTAAAATATCCCGCGGGGCAAACGCCCTCTCGCCTGTCGTTTGCCGTTGAGATTCATTTCTCACATTTGATTACAAATCACTTCCCTTCCTGTCACCTCCGCTAATCTTGCTCGGTAAAATTGCGCAGAGGAACAGCCTTGAGCAAAGCGAATTAGCGCATGGGGGAAAAAAAGAATGAGAACACCCCAGACATGGATAACCTCTTCCTCTTACTGGTATATTTTGTTAATAATTAGACTTTGTCCTCCAGGGGGTGCCAGAATGCACAGTGAGTGGTAATTGATGAATTGGGTTGAAGATAAAAACAGCTGCATCGTGACGTAATCGTTACGGTAGCACTTAGACATTGGATATATGTAAAAGTTTTTGGCAACTAGAAAATGACATTTCTGGAGGGATTTGAGATGGTAGCGTTGCTGTGATGGTTGGTACAGTATATCGTGTCACTTCCTGTTGATTCTGAGGCATTTCGAGGTTACTTCCTTTTTACACAGGTGACTTTCTGTTGGTTTGGAAGCATTTCAGGGTCACTTCCTGCTGATATTGGGTCACCTCCTGTTGATTTTGGGGGATTTCAGGGTCACTTCCTACTAATATTAGGTCACTTCCTGTTGATTTGGGGGCATTTCAGAGACACTTCCTGTCAATATCAGGTGACTTCCTGTTGATTTTGGCGCATTTCAGGGTCACTTCCTGTTGATATCGGGTCACTTCCTGATGATTTGGTGGCATTTCAGGGTCATTCACTGTTAATATCAGGTGACTTCCTGTTGATTTTTAGGCATTTCAGAGTCACTTGCTGTTGATATTGGGTGACTTCCTGTTGATTTGGTGGCATTTTGGGGTCACTTCCTATTGATATCAGGTGACTTCCTGTTGATTTTCGGGCATTTCAGGGTCACTTCCTGCTGATATCGGGTCACTTCCTGTTGATGTGGGGGCATTTGAGGGTCATTTCCTGTTGGTATTTGGGCATTTCGGGGACACTTCCTGTTGATATCAGGTCCTGTTGATTTTTTGACATTTCAGGGTCACTTCCTGTTATCGGGTCACTTCCTGTTGATTTGGTGGCATTTTGGGGTCACTTCCCATTGATATCAGGTGGCTTCCTGTTGATTTTTGGGCGTTTCAGGGTCACTTCCGGCTGATATCAGGTCACTTCCTGTTGATGTGGGGGCATTTGAGGGTCATTTCCTGTTGATATCAGGTGACTTCCTGTTGATCTTCGGGCATTTCAGGTCACTCCCTGTTGATATCAGGTGACTTCCTGTTGATTTTTCGACATTTCAGGGTCACTTCCTGTTGATATTGGGTCACTTCCTATTGATTCTTCGGCATTTCAGGGTCACTTCCTGTTATCGGGTCACTTCCTGTTGATTTGGTGGCATTTTGGGGTCACTTCCCATTGATATCAGGTGGCTTCCTGTTGATTTTTGGGCGTTTCAGGGTCACTTTCGGCTGATATCAGGTCACTTCCTGTTGATGTGGGGGCATTTGAGGGTCATTTCCTGTTGATATCAGGTGACTTCCTGTTGATCTTCGGGCATTTCAGGTCACTCCCTGTTGATATCAGGTGACTTCCTGTTGATTTTTCGACATTCCAGGGTCACTTCCTGTTGATATCAGGTGACTTCCTGTTGATTTTTTGACACTTCAGGGTCACTTCCTGTTGATATCGGGTCACTTCCTGCTGATTTGGGGGCATTTCGGGGGTCATTTCCTGTTGATATCAGGTGACTTTCTGATGATTTTTCGGCATTTCGGGGTGACTTCCTATGGATGTCAAGTGACTTCCTGTTGATTTTTCGGCATTTCAGGGTCACTTCCTGTTGATATCGGGTCACTTCCTATATATTTGGGGGCATTTGAGGGTAATTTCCTGTTGACATCAGGTGACTTCCTGTTGATCTTCGGGCATTTCAGGTCACTCCCTGTTGATATCAGGTGACTTCCTGTTGATTTTTCGACATTCCAGGGTCACTTCCTGTTGATATCAGGTGACTTCCTGTTGATTTTTTGACACTTCAGGGTCACTTCCTGTTGATATCGGGTCACTTCCTGCTGATTTGGGGGCATTTCGGGGGTCATTTCCTGTTGATATCAGGTGACTTTCTGATGATTTTTCGGCATTTCGGGGTGACTTCCTATGGATGTCAAGTGACTTCCTGTTGATTTTTCGGCATTTCAGGGTCACTTCCTGTTGATATCGGGTCACTTCCTATATATTTGGGGGCATTTGAGGGTAATTTCCTGTTGACATCAGGTGACTTCCTGTTGATCTTCGGGCATTTCAGGTCACTCCTCGTTGATATCAAGTGACGTCCTGTTGATTTTTTTATATTTCAGGGTCACTTCCTGCTGATATCAGGTCACTTCCTGTAGGTTTGGGGGCATTCCGGGGACACTTCCTGTTGATATCAGGTGACTTCCTGTTGATTTTTCGGCATTTCAGGGTCACTTCCTGTTGATATCGGGTCACTTCCTGTTGATTTGGGGGCATTTCGGGGTAATTTACTGTTGATATCAGGTGACCTCGTGTTGATTTGGAGGCATTTCGGGGACGTTTCCGGTTGATATCAGGTGACTTCCTGTTGATGTTTGGACATTTCATGGTCACTTCCTGTTGATATCAGGTCACTTCCTGTTGATTTGGAGGCAATTCAGGGTCCCTTCCTGTTGATACAGGGGACTTCCTATTGATTTGGGGGAATGTCAGGGTCACTTCCTGTAGATTTTGTGGCATTCCAGAGTCACTTGTTTATCTGGCATCATTCTGGTGTCACATACTATTGATATTGAGCCCCTTCCTTTTAATTTAGGGTCAGTTCCTGTTGATTTGGAGGCATTTCAGGCTCGTTTTCTTTTGATGTCAAGTCACTTCCTGTTGATTTGGGGCATCAGGGTCACTTCCTGTTGATGTGGGAGGATTTCAGGGTCACTTCCTGTTGATTTGTGGGCATTTCGAGTTCCCTTTCTACACATATTGGGTCACTTTCTGTTGATTTTGAAGCATTCCTGGGTCACTTCTGATTGATATAAGGCCACATCCTGTTGTTTTTGAGGCATATGATTTTGTAGCGTTCCAGAATTCCCCAAAATAAACAGGTAGTAACCCAATATCAACAGGAAGTGATCTCGAAATGCCCCTAAATTTAATAGGAAGTGACCCTGAAATCCCCACATATCAACAGTGACCTGATATAACCAGAAAGTGAACCCAAAATTCCCCCAAATAAACAGGAAATGACCTCATATCAACAGGAAGTGACCCTGGAATGCCTCAAGATCCACAGGAAGTGACTCAATATACCAACCATCACAGCAAAGCTACCTTCGCAATTTCTCCAGGAATTGTATTTTCTAGTATGTTCTCATTCTCACTTTTAATGTAATAGCCAATAACGTCCTCTCTCTAGCAGACCTCAACCATACCAACCAAGAAACTGACCTGGGAACTGAGCAAAAGAAAAAAAAATGGGATAATTCCAGTGAAATTGCCTCTTTTTTCCCCAACATGGAGCTTTTGTGCTCTTTAAAATCACTGTAATTATAAAGTCACTAATTACACTCATCCTCGCTCTGCATGTTTGAATTAGCATGAAAACAGCAAAGCTCACCACCGTGGACCTTATTTGAACTAGTTCTATTCCCGCTTGCTTCTGAGATTTAGCCAACAAAAAGGCCGCTTCAATAAAAGTGTCGACTTGAAGTTGTTTCATCTCATTAGGATTAAGTGAGCTTTAATTAACACAAGAGTAATCAAGGGCTCTGTAGCATATGGACAACTTCTTGCCAGAAGATTAGCAAAATGCTAATGTTACTAGAAAATGCAGTTGCTAGAAAAATGGTAGCTTTGCTGTGAACATTGGTATATCGGGCTTGTTGATTATTTTAATGCATTTCCAGGTCACTTCCTGTCGATATCGGGCCACTTCCCGTTTTATTTGGGGGAATTTTTGTGTCACTTCCTGTTGATATCAGGTGACTTCCTGTTGATTTTTGGGCATTTCAGGGCCACGTACTGTTGGTTTTGAGGCATCTTGGACTTCCTGTAGATATCTGGTCGCTTCCGTTTTATTTTGGAGAATTTCCAGATCTCTTCCTGTTTATTTAGGGGCATATCGGGTTCATTTCCTGTTCATATTGTGTCACCCCTGTTGATATGGGGGGGCATTTTGGCTTTATTTACAGTACATATTTTGTCACTTCATCTCGGACTTCCTGTAGCTATTGGGTCACTTCCTGTTGATTTTTGAGGCATTTCAGGGTCACTTCCTGTTAATTTTGTGTTATCTTGGACTTCCTGTTTATTTTGAAGCATTTTGGGGACACTTCCTGTGGATTTCGAGGCATTTCAGGGTCACTTCCTGTTGATATCTGATCACTTGGTTTGGAAATCAATGGATCTGAATGGAAGTTTTTGTGCTATTGAAATGAATGGGAACTTTGGGCCTTTAGAAATGAATGGGTATATTTTTGTCAGGGAGTGCGGGCGGGCAAGGTGGACCCAAGCGCAGGGAAATTGAGGCGAAGCAGATAACGGTGCAAAAATGATTTAATTAAAGCCAACTAAAAACAAAGTACAAAACAAAGGCTGTGGTAATCAAAAGATAGCACTGAGGCAAACAAAACTATCACTAACAAAAGACTGCATTTCAAAAACTTACACGGAACACAAGGGCTTGGAATAATGCTGACCAGACCATGGACGTGGACATTGACAATGACGCAACAAGGACTGAAAAGAAACTGTGAGCTTATATACACACGCAGACAAAGGGTAACGAGACAATGAAGAACAGATGGGTGACACAGGTGGACGCAGATTGGAGGATACACAAGGAGCGGTACACCAGGTGAAATCAATGGCAATTACAAGGACGCACTAGGAGGGAATCAACACAAAACCTAACAAATTTTGGCCTCACCAAAACTGTAAAACTTTGAGTTAATTTTTGGATGTACTTTAAATGATGTGATTTGGACAAAGAATTGAAGGACAATAATAAAAATAATATTTCACCGTTCCCTCACATCTCTTCACTCTTTGGCTGCCATGGACGGCAATAGATGTCCAATCCATTTTAAGTGAAAGGTGCTAGAAGCAATCGCCTTGTTTTCTCATGACGGTGATGCAGCGAATTCCAGATTGACATTATTAAAGTGAGTCATAAACGTGTCCCTACACAAAGTACCGACAGATGCCACATCTAAGCGTCATAACAACAAAAAGACACAATGACGAGCGCCCGTAAAAGGAATCCTGACATTTTGGCGGCTTCTCCAGAGACACCTCCAGTCGTTAGTCAGTACGATGACAAGAAAGGAATATGAATGGAATTTTCCGTTAGCGATCACAATGCTGTTTTCCTTTGCATCATTTCCAGAAACAGCAGGCAGTAGTTTGAAGAAAAGTGGATTAAAAAAAATATATATAATAAAAGACAATAAACGTGACCTGCAGGGTGGCTGAAATAAAAGTAAGCAATTTCATGGAGAACACAGTGGGATTTGTGTTATTCAAAATAGAGCCAGTTAATGGCCCAGGGATTAAATGCAATTAATTGGAAATGAATGAAGGAAATACAAAATGCTATTTCTGGAGAAGTTGCAATGGTAGCTATGCTGTGATGGTTGCTATACTTCCTGTTTGTTTTGAGGCATATTGGACTTCCTGTAGATATCAGGTCACTTCCTGTTTGTTTTGTACTTCCTTAATCTAATTACATGTAAGGCCGAGACATCATATATGCCCTTGATAGATCACATATAACTAGAACTACAAAGGGTGGATCAGCTGATACAAATCACTTTTGTAACCAGACAAGGGTCATCTGACCCAACTCAGCATATCTTTTGTGAGCACTTAGGTCCTCATTAGTCATTCCCATTCACACTCGCAAAACCACAGGGTTGGATTGCTCCAATTAGTATCTTGAGTGTTTGCAGGACAGGGCTGCCTTGGCTTTGTTGGACAGTGGACCGCTCAAGCAGGCAGTCGGGCGGACAACCTTTTTACAGTGGGGCAAATAAGTATTAAGTCAACCATTAATTGTGCAAGTTCTACCACTTGAAAATATTAGAGAGGCCTGTAATTGTCAACATGGGTAAACCTCAACCATGAGAGACAGAATGTGGGGAAAAAAATCAGAAAATCACATTGTTTGATTTTTAAAGAATTTATTTGCAAATCATGGTGGCAGATAAGTATTTGGTCAATACCAAAAGTTCATCTCAATACTTTGTTATGTACCCTTTGTTGGCAATAACAGAGGCCAAACGTTTTCTGTAAGCTTTTCACAGACTGTTGCTGGTATTTAGACCCATTCCTCCATGCAGATCTCCTCTAGAGCATTGATGTTTTGCGGCTGTTGTTGGGCAACACAGACTTTCAAATCCCTCCACAGATTTTCTATGGGGTTGAGATCTGGAGACCGGCAAGGCCACTCCAAGACCTTGAAATGCTTCTTACGAAGCCACTCCTTTGTTGCCCTGGCTGTGTGTTTGGTATCATTGTCATGCTGAAAGACCCAGCCACGTCTCATCTTCAATGCCCTTGCTGATGGAAGGAGATTTTCACTCAAAATCTCTCGATACGTGGCCCCATTCATTCTTTCCTTTACACAGATCATTCGTCCTGGTCCCTTTGCAGAAAAACAGCCCCAAAGCATGATGTTTCCACACCCATGCTTCACAGTGGGTATGGTGTTCTTTGCATGCAATTCAGTATTCTTTCTCCTCCAAACACGACAACCTGTGTTTCTACCAAAATGTTCCATTTTGGTTTCATCTGACCATAACACATTCTCCCAGTCCTCTTCTGGATCATCCAAATGCTCGTTAGCGAACCGCAGACGGGCCTGGACGTGTACTGGATTTAGCAGGGGGACACGTCTGGCAGTGCAGGATTTGAGTCCTTGGCGGCGCGTTGTGTTACTGATAGTAGCCTTTGTTACTGTGGTCCCAGCTCTCTGTAAGTCATTCACTAGGTCCCCCGTGTGGTTCTGTGATTTTTGCTCACCGTTCTTGTTATCATTTTGACGCCACGGGGTGAGATCTTGCATGGAGACCAGATCGAGAGTGGTCTTGTATGTCTTCCATTTTCGAATAATTGCTCCCACAGTTGATTTCTTTACACCATGCGTTTTACCTATTGCAGATTCAGTCTTCCCAGCCAGGTGCACGTCTACAATTTTGTCTCTGGTGTCCTTCAACAGCTCTTTGGTCTTGGCCATAGTAGAGTTAGGAGTGTGACTGACTGAGGTTGTGGACAGGTGTCTTTTATACCGATAATGAGTTAAAACAGGTGCCATTAATACAGGTAACGAATGGAGCCTTTTTAGAAGACGTTAGACCTCTTTGACAGCCAGAAATCTTGCTTCTTTGTAGGTGACCAAAACTGTGAAGTATGGGGGTGGGTCAGTGATGCTGTGGGGCTGTTTCGCCTCCAAAGGCCCTGGGAACCTTGTTAGGGTGCATGGCATCATGAATGCTTTGAAATACCAGGACATTTTAAATCAAAATCTGTTGCCCTCTGCCCGAAAGCTGAAGATGGGTCGTCACTGGGTCTTTCAGCAAGACAATGACCCTAAACATATGGCCAAATCTACACAGAAATGGTTTACCAGACACAAAATCAAGGTCCTCCCATGGCCATCTCAGTCCCCAGACCTTGTTTTGTTGGCAAAAGGGGGTTGTACTAAGTATTAACACCAGGGGTGCTAATAATTGTGACACACATTATTTGATGTCAAATAATTTTTTTCTTTATGTGGGATTTTTTTCCCCACTGAATGAATGCACTTGTATTGAAGGTTGGATTTTTCTCTTTTTTTCCATTAAGGTCCCATATTATTTGAATAAGAAAAAAATTATTCGAAGCTAAAAAACACATTTTAACCATGGGTGCCAATAATTATGGAGGGCACTGTACTTACACTTGTAACCAATCACCGGTCTTGATCAGGGAGTGTTCTAACGAATAAGGGAGGAAGAACAGGGGGAAATAGTTCCCTCGAGGATAACTAACTGATTAAAGCGAGTAGGAGAGCAGAAGGACATAATGAGCAGATAATAGTGGAACGTGAGCACCCAGTGTTTAATGAACACCTCTTTTAGAGCTGAAATGACACGTTGCGTAGAAAAATAAACTCATCCTTGAATTCTTTCTTTTTCTTTAGGCATTCTCTGACGGAGTGGGGATTCTTCAAAACAGTGAGATCTTCTTTCCTCTTCCCTTTTAAACAAATTCTGTTACTTTACCTCATAAACATTTGTTTCAGTGTGAGGAGAAGAACATAGACTAGTTCCTGATATAGGCGGAGTTTGACTTTGGGTGCGGGGGGGGCACAACATATTGATGACCCCAAAACGCAGTGTCAGCAATAAAATTAACATACAAGAATATTTATAATAATATGTTGAAAATGAGCGTTTTTTGTTTCCAGTCATTCTTGAGGTGTCGTGCCAATGTAGTACCCCAGTCAAAAATTGCATCCCTGGGCGGAGCCATATGGAGGTAGATTTGTGTCTTCATTATTCGATCAAAAAAGTCACGTCAATCAAAAAAAAAATGTGTTGGAATTAGGGCTGTCAAAATTTTCGCGTTAACGGGCGGTAATTAAGTTTTTAAATTAATCACGTTAAAATATTTGACGCAATTAACGCACATGCCCCGCTCAGACAGATTTAAATGACAGTACAGTGAAATGCCCACTTGCTAATTGTGTTTTGTGGAGATTTGCTCCCCTCTGCTGGCGCTTGGGTGCGACTGATTTTATAGGCTTCAGCACCCATGAGCATTGTGTAAGTAATTATTGACATCAACAATGGCGGGCTACTGGTTTATTTTTTGATCGAAAAATTTACAAATTTTATTCAAACGAAAACATTAAGAGGGGTTTAAATATATAATTTCTATAACTTGTACTAACATTTATCTTTTAATGCCATCTTGTTGATTTATTGTTATAATAAACAAATACAGTACATATGTACCATATGTTGAATGTATATATCCATCTTTTGTCTTATCTTTCCATTCCAACAATAATTTACAGAAAAATATGGCATATTTTATAGATGGTTTGAATTGTGATTAATTTCGATTAATTAATTTTTAAGCTGTAATTAACTCGATTAAAAATTTTAATCGTTTGATAGCCTTGAATGCAAAAATAAATTTGAAACTAAAAAAATGCTTAGATTTTTTTTTTTTTTTTAAATTTAATCCTATATTGCCAAATGTATCACATTTGATACACTGAAATTTCATGATTTTGAGACTAATTCAGAATTTTGATATTTCTATGTGAAAAAAAAACAATGATGGATGCAAGTCAACACATGCATCTGCAGGTTCCATGAAAACAAACAAACAGGATTTAGCAAGGGTACTAGATATCAGAGCGCTTATTACACATATTCACTTTGACTTTTCAGAAATTTGAAAAAAAGGTTTCATTAGGACCTTATTTTTCAAATTTTGGGATTCTCTGATAATTGCTTCATATTGCTGGAATTAAATGGTTAAGTCAATTTTTTTTTTTGGTTGAAGCAACTTTTTTGATTGAAGTAATGTTTTTGCGTTTGGGCCACATTTTGGCTAGGACACTTGTGTCTTTATTATTCAATCAAAAAATAAGTTGCTTCAAACAAAAAATATATATTTTCAAAAGAAAAATCACTTCAATCAAAAAAAAAAAAAAAAAAAAATTCAAAGAAAAAAAAGTTTTTGAATGCTAAAAAATATTTGAGACTCAAATATTTACATTTGAACACTTAAATTTTCATTAAAAAAGTTTTCTTTGATTTTAGCAATCCTTTTTGTGTGACATTTGTGTCTAAATCATTCAACCCCCAAAAAGTTGCTTCAATCCAAAAAAATATTTTCAAACAAAGTAAAAAATCATTTGAAAATAAAAACTGCCCTCCCCTAATTTTTTGTTTTGTTTTGAATAATATGCAAAGCAAATGAACATCTAAGGTGCTCGTCACATGATCTGTTCGAAAAATCATTTTGACCCATTATAAAAATATCATTTTTTTGTTCATTTCAATCATTTTTGTTGTTTGTTTTATTGCTTTACAACTTTTATATACAGTGGGGCAAATAAGTATTTCGTCAACCACTAACTGTGCTAGTTCTCCCACTTGAAAATATTAGAGAGGCCTGTAATTGTCAACATGGGTAAACCTCAACCATGAGAGACTGAATGTGGGGGAAAAAAAAGAAAAACACATTGTCTGATTTTTAAAGAATTTATTTCCAAATTAGAGTGCAAAATAAGCATTTGGTCACCTACAGTGGGGAGAACAAGTATTTGATACACTGTCAATGGGTTTTCCCATTGGAAGTGTATCAAATACTTGTTCTCCCCACTGTACAAACAAGCAAGATTTCGTGCTGTCAAAGAGGTCTAACTTCTTCTAACGAGGTCTAACGAGGCTCCACTCATTACCTGTATTAGTTGCACCTGTTTTAACTCATTATCGGTATAAAAAACACCTGTCCACAATGTCAGTCAGTCACACTCAAAACCCCACTATGACCAAGACCAAAGAAGTGTTGAAGGACACCAGAGACCAAATTGTAGACCTGCACCAGGCTGTGAAGACTGAATCTGCAATAGGTAAAACGCTTGGTGTAAAGAAATCAACTGTGGGAGCAATTATTAGAAAATGGAAGACATACAAGACCACTGATAATCTCCCTCGATCTTTGGCTCTATGCAAGATCTCACCCCGTGGCGTCAAAATAATAACAAGAACGGTGAGCAGAAATCCCAGAACCACACGGGGGCACCTAGTGAATGGCCTACAGAGAGCTGGGACCATAGTAACAAAGGCTACTATCAGTAACACAATGGGGACTCAAATCCTGCACTGCCAGACGTGTCACACCGCTAAAGAAAGTACACGTCCAGAGAGAGAGCATTTGGATGATCCAGAAGAGGACTGGGAGAATGTGTTATGGTCAGATGAAACCAAAATAGAACTTTTTGGTAGAAACACAGGTTCTCGTGTTTGGAGGAGAAAGAATACTGAAATGCATCTGAAGAACACCATACCCCCTGCGAAGCGTGGGGGTGGAAACATCATGCTTTTGGGCTGTTTTTCTGCAATGGGACCAGGATGACTGATCTGTATAAAGGAAATAATGAATGGGGCCATGTATCGAGAGAGTTTGAGTGAAAATCTCCTTCCGTCTGCAAGGGCATTGAAGATGAGACATGGCTGGGTCTTTCAGCATGACAATGATCCCAAACACACAGCCAGGGCGATAAAGGAGTGGCTTGGTAAGAAGCATTTCAAGGTCCTGGAGTGTCCTAGCCAGTCTCCAGATCTCTACCCCATAGAATATCTGTGGAAGGAGTTGAAAGTCCGTGTTGCCCAACGACAGCCCCAAAACATCACTGCTCTAGAGGAGATCTGCATGGAGGAATGAGCCAAAATACCAGCAACAGTGTGTGAAAAGCTTGTAAAGAGTTACAGAAAACGTTTGGCCTCCGTTATATCCAACAAAGGGTACATAACAAAGTATTGAGATGAACTTTTGGTATTGACCAAATACTTATTTTCAGTGGTCATATCGCGTATCGCTACAAGAAAATCACGTGATCGATGCATGAACTCATTGAACTGTGTCGACACAGTCAAGACTTGGCAAACGGGTTCAAAAGGAAGCGCGTCTGTCAACGCGATGGAGCTGCTGAAACAATCCACATCTCACGGTTACTTCCTCGTTGTCTACATGCTATGGAAATGGACGTAACACAGGGAAAACGCACTTGTCATCTTCCATTCAAAATACAATTAATTTTAAGGTAACTCTTAGTTTATTAGTCTGACGGGTACATGCGGATCCGTCGTTTGCGGTGCGTGGAAATATCCCATTTGATGCCTATAAGAAGTAAAGCATCTATTTGACCTGCTGGCTTGGTGGTCAGAGCTCTCACCTTTCACCCGCAATACGTAGCACGCGTGGGTATGAGTCCTGGTCTGGATGTGCTGAACGAATTGCGTCTTTCTGTGAGAGGGATCCACGGATAGAAAGCCTTGTAATTCTTAAAGGATAAATGTGACTTTGTATATTGTGACAAAATATTGCCATCTAGTGTATTTGTTGAGCTTTCATTAAATGATACTGTAGCCATTTAACTGTTCTGCCCAAATGCATGATGGGAAGTGCAACCATGACTGTGCGTAGTGGCACCAATTGATATATCTTCTCTGCGTTGGGAAATAACATAGGGTGTTAAGAAAAGATCGACTACTACCTTTCTTCCCCACATTGCGTCCCACGAAATTTCTAATTGTTGGGAGAGGGATTGTAAAGCGTTAGCCAATTAAAAAAAGTCTCCAAAGGCTGCCAAAATTCACTCTACTGATTTTACGCTGCCTTTTAGCTTTATATATAGGTATAACGGCGCCATTAAAGGTTGAACGCGACAATGTGGGTCGTGCAGCGCATGCGTTAACTGCGTTAAATATTTTAACGTGATAAATTTTAATAAAAATTAATTACCGCCGTTAACGGGATAAATTTGATAACCCTACCTTAAGCCTAAACTAAAGACTCTGGATGATTGTAACATATTACGTCTATAACGTTAAATACAATTAGAAAACTATTTAATTAAAACATATATATATATTAAAAAAAGGCATGTCCGATATTTTTTTGCCGATTCCGATACTTTGAAAATGACGTGATCGGACCCGATCGACATCTCTAATACAAACAGTAGCCACCTCCTCAATGCTGAATGCTGGATAATGCTGAAGCATTATTGGGCCAATCATGAGAATGAAGTTTCGGATAATCCCAAAATAGACACAGGTATAGAGTCATTCCTTTACTTTCCCACAGTAGCTTTTTTGGTAATTTATTAGAAATCGGTAATTAAGCTATAATTTATTTATTATCCACTTCAATTTTTTTCTGATGGGCTATGGTACCACTTAGATCGGGGGTGTCCAAACTTTTTGCAAAGGGGGCCAGATTTGGTGTGGTAAAAATGTGGAGGGCTGACCTTGGCTGACGTCCTTTACGTAGAACAATATATTTAAGCAAATTTTAGCTGTGTGTCACATTTGCTTTATTATTATTTTTTTATAAATTAATTTAGGGCTCTCAAAATTATCGCGTTAACGGGCGGTAATTAATTTGTTCAATTAATCACGTTAAAATATTTGACGCAATTAACACACATACCCCGCTCAAACAGATTAATATGACAGCACAGTGTCATGTCCACTTGTTTCTTGTGTTTTTTGGTGTTTTGTCATCCTCTGCTGGCGCTTGGGTGCGACTGATTTAATGGGTTTCAGCACCATGAGCATTGTGCAATTATTGACAATTATTGAGCTATGGGCTATGTATCGCCAGATCTTGGCTGACAACCTCCTTCCTACAGTAAGAGCCCTGAAGATGGGTCGTGGCTGGGTCTTCCAGCATGACAACGACCCAAAGCACACAGCCAAGGCAACTAAAGAGTGGCTCCGTAAAAAGCATCTTAAGGTCCTGGAGTGGCCTAGCCAGTCACCAGATCTGTACCCGATAGAAAATCTATGGACGGAGCTGAAAGTCCGTGTTGCCCGGCAGCAGCCCCGAAACCTGAAGGCTCTGGAGAAGATCTGCATGGAGGAGTGGGCCAAAATCCCTGCTGCAGTGTGTGCAAACCTTGTCAAGGACTACAGGAAACGTTTGGTATCTGTAATAGCAAACAAAGGTTTCTGTACCAAATGTTAAGTTCGATTTCATACAATTAAATGCAAATTTATTATTTAAAAATCATACAACGTGATGTTCTGTTTTTTTTGTATTAGATTCCGTCCCTCACAGTTGAAGAGAACTTATGATACAAATTCCAGACCTCTACATGCTTTGCAAGTGGGAAAACCAGCAAAATCGGCAGTGTATCAAATACTTGTTCTCCCCACTGTATCAGCGCCCTATTTTTGATACTCGCTGATACCACCATTTTAATGTCGGATCATATCACTCATCATATCACCCCAACTATATACGGTATGTAATGTTTGTGCGACACACACAGAAACACAGACTGAGGTTGAAAAGAGACCCAAAGTGCAACTTTACTCCAAATTTTCAAACGAACAAAGAAAAGTTCACTTGCTTGACATGGCATCGGGAGGCGGAACAATTCCCACCAAAGTCCTCCCAGCTCAGAGGCGGCGCCTTCCTGAGTGTCCATGTCTCAGGAGCCTTAGCTCCGCCCATTAGCCAAAGAACAAATATCTGTCAGGACACTCGTGCACTTCTATCGCTTTTGCAATGCAACTTCCTACCTCCTGAGATTGGGAGTAGAAGAACAACAACTGAAAAAATAAAAGACACTAGACAGCATCAACATAGCAACATAGTATTATAGCAGCCAAATTGGCATCACGTTCTGTTTTGAGATGCATAGAGCTTGACCCAGGCCAGGTAAATCTCTCTTTTACAGGAACACGATGAGAAACATGCAACAACAATGACGACACATCATTAAATCTCATTGCTACCTGGTCTTTCTGGGACATTCAAGATCAACAGTTAAATCATTTACAATCTTCCGCAAAATAACAAAGAGAGGGAGCCGTTTTGGAATGCGCGGATTTACAAGGAACGTTCTTGAACACGGAATGGAGGAATCATGTAATCAGGGGTGTCAAAATGCTTGTTCATATTGCACATAAGAAAAAAATTACATGCTTTTACTTTGACAACGACGCCGTAAAACGGTGGATCTGTGTGACTACACCTGCCCGCGGTTACAATCCTTCATTCGCCCCTTCCCGCTCAAAATGAATGGACGTTTAGCACTGTCATTGCTCCCAAAATAAACAGGAAGTGACACCAAATCAAAAGGAAGTAGCCTGCATATGCCCGAAAAATCAAAAGGAAGTAGCCTGAGAAATAAACAGGAAATGATCCAAAATTTACACGAAGTGAGCCGTAAGTACTCAATCTTAAAATGACATGCAAATGATGCAAAATGAACTCATAACTTGCCAATGATATTGATAGACGTCCAATTCACTGGCTGTGAATGATCATCTTCTATTTGTACCAACAAAAATGAATGTTCACTTGCTCCTCCTAGTCAAAATGGATTGGACATCTAGCACAGTCAATGGTATGCAAAGAGTTAACAAGGAAGTGACACCAAAATGTCCCAAAAAGCAGGCAGAAGTGACACCGACGTTTAGATAACTTTAGATTTCATATGTCTCATGAACAGTCTTACCAATTTTGAGGAGGATCCAACTAACTCCCTAGGAAATTGACTACAATTTTAAATCCAAAATACCAGATTTCCTGTTAGGTTTGGCGTATGGGTCCAAGAGACTTTTTGGTGCAGTTTTCCACAAGGTAGTGACTCCCCAAATATCATCGCTCTACATTGAAAAAACCTAATAGGAGAGGCCTTTTTGAAAAATTCAAGGGGGTGGCATTGAGCCATTTTGTTAATATTTTTGTTCAGGCACCTGAACACATGTCTTAAGGCTCCCTTGATGCAGGTTTGAGGTGAATTGATTTTTTTTCCCTTGAAGGAGGAGCGTTTCTAGTAAAAAAAAAAAAAGGTGTTTCCTGTTCCCAGCAGGGGGGCGTCAGGCCTAATGGGTAATATTTCAATGCAATCGTATTCAGGCTGGGATACCTCTCATACATGCCAGATATGAAAAAGATTGAACGTTGTATTAGGGAGTTATTGGTCATTTACTGAATTTTGCCCAAAAAATAGCTGACTTTGGTACCCTGCCCAGGTCAGGCCCGTGAATGAAAACTCACCATTTTGAAACCTTAAGATCTCATATGTCTCATGAACAGTCTCACCAATTTTGAGGAGGATCCAACTAACTCCCTAGGAAATTGACTACAATTTTGAATCCAAAATACCAGATTTCCTGTTAGGTTTGGCGTATGGGTCCAAGAGACTTTTTGGTGCAGTTTTCCACAAGGTATTGACTCCCCAAATATCATCGCTCGACATTGAAAAAAACCTAATAGGAGAAGCCTTTTTGAAAAATTCAAGGGGGTGGCATTGAGCCATTTTGTCAATTTTTTTTGTTCAGGCACCTGAACACATGTCTTAAAGCTCCCTTGATGCAGGTTTGAGGTGAATTGATTTTTTTCCCCTTGAAGGATGATCCTATCTAGTAAAAAAGGGTGTTTCCTGTTCCCAGCAGGGGGGCGTCAGGTCTAATGGGTAATATTTCAATGCTGTCATATTCAGGCTGGGATACCTCTCATATATGCCAGATATGAAAAAGATTGAACGTTGTATTAGGGAGTTATTAGTCATTTACTGAATTTTGCCCAAAAAATAGCTGACTTTGGTACCCTGCCCAGGTCAGGCCCGTAAATGAAAACTCACCATTTTGAAACCTTAAGATCTCATATGTCTCATGAACAGTCTCACCAATTTTGAGGAGGATCCAACTAACTCCCTAGGAAATTGACTACAATTTTAAATCCAAAATACCAGATTTCCTCTTAGGTTTGGTGTATGGGTCCAAGAGACTTTTTGGTGCAGTTTTCCACAAGGTATCGACTCCCCAAATATCATTGCTCTACATTGAAAAAACCTAATAGAAGAGGCCTTTTTGAAAGATTCAAGGGGGTGGCATTGAGCCATTTTGTTAATTTTTTTGTTCAGGCACCTGAACACATGTCTTAAGGCTCCCCTGATGCAGGTTTGAGGTGAATTGATTTTTTTTCTCTTGAAGGAGGAGCGTTTCTAGTAAAAAAAAAAGGTGTTTCCTGTTCCCAGCAGGGGGGCGTCTTAAGGCTCCCTTGATGCAGGTTTGAGGTGAATTGATTTTTTTTCCCTTGAAGGAGGAGCGTTTCTCGTAAAAAAAAAAAAAAAAAAGGTGTTTCCTGTTCCCAGCAGGGGGGCGTCAGGCCTAATGGGTAATATTTCAATGCAGTCGTATTCAGGCTGGGATACCTCTCATACATGCCAGATATGAAAAAGATTGAACGTTGTATTAGGGAGTTATTAGTCATTTACTGAATTTTGCCCAAAAAATAGCTGACTTTGGTACCCTGCCCAGGTCAGGCCCGTGAATGAAAACTCACCATTTTGAAACCTTAAGATCTCATATGTCTCATGAACAGTCTCACCAATTTTGAGGAGGATCCAACTAACTCCCTAGGAAATTGACTACAATTTAAAATCCAAAATACCAGATTTCCTCTTAGGTTTGGTGTATGGGTCCAAGAGACTTTTTGGTGCAGTTTTCCACAAGGTATCGACTCCCCAAATATCATCGCTCTACATTGAAAAAACCTAATAGAAGAGGCCTTTTTGAAAGATTCAAGGGGGTGGCATTGAGCCATTTTGTTAATTTTTTTGTTCAGGCACCTGAACACATGTCTTAAGGCTCCCCTGATGCAGGTTTGAGGTGAATTGATTTTTTTCCCTTGAAGGACGAGCCTATCTCGTGAAAAAGGGTGTTTCCTGTCCCCAGGAGGGGGGCGTCAGGCCTAATGGGTAATATTTCAATGCAGTCGTATTCAGGCTGGGATACCTCTCATACATGCTAGATATGAAAAAGATTGAACATTGTATTTATGAGTCATTTACTGAATTTTGCCCAAAAAATGGCCGACGTTCGTACCCCACCCAGGTCAGGCCCATGAATGAAAACTCACCATTTTGAAACCTTAAGATCTCATATGTCTCATGAACAGTCTCACCAATTTTGAGGAGGATCCAACTAACTCAATCCAAAATGCCCGATTTCCTGTTGGGTTTGGAACATGGGTGCAACATACTTTTTGGTGCAGTTTTGTACACGGTATCAACTCCCCAAATATCATGGCTCTACATTGAAAAAACCTAATAGGAGAGGCCTTTTGGAAAAATTCAAGGGGGTGGCATTGAGCCATTTTGTTAAATTTTTTGTTCAGGCACCTGAAAAAGGGCGTTTCCTGTTCCTAGCTAGGTGCACCTGGCCTAATGGGTAATATTTCAATCCAGCCATGTTCAGACTGGGATACCTCTCACACAATTCAGATACTGTATGAAAAAGATTGAATGTTGTATTAGAGGGTTATTAGTCATTTACTGAATTTTGCCAAAAAATGGCTGACTTTGGTAACCCACCCAGGTCAGGCCCGTGAATTGAAACTCACCATTTTGAAACCTTAAGATCTCGTGTCTCATGAACAGTCTCTCAATTTGGAGGAGGCTCCAACTAACTCAATCCAAAATACCCGATTTCCTGTTGGGTTTCGAACATGGGTGCAAGAGACTTTTGGGAGCAGTTTTGCACAAGGTATCGACTCCCTAAATATCAGTGCTCTACGTTAAAAAAAAAAAAATAATAATAATAATAATAATAGGACAGGCCTTTTTATAAAATTCAGGGGGGCTTCATTGAGCCATTTTGTTACGTTTTTTTTCTCGCAAGGTCGCAAAATTATCGAAATTTACGCGAAGCTGCATGTAGTGCGAAATTTGTTGAATTTGGGGACGTTAAGGCCTCCAAATTGTCTATTTTCATCTGCCCTGAAAAACATAATAAAATAAATAATAATAATAAATATCAGTTGGCTCTCGCACTACTTGGTGCTCAGGCCTAATGATGTGAAATTGACAGGAAGTGACACAAAATGAACTCAATCCCTGTCATTGACAATGCTAGACGTCCAATTCACTTACAGTGGAAGAACTGGCTGTAAATTCTCATCTTCCAGTGACACTGACAGCGCTCGACGTCCAATCTGTTTTGACTGGGAGGGGCGTCCCCTCTCAATTTAAAATGGATTGGACATCTAGCACTGTCAATAGAAGCGAGTGAGATAACTTATTTCATCAAAAAATAAACTAGTCTGGCCCACACATGAGCTGTAATGACCCTAAATGAGACCCGCCAACCAAAATGAGTTTGACACCCCTGGTTCAGTCCATGTTAGAAGATGTTAAAAAAGAAGGAGGCTTCAGATTGAGCCTTGCGTTTCTGTCTCCTCTCCGTTTTCAGAACAACATTTTGAAAAAAGAAAGTATGAGGTCCACTGGTGAGAGAAATGCTGTCACGGGCAATCGAGGAGACGCTGGAATGGCTTCAAATCTGTGCTGGACTGGAAAGAATACAAAGGGGCGGAGCTACCAAACGTAGCCCATCTCGTCATCCTTGTCGTCTTCCTCGTCGTCGTCGTCTTCGGCGATTTCGCGGGGGTGCATTCGGCCCCGTCTCTTCTTCTGCCGACCCTGCGAGGCTTCTTCCTCTTGGTCGTCGAGGAGGATGACCGCGCCGCCGCTGCCGTAATCGCCCGATGTCTCCTGGTCTTCGTCTAAAACAAACAAACAAATCACGACACAATGATTGATGACGTCCGTGAAGTTGCCGGATGCAAATTTATATAAAAATGATGTCAATCATTTGTGCTGCGTTTGTACTAGTGCTGCAATGAATAATCGATTAACTCGAGTATTCGATTAGAAAAAAAGATTCGAATTAAATTTTGCTGCTTCGAGTATTTGTTTAATTGTGGAGCAGTTGCGCAACAAGCTCGCTAGGAGCATCTCCATTCTCTTTAGAGCTCAAAATATGCTAGATACGAGGGCTCTGCAAACCCTTTACTGCGCCCTTGTCTTGCCGCACCTCAGCTACTGCTTGGAGATCTGGGGACACACATACGCAACACATCTTTGTCCACTCTTTATCCTTCAAAAAAAAGCCATTAGAATTATTCATAAAGCACCGTTCAGAGCGCGCACAAACGAACTTTTCATCAAGTCCAAGCTATTAAAACTTCATGACTTGGTTAACTTCAAAACTGCTCAAATGATGTACAAGGCCCACGCAAACAGTCTCCCGACTAACCTACAAGCATTGTTCCAACTAAGGGAATCCTCCTATGACCTGAGAGGAAACATTGTTTTCCTATCAGACTACTAGGACAACATTGAAATCGTTCTCGATTACGAACACTGGGGCTCGCCTATGGAATACATGTGATGCAGCGCTTACGAATATAAATTCATTGAGTTACTTCAAAAAGATGCACAAAGAAAACATAATAAAACATTACATTGACCGAAATGAGTCATAACTGCACTGCACACACACATCACAGATGTGTTGTTCTCACAGCAAAGGATGATTGAATGTCAGGGACAGAGAATAAGACATAACAATGCTCTAAAGATATGCCCTCCAGTAAAATTAGATTACTGATCTGCCACTGCAACGCGAGTGCCGTGTCTGACCTGCTGTAAGATGGAGTTTGTGGACTGGACACTCAGCTCTCTGGACAAAATATTTTCTACAATGAGACCTACACCAAGCCAACGGCCATGTCCGGCCAACACCTTCACGTCTGGTTATGTGGAGGATGCCTGGGGAAAATGGAGGCCAATATGCTTAACATCTCTCCATATTGAGGACGTCGAGGACCTCTTTATCTGATGGCGCTCGCCTTCCTGTTGCTTCTTGGTGCCCTCTGGGCACAGCGATTCTCGATGAGAATGAAGAGTCAACTCAACGAGGCAATGGAGGTTGCTCGTAACAACGGCGACAAATTGTCCCAGGTGACGAAGGAACAAGCAGCGTTAAGTGATGCCACCGCTCAAATGGTCACAAAAATCATCACGGAACTCCGGGATCACGAAAGGCTCGCTCGAGGAAACTGGGCAAGGGAGGATGATGACTAATCTTCTGAAGCGGATACAGCAGACGTGGGCCTCCATGATACCCCCGGCCATCCCTCCCTACACCTACTTGGACATCAACTGATACAATGAAGCCACTCAAATTGACAATATGTGAAATTCCATGGCAATCAATGACTTTTGAATGATATGTGAGTAAAAAAAAAAAAAAAACAAAGATGATAACTGGACTGTAACACAAATATGCTGTCTGTGCGTCCCTGGCTGTTGGGGGACGGGTATCGATAAGAACTTGCTTTTCCCGTCTTTCCTTTGTCTGTCATCGTCTTTTCTTTCGGGCAAATTCCACACTCTGAAACTGTCAATGATTATGATGATGATGACAATGACAATAAATTCATTCATTCATTCATTCATTCAATTATTGTGGTGTTGTAATGGTTTATTTTGAAAGTGTTTGCATTCAGTTTTATTGATTTGAGTGGATACACTGCCCTCTAGTCTGCCTCATTTCACACGGCTGAATCCAGCTGCTCCATGTTAAAAACAACATAAGCTAAGTTTTTGTTTGAGCTAATGTTTTTTTCAATGCATTCATTATTTAGTTTATGGGTATATCATATTTAAGGCTGTCAAACGATTAAAATTTTTAATCAAGTTAATTACAGCTTAAAAATTAATTAATCGTAATTAATCGCAATTCAAACCATCTATAAAATATGCCATATTTTTCTGTAAATTATTGTTGGAATGGAAAGATAAGACACAAGATGGATATATATATTCAACATACGGTACATAAGGACTGTATTTGTTTATCATAACAATAAATCAACAAGATGGCATTAACATTATTAACATTCTGTTAAAGTGATTCATGGATAGAAAGACTTGTAGTTCTTAAAAGAAAAATGTTAGTACAAGTTATAGAAATTTTATATTAAAACCCCTCTTAATATTTTCGTTTTAATAAAATTTGTAAAATTTTCAATCAAAAAATAAACTAGTAGCCCGCCATTGTTGATGTCAATAATTACTTACACAATGCTCATGGGTACTAAAGCCTATAAAATCAGTCGCACCCAAGCGCCAGCAGAGGGCAGCAAAACTCCATAAAACACAACAAGTGAGCGTTTCACTGTACTGTCATTTAAATCTGTCTGAGCGGGGCATCTGTGTTAATTGCGTCAAATATTTTAACGTGATTAATTAAAAAAAAAATTAACGCCCGTTAACGCGATAATTTTGACAGCCCTAATTATATTATATATTATTTATTTAGCCGTTTTTTGTGGAAATATGTGTCTGAACCATTTGTTAAGAGCATTGTAAAAAAATATATAAAAACAAGCGTTTTATAGCATTTGAGCTAGTGGACTTTTGCTGTGTAAGTTAGCCAATTGTTCTTTGTAGTACATACATAGATCCTTATTTAATTATTATAATTTTTTTTAATACCGTTTGAGGCTCAGCTCAGGTATTTCAATTTTTCATGTTCCTTATCCGATTACTCGATTATTCGAAAAACTAGTTCATCGGTTAATCAACGACTAAAATAATCGATAGCTGCAGCCCTAGTTTGTACTGTAAAAAGTTTTGTTTGTGCTGCAACAATTTTGTATATATTATACTTTTAATTTGTAGTAATGATGTCACGCAGCCCGCCCATCTACAGCGGAACACTGCCATTGGTTTATTACTTTGTGCTATAAAAAGTTTCATTTGTGATGGTATCGCTTTTTAAAGTGTATCACAAAAGTGAGTACACCCCTCGCATTTCTGCAGATATTTAAGAATATCTTTTCATGGGACAACACTGACAAAATGACACTGACACAATGAAAAGTAGTCTGTGTGCAGCTTATATAATACAGTTCATTTACTGTATTGGCCCGAATATAAGATGGTGTTTTTTGCATTGAAATAAGACTGAAAAAGTGGGGGTCGTCTTTTATTCGCGGTTTAGACATTATACCCATTTACGACGCTAGATGGGGCCAGATATCATTGAAGCGATGTTCTGTCATGACAGATCTCAGCTACTCTCAGGTTTAACCAGTTTGCATTTTATTGTAATGTTTTTCCTTATTCAGATTTGTTTCAAGACTACAGTTACAGTTAGACTTCACTTTGATGGTTAATGCAGTTATTGCAATTTTGTTGTTTTATCACAATAGATTGGTTTATTTACATTTCAAAAACCAGAAGCCATTTATTTACAAATGTAATTGCACTTTAGTTTACATATTTAAATGTTCAGATATATTTGAATGAGGCAAAATAACATGCTTTTTCTCTCAAATATATTGTTTAAACATCGCCATCGCGATGTGCACGGGCGCGATAGTCCCATCGCAAGCACGTGCGATAGTTTTAAATCTTTTTTTAATCGACATTCGCCTTGTTTTCTGCTCTGCGCACAGCCTCACACCCTCCCTCTCCCAGCCCTTTGTTCCCACAGTCATTGCAACACTTAAAGTTAACGATGCTCGTTGTCTTTGATCTTGCCAAAGAAGCGGATATCAAAGCGGAGCAATGTGTCAATCATCGTTTAAATTGTTAAACAGTTTCTGCAAGGAAGCCGCGCTGGAATTAATGTGTGTGTGTGTGTGTGTGTGTGTGTGTGTGTGTGTGTGTGTGTGTGTGTGTGTGTGGAGACGTTGGAGACATATAAAATAAATCCCAGAAGTGATCATGAGGAGTTTGAAATTTCATGTCACTTCAAGAGTGACAGCTAAGGTAGATAAACAGAAGCATTTAATAAAGCCAAGCATTTTTCTACAACAGTACTTTATTCTTGCTGAAAAATGATTTGGTTGGACAGTTATGTTTAAACTGATCATAATTATGACATTTGAAGTGCTTAAAAACCATTTATTTATATATTTTTTAAAATCACTTTGGGGGAAAAAGTGAGAAAAAAAAACATGTCTTATATGTATCTCTTTCCAATGCTAAATCTGAATACCCTAATTTTCGGACTATAAGCCGCTACTTTTTTCCCCTCATTTTGAATCCTGCGGTTTATAGTCCAGTGCGGCTTATTTGTTGATTTATTTGGGTTAATAGGTAACACTTTATTTGACAGCGGCATCATAAGACTGTCATAAGAACATCATAATTATGACATGACACTGTCATGGGCATTACTGAATGCTTATGACAGATGTCAATATGTGTCATGTGGCATATTATTTCACTAACTCCATTTATGTCCAGCTCAGATCTTTTACGGCCATTCAAAAGTGAGATAATTTGCTGGATGACACTAACCGACCTCTGTTATAAGCATTCATTAATGCTTATGACATTGTCATGTAATAATTATGACTGTCATATGACAGTATTATGGCACCACTATCCAAGAAAATGTTACCAAATACCATAACTAGCAATTAATGACACAACTGGAACAGTAACTGAAGAAATAATTAGCACAGAACATGTTATTTACATCTGTAGCGCCGCAATGCATGCTAGGAGGAATGTTGGAAGACAACAGTGTTGAAAGCAGGTGGGAGCAGAGGTTGACTGTCTCCCCCAAGGGAGCAGTGATGGCCAAATGAAGCTTTTAGAAACAATAAGGCTTTGCACCCAATTGGTTCAAAGCTTAATGGTGGTTCATTTGGTTTCATGACAGTCTTATGATGCCATTGTCAAATGAAGTGTTACCAGTTAATATCTTTTGGTGTAAATATCCCAAACCCCCAAAAAATCGCAACAATAGTTTTTTCCGATATCGTTCTGGCCTAGTTATAATCATTTTTTTCAGATGTACTGTAATTATTTTCTGTATAAAAATTAATTTGGTGTTCAAAAAGTCTTTCTTCAAACCCCAAAGGGGGTTGCAATGGTGAAAATGGCTGGCAGTGAATGAGTTGAAGAAGATTTATGCCAGGATATCGGCTTTGTGTTCATCTAAGTCTAAAATTTCACACTGAGTAAGTAGAAATATTGAGAAATTATTCTCGAATTAAATATACCGTGGAGAAAGTCATTTTGAAACATTTTTAGTTTGTGGAGTGCCGGGAGATTTTTTTTTTCCAATGTAAAAACGCCCCATGACTCAGAAAAGGATGGAAAAAACTGTATTAGACGAACATAAACACAGCAGAAGTCCTTCTGGAAGAAAAGCGCTTACAGCAAGAGACCAATTGGGAAGTGGAACACGACGCCAAAATCAACTAACATGCTTACGTGCAAAACTGCTCATGTCATCGTCTTACCGCAATTTGGGTTGCCTTGTTTTCTGGAGCCGGCGATCTCATTACCGTACTTATCCACACACCAGCACTGTCCGGTGCTGCCGTGACACTGCGTGGGTTTGAAGTAGCCCTCCTCGGAACAGCGAGGAATATAAGAACCTGCAAGTGGACCGCAGAATACATAGGACGGGCGTCAGGGTCACACCATGAAAGAGAACAGAAAGAAAGCACCTGATAGATGTCAAAGCTCTTTTATTCACAGAGGGAGATCGCCGAGCAATTACCGCCGAGAGGCTCGCGGGACAATAGTCATACATCCTGCTTAAAGGCAGGCAAGCGGTCACGTTCTGTAACACACACGCTGCACGTAGGAGCACAAACACAGAAAACAAACACCAGGCCGGACTCATTTTTCAAAGTGTGTTGTTAGCGATGTGTGCAGCTGGGACAGATGGTACGAAATGAAACCTGTTCACAGGGGAATTTAGTGGGAAACTCAACAGAAATGGGAGCTTTACCCTGTACTGCAGTCGAGCGCATCTGTTTTCATGTAACGCCAGTGTCATCCATATTAGTGTCATCAAAACTAGCAGTAAGTGAGCCGACATGAACAGTAAATGAGCCTGAAATGCCCCGAAATCAACAAGAAGTGACCTAATATCTACAAGAAATGAACCTGAAATGCCCCCAAATCAACAGGAAGTGACCCACAAATCCACCCAAATCAACAGGAAGTGACATGATATGAACAGGTGAACCCTAAATGCCCCAAAATAAAAAGGTGTCCCTGAAATGCCTCAAAATGAACAGGAAGCGACTAGTGGTGTCAACAATAATCGATGCGGCGAGGCATACCGATGCAGGGTGTCAAGTTCAAAAATAGACCCTTAGGTAGACATTTGTAAAATTACCCAAAAATAAGGAGAGAAGACACTCAGTTTTCTTGGCCAAGGAGAGCAAGGAGGGACTAGACAGTGAAATGCTAGATTACGCTGTATAGTCACCAAAATTGATCCAAAAAAAACCTCCTTGCTCTTTCTTTTATTAGGGGTTTGTCCTAACACAGAAAGGTGCCGCCCTAAAGGGAAGGGGGAAAGCAAGCTGGAGACACCCATGTGATTTTGGTTGGCTATGTGTGAGCATGTAAGTGGAACTAACTAAATACACGTGTGTAAGCAAAGGCACTTAGGTAAAGTGGTCAGAATGACTCAGACACTTCAGTTATGCAACGCTGCGGCCATGGAAGATGCCCCCGAATGGAAGATGTCCTCGAAAGTCTAGACGAAAGTCTCGACGTAAGATGCTGAAGATGTCCTAGAAGGTCTAGTTACGCAATGTTGCGGCCATGAAGCATGGCTGTTGTCACCCCGACCCTCTTTAACACTTTGTAACACTTAAACATTAACTTAAACAGCCTAGTATAGCAAGCAATAATCATTTACTGGTTATATCAAATAAGAAGAAATATGGCAATTTGTATTATGTATGTATTAGGTATATATGAGCACAAGCAAATATTCAATCAATCAAGCAAATATTCAATCAACCCTCGATAATTAACTCAACACGGGGCATGGATGATTCGATTCGATGCCGGCAACAAGCCAAATCGATTCAGCGCATTTTAAAAAATATAAGTACGTTCAAAAATCTTCCCTGCGTAATTCCGGTGATGCAACATATTTGGTTTCCCCATTTGTATTATTATTTTCATGTTTCATTTTTTACACATTGCATAACTCTAGTCAAGTTTCCCACCAACCTTGTAGAAGCCAAAATGTCTCCAGATGTCTGCTTTCAATGTCTTAGGTGCATCAATAATCTTTCTCGCTCCCTCTATCTCCGCTTCAGCCATTGTTATGTTATGTCCGATCTCATAGAGGTTAGATCTTGTGCCCGAACCCGAACGGGTCGGGTCGGGCCCAAAATGTTAAGCATTCACGTTCGGGTTGGGTCGGGTCGGGTCCTGGCCACCGCGCCGGACTAATACATTATTTTTAAAAAATGGGATAAAACCAAGAGCAGGCTCTCTGTATTGTGCATTTGCTTGTGGACCCACATGAACGGAGTGGCGCCGCCCGCTTTTTCTTCTTCTCCTCCGTTGTGGCGCTTGCGATTCGTTACGAAAGACACTTTTATTCATGCACACAAAAGCAACACAAATGTGATCCTTTTTAATCTTCTCCTCTGTGTGTCTGCAAAATCGCATGTTAAAAAATTTTTTTTTTTTTTTTTATATGAAACTTTCCCAGCGTTATTTCGTTGCGTAAATGCTTTTATCAGGATCATAAAAATATGTAGCCTATTTAGACATTAAGAAAACTTTTTTTTTTCTGTCAACTGAGAGTTCATTACGAAGGACACTTTTATTTATGCACACAAATCTACAGGGAGTTTGAGACGCCTGAAAATAAACAGGAAGTGACCCGGACTGCCTCAAAGTCAACAGGAAACGACCCAATATGTTCCGGAGGTGAACCCCAAATGCCCCCAAATCAACAGGAAGTAACCCGATATATATACAGGAAGTTTGAGACGCCTGAAAAGGAACATAAGGTGACCCTGGAATGCCTAAAAGCAACAGGAAATGACCCTTTATGTACAGGAAGTAAACACAAAATGCCCCCAAATCAATAGGAGGTGACTCAACATGAACACGAAGTGACCCCGAAATACCCCATAATGAACGAGAAGTAACCCGATATGTTCAGGAAGTTGGAGACGCCTGAGAATAAACAGGGAGTTACTCTGGAATGCCGGAAAATCAACAGGAAATGACCCGATATGTACAGGAAGTGAAGCCGAAATGCCTCAAAATAAACGAGAAGTAACACAATATGTACAGGAAGTCTGAAATACCTGAAAATAAACCAGGAAGTGATCCTGGAATGACTATAATCAACAGGAAATGACCCGATATGTACAGGAAGTGAACCCAAAATGCCCTCAAATGAACAGGAAGTTAACCAATATGAACAGGAAGTGACACCGAAATGCCCCACAATAAACGAGAAGTAAAGAACTATCAAGTATGCAGTGATGGTTGTCCGTCAAACTGACCTATGAGGCTCTTTCTTCGACTGGGATTCTGGATCCTGCTCTTCTCAGCTTGGCAAGGCAAACCTGCATGAAGAGAACATACAAACCGCAGCGTTATTTTTTGTCAGTAGTGATTAATTTAATGAATTACTTTTCACGATCTTTGCAACACCGTTACTGAGGATGTGAAGGGGTGCGTTACTATAATTTTCTTTGACTGTCTGACTTTGGGCTGATGGTGGGCTCTCCTATCTCTGGGGTAGAAGTCACTGAGGTGGTTGGATGAGTTCCACCTGGAGGTCTTAAAGGCTCTGGATGTTGAGGGGCTGTCGTGGCTGACACGCCTCGACAATATCGCGAGGACATCTGGGACATTGCCTCTGGACTGGCAGACCGGGGTGGTGGTCCCCCTTTCTAAGAAGGGTGTGTTCCAGTTATATAGACGGCTCACACTCCTCAGCGTCCCTGGTAAAGCCTATTCAAGGGTGCTGGAGAGGAAGGTCCGTCAAGAAGTCGAATCTCGGATTCAGCAGGAGCAGTGTGGTTTTCGTCCCGGCCGTGGAGCAGTGGACCAGATCTGCACCCTCGGCAGAGTCCTCGAGGGTGCATGGGAGTTAGCCCGACCGGTCTCCATGTGTTTTGTTCGACCGTGTCCCTCGGAGAGTCCTGTGTGGGGGTGCTTCGGGAGTACAGGGTTCCGAAGCCCCTGATAAGGGCTGTTCGGTCCCTGTAGAACCGGTGTCAAGAGTTTGGTCCGCATGGCCGGCTGTAAGTCGGATTCGTTCCCAGTGAGGGTTAGACTCCAACAAGGTTTCCCTTTGTCACTCTGTTCAGAACCTTTATGGACAGAATTTCTAGGTGCAGCAGAGGCGCTGAGGGGGTCCGGTTTGGTGGCCTCAGCATTGCATCTCTGTTTTTTGCAGATGATGTGGTGCGTTTGGCTACATCGAGCTGTGATCTCCAACTCTCACTGGAGCAGTTCGCATTCGAATGTGAAGTGGTGGGGATGAAGATCAGCACCTCCAAATCTGTGCCCTCGCTGGGTTGGGGATGAGACCCTGAGTTCAGGTATCTTGGGGTCTTGTTCATGAGTGAGGGTAGGAGGGAGCGGGAGATCAATAGGCGGATCGGTGCAGTGTCTAAAGTGATGCAGACTCTACACCGGTCCACTGTGGTGAAGAAGGAGCTGACCCAAAAGGTGAAGCTCTCGATTTACCAGTCGATGTACATTCCTACCCTCAGCTATGGTAATGAGCTGTGGGTCGGGACCGAAAGAACAAGATCCCGGATACGAGGGTGCATGGGAGTTCGTCCAACTGGTCTACATGTGTTTTGTAGATTTGGAGAAGGCGTTCGACCGTGTCGCTCGGGGAGCCCTGCAGGGGGTGCTGCGGGAGTACGGGGTTCCAAGCCCCCCTGAGCAGGGTTGGACCCTGTACTACCGGTGTCAAGAGTTTTGTCCGCATTGACGGCAGTAAGTTGGATTCATCCCCAGTAAGGGTTAGACTCCACCATGGTTGCCATTTGTAACCAATTCTGTTCATAACCTTTATGGACAGAATTTCTATGTGCAGCCCTAGCATTGAGAGGTCCGATTTGGTGGCCTCACATTGCATCTCTTCTTTTTGCAGATGATGTGGTGCTGTTAGCTTCATCTAGCCGTGATCTCCAACTCTCACTGGAGCAGTTCGCAGCCCGAGTGTGAAGCAGTGGGAATGCAGATCAGCACCTCCAAATCCATGACCGTGGTCCTCAGTCAGAAAAGGGTGGCGTGCCCTTTCCGGGTTGGGGATGAGATCCTGCCTGAAGTGGAGGAGTTTAAGTATCTTGGGGTCTTGTTCACCAGTGGGAGTAGGAAAGAGCAGGAGATCGATAGACGGATCGGTGCAGTGTCTGAAGTGATGCGCACTCTGCACCAGTCCGTAGTGGTAAAGAAGGAGCTCAACCAAAAGGCGAAGCTCTCGATTTACCAGTCAATCTACGTTCCTACCCTCACCTATGGTCAAGAGCTTTGGGTTGTGACCGAAAGAACAAGATGCGGAATACAAGCGGCCAAAATTAGTTTCCTCTGCTGGGTAGTAAGCTTTCTCTTAGAGACAGGGTGAGAAGCTCAATCATCGGTAAGGGACTCGGGTCGAGCAGCTACTCCTCCGCGTTGACAGAAGCCAGCTGAGGTGGCTCAGGCACCTGGTTAGGATGCCTCCCAGACACCTCCTTGGAGAGATGTTCAGGGCATGTGCCGCTGGCGGGAGAATCCAGGGACGACCCAGGACATGCTGGAGAGGCTGGCCTGGGAACGCTTCTGAATCCCACCGGAGGAGTTGGTTGAAGTGGCTAGGGAGAGGAAAGTCTAAGGCTACTGCCCCCGTGACCCAATCCCGGATTAAGTGGCAGATAATGGACAGACGCACAATTCTCTTTTGAGCCATTGAAGGCAAAACATCCTAGTCTGAATGTTCATTTTGATATCCCTCATCCAGCCAACAACGGGTCTGCTCCGTCAGCCGCAGGAGTTGGATATGGAAAATATGCGAGTGACGTAAACAGCAGAAATGATTTTTTTTTTACAGCACAACCAACCACAAATGATTGACATCATTTTTATCTAAATTTGCTTCCGATGGGGGGGAACCAACTTCACAGAGTTCAGCATGATTTCACTATTTTAAAGGTAAGGATGTAAATGTCTTTTCTCCTTCTGCATTCCAAAAGAAAAATTGCTCCAATATTTTTTGCTGGCTGTGCAATAACAATCCCCGGGCAAAATCACAAGAGAGCCGGCATTGATGTGAAGCGAAATGCAGAGTGAGCGTTTTACTACTTTCACTCATGTGATCATTGTGTGAGAATTGACGAGTGTGCAGTTGCCTTTAAGTTATTTGCAATCGTCCTTTCAAAAAAAAAAGATTTTCAATCTCATCCGTCCGGACTCACCTTCGGGCTTCTGAAAGCAGTAACACCACTCGTTGTTGGAGAGCTTGCCGTCCTTGAAGGAGTCGCAAGAGTTAAAGAGGGGCTTCATGCACAGCTCGTACTTGTCGATGTAGATGGCGCTCAGCTCGGACTCGTCCAGCAGAAGGTCAAAGTTCATGTCTAGTTTGTTGAACATCCATCCCAGGGAGTCTTTGCAGATGGGCAAGATGCTGGTATCAAAGTCTAGAAAGTCACAGCATTGACAGGACTCGAGTGAACATCTGAGGACAGTGAACAAGGGTCAAGTATTTTGTATTTCATTGTAGCGTTGCAAGTAATGCTAAAGCTAGCATCTATAATATTATATAATATTCCATTATACCAATATTCTATAATACAGTTTGACCCACCGACACCGTTCAAACTCCCAAAAATTTCAGGATATTGGGGTGCACCAAGCTATTTTCTTTCAAAGTTCTGTCAGAATTTGCACAAAACTTAACAATTCGTTTACAATGGTCAAAATTTCCAATTCATTTTCAATGGCACAAAAACATTTCCATTCACCCCCATTGATCTCCAATGGAAAAAAAAAGACCTGCGAAAATCTACATTGGCACACTCCCCTCAAAATTGTGTTGGGTTGTGGTTTTTGACAAAAAATTCCCCATTGAAGACCATTAACATTGAACTGGCCATGCCAATGTATAACCATTCCAATGACGGCCAAAAATGTCCATACCAATGACGACCTTTTACGTCAATTCAATTGACGGCCATTAACGTCAATTCTACCAGCAGGAAATGACCTGTAATCACCAGGAAGTGGCCCCAAAATGCCGCCAAATCAACAGAAAGTGACCTAACGTCAAAAGGAAGTGACACAGAAATGCCCCCAAATCAACAGGAAATGACCTGCAATCAACAGGTGTCCCCAAAAGGGCCCCAAATCGACGGGAAGTGACCTGACAGGTGTCCCCGAAATGCCGCCAAATCAACAGGACGTGGCCCCGAAATGCCCCCAAATTAACAGTAAGTGATCCTGACATGCCCACAAATCGACGGGAAGTGAACTGTAATCAACAGGTGTACTCAAAATGCCCCCAAATCAAAAGGAAGTGACCTGGAATCAACAGGATGTTAACTTCTGATCAACAAGAAGTGCCCTAATATCAACAGGTGTCCCCAAAATGCCTCCAAATCAACAGGAAGTGACTTATCATTAACAGGAAGTGACCATGACATGCCCCCAAATCAACACGAAATGACTTATAATCAACAAGAAGTGACCCCAAAATTCCCCCAAATGAACAGAAACTGACCCTGACATGCCCCCAAATCGACGGGAAGTGATCCTGACATGCCCACAAATAGACGGGAAATTACCAACAAGTTATCAACAGGTGTCCCCAAAATGCCCCCAAATCAAATGGAAGTGACCTAGAATCAACAGGATGTGTCCCCGAAATGCACCCAAATCAACAGGCAGTGAACCTGAAATGACTCCAAATTAACAGGATGTGACCATGACATGCCCACAAATTTACGGGGAGTGACCTGTAATCAACAGGATGTGTCCCCAAATAAACAAGAAATGACCTGACTTCAGCAGGTGTCCCCAAAATGCCCCCAAATCAACAAGACATGACTTATGATCAACAGGAAGTGACCCTGTAATGCCCACAAATCAACGGTAAGTGACCTGTAATCAATAAGTGTCCCTAAAATGCCCCCGAATCAAAAGGATGTGACCTGGAATCAACAGTATGTGTCCCCAAAACAACAAGAAGTGACCTGATATCAACACATGTCCCCATAAAGTTCCAAAATCAACAAGAAGTGACCCCAAAATGCCTCAAAATCAAAATGAAGTGATCTGTAATCAACAGGAGGTGTCCCCGAAATGCCCACAAATCAACAAGGAGTGACCCTGAAATGCCTCCAAATCAACAGGAAGTGAGCTAACATGAACAGGTGTCCCTGAAATGCCACAAAATCAACTGCAAGTGACCTAACGTCACCGGAAAGTGACCTCCAAATGCCCCTTGTAATACCTGTAATCAACAGGTATCCCTGAAATGGCCCCAAATCTACAGGAAGTGACCTGTAATTAACAGGCTGTGTCCCCAAATCAACAAGAAGTGACCTGATATCAACACGTGTCCTAGTAAAGCCTACAAAACAACAGGAAGTGATGTGTAATCAACAGGTGTCACTGAAACGCCCACAAATCAACAAGGAAGTGTCCCTGAAATGTCACAAAATCAACTGCAAGTGACCTAACGTCACCGGAAAGTGACCTCCAAATGCCCCTTGTTATACTTGTAATCAACAGGTATCCCTGAAATGGCCCCAAATCAACAGGAAGTGACCTGTAATCAACAGGCTGTGTCCCCAAATCAACAAGAAGTGACCTGATATCAACACGTGTCCTAGTAAAGCCTACAAAACAACAGGAAGTGATGTGTAATCAACAGGTGTCCCTGAAACGCCCACAAATCAACAAGGAAGTGTCCCTGAAATGCCACAAAATCAACTGCAAGTGACCTAACGTCAACGGAAAGTGACCTCCAAATGCCCCTTGTAATACCTGTAATCAACAGGTATCCCTGAAATGGCCCCAAATCAACAGGATGTGTCCCCAAATCAACAAGAAGTGACCTGATATCAACAAGTGTCCCAGTAAAGCCTACAAAACAACAGGAAGTGATGTGTAATCAACAGGTGTCCCTGAAACAGCCACAAATCAACAAGGAAGTGACCCTGAAATGCCCCCAACTCAACAAGAAGTGGTCTGATATCAACATGTGTCCCCATAAAGTCCCAAAATCAACAGGAGGTGACCCCAAAATGCCTCTAAATCAACATGAGGTGATCTGTAATCAACAGGACTTGTCCCCGAAATAACCACAAATCGACAAGGAGTGTCCCCGGAATGCCCCCTAATCAACAGCAAGTGACCCGCTACCGATAAGAATTGACCCCGAAATGCCTCAAACCAACAAAAATTGACCCGACACACCATCACAGTAAATCTACCATCGCAATTTCTCATTTCATGACATTTTCTAGTCTTTTTTGGTCTTTGAATAGCACACAAGAGTGTGTAATGCCTGTCTTTGTACGAGTGCGGCCTGGCTGAGTTGAGACATGTTGACAGTACAGAGAACAGAGCGGGGTCACTGTCAACATCACTACCATCTCTCACGAGGATCAAAAAGCTGCTGTACGCTTACACTCGCACACTTTACGCCGATGTACTCACGTCCGGTGGCTGAGTCGGAGCTGTCGGTGGATTTGAGATCTCTGTTGGCATCGAGGTGGAGAACTCCGAACCAGTCTTTGAGTCTTGCGGCCAGGCTATGCAGTTGCGTATCGGTGCACACTGCACAAACATAGATACGTACGCGAGGATTAATACAACGTACGCTTTAATTCACGGCTTAGTGAAGATTGTCAGTTTTGCATCAGAGTTTTTCCCCTTCAACTTTTGGTGTGTTTGCGTTCTTGAACTCTTTCCAGGACAGTGGCAACGGCAACACTTTATTTAACATAATAGTTTTAACACCTCTTACTGTCTCCATTTTAAAAGCTGGAACAAGGCTTCGAAACACAGGCAAGGCAAGGCAAGGCAAATTTATTTATATAGCACAATTCAACACAAGGCAATTCAAAGTGCTTTACATCACATGAAAACCATAAAAATCACATTTAAATCAACACAACGTAAAAACCAAGACAAAAGATCGCATTTAATCACAGAATAAAAATAAATAAATGAAAATAAAACAAAAATAGAAATAAAGCCAAAACTACTACTAATAATAATCATTGAAATCAGCAATGGAGATATGCACAAGAGGAATAGAAGGCAGGTAGATTGAAATATATAGACAGTTATGGATATGCAGTGCTAAACAAAAGCGTTTTTAGCCCTGATTTAAAGGAGCTAACGGTTTGAGCATACTTCAGACGTTCGGGTAACTTGTTCCAGAGGTGAGGAGCATAATAACTAAATGCTGCCTCACCCTGCTTGGTTCTGGTTCTTGGAACATGCAGAAGACCCGTTCCAGACGACCTTAGGGGTCTAGATGTCTCATAGGAATCTAACAAGTCAAGCATGTATTTTGGTCCAAGGCCATTAAGTGTTTTGTAGACGAGCAGTAGTATTTTATAGTCTATCCTTTGACTCACTGGAAGCCAGTGTAGCGATTTCAAAACCGGTGTAATGTGGTCCAGCTTCCTTGTATTTGTGAGGACTCTGGCTGCAGCATTCTGTACTAGCTGCAGCTTCCTGACTGATTTTTTATCAAGACCTGTAAATATACCGTTGCAGTAGTCCAATCTGCTGAAAACGAATGCATGCATAAGTTTTTCCATGTCTTGTTGAGTCAGAAGCCCCTTAATTCTGGTTATATTTTTTAGGTGGTAATAAGCGGATTTAGTGACGGATTTTAGATGGCTATCAAATTTTAGGTCTGAGTCAATAATTACGCCAAGGTTTCTGACTTGATTTGTAGCTGTAAGTGACATTGTGCTAAGTTGACTGCTTATCTTTGACCTTTCCTTTTTTGGCCCAAAAATGATCACCTCTGTTTTCTCCACATTTAACTGGAGAAAATTCTGGCACATCCATTCATTGATTTGATGAATGCATTTACTCAGGGAGACTAAGGGACTATAATCATGTGGGGACACAGAAATGTACAGTTGTGTGTCATCTGCATAGGCGTGATAGGAGATGTCATACTGTTCCATTATCTGAGCTAACGGAAGCATATAGATGTTAAATAAGAGTGGTCCAAGAATTGACCCTTGAGGGACTCCACACGTGAATTTGGTTCGTTCTGACTGATAATTTCCGATTGACACAAAGAAATCCCTATCATGTAAATAGGATGTGAACCACTGAAGAATAGTGTCAGTAAGCCCTACCCACTGTTCCAATCTGCTGAGTAGTATGTTGTGATCAACCGTGTCAAATGCGGCGCTGAGATCCAATAGTAGCAGAACAGATGATTTGCCTGCATCGGTATTCTGACGAATATCATTTAGGACTTTGATAAGCACGGTCTCGGTGCTGTGTTGTGGCCGAAATCCAGACTGAAATGAGTCAAAAAGATTGTTTTGGATCATAAAAGTCTGGATCTGTTCAAACACAACCCTTTCGATAATTTTCCCCAGGAATGTCAGATTTGATATTGGCCTGTAATTACTAATGGTTGAGGCATCCAGATTAGGTTTTTTTAGGAGAGGTTTTATTACTGAAGTTTTTAAAGTCTGAGGAAACTCTCCTGTTTGGAGGGAAGTATTTATAATCTGAAGTATGTCTGGGGCTATGCAATGAAAAACAGTTTTGAAAAAGTTTGAAGGAAGGATGTCAAGGCAGCATGTTGTGGGCTTTAGTTTCGACACAATTTCTGTTAAAGTGGCATAGTCCAAGAGGCTAAACTGTCTAAGATTGACGTGGGGGACATGTTGGGAGGCATTTAGTGTAACATTTGTTAATCCGGAGTTGCACACAGTCTGTCTAATCATTAGTACTTTGTGTGTAAAAAATGCTGCGAAATTATTACAGGACACCTCAGATGCCAATTCCTGAGGTATTGATGCTTGTGGGTTTGTCAGTTTGTCAACAACAGAAAATAGTGTGCGAGTATTGTTGGTGTTTCTACTAATGATCTCTGAAAAATATGATTGTCTAGCATTTTTCAGTTCCTGGTTGTATTTGCGAAGACTCTCTTTGTAGATATCATAAAAAACTAGGAGTTTGTTTTTTCGCCATCTGCGTTCTGCTCGTCTACAAACTTGCTTTTGTTTTATAGCTAGTATGGCATTTCTCCAGGGTGACCTCTTCTTTCTTGACAAAGTTTTTGTCTTAATCGGGGCAATAGTGTCCATTACAGTCATCACACCGGAACTGAAACTATTTACAAGTTCTTCCACTGGAGCTATTGTAGGGGTTAATAATGAGGCATAGGCCTGTGTGAATAACGCACATGTGTTATCACTTATGTAACGCTTCCTAATAAACTCTGTTTCCCTTTTCAGAGGATGGACAGGGGTGGTCATTTTAAACATAATGCTGTAGTGATCAGACAGAGCAACATCATTCACTGTGACCTCAGAGATGTTAAGACCTTTGGATATTATTAAGTCCAGTATGTGCCCTCTGTTATGTGTTGGAACTGTGACATGCTGAGATAAACCAAATGTATCCAAAATATTTAAAAGCTCTCTAGCACATCTTTCTTCAGGATTATCAACATGAATGTTAAAGTCACCCACTAAAACAACACAATCAAAGTCCATGCACACAGAAGACAGTATTTTGGTAAACTCATCAAAAAACATTGTGTTATACTTCGGTGGTCTGTAAATTGTTACCAAGGCAGCTCTGCAAGGGCTTTTTAGCTGAATGACAATATACTCAAAGGAATCAAACTGACCACATGAAATATTCGTGCATTGAAAACTGTCCCTGATCAGACTGGCAACCCCACCTCCTTTCTTATGGGTTCTTGGCGCACTAAAGAAATTGAAGTTTGCGGGGGTTGCCTCGATCAGAACTGTCGAACTCTTATCTTGATCTAACCAAGTTTCTGTTAGGAACAACATGTCAAGGTTATGTTTGCAGATAAAATCATTAATTAAGAAAGATTTGCCAGCTAAAGATCTAATATTTAGCAGAGCCAATTGGAGATGCCAGACTGGATTCACTGGTGAGCTTTGGGAATGACATACTATGGTTAACAGGTTGGCAGAATTTATTGAACGTTTTTTATTTCTCACCAGTCTAGCCCTTTTTTTGTTGTTTATCACCACTGGGATTGTTGAGCATACATACTGTACTCCATAAGGCCCCGGCTTTTGCTGGGACAGAAAAGTCTTTGTAATGTTGTCACAGCCTGGACCCGGTGCACATCATATTGGTGTCGCAAACATGGCTTCCTCCATAGAAGGATAATACCGTGTAGTTCCAGAGTTGTAGTGCTTTGGCTTTGCCCCGAGAGAATTCCAGTGGAGGCTGGTTGGTTTGTTGCCATCTTCCCCTGGCACCTGTCGGGTGTGGCAGGTACAGGGTGGAAGCGAAGACATGAACTTGAGGAGATCAAGAGACTGGTTAACCTTGCTATCTAGACCCATGGAGTCCCAATCAGGTTGACTCATTATTCCATCCAAACTAAGTCGTCGGCGGGGTGGCTTCCGGGACTGTGGGGATTTAGGCCTTGATGAGGCCTTAGCCTGACTGAGTCGGCGGAGTGGTGGCGTCTTGGAGTGTGAGGATTTGGTGCTGGATGGGGCCTTATCCTGGAGTCGGCGGCGTGGTGGCGTCTTGGAGTGTGAGGATTTGGGGCTGGATGGGGCCTTAGCCTGGAGTCGGCGGCATGGTGGCGTCTTGGAGTGCGAGGATTTGGTGCTGGATGGGGCCTCGACAGCAGAGGATTGCACGGTCGGGTCGTTCTCCTCCTGTTGAGCTGATGGAGCCACTTCTTGAGTCTCGTCTGAAGGGGGTCGATCACCTGCTACCAGGGTCTCCTTCCGTTGAAGCAGTGGAGCCTCAGCAGATGAGGGTTGGTCACAGCCTGGCGGGGCTAGCTTAGTCACTTCCCCTTCAGCGACTATCGGCTCCATTTTTGGAGGAGAGATTGATCCTGCGTGCACACTGTCTGATTCAGCACTCATCCCAGCCACCATGTTTATCCGATGTTTTGGGACAGCTTGCCTCCTTTCCTCGAGATAAGCAGACTGTCTGTGCCTCAAGAGATAAAACATGCTGCTGCTTAGTAACCGCACTCCTGACTTATTTAGGTGAAGGCCATCGTTCTTAAAGAGGTGCCTGCGCCCTGAAAATATGTTGAAATTGTCAATGAAGTACATCGATTGTCCAGCGCATGTTGCTTTGAGCCATTTGTTAAGCATCATCACTCTGCTGAAACTTTCATCCCCCAGCCTGGGCGCGGGTATGGGTCCACTGAAAAACACCTCAGTATTTAAAGTTCTGACTTTGTTTATCAGTTCAGTGAAGTCTTGCTTTAAAAGCTCTGATTTTTGCTTCGCAATATCGAGGGCTCCTGTGTGTATTATCAGACTAGTGGCTGTTGGATGCTGAGCAGCAATGCTCAAGATATGTTCAGAGATAACAGACACCGTAGCTTTGTTTAAACAACATACTCTGGTATTGTTGCTACAAAAGTGTTTCATCCCATTCACAGCAAAGTCGCCCACTATCAGAGTGCGGGGCCCATTGGGTCGCTTTCTCTGTAGCCTGCTAGCACATGCATTAGCATCGTACCTCTCTTTCGAGCTGGGTGTTCCAACTTTCCCTGGGTCAGGAGTCTCGGAGAGTGGCGTAAATCTATTTTCCAGTAAAATTCCAGCAGCTTGAGGCACTTTGCTTTGAGCCTTTGTTGTTGCCTTGATCTGTGATAATTTTCCTTCTGGTGCCGGAGTAGATGACGCATTCTTCTGCAGAGGTGGCCATTCCTTTTCATCGTAAATCTGCCAGTGCTGGGTTCTGCCAGGGTCCCGTTGAGTCTCAATGGTGTTTGTTTGCATTCTGTGGGTCCGCTCCCACTCGCTGTTTTGGGAGATCGGCAGAGTGGTTTCATTCCCGAGCTGTCCGTTTACCTCCATATTCACTTCAAGCCGGTAGATTTTTGTTTCCAGTACTGCTATCTTCTGGAGCAGTTTGTGGTAATCATCCATTGACAGGGGAGGCATGTTGCTGCTACTTAGCTTTCGTTAGCCGAATTCCTCAGCTCCGATAAGGCAGACTTGTGTTCCAGTAACGACAAAAAAGCACTTTAAAAGGCTCAAAAATGCTCAAAAAGCCTTTGTTTGAATATAAACATGATTAAAAGATAATTCCAAGACCTCCTGAGTAATTTAGAGGTGTTTAAAAATGATTAAAAAGATGATTGAAGCTTGAGAAGCAGGAGCAAAGCAGAGAGACGTCTGCACAGTAGCGAAGCAGCAAGAGAGGTTGACAATTCACCGGTGCCATATATTTGGCTTGGACTCCAGCAGAGTCCGATGGCTGGATGGAGCCCTGGTGGCCATTATTCTTGCGTCATACTTTTATGCCATTGGCGTAGTCACCTGCCACTCAAAACATGCCGGAAGTAGCGTTGAAGTTGAATCTTTATGTCAAAATGATTCAATCGAGAGAAAAAAAGTGCCTTCAAAACTTTTTCGACTTAAAAAAAAAAGTGCGTTTAAAACTTTTTTCACAAAAAAAAAAAAAAAAAAAGTTTTAAACTTTTTGCTTTTCAAAAAAAGTGACACTTCAATAAAATATATATTAGGGCTGTCAAACGATTAAAATTTTTAATCGAGTTAATTACAGCTTAAAAATGAATTAATCGTAATTAATCGCAACTCAAACCATCTATAAAATATGCCATATTTTTCTGTAAATTATTGTTGGAATGAAAAGATAAGACACAAGACGGATATATATATTCAATATACAGTACGTAAGTACTGTATTTGTTTATTATAACAATAAATCAACAAGATGGCATTAACATTATTAACATTCTCTTAAAGCGATCCATGGATAGAAAAACTTGTAGTTCTTAAAAGATAAATGTTTGTACAAGTTATAGAAATTTTATATTAAAACCCCTATTAATGTTTTCGTTTTATTAAAATTTGTCAAATTTTCAATCAAAAAATAAACCCGTAGCTCGCCATTGTTGATGTCATTACACCATGCTCACTCCCCAAACCCATAAAATCATTTGGACCCAAGCGCCAGCAGAGGGCGCCAAACAACAAAAACCAAGTAACAGGTAACAAGCGGACATTACACTGCTGTCATTTTAATCTGAGCGGGGCATGTGCGTTAATTGCGTCAAATATTTTAACGTGATTAATTTAAAAATTAATTACCGCCCGTTAACGCGATAATTTTGACAGCCCTAATATATATATATATATATATATATATATATATATATATATATATATATATATATATATATATATATATATATATATATATATATATATATATATATATATATATATATATTTCAAAGAAAAAAAATGCTTTCAAAAAAAAATATTTTTGCAAATGATTTTTTTCTTTGACTAAAAATAGTATTTTGATTAAAGCAACTTTTATTGCCATTGAATGATTTAGACACAAATGTCCTACCCCTAATATGGCTCAAACACAAAAAGGATTGCTTCAATCCAAGAAAACAGTTTGAACGAAAAATAAAGAGTTCAAATGCGAATTTCTGAGTCTCAAATATTTTTTCACATTCAAACCTTTTTTTCTACAATTGAATTTTTTTTAAAATTTTTGATTGAAGTGATTTTTCTTTTGAAAATATATATTTTTTTGTTTGAAGCAACTTATTTTTTGATTGAAAAATAAGACACAAATGTCCTAGCCAAAATGTGGTCCAAACGCAAAATTACATGACTTCAGTCAAAAATGTTGTTTCAATCAAAAAAATAAATAAAAACTTGACTTAAATCCCCCAAAAAATTTTCAATCAAAGAAAAATAGTTTTCAAATATATTTTTTTGGGTTTCAAATAGTGCTGCAATGATTAATCAATTAACTCGAGTATTCGATTAGGAAAAAAATAATCGAATTAAATTTTGTTGCCTCGAGTATTCGTTTAATTAAAGTGGCATTTTAATGTTTTATTTTGAAAGTGTTTACATTTAGTAATTGATTAGGGTGGATACATTGCCCTCTGATCTGCCTCATTTCACATGGCTGAATCCAACTGCTCCCTGTTAAGACCAACGTAAGCTAAGTTTTTCTTTGGGCTGTTTTTTAATGCATTCGTAATTTAGTTTATATGTATATTTAGTAGGGCTATCAAACGATTAAAATTTTTAATTGAGCTAATTACAGCTTAAAAATTAATTCATCGTAATTAATCGCAATTAATCGCAATTCAAACCATCTCTAAAATATGCCATATTTTTCTGTAAATTATTGTTTGAATGGAAAGATAAGACATAAGATGGATATATACATTCAACATACGGTACATAGGGACTGTATTTGTTTATTATTACAATAAATCAACAAGATTGCATTAACATTATTAACATTCTGTTAAAGCGATCCATGGATTGAAAGACTTGTAGTTCTTAAAAGATAAATGTTAGTACAAGTTATAGGAATTTTATATTAAAACCCTTTTAATGTTTTTGTTTTAATAAAATTTGTAAAAATTTCAATCAAAAAATAAACTAGTAGCCCGCCATTGTTGATGTCAATAATTACCTACGCAATGCTCATGGGTGCTGAAACCTATAAAATCAGTCGCACCCAAACTCCATAAAACACAATTAACATGTGGGCATTTCACTTCATTTAAATCTGTCTGAGCGGGGCATGTGCGTAAATTGCGTCAAATATTTTAACGTGATTAATTTTAAAAATTAATTACCGCCCGTTAACGCGATAATTTTGACAGCCCTAATATCTAGCCGTTTTGTTGTGGTAATATGAGTCTGAACCATTTGTTAAGAGCATTGGAAAAAAAAACGTTAGCGTTTTATAGCATTTAAGCTAGCGGACTTTTGCCATGTAAGTTAGCCAATTGTTCTTTTTTTGTACATAGATCCTCATTTATTTATTTTTAATACCGTTTGAGGCTCAGCTCAGGTATTTTAATTTTTCATGTTCCTTTTCCGATTATTCGAGCTAACTAGTTCATCGATTAATCGACTACTAAAATAATCGATAGCTGCAGTGCTAGTTTCAAATTTATTTTTTCATTCAAACACATTTTTCTTTGATTGAAGTGACTTTTTCTTCGATTGAAAATATATATTTTGATTGAAGCAACTTTTTATTTGATTGAAGCAACTTTTTATTTTTTGATTGAGTAATAAAGACAAATCTACCTCCATACAGAGATGGCGTCTCTTTGCTTTTTGACATTTTTCCATTCTTACAGTAAAACTTTTGGCATCGCCGTGACGGACATGTTCATTTCTCATCCTTTCCGTTCGACCGCTCTCTATAGATTTTCAGAGCTTCATACATTCATGCGAGTTTCATCACATGACCGACTCCCCACCCTGACTTAGAGGAGCACTTTGATATTCCTGTCTCCTGTTTCTTTTGCTCACCAAAATTGCTTGGAGTGCTTCATTTCCCATCTCTCCCCTAACACATCCCCTTATAAACTCCAAAGATAAGTGCTTCTGTGTCTCGCTTTGATATCCACTCAGCCTGTCCTCCTCCACCTCCTCTTCACTTTTTTTTCTCCATCTTTTGATTTAAATGCAGCTCTCGTGCTCTCCAGTCTCCTGAACTTTGCACTACAACCCAAGTGTTGATGGTCCCGGTTTTCACTTTCTCTTGGTATGATCTAAATTGCTTCTGAGAGACTACAAACCATTTCATGTAATACAAAGCTTGAGCTTTCAGAGTCGACAAGAGAGATGCAGTGTTTTAGAACCTTATAGAGTAAGGGTAGGAACCTCTGGGTACCTTATTATTAGGGCTGTCAAAATTATTGCGTTAACGGGCGGTAATGAATTTTTAAAATTAATCGCGTTAAAATATTTGACGCATTTAACGCACATGCCCAGCTCAAACAGATTAAAATGACAGCAGTGTCATGTCCATTTGTTACTTGTGTTTTTTTGTGTTTTGTCGCCCTCTGCTGGCGTTTGGGTGCGAATGATTTTATGGGTTTCAGCACCATGAACATTGACATCAAAAATGGAGAGCTACGAGTAGGGTTGTTCCGATCATGTTTTTTTGCTCCCGATCCGATCCCGATCCTTTTAGTTTGAGTATCTGCCGATCCCGATATTTCCCGATCCGTTTGCTTTTTTTTTTTTGCTCCTGATTCAATTTCAATCATTCCCGATAATTTTTCCCGATCATATACATTTTGGCAATGCATTAAGAAAAAAATGAATGAAACTCGGATGAATATATACATTCAACATACAGTACATAAGTACTGTATTTGTTTATTATGACAATAAATCCTCAAGATGGCACTTACATTATTAACATTCTTTCTGTGAGAGGGATCCACGGATAGAAAGACTTGTAATTCTTAAAGGGTAAATGTGACCTTGTATATTGTGACTAAATATTGCCATCTAGTGTATTTGTTGAGCTTTTAGTAAATCCAGTAAATTATACTGTAGCAATTTAACTTCTGCCCAAATGCATGATTGGAAGTGCAACCATGACTCTGCGTAGTGGTACCAATTGATATATCTTCTCAGCGTTGAGAAATAAAATAGGGTGTTAAGAAAAAGATCAACTACTACCTTTCTTCCCCACATTGTTTCCCACGATACTTCCAATTGTTTAGAGAGGGATTGTAAGGCTTTAGCCAATTATAAAAAAGCTTCAAAGGCTGCCAAAATTCTCTCTACTCATTTAACGTTGCCTTTTAACTCTATGTATACGTAAAACGGTGCCATTATAGATTGACAGCGACAATGCGTGAGTGGGTAGTGCAGCACTTTTCTGGGGCGGACCGTCCAGACTGGGCGCGCTCAAAATTTGTGTTTGACTCATTCACTTCCAGCCATTTTCGCCGGAAGAAGGTCCTTCGCTCCCGGCCATTTAACTGGATTTTGACTGATTTTGCAAGGCCCACAAAAAAATCTGTTCTATTGCTATATAAACATGGAACCCACCAAAAGAAAGATTAGACTCTCTTCTTTCAGCAGGAAAAAAATGTTAGTTCATATCTTTTTCCATTCTTTAGAAATCAGCATTAGAAAATAGCTTAGTTTGAGCAATATTCCAATATCTGATGAGAAATTGAGCTTTTTGTAAAAACATTTCAAACATAACTTTGACTTTAGGCTATTTTTTGCTTTTGTGACATCCCAAATATCTGAATAATGTTTTCCTTCTACAAAATAACATAAACAACAAGACAAATAGAGCTTCTGATAGCAAAGTAACAATTTATTTACACATAACTATTGAACTGAGAGATGACGCTGTTGTGGCCGCGACAGCCAGGGTAAACTTTCCCTCATCGCCGCCTGTCTCATCAAGATGGATTTTTTGTCTTTCTTTAGTGGTGACCACTGCCTCGTGGCGGAGTTTGCCTGGGGAACTTGTGTGGGGCATGTTGTGTTCCTGGGGAGGAACTGGTTTGGCCGTGCGCCTTTCCGGCTGAGTTGTGGCACACTGGAGGGTCGCGGGGGACGCGAGCGGCAGAGCACAGTGGCATGGGCTCTGCTCGGCGAGCAGCATGGACTCAATGGCATTGTCCCTGTACCAGTGGTCCCGGTCGTTCTGCTCGGTCGTCCGCCGCCTGGCATCCTGGACGTCCTCCTGGTCGTCGCACTTGGTCGTTTGTCATCTGGCGTCCTGGACGTCCTCCTGGTCGTCCTGCTCGGACTTCCCACGCCTGGCGTCCTGGAAGTCCTCCTGGTCATCCATTCGGTCGTTTTCCGTCGGCGGCCCGGGCGTTCGTTCCTTTGAATCGGGTTGCGGGGTCTTACCAAATGCGCTACTGCCCTCCAGTGGCCATTTTTATTGCGTTAAAATGCATTTGCAGCATTGTGCTTTGGAGCGAAGTTGCATCAGAACCTAGAGATGTCTCTTGTGGAAAAAAAAAACGTAAAAGACGCATAAATACGTTTTTGGGACACTGAAACAATTAAAAAAAGAACGTACTTATATGTTTTTGGGAGCAAATGAGTTAAATATCTGCAGAATTGCGAGGGGTGTACTCACTTTTGTGATACACTGTATGAATGCTAACGTATTTACAATTCTCATAGCAAATCGCTCACACACAACTCCGCAAACTGTAGCTCTAAACTTAACTACAAATGCATACAGAAACACAAACATATATTAGCCGAAACAACTTACAGCCTAATGTGGGCCAAACCAGAGCGCGGCTGTGTTTTATCCATGTTAGACGTCTGAGTCTGCTTCTCAATCATACAATACGACAGTCCAGCCAGACCCAACGCTGCCACCAGAGGGCAGTGTATCCTCCATCATTAAATAAAATACAATACTTTTGGAATTTTTGGTTAGTTATTTCGGGTAAGTAGAGTGTTAATTCGGACTTGCGCGTAAATTCGGGTTACGTCGCCATCATGGGAACGGAACTCGTTCGTAACACGGGGATTACCTGTAGTCTGAAAAATGCACTACATTTCTGAATATAAATACAGCTTTGCAACATTTTTTTCCCTGATGTGAATACAGAATTTGATTTATGCGATCTCTATGTTTACGGATACCGAACTTAAAAATGCTGAGTCTTATCATCGGGACGGAATCTGGCACACACACACACCAACGCGCACACCTTTAGTGCCAACTCCATCTGTTTACTGTTCTGAGCTACTGATCTGATGTGAGATTCTATCGGGCTGGGAGACACAAGACACACACGAGCACGACATTTATACTGCCAGAGTCAGCAAGAAATAAAAAATGTGCCACTGGAATGGGAGGCATTAGAGAGGACTGCATTTAAAAAGCCAACTTATTGCGTGGGTGAAAGGAAGAGGCCCAGACGAGTTAATAGATTCTGTTCGCACAGCTGTACTCTGCAAACCGTACACGTATATACAGCTGTACTGAGCTTGCCTTATGTGATTAATGCTTTCCTCAAAATTAGGACTCAAACGGAGTGAAAACTGAAGCAATATTTTCCACGGTGTAAAAAAGCATGAAGTGGCTGGGGAGAGGGAGGTCTTTAGACCTTGGAAGCGGGAGAAGATGGTCAATGAACAGCTACAGGAAGTTTAGCCCAGGACTGGTTCGAAGTGGCAATCACGACATTAATATATGGCACGGATATGGCACACGTGTTACCCAATCTAGGCCAGCACTGGGCCAGAGAGCAAAATATTACTGGAGGGGAGATAGGCCAGATATAGTTCCCTCCATAAATATTGGCACCCCTGGTTAAGATGTGTTTTTTAGCTTCTAATATTTTTTTTTTTAATTCAAATAATATGGAACCTTAATTGAAAAAAAGAGAAAAATCCAACCTTCAATACAAGTGCATTCATTCAGTGGGGGAAAAAATTCCACATAAAGAAATAATTATTTGACATCAAATTATGCGCGTCTCAATTATTAGCACCCCTGGTGTTAATACTTTGTACAACCCCCTTTTGCCAACAAAACAAGGTCTGGGGACTGAGATGGCCATGGGAGGAGCTTGATTTTGTGTCTGGTGAACCATTTCTGTGTAGATTTGGCCACATGTTTAGGGTCATTGTCTTGCTGAAAGACCCAGTGATGACCCATCTTCAGCTTTCGGGCAACAGATTTTAATTTAAAATGTCCTGTTGTTTCAAAGCATTCATGATGCCATGCACCCTAACAAGGTTCCCAGGGCCTTTGGAAGCGAAACAGCCCCCAAGCATCACTGACCCAACCCCATACTTCACAGTGGGTATGAGGTGCTGTCTACACGCCAACAAGCTGTTTGGGAGGCATGAACGGAGAAAACCTTTTCTCACTCACAATCATAAACGCCAACGTCTGGAGTTCGCCAAGCGGTATTGGGGCTTCAACTGGGACCGTGTGCCTTGGTCAGATGAGACCAAGATTGAGCTTTTTGGAACCAAACACTCTAAGTGGGTCTGGCGTGCCATGAAAGATGCGCATGCTGAAAAGCACCTCATACCTACTGTGAAGTATGGGGGTGGGTCAGTGATGCTTGGGGGCTGTTTCGCTTCCAAAGACCCTGGGAACCTTGTTAGGGTGCATCGCATCATGAATGCTTTGAAATACCAGGACATTTTAAATCAAAATCTGTTGCCCTCTGCCCGAAAGCTGGAGATGGGTCGTCACTGGGTCTTTCTGCAAGACTGGGAGGCAGTCATAAATATATGGCCAAATCTACACAGAAATGGTTCACCAGACACAAAATCTAGCTCCTCCCATGGCCATCTCAGTCCCCAGACCTTGTTTTGTTGGCAAAAGGAGGTTGTACAAAGTATTAACACCAGGGGTGCTAATAATTGTGACACACATTATTTGATGTCAAATAATTATTTCTTTATGTGGGTTTTTTTCCCCACTGAAAAAACGCACTTGTATTGAAGGTTGGATTTGTTAGGTTTTGTGTTAGTTTTCTCCTAGTGTGACTTGTCCCAGTGATTGCCCATTGATTTCACCTGTTGTACCTCCTAGTGCATCCTCCAACCTGCATCCTTCTGTGCTCACCTGTTCCTTGTTGTGTCGTTACCCCTTGTCTGTGTGTGTGTGTGTTTGTGTATATATAAGCTCCCAGTTTCTTTTCACTCCTTGTTGAGTCATTGTCTATGTCAATGTCAATTTCAAGTCTTGTCCAAGCCCTCGTGTACCAGTCCCTCCAATTAAGTAAGTTTTGGTTTGAAAATTGCCTTTTTGATCACCAGTCCTTTTGGTATCACTTTGTGCTTTTGGTTAGTTATTATTAAAACGTTTTTCGAGTTCACCGCCACCTGCCTTGCTGCTTTTTGTTTCCCTGCAATTGGGCCCACACCACCTGCCTTCCCGCGATTCCCTGACAGGATTTTTCTCTTTTTTTCCATTAAGGTCCCATATTATTTGAATTAAAAAGAAATTATTAGAAGCTAAAAAACACAAATCTTAACCACGGGTGCCAATAATTATGGAGGGCACTGTATAATGCAATTTTTGTCCCCATTTAGTTTCTACCCCAAACTCAGTATGGACTCACATGCCAGATCAGCAAATGGGCCAGAACTGGTCCAAAGTAGCGGAAATCACATGAATGCCTGTCCCAGATATGGCAAACAATCTGGGCCTGACGTATTCCAGATTCCCAAATAGCAAATATTACTGGAGTGGACATTACCCCGATAGCAGGTGACTGTGTGCCGTATCCGGCGTCAGCTCGCCAGATCCACATAGCAATCACGGCCGCTGAACACTAATGCACCAAATGCGGCAGGGATCATCAATCTGACAGTCCAAACCCGATAGCAGGTGACTGTGCGTCGGATCCGGCGTCAGCTCGCCAGATCCACATAGCAATCACAACCGCTGAACGCCTCAGTGTGCCAGAATCATCAATCTGACACTCCAAATAAAGGGTTATGCATTGGTCCGGGCCGGACCGCGCAGACCAGACGCGCTAAAAATCTGAAATTTATCGGTCGACGTGTAACGTCACAACAGCGCGCATCCTAAACATCGGATTTGAGGACAAAAGTGATTGGAGACATGCTTGCAGTCTGAATGCAGCCTGTGTGGTTTCAATGTGTCTCACAAAAATCAGATGTCTGTGCTTTTTTACTTCTCATCAGCTAAAACTGGGATTTTGGCCACCAGTCTGAACAGGCCAACAGTCAGGCCTAAAAATCAGATTTGAGGAGAAAAGAGATTGGAATCAGATATGCTTGTAGTCTGGATGCAGCCAATGTGGTTTCAATCAGTCTCGCAAAAAATTTGATTTCTGTGCTTTGTGACCGTTCAGACTAGAAAAGAGCTGTCCAGTTTCAATCTGGAACTGCTAAAAATGGGATTTTGGCCACCAGTTTGAATAATCTCAATTCCAATTTGGACACACGCTAAAAATGTGATCAGTCAGTCCTGAAGATTGGATTTGGGGACAAAAGTGATTGGAATCAGATATGCTTGCAGTCTGAACACTGCCAATGTGGTTTCAATCAGTCTCGAAAAAAATTGGGATTTCTGTGCTTTGTGACTGTTCAGACTACAAAAGAGCATTCCAGTTACCATCTGTTTTGGCTAAAATTGGGATTTTGGCCACCGGTCTGAACAGGCCAACAACCAGGCCTAAAAATCAGATTTCAGGACAAAATAGATTGGAATCAGATAAGCTAGCGGTCTGAACGCAGCCAATGTGGTTTCAATCCGTCTTGCGAAAAATTGGATTTCTGTGCTTTGTGACCATTCAGACTAGAAAAGAGCCAACCAGTTCCAATCAGGATCGGCTAAAAATGGGATTTTGGCCACCAGTTTGAACAGCCTCAATTCCAATTTGGACACATGCTAAAAAATGTGGTCAGGCCTGAAAATTGGATTTGGGGACGAATGAGATTGGAATCAGTTATGCTTGCCGTCTGAATGCAGCCAATGTGTTCTCAATCAGTCTCGAAAAAAATTGGATTTCTGTGCTTTGTGACTGTTCAGTCTACAAAAGAGCTATCCAGTTTTGATTTAGATGGGCTAAAGATTGGATTTTGGCCAACAGTCTGAACAAGGCAACAACCAGGCCTAAAAAGCAGATTTGAGGACTAAAGAGATTTGAATTAGATATGCTTGCAGTCTGAATCAGCCAATGTGGTTTCAATCTGTCTCGCAAAAAATTGGATTTTTGCTCTCTGGCTGTTGAGACTACAAAAGAGTGATCCGGTTTCAATCTAGATGGGCTAAACATAGGATTCCTGTGCTTTGTGACTGTTCAGACTACAAAAGAGCAATCCAGTTTCAATCTGGATTGGCTAAAAAATGGGATTTTTGCCACTAGTCTGAAAAGGGCAACAGCCAGGCCTAAAAAGCGGATTTGAGGACTAAAGAGATTTGAATCAGATATGCTTGCAGTCTGAATCAGCCAATGTGGTCTCAATCAGTCGCACAAAAACATGGATGTCTGTGCTTTGTGACTGTTCAGACTACAAAAGAGCTATCCAGTTTCGATCGAGATGGCCAAAAGATCGGATTCCTGTGCTTTGTGACTGTTCAGACGAGAAAAGAGCTATCCAGTTTCAATCTGAATTGGCTATTTTTTTTTTTTTTTTGTCACTAGTCTGTATAGGCTCAATTCCAATTCGGACACATGCTAAAAAATGTGAACAGCCACTCCTAAAAATTGGATTTGAAGACAAAATAGATTGGAATCAGATATGCATGCAGTCTGAACACAGCCGATGTGGTTTCAATCAGTCTCGTAAAAATTGGATTTCTGTGCTTTGTGACTTTTCGGACCACAAAAGACCTATCAAGTTTCAATCTAGATGGGAAAATGATCGGATTCCTGTTTTTGTGAGTGTTCAGACTAGAAAAGAGCGATCCAGTTTCAATCTGGATTGGCAAAAAATGGGATTTTGGCCACCAGTCTGAACAGGCCAACAGCCAGGCCTAAAAATCGGATTTGAGGGAAAAACAGATTGGGATCAGATATGCTTTCAGTCTGAATGCAGCTAATGTGGTTTCAATCTGTCAAGCAAAAATTGTATTTCTGTGCTTTGTGACTGTTCAGACTACAAAAGAGCTATCCAGTTTCAATCTGGGTCAGCTAAAAATGAGTTTTGGCCACCAGTCTACACAGGCCAACAACCAGGCCTAAAAATCAGATTAAGGACAAAAGAGATTTTAATCAGATATGCTTGCAGTCTGAATGCAGCCAATGTGGTTTCAATCTGTCTCGCAAAAAATTGATTTCTGTGCTTTGTTAAGGTTCAGACTACAAAAGAGTTATCCAGTTTCAATCTAGACGGGCAACAGATCGGATTCCTGTGCTTTGTGAATGTTCAGACTTCAAAAGAGCAATCCAGTTTTATTCTGTATTGGCTAAAAAATGGGATTTTGGCCACCAGACACGGCAACAGCCAGGCCTAAAAAGCGGATCTGAGGACGAAAGAGATTGGAATCAGATATGTTTGCACTCTGAATGCGGCCAATGTGGTTTCAAACCGTCTTACAATAAATTGGATTTCTGTGCTTTATTGACTGTTCAGACTACAAAAGAGCTATCCAGTTTTAAACTGGATCAGCTAAAATGATATTTTCGTCACCAGTCTGAACAGGCTCAATTCCAATTTGGACACATGCTGAAAAAATGTGAACAGCCAGTCCTAAAAATCGGATTTGAGGACAAAAAACATTGGAATCAGATATGCTTGCAGTCTGAACGCAGCCAATATAGTTTAAATCAATCTTGCAGAAATTGGATTTCTTTGCTTTGTGATTGTTCAGACTACAAAGGAGCTACCCAGTTTCAGTCTGGATTCGCTAAAGATGGTATTTTTGTCACCAGTCTGAACAGGCTCAATTCCAAAATGGACACACGCTAAAAAAATGTGAACAGGCAGCCCCAAAAATCGGATTTGAGCACAAAAGAGATTTGAAATCCGATTTTTGCGAGAGTGACTGACTGCGTTCAGACTGCAGGCATATCTGATTCCAATTGAATTCCTCCTCAAATCTTTATTTTTAGGGCTGATTGTTCACACTGTTCAACATACGCGATGTAGTTTCATATCAGATATGGACAAGATGCTTCTCAGCCCTATAAAATCAGATTTTAAGGAGAAATCTAAATTGGAATCGGATTTGCCTGCAGTCTGAATGCAGCCAAACCGATTTCACAGATTTCTGTCCTTTTTTTTTGACTATTCAGACTACAAAATCTGATTTTTAGCCCATCCAGATTGAAACCCGGCGGCTCTGGTTTTAAACTGGATGGGCTGAAAATCAGACTTTGGCTGCCAGTCTGAACAAGACCTTAAACTGTATGTTTTTTAATCTCATTAGATACAGTAAATGTCAATTCTGAACTCCTCCAGATGAGTAGTCTTGCTTTTATATTGCATTTTTGTAGTATTGATGCTTTCCATTATAGAAAAGTGACAGTAGTGGATAGCATGTGGATTAAGTCGGGGAAAAACCCTGCTAAGGCAGAGGCACGGCGAACCTCAGCGAGGGAGGTAAGATGATAGATGAATGGATGTAGAAAGAAGAATCCTTCTCCTTTTCATCATCCCACTACTCCCACAAAGGAAAGGGAGGAATATTTCCAACAACAATCCATCCCTCTTTTGTCCCGCACTACTTTTGATTTCATTTCTCTTTCAAAATCTCTCCATCTATCAGAAAGAAAATCCCATTTTGGTGACAAACAACAAGACACACGGACTCACTCCATCACCGCTCGCTGTCAGGGAAATAGTGTAAGGGGAAAAATTTTATAAATAAGAGAAGGCTTGAGTGGAAAGCATGCGACTTGCTGGATATTTTTGAGGGAGCGCCACAAAGGGTGCTTTTTGGTGAGGTAGAAAAGTCAGCTCGAGCTGCAAAATTGTTGAAAGAATGGATAAACTCTCAAGTGGACTCAAGTATAGCTCCACATCAACCTATTCATGAAGTTTACCGTGCAATCACAATCAAAAGAAGTGGTTTGAAGTATGAACAGAGAAATATAAACTTCACTCACCGGTCTTGTCAGTTTTCAATGGCGTTTTGCGATGCACTTGTCCAGGCAAACACGGACATTGTCCTTCACATTTCACAGAGATCATCTTTCCGGCAAGGCAGCTCTGGAACTCCATCTTACACTGTAAAAGAATCAAAAGATGGAAATCAAGCACTTCCTGTTGATTTGGGGGCATTTAGGGGACACGTCTAATTGCATGGCTGTCAAAAGCATCAAAATACTTGGGCGCCATTTGAAGGTCAATGGGCTGTAATGGTAAGTTTTTGGTAAAAAAAAAAAAATCCCAACCACAAAGGTTTTCCTTCCATTGAAAATGAATGGAAAATGGCCGTCAATGGCATGGACGTGCATGGCTATCAATGGCATTGACTTACTTGGGCGCTATTTGAATGTCAATGGGCTGTCATGTTAAATGGTCAAAATGCACAAGGAACTATGTTTTCCCGCCATTGAACGTGAAGGGGAAATTTGGATGTAGATGGCTGTCAATGGCATCTCGTTAGAAATTAATGGGACAGCTTCGGGCAAATTTTGGGGCAACCGGACGTTTTTGCCAAATTCTGTATACAAGTGCATAGCCGTCAATGGCATGGATGTGTATAGCGTGTAAAAAATGCCATATAATCCCCCCCTGCTGTATACCAAAAAAAGATAAAAAAGCCATTTACCGAAAGCCCTTTCGCAACATACCAAAAAAAAAAAGGCATATACCAAAAGCCATTTTGTCACATAATCAAAAAAAAGCCACATACCAAAATCCTTATACAAAAATGCCACATACCAAAAAAAATATCCCCCCCCCCAAAAAAAGCCACAGACAAAAAAAATGCCATAGACCAAAAGCCATATTGCCATAAAAAAATGCAACATATAAAAAAAAACACATACCAAAAGCCATTTTGCCATATGCAAAAAATGCCGCATACCAAAAAGAAAAAAACCCACATACCAAAAACCATTTTGACACACAACATACCCCCCCCAAAAAATACAATATAACAAAAGTCATTTTGCCATATACCAAAAAATGCCATATACAAAAAAAGCCACATACCAAAAACAATTTTGCCATATAAAAAAAAGCCACATACAAACAAAAATCCATATACCAAACGCCATTTTGCCATATACCATAAAAATGCTACTTACAAAAAAAGCCTTATACCAAAAGCCATTTCACCACTTACCAAAACCAAAAAATGCCATATACTAAAAAAGCCACATACTAAAAGCAATTTTGCCGTATCCAAAAAAAAAAAAAAAAAAAAAAAAACACATACAAAAACAATCCATATACCAAAAGCCATTTGGCCATATACCAAAAAAAATGCTATATATCAAAAAAGCCTTATACCAAAAGCCATTTCACCACATATCAAAAAAAAAAAAAAGCCATATAGCAAAAGCCATTTTGCCATATACCAAAAAAAGGCCATATACCAAAAGTCATTTTGCCACATACCACAAAAAGCCATATACCAAGTTATTTTGCAATATACAAAGAAATGCCACATACAAAATAAGAATGCCATACACGAAAAGCCATTTTGCCACATACCAAAAAAATGCCATAGACAAAAAAAAAAAGAATGCCATACACGAAAAGCCATTTTGCCATATACAAAAAATGCCACATACAAAAAAAGAATGCTATACATGAAAAGCCATTTTGCCATATACAAGAAAATGCCACATATAAAAAAAAATGCCATACACAAAAAGCCATTTTGCCATATACAAAAAAAGCCTCATACATAAAAATCCATATACCAAAACCCATTTTGCCATATACCAAAAAATGTCATATGCCAAAAGCCATTTTGCCGCATTCCCAAAAAATACCATATACCAAAACCCATTTTGCCAAATACCCCCAAAAATGCCTTATACAAAAAGCCATTTTGCCATTTACAAAAAATGCATCATATAAAAAAAAACTCATACCAAAAGCCATATAGAAAAAAATATGCCATATACCAAAAGTCATTTTGCCATATAACAAAAAAAAAGCCACAATCCAAAAAAATGTCATATACCAAAAGCCATTTTGCCATATAACAAAAAAGCCACAAACCAAAAAATTGCCATATACCTAAAACCATTTCGCCATATGTAAAAAAAATGCCATATACAAAAAAGCCACATACCAAAAGCAATTTTGCCATATACCACAAAAGCCACATACAAAGAACCAATCCATATATATAAAAGCCAATTTGCAATGTACCAAAAAATGCCATATAGCCTACGAAAAAAATTGCTATATACCAAAAAAGCCTTATACCAAAGGTCAATTTCGACATATACCGAAAAAAAAAAAGACACATACCAAAAAGCCATTTCGCCATATACCAAAAAAAGGCCATATACCAAAAGCCATTTACCACATACCCCAAAAAAGCCATATATCAAAAAATAATGCCATATACCAAAAGCTATTTTTGACATACACAAAAAAATGCTACGTACTAAAAAAAAAAAACACACATAACAAAAGCAATTTTGTCATATACAAAAAAAAAAAGCTACATACCAAAAAATGCCATACACCAAAAGCCATTTTGCCATATACAAAAAAATGCCACATCCCAAAAAAGAATGCCATACATGAAAAGCCATTTTGCCATATACCAAAAACATGCCACATACAAAATTCCATTTTGCCATACACCAAAAAGAAAAAAAGCCATCTGCCAAAAACTATTTTGCCATGTACCAAATACCACTTTTTTTTCTCGGCCCTCCTCTTTCTTCTTTGGCCCAACTTTAACGACATTTGTTGATTTAGAAAAAAAACCTCCAACTGGCTGCACTACTGTCAACATATTGAATTAGCTGTCTGCAGAGGGAGACAGTAAGCGAGGTAGTCCGGGAAATGGATGGATGACCTCCCTCAGTCACAGTCTGCACACAGAGACACCCCATGAATCTTTATAGTTGTCACTCTCCAGAGGTTAATGTGGTTTTAATGAAACTGTGTTTTAACACCTGAGTCAGAGGACTAAAAAAGAGCAGAGGAGTAATGGACTTCACTAAGATGACTGTAGCCCCTCGGGAGACCCGAGCACTGTCTTCTTAATATGATGCAGAGAGCGTGTGAGTTATAATGAGTGCGGAGCAGGTAATGTAATAATACAGCATGGATTAGGCTGTGACAAGGCAGCTCTCTGGCAAGAAAACTGCACATCAGACCACGAGGACCCATCAGTCGGCCTGATTTGCAATTGAATCAATCGAGTAGAATTGCTGCGGAGAGCACAGGTGTTCCCTAGCCATCCTTTTTTACTTTTTGCTACTTACTGATAAGACAGGAAAAGAGCCAAAAGTAAAGGTTAGGGAATTGGGAAGCACTTGAATTTGGTCACAAATGCTGTGAAAATTAGAACTACAATTATGCAATATCTGGAGAAATTGCAATGGTAGCTTTGCTTTGGGTCGGTTGGGGGTCACTTCCTGTTGATTGGGGGCGTTTCATGGTCACGTCCAGTTGATATTGAATCACTTCCTGTTGATGTCAGGTGACTTGGGATGGAAACCAACAGGAGTGAGTTTTTGTACCAATAACATGAATGGCGAATACAACCATTGAACTCAGTGACAAATTTTGCCCATTGGAAATGAATGGTTTCGTTTTTGGGGGCGTTTTGGGGTCACTTCCTGTTGATATTGATTCACTTCCTGTTGACGTCGGGTGACTTGGGTTGGAAACCAATGGGAGTGGGTTTTTGTGCCAATAAATTGAATGGCAAATACGACCATTTGAAATCAATGGCAAATTTTGCCCATTAGAAACTAATGGTGTTGTTTTGGCAAAATTTTGGTCACATCCTGTTGATTTGGGGGCGTTTCGTGGTCACTTCCTGTTGATATCGAATCACTTCCTATGACGTCAGGTGACTTAGGTTGGAAACCAATAGGAGCGAGTTTTTGTGCCAATAAAATGAGTAGCGAATACGACCATTTGAAATCAATGGCAAATTTTGCCCATTAGAAATGAATGGTTTTGATTTTGGGCAAATTTGGGTCACTTCCTGTTGATTTGGGGGCGTTTCGGGGTCACATCCTGTTGATATCGAATCACTTCCTGTTGATGTCGGGTGACTTAGGTTGGAAACCAATAGGAGTGAGTTTTTGTGCCAATAAATCGAATGGCAAATACGACCATTGAAATCAATGGCAAATTTTGCCCATTATAAATGAATGGTTTTGATTTTGGGCAAATTTGGGTCACTTCCTGTTGATTTGGGGGCATTTTGGGGTCACATCCTGTTGATATCGAATCACTTCCTGTTGATGTCGGGTGACTTAGGTTGGAAACCAATAGGAGTGAGTTTTTGTGCCAATAAATTGAATGGCAAATACGACCATTGAAATCAATGGCAAATTTTGCCCATTATAAATGAATGGTTTTGTTTTTGGCAAATTTTGGTCACTTCCTGTTGATGTGGGGTGCGTTTCAGGGTCACTTCCTGTTGATATTGAATCACTTCTTGTTGACGTCGAGTGACTTGGGATGGAAACCATTAGGAGTGGGTTTTTGTGCAAATAAAATAATGGAGAATACAACCATTTGAAATCAATGGCAAATTCTGCCCATTAGAAATGAATGGTTTTGTTTTTGGCAAATTTTGGTCACTTCCTGTTGATTTGGGGGCGTTTCGTGGTAACTTCCTGTTGATATCGAATCACTTCCTGTTGACGTCGGGTGACTTGGGTTGGAAACCAATAGGAGTGGGTTTTTGTGCCACTAAAATAATGAAGAATACAGCCATTTGAAATCAATGGCAAGTTCTGCCCATTAGAAATGAATGTTTTTTTGTTTTTTTGGGGGGCAAATTTTGGTCACTTCCTGTTGATTTGTAGGCGTTTCAGGGTCACCTCCTGTTGATATCGAATCACTTCCTGTTGACATCGGGTGACTTGAGTTGGAAACCAATAGGAGTGGGTTTTTGTGCCAATAAAAGAATGGCAAATACGACCTTTGAAATCAATGGCAAATGTTGCCCATTAGAAATGAATGGATTTGTTTTGGCAAATTTTGGTCCTGTTGGTTTTGGGACAGTTAGGAGAAACTTAATAATAAAAGGAATGAATAGAAGTTTTTGTGCCATCGAAATGAATGGCGAGTATGACCATTTGAAATCAATGGGGAAATTTTGTCCGTTAAAAATGAATGGGTATTTTTTGGGCAAATTTTGGTCACTTCCTGTTCGTTTGGAGGCATTTCGGGGTCACTTCATGTTGAAATTGCATCAATATTGCATCACTTCCTGTTGATTTGGGGTATATCTGTTCATATTGGTTCACTTCCTATTTATTTGGTGGCATTTCAGGGCCACTTCCTGTTGGTTTTGGGATAGTTAGGTGTAACTTCGTGTTGATATTGAGTCACTTTAGTTGGAAATCAATAGGAGTGAATGGACGTTTTTGCGCCATTGAAATGAATGGCGAATACGACCATTTGAAATCAAAGGGAGATTTTGGCCATTAGAAATGAATGGGTACTTTTTTGGCAAAATTTGTTCACTTCCTGTTCGTTTGGAGGAATTTCGAGGTCACTTCCTATTGATTCGGCGGCACTTCAGGGTCACTTTTTGCTATTGGGTCATTCCCTGTTGGTTATGGGACAGTTAGGGGTAACTTAAAAGTAATAGGAGTGAATGGACCATTTTGTGCCATTGAAATGAATGGCAAATACAATATTTGAAATCAATGGGAAATTTCGGCCATTAGAAATGAATGGGTATTTGGGGTTGGATTTTGGCCAAACCGTACGTTTTGAGCAAAACTGAACACAACTTTTGAGCCCCTCAATTTTTTTATATGTATAAATGATGTAATTTGGACAAAAATTGGAGGACAAGTACCATTTTGAAATTTCACTTTTTTGTCAGATAAAAACCTGCCTTGTTGGGCGAACAGTCATTTTTCAAACTTAATTTGCGGCATGAAAATTTTGGCTGTTTTGGCATATGAACGGCGCTGGATCCACTGTGAATACATTTCAACTAAAACCATCATTCATGCATTAATGGGTTGAAACAAGAACATCTAAGCTGACCTCCCTTGACTTATGAAAAGTAATTCACAGTACGCGGCTCGATTTCATTAAAAAAATAAAACCCGAGAGGTTTTGCACATTGCATGTTACTATAGGCAACCAAATTGGATACAATTATTTATAAGCGCGGACGGACGTCAGCAGACTGCCGGAAACCTGAAAGGAACTGTAATTACATACAAGTATTCATTCTTCCCACTCACCAAACCTGCTCATATGATATCATATCACATTTCTATTCCCCTGTAACCTCGGTCATGTTAGCTTTCAGCCCCATCCAATCATACGAAGGTGAGAATAGACTCAAGAGAGCTGCTCACAACTCGCTAGAGGATCAGAGAGGTTCAGAAGAGCTATTCCGAAGAGCTCTCACGCTCCCGGTATGATTCTTGTTGACATTTTGCAAGGAAAGAGGGCGGGGAAACGTACAAGATATCTGAGAAAACAACTTGCGATACAAAAACGTTGATCTCACGCGATGGCGATGCAACAATTGTCAGAAAATCATTCTAGAATATTTTTGGAATTTCTCACATTTCTGCATAAAATCGCCATCAAATGTGATCTGATCTTTGTCAAAATCACACAGATGAAAAAACAGTCTCTGCTTTAACTAAAACCACCCAAACATTTATAGGTTTTCATTAAAGATGTTGGGTCCGATCACGTCATTTTCAAAGTATCGGAATCGGCAAAAAAATATCATACATGCCTTTTTTTAATATATATACAGTGGTACCTCTACATACGATCGCTTCGACACCCGATCTTTTCGACATCCGACGTAAAATTTGACTCGCCATTTGTTTCTACATCCGACGACATGCTCCAAATACGACGACATGACAGCACCGCAAACGAACGCATGGCAGATTTTCATGTGTGAGAAATCAACACAGATTTTCAAAACGTTGGTACAGTTGGTCGAACAAGGAAAAAAGTGATGCTTACCTTTGAAATGAAAATGCAAATTATATAAAAATATGAGCGCTGGGGTGCGCATCCATGAGCTGGCTCAACAATACAGCTCCACGGTCCTCTTCCGACCACCGTTCGCCAGTCTTTCTAAGTTAAGGTGACAATATTATTGTGGTAATGTCGCCAAGGAAATCGCCAGCTCTGTCACGTTTTTATCATTTATTTAAGAACTTATTCAACACAAAACGTCCATTTCCCTCCGCGGTTGACTGTGCTCTTGAGAAAACGAAAGTATTATCTCTACCGCACTGACCTATCTCACTGTGATGTCAGCCCCGCGGTGCGTTCAGGTACAGCAAAAAGTGTACGCCACATTAGAATCCGATTCGTTACATTATTTACAGGAATGATTATTAATTATTATTGTTATTATTATTATTATATTATTCCGATTTTTATTCATAACTTACTTGTTTTGCTATTTGCCATTTTTAATAGTACCAGCAGTATTTATTAAGGATTTACTGTAGGTTTTTGGGCTGTGGAACGAATTAATGGACTTATAATGTATTCCTATGGGAAAATCCTGCTCGACATACGACCATTTCGACTTACAAACAAGGTCCTGGAACGAATTAATTTTATATGTAGAGGTACCACTGTACAGTATATTTTTTTAATAAATTGTATTTAACATTACAGACAAAATGTCTTACACTCATCCAGAGTCTTTAGTTTTGGCTTAAAGTAGGGCTATCATTTTTATCGCGTTAACGGCGGTAATTAATTTTTTAAAAATTAATCACGTTAAAATATTTAACGCAATTAACGCATGCGCTGCACGACCCACTCACGCATTGTCGCGTTCAATCGGTAATGGCGCCGATTTTACCTTAATATAGAGCTAAAAGGCAGCGTAAAATGAGTAAAGTGAATTTTGGCAGTCTTTGGAGCCTTTTTTAATTGGCTTAAGACTTAAAATCCCTCCCTCACCATTTAGAAATATCGTGGGAAAGCAATGTGGGGAAGGAAGGTAGTAGTTGATCTTTTTCTTAACACCCTATGTTATTTCCCAACACAGAGAATATATTTCAACTGGTGCCAATACGCACAGTCATGGTTGCACTTCCCATCATGCATTTGGGCATGGCTACAGTATCATTTACTGAAAGCTCAACAAATACACTAGATGGCAATGTTTAGTCACAATATACAAAGTCACATTTATCCTTTAAGAATTACAAGTCTTTCTATCCGTGGATCCCTCTCACAGAAAGAATGTTAATAATGTAAATGCCATCTTGAGGATTTATTGTCATAATAAACAAATACAGTACTTATGTACTGTATGTTGAATGTAAATATTCGTCCGAGTTTTAATCATTTTTTTCTTAATGCATTGCCAAAATATATATGATCGGGAAAAATTATCGGAAATGATTGGAATTGAATCGGGAGAAAAAAAAAAAAAAAAAAAAGCAATCGGATCGGGAAATATCGGGATCGGCAGATACTCAAACTAAAACGATCGGGATCGGATCGGGAGCAAAAAAACATGATCGGAACAACCCTAGTTTTCATATTTTGATGAGTACAATGATAGAAGGGGGAAAAATAAGTAAGTCAACTCTCTGTCTAAGGACACTTAAAGACTGATTGAAAATTTTTGGTGATGGTGATTTTATACAGAAATGTGAGAAATCTGAGAAATACCAAAAAGTTCAGATACTTTTTCATACCACTTGATGGGGGAAAATATTACGTGCCTTAACATTAGCACATTATGTATGACTGCCTCTGTGACCTATATGCCCTAACATTAGCACATTCACCCTGGGTCCCATAGTTAGAAGGGAATCTCACGAGATAACTTGTTTTGCACCATAGTATTGTTTTATTACTCGCTGCTCAGTCTTCACCGTGTACAGACGCACTCTCTGAGCTCCTGAAGCACTCTCTTATCTTAACCGATAAGCGCTCAGGGCCAGCAAGCTGGACTCCCAGTATGGCTCCAAATTCTTGGCTCCAAAGAATTTGAAACCTGGAGACTTGGATGAAATAAAATCCTCCGTACAGAGGTTGGAGGTCTCCTTGACTGGCTTGATTCAAAACCATAATCAAGAAATTGTCAGAGAGCTCCAGTTAATTCGCGCTGAAAACGAGAAACTCAAGCAGGCGGTCGAGGAGAGAGATGTTCGCATCAACAGGCTGGAAATTTTGGCTGACGATCTCGACCAGTGCCGACGCGCATGTTTTCGTTGTGGAGACATTAATCTTGGGATAAAATATGTACAGCATGTTGTTTGATTTCATACATTCATGTCTGATGAAACTGTTACAGTGACTTTTGTGTGCGCCAATTGTTGCCACCATGTACACCTTGCAATGTATCTAAGAGACTTATAAGAAAAGCATTTTGAGTCGCTACTCACACCAGCTGTGATAACATGTCACACACATAGCCAAAACAAAATGTTCCACAGCAAACAGATGCAAAAATTTCAGGGACATGACAAGGCCATAACCTTGTACGCCCTGAAATTAATCAAGCTGCTTGACTGGACGCTAAGTTACTAAACCCAGATTGTTGATTGTGTTATTGTACAGTTTTGATGTATGTTCCATGCCTGAATGTGTGTCTTTAGTTGTATGGGGGACGTGAAACTGATAAGCATATGCTTCATCCCGTCCGCCTTTGTCATCTTCTTCGGTTCCTTCGGGCAAATCATATCACATTTTGTTATTGTCAACGATTGTCAATGATACCGATGATGATGACAATAAAATTCCATTCCATTATTACACGCCTGAGTCCCATAGTTATACGCCTGGGTCCCATAGCTAGAAGGGGATCTCACGAGATTACTTGTTTTGCGCCCATAATATTTACCATTTGTTGCATCTGTTGCAGCACAGCTCATTTGTCCCATGTGAAAAGCCCTTTTTCAAGGGGGCTGAACCAAAAGTAGCTTTAATGTTTGTCATTGGGCAGGGCCGCGCCGCACGGGGACGGAGGTTGGCCTCTCCGCCTCCGCGGGGCGCGTCCCTACAAAAACCGGACATTTCCGGGCGACCCGTGAAGTTCGCTGGTGGATTAGACGTACGGATCGCCCAGCTTTGCCCTTTTGCTGCTTTACCGGAGTGTTGGCTTACCGCTCATTTGTCACGGTAAGTGATTTTCATTGCTAAGGGACATCTTGTTGTGCTGTAACAGTAACACGGGGATTCTGGTATTGACAAACTCAAATCTAGCGTCACCGTTAGCGTTTGTTATGCTTGTTTGCTTGCTCTTGTGGGATTGTAATCAATAAATTTATTCTGCATTTTCTAATCAATAAACATCGTCTATTGAGCAAAAGTGTGCTTGTTACTGACTCACCGCGAACCCGGAAATTTTGGAATTTCCCTACTGTGCCGCAAGAACAAATTTTAGGGCTTCGTAACCTATCAAATCCGACTTTACTGTTTTGTAATGATAAATTACCGAAAGAAGATAAAGACATTAATTTATGCATGAAGTAAAAGAAGAAGATGTTGAACTCAAAAAGTGACACGCCAGGGAATTTTACCTTAGATGAGTAGGTGTGTCCATCGGAGCCACACACTGGATCGGAATGGAGCGGTGAACACACTTTGCAGTTGCCATGGGCGGCTGCTTCAAGCTTATGCTTGTGGCCCAAGCTGCCTTTCCGGGCTTTCACACTACGAAACAAAGAAAGTCAGCAATGTTAAAGGCGAGAATAAGACTTTAAAAGCCATACGGTTCGGGTTAGCATGTCACCGAGCTGTCACGGCTTCTGATTTGTTTACGCTCTTTCCTCCGTCACCAAAGCCGGGGCAGGGAAATGACAAAAGCCAGACTAACTCCGGTGGCATAAAATACAGTTCGGCAGTTTTGACCGTAATGCAGTAATTTTGCCGTCGTACTGGATACATGCATTTTTTTTTCGCCATATGGCAAAATGTTTTTTTTGCCAAATGCGGCATTCTTTTTGCCATGTGACAAAATGGATTATGCCATGTGGCTTTGTTTTTTTTTGCCACGTGGCAAAATGGATTTTGCCATTTGGCAAAATGGATTTTGAAATGTGGTATTTTTTTGGTATGTGGCAAAATAGATTTTGGTTTGTCGCATTTTTTTGGAGGTGGGGGTATGTGGCATTTTTTGGGGGTATATGGCGGTTTTGAAGGCCATGCACGTCCACGCCTTTGATGGCCATTCACATCCAAATTTTTCTTTCATATTAAATGGCAGAAAAACATGTGGCTGTGATTTTAAGCCACCCACTTAGCATTAAAGTACATTGACATTCAACTGGCACCCAAGTCAGCCTATGCCATTAACGGCTATGCACGTCCAAATTTTCCATTTATATGAAATTGCAGAAAAATGTGTGGCTGTGATTTTTGACCCTACACTTAACATTACAGTGCATTGACATTCAACTGGCAATCAAGTCAGGCTATGCCATTGACTGCTATGCACGTCCAAATTTTCCAAAATCCAAATCCATTTTGCCACATGGTAAAAAAAATGCCACATGGCAAAATCCATTTCGCCACATGGCAAAAAAAAAAAAAATGCCACACGGCAATATCCATTTCACCAAATGGCAAAAAAAAATGTCACATGGCAAAATCCATTTTGCCACATGGAAAAAAAAATGCAACATGGCAAAATCCATTTCGCCATATGGCAAAAAAATATCACATGGCAAAATCCATTTTGCCAAATGGCAAAAAAAAAAAAAAATGCCAGATGGAAAAATCCATTTCACCACATGGCATAAAAAATGTCACATGGCAAAATCCATTTTGCCACATGGAAAAAAATGTCACATGGAAAAATCAATTTTGCCATATAGAAAAAAGATGCCACATGGCAAATCCATTTCGCCACATGGCAAAAAAATATCACATGGCAAAATCATTTTTGCCAAATGGCAAAAAAAAATGCCACATGGCAAAATCCATTTTGCCACATGGAAAAAAAATGCAATATGGCAAAATCCATTTCGCCATATGGCAAAAAAATATCACATGGCAAAATCCATTTTGCCAAATGGCAAAAAAAAAAAAAAATGCCACATGGAAAAATCCATTTCACAACATGGCATAAAAAATTTCACATGGCAAAATCCATTTTGCCACATGGAAAAAAATGTCACATGGAAAAATCAATTTTGCCATATAGAAAAAAGATGCCACATGGCAAAAAAATATCACATGGCAAAATCATTTTTGCCAAATGACAAAAAAAATGCCTCATGGTAAAATCAATTTTGCCATATGGCAGAAAAAATGTCACATGGCAAAATCCATTTTGCCACATGGAAATAAAATGCCACATGGCAAATCCATTTTGCCACATGGCAAAAAAAAACGCCACATGGCAAAATCCATTTTGCCACATGGCAAATACCACTTTTGGTTCTCGCTGTCTCTCTAAAATTGGCCTAACGACGCCACTGCTAAGACCCATTCCTATACTACGCACGGTTGGGTTAATAAAGCTGGTTACAAGTAACTATTCCAGGAAAACATAAGACAACAAAATGACTTTTCTCTGCTTCACTGAAATGCTTCAAAACCAATTAATTCTTGTCAAACAATGCACTTATTTGTAGACCGCACACTCAGTCAAGGCTCAATCAGCTCTAATTTGTTTGTGCTTTCAACCTTGCCACGATTCCCAATTTTTCCCTCCAAAATGTTTCATCTTAAGCAGTCCCGATACCGAACGGCGTCCGAAAGCAAATTTTTGTCATTGGCTTTAATTGATATCTCATTAACTTTGAAGTCGTTAGCTTCTAAATCAATTTATTTAGATTCTTCCACCCTCATATTGAGTTAATAACGCATCCAATTTACCGCTTAATGCGTCAAATGATTCCAATGCAATCTGTATTTTGCCAACGCATCACTCGCTTAAGCCACAGACCGTTAAATCATTTCAGCTCGGTTTAAATTGTTTTCATGAGCTTCTTATAATCATCGTTTCCGGTTCGATAACTTTGTCATTTTGTGAGTCCGATTGAGGATTTTATTAGACGTTCTCTTCGAACTAACCCAAACCCTGAGACTCAGGACTTACTTGTGACTCGTGCAATTGGCTGACTACTTTAAGAGATGAGCAGCGAAGCTAACTTTTGAACGGCATTGTAACAACCTCTTCAGGCTGAACCAAAGCAATAACAAACGTCCTCGGCGTTTTTAACGCATACTAATTTATCCGCGCCGCCACCAAAATGTCATTCTATCTGCCTGATTTCCTCACTGTTCAGGACTTGCTAAGGGAATACTAAGTACTTCGCCAACATTTTTGTTGCTTCATTTCTGTAAAGCCCTTTGAGACATTGTTGTTGTGATTTAGGGCTATACAAATAAAATTGAATTGAATTGAACTTGCCTCACATTGGATGGCTGTGGTTAAAGTTTTGAGTCTGTTTAAAAAGCCTTAAAGGGAACCTCGGATTTAAAGTGTGTATGACACCAAAAAGCGTGTTTGTTTCATATTTCACACGGTGTTTTATGCTCCTGAATGAAACGGACCGCTAGCATATGTGTGGAACCGATCGTCAATTTTTGAATACCGCGCCATTAAAATGAGTGACTTCCGGCTCCAGCCTCGGGTTTAAGACGAATGTGAATGTGATGTCACCCGGGTCAGCGTCTCACAATACAGCATTGCTTTATAGCATGCAGATGGATTGCGGATTCAGCTGATTTTGCGGGTTAATTCGTTTGTTTTGCGCATCACGCCAGCCACAAATGGCTGCAGGCTTTTGTAGCTGCACCAGGGAGAGGTGTGTGAGCCTTTTTGGGTTTCAGAAAGTTCCCGTTCGCCCCGAAGTCGGCCAAAACAAGTGTACGACAACTGTGGGACCATTGGACTTACGAGGAAGTGAGCAAACATCGTGTTTTGTATTATGTCAAATATAGGGTTAGGAATCTCTGGCATGAAGCCGATTCGATAGGTATCTAGCTGCACAGCTTACGATTCGATTAAAAAAACGATACATTTTTAAGGCCGAGCGATTCGATACTTTTTAAGAACAATACGGTTCGATACAGAGTCAAAACGATTCGATACTATTGCATGTTTTCTTTGGTAGCCGTCTAACACTAGTTGAATTAAGCACGCACGGACACGACAGCAGCACAGAAAATGTGCAAACTCAACATGCCATATTGATTGATGACACCTGATAGTGAAATTTTAGATGGCTACCAAAGAAAACGTGCAATAGTTAACTTTTAAAAACCCTTTGTTCGCCGAGGCAAAACATGCAGGATCTTGCTCGGTCGGTCCCTCTGCGTTTGGAGTCCCCGCCACTCATTGGTGACTACTGTTTCCGGGTCATTGCTAAACTGTGGGTACAGTTTAGTAATCTGTGGGTACAGATTACTAAAATGTATCCACAGATTTTTAAACTGTGGGTACAGATTTATAAACTGTGGGTACAGATTAGTAATCTGTGGGTACAGATTGCTAAACTGTGGGTACAATATAGTAAACGGTGGGTACAGATTAGTAATATGTGGGACAGATTACTAAACTGTACCCACAGATTAGTAAATTGAGGGTACAGATTTATAAACTGTGGGTACAGATTGCTAAACTGTGGGTACAGTTTAATAATATGTGGGTACAGATTACTAAACTGTGGGTACTGTTTAGTAAACTGTGGGTACAGATTACTAAACTGTACCCACAGATTACTAAATTGAGGGTACAGATTAGCTATGATTTTTTTTTTTTTTCTCAACCCAATCATTGGTGACTACTGTTTTCGGGTCATTGCTAAACTGTGGGTACAGATTACTAAAATGTACCCACAGATTGCTCAACTGTGGGTACAGATTACTAAAATGTACCCACAGATTGCTAAACTGTGGGTACAGATTTATAAACTGTGGGTACAGATTAGTAATCTGTGGGTACAGATTGCTAAACTGTGGGTACAGTTTAATAATCTGTGGGTACAGATTACTAAACTACAGTTCAATAATCTGTGGGTACAGATTACTAAACTGTGGGTACAGTTTAGTAAACTGTGGGTACATATTAGTAATCAGTGGGTACAGATTACTAAACTGTACCCACAGATTAGTAAACTGAGGGTACAGATTAGCTATGATTTATTTATTTATTTTTTTCAACCCTGGCACCCGGGGGCTCCGTACCCTATTGATCCTGAAATATAGGTGATTATTTCTGCATTTGGCGATTTTTGTGTATCTAGTGTAAAATCTGAGAATTTTATAGCCATTTTATAGTTGTTATACCAATATAAAAAATAATTAATCGGGATTTTATGAGGGAATGACTTTGAATTTTTTTATGCCGCTGCTCATGGGGACTCATATATGGCTAAGGTAGGTGCCTGTTTTGGTTTTAAGTCGGTCGCAGCTTTGGTTTTGAAAATATTTGAACTTGAGGTTTTTTGAAAACAGGCCCCCTGCAGATTGGCCCTGTGCCCCGGTCATGTCAATATATCATAAAGTCTATGGTTTGAATGATTCATGAGTCTTCATTTGCCCGTCACTAGCGTAAAAAGCCAGTTAATAGTTCCTTACCTATGAGTTGGCTGCTTGCGATTGGTGCAAATGGCTGTTTGGTAGTCATGGCTGACGCACACCTTATGAGGAGGGCAGCGGACTTTAAGGCAGGGGTCCTTGGTGGTGTCAGAACCTATGAAATAGAGAGAGATTGTGAGGGACTGCAAAGTGAGAGAATCTTTGAGGGAGACTCCAATTTAAGGCACAACACAATGCTTTGTTTTTTCTAGGCGATTTTACAATAGCACTGTTTGGTCCTTTTTAACTAATTTTCTCCCAAAAACGTATCAATACGTTCTATTTTTAATTGTTTCAGTGTCCCAAAGACGTATTTATATGTCTTTTACGTTTTTTTTTCTCAAGAGACATTTCTGGGTTGTTTCACCTTAGCTCTTAAGCACAATGCTGAAAATCTATTTCAAAGCAATAAAACTGGCCACTGGAGGGCAGTAGCGCATTTGGTAAGACCCGCAACCCGATTCAACAGAATGAATGGCTGGGCCGAACGGCTGGGGCGCCGGCGGAAGACGACCGAATGGACGTCCAGGATCCCAGGCGCTGGACGACCGAGCAGAACGACCGGAACCACCGGTGCAACGGATGATGCCGTTGAGTTGGCCGTGCTCAGCCGCTCGCGTCCCCCGCACCCTCCAGTGTCCCGCACGGAAACGCGCATGGCCAAACCAGTTCCCTCCCAGGTACACAAGTTCTCCAGAAGAACTCTGCCACGAGGCAGTGGTCATCACAAAAGGAAGACTCAAAAAAATCCATCTTTATGAGACAAGCGGCAATGAGGGAAAAGTTTACTCGGCTGTCACGGCCACAACAGCGTCATCTCAGTTAGTTATGTGTAAATAAATTGCTACCTGGCTATCAAAAGCACTATTTGTCTTATTGTATATGTTGTTCTGTATAAGGAAAACATTATTCAGATGTTTGGGATGTACCGTAATTTCCGGACTATAAGCCGCTACTTTTTTCCCTCATTTTGAATCTGCGTCTTATAGTCCAGTGCGGCTTATTTGTTGATTTATTTGGGTTAATAGGTAACACTTTACTTGACAGTGGCGTCATAAGACTGCCATAAGACAGTCATGATTATGAGATGACCTTATCATGTCCATTAATGAATGCTTATGACAGATGTCATTAAGTATCATCCGGCAAGTCATGTCACTAAGTCCATTTATGTCCAGCTCGGATCTTTTACATCCATTCAAAAGGGAGATAATTTGCCGGATGATACAAAATTAAATCTGTCATAAGCATTCATTCATGCTTATGATGGTCTTATGACAGTCTGATGGTGCCAGCTTCAAATAAAGTGTTACCAAATTCCATAACCAGCAATTGATGAAACAATTAGAACAGTAATTGAATAAACAATTAGCACAGAACATGAACTTTGATTTGTTATTTACATCTGTACCGCTGCAATGCATGCAAGGAGGCATGTTGGATGACAACAGTGTTGACAGCAGGTGGCAGCAGAGGTTGACGGTCTCCCCAAGAGAACAGTGATGGCCCAATGAAGCTTCTTGAAGCGATGAGGTTTTGGAGCCATTTGGTTCAAAGCTTCATTCTGGTTCATTTAGTTTTATTACGGTCTCATGATGCCACTGTCAAATAGAGTGTTACCGTTTGATATCTTTTGGTGTAAATATCCCATAATACAGTCATGACAGCAGTGGCTTCTGGTCCAGTGGGGCTTATCTATGAACAAATGTCGTTTTCATGTCAAATTTGGTGGGTGGCAGCTTATAGTCAGGTGCGCCTTATAGTGCGAAAATTACGGTAACTAAAGCAAAAAATATCTGTGTCAAAGTCAAAGTTATGTTTGAAATGTATGCTTTCACAAAAAGCTCAATTTCTCAGTTTTTTTCATCAGAAATTGGAAAATTGCTCAAACTAAGCTATTTTCAAACTTTTTTTTTTCCTGCTGAAAGACGAGTCTAATCTTTCTTATGGTGGGTTCCGTGTTTATATAGCAATAGAACAGAATTTTCTGTGGGCCTTGCAAAACCAGTCAAAATCAAGTAAAACGAGCAAAGGGGGTTGCACCGGTGAAAATGGCTGGGAGTGAATGAGTTAAACGGACCAGAGTTCTTTTTCTCAGATGGTCCGCTTCGATTTGTAAATGTGAACGCACATCAGAACTCTAGTTTGGACCAAACAAGCAAACCGCTCAAAAATCGTGGGTCTCGGTTTGCAATGCTGACGCGTTACAGGCATACCTGGCAATTTTTTTCCCCCAAGTTAAAATCCCAAAGGCAAATCCTCTAAAATGCAACATCGTTTGCTCGTATTGTTTTCTTGTTTCGTACTTCTTTTCGTCCATGGTGGCACTGTGCTCTGGGCGTTTGGCACAGTACGATGAAATCTCCAGACTGTTTATTCACATTCTGGAGCGAAATGTGCTACTCGTGCAGTATGAAAGCTTTGTCTCAGCTGCGGGTCAGGTGTCCTCTATCAGGATTAAAAGAAAAAGACACAGCTGAAAGCACCCGCGAGTGGCTCAAAACAAAACAGCGGATGATTGTGAAGAAACCATTTTTAAGAACCAAACCTGAATTCTTTGGAGCAATTGTAAAGAAAGCCTACTTCAAACATTGCTATTTAGCTTTATAAAATGATATTCGTCGGAATACCAATGCAGGCAAATCATCTGTTCTGCTACTATTGGATCTCAGCGCCGCATTCGACACGGTTGATCACAACATACTACTCAGTAGATTGGAACAGTGGGTAGGGTTTACTGACACTATTCTTCAGTGGTTCACATCCTATTTACATGATAGGGATTTCTTTGTTTCAATCGGAAACCATCAGTCAGAACGAACCAAATTCACGTGTGGAGTCCCTCAAGGGTCAATTCTTGGACCACTCTTATTTAACATCTATATGCTTCCCTTAGCTCAGATTATGGAACAGTATGACATCTCCTATCACACCTATGCAGATGACACACAACTGTACATTTCTGTGTCCCCACATGATTATAGTGCCTTAGTCTCCCTGAGTAAATGCATTCATCAAATCAATGAATGGATGTGCCAGAATTTTCTCCAGTTAAATGTGGAGAAGATAGAAGTGATCATTTTTGGGCCAAAAAAAAAGGAAAGGTCAAAGATAAGCAGGTACCTTAGCACAATGTCACTTACAGCTACAAATCAAGTCAGAAACCTTGGCGTAATTATTGACTTGGACCTAAAATTTGATAGCCATCTAAAGTCCGTCACTAAATCTGCTTATTACCACCTAAAAAATATAGCCAGAATTAAGGGGATTCTGACTCAACAAGACATGGAAAAACTTATGCATGCATTCATTTTCAGCAGATTGGACTATTGCAACGATATATTTACGGGTCTTTATAAAAAAAATCAGTCAGGAAGCTGCAGCTAGTACAGAATGCTGCAGCCAGAGTCCTCACAAATACAAGGAAGCTGGACCACATTACACCGGTTTTGAAATCGCTACACTGGCTTCCAGTGAGTCAAAGGATAGACTATAAAATACTACAAAACACTTAATGGCCTTGGACCAAAATACATGCTTGATTTGTTAGATTCCTCTTAGACATCTAGACCCCTAAGATCGGAACCGGTCTCCTGCATGTTCCATGAACAAGAACCAAGCAGGGTGAGGCAGCATTTAGTTATTATGCTCCTCACCTCTGGAACAAGTTACCTGAACGTCTGAAGTACGCTCAAACTGTTAGCTCCTTCAAACCAGGGCTAAAAACGCTTTTGTTTAGCACTGCATATCCATAAAGGTCTATATATCTCAATCTACTTGCTTTCTATTCCTCTTGTGCTTCTCTCCATTGCTGATTTCAATTATTATTTAGTAGTTTTTGTTTTTATTTATTTTTATTCTTTTTGTGATTATATGTGATTTTTATGTATAATTTTATTTCCTATTTTGATTGTCCTGGTTTTTACGTTGTATCGATATAAATGTGATTCTTATGATCTTCATGTGATGTAAAGCACTTTGAATTGCCTTGTGTTGAATTGTGCTATATAAATAAATTTGCCTTGCCTTGCCTTGCCTTGAGCATTGAATGGAATATTATCGTTTCCCATATTTAGAACTTGCAGTGCCAAGACACTGGGCAGATAAGGGCATAACAACTACAGGATGCTTGCTGACTACGGAAGCCCAATGCGCGCGTCATGCAGCTGATGGAGCGAGACAAGAACGTGATGGCCAAGACATATACAAGCCCAAGTCTGGACCACCAAATCCCGCAATCAGCTCTTCTGGGGGCCAACAACGGACAGTCCAGAACAAATGGTGGTACATCCTGTCTTGCCATAAGGAACGCCTGATCTCAAGACTCCACAGCTGAGAATTTGAACACTCGGCGCTGAGGTTGACAAAATCTCCAACTCTGGTTCCCTTGGCAACAGTGACACAGGAACCTTGCAGCCCAATCTGCAAAAAGACACTTACCCTAAACAACACCCAAACACACCTTTCTTCCGGCCCACAGCCCACCCCGCCATAGCCTTCAAAAAGACTGAATGCTTAGCTAACAGATTTTTGTCTACTTGTTGTTTGTTGACCCTGGATCCAGTTTGCCTCCTCGCCTGGGTCTCTTTGCTGTCTGATCGCTGTCGACTTGGAATAAATTGTCAACTTGTGTTTCGAAGCCTTTTTACAGCTTTTAAAACGGAGTCAGTGCTTCGTCACGGGTCGCTAGCTGGGCGCCGCTGGGGGTCCCGTGGCGTGCCGTGCTGGTTGGGGGGCTGCGGCTTGTGGGCTGGGTGGGCGGACGTGGGTGGGGCTTGGTGTGTGGTTGGTGGTGCGTCCCCTCTTGCCATCCCTGAAGGCCGGTTGATGGGGGCGCGGGTGGTCTGGGTAACCACCCTGGATCCCGCATGGCGTCTCCGCTCGTCTGTGTGGCTATCACGTGCTTGGTGGGGCTCGCGTGCGGCCGGATGTGATAGGGCGCGCTCGGGTGGGGGGTCCCGGTGCCAGGATTGGTGATGGAGTGGCGTAGGGGTCGGTCGCCAACGGGCTTACACTCACAAGGGATTCACACGATTACTGGGTTCTGGATCACATAGCTGATTTGTGTCCACTCTACCCCTTTCAATCACTTAGCTTATAGACTCCCCCACCCCCGTCCCCCTCTTTCCCTGGTCAACAGGCCCCCCACATGGTGTCAACCGGAAATACATCTAGCTGACGATAGCACCAACATATTTGTAGTTAGTGTAGACGTTCAATGTATTTCTTGTTGTTGTTTGTGTCTCTTTTCTATCTTCTCTTGTGTTTCTTTTCTTCTGTTCACCTATAACCCCTTTTTGTTCGCTGCTTTGTCATAATAAACGAGGTATGTTGAATGATCACAATGGGAGTATGTCATACTCTCAATGTGAAACATTAAAACTGTTCAGACCAACCGGGCACTCAAACTTCCATTCTCTCTGTCAAACAGCTGAACAGGACAGGTTTAAAAAAAAAGAATAAAATAAAATGGAGTCAGTCCAAGGTGTTAAAACTAAGGTGAAAGCGCGGAGTTTGGCCTTTTGGCCGGGTTGTTGAAATTGCGCGAGCGCGGTTCCGGCGGTTCGGCTGGCGTGATTCCGGCAGTCTGGCTAGAGTTGTTCAAAATATGTTCATCCGTGCGGAATGGATTTCTATTTACAGTACGTTGACAGAGACTGTACCAGACAAAGTGAAATCAATTCATTCCAGCTTTATGAAAAGATGTATTTTCCCTAAACAGCGGTCCATTTGAGCTCAGCTCAGCCTGTGCAAGTCCTTCACATCAGTGCTCGCATCATATAAAAACGAATGTCCTTGTCGTCATTAGGTGGATAATGGCTTGCATTTCAGCCCCATCTGGCAAGTGATGAGATCAAACTATTTACCGACCTGATCCCACAATGCACTACTGTTTATAAGCCACTTTATCCACATTACTGCCAAAGACACTGATGTGATGATGATGTTTTGATTCTCAGTAAAATAGCAATGCAAAATCGCCAAGTACCGATGATTGTCAGAGTGTATTTGATGATATTCTGTATTGTTATGAGCAAAGCAAATTTATTTGTACAGCACAATTTAAGACAAGGTAATTCACAGTGCTTTACATCAGGGATAGCTAACCGCCGGCATGGGAACCGGTCCTGGACCAGGGCACATTTGCACCAGGGCGCACAGAAATAATAGATCATTTCTTAGGCATTCTGGCCTTTGCCTCTTGACACACCAATGAGCCTGTCTTCTCTTTAGATATATGAATAAAAGTGGATAGGATGTCGTCATAGAAATGCATTTAGCATCCATTTTTTATGTCGATGGGCGCTTGTCCTCGATAACGACTGGAAATAATAAGCCCACACGCTAGTGACGATGACTGAAAAACTTACTTCCTGTTGATTCTGAGTCATTTCCTATTCATTTAGGGACATTCTGGATTCACTGGCTTTTCAGTAACCCAGCATCAACAGGATGTGACCTGGAATTGTCCAAAAAATCAACAGGAAGTGACCGGTAAATGGCTGAAAAGGAAGTGACCGAAAATCATAAGGAAATGCAGCAGGGCTGAGAACGAAAAGTGGTATTTGCCATGTGGCAAAATGGATTTCGCCATTGGTCATTCTTTTTGTTATGTAGTATTTTTTTTCGCCATGTGGCAAATGGATGTTGCCATGTCATTCTTTTGGTCATGTGGCATTTTATTTTTTGCCAAGTAGCAAAATGGGTTTTGCCATGTGGCTTTTTTTTTTTTTTTTTTTTTGCCATGTGGCAAAATGGATTATGCCATGTGGTAAAATGGATTTTGCCATGTGTCATTTTTTTTGTCATGTGTCATTTTTTTGCCATGTGACAAAATGGATTTTGCCATGTTATTCTTTTTGTCATGTGGCAAAATGGATTTAGCCATGTGGCATTTTTGCCATGTGGCAAAATGGATTTAGCCATGTGTCGGTTTTTTTTGTTTGTCATGTGGCATTTTTTTGCCATGTGGCAAAATGGATTTTGCCATGTGACAAAATGGATTTTGCCATGTGGCATTTTTTTCCCATGTGGCATTTTTTTTTGCCATGTGGCAAAATGGATTTGCCATGCGGCATTTTTTTGCCATGTGGCAAAATGGATTATGCCATGTGGCAAAATGTATTTTGCCAAGTGGCTTTCTTTTGTGTGCCAAAAAATGCTTCATGGCAAAAAAAAAGTACTAGATGGCAAAATTCATTTTGCCACATGGCAAAAAAATGCCACATGGCAAAATCCATTTTGCCACATGACAAAAAAAAAAAAATGCCACATGGCAAAATCCATTTTGCCACATTGCAAAAAAAATGCCCCATGGTAAAATCCATTTTACCGCATGGCAAAAATGCCACATGGCAAAATTTGTTTTGCCACATAACAAAATCCATTTTGCCATTTGAATGGACGACCAGGAGGACATCCACGTCGCCAGGCGTGGAAAGTCCGAGCAGGACGACCAGGAGGACGTCCAGGATGCCAGGTGGCTTACGACCGAGCAGAACAACCAGGAGGACGCCCGGGATGCTAGGCGCTGGACGACCGGGCAGAACGACTGGGACCACCAGTGTAGCGGACAATGCCGTTGAGTCCATGCTGCTCGCCGAGCACAGACAGGCGCCGATGAGGGAAAAGTTTATCCCTGCTGTCACGGCCACAACAGCGTCATCTCTCAGTTAGTTATGTGTAAATAAATTGTTACTTTGCTATCAAAAGCTCTATTTGTCTTGTTGTTTATGCTATTTTGTAAAACGAAAATATTATTCAGATGTATGGGATGTAACTAAAGCAAAAAATAGCTGTGTTAAAGTTATGTTTGAAATGTACGCTTTCACAAAAAGCTCAATTTCTCTGTTTTTTTCATCAGAAATGGGAAAATTGCTCAAACTAAGTGGTTTTCTAACACTGATTTCTAAAGAATGGAAAAAGATATGAACCTTTTTTCCCTGCTGAAAGAAGAGAGTCTAATATTTCTTTTGGTGGGTTCCATGTTTATATAGCAATAGAACAGAATTTTCTGTGGGCCTTGCAAAATCAGTCAAAATCCAGTAAAACGGCCGGGAGTTGCACCGGTGAAAATGGCTGGGAGTGAATGAGTTAAGAATGCCTATTAAATGAATAGGAAATGACTTAAAATCAACATGAAGTAACCTGTTCATGCCCCGCAATGAACACGATGCGTGTTGCTCTTACATCGTTGTTGTATGTTGCATCCCAACTCATCAAGCATACACCCCAAAACCCAAAATAGATGCAAAAACTTAATTAACTCCAGGTTTTAATGTCTGGAGAAAAGCTGCGTCTGAGTCATTGTCTATATACTGTAATGTTTAATACGAGTGAGATAAAATCCCTCATTTGGGTGGCTTTGTCTATATTTCCAATTCATCAGCAAGCAGAGGTCACAGACTAATCCCTAATTGTCCTCCAGTCGTCTGCTCGCCGGGTACGAGCTCGGTTTCTCTCTGCCTTCTCATCCTCTTAACTCCTCGCCCTCTTTGCTACACTCGTCTGTCACTCCCCTGTGGTGATAAAGTCATTTTGAAGTGAAGTGAAATAAGATGGCTTTTCCCCGCCACTGATAGATGGAGGTGAGGACATTTTCAAATAACCCGAGTGATGGAAAGGCATCGCGATATGGCGGCCTATCATGAGGGAGGTTTGGCGTGGCATCATCACGCCGCAGAATTCGAGAGGGCCAGCGGCTTTCCAAATGTGTTTTTTCGTCGGTGTGTGTGTTTTACAGATTAAGGGAAAGAATCTCGAATGCAACATGTGGGATGACGAAGGGGCGGGAACCTCCGGGTAGCTCACGATAACGATGACGTCACGATATGGCGATATGACATATGCCGTGGCAATCGACGCATGTCTTGACGTCTCAGGCGCCGAGCTATCAACTTGTTATCTTAGTAGGGCGAAGGTGTTCTGACCCCACCGAAGAGTCGCTGACGTCTTCCCCTTACCTTATCAGGCGAGGGCTGATAAGCTAGTCCACTTTACTGTGTCAAAGGGCATGGAGTACGTCTCCTTAAACTGCCACCCTCCCACTTCAAATAAATTGGACGTCCATGGCCGTCCGTGGCAACCAATGCCAGGCAATGAGCTCATTTTGGGGCATTGAAGGTCTTTCGCTAGTGATTTTTTTGTCACCTCCAGTTGATTTTGGAGCATTTCTGAGTCACTTCCTGTTGATTTTAGGGCATTTATTGGCCACTTCCGGTTGATTTTGGGTTACAGAACAGAAAATGACCCGAAAATTAATAGACAGTGACGCAAATTCAACAGGAAGTGACCTGTAAATGCCCTAAGATGAACAGAAAGTGACCTGTAAATGCCCCTAATAATTAACAGGAAAATTACAAAATTAACAGCGGAATTGGCCACCTTCCCACTTCAAACCGATTGGATGTCTATTGAGGTCAAAGGCAGCCAGTGAGTTCATTTCAGTTCATTCCTGTTCCGTCACCCAAAATCACTGGAAGTGACCAATAAATGCCCCAAAATCAAGTTTGTGACTTCGAAATGCCCCTAAATCGACAGGAAGTGACAAAAAATGACCTGAAATGCTCCAAAAGGAAAAGGAGGTGACAGAAAATCTACAATTGTTAGATATACCACTGAACTAAATTACGAATGCAAAAAAAAAAAAAAAAAATCATATTAGCTCAAACAAAAACTTATGACCTTATGTTGATCTTAACAGGGAGCAGCTGGATTCAGCCACGTTAGATGAGTTGATCATAGTCACTGTTTCCACTAGAGGGCATTATTTCCACCCAAACAGATAACTAAATGCAAGCACTTTCAAAACAAACCATTATACGGATCCTAGAACAGCAGGGCCGAGAACCAAAGTTGGTATTTGCCTTGTGGCAAAATGGATTTTGTCATGTGGCATTTTTTTTGCCATGTGGCAAAACTGATTTTGCTATGTGGCATTTTTTTGCCATGTGGCAAAATGGATTTTGCCATGTGGCATTTTTTTGTTTTTTGCCAAGTGGCATATTTTGCTTTGCCAAGTGGCAAAACTGATTTTGCCATGTGGCATTTTTTTTGCCAAGTGGCAAAATGGATTTTCCACGTGGCATTTTGTGCCATGTGGAAAAATGGATGATACCATGTGGCATTTTTTTTTCCATGTGGCAAAATGGATTTTGCCATGTGGCTTTTTTTTTTTTTGCCAAGTGGCATATTTTGCTTTGCCAAGTGGCAAAAATGATTTTGCCATGTGGCATTTTTTTTTGCTAAGTGGCAAAATGGATTTTGCCACGTGGCATTTTGTGCCATGTGGCAAAATGGATGTTACCATGTGGCATTTTTTTTCCATGTGGCAAAATGGATTTTGCCATGTGGCATTTTTTGCCATGTGGCATTTTGTTTTGCCATGTGGCATTTTGTTTGCCATGTGGCAAAATTGATTTTGCCACGTGGCTTTTTTTTTTTGCCATGTGGCATTTTTTGCCATGCGGCAAAATGGATTTTGCCCTGTGGCATTTTGTTTTGCCATGTGGCAAAATGGATTTTGCCATGTGGCATTTTTTTTGACATGCAGCAAAATGGATTTTGCCCTGTGGCATTTTTTTTTTTGCCATGAGGCATATTTTTTGCTGTGTGGCAAAACTGATTTTGCCACGTGGCATTCTGTTTTGCTCTGTGGCAAAATTAATTTTGGCATGTGGCTTTTTTTTTTGCTATGTGGCAAAATGGATTTTTCCATGTGTCATTTTCTGCCATGTGGCAAAATGGATTTTGCCATGTGGCATGTATTTTTCCATGTGGCCTATTTTTTGCTGTGTGGCAAAATTGATTTTGCCATGTGGCATTTTGTTTTGCCATGTCGCAAAATGGATTTTGCCATGTGGCATTTTTTTTTTTGCCATGTGGCAATATGGATTTTGGTTTGTGGCATTTTGGGGGGATTTATGGTCGTTTTGCAGGCCATGCACGTCCATGCCATTGTTGGCCATGCACGTCCAAATTTTCCATTCATTTTAAATGGCAGAAAAACATGTGTGGCTGTGATTTTTGGCCATCCACTTACCATTCCAGCGCATTGACATTCGATGGACACATGACAAAGAAAAAGCACCACATGGCAAAATCCATTTTGCCACATGGCAAATACCACTTTTGACTCTCGCTGTCTCTCTCCTCGAAGCGAAAATTCCAAACTTTTTTCTAATCAAATTACTCAAGTTAATCAATTAATCGTTGCAGCACTAATACACAGCATCGTTAAACTGCAGCAACACTTCAAACACGACTTTGAAAATGGAAGAAAAAATGTCAAATTTTACAACAATTACAACTGGCAGTTAATTCTACTGAAACATTAGTCACTCGGCTAACGTGCTTCAGTTCCTTAAGAGGCAGAAAGAAAAGCAGCGCGTGTCAGGCTTGATAAAACATGGCCATGTCCTTTCAGAGGGCCGAATGGAGACTATTGATTGGAACGTACGGTCTAATATAAGAGGCCACATTGCTGACAAGACCTGTCAGACACTGGAGGGTGACCTCAGATTAATTGCCACAGAGTTGGACTTGGGTCAACAATGTATTTTTGGACCTGTGTATATTTGTGTGTTCCACCTTGCAATCCAGTGTTGGCTACTGTCCCTTTTAGTACCAAACAAGAGCTTTAAAAAGGGAACCATGGATAGAAAGACATGTAGTTCTTAAAAGATAAATGTTAGTATGAGTTTTAATTTCAAACCCCTCTTAATTTTTTTCGTTTTGATAATATTTGTAAAATTAGTCGCCATCGTTGTTGACGACGCAATGCACTCTGAGCGGTGACGCCGCTGGGTGGCGCTACCGGGCTTCCACAGTGTCACTCTTTAGCTACATAAACATGCCCTTCTGCCCTTCCAATTTGAACCCGAGCAATACATTAATGACATAGGCGTAGTATGACTTCTGAGGCAGGGGGGGCACAACATGTTGATGACCCCAAAACGCATTGTCAGCAATAAAATTAACTTAAAAGAATATTTAAAATAATAAGTTGACAACGAGCGTTTTTGTTTCCCATCATTCTTGAGGAGAATTTGAAATCAGGCTGCTTAGGCAATACTTTTCGCCAAGATCGTCATCCATTGAATTTGGTAAAACTGATTTTGTCATGTGGCATTTTTTTTTTTGCTATGTGGCAAAATTAATTTTGCCATGTGTCATTTTTAGCCATATGGCAACCATTTTGCATGTGCCATCCATTGAATTTGGTAAAACTAATTTTGCCACATGGCATTGTTTTGCTATGTGGCAAAATTAATTAATGGATTTTGCCATGTGGAAAAAATGGATTTTGCCATGTAGCATTTTTTTTTTTGCCATGTGGCCTATTTTTTGCTGGGTGGCAAAACTGATTTTGCCATATGGGATTTTTTTTTCCCATGTAGCAAAATGGATTTTGCAATGTGGCATTTTTTTTGTCTTGTGGCATTTTTTTGCCACGTGGCAAAATGAATTTGAACCCGAGCAGTACATTAATGACATAGGCGGAGTTTGACTTTTGGGGCAGAGGGGAGGCACAACATGTTGATGACCCCAAAACGCATTGTCAGCAATAAAATTAACTTTCAAGAATATTTAAAATAATAAGTTGACAACGAGCGTTTTTTGTTTCCCATCATTCTTGAGGGGAATTCGAAAACAGGCTGCTTAGGCAATACTTTTCGCCAAGATCGTCATTCATTGAATTTGGTACGCCCGCCAGTGTCGTGCCAATGTAGTTACCCCAGTCAAAGATTGTATCCCCTGGGCGGAGCCATACGGAGGTAGATTTGTGTCTTTATTATTCATTTTAAAAAAAGTTGCTTCAATCAAAATATATATTTTCAACCAAAAAAAGTCGCTTCAAAAAATAAAATGTGAATGCCAAAATAAATTTGAAACTCAAAAAACTAAAAAAAAAAAAAAAAAAAAAAAGCATGTGAAACCCTTTTTTTCTTTGATTAATTTTTATTTATTCATTTATTTAATTTATTTATTTTTGAAGCAACTCTTTGATTCAAGTAATGTTGATTTGTGTTTGGGCCACATTTTGGCTAGGACATTTTTCTCTTTATTATTCAATCAAAAAATAAGTTGCTTCAAAAAATACAGATTTTCCAAAAAGAAAAATCACTTCAGTCAAAAGAAAAAAAATTCAATCATAGAAAAAAAGTTTTTGAATGCGAAAAAATATTTGAGACTGAAAAATTTGCATTTGAACACTTAAATTTTCATTGAAGAAGATTTCTTTGACTGAACCAATCCTTTTAGTGTTTGGGCCATATTATGGTTAGGATATTATTTGTGTCTAAATCATTCAATCCCCCAAAAAGTTGCTTCAATCAAAAAAAAAAAATATATATATATATATATTTTCAATCAAAGAAAAAAATCTTTTTAAAACATATTTCTTTCTGTAATATATAAATATTTATAAGGGCTGTCAAAATTATCGCGTTAACGAGCGGTAATTAATTTTTTAAATTAATCCCGTTAAAATATTTGACGCAATTAACGCACAAATGCCCTGCTCAAACAGATTACAATGACCGCACAGTGAAAGCTGTACTTGTTGTGTTTTTCGTAGTTTTGCCACCCTCTGCTGGCGCTTGGGTGCGACTGATTTTATAGGCTTCAGCACCCATGAGCATTGTGTAAGTAATTATTCACATCAACAATGGCGGGCTACTAGTTTATTTTTTGATTGAAAATTTACAAATTTTATTAAACGAAAACATGAAGAGGGGTTTTAATATAAAATTTCTATATCTTGTACTAAAATGTATCTTTTAAGAACTGCAAGTCTTTCTATCCATGGATCGCTTTAACAGAATGTTAATAATGGTATTGCCATCTTGTTGATTTATTGTTATAATAAAGAAATACAGTACTTATGTACCGTATATTGAATGTATATATCCATCTTGTGTCTTATCTTTCCATTTCAACAATAATTTACAGAAAAATATGGCATATTTTATAGATGGTTTGAATTGCGATTAATTCCGATTAATTAATTTTTAAGATGTAATTAACTCGATTAAAAAATTTAATCGCTTAATACCCCTAATATATATATACATTGGGGAGAACAAGTATTTGATAGATTGCCAAAACCCATTGGCAGTGTATCAAATGGGAAAACCTATATATATATATATATATATATATATATATATATATATATATATATATATATATATTTTTAATTATATGCAAAGCAAATGACTGTCTAAGGTGCTCCAAAGATAATTTTGACCCATTATAAAAATGTTTTTTTTTGTTCATTTCATTCATTTTTGTTGCAGGTTTAAGGTTTTACAGCTTTTATATATACTGTATATAGGAAAGTCAATTACATGCAATGACACTTTCGGCCACCAGGGGGGCCTGGACCCCCCCCCCCCCTTAAAATCCACTTATGATTAATGAGCAAGACAGCCCTGTTGATATTTCAGAAAACCATAGCAATAGCAAAATGAACAGGAAAGACAGGATGAGAAGAGTTGTGTTCATGTGTCAAGTTCGCTAATGACAGTCCTCTCCTGCTGTAGTGACGGAGCAAGAGAGTGATGTCAAAAAATGTTTGCAGATTTAATCAGAAGTCACAACCTTACAAACTCACAACGAGATCAAAAGAGGCCCAAAGCCTCAATGTTAACTGTGGCAATAAGTGGCAAATACACAAGAATGTGTAACATTTTACTGAAACATTTATCTAATAGAAATAAAAAATACTGGTATATATTGGCAGATAGGTTGTTGTCCTGCCTTTGGCAATATGTGTTAAAGCAGAGGTCCCCAAACTTTTTCCTGTGAGGGCCACATAACTTTTCCCTTCTCTGATGAGGGGCCGGGGTCAGTTTGTAACAGAAAAAGTGTGACGATTGCAGAAGTGCATAAATGCAAAAAAATATTGTTTTTCAGAAAGCCACAATCAAATAACCCCTTCTGGATTCTTCACGGAATGAAAGTAAATAAAATAAAAATAATAATATAATATAATAATAATGATTAATAATAAAAACACTATTAATTAAATGGATAATAACCAAATAACCCTCTCTGAATTCTTCAAGGAAAAGGCCAGGAAATAAATAACACGATTGAGGAAAAAAAATAAATAAATAAAAATGGCCGGACCAAATGTGGAGGCGGGCCGTATTTGGGCCGCGGGCCGCAGTTTGGGGACTACTAGGTTAACGTGTATTATTTACCATTACATTGAAATGCATGCCTTTTAGTTTTTGTGGCGCTTACACGCTCAAATGGGAGCGCCCTTGCGCTTCCTCACGCGAAGAACGCGCTCACGTGAAGAAGAGCGCGCTTCCACCCGAAGAAGAAATGCCGCATCCAAGCGAGTTAATGAGAGAGGGAAACACTTCTACGAGCCTACGTTCTTTGTTAATGTTAATATCTACAGAGGCAACGCCTGTATGTATCATCTTTTGTGTTGTTGTTGTTGTGTTTCCACTCGCGATCGGACACTTAAATCCAGTTGTGTAGTGGTTTGAACGATGTGCTAATGCTAGCGAACGAATGCTAACCATACTGTTATTAGCAGCTAATCATCGCTGATTTACGTTGATGCAAACCTGTTTGTTATTGGGGACGAAATTGATTTGTTTCATTTCTATTCTTAGTTTCACTCTTCAAGTGATGGTTGAATAAAGTCAGCAAATTATACCAACGTCTTCTGCATCGTCATTTGGGAGTTTAGCTAGCTGTATAGCCAGGACTGAGCCTTAGCCTCTCTGTGAGGACAGCGCAGTCGTATTCCCTCCTGATGCAGTTATCTCCACCTTGCAATGACTGCAAGTCGCTTTGTTGTCATTTTTCCTCGTGAAGTGAAGACACACTTTCCAGCGTTTGAACCTACGTGCTGTCATTGTTATGTTTATGGCTGCAATGCTCGTGCTTACCCGTCGTAACCTTTCATTTTCACACTCTTTCCTGGTGAAGTGTAGTCAAACTTTGGAGCGAGTGGTTCTTGGCGCCATGCTAGTTTGATGCGTCTGGACAACAAGACACGTCACGACGCAATACGCGTCTTTAGGAATCGTTAATGGGATCGTTAAGGCTTTTTCATTGTGATGTCGAGGCCTCGAAACAGGTTCCGAATTGGAATCGGATTTCGATTCCCATCCCTCATCACTATAATTAGCTAATCTGACCGGTCAGAAAATTGAACATAAAACAGAAGAAAAGAAAAAAAAACAGATTGAAGCTTCAAATTTGTTATAATCCTTAACACAAAATTAAGGTATAATATAGCAAAAATCATATTCTTTTAGTACGTCTGGTAATTTATGTACACAATTATTACTTGTTTGTTGCGGCTTTGTTCAAGTAGTATCTGTCTCTGATTCCTTCTTTTTTCCTTACCACTCCCCGAACCTAGAACTGGTCCAGGAGCCCACATCACCCTCTGCCTAACAGCAGAGGCGCTACATTTACATCTTCTAAAATGTATTCTGCAATGCATTAAAGGGGAAATGTGAACTAAGGTTGGCCAACCATGTTTTTGAATAATATCAATGGCTAAACAATTATAAGCATATTTTCATTTTTTTTTTAACACAACTCTTCCAGATTGTTTGTTTAACCCATAGCAACGCCTCTGACAACAAAAATGCTTTTCTTCGGAAATCTTCGGAAATTACGTCACACCGGGAATTGCGAGGGAAGTCCGCCATAGAACAGTATTGTTTGTTGCATTGCTTCTCGGTAAGATGCCACGGCGGTGTGTGGCGATGTTTTGTTCTCACTCAAACGAAAAGTTGTGTGAGTGGCCAAAGGATAGCAGGGCACGTAAATGGACATCTTTCGTTCGCACGAAGCGAATGAATTTCACGCCATCACCGAGTAGTGTTCTCTGCTGCAAACACTTCGAAGATGCCTGCTTCCTTAATCGGTCTGCTTATGATCAAGGATTTGCCAAAAAGTAAGTGTGATTTTTGGATAGATGACTGATGACTTTGTCAAAGCAGAGCTGCCAACTGTTGTGGAATGTACAGTAGAAGCTAGCGACGTTAGCCGAAAGCCAACTCGTGGCAATAGTCGTGGCATAGTTGTTGTTGTGTTCGCTAGTGTTACGTCCCAAGGACGGCTCGCGAAGGGCGTAACATAAAACGAGCCACACAATTTCACAAGTGGCACAGAATTTACACAACAAACTCGCAATGAATATGGTAAATGGTGTTATACTTATATAGCGCTTTTCCACCTTTCAAGGCAATATGTACAAAATGTAGATGAAGCGCGGCTTCAGGGTAAGCCCAGGCCAAATGGTAAATGGTGTTATACTTATATAGCGCTTTTCCACCTTTCAAGGCGCTCAAAACAACAAACAAAAGGAATCTACACTTGAACCCCAACCGCTAACTAAACCCTGAACATGAAAAAGAACGAAGAAAAGACAGCCACTATCTTAGCTTCTTACGCTAAAAAAAACTGGAGAAAACGGGTTGAACAGAAATGGCGACTTACCCCTTCTTGCTTCAGTGCTCTTATTTACAGTGGTGAACAAAAACGATCCAATAACAAATAAACACAAAAGACCTCACCGAAAAAGCGGGAGTGTATCAGACTAGCGATCAAATGCAAACGAGCATGAATGGCGAGCTAACAGCTGGCGAGGAGGACCGCGGCAGAATGCTGTCAAATGTGAACGTTGACAGCTCAAGTCCCGCAGTGAATCATGGGAAATGTAGTCTCGGGACAACACTGAAGTGGTGCTTTGTAATCTGTTCGCTTGTGTGAAAAAACTACATTTCCTCACGCCATTAGACGCCACTTCCTGCCGATAGCCCCAGGAAGTAGTAGTAGCTGGTAGTACGAGGCGAGGCGGAGATGAGCGACAAGCAAAACATCGCGGTCGAATGTGGTGGCAGTCCGCTATTATTTTGTTTTCTTATTGTTGCCACAATAAAGTGGAGAAAGCCATCAACGACTCATCTCCCCCCCCCCCCCCAACGTTTGTATATTATTATTTTATATGCATGAGCGTTGCCGGATCTGCCAAAATGAACATGCAGTCTGATTATTATTTTTTTAAACAATGTCATCAGATAGACAAAAACATAAAATTATGTGCAAATGCCTGCATCTTCAAATCATGAAAATAATAACAGCCTATATTTTACCAATCTTGTAATCTCGATGGGTCTTGTCTCCATTCCATGTCAGGTAGTCTAGGCACATTGTTTGCATCCTGATCAGCGTCTGGCTAATACATGTTAGGTTAGGGTTCGGAAACGCGATTATTTTGTCAAATATACAACATATTAGAGCTGTCCCGACTAGTCGACATAGTCGACTTCATCGATGACGTAAATCCGTCGACGAGCACAACATCCCGTCGACGGTTAATGAAGGGTTAAAAAAAAAAATACATGCGTGGAAAGTTCAGAATGTCGGATGCTCTGTATGCAAGCGGGGAAAGCGGCACAAACCCAAAAAAAAGCGCACCAGAGTGTCCAAAACATTGACTTATTTCAAAGAAACAACGGAGGGTACACTCTTCTGTCCTGTCTGTTAAATGCCAAGCTTGGCTGCACGTCAGCCGTGAATAAACACCTCAAGCGCCGTCACCGTTTGTAATTTTTTTCTCTTTTTTTTTTCATTTTCCTGTACACCAGAGGGTGCTGTCGCCTTACTGAATAATAACGTTTCATTGACAATGGGCCCATAGTGCTATTAGTATTGTCCTTAATGCTAACTGAAAGGTTTATTTCATGTTATGGTTTATTTTATGGTATAGGAAATTATATAAGGTTAAAAGGTCATAAATATATACAGTATATACAGTGATTGCACTCAAGGGAGAGATTGTCAATGATAAGGTAATAAATTAAGGTAAAGGCAATTCACTGATATATAAATAAGGTTTCAAAGGAAAAAGGTGAAAAGTTTTTGTTAATTTCTAATTGTGTTGTTTTATTTGTGTGCACCATAGCTCTTACAGTGTGATTACATCAAGGATGGAATAAAAGTTGTAAGAGACCACTTTTTCAATCAGGGATGCTACACTAGTAAATTCTATCAGCATTTGAACTAATTGTTTATTTGTGATTTATTATTATTTATGTGTTTATTTGTACTTTAATAAATAATTTAAGTGTTCCAATATGTTTTTTGTGAATTGATAAGCGTCAACAAAAATTTCATTGCTAAATTAGTAAACAAAAACAAAATTATTATTATTTTTTTTTTAATTATTAGATTAGTCGACTAATCGTAAAAATAGTCGGCTGACTAATCGGGAGAAAATTAGTCGTTTGGGACAGCCCTACAACATATAAATTATTTTTTCATGCTTTATTTGTTGGACAATGTTTAATTACTTTAATTGTGACCCTATTTGGCATGTTATGAAATTACTTCACATTACAGCTTTAAATGTTCATCATCCGATTACTTGACCATTTGAACTCTATCAATAACTGCGGCCCTGACAAATATAATCTTCGCACTATAAGGTGCACCTGACTATAAGCCGCCACCCACTAAATTTGGCATGAAAACAGCATTTGTTCATAGATGAGCCACAGCTGTCCTAACTGTATTATGGGATATTTACACCAAAAGATATTAACTGGTAACACTTTCTTTGACAGCGGCATCATACGACGGTCATAAGACCAAATGAACCACCATGAAGCTTTGAACTAGTGCTGCAACGATTAATCGATTAACTTGAGTATTCAATTTGAAAAAAAAAAGATTTGAATTAAATTTTGCTGCTTCGAGTATTCGTTGAATTAAAGTGGCATTGTAATGGTTTGTTTTGTAAGTGTTTGCATTTAGTTTTATTGATTAGGGTGGATACACTGCCCTCTAGCCTGCCACATTTTACATGGCTGAATCCAGTTTGTGTTTGAGCTAACGTTTTTTTTAATGCATTTGTAATTTGGTTTATAGGTATATTTAGCCGATTTTTGTGGGAATATGTGTAATATAATTTGTGGGAACCATTTATTAGAGCATTGTAAAAAAAGACATTAGCGTTTTATAGCATTTAAGCTAGCAGACTTTTAATATGTAAGTTAGCCAACTGTTCTTTTGTTGGACATAAATCCTTGGATACACTGCCCTTTAGTGGCAACAGTGAATATGAAACAACTCATTTTACATGGCTGAATGCAGCTGCTCCCTGTTAAGACCATTCATTCATTCATTCATTTTCCATGCCGCTTATTCCTCACGAGGGTCGCGGAGGTGCTGGAGCCTATCCCAGCTAACTTCGGGCAGTAGGCAGGGGACACCCTGAATTGGTTGCCAGCCAATCGCAGGGCCTGTTAAGACCAACATAAAAAAAATTTTTGTTCGAGCTATTTTTTTTTTTTAATGCTTTTGTAATTTAGTTTATAGGTATATTTAGCCATTTTTGTTGGAATACTGCATGAACCATTTGTTTAGAGCATTGTAAAAAAAAAAAAAAAAAAAAAAGTTAGCATTTTATAGCATTTAAGGTAGCAGACTTTTGCTATGTAAGTTAGCTAATTGTTCTTTTGTTGTACTTGGGTTTCGAACTAACTAGTTCATCGATTAATCGACTTCTAAAATAATCCATAGCTGCAGCCCTACTTTGAACCGATTGGTTGTAAAGCTTCATTGCTTCAAGAAGCTTCATTTGGTCATCACTGCTCCCTTGGGGGAGACAGTCAACCTCTGCTGACACCTGCTGTCAACACTGTTGTCGTCCAACATGCCTCCTAGCATGCATTTTAGCACTACAGATGTAAATAACCATCAAAATTCATGTTCTGTGCTAATTATTTTTTCAGTTACTGCTCCAGTTGTTTCATTAATTGCTAGTTATGGCATTTGGTAACACTTTATCTGACATTGGGAGCTTACAGTCCAACAATTACGGTAAATAACCGTCAATGTTGCTGTGCCAAACTGTAACCAGCCCAAGCACAAAGGTTTCCGGCTTGAACATTGATTAATAACCCAGCATAAACACTGGCACAAAACCAATACCGATATTATCGGGTGGCCGATATATTCAAACAACTTTACATTTAAGCCTTGACTAATTAAAAAGGTCTTTCTTTTTTTCCACCCGATGGGTGGGAGTGTTACTGAGGGGAAACAAGACAAACAGATGATGAGGAGATATAATTGCCTCCACTCTCTGTATTGTCAATACTCCTCAGGGTTTCACCATTTGGCCTGTGAAAAGCAGTCAAGCAAAGGATGATGGAGAGATGAAAACACAGAGAGGGGGCCTCTGGGAGGAAGCAGTGACAGAACAGCTTCACCATGCAGAAAATTAATTATTGAAAACACAGGCAAACCATATCATTGTGGATGTTAGTGAGGGAACGGAGGAGATAAACAGCCTGCTTCGGTTAAAATATCACTGGAAAAATGACACGGAGGGCTTGGGCTCGGCTACCGGGAAAAGATGATTTACTCGGAATATTCATCGTCACAACGCTACAGACATAAACGTAAATAACCATATGCAATCTAGTGAAAGTGGGGGTGTGAATTTGTTGCTAGCAGCAATGTATTTTATTTTTTTTTTTAGAAGCAAATTCAAGTCTTTGAAGGTAGCTTCAAAGTGGAATAGTGCGGAGGATTCGTCTCAGGTACAAGTTGTTATTGTCACGGTTTAAGTACACTTAACAAAATGTTTTTCACTCAAATTAAATATATGAGAAATAAATATTATATTCCATTGATTGGCTTTTTTGGAGGGAAATAGAGAAAAAGGTTTTACAAAGAAGGATGGAAGAGTATAATGAATTGGTAGGTGATCAAGTAGGGCAGCAACTTTAGCTGGTTATGACACTTTCAAAAATGGAAAAATGTTGGAAAAATGAGTCCTCGCAGTTTGGCGCAACTCGGACAACATGCAGGTCAGGGTGGTGGCAGATCGACACCCTCTCATCATCTCATGCGAACCTAACATGTTTGAAACTCGCCCCTTTTTTTGGGGATTAGAAAAACATTCACACACCTAGAAGGAAAAACCCCTTTTGATGAGGGTCATACAAGAAATAAGGCTCTACCGAGCTGTGCAGCCAGGCCCTTATTCAAAACCAAAATGAATCTATTAATTGGGCCATTTCGACCAAGTGAGCCAAATTTCGTGGCTCTATAAGCTGCTTAAGTGTTGGAAGAAATCTACTTCCTTTTAATGGTGAACAAAGGGTCGTCACGGAAACAGACAGAGGCCTGGACATGGGCCTTAAAATGTCTGAAAAAGACCTGGTCATGTATAAGTAAAATGAGTGACTTTCTGTTTCCACCAGTTGGCGCTGCAGAGTTGATGAAAATGACCCCTACAGGACCCTTCAGGGTATGACTCTCAACAAGTATGGGAAGTTTGGCGCAGATATGTGCCAAAATTTGTTCCCAGCAGGGGGTGACAGGTCTAATGGGCAATATTTCTATGCAGTCGTGTTCAGGCTGGGATACCTCTCACACAAGCCATATATGAAAAACACTGCACCTTCAATCAGGGAGTTATTCGTCATTTACTGAATTTGGCGTGTTGCAACAAAATGGCCGACTTTGGCAACCCGTCCAGGTCAGGCCCGTGAATGAATCTCTCCTATGTCTAATGGACAGTCTTACCAATTTTGAGGAGGATCAGACACATTCCCTAGGCGCCAATGTCTCAGATATGCACCCTGTAAATCAATAAAAATTCACATTCAATGAAAAATACCCAATTTCCTGTTGGTTTTGGAATATGGGTGCAGAGACTTTTTGGAGCAGTTTTTTACAAGGTATTGACTCCCCAAATTTCATCGCTCTACATTGAGAAAACCAAATAGGAGAGGCCTTTTTAAAAAATCCTTTTTGTCGCCACTAGTTGGCGCTGTATGGTTGAGGGTATTACTCTCAACAAGCACGGAAAGTTTGGCGCAGATAAGTTAACTTAAGATATCATATGTCTCATGAACAGTTTCACCGATTTTGAGGAGGATCCAACTAACTCAATCCAAAATACCCGATTTCCTGTTGGGTTTGGAATATGGGCGCAAGAGACTTTTTGGAGCGGTTTTGCACAATATATCGACTCCCAAAATTTCATCACTTGACGTTTAAAAAACCTAATAGGAGAGGCCTTTTTGAAAATTTCAAGGGAGTGCCATCAAACCATTTTGTTACGTTTTTTCTCAAGGTCGCAAAATTATTCAAATTTACGCCAATCCGCATGTATGTGCAAATTTTGGTGTATTTTCAAGCATGTTAAGGCCTCCAAATTGGCCGTTTTGATTTGCCAACAAAAAAAAATCCTTTGCATTACAATAGGGGCTCTCGCGTCACTAGCTGCTCAGGCCCTTAAAAAAAAAAACACAATAACACACATGGTAGCTTTTCCATTGCATGCAAAGCTAACATCAATTAGTACTTGTTAATATGCAGATGAAATCATATTATTTAGTCAAGGCAGCGCCGTGTTGCTACACTCTCTTGTGGATTTATCATTTCTATAAGCTCTTGATACTAAGATTACACTGTGTTGACACGCAGCTTATCGCATGCTAAATTATATCAAAACACGTAATTGCTTTTTATTCTAATTACCCATTCAGCTGAATACAATGCGTACAATTAAGTTGTGATTTCAATTTGCATTTTGATTTGTTTCGTGTTCAGTTTGCTGTTTGAGTCTTTTGTGAGTGAAGCATCCTTCTGGAGTTTTGCAGTAAAGCTAGTGTTGCATTGAAATACTGCATGTCTCATTGGATATCAGTTCGAAGAAACCTAAGCCCATTATGAAAAACAAACAATGAGAACCATGAGGTGAATGAATTTCGCTCAAAATGCCATATATACCAGCATATAGGTGACATTTTTTTTGTTTTTGGGACGAAAATTTCGCCTAAAAATAAGGTTGTGACTAGAGTTGTCCTGATCGATCGGGATGGTCCGATCACGTCATTTTTAAAGTATCGGAATCGGCGAAAAAATATCGGCCATGCCATTTTTAATATATATATATATATATATATTTTTTTTTTTAATTAAATCATTTTTTAATTGTATTTAACGTTACAGACATAATATGTTACACTCATCCAGAGTCTTTAGTTTAGGGTTAAGGTAGGGTTATCAAATTTATCCCGGTAACGGCGGTAATTAATTTTTTGGGAAAATGTATCACGTTAATTAATGCACGCGTTGCACTTTCCACTCACGCATTGTCGCACTTAATCTGTAATGGCGCCGTTTTACCTATATAGAGGGATAAAAGGCAGCGTAAAATGAGTAGAGTGAATTTTGGTAGCCTTTGGAGCCTATTATTACTAGGCTGAAGCCTTACAATCCCTCTCCCTACGATTAGAAATATCATGGGAAACAATGTGGGGAAGCAAGGTAGCAATTGATTTTTGTCTTAACACCTTATGTTATTTCCCAACGCAGAGAAGATATATCAAATGGTAGCACTATGCACAGTCATGGTTTCACTTCCCATCATGCATTTGGGTCGAATGGCTGCAGTATCATTTACTGAAAGCTCAACAAATACACTAGATGGCAATATTTAGTCACAATATACAAAGTCACAAGTCTTTCTATCCGTGGATCCCTCTCACAGAAAGAATGTTAATAATGTAAATGCCATCTTGAGGATTTATCGTCATAATAAACAAATACAGTACTTATATACTGTATGTGGAATGTATATATTCGTCCGAGTTTTATTCATCTTTTTCTTAATGCATTGCCAAAATGTATATGATTGGGAAAAATTATCGGGAATGATTGGAATTGAATCGGGAGCAAAAAAAAAAGCAATCGGATCGGGAAATATCGGGATCGGCAGATACTCAAACTAAAATGATCGGGATCGGATTGGGATAAAAAAAACATGATCGGAACAACCCTAGTTGTGACCCATATGCCGATATGTTGACCAATGCCCAATTTAGATCGTCGTACAACTGAAAAGTCATAAAAATTAGCATTAGCTATGCATGCTAACGACAAAGGTGGGTAGTACTTACATTTACTCAGTTACATTTACTTGCATCATGGCCAAAGCTGGAACCGTGTATGTCCTTGCGGCCATTTTGGCTTTCACAACAAAGAATGTTACCAATCGACCTCAAGAGGGTGCTCTAGGAGCAAAAAAACGATAGTGAAAAGGGGTGATGAATGCTAAATGGTGTTATACTTGTATAGCGCTTTTCCACCTTTCAAGAGGAATTCGAGGGCTTCCATCCAAGATGATGTGGAAGATTTACCGTAAGACAGTTAACCCTTTACACTTCGTACTGTACAATCGGGGACGCCGGTGTCCCCCTGATTTCTGTGGGCCCTAATGTCTTGCTGTATTGGTTGTAACGACCAGATGGCAGCTCTGCGAGACTGTCGCATGGTAGCTAAATGAGTATTCCTGGGCTGACTTAAAGTTAGTGAGTTGAAGTTCGCGTCATTGGCCGCCATTTTGCATCCGCGATGCTTCATATCACATCTTTGCTGGAATAATTAAAATTTTCTCACAGCTACATCGACGAAATGGCATCAAAATGACAAGGTAGGGGTAGAAGCAGGCGAGTAGAAACAGTGAATTATGCCGAGTCTGAAAATGAGCCCCCAGAAAGAGGGGACATGTTTTTTTCACTGTATTATGGGATATTTACGCCAAAAGACATTAACTGGAAACACTTTATTTAAAAGCAGCATCTTACAACTCTCATAAGACCAAATGAACCACCATAAAGCTTTGAACCAATTGGCTGCAAAGCGTCATTGCTTCAAGAAGCTTCATTTGGCTATCACTGCTCCCTTGGGGGAGACAGTCAATCTTTGCTGCCACCTGCTGTCAACACTGTTGTAGTCCAACATGCCTCCTTGTATGCATTGCAGCGCAACAGATGTAAATAACAATCAAAATTCATGTTCTGTGCTAATTACTTCTTTAGTTACTGTTCCAGTTGTTTCATTCATTGTTAGTTATGGTATTTGGTGATACTTTATCTGACAGTGGTGCCATAAAACTGTCATTAGACCATCATAATTACAACATGACACTGCCATGATTATTAATGAATGCTTACGACAGATGTCATTTTATGTCAAATCATCTCCCTTTTGAATGGATGCAAAAGCAGTTGTGTGTAATGAAGGAGATAGTTACTTTTCTCGCAGGCACTGTATAACTGTTTGCATAATAAAGCATTTAACCATAGTTTAAGAAGACGTACTCCATGCTGTTTTGACACGGTAAAGTGGCCCAGCTTATCAGCCCTCGCCTGATAAGCTAAGGAGAAGACGTCAGCAACTCTTCGGTGGGGTCAGAACACCCTCGCCCAACCAAGATAATAGCGCGGCGCCTTAGACGTCAAGACATGCATCAGTTGCTGTGGCAACCACGGCCCAGCCACGAAAGATGACACACGAACTTGACCGCCCAAACCTGCCACAGAAGGATGATCCCAAGACAACACCCAGGCACACCCTCCGCCCCGCCCACTCCACCGCAGCTTTCAAAAGACTAAACATTAAGCTAACAACTGTCGCTTCTCGGGGACATTTCGATGTATCCGTTGTTTTGCTGACCCTGGATCCAGCACTGCCTTTCCTTCGTCTGTTTTTGCCTTGCGTTTTTATCACTGTCGACGAATAAATTGTCAACTTGTTCCCGGTGAGCTTGCTTTAAACTGTTCAAAATGGAGTCTGTACAAAGGGTTAACGCTGGAGTGAACGCGTGGAGTTTGGCCTTTCCGGCCGACTTGCTGGGGCTGCGCCGGCGGGACGCCTACTGGTTCGGATGTCGCTGTTCCGGCGGCTTGGCCGGGGGGGCCGAATTCCTTCACCCCCTTGAAGCAAGATTCTTGCATAAATAATACATTGCATCTGCAGGAGCAACTTATACATCAATATCCGGTAGCTATTACCACTATTAAAAAGCTGTTATCACAAGTATCAATAATACTTCAAGGTGATTAGAAGAAACATTTTCCCTAGCTCCTCCTTCAGTTTTATCCATCTTCTCCATTTTTTGGATGACATCACATCAGCCGTGTGAAGGTGCACCATCTCCTGTTTACAGTTTGACCTTCATTTCATGTACTCATTGTCTATCAAGGCCTGTTATCTTATCAACCTTTGCAAAATCATAAACATCAAAACTGACAAGTGGTCCACTGGGGAAATTTACCCTGATGCACTACTGCCTTTACCTCTTAATTTCATACGAGACATTTAATGTTTTCCGACGCTAATGATGTTAGCGGTGACGCTAACCCTGGAAATAGCTCCGTGTTCCTGAAGGGAATGGCTTTGATAATTCTGCGCGCATTAGCCATGCTTCTATCTGCAGCAGACGACAAACTGTGAGCTAGGTTATCTCGCCATTCCATACTGACATAACTGCACGCTACCTGAGACAGAAAGCAGAAAGCAATTGCATGGGTAACACCCACAGTTTTATGGGGACTGAAACTGCAGATCATTGTAAATAAAGTATTATACCCAGCTGTGGTACAACATTTCCATGAAAATCTCATCCTAAAAATAATGAAGGAATTTAATGGTAGTTAATAGTTTTTATTGGTAAAACTGTATGCAGTATACCACACAGTGGGCTGAATGAATAATAAAGCTGCTATGCAACACAAATGGTATGTAAGGAAAGAACAAGCAATTTCTCAAACTCACCATCTTGTACCACCTTCTTGCCAGAACTGATGTGGGTTTTGGTCCCTACATGTCCGTATCTTCCAGGCTTAGTATCTCGCTCTAAAAACACATATTCAAAACAATATAACAGCAATCAAATATGTTCAATTAGTTCAAGTTATCAAAATTAGCTAAATACAGAGGGGCAAATAAGTATTTAGTCAACCACAAATTGTGCAAGTTCTCCCACTTGAAAATATTAGAGAGGCCTGTAATTATCAACATGGGTAAACCTCAACCGTGAGAGACAGAATGTGGAAAAAAAAAAAAAAACAGAAAATCATATTGTTTGATTTTTAAAGAATTTATTTGCAAATCATGGTTGAAAATAAGTGTTTGGTCTATACCAAAAGTTAATCTCAATACTTTGTTATGTACTCTGTGTTGGCAATAACGGAGGCCAAACGTTTTCTGTAACTCTTTACAAGCTTTTCACACAGTTGCTGGTATTTTGGCCCATTCCTCCATGCAGATCTCCTCTAGAGCAGCGATGTTTTGGGGCTGTCGTTGGGCAACACGGACTTTCAACTCCCTCCTCATCCCGTGGTGTCAAAATGATAACAAGAACGGGGAGCAAAAATCCCAGTACCACAAGGGGGGGACCTAGTGAATGATCTACAGAGAGCTGGGACCACAGTAACAAAGGCTACTATCAGTAACACAATGCGCTGCCAGGGACTCTAATCCTGCACTGCCAGACGTGTCCCCCTGCTGAAGCCAGTACACGTCCGCCCATCTGCGGTTGGCTAAAAAGCATTTGGATGATCCAGAAGAGGACTGGGAGAATGTGTTATGGTCAGATGAAACCAAAACAGAACTTTTTGGTAGAAACACAGGTTCTCTTGTTTGGAGGAAAAAGAATACTGAATTGCACCATACCCACTGTGAAGCATGGGGGTGGAAACATCATGTTTTGGGGCTGTTTTTCTGATCTGTGTAAAGGAAAGAATGAATGGGGCCATGTATCGAGAGATTTTGAGTGAAAATCTCCTTCCATCAGCAAGAGCATTGAAGATGAGACATGGCTGGGTCTTTCAGCATGACAATGATCCCAAACACACAGCCGGGGCAACAAAGGAGTGGCTTCGTAAGAAGCATTTCAAGGTCCTGGGGTGGCCTAGCCAGTCTCCAGGTCTCAACCCCATAGAGGAGGGAGTTGAAAGTCCGTGTTGCCCAACGACAGCCCCAGAACATCACTGATCTAGAGGAGATCTGCGTAGAGGAATGGGCCAAAATACCAGCAACCGGTGTGAAAAGCTTGTGAAGAGTTACAGAAAACGTTTGGACTCCGTTATTGCCAACAAAGGGTACATAACAAAGTATTGAGATGAACTTTTGGTATTGAACAAATACTTATTTTCCACCATAATTTGCAAATAAATTATTTAAAAATCAAACAATGTGATTTTCTGTTTTTTTTTTCCAAATTCTGTCTCTCATGGTTGAGGTTTAACCATGTTGGCAATTATAGGCCTCTCTAATATGGGTGGGGGAGAACTTGCACAATTAGTGGTTGACTAAATACTTATTTGCCCCACTGTTATAACTGGTTTAAAATATACTGTACTTTCACATTGATTAATTTTCTTCATCAGATCATTTTTGGGGGTCTTTGGTCAGTGACCACAATCCAAAAGCACATTTCTACTTCCAACAAAAAGCATCCAGATGGTTTCAGATGGTCATAAATAATAGAAAATGTCTGCTGTAACAAGGTCAATTAAACAGCATCTGCGCCAGAAGGTGTTTCTAAAGGCAACACAACATTTGGGCAATCATTGCGACTAGCATAAAATTCAGGAAACTGCTATTTCCAACAGCTTTTTTTAATTTCAAGATGCAAATCCATATACATATATACACACACATACACTAGGGTTGTCCCCATTGCATATTTTTTGCACCCGTCACCTGATTTTGAGAATCTGCCGATTTCCAGTCCCGATCCGATACCGAAAAAAAAAAAGAACACAAGTTCCAAATATGTTACTGTCCCACTGTACCGCCTTCATAATGTGAATTATATTTAAACAAGAATAATGTCGAAAAATGCTTGTCTTAATTAAATGCTTCATTGAGTGAGTCCACTCACGCTGCATTGCCGCAGCACACTGATGAAAGTTTAACGATGACTGACAGATTTGAGCCTTTGATCGTAGAGCTACCACACTTCTCTGGCAAGATCAAAGGGACAAACCTGTCAATCGTCGTTAAGTTGAAGTACCAAACATAAGATGGACAGTTTTGCCTCATTGCTTAACAGGAGGGAGGGTGAGGGGCGTGGCACTTTACGACCATTCGCAGAAAAATATTCTATTAGAAGTTAAAAACACGAGCCTTTTTCTCCGATTACGATCATCTGAAAAATCGTGCGATCGGCCTGATTTCTGATCAAGTGATCAGATAGGGACAACACAAAAAAAAAATATATATATATATATGTATATATATATATATATATATATATATATATATATATATACAGTGCCTTGCAAAAGTATTCGGCCCCCTTGAACCTTGCAACCTTTCGCCACATTTCAGGCTTCAAACATAAGGATATAAAATTTTAATTTTTTGTCAAGAATCAACAACAAGTGGGACACAATCGTGAAGTGGAACAAAATTGATTGGATAATTTAAACTTTTTTAAGAAATAAAAAACTGAAAAGTGGGGCGTGCAATATTATTAGGCCCCCTTGCGTTAATACTTTGTATCGCCACCTTTTGCTCCAATTACAGCTGCAAGTCGCTTGGGGTACGTTTCTATCAGTTTTGCACATCGAGAGACTAACATTCTTGCCCATTCTTCCTTGCAAAACAGCTCGAGCTCAGTGAGGTTGGATGGAGAGTGTTTGTGAACAGCAGTCTTCAGCTCTTTCTACAGATTCTCGATTGGATTCAGGTCTGGACTTTGATTTGGCCATTCTAACACCTGGATACGTTTATTTTTTAACCATTCCATTGTAGATTTGGCTTTATGTTTTGGATCATTGTCCTGTTGGAAGATAAATCTCCGTCCCAGTCTCAGGTCTTGTGCAGATGCCAACAGGTTTTCTTACAGAATGTTCCTGTATTTGGCTGCATCCATCTTCCCGTCAATTTTAACCATCTTCCCTGTCCCTGCTGAAGAAAAGCAGGCCCAAACCATGATGCTGCCACCACCATGTTTGACAGTGGGGATGGTGTGTTCAGGGTGATGAGCTGTGTTGCTTTTACGCCAAACATATAGTTTTGCATTGTGGCCAAAAAGTTCAATTTTGGTTTCATCTGACCAGAGCACCTTCTTCCACATGTTTGGTGTGTCTCCCAGGTGGCTTGTGGCAAACTTTAAACGAGACTTTTTATGGATATCTTTGAGAAATGGCTTTCTTCTTGCCACTCTTCCATAAAGGCCAGATTTGTGCAGTGTACAATGCAGTGTTATCCTATGGACAGACTCTCCCACCTCAGCTGTAGATCTCTGCAGTTCATCGAGAGTGATCATGGGCCTCTTGGCTGCATCTCTGATCAGTTTTCTCCTGGTTTGAGAAGAAAGTTTGGAAGGACGGCCGGGTCTTGGTAGATTTGCAGTGGTCTGTTGCTCCTTCCATTTCAATATGATGGCTTGCACAGTGCTCCTTGAGATGTTTAAAGCTTGGGAAATCTTTTTGTATCCAAATCCGGCTTTAAACTTCTCCACAACAGTATCTCGGACCTGCCTGGTGTGTTCCTTGGTTTTCATAATGCTCTCTGCACTTTAAACAGAACCCTGAGACTATCACAGAGCAGGTGCATTTATACGGAGACTTGATTACACACAGGTGGATTCTATTTATCATCATCGGTCGTTTAGGACAACATTGGATCATTCAGAGATCCTCACTGAACTTCTGGAGTGAGTTTGCTGCACTGAAAGTAAAGGGGCCGAATAATATTGCATGCCCCACTTTTCAGTTTTTTATTTGTTAAAAAAGTTTAAATTATCCAATAAATGTTGTTCCACTTCACGATTGTGTCCCACTTGTTGTTGATTCTTGACAAAAAAATTAAATTTCATATCTTTATGTTTGAAGCCTGAAATGTGGCGAAAGGTTGCAAGATTCAAGGGGGCTGAATACTTTTGCAAGGCACTGTATATATATACAGGGTGACCCAAAAAAAAGTTTACACTCAGTTGACTGCTTGTTTAAAAGCCATTGAAACATATCTAAATAGGTTGTCATGCTTAAGTGATTCGTTAAGGTCACTCAATGCAGCTGGTAATCTCTCGTCTCTACAATTCCTGTGCTTCTGCTGAAAATGAAGAAAACTTTAGCTGTACCTGAATTGCTGCGTGCCGGTCTGACACCTACTGAGATTGCAGCAAATCTGAGAATATCCAGGTGTGCAGTCTACAAAGTTACAAAGAAGCTGAAAGATACTGGAACAGCCTCACGAAAACCTGGGTCTGGATGTGCCGATCTGTGCGGACCAAAAAGTTGATTGAAAAGGTGATATGTGGCCACCCCAGAGTCCAGATCTCAATCCCCTGGATTATAGCATTTGGGCAACTGTGGAGGACAGTGCCTGTAAGAAGCCACACCCTTCTGTGGCAGCCTTGGAGAGGTCCATTGTTAGATCTTGGGAAAAGATGATAGCATCCTACATAAAGAAGACCTGCCAAGCGTTCTGCAGGCACCTGGAGGCTGTTGTGACACTTAAGGGAGGACACATTGAAAAATAGAGTGTACTGTACATGTTCTTTACAATAATGTATAATTTGTGATTAAATTCTAATTCTAAACTGAATAAACATGGCATTTAAGTTGTTTTATGGCAGAGTAAACTTTTTTTTGGGTCACCCTATATATATTATATATACATATATATATATATATATATATATATATATATATATATATATATATATATATACTGTATATATATATATATATATGTAATACATACAGTGGGGAAAATAAGTATTTAGTCAACCACTAATTGTGCAAGTTCTCCCACTTGAAAATATTAGAGAGGCCTGTAATTGTCAACATGGGTAAACCTCAACCATGAGAGACAGAATGTGAAAACCCCTCCCATAAAATGAGTTCGATTTTTAAAGAATTTATTTGAAAATCATAACGGAAAATAAGTATTTGGTCAATACCAAAAGTTCATCTCAATACTTTGTTATGTACCCTTTGTTGGCAATAACGGAGGCCAAACGTTTTCTGTAACTCTTCACAAGCTTTTCACACACTGTTGCTGGTATTTTGGCCCATTCCTCCATGCAGATCTCCTCTAGAGCAGTGATGTTTTGGGGCCGTCGTCGGGGAACACGGACTTTCAACTCCCTCCACAGATTTTCTATGGGGCTGAGATCCGGAGACTGGCTAGGCCACTCCAGGACCTTGAAATGCTTCTTACGAAGCCACTCCTTTGTTGCCCCGGCTGTGCGTTTGGGATCATTGTCATGCTGAAAGACCCCCCACGTCTCATCTTCAATGCCCTTGCTGACGGAAGGAGATTTTCATTCAAAATCTCTCGATAAATGACCCCATTCATTCTTTCCTTTACACACATCAGTCGTCCTGGTCGCTTTGCAGAAAAACAGCCCCAAAGAATGATGTTTCCACCCCTACGCTTCACAGTGGGTATGGTGTTCTTTGGATGCAATTCAGTATTCTTTCACCTCCAAACACGAGAACCTGTGTTTCTACCCATAAGTTCTATTTTGGTTTCATCTGACCATAACACATTCTCCCAGTCCTCTTCTGGATCATCCAAATGCTCTCTAGCGAACCGCAGACGGGCCTGGACGTGTACTGGCAGTGCAGGATTCGAGTCCCTGGCGGCACATTGCTACTGATAGTAGCCTTTTTTACTGTGGTCCCAGATCTCTGTAGGTCATTCACTAGGTCCCCCCGTGTGGTTCTGGGATTTTTGCTCACCGTTCTTGTTATCATTTTGACGCCACGAGGTGAGCTCTTGCATGGAGCCCCAGATCGAGGGAGATTATCAGTGGTCTTGTATGTCTTCCATTTTCTAATAATTGCCCTCACAATTCATTTCTTTACACCAAGAGTTTTTTACCTATTGCAAATTCAGTCTTCCCATCTGGTGCAGGTCTACAATTTTGTCTCTGGTGTCCTTCAACAGCTCTTTGGTCTTGGCCATAGTGAAGTTTGGAGTGTGACTGACTGACTGAAGTTGTGGACAGGTGTCTTTTATACTAATAATGAGTTAAAACAGGTGCCATTAATACAGGTAACGAGTAGAGCCTTGTTAGACCTCGTTAGAAGAAGTTAGACCTCTTTGACAGCCAGAAATCTTTGTTTGTAGGTGACCAAATACTTATTTTCCACTCTAATTTGGAAATAAATTCTTTAAAAATCAAACAATGTGATTTTCAGATGTTTTTTTCCACATTCTGTCTCTCATGGTTGAGGTTTACCCATGTTGACAATTACAGGCCTCTCTAATCTTTTCAAGTAGGAGAACTTGCACATTCTTAATTATTAAAGCATCCAATGGGCTGTCACCATACAATTAGCAATAATACGTTCACGACCGCATATATCACTATCGATTTGATATCGGTATCGGATTTTGGACAACATCGGGTTAAAAAGTCATTGTCAGCCAACTCTCGTTCTAGCTTCTCTGACCTGGAACAGAAAAATGATATAAAATGGACAAATGTTAAGAAGGATGAAGGATGTTTGTACAATTTTTGGTGTGAGTGATCCAATTATTCAGCTCCATTTTCCCAGTTCTTTACTTTTTTGCCAGGCCTTGAATGACTTTTTTATGAGTTCTCATCACTACAGGAAAGCTCTAGGGTCTTTCCTGTTGACTTTGTTGCATATTTTCCCCACTGTGAACTTCTTAGTCGTTGCTACTGTCACTGCCACATGCTGGTATTCAGCCTGAGGGGCCGCCGCTACGACGGCAGGCAATAACGCTCCTCTATCTGAAGTTTATTTAGCCTCAATTACAATGATCACTGGAGTCTCTTGGCTGTGGGCCACACAGGCAAATCTACATACACATGCTCATGACCAAAAACACAAGAAAGGATCGGGAAATCATTCTAGGATATTCTACAAAACAACTAATAAACATAAAAACAAGCTTCTGCTGTGAATTGGAATGAGTTTATCACTAGTAGAAGCCATCCCTCCCACATCAAACGGATTGTCAGTGGCAGCCGACGCCAGGTAATGAGTTCATTTTCAAATATTTTGGCTTGGACTTTTAATCAGTGCTTAATTTGTAAATCATAAGGTGCCGGAACGCAGAGTACATATGACAGAGCAGGGATGGCGAGACGGGCACAGGTCCCGGAACATATGCAGAAAATGAATGGAATAGAATGCCCACTTGCCATGCTGTGGGACTTACAAGCCTCAATTTCAGATAATATCCATGGTATAAAAGTTATGACAACAATTTACAATTATTTAGGCTATCCTCTGCACAGCACAGGCATTATCAAACATGATTTTGACACACGCAAAAATGGACCAAGCCGACGAGAGTATAATCGAAGAGCAAGTACGACAACTTCTACAATGGCTCGTCAAGATTGCCAAATGGCAAGCAATTCGTGGGAGTGCTGAAAATACCGGGCTGGAGGTGAGCCAGCGATTGAATAAAAGAATGGAAGGACCACACAAGTATGTGTGTGTTCGGAATGGAAAGGCCACACGAAGCGGTGACCCAGTCGGCCAAAAACTGCCAGCTTTTTATCACTCTATTTTTCGTATTTTTGGCTGGTGCACTTCATCATTTATTGTGTACATATGTTTGCTGTGAGTCTGTGACTTGTTTTCGTGTCACACTTCAAGTATATGAAGAATAAAGCCCAATTTTGGTGTCAAAAGAGTTGTTTTGATGTTTAATTTTCCAACAGACAGTTCACACTCGATACATCATCACTGATTGAGAGTGCCTCGGTGCTTTTATGATAACGTTGACATCAAGGCTTCCAACGCAGAAATCTGCTATGGCTTCCCTTCCCACTGGCTGGTTGTAGGACACGGCAATAACATCGGGCTAGAGGGCTTTGCAGACCTTGGACGCAGTGCTCGACGCCAGTTTGAAGCTAGCCGCCACAGCTAGCTGGTCTCCACCCGAGTCTAGAACTCTCTGTGCGGCATGGGCCAGACTGCCTTGAAACAGTCTTCTGCGTCGCCTAAGCCTCAACATTTGTATGATCAACATTTATTCAATGTTGATGAGCTGAAGATTTACATTGAAGCGTTCCATCTTGCATTGTTTTTCTCCGTTAAACTACTCTAGTGGAAGTCAACAAGCATGCCCCAAAACCATACAAACATAACGCCACACCCCTCTAGTGGTTTGGCAGTGAATTACAGAGCAACGCATTTCCTCACCGCAGAACTATCGAATCTTCATTGACGCCATAGTCACTTCACAGTCACCGCAACGCAGGAGCATAACTCAAGAGATTTGGCCTTTTGGCTGGGTTGTCTGCATTCCGTCAGCCCAGGTCTTTGGAATTACGCTAGCACAGTTCCGGCGGTTTGGCTGGCTTGATTCCAGCAATCTGGTGAAAAGGTCTGATTCCTTCATTAAACAGGATTACAAAATATTTTGGCATGTGGCATTTTTTGGGCCATGTGGCAAAATGGAATTTGCCGTGTGGCTTTTTTTTTTTTTTTGCCATGTGGCAAAATGGATTTTGGCATATGGCAAAATGGAATTTGCCATTTGGCTTTTTTTTTTTTGCCATGTGGCAAAATGGATTTTGGCATATGGCAAAATGGATTTTGCCATGTGGCTTTTTTTTTTTTTTTTTTTTTTTTGCCATTTAGCGTTTGCCATGTGGGAAAATAGATTTTGGCATATGGCATTTTTTTTGCCATATGGCAAAATGGAATATGGCACTTTTTTGCAATGTGGCAAAATGGATTTTGGCATATGGCAAAATCAGTTTTGCCATGTGTTCTTTTTTTTTCTTTTTTTGCCATTTAGCATTTGCCATATGGCAAAATGGATTTTGGCATATGGCATTTTTTTTGCCATGTGGCAAAATGGATTTGGTATATGGCTTTTTTTTTTTTTTTTGCCATGTGGCAAAATGGATTTTGCCATGTGGCTTTTTTTTTTTTTTTTTTTTTGCCATTTAGCGTTTGCCATGTGGCAAAATGGATTTTGGCATATGGCATTTTTTTGCCATGTGGCAAAATGGATTTTGGCATATGGCATTTTCCCCATGGCTACAAAAATGCCACATGGCAAAATCCATTTTGCCACATGGCTAAAAAAGAATTCCACATGGCAAAAAAATGCCGAATGGCAAAATCCATTCTGCCACATGGCAAATACCACTTTTTGTTCTCGACCCTGCAGGAGAGCGTCTTGGATACGTATGAAGTCTTTTATTTTTTAAAATATACAATATATAACTTGGATGAGAAGCCATTACAATTTGAGCATATACCGACGCATGAAACTGAAATATTTGTTCTTGTTCCGCTTCATACAGAAACACGATAAGCTTACTGTTTGTTATCCTATCGGTCTTCTCTTATCAGCGCCTCTCTTGCTAATTCTTTTAGCGCCGTGTGCTGCAGATCAAAGATGGTTATACTAAGAATGGATTGTATTATGAAGCAGATAGAGAGCGGGAGCAGGTCGACTGAGGCGAGGAGGACTGATTAGAAATGGGAGCAGACAGATAGAATATATTCAGAGAGACAGTAGGTTAATGAATCAGAGAGATAGCTGACGAAATCGAAAACAAGAATGGCGGGAAAGGAAAATGTCAAATGCAATCAGGCTGAATGGTAATTTGGAAGCGACAGTGCTTTGTTTTCACAGTCGTTTGCGCCAAATTGTGGGCTGATACAAAATATTTATTAGGTGGCAAAATGGTTATGATGTACGGAAGCGTATCGCTGCCAAGTCCAGTATCACGTTTTGTACATTACAGTTATTTATAATTGTACTATGAATGCTCATCCTACAGTGCCACTGACGGCACTCGACATTAGGGATGCAGCTGTCGATTAACTCATTCGCTCCCAAAAACGTATAAATACATTCTATTTTAAATTGTGTCAGTGTATTTTTTACAAGCGACATCTCTGGATTCTGATTCAATTTAGCTCCAAAGCACAAAGCTGAAAATCCATTTTAAAGCAATAAAACTGGCCACTGGAGGGCAGTAGCGCATTTGGTGAGATCGCAACCCGATTCAACAGCAACGAACGGCCGGGGCGCCGGCGGAAGACGACCGGGATGCTAGGCGCTGGACGACCGAGCAGAATGACAGGGACCACCAGTGCAGCGGACGATGCCGTTGAGTCCGTGCTGCTCGCCGAGCAGACCCCGCAGAGACTCAAAAAAATCCATCTTTGTGAGACAGACCGCGATGAGGGAAAAGTTTTTCATCTCTCAGTTAGTTATGTGTAAATAAATTGTGACTTTGCTATCAAAAGCTCTATTTGTCTAGGTGTCTATGTTATTTTCTAAAAGGAAAACATTATTTAGATGTTTGGGATGTAACTAAAGCATAAAATAGCTGTGTTAAAGTCAAAGTTATGTCTGAAATGTATACTTTCACAAAAAGCTCAATTTCTCGGTTTTTTCATCAGAAATGGGAAAATTGCTCAAACTAAGCTATTTTCTAATGCTGATTTCTAAAGACCAGAAAAAGATATGAACTTACTTTTATTTCCTGCCGAAAGAAGAGAGTCTAATCTTTCTTTTGGTGGGTTCCATGTTTATATAGCAAGAGAACAGAATTTTCTGTGGGCCTTGCAAAATCAGTCAAAATCCAGTAAAACGGCCAGGAGCGAAGGGGGTTGCTCCGGTGAAAATGGCTGGGAGTGAATGAGTTAATGACATCAGCGCGCGTGACGTGAATGTCGAAGGACATGATTGGTTCGCTCAGAACGTTGTTTCTGGTTCAGCGCAACAACACTGTCGTTTTCAAACATTCGCAAACGTCTTCTGTGTTGCCTACGCTTCAACATTTGTATTAACAGCATTTGTTGTTAAATATTGATTAAATGCAGCACCCAATTAAACGCGTTCCATATCCGTTGCTATTGCTGTCAATGACTGGAGGAAAACTAAAGGAATTCGACCACCGTACAAAGACAAAGCCACACCCCTCTAATGGCATGGCAGTGAATTAGAGTAACACGTTCCCTTGACGTAGAACTTCGAATGCGCAATGACAACATAAGGTCTACACAGTCACCGGAACGCAGAAGCACAAATCAGCCTTATACCAGGGTCACTCTATGCTCCGCCCGAGCCGCTCTCTCTCGCAGTGGTGACATTTCCAGGGCCGTTCTCCGCTCTCTCTCGTGGCGGCGGCTTCTTCAAGGACTGTTCTTCATTCTCTCGCGGCGGCAGCGGCTTTTTCCAGGGCCGTTCGCCACCCTCCTTCGCGGCGGCGTCCTCTGGAGCCACCTTCTACTTCGGAGGCAGTTATCTCCGGACCGCTCTCTGCTTCCGCAACAACCTCCCTTGGAGCCGCTCTTTGCTTCCATGCCAGGGTCCTCCGGAGCCGCCATCTACCTCGGTGGCAGCTATCTCTGAGCCGCTCTCTGCTTTCGCGACGGCCTCCTACCAAGCCGCTCACTGCTTCCACGCCAGGGTCCTCCAGACCCGACCTATACCTCAGTGGCGGTTATCTCCGGGCCGTTCTCTGCTGCTGTGGTAAATGGTGGTGTTATACTTATATAGCGCTTTTCCACCTTTCAAGGCGCTCAAAGCGCTTTACACTATCTCGCCATCCACCTACTGGTGACGCAGCACCAGGAACAACGTGGGGTTCAGTGTCTTGCTCAAGGACACTTAGATGAGTTCATGGGTGGAGAATTGAACCCACAACCTCTGGGTTGGGGGACAACTACTCTACCACTGAGCCATGGCCTCCCTCATGACAGCATCCTCTGGAGCCACCCTCTACCTCACTGGCCGTTATCTTCAGGACGCTCTGTTTCTGCACTGCCTCCTCCGGAGCCGCCGTCTACCTTGGTGGCGGTATTCTTTCAGACTGCTCACTGCTTCCGCGACGACCTTCCCAATAGCGGCATCCTCTAGAGCCACCGTCTACCTGAGTGTCGGTTATCTTCATGCCACTCTGCTTTCTCGATTGCCATCTCCCGAGCCGCTCTCTGCTTCCACGCCGGGGTCCTCCGGAGCCGCCATCTACCTAGGTGGCAGTTATCTCTGGGCCGCTCTCTGCTTCCGCAACGGTTTCCTCCGGACCCGCTCTCTGCTTCCATGGCGGGGTCCTCCGGAGGTGCCCTCTACCTCACTGGCGGTTATCTCCAGGCCATTGTCTGCTTCCATGACGGCCTCCCCCATGACAGGGTCCTCCGGAGCCGCCTTCTACCTCGGTGGCGGTTATCTTCTGGCCTCTCTCTGCTTCTGCGACAGCCTCCTCCATAGCCGCTCCCTGCTTCCACGACGGCCTCCCCTACGACGGCGTCCTCCGGAGCCCTCCGGAGCCACCCTTTACCTCGGTGGCGGTTATCTTCATGCCACTCAGCTTCCTCGATTGCCATCTCCCAAGCCGCTCTCTGCTTCCACGCCGGGGTCCTCCGGAGCCACCCTCTACCTCGGTGGAGGTTATCTTCATGCCGCTCCCTGCTTCTGCGACGGCCTCCTCCGGAGTCGCTCTCTGCTTCCATTGCGTCGTCTTCTGGAGTCGCTCTCTACCTCAGTGGCGGTTATTTTCGAAGCCACTCTCTGCTTTCACGGCGGCTTCTGCCTACCTCCATCCCCCGTCCTCCTTCGGCTCGGGTCTTTGGGCAGCAGGGGACGAGTGTACCCGCCTTTTCCACCATTGTAAATGGCGGGGTTGGAAGTAAGAAGAGGCAGGCTTTCGACCACGTTGGGTCATTGTGGCCCATTTTTAAATAAAATCCGAAGTGCAAAATCAATAAGCAAAAAAACGAAACAAAACGTCCATCTGGGGCAGGGGTGGGCTAACCGGTCCTCGAGGGCCGCAGTGGGTCCTGGTCTTTGTTCCAACTGATTCAGCACAGACAGTTTAACCAATGAGGTTTCCGTGGAAACAAGAAGCACTTGACTGGAATCAACTGATTGCGCTAGTAAGAAACCAGATTGTGAAAGGCTGTCCTCATGATGGGTATGAACAAAAACCCGCACCGACTGCGGCCCTTTGTGGAATAGCTTGCCCACCTCTGATCTGGGGGGATCACGGCCACGCTTCTAACGTCTCTCACACTCTTCTCCTAGTTTCTTGCACCTCTCCCCTTTTATATAATAGGGAGAGCGCCTTGATGATAATAGCCTCATCAGGTAAAACCCGATGATGCTATTTTCATCCATTCTGGCAGGTGGGGTGGTCACCTCCCAGGGGTGTCGCTGTCTATGGTGCTGAACTACTGTGGCGAGCCCTGTGGCACTGGGACGCCATACTGTAAATTACGAATGCATAAAAAATTTTTTGCTCAAACTATAATTTACGTCCGTCTTAACAGGGAGCAGCTGGATTCAGCCCAGCCATGTTAAATGAACTATATAATATTCATTGTGTATCCCCTCAAATACATTAAACGTAAATAATGGGAATTGTTTATAATAATCATTTAGCCATATCTTGAGATTATGATTATCGTCAGCCTTGTACACAGCTACACAAAGGTTCCCACCCCTAATGGCGAGTGTTAGCGCTCAAGAAAAAGAAAATAAACCTATTCTTTTGATCAGCTCATACCTGCGCACACAGACTACACGGCTTTATCATCAATGACTACATTTTCATTTAACAGCGTTTCTCTCTTTGTTTTCTACTCCATCCCATCTGCAATCTTTGGAGACTTGCCCTGAAAACAGCTTTGAGCCGGATGCACGGACAAGAGGTTTGGAGGGGTCCTTGGCAGAAGATAACAATTGCGCTGCGAACAAGACAAATACCAAAATCAGTATTCTAGGCTATTGCGTTCTGGATTCTTTCATATCAGCTTGCCCAACAGATTTGCGAGGTTGTGATTGCAACGTATTATCCGGGAATGGGAGTCAAAGGGAGGATTGCAAATAGCGGCGAGCCATTATCACAGCCGGTGCAGAAAGGCAAAGGAGAGTCAAACTGGCACTGAGAGACTTCTTGAGGCGACAATAGAGACAAACAGGAGAGGAGTTAACTTTAAAGATTCGATAAAAGTTCATCCGAGGTCACATCACTTCTGTCCATTTAAAGTGCTGGAGACAGCATAAAAAAACATTCTTAAACAGCATTATTATGTTAATTACAATCATATTTTGAGACAATTCGACTATTTACAACGATTTGGCAAAGCCAGATGACAAGAAATTAGTCTTTTAATGTGCTGTTCAGCCCTACCTGTCATTAGAGCGCTTTAGCGTCCCCAGCTGGAGGATGACGTCGGCAGGGTAACGATTTCAGCCTATTTAGAATTCAGCCCATTGAGGAGGAAGATTCAGAACGAGGAAAATACGACAAAGAGCAGCAAAAATTATTGTTTCAATGTCTCTACTCCAATGTTTTAACAGGATATTATTTTTGTCCAAGTATTTTACCCATTTGCTAAATAAATAGTATGGTCATGACAAATAACAGCCTTGTGCTCAATGGAATATGAAATATTAAAAATGCATTTATTCAGCACGACAAGGCAAAATTACTGCATAATGGTCAAAACTGCCGATTTCTTAACCTCGCGAACGGTATTTTATGCCACCGGAGACAGTCCAGCTTTTGTCATTTCCCTGCCCCCGGCTTGGGAGACACAGGAAAGAGCGTAAACATAACAGGAGGCGTGACATCTAGCTGACGTGCTAACCCGAACCGAGCGGCTTTTCCAAGTCTTTCTCGCCTTTCGAAAATGAAAAATCACACAAAACTACCCAGACTCATGTCACACACGGCGGTGAGGGTGACAGCCTTCACCGATCGGCCATCCTCGTGCCGCGAGCAAGTTTCGGCATGTCGTTCCCCTGCTGCGGGCAGGGGTGCTCGTTGCAAGGGACGCAGCTGGAGAATGTCGTGTGTCGGCCATTCAAGTCTCGAGGGATGACCGAGCGTGGACGGCCAGGCCAAGGAGCGCGAGGTGCAGTGCCACCAAGTTGAGTCCAGCTACAAGGGCAACAGGCGCAGCGGTCAGAGTTGCCCAGCTGTGGCCAGGGGCGACGGGCAGAAAAAACCCGTCGACCAGACGTAGCGAAGGAAGCGTCGAAACTGGGGTCGAAGCGACGTCCTCGTTGTCTAGAAGCAGCGAGCTAGGTAAGACGTCAGCAGCGGCATTAGCAAGCGCTGGCAGAGGAACTACACCGGAGATTTCCGGAGGCACAGGGACACCCAGTCGAGTTCAGAGACAAGGGCAACAGGCGTGGCGGTCAGAGTTGCCCAGCTGTGTCCAGGGGCGACTGGCGGAACAAACCCCGTCAACCAGACGTAGCAGAAGTGAAAGAACCGCCAAAACCGGAGTCGAAGCAACATCCTCGTCGCCTAGAAGCGGCGAACCAGGAGAGACGTCAGCAGTAGCATTAGCAGGCCCTGGCAGGGGAGCGACACCGGAGACTTCCGGAGGCGCAGGCACAGTGGAGCCCAGAGAAGCTGGCACAGAAGCGACATCAGCGGCAGACAGAGACGCAGGCACAGGTTTGACTTTGTCAGGATGACCAAGACCGGACGTGGCGTTGACAAGAAACGCGGACGCGGTGGCTTCGTCAAGAATCGCCAGAGCAGAGGCGAGCAGGAGTGGCGCTGGAGGCAAGACGAGAACATCGGGAAGCGCCAACGCGAACTGTGAAGGCACACGCACTGGGACGGAAGTAAGACTGCGAGGAACCGTGTTGGAAGTGCCGCCATCTTCGGCGGGAACCACAGGCAGTAGGGCTCTTGTGACGAGCACCTCGGGCATCTTTCAAGTCACTAATGCGCACGATGGTTCCAAGAGCCTGAGAAGGTGCGAATTGAGCCCCGCATACATGTACACCTTCTTTGGAAAGACAACGAAATGATCAGCTCTACCCGCCGCCAAGTACCCGTGCAATGGAATTTGAGGAGTCGATACCTTGTGCAAAACTGCTCCAAATTCCAAAAACTGCACCCATATTCCAAACCCAACAGGAAATCGGGTTTTTTGGATTGAATGTGAAATTTATGTCGAGTTACAGGGTGCACATTTGAGACAACGGCACCCAGGGAGTTAGTTGGATCCTCCTCAAAATTGGTGAGACTGTTCATGAGACAAATCAAATTTAAAGTTATGAAAATGGTGGGTTTCCATTCCAGGGGCCTGACCTGGACGGGGTGCCAAAAACACCAACTTCTGTATATGACTAATAACTCCCTGATCCAAGGTTTAATCTTTTTCATATCTGGCATGTATGTGAGGTATCCTAGCCTGACCACGACTACATTGCTTGGAACAGGAAACTGCTCCTCCTCCAAGGAAAAAAAAAATTGACCTCAAACCTGTTTCAGATGAGCGTTAAGAAATGTGTTCAGGTGCCTGATGAAAAATATTGAGGCTTCGTTGAAGCAGAAGGGTTCAAACAGGAAAGTGAAAATGACCATCGCCATTTTGTCTCACCACAAATTTTGAACAGTCATAACTTGGCAAAAGTACAACACATCTGCACCAAACATCCTGTGCTTGGTGAGAGTCGTACCCTGAAGGGTCCTGTAGGGGTCATTTGCATCAACTCTGTAGCACCAACTAGTGGCAACATAAAGTCACTCATTTTACTTATACATGGCCAGTTCTTTTCAGGTTGGTCATTTTACTTACAAGTCCTTTTCTAATACTACATTTTAAAGCCCATGTCCAGATGTCTCTGTCTATTGCCATGACAACCCCTTGTCCGCCATGAAGAGGAAGTAGATTTCTTCAGGGACTTAGGCAGCTTATAGAACCACAAAATTTGGCACACTTGGTCGAATTGTCTCAATTAGAAGATTAATTTTGGTTTTCGATAAGGGCGTGGTTGCACAGCTCAGTAGCGCCTCCTTTTTGTAGTACTCTCTCCAATTGGGGTCTTTCCACCTTGGTGTGAGAATGTATTTCCAGTTACCAAAAAAAGAGGCCAGTTCTGAGCATGTTAGTTTCTCATGAGATAATGAGAGGGGGATGATCTGCCACCACCCTGAGCTATGTGCTGTCCGAGTTGTGCCAAACTGCGTTCGGTCGTCACTCCATGTTTGGTTTTGTTTTAGGTTCAACATGATGCTCTGCTACTCTGTTCATGAATGCAAAACAATGGAAGCCAAGTACTGTAACCACTAGCCTTGATTTGTGGTGTGGTGTGAAAATCATATTTAGCACAATAAACTGTCTTTTTCAACCTGTGGATGAGTCTTCACAAACACGTTCACAACTTTTCTGATGTTTCCATGGTGACAGATCAGTGACCTATTTGCTGGCACTAGATTGCTTCCCTGTAAATATTACGCTCTGACACAGACGTCTGCCTCTCTACAAAAAGGCAGCAGGGCCGAGAACGAAAAGTGGTATTTGGTATGTGGCAAAACTGATTTTGCCATGTGGCAATTTTTGCCATGTGGTAATGGCTGTCATGGTAAGGGTCTATTCAAAAATCACAGCCACTCATGTTTTTCTGCCATTTAAAATGAATGGAAAATTTGGACGTGCATCGCCTGCTAAAAATGCCATATACAAAAATAAATAAAGCCACATACCAAAATCAATTTTGGCACATACAAAAAAAGCCACATATCAAAATCCATTATCCCACATACCAAAAAACAAAATGCCACACGGCAAAAAAAAAAACAAGGCCCATGTCAAAATCCATTTTGCCACATGGTATAAACAATGCCACATGACAAAATCAATTTTGCCACATGGCAGAGAAAAAAAATGCCACGAGACAAAATCCATTTTACCACATGGCAAAAATATGCCACATGGCAAAATCCATTTTGCTACATGGAAAAATCCATGTTGCCACATGGCATTAAAATGCCTCATTGCAAAATCAATTCTGCCACATAGCATAAACAATGCCACATGACAAAATCGATTTTGCCACATACAAAAAATAAGCCACATGACAAAATCCATTTTGCCACTTGGCAAAAAAAAAAAAAAATGCTACATGGCAAAATCCATTTTGCCACATGGCAAAAACAAACAAAAAAAGGCCACAATGCAAATTCCATTTTGCCACATGGCAAAAAAATGCCAAATGGCAAAATCAATTTAGCCATATACCAAAAAAATTGCCACATGGCAAAATTCATTCTGTCGTATACCAAAAAAAAAAAAAATGCCACATGGCAAAATCCATTTTGCCACATGGCAAAAACAATGCCACATGGTTAAAAAAAAAAAAAGCCACATGGCAAGGTCCATTTTGCCACATGGCAAAAACCACTTCTGGTTCTCGCTGTTTTGAATTCAAGACCATGTCATCGACCAACCAGATTGTCCAAGACCGGTGTTGTTTTCGTCAACGATGACGCGAACGAAAATATTTCCTCAACAAACACTTTTTTTCATGACAATGACGAGACAATAACAAGCTAAATACGTGATTTAGGAGACTAAAACTAAACAAGACAAATGCCTGTTTTCATCCGACGAAGCCGATATATCGGTCGACCTCAAGTTTTTTAGTTTAGCAAAACTAAATGCAACACTTTCAAAACAAACCATTACAACGTACTCTAAACAAATCTTCGAAGCGGCAAAATTTGATTCAAAGCTTTTCTTTTTTAAATCAAATAATCGTTGCAGCACTAGTATGATTGAATACGAATTGTTACAAACTTTAATACATCAAGATGTTTTACTGCCATATTGTTGACCAAAAGAAACACTGAACAAAGATGGCAGCAACAATTGGCCCCAGATGTGATCTCTTCTTGGCCCGTTTCAGAAAAATCCTAGAACCGCCACTGCGGTTCACTATCTCCCTCCACTTGTAAAGTGTTTTACCCTCCAAACCTGAGAAGTGCAGAAACTGGACTGAGTAACCTGAAACTGTAATTTCTGGATAAATTATTCTGGGTCTTTGCTGTGTGGGGATTGATTTTAGCCCCGCCCAGGTTGGTTTGGGGACATTTCGGGGACAATAACAGGTCGCTTCCTTCTGATTTGGGGATATTTGGGAGATACATCCTGGTCATATCAGGTCACTTGGGGACATTTAGGGGGGCGTGTCCTGGTCATATCAGGTCATTTGGGGACATTTGGGGACTTGTCCTGGTCATATCAGGTCATTTGGGGACATTTGGGGGGCGTGTCCTGGTCATATCAGGTCATTTAGGGGGAGTGTCCTGGTCATTACAGGCCATCTGGGGATATTTGGGGGGCGTGTCCTAGTCATATCAGGTCATTTGGGGACATTTCGGGGACAATATCAGGTCACTTCCTTCTGATTTGGGGATATTTGGCAGATACATCCTGGTCATATCAGGTCACTTGGGGACATTTAGGGGGGCGTGTCCTAGTCATATCAGGTTATTTGGGGACATTTGGGGGCTTGTCCTGGTCATATCAGGTCATTTGGGGACATTTGGGGGCGTGTCCTGGTCATATCAGATCATTTAGGGGGCGTGTCCTGGTCATAACAGGCCATATGGGGATATTTGGGGGGCGTGTCCTAGTCACATCAGGTCATTTGGGGACATTTGGGGGTCGTGTCCTAGTCATATCGGGTCATTTGGTGACATTTGAGGGGGGTGTCCTGGTCATATCAGGTCATTTGGGGACATTTAGGGGGCTTGTCTTAGTCATATCTGGTTATTTCCTGTTGATGTGGGGACATTTTGTTTTTTGCCATTGAAAATGAATGGGTAATTTGGACGTCCATGGTCGTCAATGGCATCGACTTACAGTTGCGCCAATGGAATCCAAGTACATTGGCATCAATACAATCGACAAACATGGCCGTCAATGGCATTAAACAAAGTAAATGCCATTGGAAATGAATGGGAAATTTGGATGTCCACGGCCGTCAATGGCATCTACTTATATTATCTGTCAATGGAATCCAAGTACATTGGCATCAATAGATACATGGCCTTCAATGGCATCAATGCACTGTACATTCCATTGGAAAGTCAATTGGAAATGAATGGGAAATTTGAACCAACGTTGCACCCCATTAAAAATGAATGGGAAAGTTTTTGGCAAATTTCCGGGAAACCGTAAATTTTTCTTTTTTCCAAATTCTGTATACAAATTTTATGCCCCTAACCATCCCGGAATTTTTGATGTCCAAATTATGTGATTTGGTCAAAAATTGTAGGACTAGATACATTTTGAAAATTTGTTTTTTTTTTCTGAAAAATTTGTGAAAAATCGGCGTTTACGGGCGAACGGAAAATTTTTCGGGGTCGTTCGAGAAATTCCCTGCGTCGCGTGAAAATTCCGGTTGTTTCGATATTTTAACGGTGCCGATCGGTCAAACGGTTCGGGCTGTGCGGCGCGCCGAAGAAATACCATTCAACAAAAAAAACAATAACACTACGACTTTGAGGACACAGTTAATTTGCGATCATAAGTAAAGCAATTTTAAGGAAACACTATGAAGCAACACAGGATGCTTCCACCTGCTTGCAATTCAGTACCACTAACAAGTCAACTGATTTCATTCATTAGATTTTACCGAGAGATGCATTAATCACCGAGTGATTCATCAAGAGACTGGATTTTCCTCCATCAACCTTGCAACTACTGATTAGTCCCCAAGGGCGACAAGTGATTCATGAGCCAAACTCAGATCAGCAGGCGGTGACTGATACCGGTATCCTTTCAGGTGTATTGACCCGCAGCCAAGTGTTGTGGTCACAATTGACATTTTAATTGGAGTTATATACCCTCAAACACAAGCACGACTCCTCTCAGTGATGAAATCAAACTAGTGGATTTGAATGCATCGGTCCAAACTGTCCCCGAAATGTCACAAAATCCACAGGAAGAGGCCCCAAAATACCCAGAAATCAACCGGAAGTGAATCGGTAACAGGAAGTGACTCAAAAATGTCTATATTAACAGGAATTGACACAATATGAAGAGGAAGTGACCCCAAAATGCCCCAAAAACAAAAGGAAGTGACCCCAAAATCCCCCCAAATCAACAAGAAGTTACTCGATAACAGGAAGTGACACCAAAATGCCTATTTCAACAGGACGTTACCAAATATGAACAGGAAGTGACCCTGAAATGCCCCAAAATCAATAGGAAGTGACCCAATATGAACAGGAAATGACCCAATATGAACAAGTAGTGTCCCCAAAATGCAACAAAATGCATAGGAAGTGACCCCAAAATTAACAGGAAGTGATCCAATATCAACAGGAAATGACTCCAAAATGTCTATTGACAGGAAGTGACCCAATATGAACAGGAAGTATCCCTGAAATACCACAAATTCAACAGGAAGTGTCTCCGAAATACCACAAAATCAAAAGGAAGTGACCCAAAAATGTCTCTAAATCAACAGGAAGTGACTCCAAAATGTCTATCCACAGGAAGTGACCCAATATCAACAGGAAGTGTCCCTGAAATACCACAAATTCAAAAGGAAGTGTCTCCAAAATGCCCCTAAATCAACAGGAAGTAAACCTATATAAACAGGAAGTGACCCAAACAGAACAAGAGGTGACCCCAAAATGCCAAAAAATCAACTGGAAGTGACCCTAAAATGCCCCCAAATTAACAGGAAGTGACCCGATACCAACAGAAAGTAACTTCAAAATTTCTATATCAACAGGAAGTGATCCAATATGAACAAGAAGTGTCCCCGAAATGCCACAAAATCAACAGGGAGTGACCACAAATGCCCCTAAATCAACAGGAAGTGACCCAATATGAACAGGAAGTGACCCTAAAATGCCCCATAATCAACAGGAAGTGACCCAATATGAACAGGAAGTGAGCCTGAATGCCCCAAAACAAACAGGAAGTGACCCAATATGAACAGGAAATGACCCAATATGAACAAGTAGTGTCCCCAAAATGCCACAAAATGCACAGGGAACCACCCCAAAATTAACAGGAAGTGACCCAATATCAACAGGAAGTGACTCCAAAATATCTATCAACAGGAAGTGACCCAATATGAACAGGAAGTATCCCTGAAATACCACAAATTCGACAGGAAGTGTCTCCGAATGCCACAAAATCAACAGGAAGTGACCCAAAAATGTCTCTAAATCAACAGGAAGTGACCCAATACCAACAGGAAGTGACTCCAAAATGTCTATCCACAGGAAGTGACCCAATATGAACAGGAAGTGTCCCTGAAATACCACAAATTCAACAGGAAGTGTCTCCGAAATGCCAAAAAACTCAACAGGAAGTGACCCCAAAATGCCCCTAAATCAACAGGAAGTGAACCAATATGCACAGGAAGTCACCCTAATATGCCCCAAAATTAACAAGAAGTGACCCAATATGAACAAGTAGTGTCCCCGAAATGCACAGGACACCACCACAAAATTAAAAGGAAATTACCCAATATGAACAGGAAGTATCCCTGAAATACCACAAATTCAATAGGAAGTGTCTCCAAAATGCCACCAAATCAACAGGAAGTGACCCAAAAATGTCTCTAAATTAACAGGAAGTGACCCAATATCAACAGGAAGTGACTCCAAAATGTCTATCCACAGTAAGTGACACAATATGAACAGGACGTGTCCCTGAAATACCCTAAATTCAACAGGAAGTGTCTCCGAAATGCCCAAAAAATCAACAGGAAGTGACCCCGAAAATGCCCGTAAATCAACAGGAAATGACCCAATGTGAACAGGACGTGACCCTAAAATGCCCCAAAACCAACAGAAAGTGACCCAATATGAACAGGAAGTGACCCTGAAATGCCCCAGATCAACAGGAAGTGACCCAATATGAACAGGAAATGACCCTGAAATGCCCCAAATCAACAGGAAGTGACCCAATATGAACAGGAAATGACCCAATATGAACAGGAAGTGTCCCTGAAATACCACAAATTCAAAAGGAAGTGTCTCCGAAATGCCCAAAACATCAACAGGAAGTGACCCAAAAATGTCTCTAAATCAACAGGAAGTGACCCAATTCCAACAGGAAGTGACTCCAAAATGTCTATCCACAGGAAGTGCCCCAATATGAAAAGGAAGTGTCCCTGAAATACCACAAATTCAACAGGAAGTGCCTCCGAAATGCCAAAAAATTAACAGGAAGTGGCCCCAAAATGCCCCTAAATCAACAGGAAGTGACCCAATATGAACAGGAAGTGACCCTAAAATGCCCCAAAATCAACAGGAAGTGACCCAATATGAACAAGTAGTGTCCCCAAAATATCTATCAACAGGAAGTTACCCAATATGAACAGGAAGTATCGCTGAAATACCACAAATTCAACAGGACGTGTCTCCGAAATGCCACAAAATCAACAGGAAGTGACCCAAAAATGTCTATCCACAGGAAGTGACCCAATATGAACAGGAACTGTCCCTGAAATACCACAAATTCAACAGGAAGCGTCTCCGAAATGCCAAATAATCAACAGGAAGTGACACCAAAATGCCCCTAAATCAACAGGAAGTAAACAGATATCAACATGAAGTGACTCCAAAATGTCTATCGACAGGAAGTGACCCAAACAGAACAAGAGGTGACCCCAAAATGCCTCCAAATCAACAGGAAGTGAGAAGAGAGCAACCATCACAGCAAAGCTAGCATCCCGATCCCTTCAGAAATGGCATTTTCTCATAATTAAAGATGTTGTCGATTGATTTTGAAAATTGGCCCATAATTTTCAGATTTTCCCTCCAACTGCCAATTTTGAAAAGCTTTGTCAGGGATGAATACTTGCCCATTTTCCAAATCGCGCCTTGTATCACAAAGACGTTTTATGCTCTCGACGGCTGTTAGCTTTGGAGGGAAAATTGTCCCGCACCAGCTGGGTGAAAATCAACGTCATGAAAAGCAATGCAGGGCCACAATTGCGCCAACTGTTCCCAAATTGTCAGATTGATTTCCTTTATTCACTCTCCGTCTAATAGTTCTCCTGTCCATTATTCTCCAGAGGTCAGTCTGCGAGACAGTAACGGCACGGTGGAATTGCGGGCGTGCCGGAATGGGAGCGGTCATGCTAGCAAGGGAGCCATTGGTACGAATGGAAAAAAATATATCAAACCAGACTGAGGATCGTTACTATGTTTTGCCTGCGCGTTGGAACTGGATTTTGTCATCCTCTAGGGGAAAAAAGCTACTTTGTAATTCCAATGCGTAAAATGAAATTGTAGATGCCACGTCTCAAGCTACAAGAACGTGGTACTCTCATCTTTTTGATGTTCAACTAGATAGTAGAAAGTAGGGGGAAATGGACACATTAAAACAAGGAAGTGGCGCAAAATCAACAAGAAGTGACCTGATATCAACAAGAAGTGTCCCAGAAATGCCCCCAAATGAACAGGAAGTGAGTTTAAAAATGCCCAAATTTGCCAAAAACTTTCCCATTCATTTACAATGAAGAAAATTTCCCTTTCGCTTCCAACAGCCTTATTCAGCATTCTATTGACAGGAAGTGATCAGGTAACAACAGGAAGTGTCTCCAAAATGCCCCCAAATGAAGAGAGGGTGACCAATATAAACAGGAAGTGACTCACTCCAAAATGTCTGTATTAACAGGATGTGACCCAATATGAACAAGCGTCCTCGAAAAGCCACCAAATCAACAAGAAGTAGCCCCACAATGCCCCCAAATCAACAGGAAGTGTCCCCAAAATGCCTCCAAATCAACAGGTAGTGACGCCATATCAACAGGAAGTGACCTGCTATCAACAGGAAGTGATCCTGATATGCCCTCAAAACAACAAAAAGTGACCTGATATCAAGTAGAAGTGACCCGATATCAAGCAAAAGTGATGCGATATCAACTGGAAGTGACCCAATATCAATGTGATCCGGAAATGCCCCCAAAACAACAGGAAGTGACATGCTATAAAAAGGAGGTGACCCGATATCAACAGGAAGTGACCCCGAAATGCCCCCAAAACAACAGCAAGTGACCCTATATCAACAGGAAGTGACCCGATATCAACTGGAGGTGACCCGATATCATTTGAAAGTGACTCGATATCAACAGGAAGTGATCCCGAAATGCCCCCCAAACAACAGGAAGTGCCCCGATATCAACTGGAAGTGACCCAATACAAAATGGAAGTGACGTGATCTCAACAGGAAGTGACCTTGAATTGCCCCCAGATCAATAGGAAGTGACCTGCTATCAACAGGAAGTGACCCTGAAATACCCCAGAAATAGGAAGTGACCCAATATCAACGGGAAGTGACACAAAATCAACTGGAAGTGACCCAATATAAATTGGAAGTGACTCAATATCAACAGGAAGTGACCTTGAATACTCCCCCAGATCAATAGGAAGTGACCTGCTATCAACAGGAAGTGACCCAATATCAACGGGAAGTGATGCAATATCAACAGCAAGTGACCTCGAAATGCCCCCAGAATAACAGGAAGTGACCTGCTATCAACAGGACGTGACACGATATCAACTGGAATTGACCCGATATCAATAGGAAGTTATCCCAAAACGCCCCCAAATCAACAGGAAGTGGGGCAATATCAACAGAAAGAGACCCCGATCAACTGGAAGTGACCCTGAAATACCCCCAAAATATGAAGTGACCCAATATCAACAGGAAGTGACCTCAAAATGCCCCCAGATCAATAGGAAGTGACCTGCTATTAACAGTGAGTGACCTTGAAATGCCGGAAAACAACAGGAAGTGACTCGATGTCAACAAGAAGTGACCCAATATCAATAGGAAGTGACCTCGAAATGCCCCCAAAAGAATAGGAGGTGACCCGATATCAACTGGAAGTTACCCGATATCAACAGGAAGTGATCCCGAAATGCCCCCAAAACAACAGGAAGTGACACGATATCAACAGGAAGTGACCTCGAAAAGCCCCCAGATCAATAGGGAGTGACCTGCTGTTAACAGGAAGTGACCCTGAAATGCCCCAAAACAACAGGAGGTGACGCGACATCAACAGGAAGCGACCTCAAAATGCCCCCAAAACAAGGGGAAGTAACCGAATATCAACAGGAAATTGAAGTGAACCTGCTATTAACAGTGAGTGACCTTGAAATGCCGAAAAACAACAGGAAGTGACTCGATGTCAACAAGAAGTGACCCAATATCAATAGGAAGTGGCCTCGAAATGCCCCCAAAAGAATAGGAAGTGACCCCATTTCAACAGGGAGTGACACGATTTCAACTGGAAGTGATCCTGAAATGCCCCCAAAACAACAGGAAGTGACCCGATATCAATAGGAAGTGACCCAATATCAACTGGAAGTGACCTGAAATCAACAGGAGGTGATCCAGAAATGCCCCCAAATCAAAAGGAAGTGACCCGATATCAACAAGGAAGTGACCTCAAATGCCCCCACATCAATAGGAAGTGACCTGCTATTAACAGGAAGTGACCCTGAATTGCCCCAAAAACACAGGAAGTGACGCGATATCAACAGGAAGTGACCCAACTTCGATAGGAAGTGACCTTAAAATGCCCCCAAAACAACAGGAAGTGACCCGATGTCAACAGGAAGTGAATTGATATCAACAGGAAGTGACCCAACATCAATAGGGAGTGACCTAGAAATGCCCCCAAAACAACAGGAAGTAACCCAATATCAACAGGAAGTGGCCCGATGTCAACAGGAAGTGACCTACTATTAACAGGAAGTGACCCTGAATTGCCGAAGTGATGCGATATCAACAGGAAGTGAACCAACATCAATAGGAAGTGACCTTGAAATGCCCCCAAACAACAGGAAGTAACCCAATATCAACAGGAAGTGACCCGATATCAAAAGGAAGTGAATTGATATCAACAGGAAGTGACCGAACATCAACAGGAAGTGACCTTGAAATGCCCCCAAACAACAGGAAGTAACCCAATATCAACAGGAAGTGACCCGACGTCAACAGGGAGCGACACGATTTCAACTGGAAGGGATCCTGAAATGCCCCCAAAACTACAGGAAGTGACACGATGTCAACAGAAAGTGACCTACTATTAACAGGAAGTGACCCTGAATTGCCCCAAAAACACAGGAAGTGATGCGATATCAACAAGAAGTGAACCAACATCAATAGGAAGTGACCTTGAAATGCCCCCAGATCAATAGGAAGTGACCTGCTATCAACAGGAAGTGACCCTGAAATACCCCAGAAATAGGAAGTGACCCAATATCAACGGGAAGTGACACAAAATCAACTGGAAGTGACCCAATATAAATTGGAAGTGACTCAATATCAACAGGAAGTGACCTTGAATACTCCCCCAGATCAATAGGAAGTGACCTGCTATCAACAGGAAGTGACCCAATATCAACGGGAAGTGATGCGATATCAACAGCAAGTGACCTCGAAATGCCCCCAGAATAACAGGAAGTGACCTGCTATCAACAGGACGTGACACGATATCAACTGGAATTGACCCGATATCAATAGGAAGTTATCCCAAAACGCCCCCAAATCAACAGGAAGTGGGGCAATATCAACAGAAAGAGACCCCGATCAACTGGAAGTGACCCTGAAATACCCCCAAAATATGAAGTGACCCAATATCAACAGGAAGTGACCTCAAAATGCCCCCAGATCAATAGGAAGTGACCTGCTATTAACAGTGAGTGACCTTGAAATGCCGGAAAACAACAGGAAGTGACTCGATGTCAACAAGAAGTGACCCAATATCAATAGGAAGTGACCTCGAAATGCCCCCAAAAGAATAGGAGGTGACCCGATATCAACTGGAAGTTACCCGATATCAACAGGAAGTGATCCCGAAATGCCCCCAAAACAACAGGAAGTGACACGATATCAACAGGAAGTGACCTCGAAAAGCCCCCAGATCAATAGGGAGTGACCTGCTGTTAACAGGAAGTGACCCTGAAATGCCCCAAAACAACAGGAGGTGACGCGACATCAACAGGAAGCGACCTCAAAATGCCCCCAAAACAAGGGGAAGTAACCGAATATCAACAGGAAATTGAAGTGAACCTGCTATTAACAGTGAGTGACCTTGAAATGCCGAAAAACAACAGGAAGTGACTCGATGTCAACAAGAAGTGACCCAATATCAATAGGAAGTGGCCTCGAAATGCCCCCAAAAGAATAGGAAGTGACCCCATTTCAACAGGGAGTGACACGATTTCAACTGGAAGTGATCCTGAAATGCCCCCAAAACAACAGGAAGTGACCCGATATCAATAGGAAGTGACCCAATATCAACTGGAAGTGACCTGAAATCAACAGGAGGTGATCCAGAAATGCCCCCAAATCAAAAGGAAGTGACCCGATATCAACAAGGAAGTGACCTCAAATGCCCCCACATCAATAGGAAGTGACCTGCTATTAACAGGAAGTGACCCTGAATTGCCCCAAAAACACAGGAAGTGACGCGATATCAACAGGAAGTGACCCAACTTCGATAGGAAGTGACCTTAAAATGCCCCCAAAACAACAGGAAGTGACCCGATGTCAACAGGAAGTGAATTGATATCAACAGGAAGTGACCCAACATCAATAGGGAGTGACCTAGAAATGCCCCCAAAACAACAGGAAGTAACCCAATATCAACAGGAAGTGGCCCGATGTCAACAGGAAGTGACCTACTATTAACAGGAAGTGACCCTGAATTGCCGAAGTGATGCGATATCAACAGGAAGTGAACCACCATCAATAGGAAGTGACCTTGAAATGCCCCCAAACAACAGGAAGTAACCCAATATCAACAGGAAGTGACCCGATATCAAAAGGAAGTGACCGAACATCAACAGGAAGTGACCTTGAAATGCCCCCAAACAACAGGAAGTAACCCAATATCAACAGGAAGTGACCCGACGTCAACAGGGAGCGACACGATTTCAACTGGAAGGGATCCTGAAATGCCCCCAAAACTACAGGAAGTGACACGATGTCAACAGAAAGTGACCTACTATTAACAGGAAGTGACCCTGAATTGCCCCAAAAACACAGGAAGTGATGCGATATCAACAAGAAGTGAACCAACATCAATAGGAAGTGACCTTGAAATGCCCCCATACAACAGGAAGTAACCCAATATCAATAGGAAGTGAATTGATATCAACAGGAAGTGACCTCGAAATGCCCCCAAAACAACAGGAAGTAACCCAATATCAACAGGAAGTGACCCGACGTCAACAGGGAGCTACACGATTTCAACTGGAAGGGATCCTGAAATGCCCCCAAAACAGGAAGTGACCCGATGTCAACAGGAAGTGACCTACTATTAACAGGAAGTGACCCTGAATTGCCCCAAAAACACAGGAAGTGAAGCGATATCAACAGGAAGTGAACCAACATCAATAGGAAGTGACCTTGAAATGCCCCCAAACAACAGGAAGTAACCTAATATCAACAGGAAGTGACCCGATATCAAAAGGAAGTGAATTGATATCAACAGGAAGTGACCCAACATCAACAGGAAGTGACCTCGAAATGCCCCCAAAACAACAGGAAGTAACCCAGTATCAACAGGAAGTGACCCGACGTCAACAGGGAGCGACACGATTTCAACTGGAAGGGATCCTGAAATGCCCCTAAAACAACAGGAAGTGACCCGATATGAAAAGGAAGTGAATTCACATTAACAGGAAGTGACCCAACATCAACAGAACGTGACCTCGAAATGCTCCCAAAACAACAGGAAGTAACCCAATATCAACAGGAAGTGACCCGATATCAATAGGTAGTGACCTGAAATCAACAGGAGGTGATCCAGAAATGTCCCCAAATCAACAGGAAGTGACCCGATATCAACAGGAAGTGAACTGATATCAGCAAGGAAGTGACCTCAAATGCCCCCACATCAATAGGAAGTGAATTGCTATCAACAGGAAGTGACCCTGAAATGCCCCCAAAACGACAGGAAGAGACCAGATATCAACAGGAAGTGACCTGCAATCAACAGGAAGTGACCCCTGATATATCCCAAACAAAGTTTTTGAAAGGGCTGCTTGACCTCAGATTGACTTAATGAATGACATCCTTTTCCTATAAACTTGCGTCTGATGGGGTGCCAACTTCACAGAGGTGTCACACCTGTGTTTTTGCCCAAAAATTTTAGTTAAAAAATTGCAACCTACCTACCTACCTATACGCGAGTATGCACGGTAATCCGAAAAAAGGAGGCCCGGATAAATATGAACGTTTCTTTCTTTGATTGTGTTAACCGTGCGAGTTCTGTTAGGCTGCACTCCAATCAGCACTGTCGTGTGTGGGTGTGTCACGGAGAATAAGCAAGTGTTTGAAATAAGTGCGTTTAGCCGAGAGTTACTCCAGGTCTAAGAGCATTACACACTTCAGTGTGATTGATATAGCAGACTTGACTGTGTTGCAATTCTAAGCCTGTAAGCACCACGTAACCGAATCAGCTTTTGGTGGAAGCACACATACTTTGGCATCAGTTTACTATTGAAAACTGCATATAAACTGCACTAGAATGACTGAAATTTGAAAAAAAAAAAAAAAAATTGGTTTTAATTATTGACTGCCGTTTATAGTAAAGGCATAACTATGTTTACATCTCACGATATGGCGATACACTATAACATCGTGTGGACATCGGGGACTGTGCCTATGGGCAGACCGGGGTGGTGGTCCCCCTTTTCAGAAGGCGAACCTAAGAGATACATCAGAGATACATGACGCCTTCTTATCACGGAAGCCCAACGTGTGCGTCATGCAACTCTCGCAGTTCTCTTGGACCGTCCAGAACAAATGGCGGGACGCCCTGTCCCGACACAAGGAACACCGGATAACGCCTAATATCCAACTGATAACTGATAAAACTCCAAGAGCCCCTTTGATGCTGAGGTGGCAAAATCCACAACCCTCATTGTCCTGATAACAGCAACACCCGAATCCTCCTGTCCAATCCACAAACAGATAATAACCCTAAACTAAACTTTGGGGATATCTGGGGGGCGTGTACTAGTCATATCAGGTCATTTGGAAACATTTGGGGGGCGTGTCCTGGTCGTATAAGGTCATTTTGGGGGCGTGTCCTGGTCATATCAGGTCATGTGGGGGGAGTGTCCTGGTCATATCTGGTCATTTGTTGTTGAGTACGAACACAAGGAACACTGGAAAATGCCCCATATCCAACTGATAACAGGACTGATAAGACTCCATGAGCCCCTTTGAGGCTGAGGCGGCAAAATCCACAACCCTCGTTGCCCTGACAACAGTAACTCCCGAATCCGCCTGTCCAATCCACAAACAAACATTAACCCTAAACTAGACATTTAGGGGGCGTTTCCTGGTCATATCAGGTCATTTGGGGATTTATGGAGGGTGTCGTAGTCATATCAGGTCATTTGGGGACATTTGGGGGGCCTGTCCTGTCATATCCGGTCATTTGGTGACATTTGGAGGCGTGTCCAGGTCATATCTGGTCATTTTGGGACACTTGGGGGGCGTGTCCTGGTCATATCAGGTCATTTGGGGAGATGTGCGGGGCGTGCCCTGGTCATATCTGGTTATTTCCTGTTGATTTGGGGACATTAGTTGTTTTTTTGCCATTGAAAATGAATGGGGAAATTTCAATATCCGTGGGCGTCAATGGCATCGACTTCCATATGCGTCAATGGAATCGGGGACATTTGGGGGACACGTCCTATTGATATCTGTTCATTTCCATTTGATTTGAGGAGATTTGGTTTTTTGCCATTAAAAAAATTTGGACGTCCATGGCCGTCAATGGCATCGACTTACATATGTGTCAATGGAATCCAAGTACATTTGCATCAAATAAATTGACATCCATGGCCGTCAATGGCATCTGTTAAATTGGCTTCAATGCAATGTAAATGCAATTGGAAATGAATGGGAAATTTGGACGTCCGTGGCCGTCAATGGCATCGACTTACATATGCGTCAATGGAGTCCAAGTACATTGTCATCAATAGAATCGACATACATGGCCATCAAAGGCAAGGACGTGCATAGCGCTCATTTGCAATTGTGTACTTGTGCGTCAATACAATGCGAATGACATTGAAAATGAATGGGAAATTTGGACGTCCATGGCCGTCAATGGCATCGACTTACTGTACATATGCGTCAATGGAATCCAAGTACATTGGCATCAACCGATTTGACATACACGGCCATCAATGGCATCAATGCAATGTAAATTCCATTGGAAATTTCATTGAAGGTGAATGGGAAATTTGAACGTTGCATCCCATTAAAAATGAATGGGAAAGTTTTTAGCAAAGTTCCAGTGAACAGTCAATTTTTTCCAAATTTTGTATACAACTTTCATGTCCCTCACCGTCCATGAATTTGTCCAAAATGTCCAAATTATGTGATTTGGTCAAAAATTGTAGGGCTAGAATAATTTTGAAAAACGTTTTTTTTTTTGGTCTCTAAAAAAATCAGTGCATTTACGGGCGAACGGAAAATTTTTCAGGGTCGTTGGAAAAATTCCCTGCGTCGCATGAAAATTCCGGTCGTTTCGATATCCAAACGGTGCCGATTGGTCAAACGGTTCAGGCTGTGCGGCGCGCCAATGGATCTTTGCACAAAGACCCAGATAACAACGCCCAAACACACCCTTCTTCTGCCCACAGAAGAGAAAGCCTTCAAAAAAACTGAATCGTTGTCATTTTTTTCTCGGGAACCTTTTGTTGACTTGTGATGTGGTGACCCCGAATCCTTGCGTGGGTCCCTCTGTGCTGTATGATCGCTGTCGACCTGAATAAATTGTCAACTTGTGCTTCGAAACCTTTTTCCAGCTGTCAAAATCGAGTCAGTAAAAGGGGCTAAGACTAAGGTGTAGTGCCGCAACGATTAATCGATTAACTCGAGTATTCAATTAGAAAAAAATATTCTAATTAAATTTTGCTGCTTCGAGTATTCGTTTAATTAAAGTGGCGTTGTAATCGTTTATTTTGAAAGTGTTTGCATTTCATTTTATTGATTAGGGTGGATACACTGCCCTCTGGTCTGCTTCTTTTCACATGGTTGAATCCAACTGCTCCCTGTTAAGACCGACATAAGGTAAGTTTTGTTTAAGCTAATGTTTTTTAATGCCTTCGTAATTCGGTTTCTAGGTATAATTAGCTGTTTTTTGTGGGAATATGTGGTAGAAAGATTTTTTAAGAGCACTCTAAAAAAAGTTAGCATTTTGTAGCATTTAAGCTAGCGGACTTTGCTATGCAAGTTAGACAATTGTTTTTTTGTTGTACTTAGATTACATTAATCTATTTTGCTGCTTCGAGTATTCGTTTAAGTAGTGGCGTTGTGATGGTCTGTTTTGAAAATGTTTGCATTTAGTTTGATTGATTTGAGTGGATACACTGCGCTTTAGTGGAAAGAGTGAATATGACATAACTCATTTAACATGGCTGAATACAGCTGCTCCCTGTTAAGACCAACATTAGCTAAGTTTTTGTTTGAATGTATGTTTTTTAATGCGTTCAAAATTTAGTTTATTGGTATATTTAGCCATTTTCTGTGGGAATATGTGTCTGACCCATTTGTTAAGAGCATTGTAAAAAAAAAAAACATTAAAGCATTTTATAGCATTTAAGCTAGCGGACCTTTTTCTATGCAGGTTGGCTGATTGTTCTTTTGTTGTACATAGATCCTCATTAAAAAAAAATACTGTTTGAGGCTCAGCTCTGGTATTTTAATTTTTCATGTTACTTATCCGATTACTCGATTATTCAAACTAAATAGTCCATCGATTAATCGACTACTAAAATATTTGATAGCTGCAGACCTACTAAGGTGAATGCCTTACTTTGGCCTTTTGGCCTGTTGTCGGGTCTCGCCGGCCCGGGTCGTTCGGCTGGCTAAAAGCTCAGATTCCTTCACCTGCTAAAGCTACTGCCCCCCGACCCCTGATTGAGCATTAGATGATGGATGGATGGATTTTTATTAAAGACTCACCTTGGTCTAGAGATCTGGCAGGCACCCAGCTTTTGAAGTAGTCATCCTGAAAGCAAGAAGCGTAACATGAGAAAATGAGTTAACATGCCCTTCAAATTTTACAAACCAGGATACGGCATTTTCTGCCAGTAAATTTTTTAGCTAGGTTCACACCGCAGATGTTGATGCACAAATTCGATTTTTTTCGTGTTTCAACACATGGGTGTCCAAACCTGTCCTCAAGGGCCGCTGTGGGTCCTGGTTTTTGTTTCTACCAATCCAGCACAGATGAAGTTTGTTCTAAAACAGGCAGCACCTGACTGCAATCAACTGATTACACTTGTGAGGCACCAGATTGGTGAAAAGATGTCGTCTTGTTGTGTAGGAACGAAATCCAGCACCCACTGCTGCCCTATGTGGAATAGTTGGGACACCACTGCATTAACATGACCAGTGTTGGACGAAGTACTCACTTTTTTGACTGAAGAAAAGCACAAGTGTCTAGAAAAAAAAACTCAAGTAAAAGTCCAATGTACTTGTGTAACCTGGCCCAGAGCTGGTTGTTCCTACACACCCTGAATGCACCAGGTCACATTTTACAGTGGGGCAAATAAGTATTTAGTCAACCGCCCATTGTGCAAGTTCTCCTACTTGAAAAGATTACAGAGGCCTGTAATTGTCAACATGGTTAAACCTCAACCATGAGAGACAGAATGTGGGGGAAAAAAAAACAGAAAATCACATTGTTTGATTTTTAAAGAATTTACTTCCAAATTAGAGTGGAAAATAAGTATTTGGTCACCTACTGATGGGGAAAAATATTACGTGCCTTAACATTAGCACATTATGTATGATTGCCTCTGTGACCTAGATGCCCTAACATTAGCAAATTCACCCTGGGTCCCATAGTTAGAAGGGAATCTCACGAGATAACTCGTTTGGGTCCCATAGTTAGAAGGGAATCTCACGGGATAACTTGTTTTTTTTACCATAGTATTGTTTTATTACACGCCTTGGTCCCATAGTTACACGCCTGGGTCCCATAGCTAGAAGGGAATCTCACGAGATAACTTGTTTTGCACCATAGTACACGCCTGGATCCCATAGTTATACGCCTGGGTCCCATAGCTAGAAGGGAATCTCACAAGATAACTTGTTTTTCACCCATAATATTTACCATTTGTTGCATCTGTTGCAGCACAGCTCATTTGTCCCATGTGAAAAGCCCATTTTCAAGGGGCTGAACCAAAAGTAGCTTTAATGTTTGTCATTGGGCAGGGCCGCACCGCTCGGGGACGGAGGTTGGCCTCTCCGCCTCCGCGGGGCGCGTCCCTACGAAAACCGGACATTTCCGGGCGACCCTCGAAGTCCACTGGTGGATTAGACGTAGAGATCGCCCAGCTTTGTCCTTTTGCCGCTTTACCGGAGTGTTGGCTTCCCGCTCATTTGTCACGGTAAGCAATTTTCATTGCTAAGGGACATCTTGTTGTGCTTTAACAGTAACGCGAGGATTCTGGGATTGACAAACTCAAATCTAGCGTAATCGTTAGTGCTTGTTATGCATGTTTGCTTGCTCTTGTGGGATTGTAATCAATAAATCTAATTTATTCTGCATTTTCTAATCAATAAACATCGTCTATTGAGCAAAAGTGTGCTTGTTACTGACTCACCGCGAACCCAGAAATTTCGGAAAACACCTACAAACCAGCAAGATTTCTGGCTGTCAAAGAGGTCTAACTTCTTCTAACGAGGTCTAACGAGGCTCCACTCGTTATCTGTATTAATGGCACCTGTTTGAACTCATTATCGGTATAAAAGACACCTATCCACAACCTCAGTCAGTCACACTCCGAACTCCACTATGGTTAAGACCAAAGAGCTGTCAAAGGACACCAGAGACAAAATTGTAGACCTGGACCAGGCTGGGAAGACAGAGCTGGGACCACAGTAACAAAGGCTACTTATCAGTAACACAATGCGCCGCCAGGGACTCAAATCCTGCACTGCCAGACGTGTCCCCCTGCTGAAGAAAGTACACGTCCAGGCCCGTCTGCGGTTCGCTAGAGAGCATTTGGATGATCCAGAAGAAGACTGGGAGAATGTGTTATGGTCAGATGAAACCAAAATAGAACTTTCTGGTAGAAAGGAGAAAGAATACTGAATTGCATCCGAAGAACACCATACCCACTGTGAAGCATGGGGGTGGAAAGATCATGCTTTGGGGCTGTTTTCTGCAAAAGGACCAGGACGACTGATCCGTGTAAAGGAAAGAATGAACGGGGCCATGTATCGAGAGATTTTGAGTGAAAATCTCCTTCCGTCAGCTAGGGCATTGAAGATGAGACGTGGCTGGGTCTTTCAGCTTGAAAATTATCCCAAACGCACAGCCAGGGCAAAAAAAGGAGTGGCTTCGTAAGAAGCATTTCAAGGTCCTGGAGTGCTCAAGCCAGTCTCCAGATCTCAACCCCATAGAAAATCTCTGGAGGGAGTTGACGGTCAATGTTGCCCAACGACAGCCCCAAAACATTACTGCTCTAGAGGAGATCTGCATGGAGGAATGGGCCAAAATACCAGCAACAGTGTGTGAAAAGCTTGTGAAGAGTTACAGAAAATGTTTGGCCTCCGTTATTGCCAACCAAAGGTACATGACAAAGTATTGAAATGAACTTTTGGTATTGACCAAATACTTATTTTCCACCATGATTTGCAAATAAATTCTTTAAAAATCAAAAAATGTAATTTTTCTGGGGTTTTTTCTGTCTCTCATGGTTGAGGTTTACTCATGTTGACAATCTAATCTTTTCATGTGGGAGAACTTTCACAATTAATGGTTGACGAAATACTTATTTGCCCCACTGTAAGTCTTATTATGCCAATTAACCAATCACCAGTCACCTAGGCACTATATAAGCTGCCTATCCTCCTCTACCTTCAGTCGTTTTGAAACCTCCGCTAATGAAGCACCGGTTGGTGCTCGGGCCCTAATAAGGAGAAGCAATTAGAACTGACTCACTCTGAACTAACCAATTATCGCGCACCACACACCCACTATTCTGACCGTGTGACTTTATAAAATAAAAAGGCTTCGACAGGTGGGAAGACTTTTGCGACACTAGGCTTCACATCTGCTGAACCCCGTGTTAAACCTTGAGACTCGAGTGGTTTCTGACTGCAAATGGTTTCATCCCCGATAAGGTGGGAGGTTTCTCTCGTTGTGACTGTCATTTGAATAGAATACTCAATACTATATGCATGTTTTATTTCCTGACAGTTTTCTTTGCAATGAGCGCCTTTCTTTTTGCAAACATTTTTTTGAAGGATAGGAATATTATTTTTGTTGTGCTTTCACTAAATGATACCGTAGCGACTTAACTGTTCCGCCCAAATACACGATGGGAAGTCGGGCAACCATGACTGTCAGCGGTGGCTGCAAATGGTATATGTTCTGCGTTGCGCTCAAGAAGAAAATGATAATCTCCTGTCATTCTTCCCCACGTCGCTCGCCATAATAGTTATGTTTGATGCGATGCGTCAAATATTTTAACGTGATGAATTAAAATGAGAGATGTCCCGATCCGATATTTGGATCGGATCGGACGCCGATATGGCCAAAAAAATGTGCATGGGATCGGCCAACACGGAAAAATTCCGATCCAGACCTCCGATCCGGTTTTTCAACTCCGATCCGGGTTTTCCAGCACACCGATTTACATAATCCATTCCAATTTTTGCTTCGGGGTCCTTAAAATCCGGTCCGCATTTTACGGCACACCTTCAACACACTACATTTACATTACCGTCTCCCAATTTACCGAGAGACTTTATCGGTAAAAATGTCAGCTGTGTGGGATCATTTCACCTTAAAGGACGACAAAGAAGCAGAGTGCAACATATGCCACAATAAAGTCAAGCGTGGTGGTAAAGCTATAGTAAGTTTTAATACAACCAACCTAATCAAGCATTTAGCGAAATACCGCCACAAACAATATAAGTATGTTAAGAAAACCGAAGACAAAAAGAATGGTCCTACGCGACTAACACTGGCAGAAATTTTTGCTATGCGTGACAAACTGGCACTCGACAGTCCCAAAGCCCAGGGAATATCAAGAGTCATTGCCGAAGAATTCATTCTGGATGACGAGCCATTATCTCTCGTGAGTAAAGACGCACCATCCGACACTTAGAACCACGGTACAACATGCCCAGCCGTCATTACATCCTTGAGCGATTCGGCCGTGGAAGATTCGAGAATGATTCACAAACATCCAAATTCCGATTATTGAAATATGTCGAGTAAAGCGGAACTAATACACAGCGCGGTCTTCGGGACGCAATGAGAAACGGACCGCATTGCGTCCCGAGAGTAAACATCATGCTTGTCATAGACCCGGGTAATTCCAATGCTCAACTCACGCCTTTAGCTCAACTCTTGCCGCTGGATAAAAAACACAAGAATACCTGACTGCTGCTGACAGCCGCTACAAACTACGTCAACATCGTTTTACTGTAGATAATAGATATCATATGTATATAGAGCTAGATGCTAACGACAGACTCGACGGCGTTAGCAACATTGAAGTATTGAAAACTAGTTGCGTTAGTAAACAGCCGCCATCTTAAAGCAGGAGACTTGCCTAGTAGGCTGTTGTGAACCTTCCAAAAGAACCTAATTCACTTTTTATCTCCTAAATCGGCAAAATCTTGACTTGAATCTATCTTCGAAACAAATTTAAAACTTTCACATGTCGAAAGTAGACAGAAGGGAAATTATGGAATAACGGGAGCAATTTTAACAACAGTTGATTCGCAAAATTAAATGAAATGAATGTAGTTTAAAGCTGCTGATACAGAATAGGGACTTGAGTATTTTATTTACTGTTTTAAAATGTTAACTTGAGACTGAAATAGTCGTTTATTTAAACCTGAGAGGCTTTTTATACAATTTTTCTAACTAATGCACGAAACATTAAAAGCATGTAATAGCTTGGGGGGTTTGTGGGATTTTCCACTGAGGTTGTTGGTGTGTTTTGCTTTTTTAAGACAGTTTACAATACTATTTGCACGTTTTACTGACTGACTATGCCATTTCTGTTTGTTATTTTGAATGTTTTGTGTTTGTCACTGAATAAACAGGTCAGTTTCTTGTTACCAACCGTTGTGTGTTATTCAAACTCACCTAATTCAGCTGGCTAGTTGTTATCAAGAGTACCAAAACCTTTTTCAACATGAGTCTGACAACTAAGTAAGGAGGCTAAATAACTTTAAACTTTAACACATGCTCAGATAGGCCGGTATCGGCCAGTATCAGTATTGGATTGGAAGTGCAAAACAATATTGGTATCGGATCGGAAGTGCAAAAACCTGGATCGGGACATCCCTAAAATAATTAATTACCGCCAGTTAACGCGATAAATTTGACAGCACTTATTTTAATCCATTCCCTTTGGTCCTCCATAGGGCAGAGCAACTCTTTTTTTTCCTGTTCCAAGTACATATTTTGCCCTGGAAGTAGTCTGAAGACGTTGCAGACAGCTTTGCCAGCTCATTCACGCTCCTATGATGTTGTCTGCATCTAAAGTAGAAGCTAAAGCAGAGGTGTGTGTCAGGTCTGCGTTGGTGATACAAAGTGCATCGGACAGAGAAAACCCACGGAATATTAAAAGAAAGACCTCTGCCTTCATCTCCATACAATGAGAAGAAAGATATCAAGAGGAGTGGAAATGAGGTTGGGTTTCCCTGCTTCAGTGGTAGTCTCGTTTCTCTTTTCTTCCTTTTAGATCAGACAAATTCATGCCTATCAAATAGGATGTTAGAAGCCATTTTGATGAGTTTGTTGAAGTTGAAGCCTTTGTCATTTAGATAATACATGAGAAGCATTTCATAATTGTTTATGCTTTGTTTGTTTGTGTATTTCAAGTTAAAAAGGAATAATAACAACTCGAAAATGCTATTTCTGGAGAAACTCCCTTGGTAGCTTTACTATGATAGTTGGCATTTAGGGTCTCTTCCTGTTCATTTTGAAGCATTCCAGAGCCCAAAATTGATTGGACATGATGCGCCGTCAATGGCACTTATTTTGAGGTGCGCCAGGCTATAATTTTTCTTGCGGCTAAAATGTAAGGGTCCGCCAGGATTTGCCCAAAAACTTGCCCATTCATTTCCAATGAACAAAATTGGCTTTAATCGCTGTTCCATTGACGGGACGTGGCCTGTAATCAACAGAAAGTGACAAGGGAAATACCCAAAACCCACAGGAAGTGCCCCAATACCAACAAGTGACCCTTAAATGCCCCCATTCAACTGAAAGTGACCTGATATGAGCAGGAAGTGATAACAAAATGCCTTATTATGCCTCATTAAAGGAAGTGACGTTATAATGCCCCCTATCAACGGAATGCGACCTGATAACATCAGGAAGTGCCTCCAGATTAACACCAAGTGAGCCATTATCAACAGGAAGTGACCCTGAAATGTCCCAAAATCAACAGAAAGTGACCTAATACCAACAAAAAGACCCCTGAAAGCCCCCATTTCAATGGAAAGTGACCCAATATGAGCAAGAAGTGACCCCTAAACACCCCCAAATCAACAGGAGAGGACCCTGAAATACCCTAAATCAACAGAAGGTGGCTCCAAAATGCCTCATTATGCCTTGTCAAAGGTAGCGACCTCGAAATACCCCCAGATCAACAGGTGGTGACCCTGAAATTCTGCAAAATTAACAGACCTAATATCAACAAAAGGAGCCCTGAAATGCCTCCACTTCGATGGGAAGTGACCTGATATGAGCAGGAAGTGTCCTCTAAGTGCCCCCAAATCAACAGGAGGTGACTCACTATCAACAGGAAGCGACCCTGAAATGCCCCAAAATCAATAGGAAATGACCTAATACCAACAAAAAGAACCTTGAAATACCAGATATGAGCAGGAAGTGACCCCTAAATGCCTCCAGATCAACAGGAAGTGACCTGATATCAACAGGAAGTGACATGCAAATGCCCTAACATTAACAGAAAGTGACCTAATACCAACAAGTGACCCCGAAATGCTCCAATTTCAATGGAAAGTGACCTGATATGAGCAAGAATAGACCACTAAATGCCCCTACATCAACAAGAAGTGGCTCGATATGAACAGGAAGTGACATGCAAACGCCCCAAAATCAACAGGAAGTGACCTAATACCAACAAGTGACCCCAAACTGCCCCCATTTCAACAGAAAGTGACCCAATATGAGCAGGACGTCACCCCTATATAACCCCAGATTAACATGAAGTGACCCATTATCAACAGGATGTGACATGCAAATACCCCAACATCAACAGGAAGTGACCTCAACTAAACAAGTGACCCCAAAATGCCCCCATTTCAAGGAAAATGACCCTGATAAGAGCGGGAAGTGACCCCAAAATGCTCCCATTTCAACAGAAAATGACCCGATACGAGCAGGAAATGACTCCTAAATGCCCCCATATCAACAGGAAGTGACCCATTATCAACAGGAAGTGACATGCAAATGCCCTAACATCAACAGCAAGTAACCTAACACCAACACATGACCCCGAAATGCCCCCATTTCAACGGAAAGTGACCTGATGTGAGTAGGAAGTGACCCCTAAATGCCCCTACATCAACAGGAAGTGATTTGATATCAACAGGAAGTGACATTCAAATGCCCCAACATCAACAGGAAGTGAACTCATACCAACAAGTGACCCCAAAATGCTCTCATTTCACGGAAAATGACCTGATATGAGCGGGAAGTTACCCCAAAATGCTCCCATTTCAACAGAAAATGACCTGATAATAGCATAAATTGACCCCTAAATGCCCCTACATCAACAGGAAGTGATTTGATATCAACAGCAAGTGACATGAAAATGCCCCAAAATCAAAGGAAGTGACCTGAGACCAACAAGTGACCCAAAATTGCCCCCATTTCAAAGGACAGTGACTCAATATGAGCAGGAAGTGACCCCTAAATGCCCCCAGATGAACAGGAAGTGACCCGATATCAAAAGGAAGTGATGCAAAATCAACAGGAAGCGACCTCAAACCAGCAGATGACCTTGAAATTCCTCCATATCAACAGAAAGTGACCTGATATGAACAGGAAGTGACCCCGAAATGACCCAAAATCAACAGGAAGGGACCTCATACCAACAAATGACCTCAAAATCTCTCCATATCAAAAGGATATGACCTAATATCATCCGGAAGTGACATGCAAATGCCCCAAAATCTACAGGAAGTGGCCTCAAACCAACAAGCGACCCCAAAATGCACCCATTCAAGGAAGATGACCTGATATGAGCGGGAAGTGACCCCAAAATGCTCCCATTTCAACAGAAAAATTGACCTGATAATAGCAGGAATTGACCTCTAAATGCACCCATTTCAACAGAAAGTGACCGGATATGAGCAGGAAGTGACCCCTAAATGTGCCCAGATCAACAAGAAGTCAACTGTTATCAACAGGAAGTGACATGAAAATGCCTCCAAATCAACAAGAATCGACCTAATACCAACAACTGCCTCAAAAATGCCCCCATTTCAATGGAAAGTGACCTGATATGAACAGGAAGTGACCCCTAAATTCTCCTACATCAACAGGAAGTGACCTAATACCAACAAATGACTCAAAAATTCCCTTATATCAACAGGAAGTGACAGATATCAACAGGAAGTGACATGCAAATGCCCCCAAATCAACAGGAATCGACCTAATACCAACAACTTACTCAAAAATGTCCCCATTTTAACGGCAAAGTGACCTGATATAAGTAGGAAGTGACCCCTAAATGCCCCTACATCAACAGGAAGTGACCCGATATCAACAGGAAGTGACATACAAATGCCCCAACATCAACAGGAAGTTACCTAATACCATATAAAGACCCCAAAATGCCCCCATATCAACAACAAATGACCTAATTTCAACAGGAATTGACCCATAAATGCCTAAAATCAACAGAAAATGACCCGTTATCAACAGGAAGTGATATGTAAATTCCCCCAAATCAACAGGAAGTGACCTCAAACCAACAAGCGACCCCAAAATGCTCCCATTCAAGGAAGATGACCTGATATGAGCGGGAAGTGACCCCAAAATGCCCCCCGTTCAAAGAAAATGACCCTGATAAGAGCGGGAAGTGACCCCAAAATGCTCCCATTTCAACAGAAAGTGACCGGATATGAGCGGAAGGTGGCCCCTAAATGCGCCCAGATCAACAAGAAGTCAACTGTTATCAACAGGAAGTGATATGAAAATGCCTCCAAATCAACAGGAATCGACCTAATACCAACAACTGCCTCAAAAATGCCCCCATTTCAATGGAAAGTGACCTGATATGAACAGGAAGTGACCCCTAAATGCCCCTACATCAACAGGAAGTGACCTAATACCAACAAATGACTCAGAAATGCCCTTAGATCAACAGGAAGTGACATGCAAATGCCCCCAAATCAACAGGAATCGACTTAATACCAACAACTGACTCAAAAATGTCCCCATTTCAACGGCAAAGTGACCTGATATAAGTAGGAAGTGACCCCTAAATGCCCCTAGATCAAGAGGAAGTGACCCGATATCAACAGGAAGTGACATACAAATGCCCCAACATCAACAGGAAGTTACCTAATACCAACAAATGACCCCAAAGTGCCCCCATATCAACAACAAATGACCTAATTTCAACAGTACTGACCCCTAAATGCCCCAAAATCAACAGAAAATGACCCGTTATCAACAGGAAGTGACATCTAAATACCCCCATATCAACAGAAAGTGACCTGCCATGAAGTGAAAGTGACCCTAAATGCCCCAGATCAACAGGAAAGGAAGTGACCAGATATACCAACCATCACAGCAAAGCTACCATCACATTTTTTAACGATTATCTTTTCTACTATTTCCCTTCACGGCTAGAGCATAACTGTTTTGCACTCAAATAACTAGCACCTTGCAGACTCTAAAAACATAAAAATGGAAATAGAACAGTGGTGTTTTAACACTGCATGACAATATTAGAAACACAATGGACTGACTTACCTCCGCTTCCTTAGAAATGATTGCAGAGGAAAAGAAAAAGAAAGGTCAGTCATAATGTCTGCCGCCCATCTGATAGAACAACCCCTCGGCCACTCATTCTGAATATTACATTCGACGAGAGATTCATTTAACACGAAGTGGACTCGGACAAAGACACGCTTGCAATCGCAGCCTTTATTTTATGTGGCAGGCAATAGGAATTGCCATTGCTAAAAGGGAAGAGCAGCGTCAATAAAAAGAGAAGAGAAAGAGAAGACGGAAAGGTTTCTATGCGAAATGGTTTCACAGATATGGATGTGAGTTATTGCTAGGGATGGGTATCGTTAAAGTTTTAACGATACGACTCCCCTTGATGGTACTGCTTATCGATCTGGTATGTTAATGGTATTGTTAGGGCTACAGGGTTTTGTCCACCCCCCCTTGAAAAACAGTTATAGGGGTGGGAACCTCTGAGTAGGGACACTCGATACAAGGCTAAAAAAAATGATTATAACTCGTAGACATCCAACTTGTTTGAACAGGGAAGGTAAATGTTGAGGTAATTATCGAGGGTTGATTGATTGCTTGTGCTCATATATATCATAAATAATACATATTGCCATATTTTTCTTATTGATATAACCAGTAAATGATTATTGCTTGCTATACTAGGTTGTAGTATAATGCTTAAGTGTTACAAAGAGTAAAGAGGGTCGGGATGACAACTGCCTTGCTTCATGGCCGCATCATTGCGTAACTAGACCTTCCGAGACATCTTCAGCACCTGGCGTCTGGACTTTCGTCTAGACCTTCGAGGACAATTTTCCATTCGAGGACATCTTCCATGGCCGCAGCGTTGCATAACTGAAGTATCTGGGTCATTTTGACCATTTTTACATGTGCCTTTGCTTACATACGTGTACTTACTTAGTTCCACCTACATGCTCACACATATCCAACCAAAATCACATGGGTGTCTCCAGCTTGCTCCCCCCCTCCCTCAGGGCGGCACCCTTTTGTGTTAGGACAAACCCCTAAATAAAAATAGCAAGGAGGGTTTTTCTTTAGATCAATTTTGGTGACCATACAGCGTAATCTAGCATTTTTCTGTCTGGTCACTCTTTTGCTCTCCTTGGCCAAGAAAACTGAGTGTCTTTTCTCCTTATTTTTGGGTAATTTTACAAATGTCTACCTAAGGGTCTCTATTTGAACTTGACATTTATTTGGTCCTTCGAGCCAGATCCGAACCAGCGACCTAAGGATCAGGATGAACAGGAAGTGTCCCTGAAATGCCACAAAATCGACAGAAATTTACCTGACATCAACAGGAAGTGACCAAATACAAATGGGAAGTGTCCCCGAAATGTCACAAAATCAACGGGCAGTGAATGCAAAATGTCTAAATCAACAGGAAGCGACTCCAAAATGTCTATAGAAACGGGAAGTGACCCAATATGACCAGGAAGCATCCTCAAAAAAGGACATAATCAACAGCAAGTGGCCCCAAATTGCCCCCAAATCTACTGGTAGTGAACCCAAAATGCCTATACAGTGGGGCAAATAAGTATTTAGTCAACCACCAATTGTGCAAGTTCTCCTACTTTAAAAGATTAGAGAGGCCTGTAATTGTCAACATCGGTAAACCTCAACCATGAGAGACAGAATGTGGAAGAAAAAAAAATGAAAAAAATTATTTCCAAATTAGAGTGGAAAATACGTATTTGGTCACCTACAAACAAGCAAGATTTCTGGCTGTCAAAGAGGTCTAACTTCTTCTAACAAGGTCTAACGAGGCTCCACTCGTTACCTGTATTAATGGCACCTGTTTGAACTCATTATCGGTATAAAAGACACCTGTCCACAATCTCAGTCAGTCACACTCTAAACTCCAATATGGCCAAGACCAAAGACCTGTCAAAGGACACCAGAGACAAAACTGTAGACCTGCACCAGTCTGGGAAGACGCTTGGTGTAAAGCATAGGTGTCAAACCAATTCCACAAAGGGCTAAGTGGGTGCTGGATTTTGTTCCAACCGATCCGGCGCAAACAGTTCAACCAATTAAATTGCTGTTGAAACAAGCAGCACCTGACAAAGTTTAACTGATTACCCATGTAAGAGATCAGATTGGTCAAAAGGTGTCCTCTTCATTGGTTGGTAAGAAAACCTGCACCCACTTGGCCCTTTATGGTGTCAGTTTGACACCAGTGGTGTAAAGAAATCAACTTTGGGAGCAATTATTAGAAAATGGAAGACATACAAGACCACTGATAATCTCCCTCCATCTGGGGCTCCATGCAAGATCTCTACCCGTGGCATCAAAATGATAACAAGAACGGTGAGCAAAGATCCCAGAACCACACGGTGAGACCTAATGAATGACCTACAGCATGGGTGTCCAAACCTGTCCGCAAGGGCCGCTGTGGGTCCTGGTTTTTGTTCCTACCAATCGAGCACAGACAGTTTAACCAATGAAGTTTGTGCTAAAACAAGCAGCACCTGACTGCAATCAACTGATTACACTTGTGAGACGCCAGATTGGTGAAAAGATGTCATCTTGTTTTGTAGGAATGAAATCCAGCACCCACTGCGCCCCTAGGTGAAATAGTTTGGACACCACTGACCTACAGAGAGCTGAGACCACAGTAACAAACGTTACTATCAGTAACACAATGCCCCGTCAGGGACTCAAATCCTGCAATGCCAGACGTGTCCCACTGCTGAAGCCAGTACAGGTCCAGGCTCGTCTGCGGTTCGCTAGAGAGCATTTGGATGATCCAGAAGAGAACTGGGAGAATGTGTTATGATCAGATATAACAAACTAGAACTTTTTGGTAGAAACACAGGTTCTCGTGTTTGGAGGAGAAAGAATACTGAATTGCATCCAAAGAACACCATACCCACTGTGAAGCATGGGGTTGGAAACATCATGCTTTGGGGCGGTTTTTCTGCAAAGGGACCAGGACGACTGATCTGTGTAAAGGAAAGAGTGAATGGGGCCATGTATCGAGAGGTTTAGAGTGAAAATCTCCTTCCATCAGCAAGGGCATTGAAGATGAGACGTGGCCGGGTCTTTCAACATGACAATGATCCCAAACACACAGCCAGGGCAAAAAAATAGTGGCTTCGTAAGAGGAATTTCAAGGTCCTGGAGTGGCCTCGCCAGTCTCCTGATCTCAACCCCATAGAAAATCTGAAAGTCCGTGTTGCCCAACGGCAGCCCAAAAACATCACTGCTCTAGAGGAGAACTGCATGGAGGAATGGGCCAAAATACCAGCAACAGTGTGTGAAAAGCTTGTGAAGAGTTACAGAAACCGTTTGGCCTCCGTTATTGCCAACAAAGGGTACATAACAAAGTATCGAGATGAACTTTTGGTATTGACCAAATACTTATTTTCCACCATGATTTGCAAATAAATTCTTTAAAAATCAAACAATGTGATTTTCTTTTTTTTTTCACATTCTGTCTCTCATAGTTGAGGTTTACCAATGTTGACAATTACAGGCCTCTCTAATTTTTTCAAGTGGGAGAACTTACACAATTAGTGGTTGACTAAATACTTATTTGCCCCACTGTACTACAATGTGAAATGCCTACTCGATCATGTAATGATGTGCGTCCTTGGTCTAATGGGGACGGGATTTAATAAGCCCAGGCTTCTCTCGTCAGCCCCTGTCTTTTCTTCGGTTTTCTTCCGGTTAATCTTATCACAACGCTATCTTGTAACTGTCAATGATACCGATGATGACGACAATAAACAATAATAAACAACAAATGACCCCCAAATCCCTCCATATCAACAGAATCTGACCTAATATCAACAGGAAGTGACATACAAATGCTCCAAAATCAACAGGAAGTGACCTCATACTAAGCCTGAACGATATATCGTTTAAACATCGCCATCGCAATGTGTGCGAGTTTGTAATTTCTACATGTCCACCAAGAGTCACAGCTAAGGTAGATAAACAGAAGTATTTAATAAAGCCAATCATTTTTCTACTACAGTACTTTATTCTTGTTCAAAAATGATTTGGTTGGACAGTTATGTTTAAAACTGATCAAAATTATTATCTGGTCTTTGCTTTTTGGCAACAGGACGTGTCCCCCAAACTTCCCCGCTTCCATTGACAGACATGGACGTCCAAATTTTCCATTCATTTCCAATGGCATTTCCTCTGTTTAATGCCATTGACGGGCATATTTGTCCATTCTATAGATGCCAATATACTTGGATGCCATTGACAGCTATGAACATCCAAATTTCTTCCCATTCATTTTCAATGAAAAACAATGTCCCCAAATCAAAAGGAAATAACGAGATATCAACAGGACACGCCCCCAAATGACCTGATATGATCAGGCCACGCCCCCCAAATGTTCCCAAATGACCTTATATGATCAGGCCACGCCCCCTAAATATTCCCAAATGACCTGATATGATCAGGCCACGCCCCCTAACTGTTCCCAAATGACCTGATATGACTAGCCCACGCCCCAAATGCTCCCAAATGGCCTGATATGAATAGGCCACGCCTCCCAAATGTTCCCAAATGACCTGATATCATTATCGCAGGCCCCATAAATGTCCCCAAATAGACAGGAAGTGACCTAATATTGTCCCTGAATTTTCCCCAAACCAAACTAGGCTGGGGCTAAGATCTGTATCTCCACATGGCAAAGACCAGAAGTAATTTCTCCCGAAATTGCAGTTTCTAGTTACATTTGAAGTGCTTAAAACCATTTTTTAATATATATAATATATACATTTTTTAAAATATTTGGGGGGCGGGGTGCGCAACTTCGCGGTTTTTCACTTATCGCGGCGGGTTCTGGTCCCCATTAACCGCGAAAAACGAGGGATCACTGTACACTGTGGTCATTGTGAGTCATCCAAAATCTTTCCAAAAAGCTATTCAAGTCATCTAGTGAAAATTTCTGCAGCAATAGTTTTTTCCAATATCGTTCAGGCCTACCTCATACCAACAAATCACCCGAAATACCTCCATATCAACAGAAAGTGACCTGATATGAACAGGAAGTGACCCCTAAATATCCCCAAATCAACAGGAAGTGACCTCACACCAACACATTTTCTTCTTATAATTGATTTGAATATCATTTAGTATGTGAATCAATAAGAAAAAGTCTCCCAAATTCCCTTTACACTATTTTTTGCAGCAGTCTCCACTGCAGCAGTTGTAAATTCTCCCCGAAATATTCAGTCTCAAGGATGGCCTTTCCTTTCCCGTGACCCTTATTAATATTTCAACGTGCCCATCTAAAAAACATTCAATGGTGTTCTCGCACAACCTCAATGTCATGCAAACCCTTGGAAATGACGGTTATTAAACTTGCTTGAATTTGGAAAACATCCTCGATATTGGAGCTCCTTTGACAAATGTTCACTTTCAATTCATCTGTTGGACGATTTTGGTAAATGTACGACCGGGACTCAATTTATGCATCCCTGTGCTTCAATTAGAATTTCTATTTAACATGCTGTACAGCATCTGTTGTCTGAAATTAGAACCCCTTCATTGTAAAACTCGACGCGGTTGATTTTATTTTGCGGCGCCTCTCTCGTAATTATGACTAATTGGCTGCATGGTTGAGTCCAAGCCCCTTTTTGACACGGTGTGCCGTTCCATTTGATTGTAGTCCCTTGAGATTTAGAAAAAGTACAAGTTGTGAGCACATTTTGGAATATAAAGCACAGTTGGCAAAGTTGGCGCGAGATGTCGAATTAATTTTCACTGGGACGGGGGCGCGAATAAACGTTCATTTGCCTCTCCCGGTCAAAATGGATTGGACGTCAACCGCCGTCAATGGCACTGAAACATTCACGGCTAGTCTTTTGTGCAGCAGGGCCTAGAACCAAAAGTGGTACTTGCCATGTGGCAAAATGGATTTTGCCATTTGGCTTTTTTTTTCATGTTGCAAATTTTTGCCATGTTGCAAAATGGATTTTGCCATATGGCATTTTTTTTTGCCACGTGTCATTCTTTTTGCCATGTGGCAAAATGGATTTTGCCATGTGGCATTTTTTTCTGCCCTTTGTCATTCTTTTACCCATGTGGCAAAATGGATTTTGCCATGTGGCATTTTTTTTGGCCATGTGGCAAAATTGATTTTGCCATGTGGCATTTTCTTTTCACCGTCAATGGCACTGAAACATTCACAGCCAGTCTTTTGTGCAGCAGGGCCGAGAACCCAAAGTGGTACTTGCCATGTGGCAAAATGGATTTTGCCATTTGGCTTTTTTTTTCATGTTGCAAATTTTTGCCATGTTGCATAATGGATTTTGCCATATGGCATTTTTTTTTTGCCATGTGTTATTCTTTTTGCCATGTGGCAAAATGGATTTTGCCATTTGTCTTTTTTTTCATGTTAAAAATTTTTGCCATGTTGCAAAATGGATTTTGGCATAAGGCATTTTTTTTTGCCATGTGTCATTCTTTTTGCCATGTGGCAAAATGGATTTTGCCATTTGTCTTTTTTTTCATGTTGCAAATTTTTGCCATGTTGCAAAATGGATTTTGCCATAAGGCATTTTTTTTTGCCATGTGTCATTCTTTTTGCCATGTGGCAAAAATGGATTTTGCCATGTGGCATTTTTTTTTGCCTTGTGTCATTCTTTTACCCATGTGGCAAAATGGATTTTGCCATGTGGCATTTTTTTTTTGCCATGTGGCAAAATGGATTTTGCCATGTGGCATTTTCTTTTCACCGTCAATAGCACCGAAACATTCACAGCCAGTCTTTTGTGCAGCAGGGCCGAGAACCCAAAGTGGTATTTGCCATGTGGCAAAATGGTTTTTCCCATGAGGCATTTTTTTGCCATGTGTCCTTCTTTTTGCCATGTGCCTTTTTTTTTGCCATGTTGCAAAATGGATTTTACCATGTGGCATTTTTTTTGCCATGTGGCAAAATGGATTTTGCCATGTGCCATTTTATTTGAAACATTCACGGCTAGTCTTTTGTGCAGCAGGGCCTAGAACGTGGTACTTGCCAGGTGGCAAAATGGATTTTGCCATTTGGCTTTTTTTTTCATGTTGCAAATTTTTGCCATGTTGCGAAATGGATTTTGCCATGTGTCATTCTTTTTGCCATGTGGCAAAATGGATTTTGCCATGTGGCTTTTTTTTTTGCCTTGTGTCATTCTTTTACCCATGTGGCAAAATGGATTTTGCCATGTGGCATTTTTTTTGCCATGTGGCAAAATGGATTTTGCCATGTGCATTTTCTTTTCACCGTCAATGGCACTGAAACATTCACAGCCAGTCTTTTGTGCAGCAGGGCCGAGAACCCAAAGTGGTATTTGCCATGTGGCAAAATGGTTTTTCCCATGAGGCATTTTTTTGCCATGTGTCCTTCTTTTTGCTATTTGCCTTTATTTTTTTGCCATGTTGCAAAATGGATTTTACCATGTGGCATTTTTTTGCCATTGCGGCAAAATGGATTTTGCCATGTGCCATTTTATTTGCCATGTGGCAAAATGGATTTTCCCATGAGGCATTTTTTTGCAATGTCATTCTTTTTGCCATTTGGCCTTTTTTTTTTGCCATCTGGCATTTTTTTTTGCCATGTTGCAAAATTTTTGCCATGTTGCAAAATTGTTTTTGCCATGTGGCCTTTTTTTTGCCAAAATCAAGAGGAATTGACATGTAGATGCCACCAAAATCAACAGGAATTGACCTGTATATCCCGCTAAAATCAACAGGAAGTGACCCGTACATGCCGCTAAAATCAACAGGAAGTGACCCGTACATGCTGCCAAAATCAACAGGAAGTGACCCATACATGCCGCCAAAATCAACAGGAAGTGCCCCGCACATGCCGCCAAAATCAACAGGAAGTGACCCGCAAATGCCGCTAAAAGCAACAAGAATTCACCCGCAAATGCCGCCAAAATCAACAGGAATTGACCCATCCATGCCGCCAAAATCAACAGGTGGTGACCCATAAATGCCGCCAAAATCTACAAAAGGTGACCCATAAATGCCGGCAAAATCAACAGGAATCGACCTGTAAATGCCGCCAAAATCAACAGGAATTGACCCGCAAATGCCGCCAAAATCAACAAGGTGGTGACCCATAAATGCCGCCAAAATCAACAAGGTGGGGACCCATAAATGTCGCCAAAATCAACAGGTGGTGGCCCATAAATGCCGGCAAAATCAACAAAAATTGACCCATAAATGCCGCCAAAATCAACAGGAATCGACCCGTAAATGCCACCAAAATCAACAGGAATTCACCCGTAAATGCCGCCAAAATCAGCAGGAAGTGACCTGTAAGTACCCCAAAAGGAAAAGGAAGTGAGCAAAAATCAACCGGAAATGACCAACTGTTAGGGCCTCGGCCCCTCCCTCCTGAACCCTGGCCCACCTTGGGCAGGTGTGAGTGTTTTTGATTTGCAGGTTGGACGCCACAAGGGTGGAGCAGCCACAGCTGCTGGCAATGACAATCAGCCATCTTCATAAGCCAGTGGACGCCACCACGTCGTCGCACGATCAACTAGTCTGTTTACCACGTCAGTTGCGTCTCGCGTACTTAATTATTTATCTGATCCCCGGCTCACGACTTTTCTCTTCTCGCCCCAGGTCCTGACTTTGCGCGCCCCTATCGGATCCCACGCCTGCCTTCCTTCTGAGCTCCCACACCCCGCGTCGGCTCAGCTACACCGAGCAGAACAACTCACGCCCGCCACGTTATTGTTTGTGCTCGCCAATAAAATATTATTCGCCACAACCCCTGCTTGTCTGCATTTGGATCCCCTCTCGTCGCACACCCTAACACCAACTCGTTTAAAGTTGGACAGATGAACAAATGTTGGCATTGACTGACAATGAGTTCATTTTGGGGCATTTCAGGTCAGATTCTGTTGATTTTTGGGTTACATTAGCAGGTCACTTCCGGTTGATTTTGGTTTACTGAACAGGAAGTGACCTGTCAATGTCCCAAAATCAACAGGGTGCGACTTGTAAATGCTCCAAAAGGAAAAGGAAGTAATGTCAATGCTAAGATCTGTTCATCCGTTGCCATCCCTCCCACTTTAAACAGTTTGGATGTCTATGGTCATCAATGGTAGCCAAGGGGTTCATTTTTGGTCATTTCAGGTCATTTCCTGTTCATTTTTGAGGCATAGACCGGTCACTTCCTGTTGATTTTGGGTCACTGAACAGGAAGTGACCCAAAATGAATAGGAACTGACCTGTCAATGCCTGTAAAACCAGAGAAAACTGGCTATGAATGCCCTGCCTTCAGTGCCATTGATGGCACGAAACGTAAAATTCATTTTCTAACCTTAACTTTAACTGTGTTTATCCACGCTTGTTTGCAAATCTTACCGGGTAAGAACACTCCTTTCCTTCCTCTAAAAAATAAGGAAAAAAATCCACCCAGAGTACTGACTTCTGCCCAAATACTTGGCAATTGCAGGCAGGTAGATCATCGGGAGCCCTCCCTCACGGACATTTCCAACATCCGCAGAGCCGTCAGCTTTTCTGGTGACACCTACCACCCCTCATATTCCCACGTCAACCTTCTCTTCGGGATGAAGGTACTGAGCCTCCGGGCCCATTCCACAACAAACAGCTTCATAAATCATGCTGACAGGATGCTGAACTCTGTCCACTACCTTCACACTCTTCTCCTGCCCCTGGACTGTTACCATTCACTTGCACAGAAAAAAAAGACCATCTGCGGATTCACAATATGCGGTCGACCATCCATTTGGAAGATGAAAATATGAATCAAGTGACTCAAGCACTTTTCCCTAATAACTAAATAAATGGCATGGTCACGATAAATAACAGTCTAGTGTTAAATGGAATATGAAATAATAAAAATTAGGGCTGTCAAAATTATCGCGTTAACGGGCGGTAATTAATTTATCTAAATTAATCACGTTAAAATATTTGACGCATTTGACGCACATGCCCCGCTCAAACAGATTCAAATGACAGCACAGTGTCACGTCCAGTTGTTACTTGTGTTTTTTGGTGTTTTGTCGCCCTCTGCTGGCGCTTGGGTGCGACTGATTTTATGGGTTTAGGCACCATGAGCATTGTGTAATTATTGACTTCAACAATGGCGAGCTACTAGTTTATTTTTTGATTGAAAATTTTACAAATTTTATTAAAACAAAAACATTAAGAGGGGTTTTAATATAAAATTTCTATAACGTGTACTAACATTCATCTTTTAAGAACTACAAGTCTTTCTATCCATGGATCGCTTTAACAGAATGTTAAAAATGTTAATGCCATCTTGTTGATTTATTGTCTTAATAAACAAATACAGTACTTATGTACCGTATGTTGAATGTATATATCCATGTAATATCCGTATATCAGTATCTTTCCATTCCAACAATAATTTCCAGAAAAATATGGCATATTTTATAGATGGTTTGAATTGCAATTAATTACGATTAATTAATTTTTAAGCTGTGATTAACTCGATTAAAAATTTTAATCGTTTGATGACAGCCCTAATAAAAATGCATTTATTTAGGACAACATGGCAAAATGACTCCAGAATGGTCAAAACTGTCGACTTCACCTTTATTGTCGCACCTCAATCGTCCAAACAATATTTTATGCCGCCTAAGTCAGGCTTATGTCATTTCCCTTCCCTGGCTTCGGGGAATGTAAACAAACCAAGTGGCGTGACAGCTAGCCGACATGCTAACCTGAACCGGGTGATGTTTCAAACTCTTCGAAGCAGAAAATCACACATAACTAGCCCAGATCATTTCACATGACGACCGGGTTGTCGATTGTCTTCGCCGATCGGCGACCCGCCTGACGGCGAATGAGTTAGAGCTCGTCATTCCCCCGCTGAGGGCAGAGGGCTCGTTTACGGGGAAGCGGCTGGACAATGACTGCCGGACAAACCGGCCGACGTCGGAGGAGCGTGTAGCTGCCAAATGGTTAACACGAATATGGCAAAATAATGCTTTACTACACAGCGGAGTCGTAAATGGCGAGAGACTCATAGGAGGGCGGCTGCAGTTGTTGTGCAGCTAACATGTGCAGCTAATGTGTATGAGGAGAGCTTTTTACATGCCCATCCATGATCAAACGTAAGTAGTCCTTTATTTAAAGACAGTTTGTAGTGTTTATTTGTGGCTATTTTTAACACAATGTTGCATTTTCTGATCGGTCGGAAAATTTGACAGAACACCGGGCACATGAAGAGAGCAATAAGAAGAGTATAGTGCTCTCCCGGCGGTGGGATGTGCGACAAGCTGCCAGTCGCCTGCCGAGGGGACAAGGAGTGTTTAGGCCACAAAATGCAAGCCACCTACATATTAAAATGATCCGAGTATTTGACATAATACAAAACACTATGTTTACTCCCTTCCTCGTAAGTCCCATGGTCCCACAGTAGTAGGGTTTGTTTTGGCCAATATCCATCGGTGAATGGGAACCTTTTGAAACCCCAAAAAGGTTCAGACGCCTCTTCCTGGTGCAGCAACATTTTTCTGCAGCCGTTTGGCATGCCGTGATGCGAAAAATAAACAAATTAATCCGCAAAATCAGCTGAATCCTTAGTCATTCTCATAAAACAATACAGCTGGATAGTGGAGGACTCCTTCTACCGTACACGTCACAGCGCCCTCTTTCTCAACTCGAGACTGGAGCCGGAAGTCACTCATTTTCATGGCGCGGGATTCAAAAATTGAACATATAAAACGATCGCTTCCACACACATCCAAGCGGTCCATTTCATTCAGGAGCATAAAACATCGCGTGAAATGTGAAATGAACATGCTTTTTGGTGTCATACCCACTTTAAAGAGCAATTGAAACCAATTTTTACCAAAGAATTGAATTTAGGCGTGTGCCCAATCACTGATGAGTGGCCAAGGGCTTTCCACTTATTGATGACACTGCGCACTAGAGCTGGGAATCTTTGGGCACCTAACGATTCGATTACGATTACGATTCAGAGGTTCCGATTCGATTATAAAACGATTATTGATGCACCCCACTCCTTTTTTTTTTTTTTTTTTTTTTTTTTTTTTTTTTTTTTTTTAATTTGTTTTGTACATTAGTTCCAAAATTGTTCAAAAATCCTCTCAGGCTAAACCAAACTACTATTTCAGTATCAAATTAACATATAGCAGTAAACAAATATACAAAAATAACAGTAAATAAAAAACTCCAGTCCCCATTCTATATCAGCAGCTAGAAACTACTTTCAATTAATTTAATGTTGTGAATCAACCGTTAAAGTTGTTAAAATTGCTCCTGTTATTCCATAATTTCTCTTTTGTCTACTTTCAACATGTAAAAGTTTTAAAACTATTTTAAAGATAGATTCAAGTCAATATTTTACCGATTTAGGAGTATTTTAGATAAAAAGTTAATTAGGTGTGCTTGGAAGGTTCGCAACAACAGCCTTGCAGGGAAGTGTACTGCTTTAAGATGGCGGCCGTTACTAACGCCCGCATCTAGTTTTTTGTAGATGTGCTGGTAACGATACCGAAGCTATAATGCATCTAGTCCTATATAAATGATATCTACCGTAACATAATGTGGCTTGTAGCAGCTTTTCGGCAGCAGTCAGGTATATTGTTGTTTTTTTTTTTATCTCGTGGCATGAGTTGAGCTAGAGCCGTGAGTTGAGCATTGGCGTTACCCAAGGGGCCGGGTAATGAGAAGCATGATGTTTAGCTACTCTCGCTCCGTCCCTAATTGCGTACCGAAGACCGCGCGGCGCGCTGAGTGTGTCGTACTTCTGCTTTACTTGGCATATTTCAATAATCAGAATTTGGATGTTTGTGAATCGTTCTCGAATCTTCCACGGCCGAATCGCGAATAATCTAAGAATCGGAAATTTTGCACACCTCTACTGCGCACGGTAGACAACGGAACATTCAGGTCTTTGGAGATGGACTTGTAGCCTTGAGATTGTCCATGCTTCCTCACAATTTTGCTTCTCAAGTCCTCAGACAGTTCTTTGGTCTCCTTTCTTTTCTCCATGCTGAATGTGGTACACACAAGGACACGGGACAGAGGTTGAGTCACATTTAATCCATTTTAACTGGCTGCAAGTGTGATTTAGTTACTGCCACCACTTGTTATGTGCCACGGGTAAGTAACAGGTGCTGTTAATTACACAAAATAGAGAAACATCACATGATTTTTCAAAGGGTGCCGATACTTTTGTCCAGCCCATTTTTGCCAGCCCAAGTTTTGTTGAAAATGATAATGATTTAATGTTTTTTTTTTCCATTCTCTTTTGTGTGTTTTTTTTATTGCAAGCAAAATCAATGAGGATATTACTACCAAAGCATTTGTAATTGCAATTATTTTCTGGGAGAAATTGAGCATTATCTGACAGAATTGCAGATGTGCCAATACTTTTGGCCAGCACAGTATTTTGTATTTGTTGCTGCATGTGAAAATGTCCTTGAGAATGCTTGCATCGAGTAATTTAGCCAGTATCTCCCGCAGGAACATGAAGTACTATTTTGATGCTATATAATCTTGGCCAAGAAAAACGGGTTCAATTCAGACTTTAATCTTTGCCACAAAAAGACATAAAAAACAAAGAATACCGCACATAACCTCATGCTATGAGTTTGAGTGCCGGCTGTTATGATGGGCAAAGCCTTCAAAGTCACACTATTAAATGGCCGAACAAAGTAATCTGACAAGAATTAATGAGTTTGCACATTAAACACTCCTTATTAAAGATGATTGTTATGTGCGGTCTGATCTTATAAACCGTTTTTGAATCCTGTCACCTCCAACACAAGCTTTTATAAGTCTTGTAAAGAGTTTTTGCACATGTCATGATTGAAAGAGGATGTCATTGTGACATCATTTGTTTAAAAGTTTAAAATATGCGAGTGAATAATTCTTTTAAGTGTTTTTTTTTTTTTTTTTTTAAACGAAACATTAGACATCAATTAATGATTTTAAGCTAAAAATGACAGACATTTTGAATAGTAAATATAACTAGATACATTTTGAAACTTTTCTTTGTTTCCCATTAAAAATGAATGGTCCAGTTTTTGGCAAATTGCCGTGAAACCGTACATTTGATCAAAAAAAATTTCTCTGTCACTTTTATGCCCCTCGCCATCCCGGAATTTTTGACGCCCATCTTGTGTGTTTTCGTCAAAAATTGATGGACTAGTAACAATTTGAAACTTGTCTTTTTTTCCTATTAAAAATGAATGGGCAGGTTTTTGGCAAATTTCTGGGGAACCGTATATTTTTTCCAAATTGTGTTAATAACCTTTATTCCCCTCCCCGTCCTGGAATTTTTGATGCCCAAATTGTGTGATTTAGTGAAAAATTGTAGGACTAGATACATTTTGAAACTTTTTTTTTCTCATTAAAAATGAATGGGCAAGTTTTTGTCAAATTTCTGGGGAACCGTAAATTTTTTCCAAATTCTGTATACAACTTTTATGCCCCTCACCGTCCTGGAATTTTTGATACCTAAATTATGTAATTTGGTAAAAAAATTGTAGGACTAGATACATTTTGAAAATTGCTTTTTTTTTTTTTCGGAAAATTGCCATTTACGGGCAAACGGAAAATTTTTCGGGTGTCGCGCAAAAATTCCGGACGTGTCGGTACTTGAATGGTGCCGATCGGTCAAGCGGTTCGGGCTGCGCAGCGCGCCGAAGGATTCCCATTCAAAAAAAAAAACCAATAACATACAGGGAGGCTAAAGTTGTAGAATCACACTACCTGGTCTTTCCAAAAAAACAGAATAACATATAGGGAGGCTAAAGTTGTAGAATCACACTACCTGATCTTTCCAAAGGAAAGACCAGGTAATTAATTACCTTAGTTTTTTGGCTGGGTTAAAACAAAAGCGCTTGCGCAACATCTGTAAACGGGGGTTTTCAGGGTAAAACAGACATTAAAAATAGTTTGGGGGCTTCATGGGCCATGAATCTGCTATGGCAGCATATAGACATACAGTGGGAAAAATAAGTATTTAGTCAACCACCAATTGTGCAAGTTCTCCTACTTGAAAAGATTAGAGAGGCCTCTAATTGTCAACATGGGTAAACCTCAACCATGAGAGACAGAATGTAGAAAAAAAAAACAGAAAATCACATTGTTTGATTTTTAAAGAATTTATTTCCAAATTAGAGTGGAAAATAAGTATTTCTGGCTGTCAAAGAGGTCTAACGTCTTCTAACGAGGCTCCACTCATTACCTGTATTAATGGCACCTGTTTTAACTCATTATCGGTATACAAGACACCTATCAACAACCTTAGTCAGTCACATTTCAAACTCAACTATAGCCAAGACCAAAGAGCTGTCGAAGGACACCAGAGACAAATTGTAGACTTGCACCCAGCTGGGAAGACTGAATTTGCAATAGGTAAAACGCTTGGTGTAAAGAAATCAACTGTGGGAGCAATTATTAGAAAATGGAAGACATACAAGACCACTGATAATCTCGCTCAATCTGGGGCTCCATGCAAGATCTCACCCCGTCAAAATGATAACAAGAACGGTAAGCAAAAATCCCAGAAACACACGGGGGGACCTAGTGAATGACCTACAGAGAGCTGGGACCACAGTAACAAAGTCTACCATCAGTAACACAATGCGCCGCCAGGGACTCAAATCCAGCACTGGCAGGTGTGTCCCCCTAATGAAGCCACTACACGTCCAGGCCCGTCTACGGTTCGCTAGAGAGCATTTGGATGATCCAGAAGAGGACTGGGAGAACGTGTTATGGTCAGAAACACAGGTTCTCGTGTTTGGAGTTGAAAGAATACGGAATTCCATCCAAAGAACACCATACCCACTGTGAAGCATGGGGGTGGAAACATCCTGCTTTGGGGCTGTTTTTTCTGCAAAGGGACCAGGATGACTGATCTGTGTAAGGGAAAGAATGAATGGGGCCATGTATCGAGAGATTTTGAGTGAAAATCTCCTTCCATTGGCAAGGACATTGAAGATGAGACGCGGCTGGGTCTTTCAGCATGCAGTGGCGGACTTGGCAATTTTGGGGCCTAAGGCGAACATATCCAGGGGCCCTCTGCATGGGTCAGGGGTTAACAAGGGGAAAAGGGTGTGGAGGAAATACACTAGGGCTGTCCTAAACGGCAAATTTTCTCATGATTAGTCAACCAAATTTCTTTTTTGTTTTGTTATTTGTTTGCTTCGTATGCTGACATAATTATACCTGGCGAGTACTTGGGGGTGCTGCTTGTTCCGGTGGCCCAAGCCCCTACTGGTTGGGGGCCTAAGGCGATCGACTACTTCACCTGAATAGTAGATCCGCCTATGTCAGTATGACAATGATCCGAAACACACAGCCAGGGCAACAAAGGAGTTGGCTTCGTAAGAAGCATTTGAAGGTCCTGGAGTGGCCTAGCCAGTCTCCAGATCTCAACCCCATAGAAAATCTGCGGAGGGAGTTGGAAGTCCGTGTTGCCCGACGACAACTCCAAAACATCACTGCTCTAGAGGAGATCTGCATGGAGGAATGGGAAGTACCAGCAACAGTGTGTGAAAAGCTTGTGAAGAGTTACAGAAAATGTTTGGCCTCCGTTATTGCCAACAAAGGGTACATACGAGAGATGTCCCGATCGATCGGGTCCGATCACGTCATTTTCAAAGTATCGGAATCGGCAAAAAAATATCGGCCATGCCTTTTTTTAATATATAAATATTTTTTAATTAAATCATTTCTAATTGTATTTAACGTAACAGACATAATATGTTACACTCATCCAGAGTCTTTAGTTTAGGCTTAAGGTAGGGTTATCAAATTTATACAGATAACGGCGTTAATTAATTTTTTTTAAAAATGTATCACGTTAAAATATTTAACGCAATTAATGCATGCGCTGCACGACCCACTCACGCATTGTCGCGCTCAATCTGTAATGGCGCCGTTTTACCTATACAGAGAGATAAAAGGCAGTGTATAATGAGTAGAGTGAATTTTGGCAGCCTTTGGAGCCTTCTTTTAATTGGCTAAAGCCTTACAATCCCTCTCCCTACGATTAGTAAAATCATGGGAAGCAATGTGGGGAAGCAAGGTCGCAATTCATCTTTTTCTTAACACCTTATGTTATTTCCCAACGCAGAGAAGATATATGAATTGGTAGCACTACGCACAGTCATGGTTCCACTTCCAATCATGCATTTGGGCATGTCTACAGTATCATTTACTGAAAGCTCAACACATACACTAGATGGCAATATTTAGTCACAATATACAAAGTCACAAGTCTTTCTATCCGTTGATCCCTCTCACAGAAAGAATGTTAATAATGTAAATGTTATCTTGAGTATTTATTGTCATGATAAACAAATACAGTACTTATGTACGTCCGAGTTTTATTCATTTTTTTCTTAATGCATTGCCAAAATGTATATGATCGGGAAAAATTATTGGGAATGATTGGAATTGAATCGGGAGCAAAAAAAAGCAATCGGATCGGGAAATATCGGGATCGGCAGATACTCAAACTAAAACGATCGGGATCGGATCGGGAGCAAAAAAACATGATCAGAACAACCCTAGTACAAACCAAAGTATTGAGATGAACTTTTGGTATTGACCAAATACTAATTTTCCACCATGATTTGCAAATACATTACATACACAGATACATTTTGAAACTTTTCTTTGTTTCCCATTAAAAATGAATGAGCAAGTTTTCGCAAATTGCCGGGAAACTGTATGTTTTATCAAAAAAAAAATTCTCTGTCACTTGTATGCCCCTCGCCATCCCGGAATTTTTGATGCCCATCTTGTGTGTTTTCGTCAAAAATTGGCGGACTAGTAACATTTTGAAACTTGTCTTTTTTTCCCCTTAAAAAAGGAATGGGCAGGTTTCTGGCAAATTTCCGGGGAACCTTATATTTTTTCCAAATTGTGTAAGTAACTTCCAAATTCCCCTCACTGTCCTGGAATTTTTGATGCCCAAATTGTGTGATTTGGTGAAAAATTGTAGGACTAGATACATTTTGAAACTTTTTTTTTTCTCATTAAAAATGAATGGGCAAGTTTTTGTCAAATTTTTGGGGAACCGTAATTTTTTATGCCCCTCACCGTCCCGGAATTTTTGATACCTAAATTATGTAATCTGGTAAAAAAATTGTAGGACTAGATACATTTTGAAATTTTTTTTAATTTTTTTCGGAAAATTGCCGTTTACGGGCGAACGGAAAATTTTTCGGGGCCGTTTGAAAAAAAGCCTGCGTCGCGCAAAAATTCCGGACGCGACGATACTTGAACGGTGCCAAGCGGTTCGGGCTGCGCAGCGCGCCGAAGGATTCCCATTCAAAAAAAAAAACAGAATAACATATACCTGTATATGTTATTCTGGTTTTTAATAAACATGCGTTTTGCAGTCATGGCCACTTTACAAGTCACAACAGCTGCCATTTAGTTTTGATTCCAGGATGCTGGCTCACAAAAAGTCGCTTTCTGCCAGAGGCAGAAATACAGTAGCCGCATGTAGCTGGCTGTTCCCAGAATTCGGAGGTCAGTCTGTAAATTGCCGCCAGCGCTAGCGAGGACTGAAAAAAACACACGCAGCGTGTCATAGGATTAACCTGACAAGGCTAAAGGCCCGTCACCTGCCTGGTTGCTTGTCGGAAAAAATATGTTTTCGCTAGTGGACTGAAAACTGCTGGGGTGTGAGTAGCGTCCTTGATTTTCATATCTGCGAGGGGAGATTCTTCAGCCCGAGACTGCATATAGTAGCGGCCCTTAAGACAGAAGATGATGAATAGACTCTGCCGCTTCTTGTGCCACTGCTCGCAGTGGCACTTCTCGCTATGCCGCTATAAGCTCCACTTTGTTTGAAAAATGAAGCTGTAGTGCTCTCCTTTCACTACTAGTGAACATCAGCTTTTTGTTTCTGACAGATGATGTACCTTTACTTTATCATAGATAATTATCTGGGTCTGAAATTTGCCAAAAACTTTCCCATTCATTTTTAATGGGATGTTCAAATTTCCCCAGTTGAGGCCAATTTAGACAGATGCCATTGACGGACATGTATGTCATTTCTATTGATGCCAATGAACTTGGATTCCATTGACGTATATGGATGTCGATGCCATTGATGGCCATGGATGTCCGAATTTTTTCTCATTCGTTTTCAATGGTAAAAAATTCAATTTCCCCAAATCAAAAAGAAATGACCAGTTATCAATAGGACGTGCCCCCCAAATGTCCCCCATTCCATTGACGCTGATGGAGGGTGATGCTATTGACGTCCATGGACGGACATGTATGTCATTTCTATTGATGCCAATGAACTTGGATTCTATTGACGTATATGGATGTCGAAGCCATTGACGTCCAATTTTTTTCCCATTCGTTTTCTATGGCAAAAAATTCAGTTTCCCCATATCAAAAAGAAATGACCAGATATCAATAGGACGTGCCCCCCAAATGTCCCCCATTCCATTGACGCTTATGGAGGGTGATGCTATTGACGGCCATGGACGGACATGTATGTCATTTGTATTGATGTCAATGAACTTGGATTCTATTGACGTATATGGATGTCGAAGCCATTGACGTCCAAATTTTTTCCCATTCGTTTTCTATGGCAAAAAATTCAGTTTCCCCATATCAAAAAGAAATGACCAAATATCAATAGGACGTGCCCCCCAAATGTCCCCCATTCCAGTGAGGCTTATGGAGGGTGATGCCACTGATGGCCATGGACGTCCAAATTTCCCACTCATTTCCAATGACATTTACTTTGTTTAATGCCATTGACGGCCATGTTTGTTTGTGCTATTGATGCCAATGTACTCGGATTTCTTTGATGCCTACGTCGATGCCATTGATGGCAATGGACGTCCAAATTTTTTTCCCCATTTATTTTCAATGGCAAAAAAAAAAAAATGTCCTCAAATCAACAGGAAATGACCGGATATCAATCAGACACGCCCCCAAATGTCCCAAAATGACCTGATATGACCAGGCCACGCCCCTTAAATGTCCCTAAATGACCGGATTTGACCAGGCCACGCCCCTCAAATGTCCCCAAATAACCTGATGTGACAGGCCACGCCCCCAAAATTTCCCCAAATGACCTGATGTTACAGGCCACGCCCCCAAAATGTCCCCAAATGACCTGATATGACAAGGCCACGCCCCCAAAAGCCCCCAAATGAGTTCAGTTCTTGCTAAAAACGTATGGTTCGGCCGAAATTAGTTAAAAACAGGTCACAAAGTCACAAAGTGACCTGACACAGCAACCATCGCGGCAAAGCTAGCTAGCTTCCTCCAGAAATTGCATATTCTAGTGTTTAGAATTTATTAGCATTGGATGGCCTAGTTAGTTGGGATTGGCTCCAGCACCCCCGTGACACTCGTGAGCGGCTCGGAAATGAATGAATGTTTATGGCCTGCTGAAATAAGTAATAACATGACATCTTTTGTTTGTGATCCATACAGACTCACGGTTGTTAAATACACAGCAGGATAAATGAGCCAGAATGAACGCTGCTAGCCTCTCAGCTTGTAACTACCAACCAATAAGTTGATTACATAATGCGCATAGTCAAGTCTTGTGTGATTGCGTGCTTGTATATTCCCTTTAAAAAAGCGCAGCACACATCTGCGGATATTCATCACGTATTTCTTTTTAATGTTCCGAAGTGTTTACAATTTTATCCGGCGGCGTCCCTCGGCTCCCGCGAGCGTCCCACTGTGATCTCGCCACCATGGCCGCAGGCCAAGAGTTAAGCCAATCAAACAGACTTTCTTATCCAACCGCTCCGCGGGGGAAACAACGAAAGAGCTCAGGAGGATGAGAAGATAAATATGCTTTCTGCTCTGCGAGTGTCTTCGTCTTCTTTGTTGAATTCTCCTCTTCCCTCCGCCATAGTTGCACATTTCTCCTTTTGTATTCTCTTTATACTTACTTATTCCTCATTTGCCTTGATTGTGATCGCGTTACCATTTTAAAGACAGTAATTTGATTAAAGTTACTTAACAGGGTTGGGATTACTATCACAGAAGAAGAATGGAGAGATATACAGTGGGGCAAATAAGTATTTAGTCAACCACTAATTGTGCAAGTTCTCCTACTTCAAAAGATTAGTTAGGCCTGTAATTGTCAACATGGGTAAACCCCAACCATGAGAGACAGAATGTGGGGAATAAAACTGAAAATCAAATTGTTTGATTTTTAAAGAACTGATTTCCAAATTAGGGTGGGAAATAAGTATTTCGTCACCTACAAACAAACAAGATTTCTGGCTGACAAAGAGGTCTAACGAGGCTCGACTCTTTACCTGTATTAATGGCACCTGTTTTAACTCATTATCGGTATAAAAGACACCTGTCCACAACCTCAGTCAGTCACACTCCGAACTCCACTATGGTCAAGACCAAAGAGCTGTCCAAGGACAGCAGAGACAAAATTGTAGACCTGCACCAGGCTGGGAAGACTGAATCTGCAATAGGTAAAATGCTTGGTGTAAAGAAATCAACTGTGGGAGCAATTTAAAAAATGGAAAACATAAAAGACCACAGGCGGTTTTTGCTATGGGCAATGTGGGCGACCGCCCAGGGCTATTTGGGGGCGCACAAGCGCCCTCGAGAAAAAAAAAAAATAAAAATCCACTAGTTTTCTAGACTAATACAGTGGTAGACAGGAGGGGGATCAGCTGCTCACAACTGCAGAGTGAGTAAGCAGGACGTGTCTCAATCACTCTCAGAGGAAAAGTAAGGCCGGGCCCCATACCCTGTACAGCTTTTATTCCCTGTACAGCTTTTCACAGGCCACCTCATTATTCATGTGACTACTTAAAGAAATGGTGATTTTTTTTTTTTTTTTCAAGAAAGTCCATTAATGGGTCTATCATATTCCTCGTTCAATACTCTATAAGAAAAATATAACATATATGCATCTAAAATAATCCTAAACGATTTTATTAGCAATTTTAATACTCCTTTTAGCAAGGTTACTTGGGTATGCCGCTGCGTACGTTCCCATAGCAACCAGTCCTGTTATTGTCCTACGTCAAAAGCGCTGCATATTCTGAGAACGAGAATAGGCGTAAGCGTAAGGTGCGCATTTTGAGCAGAGGACGGCCACCCCACCTGTTAGGATTAATCTGTGCGCCCATGAACGAATGTAAGTACAGTGCCTTGCAAAAGTATTCGGCCCCTTTGAATCTTGCAACCTTTCGCCACATTTCAGGCTTCAAACATAAAGATATGAAATTTAATTTTTTTGTCAAGAATCAACAACAAGTGGGACACAATCGTGAAGTGGAACAACTTTTATTGGATAATTTAAACTTTTTTAACAAATAAAAAACTGAAAAGTGGGGCGTGCAATATTATTCGGCCCCTTTACTTTCAGTGCAGCAAACTCACTCCAGAAGTTCAGTGAGGATCTCTGAATGATCCAATGTTGTCCTAAATGACCGATGATGATAAATAGAATCCACCTGTGTGTAATCGTCTCCGTATAAATGCACCTGCTCTGTGATAGTCTCAAGGTTCTGTTTAAAGTGCAGAGAGCATTATGAAAACCAAGGAACACACCAGGCAGGTCCGAGATACTGTTGTGGAGAAGTTTAAAGCCGGATTTGGATACAAAAAGATTTCCCAAGCTTTAAACATCTCAAGGAGCACTGTGCAAGCCATCATATTGAAATGGAAGGAGCATCAGACCACTGCAAATCTACCAAGACCCGGCCGTCCTTCCAAACTTTCTTCTCAAACAAGGAGAAAACTGATCAGAGATGCAGCCAAAAGGCCCATGATCACTCTGGATGAACTGCAGAGATCTACAGCTGAGGTGGGAGAGTCTGTCCATAGGACAACAATCAGTCGTACACTGCACAAATCTGGCCTTTATGGAAGAGTGGCAAGAAGAAGGCCATTTCTCAAAGATATCCATAAAAAGTCTCATTTAAAGTTTGCCACAAGCCACCTGGGAGACACACCAAACATGTGGAAGAAGGTGCTCTGGTCAGATGAAACCAAAATTGAAGTTTTTGGCCACAATGCAAAACGATATGTTTGGCGTAAAAGCAACACAGCTCATCACCCTGAACACACCATCCCCACTGTCAAACATGGTTGTTGCAGCATCATGGTTTGGGCCTGCTTTTCTTCAGCAGGGACAGGGAAGATGGTTAAAATTGACGGGAAGATGGATGCAGCCAAATACAGGAACATTCTGGAAGAAAACCTGTTGGTATCTGCACAAGACCTGAGACTGGGACGGAGATTTATCTTCCAACAGGACAATGATCCAAACCATAAAGCCAAATCTACAATGGAATGGTTCAAAAATAAACGTATCCAGGTGTTAGAATGGCCAAGTCAAAGTCCAGACCTGAATCCAATGGAGAATCTGTGGAAAGAGCTGAAGACTGCTGTTCACAAACACTCTCCATCCAACCTCACTGAGCTCGAGCTGTTTTGCAAGGAAGAATGGGCAAGAATGTCAGTCTCTCGATGTGCAAAACTGATAGAAACCTACCCCAAGCGACTTGCAGCTGTAATTGGAGCAAAAGGTGGCGCTACAAAGTATTAACGCAAGGGGGCCAAATAATATTGCACGCCCCACTTTTCAGTTTTTTATTTGTTAAAAAAGTTTCAATTATCCAATAAATGTTGTTCCACTTCACGATTGTGTCCCACTTGTTGTTGATTCTTGACAAAAAATTAAAATTTTATATCTTTATGTTTGAAGCCTGAAATGTGGCGAAAGGTTGCAAGGTTCAAGGGGGCCGAATACTTTTGCAAGGCGTTGAATGTATATATACGTCTTGTGTCTTATCTTTCCATTCTAACAATAATCTACAGAAAAATATGGCATATTTTATAGATGGTTTGAATTGCGATTAATTACGATTCATTCATTTTTAAGCTGTAATAACTCGGTTAAAAATTTTAATCGTTTGACAGCCCTAATCACAACCTTTGTCTGTATCACATTTGTACATTTGTACAGAATATTCTGTAAATAAAGCCTTCAAAGGAAAACTGTTCATCTCCAGCTTGTAATTTACCAGCAAAGAGCACGCCAGAATTAAAAAATAGTGGCAGTCGGGCTTTGTTTATGGTCTTTGTGACCAAATGCTTAGGCCAGCTAATTATACTGCCTACCCATAAAATGGCCGTGATCCAGAAGGAGCACTACATCTTGGTGAATGGGTGGCAAATATTATTTTATTCCTACCACTAAACTATTTTTATCTCAACTTTTCCTTTTACAATGAGGTAGAAAAAAACAAAAAAGAATGAATAATGAGAGGACGGTTTTCGTATCCAATGCTGCATTGGAACTGATTAATGTTAGGAGGGAGTAGCTCACATAATCATTCACCTCCAGAGGTAATTTTAACACTCCTTTGGGGTTTAAAACTGCTTACTCGGTGGTAGAGACGGTGAGACAAAAGGGGGAAATGGTGCTGATGGAGAAAAAAACAATCAGGTAAATGAGTTGGAAAGGCAAATGTGGATCAGAAGTGACAGCGGGAGAACACCAGGGAGCTCGAGTGAAGTCAATTAGAAGTGGCTACACTGTAATTGCATTTATAAGAAAAAAATAACTCACTAAAATTAATAATTGATGGTAGTTTTGAATGTAAGGAAAAAGCTACCATCTATAATATTCTGTTTAACATGTGTAAAGCTTTAACGTTTAACACCCAAAAAATACTGCTGTTTGCTAAAAAAAAAATGTTTTTTTGTTTTTGTTTTTTTTTTTAAATGTGTCTAATCTAGTGGAGTAATTTTTATCCGAATCACATAATTCATAAATTAAAAAAAAAAAAAAAAAAAAAAAAAATGAGGAAGCTAAATGTTCCGATACAGGTTTTCGCCAAAAACTTTCCCTTTTGTTTCTGATGGCCCAAATTTCCCACTCATTTCCAATGGGCCTATTTGTCATTCCACTGACAGGAAGTGAGCTGTAATCAACAGGAAGTGACCCGTTATCAACCGGAAGTGACCCTGAAACCCGCAAATTAACAGGAGCTGTCCAAATATCAACAGGAAGGGACCCGATATCAACAGCAAGTGAACTCAAGATGCCACAAATCTACAGGAAGTGGCCCAATATCAACAGGAAGTGACTGCAAGATTCCACGAATCAACAGAAAGTGACATTAAAATGCTCGAAAATCAACAGGATGTGACCCAATATCAAAGGAAGTGACCACAAGATGCCAGAAATCAACAGGAAGTGACCCGATAGCAACAGGAAGTGATCACAAGATGCCAGAAATCAACAGGAAGTGACCCGATAGCAACAGGAAGTGATCACAAGATGCTACACATCAACAGGAAGTGATCAGATATCAGCAGGAGGTGACGGCAAGATTCCACAAATCAACATGAAATGACCTTCAAATGCCAGAAAACCATCAGGAAGTGATCCTGGAATCCCTCAAAATCAACAGGAAGTGACACAAAATGTACAGGAAGTGAACCTGTAATGCCCCAATATCAACAGGAAGTGACAATATGAATAGGAAGCAACCCTGAAATGCCCCACATTAACAGGAAGTGGAGATTATTTAAAAATGCCTCCAAATCAACAGGAAGTGAATAAAATCTACAGGAAGTGACCTCGAAGTCCCCCATATGAACAAGAAATGATTCCTTATGAAAGGGAAGTGACCCCGGAATGCCTCAAAATCAACTGGAAGTGACACAAAATGTACAGGAAATGAACCCGAACGCCTCCAAATCAATAGGAAGTGACCCCGGAATGCCTCGAAATCAACAAGAAGTGACACGAAATTTAAAGAAAATGAACATGAAATGCCCCCAAATCAACAGGAAGTGACCTCAAAGTCCCCCATATGAACAGGAAGTGACCCAAAATGAACAGGAAGTGACTCCGGAATGCCTCAAAATCAACAGGAAGGGACACAAAATGTACAGGAAATGAACCCGAACGCCCCCATATGAACAGGAAGTGACCCCGGAATGCTTCAAAATCAACAGGAAGTGACACAAAATGTAAAGGAAATGAATCTAAAATGCCCCAAAATGAACAGGAAGTGTCCTCGAGGTCCCCCATATAAACAGGAAGTGACCCATTATGAAAGGGAAGTGACCCCGAAATGCCTCAAAATTAACAGGAAGTGACACAAAATGTATAGGAAATGAACCCGAACGCCCCCAAATCAATTGGAAGTGACCTCAAAGTCCCCATATATCGACAGGAAGTGACCCAATATGAACAAGAAATAAACCTGAAATGCCCCCAAATCAACAGTAAGTGACCCGATATCAACAGGAAGTTACCCAATAAGAACAGGAAGTGAACCCAAAAATGCCCCAATTAACAGGAAGTGACCCTAAAATGCCACAAAATCAACAGGAAGTGACCTGAAAGTCCCCCACATGAACAGGAAGTGACCCAATATGAACAGGAAGTGACCCCAGAATGCCTCAAAATCAACACAAAGTGACATAAAGTCTACAGTAAATGAACCTGAAGTGCCCTCAAAGCAACAGGAAGTGACCCCGGAATGCCTCAAAATCAACAGGAAGTGACACAAAATGTAAAGGAAATGAACCTACCATGCCCCCAAATCAACAGGAAGTGACCTCAAAGCCCCCTATATGAACAGGAAGTGACCCAATATGAACAGGAAGTGACCCCGGAATGCCTCTAAATCAACAGGAAGTGACATAAAATCGACAGTAAATGAACCTGAAGTGCCCTCAAAGCAACAGGAAGTGACCCTGGAATGTCTCAAAATCAACAGGAAGTGACACAAAATGTAAAGGAAATGAACCTCAAATGCCCCCGAATCAACAGGAAGTGACCCTGGAATGTCTCAAAATAAACAGGAACTGACCCAGTATGAACAGGAAGTGAATCCAATATGCCCCAAAACGAACAGGAAATGACCCTGGAATTTCTCAAAATCAACAGGAAGTGACACAAAATGTAAAGGAAATTAACCTAAAATGCCCCCAAACCAACAGGAAGTGACCTCGAAGTCCCCCATGTTAACAGGAAGTGACCCAAAATGAACAGGAAGTGACTCCGGAATACCTCAAAATCAACAGGAAGTGACATAAAATGTTCAGTAGATGAACCCGGAATGCCCCCGAATCAACAGAAAGTGACCCTGGAATGTCTCAAAATAAACAGGAAGTGACCCAGTATGAACAGGAAGTGAATCCAAAATGCCCCAAAATAAACAGGAAATGACCCTGGAATGTCTCAAAATCAACAGGAAGTGACACAAAATGTCAAAGAAATGAACCTAAAATGCCCCCAAATCAACAGGAAGTGACCTCAAAGTCCCCCATATGAACAGGAAGTGACCGAATTTGAACAGGAAGTGACCCCGGAATGCCTCAAAATCAATAGGAAGTGACATAAAATCTACAGTAAATGAACCTGAAATGCCCTCAAAGCAACAGGAAGTGACCCCGGAATGCCTCAAAATCAACAGGAAGTGACACAAAATGTAAAGGAAATGAACCTAAAATGCCCCCAAATCAACAGGAAGTGTCCTCGAGGTCCCCCATATAAACAGGAAGTGACCCAATATGAACAGGAAGTGACCCCGGAATGCATTAAAATCAACAGGAAGTGACACAAAATGCAAAGGAAATGAACCTGAAATGATCCCAAATCGACAGGAAGTGACCTCGAAGTCCCCCATTTAAACAGGAAGTGACCCATTATGAAAGGGAAGTGACCCCGAAATGCCTCAAAATCAACAGGAAGTGACACAAAATGTACAGGAAATGAACCCGAACGCCCCCAAATCAATAGGAAGTGACCTCAAAGTCCCCACATATCAACAGGAAGTGACCCAATATGATCAAAAATAAACCTGAAATGCCCCCAAATCAACAGTAAGTGACCCGATATCAACAGGAAGTTACCCAATAAGAACAGGAAGTGAACCCAAAAATGCCCGGATTAACAGGAAGTCACCTTAAAATGCCACAAAATCAACAGGAAGTGACCTCGAAGTCCCCCATATGAACAGGAAGTGACCCAAAATGAACAGGAAGTGACCCTGGAATGCCTCAAAATCAACAGGAAGTGACATAAAATGTACAGGAAATGAACCCGAAATGCCCCCAAATCAACATGAAGAGACCCTGGAATGTCTCAAAATCAACAGGAAGTGACCCAACCATCACAGCAAATCTACCATCGCCATTTCACAATAAATTGCATTTTCTCGTTCTCTCCAAATACCTTCCTTTTTGCTTGATTTTTCACCTTTTGCTAGAGGCAAACAACTGCAAGTCCACAAGGGGATTCCAGCTGATCACTTGAGGGAGGGCTCTTCTTTCTCCAGAGTAACCTTGATTGCAACACGCCAGTCGACGTCCAGTAAATATTTTTTAATGCCGTGTCTGAACGAGCAAGAACGTGGTATTTTCAGTTAAGAAAAACCAAATCAAATTTAATGAACCCTTCAGGGAAAAGCCTCTTTTTCCACTTTAGAGGGGCTACAAAAAAGTCCCCGATCATATAAAAAAGCCATTCTTCGATTTAGCCTTGATGTACGGCGCGGTCGGGAAGCGTTAGGCAAGTCATATTTCTTTGGTCCGAGCACATCGGATTTGAAAGGGCGCAATGACCGTGAGCTCGGTGTTGACTTTCAGTCCGACTTTAATGGAGATCACATTCGCACGAGTACGAGTGCGAGGAGTCTTGAGACCGGCAATAAAAATGTAGCGACAACAAGGGCATACGCGCTAAAGGTCATAGAACTATATTGTTATTATTATAGTTCTTTGGTCCCAACAGTATGTTGGGGGTAATTGTACCATCCATAATATTATTTTTCTTTTATTGATGGTAGCTTTGCATGTAATTCACACAAAGCTAAGGGGTACAAAAGATGTATAGCGTTTTCGCCAAAAAACGTACAGTTGTGGTCAAAAGTTTACATACACTTGTGAAGAAAATAATGTCATGGCTCTCTTGAGTTTCCAGTTATTTCTACAACTCTGATTTTTCTCCGATAGAGTGATTGGAACAGATACTTCTTTGTCACAAAAAACATTCCTGAAATTTGGTTCTTTTATGACTTTATTATGGGTTAACAGAAAAAGTGATCAAATCTGCTAGGTCAAAAATATACATAAATGGATCTGAAAAAGCGAATCATTGACTTGAACAAGTCAGGAAAGTCACTTGGAGCCATTTCAAAGCAGCTGCAGGTCCCAAGAGCAACAGTGCAAACAATTGTTTGTAAGTATAAAGTGCATGGCACTGTTTTGTCACTGCCACGATCAGGAAGAAAACGCAAGCTATCACCTGCTGCTGAGAGAAAATTGGTCAGGAGGGTGAACATTCAACCGAGAATCACCAAAAAGCAGATCTGCCAAGAATTAGAAGCTGCTGGAACACAGGTGTCAGTGTCCACAGACAAGCGTGTTTAGGACTGAAAGGCTGCCGTGCAAGAAGGAAGCCCTTGCTCCAAAAGCGGCACCTTAAGGCTCGACTGAAGTTTGCTGCTGATCACATAGACAAAAATAAGACCTTCTGGAGGAAAGTTCTGTGGTCAGACGAAACAAAAATCGAGCTGTTTGGCCACAATGCCCAGCAATATGTTTGGAGGAGAAAAGGTGAGGCCTTTAACCCCGAGTACACCATGCCTACCGTCAAGCACGGTGGTGGTAGTAGTATTATGCTGTGGGGCTGTTTTGCTGCCTATGGAACTGGTGCTTTAGAGAGAGTAAATAGGATAATGAAGAAGGAGGATTACCTTCAAATTCTTCAAGATAACCTAATGTCATCAGCCCGCAGATTGGGTCTTGGGCGCAGTTGGGTGTTCCAACAGGACAATGACCACAAACACACATCAAAAGTGGTAATGGAATGGCTAAATCAGGCTAGAATTAAAGTGTATGTCAACACCTGGGGAAATGCTAATATTCCATCATTTGTCCATAAACGAATGCCTTTTGGATTCATATCATGTCACTTCGTGTAATTACACACATCGCAACACCAAGAAAATGAGAGAAATTTGGGTCAATTTCAAGCTAAAAAGACCCGCCCCCGAGATCCCGGAAATCTGGCAGATTGTGGGCGTGACATCAAAACAAGGAAACAACCGGCTCAGTGCTTTAGTACTGAATGGCGGCGATTATGGCGGACAATTACGTTTCTGTTAGGTTTTGTGTTGGTTTCTCCTAGTGTGACTTGTCCCTGTGATTACCCATTGCTCTCACCTGTGTGTGTTCTCCCAGTGTATCCTGCAATCTACATCCACCTGTGTTACCCAGCTGTTCCTCGTCTCGTTACCCCTTGTCTGCGTATATAATGACCCAGTTTCTTGTCACTCCTTGTTGCGTCATTGTCTATGTCAATGTCTGTCTATGCGAACGTCAATTTCAAGTCCGGTCAACACCCTCGTGTACCAGTCCCTCTGTTTAAGTAAGTTTTGGTTTGAACCTTGCCTTTTGATCCATAGTGATTTTTGTTAGTTATTATTAAAACGTTTTTTGAGTTCACTGCCACCTGCCTCGCTGCCTTTTTCGTTTTCCCTGCATTTGGGTCCACACAACCTGCCTGCCTGCTCGCGTCCCTGACAGTTTCTAGTTGCAGCGACGAATCCGACGTAACGAACATTCTTCTAATGGTGACGAGGAGAGTTATGAACCTTTCTTTGGTGTTTTGGGTTATCAGTTTGAGCCCAAACGAAAGCCAATGCAGCCTAATGAAAGGATCATTGAGGGGAGCAATCACACTGATGAAACACCGGCGGAAACAGAATAACCGAATGGTTTGTTTTGCAGTTTTTTGCGAAGCTGATACACCATGACTGCAAAATAAAGTAATGTATAGAATAATTATCATTTAATACGCTATCATCCGTTTCGCTCTGCCAACCGACACAAATATGAATGGGATTAGAGTAGGGGTCCCCGGTGTGATTTGTGTCTTTTTTTCACGGACCGGTGTCCCTCTTTTATATTCAGTTGGACTCTCAATGTTATCTAATGGTGCTAAAAAACACAAACATACATGTGCAACACGGAAATGGCGCAAATTAACGCTTAACGACACGGCGAAATCGTTAAGTGAGAGGGCTACGTGCAGTTGTTGTGTGCGCCAAACATGGCAAACGTAAGTTAATATTCCTTTCTTTAAAGAAAGTTTGTAGTGTGTACTTAGGAATCGCTGCATTCGCGGTCCTTTTTAACGTTACGCGCATGCAAACTTGGTCAGAACACTGGCAATGTGCGGCAGAAAAATACAGCAAATATAAAATAGCATTTGTTTTTAGCCCCGTGCCAGTGCCCGGAAAAAATACAACTCAGCCGCTGAATCAGTGAGAGGGCTGAATTTCGTTGAGACGAGATGGGAGAGTGAGAGAAGCTAGCATCAAGCTAGCGATGTTGGAAATTGTAGCACAGTTTTCAGCGCGCTCCAAGCGATGTCGGGATATTCCGAAATGACTTTAATCCAGAACTTCGGTAGAGTTGTTGTCTCAAATGTACGTTTAAGTCGCCGTGATTTGCGATCTCTACAAGCTGATATTCCTGTTCCACAGACATGCTCGAATCACTCGATTTATTCACATACGGTCACAAATTCACTCCTTCGCAGTTCGTGGGTCTTTAGTGATTGGGAAGTAGCATAAATTTTGTTTTCTTTGAGGTAGTAGGCACATCTTCTGGCTCGTCAGGTTCCCGTTTCCCTGTAAAATTGCAAAATTAGCCCTCTTAGCACTGACGAACTTTACTCATTGTCTGCGTAGTTTTTCTCGCGTTGGGGAACTCATGGGTACTACATTGCGACAAATTGCTATTTGTAAACCACATAGCATGACAGGTTTGAACCATTTTAGCGATTTTTTGATAAAACACGAACGCAACTCTCTCGTCGATAAACGATGGCACCCACCTCGACCTTTTCTTTCCTTGTTATGACGTCTCCGCCCCATTCGGCCGTTTCCGGAACACTTTCGGAAATGTTCGTCATTTTCGATCTATTTTCGATAATTGCTCATTAATGTGATAGATTTTTTTGTTAACTTTATCAATATTTGTTATCTTGGCACATAACGGTTCTAGTGATGTCTCACACCCCCTTTGCGTTTTCATACCCTTTAAGGTTTTCGAATGGCCTTGACTTAAACCTCATTGAGAACTTGTGGACAATGCTGAAGAAACAAGTCCATGTCAGAAAGCCATCAAATTTCACTGAACTGCACCAATTCTGTCAAGAGGAGTGGTCAAAGATTCAACCAGAAGTTTGCCAGAAGCTTGTGGATGGCTACCAAAAGCGCCTAATTGAAGTGAAAATGGCCAAGGGACATGTTACCAAATATTAGCGCTGCTGTATGTATATTTTTGACCCAGCAGATTTGATCACTTTTTTCTGTTCATCCATAATAAAGTCATAAAAGAACCAAACTTCATGACAAAGAAGTATCTGTTCCAATCACTCTATCAGAGAAAAATCAGAGTTGTAGAAATAACTGGAAACTCAAGAGAGCCATGACATTATGTTCTTCACAAGTGTATGTAAACTTTTGACCACAACTGTAGGAAGTGATCCGGGAATACAAAATATGATTAGAAAGTGACCCAAAAGCAACAGGGAGTCACCTGGAAATGCTCCAAAATCAACAGGAAGTGACCTGGAATTGCCCCCAAACTCATCACCCAAAAATCAACAGGAAACCTTCGTACTTTAGCGAGCTCACAGTCCTTGTCTGTATCACATTTGTACCCAGAATATTCTGTTTATAAAGCCTTCTAATCAAACCTGTTCATCTCTAGCCTCTCATTTACAAGCATTCTCATCACCCGAAATTTGATTTTGATGTTGATTTTGAGTCACTCCCTATTCATTTCGGGACATTCTTCCTTTTCAGTAACTCAAAATCAAGAGGCAGTGACCCGGATATGCCTAAAAATCAACAGGAAATGACACACAAATGCCCAGTTAATTTCTAAGTTACATACTAAAAAAACTAGTCACGAAAATGTTCATATGAGTGCTCCCACTGCACCAGAGTAAAACTCCACATCACACGTCTTCCCCCAATCGAGGTTCACTCTTTTGGATCATTGAACTGAAAAGCTTTTCCTGAGGATTGAGATGTTGAGAACCCTGCGGAGAGTGAGTTCTCTCTCCTCTCCGCTATCCGCTACACTAAATCATAAGTAAGTCGGCAGGGGAAAAAAAGTGCAAAACTTGGAATCTAATTTTATGTTTTGTTTAGGGTGAAAGTGATAGAATAGAACAGGGAGCTTGCCTACAAGACTGATCGTATTGCAGTGAGAAACTGAGATTGACAGTTTAGGATGCGACGCAAGACCTGCGTGGGCTTCCAAAGTGGGTTATTTGCAGAGCTACCAATTATCTTGACGTGTTAACTGCGCATTCATAAATCAAGACGATAGGTATTTCAAACCGCCGTCAAGTTGGCCCTTCATCAGACGCAAATTTATATCCAAATTATATCAATCGTTTGTGCTGTAGAAAGTTTTGTTTGTGCTGCTATCGTTTTTCGGATATTTACAATTCTTTCATAGGTCAATCTGAGGTTAACCAGCACCCTGTTTTGATTCAAAATGGCTATGTATTATAATTTTCATGTAAAAACGTGATACAATCATGTATAAATGAGATATTATCATTTAAAAATGTGATACTATCATGTAAAAACAAACTACTATCATGCAAAAACATTGTCATTATCAAGTAAGAATGTGATACTATCATGTAAAAATGTGATAATTATCATGTAAAACATGATTATTACATAAAACGTGATATTTTCATGTAAAAACGTGATCATTATCATGTATAAACGTGATATTATGTCAAAAAAGTGATAACTGTCATGTAAAAATGTGATAATTATCATGTAAAAACGAGATACTATCATATATAAACAAACTACTATTGTGTACAAGCATTGCCATTATCATGTAAAAAAGATACTATCATGAAAAAATTACTATCATGTAAAAACATTGCCATTTTCATGTAAAAACGTGATACTATCAATCATGTAAAAACAAACTACTATCGTGTAAAAACATTGCCATTATCATGCAAAAATGTGATACTATCATGTAAAAATGATAATCATCTTTTTAAAAATGTAATACTATAATAAAAAACATGATATTTTCATGTAAAAACATTGCCATTATCATGTAAAAACGTAATACTATCATGTAAAATTGTGATACTATCATGTAAAAAGGTGATACTATCGTGACAAAACAAACTACTATCGTGTAAAAACATTGCCATTATCATGCAAAAATGTGATACTATCATGTAAAAATGTGATGATTATCTTTTAAAAAACGTGATACTATAATAAAAAAACATGATATTTTCATGTAAAACATTGCCATTATCATGTAAAAACGTAATACTATCATGTAAAATTGTGATACTATCATGTAAAAAGGTGATACTATCGTGAAAAAACAAACTACTTTCGTGTAAAAACATTGCCATTGTCATGCAAAAACGTGACACTATCATGTAAAAACGTAATAGTTATCATGTAAAAACGTGATACTATCATAAAAACATTTTATTTAAAACTGATAACTGTCATGTAAAAACAATTATGTAAAAAATTGATAATTATGTAAAAACATACTATCATGAAAAATTTGACCATTATCATGTAAAATCGTGACACATCTTGTAAAACAAACTACTATCGTGTAAAAACATTGCCATTATCATGCAAAAACGTGATACTATCATGTAAAAATGTGATAATTATCATGTAAAAACGTAATACTATCATAAGAAATGATATTTTTTATGTAAAACAGTGATAACTGTCATGTAGAAACAATTATGTAAAAATGTGATAATTTTGTAAAAACATGATATCATAAAAAATGTGATCATTATCATTTAAATCGTGATATGTATAAACTACCATGCAAAAAACATTGCCATTATCAAGTAAGAATGCGATACTATCATGTAAAAATGTGATAATTATCATGTAAAAACGTGATATTATGTAAAAAAAAAAGTGATAACTGTCATGTAAAGATGTGATAATTATCATGTAAAAACGAGATACTATCATGTATAAACAAACTACTATCGTGTAAAAGCATTGCCATTATCATGTAAAAATGAGATACTATAATGTAAAAATGTGATACTTTCATGAAAAAATTACTGTCATGTAAAAACAATTATGTAAAAACATGATATCATGAAAAATGTGATCATTATCATGTAAAATCGTGATATGTAAAAATGTGATAATCATAATGTGATAACTGCCATGTAAGAACAATTATGTAAAAATGTGAGTTATATAAAACGTGATAGTTATGTAAGTATATGATCATTAACATGTGAAAACGTGATGCTATCATGTAAAAACGAGATACTGTCATGTAAAAGCGTAATCACTGTCATGTAAAAATGTGATACTATCATGTAAAAACGTGACAATTACATAAAAATGTGATTATAATGCAAAAACTTGATAATTATCATATAAAAACAATAGAATCAACATATAAGGGTGCGATAATATCATGAAAAAAACAATTATCATTTAAAACGTGATAACTGCCATGTAATAACATTCATGTAAAAATTTGATAATTATCATGTAAAAGGTGAGAATTGGGTAAAAATGTGATAATTACGTAAAAACATGATACAATCATGTAAAAAAAAAAAACGTGATGACTGTCGTGTAAAAACAGTTATGTAAAAACATGATACTATCATGTAAAATTGAGATTATTATGTAAAAATGTGATGCTATCATGTAAAAACGAGATGCTATAATGTAATAACGACATAATTATGTAAAAACGAGATGGTATGTAAAAACGTGATAAATTGTCATGTTAAAAAGTAGATACTATAATAACGAGATAATTGTGTAAAAATGAGATAGTATGTAATACCGTGATAATTATCATGCAAAAAACAAGTTACTATCATGTAAAAAGGAGATACTATAATTTAATAATGTGATAATCATGTAAAATGGAGACATTATCATGTATAAACATGATACTATCATGTAAAAATGTGATACTATTACGTAATAACAAGATCATTCATTCAAATGTGGTACTATAATGTAATGTGATCATTGTTGTGTAAAAACTAACGTGATAATTTAATACACACGTGCTAATTATGTAAAAATGAGATACTATGTAATTATGTAAACACGTGATATTATCATGTAAAAAGTAGATACTACCATGCAAAAACGAGATAATTGTCATGTAAAAAACATAATTGTCACGTAAAAGCATGATTAAACGTGATAATTATCATGTAAAAACGTGATCATTGTCATCTAAAAATGTGATGATTATATAAAAATGTGAGCATGTAAATACAAGATACTATCATGTAAAAAAGTGATACTATAATGTAATAATTATATAAAAATGTGAATATGTAAAAACGTGATACTATCAAGTAAACAAGAGATACTATAATGTAATAATGTGATCATAATTATGTAAAAATGTAATAAAAGTCATGTAAAAATGTGATACTATCACGTAATAATGTGATAATTTGATAAAGATGTGATAATTATGTAAAAATGTGATACTATCGTGTAAAAAGTAGATACTACCATGCAAAAACGAGTAAACGAGATGTAAAAAACATAATTGTCACGTAAAAGTGTGATACTATAATGTATGTTAGTATGTCATACTATCATGTAAAAAAGTGATACTATAATACAATAACGTGATCATAATTATGTAAAAATGGAATAAAAGTCGTGTACAAATGTGATACTATCATGTAAAAACGTGATAATTGTCATGTAAAGATGACATTATCATGTAAAAACGAGATATTATGTAAAAACGAGATAATTTTCATGTCAAAACGATCATTATTATGTAAAAACGCGATACTATGATATAATAATGTGACCATTATAACGTAAAAATGAGATACGATCATGTAAAAATGTGATACTATCATGTAATAACATGATAATTGTCATGTAAAACTGTGATATATAAAAATGTGATTATGTAAATATGTCATACTATCATGTAAAAAAGTGATACTATAATATAATAACGTGATCATAATTATGTAAAAATCGAATAAAAGTCATGTAAAAATGTGATACTATCATGTAAAAACGTGATAATTGTCATGAAAAAATGAGATTATCATGTAAAAACGAGATATTATGTAAAAACAAGATAATTGTCAGGTCAAAACGATCATTATTATGTAAAAACATGATACTATGATATAATAATGTGACCATTATAACGTAAAAACGAGATACAATCATGTAAAAATGTGACACTACCATGTAATAACATGATAATTGTCATGTAAAAAGTAGATACTACGATGCAAAAACGAGATAATTGTCATGTAAAAAAATAATTGTCACGTAAAAGTTTGATATTATAATGTAATAACGTAATCATTGTCATGTAAAAACCTGATAATTATCATGTAAAAACGTGATCATTGTTATGTAAAAATGTGATAGTTATATAAAAATGTGATTATGTAAATACGTGATACTATCATGTAAAAGTGATACTATAATGCAATAACGTGATCATAATTATGTAAAAATGTGATATATAAAAATGTGATTATGTAAATATGTCATACTATCATGTAAAAAAGTGATACTATAATAACGTGAACATAATTACGTAAAAATGGAATAAAAGTCATGTAAAAATGTGATACTATAATGTAAAAACGAGATAATTGTCATGTCAAAACGATCATTATGTAAAAACGTGATACTATGATGTAATAATGTGATCATTACCACGTAAAAACGAGATACAATCATGTAAAAATGTGATACTATCATGTAATAACATGATAATTGTCACGTAAATAGTAGATACTACCATGCATAAACGAGATAATTGTCATGTAAAAAAAATAATCGTCACGTAAAAGTGTGACATTATAATGTAATAACGTAATCATTGTCATGTAAAAACGAGATAATTATCATGTAAAACCTGATCAATGTCATGTATAAATGTGATAATTATATGAAAATGTGATTATGTAAATACGTGATACTATCATGTAAAAGTGATACTATAATGTAATAATGTGATCATAATTATGTAAAAATGTAATAAGTCATGTAAAATGTGATACTATCATGTAAAAACGAGATAATTGTCATGTCAAAACGTGACAAGTGTCATGTCAAATCGTGATAATTGTCATGTAAAAACGATCATTATCATAACGTGATTCTATAATGTTACAACGTGATCATTATCACGTAAAATGTGATACAATCATGTAAAAATGTGATACTATCATGTAATAACATGACAATTGTCATGTAAAAAATGCTAATTATCATGTAAAAACAATTATGAAAAAATGTGATATTTACCATATAAAAAAAACATTCAAAGAGGAAACTGCAGATAACTTCTTGTTCATTGTAAGGCATTAACAGGTCACTTCCGTTTGTTTTTTTAACAGGAAGTGACCCGTAAATCTAAAGGAAATGACTTTAAATGCCCCAAAATGAACTCTCAGGTTACTTCCTGTTGATTTTGAGTCACTTTCTATTCATTTAATGGACATTCCTGAGCGACTTCCTTTTCTGTAACCCAAACCTATACGGTACTATTCATGGGAATGAACTCTTTCTTGACCCCTCCCACTCATAGTGGTCGAACAACAAAATATAACCCGAGACATATCGTTCTTCAACTCCTCATTGAGGAAATGCTGACTAAAGGTAGGCACAAACCCACACCTGAGGTTCATTAAAACGTGATCGAGGCTGGAGCTGACTCAGCTTCCTTTTAATTAAAACTGTCAAACAATCCACGCCTCACCCTCAAACGCGCGTAAATGTATTCATTTTCACGGCCGCCTCGATTCATCTTTCTCTCCCGTCTGCTCCAGACTGACATCCTCATAATCAATAGCCCTTTTCTCATCCCGGAGACATGATTGGCCATTTGGCTTCGTTATTCTTCAAGTGCCGACCGCTCAATCACGGAGCATTCCTGCTGTCAGAGATAACGGATGAAGGTAAAGGAAGGAAATGTCTGGCACGCGGCAGCCGAATAGTTGACTTAGAATGCAAAGAAGTAACGTATTTTCCGCACTATAAGACGCGTTGGAGTATAAGCTGCAACTTTCAATCAATGGCATATTTATATGGGGCTTTGCATTGAAAAGGCCCAGATAGTAAAATTCCTCAACTTCATCTCTTTGTCAGCATTTACATTCCATTGACGCCCATGTACACGACTGATGCCAATGAGCTTCCATCGACGCATATGTAAGTCGACGCCATTGACGACCATGTATGTCCAAATTTCCCATTCATTTTCAATGGCGAAAATGAAAAGCTGTGTCCTCAAATCAACAGAAGATGAGTCAAATGTTAATAGGATGTCTCCCCCAAAATGTGCCCACATCAAAAGGAAGTGACCTGATATCACCTGAATTTGTCCCCAAAATGTCCCTAAATCAACAGGAAGTGACTTGAGATCAACTGGACATTTCCACAAAATGTCCTCAAATCATCAGGAAATGACCTGATATAAACAAGGCATGTCCCCAAAATGTCTCCAAATCAACAAGCAGTGACCTGATATCACTAGGACATGCCCCCAAATGTCCCCAAATCATCAGGAAGTTACCTGATATCAATAGGACGTTTCCCCCAAAGGTCCCTAAATCAATAGGAAGCGACCTGTTATCAACAAGAAGTGTCCCCAAAATGTCCCCAAATTAATACTAGCAGGACATGTCCCCAAATCAACAGGAAGTGACCCGATATCAACAGGAAGTGCCTTCGAAACAACCCCAAATCAACAGGAAGTGACCTGAAATCAACAGGAAGTGCCTTCGAAACATCCCCATTTCAACAGGAAGTGACCTGATATCAACAGGAAGTGCCTTCGAAACATCCCCATTTCAAAAGGAAGTGAATTGATATAAACAGGAAATGTCCCACAAATGTGCCCAAATCAACAGGAAGTGACCTGATATCAACAGGGCATGTGCCACAAATGTCCCCAAATCACAGGAAGTGACCTGATATCAATAGGAAGTGTCCCATAAATGTCCCCAAATCAACAGGAAGTGATATAATATCAACAGGAAGTGTCCCCCAACGTCCCAAAATCAACAGGAAGTGACCTGATATCACCAGGACGTGGCCCCAAAATGTCCCCAAATGATCAGGAAATGACCTGATATCACCAGGAGGTGTCCCTAAATGTCCCTGAATCAACAGGAAGTGACCTGATATCCACAAGAAGTATCCCCAAATCAACAGAAAATGACCTAATATCAATAGGAAGTGTCCTCAAATCAACAGGCTGTGACCTGATATCAACAGGAAGTGTCCTCAAAACAACAGAAAGTGATTTTATATCAATAGGAAGTGTCCCCAAATTGTCCACGAAACAACAAGAAGTGACCTGATATCAATAGGGCGTGTCCCCTAAATGTCCACAAATAAACGGGAAATGACCTGATATCAGCAGGAAGTGCCTTCGAAACAACCCCAAATCAACAGGAAGCTAACCGATACAGACAGGAAGTGTCCCACAAATGTCCCCAAATCAACAGGAAGTGACCTGATATCAACAGGAAGTGCCTTCGAAACATCCCCATTTCAACAGAAAGTGAACTGATATAAACAGGAAGTGTCCCACAAATGTCCTCAAATTAACAGGAAGTGACCTGATATTAACAGGGCATGTGCCACAAATGTCCCCGAATCATCAGGAAGTGACCTGATATCAATAGGAGGTGTCCCATAAATGTCCCAAATCAACAGTGTGTGAGACGTGATATCAACAGGAAGCGTCCCCCAACATCCCAAAATAATCAGGAAATGACCTGATATCACCAGGACGTGGCCCCAAAATGTCCCCAAGTCATCAGGAAATGACCTGATATCAACAGGTGTCCCTAAATGTCCCTGAATCAACAGGAAGTGACCTGATATCAACAGGGCATGTGCCACAAATGTCCCCAAATCATCAGGAAGTGACCTGATATCAATAGGAAGTGTCCCATAAATGTTCGCAAATCAACAGGAAGTGACGTGATATCAACAGGTGTCCCCCAACGTCCCGAAACAACAAGAAGTGACCTGATATCAATAGAGCGTGTCTCTAAATGTCCACAAATAAACGGGAAATGACCTGATATCAGCAGGAAGTGCCTTCGAAACAACCCCAAATCAACAGGAAGTTAACCGATATAAACAGGAAGTGTCCCACAAATGTCCCCAAATCAACAGGAAGTGACCTGATATCAACAGGAAGTGCCTTCGAATATCCTGTTGAAATCAGGTCACTTTCTTTGAATTTGGGGACAAACTCCCGTTGCTATCCGCTCACTTCTAGTAGATTTGGGTGCGTTTCTTGTTGATAACGGGTCACTTCCTGTCGATGGAATGGCGAACAGGGCCATTGGTAATGAATAGGAAATTTCAGGGTTAGGGTTTACTGACTTTTCAGGATCACTTCCTGTTAATATTGGCTCACTTCCTGTTGATTTCAGGGAATTTTGTTGTCAATTCCTCTTTATATCAGGTCACTTCCTGTTAATTTGGCGCCATTTGAGAGTGTTTTCGGTTGATATTATGTCACTTCCTTTCGATTTTGGGGAATTGCAGTGTCACTTCCTTTTAATTTGAGACTATTCAGGGTCATTTCCTGTTGATGTCGGCTCACTTCCTGTTGATTTGACGGCTTTTCTTATTGTTTCCGCTTAAGAACGGCTCATTTCCTATTGATGACAGGTCACTTCCTGTCGATGAAATGGCGAATAGGTCTATTGGAAATGAATGGCAAATATCAGGGGCTATTTAGGGTCACTTCCTGTTGATTTGGGGGCATTTGAGGGTTTTTCCAATTCATAATGGGTCACTTCCTTTTGATTTGGGTACTGTTCAGGGTCACTTCCTGTTTATATTGGCTCAATTCCTGTTGATTTCAGGGCATTTGAGGGCGTTTTCGTTTTTGGCAATTTTTGGCAGAACTGTACGTTATTACTGCAAGAAACATTAAAAGCCTAGTGCGCTTTAATCTCAGTTCCATTGACGGCGCGAGACGTCCAATCCAATTTGGACCCTTAAATGCTTCAAAATCCAAAAGAAATGACCCAATATAGCAATAACCATTACAATTTCTCCAGAAATGGCATTTTCTACTTTTCTAAAGTCCTTTTAAGTCTTTTCTGCCAGTCGTTTCATTGCTCAGCCAGGGCTCAGCTGTAAGCTTTGTGTTCCTTTTGACCGCCGTCTTTACCTTTTTATTTTTTGTTGCGCATGGAAGAACCGTTAAGTTCTCTGTGGCCTTGTGAGACAAACTTTCTGCACCTGCTTACATTGCACACTGCAAACAAGACAGAGCAAACTCAAGGATGGCACTAATACAGCAACTACATGAGTTGTGTTTGCTGTTCGATTTTTTCCAATGTCAGTGCTGAGAAACAAACATTCATTGGTTCATTGATACCTGTCCTACAATGTCCAAACTACATTATTTATGCATCCAAAAATTCACGACACTAAGTGGGCAATATAAGTGTTTTTGCAAATTTGGTGAAAATTTGGCAGAAAACATACTATTCATTTCTAATGGGCAAAATTTCCCATTGATTTCCCATGGCTCTTATTCGCCATTCATTTCAATAGTGCAAAAACTTCCATTCACTCCTATTGATTTTCAACCCAAGTGACCCCAAAATGCCCCCGAAGCAACAGAAAGTGACCTGTGATCAACAGGAAGTGACCAGTTATTGACTGTGAACACCCTGAAATGCCCCTAAATCAACAGGAAGTGATCCGTGATCACCAGGAAGACACGTTATCTACAGTAAACACACAGAAATGCCACAAAATAAACAGAAGTTGGCCTGATATCAACAGGAAGTGACCCCAGAAATATCCTCAAAACAACAGGAAGTGAGACAATATCAATAGGAAGTGACCCGGAAATGCCCCAAAATCAACAGGATGTGATCTGTGATCAACCGGAAGTTGCATTATCTATCGTAATCACCCTGAAATGCCGCCAAATCAACAGGAAGTAAGCCAATATAAACAGGAAGTGACCATGAAATGCCCTCAAAACAACAGGAAGTGAGCCAACACCAACAGGAAGTGACCCAGAAATGCCCACAAAACAACAGGAAGTGATCTGTGATCACCAGGAAGTGACGTTATCTACCGTAAACACCCAGAAATGCCCCAAAATCAACAGGAAGTGACCTGATATCAACAGGAAGTGACCCAAAAGTGCCTCCAAATTAACAGGAAGTGAGTTGATAGCAACAGCAACTGACCCCAGATGTGGCCCAAATGAACAGAACGTAACCTGTGATCAACAGAGACACGTTATACAGTATTTCATAAACACCCTGAAATGCCACCAACTTGACAGGAAGTGATCTGATATAAACAGGAAGTGACCCCAAAATGCCCTCAAAAAACAGGAAGTGAGCCAGTATCAACAGGGACAGACCCAGAAATGCCCATCAAACAACAGGACGTGATCTGTGATCACCAGGAAGTGACGGTATCGGCAGTAAACACCCAGAAATGCCCCAAAATCAACAGGAAGTGACTCTAAAATGATCCGGAATCAATAGGAAGTGACCAGTTATTGACCGTAAACACCCTGAAATGCCCCTAAATCAACAGGAAGTGATCTGTGATCACCAGGAAGACACATTATCTACAGTAAAAACCCAGAAATGCCCGAAAATCAACAGAAAGTGACCTGGTATCAACAGAAAGTGACCCCAGAAATGCCTTCAAAACAACAGGAAGTGAGACAATATCAATTGGAATTGACCCGGAAATGCCCCAAAATCAACAGGACGTGATCTGTGATCAACCAGAAGTTACGTTATCTATCGTAATCACCCTGAAATGCCGCCAAATCAACAGGAAGTAAGCCAATGTAAACAGAAAGTGACCATGAAATGCCCTCAAAACAACAGGAAGTGAGCCAGCACTAACAGGAAGTGACCCAGAAATGCCCCCAAAATCAACGGGATGTTATCTGTGATCACCAGGAAGTGACGTTATCTACCGTAAACATCCAGAAATGTCCAAAAATCAACAGGAAGTGACCTGATATCAACAGGAGGTGACCCCAAATTGCCTCCAAATTAACAGGAAGTGAGCTGATATCAACAGGAACTGACCCAGATGTGGCCCAAATCAACAGAACGTAACCTGTGATCAACAGAAAGAGACCCGTTATACAGTATTTCGTAAACACCCTGAAATGCTCCCCAACTTGACAGGAAGTGATCTGATATAAACAGGAAGTGACCCCAAAATTCCCTCAAAAAAACAGGAAGTGAGCCAGTATCAACAGGAACAGACCCTGAAATGCCCATCAAACAACAGGACGTGATCTATGATCACCAGGAAGTGATGTTATCTACAGTAAACACCTAGAAATGACCCAAAATCAACAGGAGGTGGCCCCAAAATGACCTTAAATCAATAGGAAGTGAGCCAATATCAATAGGAAGTGACCCAGAAATGCCCCAAAATCAACAGGGCGTGATCTGTGATCAAATGGAAGTTACGCTATCTAACATAGTCACCCTGAAATGCCCCCAAATCGACAGGAAGTAAGCCCATATCAACAGGAAGTGAACGAGAAAAGCCCTCAAAACAACAGGAAGTGAGCCAGCGTCAACAGGAAGTGACACAGAAATGCCCACAAAACAACAGGATCATCAAGAAGTGACTTGCTATCAACAGGACATGAACCCGAAATCAACAGAAAATTACCAAATATCACAAGGAAATGTCCCAGAAATGTGCCCAAATCAACAGGAGGTGACCCGATATCACCAGGACATGTCCCTGAAATGTCCCCAAATCAACAGGAAGTGACTTGATGTCAACAGGACGTTTCCCCAAATCAACAGGAAGTAACTTGATGTCAACAGGAAGTGTCCCCAAATCAACAGGAAGTGACATGATATCAACAGGAAGTGCTTTAGAAATGTCCCCAAATCAACAAGAAGTGACCTGATGTCAACAGGAAGTGTCCCCAAATACACAGGAAGGGACCTTATATCAATAGAAAGTGCTTTATAAATGTCCCCAAATCAACAGGAAGTGACCTGATATCAACAGGACATGTCCCAGAAATGTCCCCAAATCAACAGGAAGTGACCTAATATCAGCAGGACATGTTCCAGAAATGCCCCCCGATATCAATAGGAAGTGCCTTTTAAATGTCCCCAGATTAACATGAATTGACTTGATATCACCAGGACATGTCCCAGAAGTGTCCCCAAATCAACAGGAAGTGACCTGATGTCAACAGGAAGTGTCCCCAAATCAACAGGAAGTAACTTGATGTCAACAGGAAGTGTCCCCAAATCAACAGGAAGTGAGATGATATCAACAGGAAGTGCTTTATAAATGTCCCCAAATCAACAAGAAGTGACCTAATATCAACAGGATATGTCCCAGAAATGTCCCCAAATCAACAGGAAGTGACCTAATATCACCAGGACATGTCCCATAAGTGTCCCCAAATCAACAGGAAGTGACCTGATGTCAACAGGAAGTGTCCCCAAATCAACAGCAAGTGACCTGATATCAAAAGGAAGTGCCTTCTAGATGTCCCCAAATCAACAGGAAGTGACCTGATGTCAAAAGGAAGTGCCTTCTAAATGTCCCCAAATCGACAGGAAGTGACCTGATATCAACAAGTGCCTTCTAAATGCCCCCAAATCAACAGGAAGTGACCTGATGTCAACAGGAAGTGTCCCCAAACCAACAGGAAGTGACCTGATATCAATAGGAAGTGCTTTATAAATGTCCCCAAATCAACAGGAAGTGACCTGATGTCAACAGGAAGTGTCCCCAAATCAACAGGAAGTCACTTGATGTCAACAGAAGTGTCCCCAAATCAACAGGAAGTGACCTGATATCACTAGGGCGTGTCCCCGGAATGTCCCCAAATCAACAGAAAGCGACCTGATAGCAACAGGAAGTGCTGTCTAAATGTCCCCCAATCAACAGGAAGTGACCTAATATCAGCAGGAAGTACCTTCTAAACGCACCTAAATCAACAGGATGTGCTAATTCACTTCGGGTCACATAATATTTTCCCCATCGCGGCCATAGACGTCCAATCTTTTAGTGGGCATTTACGGGCCTCCAAATCAACAGTAACTGACCTGAAATCAACAGGAATCTCCCCAAAATCTCCCCATATCAACAGGAAGTGACCTAATATCAAAAGGAAGCGCCCCCCAAATGTCCCCAACTCAACCTGGGCGGGTCTGAGATCTGTATCGACCACAGCAAAGCCCCCATAGTATTTTCTCCAGAAATTGCAGTTTCTCAATCAAACGTTTTATTTCTTTTGCAAGAGCATCGTTCAGCTCGGGTCCTGTTTTAAAGCGGCTCAACAGTCCGTCAGTATGAAATAAATCACGGGTCATCAAGTTGGCTTTTTTTCCCCCCACACACGCGTCTCCTTTCGATCAATGTGGAAAATTCTCCTCTCTGTATCTCACTCTCCATCTTTGATGTGTACGGTCTTGGAAAACCGCATCAGATTGAATCGGTCATTATCTAACCCTCTCTCTCCCTTCCCCCGAGAACATGGATACGCTTACTGTTTGTGTGTGCGAGATGTCTTGTCTCCTTCAATAATTCAGCCGCCACCGCAGCTCGCAGGAAAAGAGACGGAGATCGACACCGAGATTTTCTTTCTCGCCGTCTCGCCTTCCCGACCGTGTCATTTGGCGAACGTCTGCGGCAAAATACACGCGTCCCCGATGCGCACTTGTGTTTTAATAGACAAACTGTTGGGTTTGTTTGCGAACTGTAAATGATTGTTGAGCCCGGAGGGCTATTTATGAATACTGCATGGAAAGTCATGAGTTTTCTGCGAGAGTGTTGGCAGGTAAACCAATTGCCCTCTGGGTAGTGTGGTTAGAGTGGATTAGCTGGAGGAGAAATCCCAGATTTCAGCGTGTTGTAAAGTTCCAACTAGGAAAAAAAAATGGTGGAAAATGTCTGCGGACTTTCACTTTCACCCCATTGGGGAAAATGGCCGCTGTATCTGACCACACTCGAAGTTGAAGACATCGAGAACGTGTATCTTTTTGTTGCGCTGCTGGCTGCGATTCTTCTGCAGGGGCTTGGAGCCCACTTGATTCGTTGGATCGTCATGAAATTGTTGGAAAGCCGAAAGGGATCAGTGGAATTGGCCACTACTGTGGACAGCGCTATCGCCGGAGTGCACGGCAACCTCAACGAGGCCTGTGATGACATATTACATGTGAAGAATGACCTAGCGGCATCCGACACTGCCACAACCAGAATGGTAATGAAAATTACTACGGAGCTGCGAAACCTGGAGATGAATGTTTGTCGGAATGCAGCAAGGAATGGATCTTCTGGATCGGATCAACTGAATGAACTAACCTCTGAATTATGAACTAATCTACTGGATCTAATCAATATAACAAGCACATCACCGCGATCGACAAGGACAATTGGGAAAATGACGACTCGGGATTTACTCCCTTCATTGCTTTCACGCATGTATAGATGTCCCCACAAAGACGCGGGTCTGACACTTTCACACACTTGTGAAACCTGGAGATGAATGTTCGTCGGAATGCAGTAAGGAATGGATCTTCTGGATCGGATCAACTGAATGAACTAACCTCTGAATTATGAACTAATCTACTGGATTTAATCAATATAACGAGCACATCGCCGCGATCGACAAGGACTATTGGGAAAATGACAACGCGGGATTTACTCCCTTCATTGCTTTCACGCATGTAGAGATGTCCCCACAATGACGCGGGTCTGACACTTTCACACACTTGTCCCGTGTTGCCCACTGGCGCTCTCTGTACGGGGAAGGCTGCTGGTTCGATTTTATAACCCGGACATGACGTCATTTTTGGTCGGCATCGGCTGTCACAATGTTGGTCAAATCGTGTTTTGTTCCAGAGGGAGCGTTCCTGGCGTTGTAACTGCAGCCAGTTCAAGCTCTTCAAGACTGTATTTAAGCTAGAGGTAAGGTCGGGCCTAAAAAATTCAGCCCGACCTGACCTGGGTCCACAGGTATTAATTTGGTCTCATGTATTAATAATAATAGGGGCGGGAACTTCTGGGTAGCTCACGATATGATTGGCGATACAAGGCTATAGGTCTGTAGCTGTCCATGGCAGCCAATGCAATGAAATGGATTGATTTTTTTTAGCTTTTCAGTTCATTTCCTGGTGAATTTCAGTCACTTCCTTTTCGTTTTGGGGCATTTACGGGTCACTTCCTGTTGATTTTGGTTGGCTGAAAAGGTAAGGACTCAAGAATTTAATAGGAAGTGACTCAAAATCAACAAGAAGTTACCCGTAAATGCCCACAAAAGATTAGACGTCAGTGGCAGCCAATGACAGGCCACGGATCCCAGGTCACTTGTTGGGGGCAATTTGGGGTCACTTCCTGTTGATATTGGCTCACCTCCTGCTGATTTTAAGGGCATTTGAGCGTGTTTCTGGTTGCTAACGCGTCATGTCCTGTTGATTTTGGGGCATTTCAGGGTCACTTCCTGTTGATATCAGGTCACTTCCGGTTAATTTGGGGGCATTTCAGGGTCACGCCCTTTTGATATGGGGGCTATTCATGGTCTTTTCCTTTTTGATATCGGCTCACTCCCTGTTGTTTTCGGGGCATTTGAGAGTGTTTCCAGTTGATAACGTGTCACTTCCTATTGATTTTGGGGCATCTTGTCGTCACTTCCTATTGAAATCAGGTCATTTCCTGTTGATTTGGAGGTGTTTCGGTTTGATAACAGGTCACTTCCTGTTGATTTGGGGGGCATTTCAGGGTCACGCCCTATTGAAATCAGGTCACTTCCAATTGATTTTGGGGCATTTTGTCGTCACTTCCTATTGAAATCAGGTCATTTCCTGTTGATTTGGAGGTGATTCCGTTTGATAACGGGTCACTTCCTGTTGATTTTGGGGGCATTTCAGGGTCACGCCCTATTGAAATCAGGTAATTTCCTGTTGATTCGGGGAAATTTGGGGGTTTTCCCGTTTGATAACGTGTCACTTCCTCTTGATTTTGGGGTACCTCAGAGCGTTTCTGATGGATAATGGGTCACTTCCTGTTAATTTGGGTGCATTTCAGGATCACTTCCTGTTGACCTGGGGGCTGTCGGGGGTGTTTCTGGTTCATAAAGGGTCAATTCCTGTTGATTTGAGGACTATTCAAGGTCACTTCCTGTTGATTTTGTAGCATTTCAGTGTCACTTTCTTTTTATTTGGGGACTATTTTAGGCCTCCTATTGATATCAGATCACTCCTTGTTGATTTGGGGGCATTTGAGGATGTTTCTGATTGATTACAGGTCACTTCCTGTTGATTTGGTGGCATTTTAAGGTCACTTCCTTTTGAGTTGGGGTCATTTTAGGGGAACTACCAAGGGTGGATCAGTTGATACAAATGACTTTTATACCCAGAGAAGGGTCAGCTGACCCTAATCAGCATATCTTTTGGGAGCATTGAGGTCCTCATGAGTCATTCCCATTCACCCTCGCAAAACCACACATTGCTCCAATTAGCATCTTGAGTGTTTGCAGGGCAGGGTTGCATTGGCTTTGTCGGACAGTGGACCGCTCAGGCAGGCAATCGGGCGGACAACCTTTTTACTGTATGTTTTAGTGTTTGGTAACTGCTCAGTATGGTTGTCTAATGTGATCGAATTGTGCATGATTTGACAAAATTGGGAAGATATTGAAGCACTTTTTTTGCTGGGGATTTGTTGCGGAGGACTGTCTGACATTACAGCACTGAGAAAAAACAGCTGTCTCAATCTCTCTGAATATTTAGTTGCACTGTTTCTTATATGTATGGAGCCGTTATTGTCACATTGCTGTCGGTCGGTCGGTCGGTTGGTTGCTTTGTTCTCATGGTTGGTTGATCGTTTGCTTGAATGGTTGGTTCTCATGGTTGGTTGATTGTTTGCTTGAATGGTTGGTTCTCATGGTTGGTTGATTGTTTGCTTGAATGGTTGGTTCTCATGGTTGGTTCTCATGGTTGGTTGATCGTTTGCTTGAATGGTTGGTTCTCATGGTTGGTTGATTGTTTGCTTGAATGGTGAGTTCTCATGGTTGGTTGATTGTTTGCTTGAATTGTTGGTTCTCATGGTTGGTTCTCATGGTTGGTTGATTGTTTGCTTGAATGGGTGGTTCTCATGGTTGGTTGATTGTTTGCTTGAATGGTTGTTCTCATGGTTGGTTCTCATGGTTGGTTGATTGTTTGCTTGAATGGTTGTTCTCATGGTTGGTTCTCATGGTTGGTTGATTGTTTGCTTGAATGGTTGGTTCTCATGGTTGGTTGATTGTTTGCTTGAATGGTTGGTTCTCATGGTTGGTTGATTGTTTGCTTGAATGGTTGGTTCTCGTGGTTGGTTGATTGTTTGCTTGAATGGTTGGTTCTCATGGTTGGTTCTCATGGTTGGTTGATTGTTTGCTTGAATGGTTGGTTCTCATGGTTGGTTGATTGTTTGCTTGAATGGTTGCTTCTTATGGTTGGTTGATTGTTTGCTTGAATGGTTGGTTCTCATGGTTGGTTAATTGTTTGCTTGAATGGTTGCTTCTCATGGTTGGTTGATTGTTTGCTTGAATGATTGGTTCTCATGGTTGGTAATTGTTTGCTTGAATGGTTGGTTCTCATGGTTGGTTGATTGTTTGCTTGAATGGTTGCTTCTTATGGTTGGTTGATTGTTTGCTTGAATGGTTGGTTCTCATGGTTGGTTAATTGTTTGCTTGAATGGTTTGTTCTCATGGTTGGTTGATTGTTTGCTTGAATGGTTGCTTCTCATGGTTGGTTGATTGTTTGCTTGAATGGTTGCTTCTCATGGTTGGTTGATTGTTTGCTTGAATGATTGGTTCTCATGGTTGGTAATTGTTTGCTTGAATGGTTGGTTCTCATGGTTGGTCGATCGTTTGCTTGAATGGTTGGTTCTCATGGTTGGTTGATTGTTTGCTTGAACGGTTGGTTGTCATGGTTGGTTAATTGTTTGCTTGAATGGTTGATTGCTTGAATGGTTGGTTCTCATGGTTGGTTGATTGTTTGCTTGAATGGTTGGTTCTCATGGTTGGTCGATCGTTTGCTTGAATGGTTGGTTCTCATGGTTGGTTGATTGTTTGCTTGAACGGTTGGTTCTCATGGTTGGTTAATTGTTTGCTTGAATGGTTGGTTCTCATGGTTGGTTGATTGTTTGCTTGAATGGTTGATTGTTTGCTTGAATGGTTGGTTCTCATGGTTGGTTGATTGTTTGCTTGAATGGTTGGTTCTCGTGGTTGGTTGATTGTTTGCTTGAATGGTTGCTTCTCATGGTTGGTTGATTGTTTGCGTGAATGGTTGGTTCTCATGGTTAGTTGATTGTTTGCTTGAATGGTTGGTTGTCATGGTTGGTTAATTGTTTGCTTGAATGGTTGCTTCTCATGGTTAGTTGATTGTTTGCTTGAATGGTTGGTTCTCATGGTTGGTTGATTGTTTGCTTGAATGGTTGGTTCTCATGGTTGGTTGGTTGTTTGCTTGAATGGTTGCTTCTCATGGTTGGTTGATTGTTTGCTTGAATGGTTGATCGTTTGCTTGAATGGTTGGTTCTCATGGTTGATTGATCGTTTGCTTGAATGGTTGTTCTCATGGTTGGTTGATCGTTTGCTTAAATGGTTGGTTCTCATGGTTGGTTGATCGTTTGCTTAAATGGTTGGTTCTCATGGTTGGTTGATCGTTTGCTTAAATGGTTGGTTTTCATGGTTGGTTGATCGTTTGCTTAAATGGTTGGTTCTCATGGTTGGTTGATCGTTTGCTTAAATGGTTGGTTTTCATGGTTGGTTGGTTGGTTGGTTGGTTGGTTGGTTGGTTGGTTGGTTGGTTGGTTGGTTGGTTGGTTGGTTGGTTGGTTGGTTGGTTGGTTGGTTGGTTGGTTGGTTGGTTGGTTGGTTGGTTCTAAGTTTTGGTTGGTTGGTCGGTTGGTTGGTTGGTTCTAAGTTTTGGTTGGTTGCTCGGTCGGTCGGTTGTAAGTTATGGATGGATGGATGGATGGATGGATGGATGGATGGATGGATGGATGGATGGATGGATGGATGGATGGATGGATGGATGGATGGATGGATGGATGGATGGATGGATGGATGGATGGATGGCTTTTTTATGTGGTGACATATGACACTTCGCCCTGGGAAAATTTTTGGCAAATTTTGACGAAATTGTACATTTTTGCCACAAGAAAATTATTAGCGATGGGTGTTTCAATATCCTATTTTTTTCTTTATATGTAAATGATGTAATTCAGACAACTGTTGGACAAGTTGTGTTTTTATGATGTCACTTTTTCCTTCAAAAAAACAACGTCGGTGTGTTAAACGGTCTTGGCTGGGAAGAAATGCCATTGGAAAAACAAAAGGAATACTATAGATGGTACAATGGCTATTATTGGCAATGCGCAATTGAGTTCCTTCAGCCATTTAAATATTGACTACTGTTTGGTTGCAGTATTTCTAATGAGCGAAGCAGTCCAGATGGCGGGACGGCGAGCGGAAGACGACACACACAATAACATAATACAGAGCGCAATAAAGCTGAAGATAAAAGCTCATTACGTGGTAGTGAGGGGAGGACAATGTGTGGCTGAGACTGATTGCGAGAAGCCAAGTGGGAATAGAATGATTATTGTGCAGAACAGAATCAACAGCGCTGATCAATCACGCCGTAATCCAACTTAATTTAATGTTGCGCAACACGCATTAGTGTTGCATGTGTGCTTTCCTACATAGCACTTTAGCGAAAACACTCAAATATTTATTGAGAGTACTGCTACAACTAAAAAAAAAAAAAAAAACGTAGCATGGTACAAATGCTTACTTTCTAATTAAGGAGTGACAATTGTGTGGAATTGATTGACGATTGATTGTGTCTCGAAGCATCAAAGACAAAATTGAGTCGACTTGCTTGATTGAAAGCAGCAACTAGAGGTGCTGCCGATTCATCTAGTTTAGAGGCTAAAACAAAGACTTTTGTAAGTCACACTAGGTGTACGTACAGTGCTATGAAAAATTATTTGAACATTTTTGGCGAAGACAATCGACAACCCGGCCGCCGTGTGACATAATCCTGGGTAGTTTTGAGTGATTTTTCACTTCGAAAGCTGAAATTACACTTTGAAACATCACTCCGTTCGGGTTAGCATGTCCATTAGCACGCGCAGAGTGGATGCCTGTGGCATGAGTCACATGGGAATGGCCGTTCGATCATATTTACAAGCAGAGATGTCTTGTTCTATTGTTGGTAAATATACTCTAGCTTTGCGTCAACGTGCAAATCTTATTTAGATCAGCATGGGTTTCCTGTCAGCGTACAACCAGAGACGTCAAAGACGGCATGCTTTTCTTCTTAGTGGTTCTTTTGCCACTAATGAAGCTGTCACACCACTGGTGGCTTCTAATACGCAATCAGACGGTTCTTCCTCAGGGTCTGCTGCCTTCAAATCTGTTTTTAGCACTTGAGTTTCAAGTCTAGCTGTGCCACAGTCGACGCCAAACAAAATCTCATTCGGGGACTGCTAGTATTCACTGGCATTGGAAGAATGAAGTTTACCTGTTTACACATATTATAAAATTTTTATGATAATCGTCACATTTTTAGATATTATCATGTAAAAACATGATATTATAATAAAAACGTGATACTACCAAGTAAAAACTCAATTTTCAAGTAAAAACCAGATATCATGTAAAAACCTGATAATTATCATGTAAAAACAAATATGTATAAATGTGATAATTATCATGTGAAAACATGATAGTATATTTCTGTATGTGAAAATTATGTAAAAACGTCATAATTATCATGTAAAAAGTAATAATTACCATGTTAAAGCAATATGTAAAAAATGAACGTGATACTATCATGTAAAAAAGTGATACGATCAGGTAAAAACTATTATGTAAAAATAGTTATGTAAAAAAGTAATAATTATCATGTAAAACATGATAGTATTTAAAAACATAATTTTCATGCAAAAACGTGATAATTACATAAAAATGTCATAATATGATGTAAATATGATGTTTACATGATGATTATCATGCAAAAACAAGTATGTAAAAATGTGATAATTATGCAAAAACATGATCGTATCTTTTTACATGAAAATTATGTAAACACATGATAATTATCATGTAAAAAATGTCATAATATGATGTGAAAACGTGATAATTATCATGTGTTTACACGATAAATATCACAGAAAAACAAGTATGTAAAATTGTGATAATTATGTAAAAATATGATAGTATCTTGTTTTTACAAGAAAAATATGAAAAACGTGATAATCATTATGTAAAAATGTCATATGATGTAAAAACATTACATGATAATTATGTAAAAACAGTTATGTAAAAAAGTAATAATTATCATGTAAAACATGTTGGTATTTAAAAACATAATTTTCATGCAAAAACGTGATAATTACATAAAAATGTCATAATATGATGTTAACATGTGATAATGATATAAAAACACAATCGCATCTTTTTACATGAAAATTATGTAAAAAGGTGATTAGCATATAAAAAAGTTACAATTTAAAAAAACATGATACTTATCATGTCAAAACGTGATACTATCATGTAAAACCTGATAATTATCACGTTTACATGATAATTATCATGTAAAAACAAGTATGTAAAAATGTGATAATTATGTAAAAATGTCATAATATGATGTAAAAACATGACAATTATCATGTAAAAACAAATATGTAAAAATGTGATGATTATTTAAAAACATGATAGTATATTGTTTTTATGTGGAAAATTACCATGTAAAAACGTCATACTTGTCATTTAAAAAAGTGATAATTACCATGTTAAAGCGATATGTAAAAAAATAAACGTGATACTATCATGTAAAAAAAATGATACGATCATGTAAAAACAATTATGTAAAAACAGTTATGTAAAAAAGTAATAATTATCATGTAGAATGTGATAGCATTATTTAAAAACATAATTACATAACATAACAAAAACGTGATAATTATATAAAAATTTCATAATATGATGTTAACACGTGATAATGTAAAAACATGATAGCATCTTTTTACATGAAAATTATCATGTAAAAACGTGATACTATCATGTAAAAACTGATAATTATCAAATGTTTACAAGTATGTAAAGTATGTAAAAATGATAATTATGCAAAAACATGATAGTATCTTGTTTTTACATGAAAATTATGTACACATGATAATTATGTAAAAATGTTATAATATGCTGTAAAAACGTGATAATTATGTGTTTACATGATGATTATCATGTAAAAACAAGTATGTAAAAATGTGATAATTATGCAAAAACATGATAGTATCTTTTTAAATGAAAATTATGTAAACACATGATAATTATCATGTAAAATTTCATATAATGTAAAAACGTGATGTAAACGTGATGTAAAAACAAACATGTAAAATTGTGGTAATTATGTAAAAATATGATAGTATCTTGTTTTTACATGAAAAATATGAAAAACGTGATAATCATCATGTAAAAATGTCATAATATGATGTAAAAACATTACATGATAATGATCATGTAAGAACAGGTATGTAAAAAAGTAATAATTATCATGTAAAACGTGATAGTATCATTTAAAAACATAATTTTCATGCAAAAACATGATTATCATCATATAAAAATGTCATAATATGATGTAAACACGTGATAAGGATGTAAAAACATGAGAGCATCTCTACATGAAAATTATGTACGTGTTTGGCATATAAAAGTTATAATATGATGTAAAAAAAAGTGATAATTATCATGTAAAAGTGTGATACTATCATGTAAAAACTGATACTTATCACGTTTACATGATAATTATGTAAAAACAAGTATGTAAACATGTGACAATTATGCAAAAACATGATAGTATCTTGTTTTTACATGAAAATTATGCAAACACATGATAATTATCATGTAAAAATGTCATAATATGATGTAAAAATGTGATCATTATCATGTGTTTACATGATAATTATGTAAAAATATGATAATTATGTAAAAACATGATAGTATCTAGTGTTTACATGAAAATTATCATGAAAAACGTGATCATTTTTACATGATAATTATCATGTAAAAACAATTATGTAAATGCATGATATTATTCATCTTTTTTGTTTTTTTTTTTAAACCATTTCCAGAATGCCTACATACATCTGGCTAAATAAATACATCCAAACAAAAGGACTGTCAAAAACATCACTGCCCGTGACCCAACTTTCCCTCATTCCTTTTTCCGTGTCGTTGCGTCTCACACTCTTATTGATTACATTGTTGCGCACGTCAGGATTACCGAGCGCTATAATTTATCCGATCAATCTCGTTGAGAGCCTGAGGGTGCGCGCGAGAGCGTGGGTGGCTTTGTATGCGTGTGGCAGAACACACGTCCGTCCAGTCCCTGTAAAATGGTATCAACGGGGACAATATTTACCCGGTCGTCCGCCGAAGATTGAATCTGCAATTTCTCATTTGCGATCGATAGCTCGTCGAGGGACGCGCGTGATGAGGGCGGGCGCGGTCGAAAGCAACAAGAGAGAGGGGGTTTATTTTGAAGGGCGGTCTTTCATTTGGAATTAGTGTAGTATAAAACCGGAGAGGAAGGAAGAGCTGGGTGAGAGTGGAGATGATAAACCGTGTGGAGGAGAAAAAAATGAAGGCGGCTTAACGGGAGAAAAAGAAATGGAGGACAACACTGCTTGGCGATAAGAAAGAGTGACGGCTGTTCAGCAGAGTCTTGGCTTAATTGTGGGAAATACTGCCTGGGAAGTAGTTCCTCAGAGGGGATACATGCTTTTGAAGGTGACTGGTAGCTTCGGATAATCAGCTTCTTTCAGCCGCACCCTGTCCCTCCCCCCCTTTGTTGTAAAGCGGGAACAAACACACTTGAAGGCCCATATGGAAAATAAAAAAGTAGGAGTGAATGTGTTCCAAGTCACGTTTTAAATCTCCTCTTTGAATGAATCTGCCATGCAGAACCATACATCTTTTCTGCCATTAAAAATGAATGGGAAATTTGGACGTACATGGCTGTCAATGGTATCAACTTACTTGGGACCTTGTTCAATGTCAATGGGCTGTAATGGTAAATGTATGGTCAGAAATCAGAACCCTATGTTTTTCTGCCATTGATAATCAATGGGAAATTTGGACATGCATGGCTGTCAATGGCATCGACTTACTTGGGAACCAGTTCAATGTCAATGGGCTGTAATGGTAAGTGTATGGTCAAAAATCGAAACCAGACATGTTTTTCTGCCATTGAAAATGAATGGGAAATTTGGACATATATGGCTGTCAATGTCATCGACTTACTTGAGCGCCAGTTCAATGTTGATGGGCTGTAATGGTAAATGTACGGTCAAAAATCAGAACCATACGTGTTTTTCTGCCATTGATAATGAATGGGAAATTTGGACGTACATGGCTGTCAATGGCATCGGCTTACTTGGGAACCAGTTCAATGTCAATGGGCTTTAATAGTAAGTGTATGATCAAAAATCAAAACCAGACTTGTTTTTCTGCCAATGTAAATGAATGGAAAATTTGGACGTGCATGGCTGTCAATGGCATCAACTTACTTGGGAACCAGTTCAATGTCAATGGGCTGTAATGGTAAGTGTATGATCAAAAATCAAAACCAGACTTGTTTTTCTGCCAATGTAAATGAATGGAAAATTTTGACGTGCATGGCTGTCAATGGCATCGACTTACTTGGGCGCAAGTTAAATGTCATTGGGCTGTAATTGTAAGTGTCTGGCCAAAAATCAGAACCATATGTTTTTCTGCCATTGATAATGAATGGGAAATTTGGACGTGCATGGCTGTCAATGGCATCGACTTACTTGGGAACCAGTTCAATGTCAATGGGCTGTAATGGTAAGTGTATGGTCAAAAATCAGAACCATACGTGTTTTTCTGCTATCGAAAATGAATGGGAAATTTGGACGTATATGGCTGTCAATGGCATCGACTTACTTGGGAACCAGTTAAATGTCAATGGGCTGAAATGTCAAAAATCAAAACCATACATGTTTTTCTGGCATTGAAAATGAATGGGAAACTTAAACGTACATGGCTGTCAATGGTATCGACTTGAGAACCAGTTAAATGTCAATGGGCTGTAATGGTAAATGTACGGTCAAAAATCAGAACCATACGTGTTTTTCTGCCATTGATAATGAATGGGAAATTTGGACGTACATGGCTGTCAATGGCATCGGCTTACTTGGGAACCAGTTCAATGTCAATGGGCTTTAATGGTAAGTTTTTGGTCAAAAATCGAACTACACGTTTTTCTGCCATTGATAATGAATGGGAAATTTAGACGTATATGGCTGTCAATGTCATCGACTTACTTGAGCGCCAGTTCAATGTCATTGGGCTGTAATGTCAAAAATCAAAACCATACATGTTTTTTTGGCATTAAAAATGAATGGGAAATTTGAACGTACATGGCTGTCAATGGTATCGACTTACTTGAGAACCAGTTAAATGTCAATGGGCTGTAATGGTAAATGTATGGTAAGAAATCAGAACCATACATGTTTTTCTGCCATTGAAAATGAATGGGAAATTTGAACGTACATGGCTGGCAATGGTATCGACTTACTTGAGAACCAGTTAAATGTCAATGGGCTGTAATGGTAAGGGTATGGTAAAAAATCAGAACCACGCATGTTTTTTCTGCTTTTGAAAATTAATTTGAAATTTGGACGTACATGGCTGTCAATGGCATTGAGTTACTAGGGCGCCACTTCAATGTCAATGGGCTGTAATAGTAAGTTTTTGGTCAAAAATCACAACCCGATATCAACAGGAAATTACCCAGAAATGCCTTAAAATCAACAGGAAGTGACTCGAAATGCCCCGGAATCAACAGGAAGTGACCCGATAACAATAGGAAGTGCCTTCAGCTAGTCCAAAACGCAGCAGCAAGACTTTTAACAGGAACCAATAGAAGAGAGCACATCACCCCTGCGCTCCAGGCACTTCACTGGCTGCCTTAAAATCAACAGGAAGTGACTCGAAATGCCCCGGAATCAACAGGAAGTGACCCGATAACGATAGGAAGTGCCTTCGAAAGACCTCAAAGTCGACAGGAAGTGACCTGTTCTACCAACCATAAGAGCAAATCTAGCCAATCATATTCTGTCATTTGTAGGTTCTAGCCTCTAACTAGTTGATGAACAATACACTTTCCTTAATTTACCCAACTGCGAACCTTCCCAGTCTTAGCAGCTGTTGCAATCATTGGTGTCAGCACAGTAATGACCGGCCTTATTATGCACGATGCTCCACTAGTAACAGCACGCGTATTCTCGGGAGATTTCAACAAAGCGTAAGATAACTTTGGCCTTATTAGAGCCTGCCTTACACATCCGGCGGAGCCGTGATGTGAGAACGAGCATTTGTCTCGCCTTCAGCCGGGGGCTTTTCACCTGCAGTGTGTGTTTGTGGATTTAAATGTCTACCTAGTCTACTGCAAGTCATTATCTGCAAACTGTCTGTGGAGTGTAGGATTAGAGGGGATAGAAGGTACAAAGGATAGGAGAAACATTGTGACCTTTTTTGTTTCATGGCTACCACGTACGGGTGATTCTCAGTGAATTAAAGTTCAGACATGCAAAATAAGGAAACGAATCTATATTGAACATTGTGAAATGTTCGCATTGCTAAGCACTTTAGCCTGCTATTGACTAAACCAAGTAGAGATTTGTGGATGTCATCCTCTAGCGGTGGCCGCCATTGCTGGAGTGTTAACAAGCCTCAGTAGCAGTCAAGCATCAGTCGATGCAGAGGCTTGATTTCTGCAAAGAAACTCAGCAGGGCCAAGAACGAAAAGTGGTATTTGACAAATGATAAAATGGCGTTTGGCAGTTTTTTTTCAGAATATATTGTCATTTGACATATGGCAGTTTATTTTATTTTATTTTTTTACATAAGACAAAATGGCTTTAGGCATATGGCAGCTTTTCCAGAATCCGAATGGCTTCTATCTTCTATCATTTGGCATATTTAAATAAATAAATAAATAAAACTGCCGTATGCCAAAAAACATTTTGCCCCATTCCAAAAAAATGACATATGCCAAAAGCCATTTTACCATGTTTGGGAAAAAAAAACTGCCATACGCCAAAAAACTGCCATATGCTGAAAGCCAGTTTGCCATATAAACCAAAAACTGCCATGTCATGAAAGCCATTTTGCCATTTGTCAAATAAACTGTTGTATGTCAAAAAAACGGCCATATGCCAAAAACTATTTTACTATGTGTCAAAAAAAAACAAAAACTGCCATATGCCAGAAAAAAATGGCATATACCAAAAGCCAGTTTGCCACAGGCCCACAAAACTGCCAAAAACCATTTTGCCATGTGTCAAATAAACTGCCAAATACCCCAAAAACTGCCATATGCCAAAAACCATTTAGACATATGCCCAAAGCCATTTGCCATATGTCAAATAAACTGCCATAGTTCGGAAAAACTGCCATATGCCAAAAAACATTTTGCCATATTCCAAAAAAATGGCATATGCCAAAATCTATTTTACTATGTGTAAAAAAATGAAAACTGCCATAAAGCCCAAAAAATGCCATATGCTAAAAGCTAGCTTGCCGTATAACCCCAAAACTGCCATGTCATGAAAGCCATTTTGTCAATTGTCAGAAAAACTGCCATATGCCAAAAACCATTTTGCCCAATGCCCAAAAAAATGGCATATGCCAAAAGCTATTTTAGCATGTGTAAATAAAATAATAAACCGCCATACGCCAAAAAACATGCCATATGCCAAACGCCAGTTTGCCATATACCCCCAAAACTGCCATGTGCCTAAAGCCATTTTGCCATATGTCAAATATACTGCCGTATGCCCCAAAAACTGCTATGTGCCCAAATCCATTTTGCCATATGTCAAATAAACTGCCATATGCCCCTAAAAACAGCCTTCTGCAAAGAAAAAGAAAAGCATTTTGCCATGTGCCAAAAGCCATTTTGCCATATCTCAAATAAACTGCCAAATGCCCCAAAAACTGCCATATGCTAAAAACCATTTTGCCATATGCCCAAAGCCATTTGCCATATGTCAAATAAACAGCCATAGTTCAGAAAAGCTGACATATGCCAAAAACCATTTTGCCCAATGCCCAAAAAATGGCATATGCCAAAACCTATTTTACCATGTGTAAAAAAAAAAAAATAAATACACTGCCATACGCCAAAAAAATGCCATATGCCAAAAGTAATTTGCCATATACCCCCAAAACTGCCATGTGCCTAAAGCCATTTTGTCATATGTCAAATAAACTGCCATATGCCCCCAAAATTGCTATATGCACAAAGCCATTTTGCCATGTGTCAAATAAACTGCCATAGTTTAGAAAAAGACTGCCATATGCCAAAACCCATTTTGCCCAATGCCAAAAAATTGGCATATGCCAAAAGCTATTTTACCATGTTTGGAAAAAAACTGCCATACGCCAAAAAACTGCCATATGCTGAAAGCCAGTTTGCCATATGCCCCAAAAACTGTCATATGCCAAAAGCCAGTTTGCCATATACCCCAAAACTGCCATGTGCCTAAAGCCATTTTGCCATATGTCAAATAAACTGTCTTATGTCAAAAAACTGCCATATGCAAAAAAAAAAAAAAACATGCCATATGCCAAGAGCCAATTTGCCATATAGCCCCAAAACTGCCATTTTGCCATATGTCAAATAAACTGTTGTATGCCCACAAAATTGCTATATGCACAAAGCCATTTTGCCATATGTCAAACAAACTGCCATAGTTAAGAAAAAGACTGCCATATGCTGAAAGCCAGTTTGCCATATGCCCCAAAAACTGCCATATGACAAAAGCCATTTTGCCATATGACAAAAACTTGACATATGCCAAAAGAAATCTTTCCATATTCCAAAGAAGCTGCCATATAGCCAAAAGCCTATTTGCCATATGTCAAATACCATATTTCGGTCTCACGGTTTTTCAAGAAACTTAAGTCCCTTTCTGTTGATTTGGGAGCATTTCGGAATCACTTCCTGCTGATTTAAAGGCATTTTTGGGTTAATTCCTGTTGTTTCCGGGTCACTTACCTAATATTTGGGGTCAACTTCCTGTTGATATCGAAGACTTCCTGTTATTTTGAGGGCACTTTGATGTCATTTTCTGTTGATCTTTGGTCACTTCCTATTATTGTGAGGGCACTTCAATGTCACTTCCTGTTGATATCGGTCACTTCCTGTTATTTTTTGGGAAATTTGATAACACTTCCTGTTGAAATCGGGTCACTTCCTGTTGATATTGGGTCACCTTAGATTTGATGGTAACTTCCAGTTGATATCGGCACTCTTCCTGTTATTTTGAGGGCACTTTGATGTCACTACCTGTTGATATTGGGTCACTTCCTATTATTTTGAGGGCACTTCGATGTCACTTCCTGTTGATATCGGGTCACTTCCTGTTGATACTGGGTTACTTCCTGATGATTTGGGGGCCGTTTGGGTGTCACCTACTTCCGGTTGATATTGGGTCACTTCCTCTTGATATGGGGACATTTTGGGGGTCACTTCCTGTTGTTTTGGGGCATTTAGGCGGTCACGTCCTATTGATTTTGGGTCACTCACTGCATTTTAGAGTCACTTCCTTTTGGAGGCATTTTGGGGTCACTTCTTGTTGATATTGGCTCATAGCAAATTTAACGTGGTGCTTTAGTATAGCTTGAAACGAATTATAGTTTTTCAAAAAATTGGTCCAAAAATTTGCCCAAAAATCTCTCATATTGCAGGTTCAACCGAAAATAGCTACTTTTCTAACCACAGACTAGGCCTATCTGCCGGGACGAGTCATACACAAGTACATACGGTAAGTGAAGTACTTGAAAGAGTAACGCAAAGTCATACAAACAAGTTATCTAACGGCATTCTGCCGCATCTCCACCAGGTGTATGGTACCTTCTGGCACACATCTAGGGTGTATGAAGGACATAGTGAGACACACACACACACGCGCTCACGCGCACACAATCTAATTACTTGTCCCTTTTGGTTAGATTTAGTGGCTCCCAAGAAACTCACATCTCTGTATCTGTTCCAGGATCTGTCCTTGGAGTGCTGGCCCACAGTAGTCAGTCGCCTGTCGTCGGTGGTGCCAGACGCCGCAGACTGTGTGCTCAGCATTAGAGCCACAACAGGGAGCAGAGAGAAGAACATCTTCTGGAAGACAAAGAAGAAAAGAAAAGCACATAAAACGGACTGAGTAGTTCAGTGACGACAAGGGGCGAGCTGAGCTCAACAGTGGCGCCTCATGAAATTTTTCATAAGGTTGGCCAGATGTGGGCCACTTCAAATCTTGGGGGTGGCACACCAAAACTCAAAGCTTTCATTTCAGGTTTTAATGATATTCTTGGAGTAAACAGACCAGTGGAAAATTATCAGAAAGACTACACCTAGTCATACACTTTGGTTGAATGTTAGTATTACCGTATTGGCCCGATGGTGTGTTTTGCATTGAAATAAGACTGAAAAAGAGGGGGCCGTCTTATATTCGCGGTCTTGACATTACACTGTATACTAGTGTTGCACCGATACCATTTTTTGGGCCCGATACCGATACAGATACCTGGCTGTGCAGTATCGGCCGATACCGATACCACTGTTTGCAACAACAACAAAAACATATACATACATATATACAGTGGGGAGAACAAGTATTTGATACACTGCCGATTTTGCTGGTTTTCCCACTTGCAAGCCATAATACAAAAATCCAGAAAATCACACTGTATAATTTTTAAATAATGAATTTGTATTTAACTGCATGAAATAAGTATTTGATACATTACCAACTAGTAAATATTTCGGCTCTTAGTTCTTTTTTAAAGTGATCCTTTAACTTAAATCAGTGCTTCTGAATTATTTTCTCTTACGCCCCCCCTAGGAAGACGTAAATGTTTCGCGCCCCCCCCAAACTCTGCCGTCACTGTAAATAGTATCATTTGTCTATAATATTACTATTATAAGTACGCCTCTGCCTCACATTGTATCCTTTTTTTTCTATTAGGGAAAATAACAGATCAACTTATAAAGTATAACTTTATTAACATTGTTTTGTTTGTAACAGAAAAGACAACGCGCATCAATTTGCCTGAATTAAAAAAAACAAAAAAAAAACAAAAAAAAAAGTCACATCCAAACTGTAAAAATATACTCAAGGTACATTTTTGACCATTTGATACTGAAAAATAAAATCAGTAAATAATAACAAATTCAAATTGATTAGAAACATTAACTCATGAGGACAATATGCCAAAAAATTTGACCGAAAAAACAAGCTGAATAGAAGAAGAAGAAAAAAAGTGTCATTGGACAGAAGAACAGTTTTTATTTTCGCTGCTCCCAGTGTCACCTCCAGTTTGCAATGATGTGGGGTTATATTGCACCGAGCATGCTAACAGTGCTCACTGGTTTACTGATATAACACTGACAAAGCGGGACGATTGTTGGCAATATTCGGCACGTTTTCGCTGAAAAACAGCCAAGCGGCTTATTAATGAGATTGGGGTCTAATGTCTTTAAGTGGCGTCTTACTTGATTTGGCTTTCGGCTGTCCGCAATAATCATTTTTAGACACAGTAAACAGTGGTCTTTCCTCGTCTACCACTGTATTAAAATTCAAAGCCAAAAGGCAAACGGCCCGAAAAAAGCGCATTCTCGGCGGCCGAGGGAGAACCGTAGGTGAGGGCGGTCGTCGTGACGATCCCAAGCCGAAAATGGTACTTCTCGGGCAGTCACGTGAGAACCGGAGAAGACAGTGGATCGCTGCGTGAGTCCGGCCGAAAAACGGCTTTCGAAAACGGCGCACAGCTCTCCAACTCTTCATGAATCTCTTCCATGTGCTCTTGCTTACTTCAAAAATACTGTGCGCACTTTGAAAATGAGAGCGCCACTGCCACCAACTGAGTGGATGTGCAAGTACGCTTTATTCTAGTACGGCAAAAAAAAAAAAAAAAAACATGTTCCCCGGGGTCACACGCGCCACCCCTGGCATCGCTCTGCGCCCCCCCAGGGGGGCGCGCCCCACTATTTGAGAAGTACTGACTTAAATACATGTCGGCTCTAATAACCCACAATTGTTCTCTTGTACTAAAATATGTTGTTAGAAACACATAAAATGTGAAATCAATGGCAATATTTTATAATATTTAGTCCATATTTTGACCAATAGTTGGCGCCATGGTTTGCGGGCTCGCAGTGATGACGTCATTTGTATTTTTCGTGTTCAACAATTGCTTGTTGCTGCCTAAACTCGCGAAGTAAAATGCCACGATGTGCTGCTTTTGGATGCAATTTCCAGTCAAATGGAAACAAGGGGAGTGAAGTGAGTGGTCAAAGGTGGAATTATTATTTTTAGTGAATAAAAGTGCATAGGTGGAAGCTTCTCCCCCTTTTTGGTCCCTGTATGCACGTATCCTACCCACCACGCGTTACAACTGGCGCCCGAACATTTTTCCTGGATCCTCAGTCAAGTAAGGCATCCGTCTATTTTCTGGATCTGACGGTCCCACCGCGTCTGCAATATTGGTTTCGGATCCGTCCATTTTTTTGATTCGTCGGTCCCACGGCGGCTTTTCGGATCAGTCTATTTCGTGGACAACGGCCTGATCGCAGCTACGACATTGCCATGGGATCGGTCTAATTCCTGGATCTTCCAGTGAGTAAAAAAACGCGGATTTGGATTACTATTGCTATCTTTTTTATTGACTATTCTTCGTGGGAGTTTTCCCCAAATCATACTAAATAATTAAAGCACTACGGCACGCTACAGTGACGACAGTGACTGGACCTTACAACAATGTTGGAGTTAGTCAGGGCTGAGCTCCCGAGTGAAGAGTGGTCAAGGTGGAAATATTATTTTTTGTGAATAAATGTGCATAAGTGGAAGCCTCTCCCCTTTCTGGTACTTTTATACACATATCCTAGCTACCACGCGTTACAATGTACAAGACATGGATTACGCACGGTGTGCTCTTTGGCCTGCACTGTATGTAAAGCACACGACAGCTCTGGATGCTAACAATCTACATAATTATATTGGGATAAGTTTGAAAACGCAATATGCTTACCTTGAATATCTGCTAATAAAACCGGACAGCATACACTCTCGCTCCCAACCGGAGTTCCCAACAGGACTCTCTCGCATCACCAGTTTTGCCCAACTTTTGTCTTATCAGGTATTTGCTGCACACATTTTTCCCTGAAGCTCGTCTTGTGAACGACCGACAGTGCGGTCTTGCTCTTCACTTTTCAGATCTGGTTCAAACAGGAAGGGTAGAACTGACGACATGTTGGGAAAGCTAACGAGTGACACGCTGGAATTTCGTCAACGGGACCAGTGACGTCACGCACTGCGACGAAACACGCTTAAAATCATTTTACAAACTTTATTAAAACAAAAACATTAAGAGGGGTTTTAATATCAAATTATTATAACTCATACTAACATTTATCTTTTAAGAATTTCTTGTCTTAAAAATAGAGGATCCCTTTAAGAACCCCTCCTGTTCTCCACTCGTTACCGGAAGTAACTGCACTTGTTTGAACTTGTTACCTGTATAAAAGACAGATGCTCAAACAAACAAACTCCAACCTCTCCACAATGGCCAAGACCAAAGAGCTGTGTAAGGACATCAGGGATAAAATAATAGACCTGCATAAGGCTGGGATGGGCTACAGGAAAATAAGCAAGCAGCTCGGTGAGAAGGTAACAACTGTTGGAGCGATTATTAGAAAATGGAAGAAGTTCAAGTTGATGGTCAGTCTGCCTCGTTCTGGGGCTCCATGCAAGATCTCACTGATCATGAGGAAGGTGAGGGATCAGCCCAGAACTACATGGTAGGACCTGGTCAATGACCTGAAGAGAGCTGGAACCACAGTCTCCAAGAAAACCATCGGAAACACATTACGCCGTCATGGATTAAAATCCTACAGCGCACGCAAGGTCCTGCTGCTGAAGCCAGTGCATGTCCAGACACGTCTGAAGTTTGCCACTGACCATCTGGATGATCCAGAGGAGCAATGGGAGAAGGTCATGTGGTCGGATGAGACCAAAATTGGTCTAAACTCGGCTTGTCGTGTTTGGAGGAAAAAGAAGGATGAGTACAACTCCAAGAACACCATCCCAACTGTGAAACATGGAGGAGGAAACATTCGTTCATTCACTGCCATCCCTCCCACTTCAAACGGATTGGACGTCTACTAGTGATAAACTCATTCCAATTCACAGTAGAAAGTTGTTTTTCTGTTTATTCTTTGTTTGTGGAATATCCTAGAATGATTTCCTGAGCAATGTATCGATAATCGTTATCGTGAGCTTTGTATAGAAAATCGTATCGTATCGTGAGGTAACAAGAGGTTCCCACTCCTAATATATAATATATCATGCAGACCCATAGAAATGTAGTCCAGTCAATTCGCATACACACAGTGGGCTATGTGCCAACTAAACATTTTTATAAATTACTAACACGAAAATTGTCCTTGACAAATTGGTATTCCCGTTCAAATTATATTCTCATTCTAAGTTCTAATTTGCACACAAACAAAAACCGAAATAAACTGACAAACTATTCAACCAGCATGTTTCCAAACGTAGCAGTTCAGAACTACGTTTCCCATAATGCCTAGCGCGGTTTCGCTTAATGCTAGCTAGCTGACGCAAAAATCAAACTTTGCTATAAAAGTTTACATTCATCGGCAGCGCAACGATGCGACACCAAACTGGATTTTACAGTCAAAGCTCCGACAGAAGTCAACAGTTGCCATTAAAGATGTCGATGCCGATCGATCGGGTCCGATCACGTCATTTTGAAAGTATCGGAATCGGCAAAAAAAATATCGGACATGCCTTTTTTTAATATATATATATTTATATATATATTAGGGCCAGGGGTCGCGTTAACTGAATATTTTCCGTCGTTGACCGATTTTTTAAAACGGTGACGGAATAAACTGAAGTCCATCCGTCATTTTGACAGGTTGCAATTCACACCCCAGACCACAGGGTGGCGAGTGAGCATATTAATTAGCTATTGTCTCCCTTGATGCATGACGTCGTTGGCCTTACTCTGAAAAATGTCAAGGCAATTGAGGGTCCGAAGTTTCTTCAAAAAGCCCCAAAACGACGATGGTGTTGATAAAAGAGGTGAAAAAACAGGAACTGCCCAAGCGGGCACGCAATTCAAGTCCATTAGCACCAGGAGGAAGGTGTGAAAACTACGTTCAGGCCACAGCAGGTGAACTTTTAATTTCATTGTTCCATATGCTACATATGGTAGGCTACCTACCTACTGGGGCCACAGTCAGCTGTTTTTGTCACTGCGGAGAAAAAGTTACATATTCATCTGCTTGATGTGTGGATTCTCTGTTAAGCTTGTTCGGACAGAATATTAATTTAAAATGAATGAAAATTGTCACGTGACTGTGTCGTAGCCGCTAACGCGCTCGGCCAAATGGACACACAAGTACGGAAGGTGAATTATGCCAAACAAAGGGTCCCCACAATGTTATTATCATCATTTTAAAAATTTAAGTGACGGGTAAAAATAGATTATGACCGGATTTTTATGACCCTGTCAGTCAAAATGACAGACAACGAAAAAGTCTAGCGCAACCTCTGATTAGGGCTGTCAAAATTATCGCGTTAACGGGCGTTAATTATTTTTTTTAATTAATCACGTTAAAATATTTGACACAATTAACGCAGATGCCCCGCTCAGACACAATGTAATGACGGTACAGTGAAACGCTCACTTGTTAATTGTGTTTTATGGAGTTTTGCCGCCCTCTGCTGGCGCTTGGGTACGACTGATTTTATAGGCTTCAGCACCCATGAGCATTGTGTAAGGAATTATTGACATCAACAATGGCAGGCTACTAGTTTATTTTTTGATTGAAAATTCTACAAATTTTATTCAAACGAAAACATTAAGAGGGGTTTTAACATAAAATTTCTATAACTTGTACTAACATTTTTCTTTTAAGAACTACAAGTCTTTCTATCCATGGATCGCTTTAACAGAATGTTAATAATGTTAATGCCATCTTGTTGATTTATTGTTATAATAAACAAATACAGTCCTTATGTACCGTATGTTGAATGTATATATCCATCTTGTGTCTTATCTTTCCATTCCAACAATAATTTACAGAAAAATATGGCATATTTTATAGACGGTTTGAATTGCGATTAATTACGATTAATTAATTTTTAAGCTGTAATTAACTCAGTTAAAAAATTTTATCGTTTGACAGCCCTAATAAATATATATATACATATATATATATATATATATATATATATATATATATATATATATATATATATATATATATATATATATATATATATTTTTTTTTTTTTTTTTTTTAATGTTTTTAATGAAATCGTTTTCTAATTGTATTTAACATTACAGACAAAATGTCTTACACTCATCCAGAGTCTTTAGTTTTGGCTTAAAGTAGGGCTGTCAAATTTATCGCGCAACGGCGTTAATAACATTAAAATATATAACGCAATGAACGCATGCGCAGACACTACCCACTCGCGCATCGTCGCGTTCAGTCAAAAATGGCACCGTTTTACGTATACATAGAGCTAAAAGCAACATAAAATGAGTAGAGAGAATTTTGGCAGCCTTTGAAGCCTTTTATTAATTGGTTTAAGCCTTACAATCCCTCTCGCTACGATTACAAATATCGTGGGAAGCAATGTGGAGAAGCAATGTAGTAGTTCATCTTTTTCTTAACACCCTATTTTATTTCCCAACGCTGAGAAGATATATCAATAGGTACCATTACACACAGTCATGGTTGCACTTCCCATCATACATTTGGGCAGAAGTTAAATGGCTGCAGTATCATTTACTGAAAGCTCATAAAAATCCACTAGATGGCAATATTTAGTCACGATATACAAAGTCACATTTATCCTTTAAGAATTACATGTCTTTCTATATGTTGATCCCTTTCACAGAGAGAATGTTAATAATGTAAATGCCATCTTGAGGATTTATTGTCATAATAAACAAATATAGTGCTTATGTACTGTATGTTGAATATATATATTCGGCCGAATTTTATTCATTTTTTTCTTAATGCATTGCCAAAATGTATATGATCGGGAGAAATTATCGGGAATGATTGGAATTGAATCGGGAGCAAAAAAAAAAAAAACAATCGGATCGGGAAATATCGGGATCGGCAGATACCCAAACTAAAACGATCGGGATCGGATCGGGAGCAAAAAAAAAAACTTGATTGGAACAACCCAACTTAACACCCTATTTCATTTCCCAACGCTGAGAAGATATATCAACTGGTGCCAATATGCACAGTCATGGTTGCACTTCCCATCATGCATTTGGGCATGGCTACAGTATCATTTACTGAAAGCTCAACAAATACACTAGATGGCAATATTTAGTCACAATATAAAAATTCACATTTATCCTTTAAGAATTACAAGTCTTTCTATCCGTGGATCCCTCTCACAGAAAGAAAGTTAATAATATAAATGCCATCTTGACGATTTATTGTCATAATAAACAAATACAGTACTTATGTACTGTATGTTGAATGTATTTATTCGTCCGAGTTTTATTCATTTTTTTCTTAATGCATTGCCAAAATGTATATGATTGGGAAAAATGATTGGGAATGATTGGAATTGAATCGGGAGCAAAAAAAAGCAATCGGATCGGGAAATATCGGGATCGGCAGATACTCAAACTAAAACGATCGGGATCGGATCGGGAGCAAAAAAAGCATGATCGGAACAACCCTAGTTGCCATTATATACGTATTTATCGTAAAAAAAAAAAAAAAAAAACTTCTGGCGTTGTAATGCCTCATGATAGGGGTAAACTGCCAATAAAAACAAGATGAACTACTCCTTCCCTCCCTTCTAGTAGGAGCCATGTCAACTGCTGCCACCCAGTGGCCGGAGGGATTCTCTTCAAATTGGTCCCGTAAAAAAATCATTAAAAAACGGACATTTTTATGAATTTATAAAACCCGCCCGGACAGCGAGTATACTACGTGAAAGTAGGACTTGTCCGGGCAAAAGAGGACGTTTGTTCACCCTAGCTAACATATTTAAAACGGGGGGCCGTCGCCACCTCTGTCCACCCTTAATAGCGCCATTGGAACTCCAGCACATAAGGTAGCAGGTATTGATCCAAATGGCACAATGGAAAATTAAAGCTAATCAAGCTAGCACTGTTTTATGTTGAAGTGCGATGTATCTTTAAATCGAATCACAAACAAAGGAGAGTTGCGGTGTTGAAATATTCCATCTTTGCGAGTTGAACAAAACAAAAACACTTTCCCCTCGGCTTTTATTTCTCAGCTTTAAAGTCAAACAAATTGCGACTGTTTACTTTCGCGTGTACATACTCCATAAATAAAAGAAGCTTCACTCACCTACGTACGTTCGGCGGCGTTTAAATCCGCAGTAAGTCCAAGTTGCGAGCACTCCGGTGACCAGTGTGAGCTACTCTGGTGTCGGAGACCGACTGGCACACTGCGGGCTACAAGATGAGCGGACTTGCTGGAGGTTTCTCCTCCTCTTGTCACTAAACACCGCCTCCTCTCCTCTCTCTCGTTCTCCATCTCGCTCTCTCGAACGTTCTTTCTCTCTCCTGCTGCCTCTCTTCTTTGTCGAGTGAAGCAGGGGCGTAGCAAGTCATTGACGAGGTTCAAGGAAAAACCATTCATCCATAGGCGGAGTCTGACTTTTAGGGTAGGGGGGCGGAAGATGTTGATGACCCCGAAACGCAGTGTCAGCAATAAAATTAACTTAAAAGAATATTTATAATAATAAGTTGAAAAAGAGCGTTTTGTTTTTTTTTGTCTTCCATTATTCTTGAGGGGAATTCTAAATCAGGCTGCTTAGGCAATACTTTTCGCCAAGATCGTCATCCATTGAATTTGGTACGCCCGCCTGTGTCGTGCCAATGTAGTTACCCCAGTCCAAAATTGTATCCCCTGGGCGGAGCCATATGGAGGTAGATTTGTGTCTTTATTATTCAATCCAAAAAAAAGTTCAAATCAAAATATGTATTTTCAACCAAAAAAGAGTCACTTCAATAAAAAAAAAAAATAAAAATAAAAAAGTGAATGCAGAAATAAATTTGAAACTCAAAAAACTAAAAAAAAAAAAACATGTGAAAGCCTTTTTTTCTTTGATTAATTTTTATTTTCATTTTTTGATTTTTTTGATTGAAGCAACTTTTTGATCGAAGTAATGTTGTGTTTGGGCCACATTTTGGCTAGGACATGTTTCTCTTTATTATTCAATCCCAAAAAAATAAAATAAGGTTGCTCCTTTTCAAAAAGAAAAATCACTTCAATCAAAAAAAAAAAAAAATTCAATCATAGAAAAAAGTTTTTGAATTGCAAAAAAAATATCTGAGATTGAAAAATTTGCATTTGAACATTTAAATTTTCATTGAAGACGATTTCTTTAATTGAAGCCATCCTTTTTGTGTTGGGGCCATATTATGATTAGGACATTTGTGTCTAACTCATTCAATCCCCCAAAAAGTTGCTTCAATCAAAAAAATATATATTTTTAATCAAAGAAAAAAATCATTTAAAAAAAATATTTTTTCTCTAATATATCTATCTATCTATATCTATATATATATATATATATAGTACTGTGCAAACGTTTTAGCAGGACACCTGCCTATAACTTTTGCACAGTACTGTATGTTTTTATTATATTATGTATATACAGGATATACTGTATGTATTTATTTTCCCCAAGTGGAAGCTTCCATGATCCTAATAAATTTAATAATTAAAAAATATATATACAGTCCATATATATATATATATATATATATATATATATATATATATATATATATATATATATATATATACAGACAGACAGACAGACAGGCAGACAGACAGACAGACATACATACATACAGTGGGGAGAACAAGCATTTGATACACTGCCGATTTTGCTGGTTTTCCCACTTGCAAGCCATGTAGAGGTCTGTAATTTGTATCATAAGTTCTCTTCAACTGTGAGGGACGGAATCTAATACAAAAATCCAGAAAATCACATTGTATAATTTTTGAATAGTAAATTTGTATTTAACTGCATGAATAAGTATTTGATACATTACCAACTAGTAAATATTTCGGTTCTTAGTTCTTTTTTAAGAACCCCTCCTGTTCTCCACTCATTACCGGAAGTAACTGCACCTGTTTGAACTTGTTACCTGTATAAAAGACACCTGTTCACATGCTCAAACAAACAAACTCCAACCTCTCCACAATGGCCAAGACCAAAGAGCTGTGTAAGGACATCAGGGATAAAATAATAGACCTGCACAAGGCTGGGATGGGCTACAGGAAAATAAACAAGCAGCTTGGTGAGAAGGTAACAACTGTTGGAGCCATTATTAGAAAATGGAAGAAGTTCAAGTTGACGGTCAATCAGCCTCGTTCTGGGGCTCCATGCAAGATCTCACCTCGTGGGGCATCACTGATCATGAGGAAGGTGAGGGATCAGCCCAGAACTACACGGCAGGACCTGGTCAATGACCTGAAGAGAGCTGGAACCGCAGTCTCCAGGAAAACCATCGGAAACACATTACGCCGTCATGGATTAAAAATCCTACAGCGCACGCAAGGTCCAACATGGAGGAGGAAACATCATTTTTTGGGGCTGCTTCTCTGCCAAGGTTACAGGACGACTGCACCGGATTCAGGGGAGGATGGATGGGGCTATGTATCGCCAGATCTTGGCTGACAACCTCTTTCCTTCAGTGAGAGCCCTAAAGCTGGGTCTTCCAGCATGACAATGACCCAAAGCACACAGCCAAGGCAACTAAAGAGTGGCTCCGTAAGAACCATCTTAAGATCCTGGAGTGGCCTAGCCAGTCACTAGATCTGAACCCGACAGAAAATCTATGGAGGGAGCTGAAAGTCGGTGTTGCCCGGCAACGGCCCCGAAATCTGAAGGCTCTGGAGAAGATCTGCATGGAAGAGTGGGCCAAAATCCCAGCTGCAGTGTGTGCAAACCTTGTCAAGGACTACAGGAAACGTTTGGTATCTGTAATAGCAAACAAAGGTTTCTGTACCAAATATTAAGTTGGATTTTTGTGATGTATCAAATACTTATTTCATGCAATTAAATGCAAATTTATGATTTAAAAATCATACACTGTGATTTTTCTGGGGTTTTTTTGTATTAGATTCCGTCCCTCACAGTAGAAGAGAATTTATGATACAAATTACAGACCTCTACATGCTTTGCAAGTGGGAAAACCAGCAAAATCGGCAGTGTAAAAAAAAAAATTAATTACTGTGCGTTAATGCGATAATTTTGACAGCCCTAATATATATATATATATATATATATATATATATATATATATATATATATATATATATATATATATATATATATATATATATATATATATATATATATATATATATATATATATATATATATATATATATTAGGGCTGTATCAAATACTTGTTCTCCCCACTTTACATATACTATATATATACATCCAGTGGGGAGAACAAGTATTTGATACACTGCCAATGGGTTTATTGGCAGTGTATCAAATACTTGTTCTCCCCACTGTGTGTGTATATATATATATATATATATATATATATATATATATATATATATTAGGGCTGTCAAAATTATCGCGTTAACGCGCAGTAATTAATTTTTTTAATTAATCACGTTAAAATATTTGACGCAATTAACGCACATGTCCCGCTCAGAAAGTATTCTGCCTTTTGGTACGTTTTACAGCAAGGCTTTTTGTGCTGTCCAATAGCGAACTCTTGTGGTTGCTTTGCGACATGGTTTATTGTTTTCTTGCCAGTTCATTATGGCTGCACGACGTCTCGGGCTGATAATGTTGTGCTTATATGATCCTTGGACAAGATTTGTCCGTAAGTATGGTTGTTGTAAAGAATGTACATATTATGTTAGTAAGCGAAATGTTATATTTTTTGTATGAGACACTTTTTGTTTATGTTTAGTGAACCTGTATAGCGTGCTAAGCTAACGTTGTTGCTAATGCAATAATTGTGTACTTTTATTTTGTAGTTTTACGACGGTCTAAAGAGGACAATGGTTTGAGGTCATTTTATTAATAAATCAGATGAAAAAGGAAGAAGTCTAATTATTAAGGCGTCGTTCACTAGCTGTCTAGCTTTGGAAAAAGTAGACGCTTCGGAGTGAGGACAGCACAGACAGATTTAAATGACAGTAGAGTGAAATGCCCACTACAGTCCTTATGTACCGTATGTTGAATGTATATATCCATCTTGTGTCTTATCTTTCCATTCCAACAATTTATTTTACAGAATATATATATATAATTTACAGAAAAATATGGCATATTTTATAGATGGTTTGAATTGCGATTAATTACGATTAATTAATTTTTAAGCTGTGATTAACTCGATTAAAAATTTTAATCGTTTGACAGCCCTAATATATATATAGGGCCCTAATCCTTTGCATTACAATAAGGTTCTCGTGCCAGTTGGTGCTCGGGCCCAAACAAAAACAAATTGAGGCACTGGAGTCCTTGTTACTTTCCCCCACAGTCTGCATGGCATTGATTTTTTAGATGTAGGATTTCTTTTTTTTTCTCATATTCACCCCAAAGCACCGACAGGATTTGCGAGCGGCGCCGCTATGGATGTCCAGATACAAATTTTATATTAGTCATGCACCTTTTTTTTTGTCCATCAGCTAATTACGCGAAACCTCCGAGTAGATTTTTTTTTAAGCACCACGGACAGCGACGCAAGCTGTAATAACAAAAGACAAATGGTAGTCGAGCTCCAAAACTAGGGCACTCATTATTGGGGTGTGTGTTTAAATATTTAATCTGTGGCTCTCTCATTCCACTCTCTGGAGATCTCGCAACACTTGGTCTGTCTTTGACACGCTCGGATTTGCGCGAAGCCGGGTCTGCTGACATAGGCGTGATGGGAAACTGTCTGATGGAGACTCAGAGTTTTTTTGTGCTTAAGTTGGAGCGTGTTTAATTGACCTGTTTTGGTGCATCGGGAGCTAGCGCTTGCGTACAATGGCTTTGCTCGTTAAGTTTGGTATCCAATGCTTTCTACACAGCAAAGTGTTCAACACTTCTTTAGTTAAATTCAACACTCTTAGAGTTAGTCCCTTAAAAGAGTAGGTGTAAATCCATGGAGTTAAAGAGCGTACGACAGGAGAAAATAAGTCTTAAATAGCAATATTATGTGAATTAGAATCATATTTTGAGACGATTCTGTTAGGTTTTGTGTTGATTCCCTCCTGGTGTGTCCTTGTAATTGCCATTGATTTCACCAGGTGTACCGCTCCTTGTGTATCCTCCAATCTGCGTCCACCTGTGTCACCCATCTGTTCCTCATTGTCTCGTTACCCTTTGTCTGCGTGTGTATATAAGCTCCCAGTTTCTTTTCAGTCCTTGTTGCGTCATCGTCAATGTCCACGTCCATGATCTGGTCAGCATTATTCCAAGCCCTCGTGTTCCGTGTAAGTTTTTGAAAAGCAGTCTTTTGTTAGTGATAGTTTTGTTTGCCTCAGTGCTATCTTTTGATTACCACAACCTTTGTTTTGTACTTTGTTTTTAGTTGGCTTTAATTAAATCATTTTTGCACCGTTATCTGCTTCGCCTCAATTTCCCTGCGCTTGGGTCCACCTTGCCCGCCCGCACTCCCTGACAGATTCGACTAGATACAAAAATTTAGCAAAGCGCAGATGATGAGAAAATGTGTCTTTTAATTTGCCGGTTAGCCACGCCTACCGTTGCAGGGCTTTTGGGTTCCCAACAGGTGGATGACGTCAGCGGAGTCACGATTTCATCTAATTTAGTATGCAGCCCATTGAGGTTGGAATCATTCAGAACGAGGAAAACGTGACGAAGAGAGCCGCAAAATGTCATCGTTTCAGTCTCTCTATTCCAATATTTTTACAGCATATTCTTTTTATCCAAGTATTTTTATCCCCAATAGGTAAATAAATGGCATGGTCATGACAAATAAGTCTTGTACTAAATGGAATTTGAAATAATAAAAATGCATTTATTCAGGACGACATGGCAAAATTACTCCATAAGTCAAAACTGTCGACTTCACCTTTACTGTCACACCTCCCGAAAGATATTTTATGCCACCTAAGTCGGGCTTATGTCATTTCCCTTCCCCGGCTTCGGAGAATGTAAACAAACCAAGAGGCGTGACAGCTAGCTGACACGCTAACCCGAACCGAGTGATGTTTCAAAGTCTTCGAAGCGGAAAATCACACATAACTAGCCCGGATCATTTCACACGACGACTGGGTTGTCGATTGTCTTCGCCGATCGGCGACTCGCCCGGCGGTGAACGAGTTAGAGCTCGTCGTTCCCCTGCTGAGGGCAGAGGGCTCGGTTTCGGGGAAGCGGCTGGACAATGACCGCCGGACAAACCGGCCGACGTCGGAGGAGTGCGTAGCTGCCAAATGGTTAACACGAATATGGCAAAATAATGCTTTTCTGCACGGCAAAGCGGCAAAACGGCGAGAGACTCATAGGAGGGCGGCTGCAGTTGTTATGCAGCTAACATGACTATGTGTATGAGGAGAGCTTTTTACATGCCCATCCATGATCAAACGTAAGTACAGTTGGGCAAATAATTATTTAATACTAAATACACTGTAATATAACCAATCACGGAATAGTATGGTTTTTCATATTTACTGTATTACTGTATTGTATTACTCTAACGCACCTAATATAAAATAAATAGCACTTATTTAAAATAGTTTAATGAAAAGAAGCAGAATAGAGGGCATAAAAGATACACAACGCCATCTTATCACAGAAGCCCAACATGCATCATGAGCAAGATTGACGCACCAACTCTCGCATACAGTTCTCCCGGGAACTCCAGGACAAAGAGCAGGGCGTACTGTCCTAAAACAAGTAGCATTGGAGAACGCCCGATATCCAACTGATAACACAACTGACAAGACTCCAAGAGCCCCCTTTGAATCCACAGAATCCACATCCTCGTTGCCCGGAAAACAGTAACTCCCAAATCCTCCTGTCCAATCAACAAAAGACAATAATCCCACACACACCCTTCTTCTTCCTTCTTCCTGACCACGGCCTGCCCCCACCAGAGCTTTCAAAAGACTGAACATTTAAATAACAACTGTCGCTTCTCGGGAACATTCCGATGTATCCGTTGTTTTGCCGACCCTGGACCCAGCATTGTCTCTCCGTCGTCTGTGTTGCCTCGTTTTTGACCATTATCGACAGATAACTTGTCAACCTGTTTTCGGTGAGCCTTCTTTAAACCGTTCAAAATGGAGTCAGTACAAAGCAGTGGTCTCCAAATCGGTACTCGAGGGCCGCTGTGGGTCCTGGTTTTTGTTCATACCAATCAAGCGCAGACCTTTTAATCAATGTGGTTTCTACTAAAACAACAGCACCTGACTGCAATCAACTGATTACACTTATAAAACACCAGATTGGTGAAAAAGTGTGGTCTTGTTTTGTTGGTGTGAAATCCTGCACCCACTGCGGCCCTATGTGGAATAGCTTGGAGACCACTGGTACAAAGGGTTAACACAGGAGTGAACGCACGGAATTGGCCCCTGCCGGCCAACTTGCGGGAGCGGTGCCAGCGGAACACCATTTGGTTTGCCAGATTCATCTGGAAGGCCGGATTCCTTCAGTGTCCAACTGGGAGGAGACCCCGGGGCCGAGCTGGTGGAAGTGGCTAGGGAGAGGGCTGTCTGGGCCTCTTTGCTGAGGCTGCTGCCCCCTGCGACCCGGATTCGGATAAGCGGGAGACGGCAACCACGATTTAATATTTCATCTAGTTGTGTATTCATTTATTTCATTTTTGCACTCCTGCTGCACCATAGAAATGAACTCTGTTTTTTTAACACCCCACAAATTTGCAGTGTGCAAAACTGGCATAACACTCCTATTTTGCATTACTCACACTTTTGGAAACCATTCAGTAGGAATAATGTTGAGTGGAAAAAAGTTTTCTTCCTCCAGTTTTTATTTCCCCTGATCCCACTTCGAGAAACAAATTATATGCAAAGAAGAAGGTTGTTGTTTTTTTTATTGCATTTAAGAAAGAGCCAAAAGTAAAATTGATGTGTCGCCCGAAATGCGTTTTGACCTTTTCATCCGCAGGGAAGTAAAACCTTCCGTTGCGAGCTCAATGCATTATTTCCCATTATTGCCTGCCACGGATCCAAGGTAAAAGTTCATAAAAAATGAAATGGCTTACACAGTTGAGCAGATGTTGGGTAGATTCACATAATGTAATGACATCATATCACTTCCAGTTGATTTTGCATTCACTTCCTGTTGATTTTTGGGCCACTTCCTGTTCATATTGAGTCACTGCCGGTTGATTAGGGGGCAGTCCGGGGTCACATTCTGTTGAAATTGGGTCACTTCCTGTTGATGTGGAGGTATTTTGGAGTTACTTCTTATTCACATTGGGTCACTTCCTGTTTATATGGGGTAATTGTGGGTTCACTTCCTCTTCATATTTGGTCACTTCCTGTTGACATAGGGCATAGTGGGGTCACTTCCTGTTGATATCGAGTCCCTTCCTATTGATTTTGGGTCATTTCAGGTTCACTTCCTGTTCATATTGGGGCACTTCCTGTTGATTTGGAAGCATTTAGGGGTCACTTCCTGTTGATTTCGTGGTCACTTCCTGTTCATATTGGGTCACTGCCTGTTGATGGGGGCAGTTCGCGGTCACATTCTGTTGAAATTGGGTCACTTCCTGTTGATGTGGAGGGATTTTGGAGTTACTTCCTATTCATATTGAGTCACTTCCTGTTTATATGGGGTAATAGTGGGTTCACTTCCTCTTCACATTTGGTCACTTCCTGTTGGCATGAGGCATAGTGGGGTCACTTCATAATGATATTGGGTCACTTCCTGTTGATTTTGGGTCAATTCGGGTTCACTTCCTGTTCATATTGGGTCACTTCCTGATGAATTGTGGGCATTTCCGGGTAACTTCCTGTTCATATCGGGTCACTTCCTGTTGATATGGGGTTATCGTTGGTTCACTTCCTCTTCATATTTGGTCACTTCCTGTTGACATAGGGCATAGTGGGGTCACTTCCTGGTTGATATCGAGTCCCTTCCTATTGATTTTGGGTCATTTCAGGTTCACTTCCTGTTCATATTGGGGCACTTCCTGTTGATTTGGAAGCATTTAGGGGTCACTTCCTGTTGATTTCGTGGTCACTTCCTGTTCATATTGGGTCACTGCCTGTTGATGGGGGCAGTTCGGGGTCACATTCTGTTGAAATTGGGTCACTTCCTGTTGATGTGGAGGGATTTTGGAGTTACTTCCTATTCATATTGAGTCACTTCCATTTTATATGGGGTAATAGTGGGTTCACTTCCTCTTCACATTTGGTCACTTCCTGTTGGCATGAGGCATAGTGGGGTCACTTCATAATGATATTGGGTCACTTCCTGTTGATTTTGGGTCAATTCGGGTTCACTTCCTGTTCATATTGGATCACTTCCTGTTGAAATGTGGGCATTTCCGGGTAACTTCCTCTTCATATCGGGTCACTTCCTGTTGATATGGGGTTATCGTTGGTTTACTTCCTCTTCATATTTGGTCACTTCCTGTTGACATGGGGCATAGTGGGATCACTTCCTGTTGATATTGGGTCACTTCCTGTTGAGTTGTGGGCATTTCCAGGTTACTTCCTGTTCATATTGGGTCACTTTCTGTTGATTTTAAGCAATTCGGGGTCACTTCCTGTTGAATTGTGGGCCTTTCGGGGTCACTTCCTGCTCATATTGGGTCACTTCCTCTGGATTTGGAGGCATTTTGGGGGTCACTTCCTGTTCATATTGGGTCACTTTTTTATTCGGGCATTTTGGGTTCAGTTCCAGTTCATATTGGGTCACTTCCTGTTGATTTGGAGGTATTTCGGGGTCACTTCCTGTTGAATTGGGCATTTCGGGTTCAGTTCATGTTCATATTGGGTCACTTCCTGTTTATATGGGGTAACAGTGGGTTCACTTCCTCTTCATATTTGGTCACTTCCTGTTGATTTCGTGGTCACTTCCTGTTCATATTGGGTCACTGCCTGTTGATGGGGGCAGTTCGGGGTCACATACTGTTGAAATTGGGTCACTTCCTGTTGATGTGGAGGGATTTTGGAGTTACTTCCTATTCATATTGAGTCACTTCCTGTTTATATGGGGTAATAGTGGGTTCACTTCCTCTTCACATTTGGTCACTTCCTGTTGGCATGAGGCATAGTGGGGTCACTTCATAATGATATTGGGTCACTTCCTGTTGATTTTGGGTCAATTCGGGTTCACTTCCTGTTCATATTGGGTCACTTCCTGATGAAATGTGGGCATTTCCGGGTAACTTCCTGTTCATATCGGGTCACTTCCTGTTGATATGGGGTTATCGTTGGTTCATTTCCTCTTCATATTTGGTCACTTCCTGTTGACATGGGGCATAGTGGGATCACTTCCTGTTGATATTGGGTCACTTCCTGTTGATTTCATGGTCCCTTCCTGTTCATATTGGGTCACTTTTTGTTGATTTTGGGGCATTTTGGGTTCACTTCCTGTTCATATTGGGTTACTTCCTGTTGATTTGGAGGTATTTTGGAGTTACTTCCTGAAGGAGAAACGATATCGTCATCGCACACACCATATAATTGTCTGCATTAGTCTAACTCATTTATAGTCTAACACATACATATGGTACAGGTTTTCGTAGGCACCGTCTAACTGTTTGCATTAGTCTAACACACGTAATATAATTAATCAGGAAATAGTATCATTTTCATATTTACGGTAGGACTACACTACTAATATAAAATAAATAGCACACCATAGTTTAATGAGAAGAAATAGAAGAGATACACAATGCCGTCTTATCACAAGAGTGACGCACCAACTCGGGTAATCTGCTCTCCCAGCAAACTCCAAGGACAAAGCACTTTGTCCTAAAACAAGTACAACCAGCCTGGGCAGCAAAGTTGATAGCGGGCGTCCCAATCCGCGCACGAACCTAAGCCGCCCAAAACCGGCCACAGCGGGGCGGCCCAAAAGCAACGCCCAGAAACGCCTTCGACAAGACCCGCGTCAGCAAAGACTTCAAAAAGACTGGACACTGAGATAAGACAGATTTCTTCTGCTCGGAAACATGTAGCCTTGTTTTGGATCCAGAATTGTCCCTCCGTCGTCTGTTTTTGCCTTGTTTTTTTACCATTGTCGACGAATAAATTGTCAACCTGTTTTCGACGAGTGTTCTTCAAGCTTTTGAAACATGGAGTCAGTGTGCAAAGGGTTAACACAGGAACGCGCGGAGTTTGGCTTCCTCCTGGCCTGGCTCTTCGGGGGCGTCGAGCGGCGGAGCACATTTCCGTTCTGTTGCCGGCCTACCCGTGGGGTTTGGGCTGAGAGGACTAAATTCCTTCAGTCCTATTCATATAGGGTCACTTCCTGTTTATATAGGGTAATAGTGGGTTTACTTCCTCTTCATATTTGGTCACTTCCTGTTGACATGGGGCATAGTGGGGTCACTTCCTGTTGATATTGGGTCACTTCCTGTTGATTTTGGGTCATTTCGGGTTCACTTCCTGTTGATATTGGGTCACTTCCTGTTGATTTGGAAGCATTTAGGGGTCACTTCCTGTTGAATTGTGGGTATATCCAGGTAACTTCCTGTTCATATTGGGTCAGTTTTCTGTTGATTTTGAGGCATTTCGGGGTAACTTCCTGTTGAATTGTGGGCATTTGGGGGTCAGTTCCTGTTCATATTGGGTCACTTCCTCTTGATTTGGAGGCATTTTGGGGTCACTTCCTTTTGAATTGTGGGCATTTCGGGTTCAGTTCATGTTCATATTGGGTCACTTCCTGTTTACATGGGTAACAGTGGGTTCACTTCCTCTTCATATTTGGTCACTTCCTGTTGACATGGGGCATGGGGGGTCACTTCCTGTTGATATTGGGTCACTTCCTGTTGATTTTGGGTCATTTTGGGTTCGCTTCCTGTTCATATTGGGTCACTTCCTGTTGATTTGGAAGCATTTAGGGGTCACTTCCTTTAAATTGTGAACATTTCGTGGTCACTTCCTGTTCATATTGGGTCACTTCCTCTTGATTTGGAGGCATTTCGGGTTCACTTCCTGTTCATATTGCATCACTTCTTGTTGATTTGGAGGTATTTCGGGGTCACTTCCTGTTGAATTGGGGGCATTTCAGGTTCAGTTCCAGTTCATATTGGGTCACTTCCTGTTGAATTGTGGCCATTTCAGGTTCAGTTCCTGTTCATATTGGGTCACTTCCTGTTGATTTAGAGGCATTTCTGGGTCACATCCTGTTCACATTGGGTCATTTTCTGTTGATTTTGGGGTCACTTCCTGTTCCTATTGAGTCACTTCCTGTTGATTTGGGGCAATTCGGGGTCAATTTTTTGGGTCACTACCTATTTTTCTCAGTGCCATTGTGCGTCAATCTGGGAGGGGATGAATGAGCAAATGTAACCACGTACACAAAAGTGAGCCGAGTGCAGTCAGATCGCACACAAACGAACGTTCATTCGCCACCTCCGAGTCAAAATGGATTTGACGTCGTGTGCGGTCAAAATCAGCCAGTGACTTTTGTATGAAACAACAACAAGAGAGAGAGAAAAAAAACGACGCGCTGTCCAAAAGTCAGGTCCTCAGTGTAAACAGATAGTCCATCAATAATGCAAGCACAAAGCACGAAAATCCATTTCAGAAAAGTGTGCTTTTGATTGCAATTTTACAGGTTAAAAATGCATTTCTCAGATTTTCTTTTGATTTCAATAGAAGAATGACTCTCAGTTCTCTCACCTCCCACACACATTAAGTGTCAAACACGCACAATGCGAATTTAAATCATTTCAGGTCGTATGCCAGCATCCAGCAGAGATGTTTCCCAAATTCCCCCTGAATCAATAGGAAATAACCTGATATCAACAGAAGGTGACCCTCAAATTCCCCCAAATAGCTAGGAAGTACACTAATATCAACAGGAAGTGACCCTGGAATTCTCCCAAATCAATAGGGATATAAACAAGACGCACTCAAATTCCTTAAAATCACCAGGAAGTGACCCTAAAATTCCAAGAAATCACCAGGAAATGACCCAATATCAACGGCAAGTGACCCTTTAACAACCCCCAAATCGATAGGAAGTAACGTGATATCAACGGGAAGGGACCCTGAAATCCCGCCAAATCAATAGAAAGTGACCCAATATGAACAAGAAAGGACCCTGAAATTCCCCTATAGCAACAGGAAGTGACCCTGAAATGCCTCCAAATTAACAGGAAGTGAAACAATACGAACAGGAAGCGACCCCAAAATGCCTTTAAATCAACAGGAAGCAACCCAATATGAACAGGAAGTGACCCTGAAATGCCTCCAAATCAACTGGAAGTGACCCAATATCAACAGGAAGTGACCCTGAAATTACCCCATATAAACAGGAAGTGACCCTGAAATGCCCCCAAAATCAATAGGACGTAATCTGGTATCAACAGGAAGTGACACTGATTTTCCTCGAAATTAACAGGAAGTCACCCAATACCAACAGGAAGTGACCCTGAAATTCACCTAAATCAACAGGAAGTAACCCACTATCAACAGCAAGTGACCCTGAAGTTCCCCCAACTCAATAGGAAGTGACCTGGTATCAACAGGAAGTAAGCCAATGTAAACAGGAAGTGACACTGAAATTCCCCCAAATCAACAGGAAGCGACCCAATATGAACAGGAAGTGACCCTGAAATTCCCCAATATCAACAGCAAGTGACCTTGAAATGCCCCCAAATCAACAGGAAGTGACCCAATACGAACAAGAAGTGACCCCGACATGCCCCCAAATCAACAGGAAGTGACCCCGAAAGGCCCCAATAGCAACAGGAAGTGACCCAATATGAACAGGAAGTGACCCTGAAATTCCCCTATATCAACAGGAAGTGACCCTGAAATGCCTCCAAATCAACAGGAAGTGACACAATTGGAACAGGAAGTGACCCCAAAGGGCCTTGAAACGCCTCCAAATCAACAGGAAGTGACCCAATATCAACAGGAAGTGACCCTGAAATTACCCCAAATCAACAGGAAGTGACCCTGAAATGCCCAAAATCAATAGGACCTAATCTGGTATCAACAGGAAGTGACCCTGAAGTTCCCCCAACATAATAGGACGTAACACGGTATCAACAGGAAGTAAGCCAATATCAACAGGAAGTGACCCTGAAATTTCCCCAAATCAACAGGAAGTGACCCAATATGAACAGGAAGTGACCCTGAAATTCCCCAATATCAACAGAAAGTGAAGCTGAAATGCCACAAAACAAACAGGAAGTGACACAATACGAACAGGAGGTGACCCCAACATGCCCCCATATCAACAGGAAGTGACCCATTACGAACAGGAAGTGACCCTGAAATGCCCAAATATCAATAGGAAGTGACCCAATATGAACAGGAAGTGACCCTGAAATTCCCCTATAGCAACAGGAAGTGACCCTGAAATGCCTCCAAATCAGCAGGAAGTGAAGCACTATATAAACAGGAGGTGACCCCGAAATGCCTTTAAATCAACAGGAAGTGACCCCAAAATGCCTCCAAATCAACAGGAAGTGACCCTGAAGTTCCCCCAAATCAACAGGATGTAACCAGGTATCAACAGGAAGTGAGCCTGAAATTCCCCTAAATTAAAAGGAAGTGACCCAATACCAACAGGAAGTGTCCCTGAAATGTCCCCAAATCAACAGGAAGTAACCTGGAAACAACAGGAAGTGACCCTGAAATCCCACCAAAATCAAATGAAAAAAAAAAAAAAAAAACATTTATGAAGTGAAGTTCCATTGATGGCTCCCTTTGGACTGTATCAACTTGAAGTTTTTTTTTAAAAAAGGGCATAATAAAAAATGAATTTTGTTTGAAAGTAGCATTTGCATAATAATTCTGCTGGAAGACAAACACAAAGCAACAGATGCGAGGAAAACATAACCTCACCGACATGAATTGTTTATAATCCCCACGGGGAAATTTGCCTCATTGTCTCTGCTTCACTCAACAGCTCAGAGGGAGGCATACGAGAAAAGAACGTTCTTATGGGGAGATACTTTGTTTTGTACTTGGCCTGCCAATCTATGAGGGAACAAATGATTTTTGATACCTTTTAAACAGCGAGGTCAGTATGTGTTTGATTTATTTTGAAAGAATTGGAAAAGTTTTCAAGTGGATTTATTCGAAGCAGTTTATCAGCAACTTCTGGAAAAATTGCCATGGTAGCTTTGCTGTGTTGGTTGCTAGAATGAATGATGATTTGGGGCATTTTGAGGTCACTTCCTGTTTATATTGGGTCACTTCCTGTTGATTTGGGGCATTTACAGGTCACTTCCTGTTTATATTGGGTCATTTCCTGTTGATTCAGGGCATTTACAGGTCACTTCCTGTTGCTATTGGGTCACTTCCGGTTAATATGGAGCATTTCAGGTCACTTCCTGTTTATATTGGGTCATTTCCTGTTGATCCAGGGCATTTACAGGTCACTTCCTGTTGCTATTGGGTCACTTCCGGTTGATTCAGGGCATTTCCAGGTCACGTCCTCTTTATATTTGGTCACTTCCTGATGGTTCGGGGCATTTCCAGGTCACTTCCTGTTTATATTGGGTCAATTCCTAATGATTTGGGGCATTTCCAGGTCACTTCCTGTTTATATTGGGTCACTTCCTGTGGCTATTGGGTTGCTTCCGGTTGATATGGGGCATTTTGAGGTCACTTCCTGTTTATATTGGGTCACTTCTTGTTGATTTGGGGCATTTCCAGGTCACTTCCTGTTTATATTGCGTCATTTCCTGTTGATTCGGGGCATTTACAGGTCACTTCCTGTTGCAATTGGGTCACTTCCGGTTAATATGGAGCATTTCAGGTCACTTCCTGTTTATATTGGGTCATTTCCTGTTGATCCAGGGCATTTCCAGTTCACTTTCTGTTTATACTGGGTCACTTACGATTGATTTGGGGCAATTCGAGGTCACTTCCTGTTGATATTGGGTCACTTCCTGTGGCTATTGGGTCACTTTCAGTTAATATTGGGCATTTTGTGGTAAGTTCCTGTTTATATTGGGTCACTTCCAGTTGATTTGGAGCATTTCCAGGTCACTTCCTCTTTATATTTGGTCACTTCCTGATGATTTGGGGCATTTCCAGGTCACTTCCTGTTAATATTGGGTCAATTCCTAATGATTTGGGGCATTTCGAGGTCACTTCCTGTTTATATTGGGTCACTTCCTGTTGATTTGGGGCATTTCCAGTTCACTTTCTGTTTATACTGGGTCACGATTGATTTGGGGCAATTCGAGGTCACTTCCTGTTGATATTGGGTCACTTCCTGTGGCTATTGGGTTGCTTCCGGTTGATATTGGGCAATTTGAGGTCACTTCCTGTTTATATTGGGTCACTTCCTGTTGATTTGGGGCATTTACATGTCACTTCCTGTTTATATTGGGTCATTTCTGGTTGATTTAGGGCATTTTGAGGCCACGTCCTGTTTATATTTGGTCACTTTTTGTTGATTTGGGGCATTTACAGGTCACTTCCTGTTGATATTGGGTCACTTCCTGTGGCTATTTGGTTGCTTCAGGTTGATATTGGGCATTTTGAGGTCACTTCCTGTTTATATTGGTTCACTTCCTGTTGATTTGGGGCATTTACATGTCACTTCCTCTTTATATTGGGTCATTTCTGGTTGATTTAGGGCAGGGGTGTCCAAACTTTTTGCAAAGAGGGCCAGATTTGGTGTGGTAAAAATGTGGGGGGCCGACCTTGGCTTACGTCCTTTAAGTAGAACATTATATTTAAGCAAATTTTAGCAAGCCATTCTGTGTGTCACATTTGCTTTAATATTTTTTTTTTATTAATAATTTCAACAATCTCGCAACTAGCATTCTCTTTCGACTCTCGGGCTCTTGCAAAATGCTGCTGCTGTGAAAATAAACTAGCTTCAAAAGTTGCTTCAATTTCTCACTGTAATCTTCCCTGTAATCTTGCCGTGCATGTTAGCGTGTCTTGTTTGGTAATATCGCCTCACATTGAACTCTTTAAAAACAGCGACTGTCTCTTTGCAAATGAGGCAGACACAGTTGTTTCGTATTTTAGTGAAGAAATATTCCAATTTCCACCTGTCCTTGAAATGTCGCAGTCAACTTTCTTTTTGTTGATTGACGCCATTTTAGAAAATTGGGAGTAAAGGGTCACACGGGGTAATGTTGCTTAGAGTGCTGCTGCCTTTTAGTGGGTAAATGAGCAGCAGCATTTAGTGTGTAAGCTACTTCATATGCTGGTAGCAGTAATGCAGACCAATTTATTAACTCTGTGTGCGGGCCAGACGTTATTTACTTTATGACAGAGGCTGGGGGCCGGATGAAATTTGACCACGGGCCGCATTTGGCCCCCGGGCCGCACTTTGGACATGTCTGATTTAGGGCATTTTGAGGCCACGTCCTGTTTATATTTGGTCACTTTTTGTTGATTTGGGGCATTTACAGGTCACTTCCTGTTTATATTGCATCAATTCCTGTTGATTCGGGGCATGTACAGGTCACTTCTTGTTTATATTGGGTCACTTCTGGTTGATTTTGGGTATTTTGAGGCCACTTCCTGTTTATATTGGGTGACTTTTTGTTGATTTGGGGCATTTACAGGTCACTTCCTGTTTATATTGCATAATTTCCTGTTGATTCGGGGCATTTCGAGGCCACTTCTTATTTATATTGAGTCACTTCCTCTTGATTTGGGGCATTTCCAGGTCACTTTCTGTATATATTGGGTCACTTGCGGTTGATTTGGGGCAATTCGAGGTCACTTCCTGTTGATATTGGGTCACTTCCTGTTGCTATTGGGTCACTTCCGTTTGATATGGGGCATTTTGTGGTCATTTCCTGTTCATATTGGGTCACTTCCGGTTGATTTGAGGCAATTCGAGGTGACTTCCTGTTGATATTGGGTCACTTCCTGTTGCTATTGGGTCACTTCCGTTTGATATGGGGCATTTCGTGGCCATTTCCTGTTTATATTGGGCCACTTCCAGTTGATTTGGGGCATTTCGTGGTCACTTCCTGTTTATATTGGGGCACTTCCTGTTGTTATTGGGTCACTTCTGGTTTATATGAGGCATTTCCAGGTCACTTTCTGTTTATATTGGGTCACTTGCTGTTGATTTGGGGCAATTCGAGGTCACTTCCTGTTGCTATTGGGTCACTTCCGGTTGATATGGGGGCATTTTGGAGTCACTTCCTGTTCATATTGGGTCACTTCCTGTTTATATGGGGCATAATAGGGTCACTTCTTCATATTGGGGCACTTCCTGTTGATCTGGAGGCATTTTGGAGTCACTTCCTATTCATATTGGGTCACTTCGTGTTGATATGGGGCATTGTAGGGTCACTTCTTCATACTGGGTCACTTCCTGTTGATCTGGAGGCATTTTGGAGTCACTTCCTATTCATATTGGGTCACGTACTATGGATATGGGGCGTAGCGGGTCACTTCCTCTTCACAATGAGTCACTTCCTGTCTGTCAAACGAGATAATTTGAGCATGAGCTGTCGAGTGAGAAGCATGCCAAATTCTTCTCATGGAACGATCCAAGTTGAAAAGCTGAATAAGTATAGCAGGTGGGTGAGAACTCTCGAGGTGTGTGATACCCAGCGTCACTTCAGTAAGGTACTAACGAGACCCAAGGGACCCGGCTAAAATGACAAGCTGGCCACTATTTGAAAGGCAGACCAAGACGGGCCTCGATTTGTTTTATCGGCTTCGACTTAGACAACCTTGACCTTTAAATCCCCAGATTGCATTAATATTAAAGCGGCCCCCCTCTCGGGAGGCTCGACAAACCGACTCGCATTCGCTCAGCCTCCGCGTGAGCCATCAATCTGCTGTCGAGTCATCCCCATCACAGATTCTTTTGTCGGGAATTTTTTCCCTCCCGCGCTGACATTTATCTCCCGGTTCCACAGACAGCTAATTTAACGTGTTGAGGATGTGAAAGAATTTGTCAACAAACGCCATTAGCCGACATTAGTCCCGCGACGGGAGGAAAATGACGGATTTAAGACGGAATGCGCAAAATGACAGCGCTCGTGCGTGCGGTCCTCTACTCGTCCGCATCCACTTAGAATTTGCATAACCCATTAGGAATTTCGTGATTTCATTTTGAGTACTTCTGCAATTGAATTTTCCATCGAAACTCATTTGTTTCATCTACCTTTTCTTGATATTGATGTGAGATTTGGGTAGCACGCGGCGTGCTTTCGAAAGCATTTTGTGTCGTCGCTTACGTGAAATTATAGTTATTAGTCTTACTGCCTTTGAAATAACCGAGTACCTTTTATAGACTAGAAAATGCCATTTCTGGAGAAATTGTGACGGTAGCTTTGCATTTGCTTTTGATTTTTAGGATAACATGTGATGGGGTCACTTCCTGTTAGTTTGGAGGCATTTTGAGGTCACTTCCTGTTCGTATTGTGTCACTTCCTTTTGATTTGGAGGCATTTCAGGGTCACTTCCTGTTCGTATTGGGCCACTTCTTGTTGATTTGGAGGCATTTCGAGGTAACTTCCTGTTGATATTGGGGAATTTCAGGGTCACTTCCTTTTGATTTGGTAGGCATTTCAGGGTCACTTTCTGTTGGTATTGGGTCACTTCCTGTTGATTTGGAGGCATTTTGGGGTCACTTCCTGCTGATATTGGGGAATTTCAGGGTCACTTCCTGTTCATATTGGGTCACTTCCTGTTGATTTGGAGGCATTTTGGGGTCACTTCCATTTGTTTTAAAGGCCTTTTGGGGTCACTTCCTGCTCGTATTGTGTCACTTCCTGTTGATTTGGAGGCATTTCAGGGTCACTTCCTGTTCATATTGGGTCACTTCCTACTGATATTGGGGCATTTTGGGGTCACTTCCTGTTCGTATTGGGCCACTTCCTGTTGATTTGGAGGCATTTTGAGGTAACTTCCTGTTGATATTGGGGAATTTCAGGGTCACTTCCTGTTGATATTGGGTCACTTCCTGTTGATAGTGGGGCATTTCAGGGTCACTTTCTGTTCGTATTGGGTCACTTCCTGTTGATTTGGAGGCATTTTGGGGTCACTTCCTGCTGATATTGGGGAATTTCAGGGTCACTTCCTGTTCAAATTGGGTCACTTCCTTTTGATTTGGTAGGCATTTCAGGGTCACTTCCTAATGATATTGGTGAATTTCAGGGTCACTTCATGTTCATATTGGGTCATTTCCTATTGATTTGGAGGCATTTTGGGGTCACTTCCTGTCCGTATTCTGTCACTTCCTGATGATTTGGGGGCATATCAGGGTCACTTCCTATTGATATTGATGAATTTCAGGGTCACTTCCTGTTCATATTAAGTCACTTCCTATTGATTTGGAGGCATTTCACGGTCACTTCCTGTTCGTATTGTGTTACTTCCTGTTGATTAAAAGGCATTTCAGGGTCACTTCCTGTTCATATTGGGTCACTTCCTATTGATTTGGAGGCATTTTGGGGTCACTTCCTGTTGATATTGGGGCATTTCGGGGCCACTTCCTGTTGATTTGGAGGCATTTTGAAACAACTTCCTGTTGATATTGGGGAATTTCAGGGTCACTTCCTTTTGATATTGGGTCACTTTCTGCTGATTTGGAGGCATTTTAGGGTCAATTCCTGTTCGGATTGTGTCACTTCCTGTTCCTGAGTCATTTCAGGGTCACTTCCTGTTGATATAGGGGAATTTCAGTGTCACTTCCCGTTCATATTGGGTCACTTCCTATTGATTTGGAGGCATTTCGGGGTTAGTTTCTGTTGATATCGGGGAATTTCAGGGTCACTTCCTGTTCATATTGGGTCACTTCCTGTTCATATTGGGGCATTTCTTGGTCACTTCCTGTTCGTATTGGGTCACTTCTTGTTGATTTGGGGGCATTTAGGGGTCACTTACTGTTCATATTGGGCCACTTCCTGTTGATTTGTAGGCATTTTGAGGTAACTTCCTATTGATATTGGGGAATTTCAGGGTCACTTCCTGTTCATATTGGGTCACTTCCTGCTGATTTGGAGATATTTTGGGGTCAATTCCTGTTCGTATTGTGTCACTTCCTGTTTATTTTGTGGCATTTCAGCTTTACTTCCTGTTGATATTAGGGAATTTCAGGGTCATTTTCTGTTCATATTGGCTCACTTCCTGTTGATTTGGTGGAAGTTCAGTGTCCCTTCCTGTCAATATTGGCTTCCTGCTAATATTGGGGAAAATCAGCATCACTTCTTGTTAATATCAGGTTAATTCCTATTGATTTGAAGACATTTCATGCTCCTTCCTGTTGATATTGGGTGACTTCCTGTTGATATGGGGGCATTTCGGGGTCACTTCCAAATGATATTGTTCACTTCCTGTTCAGTGGGGTCACTTCTTGTTGATTTTAGAGCATTTTAAGGTCGCTTCAGGTACATATATGGTCACTTGGGTGAATTGGAATGAATTTATAACTAGTCCATGCCTGATCCCTTTTATTTCAAACGGAATAGACATCTAGAGGTTCCCATCCCTACTTTAAGCTAATGATAACTTTTGAATGTAATCCCTGCAAGGGTTAAACCTTGATAACATTCGCACAACAAGCTTGCGCTCAACTTCATTAAAATTGACATGTTCATAAAAAGAAGGCAGAGGGGCAGACCTTTTTTTTGTGTGTGTGTGTGTGCTCACGTCAACATCCTTCCGGGAATGTATTCATGTCATCGCCTGATAAATAGACACGTACGTGTATGACAGCCATGACACACATTTTTTGTTTGGCTTCAGTGCTTTCCCCAAACGATTTTCCCGCCTTTGTTTGTTTTGTGCGACGTCCGCAGAGCGCCGGTCGACTCCAGGGATTGAAATATTTTCCAAATGATTTATTCAAAATGAATAGTCGAGAAAGAAAAGATGTGAGCCGGCTGGTCCTCGGTGGCTTCGCCGGTTCGGCTTTTAATGCTAACTGCCAACTTCTCTCGGTAGGAAAGCTAAATATAAACAGCGAGAAGCGCTAACAATATGGTTGCGCATTGGTGACCCTGCTGTGGGAAATCTTGTCCAATCCACACATTTGCGACTCGTGTTACATATTTGCGACTCACGTTACACATTTGCGACTGACGTTACACATTGGCGTCTTGAGTTTCACATTTGTGACTCGCGTTACACAAGGCGACTCGCGTTACACACATGACTTGAGTTACACATTTGTGACACGAGTTACACATTTGCGACCAGAGTTACACATTGCTAACCCGAGTTACACATTGGCAACCCGCGTCACACATTCCCAACTTGAGTTACACATTTGCAATTTGCGTTACACATTGACGTCTTGAGTTTCACATTTGTGACTCAAGTTACACATTTGTGACTCACGTTACATATTTGCAACATGCATTTCACATTTGTGACCAGAGTTACACATTTGTGACTCACGTTACACATTTGCGACTCGCGTTACACATTGGCGTCTTGAGTTGCACATTTGTGACTCGCGTTACACATTTGGGACTCACGTTACCCATTTGTGACTTGCATTACACAAGGCGACTCGCGTTACACATTTGTAACCAGAGTTACACATTGGCGACTCGCGTTACACATTTGTGACCAGAGTTACACATTGGCAACTCGGGTTACACATTGGTGTCTTGAGTTAAACATTTGTGATTCGAGTTAAACATTTGTCACCCGCGTTACAAATTTGTGATCAGTGATACACATTTGCCTTACACATTTGTGACTCACGTTACACATTTGCGACTTGCGTTACACATTTGCGACCAGAGTTACACGTTTGCGACCAGAGTTACATATTTGCAAATCGTGTTACAGATTTGTTACTCGCATTACACATTTGCGACTACGGTCACACATTTGTGACTCGTGTTACACATTTGTGACTTCAGTTACACATTTGCAGCTCGAGTTACACATTGACAACTGGATTTACACATTTGCGACATGCGTTACACATTTGCGACCAGAGATACACATTTGTGACTCACGTTACACATTTGCTAATCGTGCTACAGATTTGTTACTCGCGTTACATATTTGCGACTACAGTTACACATTTGTGATTTGTGTTACACATTTGCAGCTCGAGTTACGCAATGGCAACTGGAGTTACACATTTGCGACATGCGTTACACATTTGTGACCAGAGTTACACATTGGCAACTCACGTTACACATTGGCGTCTTGAGTTAAACATTTGGGACTCGCGTTACACATTGGCGACTCACATTACACATTTGCGACTACATGCGTTACACATTTGCAACTACATGCGTTACACATTTGTGACCAGAGTTACACATTGGCGACTCACGTTACACATTTGCGACTCGCGCTACACATTGGCGTCTTGAGTTACACATTTGTGACTTGCTTTACACAAGGTGACTCGCGTTACACATTTGCGACCTGAGTTACATACGTGCCATGAATTACACATTTGCGACTGGAGTTACACATTTTTAACTCTCTTTACACATTTGTGTTGACAGTTATACATTTGCAACTACAGTTTCACAGTTGTGACTGTAGTTACACGTTTGTGACTCTAGCTACATATTAGTGAATCGAGAGTGACACATTTGTGACTTGGTTTACACAATCGTGACCCGAGTTTGTGACTCTGGCAACGTATTTGTGGATGTGGTAATAATGCATTTGCTGAGAATTTTGCTTCAATAGTTAACACCCCCCCCCACACACACACACACACAAAAAAAAATGCAAGCAGGCTGTATGTAAATAAAAATATAATTTGTTACTGTAGAGAGCTATGTACTTTTAGGCCATACGTACACACACACACACAAGGCTTAGTAGCGTTGTAAATTTAAGACACGACTCGAGTAGCGCAAATAAAAAGAAAGACGTGGTCAGAATGTACTGTGTATTCATTACCATGCCAACTGACGCACTTTCTGTGCATTCAAGCTTGGCCTTGACTGTCTCAGCGGCCGATGCTGTTTTTTATGTCTGTGTCTGAAGCGGTACAGGAATGCTGAAGGTTTTCTCATAAACCAATGTTATTTTTGATTGAATATCACACCGTTTGAATGGTTCCCAAACTACAAATAATTGATGAATCTGGACAATAAAATGCGCCTGCATCAGACAACGTACGATGCCGTCTCCATGAGAGCTCTATTCCTCATTGACCCGAAGCTTTGTTTATAGGTGTAATCATGTTGTATTTGTGTTTTTGAAGTCTTTTGTCTCACTGCAAACACTGCACAATTAAGATCATAGTGCTGTGGCGTGCCCCGGATTGCTAAACTATGATTTATTTATATTCAAAACAGAAACATGGCATGAACAAATATTCATTCGAACTAGAAAATGCATTTCATGGAGGAATTGCAACGGTAGCTTTGCTGTGATTGCGGGCGTATCGGGCCACTTCCTGTTGAAACAGAGGCATTTTGGGGTCACTTACTGTTCATGTCAGGTATCTTCCTGTTGATTTTGGAGGATTTCGAGGACGCTTCCTGTTGATATTGGGCCACTTCCTGTTGATATTGGGTCACTTCCTGTTGATTTGGGGGAATTTCAGAGTCATTGCCTGCTGATATCGGGTCACTTTCCGTTGATTTTGGGACATTTTAAGATTACTTCCTGTTGATTTGGGGGAATTTCGAGGTCACTTCCTGTTCATATTGGGCCACTTCCTGTTGATATTGGGTCACTTCCTGTTGACTTGGGGGAATTTCAGAGTCATTGCCTCTTGATATCAGGTCACTTCCTGTTGATTTTGGGACAGTTTAAGATCACTTCCTGTTAATTTTGGGTCACTTCCTGTTGATATTGGGTCACTTCCTGTTGATTTGGGGGGATTTCAGAGTCATTGCCTCTTGAGATCAGGACACGTCCTGTTGATTTTGGGACATTTTAAGATCACTTCCTGTTGATATTGTGTCACTTCCTGTTGATTTGGGTGAATTTTAGGGTAATTTCCTGTTGATATTGGGTCACTTCCTATTGATTTTGGGGCATTTCGGGGTGGCTTCCCGTTGATATCCGATCACTTCCTTTTGATTTTTGGGCATTTCGGGGTCACTTCCTGTTCATATTGGGCCACTTCCTGTTGATATTGGGTCACTTCCTGTTGATTTGGTGGAATTTCAGGGTCACTTCCTGTTGATTCGGGGGAATTTCAGAGTCATTGTCTCTTGATATTAGGTCACTTCCTGTTGATTTTGGGATATTTTAAGCTCACTTCCCGTTGATGTTGGGTCACTCCCTGTTGATTTGGGGGAATTTCAGAGTCATTGCCTCTTGATATCGGATCACTTCCTGTTGATATTGGGTCACTTCCTGTTGATTTGGGTGAATTTTAGGGTCATTTCCTGTTGATGCTGGGTCACTTCCCATTGGTTTTGGGGTATTTTGGGGTCACTTCCTGTTGATATCGGGTCACTTCCCATTTGATACTGGGACATTTCAAGATCACGTCTTGTTGATGTTGTGTCACTTCCTGTGCACATCAGGTCACCTCCTGTTAATTTGGGGGCATTTCAGGGTTATTTTCTTTTGATTTGGGGGATTTAGTGTCACTTTCTGTTGATATTGGGTGACTTCCTGTTGATTTGGAGGAATTTCAGGGTCACTTCCTGTTGATTTGGGGAAATTTCAGAGTCATTGCCTCTTGATATCAGGACACTTCCTGTTGATTTTGGGACATTTTAAGATCACTTCCTGTTCATATTGGGTCACTTCCTGATGATTTGGTTGAATTTTAGGGTCATTTCCTGTTGATATTGGGTCACTTCCCGTTTGATTTTAGGACATTTCAAGATCATGTCTTGTTGATGTTGGGTCACTTCCTGTGCACATCAGGTCACCCCCTGTTGATTTGGGGGCATTTCAGGGTTATTTCCTTTAGATTTGGGGGATTTGGTGTCACTTTCTTATGATGTTGGGTCACTTCCTGTATATTTGGGGGCATTTCAAAGTCATTGCCTCTTGATATCAGGTCACTTCCTGTTGATTTTGGGACATTTTAAGATCACTTCCTGTTGATATTGGGTCACTTCCAGATGATTTGGTTGAATTTTAGGGTCATTTCCTGTTGATATTGGGTCACTTCCCATTTGATTTTAGGACATTTTAAGATCACTTCCTTTTGATATTGGGTCACTTCCTGTTGATTTGGGTGAATTTTAGGATAATTTCCTGTTGATATTGGGTCACTTCCCATTGATTTTGGGGTGTTTTGGGGTCACTTCCTGTTGATATTTGGGTCACTTCCTGTTGATATGGTTGAATTTAAGGGTAATTTCCTGTTGATATTGGGTCACATCCCATTTGATTTTAGGACATTTTAAGATCACTTCCTTTTGATATTGGGTCACCCCCCATTGATTTTGGGGTGTTTTGGGGTCACTTCCCGTTGATATCTGGTCACTTCCCATTGATTTTGGGACATTTCAAGATCATGTCTTGTTGATGTTGGGTCACTTCCTGTGCACATCAGATCACCTCCTGTTGATTTGTGGGCATTTCGGGGTCATTTCCTGTTGATTTTGGGGATTTAGTGTCACTTTCTGTTGATATTGGGTCACTTCCTGTTGATTTGGAGGAATTTCAGGGTCACTTCCTGTTGATTTGGGGGAATTTAAGGGTTGTTTCCTGTTGATATCGGGTCACTTCCCATTGATTTTGGGACATTTCAAGATCACTTCTTGTTGATGTTGGGTCACTTCCTGTGCACATCAGGTCACTTCGAATTGATTTGAGGGCATTTCAGGGTGACTTCATGTCGATATCAAGTCAATTCCTATTGATTTTGGAACATTTCAAGGTCGCTTCCTGTTCATATCAGGTCACTTCCCGTCGATTTTGGGGCATTTCGAGGTCACTTCCTGTTCATATCCGGTCACCTTGTAGGCATCTTAGATTTCCTGTAGATAACAGGTCACTTCCTGTTGATATCAAGTCACTTCCTCTCAATTTTTGGGGTCACTTCCTGTTGCTATCTGGTCACTTCCATTTGATTTTGGGGCATTTCGAGGTCACTTCCTGTTCTTATCCGGTCACCTGTTAATTGGTCATTTCCTGTTCATATCAGTTCACTTGCATTACATGCAAGGCAACCATCAATTTATGATATCAACAGGTATAGACAGGAGTTAAATTCTTCAAAGGTCTTTTAGATTGTAACAGAAGGTGCTGGATTACATTTCACAGCCTGTGTGTGGATTTGTTTGATAAATGATGTGCCCAATAAGTGAGGAGAGAATATGGAGGATCTAAGCCTTCGCCCCAGGTAGGGTTTATCACTGCCTCCAAATCTGGCTAATCCATAGATAATTCATGGAGCATAACAAATCCTCCTAGACGCCACTCTTCAAGCAGCCAGGTACTATTTATTTTCTCTTTATGTTTGTCAAGCGTTGCTTTTTTTGTATGATTTTATACACACACACACACACAAAGGTCTTGTTTGTTAGATCTCGTTTCAAAACAGTGAAATACAATTTTTAATGGAAATATTTTTCTTGATGCTGGCCTGTGACTTTAACACACGACTGTACTGTATATAATAATGAGTTCACTATAATCTTGAAGGTCGACAAGACGTCCCAGGCAGTCACGGAAATGCGTTCAGGGTCAAAATGAATAAAAACCATAGAAGCAGTGGACGCTGAAGGCTACAAAAGATGTATAGTTTTGTCAAAAACATAACCATTCATTTCTAATGGGCAAAATGGACCATTCATTTCCGCTGGCCTTAATCGCCATTCATTTTAATGGCACATTCACTCCGATTGATTTCCAACCCCAGAGACTCAAGATCAACAGGAAGTAATCCCAAAATTTCCCCATATCAACTGGAAGTGACCCAATATGAACAGGAAGTGACCCCCAAATGCCCCAAAGTCAACTGGAAGTGATGCAATATTAATAGGATGGGACCCTGAAAGGTCTCCATATCAACAGGAAGTGACCCAATGTTAACAGGAAGTGAACCCTAAATGCCCCAAAATCAACAGGAAGTGTTCCAATATCAACAGGAAGTAACCCCTAAATGCCCCCAAAATCAACAGGAAGTGATGCAATATAAACTGGAAGTGACCCTGAAAGGGCCCCGTAACAACAGGAAGTGACGCAATATAAACAGGAAGTGACCCTGAAATGCCCTCAAATCAACAGGAAGTGACCCAATATAAACAGGAAATGACCCTGAAATGCCCTCAAATCAACAGGAAGTGACCCACTGTAAACAGGAAGTGACCTTGAAATGCCCTCAAATCAGCAGGAAGTGACCCAATATGAACAAGAAGTGACCCTGAAATGCCCTCAAATCAACAGGAAGTAACCCGATATCAACAGGAAGTGACCCAATATAAACAGGAAGTGACCCTGAAATACCCTCAAATCAACAGGAAGTGACCCAATATAAACAGGAAGTGACCCTAAAATGCCCTCAAATCAACAGGAAGTGACCCAATATGAACAGGAAGTGACCCTGAAATGCCCTCAAATCAACGGGAAGTGACCCAATATCAATAGGAAGTGACCCTGAAATGCCCTCAAATCAACGGGAAGTAACCCGATATAAACAGGAAGTGACCCAATATCAATAGGAAGTGACCCCAAAATTCCACAAAATCAACAGGAAGTGACCCAACATAAACAGGAAGTGACCCTGAAATGCCCTCAAATCAACAGGAAGTGACCCAATATCAATAGGAAGTGACCCCAAAATTCCACAAAATCAACAGGAAGTGACCCAACATAAACAGGAAGTGACCCTGAAATGCCCTCAAATCAACAGGAAGTGACCCAATATGAACAGGAAGTGACCCTGAAATGCCCTCAAATCAACGGGAAGTAACCCGATATCAACAGGAAGTGACCCAATATCAACAGGACGTGACCCTGAATTTTCCCCACCTTAATAGGAAGTGACCCAATATAAACAGGAAGTGACCCGATATTAACATGAAGTGATCCCGAGAAGCCCCAAAATCAAAAATGCCTCGAAATCAACAGAACTTGTTATACCAATCATTACAGCAAAGCCACCATCACAATTCCTCCAAACATGGCAATTTCTAGTTTTTTTACACTTCCAATACTGCCATCAATACTCAGTAGGGGGCGTAACAGGTAACAGTTTTTGTTCCCCATCCCCTTATTTCTCCTGTCAAGCGTTATTGATGCTCTGTCCAAACACTACCTTAGTGAATCTTTTCTTTTCCAGTTTCTCTTCCCTCTTGCTGTGCACTCAATCCTACACATTCCATCTTCTACTTTAAACAAATTGTTATCTTGTCTTTTTCAGACATTGTTTTTCCAACTCCTTTTCTTTTGGACTTTCAACTCTGGCAACAATCCTCCCTTTCCTCTAAAGCTCACCTAAATAAATGACCTCTGCAGTTGCTTATTTACTCTCCTATACAACGGCCCATTCCTCTGTTGGTCCCAGTAGGATGAAACTAATAGCACCCTCTAGATACAACAGTTTCGGAGTGCAATTAAGAGCGCGCTCAGTCAAGGTCCAGGTGCTGTGTTGCGTGCTGAAGCATGCCTAACAATCCTTTTCTTACCATTTTGCTCCTACTTTTTTACTCCCACACCCAAGGAATTAACACCATCTAGAAAAACACCCAGGGTGTAACGGTTCTCCATGTTCGGTTCGGTTGAGTACCGTTCGGTTTTGTTTGTAACTCGTTAATATTCAGTCCTTTTCCTTTCAATGGCATTTCTTCTCTCCCGAATTCCAAAAATCAGGATGCTAAAGGGCACAAAAGTTCCATACACTTAAAAAAATCCTAGCTTAAATCCGACATGAGCGTGTGCCGTCTTCGGCTTTTACTAAATAAAGCTCGGCTCCCTCTGATAAGGCGTTACGCAAAGAATGACAAAATGTCACATCAATAGGTATTGATGTCTATGCTGTAGGCATACTGCAGCTTTTGGAATATGTAAAACGGTTGTCCGCCCGATTGCCTGCCTGAGTGGTCCACTGTCCGACAAAGCGGGTTAACTTACTTATTTTTCCCCCCTTCTGTCACTGTTTGCATGCTATCCTCATTAAAATATGAAAACTAGGGCTGTCAAATGATTAAAATTTGTAATCGAGTTAATCACAGCTTAAAAATTAATTAATCGTAATTAATCGCAATCTAAACCATTTCTAAAATATGCCACATTTTTCTGTAAATTATTGTTGGACTGGAAAGAAAAGACACAAGACGGACATAAACATTCAACATACTGTACATAAGTACTGTATTTGTTTATTATAACAATAAATCCACAAGATGGCATTAACATTATTAGGGCCCGAGCACTTAGCGTGCGAAGGCCCTATTGTTCTTCGAAGGATTATTATTATTTTTTCATGGCAAATGAAAATGGCCTATTTGAAGGCCTGAACATGCTCAAAAACTCACCAAATTTTGCACATACATGAGGCTTCGCGGAAATTTCGATAATTTAGCAACATTACGAAAAAATAGAACAAAATTGCTCAGTGGCGCCCCCTTTAAATTTTAACCCTTTAAGGTCTGGGCCTATTTTGTCTGATTTTGCATGCCTTTGAAGTTGCCTTTATATTTCAAAGAAAGAATTGTTTACGATTGCCTGGTTTGGTCCCTTTTTTTTGTGACACCTTGAACTTCATGTCCAAACTGTTGTTTCCTTCACTGACCAATTATAAATCATCATTTTGGGCCCAAAAAGACCAAAAATTCCAAAATCGTTTTGTCAAAATTTTTAATATTGATGTCCAATTGACAACCAAACATGCGTAACGAACCGTTTTGAAACGTAATAATATTTATTCAACATGTTAGGATGAACATTCAACCAAAAAAATTTAGAATAAATTAGTCTTATATTTGACAATTCAACATAAACAACAGGTAAAGCCATAGGCGTTTTTTGCCTTTATACATGCTCTAGTCAAAGCAGGTTATATACAGCAGACCAAACAGTGAAGAACAGTGAAAAAATATATACCATCTAACACAAAAAGTGTTTAGAGGCCATCTCTTTATAAGTTTAGGTATTGCGGCCCATCACCTGATGAAAACTATGTACACACAATCAAGCTTCTTGAACAGTTATATACACAAATTGAGAAGACTGATTGTGGGGGGAAAAAATATATATATATATATATAACATTGGGAAAAAAAGTATTTTCAAAAATATTTACAATAAACAAGTTAAATTTTTTTCAGGCATGCCACTCCGAAAAGCAGTTTCGTCCTGGAATTAGACACAGGGCTACATCACACAGCCCACACTTCCATGGGGTGTCGGTCCTCTTTCCACCCTTTGCGCACTGCTGGCATTTCCTCTGGCCTTGAGTTGCTTTGCTTCTCCCTTCTGCCCCCACAAAAAGTTTTATGCCCCATTTAGTGGGCTTTGCTTTCATGTATTGGGTTATTCCAGTTTTGGCTTTTGTTGCCACCATCCTTTCATCAACTGCTAAGTCTTTGTGAGGGTGGTAGTTAGCCTGGCACGTCATTGAAAAGTCATCACGTAGGGCCCTGATTCTAAAGAGCTTGTCATAGTCAGCTGTTCCCTTTTTTATTTCATTTTCCTTGTCCTTTTCAGGATCACTCAGATGAAGGTTCCAAAATAAGGCCCTGAACCTGTCTCTGCTCATGACTTTTGGTGGCAGCGACACAGACAAAATATTCCTTGCCTTCCAATAATCTTGCACAGTTGGAAGTGAAACCAAAGACATGTATTTTGGTGGAAAACCAGCATGCACGTTTCAGACCATTGCGCCGAGCCAGTGCGTTGGATCTTCCTCAAAATTGGTATAAGTCTTCACGAGACATATGAGATATTAAGTTCTGAAAATGGTGAGTTTTCGTCAACGGGCCTTACCTGGGCGGGGTACCAAAGTCGAGTGTTTTTTTGGCAAAAAGGGGCCAATTTCAGTAAATGACTAATAACTTCCTGATACAAGGTGCAATCTTTTTCATATTTGCCATGCGTGTAAGGTGTCTTAACCTGAACACGACTGCATTGAAATATTTTCAATTAGGCTTGGCGCCCCCTAGTCCTCCTGGTGAAAAACATCAATTGACCTCAAACCTGCATCAGGGGAGCCTTAAGACATGTGTTCAGGTATCTGATGAAAAATATTGAGTTTTCGTTGATGTAGCAGTACCCAAACAGGAAAGTGAAAAGACCATCGGCATTTTGTCTCAAAATGGCCAATTTCAAGGTCTGAACATGCTCGAAAACTCACCAAAATTTGCACATACATGCGGATTCATGTCAATTTCATGATTTTAGCAACATGCCAAAAGATGTAATAAAATTGCTCAGTGGCGCCCCCTTCAATTTTGAAGAAAAGCCTGTCCTATTAGTTTTTTTCGACGTAGAGTGGTGAAATTTGGGGAGTGGATACATTGTGCACACCTGCTCCAAAAAGTCTCTTGCACCCATATTCCAAACCCAACAGGACATCGGGTATTTTGGATTGAATGTGGCAGCATATGCCATTTTAGTCAAAAACCAGCATGCACGTTTGAGACCATTATGCTGAGGCAGTAAGTTGAATGCTCCTCAAAATTGGTCAGACTGTTCATGACACATGTGAGATGTTAGGTTGTCAAAATGGTGACTTTTCATTCACGGGCCTGACCTGGGCAGGGGAGCAAATTCCGTGTTTTTTTGACAACACGCCAATTCAGTAAATGACTAATAACTTCCTGATTGAAGGTGCAATCTTTTTCATATCTGGCATGCATGTGAGGTATTTCAGCCTGAACATAACCTTTGTGAAATATTACCCATTACGCCTGCCGCCCCCTAGTGGGAACAGGAAAGACATTTTTTTTAATTTTACGAGAAAGGCTCCTGCTTCTCGGGGAAAAAAATCAATTGACCTCAAACCTGAATCAGGGGAGCCTTAAGAAATGTTTTCAGGTGCCTGATGAACTGTTTCGTTGAAGCAGAGGGGTCCAATAGGAAAGTCATAATGACCGTCGCCATTTTGTCTCGCCACTAATTCTGAACATTCACACATGCAATATATCTGCCTGTATATCTGTCTGTTGTCGACTGCCACCGCCCCGACCTGCGTGCCGTCCCACTTTGCTTGAGCTCTGAGTTGCGCCATTCCGCGAGGGCCCGTTCAGTCCTGCTTGCAGGGCTAGTTATTATTCTTTCTTCATGGCCAATGAAAATGGCCCATTTGGAGGTCTTAACATGCTCAAAAACTCACCAAAATTTGCACAAACATGCGGATTAGCAAAAATTTCGATAATTTGGCAACGTTGTGAAAAATGTCAAAAAATGGCTCAGTGGCGCCCCCTGGAATGTTTTAAAAAGGCCTCTCCATTTAGGTTTTTTCAACATAGAGCAATGAAATTTGGGGAGTCGATACCTTGGGCCAAAATGCTTCAAAAAGTCTCTTGCACCCATATTCCAAACCCAACAGGAAATCGGGTATTTTTGATTGAATATTGAAAAACATGCCATTTTTGTCGAAAACCAGGGTGCACGTTTGAGACCATTGCGCCGAGGCAGTTAGTTGAATCCTCCTCAAAATTGGTGAGACTCTTCATGAGACATATGAGATGTTAAGTTATCAAAATGGTGAGTTTTCATTCACAGGCCTGACCTGGGCGGAGTACCAAAGTCGGGCTTATTTGGGGATTAGGGTTAGGGTTAGGGCTTCTTCAGAGCAAATGAAAACGGCCAATTTGAAGTTTTGAACATGCTCGAAAACTCACTAAAATTTGCATATATCAAAATGGTGAGTTTTCATTCACGGGCTGACCTGAGCGGGGCGGGGGTTTTTTTGTGTTAGGGTTCACACTCTGCTACTTCTTCTGTGGGAGAAAAAAATACTGTGTACTTTTCAATGACATATATTAGGGATAAAACTACTTCTGTGGGAGAAAAAAATATGTACTTTTCAATTAATTATATTAGGGATAAATTGGTTCATCTGATGACCAGTGACGAACTGCTTCGACTCATTAAGGCTGTTGCTTCACACTCTGCTACTTCATCTGGAGGAGAAAAAAAAGATATGATGTATTTTTCATCATGCCAAAGTCGATGGGGTGCCAAAGTCAGACATTTTTTTGACAAAACACCAAATTCAGAAAATGACTAATAACTCCCCCATACAACGTTCAATCTTTTTCATATTTGGCATGTACGTGATGTATCCCAGCCTGAACTCGACTTCATTGAAATATCACCCATTAGGCCTGGCGCCCCCTGCTGGGAACAGGAAATGGTCTTTTTTACGAGGCCGACTCCTCCTCGAAGGGAAAAAAAACCTAACGACCCCCCAAAAAATCACCAAAAAGAAATTGGAGAAATCAACACAGGACCCGTTGAGTCCTGCTTGGAGGGCTAGTTAACATTCTTTCTGTTAAAGGGATCCACGGATAGAAAGACTTGTAGTTCTTAATAGATAAATTTGAGTACAAGTTAATAGTAATTTTATATTAAAACCCCTCTTAATGTTTTCGTTTTCATAAAATTTGTAAAATTTTCAATCAAAAAGTTACATCGGGCTTCCTGCCGTTCTTCCACAGTGTCCTTAACTGCGTAAAAGTGCTTGAAATACACTACAAGGTGTCAATGGCGAGTTTTAAATTAATTAGACAGCTAGCCGAGGCAAAGTCTGAGTAAGTTTTATGTGTATTTTGCATAGCTATTTTGATTAGGAATGGCAGTTCTATTTGCATTGAGCGCTTTTCTTTTTGTGAACATTATTTTTTTTTAGAGATAGGAATTTTTTTTTTTGTTGTGCTTTCACTAAATGATACTGTAGCGACTTAACTGTTCCGTCCAAATGCATGAAGGGAAGTTGGGCAACAATGACTGTATGTGGTGGCTGCTAATGGTATACAATATGTTCTGCATTGTGTTCAATTATGTGTGTTATGAAAAATATCGTCTCTTGCTCCGCACAAATGCATGACGGGAAGTTGGGCAACCATGACTGTCAGTAGGCATGACGGGAAGCTGGGCAACCATGAAAGTCAGTGGTGGCTGCAAATGGTATACGAAATATTCTGCGTTGTGTTTGATTAAGTGTGCTAAGAAAAAGATCGTCTCCTGCTCCGCCCAAATGCATGATGGGAAGTTGGGCAACCATGACTGTCAGTGGTGGCAGCAAAAGGTATACAGTACGATCTGCGTCAAGTTCAGTTAGGCGTGTTAAGAAAAAGATCGTTCCCTGCTCCACCCAAATGCAAGACGGGAAGTTGGGCAACAATGACTGTAAGTGGAGGCGGCAAATGGTATACAGTATGTTCTGCGTCGTGTTAAATTAGGGGTGTTAAGAAAAAGATCGTCTCCTGCTCCGCCCAAATGCATGATGGGAAGTTGGGCAACCATGACTGTCAGTGGTGGCAGCAAAAGGTATACAGCACGATCTGCGTCGCGTTATTTTAACGTGATACATTTTTAAACAATTAATTACCGCCAATATTGAGATAAATTTGATAACCCTACCTTAAGCCTAAACTAAAGACTCTGGATGAGTGTAACATATTATGTCTGAGACGTTAAATTAGATTAGAAATCGATTTGATAAAAAAATATATATATATATATTTATATACATATTTAAAAAAGGCATGGCCGATATTTTTTTGCCGATTCCGATACTTTAAAAATGACGTGATCGGACCCAATCGGTCGGGACATCTCTAATTAGGGGTGTTAAGAAAAAGATCGTAGCGACTTAACTGTTCCGCCCAAATGCATGATGGGAAGTTGGGCAACAATGACTGTAAGTGGTGGCGGCAAATGGTATATACAGTATAGAACATACTGTATATACCATTTGCCATTTACCATTTAACACAACGCAGAACGCGTTGTGTTAAATTAGGGGTGTTAAGAAAAAGATCGTCTCCTGCTCCGCCCAAATGCATGATGGGAAGTTGAGCAACCATGACAGTCAGTAGTGGCTGCAAATGGTTTACGATATGCTCAGCGTTGTGTTCAATTAAATGTGTTTTGAAAAATATCGTCTCTTGCTCCGCGCAAATGCATGATGGGAAGTTGGGCAACCATGACTGTTAGTAGTGGCTGCCAAAGCTGAAGCCAATTAAAGGCGCGGTCCAATGAACGCCTGTTTCCACTCGCATTTCTCTGCCTTTTTACTCTCAATGCGCTAAAACGGCGTCATTGTAAACTGTTTGGTGCAACCGGTCATTCCGTGCATGGGTTAATTGCGTCAAATATTTTAACGTGATTAATTCAAAAAATTAAGTACCGCCCGTTAACGCGATAAATTTGACAGCCCTCATGAAAACCTATAAATGTTTGGGCGGTTTTAGTTAAAGCAGACACTGTTTTTTCATCGGTGTGATTTTGACAAAGATCACATTTAATGGTGATTTTATGCAGAAATGTGAGAAATTCCAAAAGGTTAAGATACTTTTTTCATACCATCACAGCAAAGCTACCAACGCAATTTCTCCACATATTACATTTTCTCGTTTGTTTGTTTTTGTTGTTGTTCTTTTTAATTAAACCCAGTGTCATTTGGAGGAGTGTAAGTTCCGCATATGAAAAGTTCCATGGAAAATAATGTGTTTAGGATCCATGTAACCTACAAAGTGAAAACAACAGAGTTGGCGAGCTGCCATTTCTCTACATTTATCATATTAAAATAATTCATATACATGGAGGCGCAGTAGCAGGACTGTGCCAGAATATCAATCTAACACGCTCCTGGGCAAGGAGCAGAGGCAATTGAATTTCCTGTGTGGTGCAGCTGTATGCTGCAGGGCTCAAGCGTGATTTGGCAACACAAAGCCTCTCCCGCATCCTGATTTGGAATACTTTTCACCCTCCAAAATGCAATTAAACTTCAAAATACCATTTCAAAAAGCGCTCTGAAATATAGTATGTTTGAAGTCCGTCCGGTGATGATATTACATATGACTATTCAAACGTATACAATACAATAGCATGTTATTTTGTCCGTTAAATAAATTTTATTTAAAAGCAGCAGCAAGTGCCAGCTGAATGTTAAAAGCTCCCTTTCTGCAATATTTATTCATTTTCATGAAGCATGCAAGGAATTTGTTTTGCAGATTGGCTGGTATGATGCAGCGTTCATCATGAATTGTTCAGTGATTATTCTTGCCTGTGCCAAGTAATGGAAAGAAGATACACACTGACTGAGGAAAGTCTTTTTAATTGGCTGTCAGTGTCTGTCAGAGTCTCATGTTTGGAGGAAAGAGTGATTTATCTCTAGAGTTAAAAAAATGGCTTTTTTGGGTGTAAATTGATGGTAGCCAACGCTAAGTTTTGCTTGTCATGCAAAAGCTACTAAAATTTTGCAATTTTGTACATACATCAAAAATTAAGATGCTAAGGGGCACAAATGTTGTATACTGTTTTTGTCTAAAAACGTACATTTTGGCTCAATTTTGCCCCAAAACATACCCATTCATTTCTAATGGGCAAAATTTCCCATTGATTTCTAATAGCTCTTATTCGCCATTCATTTCAGTGGCACAAAAACTTCCATTCACTCCTATTGATTTTCAACCCACGAGACTCAATAAGCAAGTTACCCCTAAATAACCCGAAAATCAACAGGAAGTGACCCGAAATCAACAGGAAATGACTGCTAAATCAGCACAAATCAAGAAGAAGTGACCCAATATGACCAGGATGTGACCTTGAAATGCCACCAAATGGGACAGGAAGTGACTGATATCTACAGGAAGTCCGAAGCACCCCAAGTAAACAGGAAGTGACCCAATATGAACAGGAAGTGACCCTATTATGCCCCGAAATCACTAGGACGTGACTAATATCTACAGGAAGTCCAAAATGCCTCAAAATCAACAGGAAGTGACAACAAATTGCCCCAAAATCAAAAAGAAGTGACCTGATATAAACAGGAACAGGACTGCAAAATGACCCCAGATCAGTACGAAGTGGCCCGACAAACAATAGGAAGTGACTCCGAATTGCCCCCAAACAACAGGAAGTCACCGATATATACAGGAAGTCCGAGATTCCTCAGAAATCAACAGGAAGTGACCCGATATCAACAGGAAGTCACTGCAAAATGACCCCAATCAATAAGAAGTGGCCCGACAACATTAGAAGGTGACACCAAAATGCTCCAAATCAATGGAAAATGACCCCGAAATGCCCCTAATTAACAGGAAATGGCCGATATCTACAGGAAGTCCAAGATGCCTCAAAATAAACAGGAAGTGACACCGAAATGCCCTAAAATCAACGAGAAGTTACCCGATATGAACAGGATGTGACCTTGAAATACCACCATATGGGACAGGTAGTGACCGATATCAACAGGCAGTCCGAAGCACCCCAAGTAAACAGGAAGTGACCTAAAATGAACAGGAAGTGACCCGATTATGCCCCGAAATCACTAGGAAGTGACCAATATCTTCAGGAAGTCCAAGATGCCTCAAAATCAACAGGAAGTGACACCGAAATGCCCTAAAATCAAGAAGAAGTGACCCAAAATGACCAGGATGTGACCTTGAAATGCCACCAAATGGGACAGGAAGTGACCGATATCAACAGGCAGTCCGAAGCACCCCAAGTAAACAGGAAGTGACTCGATATGAACAAGAAGTGACCCTATTATGCCCCGAAATCACTAGGAAGTGACTAATATCTACACGAAGTCCAAGATGCCCCAAAATCAAAAGGAAGTGACCTGATATAAACAAGAAGTGACTGCAAAATGACCCCAGATCAGTACGAAGTGGCCCGATAAACAATAGGAAGTGACTCTGAAATGCCCCCAAACAACAGGAAGTCACCGATATATACAGGAAGTCCGAGATTCCTCAAAAATCAACAGGAAGTGACCCAATATCAACAGGAAGTCACTGCAAAATGACCCCAATCAATAAGAAGTTGCCTGATTACATTAGAAGCTGACACCCAAATGCTCCAAGTCAATAGAGAATGGCTCCAAAATGCCCACAAATCAACAGGAAGTGACCAAATACGAACAGGAAATAACCCCGAAATACCTCTAATTAACAGGAAGTGGCCGATATCTACAGGAAGTCCGAGATGCCTCAAAATAAACAGAAATTGACACCGAAATGCCCTCAAATCAACAAGAAGTTACCCGATATCAACAGGAAGTGACCTTAAAATGACCCCAAAATCAAAAGGAAGTGACCCGATATCAACAGGAAATGACCACGAAATGCCCCCAAATCAACAGTAAGTGACCCATATCTACAGAAAGTCCGAGATGCCTCAAAATCAACAAGAAGTGACAATGAAACACCCCATAGTCAACAGGAAGTGACCCACGCATACAGGTCGTCCGAGATTCCTCAAAATCGACAGGAAGTGACAACAAACGCCCCAAAGTCAACAGGAAGTGACCTGTTATAAACAGGAAGTCACCACAAAATGACCCCAGATCAATAGGAAGTGGCCCGATAACATTAGGAAGTGGCCCCAAAATGCCCCCAAAATCAACAGGAAGTGACCCAATATGAACAGGATGTTACCTTCAAATGCCACTAAATACGACAGGAAGTGACTGATATCTACAGGAAGTCCGATATGCCTCGAAATTAACAGGAGGAGACACCGAAACGCCCCAAAATCAACAGGAAGTGACCCACATCTACAGGAAGTCCGAGATTCCTCAAAATCGACAGGAAGTGACAACAAACGCCCCAAAGTCAACAGGAAGTGACCTGTTTTAAACAGGAAGTGACCGCAAAATGACCGCAGATCAATACGAAGTGGCACGATACCAATAGGAAAGGACCCCGAAAAGCCCCCATATAAACAGGCAGTGACCCACTATGAACAGGAAGTGACCCTGAAATGCCCCCAAACCAACAGGAAGTCACCGATATCTACAGGAAGTCCGAGATGCCTAAAAAATCAACAGGAAGTGACCTGATATCGATACAAAAGTGACCCCAAAATGCCCCGAAATATACAGGAAGTAAACTGATATCAACAGGAAAAGACCCCGAAATATCCCTCAATCAACAGAAAGTGACACTGAAATACGCCCATATCAACAGGAAGTGACACAAAAATGTCCCAAAACCTGCAGGAAGTCAGCCAACAGCAACAGGACACCAAAATGTCCCCAAATCAACAGAAAGTGACCTAAAATGCCCACAAATCAACAGGAAGTGAACCGATAACAACAGGAAATGACACAGAAATGCCCCCAAATTAACAGGAAGTGACCCGATATAAACAGGAAGTGACCGCAAAATGACCCCAGATCAATAAAAAGTGGCTCGATAACAATAGGAAGGGACCCCGAAATGCCCCCATATCAAACGTAAGCGACCCACTATGAACAGGAAGTGACCCTGAAATGCCCCCAAACAACAGGAAGTCACTGATATTCACAGGAAGTCTAAGATGCCTCAAAACCATACAGGAAATGATCCAATGTCAACAGGAAGGAAGTGGCCCAATAACATTAGGAAGTGACACCAAAATGCCCCTAATTAACAGGAAGTGGCCGATATCTACAGGAAGTCCGAGTTGCCTCAAACTCAAAGAGAAGTAACCCATTATATACAGGAAGTGGATCCGAAATGCCCCTAAATGAACAGGAAGTGACCCAATATGAACAGGAAGTGACCCCTAAATACCCAATATTAACAGGAAGTGACCCCTAAATACCCAATATTTACAGGAAGTGACCCGTTATGAACAGGAAGTGACACTTAAATACCCAATAATAACAGGAAGTGACCCAATATGAATAGGAAGTGACCCCTAAGTGCCCCAAAACCAACAGGAAGTGATTAAATATCAACAGGAAGTGACCTTAAAATGTCCCCATAGCAACAGGAAGTGTTCCAATATGAACAGGAATGAACCCAAAATGCTCCAAAATCAACAGGAACAGTTTTGGCTGGGTACGTTTCAGCCAAAATTTGCCAAAAACATACCCATTCATTTCTAATGGGCCAAATTTCCCATTGATTTCCAATGTCTCTTATTCGCCATTCATTTCAATGGCACAAAAACATCCATTCACATCCCATGTGCTATCATACCACGTAATGTGATTACATACAGAACACAAGTGCGAATACTAATTTTTGCACGCAGTCACGGTGGCAAGTTCAGACATAGTAAAACCGGAGGGATCAGGCAGTTTTAAAGTTATTCCCCTGAAAGCGTAATTGCCTTCCGCTGCTTCAATTATCCTTTGAGAAACACTTGATAAGAGTCATCTATTTCCTCTCCGGAGAGGTAGCTCGCGGCCCGGCAGGGCTGACAGTCACAGAGGTATTTGTTGTAGTTTCTTGCTGAGTGCTCACTATGGCCGTTCCATTCCCCAGATTCTGAAGCTTTCTTGAGATTTCCTAATTGACAGCACAGCATTAGCTGCTATAGTAGGAATTGTAAAAAGAAAAAAATGACGCAATGGAAATGTGCCAAATCAATGTTATGTTGCACTTTCAATTTAAAATGGTTTACATTGGCTTTCTGGTAATCAATACAAGCAGTGCCCAAGTTTGTCTGGTCTTCCAATCTTGGGCGACAGTTCTGTCAAGCAGCAGTTGGTCTTTGGCTCCTCGGGTGTTTCTACCAATCCCTTTCTGTGTCGCTGTCATGTCGCTTTGAGTCATGCGTCTTCTGTGTCGCTGTCATGTCGCGTTGCGTCATGTCATGCGTCATGTGTCATACGTCATGTCTTGCCTCATGTCAAGTCATGCGTCATCATGCGTCATGTCATATGCCATATCCTGCGTCATGCGTCATGTCATACATCATCTCACGCGTCATGTCATATGTCATGTGTCATGTCATGTGTCATACGTCATGCGTCATATCGGGTGTCATGCGTCATGCTTCATGTCAAGCGTCATGTCATACGTCATGCGTCATATCAGGCGTCATGTTTCATGTCATGCATCATGTCATGCGATATGTCATGCGTCATGTCATGTGTCACGTCATATGTCATGCATCATATCATGCGTCATGTCATATGTGCTGTCATATGTCATGTCATGTGTCATGTGTCATTTCAGGTTTTATTGTTCATCTCATGCGACATGTCATATGTCATGGGTCATGTTATGCATCATGTCGTATCATACGTCATGTCATATGTCCTGCGTCATGTCATGTCATGTGTCATGCTTCATGTCATGCGTCATGTCATGTGTCATACGTCATGCATCATATCAGGCATCATGCTTCATGTCATGCGTCATGTCATATGTCATGCATCATATCATACGTCATGTCATATGTGCTGTCATGTGCCATGTGTCATATCAGGTTTCATTGTTCATCTCATGCAACATGTCATGCAACATGTCTTGCATCATCCTCAACGCGTCATGTCATATGTCATGTTATGCGTCATGTCATGTCATAGGTCATGTGCATGTTATGCTTTATGTCGTGTCATATGTCATGTCATATGTCCTGCGTCATGTCATATGTCATGTCATGCATCATGACTTATGTCATGTCATGCGTCATGTCATATGTCATGTCGTGTCATGCGTCACTTCATATGTGCTGTCATGTGTCATGTCATGTGTCATGCGTCATATCAGGCATCATTGTTCATCTCATGCGACATGTAATGAGTCATTTCAGGTGTCATGTCATGTGTCATGCTTCATATCAGGTGTCATGCTTCTTGTCATGCGTCCTGTTATGCGTCACGTCAAGTGTCATGTCATGCGTCATGTCATATGTCATGTCTTGCTTCATGTCATGTCATGCACAATGTCATGTCATGCATTATGTCATGTCACGTCTTCACTCAAAGTTAATATCTCAATATCCAAAAAGGATAGCAGCAGAAACGAAACTTTTTACAGCACAAACATTCATCACCATTTTTAGCCACTTTCAATTATGTAATATGTAACATTTAATGTCATTTCCTTATTTAAATAAGCCATGTAAATTGTTATGATCCAAGGTTTGGAACAGGCGTGTAGCCACAGCGTACACATCTGATGTTGCTCACAGTGGTCCTCAGTGTGCTCAGGGAGCTTGAGTGTCTGCTCAGACTCGTGAAAAATTAGAGGGAGCATTGGTCCCAACCTTTGACCCAACTTTAAAGAGGTGTGTTATGCCTGATTTCTATCAGATATATATGACTTTATCCAACAGAGGGCGCTATTTGAGAAGTTGAAATATGTTCATTATGGACTAAGCAAATTGTTTCAAAAGCTAATACCTAAGAGTCTCATAGATACGTATGAACTCGGCGAACTCGTAACTGTGGCAAGAAAATACCTTCTCATAGTCTGTGTGAAGAAAGTTTGGTGACCTCGGATGCTCCGTATTTACAACTACCCTTAAGGGAGGCCTTTGCGTTTCACCCTGCATTGCAGAACATTTGTATTGTGTCCTCAGCAAACAGGTAGGTGGTCTCAGGAGATCATCTCTTGTGCCATTTAGAGTTTAGAACACAGCACTGCTTTATTGCTTTCTCTTCTGCGATAGCTCAACAAACACTCAAGGCTCTTTAGATCCTCGACAAAATGCCAACAGCAGAATATATTATTGGAGCGTTTTTGCTGCATTTCAGGAGGCTCCTATACAGACTAGGGGCGGGAACCTCTGGGTAGCTCACGATACGATACGATTTGCGATACGAGGCTGACCATAACGAGGATCTCACGATACGGTGATACAACAATTATCGGGAAATCGTGCTATTTTCATTCATGTACTGCGAGTTTCACCACCAGCAGATGTCCAATCAATTTGAAGTGGGAGGGATGTCATGCGTCATGTCTGGTGTCATGTGTCATGCGTCATGTCATGCGTCATGTCTAGTGTCATGTGTCATGTCATGTGTCATGTCTAGTGTCACCTGTCCTGCATCATGTCATACTTTATGTCTAGTGTCATGCGTCATGTCATGTGTCCTGACATGTCATGCGTCATGTCATGTGTCATGTCTAGTGTCATGTGTCCTGAATCATGTCATACGTTATGTCTAGTGTCATGCGTCATGTCATGTGTCTTGACATGTCATGCGTCATGTCATGTGTCTTGACATGTCATGCGTCATGTCATGTCACGTGTTATGCCATATGTCATGTCATGCGTCATGTCATGCATCATGTCATGCGTCCTGATATGTCATGCGTCATGTCATCTGTCCTGTCTAGTGTCATGTGTCATACGTCATGTCATGTGTCATGTCATGTGTCCTGACATGTCATGCATCATGTCATGTGTCAAGTCATGCATCATGTGATGTCATGTGTCATGCCATATGTCATGTCATGCGTCATGTCATGTGTCCTGACATGTCATGCGTCATGTCATGTGTCATGTCTAGTGTCATTTCATGCGTCATGTCATGTGTCCTGACATGTCATGCGCCATGTTGTACGTCATGTCAAGTGTCATGTGTCATGTCTAGTGTCAAGTGTAATGCGTCATGTCATACGTCATGTCATGTGTCCTGACATGTCATGCGCCATGTTGTGTGTCATGTCAAGTGTCATGTGTCATGTCTAGTGTAATGCATCATGTCATACGTCATGTCATTTCATGCGTCATGTCATATATCATATGCCACAATGGCTATCAGTGGCAGCCAATGCCAGGCAACGAGTATTTTAGGGCATTTCACATCATTTCCTGTTGATTTTCGGTTACTTCCTTTTTCTTTTGGGGTGTTTACAGGTCACTTCCTGTTGATTTTGGGGAATGTACAGGTCACCTCCTGTTAATTGTGGGTTACTGAAAATGAAGAATGTCACAAATGTATAGGAAGTGACTCAAAATCAACATTTCCTGTCGATTTTCGGTCACTTCCTTTTCCTTTTCGGGCATTTACGGGTCACTTCCTGTTGGTTTTTGGACATGTACAGGTGATTTCCTGTTGATTTTGAGTCACTTTCTATTCATTTAGGGACATTCTTGAATTACGTCCTTTTTCATAAACACAAAATCAGCAGAAAGTGACCTGCAAATGCCCCAAAATCAACAGGAAATGACCCGTAAATGCCCCAAGGAAGAGACTGAAAATCAAACAACAAATGACGTGAAATGCCCCAAAATTACTGGCAATTACAGCCATAGATGTCCAATCTTTTAGTGGGCGTTTCCAGGTCATTTCCTGTTGATTTTAGGGCATTTACAGATCACTTCCTGTTGAGTTTTAGTTTATTTGAAAAGGAAGTGAGTCAAGATTGTCCCTAAATGAATAGGAAGTGACTCAAAATCAACTTTTATTTCTATGTCACTTCCTTTTCCTTATGGAATATTTACGGGTCACTTCCTGTTAATTTAAAAGGAAGAATGTCCCCAATTGAATAGGAAGTGACTCCAAATCAACATGTCCTGCATCATGTCATACGTTATGTCTAGTGTCTAGTGTCATGCGTCATGTCATGTCATGCGTCAAGTCATGTCATCATGTCACTTCCTTTTCCTTATGGAATATTTACGGGTCACTTCCTGTTAATTGTGGGTGACTTAAAAGGAAGAATGTCCCCAATTGAATAGGAAGTGACTTCAAATCAACATGCCCTGCATCATGTCATACGTTATGTCTAGTGTCAAGTGTCATGCGTCATTTCATGTGTCATGTCATGTGTCCTGACATGTCATGCGTCATGTCATGTCATGCATCAAGTCATGCATCATGTCATGTCATGTGTCGTGCCATATGTCATGTCATGCGTCATGTGTCATGTCATGCGTCATGTCATGTGTCCTGACATGTCATGCGTCATATTATGTGTCATGCGTCATGTCATGCGTCATGTCATGTGTCATGCGTCATGTCATGTGTCATGTCATGTGTCCTGACATGTCATGCATCATGTCATGTGTCATGTCATGTGTCAAGTCATGCATCATGTCATGTCATGTGTCATGCCATATGTCATGTCATGCGTCATGATTTTTCGTTTACTTCCTGTTGATTTTGTGGCATTTACAGTTCACTTCCTGTTGAGTTTTAGTTTATTTGAAAAGGAAGTGACTCAAGATTGTCCCTAAATGAATAGAAAGTAATTCAAAATCAACTTTTCCGGTTGATTTTTCGGTCACTTCCTTTTCCTTTTGGGACATTTACGGGTCACATCCTGTTGATTTTGGGGCATTTCAGGGTCAATTACTGTTTAATTTAGCTCATTTAAAGCTCACTTACTGTTGATTTTAGCCCGTGAACATGAACGTTCATTCATTTGCCGTCAATGGCACCGAAACACGAGCAACCACTCTTTCGCAGGCTCCTGAAGACGATCGTCCGGTGTGTGCGTGTGTGTGTGTGTGTGTCCACACAATTTTGAATGCTTATGATTGCGCCAGCCCAATCGTTATATAAAAACATGAGTGGCAGCTGGCGGGAGACAGAATTATTGATCACACGACCGCCAGTTGTCGATTCAGACCCCCGCCAGGTTGATGAGGTAATTGGCAAGTTTGAAGTTCTCTGTGCTGTTGTATTGGACAGGTTTAAAGAAAAATAAAAAATAAAAAAGTGACTGAATTTTGCTTGATTTAGCCAGTCAATCATTTTAGGTATTGATGCATTTCAACATGATGTGACTCCAACGTAAACGCAACACAGAACACGTATTTTTGATGTTATAATTTGGTTGTTCCGAAGTACATTTTTGCATCGGAAATCAATGGGAATGTGCCATTGAAAATGAATGGAAGATTTTAGCCATCAGAGATGAATGGTTTTTGGCAAATTTTGGCCGAACACGGTCCCAGGGTTCAACTGGGACCATGTGCTTTGGTCAGATGAGACCAAGATTGAGCCTGACCAAAGCACACGGTCCCAGGCTTCAACTGGGACCGTGTGCTTTGGTCAGATGAGACCAAAATTGAGCTTTTTAGCAACAAACACTCTAAGTGGGTCTGGCGTGCCACGAAAGATGCGCATGCTGAAAAGCACCTCATACCCACTGTGAAGTATGGGGGTGGCTCACTGATGCTGTGGGGCTGTTTCGCTTCTAAAGGCCCTGGGAACCTTGTTAGGGTGCATGGCATCATGAATGCTTTGAAATACCAGGACATTTACAATCAAAATCTGTTCCCCTCTGCCCGAAAGCTGAAGATGTTTCGTCACTGGGTCTTTCAGCAAGAGAATGACCCTAAACATATGGCCAAATCTACACAGAAATGGTTCACCAGACACAAAATCAAGCTCCTCCCATGGCCATCTCAGTCCCCAGACCTTGTTTTGTTGGCAAAAGGGGGTCGTACAAAGTATTAACACCAGGGGTGCTAATAATTGTGACACACATTATTTAATGTCAAATCATTTTTTCTTTATGTGGGATTTTTTCCCCACTGAATGAATGCACTTGTATTGAAGGTTGGATTTTTCTCTTTTTTTCCATGAAAGTCCCATATTATTTGAATAAATAAAAATAGAAGCTAAAAAACACATCTTTTTCAGGGGTGCCAATAATTATGGAGGGCACTGTACATTTATGTGTGTGTGTAGATGACTATTAGACTCCAGTTTATTTCACAGATGTTTATTAGTAATCAAAACGCCGTAGAATTACAGTTCAGACATACAAAATAAGGAAACACGTGTATATTAAACACTGTAAGCGTTAGCATTGCTACATTGAGACTAATGGGGGAAAAAAGACAACCTACAGTGGGACAAATAAGTATTATTCAACCACCAATTGTGCAAGTTCTCCTAGTTGAAAAGATTAGAGAGGCCTGTAATTGTCAACATGGGTAAACCTCAACCATGAGAGACAGAATGTGGGGGAAAAAAACAGAAAATAACAAATTCTGATTTTTAAAGAATTTATTTCCAAATTAGAGTGGAAAATAAGTATTTGTTCACCTACAAACAAGCAAGATTTCTGGCTGTCAAAGAGGTCTAACTTCTTCTAACGAGGCTCCACTCGTTACCTGTATTAATGGCACCTGTTTGAACTCATTATCAGTATAAAAGACACCTGTCCACAACCTCTCAGTCAGTCACACTCCAAACTCCACTATGGCCAAGACCAAAGAGCTGTCGAAGGACACCAGAGACAAAATTGTAGACCTGCACCAGGCTGGGAAGACTGAATCTGCAGTAGGTAAAACGCTTGGTGTAAAGAAATCAACTGTGGGAGCAATTATTGGAAAATGGAAGACATACAAGACCACTGATAATCTCCCTCGATCTGGGGCTCCATGCAAGATCTCACCCCATGGCGTCAAAATGATAACAAGAACGGTGAGCAAAAATCCCAGAACCACATGGGGGGGAACCTAGTGAATGACCTACAGAGAGCTGGGAACACAGTAACAACGGCTACTATCAGTAACACAGGCCTGTAATTGTCAACATGGGTAAACCTCAACCATGGGAGACAGAATGTGTGTGTGTGTGTGTGTGTGTGTGTGTGTGTGTGTGTGTGTGTGTGTGTGTGTGTGTGTGTGTGTGTGTGTGTGTGTGTGTGTGTGTGTGTGTGTGTGTGTTGGGGGGGTAGAAAATCACATAGTTTGATTTTTTTTTAAAGAATTTATTTCCAAATTACAGTGGAAAATAAGTATTTGGTCAATACCAAAATTTCATCTCAATACTTTGTTATGTACCCTTTGTTGGCAATAACGTTTTATGTAACTCTTCACAAGCTTTTCACACACTGTTGCTGGTATTTTTGCCCATTCCTCCGTGCAGATCTACTCTAGAGCAGTGATGTTTTAAGGCTGTTGTTGGGCAACGCAGACTTTCAACTCCCTCCACAGATTTTCTATGGGGTTGAGATCTGGAGACTGGCTAGGCCACTCCAGGACCTTAATGCTTCTTACGAAGCCACTCCTTTGTTGCCCCGGCTGTGTGTTTGGGGATCATTGTCATGCTGAAAGACCCAGCCACGTCTCATCTTCAATGCCCTTGCTGACGGAAGGAGATTTTCACTCAAAATCTCTCAATACATGGCCCATTCATTCTTTCATTTGCACAGATCAGTCGTCCTGGTCCCATTGCAGAAAAACTGCCCCAAAGCATGATGTTTCCACCCCCTGGCTTCACAGTGGTTATGGTGTTCTTCGGATGCAATTCAGTATTCTTTCTCCTCCAAACACAGGAACCTGTGTTTCCACCAAAAAGTTCTAGTTTGGTTTCATCTGACCATAACAAATTCTCCCAGTCCTCTTCTGGATCATCCAAATGCTCTCTAGCGAAGCGCAGACGGGTCTGGACCAGGGGTCGCGTTAACCGAATATTTTCCGTCGTTGACCGGTTTTTTTAAACGGTGACGGAAAAAACTGAAGTCCGTCCGTCATTTTGACAGGTTGCAATTCACACCCCAGACCACAGGGTGGCGAGTGAGCATATTAATTAGCTATTGTCTCTCTTGATGCATGACGTCGTTGGCCTTACTCGGAAAAATGTCAAGACAACTGAGTGTTTGCCTGCCACGGCCAGACTGTTCTCCCTGTATTTTTCAAACACTGAGAGAAAAGTCTGGGACGCAGCCTCTCGAGTAGGTACAAAATCAATCGACAAATCAGATTTGTTTATTTGCGTGACGTGTTCTTCACGAGCAACGTCACTCTTGCGCGCCGAAAGTAGTCTCTACAACAACACGGATGGCGAACGGGAGAGCCGAGAATATGTTCCAGTCCGCGGTAAATTCAGTTTTAAATGAGCTAAAAGACATCGACACGAGACATTGACAACAGTCTGTCTCGCGCTAGCCATGTTGAATAAACTCCGTTCTCCTCGTATGTTTACTTCCGCGCGCAAGACCCTCGTCCTGCCCTCGTCGCTTTGCTAACGGCACGTCTGCCCGTCGCTGATTGGTGCACTCCGCTGTCTTGTTTGCCTCTTGTTAAGCTTGTTCGGACAGAATATTAATTAAAAATGAATGAAAACTAAATACTGTTGAATATGTCATTATTATCATTTTAAAAATGTAAGTGACGGGTAAAAATAGATTATGACTGGATTTTTATGACACTATCAGTCAAAATGACAGACAACGAAAAAGTCTAGCGCAACCTCTGGTCTGGACGTGTACTTTCTTCAGCAGGGGGACACGTCTGGCAGTGCAGGATTTGAGTCCCTGGCGGCGCATTGTGTTACTGATAGTAGCCTTTGTTACTCCGGTCCCAGCTCTCTGTAGGTCATTCACTAGGTCCCCCCGTGTGGTTCTGGGTTTTTTGCTCACCGTTCTTGTTATTTTGACGCCACGGGGTGAGATCTTGCATGGAGCCCCAGATTGAGGGAAATTATCAGTGGTCTTGTATGTCTTCCATTTTCTAATAATTGCTCCCACATTACAGCAAGCGTTTTACCTATTGCAGATTGAGTCTTCCCAGCCTGGTCTACAATTTTGTCTCTGGTGTCCTTTGACAGCTCTTTGGTCTTGGCCATAGTGGAGTTTGGAGTGTGACTGACTGAGGTTGTGGACAGGTGTCTTTTATACCGATAATGAGTTAAAACAGTTGCCATTAATACAGGTAACGAGCGGAGCCTCGTTAGACCTCGTTAGAAGAAGTTAGACCCCTTTGACAGCCAGAAATCTTGCTTGTTTGTAGGTGACCAAATACTTATTTTCCACTCTAATTTGGAAATAAATTCTTTAAAAATCAAACAAAGTCATTTTGGGTTTTTTTCCCACATTGTCTCTCATGGTTGAGGTTTACCCATGTTGACAATTACAGGCCTCTCTAATCTTTTCAAGTAGGAGAACTTGCACAATTGGTGGTTGACTAAATACTTATTTGCCCCACTGTACCAACCGTCACAGCAATTTCTCCAGCAATGCCATTTTCTAGTAAATATATGAAGGAAAAGAGCCCTGCAATCACTGAAAAGTTTAAAATATGAGATGTTTCAAGTAATTTTGACAAAAATCCCTTTATCATAATAACAATTATAACACATTTAACAAAGAGACAGGTGCCGGCAACAAAGTTGTAGACAAGCCTTCTGCTCAGAGCTGACTGAATAGAAATGTAAAAGTCTGTCAGATGGAAATAAAGACAGACAATAACTGGAAAGAAGCGCCACATCAAGCTTTGTTCTTCACTTGCACAGCTGCACAAACACGGCAGCAAAGGCTTCTGTAGGAGTCAGGATATCTGGACTTGGCAGGCAGCTTAAACCTTATGCTTGTTCTCTTTCTTTCCAACACGCCTTCACTCGCTTTTTATTCTGCCGATTTGGAGTCTCTTCCTTTAAATAGTGCATGCACAAGTTTCCCAAATTTAAAAAAAAAAAAAAAAAAAAAAAATTTTGTTTGAAACCCGAACCTTTGGAAATCTAAAAATGCGAACATGTTCATTTCCATAGCTACGTGTCTTTGTTTTTATATGTATAGGTCAGTTAAAATCCGTGGGGGAATGTAGGAAAGGCTTACAGGGGAACAGAAAGGAAGGAAGCAGACAGAAGAGGAGAAGAACAACTAGAAACTGCAATTTCTGGAGAAATTACTATGGGGCTTAGCTGTAGGGTGATACAGATCTTGGCCCCGCCCAGGTTGATTTGGGGACATTTCAGGGACAATATCAGGTCACTTGCTGTTGATTTGGGGACATTTCGGGGACATGTGATGGTCATATCAGGTCACTTAATATTGATTTGGGGACATTTGGGGGACATGTCCTGGTCAAATCAGGTAATTTGGTAACATTTGGGGGACATGTCCTGGTCAAATCAGGTAATTTGGTAACATTTGGGGGACATGTCCTGGTCATATCAACTCATTTGGGAGCATTTGGAGGACTTGTCCTGGTCATATCAGGTCATTTGGTGACATTTGGGGGACGTGTCCTGGTCATATCAGGTCATTTGGGGACATTTGAAGGACTTGTCCTGGTCTTATCAGGTCATTTGGGGACATTTGGGGGACATGTCCTAGTCATGTCAGGTCATTTGGGGACATTTGGGAGACGTGTCCTGGTCATATCAGGTCATTTGGGGACATTTGGAAATGTCCTGGTCATATCAGGTCATCCGGGGACATTTGGGGGACGTGTCCTGGTCATATCAGTTCATTTAGGGACAGTGAGGGGACATGTCCTGATCATTTCAGGTCATTTGGTGACATTTGGGGGACATGTCCTGGTCATATCAGGTCATCCGGGTATATTTGGGGGACGCGTCCTGGTCATATCAGGTCATCTGGGGATATTTGGGGGCCGCGTCCTGGTTATATCAGCTCATTTGCGGACATTTGGGGGGCGTGTCGTTGTCATATCAGGTCATTTGGGGGGGGCGTGTCCTAGTCATATTTCTTGTTGTTTGTGTTTCTTCTGCCTTTCTCTCCTTCTTTTCTCCTGTTCCCCACAACGCCTTCCTGTTCACTGCTTTGTCTTAATAAACGAGATTTTAAAAAAAGAAAGAAAACAGGAAATGAAATCAACAAGACGTGACCCTGAAATTCCCCAAAATCAACTGGAAGTGACCCGTTATCAACAGGAAATAATCTGCAAAAATGCCTCAAAATAAACAGGAAGGGACCAGATATACTAACCATCGCAACAAAGCGTCCATCGCAATTTCTTCACAAATTGCATTTTCTAGTCTTTCATATTATGCACTCACACCAGATTTATTCTTCACGGTGTACTCAAAGGTCACGGGTTCCGGTCCTTCCGTTCAATCACAACTCTGCAAATAAACATGTTTCCAGCTGCAATAAGTCATTAGAATGCAGAGTCATTTTTGTTGCCCGTGTTGACATAGCAATATAAAGACGCATTCCATAATATTTACATTGCTTTTCTATGCTTTTCTCACGCCTCTGCTTGTATAGCCAGTAATCAAAACCATTAAAGTCATCAGGCATTTCTTCTCACTTTTAACTAGACCGTCGGGATGCCACTTGATTGAATGTTCAAATACAGAAAGGTTAAATTTGACAGAGATTAAATCAAGTGCTACATTTTCATTCCAGATGGTCACATTTCCATATCCAAAGAGACGAGCAAAAATAATCGACCGAACGGGAAGATGCGCGTCGTCTCGTCTTCGGTACGTTTTAATATAAATAATAAAGTCCTGTATTTATTTCAGTCTTTTAATGAGGCCAGAGGGATACAACTGGATAAAGGTTAAGATTAAGAAAGGTTAGCCACAAATGACAGTAAAGCAAATTATGTACACAAGGGGTGCCAAACGTACGGCCCACGGGTCAGAAGCAGCCCAGTAGGGAGTCCAATCCAGCCCCCTGGCAGGGTTGTCCTGCCTGACAGGCCCATTGTAGCTCATTCATACTGTAAATGCACCAAAATGAATAGGAAGTAACATGTACGGTGGAATGCAAAAGTATCTGAACCTTTTGGAACTTCAAAATCAAATGTGATCTGATCTTTGTCAAAATCACACAGATGAAAAAACAGTGTCTGCTTTCACTAAAACCACCCAAACATTTATAGGTTTTCATATTTTAATGAGGATAATATGCAAACAATTGGAGAAGGGGAAAAACAAGTAAGTGAACCATCAGATTGAATATTTTGTGCGCCCCACTCCACCCCCTTTTGGCAGCAATAACTTCAACCAGACACTTCCTGTCGCTGCAGATCAGTCCGGCACATCAATCTTGGCCCATTCTTATCGACAAAACTGCTGTAATTCAGTCAGATTCTTGGGATGTCTGGCATGAATCGCTGTCCTTAGGCCATGCCACAGGATCTCAATGGGGTTCAAGTCTGGACTTTGACTTGGCCACTCCACAACGTCATGCATGCCCAAATTTTCCATTCAGGGTCAAAAATCACAGCCACGCATGTTTTTCTGCCTTTAAAATGAATGGAAATTTGGACGTGCATAGCCGTCAATGGCATAGCCTGAGTATTGTGTCCGTTGAATGTCAATGCGCTGTAATGGTAAGTGGGTAACCAAAAAATCACAGCCACACATGTTTTTCTGCAATTTAAAATGAATGGAAAATTTGGACGTGCATGGCGGTCAATGGCATGGAGGTGCATGGCCTAAAAAACTGCCATATACCCTGCCAAAATGTCATATAACCCCCCAAAAAATGCCACATGGCAAAAAAAAAAAAAAAATGCCACATGGCAAAATCAATTTTGCTACATGACAAAAAAAATATGTCACATGGCATAAAAAATGCCACATGGCAAAATCAATTTTGCCACATGGTAAAAAACCGCCACATAACAAAATCCATTTTGCCACACGGGAAAAAAATGTCATATGGCAAAATCAATTTTACCACATGGCAAAAAAAATAACACATAGCAAAAATAATGCCACATGGCAAAATCAATGTTGCCACATGGAAAAATCCATTTTGCCTCATGGCAAAATAATGCCACATGGTAAAATACATTTTGCCACATTGCAAAAAAAATGCCACATGGCGAAAAAAAAATTCCACATGGCAAAATCCATCTTGCCACATGGGAAAAAAATCCCACATGGCAAAATCAATTTTGCCGAATGGCAAAAAAAAAATGCCACATGGCAAAATGCATTTTGCCTCATGGCAAAAACAAAATGCCACATGGCAAAAAAAATGCCACATTGCAAAATCCATTTTGCCACATGGCAAAAAAATGCCACATGGCACACGAATTTTGCCACTTGGTAAAACTAATTTTGCCACATGACAAAAAAATGCCACTTGCCAAAACTAATTGTGCCACATGGCAAAAAAAATGCCACATGGCAAAATCCATTTTGTCACATGGCAAAATCCATTTTGCCTCATGGCAAAAACAAAATGCCACATGGCAAAAAAATGCCACATTGCAAAATCCATTTTGCCACATGGCAAAAAAATGCCACATGGCACACGAATTTTGCCACTTGGTAAAACTAATTTTGCCACATGACAAAAAAATGCCACTTGCCAAAACTAATTGTGCCACATGGCAAAAAAAATGCCACATGGCAAAATCCATTTTGCCACGGCAAAAAAAAATGCCACATGGCAAAAAAATGCCACATGGCAAAATCCATTTTGCCACATGGCAAAAAAAATGCCACAGGGCCAAATCAATTTTACCACAAGGCAAAAAAAAAAATGCCACATGGCACATCAATTTTGCCACTTGGTAAAATTAATTTTGCCACATGCCAAAAAATGCCACATGTCAAAATCCATTTTGCCACATGGCAAAAAAAAATGCCACATAGCAAAAAAATGCCACATGTCAAAATCAATTTTGCCACTTGGCAAAAAATTGCCGCATGTCAAAATCTATTTTGGCAAATAAAAATTCCACTCGGAAAGCTCAATTTTGCCACATGGCAAATACCACTTTTGGTTCTCGCTTTCTCCACTTTTCACCACTTTAAATTCATTAAACCAGAAATTCAGAGGACTTTGTACTTGTTTGGACACGATTCCTAAATTGGACAACATTGAGAGTAAACAAAGGCCATAGTAACCCCCGTCTCATTCCATTTGCCCTGTAATTTAGTACACAACAAGCATACTTTGTCACCTCTCCCAAGGGACAAAGTCAGGTGATTAACAAAAAGAGCGGAGGAAAAGATTAAGGCGTTTGTTTGTTAGGTCGGCAAAATGGACCACCTAAAATCAATTCCGGCGCAGGGGGCGAGTATGCGGTACATTTCCCAATATGTGTGTGTGTGAGCCAGTAAGATGACGGCGTGAACGAAGCCCACCACTGAGGGATCAATTAATCTGTGTAAACCAACAGCTTTGACTCCAAACTAATCGATAGCCGCCTGAGAAGGGAAGGAGGGAAAACCTTGGAGGACAGATAAAGGTTATATTCCAACCTGACGACTGCAATTATTTACTTTATTCAAAGCTAAAATCAGGCAATACATTGAATTTTTGGAGCTTTGCCGAGGTGGTCGGTAAATCGGGTAACTTCCTGTTGATTGTGAGGCATTTCAAGGTTGACTTCCTGTTGATATCGCATCACTTCCTGTTGATCCAGGGTCATTTTGTGGTGTTTCCTGTTGATAACGGGTCACTCCCTGCTGATTTTGGGGCATTTTGGGGTCACTTCCTGTTGATATAGGGTCACTTCCTGTTGATCTGGGGTCATTTTGTGGTTGTTTTCTGTCGTTATGTGTCATTTTCTGTTGATCTGGGGTCATTTTGAAGTCACACCCTGTTGATAACGGGCTACTTCCTGTTGATTTTTAGGTATTTTGGGGTCATTTCCTGTTGATATTGCATCACTTCCTGTTGATCTGGGGTCGATTTGTGCCGTTTCCTATTGATAACTGGTCACTTCCTGTTGATTTTTGGGGGCATTTCAGGGTATTCCCTGTTGATAACAGGTCACTTCCTGTTGATTTTGAGGCTTTTCTAGGGTCACTTTCTTTTGATCTGGGGTCATTTTGATGTCATTTACTGTTGATCTGAGGTCATTTCCTGTTGATATCGGTTCAATTCCTGTTGATTTGGGATATTTCGGGGTCACTTCCTGCTCATATCAGGTCAGTTTCTGTTGATCTGGGGTCATTTTGAGGTCACTTCCTGCTGATATCTGGTCACTTCCTGTTGATCTGGGGTCATTTTGTGCTGTTTCCTGTTGATAACGGGTCACTCCTGTTGATTTTGGGGCATTTCGGGGGTCACTTCCTGTCGATCTGGGGTCATTTCTTGTTGATATCGGTTGACTTCCTGTTGATTTGGGGGCATTTTGGGGTGTTTCCTGTTGATACCACGTCACTTCCTGTTGAGTTTGGGTCATTTTGCGCCGTTTCCTATTGATAACGGGTCACTTCCTGTTGATTTTAGGGGGGCATTTCAGGGTATATCCTGTTGATAACAAGTAACTTCCTGTTGATTTTGAGGCATTTCTGGGGTCACTTTCTGTTGATATGGGGTCATTTTGGGGTTTTCTGTTATCTGTCACTTCCTGTCGATCTGGGGTCATTTCCTGTTGATATCGGTTCACTTCCTGTTGAGTTGGGGGCATTTCGGGGGTCACTTCCTGTCGATCTGGGGTCATTTCTTGTTGATATCGGTTGACTTCCTGTTGATTTGGGGGCATTTTGGGGTGTTTCCTGTTGATACCACGTCACTTCCTGTTGAGTTTGGGTCATTTTGCGCCGTTTCCTATTGATAACGGGTCACTTCCTGTTGATTTTAGGGGGGCATTTCAGGGTATATCCTGTTGATAACAAGTAACTTCCTGTTGATTTTGAGACATTTCTGGGGTCACTTCCTGTTGATATGGGGTCATTTTGGGGTTTTCTGTTATCTGTCACTTCCTGTCGATCTGGGGTCATTTCCTGTTGATATCGGTTCACTTCCTGTTGAGTTGGGGGCATTTTTGGGTGTTTCCTGTTGATAACAGGTCACTTCCTGTTGATTTTGGGACATTTCGGGGTCACTTCCTGCTCATATCAGGTCAGTTTCTGTTGATCTGGGGTCATTTTGAGGTCACTTCCTGCTGATATCGGGTCACTTCCTGTTGATCTGGGATCATTTTGTGCTGTTTCCTGTTGATAACGGGTCACTCCTGTTGATTTTGGGGCATTTCGGGGGTCACTTTCTGTCGATCTGGGGTCATTTCTTGTTGATATCGGTTGACTTCCTGTTGATTTGGGGGCATTTTTGGGTGTTTCCTGTTGATACCATGTCACTTCCTGTTGATTTGGGGTCATTTTGTGCTGTTTCCCATTGATAACAGGTCACTTCCTGTTGATTTGGGGGTCATTTCAGGGTATTTCCTGTTGATAACAAGTCACTTCCTGTTGATTTTGATGCATTTCTGGGGACACTTCCTGTTGATATGGGGTCATTTTGGGGTTTTCTGTTATCTGTCACTTCCTGTCGATCTGGGGTCATTTCCTGTTGATATCGGTTCACTTCCTGTTGAGTTGCGGGCATTATTTTTGGGTGTTTCCTGTTGATAACAGGTCACTTCCTGTTGATTTTGGGACATTTCGGGGTCACTTCCTGCTCATATCAGGTCAGTTTCTGTTGATCTGGGGTCATTTTGAGGTCATTTCCTTTGCACGCTTAGTGCTCGGGCCCTAATAATAATTTAAAAATAATAATAAAAACATTAAAATACATAGATATATATATTTTATTTTGTTTAAGAAAAACATCATGAAAAAAAATAATAACCATCAATAATGGCTTGATCTGCTAATGCTTGGTGCAAATAGCATCAGGCTTGAGAGAGTCTGCAGATGTGAAGGCTTTTGATTCAGCAGTTGAAAAAGACAGCGAGCGGGCATCTAACAACAGACTAATACCCACAGCACCCTGCTGCCTTTTTCCTTTTGTTTATTTTCTCGCTACCTGGTTGCAAAACAGTAATTCTTCGGAGGAAATGGAATTTTGTTGGAACCACTCATCTTGGCAGCCAGTCCCTCTTGCTGGCCTACGTCAGTAGTTCCATAGATCACCGCGTCCTTCAACTCTAAAGAGAAAACTGTTTGAGTACTTGGAGAGAAAACAAAGGGATGTGTTCTCACTGCGGGAAAAATAATTAACGGTCACTCATACCAGAAATAACAACAGTAACTAACATTCATTAAGCAGTCATTGGCGGAGATACCAACCAATAGCCGACTCGCGGTGGAACTTATCATTGGAAATTGATGAAGTCGTTCAGAAGCAAATGAAGCGAAATGGTGTTATTGATGTAGTCGCAACTAATTTTGTGGAAGGAAAGGGGATATTGAATTTAACCAGGGAAGCCAAGACAATGTCTCTTACCATGAGTAAATTTCTCAGAAAGAACAATTGTACTGTAAACTAAAGGGAGGCGGGTACCGTATACAGGGTTACGACATACCTGACTTACACAATTTTGACTTTTGGACGCCAGATGCCAATACTTTTGTCCGGCCCATTTTTGGATTTTTGTATAAAATGATCATGATTTTTTTTTTCCAATTCTGCAAGCAAAATAAATGAAGATATTACTACCAAAGCATTTGTGATTGCAATCATTTCCTGGTAGGAATTGAGCATTATCTGACTGAATTCCAGGGGCGCCAATACTTTTGGCCAGCAGTGTATTGACGTTTCACTACGTTATTTGATTTTATTTAAGTATTTAGTCAACCACCATTTGTGCAAGTTCTCCTACTTGAAAAGATTAGAGAGGCCTGTAATTGTCAACGTGGGTAAACCTCAACCATGAGAGACAGAATGTTGGAAAATAAAAAAACAGAATATCACATTGCTTGATTTTTAAAGATTTGCAAATCATGGTGGAGAATAAGTATTTGGTCAATACCAAAAGTTCATCTCAATAGTTTGTTCTGTACCCTTTGTTGGCAATAACTGAGGCCAAACGTTTTCTGTAACTCTTCACTCTTCACCTGGTGTAAAGAAATCAACTGTGGGAGCAATTATTAGAAAATGGAAGACATACAAGACCACTCTCGATCGGGGCTCTGTGCAAGATCTCACCCCGTGGCGTCAAAATGATAACAAGAACGGTGAGCAAAAATCCCAGAACCACACGGGGGGACCTAGTGAATGACGTACAGAGAGCTGGGACCACAGTAACAAAGGCTACTATCAGTAACACAATGCGCCGCCAGGGACACAAATCCTGCACTGCCATACGTGTCCCCAGCTGAAGCCTGTACACGTTCGCTAGAGAGCATTTGGATGATCCAGAAGAGGACTGGGAGAATGTGTTATGGTCAGATGAAACCAAAATAGAACTTTTTGGTAGAAAGGAGAAAGAATACTGAATGGCATCTGAAGAACACCATACCCACTCTGAAGCGTGGGTGTGGAAACATCATGCTTTGGGGCTGTTTTTCTGCAAAGGGACCAGGACGACTGATCTGTGTAAAGGAAAGAATGAATGGGACCATGTATCGAGAGATTTTGAGTGAAAATCTCCTTCCGTCAGCAAGGGCATTGAAGATGAGACGTGGCTGGGTCTTTCAGCATGACAGTGATCCCAGGGCAACAAAGGAGTGGCTTCGTAAGAAGCATTTCAAGGTCCTGGGGTGGCCTAGGTGGCCTCTCCAGATCTCAACCCCATAGAAAATCTGTAGAGGAAGTTGAAAGTCTGTGTTGCCCAACGACAGCCCCAAAACATTACTGCTCTAGAGGAGATCTGCATGGAGGAATGGGCCAAAATACCAGCAACAATGTGTGAAAAGCTTGTGAAAAGTTACAGAAAACGTTATTGCCAACAAAGGGTACATAACAAAGTGTTGAGATGAACTTTTGGTATTGACCAAATACTTATTTTCCACCATGATTTGCAAATAAATTATTTAAAAATCAAACAATGTGATTTTCTGTTTTTTTTTTCCACATTCTGTCTCTCATGGTTGAGGTTTACCCATGTTGACAATTACAGGCCTCTCTAATACTTTCAAGAGGGAGAACTAATACAAATCCGATTTTTCACAACAACCCATCAATAAAAATATTCAAGTAAATATTAAAGAAAACGACAAAGAAAATATTGTAGTGCAGCAGCATTTTATCGCAATATCAATCCAGGGATCAGTTCAGTTGCAAACAAAACATCTACTAAATTGCAATGTAGAACAAAAGTCAAATGTAGGCCTAGCCCACTATATATGTGCAATCAACTTAAAAATGCAATCAGTAACTACCACATAACAATAAAATATAACGAATTAAAATGAAGTGCAGCAGCATTTTAGCAGCCATAACAATCTGTTTCAACATGAGGAAATATCCGTTTTTAGCAATTGAGAGCTCAGAGAGATAGTAGAGGTTAGATCGGGCCTAAAAAAATCCAGCCCGACCCGACACGGCCCGCTGGTATTGAAATCCGACCTGGCTTTGAGTGACGCAGGAAAAAAAACGCAGCAGCAGCAATTTATTTTCATTTCAAGTTTTCGTAATGTTTAAATAGTCTACTTATTTTTATGATCATTATAAAAGCATTTACACAACAAAATGACGCTGGGAAAGTTTAATATAAAAAAAAAAACATGCTTACAGACGCACAGCAGAGGAGAAGAAGAAAAAGCGGGCGGCGCCATGGCGTTCATGTGCGTGCACAAGCAAATGCACAATACAATTTATTAGTCGGCGGCCCGACCCGACCCGAACGTGAATGCTTAACATTTTGGGCCTGACCCGACCCGTTCGGGTTCGGGCACAAGATCTAACCTGTAAGAGATAGGACATAACATAACAATGGCTGAAGCGGAGAAATAGGGAGCGAGAAAGATTATTGATGCACCTAAGACATTGAAAGCAGACATCTGGAGATATTTTGGCCTCTACGAGGTTGGTGGGAAACTTGACCAGAGTTATGCAGTGTGTAAAAAATGGAACATGAGAATAATAATACAAATGGGGAAACCAAATCCGTTGCATCACCGGAATTGCGCAGGGAAGATTTTTGAACGTACTTATATATTTTAAAATGCGCTGAATCGATTCGGCTTGTTGCCCGCATCGAATCGAATCGTCCAATGCCCCGCATCGGGATGCATCGCCGCATCGATTATTGTTGACACCACTAGCATTTACAGGTCACTTCCTGTTAATTTTGAGTCACTTCTTATTCATTTGGGGACATTCTTCAATCACTTCCTTTTTCAGATACACAAAATCAACAGGAAGTGACACGTAAAATGCCCCAAAATCAACAGGGAGTGACACGTAAATGCCCCATAATCAAAAGGAAGTGATTGAAAATCAACAGGAAATGACGTGAAATGCCCCAAAATCAACTCACTGGCTTCCACTTTGTGAGATCATCGTTATCACGAGCCCTGTATCGCAAAAATGTACCCAGAGTTTCCCACCCCTATCATAGCATGCTACTATTTTAAGCTAGCTTTGCTAAATATCCTTCATTACCTTTCATGAAAATCACCCATAAAGCAAATATTTGTCAGCGCCTTTCACCATCAGCACTCTAAGATCACCCTCCCTAGAGTTTTCAGAACATGCTATCCATGCTAACAGTTCATGCTTCTGATTATTTCCTTGTTTCATTTGCAAAACCTGTCAGTCGTCGACGTCAAGTCAGTCGCGGTTTCGGAAATCAAAGGCTGTCTGATGCCCTCGCTCACATATTTTAAAAACCCGAGGCAAATTTGTACCCTCAACAAAGAGAACAAACCATGTACACGGAAAGCAATTAAAGTAGAAGAGCCGCTTCGGACCTTGAACAAAGAGCGAATCGGAGTGATGAAATATTAGGAAAGAAAAGACGAGACGTCTTCTTGTTACAAAATGTTTGCCCTATTTCTGTTTTGACGTCTTCTCCCCCGCGCGCTCCCCCTTTCCTTGTCCTCTCTGCTACCTTGTTGTTCCGTGGCCTTCTGCTTTTCCCTTAATTTGACAAAATCATTTCTTCTCTTCACAACAGGATGACAATACCTTTTATGATTGTGATATAACTGCATACGGTATGGGCGAAGGTAATTGTGTTTCTGTCTGTAGATGCAATTTTACTTCACATTCTGTACTGAAAAGGGCATGCCTAACACAAACATTTTTTGAAATAGCTTAGGTTTAAGGATGCGTACGTGGCTTTTATTTGCAGGCCGGTTTTCCATAAAGTCACATCTGTTAGGTTTCCCCAGCCCAAGGGTCAACGTGGGCCTCTCTGAATACACCCATAGTCAAAATCTTGCATTGTTACTGCACCAATATATAGAAAATTTGAATTAAAAGTCCAGCATATGTACTTTGATATGGCTACAGGTTACAGTTCTCATTTTTGTGGTACTGTAAATCCACAATTTTGAATAAGTTCTAGACAAGGTTGGTGAATATTAGTAGTGGACCTCTCCGACTACTCACATGCTCAAAACTATGCATTTTTACTGTACCTAAATTTAGAAAAATGAATAAAAAGTCCTATACGTATACCTTGATCAGGTTACAGTTTCCTTTTTTGTGGAACTGTAAACCCACAATTATGAATAAGATCTCGGCAAGGTTGCTGAATATCAGTAGTGGACCTCTCTGACTACTCACATGCTCAAAACCATGCATTTTTACCGTACCTAAATTCAGAAAAACTTGAATTAAAAGTCCTGCATGTGTACTTTGATATGGTTACAGTTCTCATTTTTGTGGTACTGTAGATCCACAATTCTGAATAAGTTCTAAACAAGAAAGGTGCATATTCAAAGTGGACCTCTCTGACGACTCATATAGCCAAAACTATGCATTTTTACTGTAGCTAAGTTTAGAAATTTTGAATTAAAAGTCACACACGCATTCTTTGATTAGGTTACAGTTCACATTTTTGTGGTACTGTAAATCCACAATTCTGAATAAGTTCTGGACAAGGTTGCTGAGTATTAGTAGTAGACCTCTCTGACTACTCACATAGTAAAAAAATTCATTTTTACTGTATCAATATTTAGAAAAATGAATTAAAAAGTCCTATACGTATACTTAGATCAGGTTACAGTTCTCATTTTTGTGGTGCTGTAAATCCACAATTCTTAATAAATTCTGGCCAAGGTTGGTGAATAATACTAGTGGACCTCCCTGACTACTCACTTACTCAAAACTATGCATTTTTACTTTACCTAAATTTAGAAAAATGAATTAAAAAGTTCTATATGTATACTTTGATCGGGTTGCAGTTTCCTTTTTTTGTGGAACTGTAAATCCCCAATTCTGAATACGTCCTAGACAAGGTTGGTGAATATTAGTAGTGGACCTCTCTAACTACTCACATGCTCAAAACTATGCATTTTTACTGTACCTAGATTTAGAAAAAGGAATTAAAAAGTCCTATACGTATACTTTGATCAGGTTACAGTTTCCCTTTTTGTGGAACTGTAAACCCACAATTATGAATAAGATCTCGGCAAGGTTGCTGAATATCAGTAGTGGACCTCTCTGACTACTCACATGCTCAAAACCATGCATTTTTACCGTACCTAAATTTAGAAAAACTTGAATGAAAAGTCCTGCATGTGTACTTTGATATGGTTACAGGTTACAGTTCTCATTTTTGTGGTACTGTAGATCCACAATTCTGAATAAGTTCTGAACAAGAAAGGTGAATATTCAAAGTGGACCTCTCTGACTACTCACATAGCCAAAACTATGCATTTTTACTGTACCTACATTTAGAAAATTTGAATTAAAAGTCACACATGCATACTTTGATTAGGTTACAGTTCTCATTTATGTGGTACTGTAAATCCACAATTTTGAATAATATCTGGCCAAGGCTGCTGAAGATTAGTAGTGGACCTCTCTGACTACTCACTCAAATCTATGCATTTTTACGGTACCTAAATTTAGAAAATATATAACAAAAGTACCACATGCATACGTTGATCAGGTTACAGTTCTCATTTTTGTGGAACTATAAATCCACAATTCTGAATAAGTTCTGGACAAGAATGGTTAATATTTGAAGTAGACATCTCCGACTACTCACGTAGTCAAAATTATGCATTTTTACTGTACCCATATTTAAGAAAAATATCAATTAAAAGTCCTGCATGCGTACTTTAATATGGTTACATGTTACAGTTTTCATTTTTGTGGTACTGTAAATCCACAATTGCGAATAGGTTCTGGCCAAAGTTGTTGTAAAAATGCATTTTTACTCTATCAATATTTAGAAAATTTGAATTAAAGTCCTGCATGCGTACTTTGATATTGTTACATTTCTTTTTTTTTTTGTGGTACTGTAAATCCACAGATCTGAATAAGTTCTGGACAAGAATGGTGAATATTGCTAGGTGACTTCTATGACTATTCATATAGTCAAAACTATGCATTTTTACTTTACTTAAATTTATAGAAATGAATTAAAAAGTCCTATATGTACACTTTGATCAGGTTACAGTTCTCAGTTTTGTGGTACTGCAAATTCAAAATTCTGAATTGGTTCTGGAAAAGGATGGTGGATACAAGTAGTGGACCTCTCTGAATACTCCCATAGTTGAAAAAAAATGCATTTTTACTGAACCAATATTTAGAAATTTTGAATTAAAAGTTCTGCATGCATACTTTGATATGGTTACAGTTCTCATTTTTGTGGTACTGTAAATCCACAATTCTGATTAGGTTCTGGCCAAGGTTGGTGAATATTAGTAGTGGGCCTCTCTGACTACTCACATACTCAAAACTATGCATTTTTACTGTACCTAAATTTAGAAAATATAAATTAAAAATCCCAAATGCATACTTTGATCAGGTTACAGTTCTCATTTTTGTAGAACTGTAAATCCACAGTTCTGAATAAGTTCTGGCCAAGGTTGCTGAATATTAGTACTGGTGGACCTCTCTGTGTTGCCGGCTGGATGGTTCCCAAAACCATCCATGAAATGGGCTGGTCTTTTCATGACTCCCGGGCCACTTCCCCACCCCCAGTCCGCCCCTGACAGAAGCCTCCCCATTTTTATGACTATAAAGTATGAGTGAGCCTTACCTTATTAGCCTAATTATTTTAATTTATTGTTATTAATTCCACAACATCAGGCGCAACAGTATGCATTTGGGGAAATTGACATTTAACAAACAGAGCCAGCTGTCTGCTTATATTTTGTTGTTGATGCTGTTTTTTTTTTAGCCGAAGCCACTGGAGATCATTTCCTTTTTCTCTGTGCAGTATGTTTAAAACGCATCTATTTGCATGCTTAGTATTTATCCGCAGTGATTTTTGTCTTTTGCCAATGCAAGAATTCGATTTAATGTCACACCCCTAATAGAATGTGGATAGATGGAGTCGCTTTTGTAGCAGCACAGCGGTGGGTGACACATATTCCCCCTACATATATTAATAAATGAGACTAGATCAAAGCACTTTGCATCAAAACAACCATCATTCAAGTTTTACACAAAATATGCCTTTGTAATGCAATAATACATGAGGAGACGGAAGGAGCACGAGCAGTTGTCTTCCCCAGCATCCTCTTCCTTTGAATACATAATCAGAATCAGCCAGCATTTTTGATGAATTCTGAACAGACTCCAATTGGTTTAAATTTGCACTATTAGCATATTGTAGTGAAAGACATGATCCATCTGCCCTTCTCTCAGTGTCATCGTTGGCAAATGTATACAATTGTCATTAAAGAGTGGGAGGGTTGTTTTTGTACCAATGTTTTTTTTTTTTATATTTCCATTGTTAGAAAACAACACAATTAGCGACCTTAAAAATTTTGAATTGAGGTTAGGAGACTACTAAAAATTTTCCAAACAACTCGTTATAATGGTACCAAAAACAGTCCTTGATGATCACTAATAAAACAAATGCTAGCCAGGAAGAGAAAGGAGGTAATTTTAATGCGTGGCGTCTTTTGCCTTTCCAGTCCCTCCCTTTGGTTGTGGCTGCATCCTAAGTGGGAACAACATCCTTTAGCCACGCGATCGTCACATTACCGGTACATTAGGGACATAATTCAGGATTACCTTTCGCAAACACTAGTCAAACATTCTCACACGCAGTACTCAAACATTTTTTTGCGCACACATACTTGTGAAATGTTTTGAAACACTCGCATGTATACTTATGTTTCACATGTATGCGTGGGAGTATTTCACATGTACATGTGTGCACGTTTCACGTCTATACGTGCGCGCGTATCACATGTATGCGCACGCAAAAACATTTCATATGTATGCATGCCCAATAAACGTTTTCCATGTATGCGTGCAAGCATTTCAACTGTATTGTATGTGTGTGCACGTTTTAATGTGCACGTGTATCACATGTATGCCTGCGCAAAAACATTTCACATGTAGGCATGCCCAATAAACGTGCATGTGATTGTTTCACAAATATCCATGCACAAAATACGTTTCACGTTCATGCATGCGAGCGTTTCAAATGTATGCACACAAGCGTTTCACATGTATGCGTGCGCAAAAAACATTTCATATTTTTGTGTGTGAACATGTCACAAGTAAGCGCGCGACTGTTTCACATTTATCCGTGCGCAAAAAATGTTTCATGTTTATGCATGCGAGCGTTTCAAATGTATGCATGCAAGCGTTTCACATGTATGCGTGCGCAAAAAACATTTGCGTGTGAACATTTCACAAGTAAGCGCGCGACTGTTTCACATTTATTCATGTTTATGCATGCGAGCATTTCAAATGTATGCATGCAAGCGTTTCACATGTATGCGTGCGCAAAAAACATTTTCGTGTGAACATTTCACAAGTAAGAGCGCGAGTGTGTCACATGTATGCGTGTGCAAAACATGTTTCACATTTATGTGTGCAAGCGTTTCACATGTATGCGTGCACAATAACATTTCACATTTTTGCGTGTCAATATTTCACAAGCGCGCGAGTATTTCACATGAATGCGTGCGCAAAAAAAGTTTCACGTTTATGCATGCGAGCGTTCCACATGTATGCATGCAAGCGTTTCACATGTATACATGCGCAAAAAATGTTTCACATGTAGGCATACGAGCATTTTACATGCGTGCAAGCGTTTCATAAGTATGCGCGCGAGCGTTTCACATGTATTCCTGTGCAAAAAACTTCAAATTTACGTATGTGTGCGAGCATTTTACATGTATACGTGCGAAGAAACGTTTCACATGCATGCATGCGACCGTTTCACATGTATGTGTGTGTGAGCGTTTCAAAAGTATGTGTGTGCAAAAAAGCGTTTGGGTGGTTTGTGTGAGAATGTCTGACTAGTGTTTGTAAAAGGTAATCCTGAATTATGTCCCTAACAGCCCCCCGTATAGGTACGGACTGTACGCGCAGCAGAGCTTTACTTTATCACGTCCCTTTACGTACCTTGGTAGAAGCGTTGATCAGGTTTATCCACGTCCTCGTCACGGCCGCACCCGACACTTTGCTCTGTGCCCCCACTATTTCAGAAGTACTGTTTTAGATACATGTGCGTATGCCTGTTTTGCCAAAAAGGTATGACTGTCATACATTAGTGCAGATGGAACTGGTCAGTTGAGAAGGTAAGTGCATGTTAGCAATAAAGTATATGGTAACTCAAGCAAAAAAAATCTCCGCCTGAAAGTAAGGGTCAACTTAGAAATTCTCTGAATGAAATGTAATAATTGTTACAAAACAGCTTTTTGTTGAAGATTCGTATAGCAGCACTGAAAACACAACGCACGCCAAAATACATGCAGCACAATAAGAAACACAACAAGCAAATAAGGGGAAAATCACAGCATGACAATAGAGAACAAGACACTTGATGTCTGGGAAAGGCTTTTCTTTTTCATTGAACTCCTCTTTTGTACTGCTCAATGAATGTAAAGCCAATTGAGAAATTGGCTCGTCACCAAGGTAGCCCTATTAGACTTGTGAAATGGGAAGAAATGGACTATTATGTCATCCCAATATTGCATTTTCCGCAAATCCCGCTCACCATTTCTTCCTCTGGTTTTTCTTCTTATCTCGCCCTCATTAGTGTTTCCTTCCATCTCATCCGTGCAAATGTATGCATTCAATTACAGCCACTGCTTCTGCACGTGTTTTCTTCAACCTGAGATGAACAAAAATAATGAAAAAGTGTGTTGTTGATGGGAGCTTAACCTCGAATGCAAACGCTACCACCTATAATAAGGCTGCAAGTAACGATAATTTTCTTAATAATTGATTATTCGGATGATGAATTAAACGATTAATTGGATAAATGTCACTTTTTTCAATGACCTTCACAATTTAACTTGAAGTTGTTTTAGGCATGTTGTAAGTAACAATCAAGACTCAGGATTAAGCTGATTTTACGGATTATTTCGTTTATTTTTTGCGTCACGTCAGCCCAATGAGCTGCAGGCTTTTGTTGCTACACCAGAGAGAGAGGTGTGAGCCTTTTTGGGTTTCCAAAATATCCTGTTCAGCGTGAAGAATGGGCAAAGCAAGTCCGGCAATCGAGGAACCATCTATCGGGGATGGTCTGGAGGGTCGCCCAGACTCGTGGCGGCATTCTGAGGCAATGGTTGGCGGTGACCTGCCACCCCTGCCACCTGAGAGCACCCCCGTACAGATGTCCTGGCTGCCTGAGGTTCTGGTCCAGGTGTTCCAGCTGACCAAGTTTTCTGTGCAGACGTCTAGGCTTCTCGAGGTTCTAGTCCAGGTGTTCTGGCTTCCCAAGTTTCCCGTGCAGACGTCCCTGCTGCCCGAGGTTCTGATCCAGGTGTTCCGGCTTCCCGAGTTTCCCGTGCAGATATTCCGGCTTCCCAAGTTTCCAGTGCAGACATCCCGACTTCCTGAGGCTCCCGTGCAGACGTCCTGGCTGCCCTAGGTTCTCGTCCAAGTGTTCCGGCTTCCAGAGTTTCCCCTGCAGATGTTTCGGCTTCCCGAATTTCCCGTGCAGATGTCCAGGCTTCCTGAGGCTCCCGTGCAGACGTCCCGGCCTCCCGAGGCTCCCGTGAAGATGTTCTAGCCTCCTGACTCTCCCGTGCGGACGTCTTGGCCTCCTGAGGTGCCCGTTCAGACTTCCCGGCTTCCTGAGTTTCCCGTGCAGACTTCCCAGCTTCCTGAGGCTCTAGAGCATTTATCCCGGCCTCCCGTGCAGACGTTCCGGCCTCCTGAGGCTCCCGTAAAGATGTCCTGGCCTCCTGAGGCTCCTGTAAAGACATCCTGGCCTCATGAGGCTCCAGTAAAGACGTCCTGGCCTCCTAAGGCTCCCGTGCAGACGTCCTGGCCTCCTGAGGCTTCCGTTCAGACGTCTTGGCTTCCCGAGTTTCCCGTGCAGACGTCTTAGCTTCCTTAGGCTTCCATGCAGACGTCCTGGCCGCCCTAGGTTCTGGTCCAAGTGTTCCGGTTTCCCGAGTTTCCCTTGCAAATATTCCGGCTTCCCAAGATTCCCGTGCAGACGTCCCGGCCTCCCGAGGCTCCCGTAAAGATGTCCTGGCCTCCTGACGCTCCCGTGCAGACGTCCTGGCCTCCTGAGGCTCCCGTTTAGACGTCCTGGCTTCCCGAGTTTCCTGTGCAGACTTCCCAGCTTCCTGAGGCTCCAGAGCATTTATCCCGGCCTCCCGTGCAGACGTTCCAGCCACCCGAGGCTCCCGTAAAGATATCCTGGCCTCCTGAGGCTCCCTTGCAGGCGTCCTGGCCTCCTGAGGCTTCTGTTCAGATGTCCGGGCCTCCCCAAGCACCCGTCCCAGCTCCTCGCCATCAAGTCCCCGTCCTGGCTCCTCGCCGTCTTGCTCCTGTCCGGGCTCCTGACCGTCTGGCCCCCGTCCCGGCTCCTCACCATCAGGTCCCCCGTCCCGGCTCCTCGCTGTCAAGTCCCTGTTTCAGCTCCTCGCTGTCAAGTCCCCCGTCCTGGCTCCTGGGCATCTGGTCCCCGGCCCGGCTTGTCGCCGTAAAGTCCCCATCCCGGCTCCTCGCAGTCTTGCTCCCGTCCTGGATCCCCGCAGTTTTGCTCCCATCCCAGTTCAGGCGCCTCTAACGGGTGCCACCTGACGGCGACACAGCTCCTTGTTTACTGGACGGCGATCCAGCTCCTGTTTTCCCCGACGGTGACACAGCCCCAGCTCCTTGTGTCGCCAGCACTTCCGTTCCAAGTGTCCTAGGCACCTCAGTTTCTAGTGTCCCAGTCACTTCCGTTCCTGTTTTCCCCAGCGACAACATCGCTCAAGTTCCAGCCTCGCCCCTTCTTCGACGGATGCCTCCAGACGGCGGCGACGTCCCTCGCGCTATGGCGCCACCCCTTCTCTGGTGGTCACCCCCCGGTAAACAGTACGTTATTTCATTTTATTGGATGTGCTTGAATTGGTTAATCGAAGTGGATTGGTCTTTACGCCCACGTGAATATCGACAAGTAGACTCTGCCACGAGGAAGACTGTCAAGAGACCCCCAATGATGACGATGACGATGACGACGTGTAACGGTCATATTGGCATTACCAAGATGTTACGCTACAGTTGTTTTTGTTATCTGTTTGTTTCTGACGGATATGATTTATGACAAGAACCTTTCCGTCTTCTAACGTCTGTCCAAACATTGTCGAGTATGTGGTCAACACTTGAGATAAGACAGTCAGTACTGAGGTCAGCCCGGGTTGTATCTCGCAGACAGTGCTCGCCCTGCGTGCGTTTAAACCAGACATTTGCTGAACCCCCATCAGATCATCCAAGCATTCATTTTTCCGCTAGCGCTCCCCACGACTGAGCTCGGATGAGCAGAAAGGATTTACATAATCTCAGAAGGGTTATGAATGGTAGCTTTTGTGCCAGAGGCTGATACCAGATCAGCATTCCGAGGTGGCGGTGGCCACGGGCTCGTCCTCGCGGAGATTCAAACGCGGGGAGATGAGACGGTTGACACTATTTCAAATACATTGGAAGTTCTGTCGGCTTATTAAAAGCACCGTTTTGCTGAAAGTTTGATTAGTTATTCTGAGAATTGCCTCTAACCTTAACCTTGACCTCCATACATATGAAGAGACACAAGTGGAAAATGGTGATAACTACAGTTTGGTCCAGAAGGCTGCAGCTTAGATGTATTTAATCAGTATTGGAAAAAAAACTTTCTAAACTTATTTCTGGTGACTTCAGAGCTTTGGGCCTGTTTTAGGGCTTTTGGTGTAAATTATCGAGTGAAGGGAGTCAATGGGAGGATTAAATAGAAGTCGCTGTTTCATTATCACAGCTGGTCCAGAAGAGCGCATGCTGGCATGGAACAAAGAGCCAAACTGTGTCAATGAAATGAGGGAAAAGAAGCAAGTGTTGCATACTAAGGGAATTGTGGAACGAAATAAACGGATTTCGAATCGCAACTTGTGGTTTGGAGATGGACAAAGGTCACAAGCATTGTTTTTGGCAGCACTTTTAATTTTCGTCTTAGTCTTCTGGACGATAAAACTTATTAGTCATATTTTAGTCATCTCAAAATGTGATCTTTGTCTAGTTGGGGCTTTGCTGTGGTAGATACAGATCTATCAGGTGACGTCCTGTTGATTTGGGGACATTTCTAGGATATGTCCTGTTGATATCATGTCACTTCCTGTCAATTTGGGGACATTCAGGGGTCACTTCCTGTTGAGTTGGGGACATTTCGGGGACACTTCCTGTTGATTTGGGGACATTTCAGAGACACTTCCCATTGCTATCAGGTCACATTCTATTGATTTGGGGACATTTCAGGGTCACGTCCTGTTGATATCAGGTCACTTCTTGTTGATTTGGGAACATTTCCTGGACATGTCCTGTTGATATCAGGTCACTTCCTGTTGATTTGGGGACATTTCGGGGAAACGTCCTCTTGATATTAGGTCACTTCCTGTCAATTTGGGGACATTTCGGGGACACGTGCTGTTAAGATCAGGTCACTTCAGTTGATTTGGGGACAATTCAGAGACACGTCGTGTTGATTTCAGGTCACTTTGTGTTGATTTGGGGACATTTCTGGGACATGTCCTGGTGATATCAGGTGGCTTCCTGTTGATTTGGGGACATTTCGAGGACACTTCCTCCTTCATATGAGGTCACTTTTTGTTGATTTGGGGACATTTTGGGGACATGTCCTATTGATATCAGGTCACTTACTGTTGATTTGGGGACATTTCGGGGACACTTCCTATTGATATCAGTTCACTTCCTGTCGATTTGGGGACATTTCAGGGACACATCCTGTTGATATAAGGTCACTTCCGTTTTATTTGGGGACATTTCCTCGACACTTCTGTTTGATCTCAGGTCACTTCCTGTTGAATTGGGGACATATCTGGGACAGGTCCTGTTGATTTCAGGTCACTTCCTGTTGATTTGGGGCCATTTCGGGGACATGTCCTGTTGATATCAGGTCACTCTCTGTTGGTTTGGGGACATTTCGGGGACAATTCCTGTTGACATCAAGTCATTTCCTCTTGATTTGGGGACATTTCAGTGACATGTCCTGTTGATATCAGGTCACTTCCTGTTAGTTTGGGGACATTTCAGGGACACTTTGTGTTGATATCAAGTCATTTCCTGTCGATTTGAGGACATTTCAGGGACACTTCCTGTTGATATCAGGTCACTCCCTGTAGATTGGGAGACATTTCGAGGACACTTGCTGTTGATATCAGGTCACTTCGTGTACATTTGGGGACATTTCAGGGATATGTCCTGTTCATATGAGGCCACTTCCTGTTGATTTGGGGACATTGTGGGACACTTCCTGTTGATATCATGCCGCCTCCTGTTGATTTGGGGACATCTCGGGGACACTCCCAGTTTATATCAGGTCACTTCCCGTTGATTGGGGGACATTTAAGGGACACATCTTGTTGATATCAGGTCGCTTCCTGTTGAATTGGGGACATTTCGGGGACATGTCCTGTTGATATCAGGTCGCTTCCTGTTGATTTGGGGACATTTCAGGGACACGTCCTATTGATATCAGGTCACTTCCTGTCAATTTGGAGACATTTCGGGGACACATCCTGTTGATATCAGGTCACTTCCAGTTTATTTGGGGACATTTCCTCGACACTTCCGTTTGATCTCAGGTCACTTCCTGTTGATTTGTGGACATTTCTGGGACATGTCCTGGTGATATCAGGTGGCTTCCTGTTGATTTTGGGATATTTCAAGGACACTTCCTCTTCATATGAGGTCACTTTTTGTTGATTTGAAGACATTTCGGGGACATGTCCTATTGATATCGGGTCACTTCCTGTTGATTTGGGGACGTTTCAGGGACACGTCCTGTTGATATAAGATCACTTAGTCTAGAGTTGATACATTTTGGGGGCACTTCCTGATGCATCAGGCCACTTCCTGTCCATTTGGGGACATTTTGGGGATATTTCCTTTTGATATTGGGTCACTTTCTGTCGATTTGGGGACATTTCAGGGATATGTCCTTTTGATATCCGGTCACTTCCTGTCAATTGGGGGACATTTCGGGGACACGTCCTGTTGATATCAGGTCAATTTCTGTTGATTTGGGGATATTTCGGGGACATGTGCTGTTGATATCAGGTCACCTCCAGTCGATTTGGGGACATTTCGGGGACAGGTGCTGTTACAGGTCACTTCCCATTGATTTGGGGACATTGTGGGACCCGTTCTGTTGATATCAGGTCACTTCCGGTTGATTTGTGGACATTTCGGGCATACATCCTCTTGATATCATGTCGCTTTCTCTTGAGTTGAGGACATTTTGGGGGCACTTCCTGTTAAAATCAGGCCACTTCCTGTCAATTAGGGGACATTTCGGGGATATGTCCTTTTGATATTAGGTCACCTCCCGTCGATTTGGGGAGATTTTGTGGACACGTCCTGGTGATATAAGGTCACTTCCTGTTGATTGGGGGACGTTTAGGGGACATGTCCTGTTGATATCAGGTCACTTCCTGTTGATTTGGGGACATTTTAGGACATTTCCTACTGATATCAGGTCACTTCCTGTTTAATTGGGGACTTTTCTGTCCCACCCCTACTTGAAATTCCAATTGGTTTTGCCCAGCATTGAAACAAGCTGAAAATCACAGTAGTACTCTAACCAAATAACTAGCCGACACATAGCATCGTAAAGAAGGGCAACAAGAATTACTGATAGTCTTTGGACTACGTGAGCCTGAAAAGTCAAAGAATTAATGGCTTTGGAGGAAAAAGTATAAGGAGGACAAACCGAACCTTTCCTCCAAATGTATATTTGACAATGTACTAGAAGATGTGCCGAGATGACGGAAATAAAAAAGGGTACAAGGGAAGAAGACAACTTTCCTAAAGTGCAATTTATCATTCTGGCGGCCTGGAAACAAGCGTGACATTGCCGCGGCTCTACAACATTATTTTGTTCTCTCGCTCCTGCCAACTCACTTTTCGCTCCATTTCAGTTTAGTGCTGCGACTGGATCCTAGGAACTGTAAAATAGCGCGTAAGGAAGATCCACTAGTGCTCGACTAAATAGCTTTGTTGGTGCGTAAATATAGAAGCTGGATGAATTAGGATGTTCGATCATTTTTGGGTTGTTGACGCCAATGCTGCAGTCAGGCATGAAAACAAACCCTTATTGTTGTTTGTTGCTCAGGCTCACCTGATCAAGAGTTGGAGTATGATTAGAATGTGGGGGCGGCTGGGAACGCTTGGGTGATGTGACAGTTGCCTCCCCACCGCCTTACCGCACGTCTTTTAATGTAGCACATACATTATACTCCTCGGGGGAGCTTCGACAAGGGGCGGTTGGATGTGCGGCTAGGTAGAACTTCCATGCGGCGGTCCCACTAACCTCAGCCGGGCTTTGCTATTTTAATGCATACACTGCATTACCCTCCCCACACAATCCCATCACGGTGCTGGGTAATGGCTGCCAGTTGAGGACCTGGCAACCATAGTAATAAGGCGGTAGGTAGGTCCCACACTTTACTTTATGGAGTGGCTCCCAGGGCAGGGCCTCATTTTCGCTGAGGCCTCCAGTTGCGGAGGGGTCCGGGGTGTTTTGGACACATTGTGGCTTCTTGGCGCTCTCCTGATTCCGCCTACCCCTCTTTTCTCTACCCAGGTAACCTCCTTGAGCCCCGGCGCAGGTTGCTGGCTGAGTGCCGGTGGGTCGGCGGTGTGTTGCCCAATCTGGGCGTGGATCCTGTCCTGCCACGGGCTGAGCGGGCCGTAGGTGTCCCACGGTATATCAGTTAGGGGTTGCGGCAGTGGTTGGTGGAGCGGGTGGGCGCGGAGGCCGGTGGCGCATCCCCTCATACCTTCCCTGAAGGCCGGTTCATGGGGGCGCGGATGTTCTGGGGACCACCCTGGGTCAGTGGTGGCCCCCTGCCAGAGCTGCGGAAGAAGGGATTGGCCCGCTTGCTCACTTCGCCCCCGGGATTGGCAGGGGAGGGGCTGTGGCCCTGGCGTGGCCCCTGCGCAGCATTTCCACTAGTCTGCAGGACTATCACAAGTCTGATGGGATTCACACAAGACTGGGTGCTATTTGACTCACTATAGTGAAGAAACTGTCAGTCCCAGGACTAGTGATCAGACAGCACAGAATAGGATGTCAACATATCCACGCGTACAAGTGATTCACATAATACTGGGTTCTACACCTCACATTGCTGATTTGTGTACGCTCCACCCCGCCTAATCACATCTCTTTTTGACCCCCTTCCCCACCCCCCACCCCCTCCTCCATTCTGCGCAGCATTTCCAGTTGTCTCCAGAACCATTAGAAGTCTGATGGGATTTACACATGACTGGGTGCAATTTGACACACTATAGTAAAGAAACGGAGCCAGGACTAGCGATCAGGCAGCATGGAATAGGATGTCAACATATCAACACCTACAAGTGATTAGTATAATACGGGGTTCTACACCTCACATTGCTGATTTTTGTGCGCTCCACCCCGCCTAATCACATCTCCTTTTGACTAGCCTCCCCCCCACCCCCTCCTTCATTCTGCACAGCATTTCCGCTTGTCTGCAGGCCCATCACAGGTCTGATGGGATTCACTCAAGACTGGGTGCAATTTGACTCACTATTGTAAAGAAACAGTCGGTCCCAGGACTAGTTATCAGGTAACATAGAATAGGACGTCAACATATGCACACGTACAAGTGATTCACATAATACTGGCTTCTACACCTCACATTGCTGATTTGTGTACGCTCCACCCTGCCTAATCACATGTTTTTTGACCCCCTGGCTCACCCAACTCCCACCCCGCACCCACTCCACCATTCTGCGCAGCATTTCCACTTGTCTGCAGGACCATCACAATTCTGATGAGATTCACACATGACTGGGTGCAATTTGACACACTATAGTAAAGAAACTGTGCCAGGACTAGCGATCAGGCAGCATGGAATAGGATGTCAACATATCTATATGTACAAGTGATTCATATAATATGGGGTTCTACACCTCACATTGCTGTTTTGTGTGCACTCCACCCTGCCTAATCACATCTTTTTTGACCCCCTGCCCCACCCCACCCCTCCTCCATTCTGCACAGCATTTCCACTTTTCTGCAGGACCATCACAAGTCTGAAGGGATTCACACAAGACTGAGTGCAATTAGACTCACTATTGTAAAGAAACTGTCAGTCCCAGGACAAGTGATCAGGCAGCATAGAATAGGATGGCAACATATTCACACGTACAAGGGATTTACATAATGCTGGGTTCTACACCTCACATTGCTGATTTGTGTACGCTCCACCCCGCCTAATCACATCTCTTTTTGACACCCTCCCCCACCCCCTCCTCCATTCTGCGCAGCATTTCGACTTGTCTGCAGGACTATCACAAGTCTGATGGGATTCACACAAGACTGGGTGCAATTTGACTCACTATAGTAAAGAAACTGTCGATCTCAGGGCTAGTGATCAGGCAGCATAGAATAGGATGTCAACATATCCACACCTACAGTGGGGAGAACAAGTATTTGATACACTGCCAATGGGTTTTCCCCACTGTACAAGTGATTCACATAATACTGGGTTCTACACCTAACATTGCTGATTTGTGTACGCTCCACCCGCCTAATCACATCTCCTTTTGAACCCCCCCTACCCCAACCTCCACCCACCCCCACCCCTCCTCCATTCTGCGCACCATTTCCACTTGTCTGCAGGACGCAAGTCTGATGGGATTCACACATGACTGGGTGCAATTTGACTCACTATAGTAAAGAAACTGTCGGTCCCAGAACTAGTGACCAGGCAGCATAGAATAGGATGTCAACATATTGTATCCACATGTACAAGTGATTTACATATGGGGTTCTACACCTCACATTGTTGATTTGTGTACGCTCCACCCCGCCTAATCACATCTAATTTTGACCCCCCCCACCCACCCCCTCCTCCATTCTCTTCAGTCATCAGGCCCCCCACATGGTGTCCACCGCAAATGCAATTAGCTAACGATAGCATCACTATATTCATAGTTAGTGTAGGCGTTTCATGTATTTCTTATTGTTTGATCTTCTCTTCTGTTTCTCGCTCATAAGTAGGTAGAGTAGCCAAAAAAATGACTCAAGTAAGAGCAGCGTTACTTCTAATTAATATTACTGCCACTATTTGACGCCCCTGCACTAAATCCTTGATGGTGTCCGATGAACAGTGCGGATGACGGCGTGCGCCATCAGTGTGTGAATGTGTGTGTAAATGCTTAGATGAAAGAACATTATAAAGCACTTATAGCGCAGTTCAGGTGGAAAGTCACTGCGTAAATGCAGCCGCGGCTCGGTAAGTGAACTCTAAAAAAAAATACAAAAGGATCTTTAAAAAAAAAAAAAAATGAAAGACCGTGATATTACTTTTGCCAATTGAGAAGACTTCAGGCATCATTTGGATCTACTGCGCTTGGATATTCCACTCATTGTAGACTGTGATGAGGAGGGCTGTACTCTTGCTCGTTTAAAAAGTCAATCCATTCAGTGTTGCCGGGTTCCCGCCTTATTTTCAACGACCTGGGGCGGGAGAGAAATGCATTGGGCGGTGTGAAGGATACTTCAGCCACCACCTTTTACTGTTGGAAATCCTTTGCCTTTCCTAAACACATCATTAGATGCCCGAGCACAAAGTGGTGCTAGAGCGCTATTGTAATGCAAAGGATTACAGGTAGTAGTCCCCGGATTACAAACGAGTTCCGTTCCTACAATGACAACGTAAACCGAATTTCTGTGTAAATCGGAATTAACCCTTTAAGTACCCCCTAGAACATAACTATCCAAAAGTCCAAAAGTATTTTGTTTCATGATGGAGGATACAATGCCCTCTGGTGGAAGCGTTGGGTCTGGCTGGACTGTCACCTTATGACTCTCGTCTGTCTAATCCCAAAATGTGAGTTTGAGCAAGTTACAGTAGGTTCTCGTGAGATGATGAGAGGAGGACGATCTGCCACCACCCTGACCTGCGTGCCGTCTGAGTTGCGGGACGTCCAAGTTGCCCGTTCAGTTCTGCTTGCAGGTCTAAATATTATTAGGACCCGGACACCAACTGGCGCAGGAGCCATATTGTAATGCAAAGGATTTTTTTTTTCATGGCAAATGAAAATGGCTAATTTGGCGGCCTTAAAATGCTCGAAAACTCACAAAAATTCGCACATACGTGTGGCTTGCAATCTTGCATAAAAATGTAACAAAATGGCTCAGTGGTGAATTTTTCAAAAATGCCTCTTCTATTAGGTTTTTTCAACGTAGAGCAATGAAATTTGGGGAGTAGATACCTTGTACGAAACGGCTCCAAAAGGTCTCTTGCACTCATATTCCAAACCCAACAGGAAATCGGGTATTTTGGATTCAATGTGAAATCTATATCGAGTTACAGGGTGCATATCTGAGACATTGGTACTGAGGGAGTTTGTTGGATCCTCTTCAAAATCGGTGAGACTGTTCATGTGACATATAAGATCTAAAGTTATGAAAATGGTGGGTTTTCATTCATGGACCTGACCTGGGCAGGGTACTAAAGTTGGCCTTTTTTTTGCAACGTGCCAAATTCAGAAAATGACTGATAACTCCTTGATGTAAGGTTTTGTCTTTTTAATGTCTGGCATGCATGAGAGGTATCCCAGCCTGAACATGACTGCATTGAAATATTACCCAACAGGAAACGCCCTTTTTTTTTACCTGTTGATTTGGGGGCATTTTAGGGTGTTTCCAGTTGATAACGGGTCACTTCCTATTGATCACATGTCACTTCCTGTCAATGGAATGGCGAGTTTGGCCTTTCGAAATTAATGGGAAATTTTATTCATTTGTAATGAACGAGAACGTTTCCGCAAATTTTGGTGGGTCAAACGGTTTTGGCTGGGAAGAGATGCCATCGGAAAAAAACTGAATAATATAGATGTTAGCATTGCATTACATACAATGCTACCACCTTGATAAGGATGCTTGCTCAGTTAAGAGGTCAAACGCGAGTGCTCCAGGACCACTGACGATGAGAATAACTGTCGTGTGACTTGGCCATGTGACCAAATGGCCACTTTCCCAACTGTGCTCCAGTTTTTTCCATTTGGCGCCCATTTTGCCTGTGCCCGACGGGGAGAGCAATTAGCTACCTGGCAGAATACAAAGCTACGACCGAGCGCTCCGGCGCCCCCGCGGACGGAATTAAAGCCTCGCCACTGTGAAACCTCCCCTCCGTAATTGGCGTCGACATCGTAATGAGCGGGGATGAGGCCTCGCTAATCTGTCACAGCCCGCCGATTCCGCTCTTTCGTGCTCAAGCCGCTCGGAGTACGTGAACCCCGCCGCGCCGGTTTTGCGGATCATTTGCATCCGAGTGCTAACCCACCCCTCCGTTCTCAATCGCACTGTTTTCATTTAACGCTCTGCCGGCGAGCCGACTCCCCCGTGACGGCGTCAAATGGTGGAAGGGCCCCGGAGTAAACGAATTGAACAGGAAATGACTCACGGGCAGTCACTATCCCCGACAGTGATGATAAATTCAATTGATATTGTCGAGCGAGGGAAGCAAATTAAAAGGAGATTCACACCTATAATTATCATTTCCATTAGTTGTATCTATTTGTTGTATTTGTTACCACTCACTCCAGTTTACATGACTGGATTTTATTGTCATTGTTCATAAAATGTAATCAAGATGCAAAAAATAATCCAGCATATACTGGCTTCTGGGTCAGAAAGAGCAGCACCAAAACACAACGAATCCAGCAGAACCATTAATACTCGTCCTGCTGGTACAGAAAGCAGCATGTGCAGGATTTCTTCAAACACAAGATTTGATTTTGGGGAGTCTGAGTGACGCTAGTGCCATCTGGTGGAGATTACCGGTTTGAAGCTTCTCGTATCGGCCTTCCGCAAAGAGTTTACTCATCAATTTGAACCGTTTGAGAGACTGTGGTCACTACAGTGGACGTAACTATCTACTTTTGTTTGTATAAAAACATTTATTTTCTTAAATCTTTATTGGGCAAGTGACTATTTTAATGGTCATTTAAAGAAACATATATTTATTATATATAGGTACAAATAAATATATGTACATATGTATGTGTATACATGTCCATATACATATACACGTATGTATACATATACATGTAAATATATGTACATATACACATTAGGGCTGTCAAACGATTAGAATTTTTAATTGAGTTAGTTAAAGCTTAAAAATTAATTAATCGTAATTAATCGCAATTCAAACCATCTATAAAATATGCCATATTTTTCTGTAAATTATTGTTGGAATGGAAAGATAAGACACAACACCGATATATACATTCAACATACTGTACATAAGTACTGTATTTGTTTATTATCACAATAAATCAACAAGATGGCATTAACATGATTAACATTCTGTTAAAGCGATCCATGGATAGAAAGACTTGTAGTTCTTAAAATATAAATCTTAGTACAAGGTATTGACATTTTATATTAAAACCCCTCTTAAAGTTTTTGTTTTAATAAAGTTTGTAAAACGTTCAATCAAAAAATAAACCAGTAGCTTGCGATTGTTGATGTCAATAATAATTATGGTGCTGAAGCCTGAAACCCATAAAATCAGTCGCACCCAAGCGCCAGCAGAGGACGGAAAACACCAAAAAACACAAGTAACAAGTGGAAATGACACTTTGCTGTCATTTTAATCTGTTTGAGCAGGGCATGTGCGTTAAATGCTGTCCATTAACGTGATAATCTTGACAGCCCTAATATATACCGTATTGGCCCGAATATAAGACGACCCCGATTATAAGACGACCCCCTCTTTTTCAAGACTCAAGTTTGAAAAAAGACTTTTTGAACACCAAATTAATTTTTATACAGAAACGACCACGGAAAGCTTTTCTCTGACTGTGAGCATTTTTTAGGCGATCTTTTTGAGCTCTCCATCTCCGTACATTACACTCTGTGACACCATATTTCACAGCCGCTTTGCAGTTGTTTGAAGACACCGCCTCATTTATCACCATCAACTTGAAGTTTGCGTCATAACGTAACGTCTCCTCAGCTGCCGGTGTTCTGCCAAAATATGCTACATCGGCGAAACGTCCTACATTAGTCGAATTTGACACCTAAATTACTACCGTGCGCTCTAAACTTGTTTTGTTTAGATGCATACAGGAATAACGTACTAAAGAAATGCCTGCAGAAAATACTTAAATGTAGTTATATCAAATAAGGACGGTTTAAATACGCTACGTGACTAATGTGGTCAACTGCTTCAAAGCTAACACAAAAAAACACAATGGTTAAAAGTATGAGAGGGTAATACATGCAAAAAGTATCTTTGAGGCTGTGAAAAGGTTCTAAATAACTAAATAAAAACAAAAATAGTGAGTACTCACCGCTTCCAACCGATGTGCGCATGCGTGTGAATGCATACGCAAGCGCCCTGAGCATTGTGTAGGACGTTTCGCCGCGTAGTAAGGAATGGCCGAACACCTGTTAATCTGGCCAATCTTCGACCCACTTTTCTCCAAAGTGTCGCGAAGTTTCTCCATTTTTGGTTATCTCTTCTATTACCGGTATTTTCTTCTCTTTTCCTTCTTACCACTTTCTTCTTCGTGTCAGGGGTTCGCTTTGGCCGCCCGAGTCGCGTTCAGCATTCGATTCATTGATGACTGGCGCCATCCAGCGTCGTGAATGGGTATATGTCTAGGCCGCAGTTTTTTTTTTTTTTTTTTTTTTTTTAGGCCGCAGTTATAAGACGACCTCCTCTTTTTCAATCTTATTTCAGTGCAAAAAACATCGTCTTATATTCGGGCCAATACGGTATATGGGTACAAATAAATATAAATATATGTACATATGTATGTGTATACATGTGCATATACACATGTATGCATGAACATACACATATAAACACATGTAATTTATATACATATGTACATATACATGTGTGTGTATAGATACATACAGTGCTTTGCAAAAGTATTTGGCCCCCTTGAACCTTGCAACCTTTCGCCACATTTCAGGCTTCAAACATAAAGATATAAAATTTCAATTTTTTGTCAAGAATCAACAACAAGTGGGACACAATCGTGAAGTGGAACAAAATTTATTGGATAATTTAAACTTTTTTAACAAATAAAAAACTGAAAAGTGGGGCGTGCAATATTATTCGGCCCCCTTGCGTTAATACTTTGTAGCGCCACCTTTTGCTCCAATTACAGCTGCAAGTCGCTTGGGGTATGTTTCTATCAGTTTTGCACATCGAGAGACTGACATTCTTGCCCATTCTTCCTTGCAAAACAGCTCGAGCTCAGTGAGGTTGGATGGAGATTGTTTGTGAACAGCAGTCTTCAGCTCTTTCCACAGATTCTCGATTGGATTCAGGTCTGGACTTTGACTTGGCCATTCTAACACCTGGATACGTTTATTTTTCAACCATTCCATTGTAGATTTGACTTTATGTTTTGGATCATTGTCCTGTTGGAAGATAAATCTCCGTCCCAGTCTCAGGTCTTGTGCAGATACCAACAGGTTTTCTTCCAGAATGTTCCTGTATTTGGCTGCATCCATCTTCCCGTCAATTTTAACCATCTTCCCTGTCCCTGCTGAAGAAAAGCAGGCCCAAACCATGATGCTGCCACCACCATGTTTGACAGTGGGGATGGTGTGTTCAGGCTGATGAGCTGTGTTGCTTTTACGCCAAACATAGCGTTTTGCATTGTGGCCAAAAAGTTCAATTTTGGTTTCATCTGACCAGAGCACCTTCTTCCACATGTTTGGTGTGTCTCCCAGGTGGCTTGTGGCAAACTTTAAACGAGACTTTTTATGGATATCTTTGAGAAGTGGCTTTCTTCTTGCCACTCTTCAATAAAGGCCAGATTTGTGCAGTGTACGACTGATTGTTGTCCTATGGACAGACTCTCCCACCTCAGCTGTAGATCTCTGCAGTTCATCCAGAGTGATCATGGGCCTCTTGGCTGCATCTCTGATCAGTTTTCTCCTTGTTTGAGAAGAAAGTTTGGAAGGACGGCCGGGTCTTGGTAGATTTGCAGTGGTCTGATGCTCCTTCCATTTCAATATGATGGCTTGCACAGTGCTCCTTGAGATGTTTAAAGCTTGGGAAATCTTTTTGTATCCAAATCCGGCTTTAAACTTCTCCACAACAGTATCTCGGACCTGCCTGGTGTGTTCCTTGGTTTTCATAATGCTCTCTGCACTTTAAACAGAACCCTGAGACTATCACAGAGCAGATGCATTTATACGGAGACTTGATTACACACAGGTGGATTCTATTTATCATCATCGGTCATTTAGGACAACATTGGATCATTCAGAGATCCTCACTGAACTTCTGGAGTGAGTTTGCTGCACTGAAAGTAAAGGGGCCGAATAATATTGCACACCCCACTTTTCAGTTTTTTATTTGTTAAAAAAGTTATCCAATAAATGTTGTTCCACTTCACGATTGTGTCCCACTTGTTGTTGATTCTTGACAAGAAAAATTAAATTTCATATCTTTATGTTTGAAGCCTGAAATGTGGCGAAAGGTTGCAAGATTCAAGGGGGCCGAATACTTTTGCAAGGCACTGTATGTAGTATGTACATATACACGTATATTTGTACATATATGTATACACACACACGTACATAGAAATACATGTGTACATATACTGACATATATATATATACTGTTTGTATATATATATATATATATATATATATTTCATATACGTATATACACGTATATATGTACACACGTACATATACATATATGCGTAAATACAGTAAATGTATACTGTATATTTACATACACACTTATGTGTATACATGTACATACACATATGTATGTATGTACGTAAACATAATGCTTATATATGTACATATACATAATGTATGATGTAAAAAAAAATTATATGTACAAATATGTACTGTACATATGTACATCTACAAATACATATAATGTACATATACAGTAAATGTACATAAACACCTATGTATACATAAATAAATGTGTACATATACACGTATATGTAGGTATGTAAAGTACAGTATATATACTGTACATATATGTACATATACATACGTATATACGCGTATATATGTACACATGTCCATATACGTATATGCGTACATACAGTATATGTATACTGTATATGTAAACATATATGTGTATATATATGTACATACACATATATGAATATACATGTACATAAAATGTGTATATATGTACATAAACATAATGTTCAATCAATGTCAAAATTTACATATACAGTGGGGAGAACAAGTATTTGATAGTTTATCAAATACTTGTTCTCCCCACTGTACATATTGATGTACAAATATGTACATATTTACATCTACAAATACATACAATGTATACGATATATATGTACAGTACATACACACATATGTATACATAAATACATATGTACGTATACACGTACTGTATATGTAGGTATGTAAAGTACAGTATATATACAGTACTTATACGCACATATACGTATAAATACATATGTATAATTATATATGTACATACATTATATGTAGACGTACATACATATGTATCTACATACATACATACATACTGTATATCTTTTCACACAAACAGTATATACATACATACTGTACATACAACATGTACATACATACATATTATATGTACATCTACCCATATATACTTACATATACATATATACACACACACACGTATATATGTACATAAACAGTATATACACATGCGTACATATTAGGGCTGTAACAATTGAAAAAACTCATGATAGGAGTCCTGTAGTAATTCTTGACCCACAATTCCATACACAAAACAATTTTTTGTATGTAATTTTTTTTTTTTTTTTAATTTAAATTACTAAATGAAATATTTTTATGTCAACTCACCTAAAAATGTAGCACTAACCTCACCTGGGAGCAATTTACCACGTCATGAAAACTATTTTCATCATATTTAACTCATTGCATGCCATCAATGTCAATACTTTTTCATTTAAACCGGCAGGACTGGCAATGAACGATCATTTTACAGTGCCACTGACGGCGGTAGACGTCCGATCCATTTTGACGTGCGTTCATTCGCCCTTCCACGTCAAAATGGATCTAGCACCGTCAAATGCAGCCTGTCAGTAAAAGAAGTGCCCCACAAGGTTTGAAAAAAAAAAAAAAAAAGAATCATAATTCATGCATAAAAGGGTTAATGTAATCAGTTTATTCACTAACACAGTACAGCAAAATATCTATTTACATTCTCATACAATTAGTGGTTAATATAGAGAAAGCATAAAAAGTCAAATTTGCAACAACAAAAAAACACCTCTCAGAACTATCATCAACTTGAATGTGACGTTTGAACAGAAAAACAAATTTGTAAGAGGAGACCTCCTTGTCAAGAGTTTGTAAAAACCAAAAAAAAAACTTTGGAATTTGGCTTTTCGTGTAAGGCACATTGGCATTTTGTTGTGTTTTAGTTAAAATACATTCTACCCGTTTTCTCCGGGTAATCCAGTTGATTCCCACGTCCTGAAAACATGGATGGTAGATTGATGGAACACTCCACGAATGAATGAGCGCCAGGTGCCTCATGGAGAAGATCAGAGTGTGTTCACCAGCGGTTACTCAAGGCCGCGACTTCCACGTCCGCGATGCGAGGCAATCTACCACTGGCGCCGCCTTCCAGGTATCCGGACTTGACGCCGGGCGTGTCCGAAGGTCTCCTCTTGCTCTTGTTCAGATCTGGACAAGAAGATTTAGCTTAGATGAAAAGGCGCAACAGCAGATGAAGAATCTGACTATCGTACTTTTTAGTGCTGCAACGATTAATCGGAGCAATTCGATTAGAAAAAAGCTTTGAATCAAATTTTGCTGCCTCGAGGCTTCTTTAAGAGCGGTGTTGTCATGGTTTGTTTTTAAAGTTTTGTTTGATTGATTTGGGTGGATACACTGCCCTCTAGTGGCAACAGTGAATAGGACGTAACACATCTAACATGGCTGGATCCAGCTGCTCCTTGTTAAGACCAACATAAGGCTGTCAGTTTTTGTTTCAGCTAATATGATTGTTGAAATCATTTGCTCCCAAAAACGTATAAATTAGGGTTGTCAAACGATTAAAATTTTTAATCGAGTTAATTACAGCTTAAAAATTAATTAATTGTAATTAATCACAATTCAAACCATCTATAAAATATGCCATATTTTTCTGTCAATTATTGTTGGAATGGAAAGATAAGACACAAAACGGATATATACATTCAACATACGGTACATAAGTACTGTATTAGTTTATTATAACAATAAATCAACATTAACATTATGAACATTCTCTTAAAGCGATCCATGGATAGAAAGACTTTTAGTTCTTAAAAGATAAATGTTAGTACAAGTTACAGAAATTTTGTATCAAAACCCCTCTTCATGTTTTCGTTTTAATAAAATTTGTAAAATTTTCAATCAAAAAATAAACTAGTAGCCCACCATTGTTGATGTCAATAATTACTTACACGATGCTCATGGGTGCTGAAGCCTATAAAATCAGTCGCACTCAAGCGCCAGCAGAGGGCGGAAAAACTCCGAAAAACACAACAAGTACACCTTTCACTGTGCTCTCATTTTAATCTGTTTGAGCGGGGCATTTGTGCGTTAATTGCGTCAAATATTTTAACGGGATTAATTTTAAAAATTAATTACCGCTCGTTAACGATAATTTTGACAGCCCTTGTATGAATATATTCTATTTTTAATTGTTTCAGTGTCCCTTACGTTTTTTTTTAACAAGAGACATCTCTAGGTTCTGATTCAACTTAGCTCCAAAGCACAAAGCTGAAAATCCATTTTAAAGCAATAAAACTGGCCACTGGAGGGCTGTAGCGCATTTGGTAAGACCCCCAACCCTGATTCAACGGAACGAACAACCGGCCACACGGCCGGGGCGCCGGCGGAAGACGACCGAGCAGAACGACTGGGACCACCAGTGCGGCGGATGATGCCGTTGAGGCCGTGCTGGAAAGACTCAAAAAAAGTTTCAAGAAAAGTTTACCCCGGCCGTTGCGGCCACAACAGCGTTATCTCTCAGTTAGTTATGTGTAAATAAATTGTTACTCAGCTATCAAAAGCTCTATTTGTCTTGTTGTTTATGTTATTTTGTAAAAGGAAAACATTATTCAGATGTTTGGGATGTCACAAAAGTGGAAAATAGCTGTGTTAAAGTCAAAGCTATGTTTGAAATGTATGCGTTTACAAAAAAAGCTCAATTTCTGTTTTTTCATCAGGAATTTGAAAATTGCTCAAACTAAGCTATTTTCTAATGCTGATTTCTAAAGAATGGAAAAAGATATTTACTTTTTCTTCCAGCTGAAAGAAGAGAGTCTTATCTTTCTTTTGGTGGGTTCCATGTTTATATAGTAATAGAACAGAATTTTCTGTGGGCCTTGCAAAATCAGTCAAAATCCAGTAAAACTTTTTTTTCTTTTTTTTTTAACCTGTCCTGTTCAGCTGTTTGACACAGAGAATGGAAGTCTAAGTGCCCAGATAGTCTGAACAGTTTTAATGTTTCACATTGAGAGTCTGACATACTCCCTTTGTGATCATTAAACATATCTCATTTATTATGACAAAACAGCGAACAGGAAGGGGTTATGGGGGAACAAAAGAAAAGAAACACAAGAGAAGAAAGAGAAGAAACACAACAACAAGAAATACATTAAACGCCTAACTACACTAACTACCAATATGTTGGTGCTATTGTCAGCTAAATGTATTTCCAGTTGACACCATGTGGGGGGCCTGTTGACCAGGGAAAGAAGGGGAAGAAGGTGGGGGAGTCTATAAGCTAAATGATAGAAAGGAGTAGAGTGTACAAAAATCATCTCTGTGATCTAGAACCCAGTAGTCGTGTGAATCCCTTGTGAGTGTAAGCCCGTTGGCGACCGACCCTACGCCGCCCCATCGCCAATCCCGGCACCGGGACCCCCCGCCCGAGCGTGCCCAATAACATCCAGCCGCACGCGAGCCCCGCCGGGCACGCAGCAGCCACGCAGACGAGCGTAGACGCCACGCAGGCGCCAACACAGGGCCATGCCCCCCACCCAGCCAGCCCGGGGAGGGAGGTCGGGGCCGGAGAGGGGGGGGGCAGCGCAGCCCATCCCTCCTCCCGCAGCCCAGCAAAGGAGCCTTTGTCCCCCCCCTGGAATCCAGGGTGGCCCGCTGGGCCACCCGCGCACCAATCTACCGGCCCTCGGGGATGGCAAGAGGCGGCGCACCGCCAACCCCACGCCTGTCCCCAACCCCGTCCGCCAACCCGGGCCACGAGCCGCCGCCGCAGCCCTCCAGCCGACACGGGGCCCCCAGCGGCCCACCAAGCCATGGGCAGGGTAGGTTCCCTCACCGTAGCAGGCAACATCCAGACGATACTCCGCCGCCCAGCCAGCGATCCGTGGCGGAGCACAAGGCGGATACCCAGTTAGAGAAGAGAGGGGAAGGCGGAGCCAGGAGAATACCGAGGAGCTGCCGTGGGGCGACGTGAGACCGGAGCCCCGACCTCCCCCCCACTCCCGCGGCTGGCAGCCCAGGCAGAGAGGAGGCCACGCCTCGGGAGCCATGACATAGAAAAACGTGAGGGACCCACCTACCACCCTATTACTGTGGCTGCCAGGTTCCCTGCTGGCTGCCATAACCCAGCACCGTGATAGGATTGTGAGGGGAGGGTAGTGCTATGTATGAATTAAAATAGGAGATCTTGGCTTGGGGCAGTGGGACCGCAGCATGGAAATTCAGCCCAGCTGCCCGTCCCACCGCCCTTTGCCAGAGCTCTCCTGTGGAGTATGATGTGTGTGGTGCGTTAAAAAAAGGTGCAGGGATGGTAGGGCCTGCCGTGAGGAGGTAACCGTGAGGCACCCCCCCCACACACACACACACACACACCAGGTCCCAACCATCCCACAACCTTGGTGTGTGATGCATTAAAAACAGGAGGGAGCCAGGCCAGGACTGTATGGTCCCGTCCCAACTCCCCCCGGAGAAACGGATGAGTATGTGAGTACTAGGGTGAAAGAGATTTACATTGCCGAAGTGAGGAGTGTGTGAGTTAAGAGGCAGGCTCCCGAGGGCGTGGCCCCGTCCACCGGAGCAACCGGCCGCAGGAGGAGCTTATTCTATTCGGGTGTGACATGGGCCTGGTGCAAAAAAGGTTGGGGACCACTGGATTAATCGATTAATTAAATAATCAATAGCTACAGCATTATTACCCGAGATGGCTATTAACATCTTGCGTCTGGCTCCGAAGGTGGAGACTCCAACTTCCTTCAGATCTTCATCAGACAGTGTGAGGAACGTGTGGTAGTCGATCTGAAAGAACAGACAGCTATACGTTGGAAGTTTCTGGAATATGGCTTCAGATCCAGACACAGTACTGAGTAAGAACTGTTAAAGTGCACAACGACATTGCCCTTTCTGTAGATAGCGGAAACCCAGCTATGCTCGTTTTGGTAGACGCCACAGCGGCATTTGATACCAGGGGTGGGAACCTCTTGGCAACTCACGATACGATTTACGATACAAACCTCACGATGACGATATCAAGATATGGCGAAACGACGATTATCGGTACATGGGTCAGGAAATCATTCAGGGTTCTTGCACCATTCACTTGTTGTCGGCACCAATTTTTTTGCTCACATCTCTAGTTACTTGCTACTCATTTGGGGACATTCTTGAGTCACTTCCAGTTCAGCAACCCAAAATCAACAGGAAGTGACCCGTAGAAGCCCCAAAATGAAAAGGAAGTGACCCGTAACACAAAATTTCAGGGTGTTTCCTGTTGATAACGGGTCACTTCCTGTTGATCACAGGTCACTTCCTGTCAAATAGGGCCATTGGAAATGAATGGGAAGTTTTGCTCATTGAAATGAATGGGAAAGTTTGGGGCAAAATACGCCAGTTTGGGAGTCACTTTCTGTTGACATTTCTGGGTCATTTCCTGCTGATTTGGGGATATTTCCCGCTGATAACGGGTCACTTTCTGTTGATCACAAGCCACTTTCTGTCAATGGAACAGCAACTAAGGCCATCGGAAATGAATGGGAAATTTGGCTCATTAGAAATGAATGGGAAAGTTTTAGGCAAATTTTGGCGGAACAGTACGTCGGTTTCGGAGTCACTTCCTGTTATCAGGTCACTTGCTTTTGATTTCATTTCAAGGTCACTTCCTGTTGATTTGAGGGCGTTTATGAGTCACTTCCTTTTGATATCGGGTCACTTCCTGTTGATTTGGAGACATTTCTGGGTCACATCCTGTTGATATCGGGTCACTTTCTGTTGACTTGGTGACATTTCTGGGTCACTTCCTGTTGATTTTGGGGCATTTTAGGGTGTTTCCGATTGATAACAGGTCACTTCCTGTTGTTCATATGTCACTTCCTGTCAATAGAACAATAAAGAGGGCCCATTGGAAATGAATGGGAAATTTTGCTTAATAGAAATGAATGGGAAAGTTTTGGGCAAATTTGGGCGGAACCGTACGTCAGTTTGGGAGTCACTTCCTGTTATCAGGTCACTTGCTTTTGATTTCATTTCAAGGTCACTTCCTGTTGATTTGAGGGCGTTTATGAGTCACTTCCTTTTGATATCGGGTCACTTCCTGTTGATTTGGAGACATTTCTGGGTCACATCCTGTTGATATCGGGTCACTTTCTGTTGATTTGGTGACATTTCTGGGTCACTTCCTGTTGATTTTGGGGCATTTTAGGGTGTTTCCGATTGATAACAGGTCACTTCCTGTTGTTCATATGTCATTTCCTGTCAATAGAACAATAAAGAGGGCCACTGGAAATGAATGGGAAATTTTGCTTAATAGAAATGAATGGGAAAGTTTTGGGCAAATTTTGGCGGAACCGTACGTCGGTTTCGGAGACACTTCCTGTTGATATCAGGTCACTTGCTTTTGAATTAATTGCAGGGTCACTTCCTGTTGATTTGAGGGCATTTTTGGGTCACTTCCTTTTTAAATCGGGTCACTTTCTGTTGATTTGAAGACATTTCTGTGTCACTTCCTGTTAATATTGGGTCACTTTCTGTTGATTTTGGGATATTTCAGTGTGTGTCCAGTTGATTAACGGGTCACATGCTGTTGTTCACATGTCACTTCCTGTCAATGGAACATTGAATATGGCCATTGGAATGATTGGGAAGTTTTGCTCATTAGAAATGAGTGGGAAAGTTTTGGGCAAATTAATGGCATAACCATACGTTGGCTTTGGAGTCACCTCCTGTTGATATAAGGTCACTTCCTTTTGATTTCATTTTATGGTCACTTCCTGTTGATATGGGGACATTTCTGCGTCACTTCCTGTTGATAACGGGTCACTTCCTGTCAATGGAACGGCAAATGGGGCCATTGGAAATGAATGGGAAAGTTTTTGCGTTGAACAAATGCATCATTCCAGACATTTTTCCTTTTTATCTGTATTTGTTTTTTCTTTTTTTGTCAAGAAATTTCTTACAATATATCAAATATCATGCATATTGCGAATCTTGGGCCACCTATCGTCATTTATTTTGGCTTTACCTCTTGTTGTTCCAACACATCAATGTACTTCAGCAAGCCCAGCTGGCTGAGAAGCTCTGGCAAGTCGTCCATCATCTGTGGGGAGGAGCTACGCTGACTACAGCTGGACGCCCTCCTCGATAAGCACACGTCGTCAAAGTAGTTGCAACCCGGGAAAACGTCCTCTGTACCAAAAAGTCCAAATCTGAGTACGTATTTGTCCTGATAATTAAAAGTCTGCCGAGGACTTACGGGGTTTGTCGCTTCTGTTTCTGTTGGATGCAAAAGAAGGGAAGTGGGAGGAGGAGGAGGTCGGTGGTGGGGAGGACGGTGAAGAAGAGGAGGAAGAGGAAGACGAGGAGGCGGGCTGGGATCCGCGTCTGTCCCTCCAGTTGTCTGAGTTGCTCCCGTTAGACGCTGTCCCACTCTGATTGGCCCATGACTGCAACAAGAGGAGCCATCTTATTTGATCATGAAATCAACAGGAAGTGACCCCAAAATGCCCCGGATTAACCCGTAATGCCCCCGAATCAAAACTAAGTTACCCTGGAATGCTCCAAACCAACAGGAATTAACCCAAAAAACCCTCAAATCAACAGGAAGTGGTCAAATATCAACAGGAAGTGACCCTGAAATGCAACCATATCAACAGGAAGTAACCGGCGTCTATAGGAACTGACCCTGAAATGTCCCTTTGGCAACAGGAGGTGACCCGATATCGACAGGGAGTGACCGCAAAATGCCTCAAAATCAACAGGAAGTGACCCCAAAATGCCCCGAATTAACACGGGATGCCACCGAATCAAAACTAAGTGACCCTGGAATGCTCCAAACCAACAGGAATTAACCCCAAATGCCCCCAAATGTACAGGAAGTGGCCCAATATCAACAGGAAGTGACCCTGAAATGCAACCAAATCAACAGGAAGTAACCGGCGTCTATAGGAACTGACCCTGAAATGTCCCTTTGGCAACAGGAGGTGACCCGATATCGACAGGGAGTGAACGCAAAATGCCTCAAAATCAACAGGAAGTGACCCCAAAATGCCCCGAATTAACACGGAATGCCCCCGAATCAAAACTAAGTTACCCTGGAATGCTCCAAACCAACAGGAATTAACCCAAAAAAACCCTCAAATCAACAGGAAGTGGTCAAATATCAACAGGAAGTGACCCTGAAATGCAACCATATCAACAGGAAGTAACCGGCGTCTATAGGAACTGACCCTGAAATGTCCCTTTGGCAACAGTAGGTGACCCGATATTGACAGGGAGTGACCGCAAAATGCCTCAAAATCAACAGGAAGTGACCCCAAAATGCCCCGAATGCCACCGAATCAAAACTAAGTGACCCTGGAATGCTCCAAACCAACAGGAATTAACACAAAATGCCCCCAAATCAACAGGAAGTGGCCCAATATCAACAGGAAGTGACCCTGAAATGCAACCAAATCAACAGGAAGAAACCGCCGTCTATAGGAAATGACCCTGAAATGTCCCTTTGGCAACAGGAGGTGACCCGATATTGACAGGGAGTGACCGCAAAATGCCTTAAAATCAACAGGAAGTGACCCCAAAATGCCCCGAATGCCACCGAATCAAAACTAAGTGACCCTGGAATGCTCCAAACCAACAGGAATTAACCCCAAAAAAAACTCAAATCAACAGGAAGTGGCCTAGTATCAACAGGAAGTGACCCTGAAATGCAACCAAATCAACAGGAAGTAACCGGCGTCTATAGGAACTGACTCTGAAATGTCCCTTTGGCACAGAAGGTGACCCGATATCGACAGGGAGTGACCGCAAAAGGCCTCAAAATCAACAGGAAGTGACCCCAAAATGCCCCGAATTAATACGGAATGCCACCGAATCAAAACTAAGTGACCCTGGAATGCTCCAAACCAACAGGAATTAACCTAAAATGCCCCCAAATCAACAGGAAGTGGCCCAATATCAACAGGAAGTGACCCTGAAATGCAACCATATCAACAGGAAGTAACCGGCGTCTATAGGAACTGACCCTGAAATGTCCCTTTGGCAACAGGAGGTGACCCGATATCGACAGGGAGTGACCGCGAAATGCCTCAAAATCAACAGGAAGTGACCCCAAAATGCCCCGAATGCCACCGAATCAAAACTAAGTGACCCTGGAATGCTCCAAACCAACAGGAATTAACCCCAAAAAAACCTCAAATCAACAGGAAGTGGCCCAATATCAACAGGAAGTGACCCTGAAATGCAACCAAATCAACAGGAAGTAACCGGCGTCTATAGGAACTGACTCTGAAATGTCCCTTTGGCACAGAAGGTGACCCGATATCAACAGGGAGTGACCGCAAAATGCCTCAAAATCAACAGGAAATGACACCAAAATGCCCCATATCAACCCGGAATGTCCCCGGATCAACAGGAAGTGACCCTGAAATGCCCAAAACCAACAGGAATTTACCCAGAACCCCCCCTCATCAACAGGACGTTGATTATTAGTTAGATCATTAGTTCACTTCCTGTTGATTCGGGGGATTTCTGGATTACTTCGGGGCAACTCTTCGTCTTGATCACCCTAAAATACCTCTAGCAGTGACACCAAAATGCCCCGAAGTACCCCAGAAATCCCCCGACTCAACAGGAAGTGACCTCAAAATGACTCAAAATTACAGGAAGTGAACCAATTTCAACAGGAAGTGACTCTTGAAATGCCTGAAAATCAACAAGATGGGACCCCAAAATGCCCCAAAACAACAGCAACAACAATTAACCCCGAATACCCCTAAATCAACAGGAAGTGACCCAATATCAATAGGAAGTCACCCTGAAATGCCTCAAAATCAACAGGAAGTGACCCTGTAATGCCCCAAAATAAGATAGAAGTGACAATCCGTGCTGATTTGTACCTGGCTGCTGCTTGTGCTCAAGTAGGGTTTGTAGCTGCGACGACTGATATTGCGCATTTCCTTTACAGCCTCCGCTGGCATGGATTTGGAAAAGCCGAGGCCGCTCCAAGTGTCGGTGGGTGTCCGGACTTCGGTCACCACAGGCTTTCTCTGCATCGCTAAAAGGAAACAATTTTAAAAAATAAATAAATAGTACAGCGAGTGATTTTTTTTTTAAATGACAGCAGACCATATTTACGACAAAAATCCTTTCAAAATAAAAGTCACAGAAAAGGCTTGATTATGAATCTAGAAAATTTGATTTGTGATTTGCGGAGAAATTGCCATGGTAGCTTTGCTGTGATGCTTCATATATATCGGGTCACTTCCTGTTGATTTGTGGGCATTTTCAGTCACTTCCTTTTTTTGCCATGTGCCATTTTTTTGGGTATGTGGCAAAATGAATTTTGGCAAGTGGCTTTTTTTTTGCCATGTGTGTCATTTTTTTGGGTATGTGCAAAATGGATTTTGGCATGTGGCATTTTTGGTATGTGGCACAATGAATTTTGGCATGTGGCAATTTTTTTGCCATGTGGCATTTTTTTTTTTTTTTTTTGTATGTGGCAAAATGAATTTTGGCATGTGGTAATTTTTTGGTATGTGGCAAAATCTATTTTGGCATGTGACATTTATTTATTTATTTATTTTGCCATGTGGCATTTTTTTGCCATTAGGCATTTCTTTGGTATGTGGCAAAATGGATTTTGGCATGTGGCAATTTCTGTTGATATTGGGTAACATCCTGTTGATTGGGGGACATTTTGGGGTCACTTTCTATTGATATCGGGTCACTTCCTGTTGATATCGGGTCACTTGCTATTGATTTTGGGGCATTTCGGGTTCTCTTCCTGTTCATATTGGGTTACTTCCTGTTGATTGGTGGCATTTTAGGCACACTTCCTGTTGATATCGGGTCCCTTAGATTTTAGGGCATTTTGTGTTCTCATCCTATTCATAATAGTTCCTGTTGTTTAGGTGGGATTTATGGGTCACTTCCTGTTGTTTTGGGGCATTTCGGGTTCACTTCCTATTGATTTGTGGGCATTTTACGTCACTTCTTTTTGATATCGGGTCATTTCCTGTTGATTTGGGGACATTTTGCAGTCACGTGTATAGGGTATAGGGTCATTTCCTTTTGATGTCTGGTCACTACCTATTGGTCTTGGTGTGTTCTGTTCCTGTTCAGGTTGGGTCACTTCCTGTTGATTTAGGGGCATTTCGGGTTCACTTCCTGTTGATATCAGGTCACGTCCTGTTGATTGGGGGACATTTTGGGGTCACTTTCTATTGATATCGGGTCACTTCCTGTTGATATCGGGTCACTTGCTATTGATTTTGGGGCATTTCGGGTTCTCTTCCTGTTCATATTGGGTTTCTTCCTGTTGATTGGTGGCATTTTAGGGTCACGTCCTGTTGATATCGGGTCACTTTCTATTGATTTTAGCGCATTTTGGTTTGTCTTCCTGTTCTTATTGGGTCACTTCCTGTTCATACGGGGGCACTGCAGGGTCGCTTCCTGTAGTTCTGGGGTTATTTCAGGGTGACTTCCTGTTGATATCGGGTCCCTTACTATTGATTTTAGGGTGTTTTGTGTTCTCATCCTATTCATATTACGGCACTTCCTGTTGTTTAGGTGGGATTTATGGGTCACTTCCTGTTGTTTTGGGGCATTTCGGGTTCATTTCCTCTTGATTTGTAGGCATTTTTAGTCACTTCCTGTTGATATTGGAACATCCTGTTGATTGGGGGACATTTTGGGGTCACTTTCTATTGATATCGGGTCACTTCCTGTTGATATCGGGTCACTTGCTATTGATTTTGGGGCATTTCGGGTTTTCTTCCTGTTCATATTGGGTTACTTCCTGTTGATTGGTAGCATTTTAGAGTCACTTCCTGTTGATATCGGGTTACTTCCTGTTGATTGGTGGCATTTTAGGGTCACTTCCTGTTGATATCAGGTCACTTTCTATTGATTTTAGCGCATTTTGGTTTGTCTTCCTGTTCTTATTGGGTCACTTCCTGTTCATACGGGGGCACTGCAGGGTCGCTTCCTGTAGTTTTGGGGTTATTTCAGGGTCACTTCCTGTTGATATCGGGTCCCTTACTATTGATTTTAGGGCATTTTGTGTTCTCATCCTATTCATATTGGGGCACTTCCTGTTGTTTAGGTGGGATTTATGGGTCACTTCCTGTTGTTTTGGGGCATTTCGGGTTCACTTCCTCTTGATTTGTGGGCATTTTTAGTCACTTCCTGTTGATATTGGGTAACATCCTGTTGATTGGGGGACATTTTGGGGTCACTTTCTATTGATATTGGGTCCCTTCCTGTTGATATCGGGTCACTTGCTATTGATTTTGGGGCATTTCAGGTTCTCTTCCTGTTCATATTGGGTTACTTCCTGTTGATTGGTGGCATTTTAGGGTCACTTCCTGTTGATATCGGGTTACTTCCTGTTGATTGGTAGCATTTTAGGGTCACTTCCTGTTGATATCAGGTCACTTGCTATTGATTTTGGGGCATTTCAGGTTCTCTTCCTGTTCATATTGGGTTACTTCCTGTTTATTGGTGGCATTTTAGGGTCACTTCCTGTTGATATCGGGTCACTTTCTAAGGATTTTAGCGCATTTTGGTTTGTCTTCTTGTTCTTATTGGGTCACTTCCTGTTCATACGGTGGCACTGCGGGGTCACTTCCTGTAGTTTTGGGGTTATTTCAGGGTCACTTCCTGTTGATATCGGGTCCCTTACTCTTAGGGCATTTTGTGCTCTCATCGTATTCATATTAGGGCACTTCCTGTTGTTTAGGTGGGATTTATGGGTCACTTCCTGTTTGTGGGCATTTTTAGACACTTCCTGTTGATATTGGGTAACCTCCTGTTGATTGGGGGACATTTTGGGGTCACTTTCTATTGATATCGGGTCACTTGCTGTTGATATCGGCTCACTCCTAGTTAATTTACAGGTATCTTGGACTTTCTGTAGATATCGGGTCACTTCCTGTTTATTTCGGGAGCATTTCGGGTTCCCTTCCTGTTTGTTTCAGCCCACTTCCTGTTGATTCGGGGCATTTCGAGGACACTTCTGGTTAATCCGGATTCATTTTGTTGTTACTTCCTGTAATATCGAGTCATTTCCTGTTGATTTTCAGGCAATTTGGACGTCCTGTACATAACAGGTACAGTCCTGTTTATTTTTGGGGCATTTTGGGTTCTATTCCTGTTCCTATTGGCTCATTTCCAGTTGATTTTGGGGCATTTAGGGGTAACTTGCAGTTGATATTGAGTCATTTGGGTTGAAAATAATAGGGAGTGAATGGAAGTTTTTGTGCCATTGAAATGAATGGTGAATAGGGACATTGAAAATCAATGGGAAATTTTGCCCATTAGAAATGAATGGGAAAATTTGGGGTAAATGTTTGCCAAACTGAAATAAAGTTGTATAGTTTTTTGGCAAGACCTACACATCTTTATTGCTCCTTAGCGTCCAGAATTTTTTTATGTAGAAATGATGTAATTTAGGCAAAAACTGTAAACCGAGGAGTATTAATTTGATTTTTTTTTTTTTTCTTTCTTTCTTCAAAAAGCCCACATTTTCAGGCGAATAAAAATTTTTGCATTTCAGAAGCCGCAGTAGAAGAGTAACGAAACATTGTAGTCACTAACCTCTGGTCGCAAGCAATTTCTTTTTCTCATAGTCGTAAACCTGCAGAGCACAAACGGGAAATAAAGTGGGTAAATAATGCATGAAATGGAATCCCTTGTGAGTGCAGGCAGGATAAAGCTCATTTACAGAACTTACAATTATTTATACCACTTCCTGGAAGTATCATAGTGGCAATAGTGTTAATAATTTTTCAGTAACTATGGTGTGTAACATAACAAATGTTAGACAACAGTGCACAGAAATCAGATTAGGTAAGTAGAAATGTCTAAATACTTAACCGTGTCTTCAATGTTTATCACTAGCAGACGTCCAATCCATTTGAAGCGGGAGGGTGGCAGTCGTTCATTCACTGCCATCTCCCCGTCTTCAAAAGGATTAAACGTCTATGGCTGTCAGTGGCAGCCAATGCAGTTAGCTGTAAGTTCATTGTGGGGCATTTCATGTCATTTCCTGTTGGATTTCAGTCACTTCCTGTTGATTTTGGGACATTTACAGGTGACTTCCTGTTGATTTTGCATGACCGAAAAGGAAGAATGTCCCCAAATGAATGGGAAGTGACTCAAAATCAACAGGAAGTAACCTGTGAGTTAATTTGCAGGTGTTTACAGCTCACTTCCTGTGGATTTTGGGGCATTTCGCATCATTTCCTGTAGGATGTCGGTCACTTCCTGTTGATTTTGGGCCATTTACAGGTCACATCCTGTTGAATTTGGGTATCTGAACAAAAAGTGACGCAAGAAATCATTTGGAAGTAGCCTGTGAGTTTATTTTGGGGCATTTCACATCAATTCCTGTTGATTTTCAGTCACTTCCTGTTGATTTTGCATGACCGAAAAGGAAGAATGTCCCCAAATGAATGGGAAGTGACTCAAAATCAACAGGAAGTAACCTGTGAGTTAATTTGCAGGTGTTTACAGCTCACTTCCTGTAGGATTTCGGTCACTTCCTGTTGATTTTGGGCCATTTACAGGTCACATCCTGTTGAATTTGGGTATCTGAACAAAAAGTGACGCAAGAAATCATTTGGAAGTAGCCTGTGAGTTCATTTTGGGGCATTTCACATCAATTCCTGTTGATTTTCAGTCACTTCCTGTTGATTTTGGGGCATTTACAGGTGACTTCCTGTCGATTTTGCATGACCGAAAAGGAAGAATGTCCCTAAATGAATAGGAAGTGACTCAAAATCAACAGGAAGTAACCTGTAGGTTAATTTTTAGGTGTTTACAGGTCACTTCCTGTGGATTTTGGGGCATATCACATCAGTTCCTGTTGGATTTCAGTCACTTCCTGTTGATTTTGGGGCATTTACAGGTCCCGTCCTGTTGATTTTGGGGTATTTATGGGTCACTTCCTGTTTATTTCGGTTTACTGAAAGGGAAGTGACGCAAGAATGTCCCCAAATGAATAGGAAGTGACTCCAAATCATTTGGTAGTAATCTGTGATTAAATTTTGGGTATTTCACGTCATTTCCTGTTGATTTTCGGTCACTTCCTGTTGATTTTGGGCCATTTACAGGTCACATCCTGTTGAATTTGGGTATCTGAACAAAAAGTGACGCAAGAAATCATTTGGAAGTAGCCTGTGAGTTCATTTTGGGGCTTTTCACATCAATTCCTGTTGATTTTCAGTCACTTCCTGTTGATTTTGGGGCATTTACAGGTGACTTCCTGTTGATTTTGCATGACCGAAAAGGAAGAATGTCCCCAAATGAATGGGAAGTGACTCAAAATCAACAGGAAGTAACCTGTGAGTTAATTTGCAGGTGTTTACAGCTCACTTCCTGTGGATTTTGGGGCATTTCACATCATTTCCTGTAGGATTTCGGTCACTTCCTGTTGATTTTGGGCCATTTACAGGTCACATCCTGTTGAATTTGGGTATCTGAACAAAAAGTGACGCAAGAAATCATTTGGAAGTAGCCTGTGAGTTCATTTTGGGGCTTTTCACATCAATTCCTGTTGATTTTCAGTCACTTCCTGTTGATTTTGGGGCATTTACAGGTGACTTCCTGTTGATTTTGCATGACCGAAAAGGAAGAATGTCCCCAAATGAATGGGAAGTGACTCAAAATCCACAGGAAGTAACCTGTGAGTTAATTTGCAGGTGTTTACAGCTCACTTCCTGTGGATTTTGGGGCATTTCACATCATTTCCTGTAGGATTTCGGTCACTTCCTGTTGATTTTGGGCCATTTACAGGTCACATCCTGTTGAATTTGGGTATCTGAACAAAAAGTGACGCAAGAAATCATTTGGAAGTAGCCTGTGAGTTCATTTTGGGGATTTTCACATCAATTCCTGTTGATTTTCAGTCACTTCCTGTTGATTTTGGGGCATTTACAGGTGACTTCCTGTTGATTTTGCATGACCGAAAAGGAAGAATGTCCCCAAATGAATAGGAAGTGACTCAAAATCAACAGGAAGTAACCTGTGAGTTAATTTGCAGGTGTTTACAGCTCACTTCCTGTGGATTTTGGGGCATTTCGCATCATTTCCTGTAGGATTTCGGTCACTTCCTGTTGATTTTGGGCCATTTACAGGTCACATCCTGTTGAATTTGGGTATCTGAACAAAAAGTGACGCAAGAAATCATTTGGAAGTACCCTATGAGTTCATTTTGGGGCATTTCACATCAATTCCTGTTGATTTTCAGTCACTTCCTGTTGATTTTGCATGACCGAAAAGGAAGAATGTCCCCAAATGAATGGGAAGTGACTCAAAATCAACAGGAAGTAACCTGTGAGTTAATTTGCAGGTGTTTACAGCTCACTTCCTGTAGGATTTCGGTCACTTCCTGTTGATTTTGGGCCATTTACAGGTCACATCCTGTTGAATTTGGGTATCTGAACAAAAAGTGACGCAAGAAATCATTTGGAAGTAGCCTGTGAGTTCATTTTGGGGCATTTCACATCAATTCCTGTTGATTTTCAGTCACTTCCTGTTGATTTTGGGGCATTTACAGGTGACTTCCTGTTGATTTTGCATGACCGAAAAGGAAGAATGTCCCTAAATGAATAGGAAGTGACTCAAAATCAACAGGAAGTAACCTGTAGGTTAATTTTTAGGTGTTTACAGGTCACTTCCTGTGGATTTTGGGGCATATCACATCAGTTCCTGTTGGATTTCAGTCACTTCCTGTTGATTTTGGGGCATTTACAGGTCCCGTCCTGTTGATTTTGGGGTATTTATGGGTCACTTCCTGTTTATTTCGGTTTACTGAAAGGGAAGTGACGCAAGAATGTCCCCAAATGAATAGGAAGTGACTCCAAATCATTTGGTAGTAATCTGTGATTAAATTTTGGGTATTTCACGTAATTTCCTGTTGATTTTCGGTCACTTCCTGTTGATTTTGGGGCATTTACAGGTGACTTCCTGTTGATTTTGGAGTATTTATGGGTCATTTCCTGTTTATTTTGGTTTACTGAAAGGGAAGTGACGCAAGAATGTCCCCAAATGAATAGGAAGTGACTCCAAATCATTTGGAATTAACCTGTGAGTTAATTTTGGGTATTTCAAGTCATTTCCTGATGGATTTCGGCAACTTCCGGTTGATTTTGGAGCATTTACGGGTCACTTCCTGTTGATTTTGGGTTACTGAAAAGGAAAAAAGGTCACCAAATGAATGGGAAATGACTCAAAATCAACAGGAAGTAACCTGTTAGTTAATTTTGAAGTACTGACAGGTCACTTCCTTTTATGGGCATTTCATGTCATTTCCTGTTGATTTTTGGGCACTTCGTGTGGATTTTGGGGCATTTACAGGTTACTTCCTGTTGATTTTGCATTACTGAAAAAGGAACAATGTCCCCAAATAATTAGTAAGAGACTCAAAATCAACAGGAAGTTACCTGTGAGTTAACTTTGGGGCATTTCACGTCATTTCCTGTTGTTTTTCGGTCACTTCCTGTGATTTTGGGGGGTTTACTAGTCACTTCCTGTTGATTTGGGGGCATTTACGGGCCAGCTCCTGCTGATTTTGGGTTACTGAGAAGGAAAAACGTCCCCAAATGAATAGGAAGTGACTCAAAATCAACAGGAAGTAACGTGTGAGTTCATTTTGGAATATTTACAGGTCATTTCCTGTGGATTTTGGGGCATTTCACATCATTTCCTGTAGGATTTCGGTCACTTCCTGTTTATTTTGGGGCATTTACAGTCAGCTCCTGTTGATTTTGGGTTACTGAACAGGAAGTGACGCAAGAATGTCCCTGAATGAATAGGAAGTGGCTCAAAATCATTTGGAAGGTAACCTGTGAGTAAATATTGGGCATTACACATCAATTCCTGTTGGATTTCGGTCACTTCCTGTTGATTTTGGAGGATTTACATTTCATTTCCCGTTGACTTTGGGTTACTGAAAAGCAAAAAACGTCCTCAAATGAATAGGAAGTGACTGAAAATCAACAGAAAGTAACCTGTGAGTTAATTTTGAGTTACTTACAGGTCCCGCCCTGTTGAATTTGCGTAACTGAAAAAAAGTGACGCAAGAAATCATTTGGAAGTGAGGTCATTTTTGGGGCATTTCATATCAATTCCTGTTGATTTTCGGTCACTTCCTGTTGATTTTGAGGCATTTACAGCTGACTTCCTGTTGATTTTGGGGTATTTATGGGTCACTTCCTGTTTATTTTGGTTTACTGAAAGGTAAGTGACGCAAGAATATCCACAAATGAATAGGAAGTGACTCCAAATCATTTGGAAGTAACCTGTGAGTTCATTTTGGGCATTTCACGTCATTTCCTGTTGGATTTCGGCAACTTCCGGTTGATTTTGGGGCATTTACGGGACACTTCCTGTTGATTTTGGGTTACTGAAAAGGAAAAAACGTCCCCAAATGAATAGGAAATGACTCAAAATCAACAGGAAGTAACCTGTAAGGAAATTTTGAAGTACTTACAGGTCATTTCCTGTTGATTTTTGGGCACTTCCTGTTGATTGTGGGGCATTTACAGGTTACTTCCTGTTGATTTTGCGTTAATGAAAAAGGAACAATGTCCCCAAATAATTAGTAAGCGACTCAAAATCAACAGGAAGTAACCTGCGAGTTAACTTTGGGGCATTTCACGTCATTTCCTGTTGTTTTTCGGTCACTTCCTGTTGATTTTGGGGGGTTTACAGGCCATGTCCTTTTGATTTTGGGTTACTGAGAAGGAAAAACGTCCCCAAATGAATAGGAAGTGACTGAAAATCAACAGGAAGTAACCTGTAAATGCCCTAAAATGAACAGGAATTGACATGTGCATGCCCTCAAGAATGGCTATGAATGTTCTGGTGTCAATGCCATTGACGGTGCTAGACGTCTTATCCATTTTGACTGTGAAGGGGCAAATGAACGCGGACATGAAAGTGAGCCAAGTACAGTAGTGCACTTGATCACACAACTCGATGGTATTACAATGTCAAACTAAAAGCATGTGATTTTGTGTGTATAGTACAAATAAGCTAAGCGTGTCAGGAAAAAGAAATGTATTTCTATTGTACATTCGACACCCTTGATGTACATTTCTAACAGGGAAATGAAGTTCTCGTGTGATTTTTCGCACCTCCGATTCTGAGACGTCGACGCAAACATCCCGGGACAGCATCACGTCTCTCCTCAGGCTGTTCCTGCGCTCCGTCTTCCCTCGCTCCGTTTCTGCATTCAGCAACCTTGTACATTCAAAAGATAACGCAGACGGACAAGGATTAAGTTGGGGAGAGTTATAAAAGACCTTCCTTCTCTTATAACACAATAGGGAGAAAAGCATTTGTTGTCTGTAAAATTACGGGACGTATACGCAGACGTTGAGTATTCTTTTCTTTTGAGTCACTTTGGGGACATTCTTCTTTTTCAGTAACCTAAAATCAACAGGAAGTGACTGAAAATCAACAGGAAATGACATAAAATGCCCCAAAATTAACTGGTTGCCTGGTATTGGCTGCCACTGACGTCCATTGACGTCCCATTCATTTTGCCTGGATTGGACGTCTAGCGCCATCAATGGCACGTGTCACTTCCTGTTGATTTTAGGGCATTTACAGGTTACTTTTCTGTTGATTTTGAGTCACTTCCTAATCATTTGGTGACATTCTTGAGTCACCTCCTTTTCAGCAACCCAAAATCAACAGGAAGTGACCCATAAATACCTCATAAGGAAAAGGAAGCGACGGAAAATCAACAGAAAATGACGTCAAATAACCCAAAATGAACTTACTAACTGGCATTGGCTGCCACTGACGACCATAAACATCCAGTCCATTAAAACAACTTCAAACGGATTGGGCATCTATTCAGCAGGGTCGAGAACGAAAAGTGGTATTTGATATGTGGCAAAATGTAGTTTTTTTTGTCATGTGCCATTTTTTGGGTATGTGGCAAAATGAAATTCGGCTGAGGCATTTTTTTGCCACGAGGCATTTTTTGGTAAGTGGCAAAATGGATTTTGGCATGTGGCATTGTTATGGTATGTGGCAAATTGATTTTGCCATGTGGAATTTTTTTGGTATGTGGCAAAATGGATTTTGGCATGTGGCATTTTTTGGTATGTGGCAAAATGGATTTTGGCATGTGGCATTTTTTGGTTGTGGAAAATTGATTTTGCCATATGGCTTTTTTTTGGGGGGGGTATGTGGCAAAATGAATTTTGGCAAGTAGCATTTTTTTTTTGCCATGTGTGTCTTTTTTTGGTATGTGGCAAAATGGATTTTGGCATGTGGCATTTTTTTGGTATGTGGCAAATTGATTTTGCCATGTGGAATTTTTTGGTATGTGGCGAAATGAATTTTGGCATGTGGCAATTTTTTTGCCATGCGGCATTTTTTTTTTTTTTTTTTTTTTTTTTTGTATGTGGCAAAATTAATTTTGGCATGTGGTAATTTTTTGGTATGTGGCAAAATCTATTTTGGCATGTGACATTTATTTATTTATTTATTTTGCCATGTGGCATTTTTTGCCATTAGGGATTTCTTTGGTATGTGGCAAAATGGATTTTGGTATGTGCCTTTTTTGGTATGTGGCAAAATGAATTTTGCCATGTGGCATTTTTTTGGTATGTGGCAAAATGGATTTTGCCATGTGGCAAAATTGATTTTGCCAAGTGGCATTTATTTATTTGTTCTTTTTGGAGCTTTTTTTTTGCCATGTGTTTTTTTTTGGGGGGGGGGGGGTTGGTATGTGGCAAAATGGATTTTGACATGTACCATTTAATTTTTTTCTTGCCATGTAGCATTTTTTTTTTTTTCTCTTTGGTATATGGCAAAATGGATTTTGACATGTGGTATTTTTTTGGTATGTTGTTAAATGGATTTTGACGTGGCATTCTTTTGGTATGTGTCAAAATTGATTTTGCCATGTGGCATTTTTTTTTTTTTTTTTTTTTGTATGTGGCAAAATGGATTTGTGTGTGGCATTTTATTTTTGGTATATGGCATTTTTGCAGGCCATGCACATCCATGCTATTGACGGCTATGCATGTCCAAATTTTCCATTCATTTTAAATGGCAGAAAAACATGTGTGACTGTGATTTTTGACCAAACACCTACCATTACAGTGCATTGACATTCAACTGGCACCCAGGTCAGGCTACGCTATTGACGGCTATGCACGTCCAAATTTGCCATTCATATGAAATGGCAGAAAAACATGTGTGGCTGTGATTTCTAACCATACACTTACCATTTCAGCGCATTGACATTCAACTAGAACCCAAGTCAGGCTATGCCAATGACGGCTATGAACGTCCAAATTTTCCATTCATTTTGAATGGCAGAAAAAGGTGTTGTTGTGATTTTTTACCAAACACATTACATTATAGCGCATTGACATTCAACTGGCACCCAAATAGGGCTATGCCATTAACGGCTATGAACGTCCAAACGTGAGTCTCTCCATCTACTAGTGATTAACTCACAGCAGAAGGATGAAAATAGCTTGTTTTTCTATTTATTAGTTGTTATTAGTTGATCCCGATGGTCTGAAAACTCACCTGCATGTAAACGCCTGTCCTGTGGAATGACGTCTAGCCTGGTTGAAAACTTTGATCAACTCTGGACTCTGCAGACTTCCCCTTCGACCCATCAGCGTCGTCCTGAGGCCACCGGGGATGTTCATCGCTTCCTCCGCTGATGTCATCATCATCATATCCTTGGAGTTTTCGTCATCTGATTGGCTGGACTGGTCGTCGTTTTCAAGGATCTAAATAGGAATGACGTTTTTATTTAAGGGTTTTGTTTTCTTTTGAGAGTGACATTTGTTAAACACCTTCTCCAGCGGGCGACTGTCTGTTCCCTTCAGTACCGCCCTGCTTTCTTCATTGGGGGCAGGTAACCCGGGTGGAGGTGATGGACGAGACTTTGTAGCACTTGGAACCTCAGGAACAGGAGAAGGTAAAGGTCCTACATAACGTAGAGGAAATAGCAGACATTTGCACGAGTCACTATGATCCGAGTCACAAGTAGGTCCCGGGTCTTACCTGTTTTGGTCGAGTTGAGTCACTAGTTTATCTCGAGTCAAGTCGAGTCTTGAGGTCATGTCGTGTCGAGTCACAATATTGTTAAGCCAGTCGTGTCAAGTCAAAACCTTGTCGAGTCTCGAGTCATTTCTCACAAGTCCAGTCTCGAGTTTTGCCTCACGAGTCGAGTCCCGGACCATCCTAGCTCAAGTGAGTCAAGTCCGAGTCAAATTGCGACCCCAATTGCAGATGACTTTGTGCCGGTTCTGGCCTCAGCTCACAAGATCCACATAGCAATCAAGCCCGCTGAACGACAGTGCGCCAGATGTGGCCGGGATCAACAATCTTACAGTCCAAATGATAGGTTACGCGCTGTTCCGGGGCGGACCGTGCAGACCGGTTGCGCTCAAAATGTGAAATTTAACGGTCGATTTGTGACGTCACAGCAGCGCGTACCCTGAAGGCGGGCATCTGCGCTGCGACACTAAACAGGAAAACATGCAGGAGTCAGGACACAAATTTTTATGGTAAATTCTTTATTCAAAGTCATAATCTCTTTTGAAGATCCCGCTTGACTGTTGAACAAGTTATTCAGTCGAGCGTTAACGTTACCAAAATATAACTGGAGCGGACTTGGGCCAGATGTACTGCAAATTTCGATCCGCTCCAGTATCTATTTGAACAATGAGCCAAACTCAGTATGGATTCACTCTCCGGATCAGCAAACAGTTTGGGCCAGAACTGGTCCAAAGTAGCAGAAACCACATTAATGAATGGCCCTGATATGGCAAACATGTTACCCATTCTGGGGCAGCACTGGGCCAGATCAAAACCATTTTCAGTATTAAATCAGTGGTCCGTTTTGTTCAATATATCGTTCTGTAATGTGTTTCTATTGTGTTAAAACACTACATTTATGCTGCAAATGTTTCAACGTTTGTATGCATACTGTTAGGGCCCCTGTTCCCTCCTCCTTGTGTGTGTGTGTGTATGGGTGTCACTGCCTTGATTGCAGGATTGGACAGATGGGTGAGCCCGGGATCAGGTGCCGGTGATCATCGTCAGTAGCTTACTCAAACCAGTCCTTTGCCTCACATCAGTGCCAGATCAACAACTCAACTCCATCAGTTTGTGACTCCAGTTTACAACTAACAAAGAATCTTGTAATCCTTATTCAGCTCATTTTTTGTTTTTCTCTAGATCAGGGGTGCCCAAGTCCGGTCCTCTAGCTTGTTTTCCATGTCTCCCTCCTTTAACATACCTGAATCAAATGATCGGCTCATCAGCAAGCTCTCCAAGAGCCTGATAACGATCCTGGTTATTTGATTCAGGTGTGTTAGAGGAGGAAGACATGGAAAACGAGCTGGATCGGGGCTCTCGAGGACTGGAATTGGGCACACTTGCCCTTGATCCTGTACTGCTTGCCTGCCAGAACGCTTGCCTGCTCGTTCACCTGTTCTATCACCAAGCTGCCAGCCGGATTCTTCGGACACTATCTGCCACTTGATCTAACCATCAATAAACTCTTGTTATCACTGCCAGTTTGCCTGGACCAGTTCTGGCCTAAACTGTTTGCTATCTGGGAATATGGACTACATCTGACCCAGTACTGGCCCAGATTGGGTAAAATGTGTGCCATATCCGGGCCATACATTAGTGTCATGTCTGCTACTTTGGACCAGTTCTGGCACAAAACTGTTTGCTGATCCGGCAAGTGAATTCGTGCTGAGTTTGGGTCGGATCCGTTTTATGAAATTGGGCCGAAATTTGCATTACATCTGGCCCATGTCCACTCCAGTTATATTTTGCTATCTGAGAACATGGACTACATCTGGCCCAGATTGGGTAAGATGTGTGCTATATCCAGGCCATTCATTAATGTTTTGTCTGCTACTTTGGACTAGTTCTGGCACAAAACTTTTTGCTGATCCGGCAAGTGAATTTGTGCTCTGGACTACATCTGGCCCAGTGCTGGCCCAGATTGGGCAACGTGTGCCATAGCTGGGCCATACATTAATGTTGTGTCTGCTACTTTGGTCCAGTTCTGACACAAATCTGTTTGCTAATCCGGCAAGTGAATCCAGAGTTTGGCCCAAAAAGACACTGGGGCAGATCCGTTTCACAAAATTGGGCCAAAATTTGCTCAACATCTGGCCTATGTCACTCCAGTTAATATTTTGCCATCTTTGGAGTCATCAAATTTGCGACTCGAATCCGAGTCCCTGTGACTCGAGTCCAGTTGTCTGGGAAATAGTCATGTCAAGTGAATAAATGACATTAGCGCATTAAGAGAATAACTCAAGCTCACCGTGTTCCGAAAGACGCAGCTGTTGCAGCAACATGTTGAGCCAATAGCTGGTCAACTCATTGCTGGCCAGAACGGCATCAGGCGCCACACTGGTTTCCTTTGCGGCATCGCAAGAATCCAAGCCCAACAATAGGCGACGGGCTTCGTAAAGACACTGGATGTTCCTTTCGAGACCTTTCACCACCACGGACTGCAATGAATACACAGTGGTTAAGGACTTTGGGGCTTTACCGTAGGGTTATACATATACATATATATATATATATATATATATATATATACATAAACAACTACAGGATAATCTGTGGCAATCACAGGGGCATTATTTCACTCTCTGTGACAGCCCTGCCCGTTTAATTGTTATTTTTTGAGACTTTCAGTCAGCTGATCTCGCCTCTGCCAGCTGGCTGCTTCCCCTACTACTGTGACGAAAGCTGATCGATGCCGGACGGACTGACGTCGCCGCCGATGATTGGCCACGATGAAAAGGTGCCAAGCTTCTTAAACCTGTCAACACTCTAGGATGTCGCATTTGACAGCATTCGTGCCGCGGTCCTCCTCGCCAGCTGTTTGCTCACCATTCACTCTCGTGTGCGTTTGATCGCTAGTTTGATACACTCCCGCTTTTTCGGTGAGGTCTTTTGTGTTTATTCGTTATTGGGTCGTTTTTGTTCACCACTGTAAATAAGAGCACTGGGCAGTAGGGGTAAGCGGCCATTTCTGTTCAACCCGTTTTCTCCTGTTTTCTTTAGAGTAGGAAGCTAGGGAAGTGGCTGTGTTTTTGTTCTTTCCTTTTTACGATCAGGGTTTAGTTAGCGGGTGGGGATTAAGTGTAGTTCCTTTTGTTTGTTGTTTTGGCCTGGGCTTACCCTGAAGCCGCGCCTCTTCTGCATTTTGCATATATTCATTGCGAGTTTGATTATTGTGAATAAATTGTGTCCACTTGTAAACTTGTGTGGCTTGTTTTATGTTACGCCCTTTGCGAGCAGTCCTTGGGACGTAACACTCTCCAACCCGGGCAAGTTTCTCACCCGGATCCTGCTCACCCATGCTCTTCCTGCCATTAGAAGCACCCACTTTTTCCAGCATCCTGGCTTCATGCCGAGCCACTCCACATTCAACCACATCTCCGCCGTTCGATTGCTGATAGAAAAGACCTATGAATTCTGTAAGGATCACCATCTCTTCTGCAGATTTGTAGATCTTAAGGCTGCCTTCGACACAGCTGTGGACTAGCCTGCTGTCCCATGGACCACCACCTAAGATTGTCTCCTGGTTAAAGCTGCTTTATATCGATGCGCAGAGCTATGTCCGTGAGAACGGCAAAGACTCCAACTGGTTTACCATCTCTAGCAGCATACGTCGAGGCCGTGTGGCTTCTTCAGATATTTTCATCATCAACCATTTGATGTCCAGGGTCTGTGAACAGATCCCTGGAGTGTCCCTTGGCAGCTCCCAACAAACTGACCCAGAGTATGCTGATGACACCACTTGCGCAGGACATCACACAGTCTGCTGAGAGATGCACTGGGCATACAGTATACAGTGAAGAAGCAGAGAAGCTTGGCCTCCATGTGAGCTGGACAAAAACTAAGTTCATGTATGTCATTCATGGATCAGATCCTCCTCTCCCTTGGCTCAGCAATGACTTCTCAGGGCCTGTCAAGAACTTTGTGTATCTAGGGCAGGGGTGGGAAAACCGGCCCTCGAGGGCCGCAGTGGGTCCTGGTCTTTGTTCCAACCAGGGGTCGCGTTAACCGAATATTTTCCGTCGTTGACCGATTTTTTAAAACGGTGACGGAAAAAACTGAAGTCCATCTGTCATTTTGACCGGTTGCAATTCACACCCCAGACCACAGGGTGGCGAGTGAGCATATTAATTAGCTATTGTCTCTCTTGATGCATGACGTCGTTGGCCTTACTCTGAAAAATGTCAAGGCAACTGAGTGTCCAAAGTTTCTTCAAAAAGCCCCAAAACGACAATGGTGTTGATAAAAGAGGTGAAAAAACAGGGACTGTACAAGCGGGCAAGCAATTCAAGTCCATGTGCACCAGGAGGAAAGTGTGAGACTACGTTCAGGCCACAGCAGGTGAACTATTAATTTCATTGTTCCATATGCTACATATGGTAGGCTACCTAACTACTGGGGCCACAGTCAGCTGTTTTTGTCACTGCGGAGAAAAAGTTACATAGTCATCTGCTTGATGTGTGATGGCACGGTGTGGATTCTCTGTTAAGCTTGTTCGGACAGAATATTAATTTTAAATACTATTGAATATGTTGAAGCGGTATGCAATGTTAAGAGTCGTGTTCGCTGTAGGTGCACTATCCTAGACCCCTCACTATCCACTCGTGGGGGCCTGCGCTTGTCAGTGACGTTCCTTATTCTCGCTAGATGATTATACAACTTTAACATTTGTTAATAATACGCTCTGTGTGTAGTATCATCCATCGCTTTTCCTTTTTAAATGGGCACTTATAAGCGAACGCAAGAAGTAACAACGGGAACATTTTTAAACAGGCAGTTCACGGGAGAGCATATCGACTCTTCGGCCAATCATATAGCGAGAGCGAGTGGATAGTGAGGGGACCGCGCGCGGCTCTTAAAGGCTCAAACACACCAGCAACGTGAACGTCGCGTCAACGATCTCGCCGCGATTACGCTTCGAAACGTGAGAGTCAATCAGCCAACGCACACCAGTCGCAGTGCCTCCACGTGTTAGACGCGTCCCAGAAGCGCTAAACGCGACGCACGCGAAAAGAACGGCAGAGTTTGTTTTTTGACGCGAGACAAAACCCCCCTGCGTCAATACTACTAGGTAGGATCGGGCAGGCCGGAAGTCACTCGTGTAAAAATACGGTGGATCCGGTCAATTTTCAAAATGATATGCAACCGTAACTTCCTATACAAATATAATAAACTGAAATGAGCTAAAACACCTGCAATTAATACGAATAATACACAAATCCTGCTACACAATAAACTTAATTCCTGCGTGGTGCCTTAACTTGAGAAAAAAACATCAATAAAGCTTAGAAAAATGTTCATAAGAAAAAAAATGTTAAAATCTTTGTCATTGGGATTGCTTTTTGCTTCAGCACATGACTTCTTTTTTCTTCTTTCAAAAAGAAAGCTCGCCAATACGCGGGGTCTGAAAGGCAAAGTGTTGTTGTTTTATTACCTTTAAATACCCGCTATTCTCGCGCGATCTTGCAATCCTCGCGTGAACAGATCGAGCCGCTCCACAGACGCGCTGCTCGTGAAACGCGTCCTATGGAAATTGACGCCGAGCGTCACTGGTGCGTAATCGCGGCGAGATTGTTGACGCGACGTTCACGTTGCTGGTGTGTTTGAACCTTAAGTGTCTCTGTCACGTGACTGTCGTAGCCGGGAACGCGCTCGGCCAAATGGACACACAAGTACGGAAGGTGAATTATGCCAAACAAAGGGTCACCACAATGTCATTATCATCATTTTAAAAATTTAAGTGACAGGTAAAAATAGATTATGACCGGATTTTTACGACCCTGTCAGTCAAAATGACAGACAACGAAAAAGTCTAGCGCAACCTCTGGTTCCAACTGATTCAGCACAGACAGTTTAACCAATGAGATTTCAGCAGAAAAAAGAAACACCTGACTGCAATCAACTGATTGCACTTGTAAGAAACTAAATTGGTGAAAGGCGGTCCTCGTGATGGGTATGAACAAAAAAAAAAACACCCACTGCGGACCTTTGCGAAATAGTTTGCCCACCCCGATCTAGGGTCTACAGTAACCCTTGAACCAGCAACGGGCAAATAAGGGCATAACAGATACAGGATACCTTCTGACCAAGGAAGCCCAACGCGCATGTCATGCAGCTGACTGATATTGACGCTGACAACGCAAGACAAGCAGGGGATGCCCAAGACATCTACAAGCCCATGTTTGGACCACCAAATTTTGCCATCACCTCTTCTGAGGGCCAACAATGGACCATCCAGAACAATGGTGGTACATCCTGTCTTGCCACAAGCAACGCCTGATAACAAGAAGACTCCAGGGCTGAGAATTTGCTCCTTTTGCTCTAAGCCTGATAAAATCTCCAACTCTGGTTGCCTTGGCAACAGTGATGCATGGGCTCATCGGCCCATCCCACAACAGAAAATAACTCTAAAAAACAACCAAAGACACCTTTCTCCACAGCGGACCACAGCCCTCCTCACCAGCGCCTTCAAAAGACTGAATTCTTTAGCTAGCGCTGTCTTTTCTCGGGATTCTTTTGTTGATGGTGATCTGGATCTAGCCTTCCTCCTCGCCTGGGTCTAGCTGCTGTTTTGCCTCGCTGTATGATTGCTGTCGACTTGGAATAAATTGTCAACTTGTGTTACGAAGCCTTTTTCTAGCTTTTTAAAATGGAGTCAGTACAAGGGGTTAAAACTAAAGCGAACACGTGGAGTTTGGCCATTTGGCCGGATTGTCGGGGTTCCGCTAGCCTGGGTCATTGGAATTGCGTGAGTGCGGTTCCGCCGGTTTGGCTGGTGTGATTCCAGGAATCTAAGGTCAAATAAGGTCAAATTCCAACAGTCTCTGGAAACCACTCTGGCGGCACCAGATCTTCCGTAAGACAAATGTTAGGATTTACAACTCTGCCGTACATTTTATTCTGCTAAATGGCTCGGAAACATGGCCCTTAAATAAGACTCTGGCTGCTAGGCCAGATGGCTTTCACGGCAGGGCCCTCAGGACCATTGAAAACATCAAGCGGCCCCAGGGGATTTCCAACGAAGCGCTCAGAGCCCGTACAAGCCAGCCGAGAGCATCTGCTGGTTTGGTCATGTACTGCGCCTGACTCTGAACCGTCCAACCATTTGACCTAAAGGTCTCTGGCTGGAAAGGACCGCTAGGCAAGCCTCACATTCGATGGCTCGATGGCACAGATGACCTTCAACACCACGGAGTTACTCTGAAGGTTGTAGAACTCCTGGTTTATCTGGTTGGCTTAACGCACAGGGACGGGATGCCGCCCCCACTGCAAGAGTTTATTGATTGATTGGAAAACAACTAGGCGGGACGGTAACCGAGTGGTTACCAGGTCCATCTCTCAGTTCTGAGATCAACAGTTCAATCCTGGGCTCCGGCCTTCCTGAGTGGAGTTTGCATGTTCTCCCCGTATCTGCGGGGGGTTTCATCCCAAAAAGATGCACGGCAGGCTGATAGAACACTCCAAATTGTCCGGAGTGTGAATTGTTGTCTAAATGTGCCCTGCAATTGGCTGGCAACCAATTCAGGGTGCACCCCTGAGTTAGCTACAGCACCTCCGTGACCCTTGTGAAGATAAGCAGCATGGAAAATGAATGGATGAAAAACAACAATGAACTCAAAATACAGAAAACCAAATCAGAGGGAACACAAGAAAATTGAAACATGTGAAATTGTGATACCTTGTTGCTCTGTTTCGCTTTCGGCTTGACGCTAATGAAAACACCAAGGTTTTGCATCATCTGAGCGAGCGTGCTAGGATCTGCCTCAGCATCTTCCCGCATGTCAAACATCAAGCACACTGGCAGGCAGTCCTGTGTGTACACAGAGAAAATAAACAACACATACTTTTTTTGTTACAAATTGCTCGTCCTCACAAGGCAAGTAAGCCTGCAGTCAAACTTTTACAGATAATGACGCTAATCTGCAATGTCAGCATTATTGTTGCAGTGGAAAACTACATCATGCTGAGATCAGATAGACAACCACGGGCAATTCAGGTACAGTGTATATACAGTGCCTTGCAAAAGTATTCGGCCCCCTTGAACCTTGCAACCTTTCGCCACATTTCAGGCTTCAAACATAAAGATATCATATTTTAATTTTTTGTCAAGAATCAACTACAAGTGGGACACAATCGTGACGTGGAACAAAATTTATTGGATAATTTAAACTTTTTTAACAAATAAAAAACTGAAAAGTGGGGCGTGCAATATTATTCGGCCCCCTTGCGTTAATACTTTGTAGCGCCACCTTTTGCTCCAATTACAGCTGCAAGTCGCTTGGGGTATGTTTCTATTAGTTTTGCACATCGAGAGACTGACATTCTTGCCCATTCTTCCTTGCAAAACAGCTGGAGCTCAGTGAGGTTGGATGGAGAGTGTTTGTGAACAGCAGTCTTCAGCTCTTTCCACAGATTCTCCATTGGATTCAGGTCTGGACTTTGACTTGGCCATTCTAACACCTGGATACGTTTATTTTTCAACCATTCCATTGTAGATTTGGCTTTATGTTTTGGATCATTGTCCTGTTGGAAGATAAATCTCCGTCCCAGTCTCAGGTCTTGTGCAGATACCAACAGGTTTTCTTCCAGAATGTTCCTGTATTTGGCTGCATCCATCTTCCCGTCAATTTTAACCATCTTCCCTGTCCCTGCTGAAGAAAAGCAGGCCCAAACCATGATGTTGCCACCAACATGTTTGACAGTGGGGATGGTGCGTTCAGGGTGATGAGCTGTGTTGCTTTTACGCCAAACATATCGTTTTGCATTGTGGCCAAAAAGTTCAATTTTGGTTTCATCTGACCAGAGCACCTTCTTCCACATGTTTGGTGCGTCTCCCAGGTGGCTTGTGGCAAACTTTAAACGAGACTTTTTATGGATATCTTTGAGAAATGGCTTTCTTCTTGCCACGCTTCCATAAAGGCCAGATTTGTGCAGTGTACGACTGATTGTTGTCCTATGGACAGACTCTCCCACCTCAGCTGTAGATCTCTGCAGTTCATCCAGAGTGATCATGGGCCTCTTGGCTGCATCTCTGATCAGTTTTCTCCTTGTTTGAGAAGAAAGTTTGGAAGGACGGCCGGGTCTTGGTAGATTTGCAGTGGTCTGATGCTCCTTCCATTTCAATGTGATGGCTTGCACAGTGCTCCTTGAGATGTTTAAAGCTTGGGAAATCTTTTTGTATCCAAATCCGGCTTTAAACTTCTCCACAACAGTATCTCGGACCTGCCTGGTGTGTTCCTTGGTTTTCATTATGCTCTCTGCACTTTAAACAGAACCCTGAGACTATCACAGAGCAGGTGCATTTATACGGAGACTTGATTACACACAGGTGGATTCTATTTATCATCATCGGTCATTTAGGACAACATTGGATCATTCAGAGATCCTCACTGAACTTCTGGAATGAGTTTGCTGCACTGAAAGTAAAGGGGCCGAATAATATTGCACGCTCCACTTTTCAGTTTTTTATTTGTTAAAAAAGTTGAAATGATCCAATAAATGTTGTTCCACTTCACGATTGTGTCCCACTTGTTGTTGATTCTTGACAAAAAAATTAAATTTCATATCTTTATGTTTGAAGCCTGAAATGTGGCGAAAGGTTGCAAGATTCAAGGGGGCCGAATACTTTTGCAAGGCACTGTACGTATATTCTGGAGGAGAGGTCATGGCGGCAGGTAAATTCCACCCAATGTTGTTTTTGTCCACGATAACGAAAATATTTCGTCAACAAACAAATTTTTCAGGACGATGACAAGACCATAACGAGCTAAAATCGGGCATTGGGAGACTAAAACATAAGGCGAATGGCAGGTTTAATCTGAAGAGACAAAAATGCGCCATCATTTCTATCACGATGTGTGACATTTAATGTGTCGTTCGTGAGAAGATAAATATTAGAGGCTCATTTAATATTTGCTTTTAACAATGATTCATTAAAAATAAAGTCGAGTTGCTGATGATTGATTGCTATGAAGAAATGCTTTAGTGATTGATTGCCAGAAATTGTCAATAGGCATGTTTTTCTCTAAATAAAATTGCTTTATCATTTTCACCCATTCAAACGGGCCTTCATTTCACAGGTCAAACTAAAGCAGAGCTGAAGAAATTTAAGAAATCAATGTGTCGCATTTTATCCCTTGCTAAATCATTTTTGCTACATGGAATGTTTTGACACACGTATGTACAGTGGGGCAAATAAGTAATTAGTCAATCACCAATTGTGCAAGTTCTCCTACTTGAAAAGATTACAGGCCTGTAATTGTCAACATGGGTAAACCTCTACCATGAGAGACAGAATTTGGAAAAAAAGAACAGAAAATCACATTGTTTGATTTTTAAAGAATTTATTTCCAAATTAGAGTGGAAAATAAGTATTTGGTCACCTAGAAACAAGCAGGATTTCTGGCTGTCAAAGAGGTCTAACTTTTTCTAACGAGGTCTAACGAGGCTCCACTCATTACCTGAATTAATGGCACCTGTTTTAACTCATTATCGGTATAAAAGACACCTGTCCACAACCTCAGTCAGTCACACTCCACTATGGCCAAGACCAAAGAGCTGTCGAAGGACACTAGAGACAAAATTGTAGACCTGCACCAGGCTGGAAAGACTGAATCTGCAATAGGTAAAACGCTTGGTGTAAAAAAATCAACTGTGGGAGCAATTATTAGAAAATGGAAGACGTACAAGACCACTGATAATCTCCCTTGATCTGGGGCTCCATGCAAGATCTCACCCCGTGGCGTCAAAATGATAACAAGAACTGTGAGGAAAAATCCCAGAGCCACACGGCAGGACCAAGTGAATGACCTACAGAGAGCTGGGACCACAATAACAAAGGCTACTATCAGTAACACAATGCGCCGCCAGGGACTCAAATCCTGCACTGCCAGACGTGTCCCCCTGCTGAAGCCAGTACACGTCCAGGCCTGTCTGCGGTTCACTACAGAGCATTTGGATGATCCAGAGGAGGACTGGGAGAATGTGTTATGGTCAGATGAAACTAAAATAAAACATTTTGGTAGAAACACAGGTTCTCATGTTTGGAGGAGAAAGAATACTGAATTGCATCCGAAGAACACCATACCCACTGTGAAGCAGGGGGGTGGAAACATCATATTTTGGGGCTGTTTTTCTGCAAAGGGACCAGGACGACTGATCTGTGTAAAGGAAAGAATGAATGGTGCCATGTATGGAGAGAATTTGAGTGGAAAATCTCCTTCCATCAGCAAGGGCATTGAAGATGAGACGTGGCTGGGTCTTTCAGCATGACAATGATCCCAGGGCAACAAAGGAGTGGCTTCGTAAGAAGCATTTCAAGGTCCTGAAGTGGCCTAGCCAGTCTCCAGATCTCAACCCCATAGAAAATCTGTGGAGGGAGTTGAAAGTCCATGTTGCCCAACGACAGCATCAAAACATCACTGCTCTAGAGGAGATCTGCATGGAGGAATGAGCCAAAATACCAGCAACAGTGTGTGAAAAGCTTGTGAAGAGTTACAAAAAACATTTGGTCTCCGTTATTGCCAACAAAGGGTACATAACAAAGTATTGAGAAGAACTTTTGGTATTGACCAAATACTTATTTTCCACCATGATTTGCAAATAAATTCTTTACAAATCAATCCATGTGTTTTTTTTCCACATTCTGTCTCTATTGGTTGAGGTTTACCCATGTTGACAATTACAGGCCTCTCTAATATTTTAAAGTGGGAGAACTTACACACTTAGTGGTTGACTAAATACTTATTTGCCACACTGTAAATCCATCTACATACACACACATAGATGAACAAGTTCAAGGGGTGTCGCCAGCTTGCTTCCCCAATTCCCTTTTAGGGCAAGACACCCACTTGTTGCCAGGGACAACCCAAATAAAAAGAAAGGTCACGGGAGGGGTAGGTTTAGAACAATCTTGGAAACTGTATTATGTAGTCTCGCATTTCATTGTATAGTTCCCTCCAGTTCTCCTTGCAAGTTTCACAAAAAGTTGAGTGCCTTCTCTCCTTATTTTGGGTAATTTTATAGATGTCACCCCAAGGATTTATATTTCAACTTGACATTCATTTGGTCCTTCGAGCCGGATTGCAAAATACCTGGAGTTCCCAGAGGCAGAGTCGACATCAGGCCATGCCAAGTACTGGCCTCACCTCCGCATCTGGGGACCGAGGTTTGTAGCAAAGCCAAAGGACTGAAGGCACCTGTCTGGTTGTGTCGCTCATGTGACATGCTGCGCCCGCCCAAACCCTCAACTTGCTAGTGTCCTCTTCTTGCACACATGCACCCACGGTAAGATTTGTTTTCTTGTCTTGGCCAGAGAGAATATGCAATGTTGCTTTAGCCTGTGCTGAGTGATCATCACACACTAAATCGGTACTTCTCAAATAGTGAGGCTCGCCCCCTATGGGTGGTGGCGCATATGACCTCTGGGAACATCATTTTTTGCCGTACTAGAATAAAGTGTACATGCACATCCACTTAGTGGGGGGCGGTGGCGCTCTCATTTTCAGAATTTGCGCAGTATTTTTGAACCAAAAAAAGAGCACACAGGAAAGAGCACCGGAGATATAAAGCGCAAAGACGATTTTTGTTCTATTGATTTTTGGGGGGGTTTCGGTCAAATTGTTAGGCGTGTTGTCATCATGAGTTAATGTTGCTAATTAAAGATGTCGGGATCGGGTCCGATCACGTCATTTTCAAAGTATCGGAATCGGCAAAAAAATATCGGACATGCCTTTTTAAAAAAAAAATTTTTTTTTTAATTAAATCGTTTTCTAATTGTATTTAATGTTACAGACAAAATGTCTTACATTCATCCAGAGTCTTTAGTTTTGGCTTAAAGTAGGGCTATCAAATTTATCGCGTTAACGGCGGTAATTTTTTTTTTTTTTTATTAATCACGTTAAAATATTTAATGCAATTAACGCATGCGCTGCACGACCCACTCACGCATTGTCGCGTTCAATCTATAATGGCGCCGTGTTACCTATATATAGAGTTAACAGGCAGCGTAAAATGAGTAGAGAGAATTTTGGCAGTCTTCGGAGCCTCTTTTTAATTGGCTAAAGCCTTAAAATCCCCCTCTCAACAATTAGAAATATCGTGGGAAGCAATGTGGGGAAGAACAGTAGTGGTTGATCTTTTCCTTAACACCCTATGTTACTTCCCAATGCAGAGAAGATATATCAATTGGTGCCACTACGCACAGTCATGGTTGCACTTCCCATCATGCATTTGGGCAGAACAGTTAAATGGCTACAGTATCATTTACTGAAAGCTCAACAAATACACTAGATGGCAATATTTAGTCACAATATACAAAGTCACATTTATCCTTTAAGAATTACAAGTCTTTCTATCCGTGGATCCCTCTCACAGAAAGAATGTTAATAATGTAAATGCCATCTTGAGGATTTATTGTCATAATAAACAAATACAGTACTTATGTACGGTATGTTGAATGTATATATTCGTCCGAGTTTTATCGATCGGGATCGGATCGGGAGCAAAAAAACATGATCGGAACAACCCTATTGCTAATCATTTTGAATTTATTATTATTATTTATTGATTTTATTAAATTTTATTTTTCAGTAACAAATGGTCAAAAAATGTACCTCGAGAGTTACAATTGTTACAAACTTTACTGGTTCATCTCTACTTGACAGAGTCAAGCAAAGATGTTTTTACCACCATTTTCAGGATAATCTGCATATCAAACAAACACTGAACAAAGATGGTAGCGACACTTGACCCTTTAGCATTTTATGTGGCCCTTTCTTTGCTCCTGTTTCAGAAAAATCCTAGAACCACCACTGGTTAGAAGCTGGTTGATTCGTTGCCGTGCTTTCAGAGTTATGAGCGAGCTTTAGACACAAAGCCACTCAAGTGTCAAAACATTCTTCGATGGGCTTAAATACATTTATTTAACGGGACCGTTTCATTCACAGAAAACTTACCATGAGTTGCTGCCGGGCCAGACAAACTCCATCGGGGCTACCCTGGATAACTAGCGAGGGGACGTTTTGAGGTGCGCTGAGGTCAGGTAGAATGATCTGGGTCTGTGTGTGGTGCATCACACTCAGGAAGTGAGCTCCGTTCTGCCCCAACAAGAAGAGATGCTGCTGCGAGGTCACGTCCAGCTGGCTGCTCACCACGCTCCCTGTTATATCTGACCCCAGCAGCAGCTCCATCAGAACGCAAGTCGCCTTCTGTAATTAGATCAATTACGGAAGAGCGCATTATGCAACTCGACGTGGTGATCTGCGCGCGTAAGACTCGCCGACCTTGACTGCGGAGGCGTTGCCCTGCAGGCCCCAAACTGTGCAGCAGCTCCCGAAGAAGGCGGGCTGCGCCTGAGGCTGCGGAGGCACGGCTCGGAAACTCACGCTGACCCCTAACGTCTGCGCCACCTGCTGGATGAGAGGCGAGCTGGCGTCCGGCAGGCTCTGGGGAGCCAGACTGACCGGCAGGTCGAACGTCAAAGTCAGCGGCTGTAGATCCTAGCATGGAAAAGGATAGAGAAGAAAAGGAAGACCATGAGCGGATGCCAATAAAACAACAGAAAATAAAGTGGGGCCTTAAAATGTAAAGGTGACCTTCCATGTTCCCCATTACCCCCTGTGTATATATTGCCTTAGTTTCCCTTGTCTTGTGCAGAAGTGTCTTTCATCTAAGGTCAGTCACGTCAGCCTCTCGCCATAGCTATCATAGTTATTCTGTACATTATCCTCCATTTGGAGTGCTTTGTGTTTGTAACTTTTGATCCTAGCCAGCTTGAATTTTTCCTCCTTTTGGAGCGCTTTATGTTTTTGCCTTACCTCCCGTTTGGAGCGCTTTGTGTTTGAAACCTTATTTTGTTTCTAGTCATCCTGACTCATTCCTCCTTTGGAGCGCCTTTTGTTTGTCCTTTTTCTCATCCCCGCATGTCAGCGGAAGAACCTGTGTTTTCAAAATAAAGTTTTGCCTGAACCTCCGCAGCTGAGTCCGTCTCGTCATCTTGGTCTGACAGCTGCAGACTTTGTTCCGCGCCGCCACTTCTCTCTTTTCAGAAATGGCTCCGAGGTCCGGATTTAGTGAACCCTGTCATACAACATAGCAGGGGTATGACACGACGCACAGGTCACGTGCAGGGATTTTTTTGAACGAAAAAAAAGGAAAACTACCAGTCATGGCTGGAGGGGGGGGGGGCCCTGCAACCGGCCGTGGGAAGCGATCAGGGACAAAAGAAAGATTTAGAAAGTAATTTAAAACGCCCAAATACCGTTGGTCTTCAGTCAAATTCGCGCTCCTGATGGCGTAGGCGAGATCTCAGGTCCCTTAAGTCATTGCCATTAGTCGCAGTCTGCCTCGACAGTTCAGTCACCTGCCCCGACAGTTCCGTTACCCGGCGCAAGATAGTATCCACTTTTGTCCATCCTTCCTCGGACCGAACCGTGAGTCCATGGAGCCAGTTCTCGGTCCGAGCCTCGACGCGAACTTCCAATGCCTTGAATCGCACCTTTTGATCAGTGGTCAATTTGTTGATTTCCTTGAAAGCTGCCATCTTGGAAACTTTCCGGTAGAGCAGGGCACCTCCTCAGCCAAGCAGAAGGAACCCCACGACCGTCACGGCAAACAGCCAAATATCCTTGATATCGTCCACGGACAGGACAGTAAGACACGCTGGTTTCCAATGATCCCATGAATCTCTCACGTAACCAGCGGCGGAGGTCCTATCTGGGCAAGACGGCTCTCCTGGAGCACCGTGTCTTGTTGAAAAATCTTGTCAATTGCGCTGATAGACCAACTACACAGATCCATTTTTGTATGAAAGACCAGCGCGGTTGATCCACAGAGGAAAAAAAAGCAGACAGACTGACTGACGAAGATAACAACAAGCAGCAGCTGGGAGGAACAAACACATCCTCCCTCGTCGAAGATAGGAATATTTCATGGGGTGTCCTAATTTTTTCACATGACTGTATAATAATAATCACTCACTCTGATCCTCCTCCTGGCCTCTTCCACTCCCTCGATAGGTCCAGCAATCGACACCTGATAATCAAAACAAGGATGACACAATTTGAAGTTGTAGTTTTTTCATTCATGTTAAGATTGTAGGTATGTAATTCATTCTTTCCAATGCTTTTATTTTGACATTGACATTATTTTAGCTCACTTTGGTGTCTGCAGTTACATTCTTTCATTTCCCTGCTCAATGAGCTTACCTGGTTGCTTTTCTCTCCTGCGGCATTGTGGCGGTTGGAATCTGGGAAATGGATATGACAGGAAGTGACTTCCATCACCTTCTTGATGTTTCCGCCACCTTTGCCAATCACGTGGGAGTGCTCCGTGTAGGCCACGTCCATTTTCAGGGTCACCTTGTTTGCCTGCCATCAGTCAATCTCATTGAAACTTCAATGCAAGTACCATTGTGTACTTAACATTAAAAAAAGCATACCCTGGTTTCTAGAACTTCTAAGATCTTCTTTTTGGCTTCCAAAACATTGTCTTTCTTCCCTTCCACCTTGACATGTGGGTCTGAAAGAGTTTGATATTAAATCTAAAAGGGTTTTTAGGGACTTATACCATGCAACATGAAAAATCTGCCACCTTTCTTTGACTTGGCTCCAATCTTCAACTTGGAAGGCCATTTCACCTGAGTGTCAGTCTCTTTCATCACCTGTAAAGGCCAGAACAATGAAGAAGAGAACAAGCTGCCTGCCACAGTCTTCTGCGAGAATAGACAGGATGTGTGTACACGTTCTAAGAATACAAAGGCTCATTTACACTTCAAAAGCTGTTGTCATGACACTGATGAAACCTGTGATCCAACACAGGATTGCTAACTGATCTGTCAGCCATAAATGCTAACTGGATGTAGTCAGGGTCCTGCATGAGAGTTGGCCCAATCAGTCTTCATGTGTTTTGTGGATTTAGAGAAGGTGTTCGACCGTGTCCTGTTCGGGGCGCTTCGGGGGTACGGGGTACCGAGACCCCTGGTCAAAGCTGTTCGGTCCCTGTTTAACCGGTGCCCGAGTCCGGTCCGCATTGCCGGCAGTAAGTCGAAATCGTTCCCAGTGTGGGTTGGACTCTGCCAAAGTTGCTCTTTGTCACCATGTCTGTTCATAGCTTTTATGGACAGAATTTCTAGGAGCAGTCAAAGCGTCGAGGAGTTCCGGTTTGGTGGCCTCAGCATTGCATCTCTGCTTTTTGCAGATGATGTGGTTGGCTTAACGAGCCGTGATCTCCAACTTTCACTGGAGCGGTTCGCAGGAGTGTAAAGCAGTCGGGATGAAGATCAGTACCTCCAAATCTGAGAACGTAGTCCTCAGTCGGAAAAGGTTGGGGTGAGATCCTGCCCCAAGTGGAAGAGTTCAAGTATCTTGGGGTCTTGTTCACAAGTGAGGGTAAGAGAGAACGGGAGATGGAGATATGGATTGGTGCAGCGTCTGCATTGATGCACAGGTCCGTCGTGGTGAAAAAGGAGCTGAGCCAAAAGGCGAAGCTCTCAATTTACCAGTCGATTAATGTTCCTCCCCTCACTGATGGTCACGAGCTGTGGGTCATGCAGAAAGAACAAGATCCTGGATACAAGCGGCCAAAATGAGTTTCCTTCACAGGGTGTCCGGGATCTCCCTTAGAGAGAAGCTCAGTCATCCGGGAGCCGAGCTGCTGCTACTACTCTGCGTTGTGAGGAGCCAGCTGAGGTGGCTTGGGCATGTGGTTCAGATGCCTCCTGGATGCCTGCCTGGAGAGGTGTTCCGGGCATGTCCCACCGGCGGGAGGCCCAGGGGACGACTCAGGGCACGCTGGAGAGACTATGTCTCTCAGCTGGTGTCTTGGGATTTCGCCAGAGGAGCTGTTTCAAGTGGCTGGGGAGATAGAAGTCTGGGCTCCCCTGATAAAGCTGCTGGCCCTGCGACGCCACCCCGGATTAAGTGGTAGATAATAGATGGATGGATAGGTAGCCGGCAGATAGATCACTATATTCCAGCTCAGGGCATCATCTTACCTTTCTGTTTGACCTTCCCCTCGCCCAACCACGCCCCTTATGCCTGCAAACCGGGCCCCCTAAAGGTCCGGGTGCAGCCAGGTACTGGGGATATACGTATTTTAGTGCTTAGAAAACTATATTACAGCTCCGCGCATCATCTTACCTTTCTTTTTAACCCTCGCCTCATCCAATTATGCCTCCTCTACACCAATAAACCAGACCCCTAGAGGCCCAGGCTCAGGTTCTGCCATGCTTCAGCATTCCCCTAAGCTCCGCCCCCTGCCCCTGGGTATTTACTTAACTTTAACACAATGCCAATGTGGTCAATATATGGAGTTTCAAGTTTTTGTTTCTTAACTGTCTTATGGTAACTCTTCTTCATCCTCATGGATGGAAGCCGTCAAATTCCTCTTTTTGCATGTTCCTAGAGCAAATTCTTGAGGTCGCTTGGCAACATTGTTTAATGTGAAAGCCAAGATGGCTGCAGGACATGCACAGTCGCAGTTTTGGCCGTGATGTCAGTCTTTATTTCTTCCTTGGGTAAATGTTGTTTGTAAGGACTATTTGTCTGAAGTACCATCCATCCATTACCTACTGCTTAGTCCGGGGTTGGGTTGCAGGGGCAGCAGCTTTTGCAGGGAAACCTAGACCTAGAAGAAGGTATTCCCAAGCCAGCTGAGAGACATAAACCCCTTTCAGACTTATATCCTGGTAAATTCCAGTGTAAAGTGACGTGGGATTTACCCACGTCATTGCTTTCACACATGGAGCGATATCCCGGGTATAAAACGGATTGGACACTTTCACAGACTTGCCCCGTATTGCCGACTTGGCGCTCTCTGTGCGGGAAGGGCGGCTGGTGCAATTTTATAACCCGGACATTACGTAATTTTTTGGTCGGCATCGGCACAATGTTGGTCAAATCGTGTTTTTTTTCCGGAGGGAGCGTTCCCAACATCGCAACTGCAGCCAATTCAAGCTCATTAAGACTGTATTTAAACCCTGGCATTGTGTAATTTCCCGTTTTCAGTGACTGCATGTAGTTTTCTATTTAATAAACCATTGAACGCATCCCTCCGTCCCGTCTCCCCACGCCTCAGGCCCCGCCGAGTAGGGAGGCGGCCACGGTGCGCACGGAAGCCTTGGGCGGGTGGAGCTGCCGCGGGTGCAGATCTTGGTGGTAGTAGCAAATATGTACAGTAATTAATAAACCCTTGAACGGATCCCTCCGTTGTTTTGTGCTTTGAAGTACAACCTTGTTTCCGTAGCAGCAAAAGTAGAATAGTAGAGGAATTGATGATCGGCCTGCCATGATATTTACGTCATCAGCCATCGTGCTGTGACCTGGGAATTTAACGCCTGTTTCATGCACACCGCTTCCCAGGAAAGTCACGGACATGATACTAAGATGCGACTCAATAAATGTCCGCGTCATCTCTGTATCAGTCGACCCGGGAAATTGTTTTCACATAATACTTATGTTTGCTGTTTTGGCGTGTGTGAAAGGGGTTTTAGTCTCTCCAGCATGTCATTAAAAATCCATCATGAAAAAAGTGGCCGCCGTCACTAGCTGCCACTGGCTAGCTGACTGCCACCGCTAGCTGCCACTAGGTTGCTGGCCGCCGCTGCTGCTAACCGCCACGAGGTTGCTGGCCGCCACTGCTAGCCGCTACAAGGTTGCTGACCACCTCCGCTAAGAGGTTGCTAACTGCCTCCGCCAGCCGCCACTAGGTTGCTGGCTGCCGAAGCTAGCAGCTACTTGGTAGCTGGCCGCCGCCACTAGCAGCTACTTGGTAGCTGGCCGCCGCCACGAGCAGCTACTTGGTAGCTGGCCGCTGCCATTAGCAGCTACTTGGTAGCTGGCCGCCTCCACTAGCTAGCTGGTCGCCGCCACTAGCTAGCCGGCCAGCGCCGCTAGATCTCCACTAGCTAGTCGGTCGCTGCTACTAGACCTCCACTAGCTAGCCGGCCGCCACTAGATCTCCACTGTGGTCGCCGCCGCTAGACCTCCACTAGCTAGCCGGCCACTAGAGCTCCACTAGCTAGCCAGCCGCCGACGCTAGACCTCCACTAACTAGCCGGCCGCCGCCGCTAGACCTCCACTAGCTAGCCGGCTGCCGCCGCTAGACCTCCACTAGCTAGCTGGCCACCGCCGCTAGACCTCCACTAGCTAGCTGGCCGCCGCCACTTGCAGCTACTTGGTAGCTGGCCGCTGCCACTAGCAGCTACTTGGTAGCTGGCCGCCTCCACTAGCTAGCTGGTCGCCGCCACTAGCTAGCCGGCCAGCGCCGCTAGATCTCCACTAGCTAGTCGGTCGCCGCTACTAGACCTCCACTAGCTAGCCGGCCGCCGCTAGATCTCCACTGTGGTCGCCGCCGCTAGACCTCCACTAGCTAGCCGGCCGCTAGATCTCCACTAGCTAGTCGGTCGCCGCTACTAGACCTCCACTAGCTAGCCGGCCGCCGCTAGATCTCCACTGTGGTCGCCGCCGCTAGACCTCCACTAGCTAGCCGGCCGCTAGATCTCCACTAGCTAGCCAGCCGCCGACGCTAGACCTCCACTAACTAGCCGGCCGCCGCCGCCGCTAGACCTCCAATAGCTAGCCGGCTGCCGCCGCTAGACCTCCACTAGCTAGCTGGCCACCGCCAGATCTCCACTGTGGTCGCCGCCGCTAGACCTCCACTAGCTAGCCGGCCGCTAGATCTCCACTAGCTAGCCAGCCGCCGACGCTAGACCTCCACTAACTAGCCGGCCGCCGCCGCCGCTAGACCTCCAATAGCTAGCCGGCTGCCGCCGCTAGACCTCCACTAGCTAGCTGGCCACCGCCGCTAGACCTCCACTAGCTAGCTGGCCGCCGGTGCTAGACCTCCACTAACTAGCTGGCCGCCGCCGCTAGACCTCCACTAGCTAGCCGGCCATGGGATACCTCTCCAGGGAGGTGTCCAGGAGGCATCCGAACGAGTTACCTGAACCACTTCAGCTGGGTCCTCTCAATTCGGAGGAGTAGCGGCTCGACCTGAGTCCCTTCCAGATGACTGAGCTTCGCACTCTATTTCTAAGGGAGAGCCCAGACACCGTGCAGGCAAAAGCGTCTGGTGGCCGGGCCTGTATCCATGAGGCCTGGCCGGGCACCGACCAAAAAGGCAACGTGGGTCCCTCATCCAATGGACTCACCACCTGTGGGAGGGGCCAAAGGGGTCGGGTGCGTATGGACTTGGTACAGCCAAAGGCGGGGGCCTTGGCAGTCCGACCCCCAGCTACAGAAGCTAACTCTTGGGACATGTCTAAAGTACAGAAAGTATTTTTTGTTGTTGTATTTTTTATATTAGACATTTGTAGACGATTTTGAGCTTATAGTTAGCATACATAGCTAATGCTAAGTTGTATCCTTTTTTTTCCAGTTTTACAAAAGTCTAAACTATATACGCGAGTATATACGGTAGCTTTTACGCTTGTGTTAGCAGTGGCGGCTTGTAAACAGTAAATTCCATTTCTTTTCTTAAAATAAATGTCTCGCAGTTGATGTTTGACTTACTCTCTCAAAAAACTCTTCGCCTGTCATCGCATCTCCAGTCTTCGGAGCTGAAATGAAGAGTTAAACACAAATAAACGTTAATAGGTTGGAACACTTCTGCACTAAAGAGACCTTAAAAAAAGCCATTTTTTAAAAACTGCTCTACATAAACTCTGGCAAAGTCATGACCACTTTATATACAGTACAGTAAATAGATGTTAACTTAGCAACGAGCTAACAAAAGGAATGACAAATGGCTTGGAATAAAAACTATTTTAAATGGCCGTGGCTCCACTGTGACATTTACATGGCTTTCAGCGCTCGAACCCCCGACAGCTTCGCCTCCCACTCCCTCGTCATCGCTATGGGTAACCCTGGCTCGGGCTGAGGAATGGGTGGAGAACAGTATAGGGTGGAGAGAGAAGGTGGTGAAGAGAGGCCACAAATTAGCCTGCAAATGGCGAATGACGTCGACGGCGGTGAGTGATGCAAAGACTTCCCGCTAGACCCTCAAAATTTGAGCACAACGACAAATTTAAGAGGTATTGGATAGGATAATGTACACAAGCAACTCGATAAGATGGATATATACTGCTGTGATAGAGCAGCCTAAGTCCAGCTGTAAATATTCTGTGTCAACATTACACTTGGTAAGAGTTGTCTGATGACTTTTTAACTGATAACTAGGGGTGAAAGTGAGCCAGAACAGTCAGGAACGCAGTTCCGGTATAAGATTCAGGCCCGGAATGCTGTTCCACTACACGGCGCTTTGATTCCAAAAATATGACGGCAACTGCCAAAACACTATGTAGAGAAAAAAAATGCTAAGCTGCCACACATGCATTTCATCTCCACGAAGAAAACAATCTACCAACGTACGTACATATATATGAAGATATATATATATATATATATATATATATATATATATATTTTTTTTTTTTTTTTTTTTTAAATAACCAAAAATAGGCACTTGCCCTAAACTTTTCTTGAATGTTATATATATATATACATATTAGGGGTGTCAAAAGATTAAAATTTTTAATCGAGTTAATTACACCTTAAAAATGAATTAATCGCAATTAATCGCAATTCAAACCATCTATAAAATATGCCGTATTTTTCTGTGAATTATATATACATTCTGTAAAATAAATTGTTGGAATGGAAAGATAAGACACAAGATGGATATATACATTCAACATACGGTACATAAGGACTGTAGTGGGCATTTCACTCTCCTGTCATTTAAATCTGTCTATGCTGTCCTCACTCCGAAGCATCTACTTTTTCCAAAGCTAGACAGCTAGTGAACGACGCCTTAATAATCAGACTTCTTCCTTTTTCATCTGATTTATTAATAAAATGGCCTTAAACCATTGTCCTCTTTAGACCGTCGTAAAACTATAAAAAAAAAAAGTACACAAGCATTGCATTAACAACAACGTTAGCTTAGCACGCTATACAGGTTCACTAAACATAAACAAAAAGCGTCTCATTCAAAAAATATAACATTTTGCTTACTAACATAATTTGTACATTCTTTACAACAACCATACTTACGGACAAATCTTGTCCAAGGATCATATAAGCACAACATTATCAGCCCGAGACGTCGTGCAGCCATATTGAAGTGGCAAGAAAACAATAAACCATGTCGCAAAGCGACCACAAGAGTTCGCTGTTAGACAGCACAAAAAGCCTTGCTGTAAATCTTACCAAAAGGCAGAATACTGTCTGAGCGGGACATGTGCGTTAATTGCGTCAAATATTTTAACGTGATTAATTTAAAAAATTAATTACCGCACGTTAACGCGATAATTTTGACAGCCCTAATATATATATATATATATATATATATATATATATACACACACACACACACATATATAGTGTATATAGTATACATTTGTAGATGTAAATAAGTACATCTTTGTTTATATATGTACATTTTTACATTGTACATTATATATACGTACATATATACACATATGTTTATGTACATATATACATACAGTATATATATATGTAAATATACAGTATATATATATACTGTATGTACGCATATACACACAGTGCCCTCCATAATTATTGGCACCCCTGAAAAAGATGTGTTTTTTAGCTTCTTGTTCTGCCAACAAAACAAGGTCTGGGGACCAGAGGTTGCGCTAGACTTTTTTGTTGTCTGTCATTTTGACTGACAGTGTCATAAAAATCCGGTCATAATCTATTTTTACCCGTCACTTACATTTTTAAAATGATAATAATGGCATATTCAATAGTATTTAGTTTTCATTCATTTGTAATGAATATTCTGTCCGAACAAGCTTAACAAGAGGCAAACAGGCAGCGGAGTGCACCAATCAGCGACGGACAGACGTGCCGTTAGCAAAGCGACGAGGGCAGGACGAGGGACTTGCGCGCGGAAGTAAACATACGAGGAGAACGGAGTTTATTCAACATGACTAGCGCGAGACAGACTGTTGTCAATGACTCGTGTCGATGTGTTTTAGCTCATTTAAAACTGAATTTACTGCGGACTGGAACATATTCTCGGCTCTCCCGTTCGCCATCCGTGTTGTTGTAGAGACGACTTTCGGCGCGCAAGAGTGACGTTGCTCGTGAAGAACACGTCAGGCAAATAAACAAATCTGATTTGTCGATTGATTTTGTACCTACTCGAGAGGCTGTGTCCCAGACTTTTCTCTCAGTGTTTGAAAAATACAGGGAGAACAGTCTGGCCGTGCCAGGCAAACACTCAGTTGCCTTGACATTTTTCCGAGTAAGGCCAACGACGTCAAGCATCAAGAGAGACAATAGCTAATTAATATGCTCACTCGCCACCCTGTGGTCTGGGGTGTGAACTGCAATCTGTCAAAATGACAGATGGACTTCAGTTTTTTCCGTCACCGTTTTAAAAAAACGGTCACTGACGGACAATATTCGGTTAACGTGATGGCCATGGGAGGAGCTTGATTTTGTGTCTGGTGAACCATTTCTGTGTAGATTTGGCCATAGGTTTAGGGTCATTGTCTTGCTGAAAGATCCATCTTCAGCTTTCAAGCAACAGATTTGGATTTCAAATGTCCTGGTATTTCAAAGCATTCATGATGCCATGCACCCTAACAAGGTTCCCAGGGCCTTTGGAAGCAAAACAGCCCCACAGCATCACTGACCCACCCCCATGCTTCACAGTGGGTATGAGGTGCTTTTCAGCATGCGCATCTTTCGCGGCACGCCAGACCCACTGAGAGTGTTTGTTGCCAAAAAGTTCAATCTTGCAGACGGTCCCAGGCTTCAACTGGGACCGTGTGTTTTGGTCAGATGAGACCAAGATTAAGTTCAAATGTGCATTTTTTCTGGAAGAGCAAAAAAATATATATATAAAAAAAAAGGTTGTTTAATTGATGCGACAGAAAAAGGGCAATGCAACATAAAATTGATCAAATCTTTAAGAGCAATGAAAGAGCTGAGGAGGCTTATTTGTCATATTTAGTTTTATTTGCTCTGAAGGGGATGTTCAGAAATCTTAGCTGTCAATGTGCACTTTGGACTGAATTTTTGTTCTAGGGCTGTCAAAATGATCGCGTTAAAGGGCGGTAATTAATTTTTGTAACTAATCACGTTAAAATATTTGACGCAATTAACACACGTGCCCCGCTCAAACAGATTAAAATGACAGCACTGTGCAATGCCAACTTGTTACTTGTGTTTTTTGGAGTTTTGTCGCCCTCTGCTGGCGCTTGTGTGTGACTGATTTTATGAGCTTAAGAACCCATGAGCATTGTGTAAGTAATTATTGACATCAACAATGGCGGGCTACTAGTTTATTTTTGGATTGAAAATTTTACAAATTTTATTAAAACGAAAACATTAAGAGGGGTTTTAATATAAAATTTGTACTAACATTTATCTTTTAAGAACTACAAGTCTTTCTATCCATGGATCGCTTTAACAGAATGTTAATAATGTTAATGCCATCTTGTTGATTTATTGTTATAATAAACAAATACAGTACTTATGTACCATATGTTGAACGTATATATCCGTCTTGTGTCTTATCTTTCCATTCCAGCAATAATTTACAGAAAAATATGACATATTTTATAGATGGTTTGAATTACGATTAATTAATTTTTAAGCTGTAACGAACTCGATTAAAAAATTTAATCGTTTGACAGCCCTAATTTGTTCATTTATGTTAGACTTTAAAAAAGTCAATGTTTGATCTTCAAAATATATTCCATTTCACTCTGCATAATATGTCATTTGTACTTATTTTTCTGAATGTATGTTACTTATGTCTTTATTATTCAAAAACAAAACAAAAAGTAAATGTTTACATTAACTTCAATTTAAATATACATCCTATGTTTTTAAGTAGTTAAAATTGAGATTTGGCATTTTGTATGTGAGGAAATGAGGGAAAATAAAAATTAAGAGATATAGGTTTGGGTTATTGCTGTTTTTGTTAACTTTTATTTGGCAAATCATTGAAAAAATACAATTTTGAATGAAAATCAGTTTTTGTAAGTGTTATACAAATAACTGACCAAAAAGAGTTTTCTTTGCATTTCAGTAGTTTAACAGGTTTGAGAGAGACAGCGAGAACCAAAAGTGGTTTTTGCCATGTGGCAAAAATGTTTTGCCATGTGGCATTTTTATTTTATTTTTTTGCCATGTGGCAATTTTTATTTGTTTACCATGTGGCAATTTTTTTTTGCCATGTGGCATTTTTTTTTTTGCCATGTGGCATTTCTTTTTGCCATGTGGCAAAATATTTTTGCCATGTGGCATTTTTTTTGCCATGTGGCATTTTTTTTTTTTTGCCACGTGGCAAAATATTTTTGCCACACGGAAATATTTTTGTCATTTCCTATTGATATTGGGTCAATTCTTATTGATTTGGGGGCATTTCGAGGTCACTTCCTGTTGATATTGGGACATTTTGGGGTCACTTGATGAAATTAGTTCAATTCCCATTTGATTTTGGGGCATTTCGAGGTCACTTCCTGTTGATATTGGGTCACTTCCTATTGACCTGCGGCATTTCAAGGTCACTTCCTGTTGATTCAGTGGAATTTCGGGGTCACTTCCTGTTGATTTGGGGGCATTTCAGGGCGACTTCCTGTTGTTAATGGGTCACTTCCTGTTGATTTCTGGGCATTTTAGGGTCACTTCCTGTTGATATCTGGTCACTTCCTGTTAAATTGGGGGTATTTAGGGATGAATTCCTGTTGATATTGGGTCACTTCCTGTTGATTCGGGGGCATTTTTTGTTTAACTTACTTCCTGTTGATATTGGGTCACTTCCTGTTGATTCGGGGGCATTTTTTGTTTAACTTACTTCCTGTTGATATTGGGTCACTTCCTGCTGAGTTTGGGCCTTTTAGGTTGGTTCAATGTTGATATCTGGTCACTTCCTGTTGTTTTGAGGGTATTTCGGGGTCAATCCCTGTTGAAATCAGGTTACTTCCTATTGAATTTGGGGCATTTTGAGGTCACTCCCTGTTTACATATGGTGTCTTCCTGTTGAGTTTCAGACATTTTGGTTGATATCAGGTCTTTTCTTGTTGATTTGGGGCATTTTAGGGTCACTTCCTGTTGATATCGGGTCACCTGCTATAAATTGGGGGCATTTCAGGGTCATTCCCTGTTGATTTAAGGGCATATCAGAGTCACATCTTGTTGATATTGGGTCAACTCCTATTGATTTGGGGGCACTTCGGGGTCAATTCATGTTAATATCTGGTAACTTCCTGTCCAATTGCTGGCATTTCAGGGTCACTTCCTGTTGAAATTGTGTCCCTTTCTGTTCCATTGTGAGCATTTCACTTCCTGTTGATAACAGGTAGAATGTACATTTTTGCTAGTCTGGATTGGTGGAACTGTCAGTGAGTCAAAGAGTTTTGGCTTGGAAGGGAAAAAAACGGAATATTGTCGAGGTGATTTATTTTATTGTGGTCTGCCTACGTGCTGTACAACATGTCTAACAATGACTGCCGCCGGTTGCCGCCATCTATGTCGTGTAGTCACGCCATCCAATGATTAATGACATCCAATTGATAACTTTTCCACGCCTGTCTGGGATGAAGGGGTAACTGCCGCCGTTAGTTATTTCAGCCTGGCAGCTTTATGACGGATGCCTCCACTATGGAGACCCGTTGTGTCACATGCCTGCATCTAATGTTTGCACAAGTGGTCACTGAGTACAAATACTTCAGTAGATCTTGTCAGGTCTTTGTACTTTTTTGAGTAGCTACTTTTATGACGTATTTATCGTTTGTTATCTTAGCATTGTATTAGCATGCATGTAATGTGGGCTCTCTTTAGTTTGGCACCTCAAAAATGACCAAAACAGTTTTTTGTGTGTGAAAAATTTTCAAATATCAACAGGAAGTGACCCAATATCAACAGGAAGTGACCTAATCTTAACCGGAAGTGACCCCAAAATTTCCCCAAATCAACAGAAAGTGACCTCCTATCAACAGAAAGTTACCCGATATCAACAAGAAATCACCCCAAAATGTCCGCAAATCAACAGGAAGTGACCCGATATCAAGAAGAAGTCACCTTGAAATGCCGCAGGTCAATAGGAAGTGACCCAATATCAACAGGAAGTGACCTCGAAATGCCCCAAAATCAAATAGGAATTGAACTAATTTCATCAAGTGACCCCAAAATGTCCCGATATCAACAGGAAGTGACCTCGAAATGCTCCCAAATCAATAGGAAGCGACCCTTAAATGCCCCCAATTCAATAGGGCACTGATTTCAATCCCGAAATACCCTCAAATCAACAGGAAGTGACCAGATATCAACATTAAACCAACCTAAAAGGCCCAAACTCAGCATGAAGTGACCCAGTATCAACAGGAAGTAAGTTAATCCAAAAATGCCACCAAATTAACAGGAAGTGACCTCGAAATTCCCCCGAAACAACAGGAAGTGACAAAATATCAACAGGAAATCATGCCTAAATACCCCCAATTCAATAGGAAGTGACCAGATATCAACAGGAAGTGACCCTGAAATGCCTCAACTCAACAGGAAGTGACCCCGAACTGCCCCTGAATTAACAGAAAGTGACCCCTAAAATGGCCCCAAATCAACAGGAAGTGACCCAATATCAACAGGAAGTCACTCTGAAAGTCCCCAATTTCAATAGGAAGTGACCCAATATCAACAGTATGTGACCCTAAAATGCCCCCAAATCAACAGGAAGTGACCCAATATCAACAGGAAGTGACCCAGAAATGCCCCCAACTCAACAGGATGTGACTCAATATCAACAGGAAGTGACCCTAAAATGCCCCCAATTCAATAGTAAATAACCTGAGAGCAACAGGAAGTGACCCTAAAATGCCCCCAATTCAATAGTAAATAACCTGAGAGCAACAGGAATTGACCCCGAAATACCATCATATCAACAGGAAGTGACCAGATATAAAGATGAAACCAACTTAAAAGGCCCAACCTCAACAAGTGACCCAATATCAACAGGAAGTTAACCCAAAACTGCCCCCAAATCAAAAAGAAGTGACCCAATAACAAGAGGAAGTCATCCCTAAATACCCCCAATTTAACAAGTGAGCCCTGAGTTGCCCCCAAAACAATAAGAAGTGACGAGATATCAACAGGAAGTGACCCCAAAATGCCCAGAAATCAACAGGAAGTGACCCATTAACAACAGGTAGTCACCCTGAAATGCCTCAACAGGAAGTGACCCCGAACTTCCCCCGAATTAACAGGAAGTGACCACTGAAATGGCCCAACTCAACAGGGAGGAACCCAAAATCAATAGGAAGTGACCCTAAAATGCCCCCAAATCAACAGGAAGTGACCTCTGAAATGGCCCAACTCAACACGGAGTGACCAGAAATCAATAGGAAGTGATCCTGAAATGCCCAACTCAACAGAAAGTCACCTCAAAATGCCCCAATTTCAATAGGAAGTGGTCCAATATCAACAGGAAGTGACCCTAAAATGCCCCTGAATCAACAGGAAGTGACCCAATATAAACAGGAAGTGACGCAGAAATGCCCCCAAATTAACAGGAAGTGACCCGATATCAACACCCTAATATGCCCCCAACTAAACAGGATGTGACTCAATATCAACAGGAAGTGACCCTGAAATGCCCCACAATCAACAGGAAGTGACCCGATATCAACAGGAAGTCACCCTGAAATGCACCAACTCAACAGGAAGTGACCCCGAACTGCCCCCGAAATCAATAGGAAGTGACCCTGGAATGCCCCAACTCAACAGGAAGTGACCTCAAAATGCCCCAATTTCATTAGGAAGTGACCCAATATCAACAGGAAGTGACCCTAAAATGCCCCCAAATCAACAGGAAGTGACCCAATATAAACAGGAAGTGACCCAGAAATGCCCCCAACAGGAAGTGACCCGATAGAAATGCCCCCAACTAAACAGGAACTAATTCAATATCAACAGGAAGTGACCCTGAAATGCCCCCAAATCTACAGGAAGTGACCCGATATCAACAGGAAGTGACCCTGAAATGCACCAACTCAACAGGAAGTGACCCCGAACTGCCCCCGAATTAACAGGAAGTGACCCTGAAATGGCCCAACTCAACAGGGAGTGACCGGAAATAAATAGGAAGTGACCCTGAAATGCCCCAACGCAACAGGAAGTGACCTCAAAATGCCCCAATTTCAACAGGAAGTGACCCAATATCAACAGGAAGTGACCCTAAAATGCCCCCAAATCAACAGGAAGTGACCCAATATAAACAGGAAGTGACCCAGAAATGCCCCCAATCAAAAGGAAGTGACCTAATATCAACAGGAAGTGACGATGAAATGCCCTTAAATCAATAGGGAATCGCCCCAAATCAAGAGGAAGTGACTCGATATCAACAGCAAGTGACCCCAACATGCCCCTAAATCAACAGGAAGTCGCCCGATACCAACAGGAAGTGACCCTGAAATGCCCCCAAATGAATGAATGAGATTATAAAACCGTATTTTCCACAATAAAAGGCGCACCTTGATACAAACATTGGCTTATCATGGCATGACATTCCCTCTAGCGCAGCTCCACCTAGTGGATGCATAACGCAACCCAACCACTACTTTTACTGTCCCTTGATAATGCGGTGCACCCTTTAAAATAGGCCATTCAATAAAGGGGCACCTTATAGTGTGGAAAATACAGTAATAATTGCTCATTTTGAAGTTTTTTATATGATCAAAACTAGTCAGTTTCACTATAAGTTGTGCCTCACTCCAAGTGATTTCAAAACAAGAAGCCAGGCGGACTCCGAAGACCAGTTTTGTGTCTGTGGACTCACCGTACAACATGCTCTCCAACTTCTTCCTATTAATCCTGAACCTCTCCTCCACCCACTCCGGATTGCCACTCTGACCCGCGGCGTCTTCCTCTTCTTCCTCATCCTCTCTGTCACAAGGGGCCTCGCTGGGCTCGGGCTTCTCCGCCGAGCCGGGTTCTACGCTACTTTTTGGGTCAGACTCCGCCGGCGCTACGGCGCCCTGGGTGGGAGAGCTCTCCTCGGGGCTGCTGGCGTTGGCCATCGCGGGACTGAAGCCCTCGTCGGTGTAACGATATGTGTGTATGTGACCAAGGAGATGAGAGGAGCGGAGATAAAGAAAAAGGGGGGAGCTAGTGACACCCTCTTGAGTCCCCCACCCCCTTAGTCCACTAATTTAACCTCTCTCACTCTCTGTGTTTCTCTTTTTGAGCAGTGTGAGGCCCAACAATGTATTGACTAAGATGTGGAATCGAGGACAGTCGGTCAGCACAGGTCATCTTCTCTAGCCGAGGAGCTCCAAACACGAAAATCTTAAAATCTGAGTCATCTTTATGTCAGTGTTCTGCTAGTCTGAATTGTGATAAGATCCACATCTGTTTGTATTACTCTAACACACCCAATATAAAATAAATAGCATTTAAATCATAGTTTAAGAAAGCAAGTCAAATATATTTGATATTATGAGTAGTTGGACTTGGAGTGACTGGAATTTGCAGCACCAAGACAACGGGCAGATAAGGGCATAATAGATACAGGTTGCCTTCTTCTTCTATCTGCATTCGACGGGGGCGGACGTGGTTCCTCCCTGCTCCTGCTACAGTGTATCACAAAAGTGAGTACATCCCTCACATTTCTGCAAAAAAATGCCAAATGGCAAAAAAAATATGCCATGTGGCAAAATCCATTTTGCCACATGGCAAAAAAAATGCCACGTGGAAAAAAATTTTTTGCCACATGGCAAAAAAAAACATGGCAAAATCCATTTTCCCACATGGCAAAAAAAACGCCTCATGGCAAAATCAATTTTGCCACATGGCAAAATAAAAGCCACATGGCAAAATACATTTTGCCACATGACAAAAAAATGCCACATGTCAAAATCTATGTTGCCACATGGCAAAAAAAAAACACATGGCAAAATCCATTTTGCCACATGGCAAAAAAATGCCACACGGCAAAAAAATGCCACATGGCAAAATCCATTTTGCCACATGGCAAAAAAATGCCTGATGGCAAAATCCATTTTGCCACACGGCAAAACGCATTTTGCAACACAGCAACATCTTTTTTGCCACATAGCAAAAAAAATGCCACATGGCAAAAAAAATTTTTTGCCACATCGCAAAATACATTTTGCCACACAGCAAAATCATTTTGCCACATAGCAAAACAAAAATGCCACATGGCAAAATCTATTTTGCCAATGGAAAAAAAATGTTTTGATGTGTGGCATAATCCATTTTGCCACACCGCAAAATCAATTTTGCCACGTAGCAAAAAAATGCCACATGGCAAAATCCATTTTGCCACATGGCAAAAAAATGCTTGGCAAAAAAAAATTTGCCACACAGCTAAATCAATTCTGCCACATAGCAAAAAAAAAAATGCCACATGGCAAAATCCATTTTGCTACATGGCAAAAAAATGCCACGTGGCAAAAAAATATGCCACATGGCAAAATCCAGTTTGCCACATGGCAAAAATGCCACTTGGCAAATAAATATTTTGCCACAAGGCAAAATCCATTTTGCCACATGGCAAATACCACTTTTGGTTCTCGGCCTTGCTGAATATATATGTTTTTGTAGCCTATTGTAAAGTACTTGATACGTAGAAAACATTTGTAAAGAATAACATGGGAAGTTTTTTTCCTCAGTATTTTCTTTTCTCCAAAGCAATTCGGTGCCCCCTTCATTAGATGGTGCCCTAGGCAACCGCCTAATTCGTCCTAGACACAAACACAGCTTTCTCACAACAGGGCTCACAGCTAACAAAATAATCATTGTGTTTTTAACCTGATGTGCGCCATGTCAGCTGACCATTTTCCCCTCACACTGAGTAACAAGTTTCAATGTACGGGAAGACCCCGGCTTAGAGTTCCATTCCTACGCTGGTGAGTTGGAATTAACCCTTTTAGTACCCCCAAAACAACGATCCAAAAAGTCCAAAAGTATTGTATTTTGTTACATGATGGATACACTGCCCTCTGGTGGCAGCGTTGGGTCTGGCTGGACTGTCACCTTGTATGACTGAGCAGCAGACTCAGACGTCTGACATGAATTAAGGATAGCTGCGCTCTGGTTTGGCCCACATGAGGCTGTAAGTTGTTTCAGCTAATATATGCTTGTGTATTCATTTTTAACCAAGTTTACAGCTACAGTTCATGGAATTACGTGTGATTCGTAGCATTTAAGCTAGCGGACTTAATCAACTAAATTTATAGTTGGACGTTTGAACACCACTTGTTTTGTGTCAAGAGTTTTATTAATAAAATGCGTGTGATTTTGAACATAGGTATACGTTTGTGTTTTTACACCTTTACAAATTGTCAAAAGGAAGTCAAAAGCTTCAAAAAGCACAATTTCCTTGTTTGATGTCTGTCAAGCTGAACAACTTCACGTTTAGTGAGGAGTCGAGGACAGAACATGTCATTAATAAAGTAAAAAACAAGATAGCGAGGTACAATAAGGCAGGGTTTTTCAACCTTTTTTCATAAAAAAACCCAAGACACTCCGCTATCAAAAAATGTAAAAATGAATGTCAACTATATTAACAATATCTAACTGCTATTAGCTGGAAGCCGTCACCGCTAGCTGGCCGCCCCCGTTAGCCGCCACTGGCTAGCTGGCCACCGCCGCTAGCCGCCACTGGCTAGCTGGTCACAGCCGCTAGCCGCAACTGGCTAGCCGGTGGTGGCTTTTTTTTTTTTTTTTTAGGCGGATAAACAGCACCTTATTACAGTGTCTTTCAACCACTGTGCCGTGGCGTAGTGTCTGGTGTGTGTGCCGTGGAGGGGTCATCCTCTTTCACTTAACTGATGTCAAAATGTTTTTGGAAAATGAATCCGCAAATGGGCAAAATCCAATGTCTGTGATGTCCAATGGTCGGTAATCATGCTCAATCAATACTCTTCCTTGTCAACATGTGTCAATAGGTAGCTAATTACTTTGTTTAGTGCTGCGGAAGGGGTTAGAGTGGCTCTGGGTCTGGTGGTGGCCAGCTAGCTAGCGGCAGGGGCCAGCTAGCTAGTGAGGGCCAGCAGCGGCGGCCAGCTAGCTAGCGGCCATGGCAAACCAGCTAACGGCCAGCTAGCCAGTTGCGGCTAGCGGCCAGCTAGCGAGTGGCGGCTAGCGGCCAGTTAGCGAGTGGCAGCTAGCGGCGGCGGCCAGCTAGCCAGTGGTGGTTAGCGGTGGCGGCCAGCTAGCCAGTTGTGGCTAGCGGCCAGCGAGCGAGTGGCGGCTAGCGGCCAGCTAGCAGTGTCCAGCTAGCGGCGGCCGGCTAGCGGTGGCAGCCGCCAGCTAGCGGCTAAATTTTGTTAATTTAGTTGACATTCATGTTTACATTTTCTGACAGCGGAGTGTTTTGGGTTTTTTAATGAAAAAAGTGACCGCCGTCACTAGCTGCCACTGGCTAGCTGCAGCTAGCAGATCTCCACTAGCTAGCCGGCCGGCGCCGCCAGACCTCCACTAGCTAGCCAGCCGCCGGCGCTAGACCTCCACTAGCTAGCTGGCAGGCGCCGTCAGACCTCCACTAGCTAGCCGGCCGCCGGCGCTAGACCTCCACTAGCTAGCCGGCCGGCGCCGCCAGACCTCCACTAGCTAGACGGCCACCGCCACTAAACCTCAACTAGCTAGACGGCCACCACCGCTAAACCTCCACTAACTAGCCGGCCGCCGCCACTAGACCTCCACTAGCTAGCCGGCCGCCGGAGATAGACCTCCACTAGCTAGCCGGCCACCGCCACTAGCCTCCACTAGGTAGTGCTGACGCTAGCCGCCACTAGCTTGTTGGCCGCCGTTAGCTGGCTGACCACCGCCGGCCCACCGAAAGCCCCAGTACCACTCTAACCTCTTTTGTAGCACTAAACAAAGTAATTAGCTACCTATTGACATATACCAATAAGGAAAAGTATTGCTTGAACATGATTACCGACCATTGGACAGCAATTGCAGATTCATTTTCCAAAAACATTTTGACATCAATTAGGTGAAAGTGGATGATTTTCCACGGCACACCAGACACTACGCCATGGCACAGTGGGGTGTTGCGGCATAGTGGTTGAAAAATACTGCAATAAGGTAGTTTATCAGAGAAAAAAAAAAAAAAAATGACTGGATACAAAATGGCGGCCGAGACTCCGGGGTCGTAAAGTCGAAATCGCATACGTTGAGTATGTTGTAACCCAAGGTGCTACCTGTAGTTTTAAAAGCAATGTTTATTGCACATGCGTATGCATAATGGTTACGAAATTCATGGTCCGTACTGCTTCCTCACAAAGGTCACGGGGGTGCTGGACCCCAACTGGTTGCCAGTCAATCATCCGTTTCCATGGTGATGATAGTTTCCAGCCCCTCCCAACATGTTAAACTTTACCAGGTCACGAGATTTACTGTATAATCACAACACGGGCCTCCACGTAAACCTGACTTATTGGCTATTATCCAACCCCTACCATCCACTGGCAGGATTTTCCCTCCAAACTTTGGGAATGGAAATGAGTGGAGGAGGGCGCAGGGGCCACGTCCATGCACCCGGTGCTCCACGAGTGAGCCAAGAAGGGAAGAGCGACCGAAGGACGATCGGCCAGAGAGAGGAGAGGCCGCCGGAGGTCCCGGTCCGACACGGGGAAACACGGAGAAGAACGGATAGAACGCAACACTGCAAGAAACAGAAGGAAGTCAGACACTCACAGATCAGCCACATTTTCACATGCACTTTCACTCACCATCCGTCTCAACGGAAGCCGTCAGTAAGCGCCGGGCCTCTCTGTTGCCCGCTTGAGCAGCTCGTTTGTACAATTCAATTGCTTTTCTCAAGTTCTGCCGAACCCCGAAGCCACTTTCATAGCACTGACCCAACAGGAGTAGAGCAGTATCATCCTAAGTGGAGACAAGAGGGTTGAAAAACCGGTGGTGGAATGTAACGCAGTAAAAGTAAGTACCGTATTGGCCTGAATATAAGACGGATATGAACGCCTATTTACTAACGTTTGATCATGGACGGACATGTAGAAAAGTTCTCCTCAGACACATCCTGCCATGTTAGCTGCACAACATCTACACGCCACTCTCTCACCGCTTACACCTTCACCTTGTAGTAAAGCATTATTTTACGCCATATTTGTGTTGACCATGTGGCAGCTACGCGCTCCACCGACGTCGGCCAGTTTGTCCAGCTGCTTCCACAGCTCTCCTGCCCGCAGCACTGGAACGAATCTGACGAGCTGTAACTTGCTCGCCGCCGGGCTGGTTGCCGATCGGCGAAGACAATCGACAACCCAGCCGCCGTGTGAAATGATCCTGGGTAGTTTTGTGTGATTTTTCGCTTTGAAAGCCGAGAAAAAGAATTTGAAACATCACTCTGCTCGGGTTCGCATGTCGGGTAGCTGTCACGCGTCATGGTTTGTTTACGCTCTCCGAAGCCGGGCAGGGAAATGACAAAAGCCGTACCAACTCCGGTGGCAGAAAATATAATTTGGGAGGAGCAAGAAGTGGACAGTTTTGACCATTATGGAGTAATTTTGCCATGTCGTACTGAATAAATGTGTTTTTAATATTTCATATTCTATTTAGCACAAGACCGTAGTGTTGTATGAGAAGAACTAAGGATTTAGCCTATTTTGCGGATTAATACATTTATTTTTCGCATCACGCCAGCCAAACGGCTGCAGAAAAAAATTTGCTGTATGAGGGAGAGGCGTGTGCACCTTTTTGGAGTTTCAAAAGGTTCCCATTCATTGTGGATATTGGCCAAAACAAGCCCTACTATTGTGGGACCATAGGACTTACGAGGAAGTGAGTAAACATCTTGTTTTGTATTATGTCAAATACTGAGATCATTTTAATACTGAGGTGGCTTGCATTTTGTGGCTGACATGCTCCTTGTCGCACATACCCCCGCCGGGCGAGCACTTTTGCACTCTTGGTGTGCCCGATGTTCTGTCAAATTTTCCACCCGATCAGAAATTACAACTTTGTTTTAAAAATAGCCACGAATACAGCGATTACAAAGTAAACACTACAAACTTTCTTCAAATAAAGGACTACTTACATTTGATCATTGATAGGTATGTACAAAGCTCTCCTCATGCACATTAGCTGCACGTTAACTGCACAACAACTGCAGCCGCCCTCCTCCAGGGAACGAGCTGTAAATTGCTCTCCGCCGGGCGGTTTGCCGATCAGCAAAGACAATCGACAACCCAGTCGTCATGTCAAAAGTTCCGGGCTAGTTATGTGTGATTTTTCCGCTTAGAAGACTTTGAAACATCACTCGGTTCGGGTTAGCATGTCGGCTAGCTGTCACGACTTGGTTTGTATACATTCTCCGAAGCCGGGGAAGGGAAATGACATAAGCCCGATTTAGGTGTCATAAAACATCGTTCAGGAGGTGCGACAGTCAAGGTGAGGTCGACAGTTTTGACCATTATGGAATAATTTTGCCATGTCGTCCTGAATAAGTGCATTTTTATAATTTTATATTCCATTTAGCACAAGACTGTTATTTGTCATGACCATGCCATTTATTTAGCAATTGGGGAAAAATACTTGGATAAAAATAAAATCCTGTAAAAATATTGAAGTAGAAAGACAGAAACAATGACTTTTTGCAGCTCTCTTCGTCGCGTTTTCCTCGTTGTGAATAGTTCCCCCTCGACGGGCTGACTGGTCCTTTTCAAGCCATTCATTTAGCTATTGGGCAAAAATACTTGGATAAAAAGAATATCCTGTAAAAATATTGGAGTAGAGAGACTGAAACAATGACATTTTGCGGCTCTCTTCATCGCGTTTTCCTCGTTCTGAATAATTCCCCCTCAATGGGCTGAATAGTAAAAACCGATGAGCCCATTCTCCCGCTAACGTCATCCACCTGTTGGGGACGCTAGAGCCCTATAATGGTAGGCGTGGCTAAAAGGCAGATTAAAAGACTAATTTCTCGTCATCTGCGCTTTGCTAAATTGTTGTATATAGTCGAATCATCTCAAAATATGATTCTAATTCACATAATAATGCCATTTAAGACTTTTTTCTCCTGTCGTATGCTCTTTAAGCTAGGTAAACACTGTCATGAACATTTTCCACCATTGTTTTTGTCAACGCAAACGAAAATATTTAGTCCATAAACTACTTTTCATTCACAGCAGAAGGATGAATAGATGCCACACGACTGGACATCTATCATCATCTTGGGAAGACTGACTCAAACAAGACGAAAAGAATCCAGCTCACATTGCTCTCTGCTGCCATCTGCAGGTAGTACACAGCCTTGCTGCCATCCCTCACTGGCTCCAAAGAATACACAGATGCTAGGCACAACTGAGCCTAAAAAGGAGGGACATAGTTGAAAATATTGTATTGAAATACATACATTTTTTACAATATGTGATAAAGGTTACACCTTAATCAACCCGGCCGCAGCAGCCTTCTCTAAAAGGCTGATGGCTGTGTTCAGTTTCTCTTCCCTTTGATGCCCTCTAGCGGTCAAGAGCAGCTTTGCGCATCGATATTGAGCCTGATGATGACCTGCCACTGCTGCGCGCCAATAGTAATGGAAGGCCTTCGAGAAAAGAGTCAACAGAGGTGGAAACATTGTAATGAAATCTAATTTGCCTATAAGCATCATGGGAAATGTAGTTCTTTTTGGAAAAGTTAAAAACAATTGTATTTTTTTTTAATTAAACAAACTAATAAATAAGTTAGCATATATTTATTCATTAATAAACATCAAAAATCACGGGGAGTGTGGGTAACTCCTCACCTTCTCCTTATTCTTGCTAATTCCTCTGCCCTTCTCGTAACAGACACCGGTATTAAACAGAGCTTTGCTGTAGTCCTGTTGAGCGGCCGCCAGGAAACAAGTGAACGCTTCTTCATTGTTGCCACTTGCGGCTTTTTCAAGGCCTGCGATGAGAAAAGTCAGTGGGAAGCAAGATTACTACAAAGCATATAGCTAAAACTAACCATGACGGTTCTTTTATAATAAAAACTAGGCCTGCAAGCAGGACTGAACGGGACCTCGCAGTTTTGGACAATGTAACACGGACTACACGCACTCAGGGTGGTGGCAGATCGTTCCATCATCTCATCATCTCGTAAGAAACTAACATGTGCTCGAAACTCGCCTCTTGTTTTGGCTGACAGATGTTTGTGTATATCATGAGATGAGTAATACATTCACACACCTAGGTGAAAAAAATCCCTATTGAAGACGGTCCCACAAATAAAGGAGGTGCTACTGAACTTGGCAGCCACGCTCTTATTCAAAACTAGGGCTGCAGCTATCGAATATTTTAGTAGTCGATTAATCGATGGACTACGTAGGAAGGAACTTTAAAAATTAAAATACCTGAGCTGAGCCTCAAACGTTTTTTGTTTTTTTTTGTGAGGGTCTATGTAGAACAAAAGAAAAAAAATTGGCTAACTTACATAGAAAAAAGTCTGCTAGCTTAAATGCTATAAAATGCTAAAGTTTTTTTCACAATGCTCTTAACAAATTTTTCAGACACATATCCCTACAAAAAACGGCTAAATATATCAATAAACTAAATTATGAATGCATTAAAAAAACATTAGCTCAAACAAGCTTAGCTTAAGTTGGTCTTAACAGGGAGCAGTTGGATTCAGCCATGTGAAAAGAGGCAGACCAGAGGGCAGTGTATCCATCCTAATCAATTAATCTGAATGCAAACACTTTCAAAATAAACCATTACAACGCCACTTTAATTAAACGAATACTCGAAGCAACAAAATTTAATTCGAATATTTTTTTTCTAATCGAATACTCGAGTTAATCGATTAATCGTTGCAGCACTATTCAAAACCAAAATGAATATTCTGACCAGGCCAATTTGACAAAGTGTGCCAAATTTGCCCCTACAGGACCTTTTAGGGTATGACTCTTGAAGGAGAAAAGATATCGTCATCGCACACACCATATAATTGTTTGCATTAGTCTAACACATATATAGTCTAACACATACATATGGTACAGATTTTCGTAGGCACCGTCTAACTGTTTGCATTAGTCTAACACACGTAATATAATTAATCAGGAAATAGTATCATTTTCATATTTACGGTAGGACTACACTACTAATATAAAATAAATAGCACACCATAGTTTAATGAGAAGAAATAGAAGGGATACACAATGCCGTCTTATCACAAGATTGACGCACCAACTCTTGCAATCAGCTCTCCCAGCAAACTCCAAGGACAAAGCGCTTTGTCCTAAAACAAGTACAACCAGCCCGGACAGCAAAGTTGATAGCGGGCGTCCCAATCCGCGCACGAACCTAAGCCACCCAAAACCGGCCACAGAGGGGATGGCCCAAAAGCAACGCCCAGAAACGCCTTCGACAAGGCCCGCCTCAGCAAAGACTTTAAAAAGACTGGACACTGAGATAACAAAGATTTTTTCTGCTCGGAAACATATAGCCTTGTTTTGGATCCAGAATTGTCCCTCCGTCGTCTGTTTTTGCCTTGTTTTTACCACTGTCGACGAATAAAATGTCAACCTGTTTTCGGTAAATGTTCTTCAGGCTTTTGAAACATGGAGTCAGTAGAAAGGGTTAAAATAAGAGGACGCGCGAGATTCGGCCTTCCCGGCGGGCGCACGCGGGGCAGCGTCAGCCGAGCGGCAATTGTTTTGGCTGGTGCTGTTCTCGGGTGCGTCCGGGCCGGGGAGGTCGAATTTCAACACTCTCAACAAGCACAGGGAGTTTGGCACAGATATGTTCTAAGTTATGACTGTTCAAAATTTGTGGTGAGACAAAATGGCGACGGTCATTTTCACTCTTCTGTTTGGATCCCTCTGCTTCAAAGAAACCTCAATATTTTTCATCAGGCACCTGAACACGTCTTAAGGCTCCACTGATGCAGGTTTGAGCTCGATTGATTTTTTTCCCTTGGAGGAGGAGCTGGTCTAATAAAAAAGGTTGTTTCCTATTCCCAGCAGGTGACAGCAGACCTAATGGGTAATATTTCAATGCAGTCGTGTTCAGGCTGGGATACCTCTCATACATGCGAGTAGTACTGACAGGAAATGAGGTATTTTGGATTGAATGTGATTTTTGTATCGATTTACAGGGTGCACATTTGAGACATTAGCGCCTAGGGAGTTAGATGGATCCTCCCCACAATTGGTGAGACTGATCATTAGACATAGGAGATCTAAAGTTATCAAAATTGCTAAATGTCATTCACGGGCCTGACCTGGACAGGGTGCCAAAGTCGGCCTTTTTTTTTTTTTTTTTTGATAACATGCCAAATTCAGTAAATGACTAATAACTCACTGATCCAAGGTTCACTCTTTTTCATATCTCGCATGTAGGGCTGCAGCGATCAATTAATCGATGAACTAGTTAGTTTGAATAATCAAGTAATCGGATAAGGAACATAAAAAAATTAAAATACTTGAGCTGAGCCTCAAACTGAAATAAATAAATAAATGAGGATCTTTGTACAACTAAAGAACAACTGGCTAGCTTACATAGCAAAAGTCTGCTAGCTTAAATGCTAACTTTTTTTTTACAGTGCTCTTAACAAAACATTTTCCCACAAAAAACGGCTAAGTATACATATAAACTAAATTAAGAATGCATTGAAAAAAACATTACCTCAAACAAAAACCTACTTAATGTTGTTCTTAACAGGGAGCAGCTGGATTTAGCCATGTAAAATGAGTTATGTCATATTCACTGTTGCCACTAGAGGGCAGTGTATCCACCCAAATTAATAAAGCTATACGCAAACACTTTCAAAACAAAATCATTAAAGCCTCACTGGCATTGGGCAATGCAGCGGGCACACAGGCGGTTCGAAACGGAACGGAGCAGACTATATGGAATTTGAGGGTAAGACTAATCAGTACTTTTGTCCGAAAGGCTAAGACGAAAATTAGAACAGTGGTAGAGGTAGTATTGTAGAGTAGTAATGTAAAAGATAAATACCAATAATGTTTAGGATTACTGGGACGCTGCCGTCTGCCACTTTTTTGAGATTCTGCGCCACTTCTGCCAGTTTCTCCTCACCTTTAGGCATACACTGAAAGCAAAACACATTCAATCTCAGACACACGAGCAGGTAACAAAATACTACGATGACATCATGAAGATGTATGCCGAACCTTGTCATGAGCACGATCCGTGTCTGCGGACTTTTTCTTGAAAACATTCTTCTCTTGGGAGCAGGATGGAGGTCTATGTGTGTCATCTGCGACAAAAAGAAAAGATTATTTTTTTCGGATTCTCGAAGCAATGTACTATACGCTATACAGTGGGGAGAACAAGTATTTGATACACTGCCGATTTTGCTGGTTTTCCCACTTGCAAAGCATGTAGAGGTCTGTAATTTGTATCATAAATTCTCTTCAACTGTGAGAGACGGAATCTAATACAAAAAAAAAGAACATCACGTTGTATGATTTTTAAATAATAAATTTGCATTTAATTGCATGAAATAAGTATTTGAATACATCACAAAAATCGAACTTCATATTTGGGACAGAAACCTTTGTTTGCTATTACAGATACCAAACGTTTCCTGTAGTCCTTGACAAGGTTTGCACACACTGCAGCAGGGATTTTGGCTCACTCCTCCACGCAGATCTTCTCCAGAGCCTTCAGGTTTCGGGGCTGCTGCCGGGCAACACGGACTTTCGGCTCCCTCCGTAGATTTTCTATCAGGTTCAGATCTGGTGACCGGCTAGGCCACTCCAGAACCTTAAGATGCTTCTTACGGAGCCACTCTTTAATTGCCTTGGCTGTGTGCTTTGGGTCGTTGTCATGCTGGAAGACCCAGCCACGACTCATCTTCAGGGCTCTCACTGAAGGAAGGAGGTTGTCAGCCAAGATCTGGCGATACATAGCCCCATCCATCCTCCCCTCAATACGGATTTGTAATTACAGTTTGTGGAGTTACGTTTGAGCGATTTGCTATGAGAATTGTAAATACGATAGCATTCATTGCATTCAAGCTTCCGAACTTTTTTTAGGTTAATTAGAATAATTTAAGCTACTAAATTTACTTATTCATCAGACTAGATGGACGTTTAACCACCAATCTTTTTCTATCAAGTGTTTTATTGCTGAAATGTGGGTCGTTTTGAACATAACATAACAAATAACGACTGGAGACAAAATGGCGGGTGAGACCCCGGCGTGATAAAGTCGAAATGATGCAAGTCGAGTATGTCATTACCAGGGGGACTACCTGTACAATGCTTCTAGATGGTGCAAGGTTACAGAGGAAAAGCACCACTGACATTAATACACAATAGAGCACTCTTGTTAGTACTTAACACACCTTGTAAGGGGGAATCCTGCCCCTCCGCCGCCTCAGAGTCAACAATGGAGCTATTAGTAGTCAGGGGGTTCTGCTCACTCCTGTGTACCGCAACGTCACTTCCTTCACTGCTGCTGCTCTGGCTCCAGGATTGATTGTGAAGGCACAACACACTCCTTCCTCTTAGGACCACCTCATTCCTTGATACTGAAGCGAAGCACCAAAATATAAAAAGATTGCCATGAGCTTGTTAATGATGGAGTATTACTGCCACGCGAAGAAAGAAAGTAAATAGGCCTACTAGAATAAAGTGTATTATGTGTAATATTATAAGCATTATAAGGTCGTAATATTACGAAAAAAAAGTTGAAACGTTATGTGAATAAAGTAAAGTCCCAATATTAGGTAACTTTACGTATTATTATGAGACATTGAGCTACGCTGCTTCCTTCACAATAAAATTGTAATGTTTAGAGTTGCCTGATAAAAGCATTTAAAATAGTATCGGAAAATATTGGTATCAGGTTTGCACTAGTATACGTACCGTAATTTCCCGAATATAACGCGCACTTTTTTTCCCCAAAATCAACTTGCAAAATCATGGTGCGCATTATAAACGGGTACATGGATGGAGACAGAAATATATATATATTACATATATATACAACCGATTTTTTTTTCATTGACACGGCCACCTTGTAATGAAGAAACGTATGCGGCGACCCGTTGCCGACCATTACGGTACGTGACGTCGCCATTTTGTTTCGGTAATACTTCACTCTAATCGGCCGAATGATTTCGTCTGTGTTAAATTCTGCTTTTTTTACTCTTCATAAAGCACAAAATTGAGTTTCTTGAACTCATTTGAGTCAACGTTTATTGCAGCTCGGCAACTAAACGGACCATAACAAACGTAAGTGTAATAGATTGGAAATATCCCATGATTGATAAAATTCATATATATGTTAATTAAAAAGACAGATGAAAAAAAAACGTGGTAAAATGTTAGTGTTGAAGAAGGGGTTAAAAACGGATTTTTTTTCAAATGGATAACATTATTAGCATTCACTGAAATCATTTTTAAAACAACTGAAACGATGTGAGACCTGCTCTCCTAGTTTAGCCTCAGTGAGAAAAATGATCGGCGATCGACTAGTAGTGTCTGCTGAATGAAGGAAAAGGGAAAGCTCGCCACTTTGCCTCATTCTCCTTTGAGCTATTGAAGGCAAAACATCGTGGTTTGAGTGTTCATTCTGATATCCCTATCCAGGCTGCAACATAAGCACATAGACTTCCTGTGTCTGTCAACTATCTGTCCCTCGGGAAACTCAAATCCAAATAACAATAGTTCCTGTTGTTACTGTCGTGTTGACAGCGATGAGCTCTCACGGATTTCCGACTTACGTTCTCACTTTCATTTTACCGTATCAATCCATGGAAGAAACATTTATTCATCATGATGAAACGAGCACGTTATACAGCAGCCTTTAAAAGAAAAGTCACATCTGTTTTGTTTTCTCCTAGATTCTGGTAAGCTGGAGAAGTTGTCAAATCGTATTATTACCGTAAATATTGTCAGTTTATGGTAATGTTTTGAACTACCAATATGCTATGCTTGTGCTGTGTTTCACCAGTCAGTAAAATGACATTTCTGTATCTGTACACGAGCTCTGTTTTCTTGTATTCTTCTATTTATTGGTGCTAAAATTAGGGTGCGCCTTATAAACGGGTACAATATTTTCCCCTAGATTTTACAAGTAAATTTGGGGTGCGCATTATACACGGATGCGCCTTATATTCGGGAAATTACGGTAATGGGATGTAAGTTACTATAAAAGTCTGCAGGCTTTGTTCGTGTATTCTAGCTGATGTGATACAGATATTGAGATATAGATGTAACAGTGCAAAAATGCCATAATGTAGCTGTGCAAATATTGCATATGTGTGGTAGTTAGGGGTGTAACAGTACACAAAAATCTCGGTTCGGTACGTACCTCGGTTTTGAGGTCACGGTTCCGTTCATTTTCGGTACAGTAAGAAAACAAAATGCAAAATATAAATGTACTAGTTGTTTATTACACACTTTTGTGCTTTCAGCAAAAGGAACATTCGCCTACACAAAGCTAGAATTCTGCTCAAAAAGTAGCGGGCATTTAAAGATAATCCAACAACAATTTGCCTTTCAGACCCCAGGTATTGGTCATCTTTCTTTCTGAAAGAAAGAAGAAAAAAGAAGTCCTGTGCTAAAGAGAAAAGCAATCCCAATGACAAAGATTTTAACATGTATTGTACAAATGAAATGCCTCAATGAATCATTTTTTTTTCTTATGAACGGTTTTCAAAAGCTTTATTGGTGGATTTTCTCAAGTTAAAGGGCCACACAGAAATGAATACATTTAATTGTGTAAGCGGGCTCTGTGTATTATTCTTATTATTTAATTACAGGTGTTTTAGCTCATTTCAATTTATTTTATTTAAATGGGCTATTATTTATTTTATTAGGCGTTTATAGCTTACAAATGTGATGTAGTATTCATTTATATTGTATATTTTATGTTGTATAACTTTAGTTCCAATGTGAATATTAGTTCCTACTTGTTTTGTTGTGGTAGGAGGGTTTTGTATTTAACACGGGGCCGTGTTGGTTATTATTATACCAGAGAAGACAGCAGTAAATCAACAAAGACAAGTCAACTTTGCCCCGAACTACCACTCAGGAGATCTGACGGACTCAAAAAGTGGGTTACGATTGCATATTAGTTTGAAAATCGACCGGATCCACCGTATTTTTACACGAGCGACTTCCGGTCTGCCAGATCCTATCTACCGGTAGTAGTATTGACGCAGGAGGGTCGCGTCTCGCGTCAAATAATAAACTCTGCCGTTCTTTTCGCGTGCGTCGCGTTGAGCCGCTTCTGGGACGCGTCTAACACGCGGCCGCACTGCGACTGGTGTCCATTGCCTGATTGACTTTAACGCCCGCGTTTCACTGCGTTCTCGCGGCGGCCATGTTGACGTTTCTGGGTTATATACTGTCCCACCGTGTTGGTCCTCATTATAGTAGAGAAGATGGAGTAAATATAATCCACACAAAGAAACTGTAACCCGATCGACTCACAGCCTCGAAAGGTAAGGGTTACATTTAGGGCTGTCAAAATTATCGCGTTAACGCGCGTTAATTTTTTAAATTAATCACGTTAAAATATTTGACGCAATTAACGCACATGACCGGCTCAAACAGATTAAAATGACAGCAGTGTAATGTCCGCTTGTTACTTGTTTTTGGTGTTTGGGACCCTCTGCTGGCGCTTGGGTCCAAATGATTTTATGGGTTTAAGCACAATGAGTGAGCATGGTGTAATTTTTGACATCAACAATGGCGAGCTACTAGTTTATTTTTGGATTGAAAATTTTACAAATTTGAATAAAACAAAAACATTAAGAGGGGTTTTAATATAAAATGTATTTAACTTGTACTAACATTTATCTTTTAAGAACTACAAGTCTTTCTATCCATGGATTGCTTTAAGAGAATGTTAATAATGTTAATGCCATCTTGTTGATTTATTGTTATAATAAACAAATACAGTACTTATGTACCGTATGTTGAATGTATGTATCCATCTTGTGTCTTATCTTTCTATTCCAACAATAATTTACAGAAATATATGGCATATTTTATAGATGGTTTGAATTGCGATTAATTACGATTAATTAATTTTTAAGCTGTAATTAACTCAATTAAAAATTTTAATCATTTGACAGCCCTAGTTACATTACGTCAGAAACTCGTTCTGTACGCCTCCGTTCCGAACCGGGCACCACGTACCGAAATAATAAATAATTTAAAAAAGGACTAAAAACTCACCTTTTTAAAAAAGCTTATTCTAGCTAATTTTATTTGACTGTCTTACTTTTATCTGATTGGTATCTGATTTTATCTGTGCTTGTGTCTGTTTTGCTTTTACTGTTTTATGCTTAGTCTTTTTCATTTTATTTATTATTTTCTTTTTTGCCAATATGCACTTTGAGATTTGTTTTTCAAATGTAAAGTGCGTTATAAATAAAATGCATTATTATTATTATTATTATTAATACAAATACATGTACCGTTACACCCTTAGTGGTAGTGCAACTGCGTAAAATTTCGGCAAAATCCGCCCAGCCGTTTCTGAGTCCATTGGGAAAAAACACACACGCGCAATATTCCATCTATATACAAGTTTAGATATATACTCCATCGTACTTGTTACGTAATAAGGAAAAGTCTGATTTGCAAAGATGTCATACTCACATATATCAAGCAGAAGGCGATATCCACACTTTTGCAAATTTGGAGGTGTTGTCCTGACTCCAGATGTTGGACTGGAATCAGTGCATGAAGAGAACCTAGAGTGGATCCTCCGGCATATCTGCATGAACAGCACCGCTGATGCACCCTTTGAACATGTATGATAAACAGCGGTTACTTTTACTTAGGTGTATGTATTGCCTTATATCTGACAATTCTTGTTGTTGTTTTTTTTTTTTTGTTTTTTGTTTTTTAAACCTGTCCTGTTCAGCTGTTTGACACGGAGAATGGAAGTCTAAGTGCCCGGATCGTCTGAACAGTTTTAATGTTTCACATTGAGAGTATGGCATACTCCCATTGTGAGCATTCAACATACCTTGTTTATTATGACAAAGCAGCGAACAGGAAGGGGTTATGGGGGAACAGAAAAGAAAGAAACACAAGAAAAGAAAGACAAGCAACAACAAGAAACAAATTGAACGTCTACACCCCTCCTCCCGCAGCCCAGCAAAGGAGCCATCACACCCCCACCCCCAATTTACAGAAAAATATGGCATATTTTATAGATGGTTTGAATTGCGATTAATTACGAGTAATTAATTTCTAAGCTGTAATTAACTCGATTAAAAAATGTAATCGTTTGACAGCCCTAATTATTATTATTACTATTATTAGGAATATGACATACCCATCCTACGGCGTCGAGGGCTGTGTAACGAGGCAGCTCAGCGGAGGTCGATTTAAAGGCCCTCTGTTTATTCCGCCTCTCTCCATCTTCTTCTTTATGAGAACTGAAAGACAGGAATCAAAACAAAAGCGAATTAAAAACGTCAACTTTGTAACATACAGGGTTTGTACACCTTTTTCATGGCCAAATTCAAGACAAAATCCATTTTGCCACATACCAAATAAAAATGCCATATACAAAATTCCATTTTGCCACATACCAAAAAATACCATGTACCAAAATCCATTTTGCCACATACCAAATAAAAATGCCATATACCAAAATCTATTTTGGCACATACCCCAAAAAAATGCCACATACCAAAATCCATTTTGCCACATATCAAAAAATGCCATATACCAAAATTCATTTTGCCACATATCAAAAAATGCCACATACCAAAATCCATTTTGGCCACATACCAAATAAAAATGCCATATACCAAAAATCCATTTTGCTGCATTCCAAATAAAAATGCCATTTACCAAAATCCATTTTGGCACATCCCAAAAAATGCCACATACCAAAAATCCATTTTGCCACATACCAAATAAAAATGCCATATACCAAAATCCATTTTGCCCCATACCACATAAAAATGCCATTTACCAAAATCCATTTTGCCACATACCAAAATCCATTTTGCCACAGACCAAATAAAAATGCCGTCTTCCAAAATCCATTTTGCCACATACCAAATAAAAATGCCATATACCAAAATCTATTTTGCTACATACCAAAAAAATGCCACATACCAAAATCAATTTTGCAACATATCAAATAAAAATTCCATATACCAAAATCCATTTAGCCACATGCAAAATCCATTTTACCACATATAAAAACAAATAAAAAAATACCACATGCCAAAAGTCATTTTGCCATGTACTGAATGCCATTTTTCGTTCTCAGCCCTGCTGTCTAATTAAACAATACTCAAAGCTGCAAATTTTGATTCGAAGCTTTTTCCTAATCAAATTACTCAAGTTAATCGATTAATCGTTGCATACCTATTTGTCAGAAAAAATCGCAATCTTACTGGTCGCTAATGTGCGAGTAGATGAAAAAAATACTCGCACTGGCTCAAATTTTAGTCGCAAAATGCCCCCATTTGGAGCCAGTCTGGAGCCCTGGAATATCGATAACCTTCCAGGATCCAAAGTATCACGATATATCACCATTTCGATATTTTGTCCCACCCCTCGCTTCTTGTGAGTCGTGTAAATTGACACTGTACCTGTTGTCCGAAGAGTTCCTAGAAGCGGAGAGAACAGTGGAGGTGTTTATGACTTCATCTTCCACGTGGTGATTCTGGGGGAGACGCAACGGGGTGCTGGTGTGGTAGCGATGTAGCACTGCCGAGATAACATTCACACACACATAAACGAAACAAAAACATTGTTACAGGCACACCAAAACTGTTTCCGCTACTAAAGAAATTTGGGGGAATTCCAGAAAATCCATTTAGTTAGATGCAAAACTTCGTCGAGAAATAAATGTATAATTTTATCATGGGTTTTATGAACGACGTGAAGAATATTACATGATACTTTTTAAAAAAGTTTCACTTTAATAGCGGACGACTTTGAAAACAATTAAGGTACTTGGCAGGACCAAAATAAACAACTGGGAGAAATCTCGTCCGTGCCCTTGACGTTCGTTCGTTTTACCTCTCCACGCGAGTCCTTTAATTCTCCACATGGTTCCTCTTCTCCTTCACGTGAACTTCCACCATTGATGACTGTTCATGTTGACATACCCCCTGACTCCAAACAAAAGTGTATTAAGTGGGAGGTTACGTCTGTGTAAACAAATGTGTTGTCACGCATGAAGTTAAGCGAGACCGAAGAATAACCCGGAAGTTATTGCCATGACGCAATCATGAGAAGGCCTGAGCGGTGCAAGTGCACCACCTTGTGGTGAAACAACATTAGGGCGTAAACTGCTGTTCCCTTGTCTTTTCACTACTTTACTACTTGAGTTTGCTTTTTATTTTAATGCAAAAGCTACTATATATAATATTCGTTTTTTTCTTCAATAGCGTTTGAAACCGTTTGACCCACCGACACCGTTCATACACCAAAACGACCAGAATTCTCATGTCTCCATTCGCCCCCCAAAAAGTGGAATCTCAAGATGCTACTTGTCCTACATTTTTTTGTCCAAATCACATCATTTATTCATCCAAAAATTCAAGACGCCTGGGGGCACAAAAGTTCTGTACGGTTTTTGCAAAAAACGTACCGTGAAACCAAAATTTGCCGAAAACATACCATCTCATTTCTAATGGCCAAAATTTCCCAGTCATTTCCTGTGGCCATATTCGCCATTGATTTCAATAGCACAAAATGTTCCATTCACGTCCATTGATTTCCAACCAAAGTGACCAGATATCAACAGGAAGAGACCGCGAAAAGCCCCCAAATTACAGGAAGTGACCCAATATGAAGAGGATCCTGAAATGCCACCAAATCAACAGAAAGTGACCCTGACGTACCCTAAAATCAGCATGAAGTGACCCTGAAACGTCTCAAAATCAACAGGAAGGGATCCAATACGTACAGGAAGTGAACCCAAAATGCCCCCAAATCAACAGGAAGTGACCCAATATGAACAGGAAGTATACCTGAAATGTCCAAAAATCAACAGGAAGTGACCCTGAAATGCCCCAAAATCAACAGGATGTGATCCTGGAATGCCCCAAAATCAACAGGAAGTGACCCTGAAATGCGCCAAAATCAACACGAAGTGACCAAAATCAACAGGAAGTGACGCTGAAATGCACCAAAATCAACAGGAAGTGACCAAATAGCCATAGGAAGTGATCCTGAAATGCAAAAAAATCAACAGGAAGTGAACCTGGAATTCCCCAAAATCAACAGGAAGTGACCCTGAAATGCCAGAAAATTAACAGGAAGTGACCACGAAAAGTCCCCAAATTACAGGAAGTGACCCAATATGAAGAGGACCCTGAAATCCCACCAAATCAACAGAAAGTGACCCTGAAATACCCTAAAATCAGCATGAAGTGACCCTGAAACGTCTCAAAATCAACAGGAAGTGATCCAATACGTACAGGAAGTGAACTCAAAATGCCCCCAAATCAACAGGAAGTGAACCTGAAATCTACAGTAAGTCCTAGATGCCTCAAATTAAACAGGAAGTGGCCCTGAAATGCCCCAAAATCAACAGGAAGTGACCCAATATGAACAGGAAGTAAACCTGAAATGCCCCAAAATCAACAGGAAGTTATCCAGCATCTACAGGAAGTCCAAGATGCCTCAAATTCAACAGGAAGTGACCCTGAAATGCCCTAAAATCAACAGGAAATGATCCAGGAATGCCTAAAAATTAACAGGAAGTGACCCAATGTGAATAGGAAGTGACCCTGGAACGCCCCCAAATCAACAGGAAGTAACCTAATATGAACAGGAATTGGACCTGAAATGCCCCAAAGTCAACAGGAAGTGAATTGTACAGCTTAAAAATCAACAGGAAGTAACGTAATATGAACAGGAATTTGACCTGAAATGCCCCAAAGTCAACAAGAAGTGAACCTGTACAGCTTAAAAATCAACAGGAAGTGATCCGGTATCTAGAGGAAGTCCGAGATGCCTCAAATTCAACAGGAAGTGACCCTGAAATGCCCCCAATTCAACAGGAAGTGACCCTGAAATGTCAAGAAATCAACAGGAAGCGGCCCTGGAATGCCCTAAAATCAACAGGAAGTGATCCTGGAATGCCTAAAAATCAACAGGAAGTGACCCAATATGAATAGGAAGTGACCCTGGAATGCCCCAAAATCAACAGGAAGTTATCCTGGAATGCGTCAAAATCAACAGGAAGTGACCTGTTATGAACGGGAAGTGACCCTGGAATGCCCCAAAATCAACAGGAAGTAACCTAATATGAACAGGAATTGGACCTCAAATGCCCCAAAGTCAACAGGATGTGAATTGTACAGCTTAAAAATCAACAGGAAGTAACCTAATATGAACAGGAATTTGACCTGAAATGCCCCAAAGTCAACAGGAAGTGAACCTGTACAGCTTAAAAATCAACAGGAAGTGATCCGGTATCTAGAGGAAGTCCGAGATGCCTCAAAATCAACAGGAAGTGACCCGATATACAACCCATCACAGCAAAGCTTGAGCTACCGTTGCAATTTCTCCAGAAATGTCATATTCTACTGGTTTCTTATTTAAATATTATTTATCCATCACAAATCCTTTCAAAATATAAGTCTTTTTTAATTGAATTTGGGTAATAATTTTGAAAGCGTGTGTTGACAATGGAGTAATACAGTCGCACCACTAGGGGGCTGTGTTTGTTCGACTACTGTACATCGGATTGAGAAGTAGAGAAAGTTACTGTTGTCGAGATGTTACAAGATAGATGCACAACACCCACGTTGACTAAACGTTCAAGTTGGAACCCACGTCTCTAATTTTTGTATATTTTATTAAAACATAACAGGAGAATAGTCATTTCGGCTGATTTTTATCCACCTGTGCGAACTTTACGCTGTGATTGACTGTGTTTCTCATCTTACAAAATTGGCTCGGAGTAAGACATCTTCTCAACTACTATCTCTGCAGTGCGTCACAGGGAATTTCCCAAAGGGAAGCAAAATCAGTTTTTTAGTACTGGCAAGTGCTCTTTGTTGTTTTTCTGGCGAATTGAGAACCAGAAAATCGAGTGCGTGCGTGTCACCCGCCGGTTTGTCTCGTCTCGGTAACTTGGAAACATTCGACTCTGCAGCTTTTGCGTCACGTCGCGGAAACCGACAACGTCACGCGGCCGTAAATGGCGACGCCGCTCGTGTGGATTCCGTCAAATGTACTCGCGAATTGAGCCGAATGAACTCAGAAGGTAAGAAGACTCGGGTGCGAGCAGGGAATCTCGTGGCGTAGACGAGAACGAACGAGACTGGACATGCGTGCCTGTCAAGTGTCTGCGGACTTGTCCTTTTGTCGTGCACTTCCTTATCGGGCACTCGGCGCTGCTTCAAATCTAAAACTTGGACGTTCAAAATGTCCTGTCACGTTTAAACATTCAAAAAACTTGTGTAAAAGCGCTTTAAGTTCAATTGAAGGTCTTTGCTAGTAATTTGGCGCGAGTTTTTGAGATACCAAATGTTGTTCTCAATGTCTCGCCGCTGTTAAAAGTCGCAAAAACGTCAGGGTGAATGGTCCAAACATCTTAATTCAGGCCGGAATATAAAATTATGTGATGAAATATAACATTTTGTATCATTTTGAAGAAGTTTACAAACGCCGTTGTGGAAACTTGCTGACAGAGTGAACGGTTAGCTTAAATGTAGCATCTTCCTTCTTATTTTTCCCCATTTAACTTAAATTTAGCTTATCAATACCGGCCTATTTCAAGTGTACTCATCGTGTACTGAAAGAAAATATTCCCATGATTTTTGCCGAACCTTTTTTGACCTGATAAATGCGACAGAATCGGCACACTGTTAGCTTGCACTTGTTGTTTTCAACTCATGAAAGTTGGCCGGATGTTCCAAATTCGCTTGTACTTCTTCAAAGCTACGTTTATGACTGTCGTAGTTGTTGTACAGTATATATGAAGGAGAACTACGGAAAATGTCGGCTGGTTTTGTTGACTAAACAAAAACAAATAGAAGATGTTTGTCATGCATTCTGCGTTAAGCTAGGAGTGGGAACCTCTTGGTACCTCACGTTACGATACGATTTGCAATACAGCTCACGATAACGATGATATGGCGATACAATGATTATCGAGCAAGGGCGTAGGTTTGGTCTCAACATTGGTAGGGACGCTATAACAGCATAACCTGCATGTACACTTTTTGCTGGGGACGGGACATTCATAATAATCAATGCAAAATAAATCTGTATTGGTTTATACTATTATGTATATTGGTTCAGCCTACACTGCTCAATTCAAAGCTTTATTTTACAAAACTACTAAACATTTTGAAAACCTCCAGAAAAAAATATCCGGGTTTTAAGAGCAATTTTAATTTGCATTATTTGAACATAAATGTTATTAACATACACTCCTCTACCAAGGAGTGGCCGTCTACCAAAGATGATACCAAGAGTTCAGCGCAGAATACTCAGAGAGGTTAAAAAGAACCCTAGAGTGTCTGCCAAAGACTTTCAGAAATCACTGGCACATTCCAATATCTTAAAAAAAAAAAAAAACATTGTTGCTCGTTTAATGTTGGCAAAAAAGCACTTGGACACTACACAGACGTTTTGGCAAAATATTTTGAGGACTGATGAAACCAAAGTTGAATTTGTTTGGGAGTAACACACAACGTCATGTGTGGAGGGAAAATGCAACAGCTCACCAGCATCAACACCTCATCCCCACCGTGAAGCATGGTGGAGGGAGCATCATGATTTAGGGCTGCTTTGCTCTTTCAGGGCCTGGACAACTTGCTATCATTAATGGAAGAATGAATTCAAAAGTTTTGCAGGAAAACCTGAGGCCGTCTGTTATACAGTTGAAGCTATAAAAGAGGATGGATGCTGCAACAAGACAATGATCCAAAACAAGGAAGAAAATCAACTTCAGAATGGTTCCAGAAAAACAAAATACACGTTATGGAGTGGCCAAGTCAAAGTCCAGACTTGAAGCCCATTGAGATGCTGTGGCATGACCTAAAGACAGCGATTCATGCCAGACATCCCAGGGATCTGACTGAACTACAGCAGTTTTGTATAGAGGAATGGGCCAAGATTAGTTCTGATAGATGTGCCAGACTGATCTGCAGCTACAGGAAGCGTCTGGTTATTGCTAAGTTATTGCTGCCAAAGAGGGGGGCCCACAAAATATTAAATGTGATGGTTCACTTACTTATTTTCCCCCCTTCTGTCAGTGTTTGCATACTGTCCTCATTAAAATATGAAAACCTATAAATGTTTGGGTGGTTTTAGTTAAAGCCGACACTGTTTCTTTCATCTGTGTGATTTTGACAAAGATCAGATTAGTCCTGCAGCTATCGATTATTTTAGTAGTCGATTAATCGATGAACTAGTTAGTTCGAATAATCGAATAAGGAACATAAAAAATTAAAATAGCTGACCTGGGCCTGAAATGGTATAAAAAAATAAATTAGGATATACTGTATGTACAACAAAAGAGCAATTGGCTAACTTACATAGCAAAAGTCCGCTAGTTTAAATGCTATAAAATGCCAGCGTTTTTTTTTACAATGCTCTTTACAAATAGTTCGAACACATACGTATTCCCGCAAAAAACGGCTAAATTTACCTTTAAACTAAAATATGAACGCATTAAAAAACACATTAGCTCAAACCAAAACTTATCTTATATTGGTCTTAACAGGGAGCAGCTGGATTCAGCCATGTGAAATGAGGCGGACTAGAGGGTAGTGTATCCACACAAATCAATAAAACTAAAGGCAAACATTTCAAAACAAACCATTACAATGCCACTTTAATTAAACGAATACTCGAGGCAGCAAAATTTCATTCGAATTTTTTTTTTCTCATCGAATACTCGAGTTAATCGATAATCGTTGCCACAGGCGGATCTTCTATTCAGGCAAAGTAGGCGATCGCCCTAGGCCCCCAACCAGTAGGGGGCCCCCAGCCAGCTTCCCTTGCCCTAACGAGCAAGGGCTTGGGCCACCGGAGCCAGTAGCACCCCCAACTATTTGTCATGTATAATACCAAACAAACAAAAGAAAAAAGAAAGCCATTTGAATGCTGCATTTATATTACCCCCCACAAGCACACACACACGTACTACAATGGACTGTTCACAACAACGAACCGCGTATCAGTCGCTTAGCTTCATTTAGCACCGCTTAGCTTAGCTCCGTTTAGCATCGCTTAGCTCCGCTTAGCTGTTCGTTAGCTTTACTTAGCTCTCCCGCGTTTTTCACGCCATTAAGTTTGCTATTTTTACAGCTCACTTGCTACTTTGCACGTCGGCTATCGTTTATTTCGAACACGTGAACGAACGTGCTCTCCACGAGAGCCAAAGTGCAGTGAGGGAGAAGTTGAGAACATGCCTCTTTTAACTTCTTCTTCTTCTCACCGAACATAAAATACACGACAGCACACCCTGTGGTGAAACAATGCAGTACAGTTCCGATCAGTCGTACAATAACACTCAACAGCTGGTTAACAGTATTTGCTAAAAATTAAATCGATTAGTGACGCCACAAGCAATGACGAAAAGTGCTTTATTGCCGACTTTAACGCATACGGTTAGCGGTTTAGCGAACGTACCTCCGGTGAACATTTCAAAATAAAAGCACGTCATGTTCGTCATATAAATAACGATTTCTGGAGTTAATCCCACATACTTCAGAATTAATATTATAATATGTTGAGTAAATACTACAGAATACAGATTCTACACTAAGAATAGCTTTCAAATGTACGGAGCCCCCCGGGTGCGAGGGTAGAAAAAATAAAAAATCATAGCTAATCTGCACCCACAGTTTACTAATCTGTGGGTACAGTTTAGTAATCTGTACTCACAGTTTGCTAATCTGTACACACAGTTTACTAAACTGTACCCACAGTTACTAATCTGTACCCACAGATTACTAAACTGTGCCCACAGTTTACTAATCTGTGCCCACAGTTTAGCAATGACCCAGAAACAGTAGTCACCAATGTTTGGTGGGGACTCCAAACGCACAGTTTAGTAATCTGTGGGTACAGATTAGTAAACTGTGGGTACAGTTTAGTAAACTGTGGGTACAGATTGCTAAACTGTGGGTACAGTTTAGTAATCTGTGGGTACAGATTGCTAAACTGTGGGTACAGATTAGTAAACTGGGGGTACAGTTTAGTAAACTGTGGGTACATATTAGCGATTTTTTAATTTTTTTGTACCATGGCACCCGGGGGGCTCCGTACAAATGACACTCTTTATGACAAATATGATTGGCAATGAATAATTATTATACTACTATTATATATAGTATTATACTATAATAATAATGCTAGAATTTTTTTTTTTTTAAGAATTGTTTTGAATAACGTTGGAAAGGCAAAGTCAGTTTTCTGAATCCGTTTACTTTCCATTCTTTTGCACTAGTAAATGCTATCAGCATTTAACCTCTTTGTTTATTTGTGATTAATTATTGTTATTTACATGATTATTTGTACTTTAATAAAGAATCTAAGTGTTCCAAAATGGTTTTGTGAATTAATAAGCGTCAACAAAAATTTCATTGCTCAATTGGTAAAAAAAAAGAAAATTATTAGATTAGTCGACTAGTCGGCTGACTAATCAGGAGAAAATTTGTCGTTTAGGACAGCCCTAGTGTACCGGAACATATTTTCCTCACACCTTTTTAACCCATGAAGAGGGCCCCTGGATATGTTCACCTTAGGCCCCAAAATTGCCAAGTCCGCCACTGATCGTTACAGCACTAGATCAGATCACATTTGATGCTGATTTTATGCAGAAATGTGAGAAAATCCAAAAGCTTCAGATACTTTTTCTTACCACTGTATCAATATTTTTTAACTCGTGCATTGGAACCAAACACCATATCTGTAGCTGAAATGTCAAGCCCCGTGTAATAGAACGGTAAATAACTTGCCAATGAGTCGACTTAAGGCAAAAATAATGGATGATCGGTGAATAATTTGTTTCAGCCCCACTTGGGGCAATCATAAATCTCACTTTTTTTCTCCTCTCTTTCAGGCACTATGGCGGGCGACGAGCACTTCCTTCCTGTCAGCAGCAATCAGGTGCGCGTGCTTAGGCGTGCTGCAGGCAAGTCAACGCCAGCTTGCGCTGCTGGGTTTTATTTTTTTTAGAAAAGAAAAAAATGTTTCAAATGTTTGCGGCAGATCCTTGACACGCTGATCATGGACCCCGCGTGGGACTTCCCGCAATTCCCCGCGCTCCATTCGCACACCGTGTCCCTGACGACAGGTGAGGGCATTTTCTCCCTGATGACTTGACTATTTTGCTCATGGGCATGGCCAACATCAACTAGCGTGTTTTCTGCACTATAAGGCACATGTAAAATCCTTCAATTTTTTAAAAAGCCGACAGTGCGGCTTATAATCCGATGCACTTTAGATATGGATGAATATTGGTTAATCAAGGTATAACATTAGTTTTTAGTAGAGTTGTGAGGAAAAAAATAATTTGACCGATATCCATTCGTTAGGTCAGAAAATCCAAGATATATATACTGTGTATTTGATTTCTTTATGAACATTTTGGGGAATTGATTTTATGTATGTATTAGAGCTGTCAAAATTATCGCGTTAACGGGCGTTTTTTTTTTTTTTTTTTTTTTAATTAATCACGTTAAAATATTTGACGCAATTAACGCAGATGCCCCGCTCAGACAGATTTAAATGACAGTGCAGTGAAACGCTCACTTTTTGTGTTTTATGGAGTTTTGCCGCCCTCTGCTGGCGCTTGGGTGCGACTGATTTTATAGGCTTCAGCACCCATGAGCATTGTGTAAGTAATTATTAGTGTTGCACCGATACCATTTTTGGGGCCCGATACAGATACCTGGCTGTGCGGTATCGGCCGATACCGATACCATTCCGATACCACTCTGTTTGCAAAAAAAAAAAAATACATACATATGTGCATATAACGGATGCAACGATACAGTTAAGTCACGGTTCGGTACGATTTTCGATACAATTCAATACATATAATGCTCTGAAACAGAAAATACATCTGTTATTATTTTATTTTATTTTATTTTATTTTATTTTATTTTATTTTATTTGCTAACAAGCAAAAATAACAGTGCCATCATTTAACCCTTTAACACCTAAGCCTATTTTGGCCAAATTTGCAAGCATTTGATGTTGCCTTTATATTTCAAAGAAAAAAATCTTCACAATGGCCAAGTTGGGTCCCTTTTTTAAGGACACCTTGAACTTCATGTCCAAACTGTTGTTTTCTTCACTGACCAATTATAATCCACATTTTGGACCCAAAAAGACAAAAAAAATCCCAAAATATTTTTTCAAAATTTGTAATGTTGATGTCCCATTGACAACCAAACATGCTCGACCAACCGTTTTGAAGCTTGATAATATTTATTCAACTTGTTAGGATAAACATTCAATGGAAAAAAATAAGATTAAATAGTTTTATGTTTGACAATTCAACACAAACAGCAAGTATGGTCATAGGTGTTTTTGGCCTTTACACATACTATGGTCAAAACAGGTTATATACAGTGCAAAATAATGAGGAAAAAAATATATATCATCTAATACAAAAAGAGTTTGGAGGATATCTCTTTGTGAAGTTAGGTATTATACCCATCACCTTATCTAAAGTATATATGTACATGCAATCAAGCTTCTCGAACACTCATCTTTATAAAAATTGAAAGATTATAGTGAAGAAAAAATATATATAACATTGAAAAAAGTATTTTCAAAAATATTGACAAGTAGTTCAGTTCAATTTAAATTTTTCTGGCATACGACCCAATAAAGTTTTTTTTTTGTTTTTTTTTTACTCACTCAATAAAGCTTCTGCATGAACAGGTCACGGAGCTGCGTCACACACAACGTCACACAGCCTACTCTTTAGCGCCCTGCTGTCACTTCTACTCGCCGAGACGCCGACTCGTCCCAGGAAAACAACGACAAATACGGCTCATTTTCTTCCTTGAGTTAATGAAATAATGCATTAGCTTATTCTAAATTTAGTTTTAGATTCATTCTGCACGTTTCAAAGTCGCTCGCTCAATCGAACCGGTGCACAACACCGACCGTTGCTTGCTTCGAATGCCTCCTTTTCCTTAGTTGGTTCCTCGCTCGGAAATTTATTAAAAATGTCCACATTCGGTTCGTCCTTCTTGACATCACAACGGTCTTGGGATCTGTAGTTTTTTTGTGCTGCTTTCGGTTTTGAAAAAGGACAAGAAATGATGGAGATATGGAGATAGATACATGGTCCATGCAGCGTTTTAATGCATATTTATGAGTGCAATAAAACTATAAAACTCAAATGACATTATCTCCCGTTTTTCTTGGTCGATTGACTTCAAATAAAAACTGGTGTGGACATCAACTTGCGCACGTTCAAATGTGACCAACCAGCGGCACGTGGGTGACGTAATTACAGCGTGACGAAGCTTCAAAGACGGCATGCGTAAACGCGTCGCTGCCGACACGTTCGGTGTTAAAGGGTTAAACAAGCATTTTAGTGCTTAATATTTATGTGCTTACTTCTTACTGATCTGAAGAAAAATGTTGTATATAAGTGCTTTTTTACTGTTTGTAAAGTGGGTCACACTGTTGATTGCTGCAGCTCTCTTAGCAGCTATATTTAAACATCCTATTTGTGGTCCGTGTCCATTTGTAACATGTACTGAATTAACAGTATTTGCAGCATTATCTATAGTCACTGATATGGGTTGATTTGGCCTGCTTAACTTCCATTCAGTCGTGGCGGTTTGTAATTCATCAATGTAGTATATGGGTTACGCGTCGCTCTGGGCTCACGCAGCTAATGGCATGGGATCTAATGTAGTACATCTAGGTTGCCATTTGATGATATCTAGTGTGTGCGCGCGAGAGTTGGCATGGGATCTAACATAGGACATCTAGATTGCTATTTGATGATATCTAGTGTGCGCGCTGCGCCGCTTGAGTGTTTTCTGGCCACAGAAGTCACATCTGCTCATTACTGCACAACACCAGCATAACCACCAGCTTAATTTGCCACTTATTGTTCATCATGAAACCATGAGTTTGCGGAGTCTCCCACGGTCTTAACCTTTCTGATCCCATCGGCGCTACAACAGCAAGCGTTAGCTTACGCATGCTAATCGTTTGTGAATACCATGTTAAATGAGCAGCGTAACATCGCGGATATGCGTTGTAGTGTACATCCGTAATATCGAAGACGAAGGTGTAAATTTCGTTTGGTAATTTCGAGACAACGACATACAGATGTAATGAATTGGGAAGTTAGCTCACATGGGGAGGACAGTATAGACCCTACCCACGTGACGTCACAACTCCGCTCTCCTGAATGGTACCGCCCACTTGTCCGTCAAAACATAGTGTTAACCTGTTACGGCTACGTACATTTCTCCTATTTACGTCGTGTTTTTCTACTCCTTAACATTAATAATCAAAATGGTGAAGGCGTGTGTGGCTGTTGGTTGCACTAACAGAGAAGATGGAAGGAGAGACTTGAAGTTTTACCGTATTCCGAGGGATCCAAAGAGAGCGAAATGGACGGCTGCAATTCGACGTGAAAACTGGGCACCAAAAAATCATCACAGACTATGTAGTAGTCATTTTATATCCGGTAAGATGCATTTAAGATATACTTAGAGGGTTTTGGGCTGACAAATAACCACAATTAAGATCATTGCGAGGCTAATCGCCGACAACATACGACGTAGTACGACATAGTTTCAAATTCAAGATGTTTGTGACTTCCCTTTCTTCCACCATCGTTATTTTTTGAATAATATTTAGCTGGTACCAAGTGAAAGAAACTGGCCTCGTCTACGGGGCTGACAAATAACCACAATTAACATCATTGCGAGGCTAATCGCCGACAACATACACGTATGTATGTAGTGAGAGTGCTATCGCTAAACCATATAAACATTAAAAGCCTTAACTCCATTGACAAACGACATGAAATACACTAGACTTGACAGTGGATGTTAGCAATAACAAAAGATTTTGAATTGAAAATTTCGTAACTCACCTTTCCAAGCACAAGATAGATTCCTGCCGAATTTTCGTGGACGAGGACCTGTTTCACCCAACCAGCAACGAAGTATTTATAAGCCTCCAAGCTCTTGAAGTTTTTCAAATTTTCGTGAGAATAGGCTGATTTTGTGTGGACAAGATCATTGTAAATATCAGCGTAGCAGATGTCAGGCAGACAGGGCGAAGACAGTGGGTCGAAAAACATCGATTTGGGCATCAAATATGGATCTGGCGACTGTATAGAACGAAGCTTTTCCACATAACGCCTTTTATGCAACACATCCAGTGAGTTTACGGCATCAGAAAGCACCGGGTCTTCCATGAAATGCATTTTAAATTCCTCGATCAATTGAAACCAATGCTAATACAGAGACAAAATGACGGACAAGTGGGCGGAACCACACAGCGAGCACGTGGTTTTGTGACGTCGGTGGGTAGGGTATATACAGTGGTACCTCTACATACGATCGCTTTGACACACGAACTTTTCGACATCCGACGTAAAATTTGACTCGCCATTTGTTTCTACATCCGACGACATGCTCGAAATATGACGACAATGGCAGCACCGCAGACGAATGCACGGCGGATTTTCTTGTGTGACAAATCAACACTGGTTTCGGAAAAGGTTGGTACAGGTGGTGAAACAAGGAAAAAGTTGACGCTTACCTTCTAAATGAAGATGCAAATGACAGAAAAATATGAGCGTAGGGTGGGCATCCGTGAAATGGCTCAACAATACATCTCCACGGTCCTCCTCCGACCATCGTTCGCCAGTCTTTATAAGTTAAGCTGACAATTCTTATTGTGGTAACATCTCCAGAGAAATCGCCAACTTCGCCACGTTTTTATCATTTATTTCACAACTTATTCAAAACAAAAACACCTTCTGTCTGCCGCAATTGACGGTGTTCTCAAGAAAACATTCAAAGTGAAAGTGAAACTCAAGCTCACCGGTCTGTCTCTGGCACATCAGCCCCGCGGTGCGTTCAGGGTCAGCAAAAAACGTCCGCCACATTAGAACCCGATTCGTTACATTAATACAGGAATTATTATTATTATTATTATTATTATTCCGATTTTGATTTATAATTTATTTGTTTTGCTATGTGTAATTGCCATTTGTAATAGTACCAGCAGTATTTTTTAAGGATTTAGTGAAGGTTTTTGGGCTGTGGAACGAATTAATGGAATTATAATGTATTCCTATGGGAAAATCCTGCTCGACATACGACCATTTCGACTTACAAACAAGGTCCTGGAACGGATTAACTTCGTATGTAGAGGTACCACTGTATTTGCGTTCAAATGATGACAGTACGTGGTATCGGCGACCTAAGTGTTGGTACTCGTCGATACCGATACCACCAATTCGGGCCAGATCGGCGCCCTCTGCCGATACTGGTATCGGTATCAGTGCAACTTTAGTAATTATTGTCATCAACAAAACGGGCTACTAGTTTATTCTTTGATTGAAAATTTTACAAATTTTATTAAAACAAAAGCATTAAGAGGGGTTTTAATATAAAATTTCTATAACTTGTACTAACATTTTTCTTTTAAGAACTACAAGTCTTTCTATCCATGGATCGCTTTAACAGTTAATGTTATTGCTATCTTGATGTATTGTTATAATAAACAAATACAGTCCTTTTGTACCCGTATGTTGAATGTGTATATCCATTTTGTGTCTTATCTTTCCATTCCAATAATAACTCACAGAAAAATATGGCATATTTTATACTGTAGATGGTTTGAATTGCGATTAATTACGATTAATGAATTTTTAAGCTGTAAATAACTCGATTAAAATTTTTAATTGTTTGACAGTCCTAGTATGTATATTTTCTTTCTATTTAGATTTTTTTTTCAATGTATTTACATATTTTGGGCAAGAATTTTCCTTTTTTTTTGCATTTGTTTTAGGAGACGGACCCTTCCTTCATATCCTGGAGCAACCCAAACAGGTACGCTCAGATCACTAATCATTTTGATAGTTGATTAATCACTGATTATTGACTCATTGGCTGCCATTGACAACGATTGACATCTAAAATATTCAAATTAGGAGGACTTGATTTTTAAAGCAACACTAGGTAACTTTTAAACCTTTATAAAATAAAAGGAAATAGAGGAAAACCGCGCTGAGAGGCAGACAAACAAATAAAAACAAGCCAATGATGCAACTGGCAACGAAGGGATATACAAAGTGTCAAATAGCAGCAAATTAATTTCTTGGCAAGCCGCCTAGGATCGATTTAAAGACGCTGTTGCTGAGGTGGAATTGGATGCAGGTATGACAGCTCTGTAAAAAAACAATCTGACCAGCAGCGGAATGTGACAAAATCAGACCAGTCGTCATGCTACCTTCGCTTGCTAGTTAGCACAGCTATTCTCCCAGTCCAGCCCAACAGCGTCATCACCCACCACCCCAAATGTGCATAAAACATTGCGCCCTCCGTAGGTCAAAACATGAACTAAATATTACAGATTTTTAAACCAATGGCAATAATTTACACTATGTGTTTCTAATAACATATTTAAGAGAAATAGAACAATTGTGAGTTATTAGAGCCTACAAGTCTTTAAGTCAGAGGTTTCCTTTAAATGACATTTCCTGATACCTGTTGAAATCCTGACACTGTTTTTATTTCATGTTGTCAGCGAGGCTTCCGTTTCCGATACGGCTGTGAAGGTCCGTCTCACGGCGGCCTGCCCGGAGCGTCCAGCGAGAAGAACAGGAAGACGTATCCTACTGTTAAGGTAAAAAATATATACAGTGAGGAGCAGAAATATTTGCACCTCTTGTGATTTTGCATGTTCACCAGCTTGGAAAATAGAGGTCTGAAATTTCAATCATAGATGCATTTCCACTCAAAAGTGAAGGCTCAGCCTAGAACTACACGACAGGAGCTGGTTAATAACCTTAAGAGAGCTGGATGCACAGTTTCAAAGGGTAGTATCAGTAGAACATTACGGTGCAATGGTTTCAAATCATGCATTGCTCAGAAGGTTCCCCTGTTGAAGCCAGTACGTCAGAAGATTGCCAGGGACCAACTGATTGATATGGAGGGGTCATGGGAGAAAGTCATGTGGTCAGATGAGACCAAAGTAGAACTTTTTGGTGCAAACTTTGATTGAGAATATCCCAGAATCTGTAAAATTCCTAAATATGATTGCTTGTATTCTGTCTCTGAGCACATCTGTAAAAATTGTGCTGCTTTCCCTTAGATCTGTAACTACCAGGGTCCAGCACGCGTGGTGGTCCAGCTGGTGACGGCGCTGACTCCGCTCCCTCAACTGCACGCCCACAGTCTGGTGGGGAAGCAGTGCGACAAGGGCGTCTGCATCGTGGATGTTCCTTCCAAAGACACCAACGTCACGTATGACAACGTTAAATTACAATTACAATCATTCAATACCCAGGATGCAGTTTTGCTGGGATTTTGCACAGATTTTAAATTATAATGATGTGCTTTTATTACTTTTCTTAGTGAGTATTTCTTTATGGTGACACATTCGTTATGTGGTGTGTCTATAATTCATTAGTGTTTTTCCCTCAGCTAACAAATCCCAGTCATCGTAGTTTGGAGACATCTAGAGGTCACGCTTAGCACAGCTAATGTGCTAGGCTGTGACCAGCCCATGTACAAAGGCTGCAGGCTTATACATACATACATTCTATTGTGGTACCGATGCTAAATGTTAACCGAAACGACCGGAAATTTCGTGCGAAGCAGTGACTTTTTCTGAACGGCCCCAAAAAATTTTCCATTCGGCGACGGCGAGGGTTTTAAAAAAAGAAAAAAAAATTCAAAACATTACTTGTGCGACAATTTTTCACCAAATCACATAATTTGGACATAAAAAATTCTGGGACAGTAGTGGTACATAAAAGTGGTATACAGGATTTGGAAAAAGCTTCCCGTTCCCTCCAAATTTGCCAAAAACTGTCCCATTCATTTTCAATGGCAGGAACTCAAGGTCCTTGTGATTTTTTTACCATTTACCATGACGGCCCATTGACATTGAACTAGCGCCCAAGTAAGGCGATGCCATTGACAACCATACACCTCCATGCCATTGACGGCCATGTACGTCCAAATTTCCCATTCATTTGCAATGACATTTACATTTCATTGACGGCCATGTATGTCAGTTCTATTGATGCCAATGTACTTGGATTCCATTGACGCATATGTAAGTCGATGCCAATGACGGTCATGTACGTCCAAATTTCCCATTCATTTTCAATGACATTTACATTGCATTGATGCCCATGTACACACATGCTATTGACGGCCATGTGTGTCAATCGTATTGAGGCCGATGTAGTTGGATTCCATTGTATGTTTATGCCATTGACGGCCATGTACGTCCAAATTTCCCATTCATTTCCACTGACATGTACACAGATGCTATTGATGGCCATGTATGTCAATTCTATTTAGGCCAATGTACTTGGATTTCATTGACGCATATGAAAGTCGATGCCATTGACGGCCATGTACGTCCAAATTTCTCATTCATTTTCAATGGCAAAAAAACCTGTGCCCCCAAATCATTTTAAATGCTTTTAGCTTAATAAAATAATTTACTAATGAATTAAAAACATATCTAATGACATACATTTCCAAAAAGTCATATATATATATAATTTAATGAGAGAAATTTAAATAACTCAAATATTCATATATTGGTTCCAATGCACATTTCCAGCTTGAATGTTAGTTGTTACAAAACAAATGCCAACGTTTTTTTTTTTTTCTTTTCTTATGGTCAGTTTTCCCAACTTGGGCATCCAGCACGTGACCAAGAAGAATGTGGCCAAGACATTGGAGGAGCGTATGACCGAAGCCTTCCGGATGGGTTACAACTACGGCGTCAGCATCCACCCGGACCTGGACGCCGTGCAGGGCGAGGGACGCGTGCCCCGCGAGCTGACCGGTGAGTCTAATTTTAACCCATTTTCTGGGTTTTAAACCCTGATTTAAAATCCTAATGCAAAACTAAAACTGTCAACGCACTGCGTGTGTGCAGAGCGCCAGCGTGGCGTCATCGGCAGCGCCGCCTGCGCCCAGGCTAAGGAGATGGACCTGAGCGTGGTGCGCCTCATGTTCACCGCCTTCCTCCCCGACAGCGACGGCGGCTTCACCAGACCTCTGCAACCCGTCGTCTCGCACCCCATCTACGACAGCAGTCAGTACCCGCCGCCGCCATCGTCCAACATACAGCATGCAGACAAACGCATCCCTCCCCCCCAAAAACGTGTTTTTGGGCAAACGGTCATTTTTAGGGTATCAAACGGAAGAGCCCGCGTCATATGAGAATTGTGGTCATTTTGGTATCTTAACTCATTTGCTCCCAAAAACGTATAAATACGTTCTGTTTTTAATTGTTTCAGTGTCCCAAAAACGTATTTATACGTCTTTGGGTTTTTTTCACAAGAGACATCTCTAGGTTCTGATGCAAGTTCGCTCCAAAGCACAACACTCAAATTCCATTTTAAAGTAATAAAACTGGCCACTGGAGGGCAGTAGCGTATTTGGTAAGAACTCATATCGGACCATGAAAGCAAATGAAGAGAAATAGTCAGGAAACGGAAGTTGGAAGAAGTAATTTGTCTTGTTGTTTCTGTTATTTTGTCGAGGGAAAACATTATTCAGATGTTTGGGATGTCACAAAAGCAAAAAAATAGCTGTATCAAAGCTATGTTTGAAATGTATGGTTTTACAAAAAGCTCAATTTCTCTTCTTTTTTTTTCCATCAGAAATTGGAAAATTGCTCAAACTACCATAATTTTTGGACTATAAGGCGCACCTGACTATAAGCCGCAACCACCAAATTTGACACAAAAACAGCATTTGTTCACAGATAAGCCGCACTGGACTATAAGCCGCAGCACTCCTCACTGTATTATGAAATATTTACACCAAAAGATAGTAACCGGTAACACTTTATTTGACAGCGGCACCGTAAGACTGTCGTAAGACCAAATGAACCACAGCTTCATTGCTTCGAGAAGCTTAATTTGCCCATTACTGCTCCACCTGCTGTCAACACTGTTGTCGTCCAACATGCCTCCGAGCATGCATTGCCGCACTACAGATGTAAATAACAATCAAAATTCATGTTCTCTGCAAATTATTTCTTCGGTTACTGTTTCAGTTGCATTTATTGCTAGAGATGGTATTTGGTAACTCTTTATTTGAAAATGGCCCCATAAAACTGTCATTAGACAATCATAATCATGACATTACACTGTTATGACAAGTAATGAATGCTTTTACCAGATGTCATTTAGTGTTATCCGGCAAATTATCTCACTTTTGAATGGATGTAAAAGATCCGAGCTGAACATAAATGGAGATAGTGACAGTTTGCCGGATGACACTTAATGACATCTGTCATAAGCATTCAGTAATGCCCATGATAGTGTCATGTCATAATTATGACGGTCATAAGACCAAATGAACCACCATTGCTTCAAGAAGCTTCATTTGGACATTACTGCTCCCTTGGAGAGACAGCCAACCTCTGCTGCCACCTGCCATCAACACTGTTGTTGTCCAACATGCCTCCTAGCATGCCTTGCAGGGCTACAGATGTAAATAACAATCCAAATTCATATTATGCGCCAATTATTTCTTCAGTTGCTGTTCCAGTTGTTTCATTAATTGCTAGTTATGGTATTTGGTAACATTTTATTTGACAGTCATGCCATAAGACTATCATAATTATGACATGACACTGCCATGAGCATAAATGAATCCTTATGACAGATGTCATTTTGTGTCATCGGCAAATTATCTCACTTTTGAATAGATTTAAAAGATCCGAGCTAGACATAAATGGAGTTAGTGACATAGTTTGCCGGATGACAATGACATCTGTCATAAGTATTCATCAATGCCCTTGATAGTGTTATAATTATGACGGTCTTATGACGCCGCTCCAAATAAAGTGTTACCTATTAACCCAAATAAATCAACAAATAAGCCGCGCTGGACTTTAAGCCGCAGGATACTGAGGGAGGGAAAAAAGTAGCGGCTCATAGTCCGGAATTTACGGACCGTAATTTTCAGACTATAAACCGCTACTTTTTTCCCTTATTTTGAATCCTGCAGTTTATAGTCCAGTGCGGCTTATTTGTTTATTTATTTGGGTTAATAGGTAACAATTTATTTGACAGCGGCATCATAAGACTGCCATGAGAATGTCATAATTATGACATTACATTATCATGGGCATTAATGAAAGCTTATTACAGGTGTCATGAAGTGTCATCCGGCAAATTATGTCACTAACTCCATTTATGTGCAGCTCGGATCTTTTGCCATTAAAAGGGGGATAATTTGCCAGATGACACAAGATGACATCTATCGTAAGCATTAGTTAATGCTCATGGCAGTGTCATGTCATAATTATGATGGTCTAATGACAGTCTGAAGGCGCCACCTTCAAATAAAGTGTTAATAAATTCCATAACTAGTAATTAATGAAACAACTAGAACAGTAACTAAAAAAAGAATTAGCACAGAACATGAATTTTGATTTATTTACATCTGTAACGCTGCAATGCATCCTAGAAGGCATGTTGGATGACAACAGTGTTGACAGATGCTGGCAGCAGAGGTTGACTGTCTCCCCCAAGAGAACAACGATAGCCAAATGAAGCCTCTTGAAGCAATGAAGCTTTGGAGCTAAATGGTTCAAAACTTCATGGTGGTTCATATGGTCTTATGATAGTCTTATGATGCCGCTGTCAAATAAAGTGTTACTGGTTGATATCTTTTGGTGTAAATATCCTATAATACAGTGAGGATAGCTGCAGCTTATAGTCCAGTGCGGCTTATCTATGAACAAATGTCGTTTTTGTGTCAAATTTGGTGGGTGGCGGCTTATAGTCAGGTGCGCCTTATAGTGCGAAAATTACGGCAAGCTATTTTCTAATGCTGATTTCTAAAGAATGGAAAAAGATATGAACTTACTTTTTTTTCCTGCTGAAAGAACAGAGTCTGATCTTTCTTTTGGTGGGTTCCGTGTTTATATAGCAATAGAACAGAAATTTCTGTGGGCCTTGCAAAATCAGTCAAAATCCAGTAAAACGGCCGGGAGTGAAGGGAGTTGCTCCGGTGAAAATGGCTGGGAGTGAATGAGTTAACGGTGTCGGTGGGTCGAACACCATTTTAAAAAAAAACGCATACAAAGCTACCATTAAAAACTTTCATTTTTATGCCTTGTACTATTTTGCAATTGTTCAGAGGCTCCCAACGCGTCCAACCTGAAGATCGTCCGAATGGACCGCACGGCCGGCTGCGTGAGTGGCGGAGAAGAAGTCTACCTCCTGTGTGACAAAGTCCAGAAAGGTCTCCCCGCCCTGAAAATCGCCTTTGCGGAGCGAACGAGAACTAACGTGCCCGTCTTCCCTCGCTCCCACCGCAGATGACATCCAGGTGCGCTTCTTCGAGGAAGACGACTCGGGCCTGACCTGGGAAGCTCTGGGGGATTTCTCGCCCACCGACGTGCACAGACAGTTCGCCATCGTCTTCAAAACGCCCAAGTATCGAGACCAGAACCTACAGAGGCCCGCTAACGTCTTCGTTCAGCTCAAGAGGAAGTCTGACAACGAGACCAGCGAGCCCAAACCCTTCACATACCACCCGCAGATCATAGGTGTGTTGCCAACCGGGTCGCCGCAGCACGCTAGCCGCCATCGGCTCATGGCGTCGTGAATTCATTGGCAACCATTGACGGCGCCAGATGTCCGATCCATTCGGACTGAAACTAGATGAGTGCCCTACAAAGGGTAAATGATTCCATATTATCAACAGGAAGTGCCCCCAATATACCCCCAAATCAATAGTAAGTGACTCAAAAGCTGCCACAAATCAACAGCAAATGACCTAGAATCGATAGGTAGTGACCTGAAATGGACGGGAAGTAACCCTGAAATGTACCAAATCAACAGGAAGTGACCCTGGTATACCCCCAACTCAAAAGGAAGTGACCTGTTAATCAACAGGAAGTGATTTCAAAGCTCCTCCAAATCAACAGAAAGTGACCTGTTATCAACAGGAAGTGACCCTGAAATGCCCCCAAATCAACAGGAAGTGACCAGAAATCAACAGGAAATGACCTAGAATCGCTAGGAAGTGACCTGAAATCGACAGGAAGTAACCCTGAAATGTACCAAATCAACTGGAAGTGACCCTGGAATACCCCCAACTCAACAGGACGTGACCTGTTATCAACAGGAAGTGATGTCAAAGCTCCTCCAAATCAACAGGAAGTGACCAGAAATCAACAGAACGTGACCGGTTATCAACAGGAAGTGACCCTGGAATGCCCCCAAATCAACAGGAAGTGACCCTGGAATACCCCCAACTCAACAGGAAGTGACCTGTTATCAACAGGAAGTGATGTCAAAGCTCCTCCAAATCAACAGGAAGTGACCAGAAATCAACAGAACGTGACCTGTTATCAACAGGAAGTGACCCTGGAATGCCCCCAAATCAACAGGAAGTGACTCCAAAGTTCCCCTAAATCAACAGGAAGTGACCCTAAGATCAATAGGAAGTGATTTCAAAGCTCCTCCAAATCAACAGGAAGTGACCAGAAATCAACAGAAAGTGACATGTTATCAATAGGAAGTGACCATGAAATGCCCCCAAATCAACAGGAAGTGACTCCGAAGTTCCCCTAAATTAACAGGAAGTGACCTAAAATAAACAGGAAGTGATTTCAAAGCTCCTCCAAATCAACAGGAAGTGACCAGAAATCAACAGAAAGTGAACTGTTATCAACAGGAAGTGACCCTGAAATGCCCCCAAATCAACAGGACGTGACTCCAAAGTTCCCCTAAATCAACAGGAAATGACCTAAAATCAACAGGAAGTGATTTCAAAGCTCCTCCAAATCAACAGGAAGTGACCAGAAATCAACAGAAAGTGACCTGTTATCAACAGGAAGTGACCCTGAAATGCCCCCAAATCAACAGGAAGGGACTCCAGAGCTTCCCCAAATCAACAGGAAGTGACATGGAATCGACCGGTAGTGACCTGTAATCGACAGGAAGTAACCCTGAAATGTACCAAATCCACAGGAAGTGACCTGATATCAACAGGAAGTTACCCTGAAATGTCCCCAAACCAACAAGAAGTGACCAGAAATCAATAGGAAGTGACCCTGAATTGCCCGCAAAACAATAGAAAGTGACTCCAAAGCTTCCCGAAATCAACAGGAAGTGACCCTGAAATGCCCCAAATCAAGAGGAAGTGACCTGAAATCAACAGGAAGTGATCGGAAATGCCCCCAAATCAAGACAAGCTCAAGACAAACCTGCCAAAGCAAAGTTACCATCACAATTTCTCCAGAAATTGGCTTTTCTAGTTGAATAATATTTTTTATTTTTGGTCAAAACTGGTGAATTTTTACTCAAATAGGGTTAATTGTTAAGGTTCATTTTTGGTCCAAAATGGCTTGTTAGTCCAACAAAAGATTAATTTTGAGAAAAAAACTATATATGCTATATAACGCTAATGTTTACCAGAAACAATCTAATCTGGGACTGGTAAACATTAGCATTATATTAAGCTAGCTGACTTTTGCTATGCAGCTTAGCCAATTGTTGTAAACATTGGCATTCAATAACAAGTAACCATGTTTTTGACCAAAAACTTGACAGTTCAGTCGTTGAACCTTACAAAGTGAGCCTCTGTGTGTGTCTGTGTGTGTGTTTGTGTAGACAAAGAGGAGGTGCAGAGGAAGCGTCAGAAGACCTTGCCCAACTTGCAGGACTTCAGCGACCACAGCGGCAGCGGAGCAGGAGCGGGAGCTGGAGGAAGTTTGCACCGAGGAGGCCAAGGCTCTGCCGGAGGAGGTGGGCGGGATTGGGGTTCATTACCCCGCAGTGTTTTTGCCAGCCCTTTTGATTTTCGTCTTAGTCTTTTAGAGGAATACATATTGATGGTAGCTTTGTGTAATGAATTTTGAATGAAACTTGACAGACAAGCACATAATGTAGTGTCTACAAGGACGACAACTCTATGACGGCAAAAAAGAAACAAAACACTCGCCACGCTAATGCTATGTTAACACTACACGTTATATTCTATGTGGTATGATAGTGTTGTTTTTGGCAGCCATTTTAAGATTTGTCTTAGTCTGTCTTTTGTACGATAATAATTATTAGCAGAGGTGGGGGGAGTAACCACAAATTTGACTCAAATTTAAGTAATGCTATATAACGCTAATGTTCACAACAATTGGCTAACTTGCATAGCAAAAGTCTGCTCGTTTAAATGCAATACAATGCTAATGTATATAACAATTGGCTAACTTGCATAGCAAAAGTCGGCTATCTTAACTGTTATATAATGCTAATTTTTACCAGATTAGTTCTGTTGCGCACCAGAAACAACATGAGTTAATGCTCTATAACGCTAATGTTTACCAGATAGTTTCTGGTTCACACCAGGAGCTATCTGGTATGTATTTAAGCTAGTGGACTTTTGCAATGCAAGTTAGCCAAATGCAACAAATGGAAACAATGCAACAATTGGCTAACTTGCATAGCAAAAGTCCGCTAACTTAAATGCTATATCATGCTAATGTTAACTAGATAGTATCTGGTGCAACAATGCAACAATTTGCCAACTTGCAGTGCAAAAGTCCACTAGCTTAAATGCTATATAATGCTAATGTTTACAACAATCAGTTAACATGCATAGCAAAAGTCCACTAGCTTAAATGCGATATAATGCTAATGTTCACCAGATAGTTTCTGGTGTGCACCAGATTGTTTCTGGTGTGCACTAGATTGTTTCTGGTGGTCTGGCTATTCAAGTTAGCCAATTGTTGCAATTGGCCAACTTTTACAGCAAATGTCCGCTAGCTTAAATGCTATACAATGCTATTGTTTACAACAATTGCCTAACTTGCGCAGCAAAAGTCCGCTAGCTTAAATGCAATATAATGCTAATGTTTACTAAATAGTTTCTGGTGTGCACCAGATTGTTTCTGGTGGTCTGGCTATTCAAGTTAGCCAATTGTTGCAATTGGCTAACTTTTATAGCAAATGTCTGCTAGCTTAAATGCTATACAATGCTATTGTTTACAACAATTGCCTAACTTACGCAGCAAAAGTCCGCTAGCTTAAATGCTATGTAATGCTAAAGTTTACAACAATTGGCTAACTTGAATAGCAAAAGTCCACTAGCTTAAATGTTATATAATGCTAATGTTTACCAGATAGTTTCTGATGCACTCCAGATTATTTCTGGTAAACATTAGCATTATATAGCATTTGAGCTAGCGGATTTTGCTATGCAAGTTAGCCAGCTAGCTTAAATGCTATACAATGCTAATGTTTACAAGAATTGGCTAACTTGCATGGGAAAAGTCCGCTAGCTTATATGCTATACAATGCTATTGTTTATAACATTTTGCTAACTTGTGCAACAAAAGTCCACTAGCTTAAATGTTATATAATGCTAATGTTTACCAGATAGTTTCTGGTGCACTCCAGATTATTTCTGGTAAACATTAGCATTATATAGCATTTGAGCTAGCGGATTTTGCTATGCAAGTTAGCCAGCTAGCTTAAATGCTATACAATGCTAATGTTTACAAGAATTGGCTAACTTGCATGGGAAAAGTCCGCTAGCTTATATGCTATACAATGCTATTGTTTATAACATTTTGCTAACTTGTGCAACAAAAGTCCCCTAGCTTAAATGCTATGTAATGCCAGGGTTTACCACAATTGGTTAACTTGCATAGCAAAAGTGTGCTAGCTTAAATTCTATGTAACGCTAATGTTTACAACAATTGGCTAACCTGCATAACAAAAGTCCGCTAGCTTAAATGCTATTTAATATTAAAGTTTCCAACAATAAAAAGTTTACAACAATTGGCTAACTTGCAGAGCAAAGTCTGCTAGCTTAAATGCTATGTAATGCTAATGTTTACAGCAATTGGCTAACTTGCTTTGCGAAAGTCCGCTAGCTTAAATGCTATATAATGCTAATGTTCGCAACAATTGGGTAACTTTCATAGCAAAAGTCTACTAGCTTAAATGCTATATAATGCTAAAGTTTACAACAATTGGCTAACTTGGATAGAAAAAGTCTGCGAATTTACATGCTGTATAATGCTAATGTTTGTAACAATTGGCTAACTTGCATAGCAAAAATCCACTCGCTTAAATGCTATTTAATGCTAATGTTGACCAGATAGTTTCTCTTTCCGCGATTAAACAAATCTTGCCGTGTGTTTCAAAACAAGTTTGAAGCTAACCCTAACTAAACATGCCGGTTAGCTGAGCCGTGCTCTTTGTCCCTCAGCTTTCATGCAGGGTTTCTCCACCTTCAACTATGGGAGAGGAGGAGCGGCAGTGGGCGGAGCTTGTCCCGGAGGATACGCCGCCGCTCTCGGAGGAGGCGGAGTCAAACACGGTACGCATCTTTACGAGTTCCAACTCATTTGAAAAGCACTTGAGGTTCAATTCCCTTTTTCACTAAACAGCCACCAGTTTTGACCAAAAAAGCAACACTACATGAAAGCTTCCCAGATGAGAGTTTATTCGTGAACCATTTGGGAAATTTCTTTTTAGAAATTTTGCCCGGCAACTGGGCGCACAGACCGGACGTCGACAATGAAGAGGTGGCAGCGAGCGGCGGGAACGCGGCGGCCGTCTCCCTGCACGCAGCCGCGCGGACACCGCGGCTCCCTCTGATGGCGATGCAGGAGAAGGACGGAGACATGTGAGCTCACCTGCAAAATTGGATCATTGTCCTGTGTTTTAGCGCTAACGCAAGCCACCGTGTTCCAGTGAGATACACTCGGCCGGCCCGACCGGGACGCTCGCCGCTCTACCCGGAGACGAAGCTTTTGACGTGAGGAACCATCTCTTCCAGGTACGAGCTTTAAATACTGTTTTTTGAAACCTCTTCACTCATTGGGTGCCATTGACAGCGATCGACGTCCAATCCATGTTTTTTACTTTATCTAACCTTTTTAACGACTATTGCTGATGGTTTAGGGGTTTTTTTGCTTAGAAAGGACGCTAAGGCGCACAAAAGTTCTATACAGTTTTTGCCAAAAACATAACCATTCATTTCTAATGGCCAAAATTTTCTATTCATTTCCAATGGCCAAAATTACCCATTCATTTCTAATGGCTCTATTCGCTATTCATTTCAATGGCACAAAAATTCTATTCACTCCTATTGATTTCCAATCAAGACACAAAAATCTACATTGACACACCCAAAAATCAACAGAAAGTGACCCGTCATCAACAGGAAGTGATCTTGAAATGCCCGCAACTCAACGGAAGTTGACCCTCAAAATGCCCCCAAATAAACAGGAAATGACTTGGAAATACCGCCAAATCAACAGGATGTGACCCGTTATCGACAGAAAGTGACCCTGAAAAGCCCCCAAATCAACAGAAACTGACTCCGAAATACCTCAAATCAACAGGAAGCAACACTCAAATGACCGCAGATCAATAAGAAGTGACCGGCTAACAGCAGGAAGTGAATTGCCCCCAAATCAACAGGAACTGTACAGATATCAACGGGAAATTACCCCGAAATGCCCCAAAAATCAACATGAAGTGAGACCAAAATGACCACAGTTCAATAAGAAGTGACCCAAAATCAACAGGAAGTGACCTCGAAATGCCCCAAAATCAAGAGACCGCGAGAACCAAAAGTGGTATTTGCCATGTGGCAAAATGGCTTTTTCCATGTGGCATTTTTTTTTACATCCATCCAAAAAGATGGCAAAAAAATGCCACATAAAATGCCACATGACAAATGGATTTTTCAATGTGGCATTTTTTGCCATCTGGCAAAATAGATTTTGCCATGTGGCATTTTTTTGCCATTTGGCTTTTTTTTGCCATTTGGCTTTTTTTTTTTTTTTTGCAATGTGGCAAAACCTTTTTGCCAAGTGGCATTTTTTGCCATGTGGCAAAATGGATATTGGATTTTTAAAAAAAATGCCACATGGCAAAATCCATTTTGCCAGATGGCAAAAAAAATCCACATGGCAAAATCCATTTTGCAACATGGCAAATAAATTTGCCACATGGAAACATCCATTTTGCCACATGGCAAAAAAATGCCACATGGCAAAATGGATTTTGCCACATTGCAAAAAAAAATGCCACATTGGAAAATCTATTTTGCCAGATGGCAAAAAACATGCCACATGGCAAAATCCATTTTGCCAAATGGCAAAAAAATGCCACATGGCAAAAAAAATGCCACATGGCAAAATCCATTTTGCCAGATGGCAAAAAAAAAAATCCACGTGGCAAAACTCATTTTGCAACATGGCAAAAAAATACCACTTGGAAACATCCATTTTGCCACATGGCAAAAAATGCCACATGCCAAATCATTTTTGCCACATGCAAAAAAAAAAATGCCACATTGGAAAATCCATTTTGCCAAATGGCAAAAAAAATGCCACATGGCAAAATTAATTTTGCCACATGGCAAAAAAAAATGCCACATGGCAAAATTAATTTTGCCACATGGCAAAAAAAATGCCACATGGCAAAATCCATTTTGCCACATTGCAAAAAAATGCCACATGGCAAAATCCATTTTGCCACATGGCAAATACCACTTTTTGATCTTGGCCCTGCTGCCAACATCCACAGAAAGTGACACCAAAATGACCCCAGATCAATAAGAAGTGACCCTGAAATGGCCCCAGATAAACAGGAAGTGACTTGATATCAACAGGAAGTGACCCTAAAATGCCCCGTATCAACGGAAATGGACACAATATGAAGTGATCCCGAAATGGCCCAAAGTCAACCGGAAGTGACCTGATATCTGCAGGAAATGACCCTGAAATGCCCCCAGATCAATAGGAAGTGACCTGAATATCTATGTGAAATGCCCCTGTATCAACAGGAATTGACCCAATATGAAGTGAATCCGAAATGCCAAAAAATCAACAGTGCTCGCAAATCAACAGAAAATGACCCGATATCAACAGTGACTCTGAAATGCCAACCAACATAGCAGCAAAGCTACCATCGCAATTTCTCTAGAAATTCCATTTTCGAGTTATAGTTATGAGTAAACATAGCTCAAGTGTCATAGGCTGGCTTTTTTTGCATTCAGGTGCTGGAGCTTCTAAGCGGTGAGGAGCAGCGTCCCAAATATCCCGACGTAGCTCTCGCGTCCTCGGGTGAGTAGGCCGACAACGGCCGGCCCTGGCGTTTTGGGCTGGGATTGACGTCGTCCGTGACAGGCGAAGGCCATCCTGAGCGGCGAACCAAAGCCCAAAGGGAAAAACTGGCTGACACGCTGACCCGGGGAATCCTCAATGCCACCTTCACACTCAACCCGGACGCCATCAAGACGCTCATGGACAGTTATGAGGTAATGCTCAGGCTGGGCGACATCTTCGAATCGAATCTTCTGAGGCCTCGGTGCGTTTCAGGTGTCTGGCAGCACGGCGCGAAACCCAGAAGCTACGCTCGGATCGGCCGCTTCCCGCCTCGACGAGGTGCTGTGTTCCCGCGATGACCGGCGCCTCCCCGCTGCACCGTTCTGTCACTTCCGGCCAGGGGAGGCCGAGGCCCTCGTGCGCGACGGCGGGGTGAGGCTTACGCTGGCGTGAGCTCGGCGCGCGATCGCCACGGACCGCTTTGGACACTCCCGTGGAAAAAACAAAATGGCAACTCCGACATCGGCGTTCATCCCCGCATTTTTGTCAGTAAGTGAAGTGAACTCAGGAAGCGAAGCGCAAAAAATTCTGCTCCAATACTGTACTTGATCAGCACGCATGCAAAAAAAACAACAAAAAAATCGCTATGACTTGAATTTGTGCATAATTTGCTTTTTTTGTCCTGTTAGAAAAAAAGACGTCTTCCTTAGCTTTCCATAAATTCAATTTTCTTTATCTGAAAATTAAAGGACCAAAATGGGTGGTCGAGCTGAATCCAACTTGTAGCTCACATGTATCAGTTGGGGAAGAAAATGCCATTTTAAATCTTTGGCTGCCACTGACATTGATAGAGTTGCTCAATAACCAGAAAGTCGCCCAAAAATGACTCAAAATCAGCGGGAAGTGACCCAAAAATGACCCAAAATCTGTAGGAAGTGACCCTGAATTAACAAAAAATTAGAAGGAAGTGACCGGAATAACCAGAAAGTGGCCCAAATATGATCCAAAGTCAGCAGGAAGTGACCCAAAAATGACCCAAAATCAACAGGAAGTGACCAGAATGTGACCTAGAAATGACCCATAATCGACAAGAATTTGCCAGAAAATGTCTCAAAACAGGATGCAACCCAGAAAAGCCCCAAAATCAACAGGTAGTGACCAAAAATAACCAGAAAGTGTCCCAAAAATGACACTAAACCATAAGGAACAAAACAAAATATCAGCAGGAAGTGACCAGAATAACCAGAAAGTGGCCCAAATATGACCCAAAGTAACCAGGAAGTGCACAAATCCATGTGGCATAAAATGCCACATGGCCCAAAAAATGCCACATGGCAAAAAAAATACCACATAGCAAAAAAAAAAATAAAAAAGCCACATGGCAAAGTTAATATTTGGCAACATGGCAAAATCTATTTTGCCACATCGCCAAAAAAAAAAGCCACATAGCAAAATCAATTTTGCCGCATGGCAAAAAAATGCTACATGGCAAAATCCATTTTGCCACATAGCAAAAAAATACCACATAGCAAAAAAAAAAATAAAAAAGCCACATGGCAAAGTTAATATTTGGCAACATGGCAAAATCTATTTTGCCACATCGCCAAAAAAAAAAGCCACATAGCAAAATCAATTTTGCCACGTGGCAATAAAATGCCACATGGCCCAAAAAATGCCACATGGCAAAGTTATTTTTGCCACATTGCAAAAAAATGCCACATGGCAAAATCCATTTTGCCACTTGGCAAAATCAATTTTGCCACTCGGCAAAAAAAATTCCACATGGCAAAAAAATGCCACATGACACAATCCATCTTGCCACTTGGCAATAAAATGCCACATGGCCCAAAAAATGCCACATGGCAAAGTTAATTTTGCGACATGGCAAAAAAATGCTACATGGCAAAATCAATTTTTCCACTCGGCAAAAAGAAATGCCACTTGGCAAAATCCTTTTTTCCCAAGTTGCAAAAAAAAATGTCACATGGCAAAATCAATTTTGCAACATGGCAAAAAAAAAAAAAGCCACATGGCAAAAAATCAGTAGGAAGTGACCCAAAATCAACAGGAAGTGACCAGAATGGGACCTAGAAAGCCATAATCCACAAGAATTTGCCATAAAATGCCCCAAAACGGGATGCAACCCACAAAATCAACAGGAAGTGACCAAAATAAGTAGAAAGTGGCCCAAAAATGACCCAAAGTATCCAGGAAGCCCCCCAAAATGCCCCCAAATCAACAGGAAGGGACAATAAATGCTCCAAAATGAACAGGAAGTGACCAAACAACATCAGCAGGAAGTGACCTGTAAAAGCCTCAAAATCAACAGGAAGTCAACCTCTGATAGCAGAGCACAGCACTTATTATATATATATATATATATAAAAAAAAAAAAAGATTAAATACATACAAATACATTGTTAAGAAAAAACTGCCGATGTAATTAATAATCTAGGTTTTGTTTTTTGCAAAAAGTCACTTTTGCCTTATTAAGTGTTCACGTCATTTAATAAATGGACTCTGGTTGCTATTGATGTTGATCAGTCCAAATGATCTGGACATCTATGACTGTCAACGGAACTAAAATTCCCACTTCAAATGGATTTGACAACTCTGGCCGTCAATGGCAGTCAAGGAGTTAAGCATTTAACTCATTCAATCCGGTGGAAAATGGTCTCCGGACATCAATGCTTCGCTGTCATTTGTGTGAACATTTGATGAATAAAGTTGTTTTTATACTTGAGTGTGATGCTCGTTGTCATATTTCGAGAAAAGATCGAGAAAATCAAAAGAAAGACTCCTAAATCATATTAAAATGACTAAATATAATTGGTGACTGGCTCAATTGCCTTCCATTCATATTAGTACCGCTAGAGGGAGCCAAACTTACCGTTTTCTGTTCATGAAAGTATTGTAGTAGTATTTGACCCAAAAAAGGTCATAATATGACCAAAAATGAATCTTTGTAGACCAAATATTAACCAGTTGTTTTTGTAATTAAACATTTACCATTTTCCAATCAAAATTTTAACTTTAACTTTTTTTTACTCAACACGAACCTTTATGGCCCGTTTTAGATGCAAAACTAATCAATTTTGACCAAAAAGTTAGTATTTTGGACTAAAAAAATCGCAAAATATTATCAACATTATTTATGCTTTTAATCAAATAATCACAATTTTTAACAAAAATGAACCATTTTGGAACTATTTTTTTTAAGCCAACATGAACCTTTATGGGACAAACATGAACCATTTTAGATGCAAACTTAGGAAATTTTGACTAGAAATTAAATATTTTAGACCCAAAAAAAATCATTCCCAATTTTAAAAAATGATATATACATATATGTTTGTTTATTTATTTTATTTTTTTTAAACCCGAATTTTTTTATTCAAAGATTTTTTTTTAAAAAACTAAATCTTTGCCATTTTGAACCATAATGAACCATTTTGGCCAAAAACTTTTTTTCTTAGTTTTAACCCAATATGAACTTTTATGGACCAGAAAGTAACCAGTTTAGATGAAAAATAATAATAAATATTTGACCAAAAAATAAAATCAAACCAAAAAAACCCTATTCTATATATTTTTAATTGACTTTATTTTTTAACCGAACATTCTCCATTTTGAACCAAAATTAACCATTTAGGACCAAAACATTTTTTTTTAACTCAACACGAACCTTTATGGACCGTTTTAGATGCAAAATTAATCAATTTTTACCCAAAAGTTAGTATTTTGGACTAAAAAAAAATCACAAATTATTATCAACACTTTATTAACATTATTTATACTTTTAACCAAATAATCACAATTTTTTAATAAAAATGAACCATTTTGGAACAATTTTTTTTTTAACCCAACATGAACCTATATGGAACAAACGTGAACCATTTTAGATGCAAAATTACGAAATTACTAAAAATTAAATATTTTAGACTAAAAAAAATCATTCCAAATTAAAAAAAAAAAAAGAAATTTTTGTTTTTTTTGGTTTTTTTAAAACCAAATTTTTTTTTATTCAATGATTTTTTTTTTTTTTTTTTTTTTTTCAAAACAATTCTTGCCATTTTGAACCATAATGAACCATTTTGGCCAAAAACTTTTTTTTTTTGTTTTTTTTTTTTTGTTTTTAACCCAATATGAACTTTTATGGACCATGCAGAAAGTAACCAGTTTAGATGAAAAAAATAATAAGATTTGACCAAAAAATAAAATCAAACCAAATAAAAACCTACTCTATATATTTTTAATTGACTTTTTTTTTAACCACACATTCTCCATTTTGAACCAAAATTAACCATTTAGGACCAAAAATATTTTTTTAACCCAACACGAACCTTTATGAACCATTTTAGATGCCAATAGAATCAATTTTGACCAAAAAATGTATATTTTGGACTTTAAAAAAATAAAAAATTTATTAGTACTTTTCTAATATTATTTATATCTTTAACCAAATAATCATTTTAGCATAAAATGAACCATTTTGGAACAATGTATTTAACGTCTCTCGCCGCCAATGGCAGTCAAGGAGTTTCAATCCGGTGGAAAATGGTCTCTTGACATCAATTCTTTGCTGCCATTTATGTGAACATTAGATGAATAAAGTTGTTTTTATACTTTGGTGTGATGTCACTTCCTGCTTGTTGTCATATTTCAAGAAAACACCGAGAGAACCAAAACAAAGACTCCTAAAACCATATTCAAATGACTTGATTAGTGACTGGCTCAATTGCCTTCCATTCATATTCGTACGGCTAGAGGGAGCCAAACTTCGTGTTTTCTGTTCAGGAAAGTATTGTAGTCATGGTGCAATACACTGGGATACAAGTATGTTTTCAAGTTTGTTAATACCATTTTCGATAGGACATAAAAGGGAAAAACCCTATTAAAAGCTTTTTTTAAAAATGAACAATACAAGAACATTTCACTTATACAAGAAAGACAACAAAAAGCTACAAAAATCGGAAAGGGTGACTTTTAATGCTCTGGTTTCGAATGAATATTGTTCAGCTTATAAAGAACCTGATGCAGATTTCCATTGTCCGTGTCTAAGCAGCTGACCATGACAGGTTGAAATAATAATTTATTGAATTATTATTTATTTATTATTATTATTATTATTATTATTAAAGGAGCGAGAAGCTCCTCCTGAAAGTAGTGACGTCATGAAAAAGCAAGAATGGCACGACGAATCTTCCACTCCGGCAGGTGCGTTGCGCGCTGTTTGCGCGCACACCCACGCGAGCGCACGCAGGCGGAGATGGTTCCGCTATGAGCTTGGACTTCAGGGGTCCGTCCGGCATGTCGGGGGGCGTCAACAAGTGTTTCTCCATAGAGGCTCTGGTGGGGAAGCAGCGGCAGCGGCCCGCCTCGGACGAACCTATCCGGCCCACCGCGCTCCGTTTCCCGGAGGCCCTGCAGCGGCACCCCGCCGCCGCCGCCGCCGCCGCCGCCGCCGGGCTTCTACTACCGGGCTTTCCTTGCGTCAGGGCCTCGGACTGGCCCGCCGGAGCCCACCTTGGACTGCACGTGTTCGGCCGGCAGCATCCCCCCGCCTCAGCCTGGATTTTCCACAATCAGCAGAGATACGCGCACGCACTTGCAGGTAAAAACTTCAAAAAACGATTTAGCGCATTATGATGGTATTGGGAAAAGACGTCTTATAATTTGAATTTTTTTTTTTTTTTTTTAAATAGTATAGCAGATAGCAGTTACAGTGAACTCATTGTAATCCCATTGACAACCCCGTCTAATTAATGAAAACCGAGAGGTGCGAATAAACGTTTGTGCAAAATTTTTGGTCAAAATAGGTGGATGTTTGGGGAAAAAAAAAAAAAATTCTGGTTCAAAAAACGGTTCATTTTGGGTCCAAATTGGTTCATTTTTGGTTGTATTGAGTTCATTTTGTTGACAAGTATAGATTTGTTCATGGTTCATTTTTGGGTCAAAAGGGTTAAAACACTTTGTTTCTTTTAAACAAAAAAAATTTTTTTTTTGTTCCAAAAAAATAATGTTCGGTTTTAAAATTGGTTAATTTTGGGTACACAGTGGTTCATTTTTGGTCCAAAGGAGTTAAAACTTTTTTCTTTTTTTTTTTTAATGTCTATTTTTGGTCTAAAAAGATTAAAATTTGGTTTTAAAAAATCGTTAATTTTGGGTATAAAGTGTTTGTTCCTAAAAGGTTACTTTTTTTCTTTTAAAATATGGTTAATTTTGGGTCCAATGTGGTTCATTTTTGGTTGAATTGAGTTCATCTTGTGTACACTTATACAGATTATTTAATGGTTTGTTCATATTTGGTTCAAAGGGTTAAAACTGTTTTATGTATTTATTTATTTATTTATTTTTAACGGTTATTTTTTTGTCCCAAAAAATTACAAATCGGTTTTAAAAATGGTTAATTTTGGGGACAAAGTGTTTTGTTTTGTTTTTGTTCCTAAAGGGTCATACTTTTTTCTTTTAGGAACAAAAATTAGATAGATTTGTTTTTTAGATTAGTTAATCTATAATTAGATTAGTTAATGGTTCATTTTTGGTTCAAAAGGGTTGAATGTGGGGTTTTTTTTCTTTTTTTTTTAACAGTTAATAGTTTTTGTCCAAAAAAATTATAGTTGGTTTTTAAAAATGATACAATGTGGTTAATCTTTGGTCCAAATGGGGTTAAACTTGTTTTTTTGTTGTTGTTGTTGTTGTCAATTTTTGGTCTCAAAAGATTAAAGGTTTTTTTTTTTGGAGGGGGGGTAATTTTGGGTACAAAGTGGTTATTTTTGGTCCAATTGGGTAAACTTGTTTTCTTTTAAAATATGTTCCATTTTTAGTCTATAAGACTAAAGTTTGATTTTAAAAATGGTTAATTTTTGGTCTAAAGTGGTTCAATTTTGGGTCCAAAAGAGTTGAACTTGTTTGTTTGTTTGTTTGTTTGTTAATTCTTGGTTTAAAAAGATTCAAGTTGTGTATTTAAAAAAAAAAATGGTTAATTTTGGGTAAAAAGTGGTTCAATTTTGTTCCTAAAGGGTTAAACTTTTTTCTTTTTTAAAAAAAAAAAAATGCTCAATTGTTGGTCTAAAATTCTAATCTAAAATGGATTAAAGTTAGGTTATAAAAATGATACAAAGTGGTTAATTTTTGGTCTAAATGGGGTTAAACTTGTTTTCTTTTTTATCAATTTTTGGTGTAAAAAGATTAAAGTTTTTTTTTTTTTTTTTTTTAATTTTGGGTGCAACATGGTTGATTTTTTGGTCGTAAAAGGTTAAAATAATATATTTGAAAATATGGTTAATTTTTTGTCTAAAATGATTAAAGTGGGTTTTTTAAATGGTTAATTTTGGGTACAAAGTGGTTATTTTCGGTCCAATTGGGTTAAACTTGTTTTCTTTTAAAAGATGTTCCATTTTTAGTCCAAAAGACCAGTTTGATTTTGAAAATTGTTCGTTTTTGGTCCCAAGTGGTTCAATTTTGGGTCCAAAAGAGTTGAACTTTCAAAGTCATTTTTGGTCCAAAATGTTTTTTTGTTTGTTTGTTTGTTTTTTTGTTAAAAATAGTCAATTCTTGGTCTAAAAAGATTAAAGTTGGGTTTTAAAAATGGTTCATTTTAAGTACGAAGTGGTTCAATTTTGGTCCAAAAGGGTTGAGCTTGTTTTCTTTTAAAAGATGTTCCATTTTTTTGATTCTAAAAAAAAATATTAATTTTTGAAATGGTTAATTTCGGAGTACAAATAACTCCTAAAAATGTGGTTTGAATACACAAATTCAATCATCCTGAATCTTTTTGTCAGTCACGCGTTCACTGCCATTGACAACCATAGTCGTCCAATTGAGGTCTGGCTTTGAACACTGGTCATTTCGCGCCCTCCCAGTGAAATAATGATTGGACGTTTAGCGCCGTCAGTGCCAGCCAATGAGTTAAAACTCGAAAATTCATCAAGCGCTTCTTTGTTGGTGCGCAGCTTTATGGTTTGGCAATAAAGCAAAGTAGATCCATCGATCAATAATAAAAAAAATACATGTCGAAATAAAAAAAACCCGAATATTTATTAAGATAGCGAAACAATAATAAGGATAATGAGTTTCTTTTTATTTTTTTTAATATTTTACTTCGTAAAGGAAGCATTTTTCCAACGTAATTGAGTTAATTAATTGTCAATCAACTTGACTAGCATTACGAGTGAAAAGAAATTACGAGTTACGCAAAAATACTTTTACTAAATATGTATATATTTTAAATAGATACATAAATACAATAATATGTGAAATATACTAAATCAACTTTAGTAACGAAAGAAAATGTGGTTTGTTCAAATTCGTTCAAATTGAGCATGCGGCCTCAAGGCCACGTTCCATGCGCGCACCCGACGAGACAGCACGATCACGAGCGCGCCTGTTTTTTCCCTTTGTTTTGCTTGACGTGTGTAAATGTCTTTTTTGCGCACGCTGGGAATTTTTTATAAGTGTTTCTGCTCCTTTTAATGTATGCAGTGCTTTGTTTTAGTTAAAATGTGAGCGTTCGTGTTTTGTGCGTGTGTGTGTGTGTTCATTTTTTGTGCACGAGCTTCTTTTTGGGTGTGTTTGTTCCCTGTGTGTATTCGTGTACTTACTTTTGTGTGAGTGTTTGTGGGTGGTTGGGTGGGGTGATTGTGTGTTCATTTGTGTGTGTTTGTGCATCTGACTTTGTTTTTTGTTGGTATATCTTTTGTGTGTATGGGTGTTTGTTGTTGTGTTTCGAATGCGTGCGCGCGCGTCTGCAGGTGGGGGGGGGGGGGTTAGTGGGGGTTGTGTGCGTATATGTGACATTTGTGTGGATTTCAATTAGTGTTTTTTCATGGCAATATTCATGACTGAGTTTTTTTCTATTTGCATTTGGCATTATTGGCTGCCATTTACAGCGATACACGTCTAATCCATTTGGACTGCTTGGCAGCCATCAGTTTATGAAGTAGTATTAAAGCTGTCAGGGCAAATTTTTGAAATATTTTGGATCTCAATTATTTTGGGTATCTTTTAGTTACTAACATTGACGATTTTTGACTAGAATTTACCAAACATGAACCATTTTGGACCCAAAAATTCACAGGTTACCTTTTTTTTCTTTTTGAACTGATAAAAAAAAATTCTACTCAATATGGACTGAACCAAACATTAACAATTTTAGACCCAAACTTGTCAAATTATGACCAACAATGAATCATTCTAGACCAAATATTACCCAGTTGTTTTGTAACTAAACATTTTTTTTCTTACTCAAAACGAACCCTTATCGACCAAACAGTCATGTTAGATGCAAAATTAATCAATTTTGACCAAAAAGTAAAGATTTTGGACAAAAAAAAAAAATCCTTCCAAATAAAAAAATTTTCTTATTACTTTATTTTGATTATTTATATTTTTAACCAAATATTCAGCATTTTTAACAGAAATTAACAATTGTAGAAGAAAAACTTTTTTTCCCCAACGTTAACCATTTTAGTTGCAAAATTTAAAAAAAAAAAAAAAAAAAAAAAACTTTGACCAAAAAGTAAATACAGTATTTTAGACTATTATATTAGACTATTTAAGACTATTTTAGAAAAATCATTCTAAATAAAAAAAATATTATATTTTTTTAGTTTTTTTTTTAAAACCAAATCTTTGCAATTTTGAACCAAAATTAACTATTTTGGACCCTTTTTTTTAATAAATTAATAAAATTAATGAATTTAATAAATTAATAATTAATTTAATAAAATTACATTTAAAAAAATTAAAATGAATAAATAAATAAACCCAATATGAACTGTTAAGGACCAAAACGGTAACCATTTTAGATGAAAAAGTTATCATTCGACCAAATAAAAAATACATATTTTAGACTGAACAAATCATTCCAAATAAAAAAAATATTTTGTATATTTTTAAAATTAATTGATTTATTTAAAAAAAAAAATCTTTGCCATTTTTGATCCAAAATTAACTACAAATTAATATTGTGGATTCAAATATCATTCCAAATTTAATTTTTTTTTAAATCAATTAATTAATTATTATTATTAATATATATATATATTTATTTTAAATCAAATATTCTCCATTTTGGACCAAAATTAACCATTTTGAACCAAAAACATGTTTTTTTAAACACAGCATTAACCTTTATGTACCAAAAATTGAACCATTTTAAATCAAAAAATTACCAGACTTTGACAAAATGTCAAAAAAAAAATTGGGACATAAAAATGAATCATTCCAGACCAAACATTGAATAAGTATGGAAGCGTAATGATATAATCTGTATTCTCTGGGAATTTTATTGATTTATTATTTCTATAAATCTCTTGCGATCTCACAAACCTTAACTCTGTGGCTACTATTGACAACAATCGATGTCCATTTCATTTGAACTTGAAGGGGCTCCCAGTTAAAATGGATTGGACGTGTACTCCAGTCATATCAATTCCCTTCTGGAGGAATTGTCGCGGTCCAAATATGAGCAGCCAAAGTTAAAGACAACTGAACAGTTCCTATTCTAAATAGACGGCATCAGATAATCAAGCGATTGGGAAGTATGAGCGATTCCCAAGTGAAGCTAAACTTTGCTAGCGCGGTTTTGGCGTTGACGACGAGCGCGTGTTTTGCATGTGAATGCCCCGCGCTAGCCGTCGTTCTCGCCGTCTTTGTCCCGGACCGCTCCGATTCAACCGACGATTTTGCGTGCGGCGTGCCGATCTCTTCAATGCGACTATTTACGCCTTTGTTTATATGTAAAAGATATCAAACGTTTCAATGAAGGACCACAAAAACTCACCGCAGGCACGTACGCCGTCAGCCGCCCGACGCGGAACCGATACGCTTCAAACAAATCAAATCCGCGTCTCTTCTTTCCTCAATTGGCTTCTAAACCACTCGCACCAAAAACGAGACCGAGATGAGTATCGAAAAAAGACCGAGACTGGAGCAAGACTTCCCTGATGCCATGAATCACCAAGACGAAATTAAGATCAAGACTTTTCTGTGTCGTGACCAAGACCATAACAAGAACCAGCCAGAGACCAATTTGAATATCAAAACACGACCAGACTACGACTGACAAAGAATCAAACCAACACTTGCCAAAAACCAGAAATTTAGACGAAGACTTTTGGCAGTCATAACCAAGACTGTAACACGACAGAGACCAACACTTTGGCAGAAGTCAAAATTTAGAGATGTGAGAGTTGAGACTAAGATTCAAAACAAGACCAGACCAGGACTGGACCAGCATTTGCCCAAGCCAGAAATCACTACGACTATGTCACGAGCAAGACTGTTGGGATCCAAGACCAAGTCTGAAAAACAATTAAGACCAAGACCAACACTTGCCAAATACCACAAATCACTAAGTCAGGAGTAAGACTTTTGGGATCCAAGACCAAGTCAAAATCCAGACATCTGAGAGTCAAGATCAAAACTAGTCCGGGACAAAACGCAAAGCAAGACCAAGAGTGGACTAACACTTGCCCAAAACCATACATCACTGAGACTAACTCAGGAGCAAGACTGTTGGGATGTAAGCCAAAGTCTGAAAAACGATTAAGACCAAAACCAACACGAGCCAAAAACCAGAAATCTATTAGTCAGGAGCAAGACTTTTGAGATCCAAAGACCAAGTCAAAATCAAGAAATTTGAGAGTAAAGACCAAGTTCAAAAGAAGATCAAGACAAATATCGAAATAAGACCAGACCAAGACTGAACCGACACGTGCCCAAAACCAGAAATGACAAAGTCAGTCCCGAGCAAGACTTTTGAGATCCAAAACCAACCCTGAAACATTAAGACCAAGACCAACATTTGCCCAATACCAGAAATCACTAAGTAAAGATGAAGACTTTTGGGATCCAAGACCAAGTCAAAATCAAGAAATGTTAGCGTCAAAACCAAGTTCAAGCAAGACCGAAACAAATATCGAAAAAGGACCATACCATGACTGGAGTGACAATAGTCCAAAACCAGAAATTACTGATACTAACTCAGGAGCAAGGCTGCAAGGCTGTTAGGATAATAGACCAAGTCTGAAAAATGATTAGCACCAAGACCAACACTTATCCCCCACTAGAAATCACTAAGACAGTCAGGAACAAGACATTTGGGATCCAAGACCAAGTGAAAATCAAGAAATTTGAGAGTCAAGACCAAGCTCAAAACAAAACCGAGACAAATATCAAAGGAAGACCCAACCATCACAGGACCAACACTTGCCCAGAACCAGAAATCACAAAGACTAACTCAGGAGCAAGACTGTTGGGATCTAAGACCAAGTCTGAAGCACGAGTAGGACCAAGACCATCACTAGCCCAAAACCAGAAATCACTAATACTAAGTGTGGCGCAAGACCTTTGGGATTCAAGACCAAGTCAAAATCAAGAAATTTGAGAGTGAGACCAAGATCAAAACAAGACCGAGACAAATATCAAAACAAAACCAGACCAAGAATGGACCAACAATTGTCCAAAACCAGAAATCACTAATACTAACTCAGAAGCCAGACTGTTGGAATTCACGACCGATTCTGAAAAACGATTAAGACCAAGACCAACACTTTCCCCCAACCAGAAATCACTAAGACTAAGTCAAGATGAATACTTTTGGCAGTCATGTCCAAGACTGAAACATGACAAAGACTGAGACCAATACTTTATCCAGTACCAGAAATAAGTCAGGAGCAAGACTTTTGGGATCCAAGACCAAGTCAAAATCAAGAAATATGAGAGTCAAGACTAAGGTCAAAACAAGACCAGAACAAGACAGGACCAACACTTGCCCGAAACCAGAAATCACTAACTCATGAGCAATACTTTTGGCAGGCATCACCAAGACTGAAACAGGAAAGAGACAAAGACCAACACTTAAATTTGAACAGAACTTGAAATCAGTAAAGACCCAGTCAAAATAAAAAAATTGAGAGTCAAGACCAAGTTCAAAACAAGATCGAGACAAATGACGAAATAAGACCAGACCAAGACTGGACTGACACGTGCCCAAATCAGAAATCCCAAAGATTAACTCAGGAGCAAGACTTTTTCGATTTAAGACCAACTCTGAAAACGATTAAGACCAAGACCAAAATTTGCCCCAAACCAGAATTGACTAAGACTAAGTCAAGATGAAGACTTTTGGCAGTCATGACCAAGACTGAAACACGACAAACACTGAGACCAACACTGCCCAATATCAGAAATCACTGAGACTAAGTCAAGATGAAGACTTTTTGGGATCCAAGACCAAGTCCAAATCAAGAAATTTTGGAGTGAAGACCAAGTCAAAGCAAGATCAAGACAAATATCGAAATAAGACCAGACCGAGACCGGACTGACGATGGTCCAAAACAAGAAATCACTGATACTTACTCAGCAGCAAGACTGTTGGGATCCAAGACCAAGTCTGAAAAACAAGTCGGACCACGATCATCACTAGTCCAAAACCGGAAATCACTAAGACTAACTCAGGGTCAAGACTGTTGGGATCAAAGAGCAAGTCAAAATCAAGAAATTCGAGAGTCAAGACCAAGCTCAAAACAAGACTGAGACAAATATCAAAACAAGACCAGACCAGGACAGGACCAAAACTTGGACAAAACCAGAAATCACTAAGACTAACTCAGGAGCAAGACAGTTGGGATCAAAGCCAAGTCTGAAACATGATTAACACCAAGACCAACGCTTATCCCAGTCACTAAGACTAAGTCAAGATGAAGACTTTTGGCAGTCATGACAAAGTTAGGAGTAAGACTTTTTGAGATCCAAGAACGAGTCTGAAAAACGATAACACTTGCCCAATAAATCACTAGATCAGGAGTAAGATTTTTGGGATCCAAGACCAAGTCAAAATCCAGAAATGTGACAGTCAAGACCAGGGGTGGGCAAAGCGGTCCTCAAGAGCCACAGTGGGTCCTGGTTTTTGTTACAACTGATCTAGCACAGGGATTTTAACCAATGAATTGTCCAGGGAAACAAGAAGCACATGACTGCAATTAAGTAATTGAGCTTGTAAGACACTTTAGGTGGAAATTTGTCTTCTTGACGGGTTGCAACGAAACCAGCACACCATGTGGTCCTTTGCGGAAAGTTTGCCCAACCCCGGTCAAGACCAAGATCAAAACAATACCGAGACAAGTAGCAAAACAAGACCCGAGCAAGACTGGACCAACACTTGCTCAATACCAGAAATCAGTGAAGTCAGGACTTACTTTTGATTTTGAAGGCATTTTCAGGTCACTTCCTGTTGATATTGTGTCACTTCTTATTGATTTTAGGGCATTTCAGGGTCACTTCCTGTTGATATCAGGTCATTTCTTGTTGGTATCGAGTCGTTTCCTGTTTATTTTGGGGATATTCAGTCTCTCTTTTATGTTGATATGGGGCATTTCCAGGTTACTTCCTACTGACATTGGGTAACATCCTATTGATTTGGGGCATTTCAGGGTCACTTCCTGTTGATTTTGGAGTATTTTTTAGATCACTTCCTATTGATATTGTGTCACCTCCCATTGATTTTGAGGCATTTCGGGGTCACTTCCTGTATAGATCAGATGACTTCCTGTATTTTGAGATCACTTCCTGTTGCCAAGGGGTCACTTCCTGTTGATTTTGGGGCATTTCGAGATCACTTCCTGTTGACATCGGGTCACTTGCTGTTAATTTTGGGGCGTTTCGGGGTCACTTCCTTTGAAACAGGTCACTTCCTGTTGATTTTCGGGGTATTTCAGGGTCACTTCCTATTGATGTCGGGTCACTTCCAGTTGATTTGGGGATATTTCAGGGTCACTTCCTGTTGATATCGGGTCACTTCCTGTTTATTTGGGGCTCTTTCAGGGTTACTTCCTGTTCATATCTGGTCACTTCCTGTTGAATTTGGGTTATTTCGGGATCACTTCCTGTTGATTTTCAGGGCATTTCAGGGTCACTTCCTGTTGATGTCAGGTCACTTCCTGTTGATTTGGGGATATTTCAGGTCACTTCCTGTTCATATCTTCCTGTTGATTTGGGGATATTTCAGTGTTGATTCCTGTTGATATCGGGTCACTTCCTGTTGATTTGGGGATATTTCAGGGTCACTTCCTATTGATATCGGTTCACTTCCTGTTGATTTGGGGATATTTCAGGGTTACTTCCTGTTGATATCGGGTCACTTCCTGTTGATTTAGGGATATTTCAGGGTTAATTCCTGTTGATATCGGGTCACCTCCTGTTGATTTGGGGATATTTCAAGGTTACTTCCTGTTGATTTGGGATATTTCAGGGTGCCTTCCTGTTGATTTGGGGATATTTCAGGCTCACTTCCTGTTGATATCGGGTCACCTCCTGTTGATATCGGGTCACCTCCTGTTGATTTGGGGATATTTCAGGGTCACTTCCTGTTGATTTGGGGATATTTCAGGGTCACTTCCTGTTGATTTGGGGATATTTCAGGGTCACTTCCTGTTGATATCGGGTCACTTCCTGTTGATTTAGGGATACTTCAGGGTTAATTCCTGTTGATATCGGGTCACTTCCTGTTGACTAGGGGATATTTCAGGGTCACTTCCTGTTGATATCGGGTCACCTCCTGTTGATTTGGGTATATTTCAGGGTTACTTCCTGTTGATATCAAGTCATTTCCTATTGATTTTGTGGCATTTTGAGATCACTTCCTGTTGATATTGGGTCACCTCCTGTCAATTTTTGGCATTTCGGCATCATTTCCTGTTCATAACAGGTAACTTTCTGTTGATTCTTGGGCATTTCAGGGTCACCTCTTGTTGACATCGGGTCACTTGCTATTGATTTTGGGTCATTTCCAATTGCTATTTGGTCACTTCCTATTGTTTTTAGCGCATTTGCAGGGTCACTTCCTGTTGATTTGCTGAATTTAGAATGTATAAAAACATAAATAAACTGGTTTTGGCCCCCTGTAACGCTCTGAATTAAAATTTCAATAAGTGTTCAATAGGATATAAGATTGAGTGGAAGGTTGACTTTAGGGTGGAAAGTCTTCCAAGTCGCTATTCTCAGGTGGGCCTAGCTTGTACCAATCTAAGGTCAGTCCAAAGGTGTACACCGCAACATGTCGACATACCTAATCGCAGCATCTTCTCTTTGGCTCAGGTGACGACGGCATGGGAGGCCCAGAAAACCTCCTGCTGCACGGCACTTTCTCTCGGAAAGCCAAACGCATCCGCACGGCGTTCTCTCCCTCGCAGCTACTGCGTTTGGAACGAGCCTTCGATAAAAACCATTACGTGGTCGGAGCGGAGAGGAAACAGCTGGCCTCGGCGCTCTGCCTCACCGAGACGCAGGTAAGGGCTCGCTTCCGGAATAAGCTTTGATATCTGCTCACTTCCTGTTGATTTTGGGACATTTCCAGGTCACGACCTCTTGATTGGGGGTGTGACAATATATCAAAAAAAGCTCATTTATTGCGATACTTTGTTATCGATATTCTCCCACCAACAGGAAGTGACTCCGAATTGCCCCCCAAATACAGGAAGTGACCTGAAATCAAGAGAAAATGACACAAAAATGCCCCCATATCAACTGGAAGTAACCCCCCAAAAATACAGGAAGTGACCTTGAATTGCCCCTAAATCGACAGGAAGTGACCCCTGAAATGCCCCCAAAACAACAGGAAGTGACCTTGAAATGCCCCCAAATCAACAGGAAGTGACCCAATATCAACAATAAGTGATCCCAAAATGCCCCCAAATCAACAGGAAGTCACCAATATCAATAGGAAGTGACCCCCGAAATGCCCCCCAAAATCCAGGAAGTGACCTGAAATCATCAGGAAATGACCCCAAAATCCCCCCAGATCAACAGGAAGCAATCCCTTGAACTGCCCCAAAAATACACCTTGAAATACCCCCAAATAGACAGGAAGTGACCAAATATCAACAATAAATGACTCCAAAATGCCCCCAGATCAACAGGAAATGACCTAATAAAACAGGAAGTGACACTGAAATGCCCCAAAAATAAAGGAAGTGACTCCAAAATGCCCCTAAATGAACAGGAAATGACTAATATCAACAGGAAGTGACCAGTAAAATGCCCCCCAAATACGAGAAGTGACCTGAAATCAACAGGAAATTACCCCAAGATGCCCCCAAATCCACAGGAAGTGACCCGATATCAACAGGAAGTGACTTTGAAATGCCACCAAATCAACAGGAATGGACCTGAATTAAATAGGAAATGACCCTGAAATGCCCCCAAATCAACAGGGAGAGACCTGATAGAACAGGAAGTGACACCTGAAATGCCCCCCAAAATACAGGAAGTGACCCGATACAACAGGAAGTGACCCTGAAATGCCCCAAAAATACAGGACCTGACCTTGAAATACCCCCAGATCAACAGGAAGTGACCCAATATCAATAGGAAGTGACCCTGAAATGCCCCCAAAATCCAGGAAGTGACCTGAGATCAACAGGAAATGCCCCCAAATCAACAGGAAGTGACTCAATATCAACAGGAAGTGACCTGATACAACAGGAAGTGACCCAGAAATTCCCCCAGCTCAACAGGAATAGGAACATGACCTAATACCAAAAAGAAATGAACCTGAAATGCCCTCCAAAATACAGGAAGTGACCTGATCTCAATAGGAAGTGAGCCCGAAATGTACCCACATCAACAGGAAGTGACCAGATATCAACAGCAAGTGACCTTGAAATGCCCCCAAATCAACAGGAAGTGACTCAATATTGACAGGAAGTGACCCTGAAACGTCCCCAAATCAACAGGAAGTGAACCTGAATCACCCCCAAGTCAACAGGAAATGACCTCAAAATTCCCCAAAATCGACAGGACCTTGAAATGACACCAAATCATTGACATGATATTGACAGGAAGTGACTTCGAAGTGACATGATATTGATAGGAAGTGACTCTTAAATGTCCCCAAATCAACAGGAAATGACCTTGAAATGCCCCCAGAACAACAGGAAGTGACTTGATATCAACAGGATGTGAGCCTGAAATATCCCCAAATCAGCAGGAAGTGACCCATTATCAACAAGAAAGTGACATCTTAAATGCCCCCAAATCAACAGGTATGACCTCTGAAATGCCCCCGAAATACAGGAAGTGACCTGATATCAACAGCAGGTGACCTTGAAATGCCCCAAATCAACAGGAAGTGACCTGATAGAACAGGAAGTGACCCTGGAATGCCCCCAAATGAACAGGAAGTGACCCCCAAAATACAGGAATTGACCTGAAATCAACAGGAAATGACCCTGAAATGACCCAAAATCACCAGGAAGTGACCTCAAAACGCCCCGAAATCAGTAGGAAGTGGCATGAATCAAGAGGAAGTGACCTGATGACAACAGGAAGTGACCCTGAAATGCCCTCAACCAACAGAACGTGACCCGATATCAACAGGAATTGACGCTGAAAAGGCTCCAAAACAACAGGAAGTTACCTGATATCCACAGGAAGTGACCCCAAATGTGCCCAGATCGGGAAGTCACTTTGAACTGCCCAAAATCAACAGGAAGTGACCCCGAAATGCCCCAAAATAAATCGACAAATTCTATTCTATTCTGATGTCCGCCTAGGTGAAGGTGTGGTTCCAGAACCGCAGAACCAAACACAAACGTCAAAAGTTGGAGGAGGACTCACTGGAGGCCGAACACAAGCGCTCCAAAAGCAACCAGCACGTCAACAGGTGGCGAGCCGCCACGCAGCCGGAACCGGAACCGGACCCGGACCCGGACCGACAGCGCCACGTCACGGGCCGCGATTGACATGGACAGCATATTTGGGGGGACTGAAATGACGAAGCAAAAAATGGCCGCCTTTGAACACTTTGACATTGACGGCCAAAGTCCGTTCGGAGGACATCTATCGCCGCCGATGGCGGCCAAGGTGTGCTGTTCTCCTTTTTCTTCTTCCACACATTTACCTCATCCTCCTCTCGTGTAGCACTATCTCTTCCTCTCGGAGGTCATGTGACCATCCTTTCATGCACCTAATCATAGATATCATATCAATAAGGCTAGATGTCTATGGGCTAAAACATACTGTGTAGATTGAAAACAAAACAACTCTTTCGGTGCCATTGACGCCAGCAGACGTCCAATGCTGCAAATTTTGGGTCAAAATATTTTTTACTTTGGGTCCAAAATGTCTCATGGTAATCCATAGTTTAATTTTTGTTAAAAAAATTTAAAAATTTGGTCAAAAATGATACTTTTTTTTTAAATATATATTTTTAAAGTTAATTTTTGTTAAAAAATATTGCTACTTGGAATCCAAAATGGTAATTGTCAATCCAAAAATTTTAATTTGCTGTAACAAAAAAAAAAAAAAAAAGTACATTACTTTTTTTTTTTTTTTAATATATATTTTTAAAGTTAATTATTGTAAAAAAATATATATTGTTAGTTTGGGTCTAAAATGTTAATTGTTTATCCAAAAAAATAATAATTTGGGGTAAAAAAAAAAAAAAAGTACATTTTTTGGTCATGAAAATAATACATTTTTTATTCTTTATTTATTTTTAGATTAATATTTGGTCAAAATATTTTTTTACTTTGGATCCAAAATGGTTCTTGTTAATCCAGAGAGTTTAATTTTGGTTTCAAAACAATTGAGGGGGATGGGGTTCAAAAATGGATCTTTAAAAAAAATAATAATAATAAATAAATAAAATATAATAATTCTGGTTCAAAATATTTTACTTTGAATTTAATTTGCACTAAAAAAAAGGTTTTTTTTTCATTTTTTTCTTTCTTTCATTCTTTTTTTCAAAATATTTTAACTTGTATGTTCATCCAAAAAGTATAATTTGGCATAATTTTTTAAAGTAAATTTTTGGTTCAAAATGGTTCGTTCTTTCTTTGTCTCCTTTTTTTTTTTTAAATAAAGGTTTTAATTAAAAGGTTTTTTTGGGGGGTGGGGGGGTGCGTCATAATATTTTTACTTTGGGTCTAAAATTGTAATTGTTAATCCCAAAAGTTTAATTTCGTGGATTTATAAAAAAAAAAAATATTCAAAAGTAAATTTTGGTCAAAAATTGTTCTCTTTTTTCTTTCTTTTCTTCATTTTTTAAAGGTTAATTTTTGTTTCAAAAATACCTTTACTTTGGGTCCAAAATGGTAATTGATCATCCAAAAAGTTTAATTCGGAGTTAATTTTTTTTTTCAATTAAAAAACAAGTACATTATTTGTCGTAAATGCTTTATTTTTCTTTTTTTTTCTTTTTTTCTTCGCAATAAAAGTTAACTTTTGGTCAAAATATCGTCACTTTGGGTCCAACATGATAATTGTTGATTCAAAAAGTTTTTAATTTAGAGTAAAAAAAAAACATTTTTAAAAGTATATTTTTGGTCAAAACTTTTTTTTTCTTTCTTTACTTTTTCAAATTTAATTTTTGCTCAAAATATTTTTTTCCGGATGTGTCTTGCTGTCGCTCGGATTGAAAGAGTTAAGTACGCCGAAAAGTTACTGCATCTCTAACTTTAGAGAAAAATCAAGTCGTTTGAAAATCAGTTGAAAACTGAGCTATCAATTTCAATATTCACAAATGTTATGTTCAAAGGAATATTGACGCACATCAGACATCTAGCCTTATATATGTGATATCTATGCACCTAATAATCATGATTCAAATGAAGCGATCTTTCTCTGAAAAAGGGGTGGTGCCAAAAAGACAAAAAAAGAAGTGTGTGCTTCCTGTGTTCATGTGTGAAAAATAAAAATTCCAAAAACGCAATCACGTGTCGTGTTGGATTGTGTCGCCACGGAAACATAGAAAGACACCCAAAAGACGACAGCAATTTAAAAAAAAAAAAAAAAAAAAGAAACGTCTCAACACATAAGTCGTTTGGACCAGGAATGTCTGGGGAACAGCCCGAGTGAAGGTAAAGGTCATCAAAAGTTGTGAAAAAATTTTTTTATCCTCCACCAAAAACAAATATTCTTCATAAAAAAGTCATCATAAACTTTCATGCTTTATAAAAAATTGTCAGAAAATGAGGGGCTGCAACCCTAATTGAGGTTGTTGAGCAGCAGACGTCCAATGCTGCAAATTTTTGGTCAAAATATTTTTTACTTTGGGTCCAAAATGGCTCATGCTCATCCATACAGTTTAATTTTTGAAAGGGAAAAAAATGGCCAAAATTGATACTTTTTTTTTTTTTTTTTTAAATATATAGTTTTGTAGAGTTAATTATTGTTAAAAAAAAAAACATATTGCTACTTTGGGTCTAAAATGGTAATTGTTAATCCAAAAAGTTCAATTTGGGGTGAAAAAAAAAGTACATTTTTGGTAAAAAATAATACATTTTTATTTCTTTACTTATTTTTAGATTAATATTTGGTCAAAATATTTTTATTACTTTGTATCCAAAATGGTTCTTGTTAATCCAGAGAGTTTAATTTTGGTTTCCAAAAAATTGAGGGGGATGGGGTTCAAAATGTTTTTTTTTAAAAACACAAATTTAATATATTATGGTTCAAAATGTTTTTACTTTAAATCCAAAATGGCAATTGTCAATCCAAAAATTTTAATTTGGCGTAGAAAAAAATAAAGGACATTTTTGGTCGAAATTTGTTCATTTTTTTCTTCCTTTCATTCCTTTTTTTTTTCAAAGTTAATTTTCATTCAAAATATTTTAACTTTGGGTCAAAAATGGTAAATGTTAATCCAAAAAGTATAATTTGGCAAAATTTTTAAGTCAATTTTTGGTCCAAAATGGTTCCTTTTTTCTTTGTCTCCTCTGTCTCATTTTATTTTTTTTTTAAATAAAGGTTTTAATTATAAAGTTTTTTGGGGCATACTATTTTTACTTTGGTTCTAAAATTGTAATTGTTAATCCCAAAAGTTTGATGGATTTTGAAAAAAAAAAAAATGTTTTTAGTGCAAAAGTAAATTTTGGTAAAAAAAATTGTTCATTTTTTTAAGGTTAATTTAGGTTTCAAAATATCTTTACTTTGGGTCCAAAATGGTAATTGTTAATCCAAAAGATTTAATTTGGGGTAAAAAAAATTTTTTTAAAAATCATAAAACAAGTACATTTTTGGTCAAAAAATGCTTCATCTTTCTTTATTTATTTATTTATTTTTATTCCAGTTAATTTTTGGTCAAAACATCTTTCCTTTGGGTCCAAAATGGTAAATGTTAATCCAAGAAGTTTAATTTGGAGTTTTTTTTTTTTTCCTTTTTTTTTTCTAAAACAAGTACATTTTTTGTCATAAATGCTTAGTCTTTTTTTTTTCTTTTTTTTTTTTTCTTTGCGATAAAAGTTAACTTTTGGTCAAAATATCGTCACTTTGTGTCCAACATGATAATTGTTAATCCAAAAAGTCTAATTTGGAGTTTGAAAAAAAAAAAATTACAAACAAGTAAAATTTTTTTGTCATAAATGCTTCATTTTTCTTTTCTTTTTCGTCTTCTTTTATTTGCAATAAAAGTTAACTTTTGGTCAAAATATCATTACTTTGGGTCCAACATGATAATTGTTAATTCAAAAAGTTTACTTTGGAGTAAAAACAAAATTAAACAGTATATTTTTGGTCAAAGTTTTTTTTTTTTTTTTTTTTTGGGGGGGGGGGGGGGGAGTATGTGCTTCCTGTGTTCATGTTTGAAAAATAAAAATTCCAAAAACGTAATCAAGTGTCGTGTTGGATCGTGTTGCCACAGAAACAAAGAAAGACGCCCAAAAGACAGCAGCGATAAAAAAAATAACATTTAAAAAAAAACATGTCAACCCACAAGTCGTTTGGACCAGGAATGTCTGGGGAACAGTCAGAGTAAAGGTAAAGCTCATCAAAAGTTGAGAACATTTTTTTTTTTATCATCCACCAAAACTAAATATTCTTCAACAAAAAAAAGTCATCGAAAATTTTCACGCTTAATATAAAATTGTCAGGAGTTGCAACCCTAATGAAGGTTATTGATACGTTTGCATATTTTGTGTTATTTTGCGTGTGTTGAATTCGCCCACTCGCCTTGTTTGGCGTTAGCACCTCAGATGTTCTCGGGGAGGCGGGAGGGGCTCATAAGGGGGCTTGTGGGGGTGATAATGAAGCTCACACCTTGTCAGTGCAGATTGTCGGCCGGGAAGGAGGGAGGAAGGGGAGAAGAAGACATATTAGCAGGTAGAGGAAAAATGCTTGCATGGCTTCCCGGCTTGAAGAGTGATTTGATTACTTACATTGGTTTGTGCCCCATTATTGGAAAGTAGGGTTGACAAAATACAGGAACGTATCCATCCATCAGGATATGATTGCTAATGGATGGTAGGTTTTACACAAATTATATTGGGTTTTAAAACAAATTTTTGGTAAAAAATTCCAGACAAAAACATTTTCTTTGGGTGCATAATGGTCATTTTTAGTCCAAAAGGTTTAATGTTGAGAAGAGGAAATGTTCGTTATTTAGTCAAAAATGGTTCATTTGAGTCCAAAAGGGTTATTTTTAGGCAAAAATTTAATGTTGAGTTAAAAAAAAAAAAAAAAACTTTTTTTTTTTTGGGGGGGGGGGGGGGTCCAAAATTGTTATTGTTTGTCCAAAACGTTTAATGTTGAGTAAAAAAAAGTTGATTTTTTTGGTCAAAAATGTTTTATCCTCGGTTTTTATTTTTCCTTTGGTCAACATCTGTTTTCTTGGGGTCCCAAATGGTTATTATTCGTCCAAAAAAGTTTAATGTTATGTCCAAAAAAAAAAAAAAAAAAAAAGGTTCATTTTTAGTTTATCTTTTTTAAATATTATTTTATGTCAAAAATTGCTTTCCTTGGGTCCAAAGTGATTATTGTTCATCCAAAACTTTTAATGTTGAGTTTTAAAAAAAATTGGCTCAAAAATTGTTGGTTTTTCTCTTTTTTTTTGTCAAAAAGTGTTGTTTTGTTAGGGGGGGTCCTAAATGGTTATTGTTTGACCAAAAACTTAAAAGTTGAGTAAAAAAAAAAAGTTTTTTTTCGGGGTCAAAAATGGTTTTCTTCGGGTCTGAAAATGGTTATTGTTCATCCAAAAAGTTTAATGTTGAGCAAAAAATATGTCTGTTTGTTTTTTTGGTCAACAATTGTTCATTTTTGGGTTTTGTCCCTTTTTATTTTTTGATCAAAAAATGTTGTTTTCTGGGGGGGGGGGGGTCCAAAATGGTTAATGTTTGACCAAAAAGTAAAAGTAAAAAATATATTCATTTTTGGTTAGAAAATGGTTAATTTTTGTTTTTTTCCTCTTTTATTTTTTATTTTTTGTCAAAACTTTTTTTTTTCGGGGGGGGGGGGGGGGGGGGGGGGGGTCCAAAATAGTTATTTTATTATTATTGTTCATCCCAAAAGTTTAATGTTAAGAAGAGAAAACGTTAAAAATGTAAAAAAAATAAAATAAAATTTAAAAAAAAAGGTATTATTTTATGTTAAAAACATGGTTAATTTTTGGGTCCAAAAGAGTTATTGTTCACCCAAAACATTTAATGTTCAGTTAAAAAATGTTATTTTTTGGATCAAAAATGGTTCATTTTATGTTTGTTACTATTATTATTATTTGGTCAAAAATTGTTTTCGTTGGATCCAAAATGTTATTGTTAATCCAAGAGGTTTCAAGTTAAAAAGAGAAAATGGTCTTTTTTTTGTTGTCAAAAATGGTTAATTTCCGTTTTTTTGTTGTTTTTTTTTTTTTCCTTTGTTAGTCCAAAAAGTTTAAAGTTGGGAAGCGAAAATGTTCATTCTTTTTGTGAAAAAAAAAAGGATCATTTTATCGTTTTAATTTTTTATTCATTTTGATCAAAAAATGTTTTATTTGGGTCCAAAATGGTTATTGCTAGTCCCAAAAGTTTAATATTGAGTAAAAAAAAAAGTGCTCATTTTTGGTTTTAAAACATAGTTCTTTTTTTGTTTGTCCTTAGCCTTATTACTTATTGGGTCCAAAATAATTATTTCTGGTCCAAAAGGTTCAATGATGACAGTAAAAAAAATCGGATCATTTTTGGTTGATTTTTGTTGTTGTTGTTGTTGTCACAATTGGTGAATTTTTGTTTTAAAAAAGAATGAATTGGATGTCTATCGCTGTTAACGGTTCATTTTGGGTCACTTCCCTATTCATTTAAGGGTAGGTACGGGTCACTTCATGTACATTTTAGGACATTTTTTTTTTGCTTAAAAACAATGACTAACAATAAATTAACCCATGAAGTAGTTCATTTAAAAAACTGTTTTCTTAAATATAGAATCAAAAATTGTATTGTTTGGAGTATCGATATCAAGTTGAAATTTAGTATCGTATCATCATAACAAGTCAACGTATCGAAGATAACCCAAATCAACATCAAATGCAGTTTATAACTCAGCCGACGCCATCGACGGCGCCGGACGTCCGTGAGCTGTCGTACGATGGCCACGACAGCGTCGACGGACGGGCACACGTGCGAGAATAATTCAACAAAGAATAAAAACAACCCGCATATCAAATATACACCCAGGCGGTGTTTGCGAAGCCGCGCTGGCCGTGTGCCGCGGCCCATCTGCGTCTGGCGCTCGCCGCTAATGGCGCCTCTTTAGGCCGGCGCTAGCGTTGGCGGCCAAACGGCCAAATGGCTAAACGCGGCAATCTCCCTCGCTCGCACAAAAGCAGAATTTTGCTTCCTAGCGAGCGAGAAGTGGCGAGCGATCCTTCTGCGCGAGGCCGCCGTCGCTAGCGCCGCGGCAGCTGGAGGTTCAGAGGTCCGGCGGGTCGGCGCCGTGACGGGTGGCCATCTGCGGCTCAGCTGGCAAAACGGCTAAATGGCTAAAAACAACAAAAAAAAGCCACACATTTATATTCCATCACGGCGCCTTCTTTTATTTGCCTATCGCCTTCTTGGGCCAGGGCTAGCCATGCTTTCTCCACAGCTAGCTTAAGCACCAGAGTATTAAAAAAATCTACTCAAGCAAAAGTACTGTTACATTGGTGAACTTTTACTCATGTAAAAGTCCTGGTGTACAAATATACTCAAAGTAAAGGTAAAAAAGTTGAAAATTTACTTCAAATAAAAGTGACTTATTTACATTTTGCATTTCGACCTATATTTAACAGAAACTGATCTAGAGAAGCCCCAAAACCAACAGGAAATGCCCCAACACCAACAGGAAGTGACCAAAGTAACCAGAAAGTGGGCCAAAAACGACCCAAAATCGGCAGGAAGTGACCCGAAATGAGTAGGAAGTGACCAAGAATTAACCAAAAATCAACAGGAAGTGACCAAAATAAACCAGAAAGTGACCCTGAAACACCCCAAAATCAACAGGAAGTCATTAGTAAATGCTCCAAAATGAACAGGAAGTGACCAAACTAAACAGGAAGTTAGCAAAAATGCCCCAATATCAGCAGGAAGTGATCTGTAAAACCCCCCAAAACAACAGCAAGTAACCTGTATAAGCCCCAAACTCAGCAGGAAGTGACCTTATGAAGCCCCAGAATCAGCAGGGAGTGGCCCAAAATGAACAGGAAGTGATGTGGAAATGCCTCAAAATCTATTGTAAGTGAACAATTACCAGGAAGTGATCTAGAAATGCCCTAAAATAAACAGGAAATGACCCGTAAATACCTAAAATTCACCAGAAAATGACCCAAAATGTACAAGGAATAACTTGGAAATGCCCCAAAACCAATAGGAAGTTACCCATAATGAACAGGAAGTGATGTGAAAATGCCCCAAAATCAATTGGAAGTGACAAATTAACAGGAAGTGATCCGGAAATGCCCTAAAATCAACAGGAAATGACCAGTTAAGTACTCTAAACCTATCTTTCAGTACCATTGACGGCAATAGACGACCAATTCATTATGACTGTTCAGTTCAAATGGATTGGACGTCCCAAGAGTTAGCTTCTGTAGCCAGGGGTCGGACCGCCAAGGCGCCCGCCTTTGGCTGCCACCCAACGCCCTACACACCCGACCGCTTTGGCCCCTCCCACATGTGGTGAGCCCATGGGAAGGCGGACCCACGTTGCTTTTTCGGGCTGTACCTGGCCACCAGACGCTCACCTTCAAGCCCCACCCCCAGGCATGGCTCCAGAGGGGGGCACCGGTAACCAGAGTCAGGGCAAGGGAAACCTGAGTCCATTCATATTTTTCATCGTAAGGGGTCAATTTGGGCCATGTTTTGTCTGGCCCCTCATCTAGGACCTGTTTGCCATGGGTGACCCTGCCAGGGGCTCAGAGCCCGAGAGCAAAAGTATTCGGCCCCCTTGAACCTTGCAACCTTTCGCCACATTTCAGGCTTCAAACATAAAGATATAAAATTTTAAATTTTTGTCAAGAATCAACAACAAGTGGGACACAATCGAAAAGTGGAACAAAATTTATTGGATAATTTAAACTTTTTTAACAAATAAAAAACTGAAAAGTGGGGCGTGCAATATTATTCGGCCCCCTTGCGTTAATACTTTGTAGCGCCACCTTTTGCTCCAATTACAGCTGCAAGTCGCTTGGGGTATCAGTTTTGCACATCGAGAGACTGACATTCTTGCCCATTCTTCCTTGCAAAACAAGCTCGAGCTCAGTGAGGTTGGATGGAGAGTGTTTGTGAACAGCAGTCTTCAGCTCTTTCCACAGATTCTCCATTGGATTCAGGTCTGGACTTTGACTTGGCCATTCTAACACCTGGATACGTTTATTTTTGAACCATTCCATTGTAGATTTGGCTTTATGTTTTGGATCATTGTCCTGTTGGAAGATAAATCTCCGTCCCAGTCTCAGGTCTTGTGCAGATACCAACAGGTTTTCTTCCAGAATGTTCCTGTATTTGGCTGCATCCATCTTCCCGTCAATTTTACCCATCTTCCCTGTCCCTGCTGAAGAAAAGCAGGCACAAACCATGATGCTGCCACCACCATGTTTGACGGTGGGGATGGTGTGTTCAGGGTGATGAGCTGTGTTGCTTTTACGCCAAACATATCGTTTTGCATTGTGGCCAAAAAGTTCAATTTTGGTTTCATCTGACCAGAGCACCTTCTTCCACATGTTTGGTGTGTCTCCCAGGTGGCGTGTGGCAAACTTTATATGAGACTTTTTATGGATATCTTTGAGAAATGGCTTTCTTCTTGCCACTCTTCCATAAAGGCCAGATTTGTGCAGTGTACGACTGATTGTTGTCCTATGGACAGACTCTCCCACCTCAGCTGTAGATCTCTGCAGTTCATCCAGAGTGATCATGGGCCTCTTGGCTGCATCTCTGATCAGTTTTCTCCTTGTTTGAGAAGAAAGTTTGGAAGGACGGCCGGGTCTTGGTAGATTTGCAGTGGTCTGATGCTCCTTCCATTTCAATATGATGGCTTGCACAGTGCTCCTTGAGATGTTTAAAGCTTGGGAAATCTTTTTGTATCCAAATCTGGCTTTAAACTTCTCCACAACAGTATCTCGGACCTGCCTGGTGTGTTCCTTGGTTTTCATAATGCTCTCTGCACTTTAAAGAGAACCCTGAGACTATCACAGAGCAGGTGCATTTATACGGAGACTTGATTACACACAGGTGGATTCTATTTATCATCATCGGTCATTTAGGATAACATTGGATCATTCAGAGATCCTCACTGAACTTCTGGAGTGAGTTTGCTGCACTGAAAGTAAAGGGGCCGAATAATATTGCACGCCCTACTTTTCAGTTTTTTATTTGTTAAAAAAGTTTAAATTATCCAATAAATGTTGTTCCACTTCACGATTGTGTCCCACTTGTTGTTGATTCTTGACAAAAAAAAATAAATTTCATATCTTTATGTTTGAAGCCTGAAATGTGGCGAAAGGTTGCAGGATTCAAGGGGGCCGAATACTTTTGCAAGGCACTGTAGCTCCTAGGATCATTGGTACAGGCAAATCCCGCCACCACGATAAGGTGTTGAATCAAGATCACACGTGGCTCACACTCCTCAGCCTCTCCGGTAAAGTCTCTTCAGGGGTGCTTGAGAGTAGAGTCCATCGGGAAGTCGAATCTCGGATTCCGAAGGAAAAGATTGATTTTCGTCCCGGCCGCGGAGCAGTGGACTAGCTCTACACCCTCACCCTCGGCAAGATCCTGGAGGGTGCATGGGAGTTCGCCCATGGGGTCTTAATGTGTTTTGTGGATTTGGAGAAGGCGTCGGGGAGTCCCGTGGGGGGTGCTTTGGGAGTACAGGGTACTGAGGGAGTCTGATTTGGTTGCCTCAGTATTGCATCTCTGCTCTTTGCAGATGATGTGGTTCTGTTGGCTTCATCAAGCGGTGACCGCCAACTCTCACTCGAGTGTTTCGCAGCAGAGTGTGAAGCAGTCGGGATGAAGATCAGCACCTCAAATTCGAGACCGTGGTCCTCAACCGGAAAAGGGTGGCATGCAGTCTTTGATCCTTGAGGGTGCTTGATAGTTCGCTCAACCAGTCCACACGTGTTTTGTGAATTTGGAGAATGAGTTTGACTGTGTACCTTGGGGAGTCCTGTGGGGGTTGCTCCAGGAGTATGGGGTACCGAGCGCCTTGGTAAGGGGTGTTCGGTCCCTGTACGACCGTTGTCAGAGTTCGGTCTGTATTGCCGCCAGTAAGTTGGATTTGTTCCCTGTGAGGGTTGGACTCCGCTAAGGCTGCCCTTTGCGACCGATTCTGTTCGTAACTTTTAAGGACAGAATTTCTATGCGCAGCCAAAGCATTGAGGGAGTCCGGTTTGGTGGCCTCAGCATTGCAACTCTGCTCTTTGCAGATGATGTGATGCTGTTGGCTTCATCAAGCCGTGACCTCCAACTCTCACTCGAGTGGTTCGCAGCCGAGTGTGAAGCGGTCGGGATGAAGATCAGCACCTCCAAATCAGAGACTGTTGTCCTCAACCGGAACCTCGTACCGTCTCCGGGATGGGGATGAGATCCTGCCCCAAGTGGAGGAGTTCAGGTATCTTGGGGTCTTGTTCACGAGTGAAGGTCGGAGGGAGCGGGAGATTGACAGGCGGATCGGTGCAACGTCTGCAGTAATGCGGACTCTGCACTGGTCCGTAGTGATAAAGAAGGAGCTGAACCTAAAGGTGAAGCTCTCCATTTACCAGTCGATCTACGTTCCTACCTTCACCTTTGGTCACGAGCTGTGGGTCAAGACCAAAAGAACAAGATCCTGGATACCAGCGACCGAAATGAGTTTCCTCTGCTGGGTGTCCGGGCTCTCCCTTAGAGATAGGGTGAGAAGCTCGGTCATCCGGGAGAGACTAGGTGTCAAGCCGCTGCTCCTCTGCGTTAAGAGGAGCCAGTTGAGGTGGCTCTGGCATCTGGTTCGGATGCCTCCCGGGAGAGGTGTTGTGTTGGGCATGTCCCACCAACGGGAGGCCCCGGGGACGACCCAGGACACGCTGGAGAGACCATGTCTCTCGGCTGGCCTGGGAACACCTTGGGATCCCGCCGGAGGAGCTGGTTGAAGTGGCTGGGGAGAGGGAAGTCTGGCCTTCGCTGCTGCCACTGAGACCCAACCCCGGATAAAGGAACAGATGATGGATTGGACGTTTAGCGCCGTCAACAGCGGCTCATGAATGAACAAGTGACCCAAAAAAGGCCCCAGAATGAATAGGAAGTGAGCCAAAATCAGGAAGAGAAAGAGCGGAAACTGCATTTTCTAGTGTTGTTGTTGCCGTGTTGCGTTCTTTCACTTTCTCCTAATAATAGTTACGAGTGAGCGAGTTGCCAACTTGCCGGCGCACTTGTAAAGTTGCAATGTGAAGCATATGCAGCCCAATCTGTTGCCTTATTTATTGCAAACGTTTCACGCGTCATCCTCTGCCGCCGCGTGACTCTAATTAACGCGTCATTAAAAGCATAATTCGCATCATTATCCTTTCGCAGTTCGCCAGCCAAGCGACGAGGCGGCGGAGGAGGGGATGAAAAAAAAAATGTGTCTGTTAAGGGGCCAATTATGGGAAAAATGTTTGAAGGAAAGCAACACCAAGTACACCAGCCTTACTGGTTCCAGCTTATCGCTAAAACACATTAAATTTCGACCATTACAATAGAATAGAATAGAATATGGTGGCTTTGCTGTGATTGTTAGGATATTGGGTCACTTCCTATTGATTCTGAAGCATTTCGAGGTCACTTCCTGTTGATATCGGGTTACTTCCGGTTGATATCGGGTCACTTCGCGTTGAATTGGAGAGATTTCGGGGTCACTTCCTGTCAATATCAGGTCACTACCTGCTAATTTGGGGACGTTTCTGGGTCACTTCCTGTCAATATCAGGTAACTTCCTGTTAATTTGGGGACGTTTCAGGGTCACTTCCTGTGGTTGTCGGGTCATTTCCTGTTGATTTGGGTGCATTCAGGGTCAACTTATGTTGATATTAAGTCACTTCCTGTTGATTTGGGGACATTTCAGGGTCACTCCCTGTTGATATCAAGTCACTTCCTGTTGATTTGGGTGCATTCAGGGTCAACTTATGTTGATATCAAGTCACTTCCTGTTGATTTGGGTGCATTCAGGGTCACTTCCTGTTGATATCAGGTCACTTCCTGTTGATTTGGGGGCATTTCAGTGTCACTTCCTGTTGATAACAGGTCACTTCCTGTCGATTTGGGGACGTTTCAGGGACACTTCCTGTCGTTGTCGGGTCACTTCCTGTTGATCTGGGTGCTTTTAAGGGCCACTTCCTGTTGATATCAGGTCACTTCCTGTTGATTTGGGGCATTTCAAGGTCACTTCCTATTGATATCAGGTAACTTCCTGTTGATTTGGGGACATTTCAGGGACACTTCCTGTCGTTGTCGGGTCACTTCCTGTTGATCTGGGTGCTTTTAAGGGTCACTTCCTGTTGATTTTGGGCATTTCAAGGTCACTTCCTGTTGATATCAAGTCACTTCCTGTTGATTTGGGTGCATTCAGGGTCAATTTATGTTGATATCAAGTCACTTCCTGTTGATTTGGGTGCATTCAGGCAACTTATGTTGATATCAAGTCACTTCCTGTTGATTTGGGGACATTTCAGGGTAATTTCCTAATAATTTGGGGGCGTTTCAGGTTCACTTCCTGTTGATATCAGGTAACTTCCTGTTGATTTGGGGACGTTTCAGGGACACTTCCTGTCGTTGTCAGGTGACTTTCTGTTGATCTGGGTGCTTTTAAGGGTCACTTCCTGTTGATATCAAGTCACTTCCTGTTGATTTGGGGCATTTCAAGGTCACTTCCTGTTGATTTGGGTGCATTCAGGGTCAACTTATGTTGATATTAAGTCACTTCCTGTTAATTTGGGTGCATTCAGGGTCAACTTATATTGATATCAAGTCACTTCCTGTTGGTTTGGGGACATTTCAGGGTCACTTCCTATTGATATCAGGTCACATCCTGTCGATATGGGGGCATTTCAAGGTCACTTCCTGTTGATATCAGGTAACTTCCTGTTGATTTGGGGACGTTTCAGGGACACTTCCTGTCGTTGTAGGGTCACTTCCTGTTGATCTGGGTGCTTTTAATGGTCACTTCCTGTTGATATCAGGTCACTTCCTGTTAATTTGGGGGCGTTTCAGGTTCACTTCCTGTTGATATCAGGTAACTTCCTGTTGATTTTGGGACGTTTCAGGGACACTTCCTGTCGTTGTCAGGTGACTTTCTGTTGATCTGGGTGCTTTTAAGGGTCACTTCCTGTTGATATCAAGTCACTTCCTGTTGATTTGGGGCATTTCAAGGTCACTTCCTGTTGATTTGGGTGCATTCAGGGTCAACTTATGTTGATATCAAGTCACTTCCTGTTGATTTGGGTGCATTCATTGTCATCTTATGTTGATATCAGGTCACTTCCTGTTGATTTGGGGGCATTTCAGGGTCACTTCCTGTTAATTTGGGGGCGTTTCAGGGTCACTTCCTGTTGATTTGGAGATGTTTCAGGGTCACTTCCTGTCAATATCAGGTCACTTCCTATTGATTTTGGGGCATTTCAAGGTAATTTCCTGTCAATATCAGGTTATTTCCTGTCGAGTTGGGGACATTTCAGGGTCACGTCCTGTTGATATTGGGTCACTTCCTATTAATTTTGGGGCATTTTGGAGTCACTTCCTGTTGATTTGGGGGAATTTCAGGGTCATTTCCTGTTGATTTGGAGATATTTAAGGGTCACTTCCTGTCAATATCAGGTCACTTCCTATTTATTTAGGGGCATTTCATCATCACGTCCTGTTCATTTTGGGAAACTTCCTGTTGATTTGGGGCCTTTTAAGGTCACTTCCTGTTGATTTAGGGACATTTCAGGGTCGCTTCTTGTTGATATCGGGTTGCTCCCTGTTGATTTTGGTGGATTTCAGGGTCACTTTCTGTTAATTTGGGGCATTTCAATGTCACTCCTGTAGATATCAGGTCACTTCCTGTTGATTAGGGTGCATTTCAGGGTCACTTCCTGTTGATTTGTGGACATTTCAGGGTCGCTTGTTGATAACAGCCATTTCCCGTCGATTTGGGGGCACTGCGGGGTCACTTCCCATCGATATCAGGTCGCTTCCTGTTGAATTGGGGCATTTCAAGGTCACTTTCTGTTGATTTGGGGAAGAATCGAACTGAATAGAAAGCCTTTATTGTCATTGTACAGCAGGGGTCTCCAAACCGGTCCTCGAGGGCCGCTGTGGGTCCTGGTTTTTGTTCATACCGATGAAGCGCAGACCTTTTAACCAATGTGGTTTCTACTAAAACAAGATGCACCTGACTCCAATCAACTGATTACACTTATAAAACACCAGATTGGTGAAAATGTGTGGTCTTGTTTTGTTGGAATGAAATCCTGCACCCACTGCGGCCCTATGTGGAATAATTTTGGAGACCACTGTTGTACAGAGTACAACGAGATTTAGGGAAATGACCGTTTGTGCATAGATATTGACGTAGCAGTGCAAAAATGCTATCACGCAATTATGTAAAGTCAAGTCTTTTTGACTGAAGCGAATATTTGAATTTTGACTTCAACAGTGAAGCTTAGCATCATTTGCATGGACCACTTAGGAAAATGCCCCCCAAGAAACACACGAGCGTGTCATAATGAGGCTTTTTGAATGCGAGGCCACGCCGTGACGTCGAGGGAAATCGCTCTGCTCGTTTGCATGAGGGGGCGGGGTTAAAGAGCCTTCAAACAAACATCCAAAATTTTCCCATCCAATTTCAAAGTGTTCCTGTAAATTTTCGCAGCAGTGTACAAACCAGTCCACGAGGGGAAGAGACGTAGCGTCGAACTCGCGCGCTAACCGCGCGGGGTCTTTTGGGAATGCATGGTGTGGAAACGCCCTCCTCCCCATGCAACCTTGTGAATTTATTCCACTTGCTGTGCATGGAGAAGGAAAGAAAAGGAGCGGGGTTGGTTGAAAAGAAAAGAAGAAGAAGCCACCATTTGGGCTTTTTGTGTGAAACTTGGCCTCTCATTCAAGCAGGTGACATGAATTTGAATGAAAGACCAATTAGATTTTGGCATGTGACCATAAAGGATTATTGTTTGGGTAGACGAGCAATCACACCTTATTTTGGCCAGCAGGGGTGGAACGCAACCAATTGCTTTTACTCTCGTTACTGGAACTCAGTAGTGTTTGGGTGCTACTCATCTTTTTTGGAGAATTTTGATGAGGCATCGATCATCATCAATAGCATTGAAAGTTCATGTGAATTAACGCTGACGGTCAAAGGGATTCAATGGAAAGCTTTCGGTCCAAAATGGTTCATTTTGGTCTGAAATGCTTCATTTTTGGTCCAAATTATTTGTTTTATCATTAAAATTTGTCAACTTGGTGTACAAAATTGGTTGGTTTTTGATCCATAAAAATTCATGTTGGGGGGGGGAGGGGGGTTACTTTTTGGTCCAAAATGTTTAAATTTTAATTTGTCAGAAATGGTTGTTTTTTTTTTTGTCTGAAATGATTAATTATTGATTTTTTCTTTCTACCACAGGGTCCAAAATGCTTAATGTTAGAACCATAGAAATTTGTCAAATTTAGGGCCAGAATTGGTCAATTTTTGTCCAAAATTGTGAATTTTTATTTATTTTTGGTCTGAAATGATTAATTTTTGAAAGTTTTTTAGTTTTTAGTCCAAAATGGTTGTTGTTAGGACCATAAAAATTTGTCAACTTTAGGTCTAAAACTGGTTAATGTTTGCCAAAATTTGTCAACTTTAGGTCTCAAATTGGCACATTTTTGTTTACTTTTTGTTTAAAATTGGTTAATTTTTGTCCAAATTTGTAATTTTTAGATCCAACATTGGTTGATTTTTGATCCATAGAAGTTCATGTTGGGGGTGGGGGGTGGGGGGGTTGTTACTTTTTGGTCCAAAATAGGTAATTTGTCAAAAATGTTTTTTTGGGGGTCTGAAATGATTAATTCTTGAAATCTTTTAGTCTTGGGTTCAAAATGGTTAATGTTAGGACCATAAAAATGTGTCAACTTATGTTCCCAAATGGGTTCATTTTCATCTAAATTTGTCAACTTTAGGTCCAAAATTGGGCTATTTATCCTGAAAGTTCATGTTAGAGAAATAATGTTTGGTTTGACATTGGTTATTTTTCATCAAAATTTGTCAAATTTAGGTCCAAAACTGGTTCATTTTCGTCAGTACTTGTCAACTTCAGGTCCAAAATTGGGCTATTCTTGATTACTTTTTGTTTAACCTTGGTTAATTTTTGTCAAAACTTGTCAACTGTAGATCCAAACTTGGTTGATTTTTCGTCCATCAAAGTTCATGTTGGGGGGAAAAAATGTTATTTTTTGGTCCAAAATTGGTTAATTTGTCAGAAATTGGGATTTTTAAAAAAATTTATAATTTTTTTTGTTTTTTTTAAAAGCCTGAAATGATTAATTTTTAAAAGTTTTTAGTTTTGGGTCCAAAATGGTTAATATTAGGTTCATTTTGGTTAAATAGTGTTTCACTTTTTTAACCGAAATTAGTAAATTTGTCAAAAATGCTGACTATTTACTTAGTGGAAAAAAAAAAAGAGAGAAAAAGAAAAAAAAATGAAAGGGGTTGTTCGGTCATTTTCAATCCAAAATTCTTAATATTAGGTTTACTCTGGGCAAAGGTGTTTCATTTTTTTTTGTCCAAATTAGTAAATTTGTCAAAAATGGCTAGGTTTTTTTTAAAGCTGGTTTTTGTCTGAAACAAATAATTATTGAAAGTTTTTTTTTAAGTCCAAAATTCATAGTTTTTTTTTTTTTTTTTTTTATCCGTAAAAGTTCGAGTTGGGGAAAAATGGTTACTTTTTGGTCCAAAAATGATCGGTTTTGGTCAAAAATTGTGGGGTGAAAAATGGGTCTGAAAATATTAATTTTTGCTGCGGGTTGTTCATTTTGGATCTAATATGGTTAATATTAGCTCCATCAAGCTTCATTTTGGGTAAAAATAATTAAATAAATAAATAAATAAATAATGGTAACTTTTTTGGTCTTAAATGATTCATTTTTGTAAGTTTGTTAATTTTGGGTCCAAATAATTCATGTTAGGTCCCTAAAGGTTTATATTAAGTAGAAAATTGTTCTTTTGGTTCAATAAATGATCAATCAATCAATAAATGTTTGGAAAACATACATTAATATGTAGGAAAGTGTTGCTTTGAAAAGTCCCAATGTTTTGAGCAGATGGCGGCCCGACGTGGGAAACAGATGACGCCCGTCTAGCGTCTAAATATGGGACGGAAACGGCCTCGGGTGCATCTCAGTCGTCTGCTGCTCCTTTTCTTTGCCGTGTCACCTTTGAGAACAAACTTCCTGTCAGCTGATGACGAACGTTGTTTGACAAGTTTAGAAATGTTTGTAAAAATGGCTGACCAGTGAACTAGCTCACTGTCAGACATTACTAGATGATCATAAAGACAGGAACTTCTGTTGGACATCACAAGTTGACTTAAAAGTTGGTCACGGTTAAAAATCCGTTGCGGACTTACGAGGCACTAGGTCACTGTCAGACATTACTAGATGATCTCTTAGACTTAACCTCTGTCAGACATCACTTTTTGACTTAAAAGTGGACTTAAAAGGGTACTAGGCCATTGTTAGACATCACTATACGCACCAATCAACGTAATAAAAAAAAAAAAACTTGGGTCACTGTTAAAAATCATTTGCGGGTTTATGAGGAAACTAGGTCACGGTCAGACATTACTAAATGATCATAAACACTCGAAATCCATCAGACATCACAAGTTGATCTAAAACCTGGCTACTGTTTGAAGCTGCTCATAGACTTACCAAGGCACAATGTCACTGTCAGACATGACTAGATGATCATAAAGCCTCGACTTAAAAGAAAATGTGACCATTGTTAAGTCGCTTTGGATTTAAGAGGGTAACAGGGTCACTGTTAGACATCACTAGACGATCACATTTTAACTTAAAAGAAAACTTTACTGTTAAAAAAAAAATCTCATGGACTTAAGAGGGTACGAGGTCCCTTTCAGACATTACTAGCTGATTACTAGTCAACTTAAAAAAACTTGGTCAATGTTAAAAATTGCTCATGGATTTACGAGGTCACCAGATCACTGTCAGACATTACTAGATGATCATAAACACTCGACTTGAAGAGAAAGTGATCATTGTTAAATCGCTATGGATTGAAGACGGCAAAAGGTCACTGTTAGACATCACTAGACAATCACTTGTCAACTTAAAAGAAAAGAGTTACTGTTAAAAAAATCTCTCGTGCACTTAAGAGGGTACGAGGTCCCTTTCAGACATTACTAGATGATTACTAGTCAACTTAAAAAAAACTTAGTCAATGTCAAAAATTGCTCATGGGTTTACGAGGGCACCAGATATACTGTCAGACATTTCTAGATGAGCATAAACACTCGACATCCATCAGAAATCAGAAGTTGATCTAAAACATGGACGCTATTTAAAATTGCTCATAGACTTACCAGGGAACAAGGTCACTGTCAGATATGACTAGATGATCATAAAAGCTCGACTTAAAAGAAAATGTGATAATTGTTAAATCGCTTTGGATTGAAGAGGGCAATATGTGACTGTTAGACATTACTAGATGATCACTAGTCAACTTGAAAGAAAACTTGGTTACTGTTAAAAAAAAAAAATATCTCATGGAATTAAAAGGGAACAAGGTCCCTGTCAGACATCACTAGAGGATCGCTAGTCTACTTGAAAGAAAACTTGGTTACTGTTAAAAAATCTCTCGCGAACTTAAAAGGGTACGAGGTCCCTGTCAGACATCACTAGATGATTCCAAGTCAACTTAAAAAAACTTGGTCGATGCTAAAAATTGCTCATGGGTTTACGAGGGCACCAGATCACTGTCAGACATTACTAGATGATCATAAACACTCGACCTCCATCAGTTATCACTATTCAACTTAAAAATGTGATCATTGTTAAATTGAATATGATTTAAGACGGCAATAGGTCATTTTTAGACATAACTAGATGATCACTAGTCAACTTGAAAGAAAACTTGGTTACTGTTAAAAAATCTCTCGTGGACTTACTAAGTCACTGTCAGAGAATCATTAGTCAAATGAAAACTGATAAGAATTGCTTGACTTATGAGGTCACCAGGTCACTGTCAGACATTACTAGACGATCATAAAGACTTGAACTCCATCAAGACGTAATAAGTCGACTTAAATCTTGGTCATTGTGAAACTGTTTTTAGACTTAAGACATCACTAGACAATCATAAAAAACCTGGTCACTTTTAGACATCACTAGTCGCTTTAAAAGAAAAAAATGGTCAATTAAAATCGCTTGCGGACTTAGGAGGGCACTAACTTTGTGTCAAACATCAGTAGATGATCAATAAGAGAAAACAAGGTCACTCTCAGACATCACACTAGTTAAAGATACGACTAATAGTCAACTTATGAAGAATAGAAGCAGTAGAAGGAATAAATCAAAGGGCTCGTTACATTGGAATGGTTTTATTTCTGACGAAATGGATGACCAAGCTTTTCATGATTATTATTTTCATCATCAAGACGTCCGTCCGTAGCGTTCCGCGATAAAAACTGACGTAAAAACTACATGAACAAATAAATAAGACTGACTGCCGGAGAAACATTGTTCATAGAGGCGTTCACGCCGATAGACGTCTGATCACGTGGCGTCCAATCATCCTACTGTGAAGTGAAATGAGTTTGACACTAGTAGACGTCCCATCCATTTGACGTGGGAGGGCCGACGGGAAATGAATGGACGGATTGGACGTCTGTCGCCATCGGTAGCAGCCGATAAATTAATACTGATACAAACGGCTTGCAAACGGGTACGCGAGATGCTAGAAAGTCCGATAAAAGTTTGCAGATGAAAAAGATGGAAGACACTCACTTCCCCCTGTGCAAAATGGCCGCCCTCTTCCTAATTTAGGAGCGCTTTCAAAATAAAAGGCGTCTAAGCATAGACGCACCATGGTGTCTCATCTTGCTGGCAGTCTAACACGGTGTTGATGACTGTGCAGGGAGCGCCCCCTATAGTCAGCTCCTGTCGGGACTCCACGTGGTAGCGCAGGTTGCTGAGGCCCCCTTCTGGATCCACTTGGAACTGCGCCTAAAATATCAATATTTTTCTTTTATTAGTTCCAATTAGGGGTGTGAGCGAAATACTGGTCCTTCTAAAAAAATTAGCATATTATGATAAAGTTCATTATTTTCTGTAATGTACTGATAAACATTATACTTTCATATATTTTAGATTCATTACACACAACTGAAGTAGTTCAAGCCTTTTATTGTTTCAATATTGATGATTTTGGCAAAAAAGTCAAGAAAAACCAAAAATCCCTATCTCAAAAAAATTAGCATATCATGAAAAGGTATTCTAAAGAATCTACTAACCTAATCATCTGAATCAACGAATTAACTCAAAACCCCTGCGAAAGATTCCTGAGGCTTTTAAAAACTCCCAGCCTGGTTAATCACTCAAAACCGCCATCATGGGCAAGACTGCCGACCTGACTGCTGTCCAGAAGGCCATCATTGACACCCTCAAGCAAGAGGCTAAGACACAGAAAGAAATTTCTGAGCGAATAGGTTGTTCCCAGAGTGCTGTATCAAGGCACCTGAGTGGGAAGGAAATAGTGTGGCAGGAAACGCTGCTCAACCAGAAAAGGTGACCGCACCCTGACAAAAGTTGTGGAGAAGGGCCGATTCCAGACCTTGGGGAACTTGCAGAAACCTGGAAATGGGCTACAGGTACCGCATTCCCCAGGTCAAGCCACTTTTGAACCTAAAACAGTGGCAGAAGCGCCTGGCCTGGGCGACAAAGAAGCAGCATTGGACTGTTGCGCAGTGGTCCAAAGTACTTTTTTCAGATGAAAGCAAGTTTTGCATGTCATTCGGAAATCAAGGTCCCGGAGTCTGGAGGAAGACTGGGGAGAAGGAAATGCCAAAATGTCAAGTACCCACAGTCAGCTGCTGGTGTTGGTTTACTGTGTTTTATCAAGGGCAGGGTCAATGCAGCTACCTATCAGGAGATTTTGGAGCACTTCATGCTTCCATCTGCTGAAAAGCTTTATGGTGATGAAGATTTGATTTTTCAGCACCTGCTCACAGTGCCAAAACCACTGGTAAATGGTTTACAGACCATGGCATTACTGTGCTCAATTGGGCTGCCAACTCTCCTGACCTGAACCCCATAGAGAATCTGTGGGATATTGTGAAGAGGAAGTTGAGAGACACCAGACCCAACACTGTGGACGAGCTTAAAGAGCATATGACACGAGAAAAAAAGTCTTAAATGGCATTATTATGTGAATTAGAATCATATTTTGAGACGATTCGACTATATACAACAATTTAGAAAAGCACAGATGACGAGAAATTAGTCTTTTAATCTGCCGGTTAGCCACGCCTACCATTATAGGGCTTTAGCGTCCCCAACGGGTGGATGACGTCAGCGGTAGACTGTGCTCATCGGTTTTACTATTCAGCCCATTGAGGGGGAATTATTCAGAACGAGGAAAACGCGACGAAGAGAGCCGCAAAATGTCATTGTTTCAGTTTCTCTACTCCAATATTTTTACAGGATATTCTTTTTATCCAAGTATTTTCCCCCCAATAGCTATATAAATGGCTTGAGAAGGACCAGTCAGCCCGTCGAGGGGGAACTATTCACAACGAGGGAAACGCGACGAAGAGAGCGGCAAAATGTCATTGTTTCTGTCTCTTTACTTCAATATTTTTACAGGATATTCTTTTTATCCAAGTATTTTCCCCAATTGCTAAATAAATGGCATGTTCATGACAAATAACAGTCTTGTGCTGAATGGAATATGAAATAATAAAAATGCATTTATTCAGGACGACATGGCAAAATTACTCCATAATGGTCAAAAATGTCGACTTCACCTTTACTGTCGCACCCCCCGAACGATATTTTATGACACCTAAATCGGACATATGTCATTTCCCTTCCCCGGTTTCGGAGAATGTAAACAAACCAGAAGCCGTGAAAGCTAGCCGACATGCTAACCCGAACCGAGTGATGTTTCAAAGTCTTCGAAGTGGAAAATCACACATAACTATCCTGGATTATTTGACATGACGACCCCGGTTGTCGATTGTCTTAGTGGATCGGCAAACCGCCCGGCGGAGAGCAATTTACAGTTAGTTCCCCGGAGGAGGGTGGCTGGATTTGTTGTGCAGCTAACGTGCTGCTGCTAATAAGCATTAGGAGAGCTTTTTACATGCCTATCAACGATCAAACGTAAGTAGTCCTTCATTTAAAGGAAGTTTGTAGTGTTTACTTTGTAATCGCTGTATTGGTATTTGACATAATACAAAACAAGATGTTTACTCACTTCCTCGTAAGTCCCATGGTCCCACAGTAAATATCCACGGTGAATGGGAACCTTTTGAAACTCCAAAAAGGCGCATACGCCTCTCCCTCATACAGAATGATTTTTCTGCAGCCGTTTGGCTGGCATGATGCGAAAAATAAACGTATTCATCCGCAAAATCAGCTGAATCCTTCGTCCTCATACACAACAGTACACTGTAGCGTGAAGAGGACGTCTTCTACCGTACACGTCACAGCGCCCTCCTCCTCAATGCAAGACCGAAGCCGGAAGTCACTCATTTTCATGGCGCGGGATTCAAAAAACTAAATAAAAATAGCGATCGCTTCCACACACATCCAAGCGGCCCATATCATTCAGGGGCATAAAATACCGCGTGTATTATGAAATAAACATGCTTTTTCGTGTCACACGCACTTTAAGGCCACTATCGGAGCATCCATAACACCTCAGCAGTGCCACAGGCTGATTGCCTTCATGCCGCGCCGCATTGAAGCAGTCATTTCTGCAAAAGGATTCCCGACCAAGTACTGAGTGCATAGCTGATATAATTCATTGAATATTGATTCTTTTGTATTAAAAAACAACTTTTTTATGTTGGTCGAATGAAATATGCTCATTTTTTGGGATGGGGAGTTTTGGTTTTTCTTTACTTTTTTGCTAAAATCATCAATGCTTGAACTACTTCAGTGTGTGTGTAATGAATCTAAAATATATGAAAGTCTAATGTTTATCAGTACGTTATAGAAAATAATGAACTCTATCACAATATGCAAATTTTTTTGAGAAGGACTAGTATATGACAATAAACATTCTCCCTTGCGAACCTGCTTCTGTTCCGCCACCCTCTTGGTGTCCCGCTTGCGCCAGGCCGGGTCGTGCATGTGCAGGAAGGTTTTGTTGCCCGTGGTGATTCCGCTGGGCCGGAAGAGCTGCGGAAGAGCAGGTGGCGAGACTTAAAAATGTCTCCGGGAGAGCTTTTAGGACGAGGATGAAACGGACGTCGGCTCACCTGCAAATTGGCCTTCCTCAGACGGCGGTAGAACTCGTCGTCCTCGCGACCCCACCCCCAGAAACGATTGGACATCCCGTTACACTGCGTGTCAGACAGTGACAAACGTTAACCCTCTTTAATATGTGAAATATATTTGTAGTTAGTGATGCACGATAATACATTTTTCAACCGATATCGATAACCGATAATTTCCTGCCCCTTCCACCCGATAACCGATAATGTCACGCCGATAATTCTATTCAAATATGTATGTAAAATTTTAAAGTAAAGATGCACGATAATATCGGTTACCGATAATTATCGGCCGATAATGGCAATTATGACGTCACACCGATAATAGAGATTTTTAAAAATTCAACCGATAATGCAATCCGATAATTCTATACTTTATTTAGCCTTCAAATGTGTGCAACCGACACAGTTTTGTCGAATTCTGGGCCGGCACCCCAACCCCTCCTAAAGGTATTTTTTTGTGCAATTAAGTCATTAATTTGTAAGCATTATGAATATTAATCAATATACAATGATTCAACGTTGGAATTTACTACATGCTCACATTTGATGTGGAAAAAGTAGTGATAAATTGTATTTTTGCACAGTAACATTTCCTCTTTTTTATAATTTAAATTAGTGTATATGTATATCTTTTCAAAAGAGTTATCGGCTTGACATTATCGGTTATCGGCTGGAAGGAGGAGGTGATTATTGGTTATCGGTATCGGTTGAAAAATGCATTATCGTGCATCACTATTTTAAAGTATACAAAGATCAAATGTTACTGTGCAAAAATGTAATTTAGTGCTATTTTTTTCCACATCAAATATGAACAAGTAGTAAATTCCAACATCTAAACAATGACAATGACATTGTGTAATGGTAAGCTTTTGGCAACAATTACTTCGAGAGTAAACACCCAAGTTGCACAAAAATGCCTTTAAAAGTAAGCCATTCCTAACATATATCACATTACTACACTGCAAAAACACCTCCTTAAAACTAGCAGAATTGGACAAAATAGTTGATTGCGCACATTTGGCGGCTAAATCAAGTATATAATTATCGGTTGAATTTCATTTTATCTGGATTATCTGTGTGACGTCATAATTGCCATTATCGGCCGATAATTATCGGTGACCAATATTATCGTGCATCTCTATTTGTAGTGTATCAATGGATCAATCAATCTAGCATGCCAGGTCAGTAAATATCAATAGCGATCCAATCCATTTGAAGTGGTAGTGTGCTGTCGTTACCATTTTGTAATGCTTCTTGGTGAGCAGCAGGATCCCGCCCACATATCTCTTGTAATGGTAGATGGGGTGCAGGTCAGGGGAGGCCACGTGAAAGGGCCCGTCGGCAGGGAAGCTGTAGTCCAGAGCGTCGTTGAGGGGCAGCAGGTCCACGTCGTGCATGGCCAGGTAGTCCGTGTCGTTGGCGCTTTCCAGGTAGCCCACGTTGATCAGGGACGCTCGGTTGAACCTTGGGCAAATCGGTAGGGACGCCACCATTAACTCCTTCGTTGCAATTGACGCCATTACACGTCCAATCCATTTTCATTGGTATTGAATGATTTTCTTTTAACGCTATTGGCGGTGGTAGACGTCCGATCCGATTTGACAGGCCCAGTCAAAATGGAGTGGTCGACTATCGCCGTCAATGGTTGCCAATGAGTTTATCGCTACAGAACAAGCTAGCATAGATCAGTTCAATTTTTTGTCAAATATTTAGTACATGTTAAGTGCGTAATGGTGTTTTTTTTGTCCAAAATGCTTCATTTTGGTCAAACTTTGTTCATTTTAGGTCTAAACGGGTTCATGTTTAGGCAATAATGGTTCATGTTCGGTGCAAAATAGTTAGTTTTTGTAGAAAATGGTTCATTTTGGTCAAAATTTGGTAAGTTGGTGCCGAGAATGCTTCATGTTCGGTACAAAATGGTTAGGTTTTTTTGTCAAAAATGGTTCATTTTTGTTAAATTTTGGTCAACTGGGGTCCAGAATGGTTCATGTTTAGTCCATAATGGTTCATGTATGGAAAAAGGTGGTTAGTTTTTTGATAATATGGTTCATTTTGGTCAGAATGAGATAATTTGGTGTCCAAAAAATGGCACATTTGGTCCATAATGGTTCGTGCTAAATACAAAATGGTTAGGTTTTTTTTTTTGTAGATATGGTTCATTTTGGCCACAATATGAAAAATCGGGGTCAAAAATGGTTCACGTTTGGGCCATTATAGTTCATGTTTGGTACAAAATGTTTAGTTTTTTTTGTCAAAAATTGTTAATTTTGGTCAAAAATTGGTAATTTGGGTGTCTAAAATGCTTTATCTTAGATCCGTAACGGTTCATGTTTGGTATAAAATTGTCTCTTTTGTCCAAAATGGTTCATTTTTGTCAAAATTTGGTAGTGTCTAAAATGGTTCATGTTTAGTCTGTAATGTCACGTTCGAAATGGTTAGTTTTCTTTTGTCAAAAATGGTTCATTTTGGTCAAAATTTGGTCATTTGGGGGTCTAAAATGGTTCATGTTCGCTTTTTATATATATATGAATAGGGTTCATTTAGGTCCAAATTAGGTAATTTCGGGTAGAAAAAAAAATCACATTTGGTCCATAATGGTTCATGTTCGGTACAAAATGGTTAGGTTTTTTTGTCAAAAATGGTTCATTTTTGTTAAATTTTGGTCAACTGGGGTCCATAATGGTTCATGTTTAGTCCATAATGGTTCATGTATGGTAAAAGGTGGTTAGTTTTTTGATAATATGGTTCATTTTGGTCAGAATGAGATAATTTGGTGTCCAAAAAATGGCACATTTGGTCCATAATGGTTCGTGCTCAATACAAAATGGTTAGTTTTTTTTTTTGTAGATATGGTTCATTTTGGCCACAATATGAAAAATCAGGGTCAAAAATGGTTCACGTTTGGGCCATTATAGTTCATGTTTGGTACAAAATGTTTAGTTTTTTTTGTCAAAAATTGTTAATTTTGGTCAAAAATTGGTAATTTGGGTGTCTAAAATGCTTTATCTTAGATCTGTAACGGTTCATGTTTGGTATAAAATTGTCTCTTTTGTCCAAAATGGTTCATTTTTGTCAAAATTTGGTAGTGTCTAAAATGGTTCATGTTTAGTCTGTAATGTCACGTTCGAAATGGTTAGTTTTCTTTTGTCAAAAATGGTTCATTTTGGTCAAAATTTGGTCATTTGGGGGTCTAAAATGGTTCATGTTCGCTTTTTATATATATATGAATAGGGTTCATTTAGGTCCAAATTAGGTAATTTCGGGTAGAAAAAAAATCACATTTGGTCCATAATGGTTCATGTTCGGTACAAAATGGTTAGGTTTTTTTTGTCAAAAATGGTTCATTTTTGTTAAATTTTGGTCAACTGGGGTCCAGAATGGTTCATGTTTAGTCCATAATGGTTCATGTATGGTAAAAGGTGGTTAGTTTTTTGATAATATGGTTCATTTTGGTCAGAATGAGATAATTTGGTGTCCAAAAAATGGCACATTTGGTCCATAATGGTTCGTGCTAAATACAAAATGGTTAGGTTTTTTTTTGTAGATATGGTTCATTTTGGCCACAATATGAAAAATCGGGGTCAAAAATGGTTCACGTTTGGGCCATTATAGTTCATGTTTGGTACAAAATGTTTAGTTTTTTTTGTCAAAAATTGTTAATTTTGGTCAAAAATTGGTAATTTGGGTGTCTAAAATGCTTTATCTTAGATCCGTAACGGTTCATGTTTGGTATAAAATTTTCTCTTTTGTCCAAAATGGTTCATTTTTGTCAAAATTTGGTAGTGTCTAAAATGGTTCATGTTTAGTCTGTAATGTCACGTTCGAAATGGTTAGTTTTCTTTTGTCAAAAATGGTTCATTTTGGTCAAAATTTGGTCATTTGGGGGTCTAAAATGGTTCATGTTCGCTTTTTATATATATATGAATAGGGTTCATTTAGGTCCAAATTAGGTAATTTCGGGTAGAAAAAAAATCACATTTGGTCCATAATGGTTCATGTTCGGTACAAAATGGTTAGGTTTTTTTGTCAAAAATGGTTCATTTTTGTTAAATTTTGGTCAACTGGGGTCCATAATGGTTCATGTTTAGTCCATAATGGTTCATGTATGGTAAAAGGTGGTTAGTTTTTTGATAATATGGTTCATTTTGGTCAGAATGAGATAATTTGGTGTCCAAAAAATGGCACATTTGGTCCATAATGGTTCGTGCTCAATACAAAATGGTTAGTTTTTTTTTTTGTAGATATGGTTCATTTTGGCCACAATATGAAAAATCGGGGTCAAAAATGGTTCATGTTTGGGCCATTATAGTTCATGTTTGGTACAAAATGTTTAGTTTTTTTTGTCAAAAATTGTTAATTTTGGTCAAAAATTGGTAATTTGGGTGTCTAAAATGCTTTATCTTAGATCTGTAACGGTTCATGTTTGGTATAAAATTGTCTCTTTTGTCCAAAATGGTTCATTTTTGTCAAAATTTGGTAGTGTCTAAAATGGTTCATGTTTAGTCTGTAATGTCACGTTCGAAATGGTTAGTTTTCTTTTGTCAAAAATGGTTCATTTTGGTCAAAATTTGGTCATTTGGGGGTCTAAAATGGTTCATGTTCGCTTTTTATATATATATGAATAGGGTTCATTTAGGTCCAAATGAGGTAATTTCGGGTAGAAAAAAAATCACATTTGGTCCATAATGGTTCATGTTCGGTACAAAATGGTTAGGTTTTTTTGTCAAAAATGGTTCATTTTTGTTAAATTTTGGTCAACTGGGGTCCAGAATGGTTCATGTTTAGTCCATAATGGTTCATGTATGGTAAAAGGTGGTTAGTTTTTTGATAATATGGTTCATTTTGGTCAGAATGAGATAATTTGGTGTCCAAAAAATGGCACATTTGGTCCATAATGGTTCATGCTCAATACAAAATGGTTATTTTATTTTTTTTTGTAAATATGGTTCATTTTGGCCACAATATGAAAAATCGGGGTCAAAAATGGTTCACGTTTGGGCCATTATAGTTCATGTTTGGTACAAAATGTTTAGTTTTTTTTGTCAAAAATTGTTAATTTTGGTCAAAAATTGGTAATTTGGGTGTCTAAAATGCTTTATCTTAGATCCGTAACGGTTCATGTTTGGTATAAAATTGTCTCTTTTGTCCAAAATGGTTCATTTTTGTCAAAATTTGGTAGTGTCTAAAATGGTTCATGTTTAGTCTGTAATGTCACGTTCGAAATAGTTAGTTTTCTTTTGTCAAAAATGGTTCATTTTGGTCAAAATTTGGTCATTTGGGGGTCTAAAATGGTTCATGTTCGCTTTTTATATATATATGAATAGGGTTCATTTAGGTCCAAATTAGGTAATTTCGGGTAGAAAAAAAATCACATTTGGTCCATAATGGTTCATGTTCGGTACAAAATGGTAAGTGTTTTGTCCAAAATGGTTCATTTTCCCAACAAAATGGTTAGTTTTTAAAAGAATATATATCGTTCATTCTGGTCACAATTTGGTAACATCGGGTCCACAAATGGCTCATATTTGGTCCATCATGGTTCATGTTCGGTATAAAATGGTCTTTTTTGTCCAAAATGGTTCATTTTGGTCAAATTTGGCCAATGTTATGTTTTACTGTGGAACGACTTTTCATCTACAAAATATTTAATATATGGTCAAAACTTTCAACAATCATTTTGAGTCCAAAATGATTAATGTTAAGGTCCAAAATTGTGAACTAAAAAATCATGAATGTTTCCTTCAAAAAAGAAAAAAAATACTTCCTTTTCTGTCTGAAAGTGACCCATAAATGGCCCAAAATCAACAGGTAGTGACCCGTAAATGCCCTATAGGGAAAAGGAAGTGACCAAAAACCAACAGAAAATGATGTGAATTGCCCCAAAATTAACTCATTGGCTGGCACTAACGCCCATCGACGTCCAATCTTTTGTAGGCATTTCCAGGTCACTACCTGTTCATTTTAGGGTATTTACAGGTTACTTCCTGTTGATATTGAGTCACTTCCTATTACTTTGAGGACTTTGAGTTACTTCCTTTTCAGTGATCAAAAATGAACAGGAAGTGAGCGAAAACCGACAGGAAATGACCCCCAAATTGTCTGGCATTGGCTTCCACTGATGGCAATGGACGTCCAATCTGTTTGAAGTAGGAGGAATGGCAGTAAATGAACGCATGTTTACGAGCTGCCACCCTCCCGGTTCAAATGGGCGCCGTCTTCAGTGTTCGTACCTGTAGCGGTCCAGCTGGTTGATGACGAGGATCTGGTGCGCTATTTTCTTCTGGTTGAGGAATGCGTGCATGAAGGGCACAAAGACCAGCAGCTCCTCAAAGCGTTCCCGAAAGGGCACCACCAGTGCCAGCTTGTGGGGCCCCCACGACGCCTCTTGTCCTCTTTCGGGTCGGCAAGGCGGGGGTGGCTGCTGAGGGAAGCGCCCGTCCCACCTTGAAGAGGAGGACGAGGAGGAAGATGCGGCCATGTCGGATGAACAGCTGAGCTGGAGCCACAGCAGCGATGCCAACAGCAGCAGCAGCAAAACTCCAAACAACTTGTACATGGAACAGCGCCGCCATGCAATCCTGCGAGTACAAAAGCAAGAAAAACATTAATAAAGACAAAATCAAAAGAAGGTGACCCTTAAGTGCCCCAAAACCAACAGAACCAATCCATTTGAATGAATGAAGGACGTCTAGCGCTGTCAATGATAGCCTAGCAAAATGGTTAGTATTTTTTGGTCAAAAATTGTGAATTTGGTCAAAATCTTGTAATTTAGGGTCTAAAATGGTTCAGGTTTGGTCCGTAATGGTTTATGTTTGGTATAACATGGTTCGTGTTTTGTCTAAAATGGTTGATTTTGGTCAAAATCTGGTCATTTGGGGTCTAAAAGTTCATGCTCTGTACAAAATTGTTAGTTTTTTTGAAAATATGGTTCATTTTGGTCAAAATTAGGTAATTTTGGGTAGAAAAAAAATGTTTATGTTCAGTCCACAATGGTTCATGATCGATACAAAATGGTTAGCATTTTGTCAAAAATGGTTTATTTTGGTCAAAATTTGATAATTTGGGGTATAAAATGGTTCATGTTTGGTCAGTCAGGGTTCATGTTCGGTATAATGTGTGTGTGTGTGTGTTTTTTTTTTTGTGTGTTTTTTTTTTGTTTTTTGTGTCAAAAATGGTTCATTTTGGTCAAAATTTGGCAATGTGGTGTCCAGAATGCTTCTTGTTTGGTCCCTAATGGTTCATGTTTGGTCTGTAAAGGTTCATGTTCGGTATAAAGTGGTTTGTTTTTTTGTCAAAAATTGTTCATTTTGGACAAAATTTGGTCATTTTGGGTCTAAAATGGTTCATGTTTGGTCTGTAATTGTTTATGTTTGGTAGAAAATGGTTAGTTTTTTGTGGAAACTGGTTCATTTTGGTCAAAATCTGGTAATTTGGTGTCCAAAATGCTTCATGTTTGGTCGCTAATGGTTCATTATCAGGAAAAAAATGGTTGATTATGGTCAAAATTTGGGGTTTAAAATGGTTCTTGTCCGGTAGAATCGGTACAGTAATAAAATGGTTAATATTTTGTCAAAAATGGTTTAATTTGGTCAAAATCTTGTAATTTAGGGTCTAAATTGGTTCATGTTTGGTCTGTAATGGTTCATGTTCGGTATTACATGGTTTGTGTTTTGTCAAAAATGGTTCATTTTGGTCAAAATCTGGTCATTTGGGGTCTAAAAGTTTATGCTCTGTACAAAATTGTTAGTTTTTTTGAAAATATGGTTCATTTAGGTCAAAATTAGGTGATTTCGGGTTAAAAAAAAAAATGTTCATGTTCTGTCCACAATGGTTCATTTTCGATACAAAATGGTTAGCATTTTGTCAAAAATGGTTTATTTTGGTCAAAATTTGATAATTTGGGTTATAAAATGGTTCATGTTTGGTCATTCATGGTTCATGTTCGGGATAATGTGGGGTTTTTTTTGTTTTGTTTTTGTCAAAAATGGTTCATTTTGGTCAAAATTTGGGGTTTAAAATGGTTCATAATCGGTACAGTTATAAAAGTGGTTTTTTTTTTTTTTTGTTTTTTGGTCAAAAATGGTTCATTTTGGTCAAAATTTGGTAATTTGGTGTCCAAAATGCTTCATGTTTGGTCCTTAATGGTTCGTGTTCAGGAAAAAATTGTTCTTTTGGTCAAAATAATGGGGTTTAAAATGGTTCATGTTTGGTACTGTTATAAAAATGGTTAGTCTGGGTCATTATGGGTCTAAAAGGGTTCATTTTCAGGCCATAATGGTTCGTGTTCAGTACAAAATGGTTTTTTTTTTAATAGAAAATGGTTCGTTTTGGTCAAAATTAGATAATTTGGTGTCCAAAATGATTCATCTTTGGTGCGTAATGGTTCATGTTCAGAACAAAATGTTTTTTTTGTTGAAAACGGCTCATTTTGGTCAAAATTTGTTCACGTTGGGTCCAAAATGGTTCACGTTTGGTCTGTAAAGGTTCATGCTCGGTATATTGTGGTTTGTTTGTTTTTTTTTTTGTTAAAAATTGTTCACGTTGGACAAAATTTGGTCATTTTGGGTCTAAAATGGTTCATGTTTGATGTGTAATTGTTTATATTGGTAGAAAATGGTTAGTTTTTTTTGTGGAAACTGGTTCATTTTGGTCAAAATCTGGTAATTTGGTGTCCAAAATATTTCATGCTTCATGGTTCATTATTGGGGAAAAAATGGTTGATTTTGGTCAAAATTTGGGGTTTAAAATGGTTCTTGTCCGGTAGAATCGGTACTGTAATAAAATGGTTAATATTTTGTCAAAAATGGTTTAATTTGGTCAAAATTTGGTGTCTAAAAATGTTTGGCGATAATGATTCACATTCAGGAAAAAAATGGTTCATTTTGGTCAAAATTTGGAGTCTAAAATGGTTCATGTTCGGTACTGTTACAAAAATGTTATATATATATATATTTTTTTGTCAGAAATGGTTCATTTTGGTCAACATTTGGGCTTTACAATGGTTTGTTCGGTACAGTAATAAAAGTGGTTCGTTTTTTTGTCAAAAATGGGTCATTTTGGTCAAAATCTGGTAATTTGGTGTCCAAAATGCTTCATGTTTGGCACGTAATGGTTCATGTTCAGGAAAAAAAAAAAAAAGTTCTTTTGGTCAAAATAATGGGTTTTAAAATAGTTCATGTTTGGTACTGTTATAAAAATGGTTAGTTTGGTTCATTTTGGGTCTAAAAGGGTTCATTTTCAGGCCACAATGGTCCGTGTTCAGAACAAAATGGTTATTTTTTTGTAGAAAATGGTTCATTTTGGTCAAAATTAAGATAATTTGGTGTCCAAAATAATTCATCTTTGGTCCGTAAATGTTCACGTTCAGTACAAAATGGTTAGGTTTTTTCTTCTTTTTTTTTTTTAAATGGTTCACTTTGGTCAAAATGTGTTCATGTCGGGTCTAAAAGGTTTCATGTTTAGGGAATAATGGTTCATGTTCGGTACAAAATGGTTAGGTTTTTTATTTGTAGAAAATGGTTACATTTTGTCAAAATTTGGTAATTTGGTGTCTAAAATGCTTCAGGTTTGGTCCGTAATGTTTCAAGTTCGGTATGTAATGGTCTTTTTTGTCCAATATTTTTCATTTTGGGTTCATATTTAGGCCATAATGGTCCGTGTTTGTTTGGTAAAAAATGGTTAGTTTTTTTTTGTAGAAAATGGTTCATTCTCGTCAAAAAAAAATGGTAATTTGGTGTTTAAAATGGTTCATGTTTGCTTGGTCTGTCGTGGTTCATGTTTGCTTTTATTGTCAAACATAGTTCAACAGAATCAATCCATTTGAATGAACGAATGACGTATGAGAGAATACTTCCTATTGAGAAACTTTACAATTTACAATATCTCTAAAAATCGAGTACGAACATAGCGGATTCATATCATCACCAATTAGTTGTTGAATAGTCGATTCATCAGGAAAGGCAACTCATTTGATAGTATTTTACACATTCTTGTCTTCCTGGTGGACGTTTGCTAAATATCATTGGTTTCAACGAATTTATTTAACATCCACTTTACCTTCTCTCCTCCTTAAAGTACAGCACAGGTTTCCTCCGCGATGAAAACATGGTCATGCTTCTTAAAAGTTCACTTTTCCCCAAAACAACACAAAATGCCGCCTGAGTCTTTCATGGGCGCCATTCTGAACATGTTTTCTCATTTGACGGACTAGAATACAAGGAAAACCCCATGTCGGGATGGGATCTTCTCCTCGGCTTGTCTTCTTTTCGCTCCTGGACACGTAGAGTGTAGCTTTAGCACGTAGCATTAGCTAGGCTCGGCTATCTTCGCCTCTGGACACGTAGAGTGTAGCATTAGCATGTAGCATTAGCTAGGCTCGGCTCTCTTTTCGCCTCTGGACACGTAGAGTGCAGCTGTGGCATGTAGCATTAGCTAAGCTGCCCGCGAATTCTTCGCCTGGAGGCAATATTTGCTTCCGTGTCGGCGACATGTAATGTACGCCTTCAAGGCGGACAAAAAGCCAATTTGAATAGTCACCATTTAACTGTCATCCTTTTAATCTTATGGTAAGGCAGGGAGGAAATGAAATTCCCATTAAATCCGAATGTAGTGGGGTTCAACTTTGATTTGAACACTTGAAACAAAGCACACGCGGGAGAAAGGTTCCGACCAAAGATATATTAAAACTCAATGCCTAATGCACGTTGAGAGCTTATTCGATTTTGTAAGTTTCGAACTAAGGTATCACCCTCATGGAAGAGTACCGAGTCTGTATTCTTTACAACAAAATCTTTGACATTATATTTTAGAGACGTGAATACAGTGGGGCAAATAACTATTTGGTCAACCACTAATTGTGCAAGTTCTCCTACTTGAAAATATTAGAGAGGCCTGTAATTGTCAACATGGGTAAACCTCAACCATGAGAGAATTTGGAAAAAAAAAATCACATTGTTTGATTTTTAAGGAATTTCTTTCCAAATTAGAGTGGAAAATAAGTATTTGGTCAATACCAAAAGTTCATCTCAATACTTTGCTATGTACCCTTTGTCGGCAATAACGGAGGCCAAACGTTTTCTGTAAGTCTTCACAAGCTTTTCACACACTGTTGCTGGTATTTTGGCCCATTCCTCCATGCAGATCTCCTCTAGAGCAGTGATGTTTTGGGGGTTGTCGTTGGGCAACGCGGACTTTCAACTCCCTAGTCCCTACACAGATTTTCTGTGGGGTTGAGATCTGGAGACTGGCTAGGCCACTCCAGGACCTTGAAATGCTTCTTACGGACCACTTCTTTGTTGCCCTGGTTGTAAGTTTGGGATCATTGTCATGCTGAAAGACCCAGCCACCTCTCATCTTCAATGCCCTTGCTGACGGATGGAGATTTTCACTCAATCTCTCGATACATGGTCCCATTCATTCTTTCCTTTACACAGATCAGTCGTCCCAGTCCTTTTGCAGAAAAACAACCCCAAAGCATGACCCCCATGCTTCACAATGGGTATAGTCTTCTTCGGATGCAATTCAGTATTCTTTCTCTTCCAAACACGAGAACCTGTGTTTCTACCAAAAAGTTCTATTTTGGTTTCATCTGACCATAACACATTCTCCCAGTCCTCTTCTGGATCATCCAAATGCTCTCTAGCGAGGCGCAGACCGGCCTGGACGTGTACTTTCTTCAACAGGGGGACACCTGTGGCAGAGCAGGATTTGAGTCCCTGGCGGCACATTGTGTTACTGATAGTAGCCTTTGTTACTGTGGTCGCAGCTCTCTGTAGGTCATTCACTAGGTCCCCCCGTGTGGTTCTGGGATTTTTGCTCACCGTTCTTATCATTTTGACGCCACGGGGTGAGATCTTGCATGGAGCCCCAGATCGAGGGAGATTATCAGTTGTCTTGCATGTCTTCCATTTTCTAATAGTTGCTCCCACAGTTGATTTCTTTACACCAAGCGTTTTACCTATTGCAGATTCAGTCTTCCCAGCCTGGTGCAGGTCTACAATTTTGTCTCTGCTGTCCTTCGACAGCTCTTTGGTCGTGGCCATAGTGGAGTTTGGCGTGTGACTGACTGAAGTTGTGGACAGGTGTCTTTTATACCGAAGAGTTAAAACAGGTGCCAGGTAACGAGTGGAGCCTTGTCAGACCTCGTTAGAAGTTAGACCTCTTTGATAGCCAGAACTCTTGCTTGTTTGTAGGTGACCAAATGCTGTTTTTCCACTCTAATTTGGAAATATTTCAGTTCTGTAAAAATCAAACAATGTGATTTTCAGTTTTTTTTTTCCACATTCCTTCTCTTATGCAGTGTTGTTAATAACGGCGTTACAAACGGCGTTATTTTTTTCAGTAGTGGGTAATCTAATTAATTATTTTTCTCATCTTGGCAACGCCGTTGCCGTTACTGAGGACGGAAAGGCATGCATTACTATGCGTTATTATATTGGTCGAAAAGTCTGAGGGAGACTGACTCACCGAGACGACAGAGCAGAGCAGGAGTGGGGAGGAGGCAAGAAAGTTGTGACGCCGCGCAAACGCGATGCTAAGTAGCTCCAATAATACCTGTTGTAGCCGATAGCGTACAAACTACGCCCGCATGTTATGGTAGATATAGTAGATATCACATGTACTGTATATAGATATAACTAGATGCAAAATGACAGACACGGCACTAGATGCGTTAGTAAACAGCCGCCATCTTAAAGCAGTAGACCTTTTATTACGGCTCTGTTGTACAGAACCTTCCTAGCGAACCTAAGTAACTTTTTATCTAAAATACTTCTAAATCGGCAAAATCTTGACTTGAATCTATCTTTAAATGATGAAACAGTTTTAAAACTTTCATATGTCAAAAGTAGAGAGAAGGGAACTAATGCAATAATGGGATCAATTTTAACAACTTTTAACAGTTGATTCAGGGTAAAGGGTAAATTAGGGTAAAGAATTGGGCTCGGGCCAATTGTACCAAAAACCTTCACAAAAAACTTTACATAGTGTGGCCAATGTTTTTTTTTTTTGAGGGGGAAAAAAAAAAAAAAATTATCACCAATTACTTTGCCAAGTAATTAATTACTCTTACATTCAGGTAATTGAGTTACTAACGCAATTACTTTTAGGGAGAAGTAATTTGTAACTATAATTAATTACTTTTTTTCAGTAAGATTAACAACACTGCTCTTACGGTTGAGGTTTACCCATGTTGACAATTACAGGCCTCTCTAATCTTTTCAAGACCGAGAACTTGCACAATTGGTGGTTGACTAAATACTTATTTGCCCCACTGTATCAAGATTTGCCAAATTTCCTGAATAGAAAAAGGACACAAAAACCCACTAAACGGTTTAAATTAACTTTTATTTCATCATCATTTAAGTCATTAGGAAAAGGAAAACATTAAAAACACATTTAAAGTTTAAAGACCACTGTCATATTGAACATAGGGGCTAAACCCTCACAGTGTGTACTGAAAAATATCACCAAAGCTTCTTGTGAAAACGAAACCCTAAAATCGACAGTGAACACTGGAAATTTGAGCGCCTGCAAAGATTCTTTGAAATGTAGACGATATTAAAAACAGCCGAAATTCACACCGGACTCAGTAACTCGTTCTTTTCGCTGTTAAAAAAAAATCCTGTTGTTGGTTTTTTTGGATATCCACCAATAAAAAGGCCACAGCGCCCGACGTGTCGAGTCGCTTCACATTTGTTTCAGTCCTTGTGGAAAGCCTTAATCTCAAAAAACGGGCTGAAGTAACTTGCGTGCGAGGCGTTTAGACCAGCTTCTTGGCCTCGAAGAAGCTCTTAAGGTGTCTCATCTGCCAGATGCCGATTGCCACCAGGATGAGGGTCTGCACAATGGACCACCACAGGACACGTTGGTTGGTGCTCTCGCTAGTCTGACGGAAGCGCTCCTCTCGGAACTGCAAAACCAGACGCGTGGCTTATTTTCAAGTTTGTTCCTGGGTAGGGTTGTTAAAAATAAAAATGGAGAAGTTTTGTTCACCAGAAATTTGTTGTCGGGGGGTGAATTTGATTTTCACTCTTGATTGGAATGATAATTGAGTATGGGGGCGCCGTATGTAAAGCAGCTCATGCTGAAAATCATGACAACATTTTCTCACATTTAGCGCCACACAGTGTTTAAAATGTGGTGTGAAAATTTTAGAGTCACTTTTTTTTGCGCATTTACAACATTATTTAGCAAATTAAATATTTTTAAATAATAAGTATTGGACCTGAATGATTCAATCCAGAACTAAATATTTAAATCTTAAAGGTAAATCTTAAATTTATATCCTAAATAGAAGAGAGCACATCACCCCTGTGCTCCAGGCACTTCACTGGCTTCCAGTCGAGTTTAGAATTAAATTTAAAATACTCCTTCTTACATTTAAGACCATTAATGGGTTGGGGCCATCTTATCTCACCGATGCTCTGGTTCCATACCGGCCCAACAGAACACTCCGATCTCAGAATGCAGGTTTACTGGTAGTTCCCAGGGTTTATAAAAGTACTGTCGGAGCTAGAGCCTTTAACCACCAAGCCCCTGTTTTATGGAATCAGCTTCCAGCTAGTATTAAAGAAGCCGAGACAGTCTGCACATTTAAGATTAGATTAAAAACGTTCCTATTCGACAAAGCTTATGGTTAGGCTAGTTGAAGTCGAAGTAGACTCACAGTTTAGGCTAAGCTGCACTAGAAGCTATAATGCTGGGGGCAGTACAGCCGCTGAGTTCTATCTCCTTTTCTTACTCTACCTACCACTTGTCTTACTTTATTTCTATTTTCCAATGTTAATATCTAGTTGTCTAGTCTCTTCATCACTAGTCACCCGGTGTCCCCTTTCCCCCCTCCCCTCTGGGGAGGGGCTATTTTTCAGCTGCAGCCTCCTGACTGTCCGGACCCCTGGCTGGATAGACGTCCTCGCTGCTACCCCCGTCTCATCTGACTAGAGGGACTTCTTCTTGCTCCTTTACTCCACTGTATTTTTACAGACTATAATTTCGCTTGCTAATTCCCATTAGCCGTTCTGGGGTTCCTGTCTATCCGTCCTGGGAGTGGATCTCTCCTGACTGTGGTACTCCCCAAGGTTTCTCATTTTTCTCCCAATTGACTCTGGAGTTTTGGGAGTTTTTCCTTGCCGGCATGGAGGGTCTTAAGGATAGGGGATACCCAGGACTTGAACTGCATCTATTCATCTTTGTTGCTTCATTTCTAATTGTGTATCATATTGCCTCTGTAAAGCCCTTTGAGACCTCTGTTGTGATTGAGGGCTATACAAATAAAATTGAATTGAATTGAATTGAATTAAATATATATCTTAAATCTAAATGTTAAATATATATCTCAAATCTAATTGTCAAATATATATCTTAAATGTAAAGGTTAAATTTATATCCTAAATGTAAATCTTAAATATATATCTAAATACTAAATCTAAATGTTAAATCTGGAAATGGTTGAAACTAAATATTTAGCTTAATATTAGGGCTGTCAAAATTATCGCGTTAACGGGCGGTAATTAAATTTTCTAATTAATCACGTTAAAATATTTGACGCGATTAACGTACATGCCCCGCTCAAACAGACTAAAATGACAGTACAGTGTAAAGTCCGCTTGTTACTTGTTTTTTGGTGTTTGGCTCCCTCTGCTGGCGCTTGGGTCCAACTGATTTTATGGGTTAGTACCATGAGTGAGCATGGTGTAATTATTGACATCAACAATGGCGAGCTACTAGTTTATTTTTTAATTGAAAATTTTACAAATTTTAGTAAAACGAAAACATTAGGAGGGGTTTAATATAAAATTTCTATAACTTGTACTAACATTTATCTTTTAAGAACTACAAGTCTTTCTATCCATGGATCGCTTTGAGAGAATGTTAATAATGTTAATGCCATCTTGATGACTTATTGTTATAATAAACAAATATAGTACTTATGTACCGTATGTTGAATGTATATGTATTTCTAATAATGTTTTTTTTTTTAGTATAAGAGAAAAATTGTCCAATGATGTCCAATCAGTTTGAAGTTACTGGACATCTACTAGTGTTAAACAGAAGGATGAAAATACCTAGTTTTTCTGTTTATTAGTTGTTTTGTAGAATATCCTAGATAGAATGATTTCCTGATAATCGCCAGATCGTGTGATCACCGTTACCGCGAGCCTGGTATCGCAAATCCTATCGTATCGTGAGCTACCCAAAGGTCCCCCCTAATAAAGGTCTTGCACTGACCCTCTGATAGTTCTGCTCCTTCTGAATCTGGTCCACCTGCTCCACTAGCTGCCTGACTCGCAGCTGCAGCTCCGACAGTTTGTCTTTGGCGGCGATCTCGGCGTAGTTGTTGGTGTGCTCACCCACCTGGATGTCCAGGTGAACCCTCTGCGGGCAAACGTAAAACGTCGGTCAACGCTAGTTTTAAAGCTAAGCACCTGCGGCGGCAGCGCGTCCTCACCAACATCCCCCCCGCAAAGAGGGAGAACTTAGACGAGTTGGAGTGCAGGCAGATTTGATGCTCTCCTGGCGTGTGAGATGTGAAGGTGAACCTCCCTTCGGAACCGTACTGTCGAGACAGGATGACCTGAGGGGACCCAAACGGACTGTTGTCAATCATGATACTCAAATTTTCAGGTTTATATCAAATACTCAAAAATAATACTCGATGCCATTTTCTGAACTATGATAAGGGAAAACGTGATAACTATGTAAAAACATGAAAGTTAGGTAAAAACACGATCATTATGTGAAAACATAACTATCATGTAAAAATGTGATGATTATCATGCAAAAATGAGATGCAACCACATAAAAATGTGAAAATTATCACATATAAATGTGATCATTTTCATGTGAAAACGTGATGCTATCATCTAAAGACATGATAATTATGTAAAAACAATGGTACCATGTAAAATTGTGAATTTTCATGTAAAAACATGATGCTATCAAGTAAAAACCTGATGCTATTATGTAAAAATGTGACGCTATCATCTAAAAATGTGATAATTATGTGAAAACAATGCTAAAATGTAAAAATGAAAATTATCGCGTATAAATGTCATAATTTTCATGTAAAAACATGATGCTCTGATGTAAAAACATGATTCTAAAATGTGAAAATGTGATGCTAACATGTGAAAGCGTAATGCTATCTAAAAATGTGATAATTATGTAAAAACAACTATTATGTAAAAACGTGATGCTATAATGTACAAAGGTGATGCCATCATGTAAAAACGTGATGCATACGTGATGCTAACATCTAAAAATGTGATGCTATCATGTAAAAATGTGATAATTATGTAAAAACAATGCTAAGATGTAAAAATGTGAAAATTATCGCGTATAAATGTCATAATCTTCATGTAAATACATGATGCTGTGATGTAAAAACATGATTTTAAAATGTGAAAATATGATGCTAACATGTGAAAGCGTAATGCTATCTAAAAATCTGACAATTATGTAAAAACAACTATCATGTAAAAACGTGATGCCATCATGTAAAAATGTGATGCTTATGTAAAAACGTGATATCTATCATGTAAAAACGTTATAGCTATCATTTAAAAACAATTCTACCATGTAAAAATGTGAAAATTATCACGTAAAAATGTGAAAATTTTCATGTAAAAACATGATGCTATCAAGTAAAAATGTGATGCTATCATGTAAAAACGTGATTATCTAAATACATAACGATTATGTAAAAACGTGATAATTTTCATGTAAAAATGTGATAATTATGTGAAAACAATGCGAAAATGTAAAAATGTGAAAATTATCGCGTATAAATGTCATAATTTTCATGTAAAAACATGATGATCTGATGTAAAAACATGATTCTAAAATGTGATGCTAACATGTGAAAGCGTAATGCTATCTAAAAATGTGTTAATTATGTAAAAACAACTATTATATAAAAATGTGATGCTATAATGTACAAACGTGATGCCATCATGTAAAAACGTGATGCTAACATAAAAATGTGATGCTATCATGTAAAAATGTGATAATTATGTAAAAACAATGCTAAGATGTAAAAATGTGAAAGTTATCGGGTATAAATGTCATAATTTTCATGTAAATACATGATGCTGTGATGTAAAAACATGATTTTAAAATGTGAAAATATGACGCTAACATGTGAAAGCGTAATGCTATCTAAAAATCTGACAATTATGTAAAAACAACTATCATGTAAAAACGTGATGCTTTCATGTACAAACGTGATGCCATCATGTAAAAATGTGATGCTTATGTAAAATCGTGATATCTATCATGTAAAAACGTTATAGCTATCATTTAAAAACAATTCTAACATGTAAAAATGTGAAAATTATCACGTAAAAATGTGAAAATTTTCATGTAAAAACATGATGCTATCAAGTAAAAATGTGATGCTATCATGTGAAAACATGATGCTATCATGTAAAAACGTGATTATCTAAATACATAACGATTATGTAAAAACGTGATAATTTTCATGTAAAAACGTGATAATTATGTAAGATAATGCTACAATGTAAAAATGTGAAAATTATCACATAACAATGTGATAATTTTCATGTAAAAACATGATGCTATGAAGCAAAACGTAATGCTAACATGTGAAAGCGTGATGCTATCATGTAAAAACATGGTGCTATCATGTGAAAACGTGATAATGACAAACACATAACTATCATGTAAAAACTTGATCATTTTCATGTAAAATGTGATAGCTATCATGTACAAACGTGATGCAATCATCTAAAAAATATGCTACCATGTGAAAATGAAAATTATCACCTATCAATGTGATAATTTGTAAGTAAAACCTTGATGCTATCAAGTAAAAGCGTGATATCATGTAAAAACATGCTAGTTATGTAAAAACGTGATAACGATCATGGAAAAGTGTGATAATTACGAGTAATAATTATGTAAAACGTGATAACTACATGTAATAACGATGTGAAAATGTAATGTCATGAAAAAGCGTGATAAATATGTAAAAACATAACCATTGTGATAATTATCATGCAAAAACAGGATGCTACCATGTAAAAACGTGATAACTACCATATAAAAACATGATAATCATCATTTAAAAATGTGATGCCATGATGTAAAAAAAAAAAACATGAAACGTGATAATTATCATGCAAAAACGTGATAGTTATGTAAAAACCAAAAAACCAAATTGCCCCCATGACAACAAACTTCTGGTGTGGTAGTAGAGCCGGGCGGTAAACCGAAAATTTACCGTCACCGAAATTCTTCACGATGACCGACGTAATTTTGACCATGTCGGTAAATTCGGTAAATTAATAAAACAAGAAAATAGTCTTTTCGTCCCGCTTTGACTCTGTGTTGTTCGTCTATGTTCATTCCCCTTTAAGAAAGGAGTCAATGTACTGACATAGGGAGTCACGTGATCATCAGGAAGCCAATCAAACAGAAGCCCAGTAAGCTAACGCTAGCAGCTAACGCTACAAGCAAAACGTGATGGAGTGTGGCTTAACGGAGGTTCGCCAAACTTTCACCCGACATTTAGTAGACTCTTGGTGGCATCCAGACGGGCTTTCACCCGCTGTCCTCCCTTGTTCTCACGATTTCCGGAGATGGTGCTTTCAGTGCTTTCTACTGGTAGCCAGGCCACAGGCTAACGCTAGCGGCCGCTAGCCGCTAACGCTACAAATGAACGTGATGGAGTCGGATAGCGGCTCTAACCTTGTCGAAACGGCTGAACTTAATGAGTGGATTGGGCACGGACTGCAGCTAGCAATTACTATGTCACGTTATTTTGTATCTGACTGTGTGTGATTTCTCTGATAGCTTTTGTGATGGTAAAGCATGCAGCATAAAGCACAATCCAACGGTGAAATTTATAATATGACCGAGAAATGGCCCCAGCTATTTTTCTGTATGTGCTTAATTCTGTGTCATTATTGCTATCATAAAATCTTAAGTGTTTCATTTGCAGAAGATCAATATAGCTTTAATGTGTGTCCGTCTGTTTGGGGGTTCATGTATGTGTGCATTTATTAAAAAATGCACTGGGGGGGGGGGGACCCAGAAACCATAAAGTAAACACTTGTATTGAATACTTATGTCACAGCAGCCATTAACAATAAATTGTCTTTTTGAAGTGTACTGTTCAAGCTGCAAGTCATTTGTGTTACAATGACATGTTTGCACAGGCATATTGATTTTGACAATGTACATTGTTCAAGCCATACACGCCGTTATAAATGCTCAAAGTTGAATTCTTATTGTTTACAATACATTTTTATAAACTTAATGTTTAGACTGCATGTACAATTGTTAAATATATCAAACCGAATGCTGGTAACTAAATGAACAAGAAACTGTTAATCTGTATTTCATGCATTGATTCAGATTTTAAAATTATATAACAGTCTGCTTGGGCGACTTTATCGTCATTTATCGTTATCGAGGTAAATCTGCTCAATTTATCGTGATACATGTTTAAGGCCATATCGCCCACCCCTATGTGGTAGTGCAAAAAACAAGAAATAACTGAATATAACAGTATTTCAGGATCAATACTTATGACAACCATACCCAAACCGAATCAGAACTCTACTATGGCGGATGCTCTCCTTTCCGACGATGGACCCACCTTCTCATCGGGGTCTTTGACCTCCACAAACATGCCCAGACCCTGAGTAGCCGGTAGATATTCTTGCTTGTTTTTGTCGTAAAGCTGGGTCCGGTAGTTGCCTGCGAACAAAACAGCATTTTCATACTCTAGTCTCCACTTTGTAACTGTAAGATTGTTTTCCAAATGTTTACAAACATCTCATTTGGAGTCATTACTAGGGGGTAGGAACCTCTGGGTAGCACACCATACGTTTTGCATGCAAGACCCTCGATAACGATTGTCTCACGATCAGAGGTGGGTAGTAACGCATTGCATTCACTCCGTTACATTTAGAGTAGTTTTACCAAACAATACTTTTTAATTTAAGTAGATTTGTGAAGAAGAAACACTACTCCTACGCCGCTATTTTGGGCTAAACTAGAGCCGTTACATTTTTCGTCTTTATTCTACATATTGACATTATTTTTGCCAGAGATGCTGACAGTAGCACTACCAGTTTCAAGCAATGATGTCACAACATTATATTGCATTTAAGCTAACGGACGTTTGCTATGCAAGTTAGCCCATTGTTGTAAGCATTAGCATTATAGAGCATTTAGGCTAGCAGACTTTTGCTATGCAACTTAGCCAATTGTTGTAAATATTAGAATTATATAGCATTTAAGCTAAAGGACTTTTGCTATGCACGTCAGCCCATTGTTGTAAATATTAGCATTATAGAGCATTTAAGCTAAAGGACTTTTGCTATGCAACTTAGCCAATTGTTGTAAACATTAGCATTATATAGCATTTAAGCTGAAGGACTTTTGCTACGCAAGTTAGCCAAATGATGTAAACATTAGCATTATATAACATTTAAGCTAGCGGACTTTTGAAATGCAAGTTAGCCCATTGTTGTAAACATTAGTATTATATAGCATATATAGCATTTAAGCTAGTGTACTTTTGCGATAAAGTTAGCCAATTGTTGTAATCATTAGCATTATAGAGCATTTAAGATAGCGGACTTTTGCTTTGCAAGTTAGCCAATTGTTGTAAACATTAGCATTATATAGCATTAAAGCTGAAGGACTTTTGCTATGCAAGTTAGCCAATTGTTGTAATCATTAGCATTATATAGAATTTAAGATAGCTGACTTTTGCTTTGCAAGTTAGCCAATTGTTGTCAACATTAGCATTATATATAGCATTTAAGCCAGACATGTCCAAAGTCCGGCCCGGGGGCCAAATGCGGCCCGTGGTCAAATTTCATCCAGCCCCCAGCCTCTGTCATGAAATCAATAATGTCTGGCCCGCACACAGACATAAAAAATTGCTTAGCATTACTGCTACCAGCATATGAAGTAGCTTCCACACTAAATGCTGCTTCTCATTTACCCACTAAAAGGCAGCAGCACTCTAAGCAACATTACCCCGCGTGACATTTTACTCCCAATTTTCTAAAATGGTGACAATCAACAACAAAAAAAAGTTGACTGCGAAGGCCGATGCTTCAAGGATAGGTGGAAATTGGACTATTTCTCCACTAAAATACGCAAAAACTCATGTCTGCCTCATTTGCGAAGAGACAGTCACTGTTTTTAATTAGTTCAATGTGAGGCGATATTACCAAACAGACACGCTGACATGTACGACAAGATTACAGGGAAGATACGTAGCGAGAAATTGAAGCAACTTTAAGCTAGTTTAATTTTACAGCGAGAAGAGATGAAAGAGAATGCCACAAAGGCAAGTTCCAACACTTTGTGGAAATTATTGATAAAAAAAAAAAAATAAAGCAAATGTGACACACAGAATGGCTTGCTAAAATTTGCTTAAATATATTGTTCTACATAAAGGACGTCAACCAAGGTCGGCCCCCCACATTTTTACCACACCAAATCTGGCCCCCTTTGCAAAAAGTTTGGACACCCCTGATTTAAGCTAGTGGACTTTTCCTAAGCAAGTTGGCCAATTGTTGTAAAAACTAGCATTATATAGCATTTAAGCAAGTTGACTTTTGCTATGCAAGTTAGCCAATTGCTGTAAATTAGCATTATATAGCATTTACGCTAGCGATTTCTTGCTATGCAAGTTAGCCAATTGCTAATGTTTACCAGACTTTCTGGTGCGCACCAGAAACTACCTGGTAAACATTAGCATTATATAGCATTTAAGCTAGCAAATTTTTGCTATGCAAGTTAGCCAATTGTTGTAAACATTAGCATTATATAGCATTTAAGCTAGCGGACTTTTGCTATGCAAGTTAGCCAATTGCTAATGTTTACCAGACTGTTTCTAGTCCGCACCAGAAACTACCTGGTAAACATTAGCATTACATAGCATATAAGCTAGCTGACTTTTACAATCTAAGTTAGCCATTAATTGTAAACATTAGCATTGTATAGCGTTTAATCTAGTGGACTTTTGCTACGCAAGTTAGCCAATTGCAACAATGCAACAATTGCCTAAATGGCTTAAATTCTGTATAATGCTAATGTTTAGAAACTACCTGGCTCACACCAGAAACTAACTTGCATAGCAAAAGTCGGCTAGTTTATATGCTATATAATGCTAATGTTTACCAGAAACTACCTCTAACTACCAGAAACAAGCTTGCATAGCAAAAGTCGGCTAGCTTAAATGCTATCAAATGCTAACGTTTGTATGTACGTGTGTATATATATATATATATATATATATATATATATATATATATATAAGCCACTAAATTTACCTTGAAACTAAATTACAGATTCTTAAAAAAAACATTAACTCAAACAAAAACGTACCTTATGTTGTTTGTAACAGGGAGCAGCTGGATTCAGCCATGTTAAATGATTTATGTCATACTTACTGTTGCCACTAGAGGGCAGTGTATCCACCCAATAAAACTAAATGCATGCACTTTCAAAACCATTACATTGTCACTCTAAACAAATACTTGAAGCAGCAAACTTTGATTCGAAGCTTTTTTTTCTAATCGAATTACTCGAGTTATTCGATTAATTGTTGCAGCAATAACCCGATCATATTTTTAATCTGAAGACTGATCGGATTAAGTTTTGTTCATGTTAATGTCGCGCTGTCAGCGTCTTCTGTCATCCGCCATGAAAGCAGTCTTTCAAAATAAGACACATTCAAACATATGTTTGCACTCTGATAAATAAAATAAAAAATCAATACGTTAGTTAATTAACAGACTTATGAACCCCGAAAAAAAGTTGATAAATGTTCATGAATTTGTGTTCGTGCATTTTCTGGGTTGCCCATTAAAAAAAAAAAAAAAAAAAAAAAGATTAAATGCTGTTCAAAGAAGTAAATTTTTAAAGTACTTCATAGCTTTAAAGTTACCCGCTACATCACACAGGGGAAATGTGCATACTTAAATTGTTCAAAAGTTAAATAACGTCAAGTTTGACGTCGACTTTGTTGCCATAATGTTCAGCAATTTAAAGAAAAACACGATGATTTCAATCTCTAAAGTTAGCGAGCTAGACATTAGCATTAGCAAGACGGGCGCTCACCGGTAATCATCGTATCATCTGGGATTTCTTCGATGAAACATTTCTTCTCCGTTTCTCCGATGTGGAAGTACAAAGCAGGTACGAGGCCGTAAAAAACGTGGAGAAGTAAAAACGTCATGAGAGTCGAGCACATCCTGACGGCAGCCATCTTGCCTGTCGGGGAAAACGCCACAGACTGCGCCTGCGCACGAGCGGCAGCGCCACGTCAACCGAGCGAAGCCGAGTCCTGGCCAATCAGCGCCTTTTCTTTTTATGCATTTTTAACATTTTCAATATTTGTCATATTTTTGAGTTCAAACACAAGAAAGACACAATAATGGGAGAAATTCAACAAAAAAAAGCATGGTGCGAAAATGTTTGTCATTCTTAAAAAGGGCGCCGTTTGTAAGCAGCCAAACAAAGGAAACAAGCGAATAAACGTCACTTCCGCTAAACCGTTTCCATGGTAGCCAAACATGGCGCCTGGTAAGTTCCACGCTCGTTAAATATGAAGATAACCATTGAAATAGAGCGCCATTAACGCCACATAAGCTTGAATTGATCTATGTTTTGCTTACATGAACGCCTTTTAATGCACACGGCGTGCTTTAAGACAATTTAACTCATTAGCAGTGATTGAAGGTAGCTACGAGAAAAACGAAAGTTGCTTTAAATATGAGCTGTTTTACATTGACCACACAGTAACTTTGGAATATTACCACTTAAAACACTCAAACTAAGGACAAATATCATCAATCTTCGCCTTATAGTCCGAAAATTACAGTACTTACAGTACTGGTTGACTATTATGAAGAGGAGAGGAACAAACAACAACAAGAAATACATTTTTACACACCTATGCGTGATATGTAAAAACATGATAACTATAATGTAAAAACGTGATACCGTCATTTAAAACGTGATTTTTGTCATGTAGAAACTAAAACATGATACTATGTTTCATGATAAAACCGTGATAATTATGTACAAACGTGATAGTTGTCTCGTTTGTACATAATTATGTTAAAACGTGATTGTTATCATGCTAAAACGTGATAATTATCATGTGAAAACGTGATAACTATCGTTATAATTATGTAAAAATGTGATTACTATCATGTTAAAACGAGATAATTATGTGAAAACCTTATAACTATTATGTTAGTGATAATTATCATGTAAAGACGTGATAATTATGTAAAAATGTGATAACTATCATGTTGAAACATGATAACTCTCATGTAAAAACGTGATAACAATCATGCTAAAACGTGATAATTATCACGTGAAAACGTGATAATTATGTAAAAACATGCTGTAAAAACGTGATATTTAACATTTTAAAATGTGCTATCATGTAAAAATGTGCTAACTATCTAGTGAAGACGTGATACTAGACTTTTTTTGGGCGGGGCGGTTGCTCTGTACTAAATATAGGAATTAAAAAACAAAAAAAGAAATACGGCTAAAAGTTAGAAAATGTTTAAAAAAACATTAAAACATTAAAAATAATAAGAAATAAATGTTAAAAACTTAAACTTGTTTTGACTGATGTCATCGTTTTTCTCCAGGTAAGCAGCCAATTGTATCCTTCTGCTGTGGCATGATTATGTGTGTCCTTGACCCTCACGCGCGTGACCTTAACACGCTGGTCAGCTGTCGTCGGTCCCCCTGCAAGTGCTCCTGTATCTCAACTGCTGGTACTTTGGCGCTTTCTTCCTGGCGGATGTCCTCATGTTCGTCTACAAAGGTGGCATGGCGCTGGCGCCTCACACTAGTGCTGAAGGATATGATGATGTACACAGCTTAAAAAAATATAGGGGACACAGTGTAGATCTGAATGACTATTTAAGGGAGGGAGCACCTTCTAGATCTGGACCAGGGCATCACTGACCTCCGGGACAGCTGAGGAGCAACCTGGTGGCTTGTTGGAGATTCCAGGAGATAAGTAGTTACTCTAGGAGAGCTGCACAGGGCCGTAGAAGGTCCTTAAACCCTCAGCAGGATTGGTATCCACTCCTTTGTTCAAGGAGGCCCTACAAAATGACCTCCAGCAGGCCACTGGTGTGAATGTTTCTGACCAAACCATCAGAAACGGGCTGGCCTGAGGGCTTGACATCCTGACCACCAGAATTTGCAACTACGCCACTGGCTCTATGCTCTTCAACGATGAAAGTAGGTTCAACCTGAGCACATGCGACAGATGTGAAGGGTCCGGAGATGCCGTGGAGAACGTTATGCTGCCTGCAACATCATTCAGCATGACCGGTGTGGTGGTGATGGTCAGGGGAGGTATATCCCTAGAAGGACACACAGACCTCTACAGGTTAGATAATGGCACCCTGACTGCTATTAGGTATCAGGATGACATCCTTGGACCCATTGTCATAAGCTACGCTGGTGCACTGGGACCTGGGTTCCTCCTGGTCCATGACAATGCCCAACCTCATGTGGCTGGAGTATGCAAGCAGTTCCTGAAGGAAGAAGGAATTTATAACATTGACTGGCCCCCACGTTTGCCTGACATAAATCCAATAGAACACCTCTGGGACATTATGTTTAGGTCCATCTGGCACTGCCAGGTTGCCCCTCAGACTGTCCAGGAGCCCAGGAGCTCAGTGATGCCCTGGTCCAGATCTGGGAGGAGATCAGAAGCATGCCCAGGCTTTGTAGACAGGTTAGATAATGGCACCCGGACTGCTATTCGGTATCGGGATGAAATCCTTGGAGCCATTGTCATAAGCTACACTGGTGCTGTGGGACCTGGGTTCCTCCTGGTCCATGACAATGCCCAACCTCATGTGGCTGGAGTATGCAATCACTTCTTGAAAGAAGAAGAAATTGAAAACATTGACTAGGTCTCATGTTTGCCCGTCCTAAATCCAATAGAACCCCTCTGGGACATTATGTTTAGTTCCATCTGTCGCTGCCAGGTTGCTTCTCAGGCTGTCCAGGAGCTCAGTAATGCCCTGGTCTGGATCTGGAAAGAGATAAGAAGCATGCCAAGGCGTTGTAGACAAGTTAGATAATGGCACCCTGACTGCTATTCGGTATCGGGATGAAATCCTTGGACCTATTGTCATAGGCTGCGCTTGTGCAGGGGACCTGGGTTCCTCCTGGTCCACAACAATGCCCAACCTCATGGATGGAGTATGCAAGCAGTTCTTGAAAGTCGAAGGAATTGAAAATATTGACTGGGTCTCATGTTTGCCTTACCTAAATTCAATAGAACACCTCTGGGACCTTATGTTCAGGTCCATCCGGCGCTGCCAGGTTGCTCCTCAGACTGTCCAGGAGCTCAGTGATACCCTGGTCCAGATCTGGGAGGAGGTTAGAAACATGCCCAGGGGGTTTAGGCAGGTCATACAGGCACGCGGAGGCCACACTGAGCCTCATTTTGACTTGTTTAAAGGACATTCCATCAAAGTTAGATCAGCCTGTAGTGTGTGATGATTTTTGTATCGCCGTATCGTATCGTGAGCTACCCAGAGATTCCAATCACCAATCGTGACAGGAGATTTTTTCCATATCGCACAGCACTAGTGCAAACATTCTGGTGAGGCGCAGTGAGCGGCAAAAAGTTGTCTTTCTCGCCAGGGCTTTTGCTGCCCTACCCGACGAATAATCTGATCCTGGATGTGGCGCTGCTGGTTCTCTTCCTCGGTCTGGAAAGTCTCCGGGTCTTCTACGGTTGGTCACTAGTATACATCCAATCTATCTTCAAAACCCAACTCAATCTTGATGCTGTCAGGGTGGAAGGGCAACCTGTGCGAGCACGCGGGAACCACCATACTGTCTCTGCTCCTGCTTCTACCGTGCGTCACGCTGTGCGTCTACTTCCTGTTGCTGCAAACCTTCGTGCTGCGTCTGGAGTTCCTGCTGTGTTCGGTGTTGCTTTGCTTTTATGGACTCCAGTTCCTACTCAGCGTGCTAGCGTTGTCCAGCTTCGCCAGGTGAGCTCCGCCCACCCAAGGGATCGCCGTCTCACGTGAAGGCTTTGAAACGCTACCTCATCCTTTCTTCCGGCAGGTCCAAAGTTTTCTGACGAGGACCGGGCGTCACCAAAAAGATGTGTTCGGCTAACCTCCATGAAGTTGGTCCACCATCGGAAGCAAATTGATTTAAAAATGATGTCAACTGTTTGTGCTGTAAATAGTTTTTGATGCTGTCGCTTTTTAGTTATTTACAATTCTTTTATAAGTCAATCTGAGGTCAACCAGTGCACCATTTTGATTAAAAATTGTTTATAATAGTGTTAGTCGTTTGTGCTGTCAAAATGTTTGTTTGTTCTGCAACGGTTTCAGCTGTACACCCTGGGCAGGGTCCTCGCAGGTGCATAGGAGTTCACCTGACAGGTCAACATGTGTTTTGTGAATTTGGAGAACCGTTCGACTGTATCCTGTGGGAGGTGCTTCGGGAGTACGAGGTACCGAGCCCATTGGTAAGAGCTGTTCGGTCCTTGTACAACAGGTGTCAGAGTTTGGTCCGCAGTGCCCGCAGTAAGTCGCATTCGTTCCCAGTGAGGGTTGGAATCTGCCAAGGATGCCCTTTGTTAGCCTGGTACACCAGACTCACCGCTGTTCCAGCTATGGAGTCCGGCGACTGTTGAGCGGATCAAATTTCCAGGGCGGAGCAAGCCACAGCAAATAGACAGTGGAGTGGACCAATCAGCGACGGGCGAACTTGACGTTGGTAAAGCAACAGGAAACTAGCGCGAGTTGAGAACGAAGAAGTTTATTCAACATGGTTACGCGAGACAGACTGTTGTCAATGACTTGTGTCGGTGTGTTTTTGGTCATTTAAAACTGATTTTACCGCGGACTGGAACATATTCTCGGCTCTCCCGTTCGCCATCTGTGTTGTTCTGGAGACTACTTCTGACGCGCAAGAGTGACGTTTTTCCTTAAGATGTCACGCAAATCATCGAATCTGATTGGACGGATGATTTGGTTTGGCTCCAGAGGCCATTAAGGATCTGGGTCCCAGACTATTCTCACAGTCTTTGAAAAATACAGGGAGAAAAGTCTGGCTGCGCCAGGCAAGCTCTTTGTCACCGATTCTGTTCTTAACTCTAACTTTTATGAACAGAATTTCTAGGTGCAGCTGAAGCGTTGAGAGGCTCCAGTTTGGTGTCCTCAGCATTGCATCTCTGCTTATTGCAGATGATGCGGTGCTGTTGGTTTCGTCAAGCCGTGATCTCTAACTCTCGCTGGAGCGGTTTGCAGCAGAGGTCGGGATGAAGATCAGCACCTCCAAATCTGAAACGGTGCTCCTCAGTCAGAAAATGATGGCGTGCCGGGTCAGGGGTGAGATCCTGCCCCAAGTGGAGGAGTATCTTGGGGTCTTGTTCACGAGTGAGGGCAGGAAGGAGCGGAAGATCTACAGGCGGATTGGTGTAGCGTCTGCAGTGATGCGAACTCTGCACCGGTCCGTCGTGGTGAAGAAGGAGCTGAGCTGAAAGGCGAAGCTCTCAATTTACCAGTCGATCTACGTTCCTACCCTTACTTATGGTCATGAGCTGTGGGTCGTGCCCGAAAGAACAGAACATTTAAGCGGCTGAAATTTCTCTGCAGGGTGTCTTTGCTTCCCCTTAGAGATAGGGTGAGAAGCTCGGTCATCCAGGAGGGACTTAGTGTCGAGCCGCTACTCCTCTGGATTGAGAGGAGCCAGCTGAGGTGGCTCAGGCATCTGGTTCACACGCCTCCCTGGAGAGTTGTTCCGTGCATGTCCCACAAACGGGAGGCCCTGGGGACGACCCAGGACACGCTGGAGAGACTGTCCCTCGGTTGGCCTAGGAACGCCTTGGGATCCCGCTGGAGGAGCTGGTTGAAGTGGCTTGGTAGAGGGAAGTCTGGGCTCCCGCCCCACGACCTGACCCAGGATTAAGCAGTAGATAATGGATGGATTGATGAAAAGTTATTTTTCTTGTAAAACACCATACCAGTATTTGTTGGTTCTCCAAATAAGACACTGTTTTGGAATTTCATGATATATAGGACAAAGCCCATCCCTTGAAAGCTCAGTACGGGGCATAAAATGAGATTTGCTGAAACCTGTAGCAACCCTGAAACAGCAGAGGGCGCCAGAACGCTTGGCTAAATTTGATGAACTCATGTCAGAAGCAAACCTGACTAGAGAGGCAACTTTTGAATGCCCTCAGAGGACTTTCAGAGATCGCTCCGATGATGATGAATTGGTTTGCACTAAATGTTACGTGCCGATTTGGCTTTGTCGTCTCGACACCCGACGCGGCTGGTCTTATCCCGACATGCTGTATTGATAGCATCTGCAAATTCTTTTCATCTCGCAGCTGTGATCTCGTGTTCCGACATGTTTATGATACGTGGAAAACATTTGGCGCCGGCTGGAAAAATAATTTCATATACCAAGCGAAAAACTGCAGAGTCATGAAGGAGTCAAAGTGAACAAGTAATGACATTATACAATATCATCTTCATTTAGTTTAGGAATGAATGGTTTTGTCTGGGAGTGTTGGTAGCGAAAGTCGCGGTATTTGTTTTTGAAACCCAATAATTCTTGATCTTGACTTGGTCTCGACTGAATTATGGTTTCAGGCCAGTCTTGATCTGTTTTTGATAGTTGTCTTGGTCTCGGTCTTGTTTAGGTCTAAGTCCTAGTCATGTTTAGCTTGTTTTGTGTGTCTCTCAAAAGTCTTGATCTTGACTTAGTCTCATTGAGTTCTGGTTTCAGGCAATTCTTGTTCTGATATGTTTCTTGTTCTATTTTGGTTTTGCTTCTAAAGTCTTGACTTGGTCTTCTCTGATTTCTGGTTTTAGGCAGACGTTGGTCTAGATTTGAGTCGTGTTTCAGTCCCTGTCTTGGTCTGTTTTTGACAGTTGTCTTGGTCTTTTTTTTGCTGTTGGCATGACTCTCAAAATTCTTGATCTTGACTGATTTCAGGCTTTGGCAAGTGTTGGTCTTGGTCTTGAATACCAAAAGCCTTGATCTTGTCCAAGTCACAGTGAGTTCTGGTTTGAGATAAGTCTTGAGTTGGTTTTGGTCTTGTTTTGATATTTGTCTCAGTAATGTTTTATTTTGGTTTTAGTTATGCCTCAAAAGTCTTGGTCTGTTTGGGTCTTGGGTTTTCCTCAAATGTTTTGATCTTGACTTGGTCTTGTTTGGTTTCTGGTTTTGGGCAAATGTTGGTCTAGTTTTAGATCGTGTTTCAGTCCCGGTCGTGATCTTGGTCTGTTTTTCATAGTTGTCTTGGTCTCGGTTTTGTTTAGGTCTTGATCCTGGTCGTGTTTTGCTTGTTTTGTATGACTCGCAAAAGTCTTGATATTGACTTGTTCTCAACTGAAATCGGGTTTCAGGCAAGTCTGTGTCTGTTATTGATATTTTTTGTGGTCTTGTTCACTTTTGGCCATGGTTTGGTTTTGCCCCAAAAGTCTTGATCTTGACTTTGTCTCCGTGAGCTCTGGTTTCAGGCAATTCTTGATGTTGTTTTGGTCTTGGTTTTGTCTCAAAAGTCTTGAGATTGACTTAGTCTCAAATGAAATCTGGTTTCAGGCAAGTCTTGGTCTTTTTTTGATAATTGTCTTGGTCTCGTTCTGTTTTGGTCTTGGTTTTTCCTCAAAAATCTTGATATGGAATTAGTCTTAACTGAAATCTGGTTTCAGGTTCGTTGTGATCTGTTTTTGGTAATTATCTTTATCTCAGTCTTGTTTAGGTCTTGGTCCTGGTCGTGTTTTGCTTGTTTTGTATGACTCGATCTTGTCTAAGTCTTGGTACTGGTCTTGTTTTGCCTGTTATTATGACTCTTAAAAGTCTTGATCTTGACCTAGTTTCAGTGAGTTCTGGTTTCAGGCAATTATTGATTTGGTTTTGGTCTTGTTTTGATATGTGTCTTGTTCCCTTTTGGTCTTGGTCTTGAACACCAAAAGCCTTTATCTTGACTTAATCTCAGTGAGTTCTGGTTTCATGCAAGTCTTCATCTGGTTTTGGTCTTGTTTTGATATGTGTCTTTGTGTTGTTCTGTTTTGGTTTTGCTTCAAAGTCTTGATCTCGACCTGGTTTTCTCTTATATCAGTTTTTGGGCAGGTGTTAGTCTAGATTTTTGTCTTGCTTTCAGGCCTGGTCTTGGTCCCAGTCCAGTTCTTGCTTTGGTCTCAACTCTCAAAAGTCTCAAGCTTGTTTCAGCATCAAACTCGACCTTGACTTAGTCTCAGTGATTTCTGGTTTCCTTGCTCTGGTCTCGGTAGTGCTTTTGGGTAGCATCATTTCACATGAGCTGCGCTGTAGTTTTGTCGCAAGTTTTTCTGGCTGGCAAACGTGATTTGCACCACATTCAGAGGAGGTTGAAGAGGACGCTAAATGACACCTGAGCGAGCACTCCCGACGGGAAGCAGACGGTGTGCAACGTGGCGCTTTCCATCCCGCCTCGAAGCTTCCAGAAAGGCTGACAAGAGGAAGGGAGGGGAGGCCAGGAGGGAGGGCCTCACTCACTCGACCCCTTCTTTGCTGGCAGGCAGTCTATTCCCATTTTTTTTTTAAAAAAGTGTCTGGCTCCGCCCTTGCCGGCATGTCTACGTGGCGCCCATGCAGGTCACTGACTTGGTCACGTGTCACAGATAATGACAAGGTGCGCTTGCTTCCACTTGAACTTAAACATGGAATATTAAACTCATTGTGTGAGGTCATTCCAGGCACCTTGGTAAAGCTCAGTGATGCCACCCTAGTCCACTGTGGCACAACGTGGTCCTTTGCTGAAGACTTCCCTGTAAATTTTATCATGTGGGACGCTGGAGATACTCCGTGCAATAAGTTTCAAATGTTGGAAAAAAAGTGCAAGCAGTCCATGCTACTAAATCACAGGTGTCAAACTCAAGGGGATGGGCGGATCTAGTAAAATATTTATGGGGTGGTTAAAGGGGAACTTCTTGAGAGGTTGCAAATATTTCATGATGTTATAAAACCTTGAATTCTTGTTCAATGATACGATATTCTACGAGGATCGTCTTACTATTGCTCTGGGGTCAGTTCCTGTTTGTATTGGGTCACTTCCTGTTGATTCGGGGGCGTTTCGGGGTAACTTCCTGTTGTTCCAAGAGTTGGCGGCCAAAATGAGTTTCCTCCGCAGGGTGTCCGGGCTCTCCCTTAGAGATAGGGGGAGAAGCTCGGTCATCCAGGAGGGTCTCGGTGTCGAGCTGCTACTCCTCCGCGTTAAGAGGAGCCAGTTGAGGTGGCTCAGGCATCTGGTTTGGACGCCTCCCTGGAGAGGTGTTCCGGGCATGCCCCATCGGCAGGAGGCCCCGGGGATGCCCAAGGACGCGCTGGAGAGACCATGTCTCTTGGCTGGTTCTGGGAACGCTTTGGGATCCCGCCGGACAAGCTGGTTGAAGTGGCTGGGGAGGGGAAGTCTGGTCTTCCCTTCTAAAGCTGCTGGCCCTGCGACTCGACCCCGGACTAAACGGCAGATGATGGATGGATTCCTGTTGTTATTGGGTCGCTTTCTATTGATTTGGAGTCATTTTGTGGTCTCTTCCTGTTGATATTGGGTCAATCCCAGTTAATTTTGGGGAATCCCGGGGTCACCTTCTGTTTATGTCGGGCCACTTCCTGTTGATTTGGGATCATTCAAGGTCACTTCCTGTGATAGGGTCACTTCCTATTGATCTCGGGTCATTTTGTGGTCACTTCCTGTTGATTTTGGGTCACTTACTGTTGATTTGGCAGCATTTTAAGGTCACGTCCTGTTATCTAGTCACTTCCTATTGATCTGGGGTCATTTCGCGGTCACTCCCTGTTGAATAGGGGGCATTTTGAGGTCACTACCTTTTATTGGATCACTTCCTATTGATGGTGGGTCATTTCATGGTCACCTCTTGTTATTGTCGGATCACCTCCTATTGATCTGGGGTCATTTTGTGGTCACTTCCTTGTGATATTGGGTCAATCCCAGTTAATTCGGGGGAATTCCGGGGTCACCTCCTGTTTATATCGGGTCACTTCCTGTTGATTTGGGATCATTCAAGGTCACTTCCTGTGATAGGGTCACTTCCTACTGATCTCGGGTCATTATGTGGTCACTTCCTGTTGATTTTGGGTCACTTGCTGTTGATTTGACAGCATTTTAAGGTCACTTCCTGCTATCCAGTCACTTCCTGTTGATCTGGGGTCACTTCGCGGTCACTTCCGGTTGAATCGGGGGCATGTTGAGGTCATTACGTTTTATTGGATCACTTCCTATTGATGTTGGGTCATTTCGTGGTCACCTCTTGTTATTGTCGGGTCACCTCCTATTGATCTGGGGTCATTTTGTGGTCACTTCCCGTTGATATTGGGTCAATCCCATTTAATTTGGGGGAATTCCGGGGTCACCTCCTGTTTATATCGGGTCACTTCCTGTTGATTTGGGATCATTCAAGGTCACTTCCTGTTATCGGGTCACTTCCTATTGATCTCGGGTCATTTTGTGGTCACTTCCTGTTGATTTTGGGTCACTTACTGTTGATTTGGCAGCATTTTGAGGTCACTTCCTGTTCTCCAGTCACTTCCTATTGATCTGGGGTCATTTCGCGGTCACTTCCTGTTGAATCGGGGGCATTTTGAGGTCACTACCTTTTATTGGATCACTTCCTATTGATCTTGGGTCATTTCATGGTCACCTCTTGTTGACATTGGGTCACTTCCTGTTTATTTGGGGTCATTTCAAGGTCATTTCCTGTTATTGGGCCACTTTCTATTGATCTGGGGTTATTCCGCGGTCACTTACTATTGATATCCAGCCACTTCTTGTTGATTCGGGGGCATTCCGAGGTCACTTCCTGTTATTGGAACACTTCCTACTGATCTTGGGTCATTTCGGGGTCACATCCTGTTGATATTGGGTCACTTACTGTTGATTTGGGGGCATTTCAAGGTAACTTCCCGTTATCGTGTAACATCTTGTTGATCTGGGGTCGATTCGGGGTCATTTCCTGTTTAAATAGGGTCACTTCTTGTTGATTTGGGGGCTTTTCGAAGTCACTTCCTGTTATCGGGTCACTTCCTATTGATCTTGAACCGTAAATTTTTGGGCAAAAACCGAATATAAATTTTGTGCTCCTTAACATTCTGATTTTTTAATGTGTATATTTTGGATTTGGAAAAAAACGTATGGGCAAGTAGCGTTTTGGAATTGGACTTTTTTTTTTCCCCAAAAATAAATTGATTCATCTTTGGTCAAAAATATAAGGATTATGGTCAGAAATAGTTATGTTGGGTCCGAAATGGTTAATACTTGCTCCATAAAGGTTCATGTTGGGTTGGAAAAAATGGTTAATTTTTGTCCCAATTTGATTAAATATTATGAAAATGGTCAATGTTTGGTTAAAAAATCGTTTTAAAGTCATAATTTTCACGATTTAATGCGATACGGTTCACGTTCTGACATGAAAAATCAACAACATCAAGTCTTGTTTTTCTGGAGTTTCCTCATTTCCTCCTGCGGGGAAAGAATCTCATCCAACTCATAACTCAAAGCTCTCAAGTAGGAATAATGTTGGATCATTGCGCAGCTGGGTAAACAACAATATTTGGATTTTATTTTATGGATCACGATACGGCCTTTTCTTCCTTAAGGGAATTTGAAACATTTTGGATGTTCTCCCGATCGAGAATGTTCACTTGTTGGCTGCCATTGACAGCGATAAACGTCCGATCCTTTTGAACTGGCGGGGAACTTGTTTTTAGTTGTGGTAACGAATCCCTCCCACTTCAAATCGATTGGACTTCTATGGCAGCCAAATCGTTCATTATGGGGCGTTTTACATTATCTCCTGTTGATTTTCAGTCACTTCCTTTTTCCCTTTGGTGGATTGACAGGTCACTTCCCGCTGATTTTGGGCATTTTACCGTTCATTTCCTGTTGCTTTTGGGGCATTTCAGGAGCACTTTCTGTTGATTTGAAGGCAAAACATGATAGTGTTTGTGTTTTTACATGATCATTTTCACGTTTATACGTGATAATTTTCACGTTTTTACTTGATCGTTATCAGGTTCTTACATGATAATGATCATGTTTTTGCATGATAGTTGTCACATTTTCACATGATAATTATCACGTGTTTACATGAGTTTTCATGTTTTTACATGATAATTATCACATTTTTACATAATTATCATGATAGTTTTCATGTTTTTACATGATAACTATCATATAAAACGTGATAATTATAACATTTTTTCATGATATGATAGTTTTCGCGCTTTTCTGTGATAGTTGTCACATTTTTACAGGATATGTTGTTTTTACATGAAAATGATCACGTTTTTACATCATTTTCATGATAGTTTTCACGTCTCTACAGGGTAGTATCTCATTTTTACATTAAAATTATCACATTTTTACATAATTTTCATGATAGTTGTCGTGTTTTTACAGGATATTTATCATGTTTTTACATGATAATCTCATTTTTACATGAAAATGATGACGGTTTTACATGATGATCATGCGTTTTACCTGATAATTAGCACATTTTTACATGATGATTTAATTCACATTTTAACATGATCATTTTCACCTTTTACCAGATATCAGGTTTTTAGATAGTAATTATCACGTTTTTGTATGAGAGTTTTCATGTTTTAACATGACAATTATCACATTTTTGCATGATAGTTATCACATTTTTATATGATAGTTATCACGTTTTTACCAGATAGTATGTTGTTTTTACATAATTATAATGCGTTTTTACATAATAATTATCACGTTTTTACATAATTATCAGGTTTTTACATGACAATTTAATTCACGTTTTTACATGATAATTTTCACGTTTTTACCTGAGTTATCACGTTCTTACATGATAATGATCACGTTTTTGCATTATAGTTGTCACATTTTCACATGATAATCATCACTTGTTTACACGATAGTTTTCATGTTATTACATGATAATTATCACGTTTTTACATAATTATCATGATAGTTTTCACGTTTTTACCTGATAACTATCATGTAAAACGTGATAATTATCACATTTTTGCATGATATGATAGTTTTCTAGCTTTTACAGGATATGTTGTTTTTACATGAAAATGATCACGTTTTTACATCATTTTCATGATAGTTTTTATGTTTCTACATGATAGTATGACATTTTAACATGATAGGTTTCACGTTTCTACAGGATAGTATCTCATTTTCACATTAAAATTATCACATTTTCACATAATTTTCATGTTTTCACGTTTCTACATATCACATTTTTAGATGATAATAATCATGTTTTCGCATGAGAGTTCTCATGTTTTAAAATGGTAGTTATCCAGTAAAAATGTGAAAACTATCATGATAATTAAGTAAAAACGTGATCATTTTCATCTAGAAATGAGATACTGTCATGTAAAAACGTGACAATTATTCTGTAAAAACATGAAAGCTATCATGTTAACACGGGATAATTATCATGTAAAAACGTGACAATTATCCTGTTAAAACATGAAAACTATCATGTAAAAAATGTGGTGATTATACCAGTTTTACATAATTATCACGTGTTTACATGATAGTTTTCTCGTAAAAATTATAATTATACAATTTTTACATGATAATTATCACATGTTTACATGATAGTTTTCATGTTTTTACAGGATAATTGTCACATTTTTGAATGAAAGTATCTCATTTCTACATGAAATTTTTTACATAATTATCATGACAGTTTTCATTTTTACAGGATTACTATCATGTAAACACGTAATAATATACCAATTTTACACGATATTATCATGTGTTTACATGATAGATTTCCCGTTTTACATGATAATTATCATGTTTTTACAGGGTAATTATCACGTTTTTACATGATAATCTAAATTTTACATGAAAATGATCATATTTTTACATGATATTCATGGGTTTTATTATAATTATCAAGTCTTTACATAATTATCATGATAGTTTTGACATTTATACTTGGTAGTATCTGATTTTTACATGAAAATTATCACGTTTTTACATGATAGTATCATTTTCACATAAAAAATTATAATCACATTTTTATGTGATCTTATCACAAAAAAAGTCCAGTATCCCATCTTTACATCATATAGTTATGATAAATGTCATGTAAAAACGTCCAAACTATCATGTTGAAATTTGATAACTCTCATGTAATAACATGATAACAATGTAAAAATGTGGCAATTATCACTTTTGTTCAAGATAAATATTATGTAAAAACGTGTAAACTATCATATTTATGTAAAAACGTGATAATTATCATGTAAAACTGTGATCGTTATGTAAAAACGTAGTAGTTAGGATAATTATCATGTGAAAACGAGTACTATTAGTTTTTACATAATCATGATAAATATCATGTAAAAACGTGAAAATGTATCTCGTTAAAACGTGATAAGTATCATGTAAAAATGATAATTGTCACGTTTTTACATCGTTAGCATATTTTTACATGATAGCTATCAAATTTTAACATGATAGTTTGGACGTTTTTACATGACATTTATCAAGTAAAAACGTGATAACTATATCATATAAAAATGTGATACTGGACTTTTTGTGTGTGTGTGTGAGTGGCAGCAAAACACTTCTTGAGCAAAGCATCCACACCATCACAATCCTAAATGGCCCGTGAATAATATGGATGTTCTTTTGTCAGAATCTTGGATTTCAGTGTCAACAAGGGCATGCAGCTCAATTTGCGGTGGCGGCTTGGAGAAAGAAAAAAAAAAAAGATTGAGGAGGCGGGACAGGGCGGCGTCCCGGACTCTGGTCCCGCCTGTCCCACCGCACTCAGTCCATGTCCAGAGTGGGAAGAAAACCTTCAGGAGTCTTCAAAGACCTTCTTGCTGCACGTACGCTGACTTGTCCACTGCTTCTCTAAGGTAAAGTCCCCAAAAAATTGCTCTGGATTCTTATGTCTCTTGTCTTTTCACAACCCAGAAACGGCAAATTGACTTTGTTGTTGCAAAGTTTGAGAATGGTTTGCCACATCGGCAAAGAGAGGGGTCGGCCGGGGGAGGGGGGTCGCGTCCGTTTGACTCGGAATGTCAAGAAAGGACTTGTTGATCTCAGCCTCCTGTTAGTGTTCACTTCGACTCCCAGGAATGCGCGTCGCCATGGCAACTTTGTGAGCACCGCTTGCAAAATGACGTCAAATCGCCGGAAAATAATTCCACCAAAAGACGCTACTTTGTTCGTGCGGGTTGTCAAAACTTTGCAAAAACATCAAAGTATTGAAATGTTGTATCTGCATATGATATTTGATTGCATAGTATTGATGTATTGTTATTATTATTTTTTTGCACTTGCACTGGTCAACTAAAATTTGTTGACATTGGGTAATTATGATTTTTTTTTTTTTTTTGTGGGCGTTTTCCTTGTTGACTCATTGGCTGCCATTGATGGCGCTAAAATGAAATACTTTGATAATTTATAAAGATATATTTTTACTTTATTATTTTTTTAAAGCAGATATTTTGAACCAAAAATGGATCATATTGTCCACCACCCTCCCAAATTCACAATTTGTACCAAACTATCATAATTTTTGACAAAAACTAAGTATTTTTGACAAAAAAAGTTATTGTTATTGACCAAAAGTGACCAAAAATGACAAATTTTGGACCAATAATGAATAGGAACAAAACATAACTTTTTTGTGTGTTATTTTCTCCTCTCAAAAAGTTGTAACCAAACTGTAACCATTTTTTTTTTTTACCAAAACCTAACCCTTTTGGATCAAAAACTATTTACCATTTTGGCCTGATAAATTAATTTTTGATCCATTTTTTACCCAACGTGAACCTTTATGGACCAAAACTTTTACCATTTTGGATTTTGGGTGTTTGTCTTGTTGACTCATTGGCTGGCATTGATGGCGCTAAAATGAAATATTTTGATAATTAATAAAGATAAATATTTACTTTATCATTTTTTTAAAGCAGCTAATTTGAACAAAATCATATTGTCCCCCCCACCCCCTCCCAAATTCACCATTTGTAACCAAACAAATGACCAAAAAAAAAAGAAAAATTATCATTTTGGACCAAATTTGGATTTTTTTTTTACCCAACAGCAATCTCTCTCTCTCTCTCTCTCTCTCTCTCTCTCTCTCTCTCTCTCTCTCTCTCTTTTTTTTTTTTTAATCTTTTTTTTATTTTTACCAAAAATGACACATTTTGGACCAAAAATGACAAGGAACAAAACATTTTTTTTTGTATGTTATTTTCTTCTCTCTAAAAGTTGTAACCAAACTGTAACTATATTTTACCAAAACCTAACACTTTTGGATCAAAAACTATTTACCATTTTGGCCTGATAAATTAATTTTTTTATCTTTTTTTTTTTCTTACCCAACATGAATCTTTATGGACCAAAACTTTTACCATTTTGGACCAAAATATTACCAATGTTTGACCAAAAATTAAGCATTTTGGACCAAAAATGAATCAGAACAAAACATAACTTTTTTGGGGTTATATTCTTCACTTAAAAATTTGTGACCACCATTTAAACCACCACTAAACTGTTTTTGACCAAAACTAACCCATTTGGATAAAAAAAACTATTTTGGACCAGTAATTCATTTTTAACCCATTTGTTTATACCCAACATTAACCTTTATCTACCAAAAAATATTTACCATTTTGGACCAAAATATTAACAAAGGTTTTACTAAAAATGAAGTCTTTTGGACCAAAAATGAATCATAACTGTTTTTTTACCCAAATTTTCACCATGTTTGACCATAATGTATAACTATTTATCATTACTATTTATATTTTCTAACTAAAAAAATAAACATTTTGAGCAAAAGTCAAACATGCCAGACCAAAACTGAACAATTTTCCTCCCCAAAAAATGACTATTTGAAATCAAAATGAATATTTTCTGACCAAAAATGAAAAAACTTTACTATTTTGGACCAATAATTCATTTTTTACACAACATGGACCTTTTTGGACCCAAAGCTTACCATTCTTTTTTTGTTATTCTCTTCCCTCAAAAATTTTTAACCAAACTGTAACTGTTTTTGACCAAAACTAACCTTTTGGATCAAAAACTATTTACTATTTTGGACCAATAATTCATTTTTTTACCCAACATGAATCATTATGGACCAAAAATTTACCATTTTGAATGGAAATATTAACAAAGGTTTGACCCAAAAAAATATTTTGGACAAAAATGACAATTTTTTCCTTCAAAAGTCACAATTTGTACCTAAAACCTAACAATTTTGGATCAAAAACTATTTACTATTTTGGACCAATAATTATTATTTTATTTTTTTTACCCATTTTTTACCAAACACTGACCTTTTTGGGCCCAAAAAAATAATAACAGTTTGAACATAAATGAATCAGAACAAAATAACTTCTTTTCTTGTTACTTTCTTCCCTCAAAATTTTGTAACCACCATTTGTAACCAAACTGTAACTGTTTTTGACCAAAACTAACCTTTTAGGGTCAAAAACTACTTACTATTTTGGACCAATAATTCTAATATTAACCCATTTTTACCCAACACGGACCTTTTTAAGACCAAAAATTTACCATTTTGGACCAAAAATGAATTACAACAAAACAACTTTTTTAATGTTATTTTCTTCCCTCAAAATTTTGTAACCAACATTTATAACCAAACTGCAACTTGTTTTGACCAAAACCAACCCTTTTCGATCAAAACTATTTACTCTTTTGGACCAATAAATCATTTTTAATCCATTTTTCTACCCAACATGTACCATTTTGGACCAAAATACTAACAAATGGTCGACCAAAAAAAGTATTTTGGACAAAAATGACAATTTTTTTCCTTCAAAAGCCAACATTTGTAACCAAAACCTTGCAGTTTTTGATCAAAAACTATCATTTTGGACCAAAATATTAAGTAAAGTTTGACCAAAAATTAATCAGAACAAAACATACATTTTTTTGTGTTATTTTCTTCTTTCAAAAATTTGTAATCACCATTTTTAACCAAACTGTAACTGTTTTTGACCAAAACTAACCCTTTTGGATTAAAAACTATTTACGATTTTGGACCAATAATTCATTTTTACCCAACATGAACTATTATGAAACCAAAAATTTACCATTTTGGACTAAAATATTTACAAATGACCAAAAATGAAGTGTTTTGGCCAAAAATGACAAAACTGTACCCCAAACGTCACCATTTTTAACCATAAACTAGCAATTTCTGACCAAAACTAACCAATTTTAACCAAACTGTAACTGTTTATTACCAAAACTAACCTTTTAGGATCAAAAACTATTACTATTTTGAACCAATAATTCATATATTAACCCATTTTTCCCCAACACGGACCTTTTTAGACCAAAAATTTACCATTTTGGACCAAAAATTAATCACAACAAAACATAACTTTTTGTGTTATTTTCTTACCTCAGAATTTTGCAACCAACATTTGTAACCAAACTGCAACTTGTTTTGACCAAAACCAACCCTTTTCGATCAAAAACTATTTCCTATTTTGGACCAATAAATTATTTTTAACCCATTTTTTTACCCAACATGTACCATTTTGGATCAAAATATTAACAAATGGTCGACCAAAAAAAGTATTTTGGACAAAAATGACAATTTTTTCCGTCAAAAGCCACCATTTGTAATCAAAATCATTTTGGACCAAAATATTAAGTAAAGTTTGACCAAAAATTAATCAGAGCAAAACATAACTTTTTTTGTGTTATTTTCTTCTTTCAAAAATTTGTAATCACCATTTTTAACCAAACTGTAACTGTTTTTGACCAAAACTAACCCTTTTGGATTAAAAACTATTTACGATTTTGGACCAATAATTCATTTTTACCCAACATGAACCATTATGAAACCAAAAATTTACCATTTTGGACTACAATATTTACAAAGGTATGACCAAAAATGAAGTCTTTTGGCCAAAAATGACAAAACTTTACCCCAAAAGTCACCATTTTTAACCATAAACTAGCAATTTCTGACCAAAACTAACCAATTTTAACCAAACTGTAACTGGTTTTGACCAAAACTAACCTTTTGGATTAAAAACTATTTACTATATTGGACCAATAATTCATTTTTACCCAACATGAACCATTATGAACCAAAAAATTTACCATTTTGAATGGAAATATTAACAAAGGTTTGACCAATAAAAGTATTTTGGACAAAAATGACAATTTTTTTCCTTCAAAAGCCACCATTTGTAACCAAAACCTTGCAATTTTTGATCAAAAACTATCATTTTGGACCAAAATATTAACCAAAGTTTGACCAAAAATGAATCAGAACAAAACATAACTTTTTTTTGTGTTATTTTCTTCTCTCAAAAATTTGTAACCACCATTTTTAACCAAACTGTAACTGTTTTTGACCAAAACTAACCCTTTTGGATTAAAAACTATTTACTATTTTGGGCCAATAATTCATTTTTACCCAACATGAACCATTATGAACCAAAAATTTACCATTTTGAATGGAAATATTAACAAAGGTTTGACCAATAAAAGTATTTTGGACAAAAATGACAATTTTTTTCCTTCAAAAGCCACCATTTGTAACCAAAACCTTGCAATTTTTGATCAAAAACTATCATTTTGGACCAAAATATTAACTAAAGTATGACCAAAAATGAATCAGAACAAAACATAACTTTTTTTGTGTTATTTTCTTTTCTCAAAAATTTGTAGGTTAGGGTTAGGTAGGGTTAGGTGTTAGGTTAGGGTTAGTGTTTGGTGTTAGTCACCATTTTTAACCAAACTGTAAGTGTTTTTGACCAAAACTAACCCTTTTGGATTAAAAACTATTTACGATTTTGGACCAATAATTCATTTTTACCCTACATGAACCATTATGAACCAAAAATGTACCATTTTGGACTACAATATTTACAAAGGTATGAGCAAAAATGAAGTCTTTTGGCCAAAAATGACAAATCTTTACCCCAAAAGTCACAATTTTTAACCATAAACTAGCAATTTCTGACCAAAGCTAACCAATTTTAACCAAAATAATATCTCCTTGATACATTCAAACGTCAAAATCAGTCCAAACGATTTGGATGTCAAGTACTTTTCCTGGCCGAAGCAGAGCTTTTTGTGAAATAAAAAGCAACTTTATAAGCGCAACTGGGACTTTTCCAAATAAAACACTTTGTTTGGCTCTTGCGTCACCTCTGAGTAAAGCGCTTTTTTACCTTTCCGTGTTGACTTGTTGTTATTTTTGGAAGAGATGCCGCCTTATTGCCACTGTGGAACTTTCCAGCGACAAACAAACAAACATCGGCCGAGTACATTTCGGACAATCGTGAGCGGGAATCCGAAACGGATCAGACGGAAAAGAACTTTCCGGTTGTTGACATTGAAAAGGGAGGCCAGGAGAGCGTTTCTCGATGAAAAATATCAAACTGAAATGTTGTATCCGGATACAATATTCGAGTGTAAAAGTATTAATACTCACTTATTTATCTGATTTGGCAACTTTAAATTTGCATGTCCAAAAGGATTGGACAGCTAGTGCCGTCACAGCCAGTCCTCCGAGTTTAAATGACCAGTGTTGTCAATGAGGGACAATGAGTTCATTTGGGGTCACTTCCTGTTCATTTCAGGTCACTTCTGGTGGATTTTGGCGCATTCTGGAGTCACTTTCTGTACATTCTTTGGATTTTAGTGCAATTCCAGGCCACTTTTTGTTGATTTAGGGTCACGTTTTGTTGATTTTGGGTCACTTCCTGTTCATTTTAGGATACTTACAGGTCACTTCCTGTTGATTTGAGGCGTCTTCGGATACATTTTGGCACATTCAGGGGATTTCAGTGCATTTCCAGGTCACTTCCTGTTCATTATGGGTCACTTTCTGTTGATTTTTGGATCACTTCTTGTTAATTCCAGGGTACCTACAGGTCACTTCCTGTTGATTTTGGGCCACATCTGGCATATTTTGGCACATTCAGGGGATTTTATCGCATTTCCATGTCACTTCCTATTCATTATGGGTCACTTTTCGTTGATTTTGGGTCACTTGCTGTTAATTTTAGGCTACTTTTTGGCGACTTTGTGTTCATTTGTAGGCCACGTCTGGTGTATTTTGGCACATTTGGGGTCACTTTCTGTACATTCTGTTGATTTCAGTGCATTTTCAGGTCACTTCGGATCACTTCCTGTTCATTTGAGGTCACTTCCTGTTCATTTTGGGGTATTTATGGGACACTTCCTGTTTATTTTGGCCACTTCTGCTATACTTTGGCACATTTGGGGTCGCTTTCTGTACATTCTGTCGATTTCAGTGCATTTTCAGGTCACTTAGGATGACTTTTTGTTGATTTTAAGTCACTTTCTGTTAACATTAGGTTACTTACGGGTCACTTCCTGTTCATTTGGAGCCACTTCCGGTATATTTTGGAACATTTGTGGTTGTATTCTCTACATTCTGTTGATTTCAGTGCATTTCCAGGTCACTTCAGATCACTTTCTGTTGATTTTGGGCCACTTCTGGTTTATTTTGGCATATTCTGGGGATTTCAATGCATTTCCAGGTCCCTTCCTGTTGATTTCGGATCACTTTCTGTTGTCTTTGGGTCACTTCCTGTTCATTTTACATTTCGTACAGGTGAAGGTACTTCTTGTTCATTTTGCGCCACAATTGGTGGATTTTGGCGCATTCTGGAGTCACTTTTTGTCCACGCTGCAGATTTCAGTGCAGTTCCAGGTTCAATTCAAGTTCAATTCCTGTTCATTTTGAGTCACTTTTTTGAAATATTTTGGGTCACTCTCTCTTCATTTTAGGGTTCTTCCGTGTCACTTCCTGTTCATTTTTTGCCACTTATGGTACGTTTTCACGCATTCTCACGTCACTTTCTGTACCTTATGTTCATTTCAGTGCGTGTCCAGGTCACTTCATGTTCATTTCAGGTCACTTCCTATTGATTTTGGGCCATTTATTGTAGATTTTGGTGCAATCTCAGGGTCCCTTTCTTTACATTCTGTTGATTTCAGTCCATTTCCAGATGACTTCCTTCTCATTTCGGGTCACTTTCTGTTGATTTTGGGCCACTTCTGGTATGTTTTGGCACATTCTGATGTCACTTTTCTGTTCGTTTTGGTCGTTTCAATGCATGTCCAGGTCACTTCCTGTTCATTTCAGGTCCATTCCTGTTGATTTTGGCCCACTTCTTGTACATTTTGGTGCCTTCTGGGGGTCACTTTCTGTACATTCTGTTGATTTCAGTGCATGTCAGGTCACATCCTGCTCATTTCGGGTCACTTTCTGTTGATTTGGGTTACTTCCTGTTCATTGTAGGTCACTTGCTGTTGAATTTTGGCCACTTCTGGTACATTATGGCGCATTCTGGGGTGACCTTCTGACATTCTGTTCATTTCAGTGCATTTCCAGGTGACTTGCTGTTCATTTTGGGTAGCTTTCTGTTGATTTTGGGTCCCTCCCTGTTCTTTTTGGAGGAATTTGAAGAATTAAATAAAAAATTCACAATGGAGAAACACTGAAAAAAATGTATTTAAAAAAGAAATTGTAATAATGTAGTTTTTTAAAAAATTATTTAATGTTGAAAATTTTATTTTTAGGGCTGTCAAACAATAAAAATGTTTTATTCGAGTTGATTATAGCTTAAAAATTTATTAATCGTAATTAATCGCAATTCAAACCATCTATAAAATATGCCATATTTTTTCGTAAATTATTGTTGGAATGGAAAGATAAGACACAAGACGGATATATACATTCAACATACGGCACATAAGTACTGTATTTGTTAATTATAACAAAAAATTAACAAGATGGCATTAACATTACTAACATTCTCTTAAAGCGATCCATGGATAGAAAGACTTGTAGTTCTTAAAAGATAAATGTTAGTACAAGTTATAGAAATTTTATATTAAAACCCCTCTTAATGTTTTTGTTTTATTAAAATTTCTAAAATATTCAATCAAAAAATAAACTAGTAGCTCGCCATTGTTGATGTCAATAATTACACAATGCTCAGTCATGGCACTAACCCATAAAATCAATTGGAACCGAGCGCCAGAAGAGGGAGCCAAACACCAAAAACCAAGTAACAAGCGGAGATAACACTGTACTGTCATTTTAATCTGTTTGAGCGGGGCATGTGCGTTAATTGCGTCGAATATTTTAACGTGATTCATTTTAAAAAATTAATTACCGCCCGTTAACGCGATCATTTTGACAGCCCTATTTATTTATTTTTTTAAAATTTGAGTAATTGATATGGGGTCGAAAACCTTAGTATGGCGAGAACAGTCGCTTAAATTCAAAACTGAGAAAGAATCAGACGAAGAACTTTCCGCGTTGTTGACGTTGAAATGAGGCCAGGAGCGCTTTTCTCAGTGGCTTCCGATGTCTGCGGGAGACAAGCCAAACAAAAGAGCTTTTGTGGAATAATTCATTCGTCGGGAGACGGAATTCCACAACAATGGAAGCTCACAGCGAACGCTCACTCGCTAAGAAGAGATGAGATGTCCCTTTAGGAACTTAGGAGTGTTTGCAAAGTGCAAACAATCTCCAAAGTTGAGTTTGTTTAGTGGATTTCGCATCATTAGACCCCTCCCGACGTTTTGGAAAAAAAGTGGATTTCTTGGGTACTGAATGTACAGAAAACATTTGAATGAAGATGGGAAAGGCTTCAAATTTAATGGAATTTTTAAATGTAATTAGTCATTTTTTTCTTGAACATAAAAACTGCAAGTGTTCTCGTTTTATTTGTTGAATATTTGTAATTTTTTGATAGATATTTAAATTTACCAAAAAAAAGAAAAGAAAAAGCTAACTAATCTATTTTGTGTGAAAGAAACTTTGTGCATTTGTTTAAAAAGAAAAAAAAAATCTGGAAAAAAATATATTTGATATTAAAAAATAAAAAAAATTACAGAAAAAATGTTCTCTATGTATAATTCTTTATGCATACATAATTAATATAATTACAGTGCCTTGCAAAAGTATTTGGCCCCCTTGAATCTTGCAACCTTTCGCCACATTTCAGGCTTCAAACATAAAGATATGAAATTGAATTTTTTTGTCAAGAATCAACAACAAGTGGGACACAATAGTGAAGTGGAACAACATTTATTGGATAATTTAAACTTTTTTCACAAATAAAAAACTGAAAAGTGGGGCGTGCAATATTATTCGGCCCCTTTACTTTCAGTGCAGCAAACTCACTCCAGAAGTTCAGTGAGGATCTCTGAATGATCCAATGTTGTCCTAAATGACCGATGATGATAAATAGAATCCACCTGTGTGTAATCAAGTCTCCGTATAAATGCACCTGCTCTGTGATAGTCTCAGGGTTCTGTTTAAAGTGCAGAGAGCATTATGAAAACCAAGGAACACACCAGGCAGGTCCGAGATACTGTTGTGGAGAAGTTTCAAGCCGGATTTGGATACAAAAAGATTTCCCAAGCTTTAAACATCTCAAGGAGCACTGTGCAAGCCATCATATTGAAATGGAAGGAGCATCAGACCACTGCAAATCTACCAAGACCAGGCCGTCCTTCCAAACTTTCTTCTCAAACAAGGACAAAACTGATCAGAG